>NW_026086604.1:45253589-48102674 GCF_022539395.1 Myiozetetes cayanensis
GGAACTTTGACAGCCTACCAGGAGGGATTGTGGGATTGCTGCTGTCAGCAGTTCCAACAGTGCAAACAGTATGAAGAAGCTTCCACAGGGATTGAATTACTGAAGACTTCTGCTCCGTGTTTTTTGGTATAATTGAGAGCACAGAGGGAGCTTGATTTCTCTGTCTTATGATTTGAAGGTGAAGACAAGAGCCTGCAGGGCTCTGTCAGAGTTATGGGCATGCTCAACACAGACTTCAAAAAATCTAATTCCCATAAAACCTTACAAGGCTGAATTGCTTACCTGAATATAAAAGATTTACTTTCACTGAATCATTTAACACACAACCATATTAATTGCATTCTGAGATGGAAAAAATGATAATGGAATAAATCATAATGTGGAAATATCTTAACACTAGAATTTGCTTACATATTTTAATACAGTGCAAGGATTTTTTGCAAAATACAGAAAAATATACATTCTCTTTAACATGTGTATACATTGTGACTATCCTCACAATAGCCCTTGGAAAGCTGAATTAACAAATTCCCACAGTAGCACCAGAACAAGAGGAGATGGGGCCATATCTTTATGTACAACGTTAAGCGCTGTATATAATTTAATCACGTTAATTCAAAGCGGGTAGAGTGGGGGTTAGAGATGTTTTAGCTAATCTTTTAACACCTAATTTGGCTTGATCTGTGACCAGAGTGTTTTAAGCCAGGAATAGCATTGTATTCTCCCCAAGTATAAGAGTGGGAGAAAGGGAGAGACCCAGGCTCTGAGTCGTATGTGCCTGACAGCATTCCCAGCTCCCCATTCCCTTTGTAAGCATACCTTGACCTGAATGTTTCTCCTTTATGAGGAGAAGTGAAGCACAACAGGTATATTTTCTCCCACATGAGAAGAAATCCTCCTGGGATGTGTCCTGGAACAAAGGAGATGAACCCAACCCACCCCAGCTCGCTTCTGAATTAGGCTGATACGATACTGCAGACAGATCTGTGCTGATCTCCCTTTGCTCCCCCTCCCTCCCCAGTCTTTGTTGTGTGCTACCAAGTAAATATGCAACCAAACTCAGTGTAAATCATAACCCGCATGGAGCCACAGCTTGCCATCCAGACCCAGAATCCTACAGAGGTTTGTGAGGTGGAAAGACTGTGTCTTTCACACAAAGCGATGGCTATGCTCACTCCCATCCTCCTTTTACTTTCTGCTTAACCCTTTAGATTGTGGCTGATGCCCTTCTTAATATCTTCCACCCCAGTGGCTCTCTCCTTTTTTATTTTTCTCTTTCTCCCTCTCTCTTTTTTTTTCCTTAGGTCTAACCTCACCATCTGAAACCAAATAAGCACACTGCAGGTGGAATGAAAGTTGTAAATGCATTTGCTTATTTAACCCATGTGCTTGATGTTAACTAGTGAAGTTTGTATTTCAAAGGAATGGCTACAACAAGCATAAAGCTGATAACGTTTGAGGAAATAAATGGATACAACTGGGAAACAGGGCCAGCTATTTTTCTGTGGGAAAAAGGAAGAAAATGCTGTATGGTGTTCAGCCCTCACGTGATTTTGCTTTCCTGCCCTCCTGTTCAATCTTGACACAACCCTGTAGAATATGTGCACTGTTAGGGACACAAGTGAAGGGACTCCTCCCTGCCCATCTTTTGGGGAGAAAACTACTCCTCTGGGCTGCTGAAAAGTGAGGTAACTTTTCCCACCCCTCTCCAAGGGCAAACTGCGCCTCAGTTTTGGATGGGCTCTGCAGACTCCCAGATGTGGCAGTAATACCACCTGACCCTGCCATGATGGGCACATCTCCACCCTTAGCCAGTTAAACTCTACTTTTGGATTCCCTTTGTACGTATCTGCAGAACTCTAGGTTAAAGATATCGTTACCTATGGCTGACAAATGGACACTATGTGGATGGTATTACCCCGGGCACTCTGTTCCAAATGCATTGTGTCTAACAACAAAACCCCCCGTGAAACTCATAAAATTACCAATTTCACAGTTGACTTTCTTCCTGCTCTGCTCTGTAGCGTTCATACTCCTGGCCTGTCTCCACACACTGCAGGAGATGATATCGGACCAAACCAGCAATGCTGCATTAAAAAGGTTCTTGGTATAAACGAGATCTATCTTGGTACTGATTAAAACGTCTGCAGATTTTTGTCTTATCTGGATAAATCTTTCTGACATGCATCATCTGCCATAATGCAGTAACAATCACTGTGGTGTCCAAAGAGGGGGTTTATATTATCTGAGTTTTGATTCCACCCCTGTAAACTGCACACTAATGTACACAAAGTGCGGTATTGCCTTGCATGGGTTACGTGTGAAGAATTACATCAACGTCCTTACTGGGGTTTGGCCTTTCCTGCTCTTTGGCATAGTTGGAGGTGTAAACAGCGTTACTGGCCGCTGCACTTCTCACCTGGAATCTCAGCATGTTGCAAAAAAATGAATTAAATCTCACAACAGGGCCCCAAAGACTCTTATTTTACAAAAAGGGGCTGCAAGAACTGGAAGAATAAAAGCTTTTCCACATAGGCCACTGCAGAAGATTGGAGGGTGTAAACTTGCAGGGTACTAAGTATTCTACCCTGGCTTCCTCTGTGGATGCTCCTAGGGCACAGGAATGGCTGGTAACGTAAGAGAGCTAATGGGCACCAACTGCATGCTGGTGGGATGCGTACAGGGAGTTGGTGTATTGCAGAGTTGCAGCCTGAGCCGCTTGGCAGGCAGCTTCCCTGTGGTGACAAGCCCAAAGTGATCTAACCAAATCACACCAGGCCATTTTAGAGTCTAGAACCTGGGTTTCCTAATTATGTTTCCGCTCCCTGGATCATCTTCCTTTCCAGAGGAGTAAAGGGCTTTCTCTGTCTTCTTCTGTATTAATAATTTTTGTAAACTTTCCTGCCTACCAAGCTTGGCCTGGGATGTTGAGCCTTTTGCAGCTGGCTGTTGCTCTGATGAGGTACTGCATCATCTACCTGGTTATTGTCTGTCCAATGTTTTTTTTCAAAGTCCAGTTTTTAAGGAAGAAGAGCAGAAGTATCCAACCATACTCTTCTTCTCACCTTTTGTGCTTTCCCTACAGGGCAATTTAAATGCCACAGGTGTCTTCAGTGTGAGTTTTGCTATTTTTGCAAACTTTTTAAAGACTACTTCATCAAGGATGTGTCTAGTCTACTAGACTTCTTTCCTTCCCATTTAGGACTGCAGGTTCTCTCCTCCCAAAGGAGGTCCTCAGTTCCATCTTTGCCTGTGTGTAGGCTTTCCTTATCCTGCCCTTCTCTATCTCTGTCTTTGACTTTGCACCTTTCCAGTGCCACCCACTGTTTCAAAACAATCTTAATTTCAAGTGGTTCTCCTTCTTACAAATTCCTCCCTCTTCTCTTGCCTTGATCTCCCAGTTCTCCTCAACATGGTCCTCAGTGAAATCCTCACTTGTTCATCTAATTCAGTGAGTAAGCTCCTCAGTACAGAGTACCAGTAAAACACAAGCCTTCTGTAATCATGAGGTGGGTGGCAATGACTTCCACTGCAACTAGGCAGAAACAAGAGTTAGCAAGTGAATAGTTGTTCCCTTTACACATATCTGGCCATAAAGAATGCATCAGGCACTAAGCGTAACAGAGTGTGGGCCCTGAGCAGCATTATCTCAGGTCCCCAATAAGCTTGGTGCTTGTAGATTTTGTGATAGAATCCAACAATCTTTAGCCATCTATCACAAATTATTTTTTGCTGGTATCGCAAATACTGTGAAAAGCTAGAGCAATGCAACATTTCATGTCAAACCCACCTCTTTCTTCCATTGCTCCGGCCATTCCATAGCACACAAAAAACTGCCAACAGCTCTCTGCTCTGCACCCATAAATAACACAAACTGACATGTTTTTATAAATTTAGAATTAACATTAGCTGTAATGTAGCAGTTTCCCCACAAGTGAATTTTAGTCCACCTGAATCTCCTGTTTAATGGCCCTATAACTTGTGTAAAATGTTGCTGCTTTCCAAGGCTGTCTTCAAGAAACTAGGTGGCACAAGGAAGCCCCACACCGCTGAAGTGGGATTAACAACAAAGTGGGTTAAATGACAGAGTACTGACACAGGTTCATTTAGTTACCATCGCAAGATCTGGCCACAAATATATTGTGCATTACTCTACTGTGAGTTATCATGGCTCTGACCCCTCTCGGGAGATCCCCATGCCACCACTGTATTAACGACTGCATCTGCTTCAGAATAACCTTATTAGCTCGCCACAGCTGAGCCAGTAATCTCATAGGATTTTTGTCCCGATCCCTTGTGGGGTGTGATTCTCTTCTCCTTGAATCCAGTTTGATGCCCAAAATTTAATAAGTTTTCCTGGACCCTCTGCTCTCCCTCCCCCTCCCCTTTTATCATCTGCTGTAGGGACCATGAAATCCCCAGTAACCTCCCCAAATGCCATCAATAACTCCTGAAATGCCATGATGTTTGGTGCTTCCTTAGACAAAAAGCTATGTTAATTAGGTAGGAGGAATTTTTTTGTCCCTCTTTTAATCCAGATTTTTGCCTGCGCATCTTGTACTGAGCACCTCCAGTAACTAGTGCAAAGCTACAGAACCCTTACACATACCTTTATCTATGTAAATGTTGCCCTTCAGTCTGAAACCTTTAAGTGGCAAGTGAAATCTATCATGGTGTTCCAGTAACATGTGAGCAGCTCTGTGTGTGACAGGGTTGGGGGGGGGTGAGGGGGTGGGGGTAATGGAATTGTGTGTGTGTCTCTCTCCTTCCCATCTGACTGAACTCTCAGACTGCTATTCTTTGTAATCTGCATCACTTGATCGAGAGGCACAAACGATACTGAACACAGCAAGGTGTCTATATAATCATTAACTCCCTCGCCCTCTGGATAGGACAAATGATATACAAGCCTAAACTCGCCAGGGGTCTTCTTTGGGACTGTGTCCTGGGGGAATCTTCTCCTATGAGTTAATGGAGTATTCCTAAATGGGCTGGCTGCTTTCCTTCTGTGTGCCAGTTCTTTCCCAACTTTCCTTTCACAACCTCTGGCATCAAAAGCAAAGATATCACATTCATAGCATGTACTTTTTTTCAAGAGCCATGCAAGGAATAGCAAAAGCCATTAACAAACCCTTTGAATAGAAAAATCTGCTGTAACATGATCTGCAGTAGGCAAACATTTAACCACAACAGTGTTTAGATTATCCTTGCCAGGATGGAATAAACGCCTTTTAATTCTCAGTTGAACAATCCTTGACTTCTTTCTCTTTCCCTCTCTCTCTTTTTTGTTTTATTTTTACTGTGTTGGCCTATTTCTGGTAGTTTCCCCCACAACACTGTGGGTTACACTTGTTTTGACTGCACAGCTGCCTTCCTACCCGCACTGACTTTCGTTTGCTCGACTTCCAGCCTGTAATGTTTGCAGCTTTGGAGGCTGATATTAGGAGGAAAATGTGACAGGTCCATGAGTAAAATGAAAAGGGCACCTGGTGGGGAGTTTGGAGCCGTTCCTAGCCTGCTACCTGCTTTGTTACCTTGGATGAGTTATGGTACCCTGGTGGTCATAGTTTCCTCTCTGTAAAATGATTACTGTGATATTTAAATTCTGATTGTAAGGAGCTTTGAAATGGACAGCTATAAACACTGAATGCTGTTAAAATTGAACTGACCTCTTTGGCTTACTGACTAGCCTAAGGTGTTTAGACCAAGGCTCTCCAACTATTACATTATGTTGGTATGTCCCATCACCCTGAAGAGTGCTCACCATCACTCCAGGGCTTGTCTCCCCAAGTCAAACACTTGAACAATGCCTATAGAAAGTGCTCTTGCTGCCCTGCCATCACCACTTCAGCTACGTTCCTTTTTTGTTCCCCTTTCTGTCTCAAAATCCTGTTTAGCAGGTTTGAGATGGAATACATCTTACCATCTCTCTGTGCCGGGTATCCTCCTTTGCTACAGCTGTCAGGTGTACATTTAATAAGGATGGGAGAACCCCTAAATGTCATCTTGACAGTCATAAACTGTGTTTGAGCTAAGACACTGTATTGTATTTGGTTCTGGAGAAAACGGTGTTTTGGCAATCAAGCGGGAAAATAGTACAGTGGGTGGAATACATTTATTTCCTGTTTATGATCATGAAATATGCCTTCTTTCCCCATCATTGGAATGTTTCTGGCCCTCAGTAATGTTCATCCTCTCTCTTTACATACTCTGTCTCTTGCTACTTTTTGGTTTTTTCTTGACCACCTTATCCAGAATTTATGTATTGCTTTTTTGTTTGCTTGCTTCCTTTTTCTCACTGGTAAAGACACAGAGTTTCCAGGTATTGCTTCAGCTTGTTTTCCAGTTCTGTTTCCCTGTTACTTTTTTTGTTATCGTTTCAGTGATTTTCCTTTTGTTTGTCGCTCATTATTCTTCCTTTTCTCATCAATTTTTTCTGCCAGTTTTTTCCCTCTTTGCATGGTGATCCTATCTTCTTTCCCTAGAATAACGTAACTCTTCCTTTTATTTTTGTCTACCTTTCATTCTCTTGATTACTCTTTCCAGAGGTTGATGAATCTAGCTTGCTCTTGAAATATTTAAATATTTAATAACAGGATGACAGCTATTCCCAAGATACTTGTGTCAGCGGACAGACAAGAACCCCCTACCCTTCCAGTCTCCCAGCAGGCCTTTTATGCACTAACATATACCCGGGAAACAGGATTGCTGAGGGGAAGGAAAGGTTGCAGTTGAAATTAAGTCCCCTTGAGCCATCTCTAATTCCTAGTCGGCTGAATGAAAATATTCAGACATGTAATTCCTTCAGCGCCTTTGTTGCAGGTGATAGTAGAGGCTCTTCCTTTGTGCCTAAGTGCCTCTTTTCTCTTCGTGACTGATCTGGCCCCATTACTAGTACACATGAGAGAGAGCCGAGGTTATTCTGTGCTTTGTTCCCTTGAGCTCTCTGACCTCACATAGTAATGGACATAGCAGGGACATCACTGAAAGTGACCTTCTCCTCAGCCTCTGCCTGATAAGACCCCCAAACTTTCTCTTAGGGAGTAACTGGCCTTCTTTCTGTACTACACACCTTCCTACTGTAAACTTTGGATTGAGCTTTGGTATCTTTCTTTAACAATCCTGTGTTACTTCCTCAATAAATTGATACCAGTAGAATTGCAGCCTTTTCTGTCTTGTAGCATTTATACCCATTTCCTCTTCTTGTGTGGAGAAGTTTGTTTTATATTGTTTCTTATAATGGGCTGATCCAAAGAGCACATGATAGAGAAAAATAGACATTTGGACTTTTGTCTTACGCAGTTTTTTTCATCTTCCTATCAGCAGATCTTTTTTCCTATGTAGTTCATGTAATCCCCTGAGTTGTTCGAAGCCTCCCTTAATAATCTCACTGGTACTTCTCCACACTTACAGCTGTATTTCTTCTATTCTTTTGTTTTCCCATAGCTGGTGACAGGAGAGGGATGGATATTTTCAAGATATGCCCATCACTAACTCAGAGCTCAACCCAACTGATGAAAGGTCCCCTTTGAACTAACTGCCAGACAAGTCTTTTTCTTCAGCCCGGGACAAGAGGGATGCCTAGGAGTCGTATCTAAGATAGTAAAATGTGTCAAAATAGCAGCTGCTGAAGGAAGGCAAACCCCTTTTCTCCAGAATTATTTCCATATCTCCCGTTGCGTGTTTATGCATGTATTTCTGTATCACCAGTACTCCTGCCCTGATTTTGTCTGTTCTGGACTTGTAGTTGTCCTCCTTTCTCACTTTTTTGATGTCTTCTCCTTTGCAAATTATACTAGGCACAGACCTTACCAAGGTTCCTAGATGAAGAGCAGAAATCTGTTCACCCTTTCCTCCTCATTTCACTCTCCTTTTGTATGTGCTATTTGTCAAATGACTGACTTGTAAATGCCTTTCCCTGCCCTCCAAAAAGCCCACAGATCCCATGCAAACAAACCCAACCACCACGTACATTAGTCTGTGGAGGAAATACATAATAGTTTCTGTGAATTCCTTGAAGAAATAAGTAGTCTCATCTCATAGCATGTTTTAGTCCTTGAAGATAGGGAGTAGGAAAATAATTTTAAAACTTCAGGTTTTTCTCAAGCTACCTATTCTAAAATTAAACAAACATTTTGGAAGCTGAGCCTAGGCTGCATGTTCGTGGTTGGAACCAGAACCAGGTGTGGCAAAGCAGCATTTGCAATAAGCATTCATTGTCTGCTGATGTGTTAAACTCCTTCGGCCCCACATTCTGTTCTGTTGCTTCAGTTAATGATTCTTTCCTGACTCCTTTAATTGGAAGGTGGAAGTCCCCTCCTGTACACCCCACACAACATGTCAAGTTAAACACAAGTCACCTCCATTAGTGCCAGTGGGTGGGGGGAAGCACAAAGGAAAAATATAACAACAATTCTGCTCAAGCCTTTGAAGTGTTAGACGATCAATCTGTCTGCTTGAGTCTGATTCTGAATCCCTCTTTAAAATGCATCAAATGTTTGAGCCTGAAGTTCCGTCCTGACAGCATCTGTGAGTCTCTGTGGAGACATCTGCTCCACAGTTTCACAGACGCTCTCTGTGTTCACATGAGAAGGGTTTGATCCAAAGGCCTAGCCAGAGTGAGACTGTGCGGAGTTGTAACTAGACAGACAGTTTTAGCAGGGTCCTGTGGAGTCTCAGTAGCGAAGACCCTGTGGAGCTGGAGTACGTGTTCTGTAGCAAGGGCCAGAGGTTTTTATTCTGCCTTTCAACTAGACTGTTCTCCACCAAAACCAAAATAGCTACAGGGACATTTGTTGGGGAGAGGGGAAGCAGAGGGCCATAGCTTATTGGATGCTTTTAATGGCAGAGTTACACACCATGTCAGCAATAATTATTAAAATGAATGTCTAAGTGTTTATTATTGGCGAACTAGAAGCATTTTGGTTTCCTCAAAATAAGGCAAATAACTCTGAAGGGTTAGAAGCATTGCGTTCCTTCCACTGTGGCTATGTGGTTCCTACACTATACTTGGCTGTTACCTCACAATTAATGTGACAAATAAACCAGAATTGCTTTTTCATCTTGTTTGAGCTTACATACACCATAGCCTTTAGTACTGAATAGCCAGGAATTGCCTTTTACTATGCTGTATGTATGTAGCACCCTTAAAAGAGAGTCTCTGAAGAGTTCATATTATGACTTAGCACCATATAGATTTTCCAATAGCTTTCCTGGACAGTCTGCAGTGTCAGTAGCTTTTCCATCACAATGGTCCCAGAGACCATTTTAGGCAAGTAGTACTCTGTAGCTGTGGGTTTTAGCAACAGCTTTGGTAATTGTACTGTTTTCACAAATGGCAGCAGCACATTAAAAATAGGCTGGGGCCATCTTTAAGGGCTATGAAATAATCTGAATTCACTCCTTGTGAAATTAAATCTGGAGTAGTTCAGACCTATGGGTGGAACTGTAAGCAGTCTTCTGAGATGGCAGCTTGCTTTATAGGGCAGCCTTCTATTTACTGCATCACACAGCAAGATAATAATTTGCTGATCTGTCATTAGCACCACCATTAAAAAAAAATCCTCTTGTGTGTTTCCTTTGCTTTAGGAATCATGGTTCACAAACCCGACAAACCCCAGCATGAAACTGTAACAGTAAACAAGACGCAACCTTTTGTTGATCGTGTATTTGAAAGAATACTTGTTGGCCAAATTCATAACTCCTTTACCCTTTCATTTTATCATGTATTAGGATCTGAAGTCACTTGGAGAATTAGTAAATTATTTCTTCACTTGTTGCTTGCCGAATAGACAGAAAACTCAGAAAACTCATTTTACTTCCTCTTTTTTACTGGTAGCCAGAGCCATAAACCAAATGAGGTGGGACATTTGGTAGCCTCCTCATTCTTCTGTCTGCACCTACATATCACTGTCTAGTCTCTGCTACCCTATCAGAAAATTGGAGGAGTGTGAAGGGGGTACCTTCAAAAATTAAGTTCAGGGAAAACAGAAACAAAAATTAAATAAATAAAATCTATGCTAGGAATAGGTCTCAAAAAAATTGTGAGCATTTTGTTTTAAATTCCCTTAGTTTTCCCTCAGCTTCTGCAGCACAGCTGTGTGTGCTGCTGCCCCGCATTTGATCTTACTCTGCCCATGTCCAAACTTTTCCCCACACAGCAACAGCTCCTTCCTTTTTATTTTGTGCACTAACCAGCAAAATAGTTGGTGGACTTCTTCAAAATCATTATATACTCATTATATGCTCAAAATGATGCCTTAGACTAACATGGATAAGCTGGTAAATATCTAAGCTGGTATTTTCCATAACCTGCTGCTACTTAGTTGGAACACCACAGACACATTCAGGTGATCGGCTTTCAGTGAACACTGACATATAAAGCAGAAGTCTTCCTCAGGCTCAAGCACAGCAACACAAAGCATGTTATTTGAATGGAAAATGCAATCCTTTCGGTAATGTTAATTTGGAAGCTATTAGTCTTAAGTAAGGGTTTTTCCTCTTCATGAACAAGCCCTGCCCTTTGGTACAGCAGGTACTGCTGCTGCAGTATCAGTCAGTTCTGCCATAGCCAGTCTCCTCCCACAAACAGCTACAAAAAAAAAAAATCACAAACAAAAGCGAAGTTTTTTTTAAGCCCTAATTTCCTTCGAGACTTACTGTTCACAAATCCTAGCAGAAGTTTTGGCACATCCTGAGCCCCAGTCAGGATGACTGGAGTCAAGCAGATTGCAGGTTTGAAGGGATACATCTCCTCCTCCAAAAGGCACACCACTGGGAGGGCCGGCAGCCCTCAGTCTGCTGCCAAAGCGAGGGCTACGCGAGCCACTCTAACGACCATTCTTCTGGTTAACACAGACAGCAGATTTTCATTTTATTCTTTTTTTCCTGACAGACACAAATGTCTACTTATTCCATTTGGGAGATGGGTATAATCCGTAAAACTCAGTGCACATAAGCCAGATGGCAGATCTGAGTAAGTTGTGACCAAAAACTTTTGAACTTTAGCCCAGTTCCACACCAGTGGAAGATGTGTCCCCAGTGAATCTGGTATCTGTGCTCATTCAGCATAGCTAGGAAGGGCACAAATAAGTCCTGTGCAAATAATTATGTTGGATCAGTTTATGCTTAACATTTATATATACCCGCCTAATTGAATTGAGTGTCTAATCCCAGGGTTCATTATCTATTTCCCTATCTAAGTTTTTTCTCCTATTTATGTTCAGCACCCAGCTGTCCCCTCCTCCAAATGGTCAACCATTGCCCCGTAAAAGACTTCACACCAGCCTCCCAAACCTGTATTGTGGTGCAGCAATTTTCTCAGCAAGGGAGCACTGGGAGCTGGGCCCGTCCCTGACACCGAGTGAAAGGAGTTAGGAGAAAAAATGTGTGAAAATCTGAAGGATGGAGCACGTTGTTCTCAAAGCCCTCCTTGACAGTCTGACGGAGAGAGTGTAGCGTGGTACCGAGTCAGGACATGGCATTGCTGCCTGTTGTAACCAGAATAAAGCAATAAAAAGATCAGTTAAAATGCTTGCTGGAAGTTATTGATAGAAAAATTTTTTTCTGCATGAAAGATTATAAACAGAGCTTTATCTGAGGATGGATTTGTTTTAATTTGGCATTGATGTATTTGATACCTGGTAGGATCAAAGAAAATGGAATCAAAGAGTGAAATACAGGCAGAACTGCTTCTCTGAATATTGGCCTCTTTTATAGATACAAAATCTCAGGACTAGAGTGCTCAAATTTATTTGTACTGATGTTTGTTTAAAGATCAATATTAAATAAATTGGTCTGGAAGCTATAGTCATAAAGCAGCTGTCGGACTAATGTAATCCCACAATGCTATTTTGTCTACTGCATGAAACCTGGTTAGCTGTGTACTTCTAATAACATGTGGATATCTAGTGAAAAAGAAAATAGCTGAACTGGATTCGGTGCACTTGGATTAACTATGTGCATATCCATAGATTTGAAATTTCAGCTTGCTGACCACACTGTAAATCAAGCCTAACTTCCAGATTTTCCTGGTAAATTCCATCTTGAATTTAAATAGTTGTAGAAAGAATTTTATGCCGTTCACGTTGAAAGTAGTGAGGGGTGATATAATTGTAAATCTGCCTGGTTTGGCTTTGGATGTGTAATAAATCTCTAGTGTCTAAATACATACAGTTTATGTGTTTGATAGTAAACACAGGGTTCTTCACGGCCATTCTTCTGTGTTTCTGTTGACAATTTGCAGGGATTTTCTCTGTGATTTCCCTCAATGAAAACAAGAAGAAAGGAAATATTTCAAAATGTAGGGCTGCTTTGCATTATGAGAGTCACATGAAGGACCTCTGACAAGCCTAAGATTTCCATGTGTTTGAGAGGCTGTCAAAAATGCTCTGAGCCAAAAATGAGATTTGTTTGTACAATGTAAACCCGTTTATCTGGAGGTCCAAGGGACACCTGAAAGCTCTGGATAAGCAGTTTTGGATGAAGTCAGCAGCTTTTTTAGAAGGGCCTGCCCTTCAGGTTCCCCAAACCAGTCAGGGCTGAAAAGGCAATTGGTGCCTCGTCACCACACGGAGATTTTGAGAGCCTGTAACATCGCCCCACTGACTGCCTTTCTGCACAAGAGCTCTCCATATTCCGGTGCACTGAGTTTCAAATGTCAGTTAGCTAGAAACTCCCTTACTTCTTGTCCCGTTTTGGACCCAGATGTCCCTGCACAATTAAGTCTCTTACCCTTGAAAGCCAGCATCAGCCTTACTCTCTGAGATGCACCTAAGCCCACCGACTAGAGGTGGGAGAGGAGGTCTGCCTTTTTCTACATCCCATGCTTTCCTGTCCATCCACTTTATCTGTGTGGCTTTAATGATGTTTTCATGAGTAGACCTGAACAGCTGACACTGTGAGTGTCTTCTCCAATGTGTATTCGAGGGGGAATGGCTGGTATCCTGAAAGTTTCAACACCCTTACCTCAGTCACGTTGTGAGTGTATGGATGTGTCATCTCAGTGTTGACAAGTGGATGACTTGTGTGTCAGGATCACGATGTTCACCCTCCCACACCACAGCCTTGGCTGTATTTATACACTCTAACCCAGCTTTACTGGGAGTATAGACACACACGTGCATACAGATATTAGAATTCGATGGATTGAATGTCTGTAGGTGTAAAAAAGGACCTTTGTTCGGAGACACGCCCTGAGGCATATTTGCAATCTGAAGAGCCATTTGTATTTAACTGTAACAGAAGATGTGGCAGGAATAAAATTATTTTTCAGCAACTGTAGCATATTTAAATCTTCCTGCCTTCCGAAGGGAGTTTTACAGTAGTTCCCGCTGGCCAGACCATTGCTTATAGTTTTGGGGATGCTAACCAACCCATCATTACTGGTTTTTCTCAGCTTTCCTAGTGATTGCTTCTGTCTTCTTGGGTGAATCACTTAATTGTTGTTAAATGCAGTTGGCCGCAACATTAAAATGGGGACAGTGATACTTTTTGTTGGTATATAAAGCATTTGGGGAATTCTGTGTGAATATGACTTTTGCAGATTGTTTTATGTGATCACGATGAAAAATACTGCTGCTCTGAAAATATGACAAGAGGGCAGAATATCCAGGCATGTCTATGGGGGAAAACATGCATAAAGAAGAGCCCCAGATGACAGTACAGCCACCTGCAGCCCTGTACCAGGCATGCTCTGAAACAGCAGAATCCTGTCACTGTCGCAAACGACATCATGATTTGCAGATGTCCAGCTGGATTCTGCAATTTATATATTGCTTACATAGCAGTGCCTACATATCTGTAACCATATATCTATAGACAGCAGAACCTTTTGTTTCTTGTGTTTTTTAGAGATTAATTGTAGTGCAATACAGATGGGACATTACCCCAGTGCATTTGTCCGCTTTGGAAATTCAGAAAGGACACTAGGTTTATAGCCTGGGTCATAATCAGGAAAGGGCTTAGCAAGGAAAGTAGGGGAAAATGGAGGTAGAGGAGACAATTTATCCTTTTCATTAAATCAATTCTGTAATGTAGTTTAACTGCAGGTTCTGCAGCAAGGAGCAAAATCCATTTTCCAACTATTTAGGACTTCTAGTCCCTAGAAGCCTCAACCATGGAAATGAGGGAACCTGTTTACTAACATAGTGTGCTGCAACTCTGACATGTTTTAAACACCATGAAATGAGAATAGATAGGCTATGAATTTGTAGATATATGACTGCATACTGTATGTATAGTTCTAATTTTTGTAACAAAGACATAAAACTTAAAGCAGAAATGTGGCTGATTGTGCTGAATTATTACTCCAAGATAGATTCATCAAATCTCCCAGCTGTATAAGACAGGGCTTACTAATGAAGTTCCCTATCAAAAAGAAAAGCCTAATTTTGATTTGGCTTAGGTAATGAACTTCTTTTTCCTGGTGTGATTATCTGCATGGGGTGGCTAAAAGAGTAGCAAGAGAGAGTGCGCTCACAGAAGCATTATGCAAAATGTCTTTTGTCTCTTTTTGCTGGGATATATTAAATTTTCAATGTAGTCTATGTAATATAAAATTATGATAATGACTTTTGGCCCACTGTGAAGGCAGCTTGCTGGTCCTGAGCATGTGTGTCTGGCTTGAGCACTAGGATACACTGTGGGAGTTGCCTTTTCTATTAACAAACCTCTAGATACCTAATGATGAATTTTCTTTCACCAAATGTTCTCCTTTTGTCTAAAATACAAGCATTTTCTAAATTGCTTTTGAGAAAAACAAGAGAGGCAGAGAGGTCTATGGCACTGACAAGGGATATTGTAGCAAAGCAAGGAATTCAGTTAGCATCATTCTTGTAATTATAAGCCAACCAAAAGATTGTTTCACATAATAGTGAAAATATTTACTACCTTATTGAAATAAATGATGGCATTACATTAATGAAGGAACAAACTGAGCAATTTGCTCATAAAATGTCACTGCAAGTTCACTAGCATGGAACTTGACAGTCAAATTTATTGTGGGTAATTGTAGCAACTTTTGCTACCATAGTCTCTTAGTAATTGTTCGATTTTTCTCCCTTTTCACACTTCTTTTCCATTCTTCATCAAAAAAAAAAAAAGGCCAAACAATGAAAAAAGACTCATAGGTGTTCTGGTTTTCTGTTATAATTTATTAAACAAGATGTAGAGTCAAAAATTAATGTCTTTTAAATAGGCTGAGCATTTATAAGCTGAATATAGTTTATCTTTCAAGATCCTTTTCTATGTGAAAAATACATTAGCAGCTTGACATACAGTTTCTGTGGTTTTCTACATTTCTCTTTCTTCTTTATTGTCAAAGAAACTGGGAACACACTGAGTCCACACTAAGCTGTGTTTCCTACACAAAATTATGGTCATCTATGTGTGATATCACTGTAGTGTTTTTATTATGGTGTCATACTCACTGGATTAAAATTTCAAGGAAGGAATGAGCTGCAGCAGTCCAGTAACTGACTGGACCGTTTTCAGTCTGTTCCCAATAGCAAGAAAAGAAAGGTAGTGAAACATATACCCGAAACATAGGTGTTATCCTGCCACCCAAACGTCCTTGTCTGTGCAGAGAGGAGCTGGCTTTGGTGGATCTCCTCACGGAGCAGAACGACAGGGTCTGGCCTATATTGTTCAGGTCTGTCGTATTGTTAAGGCGATTATTTTTCAAAGTTTCCCGTGAGAGCTGAGCGGCCTCCCGAGGCAGCTCCAGCCGGTAGCGTTCTGTGGCATGTGTCAGGGAAAGGGCATTGCTGTGGGTATTTACGTACCTGATGATCACAACAGAATTATCTCTGCCGTGGGCCCGTTCGCATGGACTTGATTTTAATTTGGTAGAACAAGTTAGCTACCGAGAAACCACTTAGCTTTTGCAGAATAATTAGGATTACTTTATATCAAAATCTGAGGGAAAAAAAGATGAAGTAGTATGCAGTGGAATAATAAAAATAAAAGCTTAATTTTTAATTTTCTGATACTACAGAGAGCCAACATAACCTTTAACGGATTAAGAGCAAATCTCTCCAGAAATGGAATCAAGCCTTCTTGCCTTCTTCTCTTCTTCTAAGTAAAGAGTTTATTGTAGGTTCTGCAACGAATAAAAGCTCTGTGAATATCTCAGAACACATTAGTAGGTCTAAAGGTTGGGAATGTGGGCAATTAATTAATTAAATTATTATACAATATAGCTTGTAGCAGTGTAAGCCTGCATTTTTTTGACCCTCCTCTCTCCTTAGCCCTTACTGCTTTAAGTGAAGACATGTAGGAATGATGCCTGTCTCTTGCTGGTATTACTTATAGGTTTCCCAGTGATACACATAATCAGACTCTTTTCTTCTACATCTGTAAATGTCCTACTGATCGGTGGTACAGAAAACCTCTCAGCATCTGGCATTTCTTTGTAGCTGCCCGTAATCTCTGACTGTATCTTTATTAAATCAGTCCTTTAGTCCCTGTGAAAACCATTTCCTTACTATGTATAGCTATTTAGATTTCATTTAAAAATAAATAATAAAGCTTCTGAGACATATGGCATTATACCACAGGTGTCATGCCCTTTGAGGCTGCCTTGTGCATAGCAATGGCTGCAGATCGATGAGAGAGCTTGAAGGCTCTAAGAAATGAGTCTGCTGAAAGTTCGAAGGGTGGAAGTCTCCAGTATGTAATGAGGTTATGTCTGTGCTGCGCTCACTTTCCTACCAGTTGGGAGGCGTCGTACTGTGAGGCCAAAAAATATTGTTCTTTTGGTTACTGCCCAAGCTTCCATATGTTACCACTTTTTCCTTTTTCTTAGATGCAGCGCTTAGGTAAATGCTGAATGGATCAAACTACGTGAGGTTATGTTCAAATGGCAGAAAGGACAACTCTTGGCAGCCACGTTCTGTGTTTTTATCCTTAATTCTTCATCTGTGTTTTATCAGCTGAAGCAGACAGCAGCAGATGAGCAGAAACTTCTCTGCATAAGAACTTTAGGAAAGTAAAACTGGTCATTTTAAGAGCAAATGGCTGTGCTGCAGTTGAAACACCCTGGAAATGGCAAAGTGATTGTTTAAAATGTTTTTATCTGGTTGTGTTCCATTTATACCAGAAATTGTGACTTCGGTCTGATTATTTTCTCATCTCACAACACCTTTTGGTGTTCAAAGAGGTCCCTTTTTCTTTCTTTGGCTTTTTTTTTTTTTCTTTTCTTCACTCCTTGATCAGTTTATTTTACTATGAGATTGATACAGTAGTTTTAGATCTTGCCTATTGCTTGGTCACAGATGGTTGCACAGCAAATGTATCCATTTCTTGTGCTTCTTCGTACAGAGATAGTTAGATCTATGTAATATGCTTTGCCTTACCCGAATGCAGGGCTTTGAGTCATTCATAGCATTTATTTGTGTAAAGAGATTTCATAGTAGCATTGAGGAATTTCGACCCATTCATGTTTGGTATACGTGCTCACCAAACGTATTTCTGATTTTTTGGCTCCGAGTAGGATATTTTGCTGGAGATTCAGGTCCACAAAGCTCTGTTCAAATCCTCTGGCAGGGGCACCACTGTATTTGTATTAATGTATCTCCTGTTCTTGCGAGTAAATGGCTGGCATTCTGTTTTTGTTGGTCTGCCAGCCAAACTATGAAGTGGTAATTGAGTCTGTTTTAAAGTGGAATGCTTTAGACAGTGCTTTAATTGTACTCGAGCCAATTCCATAAATATACACTCCAGTATTAAGTTATTTTCTACTATAAGCACTTATTCAGAATCCATTTGTATTGCGTTTAGTAAGTTTGCTTCACCTGTCTTTAAAAGAAATGTTTTTTCTAAAACTCCTTCCTCCCTCTCACATGCTTTTAAATTACAAAGCAGGTGCACATTTTTAAAAGTGATCTCGTTGTTCTTGTCAAAATGGTCCTGTCCCTCTCTACTCCCTCTATCCATGTGTGGAAAACGTCGCATTTATTATCACACCCAGTTTTATGCATCTTCCAGATGATTTAACTGAACTGATGCTATGGAGGATATGCTGACTGGCACTTTTCCCATGCCTAATGTGTTAACAAAAGCCAATAGTGTCAGTTTTAACAGTTTTAGTTAAATTCCCATGGCGCTCTTAACAAACGTTGAAACCTCTGCCATGTCTTACCCTGACAGATTCCCTGCCGTCATTGCACACTTAAAATAAATGTCATCCCCAATCAAAAAGTTCACATTTTTTCTGACAATATAATTTGTTACTTTGTTCCTGTTTTATCTCTTTCTTCAGCACAATAATCCAAGGACGCGTATGTTACTTCTTTAAAGTGGTTTGTACCATCTTTTATTGTTAGAGCTGGAAGCAAAGCAGCGAGTGATGGAAATGGCCCCTTCATTTGACTTGGTACAAAAGGAAGTTTTCATAATGAGGCACGTGGAATATGAATTGTGCCTCCTAGGGCTAAGTGAGAGTAACCCAACATGTCTGGAAATGTGCTCGGTGGCAGCGTGTACCCACCATGTGTGTAACATGAGGTGAGCCATTAGTAGGAAGTTCCACGTGCTTGGAGTGATGCTTTTCAAGCAAATATCACCCCCATCTTTTCTACTATTTGTTTCATCACCTTTCCTCTTTCAGAGACAGTTTTTGCAATGGGTAGACGAGAGAGAAAACCCTACAGAATGCATTCTAGCCTCTAAGGGCTACCTTTGGCTATATATTAGAGGCCTGAATTGGCTGGAATATTCTACCTGCGAGTGCATGTATTTATGCAAAGAGAGGCCCCTTTGTGAGCAGCAGCATCTCTTTGATCTAACCTGTGCAAGCCATTACGGCGAGATAGCAGGCAGAGTTTTTTTAATTATTGCATTATAGGTACAATTGGCACCTCTCTCTTCTCCTCCCTCCCTCCCTCTCGCCGTGTCTGTCGCACGCTCAGAGACAGAGCGAGGTGGCTTTCACAGCAGCTGGTTAATTTCCCTGGCTTCACACTACTGTTTAATGATCCGTTTCTCTTGTGCCACCTCTCTCATCTACTGAAAGATAGGTACAAATTGTACCTATAAAAATTATAATACAACCCTGGATTATCTTTGTTTTTCAAATTGTGATCATCTGAACTGAGGTTTAATATTCTTTACTTTCACAATTCATCAGAAATAGCCAAGAATAAATCACTACATCCTACAAGAAACATTTTGGTGCAAAGATTTTATATTTGGGGCATTTGGCAGCCTTTTTATATGGTTGGTTGTTTTTGAAGGTGGAAGATAAATCCCATGGAGATATCATCCAAACAGCCGTATGGCCACTAAGCCAGCCTGCAAACCATTGCAAATGGCCAGATATGCTGGCAGGTCTGGCTATCGGGCTGCATCTGTCTCTGGGCACCTCAGAAGACCTTGTAGCACTTGGTTCTGCTTGAAAGAGATGGGTAACAAATCGCTGTGCAGGAGTCACACAGAAAGAGTTAATCCTTCCTCCGGACAGAGGGATTAGCTTCTTAAGGGCTGTCCCAGGGTTCTGATTCCATCAATGGTGGGTAATAGGAAGGGGAGATTGTCACCCATACCCAATGAATTGCTGTCTTATCTCTGGAAGTAGCCCAGATCAGGAATTACATATTTTAGTAATGAACCAGAGGGAAGTTAACAACACTACTCACAGTTTGTTATGTCCTTTCCAGGGCTAAGCGTCACTCCCTAGGAGTTTCCAGCCCCTTACTTTTGAAGAGTGCTCAAAAATGTGTTCCAAATTTCTTAACCTATGGAAGCTTTGTGATTTTTGTGAATTTATTTGTTTTTCTTTTTTATCCAATTTCTTAACTGGAGGATATCAGGACCAAATAAATCTGTTTCAACACAAAGGCAGG
Source organism: Myiozetetes cayanensis (assembly GCF_022539395.1). Classification (NCBI taxonomy): domain Eukaryota; kingdom Metazoa; phylum Chordata; class Aves; order Passeriformes; family Tyrannidae; genus Myiozetetes; species Myiozetetes cayanensis. The sequence continues at coordinate 45,273,431 of NW_026086604.1, forward strand.
GTAAATGTTGGGACCGTGTTGAAGTCCAAATGATGTCCAAAATAAATAATCTCTAGGGAAAAAAATCATCAACCCCAAACAAAAAAAAAAACAGAGGAGCATCAGTGCAGTTAAAGAAAGGTTGCACTTTGAAACTGCAGATTTTAATTCAGCAGGAAGCTTTCTCTTGAGTATTACGACAGAGTTTAAAGGGACTTCCATAATGATTGATATTCAGTAGATTTTCATGTGTTTTCAAAGTTTCTTTCTTTAAGGAAAGCCATTCACATGCCTGATTAGTAAGCAGAGAGCAACCCTTCTTAAAAGCTGTGCTAGGAAGCTGGGGAATTCGTGTAATTTAGAGAAACGTGTTGGACAGAGGGGTTTGGAAGTGAAGGTATGCTGTCTTCCTAGGAGGAATGTATTAGAGAATCCTTATTCTGAATAATGGGCACTGTATTTTCTATAAAAAAACTGAATCACAGTTTGGTGAATATAGGCACCAGGTCTGAAGTCCTCTTCTAGCTATTGTGTTTAAGTCCACGAAATGGCACAATTGCAAACAAAACAAATGGAGAAGAAATTTCAGGCACATAACCAAGAAGTATTTTAGGAGGAAATGAAACTGGTTTGAGATGTAACAGCCATCACAGTCAGCAGAAGGACAGGGATAGTAGTGGAAAAAGAAGTTGAAAGGGAGCCAGAACCAATACCATTAGCCATAAAGCAACTGAGGGTGGAAACCAATTTCACAGGGTTTGTTATCCCATTGTGAATTTCATACTTGTCCTTCTCAGTTTTCTAGGAAAGATCTCACATCAGTGACTCCTCTTCCCCCATCTTCTTTTTGCAGTGTAAGGGTAAGATAAAACCAGCTACAGTTCATCCCTAGTGACCTCTTCTCTCAAGATGCCCTACATTGCATCCTTCTGCCATGAAAGCCAAGAACATTTCAGTTCTTCTATTCCCCTCACAGCCCCACCACAATATGTATCCCTGATTTCCTCTTTCAGAGTTGCACAGTGTAAACAGAGGAGTTTCTCTGTGCAATTGTTCTAGCCTGCAGAATGGCTGTTTGAAGTCAGAAAATGTTCTTCTTCTGATCCCAAAGTTGGGACTGCCATTGACATCATAATAGAGCTTGAAAATGTCTCCTTCCCTCTTGGCTGTGTGCATAATCAGGTCATATCTGCCCTGCTAATCAGTAAAGCAAAAACCAGAAGAGACTGTGTAATGAAAGCATTGTAGAGCTAGGAAGACCTTCTGCAATCCAACCACATGAGCAATGCTAGGGTAAAATTTGTTTGACTGGAACATTTATCAAAGGCTTGAAAATGATAAACATGTACAAAATCCACCCGTAAAGACTAGTAGCCAGGAAAAAGAGGTTGAATCACTGAATATGTTTTTTCACTGTGAATTGTTTCCCAGGTTCTGCTTGAAATTCAGGTTGTTTATAACCAGCAATCCTTTTGGAAATTGCTTTGAAGAAAGCTTAATGATTGGAGATTATCGTAAAGCCAGATTTCCATGAAAACCACTTTAAGTGCTTTTGGCATTCATAGGTCTTCTTTGCTTTGTGACCTTCCACCGCAGCTAGGTGGTGTTCCAAAGTCAGACATGTGCTGTAACTACATCTTCAGCATTAGACAGCAATTCCAAGAGCACACAGGCCAGTAGCTACTCTGTGGTCTGTTCTACCTTTGCACAGGTATGAATCTTTGGAACAAGTGAATTTCCACATGCTGTGGTTCCTCCAGTGCTTGTTCAGACACCTTTAAAACGTTTTCATGTTGACCAGCAAATTGCCATAGCCCCAGATGAGTGTTCTGCAACACTGAGGTCTGTTTCCTGTACCTTCCTGTCTGTTTTGAGCTGTGAATGTGACTACACCTGGGTAAGAAACCTTCTTCACAGTATCAGCAGGCTTATCATTGCAGCATGTCAGTAGTGTATCTGGTGTCTCTGATCAACCACACACACACTGTCTTGCAGCCAATTCTGGTGTGTGATACAGCAATCTCAACAAGCATGCATGGCTTGCTAAGACATATCTAGAGGAGTATCCCAGCTTCTTTGTGTTTATTTATCTTTCTCAGGCTTGACTTGCCTTTACTCAATTGAAAAAGTGATGATTTTCAATGGTTTCAGGAACATGTGTTGGGGATGCTTTAATGAATTTTAAAACATACTGTGTGTTTCTTTTTCCAAATGTCAGCAATTTATGGGTATCTGTTATCAGTATAATGGTATTTTCAGTATTCCATCAGTCTAACTTCTCTCATCAGTATGATAACCTAAATGCATATAGATCCTGCTATACAGACAAAGATGTGCAAGAAGTAAATACTTAGTCAAAGGCACATGGACACAACAGAACGACGCTGTCTTGAGGGAAGTTCAGATTCGACATTAGGAAAAGGTTCTTCACTGAACAGGTGGTCAATCACTGGAACAGGCTCCCCACAGCACCAAGCCTGTCAGAGTTCAAGGAACATCTGCAGGACACTCTTAGTCATATTATTATTGTTAGGTAGTCCTGTGAGGAGCAGGGAGCTGGACTTGATGATCCGTATGGGTCCCTTCCAACTCGTAATGTTCGATGATTCTCTGTTGTCTATAAACAGCCCTGTACAGGACATATATTACACAAGTTAAACAGAAATAATTTTCAACCTGTTACCTTGACCACAAGAGAGGCACGTCAGCTGAGATATGCAGCTCTTGTTTGTAAGGCCATGTACCAACATACTACTAAGTTACCTGGTAGAGGAAAAATCCTAGCACCCACAACAACTTATTTTCAAAACTCTGGTTGCTGGTCATTCTCCTTTTTTTTTGTTTTGATTTTTTGTTAGGTTTTGTTTTTCTGATAAGTGCTTTGTGGTTTTGGTTTTCAGGCAGTAGAAAACATCTCCCTTAGTGTCTTCTGACTTTTTTCTGAGTAACTCTAACACATTTTATCCTATGAAATCTATTCAGACCCTTCACACTTTTTAAAAGGAGCATGGAGAACTATATTCACTCTATAGAGAACAGTTTTAACTAAGCTGATATATATATACACACATATATGTGTACATATATGCATGTACACATATATATTATTCCTTCTGTAGAGCAAATATATATATATATATATACACATTATTTTTTAAAAATGGGAAGGGTTTCAATAGAACAGAAATAGTCCCAAGTGAGAAAAGAAAATAAATAGGGAACATTTTGATACAGAAATGAAAGAATAACCTAATAGAAATTATCTTTTTGAGTCAGAAGTTGTCTTTGCCTCCAACAACTCTGCCACTCTGCTACAAAACAGGGAGCACGCATTCCCTCCACCTTTCTGTCGGCTCTGCAATCAGCCAAGCCCTGTGGGGAGGGAGGGGGGCTCCCTACTGTATCTTCCTTCATCAACATGGCATCTCTCAAGGGGCCTGCACTGAATCTGTTAAGATTAGCTGTGTTCCACATTAGTGACAGGAGCTGCCTGTCTCTCTCAGGAGTACACCATGGCATGGTACTGCTTCCTGTTTGAGCAAAATCAAGGCTTTAATTGCAGGGAATTTTTTTTCATTACCTGTTAATTGATAAATCATGCTCGCAGGTCTGTGAAACGAGCCACATTGTGAGCAGTCTTCCAGGTTTCTCTTCCTTCTCCCTTAGAACCAGGACATATCTAACTCTAGCAGCAGAGCAGTGGTCGTAGGGAAAAGCCTCCATCCCACAGCACCCCCCCCCCCGAGCATCTCTTAAAGCAGGCACAGCTGTCTCAGGAGCCTATGTCTTCCTCTGATCTAGGTACTCAAGTGATGGGACTTCAGCTGGGAGACTTTGCACCAATCCGTTTGCATCCTGTGGTAACAGCAAAGGCAGGTTTTGCAGCCCAGATCCCGAGGCTCATTCTCAGCTGCCTGTATTTTGAGCAGACCCCAGGTTGCTGCAGCTTGGCATGGACTTGGCTAGAGAGAGCAGCAGAACTGGAAGATGCAAAGGTGAATTTTAAGTCACCTTCATGCACCTGCGTGGGTACGTGCAGCTGCGTGCACACAGATGCGCCTTCTTTTGTGCATGTTAGCCACAGCTACGGATCAGGCCTTTGATCTAAAATCAACAACAAAAAATGAGTTGGGCATTAAAGTCACCGTCTTCAGGAGGCACATAAAACATGCATTTTTTTAAGATCTCTTTTGTCATTTCTGTCCTTTTATTCTTGCTTCTATTGCAAGTAGCAAGAGGCCACCGTCTTGGGAGGAACAGTAAAAATCCTGAGTATAGTGAAATAATTTAGCTGATAATTCCCCACTGTATAATTTTCTACGCTTCCTGCTAGCTGACCTTGTGGGCTCCTGTCAGGTTGCTAAGGGAAATCCAGCAGGACTCCTTCTCTGCTCCTCTACTTTTAAAAAAGTATTACAGGAAATGGAGGCATGTTTATGTCAGCTCAGTTACGTGTGTATTTGATCAAATGGCATTCTCTAACCCTTTTCCTTGCCTTTTATTTTTTGTCTCTTTTTAAAATTGGGGTGATAGCTCTGTGGAGAGGAGTTGTTCCTAGCTAATCACTTGGCATTTTCAACATAAGAAGCATCAGCAAAAAGGTAGGGAGCAGGCATGTATGTGTGCAGGAAAGGTAAAGAGCATAACTGGGTGTTTGAGGAAACAAGTGGAATTGTGTCTAAGGCTGCCTTTGTCTGGTGTCTTTGTACAAAGGTAGGGCATTGTCTGCACTAAACAACAGTAATAATGAGGGATGGGAGCATTAAGGTTACTGCTGCCAGGTCATACCACCTTGGTAGTGTGAGCACAGCTGCTGAGACCTCCTAGACATTTGATGACTTGGGCACAAATGAGTCGTCGTTCCCATTCTGGTTTTCAGCAGACAAATGCTCCTCACAAAAACGCATCTGCCGTGGGTGGTGCTTTCACTGACTGTAGCACAGCAGTGAGGACTCAGGCTGACTGCACAGAAATAGCTCTAGGTAATATGGAGATAGCTCTGTACTGCGTCTAGGTGGTCCCTCTCAGGACCGAGGAGGCTTGGATGGGAACTGTGGGCAGGAGGTAGCACTGCTGCTGCCTGCGCTGTGCCTGGTGTGCAGAGAAATTGAAAATGTTGCTCGCCAGGGCTATCAATCTGGCACCTTTGACATCCCTCAAAAATAAATGAATCCGTTGGAATGGATTTGGCTCATATTGCAGTTTTTACTGCCATGGTAGCTGTAAAAATAATACTTCAGAGCTAGGCTGTGCTGTGGTGCCATGATGTGCCCAGGTTTGGAATTTTACATTCTGAGGGTTGAGCTAGGTTCTTTCTATTCATTAGCATCCTTTAGGTTTTCCAACTTATAATGGCAGAGTACCCTTCGGACCTGATGCCGGGCCAGAGAAACCAGGCTCATCTGAGGAACCCAGATTGTCCCTGTGGCCTCTAACCATATTACAGGATCTTCAAGGTTACTCATAAGGTGTTTTGGCATGGTAGGCACTGCAAGCAGGTGCAGCCGTTGCCTCTACTGTGATTTTCCCTGACCTAGCAAAGTTTCCCTGTGCAACTCGTGCAGGAAATAACAAACCATTGATTGGTGTCTGACTTGTTTGTAGGTAATTGTAGGCCATTGATCTAAACAAGCTGGAGCTGTGGCGCTGTAAGCTGTGCAGCCCTCATTACCTCTGACCTGGTGACTGCAGCATCGAGTCATTGGAGAACTCATCCAGAAGAGAATTGTTCCTTACGTTTTTGTCTGCTGCAGAAAAAGCAGAGGTGAAATGGTCGTTTGTAAGTTTTAGTAGGCTGCATGTGATAACTTTGCAGCCTGATGTATAAAAGCACACAGCATCCTTGAGACAAGCAAGATTCCTGTATTGTCCTGCTCTGTACAGGAAAACTGCGTCAGCTTGCTTGCATTGTCTCAGCTGTCACAAGGAAAACACAGTCGTATTTGTGATCAAATGTCACTAGGCTCTGGCACGGAGCTGGGAACATGACATTGCTTTGCATCAGATCCTTTTAAAATTCAGCAATAGTAGCAAATTATGTCTGCTATGGATTAAACACAGGCATTTTTTGATCTACATTCAGTTGCATGCCCCAGAATTTTTATCAATAAGTCTACGATTTATAGGCATTGATTTTGCAAGGCCTTTAACAGGAAAATAAAAAGGGTCCTCAAGGATCGAACTTGAAAACTATTGCTCTTGCAGCAATCTGGTACTTTATATTAGTGAAAGTGGCAAATCTTTGATCAAAATAGCATAGAAAATAATTTGTCACAGAGATTATTTTGGGATGTTTGGTGCTTTTAATTAATGTTTTCTTTTAGAAGGAAGTAAACCCTTTAAGTAGTCATGTAAGTTCTTTGTCGATTTGTCTGGTGTGTTCATCCTCTGTACTTCCAGTCCCACAACCATATACACAAACTAAAGTAGTCCTGTATAAAGCATAGGCTTTCTCTGCCTTCAGTTTCTCTGCTCTTCTGCATTAAAAGTCTTGCAACCAGAAGAGGAAAAACCATAAAATATGTTTCTAAGGAAAAAACCTTCACTCGCTTCTTTTTTTTTTCTTTTTTTTCTTTTTTTTTCCTTTTTTTTTTTTTTTTTTTTGCCAGCACCTGCATCCATAAATAAAGGAAAATACTGTACCTGCCAGGAAGTATTATACAAGGCACTTTCTTTCATGTCAAATTCCATTATTTTGAACAGGTTGTATAAGGGCATTCAACCTGCTGCATTGGGATATTCAGGGTGCGTTTTCGTGGTTTATATTTGTGCCCGGTTTTGAATACATTTGATGTTAGCAGTGGATTTTTATGTTTGCTGCAGGATGATATTATACCACAGATGACAGGACAGCAGAAATTGCCGTGTAAGTCTAGCTGCTGGGCTGTCAGTCTCTGAGTTCACAGACAGTAGATAAGGGCACTCAGATTATTTGGGACAGGATTTGCAATGGCACCAAGTATAGGCAGTCCCATGAACACGACCTCCAGCAGAACAGGTCAAGGAGGTGAATCCTGCCATCTGACACACTACATTGGTGACCACTTTTACCAAGCAAAAATTACCAGTTTGTTCTGTCTGGTAATGGGCCAGAAGTACCTCTGTGGACTGTGAGAGATGCTGTTTCATATCCACAGAAATACTATACAAATTGTAATGCACTTTTCTCTTCCTACACACTATTATGTGTATATTTTTCACTGACAGACAGGTGACTGGTTCAGATGGGCATAGACAGTGTAATTTATGCATCCATTTGGCGTGTGCGTGTTTCCAGATCATGGCATTGTCTCCTCTTCTTGCTAGATAAGTTGAAACATTGACAGGCAGTGTGTTCACTTTTTCCTTTTATTACAGTAATTTATAAGATATTTTAGCTAACAGAAGAACAGCCCAAGGGGGCATTCTCATGTTAATTACCAAATGTGGGCTTGTCAAAATCAAATAGCTTCAGGAATAATGCAAGTAATACTGCATCATTATATTGTTTGGCCCTCAACCCCAATATTAGCTTTGAGAAGAAAGAGGGGGAAAAAGCTTATTTGATAGGGCTCTTAAATTTAAAAAAAAAATACCAAGTCTGAACCATCAGATATTGGAAGAAAAATGCATGGGAGAGCCTGTAGTTTAGGACTGAAAGGAGTTTAAATAATGTAGTGAGCTTGTAGTATTTTTTTTTTAATAACATTCAGCTAAAAACAAAAGAACTGTCACAATGTTGATTGCAAATTTCTGGTACTTCTTATACCACTGAAAGAGGTTGCATCCACTGTAATGTACCTTCAGAAAATTCTGCTTCCACCATTGTGCCATAGGGTGTGCAGCTGTTCTCATTTCTCCCCATGGAACACCCATGGTGGCCACCCAATATCACTTCCTAACCATATCGTTGCTCCTACCACACACACAGCGGCACACTCCAAAAACCACCCATCCCTTTCAGATAGTCCAAGAATCTGCCCTCAACTGGGACCAACAGGGAGGATACGTTCATAAATATATACACAAGAGACATTGACACTCATACAAACTTTGCTGATATAAACTCTCTCATCATTTCTGACGCTGTCAGCATGCCCAGTGGTGTTCCAACACCATCATTAACTAGGTTTTACACTTTTGAGTTCTGGTAATGCGTCCTTGAGGGTTCAAGATGATCAGTCAATCTTGTTGTGCAATCTACTGATACCTCACTGCTGTAAATGTGCGAGAGGTGGATAAGGGAGGGTTCCTTCCTGTTAGGCTGTTCTGCCATTCTGAAGTTTGACATTACTATTTTTATTTTAATTAACTGATTTTGTGCTGCCATCATGTTTCGTGGCACAGAAGTAGAATAGACTTTACTAAGTCTTTAATGATGCCACATAAATCTTTCCCAGTTCCAGAATGTTACCCAGTCTGGGGCTTGTCCTGCAGTCTGTTCCTCATGAACCCCTCTAATTGCCATTCAGCTTCTTGCAAAAGGCCATTGCCAGATACCAGTCCTGTTGAACTCTTTTGGATAACAAAGTCTAAATCTACAAATCCCTCCTGGCATTAGTATTCACCTGGTTGTGCCAGAATAGTGCTGGTGAGTTGAGTATTTCTGACCACAGCTGTCACTTTTTCTATGAAGGAAAATGCCGTCTCTCAGCTCAGACCAGCTAGGGCTTTAAAACTCAAAACCAACAAGATGAATTTTACCTAGAAATCAGTAGACAGACACTGTAGTTCTTCAAGGATTATAGGCTACAGTACCTGCAGTTACTGTGTGGTCCCTCAGTGAAAGCCCCATAGGGGCAAATATCTTAGCTCTGAAGGCAATGGCAGATAGCATCTCAATCAGCTCATATGCTTGAGAAAATGTAAGTCCTCCTGGTAAGCAAAAGCAGTGAGAAGAGTTCTTAGTAGTCACTATTACCTGAATAGCTAATAAAAGACAATTATTCTCCAAATAAACAGGCTTAGAAGATAAGCCTTAAAAATCATTTGGTCAATGTACTTCCACATATTTTTTTATATTACTTAAAATGCAGAATTGTCATGGGTTTATTTGGGTGGAGCTTTAACCTGGCGTCTCTCCCCCATCCATCAGTACCTATGAGATACTTAGGTAGAATACTTTTCTGAGTCCAAATCAGAAGGGACGGAGGTTTACAGATCTGTCTACCCCAGTATCAGGATACGCTGGATTCTCGTTGCTTTTCTTACATGTCTCCTAGTTCTCCCTTTACACGTTTACAACACTGATGACAGAGCAGAAGCTTGCAGTGAAGGCCTTTGTGACCTGTCAGGACAGGGGAGGGAATCACCCCATGAATCCTTCCTCAGTAATGTCCAGAACTGAAGGTAAATGTCAGAGGTGGCAAGTTTTAGAGACAAACTCCTCAATGACCATTTTTAGGGCATTGGTATCCTATACTAACAGAGCAGTTGTTCTCTATGTAGGAGACACTTGGATTTGACTCTGAGGCTTTATTTTGTGTCTTGTTGCTTACAGAAATTCGGGAAACATCAGAGGCTGAAATTCAAGCAGAAAAGACTCATTATTCTTAGAGACTGTTACCCAAAACTTCATGGTGACTCTTGCAAATTGACTCTGACAGGTAGCTATCAAACACCACTATATATCCGCTAGAGCTTGCATAGCCACAAGAAACCTATCTGGATCTGACTAGATCCTGAAAATAATTCCTCACAGTCAGAAACACTTGACTCCATCACCTGAAGCAAACAACCTGGATTAACCAGCTTGTTAACCACCTGTTTTCTTTGACTCTTGCACAGTTACAGCAGATTTCAAATGCTCTTTTCCTTGTAATCAATACATTTAGAACTGGGCTTAATCCACTGGCATTTTAGCCATCATCCTTTCTGCTTCGTTAGCTCAAGGTCATCTAAATTGTACAGCATAGCTGATCCTGCCTTAAGGCAGGGGGATGCTCTAGGTGACCTTTTAAGGTCACTTCTAACTCTATTTTCAATGGTTTTATGATATGATCTGTCAAAACAAAATAGATGTGCAGGTACTTAGGGGTATTTAGGATATATCTTCATTACTAATATGATTTGATACCTAAACAGTTTACCTGCTTAGATCCATAGCAGTCAATTTTGACTTTTAAGAGATGTTCTTTAAATGCTGGTGGAAAATTTCTGTATGACTCTCAGATGCTAAAAAAAAAAAAAAGGGAAAAAAAAAAAAGAAGACAGGGATTGTTGGCATGTAACAAAGGAGCATCTCACCTCTCCCACTCTACGTCTGCTGCTATCACACTACACAGTTGAAAAGTGTGGCTGGCTATACAAGGTGAACTACAGCCTATCAGGAACACATGCATTAGTGATGTCTAATAAGGATCCATTGGTGTGGAAACTGGAATAACACAGACTAGCTAGTGAAGATGACTTTACTATTGCAGTAGGATGACCTGTACACAAATCCTAGTCACTAGGTCAAGTCTCCTATTTCTAATAGCCACTCTTTATCAAACGCAGGCTGAAGATTTCCAGTATTTAAGGCCAAGAGTATGTCTCACAGACTCGTTGTGTCCTTGAGCCTCTTTCTTAATTTATGCTGAGCAATGTTCTCACCTGTAGTGATTACTAAAGGTAGCTTTGATGGAGACCGCAGGAGGGAAATGAAGCCTCTGACAGGGTTTTCATGCAGCCAGTTCATGGTGATGATACAGTTGTGTAGAGTTGGCTGAAGTCAGCAGGTCAGATACAGACTTCTACAGTTAGCTTATGGAGAAGCTCCCTTGCTCTAAGGGATTTAAAGGGGAACACTGTCAGGTTTACTGTTCCTATAGAGCTCAATTTTCTTGGGGGCCTGGAAGTGGAGAGCAAGTCATTAGGGGCTTTTTAAGAGATTACAGGTAAGACCTTGAATTGCATCTCGTAATAAACAGCACATTAGCAGAGTGTATGGAGCTTACAATGGTGTTGTATAATAAAACCCCAAATACAAAAAAATTAAGTATACCGCTTAGATGAAAATTTACTGTTTGGTTGAAGAAAAGCAGGGAAAGGAGAAGGCAGTGGAAGAAAAATACAGGATGCCTGTGTTCTTAAGCCACTTACAGGGCTGAGCTAGCTGAGACAGATACCTCCACTTTAAATTAATAAAGCAAATATGATCTTAGATGAATCTACTTGATGATAGATTTTAGTCCAAAATGAGAATTCAGCTCCTTGTAAATAAATAGCACCAAAATATCCAACTGGTATTTATGAAGAGGCATATTTTATCAGCAGTTTCAGCAGGTAGCTTAGAGATTTGGGTGGGTTCAAAAAATGGAGTCCATTTTACTAGCTGAAATGATCTTTTGAAAATCAAGGCACATAAAAAGGGACAAGGTGGAAAACCTCACATAATCATTTCTCATACTTTCCATCTTTTATATCAAAGACTTCCAGTGTCCATTGTTCTCGGTCCAGAAGACTGAGCACCAGCTTACTCATACCAGTTTACTCTTTCAGAATAAACAATGTAAGATTTAAAGATGTTGAGTGTTTGCAACTAGTAATTGTATACATCTACATGTGCAGCATTTCGTTGCATTTACACACTATCACACTCTTGCACAGTGGGGTGAAAGGTATGCTAAGAGAACAGGAGTGCAGCAATACATGAGATATTCATGTGCTCAAAAGTGCACATATGTGCAAAGGGAATTAATATTAATTTACTTCCTTACTGCATGATACCTTTGTGATTCCAGACGATATGTATTTTGGCCTTCTGTCATGTTGAAGGTGTAGAAATTTTTGTCCACAAAATTGTTTTAAGTTGTAATTCTGGTTTGACCTGGGAGACCTTGTGCGACCTTATTTCATGCAGTCCTTAAAATGAACTGATTTTGTGACAAAGGGTAGATGCTAAAAAGGATGTTGTGCCCTGAAACGGGTTACGTGGGCAGCTACATTTCTAGTTAGCCCTCAGGTCTCCTCCTTTTGGAGATCTGTGTTTTATTGACCCTGATTCATTTTTAGAAGAAAAATAAACAGAACTCCAGAACTTACATCTTCTTTCAAAACAGGGTTGAAGGAATTGAACAGAGACTGACAGGAGCACTTAACACTGTGGATATCTATATTCTGTCTTGCCAAAGGGTAAATAGAGGACATTCATTTGTTCATCAGCTTCCAAATCTCCTCTCTTCCCCTCCTGAGCAGGGAGGGAAGAAAAAATAATTTGGAGAAGGGGGTTCTGAATACCTCATATTCTCTTTTGCCTATTTCTAGCCGAGCCAGGCATGAACAATTAAATCTAGGGCTTCCCTGTGGTCTGTGAATAACACAGCACAGTGCTAACCATCAGGGCACAAAGGCAGACAACAAAAGGGGCTTTTTTATTTTTTGTTTACCCTTCAGGACACTGTTTACCTTATCACTGAAGGGGAAGTTATCATCTCATCCCTTTTGGAAATCATACTGGGTTGATTCTGTACCTCCAGGTATCGGACTGGCTAGTGATGAAGTGGGCATGTCAGCCGGGGGTTAGGGAAGTCATACTGGGAGCTGTTGCGCTCACTCTCCCATCTCACTCCCTCCGTCTTTCCCTCTGCCTCTTGCTCCTTCTCTGTCAAACCATTCTCTCTCTCGCTCTCTCTAAGCTGGAATTTTTTTCCTTCCCCCTCCCCTCTAAATTTACTTCACAGCAGATTGTCTTGTAGTAAATCACCAAAAACCCAAATAGCACTAAAGCATTCTGATACAACATTAGCATTTGCTTAACAAGCACAAGATAAACATTAAACAAAGAACTGCATTTCTTTATTAGAGGCTGCAAGATACATAATCCATGAGCACAAGAAACATGGGACCCAGTGGATATGCAGATGTGTGTTATTTCATTGGCGCTGGGCGGCCTTGTTAGAAAAGGTTTTCATCTGAAGGCTTGGGGGTGGATAGTTGACTGTCCCTGGTGGGGCTGTAACTAGATACGGAGACTGTTGCAAGCTAGGTTGGGCTCCCTGGTGGATGCGCTGATTGGACAGCCCGAGGAAAACTTGGGAAGCATCAGGAAGTGAACTCAATCACCTTAGGGATGAGAGGGGAGAACCAGATGAAGGCATTTGACTTCTTTTGTAACTCCCACTAAGGACAGATTGCCAGTGTGATCCAGCCTCCATAACTGCAAATCAGGCCCTTTCCCCTATGCCGATTTCATTAGAATGGCCAGCATGGTGCAAAGAGGAGGGAGAAAAAAAAGGTTAGACACAGTAATTTTACAGGCAGGCGGGTACAAAAAAAATCTGCATAATTAAGCAGTCAAGGCTGCTAATAGGGGAGTTTATATGCTCTGGGACCAGGCAAGGGCAGCACATATGGATATAGCACTGGATATTAAATCTACGGCATGCAGACTTACTTCAGGGCCCTTAGAGAAAAGGCTAATTATAGAGAGAGGAATTGTGTTTACTGGTCTGTCTTGGGCAAAGATGTTGAGAGAAGTGCAACCAAGTTTTGCAGTTAGACATGAACAGTCTGTTAATAGAGATATCAAAAATATGTGCTTGTGGTTGCTTCACATCTAATCAACAGGAAATCACAGATTCCGAGACCCCCTTCTCCCAGTTAAATGAGGAGGGGAAAACACATACATATACATATTCCGGATGCAGGATGTGAATGTGTTCATTATTAAATTGCTGGAATTTAATCTGAACCAAGCTCTTTATCATCAATAAATTATATTTAGCAGTTTACTCTAGTTTAGCTGCTCCTCTTTAAAAATGTCAGTGCTTCTGGGTATAAGCTCCAAGTCAGCATTTAAATATAAATGGATAATATGAATGGAAGTTGCAACGGGCAGGACTGAGCAGTTAGAGAAAGGGTATGTTTATGTAACAAGTCCTGACGTGGTGGACATTAACATTTCATAATGCAGATCAAAGGTACGGAGAAGACCCAAGAGCCGTCAGTCAGAGGCCCCTAGCAACTGTCTTGTGTGCTCCATGAGATGTTTTCTCCAAATTAGAAATCCTTAGACTTTTCTTTATTCATATAGATAGATAGATAGAGATTTTTTTTTTTAATACTTTTAAAAGTGATTAGCCTTTTTCTAGCTCCCTGTCCACTCCCCAAGGAAAGAAGTGTCTCATTTTGCTGAAAGGAGAAGTCTGTCAAGGCATTATCATGAAAGAGTGCCTCATATCCCTAACCAGTAGGAGAGGCCAGTGCCCATGGCCTGTTTTGATTTAACATTTTGCTGCTTTATGCTTTTGTCTTTTTAGTGTTTTGAGGGAACATGCCAAGCTCTACTATCGTAGGTAGCCCCTTTCTGAAGTCCTGGAAAGCAAGAGGTTCACCCAGAAGTCTGCTGAGAGAGCCTCATTTGGCAGGGTGTCAGAGTCATGTGTGAAATGCTGGGTACCCATCGGGAATTCAGCGTGATCATGAGGCATTGTGGAGCATGCAGGAAGAATCCCTCCATTTGGTTTCCTTTATTGCATTGGTATGGAACACCAAACCATCACACAGGAATTTACTGAAATTTTGTGTGGAATCCAGTACCAACCCCATGATAACATGCGGTGATATTACAGAAATGTGCAAAAAGCAGTCCCTGCCCCAAATCTTGCAAAGGCATTTTGAGTGTTCATTCTGTAAAGGAAATAACACTTCTCTCACTTGGTAAATAACTGTATGTTGGCCTTCTGACAGTGACTTCATATCCCAAGTCATATATCAGGTGAGCTCAAAGGATGTCAGCCAGGCTGACCAGGAAGAACATGCTCTGTTTTGTTTGGATTTTTTCCCCCAGACTGTGAAGGGAGGCATGGGGAGGAGTGCTGGGGTCACCTGGGATCAACCAGGCTGCTCAGCACTGGCTTGAACTTGCAGCAAGTGGCAATAGAGTGACAGACCTTGGGGCACCTGGGACAGCAGAGGTTTTCTCTTCTCCACAACTAACCAAAAGTAACTAAGTGATATATATTTAGAACACTGTTTTTTTGTGTTGCTCATAAGCTAGAAAGTTCAGTGTATGTATGAAGCCCTGTTTCTTCAAAGCCATGCTATGCAGCAATCACGTGGCCATAGTACGTGTGTGTGTCCGGGTGTCAGGTCTTCCTTGTTTGTTCATATCACAGAAGGAGAGAGGACTCAAGGAGATCTGTGCTTCTACGCTTTGTGAGAATGCAGCTGAGTGAAGGACAGCAATCTGTACAATGTTCCCTGACAGGGAAAAAGTGTATAGTGAGATTCAGCCCTTAAACATCACAGATTCTGTAGGAGAGAACAGAAAAATAGGACCTGGGAGAGACCTTCTGCATGTGCGTTCTTGGACACAGTCGATCAACTGGGAAACACAAATCTGGGGAAAGCAACTATTTCTTGCTTTCTGGTGCATGCAGAATGGTTTGCTTATTTTTAATCTTGGGTAACTTGTGTTCATCTTCTCCTTCTGTTCAGCTGGGATGCTCTCACTGTACTACAGTTTCTTTCCTGTGCAGAGCCATCTCACTTACCTGTCTTTACAATAGTTCCCTGCAGCTTTGTTTAGATCTGTAAATTGGATATGGAAACAAATACACACATATGCGTATGTGTGCACATACTTTTCCACAGTTTACATGGCAGTTAAAAGGAATAATGAAAATCCTATTCCAGCAATTATTCCCATATGTTGATGAGAAAATCTGCCTTAAAACATTTGCAGGGTGTCCATAATAATGGCATTAAAACATTGGGATTGCCCCTTGTGAAACACATTTTGGGGACAGTTGTGGTGTGAATAAAATTTTGGAAGGCCTATTTCAAGAATAAGTTGCTATTGCCAGAAGACAGAATAACTTTTCACTGGTGAGGAGCAAGCAGATAACCTGTCAATAGTGATGATCTAATGGCAGTCTCCAGGCTGTGCTGTGTCATCAGCCAGCTGTCAATCCCACCAGCATGTCTCAAAAGCACTAATTGTTGTGATAGTATCCGTGTGAAATCTGCTAAGAAGAAAACATAGTCCCTTGGTGCTGCTTTGTAAAAGATAGGTTGAGGATCAAAGTTCAGCTTGCCTTGACTGGATTTCATTTGTGCGTGCATAGCTACCTGTTAACACATTACTAAGAACCTAATCGTAGCTCGTTGCAGTTGCAGTTATTTTGCTGGTAAAACACAACAATCAAGCTGACTGCAGTCTCCTTCAAAAAAAGTATTCACCAGCTTCACATAAAAGCACCTCCTCTTCTCCCCTGCAGCCCCATTAGGCTTGGATCAGGGGAAAAATGCCTACTCCTCCTCATTCAAGTTGATGTTAGAGGCTTGTTCTGGCTATAGTTTCAGGAGTAATCCTGCTTAAGTAGCAGTTCAAGCATCATTTCTATATGCAATTTGAAATGCGTGTGCATGTATCTTTTATCATACATGTATCCATATTGCTGCTCTTCCAGCTTCTCTCTCTGCAGTGTACTTTATTCACTGCTTGATTGTTAAGTCCTGTAAAAGAAAGTATTTCTTCTTCTCCTTTGATTAAGATCTTCAAAGACTGAAATAATATCTGTGTTGAGATAGAGTCTAATATAACACTGGCATTAGAGGAGATATATAATTATAACTAGCAGACACCTGTCAGTAGTGTTCTCTCAATATTCCTCCACTGTTATTTTTGGCTCCTTTTTGCTCCGTTAATCCACCCATTCCCGTCTCTAAATCCCACTGCTTTTTCCTTCTCATCATCTCAAAGATCTCTCGATTTCTTTCCACCTCTGCAGCCAGTTCTCTTATTAGAAGCCAAGTTATATTTCACTTTAGCCACGTTGTTTTCCCTCAGACTAGACAAGTGCAGACACCAAGCTGTTTTTGGATACTGACTTAATGTGATTTACTAACTAAGTTACTTATGTTACTCTTACACCTTTATCATATGTAGGCATCTTGTGATCATTTTCAAAGATTTCTATCCAACCCTGCTTACGCTCCCTTGTTGAGATCCCTTTATCCCCACCTCTATGCTCCTCTAATGCTCACAGCTTTGAACACCTATTTCTGGAGTCACAGCCAACGTCCCATTATCTTTTGTCACAGGGCTCTTATACTTTGAAGAAATGCTGTCAGGTCCCCTGCACAGCTCTGCCTTGTCCAGCTTTGTGTCCTGTTTGACATCTAAGTTCTGCCATGGTTGCCTGGAGTGACTGTTTGTTTCAGAAAAAAGGGCACAAATATGTGTGCCTTATTCAGTGTTGCCAGTCACTTTCTTTTCTGGCTGCTTGTCCTCACATGAAGAGGTTCTCTGGGCTAGGGCCACCTGCCTGGAATATAGTCTGAGTTGTGGGGAATGGGTAAAAAGGCCAGGTGACAGTATATTCTGCTGTTCTTATTCCATCAAACTCTGAGAGGTTACAGACAAAGAACCACTTACCTGCCCACATCTCCTTTGCTCTCAGACATCTTCAGATGGTCTAGAAAAATACATTTTTAAGAATATTCAAGTGACTGGACTTTGAGGATTTGGCAAAGCTTATGGAAGCAGCAGGATTAGGGGCCTGATTCTGCACGTGCTCAGGGCATTTTACAAAGCCCTGAGTACAGAGAGAGGCTATATTTATCCTGGTAGGCAACACCAGGGACATGAAAACAATTGACCCCTTCGTTTCTATTTCTCCCCACTTTTGCAATCCTTCCAGGCCTAATTTAGCATCTGTACTCACCCTCCCTGAAGGCAATGCAGTCTTTTACTTAACTTGAAACTGTTTTCCCAGAAACCAGTATGTCAGCTGGCACAGGGAGAGATTTCTTGGAGAATGGGTGAGCGGGCTGGGTTCTGTGGTTCCTTAGTTATTCTGCTGCTCTGGCTGTACCTCTGGAGACCAGCAGCCTGATGAATGCATTGTTCTGAAATGTCAAAGGGACCTCTGGGCACAAAGTGTTGTGTCCTTCAGAACCACCCAACTCATGCAAAAGCAAGAGGTGCAGCCATAGGGAAAATGTCAAGCTCGGACTGAATAGCTGCAAGCGTCATTACCACCAGTAAACAGGATCACTTGTTTGACCAGGGTAGAATGAATGCTAAAAATACACGGTGCCCATCCAGTTCTCTCACTGAGTATTGCAATCCAGCTGCTGAGCCAGGGAGTTTTATCTGTATTTGTGACCCATCCTGCATTTAATAAATAAATGGATAGATAAATAAATAAATAAATCAGGGAACATACAGTAGTTACATTTTACTGCCAGAGTGGAACTTCACAATCCTGCCAGGGGACCTTCTTGTAATGTTTCTAATGTGTTGCTATCGTGCTTTAGCAAAGAAAAATGTCACTGCTGCACTTTATTTTTAACAGACTTTTTTAACATCAATTAATGCAAGCAAATGTAATGAAGCAGATTTCCTTTTTTATTTCTATTTGGATGAAAGCAGTGAGGGGGCTTGAGGGAATGGCATGAATGAGCAGGGCATAGTGGGGTGGAAAGGGAGCTGCTTCTGCACTTCCACAGCAGAGAGGTGGCTTATTTTCTTCAAAGGTGTGTAAATGCAGATGGACACCTAGCTTCCATTGGCAGTCACTAGGTTTGAGAAATTAGGCTGCCTTTGAATGTATCACTCATGTGGCATCTTAAAAAAAATACACTGTATAACTTGCAGCCTAAGTTATCCAAAATGAAAGGCTATATGCTCCATTGGTGTTCAGCCGGCTGAAACCAGTCAACCATCCATGCTCACTCTTCTTATTATCAGAGGTAAGATGACCTGAGAAGTGACATTTGTTTCTTATTTCATGAGTCCTGTAAGAGTTGCATCGTGTTATGTTTCCCTCCTGCTTGAAACCGTTGTACTTGCAGAGTTAGCTAGCTTTCTCCCGTTTCTCTAATGTGAAGTCAAACACACATACACATATTCAAGACTGTAGGCAAACTTTTCCTCTCCAATATTGATTTGTTTTGTACTGCTGGGAAGAGACAACACTGAAACCTGGTCATGCAACATTGCACTTCTTTCATGAGGGCTTTTTGTGGAATTGATGGTGATACCTGCTATTTGGCAGGTATGTTTGACTTACCATGATGTGACAGAGTTTTGATTTAGGCACAGAGCGCACAGAATGTGTCATTCAAAGATAATGAACTATACATGAGGTAATATCTTAGCAACATAATGAACTAAGGGAGAGCAACAACTTTAATTTGGAATTTTCCTGCTGGTTGCCACCCTTTACTGAGACCTTCAGAGTGGTTTTTCTGAGAAATGCTGGTATTTTGGTATGTTGGCCAACCTTCTGTTTGCTATAGCTCACTTTCAAGTTATTTTTTTTTTCCTCTTCCTCTTCCAGTGTGTTGTCTTTTTATCTTTGGGGGGAGAGGAAGGGTGTGTCAGTCACAGAGATGAAATGTTGGAAAGAGAAGGGTGTGGATAGATGGCTTGTGAGTGCAGCTTTCAGTTCAGTTGCCCCACCTCAGTTTCCTTGCTGCTCTGCGGGTATTCTTCGTCAGCTGTTATTTCCAGTTCTGATCTTTGGCTTTTGGTGCCCAGCTGAACTACAGAGGCTGCCCACCTTTTCTGCTGTATAATTTTCAAGGATTTAACACAGCAATTTTTCATCTTCTCTGCTGCCATGTCATTTATCAAGTCCAGCAATCAAACAGAAATTGACGATCAACAAAACATGTTGCTTATCTGTAAAAGTGTCACGGAATCCAAATCTGCATGCTTCACTTATCAAAATGCATGGCAAAATCTAACAGTGGGCTCTTGCTGGTCAGAGTGATGCATGGCACAGCAAGCAAGTTTGCCCTTTTTTTTTTTTTTACTTCTAAAATGCCCCTGTTTTTCCAAATATGACTAGAGGGGTAATACTCCTCCTTGACCTTATTTTCTGTTGTTCAAATCCTGCCTAGTGTTAAATCCCTCTGCTCACCTCCAGGTTTAATAAATTTAAAATTGCTTCTTGAGTGAGGTGAAGGAGGCAATTGAAGGGGCTGGGGGATATATTCTGTCTGCTTTACATCTTTGCATCTCATGTACTTGTTTTCCCCACTTTGTTTGGAGAAAGACTGACAAGTAAGCATAACGTGCCGAGTAAGTAGAGAAACTTGCTGCCTGTGAGGTTTGTGATGAAGACACTTCATTTTAAACAGTATCAGGGTTTCCAAGCAATGGCCCTCCAGCTTTCAAAAAGAAAAGACTAGGCAAGGTAAATGCACATCTTGTACAACTCTGTAAATTTCTTGTACTATACTTTCATTTCTTAATATCGTTAAGAGGTTGATTATAGAAATAAAATCCTGTGGAGCCACCCTTTTTTATATAATCAGGGTATACAATATTTAAAATAACTTAAATGAACCTGCTCAGATCTTGGTCAAATTGTCATAAAGTTAAGAAATTAAAAATTTGCCTACAACAAAGGTGACCACATCTTTAGAATTCCACAAAGATAGCTGTAGAAATACTTTCGGAATTTTTTTTGTTTGGTTTGGTTTGATTTTTGTGGGCAGTAATGCCTGAGACTGCTCTATAAAAGGGATGCCTGAGACTACTCTATAAAAGGGATGGCTGTCTTCACTGGCAGTCTTTTTGTCCCTGACAAAATGTAAAAAAACCCCTGTGTCTGCAAGTGTTTTGCATGTCTCCTTTCATTTTTCTACTTATTCTTCAACTGTGTCAACAGTATGTGTGGATAAATAAAATATCATCAAGAATGCTGGTATCATCTTCCTTTTCCCTTTTCCCTCCTCTAACTTACAATAATGTGGGGCAAAGGTCTACTTAACATAACACAGTTACGATAACTAGTACATTTGTATTTCTGCTATGATGAGAGGTCTGCTGTAGTGAGACTCATCCACTGTTGCTGCTTCTTCTTGGCAGTGTTAATTATTCTTCAGGCTCATGTAGCATGTGTATGGAAACACAAAATAAGCGATCAGGGAGTAGGATATTTTTGGTTTTATTTGTTGTGTCAGTGACACTTCCACTCTGACACAAACTCACAGCACAACACTCCTGATCTGTAATGAGGTTGTGTCCCAGCATGTGTATTAAAAGCACTAAATAGTCCCTTGCTTATTCAAAATCCTCATTTATCTGAATTAATTTTGTGTCCCCCATTTCATTTGGGTAAATTAGGTTTCACAGTTTCACAATTTGATCACAAGTCTCACTATGTTCAGTACTTCTTTTTCAACCTGAGCCTCCGAAATGACAATGCTGCATCAAAATCTCAGTCTTCATTTAAAAAAAAAAAAAAAAAAAAAAATTGAAATACTTTCCTTGTTATAGAGAAACCCTCTGAGGGGAAACTGCCCAGTGCAGACTTCCAGCCATACATTGGGTTAAATCTCAAGGTTATTAAGCCATTTTCCCCATTCTGCAGCACATGGCTTGAATAAATTTGGTTTCAGTGACTGCTAGGCACCTTTGTGCATGTATGCACAGCACTAAAGGTAGAGTTGGACCGGGTCCTCCTCCAACTCTTCCTGGGTTCCTCTGTTTTTTCCTACCTCTTCTAATTTAAATAAACTGACACACACAATGAAAACTGGGTCTTTTGGAGAATATTTCAGCCAGCAAATGCAATCTTTTAAGTTATTTATTAGATTATGTCTTAGTAAAAGCCTAATGTCTTATAGTGGTCAGTCACCTGACTTTTGCTGTTACAGGCATGTTTTTCATACCACATTTTGGATTTCTTCAGAGCCTTACAAGGGTTTTTGTGTTTCTCACTGGTGTTAATCACCTTATAATCATTTAATGTCGGGCTGCATTTTTCTCCAGCTCTGTAACTTTTATCTGGAGAGGCTATACTCTGACCTGACAACCTATACTTTTATTTTTCTCATAATGGTCCTGTATTTTGTTCCTAGTTTGATGCTTTATACTTGTAACCTGCTGTTCTCTCTAATTGCTTATTGTTATTAATTATATAGTGGTAACATTGTTGGCTTCAGACATTTGGACGTAAAAATGCATCTATCATTATTGCCATAGGAACTGAGCTAAATTACCCAAGCACTGTCTGGAAATGTATGGTAGTCTCTATTTCTTCAGTGAATTTCAAATAAGGGTTAAATTGAAACTTTCCTGGGCCTTTTTGCCTCCAGCTAGGATTCATGCCCTTGTCCTGCTTCTGCTCCCCACTTCTCCATCAGTCTTTTCAGTCTACCCCCTTCTTTCTTTATCGTTACTTGTACTTCTGTTCTCCTTCCCCAGCCAGCCTTTATCTATCAATGATACATCTCTTTTCAGCCAACTCTTCTTTATTTCTTCTACTCTAATTTTTTACCTCTTCTTCTCTAATCTTTCAAGTTCATAACTTTGCCATTCTGCTACATGAAAGTTCACTGAGGTGGGAGGGGGTGTTCTTATGTACCACTCCTCAATTGCCAGCATGGTGGGAAATGGTATCTTTGCTTCGGTGAGGAATTAGGTTTTGTCAAGGGTTGGAATATATCTGCAACAGTGGCATTTAGAATTGGGGAAAAAAAAAGCTAACCCTCAAATATGTAAGAGATGGAGAAGGAACAACTAATTGGCCCTCATTATTCTCTTATCCACAAACGAAGAACTTTTAATATAGAAATCCCAACAGCTGTTTGTTCAGCACAGTGTGAAATCTCAGTACAAGCAGAAAAAGTGGGAAAGAGTGTGGGGTAGGTTTAGAATAAGTCTGGTCCTTTTTTGATATGTCAGCCCAACGCTGCTTGCTTGCTTTATAGCAGAATCAAAGAGAGACATAGGGAAAGGTTAGAGCAAATTAAAACTGAGCTCTCTCATGCTTTCCTAAATAAAACAGCAAACTAAGTCAGATGAGCAATATAAATAATTCTCTAAATTAAATAGAGCTTTACCATTTTAATACATTGCTGTACAAGGAGATCTCTCCTAACTGGCAAAGCAGTTTGCTCGCATGAAAAGAATCTAATTAAATGCCCAGTTATCAGCATAAGACCTGAGGGCCTTAACAGCCTAAACCACTTCTTCCTCCCTGATTTTTCTGAGAGCTGGGGTGAGGAGATGGAGGTTAAGAGGAAAGAAAGCAGGAAGTTGAAACACCCCTAAATGAGTTGAAGAGCTAGATCAGTATCCCAGCAATTGGTGCTCATTTCAAAGTGTCCTTCACCTATGTAAAAAGATGACAAATAATATTTGACTCACATAATGGCATTCAGATTTGGTGTTAAAAAAATATCAATAGTATCTGATGTGTTAGGAAATACAAGAAGCACTGTTATTTCTTTATGCTGTTGATTCAAATATGCAGTACAGCAGGAAAGCCCTATCCTATCCTATCCTATCCTATCCTATCCTATCCTATCCTATCCTATCCTATCCTATCCTATCCTATCCTATCCTATCCTATCCTATCCTATCCTATCCTATCCTATTCTTTTTTTCCATTTTACTTTTCTCTTCCCTTAAGAATAAGCAGGCAATTCTTTGTCAGTTAGATAAACAGCATTTCAGCATTTAGAGACGTTATCTTCCAGACATGTAATAGCTTCATGCCAAAAGAAGGAAGGCAACTCTGACTCTTTCTGTATACTCAGAACAAAGGAAAAACCTGATGAGAGTTGTGTACAAAACATAATTTCTACTGCTGGTCAGCTGTGGTGTAGAATTAATATTGACACTTTGATTGTCTCCATGCAAGATGTTTTCCCAGTACCACTAAATTTAGAACAGCTTGCATTTAGTTTATGCAACATGAAATATCTTCTCCTACCTTAAAAAATTGTGTTTTCTTTGTGCAAAAGTTAAAAGTGGATATACCGGTACTTTGACCAGTTCCAGAAGTCCCAGATGAGTGGGCATTACTAGTAGGCATGTAACATTAAATAACAGAGAAAGATGGTTCTCCAACCAGAAAGCAAGAACCGGAAAAGGAAACTGTAACCTACACAGTGAACAAAAGCACTGGAATTGAATGAACAATGCTGAAAAACCAAAAAGTTTTTACTTATATTTTTTACTGTTCTTTATTATTCTAAATACAAATGTGACACTTTTATTAGTTTCCCCCGTGCGGTTTGATTAAATCATTAATATCTACTTTGCTCAGGCAATCTCTGAGCCATTCAAACTGTAATTTGACTTCACCGGAGAGAACTTGGTCCAAAAAATTTTCTTCCTGGAAAGAAATAGTCTCTTAGCTCTCAGAAGAGAACAGAGAAAAACTTAATTCCAACCTAATCCCAACACTATGTTCATAATGATGGGCAGTTTAAACAGAGTCTGATTCTTCCACTGGTATTTAGTAAGAGAGTTTTCATTCTCTGTTTGGGGTGGGAAAACAGACATTTAGTAGCTCTGGGATTTGGGTTTTTATCTGTAATATGCAGATAATAATCTGTATCTCACTGTGCAGTGAGAGGAGGGAGGGCTTGCTTGACCTTGCACACTGGCAGAATTTAGTACCACTAGACAGAAGTCTAGTAAGATGGGAGGCCTGCTCCCCTGAGCTAGCTACACCAGCATTTGAAGGATCAGTCACCAAGTCTTTAATCAGTGCTCACTAAGTGCTTTTTGAAAAGGTAAACGTTGAGCTGGATCATCTGTCTACAAATAACTCATACCACTCAGCTTATTCCTACTGGTTTAAATTTCTTTTTATATCTCATGGTAAAATTGTTTCCAAAATAAGCTCTATCACATGGGATTTTATTCCAGTGATGGAGTGTAACCTTGTAATGTGTGTAGCTATGTGATGCAATGCAGACCTTTTTTTTTTTTGAACAAATTTTAATACCTTTTTCTGGTGCAGTTACAGACAAAGAGTAGCAAATTATGCATGTCCCATCAGTTGTTGAATAACCCTGTTGCTGAATACCTGAACTCTCTCCTGGTAGCTAGTTGCCCAGAAAAAGCTGTTGTTTGATGGAGAGGGCATTTGCTGTATTTAAATCATCCTTACTTGAGCTGAATACATGACAGTTATTAAGAAACAGACCCTGCCAGTTGCTCTTCTTTTATTTTCATCCAGCCTCACAGAAGCCAGACAATTTGTGGCTTTAATAGAACATACAAGGCACATGTGGTAAGAAGAGTTCACTTACAAGCAGCCAAAGTGAGTGCAACCAAGCAAAAAAGTGAACAGTTGGTGAAGTGAAATGCATCCCTTGCTTCAGACAAAAATACAGTGGAATGAAAGATGCAGTAGACTGGCTTTCCCTTAAGCAGATCTAATTTCAAAATCTGGCCCTGGAGAGATGAACTTTTGCTTTAATTGAGGAGGTGGATCCCAGCTCTTTGTCACTCTATCAATCAGCACCCTTTGCTGTAGCTTTAGCAATATGCTGCAGAAGGCTGTAGGATTTATTTCCTGCATGTTGAATCAAGCTTCCTACCCAGTGCTGCTGTGGGAGTCAGAGTGGCCTGGCCTCAACAGCACAGTGCAAGTCTCATCCTCTTCCTTCTGGTGCTGGCTAGTATCCTTCAAGGCAGTGTCCTAGCCTGGTCTCTGCTTCCCCTTGGGAGGCTACAGTTGTTGGTGACTCAAGAGTTTAGGATTGTTCCTTGAATCTTGTCCACTGCTTTCCTCAGCCATGTTCAGAGCCTTGCCCAGAAATCATTCTGATCCGGAAAAAAAGCAAGAGGAAAGACATTGCTTGGATTACAGCCTGATGTTTTGAGTTTCTTTAGCTAACATCATGATTTTGATGAAAAGTGGTATTAAGAGTAAACACAGAGCACTGTGCAGGTAGCATGAGGCACAAGAGGGAATGCGTGCAGGATAACAGTGCCTAGAGGGTGAGGAAGGTGTTTCCTTCCCCCACCTTCCTGTTTCCTAACATGTGGTGACCTGCCCTGGACAGTGCAAGAGAGACACAAGTGTACTTCTGTCTTCCTGTCCAGTCCTCCATCCTGACCCATCAGGATTGAGTCATTAGTTAGGACTTCAGCAAAAACTGTTTTTCCATTACAGGTTGTTCTCACGGCTGTAAATTCCAGCTTTATTCTTCTTCCTGCTGCAACTTCCATCTGTATGCTTTTCCTTTGCTATGTCTCCTCCTTTATCACTATATTCCCATGCTTTTCATGTCAGCTTCCAAAATTAACACTGTGGTGGATAATGATTTTCATTGGAGGGGTTGTGGTAATGTTTGAGTTACTGAAAATGGCAGAAACATTAGTACAAATAGGGAGAAATTGTGAAAGTGGTGCTGGAGGCTTCAGGCCCTTTTTCATTTCAACTTTCAGTCTTGAAAGAGGTGTTATGTGTTCCTTAGCATGGGAGGGTACTTGTCACACACCTCCTTACTGTAGTGAACCCTCAGACCAAATTTTGAGCAAGAATGAGTTGTCTGTGGTGGCACAGAGAGGCTGATGAGTGTGTAGATGTGAGGCTGGTAGAAATAAAAAGATGCAGGCAAACACAGCACTATGAGCTAGGAAGCACAGATGACTGTATACTCGGGAAAGTAGAGTGTTGTGTATTTTGTCCTTCTCCAGTTTTCAGTGTGAGGTGTTGTAGCCGAGGGTTAGCTGTCATCTGTGACATTCCTTTCTTACTCCTCAGATCTCTAGCTTATAAATGTGTGCTGCAAAATTAACTTGGGGAAGAGTGGAAGGAATGTGAAGAAGAAATCAGTTTAGGGGCATGATTTGCTTGGTAAAAAAAAAAAAATTATAAAGAAAACACAGTGAATGTGGGAGCTGTGCATGCTTTCGACCTAAAAAAAAAAAAAAAAAAAAAACACCAAAACAAAACCCCACCACAAAAATATAGGGCCTGCAGGACATTTCATTCCTGTGTTGTGTATGGAGGGCAGAGTTTACACTACTTCTTAGCAGATGCTTTTAAGCATGAACCCAGCCTCATGAAGATTTACCAGGAGGACATCATCATCTTTGGACCTTTGCCTATAGATTTGTTCAGAGTAGAAGGCGTAAGGACCCTTCTGGACAATCTCGAGGGTGAAAAAGAGAAAGAGTTACTTATAAACTGTTACAAATTGGTACTCGGTAATGGCTGTAGTGTTGATCAGACAATATAAGAGGGCCCCCAGTGGTTACTGACTTAACAGCTGCATGTAAGTCAGCCAGTGAACATTTGCTTGTAGCTGTTCTAGTTTTGTTTTTATTGAAGAGCAAGAAGCATAAACATGGGACACACAGTCTGCAGGCTGCTTAAAGGGTTCCCCTTGTTTAAAGCGTATATTGAAATGTCAGGGCCTTCCGCGAAATGAACAAGTCGTGCCTTGAGTTGTATCACAAACTGGGCCAGGTCATCCAAAGCACTGCCTCGAGTAGGGGTGCAAGTCGGGGCACCTTGCCTGTTGTACAAGTTGCTCAGTAACTCCTCCACGTTATCGGTAGCTGATGCAAAGACAGAGGATCCCCAGATGTGCATATAAGCTCAGCACGAAGTCTGATTTTGTTTGCTTTTATAGCTGGTTATCGAGTTAGTTGCTGAGGTAATGGGCTGCACCTCAATTAAAATCTACCTACCCCCACTGAAACATTTAATATTTGTGTAAATATTAAACATTTTTATGAATATTAAATGCATTTATTCGGAATTGATTCATGTTTACATTTTCCTACTATCTGAATAAAGATTACAAATGGAAAGTAATTTACTTATGCAGAAATTCTGTACACATCAAACTCATTTGACTACCAGAGGTGGGTAAACCATACCCATCCATGTTGCAAGGGCTTAACCATGTCCAAACTCATATCCTAACCATGTCAGGGCAATGATAAGCAGCAGTTCTATGCTAAATAGTGGGTACTTCGTTCCTGCCTTCTTTATGGAGTTGCTGGACCCGTAATGTGAAGGACATGCTGACTTGTTTTACGATGTATCACATCAGAGAATGCAGTGCATAGTTTTCTGTTAGATTTGGAAAAGCGCAGGCTTTATATTAAAGGTTCATTTCTTTTTCATCATTCATCTAACTCATTTGTACTGTAATGTACTTTCCTATTCCTCCTCCTGATACTTGCTACTTTTATATCTATTTTGCAAGCCATATTTTTAGTCTAATCCATACAGCAGTTGTCTAAAATTCCATAGCATTGCTTATTTCTTACCTATAACTCTTAATAAAAAATAGGGCTGTGCCAACCTATTATGTCCTTAATAGAATATTCTAATGGTTATTAAATCAATTGACTCTGAATCTCACTTTAATAAATGAGTCAGACAGTATTTTCCAATTACTGTCAGCCGCCACCTTTCCAAAGAGCAGATTATTTTGATTGAATTTTTTAAAGCTGCTCAGCACTTTTTTCCCCTGCTTTTTTTTTTTTTTTTTTTCCCTGAGTAAGACCAAAGAGCAGTAGCTCTGTTCTGCAGGGAAGGAGAGCCTTTTGGACTGTATTTGACACTCCATTCCATTTCAGATTTATCCCAAATGGAAACTGAAAATGTGACATTTCACTGACCCTTTACTTATTAATGATATTGTATTTTGCACTTCCATAGCACCCTATCAAATTGTTTGCTACACATGAAGAGCTAGACAGGGGCCAGCATGTAAACAGAGCCTTTTGCATCCTTTTTCCGCATCTGGCACCTTTGCAAGAACTGCCACACCCTGGCTCTTTCATGCCACTGGGAGATAAAATGCTGGTCACACTTTTAAATTTTCTATGGAGAGCGGAGGACAGGGACAAAGCCCTGTTCCCACATGCTTCCACAGTGCTGTGTGACCTGGGTAGCAGGCAGTTGTGTGCCTAGAAATATTATCTTAAACCTTTTCAAAGGCAGGTGGCAGTGATTCCGGGTCTTCTGTGTATAGTATATAGTCCTAGACTCTTCTCCAGTTCCACTGTCTTAGTTGTATTAAAAGTCTTAAGGGATACTAATTAGGTCAACTTGTTAAAGCAGAAATTAAAAATTAGCACCTCTTATTTAAAGATGGGTAGTCTAAGAAACACAGGCCATACTGTCATGCCCAAGGTGATAAGAGTATGTCAGTGACAGAGTTTGGAATGGAACCCAGCACTCCTGGCTCTTCTGCCAATACTGTAACCTTATCTATCTTCCTTAAATTTAAATCATGCTAGTCTCACATTCTTAAATTCAAGGAGTGGAACCTTACCCTTTGTCCAAGAACATAGCTGAGAGCAGGTGATGTGCACAAAATGGGTGAAAAGGAGTGTGAAGGGAGGGGTTTATGACTCCCTGAACAGTGGGACTTAGTAAAAATATTATTCTATTAGTTATACAAATGTAGTCATATTTTAAATATGGTCTTTAGAACTAGTAGACTAAAAACATTTTATTTTTAAGAGAAAGCTTAGATTCTGCACAAATTGATGTCTCTTGCCGGAGGAGGTTTCCTATCTGCCCCAGGCGAATGGGTGAGGGGATTTTTCAAACCCTGTTTATAAGCCTTTAGGAAAATCGGATTTGCAACATAGAGTAATCAAAGTGGTTTTGATGTTTGTGATCAGGAGATCGCCTCGGATCTGAGTGATGTGAGAAATACAATAGGGTCACATTTAATGGGGTTCATTTCTTCTTGAACAAGTACAAATTCTGTGTAAGTGAAATAAGTTTTACTTCAGCATCAGAAGTCTGTGCCTTTCTTCCTACTTTTTCCTCATCAGCTAAGGTAATGGAAAGACACAAAAAAAAATGCCTCCTCTGTCTTCTGTAGCTTCATATAAAAATATTTCTTTTTAGGAAGTCTTTCTTCCTTGGAATGTTTGAAGAACTCCCTGTTCAGTTTTCCCATGCTTAAGAATGATTAGCATGGTTCATTTACACTTTGCCAGCAGTAACTCTGTGATTTGAGAATTGTCATCGATTATCTTCACCTTGACATGTGGAAGATCCAGAGATGGAGCTCCTTTTGTCCTAATTGCTTTGACTGTGTATATCAGCACAAACAGTTTGATGGAGAAATTTTACCCTACAGGGTTTTTAGTTCATAACTGCCCTTTGTGGGGACTTGCACCATGTTCACAACTGTCCATTTGGTAATGACCACAGCAAGGATATGGATACAGGAGAAATGATTGGATGATATTTGGCAGTCTTTACAGTCCTCATATTTAATTAGCAAGTTCAGGAAAGAAGAGGAATTTAGAAAAGGTTTGTTGAACCTTCCTCCTCTTTACAGAGGGGTTGCTGCCTGTTGTGAGAACACAGCATACAGCCTGCCCTGGAGGATGCAGCCATCTCTCTTAGATGTACATACTGGTGCATGCCAGGATCTCTTGCTTCATGCAGCCCATGTGCCTTCATGATGGTGCTTGCATGGACACCATACTTGTCTTCTCTCAGTAGTACCAAAAGCAGAACATACTGGAAGGGTTTGTCAGTGATGGTGGAAAATCCCAAATCCCAGAAAACTCTTGAGAATCTGCTGAAATTTTCCATGCTAATGAAATAGTTTGCATATATTTGATAAACGGTTGCTAATTTACCTATGAAAAATTGCAAAAGGTGTCACCTACCAGATGAGAAAGTGTCACCTACCCTTACTCTTTGCCTGAGAGTCTTTTGCACAGGGTATTATCAGCCAGTGGTACCTGACTAGCAGTGTGTTTGACTGGACGGGATGTGTACCTCAGCAGCCTCCATATTCTAGTCTCTCCAGAGAGGCTGTGGTGTCAAAACAGCTGAGATTGACCTGAACCTTTGCCTGAGTTTGTGCTGAGAGCTGTCTTCAGTGGATCCAGCTATAAATTGGTGCCCGGTCAGGCAGGCTGGGAGTCAAGTTCTTCTGTCTGATGTAGGTAACAAAGACAGGCACTTCAGTGGCAATAGTCTGGAGGCATGGGATTGCCAGGACCACTGACATTTTTCAGCTGACTCTCAGAGCAGGCCTGCCATTTCACACCCTCTGAAAGCTCTGCAGCATGTGAAGGTAGTCAGGAACATTCAGCACTGTTTTAATGAAGAATTGGGTAGAAAAGCAAAGGAAGTTTGCCATTTGCTGTGTCTGTAAGCGGACGATGCTCAGCTGTGCTTGTCTATACCTGTGGCACCAAGTCTGACAGGAAGCAGGAGAGTTAGAAAAGTGGCCACGTGCCAATATGTCCATTTTAAAGAGCTGATATGGGGTCCTCTCGCAGTTGCTACATGTAAAACTCAGTTGTACCATGAAAGGCACTCGAGGCATCGTATAGATGAACACTGTGAGAGCTGAATGTTCAGTGAAGGGAGAGCTCCCCAGTTACAGACTGTTGCCAGGATAGAAATATTTTTAGTCAGTGTATTTTTACCTGTTTACTCCAAAGGAGACACTCCACCACCCACCCCAATTTTGTGTAAATCTTTGGTTTTTTTGGGTTTTGTCTGCCCCTTGCCTTCTCATTGTGAAGAGTTCTGACACCTCACAGAAACCACACGATGGTAGTTTTGAGTAGTCCCACCTGCAGAATGGCCACCAGCACCTGGTTAGCTCACACTGTCTAAAGCCTACTAATTCCCCCCCCTTTGTTAAAAATGCCATGACTTACACAAAAGTGAAATCTAGCTTTTGGACTAAAGTGAGGTGAAAGCTGAGGGCTACCATTGATTTTTTTTTTTTTTTTCCAATTCTGGTAAGTCACTAAGGATCATTTTTAGTGGGCATGTGGCCCCACATAGCTGTAGGAACACCATGACACGTTCTCTTTACACTGGTGTAAAGGATTGTTGTGTGGGATGCAAAACATTGTCTCTGCTCTCACCGTCCTCTGCAAACACCCATCATCACAGTCACTAATCATCACTGCAGGCAGCGCTGTGTCCGGGGCGAGGCCAGCAGCCTGGTGTTTAGGTGTTTGGCATGGGCAGAGCGCTCTCCTAAATCACTCCTTTCCATCTCAGAAATGGCAGGGAGCTGCCCCATTCACCAAGCGTTTCATTCCCGCTTGTTTTTTTAATAATCAGATACAGTATTTACCTGCAGGATCAATGCTACTCATGTAGCACACCGGTGACATACAGAAGGACCTTTTCTAAGCAGCGCTGTGGGAATTGAGGCCTCTGCAGCAGGGCTGGAAGCCACTTCTTACCTAGCAACTGTTTCTAAGTAGGACAGCCGCTGACTGCCCTCATGGCAGAGTGGATGAATCCTGCAGCACCCTCAGGAAGGGAACCTGGTGCCAGGCACCAGCCGGCCTTGGAGGACAATGGGAGGAAGCAGAGGAACAAGCAGCAGGGAGCGGGAAGGGTTTTAAAGCCACAGGACGTGGACGGGAAAGCTGCGTCAGAAGGCACACAGGGACTTTTCTGGGCTGTTCAGAGGAGAAATGCAAATAAAGAGGGGAAAAAAATCCAGGATTGCCAGAAAGGGAGTTTTGAAAGCCTGAGGCTTGCAAAAGGTTCCATGTATATCCATGGGACTGGGGGCGTGGAGCATGAGTGATGTGAGGTTATAAACTGGCCTCCCCTCTCATGCTGGTTACAAGAAAGGCTATCTCAGCCAGAGAGCCAAAATCTGCATTCACGGTTCTGACCTGTGGTAGATGGGATGATGTGTGGTTGGCATTAAATTCCTCACGTGCTGTTTTGCAAATGTACTTGGTTGTGATCAGGTGGCTCTGCTAAGTTTTGATGTTTCAGGTCATAGTCATCATTTCCTACTGAAGGCAAATGCTCCTCGTTTCTGTTTAGTGCTGATTATAAGTGGGAAAAATATACTTTTAATGCCCAGTTAAGCTTTGTACATTCTGAAACATTCCAGGTAAAAAAAAAAAAAAAAAATCAGAAGTTTTAGGGGCTGAGGGGCATCCAGTTTCTTGAGCTTAGGAAAACAAAAAGTCCCTCCTGTTCATAGATCGTGTTGGACTTTCTCTTTGTAAGGGCTGTGGTGCATTTCACTTTTCCTTTGATTTCTCCTGCAGATGAAGGACTGAACCATGAATGCAAACTCTGCAACCAGACATTCGACTCTCCTGCCAAACTTCAGTGCCACCTGATAGAGCACAGCTTTGAAGGCATGGGGGGCACCTTCAAATGTCCAGTGTGCTTTACAGGTAGGAGACCATCACTGCTTGTCCCAGTCATGCCCTTAGCTTGACCTTGCAGAACTTCACTGAAAAATGTGTCGTGTGCTAGCATTAGATCTGTTTTAGGAGGGAACATTACATTTCACTCATTAGTAATATTGATTAGAAATCATTTAGAAAGCTGAGCTCCTTGGAAGGTCAGGCATCCATCTGTAAGAACTGCATTTCAAGCTCTTCTATCGGAAGTTTGAGTTTTTTTATTATTACAGAAGTGGTAGTCTGTTACCTTCCACAGTATCACGTTCATCATTTCAATGTTCCAAACTTGCCAAGGTTAAAACTGTCCATAAATTTGTGCTTTAAAGCTACAGATGTTTCATCTAAAACAAAAAACAACAACAACAACAAAGAAAGAAAAAAAAAAAAAAGAGCAGAACCTGGCCCTAGTTCCCAGGCTTAGCCTGTAAAGCAGCATTCTCTTCTGATCGGGTAAGAAAGCCCACATGCGTGTGTTTGTTGGCTTGTGGTGAGAAGGAACACCCTTGTAATGTGCTTTAGAAAGCAAACCATGCTGACTTGCCACAAGTCAAGTTCTGCTTTCCCCTGACACAGGTCCAAGTGTGGAATAATCCTCCCGAAGTCAGTGGTGTTATTCAGTAGTAAAACCCAAGTGAGAAAATAACTTGACCCAGTAGGGCTAAGCACTGCAGTGTTTGGGCCATAATGAAGAACAGAAAAGCGCTGTTGTTGGAAATGAAAACACATTAAAAGGATGCCTACTGAGTTGTTGTGAATTTTTTTAAGGACTTCTTAGTAGAACATTTCATAAAATGATAACTTAAAATGTAAGTGTTAATATGAAGCTTACATGCCCAATTTTGCTTTAAAAGATGAAAATCAAAGTTAATCACAAACATGACAAAACACACTTTGGGTATTCTCACATCAATGGCATGCTAATTCTGGAAGCCATTCAAGGTTTCTGTTCTCCATTAATGGGAGTGAAGGATTTTCATTGATAAGCAAATAGACCCTTTAATACCTTCATTTTACTTCTCTTTGTTTGGCAGCTCTCCTCCCAATAAAACCTTAAGCGAGTGCTACAGAGGAAAATTAAATTTGAATTTTTCATCTTTCAGATACAGTGGCTGGTGATGATTATTACCTCACCATGTTCAGGTTTCACACATTTCTGTGGGTTATAAAATTATAAAAACACAGAATTCATCTTCACTGCACAGTTTATCATAAGAATGTCTGAGCATGGATAGTACCACCATAAACAGTTCATCTGTGAGGTGTCTGTGTTCAATAATTCTTTCTGTTAGGAATCATTTTGAGGTTTTAGTTTTATTACTTATTCTACTAATTTTTTTCCTTTTCTTTGTTTACACTTTGTCATGTGATTTTTTTAAATGTAATGATGGCTCTTCAATTTCCAAGATTGGGGTGTTGTAAATGCAACATAAAAACTTGCATATGTAAAGAGTACCCACTGATGCTTCTCCATGTAAGCAAGATCCCTGATAAAACTAATCCTTTAATTTTTGAGCCAGTAGCCTTGTAAAACGTGTGAAAGAGTATGGAGATAAGTTGATTCCAATCTATGTGAAATAGTTTTTGCTTTTTGCTGATGGGGTAAATAGACAGTGAGCATTAATCATAAACAATGATGCTTTATTAGCAATATGACATTAAATTATTTCAGCACATCTTGCTAGAATATTAACAAGAAGTAAAAATCACCAATATAAGTTTTATATGGAAAATGGAATCTGATCTTTTTTTTTCCAGGGTAATGAGAAATGTGATTAAAATGTATGATTCAGAAGAACAATATTCTGTTGTTTTTTGTTACCTTGCAATTAGAATAATTTTAATGATTAGGAGTGGAGTCAAAGTCAAATGCCAGCATCTTTAATAAATCCTTTCCCTGCCTATACAGATTAATATTGTAGATGCAAACTTTTTTAGGTCACAGTGCACCAGGCATCCATCAGAAGTCAGTGCTGCCAACCCAAACACTGCCTCTGGCATATACAATTTAATTATTAATAGTATGTCTCCTAGGTAAACTGTTACACAGTCTTAGGGCCTTGTTTTGTAGTCATTAAAATTGAACATGTTTATATTATTGAAACCCTTGCATTCAGTGTGTAGGCAGACTTGATCTTAAAGTATCCAAAGAGAATTTACCTTCAGTTCTGTTTCACAGTTATAGACATTGCCCCAGTGTAGCTGTGGGATATAATTTTTAGCATTAACACATTTAAATACAGAGCTGTTTGTTAGCTTTAACTTTAGGCACACAGAGTAAACAGGACTTTGGCATCTGTGCTTTCCACACCTGTTGGTTGCTAGGAAATAAGTTTTGTGTGTATTCAATCAAAGTGCAGTAAGCATGAAAAAATAACTGAACAGGAAATGGCATTTTTAGATTCTTCATTTTTGAAATCTTCATTGGTTGTCCTATTAGGGTCTCTTTTTTTACCTTAGTTGATTTTTTTTTGCCTTGAAGAAGGGATCTGTTTCAATTCATTTCTGAAGAAGGATCACACTTTTTAGATAAATGACATGCATCAGTACCCATTATAGCAACAGTGTAAGGTGAAATCAGAGTGCACTAGTCTAGTTTTATGTCTTGAAATTGCTGAGTGTTAATGGGAGATTGTTTATAAAAAATTCTTCACTTGTAATACAAAACAATGAAAATATTGTTGTTTGTCTAATATTCCAGTGTTTGTCCAAGCAAACAAGTTGCAGCAGCATATTTTCTCAGCCCATGGACAAGAGGACAAGATCTATGACTGCACACAGTGTCCACAGAAGTTCTTCTTCCAAACAGAGCTGCAGGTACACTTATTACCTTGGGGTTATAATACCATTATGAATTTGATAGCTGAGTTCAAAGCTTTACTTGCCATGACCTCCTCGATTCTTGCTTATCATCAGGATGGGAATGAGGGAAGGACAAGAGAAATTGCAGGTGATTCAACCCATGCTGCTTCAAAAAGCTACTGGCAGAAAGCCACCTGGTACAGACCTGAATTTCGGGAGCCACCTTTGGCTTCTTCTGATGTAGGTTGTTGCAGCTCAAGATATTCTCTAGGAGAGAGAAATGGGCATCCTGTTTTTCTGGCTGATATCCATAAAATATTTAGTAAAGCTGTGAAAGACAAAATAAATGTATGCTTTACTCTTTAAATGTGAAAAGCTAAATTGAAGTAGGAGTGTAGTGATGGAGGGAGGGGGAAAGTAGACAGAATTTATCTTTTAACTTGGTGGGGGAAAAATAGGGTTGGATGAATGGTACACTGTCTTTTGTAGGCTGCTTTCAGACCTGTAATGATACTGTTTATTAACAGTAAACAAAACGACAGAGAATGAAAGAAAAGATGAACAAGATCTGAAAACAATTTGGATGAAGGGATTATTTACTATATATTAACATTCTGCACTGTGTGTCTTGCAGTGGGAAGGGGTGATGTGTTATTCCTGATGTATTACACTTTGAGACAACTGCAGTTTATATTGAAGTGTTAGGATCGGTTGACAGAGGAAAAATTTTCAAGGTCCTTGATGGTCTATACTGATGAACAAGGAGAAATATTTCCAAAGTAAGGTCTTTCCTATACAGTCCGCCATGAGATCTTTTTATTTGGAATCAAGAGGTTTTTCAGCACTTACAGTTTTTCAGTAGTTTTTTCTAGCATGAGCCCCCACCTCTTAACTCCTTTGACTTAGGTGTCCACAATTAATTTTGCATCAGACCAGATCTGGATTTAATCTCATCAACAGAGGCAAAAGACTAGTGACATATGTGTACACATATGCCCACCTAGTATTTCACTTCCTGAAAATTTTATGTACTCCGAATATATTAATGTTTGGCATGACAATATGAAATACTTCACTGGAGAAAAAAGAAATCAGAGCATTCAAACCGTGCATGAATTCATTGTGTGTGAGATTGGTATTCATGTCGATTGCACTGCATTTTCTCTTTCCTAATTTCTTTCTGCATGAAAATAATATGCAATAAGGCCTTTCTTATAGCCTTCCCTACCTCTTTCTGAGTGGACCCTTTAGTCATGGGAACTTGTTCAATACCTGCAGTACCCCTGTAACACTCCAAGGTGCCTGGCAGTATCTCTCTCCTGTTTTTAAGAGATCCAAAGCTGTTTCATTTACAGTCCATACCAGGTATTGCATGCAAGTTCTGATGCAAAGTGGAAGAGAAAGACAAGGAAGAGAAAATAAAAAGTTGGACAACTAGGGAAAAAGACACCCATACATAATGATGGACAGAAATAGGCAATATTGAGTTCTGAAATCAAGAAAGAGTCTGGATTGGGTAGAAATCTATTGGACTTATGGGGAAAAATAGAGCAGAAACTAAGCAGAACAAGGAAAGGTCAGAAACTACTTTTTTGTATGTGTTTCTTTCACAACATGTTTGGGGGTTGTGGTTTTTTAATAATTTTCTTTGATTTTTTTTTTTTTATCAAAATACTTTTTGAGCTTTTCTGCAAAGTGTTTCCAATAAGGTGAAACTGCTTTTTCAGAAAAAAAATAATTTGACTCACTGATATTCATTTTGATTAATCAAAATGAGGAAGTAGGGAAAAGTAGAAGCAGCAGCAGTTCCTGGGAAAAGAAAGGAGAGATTGTTAGGGAAGAAAGACCAAAGGGGAAAAAAAAGAAAAAAAAATCAGGAAGAGAGAAGGTGCAAGTATCCAAAAGACAATTATGAAAAAGAAAGAAACAGGAACACAAGGTAGAAATTACTTTAACAGTGGAATTCAGATTGGATTTTAAAAAGCACAATAAGTAACTGAATTATGAAGATGCAAAACACAGAGTGTACTTTTAGTCCTTACAAGTCTATCCCCCCTAAAATACACTTTCGTTTCAAAATCCATGGAGTCCCAAGCAGTTGCTTTCAGCTTTTTTATTGTAATAAAAACCTACATGTTTTTCCATTCAAAATTTATTCCTGCCCAAGATTAGGGCAAGATTTTGCTTTCTCTATCTAAGCCTAGTTCACTGAAATGTCAACATACCTGAAGCACCTGGTTTTCTAGTGAAGGACACAACAGGATGTTGCTACAGGGAAACAGATTCTGCTCTATGTTGACTAAATGACAATCAGTGTGTTGATAGTTCCAAGCTGCAGAAGGCTCTTAATAGACCACATCTTCATACCGTTAGAGACAGTCTCTTTCTGGCTTATCTACACTTGCAAAAATGACAAGGTATTCATTTTCTTACTCAATTCATTATGTTTATTATTTTAATTAACTCGGGTAGCCCCACCCCAGGTGAGAATGCATTATGTTTAAAACAGTGCAGTACCATTGCGCCATTTGCATTTATTTGTTGGGATCACTGGTTTGCTGCACTTACCTCCAGTTGCCTACCCAGGCTGGTGAAAGGGTGGCAGAGCACTTAGGCAGAGCAGTAGATACTGACATTTGGAGTCTGCTTCTGCTGAAAATACACTGATCTCCAGCCCACTCTCATTTAAAACCTATTCTAGGAAGCATCGCTTTGTTCAGTCTATCTACCACCTGAAGCAGTGGAATCTTTGGTAACTAGCCTCCAGGTTATGCTTCTCTATCCTTTCACATTGTCATGGTTTGTGTTGGGGCTTGCAGCTTAACAGTATATTTATTCCCTCTATCTAGAACTGTTCCTTGCTTTTAATTTAAATGTGCATCTACAGTGCTTCTCCCGTGTCTGGGAGATGCTAATCATTTCAGATTAGAAGCCAGCACTCCATGGTTGTAGGTCAGGCAGAGTGAGAACATGGACAAGGTAGAGCAGGGCAGAATACAATAGCAAGAAGCTCTATCCACATATATGGCACAGCTGATAATTAAAAGGAATAAATTCAAGGATAGAGAAAATAAACACATTATAACAGTGTTTAACTTGGTGTTTGGCCCAATGCAATTCTTTGCTTAGCATTTTCTGACTCCTGTTCAGAAAGAGTAGGCTATAGAAATATAGGCTTGTACCAACCTTTAAAATTTAGATATCAGATAATAAAACTGCAAGGTAAATGTATTTATAGGGTGCATACATTTCTTCCATAAATTGAAAATCTTCTAAGTGAACAGCTGGACCATGCAGTTCTCTATACAGGGTGGATATAACTAAAACAGTGTTCTCCATCCACCATCCATAATACAGAATTTTTAATTGACAAAGAAGTTAAGGAACCTTATCCCTAACTTAAATTAGTATTGAGTTTTCATTAAATGATAAAGGAATTTGTGCCTATTAAAACTTCTTTTTCCTGTCCATGTGCTATTTCCAGTACCTGATTTTTTTGCCTTAGTCTTTAGAACTTAGGCCTAAATGTTTGAACTGATGTTTGTGCCTCCCTTGTCTCTGATGAGGAGTAACCATTCCTTTCCTATTTCTGGTCCTAGTGTTACTTCCATAGAATCATAGAATGGTTAGGGTTGGAAGGGACATGAATGATCATCTAGTTCCCATGCCATCATTGCCCCTGCCATGGGCAGGGAGGTCTTCCACAAGACCAAGTTGATCAGAGCCCTGTCCAACTTGGCCTTGAACACTTCCAGGGCCACAACATATTGGGATGTTTGTGGGAGGAACAAGAGGCTCCTGTGAGGTGTTACCCGGAGTGAAGGAATTAATTTTAGTTTTTTGCAGATGTTGCTAGGTCAGACAGGTACCAATGTCTGGTAGAATTGCTGAGTAGTTGTACAGAGTTTTTTCAGTGTTTTATCAATGATAATAGTTTTGCATATGGTGCTAGTCAAGACTACATAATCTGTCAGCACCATTTTGCCCAATACAAGAATTATGTCTCTTTTCAGTGAATTAGAACATTTACTTAACATTTTATGACTAATAATTAGTTGCCCCTGGGGTAGTTAAGTGTCCTTACTTTACAGACATGAAAACTAGGGCAAGAAATAATTGGATCAGCAGTTGCTTTCCCATCCTGTTCAAAAGGGACCTGGCCTCAGTGATTCACGCCCTTGCTGCTTCCCATCTGGACTCCATCAGCACAGAATACCTGGGCATGAAGCCATCAGCCTGTAGGACATTCCAGCTAATGCAGAGAGCTGCAGCACTGGCCCTCAGTAGCAAAGGAGACCAGGAGCATATTCACCAGCTCTCTTGCTGTCTACACTGACTGCCTTCCTACATATTTGTCCAGTTGTGCTCCAAGATGCAATCCTTAATATTCTTAGTGGACTGGGAGTAGCACATCTCAGAGATGACCTGAGAAGTTCTTCCCATTTGGTAACAATGTGGCAGTTGACAGCCCTGCTTTGTGAGCACTTTTATCAAAGAGCTGAAGCTTGTTTGCTCAGGAGCTAGAATTTTCTCACAGACTGGCCTGGGAGTATGGAACAGACTTCCACAGCAGTTAAGTATTGCCATGAATATCCTCAACTTACGCTTTTAAGAGCAGGGTGCACCCAGATGTGCCAAAGGCTTCCTTCTCTCATATAAACATGTACCTGCATGTAGATTTCTAAACCTTCCCCAAAATCCCAACCCACAAAAACAGAGCTCTACCAAAACAAAATACACAGTTCCTTCCCCAGGGAAAGGATGAAAGAAAGAATGAAGCACTCATAGCAGATGTTACTCATGTCACTTAAAACAGCAGGAGAACATTCTTAGCTCCCAGTACAAGCCGCTGAAACAAAGCAGGGCAGAGGCAGTATAGAATAGTCTCAGGAAGTTTTATGTAGCTTTATGTGAGTCCTTCTCTGGATTTCCAGTTTTAACATTTTCATGTTCCAAGTTTAGCACTGCTGAAACTAATCTTCAAGTTTCTCCCTCACTTCTTTAAGGGTTAAACTTTCCAAAGATCTCAGCATTGTAAAATGCTCCCAAAAATCTCAACATTTTAAAACGGCCTTTAAAATACCCTTGACCTGAGCTGGAGCAGAACTAAGAAAGCTCTAGGCTATTTCAAGAACTAAAGACTTGACTGAGACCTTTAGTGGAGACAGTGGTAGAACTGGGATTCAAACACTGTATTCTCTCATTTGGGGGTCAGCTAGAGAAAACTGCTAATTAACCTGGGCTGGGGTTGTCTCCTTGTGGCAGAGGCCTTCTGGGGCCAGCTGGGAAAGAGATTGGTGTGGGAATAGCATCAGCCGTAGCGGCAGTGGCACCACTACCTCCATCTAGGATTGTTTTGTCAAGGCCCCCACAGTAGTTGAGTCTGTTTATCATGTAGGTCCCAAGACTTCCATGACAGCAAGGGCGACTGTGAATAATTTATACTCTTTACACAAAAACAGGGACAAAACTTTCAGACCTGCAGGATGTTTTCTTCACAAAGAAATGGCCTCAAAACGTTTTTTAATGTGAAATTGGAGATTAATTCTGGCATTTCTAGGTCCCCAAACTCTTAGGGTGAGGAGTGGAACATAGATGCTGGCTTTCTAGGCCCCAAAGGCCAGGAGCCAGCAGGGAATAACTTTGTCAGCTCTTCTTAAAAAGAAGCCTACCTGGAATCCAATTAACAGTCAAAGCTTTAGGCCAACATTTTCAGATTCAGTGGCCTACTTCTGAGAGGGTGCTGAGCACTTCCAGCTACAGTTAAGGCCAGGCCAAGATGCTGGTGCTGAGTACCTCAGGAAATCAGGTCAAAAATGCTTGGAGTCAGGAACCTTCACAAAAGCATAGGTGCTAAGCAGCCATAGCCCCATTTAAGGTTTCAGCAAAATACTTTTGATGCCTAAATACTGACACCAAATGCATTAATGTTGACCTTAGTCCTTAGCAGACGGCGGAGTAGCTTTTCTCAGAACAAATGCCTAGGAGTCAGGAGAGCTGGATTCACTTTTAAGGCCAGGTACTAACTTACTCCACATAACAATGCATGTTCTCCGTGTCATGAGTGAGAATGACGATAATAATATGTGTTCCAGAGATACTAGGATTGTAATTTATGCTTGTGTTTTGAGGCAGTTAGATAGAGCTGCATGCTAACTACATGCAAGTTTGAGTGCTTTTTGGGTTTTTTTTGGCTGAACCCTTACTGTATGTTCTGTTTCAGATGGATACACTAGTATGTGCATTGAGTGTTTTTCCATGTCTTTAAAGATTTGAAAAAATCAGGCTTGTGTTCCTGAGATTTGAGACTTTTTCCCCTAGAAGGGAGAATTATTTTCCTTGCAAATTTTCTGAAAAAGGCAATCAAGAGAAACAGGGTGGAGGCACTCATGCATTAGCTCTTTAAGGACATACCTTCAAAGTGTTTCCCCTGCAAGTCTTTTGCTTCAATGTCAAACAAAGTTTAAACACAAAAAAAATACTTTGAATTCCCTTCCAGTGCCCCTTCCCTCCTGGGGATTTAGGGGTGTTACGGCCACATTAGGTTTTCATGCGGTAATTCTTTTCTAAATAAGAAATTTCCAGGTTTGGAGCTTGTGAGTTCACCCGCCTTTGATTGGCCTATTCAAATGTAAACACTCCCTGTGGGTACTTCATTAGTTCATAAATATTTATAGCACATTGCAAAGCCCACCAAGCCCAAAGTGCCAGAGTTTTTCAGGGACCATTTTGATTTCACTAAATAGTGCTTGTCAAAGATGAGCGTAGTATTAATGCATTTTACTTGTCTCCACTTACTTCCTATACTTGTAACTCTGCATACAACAGTCAGCCTGTGAAATTTTCTGCACTTTGTCCTGTAAATAAGCAGGAAACAATGTGTTCACAACATCCCTTATACATTTCCTGAGAAAACATTCCTTAAATTTCTGGAGCAATTGAACCAAAATGATGGGTTTGTTTTTTCAGATGCTTGAGTGATATTATTGGTGAAAATATAGAATTAATTGACAAAGACAGTGTAGCAGTTAAGTGATGAATATTGCCTTTAAATACACCATTGTGATCTTGAAAAGAAATTCAGACTTAAGGAACAGTAAAATGGTAAAGGACCAAAAACTAAATATTCTGTCCAAACTAAGTACTGAGCTATACACCCATGAAGTATACATGTAAAAATAAGCAAAAATCTCTATTCCTTCTCTTTCAAGGGGGATGGAGTCATACCAAAAGTTGTATGTGCTTGAATATATGTTCCTATTTTGCCTACTTCTTCCTGCTTATGCTCGTGTGTGGCAGGATTCTTTTTGTAAAATATAAGTATCTATTAAAAAAAAATTAACCCATACTTTGAATCTCATCTCCATATTGACTTGTATGGTCCACATTAAATAGATTTTGCAAAATCAGGTAATATAGTACAGTTTGTAATCCTTGTGACTGCAAAGACTGTGTCATGCAAAAATGTTAAATGAAGTTTGTTGTCTACAGTCTGAAAGCAGCATGAAACCGTGGCAATCAGAAGATAAGTGCCACTAATCCTTTGTCTTTTTAAGTGTTGACTCTGAAACATATCACTGATGTTAGGTGTCAACATTAAAATAATAATTTCTGATTTTTTTAGCAAATGGAACAGCGAGGTGTGTGAGGTTTCAGCCTAAAGAAACAAATCAAAAGTTGCTGGAGAAAGGAAAAGGCACAGAAAGGCAGAAGAAGAAGAGAACAAAAGGCAAAGGAGTAGAAGAAAAGTAGAAAGGAGATTATAGGACAAAGAAAGAAACAAGATAGAAATAATAGTACTTGGGAAGGCAAACATTTTTTCTTATGGATGATGCTGATAATAATGATAAGGCACTTTTAAAAACAAATCATGGTAATAATAAGGGGAATTTCTGTTATTACATAAAGGCCAATTTCTACCTTCAGTCCTTACAGAAACCTCTGTGAACGTGAGGGAGTCCTGTCGTAGATTCACGGCGGTGGAAGCAGTAAATGTATTCCCTGACCCACAGATAATCATTAGAAATGGAATTCTGCCCTTTGCAGAAAATGAGGTTTTATCATCTGTGCCCTGAACATTTCAGCCTACACCTTGCCATTAGTCAGATCAGTTGGCACATACACCTGGACTAAGCAGAAGAAATAAGCACTCTGTTTGCCTATGAATAATTTCCCTGGTACATCAGTTCAGTTCTCCTAATTGTCCACCCATTAATTTCTTGCTAATGTAGTTGATATCGATGACTGATTTTCTGTGCTAAACAGGAAGCACCACTTCTTCATTCTAGGACGCATTCCTTCCTACAACTGCCCTGCTGTTAGCTACCAGTAGCTGCCATTATATTATCTTTCATCTGGCCCAGAGCTGACAACAGATGGCCATCTCCGGGACTGCCATCAGTGTGACTTTATGAAGCATCCAGCTATGGTGTATTGAGGAGCTTCATGGCCAGTTCTGCAAATCTGCTTCCCTTCCCCCTACCATGGTGCTGGCCCCCCTCACTCCGTCCCTGTGACTAAACTCCTCATTCCTGGCTCCACTTTCCACTGGTCCTGTCATTTCCCAGCAAGCGATGGCACACCATTATCACCGCAAGTTTAAGGCTCGAGGTCTGCCCCCTCTTCCCTCCACAGCACTGGTACCATGGTGCTGTGGCTCCCATATACCCCAGCATCCTCACCCCTCCGTGTTTTCGGTGCACTACAAGCATAGGTAGAGGGGCTTGGTTAGCAGCAAACCTGCCACCTCTGAAAATCTGTGGTTCAAACCCTACTTTGTTCCACCACAGAGCATCTCCTCTAGCTCCAGGGATTTTTTTTTTTAATGTTCTGAAGACATGCTGTCAAACCAACATTGAGTATATTAAGTGTGAAGGAAGCTAAAATATCGATTAGAGACCTAAAGTGGAGAAAAGTGTAAAATTCTCAAGCATTCTGGTTCCATTGACATGTTAGATCATTTGGAAAAGCTCTTTCAACTGTGTGGCTGCTGTGCATTTTGGAGAAAGATATATTGTCTGCTCTTGACAGAGTTTTCTAAAGCAAGGTACCTCCAGAGCCAAACCCGTATTTTATGAGAAATTCACATTTGTGTCCTTTATTGTGATATTTGCAGCAAGTCTACAGCCAGTGAGAGTCTCTGCCCTCAAGCTATAAAGGAGTAAGGCTCCATTGTTGGAGAGAGAGCAGCCGTCTGTGTGAAAGGCTGAGATGTGGTAGGCAAGATGAATAGTGCTTAAAAGCAGTGCTTGCCGTGCTGTCTTTTAGAACAGAAACACTGAGGATTTAAACAAAAGTGAAAGGCATGGTAAATGAATCCTTTAAAATTGGTCAAAATTTTCAGCTGCTTAAAGTA
Source organism: Myiozetetes cayanensis (assembly GCF_022539395.1). Taxonomy (NCBI): domain Eukaryota; kingdom Metazoa; phylum Chordata; class Aves; order Passeriformes; family Tyrannidae; genus Myiozetetes; species Myiozetetes cayanensis. The sequence goes on from NW_026086604.1 coordinate 45,318,418, forward strand.
ACAAGTTTTCTCCATTGATAGGTTCATTGAGTAGGAGGAAAGTTGGGAGGGTATGAATTCCCCTAAGGAGGAGGTGCAGATAGTTTGGGAAAACAAGGTGTGGTCAGTGATTCATAAAGAGACACTCCAGTAAACAGCAATCTTGGCTCAAGGAGTGATGGCTTTTTTTTCTTCCTTTCTTTTTTTTTTTTTTTTTTTTTTTTTTGCGGGGGCAGGATAAGAGCATGATTGGGCCACTCCATTACAAACATTAGACAAAAAGACTCAGATGCAGATGGCTACACAACTAGAACTGTTCGTTGCAAAACACCAACCAGGAGGAACACCTTTTAGGTTTAGCTTTTCTACGTGTTATTGAGGTTGGTTACCTCATGCTTTTATCAAACTGAGACTGAAATATTTTGGATGGAAAAAGAGTGGGTTTTTGCAGGCTCTTGTGATTTATTTTTTTTTTTTAAGTTGAGATTCCTTTGTGTTCAAAGCTGAAATTGAGTGTCCTCCACCCTGTTAACAAAGGAAGAGAGAAAGAGATGACTCAGTTCTCATGAACCAATACTGCTGAGTTACACACATATCTACGTGCAGCTTTAGTTGTTTATCTGTGTTGTTATAGTCCCTTTTTGCAGCAGATTTGCTAGACACAGTCGTGGATCATGGGTGTGTAAATTTGCTCGGGGATACTCTGTGTCAGTGAATACTCTGCTTCGCCCTCATACTTCCTGTGTGTAGACATGAGCTGTGTAAGATAAAGAACCTGTGATATTGTTTAAATATTAGTGGTGCATTTTGCTTTGCTTTGCATTTGTAAAGGTGAAAGGTGATTGTGCAGGAAAATGGAACAGTATATTTGCTGTGAGACAGGCACTAAGAACTCACTCCCATGCTCAGTTATAATTCATGACTGTACTGGTGGGAAGCCCTTATCCCTCTGTGGAGTTAATGCATCTCTACTGTAGCCTGCTGAGAGCACCCTGTGTCCCCTCCCACCATCTGTGCATTCACTTTCGTGCTTTCTCTCTCCCTCTTTACTGTGAGATCTCTTGGTGTTAAAACTGTCAGATTACTACTGCTGGTAAAGGTGGCTTTATGATGTGTATTAATGTTGAATTGTCATTTAAGGGTGAGGAGGTAGGTAAAGGATATGTTACCATTTGTTTTAAACTCCTGTTAGAAAATGCTGGGGAGCAAGTAGAAAGGTAGGTTTGTTGTTTCAAACAGCAACCAGCTTTGAACAGTATAGAGAAATTACCACAGTTTAGCCTAAGAGATACTGATGGCAAATACATCCTTCTTCCCAATCTGAGCATTTCTTGCTGTTTCTTGGTACCGCGGATCTCTCTTCCTCCATGTCAAGATCTGAACCAAAAGCATTGTAAATTAAAAAATATTCATTTACCCATCATCTGAATTTTATTTTCTCCAAGTTGATCTCCTCTTTTAGCTGAAAAACTCTCTTGCAGGCTGCAGCTTAATTACTTCTTTGCTAACTGAGACTTGAAATTCATGTGACCAAGTGCTATAAGCAAGTACGATCTTAACTAAACAGGTAGTGTGTGAAGATTTTTTATTATTATTATTGCTGTAAGGCACTGTCAGAAGACTGGTGAGACTGTCTAGCTTTGAAAGAACTGAACTCAGTTCACAGAGATTTAGATGATGCTTTATCAACCTGGCACTTTGCAGCAATATTAAACTCGGAATATGGTTAAAAGACCATGTACTTGACTGTCACAGCAATATTAATTTTCAGTGTTTCACTGGATGTAATCTCATGTAGTCTGTTGTTTGTATTCCTTTAAAACTTATAAATCAAATCCAGACCTGGAAAATACCAGTGTATGAACTTAACAGATGTGCTGCCATAAGGGACCTGCTAGGTTATAAACTGCAGAAATTATCTTTTTCTATTTCAGATTCCTAGCTTATTCCAGGGAGATTTAGGAACCACAGAAGTGAGGTGGAAGGTCACGCGTTAGGACGGTAGCACCCACCCAGCACTTGACGTTGGGTGTAATTGTCAGGAAATCCACCTCTAATCATTTTATTATTCGGTCATATCATCTGCTGAAACTCCTGAGCAAAAGTAGGGCAAGAATGACTTCAGTAGCTCTGTGTCCAGGTTTTCTTAGGTGAAAGATCACTTTGAGATGACACAGCTGAGTAGTCAGGCTGAAATCCTAGTTGGTATTTTATTAATTTTGCACCAAGATAAATCTTGAAATTCTGACAAACTCCATGACAGGTGAAATTCCTTCTTGCAGAATCTGCTCAGCAAGAGGCTGCTCATTTCGTTCTGTTCGGAGGCAGGCAACAGGAGGGCAGCTTTATAATCAGCCCTCAAAGGAGCCCCGGCCGCCCCAGAGCCTTGGACTGATTGAATAACTCCTGGGCCTCTTCCCCTAGGCCTCCATCAGCAGGGGTCCTGTGGAAAGCAATCTCCCGCAGACTGGCACTGAAGTGAGCTTTAAACTACTATTTTCTGCTCTCCAGAGGAGCCTGGAGTACTAAAAGATAGATGGACTGCAGATATTTTATGAGAAACTGTCAGAAGAAGAGCAGAGTAAATGTTTTTTTTTCCTCCTTCAAGTCACACGCTGCATCACTGTAGAATTTTTCCCAGAATCTTTTACACTGAAAGTTTGCAATTAATTGGTTGCTAACCTTAATTTTCCCCCTCCCTCTTATTTTTCTTTTTTCCCCCTTCCCGTCTTCTTCTTCTCCTTTTTTTTTTCTTTCCTTAAATATTCACTCAGAGGCCCTTTGCTTAACCACAGTTGCAGAAAATCAGTACCATTTGCACTGAAATATTTATAATGACAGAATGAAAAATTGGATTCATTTTCTGGCCTGTAGCCGAACAGTCTGCAACTTTGCACAGCATTGTTTAGCATCTCTCATTCCTTCCTTTCATTGGGGTCGTTTTCAGACACGCATGCACGCGCTGCCCATGCTTCAGAGGAATGTTTAGCAAAACACAGAGCCATTTTTAATCTCAGCCTTGAGAAAACATCTTGTCTCTAACCTTGCCACCATTTGTGGGGGGAAGCAAAGGGGGAGGTCCCTGAGAAGAGTGTAGAATTCCTTTTACAGGAGAGATTATAGAGGATGACGTGCAGTTATCTGTCCTCTACAGCAAAGCAGTGTGCGGCTGGAATTCAGCAAGTTGATTCGATGAGTTGCAGAAGAGGCAGGGTGGACTTAGTACTAGGCTGGATAGCAGGATCTCTCTGGTAAACCCTGTTCTGCCACCAGTTCCCTCAGTGGCCTTAGGAAACTCATTTCTCACGAAGGAAGAAAGCTCCCTTTTGTGCCTGAACAGAGACTGTGCCTGTAAAAATGCCCTGTGCTTCTTTGCACCTCCAGAAAACAGAAGATGCTGGAACTGTACATATTTACTTCCCTTGAAGCAATGGTGTGAAGGTGAAGTGGTTGATGTTTGCAAAGAGCTTTGAAAATGAAAGTGCAGATCCTCAGGCTCCAATTTGCATCCCCTGCCAGTATAAAAGGTACCTTAGTCAGACAGCCAAGGATTCCCTCAGTACGCAGCAAATCCTGTTTATTTTGCAAGCTGGTTCTGTATCACTCCCTTTTGGTCCTCACAGGCATGTCTCAGACTCTGATGAATTCCAGGGATTTTTAATTGGTATAACAATCCCATGGGGCTATTACGAGCTGGCATAAATTCGGGCAGTCTTAGAAATGCTTTAACATGCACTGAGGACTATGGTAGCCCATGATTTGAATATTTAGGCCACATGGATTTTACAATAATATACAGTGATTGTATAGGAATTAGTCTGAAAATGTACACAATCTAGCAGAGAATTGTAAGTCTCTGCAGATGTCGGACCCTTGTGCAGAACTTAATAGAGAAATATATCTTTGAAAAGAGGTATTTCAAAAACCCTTAGAAATTATTCTCTGGTGAGTTTGCAGATTGTCTTGACAATTGCATTCGTTTCTGGAAAAGCAAGCCCTGTGGCCAAAATCTTAATTCCTAATGCCTAAAAAGAGGCCCCTTGAGACCATGCTGGGTCCCCCAAGAAAGTGGTTTGGGTGCAGGGGTCAGATTCTGCAAGGTGTTGAGAATCTCCTGAAAATGCAGGTGACAGAAATTGCCTATCAAGGTCCAAAAACATCATCTTGATAATTTCACCCATATCAAATTTATGAGATAGCTCTATTTCTGACAGCAGATGTCTGTGTATAGTACTAAATTTTGATCTCTCTACTCCGCATCACTCATTTGAGCACAAACTTTTTATTTATTTGCTTTCTTCTGTTAGAGCTTCAAAATGCTGGCTCCCTCTCAATACTCTTAGGAGCACAGCCTGAGCAGGTGTGCCTAGAAGCAGTAGGAAGGGACAGACATCTGCTGTAGGCATCAGTACAGCTCAGTTAACACTGCTTAGCATTCTGTGGTTTGTGAGCAACACATACTTTTTATCATTCAAAAGTTTCTTACAAACTTGCAGATTTGTCTTTTTGCCATGTTCCCCAAGATACTTTGACAGGTCAGCCTGAAGTGATGAGTGTTCTGACACAACTGCATTGTGTCTTAGAATTTTGCCTGCAGTTGCTTTACTGTAGTATTGCTTTGATTTGAAAAGGAACTTTGTACAAAGGGGGGTGGCTTAGGATATAACCCAAAAAAAAAAAAAATCCAATATTGTGCTGCATGTATTACAGAGATTTTCTGCTTAGCCCTTCTTATTGCTTTCTGGTTTTCTTTTTTTTTTTTCTTCACATATTTAAATGGGGAACAGCATAGTTTTTGTAATTTTTACAGTTACTTAGAAGAAAAACTAATAGAGATGAGAAAGAATGTGAGCTTTAATTGCAAATATTAAATACATTTTTCAACTGACATTTTGCAAGCAGATTGCCCTGACTATTTAATGACATTTTAAGGGAAGTCATAGCCCCACAGCAGGCTCTTTCAAATCCAGAAATGTTTCATTGGTTGAGCTGAACAGGACACAAATATAGAGGTAAAATGTCTAAAGATGTAGAAAAGATTTGTGGTGACGATAGACTACACGCCACAGTGAGGTGACAGTACAGATGTAATGGGATGGTGCGGAATTGTTACTGAGCATCAGGGACCATAAGAGCAGCCCCCAAAGAAAGGTTACATCTCACTGTTGAAAACAGTACCTTTCTCGGAAGGCTGTTTTCTCCGTGGGCCTGAACTGTTGTGTGGGGTTTATTTTTCTGTTTGGAGTGCCAGTCTGTTTACTAAAGTTATTAGTTTATAAATTTTGCCATGGTAAAGTAACTGTGAGAGCTTTAAATTAGAATAAGTGCCACTTCTGTGTGGCAGGTTCCTTTGAGGGCTGATTAGAAAGCAGGCCTCCTGTTGCCTGTCCCTTTATGCATGGCACTATTGCTGTGGGTACTTGTTTATATCTTACCTTTGAATTTATATAAGTGTGCACTGTGGTATGATGAATTGCCCTCCAATAGTGAAGATTCTGCCTTTTTTTTTTTCCTGGGTTCAAGCTAATACTTTATTTTAAATAGTTATTTTAATTAGGTGGGTTTTATTGTAATGAATTAAAATTAACTTGGAGTAGCAGATTACATAAGACTGTGAGGGTTATAGATTAGCCTCACCATAGCTACAGCACATCTTTTTGTAAAGGAATTAAAGTTCTCTGTTTCAGACACCTTGGCACTAAACATAGACAGCAAATGAGTGTAAGTGTTGTCTCCAGTTATTTTCCCCGTAAATGTGATCCTTTTCACTCAATTCCAAGATTGCCACACTAAAATCAGTCCTAATGGGCAACGAGGGGTGAAAGCAGTAGCTGCAGGAGGCTGGATCCTCTCACAGGAGGTAGCCAAAGAGACAGGAGTACCACAGTATCACAAACCAAAGCCAGAAGTGAGGGATGGGGACATTTCTTCTACTGTCAGTACAGGGTCAAGGCAGAATCTAATGACATGTCTCACTTGCAAGATGTCTCTGGCCAGTTGTCTGAAAGGAAATGGAATGACCAGCCTCAAAGAATGATATTTGGTGAGAGGATAACTTCATCACTCACAGGGAGGAAGGAAAAAAACATTAAAGGGTGCTTTGTGGGGTACTTCTTGTTTGAAGGAGGAGTATTAGATTGTAGGAGTTGGACTTCACTGTCTTCCCCCTTTTACAAGTTCTGTAAACAGGAGAAAGTGAGAGTAAAATTCTTCCCATTCAACTGTGGTAACATTTCACACTTCTTTTACACAAATGCAAATGATGCGGGGGGGGAACACAAAACAATACAAATAGAAGACAATAGAGAATCTGGACTTCTGCATTTTACAACCAACAACCACAATGACAAACATGAAATTTTATTGTCCTAGTATGACATGTCAGTAAATGCTCCAGATTTATTGATTTAGAGTGTTTGTCCTCACCAAATTTAGAGAAGCAGCAACTTCATTATAAAGGGCAAAGAAGCATTCTGGTCTCTCTAGAAATCACCTTTAAAACATGGATTTTCCTGGACTGAAAACGGGGAACTCACATGAGGTTGCTCTAAGAACAAAATGTTTCAACGTAGGGTTTTTAACTGTCTTAACTAATCACCAGCTATGAAGGGATAAAATAGCCCTTAGTTTCTTTTCCAGCAAGTACATTTGTAATTCACACACACCCCCCAAGCCTGCCACATAAGCACTGTCCCAGTTCCTGCTATTCTTGTTTGAAGAGCTGTAGGAAAAAGGACTGTAAGACGTCCAAGATGGGCTGGCTCAGTAACCAGTTGTGAAGGAAGTCAGAGAGCAAAGTCCATGGGGACCTCTGCTTATCAGCTCAGAAATCCTTGGCTGTTATCATCAAATCTGCTCAATCTGGCTTTCCTTGCAGACTGTCTTGAAGGAAAAAGATGCACCAATGTGCAACAGAGTTTGGAGCATTTAGAAGAGGAGGAGAGCTAGCAGATCACCATAGCTTTTCCTTTTCTTTCCTACACATTCTAAAATTGACATACGATGGACAAGCGGATATATTTTCACTTGCGTTCCTGATTCCAGGACCCAAAATATGCTTCAGTCCACTTCAGCATTCTCTGAACTGGGTGTATGTATGCTTACTGGCTGGATAACTTCCAAATATGATTTCCACATACAAAAGGCAGGTTTGCTGATTTAAAAACAGGGCTGTTTCAGGGTTTGCTTTTAGCCGAGTGAAAATGATGTTAGTCGCTGTGAGTTAATCTCAGGCTAATCCATAACCTCCAGTGTGCCAAGTGCTGTTGTACAAGGCCCCACACACCAGCTGGCAATGTGCGGGGAATCCAGATTCCAGGCTGTCCCCATGTCACCTGCAAAGCACAATACCCAGTGTTATGTCAGGAGGTAGGGAGGTGAACTCGGTGATCAATACAAGTGTGGGATGTGTCTGTCTGTATAATAGGAGTGCAGACAAGTTACAGCACTTTTCTTTCAGGTTGTATCAGGAAACTTGTGATTTCACTTGTAATTTTGTTCAAAGGGATTCTTGTGCATGCATCTGTGGAAAACTGGAAGAGTATCATTGTTTTAAAGGTTGCCCTTTGCATATAAATCACAGCTCTGTGTGCTTCGCCATTTTAATTGGGTGACCTTTTGAATCCTATGGACAGGAGCTTAAATTCTGGATCTGCCAGTTAGTTTAAGATTTGAAGTCAATTCATGATCTAGCAGTTACTCTGCTTTAAAGCAAAAAACCCAAAATGGAAATTTGAGAAGAAATTTCACTTGGAAGGTTCTTTTCACAAGTCATCGAAAACTTCATTGCAGACCAAAGAGATGTGTATAAAATCCAGATTAATTTGTCAGTTTCATCCCTGAAAAACATCAGGATTCAGTGAGTATGAGAGAAAGAGGAAGAGCAAGAAACGTGTAATGTTTCCAACAGGACATTTCTGTGCAATTATCAATTTAAGCTTCTATTATTTGTCACTAATTACTGCACTGAGCTGTTAAATATTTAGTAGTAGTTTGTTTAATTGGGTTTGACCTATAAATGAATCTGTGCATAGTGTAGCTCCAGTTCCATCAGCCAGTTCCTTACTTCCAGCTAGGCAAATTTGTATTCACATGAGATGAGCACATATTGTCAAACAAAGGTTTTTGGTTATGTTGTTTAGTTTTGTTACCTCTCTCTCCCCCACTGATTTCTTTAAGGTATCTAAAATCAGAGCACAGAGTAGGAGTGCTGCCTGTGAAAGTAAAATGGGAGGTCGGTCAAACTTAAACTTGTTTACAGATGTTGTAGTTTAGAAAGCACCAGCATAAATTAAACATCAAAAAGAAAAAAGAAATAAAACAGAGCAACTACTAGCCCGTGAACATGTGTGTCTTGTAAAACACTGACTTAATCCCTGAATATCTTATCAGGCAGTATTACCTATCAAGGCTTGTTGTCCTATGTTACTCTGTTGTACGATAGCTGCAGATAAATCTGGATTTTTTTCAGCTTTGGGTTCTGCTCTCTCTTTGCCTGGCTGTGTCTGACAGGGTGAACAGACTTCTCGCTGTGGCCTCGGCAGAGGGTGTGCAAAAATCAATCAGTATATGAGCAGTATTCACTTTGGTTTAAATCCAAAAGGCCTGGCTCTATTCTTACTTGTTCCTGTCTTGAAACTCCCTTGATTTCAGAGGAGTTTCTCTTAATTTATACCAGGGTAATCATAACCATATTCTAAAGTAATAAGACTTTTGATATATTTCTCAGAAGTGCCTCCTTTTGCCTTTTTTGTTTAAGCTTTTATTCCCACTTAATGAACAATTTTCTTATTGGGGAAGGATGCCTGTGTATTAATTTCAAACATTTGCAGTATCACAAAAGCCTTGTTTTTCTACAAGCAACGCTTAGACCTCGATCCTGATTAGCAGTACAACCTCTTTGCTGCATGGAGGAACAGGAAGGTTTCCCAATTTTCATGAACTGCTGTGAACATGTGCTAACCATTGCCCTCTCTCCCCATCACCATCATCTTATCGTTTATGGGGGTAATACACACACCTTGCCCATGCAGCCAGGCACATCTTGCCTGAAACAGAAGGTGTCATTATAAGTTTCATTGCATTTCAGTGAATAACAAACTGGGTAAGGGAGGCTTATGGGAGGCTATTGCCTGACACCATGGGTTAAAACAGCCTTTGAGGTACTCTGATTTATGTCAGAGGCTTAACTGGGAGCCCCCTGCCAACGCTCATAATGAGAAAGGTGCAAGGATGGTGAACAGGCATCTGTGTTTGTGTCTGTTCTCTTCTGGTGACAGTGATGAAAGCCTTATTTGCTGTACCCAGGAATATATGTCATTCTTTTCCATACAACAAGTCTGTGATATATGTACTCGCATATTGTAATGAATCCAAAAGGAATCATTGACATTTTACTACTGACTTACTGGAAGTCTCTGAAGAAAAATAGGTATCATGGGTTTTGGTTTGGTTTAGGTTTGGTTTTAATTTTCAGTTTGCATCCCTGAGAACATGCTATCCAGTTTGAGACTTTTTTTATGGGTAGGTTTTCTCTGGTCCTGCTGGAAATGCTTGAGTAGAAGAACCAGAACACTGAGAGTAAAATCTGATTAGCAGTCATGCCATTTCAGAGACATTAATATAATATCAAATATCAAATCACATTGCTTAGGTGAACTAATTTATATGAATAACTTCAATTCATGTAGAATAACTGCAGTTCACTGTAGACTTTCCCAAATTATTGTTGTCAACAGTGGTCAGTCATGTCCTAAGATGACCATTTAATTGGCCATCATGTCTGAGAACAGACCTGATTCTCAAAAGCTGGTAAACATCAACTCACCACACATAAATGGTATTTATGGGAACACAGATTCTCTTGGGATTTGTGCCCTTCTTTGTTGCGGAAATAGTTCTGGTTTAGTTCAGATCAAATCCTTATTTCCTTGGGAATCTGAACTTTCAGAGGCTGTATTTTGTTAGGTCTATGCTGGTGATCAAACTTGGCCAGGATGAAACTCCATGCCTACTTCAGTGAATTTATAAATTCATCGGTATTCCTCCTGCTCTGCCAGCTGCACTACAGTACTAGAGATGCTGCTGGCAGGGACCCTTTGTCTGGATTTTTTCCTGTTCTCTCCAGAGCCCCAAAGTCTCTATTCAGCTTCCTACTTTTCACCTATGAAAAACTATTAGACATCATCTCTTTTCCAGCTCCCTCATTCACTCACCGTAAGTATGACCATTGAAATCTGAATATATAGTCAAGTCAGAAGCATTGCAGTTCCTGGGGTGAAACACATCAGAAACATCAAACATTTCAGATAAATCAATTAAAGTTAATTTTTTATGATTGGTGTTTTATGAAAGGAAGGGAGGGGCCTGGGAGGGAAAATAATCTGTGGTCTCATCATTTGTTGGTGAGTTTCAACTGAAGTCACTCTTTTTTTATTTCACCTGTGTGAAAAATACAGAAATGTACTCTGTCAGTACAATTAAGGATTATAGAATCATAGAACAGACCTGGATATGTCCCTAACCTGCAGTTAGTTCAGTCAGTGGAGGTGGACTATGGAAGTCATTACCCTTAGTATGGGAACCCAAATCCCACCTATTACTACATTTTTACCTATATAGCAACTGAGCCTTAGAAGCCAATGTAACAGAATCTTCTTAATTGCTTGCAGCAGCAGTGGAGTCAGGGCCGTAATGTTTTGGGGCATTGAAAGTAAGTTTACTGCTTTCAGATGCTTTGAAATGGCCCAGATATTCCACTGAAAACAGCTCCTGACTATGCAGATTTGGTTTCATGTGTGATTTGGGGTTGGCTGAGCCTCTTCCTCTCCTGGGATGAACATCAGGAAAAAAATACTAACCCTGAGGTCTGTGAAGCCGTGAAATAGTCTCCCAAGAGAAGCATTGGAAGCTCTAATTAAAATTGGACTGGGCAAAACACTTGAAATTACACTATAGGCAATAATCCCACACCGGCGAGATGGGTGGAGAAAACGCCCTAATGGGTCTTTTCTGTCCTTAAATTCTATGAATTCTTGTTCTTCTCTTTTATTATGCTATTTCACCTTTTTCTTTAATGGTGACATAGTGTCATCTAGAAAGTATTATAAGATACTATTGTGAGCTGAGTGAGATGATGTTAAATGTCAAAAGGAAATGCAACAGTTTCTCTGCAGGTTCACAGTGATTATATGGAGACAGGAAAAAGAAACTGTAAGCAAGGGATACGAGCACAGTGTTTTTGATCTGTAAGACAGTGAAAAATGCATTGAATGCCTTCAATATACATGTTTATCATTTTGACATTGCATTTCATATTCTTTGCTTATAAAGAATAGCCACATTCCACCAAATCTAACACAGGTGTGGGAAAGTCATTTACTGTAACTGTGTACATCACTCAGATTTCTGGAGACATCTTCTATCCCAGTGTTTCACATATCCCCAAAGACCCTAGACTAAATAATAAATTTTTACATTTTAATTTATAATACGTATTTAATCTTAGTATCTTACAAATCTAAGTACCTCATCGATTTAGTCCTGGGTATAATCATATTACAGTTTACCAAGAAAGAATCCTTCCACAATATAATGGGAGTTTGACAAGAAAATCTGTGCTGCGATACTGAAGCAGCACAAACATGAAGAAACAGTGTAAAAATAACCATTTCAGAGATTTCTTCATATAGTTTAATCTGAATAAGTTTCATTTATTTCTTTTGGGTGTTACCACTTAATATTCCTCTTCCCTCCTCCCTTGCCTTTCCACATGGTATAGCATTTCAGTAGTGTCCAATACAGAGCCTGCTGCATGAGAGGTCACGACAACCAGCTAAGTAACAAAGCATTGGACTGAAGTTCTGAAAACCATGTTGATACTGTGCAACTACCAGGTTTTGTAAGGCTTGCCTTTCCACGAGCCTTTCTTTCTTCCCTTTCAGTTCTGGAAAACCCAGCATCCTCTTCTTAGCTGCAGACAGTTTGAAAAGTGTGGCACAGAGTAAGAAGCTGGAATAAAAAGAAGGGAAGAGAAGCAGAAAATCTTGATTAGAAAGTATAATTTAATAGAACATGTATTGAACCAAATGTATTGATTAATGTGGTAGATATAGTACTTATATTGATTCAAACTAGAGATTTAGTACTAAAAGCTGTAAGCCAAAAAGCTGTTGCAGATTGCTACAAAAGTCAGTTTAATGCTGTCCTTGAGAATGCCTTCACAAAGAAATTCTTCTAATGTTTGAGGAGTAGGTAGAATGCGGTATATGTCAGTTTGATCCCGGAGGGTTTTATTTTGTACTCTAATAGCTGTTACGAGCCTACATTATATCCAAGGAGTAATTTTCCTTAGGGGTGCCCAGCTCGCTTTGTGTCAATATTCTAGCATTTTAAGTCACGTACAGTATATGCTTCTGGGAACAGTGCAGGAGCCAGCCAGACTCATAATGGTCTGCATTCATTAATAAAGGCAGAAGCTTCTGTCCCTCCATTGCCCACTACAGGGATGCCTCCCTGGTCTTCAGGGACCCGTACAGACACATTTAAAGAAAGCTTTATTTTGAGTGGGCAGGAGATGAAATGCAGGACTTGCAGGCATTTCCTAAGTCAGCTATATGCCCGAGCACAGGGGTGACCTTAATGGGTCAAAGAAGAATGCAGGTCAAAAGACTTATTATCCAGCCTGTTGGAAACCAATTGCTTTTGTGTTAAAAAAAAAAAAAAAAAAAATCGTAGCGCTTAAAGGTTGATAGTAATGCAGAGTTCTGTTTTACAACCTGGAACTGTATTGCAGTGCGGTGGGGTGCATTTTTATTTTTTTTTAATGCAAAAAAAAAATATAAAAAAAAATACAAGACAGTCTGTAGCATACACAGATAAAGGATTCCAGATAAGTGATAACATGTAGGGTACCATAATTACTTAATCAGTGATGATTGATTACTCATGTTTGTGTTCTTGAACTAAGGAAAAAATAACATGCTGCTGTGGTACTGTTACCATCTGTTGAAATAATGCGTCTACATTTCATCTTTATATTTCTTCACGTGCACCCTCTTTGCACTGTTTGTCAGGTACAGCCATCTCTTGTTTCATCTGGTCATAAAAAACAGAAGTCCCATTTAAATTGAGTGCAACTGCAGTTCACATTAAGGATTCTAATGGGCTAGTGAGTCTGTGGCTATCTGTGGGTATTTTTTTCTTTGTTAATTTTGATGCTGTGGGTGGGAACTTTTTGCTAGTTATTCCTTCTCATGTTACCTCCGAAACACAAAGGCACGCACCAAACAACAAGAAGTTATATTATCTCTTTTGTCACAAGCATTTCAGCAAAGAAACCTTTTCATATTTGTTTGCCAAGGATATTCTTCCACACCATATTATCCTGAAATCTTTGCATGTTTTTAACTCCTCAACACTAACAACAGGGCTATCCCAAGGCATTTTCATCCAGAAAAGTGGTGGGATGTCATTTTATAGCAGGTCAAATAATGGTTGGGATTCTCGATTCAGCTAACAAAAATAATTATCTCTAGGAACAGGGAAAATGCACTTTAAGAGTTTATTTTGCTTTTGAAATATACTGGATTCAGGTTTTCCCTGATAATAAAGCTGCTTTCCAGATAACAATGAAACGGAGAAATTGGAAATGTAGGAGTTTTCCTGGTTCAGTTTGTGTCTATGCCAGTAACAAATGCAGTGACACACAGACCTCCTGCTTCACTGTTCCTCCATTTTGTGCATACAAAGCTTGCATTTGTATTTGCAAACTAGTTTCTCCTCGTGAGATCCCAGCCCTTGGAAATGGGAACACAGCTGTTGCTGAAGTCCAGGAAAGATTATATTAAGAAAAAATATTTTCCCCTTTCCATGGCTAAGCAGGAAATTGACATTTTTGCTTTGTAGGGAGACTACCACATAATTAAACAGATGTGCTTATGTGCAATCAAATTTGGGGAAAGCAAAGAAGGGGGAGCATATGATATCTCCTGTACTTCATTAAATGACTTCTCTTTGGCAAGTGGATACACTAATTGCTCCAAACTAAGGCAAACTAGTCGAAGTTTCTGGAGGAGGCGTGTTCCAAGCTTGTCTAGTGTGTCTTTAGTGAAGGGCAGCGTGCTCTCTGAGCTGCACGGGGAGTCTCAGCTGTGATATTGTGCTCTCCCTGGGTGTACCGCACTCCTGTGTCCCTGCCGCGTCCCTGCCGGCGGGAGCTCCAAATTCTGCTTTCCCCGCCTGCCTGCACTCTCGCTGCCGGAGAGGCGGGGAGCTCGCTGCACACAAGGCAAAGAGACTATCAGAGTCGAGATCTGCTGTGTGGATAATAGAGGAGGATTTTTGCCCTAAATTTTTAAACACAACACCCCTCATAAAAACAACAGCAGTTCATAACTGGGATTAATGTTTGCAATTTTCAGTCACTTAGACATGGGGTCTCCAATAGATGGCTTTTGGTGGAGTGGAATATGGCTCTCTGTGGGATTACGGAATTTTCCTCCTTTTCTTATCTGTCCCCTCCCATCCTTCACCTGCTTGTCTTGTCAATGTTACACTCCTGAAGTCCTTTCACTTTCTATTTTTTTGCCACTTAGCCAAATAGGTATTTCTCCCCAGTCCCCCGCGTTTGGGGAGCCTTAATTACTTCGGAAACTGCATTTTTTTGGACTATTTAAAACAAGTATAGTTGCCTTTTTAAGGCCTAAACTCATCAAAGCATTTCCTCATGTTCATATTCTGCTCTGTCTCGTTCTTCTCTGCAATGCTTGGGATTTTTTTCTATTATTTCTTCATTATCTCTAGAGAATCTCATTTTGCACCGGGGCACAGGAGTCAGGGACACTGAGAGCAGGGGCAAGTCAGCTCCTTACGCTGTGCTTTATTTTGTCTCCTTCATATTTGGACCTTTTTATTTTTTAATCAAAAATGTCATTGCAGCGAGAGTTACAGCTGCAATTCTGAAACACCTTTTGACTGCTTCATAGGCAACTGTTCATGCAGCCTCATACTGATTATGCATTTTTCACTTAGTGAAGAGAAATAAAAAATGGGCATGACTGACGTGCTTGCTCTCAGTAGACTAGAAACAAAAGACCCTCCCCAAATATCTGAATATTTACATCCGAATACAATGTAACAATTGGTATATGACATCACCTGCTCAGAAGCAGAGAAAAAAATCAGAATTCAGGCTGCTACCCCATATTTAACTTGTCCTGTTGTTTCTAGGTACTGCAGGGTCTCCAATAAGCCTGTGGTGTTATGTTGTAAGTGCTGCAATAAATGGACACAACAGGATGACAAAAGGGCTGACTGTCAGGCTTAAATCTTAATTTCCTTGCTTTTGTGGTTTAAAGTCAGAGCCCATTACCTGTGACCAGCCAACATTTTTGGCTGCAGCTATTGTTACTGCTTTACAGCATTTTGAAATGATTTTATGGGAAGGATGAGAAGCTAGATGAAATCAAGTGGCAGAGTGTATTTTTTTAACATTCTCTGGCCTTGGACAGTCTGGAATTCCTGCCATCAGCATTAAATCATTTTGTATTCACATCTGGAAATTGCATCTTTGAGTGTCACTGGGTCATTTTCCTTTAATCTTGAGAATGGCACTACATTAAAAATTCCTCAGTCTTACTGTAAGGTCCTTTCCTTGCCAAATGTCCCATGAACTATTATTTGTGTGCGTGCACAGTTTAGGGAGAGAAAAGGAGGAAGAGAGAGAGAACTCTCAGGCTGGTCTGCAGTCACGCTGAATTTCCCATTCGTTTCACCGAGGCAGTTTTCATGTGCCCTTTCATGGGTGGCTCTGGAGGGTATGGTTCAGTAGATGTTCACTTCGTTGTAAATGATGACTGTCTTGTGGGAACAGGTTCATCTTAAAGTGCGTTAGTCCAAAGAGGTTTAAAGACAGATTAACTTAATAAAGCAGAGTGAAGGGTCTGGATGGTCTGGGAGCAAATCATGGGATGTGACACTCCTGCCCTCTGGGTCACTGGCCCAAATCTGGCCCCGATTACTAAGGGGAAAATTCATCACTAATCAGTGGCTGCTCTGTTGTCTGAGAAGTAGCATTCACAGACATTTTCTAGTTTTCTGTGGACCCCGTGTACATTTTAGAACACTTAGCATGTATTGTTTTGTTCCTTGCTCTTACCTCGATGCCTGAGAAGGATCTGAGCCAGTACAGGCAGCAAAATAGCATCTTACTAGAAGTGGTCAACTCGATTTTAGTGGTGCTAGGAAAGAAGTTGAAACTTGTGTTTGCTGCTTGATTTGGTAATTACTTATATGGGTAAGGAGAATTTCAGACCCCAAAGGCCATGCTGACCTCATCTCACATAAGGCTCTGCATTCACTTGAGGAAAAATACCTGTGTTTTTTGGTGACTGAAGGGCAGGCTGTGGCAACCCCTCCTGTTTTCTCATCAGTCTCTGAGCTCTCTGCTAGGCACAGAATGACTCTTACCAGAATATATTGTGCCATATTGTGTAGGGGAAAGTAGGTTTTAATGAAATAATGCATTTGAAGTGGTGCCACGGTCTAGGAAGCACAGGCCAGTTAGCAAAGGTCTTTTATGACAAATGCGCTTCTCATTTTTGTAATGCATAAACCATGAGCTGTATGTAAGCAGACACCAGAACCACTGACCTGGTTTGCAATTTCACTGGGGCAGGTCAGCCCAGACCCTACCTGGAGAGAGTGTGTTGCCTTTCTTGTGGCACATGGAAAGAATACTGGTGTGAAACAGCTGCAGAAAACTCCTCTGCTTCATAATGATACTGCTCCTGGGTAGTATAAACGAGGAGGGGTCGACCATACTCTTTTTCCAGTCCATCATTTTGCAAGATATGTTGGAAGAATTGTTTTTGCATCCTTCTTTCACACTGAAACGCCTGTCCTGTGACTAAACTATTTCTTCTGTTTTTTTGTTACAGAATCATACGATGACCCAGCACAGCAGTTAGTGCAAGGCCCGTCTCTTCCAGAGAATTCTTTGTGGCACAAAAAGGGAACACATTTTACTCTTTGCACGAAACTTTCATTGTTAATGTATATTATTCAGAATCATTGTATTGTACCATAAAACTTGTATTATCGAAACTGTTGGATGTTCATGTGTTTGAACTTTTGAGCACCGGATAGACTTCCTGTATATAAAGTGTTGCACATGTATTATGTTGTCTGATACTAAAATGGTCTTATAAAGACAAGTGGACTTGGGCCCTATTCAAGAAAGATACAAATAATAATAATACTGTGTGAGGGGGAAAAAAAAGCTTAAGAAAAAACGTCATTTTCAAGGAGGAGGGAGAAGGTAATAGCTATGTTCCATTACAGCTCCGTTTGACCTCTCTTTCTTTTAAACTTCAGTCTAGAAATCTCTCTTTTGGTATACAAACGGATGAATCTAAGACTATTTTTTATTGCTGAAGATTCTTGCAAAAAATATGAAGAGACTCTTTCTCACAGAGCAGGAACCCACAGTTGAATAAGGCCCGTATATATATTTGTAAGCCTTGCGATATGACAGATAGCATTACCATATATGCAATAGTTGTTATGTAGTTTGTCAAAGAATTTTTTTTTCCTGGATACCATTTGAAGCTTTGAGTGTTCAAGACTTTCCTTGATGATTTCACATGGCCAAATTCTTGAATCAGTTGAACTAACCTGTATGTTACTGTTATTAATGTTTACTCTGCGGTCTGAACCTGGAGATTACTGGAATTGTTTTCCAAAAGGAAATAAATTCAATTTACCATTATGTGTGAGTGTGCTTTGTGTCTTGTCTTTTTCCTTGGAAAGCAGCGTTATTACTGCTGCTGTATTACCTAAAGATCTGGAATTCCATTGTATCAGGATCTGTACACTGCTCAGTAGGAATAGGTCGTTTTTCTCGAAGGTAGGCATTTAAATAAATGCAGTGGGACAAACAGATCTGCTGACCCCACTGCAAAGCAACATGTGCTTGAGGATAATATTCACTGTTTTCTGGTTTTATATATTTGTTTCTTTTATTTGGCTGTCTCAACAATTTCATGCTTGTACACTTGACATGTTGGTTGCCAGAGGAGTCACCACACATCTTCTGTGTATAATTATCAGTGTATTTCATTGTGATATTATTTAATGAGTTGGGTCTAGTACTGATGACACCACAGAGCCTCCACAGCTCTGCCAGTAGTGCTGTTAACCTGACATCCCTCACCCTCTGACATGGGTAGCAGAGTTGGAGGTGGTGCACACTGCGAGATGATGCTCACTAGCACCGTGGCCCTGGGGAAGCTGTGAAAAGACCTTACAGCTTTGCTCAGGTCTGAATCGGCTCCTGGCTGCCTGCAGTTTCAAAGAGAACAAAGAAGGGGATAAAAGCTCTCCTTGCCTACCTCTGTCCCCCACTACTCCAGCTCACCTACAAAAGAGAACCAAAAAAACATTGTCCAGCTATTTTAGTATCTTATCCTATTGCTGGAATTGCTGGTTTTATACCATGGGAACCAGCTGAAATACTGCTCTTTAAGAGCTGCACATCACAACAAGGATAAATAGCTGGAGCTGCTTGCGTAGTGCTGTCAGAGTATCTGTAACGTGTGATTTCCAGTTTGCTGAGTGTCACAATTTGACTCCTTACAGATGGAGGATGGAGAGAAAAGAAGTAAAGTCAGAAAGTTTCTGGTTATCAGATATTCCAAGAAAAAATATGTCATATTTAAAACTCCAGCTTTGAAAATATTGTGCAGAATTTGCTAAATACAAGAAAGAAATTCCCGGGTTTTATATGAATATCTCATTTGTGCTGACAAAAGGATAAATGCAGGCATGAATACACAAGGCTTGTAAAATGCCAGTTCTATTTATAAGTCAGAAACCATTCCCATTCTTATTCTCATTAATATATTACTCATCTCAGCCAAATTGAATGTGATGATATGTTCTTTATTTTTGACAGATACCTTAAAGGATATAAGACGTTGCAGCCTTCATGTGTGAAATTGTGACATATTGGTTAAGACTGAAAATAACATGTTTCTAGTAGAGTTCAAGTATATAAGAAATATTACACCCTACTGTTTTTGTAAATGCCAGAGTGCCACTGAGTTGAGACAGATGGTAGCTGGGAAAGATGCAATCTTATAATCAAAAGCTAAAATATGTCAAAAATATGTTAGCAAGCAAAACATAGCCTATTACTAGCGTCTCATGTCATGACAGCTTGCAAAACATGCAAAGATGTTGAATTTCTAGACATGTAAATAAAGGAACGGTAAACAGAGCAACAGTGAACGTGATGAAGACTTTATGCATCAATTGTCCCTTCAGGTCAGCACAGGGGAATAGAGGGGTCTTGTGGCCACAGGCAGCCCCGGGTGGCTTCTGAGATCTGGCTGCTAGTATCAAGTGCTGGAATCCTCTTACCTTTTCCAAAGTAACAGGTTTCTCAGTGATACCTAAATAGCTGTTTAAATAGATTATGGACGATATCCGAACTTCCCAATGAGAACTGAGTATCGCTTGGGGAATTACCACAGCATTTAGAAAAATCAACAGGAGGGGCAGATCATCTTGCCTGTTAGAAGAAGAGACACGGCTGTGTGTGTGTGTGTGTGTGTGCATTTCATGGTGTGCCTTTTTCTGCCCTGGTTTAGCAAAAGCAGAGAGAAGCCCTTCCTCATGCCCTTAACCTAATGTAAAAGGATAAATCTATTCAAGGGTTGTGTGGATAGATTGATGGACAAGGTATCCTTTTACCTCTGAGACTTCCTTTATTCCCAAGGCTTCAAGGAGACATGAGTTTTACTCTAAGTGATAGTTTAATAAAACAATTAGTCCTTCTGCTTGTTTGCCAGAGCTATGTTTAGGAAATGTCAGAGAGCTAAAGCAGACATAAACATGGAATTTATGCTGCAGAACTGAAGCAATCTACCCAGACAATATCTGACCACTGGAATTACAAGGAAATGCACTGATTCTTTACCTGAACAAAAGACGATCAGGAATAAACATGTATTAGGCCTTTATGACATTCAGCTACCCAAAACCAGAATTTCTACCATCAGACAGGTATTGATAGCTGATTACATGCCTGTAAGTTAGACTTTCCAATCCATTTTAGGTGGTTCAGTTCACATGGAAGTCCCTGATTTAGGAGTCACTTTACAAACCCCTTGAGGAAGATTTCAAAAGCTCTGCTTAGGACACATTAATAGTTATACCTTCCTTCTTGATCGCAGGTGGAAAGCTGAAGTCCTGTCCATGTCTCAGTGGCTGGACTTTATTAGAGATTCTGGCATGACCACTCACTTTGTTTCATTACCACTGTCCTCGACAACAAAAAAAAGAGACGTCCCTTCCTTACCAACATATGGCATTTTCTATTTATAACAAGATTAACAATTCATTCACACCTTGATTGAATCCCACTTTATTGAGATGTCACAACAGATTCTCACAGCCTGCAAAGGGAAAGACTTACAAATGTTAATATTGTGACAACCAGGACACATAAAAGTAAATGAATTATAATTGGTGACAATTAAAAATAGCTCAGTGTGAAAACAGAGTATCGTGTTGCTGTAGCTGCCCTGTCTAGGATGAGGCAACGTGAAGGACTCAGTAGAATAAGACTGTCCATGAATTTAGAAATATTGCCTTGATTCCTGCTTAATGTGTTCAGTCATGCACTGATGCTCAATTAATGTTCACACGCCCTTTACATCTTGGTGGGCAATGTGCCATTCTCTTTAAAGTATTTGCTTCACTGCTCTGTAGCAGCACAAAAAATAAACAAGTTTAGGCCTATTTTACCAATTCCACGTAATACATCCATTTTCCCTCCCTATGTCACTTCCCTTATTTGTATGCAGAAGATTTCTTTAATTATTATTATTGTTGTTGCTGGTGTTATTAGTTGTAGTGAACTGTGAATGCTATAGCAGTGTGGTCCCCCAGGAGTTGGACGGTCCCTGACCAGCAACTCTTGTGTGCAGATCTTCTTCTGTGTGTGGCACACAAAAGCCTGACAAGGTCTCACTCATGTTTCAAAGCTCGCTGTCTTTTCAGAGCTATTTGTTATTGTCTCCACCATCACAAGTTTAAAAAAGGAAAGTTAATTAAATATGGAACAAGACTGAGCAACATCTTTTAAACCATCATGTCATTAGAATTGGATCCCTCTGAGAGCTGCTTAAAAGGGTTTTGAGAACAATGACTGTTCAACCAGATATTTATGGGCATAGTTATGTAAACACACTCTTTATTGTCTATGTATATTTAATATAATTATCAGTTTTGTACTCGGACTCTCAGGAGACCCAACAAATCACAGTGTTGCTTTGAAAATGTCAGCAGAAAAGACAATTATGTTGCAAGCAAATATTCATAAATTATATTAAAAAGTCCTGTGAAAATGTACCCTGTGTTGCAGAACTGCTTTTGCACTAACAGAATCATCACTGCCTTTCTCTGATTTAAACTCTTCTTGCTAATAACAAGGAAGTTACTTGAAACAAACCTTTAATACTATAGAGGCTTCTGTCCCTTACTGTGGGTCAGAATAAGCTGTAGACAAATTCAGAGGGCTTATTCATTTTGTTGTTAATATGCTGGGATAGTTTTAGAGGTTTCTAAATAAGGTTTATTGAAATCAGAGGTAAAAGCTGTTTGCACAAGAGTGCCTAGGTCACTTACGTTACTTTTCTTCCAAAAGATGATTCCTGACACCTTGCCATGTTTTGCTCATTATGTATTAGGGAAAAAAAAGAGTGGAGAACTGGGACAGTGTTCAGTAAATTAAATGTGCCACACATGCTAAACCAATACGTGTGCTGGAGTTTGATAAACACCTAGTAAGTGCCTGCAAATCATCTTTGCTGCAAGATATACAATCAGCATATCAACATCTTAATTAGCAGCTAATGACATTTGAATGGGAAGGTTAACGTTAAGCACACAAATGCAGTTTAGGAAAGGATAAAATGAAATACATTGAGATATTTCACTCTCTATTTATTTTCAAGTACAAAACAGATGGCTTTTGTACTAAGCAATCATCTATAAGAGTAATATTCCAATCCTTAGATGTGTTTTTGAATAAAAACTCCAAGAGTAAAATGTCTTTTCTGATTCATCTGGTCTTAGACATCAGTGGGAACATTCCATTCCACATGTAGGACAAAGGGATGACAGAATTCTGCTTTTCTGCAGAAAAAGGTATTTCCTCTGTGCCGCTATTTTTCTTTTGAGCATACAACTAGACTTTAAGTAGGTTCAAGGTGGTTCAGGATGGTTTGTGATGCTTCTCTTATTCATTATTTTCTAAGTGTATGTTTTCAACAGCAAACTTCTGTGGATGGTGTAAAGCAAGACACATTCATGGTTCTTTCTGCTCTAGATGTCATACTTGCTTGGGCAGTGATCCTACTGGATGCAAATAAGAATTACTGAGCTATGGAAAAAGAATCTGCTATAGACGTGGTGCTGTTGACTTTGCCAGCAGTATGGGCTCCTGCTGAGCATCATACCAATGAGTAGAGTGCTTGCTTTAAGATTTAAAGTGTAAAGCAGTTCCAAGAAGCTCATCACTAAAAATCTTGTAGCCATACAGGCTACTGTGTTGGTTGTGTCCAACAGTAAGCTCTGGAATTCTAGATGTCTCTAATCTATTTATCTCTTTCTTGTTGGTTTGATCGTTTAATTTTTGTGTCCATTCTAGATGCCTGATCTCACACAGCTTTCACCCTTGCTTATGGGACCAGTGATACGCTTCTTTAGAAAAGTGGTTAGAAGTTTAGTAACAAAATTATGCTGCTTTGTTTGCCAGGTTGCTTCGGCAAGACCAAATCATGTTGCCCCATGATATAGCAACAGCACCACAAGGTGAATTATGTCCTTTTGCTTTAACAATGGGCAGAGGAGAAGTGGAAACAAAACTGTCTTTGTGGACAATAAGACCAGAGATCAACAGCATCTTAAAGTCAAAAGGCATACTGAGATTTTTCATCCAGGGCAATGTCCACCTTTCAGAGTAATTCATACTTTTTTTTTCAGAAAATAGCAATTAGATGTTTTCTTTTTTCTTGACTTCCATCATTTCTGTCATTACTCTCCATGCTTTAATTGTTTAATGATTGATGCAGGAATATTTTGATTTTCTTAATTACATTTGTGAACTCATATTTGATTTTGTGAATAGGTCATCATTCCTGATGAATGTAAGATTCATGTAGATTCATTCATCCTTTAACGTATTTTATTTCCAAATATCTTTGTTCTTTTGGCTTAATTCAATATAATTAGTTTTCTGGCATAAAATGAAAGACCATGGGTTTGATTAGATGTTAGCTTCTTAATGGTTTATTTGTAAATCTTTAACCTTATTCACAGCTTTTCCTAATCAATATCTGACTTTTTTACTTCTGTTTTTCTTCTCCTAGTAATATCTGCCCACAAAATCATCTCCAGAGTCTTTTGGGCATTTTCACCTCACTGCGGGCTGTGTCTCCTTCAGAAACTCTTAATTCTTTTGCAACATATGGAGTATCAGATGGGATTTTAGAGCTACTCTTTACAGTACCTTGTTATTATGGTATGTGTTGCTTTGGTATTCATAGTCTGTGGCATCAGAAGAGGAATGAGTTGCCCATTTTCAGATTCAACAGCTTACATTTTTAATGCTGTTTGAGGAGGGAGGTCTGAATTTATTTTGATTTATCATCAACTAAAGCTGACAGTCTTCTACCCTATTTCTGTCTGACATTTAAATCCTAGAAATCTCTCTTCTCTCAATGATAACATGTTTTCAGAATCTTTCAACACTTTCTTAATTGCTAAAATTTGCAAACAAGAGAAACACCCATGCCTAGCTGTCTGCTAGTAGTTCCCTTGGTTAGGCTTTTTCAATCTGTTTTCTTCTACTGCCTCCCTCCTCAGATTTTCAAGGGGAATGGAGAAGATTGAAAGGTTATCCAGAGGTTACCTTCAACTGTTTGTTCATTAGATTCCTGGCTCACTTCATTGTTTAAAGGAGTTCCTGAACATATGAATGATGTTGTTAAATTACACAAATATTTTAATACACATGATTTCTCTGGGCAGATCCCTGTCAGGCTGAGAAAGGCAGGGGACAATTTGAAAACTTTCAAGCCGTTGCTGAGGGAGCAACTGCTAATTATCATCCTTTTCTGAATTTCCTTTTCTCATTTGTTTGTCTTGAATGTAGGACTGGAGCAGAGCTTCAGAAGCTTCACAAATATCAACCAGCCTGCTCAGCATACAGTACCATGACTCTGCTTACTTCATTTGTTAGATGCTGCTAGATGCTTCTGTAGTATTTGAAGTTAACGCAAGAGCTTTTTGTTAAAGATCAGAAATACTGAGTGCTAGTCTATCTGTGGCAACACATGCTGAATTTTTCTCAGAATGAGACATATGATGTCTTGGTTTTGGTACAGTATTTCTACTACTATCTAATTTGGTGTGAGTTTGCCTAATATTTTATCCAAGCAATGTATTCTTTCTATGCTTTTTGTGGGCTATGTTTTAATTTTTCTCAGGGTAAGACATGAGTTGGAGGCATGCATTTCTTCTGCAGTATGTATAAACCCCTGCATGAAAAAATGACATGATTTTGCATTATCATTTTTTCTGTGGTCCTAGTCTTGAGGCCTGGAGCAACCTGATCTAGTGGGTGGCATCCCTACCCATGACAGGAGGGCTGGAACTAGATGGTCTTTAAGGTCCTTCCAACCTAAGGCTTTCTATGATTGTGATTCTGAATCCACCTCTTTCAAGGCCGTGCCTACTAGCTGAACACTTCCATCAGAGGTACATTGTTTTAAGTTAACCACAAGAAGGTCCTTTGAGATTGGAGAAGACCCATGAGATTCACTACATATACAGCACAGTGACACCTGGGAAGAGCTCTACTGGGACAGACCAAACACTCCTCTGAGCCAGGTCTGGTAACATCCCTGGCCAGCAGAAGATGTCTGGGAAAAAATGTAAGACTAGGGCAGTGGTGTAGTGACTTTTCTTTGATGTGGTTTTCTCGCCTCAAGTGACTGCTGCCCAAAGACTTGCTTAGCCTAAATGAGTCTTGAAATTTGACAGCTTTCGGTGGCTTTTTTCTTTATTTGTCTGATTCGCTTTTTGAGCCTGTATAAATGTCCAACACACACAAAATACTGGCAGAGGGAGTTTGATTTCTTAATTACACATTGCATGTAAAAATGTTTCATTTTCTTTGTTTTGAATCTGTTTCAATCTAATCCCGTGACAGAAAATAATCAACCTGCTTAACTTCTCCCTGCAACTCAGGCCCCCTCTACAGACCTCTGCCATGAACTTTTCCTTTTGCCCTGTGGTCTTCTTCTGTGCTCCTCTGAGCAACACAGATCATCCTCCACACCAAAATCCCCTGTCCCACCCATATGACACAGGAGCAAAATGTGTCAGATCTTGCTTTGGTTCAGAAGGGGATGCTACATCCTCAAGGCATGACACAACACAATCCCATGCAGAGATACTACACAGAGGGTCCCCAAAGCCATACAGCCAGGTTAACACCGCCTCTCACAAGGGCTAATTAACTCAGGACTAATTAATAGCATCTTACCACACTGACACAGCCATCCAGAGCTTGCTCTCTAGCCACTTGCTTGGGGATCTCCTCACGGCGTGGGACTCAGCATAGGTACGTCCTCAGGACACTGCCTTGCACGTAGCCCAGAAACTCAGGGCTGACACTGTAGACTTGATTATCTACTCATTTACTGTACATGTAGCTCAGAGCAAGTCTCCTGGAGTTATTGAAGTTACAGTGGTATGTTATCAGTGCAATACAGGAGAAAAATCAGGTCCAAAATCTTGTCTATCCATATGTGTGTGCATGCATGTATATACAAATGCCTGGATTGCAAAAAAAAAAGCATATAAAAGTCACAAATTCAATAAATCAGAAGGTTTCTTTGCAAATGACTGTGTACAGGATAAAGATCTCTTACTTATATGCTTATGCACCCAAGTTTCCTCAGGACCTCAACCCCAGTAGGTATGTAAGGACAATATCCATAAGAGAGTGAGTAGTACAATAATATTTTCCTTTTACCCTGGGTGCTCAGCTGGAAGCTCTCGATGCTGTTTGCTGCACACTGTTAAACCTACCACAACCAACAGGAATATTAACTTTCCCCAGACCTGCTCTTGGTGCTGCTGCCCATGGGATCAGTGCAGTGCACAATCAGCACGAACAAATGACATGGGCCACAGCAGGTATTTTCAACTCCCCTTTGACTTGTGAACCACTGAATCTTTTTCACTGATGGAACAGGCCACATAAAGTGAATTTCAGCTAACTGGAAATACTTTTTCCTGTTTCATTTTTGTATGTCACTGGAATCCATCCCTTGGCCCAATCAAACCCAGTCTCCTTAACTGCTCTTTGCCTACTGTTTACCCTCGAGAACAATAGGCTAGGACCAGTTTCCATCTTTGAGATGCCCTATGTCTTTCCTAAGTACCAGTTTCCTTCTCCCAGTCATTCCGAGGATAATTTGAAAGCAGTGGCCACATGTGCTCTTCAAGCTTTAACCAATATTCCTATTTCCTATCCCAAGCATTCCTCCCAATATGAACACCCTTCTGGCCTTATTTATGTGTCCAAAGAACAGACATACACTGAAGTAATTTGTCATGATGAGGCAAATACATTTGCCCTTTGCAGTAGTTTAGGGTGCTGCAGGTTGACCTTGGGAACAACTGACACCTGGGTGCAGCCCAGTGCATCCCTGCCCTAAGATTTTATATATTTAAACAATTTGAAGTTAATTAAGAGTACTGGCTTGGAACTAAATCCTGAATCTCACACATCTGTGTTCCCTTCTCAGAAAAGAGGCAGTTTAAAGAATGCCTGAAGCTAAACACATTATTTTGTACCTTGCTAAAAAGTTGGGTTTTTTTCTTCTCTTTTAACCTACATTGCTAGATGCCTATGAACATCTTTTTAAAATGCGGGGTGATTTTTTAACTGATAATGAAAATTATTATTTCGTATGCAATTTAACTTCATCCTAACATCAGACTGCATAATTTAAAGTGAGTTTTCTTCATATACATAACATCATAACATTGCAAGACTCAGAGTCTCTGGCGTATTTAAATGCCTGTTGGTGAGGGTTCGCTTTAGATCCAAATCTCCAGCGTCCCAAACATGCTACTTGAGCCTC
This sequence comes from Myiozetetes cayanensis, assembly GCF_022539395.1. NCBI lineage: Eukaryota > Metazoa > Chordata > Aves > Passeriformes > Tyrannidae > Myiozetetes > Myiozetetes cayanensis. The sequence continues at coordinate 45,345,621 of NW_026086604.1, forward strand.
ATGATAGCTAAAGCTAGTTTCAATGGAATCTTCTCCAGCAGGCAGGTTAGATTTTGCTTACCCCGTTTTAAGTCAGATATGCTATGATTTTTATGTCTGCTATGAAAATGGCTTTGATCACACCTCTTCACGCCACTTTCACCTAAGCACTTTCAGATGTTGTGAGCCCCCAATGATTTGTTCAAAGGTCTTAAAGAAAGAGGAAAAATTGCAACATCGGATTTTCAGGCATTCAATTGTCAGCTGTGATTTGCAATTTACACTTCACATCATATTCATTACGGACCACTTTATTTTTATTTAAAAAACTGACATGTTTTGTTCCAAAACAATAAAATACATGGAGGGGGATTTTTTTGTTTTCTAAGCTTAGAGTGGCACAAGTGATAGAGCACATCACGAATTGTACCTTGGTGGAAGAACAGCATGCTAACAGGTTGAACACAAACAAAAGATGACACTTCTTCACCCAAAATGTGGCTATGCTGTGCAACTCCTTACCACAGGACAAAGTGGAAGCTAAGAGGCTACATGGGTTAAAAAAATTCATTAGGAAAATCCGTGGAACAAAATGATCAGGTATTAAATATGAAAGTACCGGCCTGATGAGTAGGACCATGAGCTGCAAAACACTGCAGCTGGCAGAAGCCATCGTTCACTGATCAGTGCACATAGGACAAAGGGCTGCATGAACCCTTCATCTAGCCAAACTGCCACTGTTCTCACATCCTCCTGATTCCAGGAAAACGAAAGTACAGTTTCTAGCCTGATTCGTACGATGATGAGTAGACTGAATTATCAGCTGAAATTTAAAATAAAATAATATAATCAAGGATCTCTTTGCCCATGTGAAAGCAGGACAGCAGCAGCTACCTGAGGATGTAAATCTGAACAGCAAAAGTAAACCCTCCAAAATGTTTTTAATGTGGGAAAAGCAAAGACTGACCTTCATACAGTGGACTGTGACACAGGGATTGTAAGCAAGCAAGAGGCTGATAATGGTGAACTACTTATAGAATCATAGAATCATAGAATAGATTGGGTTGGAAAAGACCTCCAAGATCATCGAGTCCAACCCCTGATCCAACTCCAATTACTGTATCATGGCACTAAGGGCCACGTCCAATCTCTGTTTAAAAACCTCCAGGGATGGTGAATCCACCACCTCTCTGGGCAGGCCGTTCCAATGCCTGATCACCCTCTCTGTAAAGAATTTCTTCCTAACATCTAACCTAAACCTCCCCTGGCAGAGCTTGAGCCCATGTCCCCTTGTCCTGTTGTTGGTTGCCTGGGAGAAGAGACCAACCCCCACCTGGCTATAACCTCCCTTCAAGTAGTTGAAGAGAGTGATGAGGTCACCTCTAAGCCTTCTCTTCTCCAGACTTGTGGGTGAGCAGGAGAAGTAAATGTGATTGAATTAACAGAGCTGTGAGCTACATAAAAATAAAACAAAACAAACATAGCACAGGGCAAATATCAACAGAGAAGACTTAATTCAGGCTTCCCAATTTCCCCAAGTGGAAAAAGCATTGCTGTAGGTCTGCATTTTGTCAGCACCCATACAATGAAGCGAAAGGGAATAACATTTGCTAAGGGCAGGAGAGAGCTGGATGAAATGGGGGACTGGAGGTGAAGATGTGCAAAAAGTACCTTCTCTGACCCATCTGTAGCATGTTTCGTGCTAAAATTCCTCACCACCATGTCATGTTAAGGGCACCTATGTCTGTCGTGTTAGTGGAGGCTGGAATGAGGCTGCTAAGAACAAACTGTTTCATCTTTCACTTTTTGCAGGGGAATTTCCTTGGTATATATTCATGCAGGGTCTCATCTACACTTTAGAAACCAATGTTCACAGCACCTCTGAATAACAGTAACCACTTAGTAAATCTCTACCATGCTGCAGCTGTTTTGGAATACAATAAATAACTACAATTAACTGACTATAACTATAAACATCTGTATAAAGAGATCCACATCATTCATCACAGATGGATCAGGGTATATTCCAATGAAGGTGTCTTCCCTCAAAGCCTGAACTAAAAATAAGAAAACCACTGTCCTTGTGCTGTATTAAAAACACCACGGAGATTTCTCATCCTGCCCTCTAATGTGTGAAAATCATGGTATAGTATGACAAGTATAGACTAGAGAGAAGCCAGAAAAAAAAGAAAAAAAGAAAAAAAAATGGAAAAAAGTCAGCATGGAAAGCTGACTCCTCTTCAAATCGGTCAGGCTGAGATGGAGATGAAAGTCACCAATGAAGAGAGAAGGTGTACACTTCCTTTTTCCATGCTCCATTTATCAAAGCAGCATGTGGATCTGGATATCTATATCCAGGGAGGCATCACATGAAACTTGAAAAACCACTGAGAATCACCTTCTATGAGTTCACTTGCTTTCCTTAAGTTGACAGTGCTGCTTTTATCTCTTCAGCTACTTTTGTTAACTAATCCCTGTCATTAGGCACCTTGAATCCTTGAAGACGTGTTTTGGCATTTGCCAAAATTCAGCCACCTCTGAAATTTGCCAATGTCTAAAACATTTATATGTACTCAATGGTCACAGTCAATGTTCACTGCCAGCAGTAAACCCAACATGATATTCTGTGAACAGGGAGAACCAGAAGACTTCTTCATGACTGTGGATCGAGGCTGAAGCCTAAAAAATTTAGTGTGGAAAGCCTTTCCCAGACTTTGTAAGGCTTCAGCTACAGAGAATTAAAATAAAGTCAGTTCCTGATGGCAACTGTTGTGCTTGTGGTGTCCCTATCCCACCAGCCACTAATAGCGAGCTATTCATAATGGCATGGAGGCGGGCATCCCTTGAGTGCGTGAAGCCGAGCATCTGTTTCCACAGCTGCCACTCAGGTGGTGTCACCTGTGCCCCATTGCTCCAGCTTCCATCAAGGAGCAGCCTGCGTGCGCTGCAGCGGAAGCAGGGGTTTCATTCCCACCAAGGGTGGCAAAAGCTGCTTGTGTGACTCTTCATCAGCATGATGAAACGGTTCACAGGCTGGCCCCAAGCGCACATTTGGGAAGCCAGGGAGGACCCGCTTGTGTTTATCACTATTTCTGTCATAGGCAGACTCTTTCACAAAACTAATCACACAGGAGGGGAAAAGGAAAGTAATGGCTTACTGAAATCTCCCACTATATGTTAAAAATACAGGGCACAAGAGGGAGCAGATTGAATATTCCTCCCCCAGGTTACAGGTTTAAGACCAAAGTTCTCGGAGAAGAAACAAAGTGAGATCTTGGCCCCTCCTGCGCTCCTCGGAGTCAATGGCTGCGCAAAAGTCGGAGAGGTGCTTTGGTCAGCAGAGCTGGGATTTCAGCATCACCCATGCAAGCACACATCTTGCTTGCATTAGACACTTCTCAGGCTGGGGGTCAGCAGAGACCAAGTCTTGAAGCAGTACATGTGAGTGCATGGACACCCAGGCCCGGCACGGAGGAACACTCAGGTGAAGGTGCTATGTCACATCATTATTACAAGCCATAAGCTGACAGCATAGCTGGTGTCCCCAGCACAAAGCTGGCACCAGTCCTTGTCTTTAGCAGCCTGCTAAACCTCACAGACCTCAGTTGGCATCAAAGTCTCTGTGGCTGGTCCCTAAAGGAGAGCAGAAGTTTCTGGCTGAGTTTCTGTGCAGCTCAATTAATATTGTTAATTGCCATGGTCACTTTCCAAGGGGAATCAAGGAAACAAGTTGAACCCCCAAACAGACCGTGCTAGGCTTCTTTAAAGCAATGGTGCCTGCTCCACAGGACATAGAGGTTGAGGCAGAGCTCATCTGGTACAAATAGTCATTTCTTAGTTGTTGACCTGGCCAGGACTCCAGGAAAGAATGAGATCTAGTGGCTCCAAAAATAACCTTTGAAAAGTCTCCTGGTATCTGTTAAGGAAGTACAGCAGAAATGTAGTCACTTACTTCTCCAAAAATAAAATAGAAACCAAGAAAAACGTATTTATTTTTTTCCATTATTTTTTTCTTAAATCTTCCTTTCTTTCTTCCATAGAAAATGAGCCTATGCTCACCAGAAGTGCATCACTCAGCAATATTTTCTAGTCTGTTCCATTTAGCAAGATGGGAACAGATCTCATAGGGTCAATCTACTCCATAGGGCCAGAGGCACATGTGGGCTTCTGGGCTGGGAGACCCAAACTCAGTCTTCAGTTGGGGCTCATCTTCCCTTCTCTCTCTCAGACTTGCGCTATTATTTCTGCTGTAACAGGATTTGGATCACCAGGTGAGAGGGACCTGTAGCATCCTACAGCCAGAACCTCAGTGTGAATGATAAGATCAGAGCTTGATCTACTGTATTCACAGCCCTGTATTGTCCATGCTAAGGCTGAGCCCTTCTTAACCAGTGTCTCCCTGAACATCATATTTACCCACTGTGATGGCAATTTTGCTGGTTTCGATTTGTTATGAGTTGTATTTGTTATTAGTTGCATTCAAAAGCCTTGCTATCATTTCACATGCACTTCAGGTCATGGACCTATAGTTTTTTAAAGCAAGATGCCACTTGCAGTCTCTCAGTACTGGAGAAATCCAACCACAAGTACCGTTAAAGGTGCTTGAGAAGTGATACCCGTCTGTTTTAAAGATGGGAGGCACTGCAACACTGCAGCAAACACCTCCCCGCCCAAGTCTCAGGAACCCAGTGGTGGCCATGCTGAAATTCCTGTACTGAGGCCTTGAACACGGAAGGACACTAGCAAATACTTGCTTTTCCAGCAGATGAAACAGTAACAATTTCTTTTTTAGAAATCTCCCCTTGTCTGCTCTTCCTGAATTTCTGTTTGTGATAGAAGAACCTGAATTGATCAGGTATTTGGTCTGGGTATTCAAATCACTCTGGAAATCACCTGCTGCAGTGATCAGTGAAATGTTTAAAAAGCCATGTATGGAAGGGGAAGAAGCAGCTGCTAAAGTGAACGGCCAGTAGAGGCAGGGGCAAGGGGAAAGGAAAAGGACATAGGACTTTCTGCTTCCTCCTGTGTTTTCCAGCTGCAGGCTTCACTGTCCACAGCCTCTTACTGCTCACAGCCTGTGCTCCATCATCTCACCTATTTTCTGGGCAACAGACAGTGGACACCACTTAGAAAAAGAGCCCATAATCCCCAAGTGACAGTTTTTGTCACCTCTGTCATTTTTCTCTAACATGACAGGTTGCTAGAGAAGGACATCTGTCAGTGTGAAAAAAAAAATAATGGGGGTGTCTTGCTCCAGGCTTTGTGCAATTTCCTGGCTGGAGTCCCAGGGAGGCTGCAGCCCTCACAGCCCAGCCACAGCCACGACATGTCTTGTCTCCCAGGTCGGATACGCAGCCGACAGTGCTTCCTACGCTCCTTTTGTTCCATGCTCATTTCCTGACCTGCAACACTGCGCTCTGTGGGGACGTTGCACATATCAAAAATGCAGGGTGAAAGTTGTCTAGAAATGGAGACAGGTTGTTTTTGGCAGGAGGCCCTTGAGCCAGAAACATTTTACCAGAAGAAATATGGTCGATATTTATGGAAAGTAGGATTCGACTTTCAATGGGGCTTATGTTCATAAGTCACTTAAGGCCCTTCTAAAAATCCCACCAATAATTCTTAAATTAAACAAGTCAGCATTTCCATGCAAGCTGAAGAACGAAGTGCTGTGTCCCACTTGTGAATCTGAGCTAAGCAACTGAAGAGCCAAAGAAATCTTCAGAGGCTTGGTATGATCACATGGAGCGCTCGAACATTTTTTTATGTGCAGTATGTGACATGCATCACTCAAAAGAGCCTAAAGAGCCATTGCATTCCAGCAAGCACTGGAGAGACCTTGGCAAAATGTATCATCTGGCCTCTTGTACTCACAATGTAAGATTTAATGACTGCTGATTCATAGTCAGGCTGGATTGCAATAATTTTCAGAAAATGTCTAGAGTGATAAAGGGTTCTGCCATTAGAAATATATCTTCACGAGACTTGGTCCCCATCCCGAATGGTTCCTGTTTTCAACTGATGGTACAAAGTAGCCCATTAGAGTAGACTAAATTTTCTTTGGGTATTTTGCAGGATGTTACATCAAGTCCAGAGAATTCCAAGCCAAGCCAGCTCAAGTGAATTACTAAAATAATCTTCCAGGTCACCACAGATATATGCAAGACAGCAAAAGAGTCTAGGTACTGAGTGCCTGCAGAGCAGCTCTGTTACAAAGGACCTGAGGGTCTTGGTGGATTTTAGGCTAAACATGAGTCTGCAGTGCACTGTGGATTCCATTGGCAGCAAGGAAGGCAAGCATCATCCTGGGCTGTGCTAACAGGAGCATAGTAAGGGTGTCAACAGAAGTGACTACTGCCCTTTATTTGGCACTTGCTGGACCATAACTGAAGTGCTGTGAGCAGTTTTGCCCTTTGTCCGAGTTCAAGGATGGTGAACTCATTTGAGATCAGTAGAAGCCACCAAGACAGTCAGGGTTGGACCACTTGCTGTGGGACTCAGGCTGGTCCAGCCTGGAGATGAGATAGCTTTGGGAGCACCTATAATAGCTGTCTGATGATGCCCTGAGCGACTGCAATGATCCCATGATAGTCAAGAGAGTTATCAGTTGCAGTTGCATTATAAATGCCCCTGAAATTCCAGCCTAGAGTTACAGCTATTAATTGGGTAAATTTCAGGAAAGCTGTCACTGGTTGCTGATACATTGCTTAACTCAACTACAGAACTGCTCCTCTCCTTAAGAAACATCTGAAGATGGAAAAGGTGATGGAAATTAATTCTTGCAACGATTACAGTTGGTAAAAAGATGTCAGACTCTACAAAGCACAACTCCCTTTACAGTATCAGTTAAGAGGGCAGGAAGCAAAGGTTTCCCTCAGCTTTCAGACCACCTCCAGTAGCAAACTTAGTGTTATAGTCCAAGAAGCACATAAAGGAAGTTAACATAAAAGGTAATATAATAGGATCTAGTCTTGTGAAGAACATCCAAAAAACTTCCTCCAGTTCTTCTAATGGCCAACAGTGGTCAAATGCTTAAAATACCTGCCAGATATTTCAAACAATGAACAGAATGGGATGAAGTAGGGAGCTGGTGGACATAAATCAGCTGTATAAGAGTGCTCTCCAGTGGTAACAGTACTCTTTCCCTCATGGTATGATTCAGACTCTGTATTACTAAGGAAGAAAGAGCCCAGTGGTTGAACATGAGTGGTTTTGGTAACCTTGGCAAAAATTGGCTGGATAAATAGCTCATGACTGTGGAACTATGGTCTAAAATAGCAAAGATTTGAAGATGTTTCACAAAAGGAAGCAGAAGTGTTCAAATGTGAAAAAAGGAATGAAAAAATCAAGTTAAAAAATGTCTCTATTACTTTTGGAACTGCTTCTGGAAAGATAGATAAGGTTTCCAAAGAGATATCACAGTTCTAGTAGAAAAGATAAAAAGACAAAGAGGGAGACTTTTCTGACAGTATTTATAGTATTACTGGGTAGCTTCCACACAAGAACAACAACAAAAAAGCTCCCACATTGACAGAGTTTAGGGTTCAAATGATAGAATAACAGTAAAAAAAAAAAAAAAAAAGGCATAAAAAAATCCATGTGGCTGCAGAGGTAGTTGTTCTCCTTAGCTGTGACTATTGGGGACACAAAAAAGCAAAGACTATTTCAGCAGCAGTTAAGAAAGAAGAGATGCCTATGAAGTCTCAAACCCACACCAGTAAGCAAGAAGAAGAAACAACAGAACGATGGAGAAAAAGCGACCCTGAGGATGTGGCAAGTAGGACTCCAACTGGAGTGGTAACCAGCAGTTTGAGAAAAACAGAAGTAGGAAAAGCATAGTATTTGTGGAAAAGGAGGAAGGATCTGAGGAGCGAAGTTCTAGAATTTCTGGGTTATTTTGAAGAACAGGAGAGGTACCGTAACAGGCAGGCTAAACCAGGAAGTATGTTTTCAGTGCAGCTAGGTAACACAAGTCGGTGGAAACATAGGATAATAGCACATTATTCTCTCAGTTTTGTTGCCCATGAGTTAAGGACACCACAGGACAAAGACAAAGCCCTAATTTGGACCAGGTGAAGTGAAAACTAAATTAATCTGAGACAAACAGGCCAGCAACAGATTTAACCATGGCATACACCACCACTTTGCTTTGCACACTGTTCTAGCAAATTGACACATTTCAATAAATACATTTACCCTGAGAGTCAAATGAAAAGCAAAATATAGATAAGAGGACAAAACCCAATTTCAGAAAGACTTCCACTGACACATCAAATAAGGCAGGTGTAGGCAGTGCTCATGATATCAGAAACACTCTCATGGAGATCATTTGACAGAATAAGATAAGGCTATTTAATCTGTAGTTCCTACCTCAAACCAGGTGCAAACAGGGACATTTAAGTGCTACAGAGGATTATGCTAATAATTTACTCCAGTGCTACAGGAAAGATCATTTCCTTTTTAAGGGTATAATTAATTTCTCTTTTAAAGGATAAATAACTTCTCCATATCCTCGATGACTGAAATTTCTTTTCGGCCCTGACTAAGCAGGTCAGTTTACTTATATGCTTGTCTTTCATGACACGCCTCACTGTTCTGATGATCTATAGCTACACTTCTTAATTTTTAATCACTTACTAAATTAGACACTGTATTGACAGCCTTTTGTCCACTCTAAATAGCTTTCAGCTTTTTTTTAATACAGAAAAGTAAGAATTGCTGTCTGTTTTCATATTGCTGAAGAAAGCCAAGACAGAGATTAGCCATTAGCTTCACTAAAGCCAAATTTTAGTCAAAGAAATGCAGAAATTACAGTTTAACAATCCTTCCAAGAAGGGAGTTACATTATTCATGTGACTGCTAAATATATTTTCCATTATTTTGTTCATGTGAATGCATTCTTGAACCACTCCACTCAAGATTTTTATCTGTTTCAGTTGCAAAGGCGTAGTATTAAAATACTTCAGTAGTAATTTGAGTTGTCTAGTAATTCTATACAGTGGCGCCGTCACTAAAGGTAACAACAGCAATATGGCTGACTCTTATTTGTGTGTTCTGTGTTTATTCTTTTCATACTGTTCTCTTGTTTCCTGCAAAGCCACCTTGGGAGGCAGCGAGCAAACCTGAGTTTATTTAAAGGGTTAATAAAAAAAAACTTGCTTCCCAAATGCTTCTCAGATTCTGAGGCAAAACTGATTACTTAAAAGGATTTCATAGACTATGCCTGCTGTTAAGCCTAAGAAGAAACATAATTTGTTATATTTTAAAATTTATTCAAGCCTATAAAACCACTGGTCTTCAGGGACGGGTTTTCTTCATTTCAGAGATCATGCCAAACTGACATTTGGGAGAGACACTGCCTGAGACGAAGGAAAAATGAGGGGCTTTTATGAGAGATACCAGATAGCCTTTTACAGAGAACTGTGTCCACAATCCATTTAAGCAGAAATCTGGCTTTGCACAAAGTTGTTGGTTCTCTTACATCCTACAGTGTTATAATCTCCAGCAACAGAAGCAGAAGGACCCTTCTAGCTTTTGCCTTTGCTGGTGGAGCAGCCAACCATGTCAAATTGCATAAAGCTGTTGCATTTCTACTGTGTGCTGGGTGGAGACAACAAAGTTATTACTGCTTTTTGTTATAAACCAGAAAGCTTCAGACAAAACTTTTCCCATAGACAAACTGTTATTATTGTAGTGGATATATGCTACTAAAAGAACACCAAAGCATTTGTTTGAGAAGTAGTCTGGGACAAAGAAAAAAAAAGTTTTGATAAAAAATGAAAGAAAGTACTTTTAGAAAAGGCAAATGCCTGTAAGATGCCATTCTTTTGGATTGAAGTCAAGAAACTGTGCAACCCTTGGTTGCCTTAATCCCCTAGCCAGAACTGGGACAGGTCAGGAATAAGAGTGTTCCTGGGTTACAGAAATACGTGCTCTTTCAACAGACAACATGGTACAGCACTGAGGGCAGCTATTAGCATTTTTATGCTTTTACTCTGAGCATTTCTGACAGAAGATCACAACGTCAGTCAAAACCCATTCCTACCTGCCATCTCCAAGAGCTCCCCCACTGTTTCTGAGGCAAGCTGATGACCAGGATGAGCCAAAATAGCTGTTTGGCCTTTATGTTATTAGTTTCTGGTCAATTCCATAAAGGAAACTTATGACAGGGACACCCAATCCCACCTCACATAGTTTAAGACCATGAAACAAGGGGAGAGGACAGTGATTTGCTCTTAGTGACTCCTGGACTTTTGGGTCCATCCTGCACAGGGTTGTGTGCCACTCATCTGACTGCAGCACAAGGCTGTCCCATGGTGCAGGGCTATGTATATTGGCAGGGATGAACACCCTCCCTTATTTCTCATCTGATCCCACATTACCTTTCTGTTAAGTAATTTTAAAAACTCTTCTATTCAAGAGGAAACTGCTGGGTTTCATAGCACTGGCTGGAATGGCCCTTGAAGACAGGACCTGTGAGCTTCCACATCAGCACTACTATGCTGGTCTCCTGACCTCCTGACCTCCCCTGCCTGTATGGGGCTCCACCAGCTCAGGGGTATTCAGACCCTGCTCCCACGTGAACCAGGAAACAGCAAGGCACTGCAGGGGGTGGTGGAGGTAAGAACCAATACTCTTAAACCACAGACTCATCTGGTATCTGCTCTTGCTCTCCAGAAAGCTCCTAGCATTGTTTTTTACTCATTCACCAAGAGTTTCCAAAGTGTCATTCAGCTTGGTTGCTTCCATGCTCTTTATGGATAGTAACTGAGCCATCTCGGCTGCTCCTGTAGAGCACTCGTGCCTTTGTGTTCGCTCCTGCCAGGAAATCCACCCTGCTCCCCTCTCCTTCTTCCTCATGGGACCTCTGTGCTCCTGCCAGCATGCTCAGTCTTGCCATGCTCGTACTGCCCCATCCTTTCTACTTATATGACTTAAATGCACTGTGACTGAATTAAGCACCAGAGCTCTCCTACTGCTCCTGCACCAAATCAACCCACTGTCTTATTTGTAAAATTATTGTTAATCAGTGGCCAGTCTTAACTAACACTTCCAACTGGAAATGCTCTTTCCTCACCACTCACCCTCTTGTCATATATGCTTTGTGGACACAGATTGATTTCTGAACACTAAATGATCCTTCTCACCAGCACGAAGTTAGAGGTATCAAATGAAACTAGCAGGAAGGAGATTCAAAACAAGCCAAGAGCTACAGAGCTTCTTGTGGTAAGATGTGGCAGATTTGAAATGTTCACACGGTTTCCTGGGGAGACTGTGCAATTGCATGGCAGACAAATGCATTGAAGATCAATAAATCTGTGAAAAGTACTGGTCCAGGAAGTCCTGTGCCACTAATGACTGCAGTTTGGGAGAGCACTTGGTGGAGATATCATTTTATACACTTCCATAACCTTCTACTTTTGGCTACTGGCAGAAACACCTTTGGTCTGATCCAGTATGGCCTTTCTTATGTTCTCATGTAAATTTGTCCCAGACACATGTAGTGAGACAGCAGGGAGCCTCACAGCATGGCTGGTAGGCAGAGAACTTTATTTTCCAGTCCCTGTGCTCTGGGGATTAGACTAGAAACAGATTACAGCTGAAGGATCCCTGAGCAGACACGGACTGTGCCAGCTTGGGAGCTGGGAGCAGGATAGCTGTTGTGCCCAGAGTAATTATCCTGGCAGGGCTGGCCTGACATGGCTAATAAATAAGAGATGTTTGAGCAAGCAGTTCTTTACAGCTTGCTTCATCTTCCTCTTTGCAGAGGAGTGACTTGGACCATACAGGCTTGTCCTCAGTTGTTCTAACCACTTAAGTCCTCCGCCCCAGAGGATTTTGCACCAGAGACCTTAGGAACACTTGCAGATGCAGAGTAGAAAACATGACTTCCCATGGAAGTCCACTTATTCAATGCCTCCCCAGGGAGCCCCAGAAGACTTCCAGGCTAAGGCTGCCTTCCTTTTTGCCACCCAGATGCTGCTGACAGAAACATATATGAACAACTCAAGAGCCTCACCATGAGAAAAGTTCACTGCCAGAGAGGAAGGAGACAGAAGCAGGTCTGAGGGAGAGTTCCAGAAGATAACATTCAGAGAGGAGGTGCAGGAGTCATACAAGGAGTTGAACTTTCTGATCCTTCCATGAGCAACCTGGGAAAAAATTTTGGCATAGCAATAAGCCCTTGCTTGTGATTTGCGGCATTGTGAGGGAAGGCTCCTCTCCATAAATAAGCCCCCTCTTCTATTGCAGATTAGACAGAGCTGAAGAGTGTCTTCCTTGCATATTGCTCAGTCAGGCAGCGTTTCAACAGAGCAGAAAAACATTCTCGGGGTTTTTTTTCCCTTCATTCCCCTTCAAGAAGCAGCCTGAGTGTTTGAAACTTCTGTGGTTTGGTTTGGAGTTCAGTCATCCCTACAGAGAACTTGTTCTGCCAATCTCTACATACATGTCAGCCTAAATAGCAACAGATGTACAGTACCTTAGATGTATAAAATTTTCATAAAATATAACAAACGCTGTTTTTCCACTTGGGATGAGTCATTAACCATATGCTCATGATACTGCTCTTTTCAGAGGAAGAGCTGAAATCCTGTGTTTAGGCTAGACAGAGTCGAGTCCTGTGTGGTTTTCCAAGTGCAAGGGCAAGACCCCTTGCACCCCAGTTCCCCTAAGGACCCCTGAGACTCCGCAGACAGAGAAGTCACAAGTCCAGTGTTTGCAGCTTCTTCGTAGAAGCAATGTCTTCTCTGGGGTAGGCAACCCAGACTGCCAGTGGGGGAAGGATAGCACCCTGCTGCAGGTATGCAAAAACCTGCCAGCACATGAGTGGGCAGGCAGGGGACATTCTTTCAGGGGACACTCAAGCAGACATGGTCTCGTCACACTTTCCATGTTTCTGAAGGCAGGGAGGGTGTGCCTGAGGCATGGAGCTGCTTGGAGTATCCCTAGGGGAGCTGCAAATCTGCATACAGTCCTCAGTGTGGGCAGTGGCCTTACAGACCCAGTTGTTTGGACCGTTCCTCCTCCTATGAGGAGTAATTAATTGAAAATGCTCTCACATAATTTTTTACATGACTTTGGAGATGGGCCTGTTCTACCTCCCATTGCAGCTGGCAGGGTTTTCCCCCCTCCTCAGCAGGAGTGGAAACAGCCTTTGCTGCTGCAAATAAGTCCTCTCCCTCCAGGGTTTTTTGCTCACGGAGCCTTTCCTCCAGGTTAGCTGTATGTGCAAATAGGAGTTAATCCCCTGGCTAAAACATTATTTAAAGACAGAACTTACTAAATGCTGCTCCACTGGGTTTTAAGGAGGTTGTATTTTAGCTCATCAGCAAAACCAGGGCTGAGCCTAGAAAAACAGCAATCCATGAATATAAACAGGAAAGCGATAGTTGAACTTTGCTATGTATTGCAATCCCTCATATACAAGTTGTACAAATGTAGTCACTTCTTTTCAATTTTAACAAGAACTGCAAATTTCAGTTCTACCCAGTACACTGGAAACATAGATCCAGCTCCCAATGAGCTGTACTAGCAAAACTGACTATGTCCCTTCCCCTGGATCGCACAAAGGGGCCCAGTCCTGTGTCTTCTTGATCTTAGCCTTCATTTAATCTTGGCGTGGTCTGAGGAAATGGCCATTGAGGATTCAGTTGGGGAAGAGCTCACAAATCTATTTAGAGTTTCTGTAGAATGAGCAGTGTTGCCACATGCATCCTGCTCATGCACAAAATTTACTTCAGTGTCTGGGAAGAGCCACTAACCTGGAGAACAATGACCTCATCCCAAAAGCCTAGATATTGGCCCAAGTGAACCAGAGGAGTCAAAGAAGTCTTTAGTGCCCAACAGGTAGGTCCACTTGTCAACTCCTAAGATGGAGAAGACTGAAATGGTGCAGCATGGATAAAGACAGACCTCTCCCAGCAGTACATATGGTAGCAATCCTAGTGGGTTCAAGTGGGCTGTAAAGCAGCCAGCAAGGTATAGTTAGATGGTGTGGGGGAACTCAGAGCATCCTGTATATACCATAACCAGTCTCTATTTCACCTCTTTCTTCACAAACAGTGTGCTGGTATGATTAAATCACTGCTGAATACTGGTGATCCCCATTTGACATGAAGATGGTATGTCCAACCTTATAACACCATGCCTACAGAGTATGAAGGGCTACGATCCACTATCCTTTATCGACTCTGTTATTTTGTGTACTGTTGAATGCTGTAACCCAGACCACGGTTTGTTATTAATGACCTCTTCTTATTTATTTCAGTTATTATGAGCACTTAACACACACTCATCACTGTTAGATTATGAGTTTGCTTTATGGGGATTACGTTGAGTAATTATCATTCCAAGTAAGAGAAATGAACTGTCATGTTCCCCCACTGCCAGCAGCTTTTAATCTGACCAGACAGCAAAGAACCCAGGATTTCACAGTTTAAACAGATGGAAAGGTCTGGGAAAGAGGTGTATCTTGCAGCTTCTTCTAAATGAGGCCAAGTTCACGCTGAAGCATATTTTTGTCAGGGGCGTATTCCAGAGGTGTGAACCTGGAGTGCCCAGTGAGCATTCAGCTCCAGCTTCCAGCTAAGAATAGTTCATATGGCAGATTGGAGGTAGCAAGGCTGTTCTTAAATGTCCTGGCCTTTGGCTGTAGTGACCACAACCTTGAATTTCACCTACCTGTCTGCTGAATGGAAAGCAGAGACCTGGCATAGTGAAAGTCTGGGGCAACTCCTCCGAGTGTTTTTCTAGGGTTGTTTTTCGGATTTGATGGAGGCAATATCAGAAAGTATCAAAACCAGGAGTAAGTGATGGAGTGCAGGCTGTCCTGTTGGGGATACTCAGGAGGAGTTGGAGGGCTCCCTTTAAACAGTGCTTTGGTACCAAAGTAGGAGTATGCTCTTCTTTATATTGTCTTGCTCAGGAGCATAAAACAGAGCTCTGGGAACAGGGGCAGAAGCTGGAAGGGGACATCTCAGTCTGGGTTTGGATGTGCAGGGAAAGAGAGCAGGTGCTCAGTGACCTGCCAGTCTGTGTGGGTGCTGACCTCTAGGTATTGGTGTGGCAGTGACAGAATGCTGGGTACCTTGAGGTGGCAAACAGCTCCTCAGTGTGGACAGATAGGACTTTGTGTTGGCCATTAGCTCTTACTCAAGTTCCAGGTGTAGTTCTAAGGTTCAAACCAGACCACTGCCGGCATACCCCTGGCCAGGGGGTTGTAGCATCTCTGCTCTCCTCTGAGGTGAAAAATGATGACACATCCTAGTCAAGTGGTGTTTAACTAGGTCAGAATAGGTAGCCATGGGACCAGGCTGGAGAAGTTTTAGTAGTAAGAACAAAATTAGGCTAATGATGGAGTGTCATCAGTGTCCCAAATTCTTTCTTTGAATATAGACAGCCAGACTTTGCCAGTAAGTAGAGGCCATTTGAGGGACAGGGGAAATGTTACTGTCCTCTTTCTATGTACCTTGGACATTGGTGACAGCAGTTTATGTGACAGTGGGAGGAGTCCTCTGTTCAGCAGTCAAAGCAGTGCTGTACAGTACTTCTCTGCATGGAAAGTAGATGTGAGCTGTTACACAATGCCAAATCCACAGAAGGAAGAAGCAGTGTTGAGAGGGCTATCTCGGTGAAGGACAGAGGTGTCGCAGGTATAATATGGCTCAACACAGTGTCTCTTCTCCCACAAGCAAGAGATCCATTCCATGGTACTTATCTACTTCTGCTAAAATAATGAGCCTCACACGTGGTCCAGCACAGTGATGTCCTGGTGTGACATCCACACCCCACATTCTGCATGGAGAGAAAGAAAGGTATACAAAGGCAATGTCATTTGACCCTTCCTGGAGCAGTCGGCCCCTTACAGTTTGAGATGACATTCAGGTTGTGAAAAGAGGGACTATGCTCAGGAGACTGGTAAAAATAGATCACAGTTTGACTAGAAGATCACACATAAATATACGTGGGCTGTGCCCAGGCTGTCCCACAAGAAAAGAATTTGGCATGTGTTGAAGATGGGCCAACACACAGGTATTGGATGGTTTCCAGGCATTATTGTTTCTGTAAGCAACACCAACAGAAAGATATTGGATCCCCAGCAGTTGTCATGCAAAATCATTCTCAATCCATTTCATCCTCACGAGTACTGTTGCCCTCCACCTCACCTTCGCAAGAGATAGCGATAGGAAGATCATGACTAACTGGGGAGAGTTTTTTTGACTCAAGCTGAGTTTTAGGAAAGGAGTTATGTCAGATCGACACAGCCATGCTGAAGTGGCTGATAAGCAGTGCTGCTCAGAGCGCGGAATGTTACAGATGCATAACCGAGAACTTTATTGGCGTTTGAGCAGCCACAAACACCACGCAGGAGGAAGGACGTATTGTGGGGGGAAGGCAAAGGAAAGGCAAAAAGAGGTGGCTGAGCTCATTTGTGAGTCCCTGTTACTCTGTGCCCAGTGTCTGCTTAAATTCAAACCAGGCACAAGGAGCACGGCTCTCCGTGAGAGCTGTTGTCCAAGCTGCGACACAGAAAGGAAACCTGAGCTGGAGCGGGGTCTGGTCGGAGCGCTTTGAAGTGATTTCTTTCAGTAAGGAAATAATTTCCTTTGTCTGTACATGTTCAGGAAAACTGCCTCATTGGAGACTGTTCTCAGGACTTTTGGATAATAATTGTTTTGTCCAGAAAAGCTCCATGACTGGAAATTAAGGGGGAAAAAAAAGAAAAAGAAAATTATAAACGTCAGGGAAAAAAAAGGCTTGTGAATATATATTACATCCATATGTGAAGGGAGAAAAATAAGGAATCAGGGCTCAGTTAAAACCACAGTCAAGATCCATTCTGCTCTCAGTTACCCTGGGGTTGCCCCACCACAAACACTAAGACTAACCCTGACTGAAGAAACATGGAGACAACTGCAGGCAGCCCTCTCCCTGGTAAACACCACTGGCTTTGTTCAGTGCACTGACAGTTGGAGTTTCAAAATGTCATGTATTTTTGTGTCATCTGTGCACTGTGAGGGTATCAGAAAGGGGCAACAGAGATAAACACAGGACATTCATTTAGAGGTGCTTTGTTAGGACAGAGAGGAAAGGGGACACTTTGCAATGGATGTAAAGAAGAAGCAGGCGCTGCTGAGGCTTGGGTTTCTTTTCTTTCCTGTCGTTTTTTTTCAGCAGGCACTCTCATGTTCCCTACCAGAAAGAAGCCAGGAGCATTTGTCCCCTCTCCCTGTGTTCTGGTGCCCTGTTGCCCACACGGGGGGCAATGAGCAGCAGGCCTTTGCCATGGCCATGCCTGGGCTGCTAAAGTCCTCATCCTACTTGGGGCCCAACCTGGGTCCCTCATGTGTGTGCAACTTCTCCTGCAGTCAGTGCAAGTGTTATGTCTGCGGGATTAGCTGTGTCCCTGGGTGATTCCTAATATTTTCTTTCCTCACATTCTTCACGTTGGAAGATTTAACAGAGTCATAGAGATCCAGTGTCCAAGAGACCATTTCCCTTCCAGAGCAGGATCTCTCCCTCCAGCACACTTGCCAGCATGCTGTCCAGTCCAATTTCAAGTGAGTCAAATGTTGGTGTTTCCATCCTTGCCTGGAAGACAATTCCACTGCTCAAGCAGTCCAAGTCATTAGGAACATTTTCCTGATATTCAGCCTAAATACTTTCTATTTCAAATTTATCCCATTGCTCCAGGGATTCATGTTACTGGAGATGGTCTCATACTAAAATCTCTTGCTGTGCCTTTCTCTGGACAAATTCACTTAGTACTTTCATGGAGGAAAGAAGGAAGGAAAGGAGGAAGGGAAGGAGGGAGGGAGGAAGGGAAGGAGGGAGGGAGGAAGGAGGGAGGTAGGAAGGAGGGAAGGAAAGAAGGAAGGAAGGAAGGAAGGAAGGAGTATGCCTATTGTATCATCATGGAAGCAGAGAAATGTTTCTAGAAGTCTCTTCATTGAAAGACAAATTTGAATTCTCCAAAGTGCTTGTTTGATACACTGGCACTTGAAGTCCACTATTTACGTAAAAATCAGGAATGTCATTTGTAGCAATAATAGAAGCTTCTCCTCATCCCACTAAAATTGTGTAACTACTTTAGAAAGAATGCATCTAACTAAGCTATTCTTTTTTTGCATCTCATGTAGTTTTTAACCTCAACTGGTAGTGGTCAGCTAAACACAAGCAGTTGGCAACTATGGTGACAACTTTGGTTCCTATTCAGGAAAACGAAGAGGCACATACTTAACTTTAAGATGGAGCTTAGCTGAATAGAGTTTGAAATGTCCAAACCCACCAACGTGCTTCGTGCAGGTCAGTAAACAGCACCATGGAGATCGGTGGTTTATTCTCAGGCGTCACCCTCCAGCCTGTGCTAAACAGCTACATTTCAATCACTTGCAAGCCCTCGTAGTAACCATTTCATGTATGGGTGAAAAAATGGAAAAAATGAAATCAGCTCCTTCCTGCCCTAATCTCTTTTGAAGAGTCCTTTGGAGCATGATTCCTAACATGTATGTTTTAGTTTTCATTCGACTGCTTCACTGGTGTTCAAAAATATCATTCTTGTACTCCAGGAAAACAACACATTCACTAATTTATGGAAATCTGAGGCATTTATGCATCTTAAATGAATTATGGAGGTTATGAACTCTACTTACTTCAGCCTCTTTTTCAATTACTAAAACTATTTATATTTATATCTTTAGTTCTTTTGCATTTGAAGAATACATTTCAAGTAACCAATCAGATTGTTTCTTCCCTTTAGGGCAACAAATGTGATAGGGGTTCAGACATCTTCTCAGTTATCACCAGTATTATCTGCTAGAGGCAACAGTTTTCTGCAGGTCCCATGCCCAAACCTGCAGCAAATTCTGCAGCAAAATGGAATGCCAAAGCTGTTGGGTGTGGAAGGTATTTGTGTATCTCTGTCTCTGCCCTAGACTTTATCTTCTGACTACACTGAAATCTCACTCCTAAAGACTCTTCCTTTGGTGAAGAATCCTTCCTATGTGGAGAAAAACAGATGGGTAAATGTACATCAGCATGTCTTAAAAACTACCATACGTTTATCTCTGTTCTGTAAAAGAAAACTCTGATAACAGGCACTTGCTCCAAGGATACCAAATTAATTACAGGTTGTACTGAGTGCTGCTAATAAATGCAAAAATACAGCCTAAATATGAAGTGTTAGCTAGCTGTGCTGTTGGCAAACATGGCAGCCCAATGTTTGAACCCTTTGGGCTGTAATACTGTCTCTGAACACTAATAGGGGAACATCATCCCTGCCTTGATTTACTGAGGTGAACAGCCTTCTTCAGATCACACTTCAAAACCCCTGGGTAGGCTAATACCTCCAGGAGAGGAAGGAGAAGAGATAAGAGGACAGAGACTTCAGGCTGAAGCAGTGAGGTTATTATTATTCTTATTCTTTAATTACAGTTTTTAAAATGCAAACCTAATGAATAAATGCTAATCTGTAGTCTACTTCTCAGCGTCATCAGATCTCCAAATGTTTCACAAAATCTGCATCATAATCCTGATCTTACTGGGGCTCTGGGACCTTCGAAACAAAATAAGGTGCTTGTGCGCCATTCAGGGAAAGTGTAGGGAGATGGATGTCTTGGTGGAGTATTTGTAATACTGTGGTTTCCATGCATGTCCAGTGGTCATGTCCTCGCTGTGAAGGCCTGACCTCCAGATGTCCAGAACTTTTTGACAAAAGTCCAGTGTCTTTTCATTTTTTTTCCCCTGCCCAGGCAAATTTTCCAGTTGGAAACTGATGCCATTGCCAGGGAAAGCCAAACATATGGAAGTTTCACATTTTGCAGACAGGAAACACTCAGGGGACCAAAGGTCATCCACCAGGCTGGGGCTAAAGCCAGGGTTACAACCCACATTTCCTGACCTCTGAGGCAGTGCTAAACCCACTAAACCCCCTTGTCTTTCTTTATACACATTATATTTCCTCTACTTTTTCCATGGATTTCAAGAGGACCTAAAGCCCTGTGGACATGGTTTCTGCAGTGTATGTTCAGCTGGCTGGCTCGACGGTCCTCTGAAGCCTCAGGCGTTGTTTTAGTACAAATATGTGGTAATAATAATGTGTCTGCCTGCCCTGCGCATGTTAATACTGTCACCACACTGCTTTGTCAGCTGCCTGGAGCTGCTGGCAAGTCAAAGTGCCCTCGCTGGCCTCCCTTTCTGCCAGCGGATGTTTGCTGCGTCCAGGTGCCTGTGTGGCCACATCCTCCCCTCGCATGTCAGCACTTTGCAGAGCAGTGAGAGCAGGCAGGGCTGGGACTGCTGGCATGTTGCTGATGAGCTGTCTGTGCTGATTTCAATCTGTCCCAAATGGCTTGGTGTTTGTACAGGCTGGTGTGAGGTGCTGAGGTGTTCAGGAGATGCCCTCGGCTGTTTCTGAGCAGACTTCCTTCCTACCCTCCACTGCTTGCCTAACCATCAGACAAACACTGCTCTCCTGGATTTGGGAGTGAAGCTCATTGTTTTGGGCTAATTCCTCTTTTATAGGATCTTATACAGGTAGTTGGTTTCCCTTTCTACACACTCGGTGTTCTGGGGCACATCCAGCATGGCTAGTCTCCTTGAAAAGGTGTCCTGACACCAGAAACCATGTGTCAAAGGGATGGAGGAGGAAGATGTACTGTTCCCTGTGTGAAAACGAGGGTTGCAAGTTTTGTTTGGACAATAAAAATGTCCCTTCACGTTAAGCTGTGTAAGCTGGAGGTCAGTTCACCCGAGGGATGGGACAAGGTTAAGCTTACAGCAAGAGGACATGAGGCTAATTCCAGGAGCACTGTGGTAGCCCTAGAGGATTTGTTTATATTCAGTATATCCTCTCCACTTGAAGCTGTACAAAAAGGTGTACAACAGAAAGGGAAGTGTGTCTGTATGTGTGTGTACATTTGTGTTTGTGATGTTCCATGAAAACGCCAGTGAAGAAATCTCTTTTTCACTTTTTTTCCCTCTTCAGACTGATTTATTAATAATTTGTGTTCCATTACAAAAAATGGGCTTTTATGTGAATTGTACTGTGCCCTGAAATTGTTTTAGTGGCAGATCATAATTTACTATTGGGGTTTCAGGAGTCAGTGCAGAGCACAGTGCCATCTCCATATTCATATTTCAGATCTGTCAGAGCACCCGGATAGTTCATGTAATCAGATGGATTTCCATTCGAGTCCTTGAGAGACAAGAAAACTGGCCATCACAGAGAGATCCTTGGCAATTAAAATGAATAAGAGCTGCCACTCTCAGTGGATGTCTTCTGGGTTACCATGGGGGACAGAGATTGGTATGAGGTTTAATCAGGCACTAACAGCACCTTGCTGGGAACTTCATGGCTGATAAAGGCAGCAGCATCAGACCAAGTAGCTCCTCTCTTTTTAAAGGGAAAGGAGCCTTTTTTTTTTTTTTACATAATATAATAAATCCCATGAAGTTTTGTAGTGTTTGATAGCAGAGAAGGGATAGAGGGTTTGGGATTACTTTTCTTCTCTTCCCCACAAATGAATCACCTTCTTTGTGGGTTAAAATCAAGCGAAACGGCACACACTGGATGCTCAGTACATTTGCAGGGTGGTTTTTAATTGCTTGTATTTTGCTTGTGCTGTGGCTACTAATGTGATACTGGGCCTTTTAAAATTAATTTCACTGTGACTTTGTGGCTATTGAAGGGTGACAGATTGGCAGCCCAGAGTTGGAAATCCTTTACTTATCCCCAGAACAATTACAACGCAGGCAGCAGCAATGAAAGCGTCCCCAGCTGGTATGGAAGGCCCAGAACAAGGATGAAGGTAAGCCTTCCCAGGCTCTCTGCTGAGACTGCTATTAAAGATACCAATTAGTGCCAAACTGCATTTTGTGATGGAGGAGGCACCATTCCACTAGGACAGGACTGTGACTGCGGCACCTGTACTCCTCAGCTGGCTGCAAGTTTCAGTCCTCAACAAAATGGCCTGAATTAAACAGTGCAATCTTTCTGGTCCGATGCAGTGCAGTGCTGAGCCTCAGGGGAGCTGCAGTGCACCTTTTGTGTGGTGCCATGTCAAGGAGGGTCCATACAAACCAACAGCACACAGAGTGACATGGGGGGCGGCGAGAGGGATCAAGTTGCTGCTACCTCTATAGCATCTGCAGAGTGCATCTCACTGAACCTGCCTGTCACCCACTCTTTGTTTAACAGGGTTTGCCGTGAAAGGAATAAAAGATAAAGGAAATCCTCGCTTGTGTTTTGCCCCCAAATGGGAGTATGCCCCTAAATATGGGTATGCCCATATTTCCAGTCCATCACCAAAAATATTTGTACACTAGACCACAGAAGTATTAAGGCTTGTTCTAGTAAGGCTTAAGAGCTACAGTTTCATTTATACATTTACAGTTCCTTGGTATGAAGTGGGTAATGAAGGGGGTTGTTTAAGGTACAGTATTCAGTGCTCAGAGCACGCCCTGTGTGCAAGGGTTTTCCTTCAAGAAGACTTGACAGTGACTGTACTGCATCTTAGCTGTCAAGCTATTTTTTCCTTTCTAGGTTTCATTTGTGTTTTTCTTCACCTTTTGGAGACCCCTTACCTCTCCCCTCTTAAATCTATGCTCACCACAGAGCAGACATAATCCCAGATTTTCAGTAAATCAACACTATATGCTCCCTACTGACTAAGAGAATTTGATACTGACAGATTGTTACACCTAAAAGAAAAATACTGCCTATATTCTCTAACATGCTTTGCCTGCAACACCGGGCAAGGACGGATGTGTGATATCCATTATGAATGTAACAATACAGGTAGCCTACCATAATACAACTATTTTTAATTTATATTTCATGACGAAGAGCATGGGTGCAGCCATGAATCACTGTCCTCCTCCTTTAGCTCAGTAAAACCACAGTGTCCGTAATATTGCAGCCATACAATTAACTCCTTTCAGCAGCAGCACTGCAGATTTTAGTCTTGAGCAAAGGCATTGTTTAATCTACACATGTATAGAAACCACCCTGTAGAATAGCAGCATTTTGCATTTATATGACACCCGACATCTGAGTATCACTACGTGCTGGACAGATGTGTAATTAATGTTGCTGTTCAACCTCTCTGTTTGGTGGGTAAATTCTAGACTGGGAATGAAGTTATATTCAATCCTTGGATGTGATGCTGAGCATCAGCAATGTCTGTATGCTGTATAATTCTCCTGTGTACTCAATGAAGAGATTAAATGCATCCCCCCCTCTATACCCTCAATTTTCCTAGATCCCTTAAAGGGCTACTACTGCCTACATAATCTTCATCCCTGAACTAAAATCCTTCCGATCCTCTGGGGCCCTTATTAACTGAATGTTTGCTATTCTCTGTCTTGAAATGGTCTTCAATCTCCTTATTGTTTTGCAAAGACCATGCCACGATTTCTGAGCACATCCTTCCCTTTCATCTGCCCTTTATTAGCCCAGATGGATAGAAGTGAAGGGAACTCTCCTTTTAGCAGTAAGATCTCCGTTCGGTGAACTACATAGAGATACCACATGCAAAAAGAGATGTTTGAGTCTGATGAACTCCATCCTGCCCAGACCGACCCCCCTTCCTTCTGGTCCCTTTTAAGGAACAGTGGTACTAGCCCAACAAGCCTAGGCTGTTCTTGAAAGCCTTGGAGCATCATTTCACCTCCTGCACAGATTATTCCGCATTTGCAGTACACACATCTTTGTAATGCTGTAATCACTCCTGAGTTTCCCCCTGGGAATAAGTATGGACTTGGGGGTGGTAGAAAGGAATAGGTGGTTGGAGGCTTTCCTTGCCAAAAATAGGTGAATTCCTATCTGTCCTAGAGGAGGGGAAGTAGTGAAACATAAAGAAACAATGTGCTAAAACATTGTCATAAGAAAGAAATCAAATCCTCCTCCTTCATCCCATTTCCCTTTGAGGCAGAGGAAGGTCTGTGCCAGTTCCCTGTCTGAGGAAAGCTGGCTTTGGGTGACCAGTTCAGTGTGCAAAGAAGGCTGGGGCACTGGCAAGGTCTGAAGGAGAGACAGACTGCCCTGACACATGTTCACAAGCTGAAGTAATGCACTGGCTCTCCCAGAATAATCAAGAACTACCCATAATGGAGAGGATACCTCTGGATCCCAGCACAGATCTGGTAACAGCTGTGGCATAGTCCAGGGCTCAGCTAGGCTGAAGACAGACTGCTCCTTTCCAAATACCTACAGGACTGAGAGTCCAAACGCTGGGACTTGTCAGTGGGAAAAAAAGAAGTTAATCAAAGAGCTGTATTTCAAAAGAGAACACAAGAATACTGAAATAGAGGAAACATTTTATCTGTCCAGTTGGTTAGAGATTACACAGACAAATTTATAGGTGTTAAATTGGACACCAGAGGGCTTCCATATTGTTCTGAGGATGAATATATTGCAGAAGTGGTAATATTAAATGTAACAGAGGCAAAGCAATGTTAAAACCCCCAAATGTTCTATACTCCGTGCTGTGTTTAGCTGGGCTAACAGACAAATTACAGCTGAAATGAGGAATTTTCCATTGTTTGGGTAGGATTCACCTTAAATTTTCCCATCAGCCAGTGACAACTCTATCAGCAGAGCAATGCAGTGCCATAGGACTGTATTTTTGAGCATCAGCTAAGGTTTCTTAAGGCACTGGCCTAGGAAGGAAAAATGGTGTGTACTGGTAGTCCAGCACTCATGTGTACAGCACCTGGGGCACTTCCTCAAGGGCTTCTGTCCAAATACTAACTAGACCCAACCTCACTTAGCTCATAAGATTTGACAAGGCCACCTCAGAGCAAGATACCGTGGCTACAGGCAGAAGTGCAGGGAGCATTGCTTACCACCATTATCCAGATAGAAAGGGAGAGGCTGTGAATGGTAACATGAAAGAAGCAGAGAGTAAAAGGAGAGTCAAGGCAGGGGAGAAAAGAGGAGGCTGAAGCTGAAAAGTGATTCTGGAGTGAGGCTTATGTGTTGGTGCAGAGGCTTAAAACATTCCCAGGCTCCTCTAAAGGGAGCATTTGAAGGGACTGAATGAATTTCAGAGCAGAACCAATGTCTCTGTAACCACTGATTCTGGGATAGATTTACAGCATAAACCCACTGGGACAGATTCAATGTTGGAGCGAGTGAACGCAACTCTATTGAAGTTAATGGACTTGTGCCCACTTATATCAAAGATGAATTTAGTCTATAGAGAATGAAAATGGGATTTAACCTGCAAATCACCTGTTATAGAGACTAACAACATAATATGTGATGAAAAGACAAGCACAAATTTGGGAGTATGCTTAAAATGTTTCATTCTCTGCTCATCCGAATAGCCTGCATTCCCTGTGTTTCTAATTACCCGAAACCCTTCTAGCACTGTGAAGAATAGTATTTAACATTCGTACTATGGCAGCAACCAGAGATCCTGTGAGGGTCCCATTACACTCGGTGCTCTACAAACACAGAAGCATGCCTAATCCCTGCTCCAAAGTACTTTCAATTCTTTTCTGTGGACATGGAGGCCAATTAGAGCTGCTGAAGCTCAGAGTTGGAGTCAAGATTTAACACTGTGGGACTGGTACCCCAAGGGTAATAACTAGGAGATGTACCTAGTACAGCACAGTCAGTTTTAGGGAGATCAAGACTGGAGTACTTGCATTCCAAATATCCAAATACCAGATTAAAACTGATTAATAGAATGAATTAAGAGACTGTCTGTTGTATCTATGTGGTCAATAGGGTAATAAATCAATGGAAGAGAAGAGTGATACAAGGATAAGTAATTACTACATGTGTATGAAATCTTGTGTTGTGCTCTGTAAGTATTCTGAGGAACTTGGATGAAAGCAGCTATCATCAAAGTGCACTATTAAGGCTGTTAGTAATCATATTAATAATACAAATACTGTTGATTTGTAATTTGAAAGTCTCATCTGCTGCATCCTGGCACATGGATGATGCAGCCAGGTAAAGAAGCAATGGTTTATATTTCATAAAATGCTACTTATAAAAACCACCATGGGACCAACCATAGAGTCTTCTCCATACTGCTTTCTTTCACCACTCTGTCAGCAGGTCTGTTTTCAAGCAGTTGTCTTAAACAGAACAACTTTCAGCTGAATTATAGTGTGTGTACATAAGTGCGTAGCTCTATGCAATGATTCCCCCTCACCCTTTCCTGCTGCTTGTCCTCTAAGGTGGCATTTCAGAAGCATGCCAAGATAAGGTAGTCCCAGAGGGACTGTCAAAAAACAGCACAACCCAGAGCAACCCTGAGGCTGTTCTGAATTGCACCAGGGGTTAAACCTGCCTCCAGCCAGCCTCAGGATTCGGGGTGTGCATACAGTATGGCACAGGCCACTATCTCCCCACTCTGTGGTAAACTGACTGATGCTCAAGGGTGTTTGAGAGTAAACTCAACAGAGCTAGTCTGTATTCACAGTGCTATAGCAGAAAGCAAAGCCAGGTCCTTTACCCCTCCTTTGCCCAGAAGAAAAGACCATCCGTGTTCTTTCTTTCAGACACCAAAACTTAATGCAGAAGAGACTTTATAATTTTTCCCAGGTGTGACCTGTATCCAGGCTTGCCATGAAGAGAAGTAACTACCTCTCTGCAAATACATTCACCATGTCAGCCCATGCTATCTCTCCCAGGACAAGGACAAGTAGGGAAAAGCATTGCATTTTTAAACAGGCATATACTGTTGGAGGATGTATCCTTTACTGTCCAGGACTGGGAAGCCTCTAACACTGGTTAATTACCTCCAAGAAGAAGGGCTTAATTGGGAATGTCATGAACTAAACTTTCTTCTCTTTGAAGAGCTGTCTACCTCACATGGTGCTCAGAGAAATATTAGACAGTAAAATCAGTTCAGTTTCCATTGTTTCCTTTCTAAAAATGCAAGCAGCCAGGGAAATGCTATCGAATGTGTCTCCTACACTTCCATTTCCACACCCAGTACTTCTGTGATGACACCCAGACTCAGGCGAGAGAATGATGATGAAGGTCAAGTGTAGAGAAAGGAAACTCTAAACAATAATGGATGATTTATAGCATACAGTGAATCTTATCTGGGTCACACTTTTGAAGGGCCCCATTTCTCAACTCTCCTAATTCTTGAATTAATTAAGTTCTCATCCCCATTATTTTGTATCTCTTTTGCTATGCAGCTCGAGACACAGAGGTGACAGGCTGACTGATGCACTTCAGAGCGGTGATTCTTCTTGCGCTGTGTGAAAGAGCTTTCAACAGAGCCTTGTCTCTGCAGCAGCGGGACTCAGAGACACTCCTTGCTGTGTCTTCTTCAGCCTTGCTCTTGCTGTGCTTATTCAGACCTCTTCTACATTTCCTTAATGATCACTACCCAGATTTCACTTGGGTGGCCTCTTGAATTGGAAGTCTTTCCTCCAAGTATGCTCACCTAAAGAGGATTAAGACCTTCCTGCAATCCTACAGTGATTACATGGGATAACAGACTCTTTCCAAAGAGGAGACTAGTTAAGAGGAAAGGCACACGTATTCTCTCCCATTGCTTGCATGGACCTCATCTATCTTCCTGCATTGACACGCAGATTCTGCTGTTGCAAGTGCAATGCAATCACAGAGTTTGTCAGAGGAACCAGACGGTTGTCTCCTTACAGTCTGGTCTTCCACATTTTGTCCACAGAAGTTTTGATCCTATGAAGTGCTCCCTGAAGAGCATCCTTGGTGTGTCTCCTGAATGTGTAGCCATCTGAGCTCTTTATAGGCTGCAGCCTGAAAACTGTAAGCTCAAGTTCAGAAAACCACCTACCAGACTCCTGTGGCTCTGTGAGAACAGAGAAAACAAAAATAATAATAAATTGTTAAGGGCAATAAAGAATTAGTTCTGCAGTAAATCTATATGCAATCTGTCCCCTGTACTCCTGTGTGCTTACTTATATTTATAAGATTTGTTTTATGAATGATTTGCCATTAATGGAGAAAAGAGAGATTAAGAAACAAAAGCTGTAGCTTCAATCCATCATTAGGGAATTAATCAATTGCCAGCCTGTGCAGACAGCTATTTAGATCTGTGGCCTGAACAGCTTAATTGGGGGAAACATTTTAAAAGGGTTAGAATGATGTTCAAAGTAGCATAAATTAGCCCATTTTGGACCCATCACATGGCCTAATTTAACAACTTGTGTACCTAAGAGTTTGGCAAGTGATCACATCTCTTGAGCTTCTTAGAAGCTTCCTATCCTGATATGGCTGTAAAGTATATTTCCATCTGAAAATTATTAACTACAAACACTCCACCTTGTCAATAAAAGGAAAGGCAAGGACACTTGTGAAACACTGTGTCCTTACTTGTGTTTGCCTCTCTCCGTCCAGGTGTAGGAGTTTGTAGCCATTACTGAAAGTGAGGATAGAAGCAGGTCAAGGTTACCTTCACTGTGGCTCTCAGCTCCCCCTTAGGGCTGATGGGACTGTGATGCTCTTTGCATTCCTGCCCTCCCCAGTGGAATGTGACCAGTTTTTATGCTCCTGGAGGGGAAAAAAAAAAAAAAAAAAAGAAGTGCATCTCAGAGTTTCCTGCTTTTAATGCTGGTTTGTGAAGTGTTTTAGCTTCTGAGATACATTAAATGTGGTGTTTAAGTGGAAAAACCCAACATTATCTTTTACTAGGTACAAGTGAAAATCCACAAATGCATATTTCCTGGAAGTTCAGCATTTTCTGGGATCTGGACCTTGAACTGGCTTTTAATACAGCAGAAAGCCTATTTGTGATTGGACAAATCAAATCCCCATGAACTCCCTAACCTACTTGCGTGCTTGAAATCTGGGACTGGTCCCAGTGGTGAATTTGTCAGTCTCAGCGTGTTGCTGCCACCAGTGCAACCAACGCCTCTGTGTTCTGCTCTTCATGCCATTGAGGCTGCGCAGTTCTAGCTCATACAGTTACTTCTGGTTACCTCATGTGGGGTCGGAGAGATGCTGCCTGGGGACTTTCAAACGAAACCATTTAGCTTTAAGGTTCTAAATGTTTCAGCGTCTTTGCCAGGCAACACCCTGACAACATAGCTAAACCAAACTAACCTTATACATATATTGTACATGACGTTTGTTTTGGAGCAAACTTGTTGCCCTGCATTCCAGGCCTCCAGAGGCATCATGCCATCCTCTTTATTCATCAGGAGTATGCCCAAATCCCAGAGTTGGTTAATGTGCAGCCTATCCACATGCTTCCCGTCTCTGAAGGAAAATGCAGAATGCAGCATCCCGATGCAGTTCCAGGCACAGTTTTCATCCAGGCAGGTTTCAAATATGCCTGCTGACAGTATCATTGATAACTGTATGCCCTTTCAAGCTCTGGTAGCTGTGCAATTCCTGGTCTGGGTCTTCTCCTAGTGGGTCAATAAAATTCAGTCTTCGGGCTTTAAGGAGTCAAAATGATTGCATATTCTACCCAAGCAGTGCTAAAATGTTTGGTCGTTAAGCCTACAGCTCTGATCTCAGGTCCTCTGGAGGTATACCTGAGTTGTTCTGATTTATTCTGAGCTTTCAGAGGTATAAATGAGATCAGAATCTGGTTATCTTTTTTACTGATATGACCTTTGTTAGATTTATATACCTTGGCATACAAGCAGTTGGTATCTTTTAAGAGGGTTTTTTTTTACCCATTTACTCACAACTAATTATTCACGCGTTTATACTTGTGACAGGATTTGGTTTAGAGGATCTCTTCCACAGAGCTCTGGGATCCACAGATTGTATATATCAGTAATCAAACCCACATCCAAGTCAGGCTGCAATTTGGGGTGTATCACTCTTTATATCTCATTCTTTATTCCACTGGTACTAGCTTTAAAAGTAGATTATAGAAAAAATATTTTCTCCTGAAAACATGGTAGCAGGAACAAAGCTATAGTAAGACCAAAGTTGTGGCAAAGATTAAAGGTACAAAAGAAAGTGTTCATTTCAGAAGATAATGCCACAAAAAGACAAAAACACAGAGAAAATATCCCCCATTTTGTCTCTCGAACCACCAGAGAAGGTAAAATGAAGACACAAAGAATGCGAAGATGAAGACTTGCCATGCATTACTTGAACACAATCTCAAGCCAACTTCAAATCACCTAATGGATGAGACAGGGAGGGGCTTGAAGTAAAAGTTTATGCCATAAGGTGTGTGGCCACTGAGTAAGTGCTTCAACTCAACAGCATTTCAAACATTGGCTGTTGCTAAACTTCTTCAGTACAGGACAAAGGCAGAGGTCCAAGAAGATCATTAAATTATCACCAGTTATCTGAGAGGGAAGGACAAGAGTATCTGTATCATTAGACGTCTTTTACAGCAAAATCATCTTCCTCAGTGTTTGGCACCTTCTGCCCTTGCAGGAGCAGACCTATTGTTCTGGGAGATGTTCCCCTTGCATCTACAAAGACAGAAGCAAAATACCTCTGATGGGCATGGCGTCCATTAGTCCAGGGTATTTTCTTTCCTGTATTTCTGCCTGTCACAACAGCATCAGCTGGCATGAGAAGTCTAGTCTGAAAGCTCAAGTTTTGTGTGGGAACTCAGAAGTGATGGTTTTGCTCTGCAGTGAATTATTTCATAATAAATAAATAATGCAGACGGGTCAGGACAGGGAGCAGAAGATTAATCTGTTCATTCTTCCTTCAGCCCTGTATATAACACTACATGTTTGGCAAGCTGCAAAACCCTCTCTTTTCTGTGTCTTAAATGCAATGCTAGATACTAGAAAAGGTAGCCTTTTAAATTTTGCACATTGAATATATTCAGGATATAAAGGAAGGGAAATAGAAAGAAAGAAAAGAAGAATTAAAATATAAAGAAAAAGAAAGAACACATGATCTGACAACCTATGCGGTTCAAGCCTGTGCTCCTTCCTATACATCACAGAACTACAAAGACCAATGTATATATTCCAAAATCCATTGGTTTTCAGAGCTTTTGACTAGTTATTTTAGTTACAGAAATCTTCATCTCAGAAAATAAAAACACAGTGGAGAACTTGGAGAGGAACTGACACAAAAGAAGCAGATTTTCATGTCATATGAAGCTTTTACCACTTCTAGCTAACCTGTTACTTTTCCCTATTCCTGGTGTGTATGAACACATGAACTGAAGTGTGCAAGACTAACAGACAGCCAAGACCAACTATTGACCCTATCCAGGAGCTTACTGAACACACCAGAGGAGAAACAAAGTCACATGAAGGAACCCACAGCTATATACTGCTGTCATACTCCCTATCTGTAAGAAAACCCATTAGTAATATCAGTGAGAATTTTCCTATTTCATTTTGTGAATCACATGCAATGTATGTTCTGTGCCTGTTTTCCTAGCAAACAGTTACTTTCACAGTAAACTGTAAATCTGAATGTGAACAGGTCATTGTTTGAAGGATGTCTATTTACATTTGTAAACTGGCCCACTTAAAGGAAGTGTTTGTCTTCTAAACATTAGGTTACTTAAGGAAAATCTGTCACAGCAATTGGTGTTCATTGTTCAGCTTTGAATGGACTGTGTTTTTGTCACTGTTCTTGCTTTCCGTCTTCTTATGGCACCACTACAAATATCAGTAATATTCAGTAATATTTTTGTCTCCTCCTAAAATGAGTTTCCACACTTACCTAATTTTGTATGGCACGAGCAAGAAGTGTCTAAGGCTTGGAGCAGCAGTACATCATTTCTAATACTCCTGCTAATTGAAGAAATGTGGGCCAAATCTAAATAGTGTGTTAAGTTCAGCAGTTTCGGGGAAATGATATGTCAGATATCATTACACTCACAGGATATAGTGGATGGAAATAGTCCGTAATCAATATGCTATATCACTGAGTTGGAGTTGACTTCTACTTGGCAACGAACCATTAGTCTGTGTAGACATACCAGCTCAGAAACGCTCTGAAAACCAATTAGCTTTGCATAGAAGCTAGGATAATCCACAAGTAATACAAGAGCATGGTTAGGTTGTATTCAGATTGTCTTTTTCATATACTTACTTGTGAGTTGAGAGGGTTTTGCAACATTGTTTTCCAAAGCGAAAGAGTAGTGCAGGTTGACATTAGTCAGTGTTCAAGACTTTATCAAATAAAAATAGGTTCATAACCTCTCTACCCCAAAGTATATTTCTGCTCCACCACAGCAGCCACTAAATTATTCCCAGCTAAATACCCTTTCACCATGAATCATCTTACTAATGAGGCATGCCTACTCACAAATCCCAAAACCAGGCCCCCCTGCTGTGGAGAGCTAACACCCCATCAGCTCTCATACCCCATGTCTAGCACTGTATAATCTGTGCTATGTGCCATGCATATGATGTGCGTGCAGCCACCCTTCATCACAGCTAACGTTACCAGGTTTTGGTTTGATTGGCTCAGAGAGACGAAGCAAAGCAGCAGCTGGGAGGAGCTATTTGATTAATAATAAATAGATACAAAGATTTATGATTAACACGGAACATCCTAATGATTTACCATAGCAATGAAACCAATAGGCTGATATTCCAATCTGATTTCTACAAATTTGTATAATCCTCAGGGTAAAACAATTTAATGTGC
Source organism: Myiozetetes cayanensis (assembly GCF_022539395.1). Classification (NCBI taxonomy): domain Eukaryota; kingdom Metazoa; phylum Chordata; class Aves; order Passeriformes; family Tyrannidae; genus Myiozetetes; species Myiozetetes cayanensis. The sequence goes on from NW_026086604.1 coordinate 45,378,151, forward strand.
TGTCTCTTTTATAGTTACAAAAGGCCTTTCATATGATCAATTATACATAAGAGTATAATAAATGTAACTTTCTTCATACTAATCACATCTAACTTAAATTCTCTTGTCGGTCTTTGGAGTGTATGTAGCATTCCCCATAAAGTTTTTAGTCTCAGCTCTTAGCAAAAGTTAATATACCCAGAACTTCCAAATAAATCATCAGTACAAGGGTCTTCACACTAGTAAAACTGTTCAGACAATGCAGTTTATTAGCAAAGCACTCCCTCCTTCCAGTCAAGCCACTTGCTTAACACAGAAAACTTGCTGCTTCATATGAGGGGGTTCTGGAGATTATGGTGCTGGACCTTTAAAGCTTTAATAAGCAGTATTGTATCACTATCATGACTCAGGACAATGCAAGGGTAGCATAAAGATAACGTACTAGTAACATTTTGCCTAGTAGGTAGATCAGAACTAGGAAATGGAACTGCATGAACACATGCAGACAAAGAGTCTCGAAAGCCATGTGGTTTATTAAAAGTTACAAGACAGAATTACCATCTAATGTAATTTTGGTTTCTAATTTCTGTAGAATTGCAATTCATAAAAAGAAAACTGCATGAAGTCCTTCCATCTGAAAGCAAAAGAGAAAGGCAGAGATGGAGAGAGGCTGTACACTTCATGTGCACACTGAAAAATAATCTTGCAGTTACATACAGGGGACTATGTTGAAGATGACAGTGGACACTAAGAGCAATAGAAAGAGACTGTAGAAAAAGCTTCATACTGTGTTCTGATTACCTGTTTTGGTACACACAATGTTCTTCAGGATGCACAGTCACAGTATGAAATGTGTGTTTCTTCATGATCGGACATGCACAGAACAGTCGATGGATGAAGAGTTAGCTGAAAAGCAGCTGAGACTACCTGAGCAGGTGAAAAAGAGTAAAAAAATATTGTGTATTTAAAGGCTGGAAAGAGAAGACTTGGCACATGGCTGCAGGTTCCTATAGTGAGAAAGAGAACTCTACAAAAAACATTTCTTGTGGGGCATTAGGGACCTTCAGAATTGTGGTTAAACCATAAGACTTTGAGACCTTCCTTGAAACCTGTTACTGTGAATGTCTCAAAGACTTTTGATCTGATACAGAATAACCTTTGTTCTGTGAAACTTTTTTTCACTTTGGGGGACAGGGGTAATGAATGAGATACAATAGATGTAATAGGGATCATTTGTGACTTTGGAATCTGTGTGCAAAAATACATACACCAGAAGTGCATCCATGCCTGTGATGCAACTAATGGCTTTGAAAAAAATGTAATTTAAAATAAATCCAAATTAATTTGGAGTTCTGGGGTTTTTTTCTCTCTGTTTTTGAAACCTGTTAGGTATAGGTTCTCCCTTTTAACAACATATGCCAAAACTTTACATATTTTTCAAGAGAAAGTTCCACTTCCACCATATTCACCTCACTCCAGGAACTGGCACTTTAGGAATCATCCTCCTCCTCAGTGTTAAAGACTCTTAACAAAATCAAAGTTACTCAACTAGCATAAATAACATTGAGTTAATTGCCTATCATACGGTTTTGTAGTATCTGCATGCACTGTCATTGGTGTACTGTTGTGAGTTGACCTGGCTTTTGAAAATATTGCCCTTAAAGTCTGGCACATTTTTAGAACCAGGCTGTCAGTGAAGGAAAAATGAACTGGAACATCATAATCTGCTTCAACCATAGTAAAGAGAGAGACATCTGGTAGGCCACTTGGCAGTCAGCCAACGGCGAAGACTTGAATTAAAATGATGAACATGTTCTCAGGAGTATGTCTCTGAACTGAAGAAGTTATAAGCCTGGGTTGCTTCTTGAGAGTTGGCTGCAAGCCGTGGCGTACCACGCATTTTCTGTTGTTGCACAGGCCGTGAAATCACCATCTTCAATATACCTGTAAAGGGTCAGAAATGAAACAAAAAGCGAGTTAGAGGAGTAAGAATGGAACAGTTTCACACTTCCTAGAGCTACTTAGAAGCCAGGCCAACCTCCCCTGTCTAATGGAATTGATCTAACTTCCCAGCCAGGCTTGAAAAGCACCCTGAGGTCTTCCATAGCTGGTCTTACAGGTGTCCTAGATAAGCCCACGATTTTCCTGGGAAATAAAGTGTTCTGAGATTTCTGACTATAAAAGCCAGAGCAGCCTATTTTACCTCCCAACACAAATCACCAGTTCCTACTCTTGGGTGTCTTACAAAGGGACAGGAATTGTGCTGGCCATCACTTCCCCGAAGAATTGCTAAAATAGAAATCAATGCCCCAGCTGCAAGCCCTTTCAGGAACAAAGCAGAGAGGAAGTAAAGCTATATCAGGTGACAATAGAGCGTAGCAGATTTCTGTTACTTTGGTTTCAAAGCAAATTCCTAGCTGTGATTTGGCTTATGGTCAGAGAGCGAATGGAATTCCAACAGTGGTGGCATCCAGATCTGGATGCCACTAACCCAGCCCAGTTCTAACAAAATGTGCTGCTAGAGTAGATTCTCCTCAGCCCATCTGTAGTGGGGGGGAAAAAAAAAAAAAAGAACTGGAATAAAATGCACGCTCTAACCCAATTTTGAAATTTAAAAGAGCAGTGGATATCCAGTGTATGTGCTGTATGTGCTGTATTTAAACAGAGGTTGGACACAGCAAAATGTGTCACCTAATGAGGCAGCACAGAAGTTCCTACATAAGACCATTTAAATTTGTAATGGTAATTGCTTTATGGCATTGTGAGGTCATTACAGTTTGAGATTAAGATGGCCAAATTGTTGCAGGGAAGATCTTCAGAGACCCTCTTACAAAGCCATTACAAGGCAGTATTACACACACAACATGATTTCAAAGCATGACTTGGAGAAGGCCTCTGCACTACAGTGCTCTTATGGTAAAATTACATTGTGAGACTACAATAGGAAATAAGACTGTAGTGCAAGTCTGTGGAGATTAGACTCAATTATGATGTCAAAACAAACTGAAACAATGTCAATGCAAGTTATACCATTAAGGTTGAAACTTAAACCTAGGAAAGCAAGGAAATTCTGCATTAAACCTGCCACATTACCCACATTGCCTTTAAATCACACCCTTGTGCTAAGGTGTTGCAGCAGGTAGAGACCTCTGTTGAATTGTCTCTCAGCTCTAGGTATTGTTACATACCGCAGATTCTCTCTCTACAAAATCATTGTAGTTTCTTTGCACAAATGTTTAAGTAATTAACCTGAATTGTTTAAACTATAACTGAATATTCTACAAAATTCAGTGTTGTGGGGAGAACTCCAGGTTAACAGTTGATATCTCACTGGGTATGTTGTGTCCAGAGTTTATAGATGTAAGGAACCTGATCCCTTGCAAAAAATAAATTGAACAATTTAAGCACTCTGAGAGTAAATAAATGTTTGCAATGTTCTTTGGAGTATTTTTTTACAGGAATACCCAGAGCAGCCCAGGCTGTGTAAAAAAAATACTAGGGGATGCTCCTTCTCCTGACAGCTTATAGCCTGGCTTGAAATAAGAGGTAAAGAGTATGACAGAACATTGATTCTTGCAATGTGTTTTGTAAGAAAGGACCCCCACTAAGAGAAATGTAGGCATGTACTGGGGCCTGTCTGGGTGCAGCAAACTGTAGGTTGAAGGTTGGACCAAAGAAAACATCTTTAAATCATTCACACTAGTTAACTCAAGGAAGGCACCCAATAGCCACATAAACTCTCCACTTCAGCTTTGATCCTCATTATTGGAACTATGGCAATGTAAATGGTGATGGGCTGGAGATGTAGCTGATGTAGTCTGGCTGACCCCCTGTGACTTTAGTGGGGTTGTATCCATTTTTGTCAGCTATGACCTGGCCCATTAAACCTGTGTATGGTTTCCTAGAAGGTGTATCAGCTGATAGACCCAGTAATCTGTATGTTGACTTTTCTTCCTATGTTTAGTATAGCTGTATGAAACACCTTGAACTGACTTTGCAGGGCTCCCACAGACAGTTTGTTCTTTGGTTTTGTTTGTCTTATGTTTTGTAACATCTGAGGCTGGTTCTAAGACCTAACCTCAAACCAATGCAAACCCCAATCCAGCTCCTTCCACACCAGCTCATTTTGTAATTCCAGGTTTCATTCAGTCTCCATACATCTGTCCAAACCATAGCAAAAGAACCCAGTGTTCACTAAAACATCTGTAAGCCTTGGATGAGCTTGTATCAGGTTGAAGGGATGGTAAAGGAATTTTGTTGGTTTCTGCTAAAGGATTTTCATGCAGCTTTAAGTATGTATCCACTGTATTGGTTTCTCTAAGATAAGTTCTTTCTCTTGTTTTGTATTGGTGCCATCCACTGTGCTAATTATACCAGCATCACCATGTGCATATTGATATCATTAATTAGTATAAAGAGTCACTTCTCAAAAATACATGGCAGTGTCTCTCCAACTCATTTGCCATGAGGATAATATAAGTGAAGTACAACACCATAATATACCATATTTAGCCCTGAGCTGTAATCATCTTTATTAATTTCTTCATGTAGCAATGCCTACTGCAGGAAGTGCCATCCTGCAAGGTCCTGATTAGCTCCTTGGTGGTGCAAAGGGTCCACATTTATCCAGGAAATCACATGCAGAAACAGGCTCTCAGGATCTTTGAGGGAGATCTATGGATTTTGCCAGTTCAGGCAATTAGTACAGTCTGCAACCCTAAATAAAGGCAGTGTGGATGCATGTGCTGGGATGAAGGCCTGCAGAGGGCTGCTAGCAACTAAGGAGCAAAAGAAGGAGCTGCTCATGACAGAAAATCCTCAAGGTCCCAACAAAGACAGTAAACCCTGGAACAAATAAACACCCACTTGGCACCTTATAATACTTCTGGGAAGTGTTCAGGTCTGGTTTGTACCTTCAGTGAAAACCCACTGATTATTCTCAAGAACAAAATAAGGATGCAGTGAAAAGGAAAGAGAGACATGTGGCTTGAAGAGAAAAATAAAGGATGTAAAAAAGGGTGGAGAAAAGCAAAAGTAGCTAAAAGGAACAGGAGAGCACCTAGATACCACAGTGAGGGGCCCAAGAAAGACTCAGCAGGATGTGAGGTGTCAGAGAAGACACCTCAGTAGGAAAAAAACCAGTAGAAAAAAACAAGACTGGGAGAAAAAAAAGCACAAGTAGGGGCGAGAAAGTAGGAACAAGATGGTGAAAATATTCTGTCTTCAGAAATAAACTTGAAGATATGAGTGAAATATCTTCCCAAGGTAACAAAAAGGGCACCCGTGCTGCTCTTCAATAGTCTCCTTCAAAGTAGCATTGCTGGGAAGTACCAAGCACAATTTAATTGTTTATCACTTATGAATTAGTGCTTGAAATGGGGGGTTATTTCTCGAAATTTTCTTATAGCTCTGTCAGTCAGTGGTCAGACTGGAGGAGCTTGTGCTGCTGAACACATGTGGCTATGCAAAGGCAGCCTGCTTATAACAAATCCGATCACTATATAACTAAATGTAACTATTTCTGCTAGATCAATTTGCCACAACTGGAAAGATATTTTTTAAGCAGATGTTGTAGACAATGCAGATCTTACAGTATCATGGGCCTTATTGCCAAGACCCATCCACTTGGCTCAATAGAAAGCCAAGTTGACATTTGGACCCCAAAATTAATGATCTGTCTGAACAAAAAGAAAGTTTTAGTCATTCACTGGTTTTGGGCTGCACACAGGGACTGTGCCAAAGACCCACAGTGTGGAGACCAGCACAGCTTAGTTCTCCCATCCTGATCTTGGCACAGTTTCCAAAGCCATGGCAAAAACATTCTAAAACTCACATTGACTTGAGCTGATGGCTTGATCAAACAAGGCTCAGATTGAAACTGAGAAATCTGCATGCATATTTAGGCTTCTATGTATTTATAATATACCAAATCTGTGCATGTTTGTGCCCTTGGCAGTGTCAAGGCATATTTAATGTTCATTGAAAAACCTGAACTATGACCTTTAGTGTCTGTAATCACTTCCCTGAGGAACTGACTTTTACTTGATTGACTTACAGGTAGTCAAATGGGCACCTCTCTGACCCATTCGAGACAACGATCAGGTGAGGTAAAGGTGATTGAAAATTCACTTTTCCATGAGCTCATAGAGCTTGATGGCTACCAGGTCATTAATAAGAGTTACATCAGGGCCCCTGCTTTGCACGTGGTCAGTGTTGTGAGACAGCATTACTCCCACTGGCGTGCAGTGTTCAGCTCACTGTTTCTTCTGGTACAGAAATGGTGGGTTCCCTTGCACGTGGGATAAACCACCACGGGCCCTGTACTAAAACCTGTAGACACCACATGGCAAGGTGGCTGGCTGGTACTAGAGGAAGCATCCTGACAGCAAGGTCCTTCCTGCAGTTGGGCAGGTGATGGAGGGGAGAGGGGCAGAATTACAGCACAAGGAGAAGCTGCAGTGGTAACAGGCGGGCGAGAGCATGCAAGTCCCAGCGCACCACTTTGAGATTCATCCTTACATGTCTTCTATCATTTTACTTAAGGTACCATTAATGTGGAATAAAATGTATCTCCAAAGTGAAGAATTGCTTCTGAAACGGTACCATTGTTAATGTTTCTATTATTGATCTGCACCCAGCTGTTGTGTCTGCATCTACGGAGCTGCTCGCTGTTTCAGTTGCCGCAGACTGCATCTGCTGTTGGCAAGTTATGAACTCACATGCTTTAAGCAGCACTAATTTGAAGTGAATGCCTTATAAATAATCCACGCAAACAATCTTTGGTATTAATACACATTTAGTGATACTAAACCCAAGCAGATAAAGTTCACAGGGGTTCAAGAAGAAGACCTAGATCACTGGTGGCCTTTACATCCCCGAGGGCTTTAACAGGAGAGAGAATCAGAGAGGCCATGTTCTTCATGCCACTTCCAATTACGTTTCCTTCCCTGTTTATTTTTCTCCCCCTTCCTCCCCCAGTAAAAATATTCACTCCAATTTTACATGGGGGGAGTGGAAAATGAAGGAACTCTTTAGAAAAGTCTTTTCCTGTGTTCTGGAGGCTGGATTGGGCTGGATAACTGGAAGCAGCTAAAATAAACAGGAGTTTAGGCTGATGCATTTAATCAGAAAGTATGGCTTAGGTTATAATTACATTGCTCAGGCACATAATTAATGGGCCTAAAAAATACAGGTGTACAGTACTGACTGAAAGACCTCTGTGGAGTACAAAGACGGTGGTGATTCTTGAGATTGAGGGCTCAAGTGTTCTGTGTTTTCATTTGAACAGCTGTGTAAAGTGTTTGCGATGAAACCAGTCCTCCTCCCTCTTCCAAGCAGACTAACTTTTGGGGTTTGCTAGAAATTCAAAAAGTTCGGACCTTGCTTACCAAATGGATCGCAAGCCTTCGATAAAGTGTGAGTTAGGTTATGGTTTTGCATCAAAATGGCAATTTTAGAGAGTTCTGATGCAAAATCACATCATAAATGTTCATAAATATATACAAACACACACACACATTTGTGTGTGTTTGTATATATATGCATATATATGTATATATTTTAACTCAGCTGAGAGTGGAGAATTTGGGTTCATTTGAGCACAAAGCTCAGAGAAGAATATGGGACATACAGTCCCACATGGATTGAAAGAGAAGTCAATCTTTGTGAAATAAAGCTTGTTTGGTTTCTTCTGCCTGTCCCTGGGAAACTAGCAAAGCTGCTCATATTTGTGGAGTAAAGGAGCGTTATCCACTTTTGGAGACCACATTGCATTGTACTCAGTGGCATTTTTACTGTTGACCTCAATGATAGAGCTGAGAGAATTTGCAATGAATAATTAATCTGATGAATTTAGCCTACTTTTCTGCCTGCGGAATATCTAAGGGCAGATTGCACTGTCTTCAAACATATTTATTTGAAATTACTTAACACGTTTCCTTAGACTGTGAATTTGTCAAGACTGATTCTCTGGGAATATCGGTACTGAGTAGCATCCTTGCAGTCTTTGTTCCACACATGAGTGAGACAAGAGCAGCCCACCACGGACAGAGGTGTTAGGGATGTGAGGTACTATTCAGGTAGGACAGCAAACACGATCCTGCCAAAGTATGCTCAGTCAGGCAAAGCACAACTTGTTGGTTTTGTTGGTTGGCTGCATTTTCAGAAATTTCACAGAAAATTAAGTTATATTTGGGTTTCTGAACTTCAAAGTGAAGACAAGTCAAACTTTCCCATCAGATGTTTAGAGACTGGAGTCAGCTTCAGTTTTGTCTGAAGGGACTCTTCTTTAATCTCTCTTCATGGCTTCTTTCTCTCTTTTTCTCTGTTTTCCATTTTCCTTTACTTTACCGACACTGAAAACTACTTTTAGTCAATACACCTCTGTTTTACCACTGTTTACACGCTGTCTCAGATTTATCATGCTGTCCAAGCTGCATTCTTTGCATTGACCAGGAAAATGTATAGCAGGGTGGCCACTTTCCCCTCATCGGCCAGAGGTTTTCTCAGCCATCAGTGCTGTGGAGGGATGTGGGAAATCATCTTTATTTGCATTACTTGGTTTGTAAACATCTTCCTCAAGCTGGTTAATTCATCTGCTATTTCCATTCTCAACCATTTCCCTGCTTTTGCTCTATTTTTCCATAGTGTCCAAATCTTATAACCTGGTGTTTCTGGTTATAACCACTCCTTAGCAAGGATAGGGGTGGCTGGGAGCAAAGCAGCAAGGCATGGTCTTTCATGGCCTAACCAGTTTGACATGTTTTGCATGACCTTTGCACCCTGGAGTGTTCTCAAAAATGTTGTTGCCCCACCATCTGGGACTGTTGTATAAATGCTGCAAGAAATGCAGCCTCCAGCCTCAACCCATTTTCCTTTCTATTTTTGCTTTCTATTTTCACTTTCTATTTTCCTCTGCAAAGAAACAGAAGAGACATCACCATTTTGGATTTTCCACCACAGCGCGGTCCACTTATTTTCCTGCAGTCCTTTATTATTATTATTATTGTTGTTGTTATTGTTATTATTATTATTAATGGGTTTAGTAGCTAGCAGAGCAGACAACCGATGTATAAGAAGAAACCTTCTGAATAAGGACCTGCAGAATCGCTGCATGACTGACTGCTCATGCTGTCCTCAGTGCAGATTTGGTTGACTCCTACCCACAGGTCACGATGCCATTGCTTGCTCTCTCCTCTGCTCCTTGAGATACGCACACACATCCAAAAGGTGCTAACTAGAGGATTAAAACGTCTGAGAAGTGTTCCGCTTGTTGAAGAGCTTTGGGCTGGTACCTGGCACTGGCAGGGAGCTGTGTTTGCCCTGATTCCAGTAAAGGTTTCCAGTGAAGAAGTGGCACCTATTTACGTGCTACAGGCAGTGTCCCAGTAGCATCTTCTACCTTGGCCTTTTCAATGGTAACTGGCACTTAAGTGACCCTAATGGATACAGACCATTTACAGGGGCATGTAGTGACAGGACAAGGGGTAGTGGCTTCAAACTGAAAGAGAGTAGGTTTAGATTAGATATTAAGAAGAAATTCTTTACTGTGAGGGTGGTGAAGCACTGGAACAGGTTACCCAGAGAACTCTTGGATGCCCTATCACTGGAAGTGTTCAAGGCCAGGCTGGATGGAGCTCTGATTATCTTGGTCTAGTGAAAGGTGTCCCTGCCCATGGCAAGGGGGTTGGAACTAGATAATCTTTAAGGTCCCTTCCAACCCACATCATTCTGTGACTCATTCTATGAACTCAGATATCAAGAGCTTTGAAAGTGGGTTTAGAGGAAACAGCAACCAGGTATTGAGGATCTGCTCAGTGATTTCCCATTTCTCTGATTCCCCTCTGTTCTCATGTCTTGATAATATTCATTACAGCTCTTAGTGACAGAAGAGGGAAAGAGTAAGACCCAACATTTATGCAATAAAGCTTGAAGGAGAAGGAGAGCACCAAGGTTTTGTGACGACTGAACGCAAATACAGACCTGAATAAGATTTGTCCACAGATACAGATGGGGATGGGAGGCAGACACTTGGCCCTCATAGCAAAAGCATCTGATTTTCTGCCATGTTTGCCCTCTTTCAGGCAGAATTGGGTATTCTCAGCTCTATGGATTTGCACCACTTGAAATGCCAAGTGCATCTCCATGGAGCTGGAGTCTCTTGCACACAACTTTTCAAATCTCATTCTCAAAATATGTATATGCCATGGAGACCCTGGAAACTGCAAGCTGGTTGTGCTGTTTTGCTGCTCCAACCCTTGACAAATTAAGAAAATAAAACTTCATCCAAGGCAATTTCATCGGCTCCATCCCTCCATCAGCATTTGCAATATCAGTTAAATAAACATGCTGCAAACTCACCTGCTTGTGACTGCCCTTAGAGATAGTCTCTGATGATCAAACTGGTACAACATGAGATCTCAATCCCTTTTTGCCTAAGATCCATGGCAAGTGGGGGAATTGCATGATATAGGACTTTAAGACGATAATATGACTCTAAGATGTACAAATATGTAAGATTGCTTGGAATTATACACTTTGCATATTTGAATGAGAGAGTTCTGAGAGAATCAAGGAACATTTCAGAGAGATTACAGGGAACACAAGGGAAATTTTTACTTAAAAATTGTATATACAGAGCTGACTTTAGACACCTGCAGAATAACTATTAAAAATTAAATTACTAAGCCTAAACTAACTAAAATGTCCTAATTCCCCTACCTGCGCCAAACCCTGATCAGCCAGTTAAGTTCCCATGGGTATGCAGCCTTCTGGAAGGTGATGGTGTATTTAAAGCACAGTAGTAATTATTCAGGTCTCTACATTTAATGATATCTATGGCTGGCCCAGCACTTTGGCTGTGCAGTGCTATACCAGAGAGTGTATTTCAGTCTCCAGACCCAGTCTCTCATTCCCCAAGCTTGCAAATCCAGGCATGTTGTGAGGAAGAATATGCTTGAATGTGGGACAACCTTATGGAGGAAGTGCTGTCAAGACACATTCCATTCCTTCCATGTTTCCTTGGGCCTAAGTCCTCTCCAAAACCCACTCCAAATTTGGATTTAAGCCCTGCATATGCCTCCTGCTCATCTTGCAGGCATGCATTACTAGGCCATAAGGAAATACTGTCTTATTCTCCCCTGTCTGGAGCAACCATTGTCATTTTCAGTTGCTATTTGCTCAGAAAACAGTGGCTTCTGGATAACAAGGGCTGACGTGACCCAGTCTGCAAATACTGTGTTGTGGCAGCCTGAAAGATAATGTGTGTTGCCGCTGAATTCACAAAGGAGAAAAACTTTGAAACATTTTAAAAATGCAGGTGCACAAATTACTCATGCCAGGAGCAGCAGTGGCATTTTGTAATAAAATCTTGTGTTTATTCTCCACTGTTGAATACACATACCTTACAGTTCCCAGGAGAACATCGTCCTGTGCTATCCAATGAACAATTTACAGATGGATTAAATACATGTGCAAAATGAAATAAAACTTGCAGATTTATAACAGGCATAGGTTATCCTTGCAGTCAGATTCTCATTGCTATGAATGAGCATTTGGCTCATTTTAGAATGTCACGTTTTTCCTTATTTTTCCTTTGTCTCAAATTTCCGGCTATTCTTCTAAGACATTTTAATATCAAGGATGTTACTGCATTCTCAGTAAAAAACTACATCCAAATAATTTTCTGCTTTGATTGCTTGGTCTTGCAGAAATTTGCTTTGTTTGATGCCAGTCTCATAGGTAGAGTAGAGAAAAAGTGGGCCCAGAGTCTAATAATAATTTGAGGAAGGTCTTTACTGAGTGAGTGCTGAGTCTGTGCACTCCAGCAATAGTTAATATAAATAATAATAGGAAGGGTTGCTGCAAACTCATCTATTGATCTGAAAATTTCAGTCTCTCTCATGTGACAGTTATTGTCTAGACTCTATATATTATTCTGAAGAATATTTTTTCAATGCAAATCATTTGTTCAAAACTCTTATTGGAAAGCAGGCAGATCAGGCTGCCTCATCCCTTTGCAGTGTCTCAGCATTTGCGCCACTTCTCACTATGTCTTTCCTTCCTCATTAGTTCCCCCAGCCTCTCACAGAAAAGCATTGCGTTTAGCAGAGTGAAGAGAACACAAACGTCCCATGTTTTAGGTCCACGAGAATCTTACTTAAGTAAAAAACATGGTCCCTGGAGTCAGCAGAGGTATATTTGCACTGGTATATTTTTACTATTATAAACCATAGGGCTATTCTGTAAAGAGAAAAAAAATGCAAAAGGGAAACAAAAACATACCTCCAGCATGTTATGAATATTTCTCTCCCCTACTAACTGCTGCTGCTAACATCAAGCAATGGCAAGTGTAGATTGATCAGTCATTGTGGGCAGCATGCTGGGCTGATGGATCAGCAGTGGCATATGTGCAGCTGTGCAAGTCTGGTATCAAGGTGTGTCAGCCTGTCTCTGCTACTTCGCTGCCCATCCAAGCCATCTTTTGTTTCCATTGTTATAGTTCTGTCAATCTGGCACACGAAAAGAGGAATCACAATATTCCTCATTGCAGGTCTGTCTGTCTGTCTCCCTTACACCCACCAAGCCCTTGGCAACCATCAGCTCCCCCCAGCTGGAATGGGCTTTGTTTTGCCTTCATGAGGCCGTTTGCATTTAGTTTGAACCAGACTTTATTTCACCTGGTTCATTCTGGGGGAGCGAGAGAGGTGGTTGTATTTGGAAGCCTTGATTCGCTTCTCTCACCTGTTTTGCAAACACATAGCACCATTGGCATTAATCCTAATGATGCCTAATCTCTGGAGAGATCAGGGACCTTAATGCAACTGAAGAGCATCAGCTGTGTCATTTTCCACTGCTGTTTTTTTTTCTAGTGATGTCAGGAGTCACAAGCTGGCGTGCTTGGGAACAGAGAAATTCAGGTGACTGACAACACTGAGCAGAAATCCATCCATGCCCCTGGAGAGCCAGTATACCCGACAGACTGGCACACAGGGAAGCACTGCTGCTCAGGGAGGAAAATGCCGACACAAGGTGAGATATAAGCAGAAACAGACTGCAACACAGATAAATCAGAGATGAGCTGTTCGCAGAATTTTTTTCTTTCACAGGTATTTTGATTCTAAAGACATTTCATTTGTAGCACAAACATGCTTTTGTCTATTGGGTTCTTTCACAGGTGTGCTTTGACAGTAGGAGGATGCTCAGTGCAACCTTCATTTTTGTTGATACAGAGAATGTGTAATTGATCAGTCCTATTAGGCACACCAATTTATAATGCTTCTCACAAACTTTCTATGAGACAACACTTATTTAAAGATGAAAAGAGACAAAGCAACTCATCAAACATAGAATATTCCAAGTTTCTTTCCTATAAAAACAAGCCCACCAGCACATTGGCTTTGCCCTGGAAAGCAGCAGAGAAAAATCAGAGTTTTCTAGGACCTCAGCCAAAACTGCTGTATTCTTCCACCTCCAATGATAGATACAAAAAATTAATTACCACCAGAACAAAAAGATAAAACAAGGTCTCTAGGACTGAGCAACCAGTGAGTACCACTAGGAGCTGCTGAGCACATACTCCACTATAATTTCACTTTTCATTTTGCGCTGTAAGTTGAATTTTAGCATTTAGTTTTGAATTTTCATTGGGAATAGTCCCAGAACAATTAAGGAAATCATTCTGTTTTGGTGAATGTTGCACACATCTAAGCTCCTATTGACATCAGCACTGGATAGGGAGAGCAGACTGTGGGAAGCATGACCAAGATGGTGCTTTAGGAATGGGGGGTTCAGCTGTAACCAAAGCAAAAGTTCATCCAGTGCAGAGCTGCTGGCTACTCTGCTCTACACAGAATATACAGATTCTTGATTTTCTCTAGATTCTCCCCTACAAGGCTTTATAGACATTTACTGAGTTACTAAGTGAAGAAAAACTTGACCTTTAAACCTTTCTTGGGATTTAACTTGGTAATGTAGTATGGTTTCTCTCATGAGTTTCAGAGAATTCTGCTGTAAGTCCTCATTATGATTATTTATTTACATTGGTCAGGCATGTATTTATACACTTAAGAGCAATTTATTTAATGATTTAGAAGGTGGAAGTATGTGTATTATTCGAAATATGTGTCACATTTTTCAATGACAGTTTTATGCAGTTGATATAATTGTGATGTTCAATGATACTTGTAAATAGAGATACTCTTTCATCGTTTTCCTAATCCTTTTATAAAGATCACATTATATATACACATCCTGGATGTTTCAGGAGGAGAGAGATGGAAGGGTCAGGATGGCAGCAGATATGTTGACTTTGAAGCACAATTGTGGTGAGACAGCTTGTTCCTCTCCTTCAGGAAAGGTCACAGAAATTGCTACTCCTTGGTACCTCTGACATACTGTGAGATGTAGTATATGTTACTACCTACGGATGAGCATATCATGTAGGGTAAACATGCTCTGGGGTCCAGCCTCATAGAACACGTGCCCTTTAACTCAAAAGTGTCCTTGATTCTTCCAAGGAGATTGCTGTTTGGATACCTTTCAATCTCCAACCTTGAGAAGTTATTTTACATGACTAGCCCAACCTGTCCAAAGTTAGAGAGCAAGTTTTACTGTACCATACCTGGCATTAGATTATTCAGACAATAGAGTGAGAGGCACAAGGAAATTCCACCTGTGATTACTTCATGAAACCGAATGCATTGTATGATCCAGTGATTAAAGTACTGAATCAAAGCTAGTTATTATACACAGTGGTTATGCCATAAAATGAGAGACACCACACAATTATAAAGTAGCTTTAGGAACAAAATGTTATCTTACCTCAGTATTAATAATCAGTTATATGTTCTTGCAGTACTGTGAAATTGTACGTTTTGACCATACCTTTACTTCTGAATGGTTATAATATTTGAAGGAGAAAAATCTTTCTGATCACAGTGCCCTAAGGACATCAGGGTCACAGCTCTGATTATAGAGGTAACCTTTTTGTTCTGCTGCATTCATTACATAAATTGGTGACTTATTAGTTGCAATTACTTCTTTCTTGGATTAATTTATGTTGTAATTCTTTATTTCAAAAGTAATCGACACATACAATTTATGTGTTATGGATAAATGCTTTGTTATTGCTTGGTTGCCATTTCTGTTCCTTACTTGTACATCTAATCCTTGTAAAACCAGATCTGTTTTCACATTTCTACTTGTTTAGAATCAATGTGAATGTGTTTCACCAACAGACAGGTAAAGTGGCTGGGATTAGAGACAATTACAGATGAAGTGTGCGGCAAATAGCCACCAACTGAGGTTCAAAAGGTTTCTTTTTAGTCCCTGCAGTGTATTATCCCTGTCAACACAGGCTACAATTGCGGCCATGGCCCCTAAATGCCACCAACTGGAGAAGTACACAGGCTTCATCAAAATCAAGCCTCCTCACCCCCGTTTCTTCACTGGTTCCCACCCTCGAGTATATGGTAGTTCAGAGATCTCTTCAAAATAAGCAAGGGGCAGCTACAAGCTCTCCAGCCCAGCTCCCACCAAATTCATCTGGCCAGTCTGTCATTTCCATAGCTAAGGAAACACCTGTCTGTGTACTTACTTGCTTTATCAACAGGTATTATGGATAAATAAAGCTCGTAAGTGCTTTCAGTTCAGCTTAATGCCCCCATGCTGTAGGCTTCTCTGTGCTTTTGTTTCACCATGTTACTTCCAATGGGAGATTTTCGCATGGTTTTTTTGGAGGGCTCAGAGGGCTAAAGCCCTCTCGTGAGTGCTGTGCACTGTGTCATACTCCTCTGCAAACTCTGACAGGGAGACCTTACACTGCTTCACAGCCCTCACCAAGAGCGTCATGACTGCATCTGCCACTGAAAGACCAAGCTTATGTTCACATGCTCCATGGATATCTGCAGTTTCTTGTGCAGCTATTCTTCGAGGCTGGTTGGGACTTGCAACTGGTTTTACTTATAACTTCTCTGCATAAAATGTATACCTTTATTACAGATTTAGCCAGTGACTGGACTAGTATGGCCCAGATATTATCCAGGAGAAAACAAACGGATGAATTTCCCTTCTTTACCATCAAAATCCATGGTCAGTCTTCAAATCTATTTGTCTTTTCCCTTTTTCTTGTAACTCATAAGCATTCATCCCCTCTCTTCAACCACCTTTCTTCATGAATAACCACTTACTGTGGGAATTCCCTGTGGGGCTAATCATTCTGCTTACAGAAGGGACCTTGCCTTAGATGCTTTGTGGATAGCCAGCCCTTTGTAACTGTGAAAGAAATGCAGCTTCAACTCTAAGATGGTTGTCCCTCCCTCTCATCAGCTCCACTGACACATGCACCCCTCCTCATATTAGTGTAGTCTGTGGTTTTTTACTTTTAGATTATCTTCTCCTTGGGGCAGGGGTTGTGTCTTGGTACGTTTCTGTGAAGTTCATATAATCAGAGAGCTCTGATCTTGACTGGAACCTCTTGGCATTACTGTAATATAAATATTATATAACAGTTGAGGAAATACCATGTCCTGACTTCTGGGAACTCTTCCTCTGTCACCTTCCCCCCTCTCCCACTCTCCCTTGTATCTTACTCCCTTTGTTCTCAAAGGCAGTTGCTACTGTGTTTTACACATACAAACAGAAAGAGCAAGATGTAATCATTTCACCTTGATTTTTCAGAACAGTTTCTTGAAGATGTTACCTGTGGCCCAGGGTGATATGAATTAGTAGACAATGTGTGGATGAAAGAGTGAAGAGATATGATAAATGCCACTGATTGGTGTCTAATTGTAGCTGATATTATATATATCTTTGCTGTGTCCAAAAACATCCATTAAAGGAATATTGAGGTAGCAAAGCAAGCACAGAAGAGTCAGGAAATGAGAGAATAAAGTCTTTCTTCATCCAGTGTTTGTGAGATTTTGCACTACGAAGTAAAGCAAGGAATTTGAGGGGATAGAAAAAAAGAAAGCTCTTCTATTTCAGATTTTTTCTTTATTAACAGTTCCAAGAATGTTGTAGTCTTACTGTTTCTGACCCCAGTCACAGTGACAGCTACAAGACGATGCTGTTGCCTTATCTGTTGGCTCCCACCTTCAAATAGCCAGGCATTGGTTTCTCCTTTAAAACTGGGAAAGCACACCAACTTAGATTCCTTCCATCCAGCTCCATCCACATGTGGTTCTTGTTACCCACAATGCCCATAAAAAGCATTGGCTGTTTTTCCAGCAGTTCATGTTTCTTCCCTTTCCCTGCCTTTCTTCAGAAACCACTCTCTTCATTAGTTTCTTTCCACTGTAAATAGTCAACTAGAAGTGAAAGTGCACAGGCACAGGATCCATGGCTATTACTGCCTGGGAGGTAATTCTGGATACCTGCTGCAGTGTTCAGCCAAGTAAACCCTCCTGAAAATCGGGGAGAGTGAGGAACAGAAAGTAGAACTGAGAAACAGCTATGGTGCTGTGCAGTGGCAAAAAAATCTCTGGGAGGTCTAAATTTCCAAGCAAAGAAACCATGGGAGAACAGAGGAGCAGGGTCAGAGCTGTGGCTTTATGCAAAGATGGTTTTGGGGTGTAAAGGTGAGAATGGGAACGTAACACTGACTTATTACTCTGACTTATTACCCTTGGGTGAAGGGCAGGAGTGCCTCTTCAGCAGGTTCACTGATGACACAAAGCTAGGAGGAGTGGGTGATATCCCACAGGGCTGTGCTACCCTTCAGAAGGACTTTGGCAGGTTGGAGAGATGGGCAGAGAACTGTGTGAAATTCCACAAAGGCAAATGCAGGGTCCTGCTCCTGGGGAAGAATAACCCCAGGCACCAGTACAGGATGGGGCGGTGACCTGATGGGAAGCATCTCTGAGGAGAAGGACCTGAGGGTCCTGGTGATCAGCAAGCTGTCCATGAACCAGCAGTGTGCACTTGTGGCCAAGAAGGCCAATCATATCTTGGGATGCATCAGGAAGAGCATTACCAGCAGGCTGAGGGAGCTGATCCTGCCCCTCTACTCAGCCCTGGTGAGGCCACATCTGGAGTGCTGTGTCCAGGTCTGGGATCTCAAGTACGAGAGAGAGATGAAGCTCCTGCCGTGGGTCGAGCAGAGTGAAACAAAGTTGATTAAGGGACTGGATCATCTCTGTTACAAAGAAAGTCTGGGAGAGTTGGGTCTGCTCAGCCTTGAGAAGAGACAACCAAGAGGGGACCTTATCAATGTCCATAAGTATCTAAAGGTAGTGTGTCAAGAGGATGGACCGGGCTCTTCTCAGTGGTGCCAAGCAACAGAACAAGAGGCAACGGGCAAAACTTGATGCACAGGAAGTTCCACCTGAACATGAGGAAGAACTTCTTTACTGTACAGGTGACCAGGCAATGGAACAGATTGCCCAGGGAGGCTGTGGAATCTCCCTCACTGGAGATACTCAAGAACTGTCTGGATACAATTCTGTGAAATGTGCTCTAGGATAACACTGCTAAAGCAGGGAGGTTGGACCAGACGACCCACTGTTGTCCCTTCCAGCCTTACACATTCTGTGATTCTGTAATTCTCTTACAGAAAATAGTGTCAATAGCATCTGAAACACTGAAACACAAATGACACTGAATGAGATGGGAGGAGAAGGAGGAAAGGAAACAGGTACCTACAAGCTCTGGCCTAAGATGGATACTTTTACTGCTAATTAAAAGGAAGAGATTATTGAGAGAAATATGTCCACCTAACAGACTTAAGTAAAGACTTGGGGAAAGCATAGAAGCAAAATGTTCCCAAAATGTTGGGCAAGTACACAGGCTTACAGCAAAGGAGTGAAGGTATAGCAGGTTTCTCTCAGCCAAGAAGAGGTTCTTTCAAGAGAGCAGTGTCTCAGTATTCTCTTTTCTCTGCCAGCAATGAAAGTGGAATCTTTTCCACAAACACCCAAGGTATGTTCGCCATGAGGATTTTGGGGTCTTAGCTATCTTTTCTTCAGTGCCTCAGCTTTTCCTGCAGTGTGAAGAAATCTCTTTGTGGTGATGCAGACTTAATGTTCTTCAATTTATGTAAAGTTAAGGGCACACTTGCTTTTCAACTGATAGTCCAATGGTCTAATGCAGCACTATCTCCTGCTCGTAGAAAGTGTTAATTTGACTAAATCACCGTCTGCTTCCTCCTATGTACTGCAAATATTGTCCTGCTGCCTGCAAAGCTGGCAAAGTGACATAATTTCAAGGGATTTCTTGCACTTCTCCCACCTGCTGGTCCTTAGTTGAGCTTGTGCGTTTAGCCCAGCATGGGCAACATCCTGTGCCACTTTTCTGGACTTTTCTGGCCTCTAGTTTCAGTCTTATAGTAATGTTGAGTTTCTTTGTATCTAGTTAGCCATAGGAGAGTCCATCGTCTATAAACTATGCTGTGATGCATTCTAATGTTTTCTTAAAGGATTAATTTGAAATCTGCCAGTAATCACCTCCAGTTTGTTTTGATCACAACCACAGTCTTATCAGGTCTCAGGTAGCCTCCAGAACTCTAAGACCTAGTTTTCATCACGAGCCCAGACACAAAAACCCCTGTGATTTTTTTTCTTCCTTTTCATTTTGTTTAATAACATTCTTCTCCTGTGTTTCATTCTTATGTGAAGTACAGAAACTCCTCAAATTTCTAAAATACGGCTTCACAATCAGCCTTTTCTCTGCAACTTCACAGCAGTCTGGCAGACACACCAGTTGCTTACACCGCTTTTTTTTTTTTCTTTTTTTTTTGGGGGGAGTGGTGGTGGGGTGTGTGTCACAGAGGTTATTTTCCTTGTTGCCTTTGACTCCTGGTGCTACATGGCATTGAGTGGCCACTCTGGGTCTGTCCATACCACACAGTTCTCAGCTGCGGAAGAGGCACTCCATGAGACACAGGGTAGGTTGCACAGAGCAGAGCTGTCTCAGTGCATTCCTTTCATTTCAGGTACGGGGTGGACATATCCTTGCTCATAAATCTCTTGTGCTGTTTGTTGTCTGATCACAGATGGCTGCCTATAGGCATAAGGTCTTCTGCAATGCCCCATCTGGATTGCCTTGTGAGGAAAGCTCAGCTCCTCCAAGGCTTCGTCTTCTGCAGCACACAGTGTCCTGTAAATACTCAGAGCTTTCAGCAGCAAAGGTTCTTCTAAGCACAACACAGGTTGTTTTTACTATAAGTGCTGACTTTAAACAGTATATAATTTAGCCAAAATCTGACAGATTTATGTAGGGCACAACAAAAGCAACTCTCAGTACCAGTTTTCAAGATTTTATGACCAGCTGTCTTGGAATAACTTCTGGATTCTGTTTTGGATCATAAGGTGTTAGCAAGTGAATGTGGAGACTGTTCCCATAGCCTTTTTGAACTACCTGTCTGTGATTAATTATGGACAACTCTGAACGATTGTACCTCTCCGCCAACCTCCATGTTTGCGCAGTGACTAACATGGTGATGTCAGTTCTTACTAATGTATTTGCCAATTAGGAAGATTTAGTGTGGTGACTGAGGACAGCTGAGCGTTGGTGGCAAATCTGTAATTGTCCAAGTCAAATATCTGAGAACCGGGTGTTAGAAAAAGTGCTAGGTTTTACCCTCATGTGGGTCTGTCTGTGAATCTTTCTGAAACGGTTCAGTTTGTATCACATCAGGACACATCAGTCACATCTTATTATGTCACAGCGAATCACTTTCTGGCTCACCGTAATACTTAATCAACAAACCCAATGCCATGTGCCACACTCCAAAGCATCAGTCAAGCAAATGCAATCAAGGAAATGTCTTGATTTTCTTTGAAGCCCTCCAACAGACTGGCAGGATTGGTAGTACCTCAAAGCTCCACCAAGGCAAGCATCTCATTATGCAAGATCCCTACAAAAGCTGCAGAAAGAAATCTTCCTCAACAAGCTTGCAAATGGGAAGCGATACAATCTGACTGTGCACACACACACACACACCACACACACACACATCAGCACAGAGCAGACCTCAGCCAACCTGACAGGTTCACAAATGCCCAGTCCACCTAACCAGGCTGAGATATGTGCACCACTGCTGGTGTGTGAAATACTTCCAATGATACTTGGAGGCGGCAGCCTTCAACTGCCTATATCAAGGCAGTAACCCTGTAGCTTGTGTAATTGCCTCTGTACAGGAGTTCGTGTTCAGCCGTACCTCCCTCTGTGAAAAAGTTGAGCTGCAGGATAAGAGCTTTCACACAACCAGCTGCTGCCAAGCAGCAGATTAGCAGGTAATCAGTTGACTGGTGGTAACTTCGTCAGCTCCCAGAGTCTTGCTGTGTGTCAGGGGCGAACGGCTAAAGTGTCAAGACAGGTGCTTGAGGGGCAGGGGTAGATGGCTGAGGCACAGGGTTGAATTGGCCGTGGGGCGAGAGGAATAGGTACAATATTGCCCTAGGTCACTAGCTTCAGAGAGTTTTGGTGGCAAGAGAATGAAGGAGGTAATACCATAACCCCAGTCTGAGGTACTATTATGTTCAGCCGAAGGGGAACAGAGGCTTTCACGTGCCTGTGCATGGCTCAGCCTCGTACTGCTGCTACCCGTGCACATGGGAAAGGTTGAGAGCTGCAATTTCCTTCAGTTCAGGATGATGCCAGGTAACCCATACAAACACCATACTCTGCAAGCCATCAGCAAGCTGTCTGATTCTCCGGCATGGATAAAAACAACAGCATCCAAGGCTGGCAGACACTCAGGAAGCAATGCCAAGTCCAAGTGGCTTAAAAAAGAACCAGCCATATCAAAGCCACTGTGGAAGTTTTACTTCACTGCTTTTTAAAGTGCACGGTTTTATTTCCATACAGTGGAAGACAGCTACTGGGTTTCATATTTGGAGGAAACCTAAATCCCAGTAAGAGAGACAGAGTCCAACCTTATTAATTTCTATACTCACATACCCACACTGTACACACAATCACTCTGATGAGAGGCAGTTGTATGCTTTGGCCATTTTATGCCAGCTACACAGACACAAAGAAACTGTCCAGGGAAATAACTTTGACAGAGAGGGGTTTATCTGGCAGCATTTATCTAGCACTGCCTCTGCATTCCCTTTTCAGGACCTCCCCTCCTCCTCCACCCCCAGGATGATGGTGGAGGAAGGGATTAGGGAATAGAGGGAGAAGACCAGAAAGGAAACATCACCAGGGAATACTAAGTCTTCAGCTTTTCTCTTTCTGACAGTAGTCCCTCAGCACTGGGGATGCAAGCTACAGCAGCCCTGTGAAAAGAATAAAGCGGTCCCTACGAGGACCCAAGAGCAGAAAAATAAACCGACAACACCCAGCACTTCTGTGACATTCCTGAGCTGTACAAATCACTTGCCCAAGTCCTCACACACTGCCTCCCTCCTCCCAGCTATGCAGCACTGCCACAGCAAATCCACAGCGCTTGGACAGCTGGTGATGGCTGGGATTTGGCCCGATACGTGGATATTATTTGAGAGGTTTGTTGCATTTTTATGTTTACTCGCTGCATACAATGGGCCAATGTTGCCATCACCACATAACTGTCACAGAACTTTTTTTTTTTTTACTATTATTGCATTTATTCCTTTCTTCCCCTACAACCTTGTAACAAAGAAAGTAAAATCCAGACCAGGACACATGTTATTTAATATCTGTGTCAATGTCAGAATGCAGGCATGCTTTTATTCTTTTGCCTTTTGCAATGAATGTGTGATATCTGATATATTAGGTATTAATAAAGCAGACTGCTTTATGCTGTTTATATTGGTAATATGATTCTGAATCCTATCCCCAGCTGAGAGGAGCAGGAATGTAGATTTTTTTCTTGTATATTATTGCCCAGCCATGGCTAATCAAGTATACAATATATTTGAATTTTTGTGTATTGTTTTATTTTTGATTGATTTTAATTAGAACCAGCTCTCTATATAATAAGTAGATATATTAAATGAGGGAGCAATGGCTAAAATGCATAAAGAATGTGACTAAATAAAACACAGTAAAGAACCCAACAGAATGGTTTATTCTTGCACTTCATCAACAGTTTCACAGTATTTCACCCATAATTGCCAGCACCAATCCCACCCATGCCTACAGCAGTGGTCTCTCCCGGAGGCACCAGTACCACCCAGGGCTGAAGATCTCCATCTGTACTTACCCAGAGGTTCATGGGGAAATGCAAAGAAGTGGAAATTCAAATGCATGATAGCATGGAGAGGAGAGCATTGTTTCTTCTTTACCGTGGGTGAACAGTGAAATTTAGAGATATGAACTAGTTCAGATAAAATAAGTCTCTGTTGAAGCTCTGCTTTGAAATTATGCATAAGGAGTTGTGCACATCCCTTTTTCTTTCCTCATACACATGTTTCCCCATTTCTCACAAGTTTTCTTCTGGATTATATTCAAAGTCCTGCTATGACTATTGTCAGTGACAGGACTCAGATGTCATCAGGCACCTTCCTACCGAGAGAAAATCCTCTTTGTTCAAATGTCCAGTTCTTTCTCAAGGAATGGCTAATACTTCCATTAATTCAGTCAGCACTGATCTTAATTTGCTTGCTCCTGGATAGGAGATCTGATCACATAAACCACTCACACAAACTCCTGGGTTTATCCTGCTGAGGAAAAGAGTGGCTGGCCTGCCTAGTATCACAGCATTTGATGCCTGTTCTGCAGGGCTTTTTGCATAACATCTGGGGAGCGCCTACTTCTAAGGAAGTTTGAAAATGGTCCCTTTCATCAGCATCAGATCCCATTGTATTCAATGAGAGCTGCAGGTGTTCTGTACCACTTGGGGCCAGGCCCTTCATCATAATAAAAAGGCCAGATTTGAGCTGGAAGCTCTGTCATTAAAACTGCCTGTAGTGTATTAGTAATCTGCTGAACCTCCTAGAGGCCCAGAGAAACCTTCTGCTGTGTTACTTTAACTCTTTGTGATTATCAGAACAGTGAAGATTTAAGAAAACACACATTAAATTCCTGTCACATCCCTTCTCTGGGTTACCCAAAGACCAATAGACCCAACAAAACCTTTCTTGGGAGCACAAAGTAAAAGCAGCTCTCTCTGTATGAGATTCCATTGACTGTCAGAAGTCTCCACAATGTTGTTCAAGATGACTGACAGCTTCTCCCTCCATTTTATTTTACAGCTATTTTAATGTATCGAACACCTGGAGATGTTTATGAGACTATCCAAACCATTTTTTATGCCTCTGATCCACACACTGAATCCATTAGCTGCCAAACTCTTCCCAAGAAGGGAGCACCATTTTGTGAAAGAATGTTTAGCGCAGGGCATGGGGGGCACTTCTGCTCCAGCCATGGGAAATGTGCTCCAGGAAAAGTTGCAATCCTGATGGCACCCTGATTACATCTGTTTGTACAGACCCACTCTGGCATGTTCCCATGGTGAGTAAATACGTTGATAAGCAGCACATGGTCATCTACTACCAAAGCAGTGATCTGGAAACATATGAAACCGGGGTGCAACATGGTCCTGCACTGCCAGCCCAAGAGCCATTGTCACCTGGTGCAGATCAGAGTGGTACATTGGTATTGCAGGATCAGCTGGAGAGATACGGGAGGAAAAAGAAGAAGTAGTTACTTGGGAAAGGCTAAATGCAATAAAGAACCTGGCTCTTCCTGTCCTATTCGTTAAAAGCAAATTATTGGATCAGAATGGCTGTTCAAATTGGTTCATGAGGTTCATTATTAGCTAAATAATAGGATATGACCCAAATTTTCTATCCAAGTGAACATATGCATACACTTTTCTGAAGCTCAAAAGATTTAGTCAGTCAAGATTTAAGAAAGGGGAGAGATTTGCTTTCCTGGGGTAGGTAGTTGTTTATTTTGTATTTCAATTTTCACATAAGTCTGTGCTTGCTGGAGTCAGCAAAGATCAGAAATTATAACCCAACAGATCTGTGTAGTGTCTTGGATAATCTTAAGATGAGGTTTGGAAAAGCTTCTGAGAAACCTCCAAGAATCTATAGCCAAACTTTCTAATATTTGCCAATCTCTGTTATTGGAATGTTTCTCCCTGTCTAAAGCCATGACTCACACAACTCAGAAAGGTCCACAGAGAGATTTTCATTCCTTTTTCTTTTCCTTTTGCATCTCATGAGATTCTGCATGTAATTTTATTATGAGCCAGAGGCCAAATTAACTGTAAGCTTCAAGAAACAATTAGGGTTGTGGTCACAGCAACTTGCAGAGTGTGTGATGAATTAATAGCATCATGTTATAACTTGACAATGATGCCATGTCACAAGTTTAGCATAGCATATAATATAATTTCTCTTACACTAAAAATGGACCTGAAACAAACCCCAAAACAATCCCAACCTCTGAGATTTGCCTCCTAGTCCACCTCTTTGCAAAGCCAGTTATACTGTAACAGGCTGTGCCAAAATTTAGGATCAGAAGCCTATCTATTTTGAGATTACATCCATCCAGATCCAAAACCTGTCAAAATGTGGCCCTAACTTTCTTTCCAGGAGAGCTCTAGTGAAGCTGCTAGCACTGACCTGCAGTCGGTTTCCTGCAGGTAAAGGAAGGGATTTGTGGCACTGGGTCTCCAGCAGTCAGCAGTGTGCAAACTGTCACAGCCCTTGTGGAGTCTGAGTGATGCTCCCAAGCACAGTTCTGCAAAAAACATGAGCTATAATGCAACTGCTGCATGTTTGCACACTCCTGGTTATAGTCCTTTAAAGGATGGTAGAAGATTTCAAGCTCAGGGTCTGGACTGCTTGTGGTTGGAGGCTTAAATAGGTTATCTCATACAACAAACACTGCCACTCATTCTGCCAACGAATCTTATTTAACTTTACTGACAGAGCAGCTGCTTTTGCATCCAAGAGCTGTCAGTCCAAGATGAAGAAGGACAGACGTTTTATGTAGTCAAGTTGTTAGGACATCAAAAAATATAGTATCACCACACATGAAAATACAGTCCTTTTTTTTTTTTTTCCCAGTAGTTATTATCTTTGGCATTAGAACACTTTTTTTTCCTTTCACCTTTATGACTACAACTGAAAACCATTATAAATGAACATTTCAGGAATTTCTTCTCTATCTCAAGCTTTCAGTTCGTGCAGAAAGTCTTGGAACCAGGTGGTTAAACCAATCCTTCTGAAGACTCAAAGCTTATTACCTGGTTTAGAAACCATGTAGCTTTGTTACCACCCTGTAACTCATTGAACTTTCACTGGAGATTCAGCCAGACTGGAAAGAGCACCCTGGCTGGAACTATTAAGAGAAGAATAAAAAACTTCAGAGACTGGGACATTGGAGCGCCTTCTTTTCCTGTGCATGTTGTACTTTCTTCTCCTTAAAGAATCGGGAAGAGGAATCATAACAACTGGGGGTGGTTCTGCATTGCGACACACCTGATCTCCGGGGAAGGCTGGGTCTCGACAAGAGCTCTGGTGTCTCTAACAACAATGCCCCATTCGACACCCCAGCGCTTTGTCTCCCTGTCCTCTCTCCTGCTGTCTCGTGGTCCGCCTGGCAGTGCCGGTGTTTCAGCGTTAGTCCTCAGATTGGATTGTGTTTGTTAAGGTGTATGTCAAGATGTACGTCCATTTCCAAACACATGGACAGAAGACATGAATATTATGATGCATTAAGCTCCGAAAAGACAATGGTTAAATAAGAAAGCTGAACGGCGGGGATCAAGGAAAATAACTGGAATTCCATCAAAAGGGAAGATGAATGAACAGAGCTACACTGACATCTGCTGGTCCATATATCAGGGCCGGTATTGTTACTGCCAGCGAGAATTGCCGCGGTCATGAGGAAAAATGACACATTAAACTCAATAAATCCTTCAAAGATACCTGCCATTTACACCACACTTATCCACCACCTACTGCCCTGCTGCACTCTCTGGTCATCTGGGCAGGATCTCGTAGGGAAGAAGTTTTTATATTTGTACAAGAGTAGTTTTTATTTCTTTTTTGGTTTTACTTTTGGTTTTTTTCTTGTTTTGGTTTGAGGCAGATAATGTTTCAGGTTACTGGAGCTCTGCATGGACTGCTGGGCTTGCAGAGATCCTGCACAGATGGCCAGTGCATGCGCACAGCCTGGTTCCATAAAGTTTGCACACCAAATCCCACACACATGGGACACCACAGCTTGGGGTACTGCATCCCTGCACCCCTATGCATGCACCCAGTAAATCTAGTAATTCATCGAACTTGCTGTGTAAGCACTGATCAATTCTATAGCACATACACAGTTGGTTTGTTGAGTCCTAGATGTTAGAAACTCGCTGTGTGGCCCTTAGGCACTTGTTTCTGTCCAGAAAATTTTGCAGAGAAATATGAAAGCAACTGCTTTCAGACTTTCAAATTTTGGCAGATAGGAATTTTATTTTTTTTTAGGGAAGATACATAACACTTAGCTGCTGCAAAGTACAAATTTGCACCTAGGGGAAGAAGACTCATTAGGAAAGGAGGCTATTACACTTATCAGAAGATACATGCACAGAACTATGACTTGGAATATTTTATTGCACATTCGTGCACCTTTACAAATCTTTTCGAGAGCTGTTGGGTTTTTATAACACTGAACCTTCATCTTTTCTGAGTTGTGAAGAGTAAAATGGATGCACCCAAAGCACATGTCCATTTAGACTCATATACGTTGGGAGAGCTACATGCGGAAAGAGGGAGACTCTAAGACAGTGGAGAATTACTGGTTTTCCTTTAATTTAGTGAATTCTCTACACTTTGTACATATTGATAAACAATTAAAGCACAATCCTTATAACTCAAGCTAAAACAAAGATTGAGACATTTCAATACATGAAAAAAATCCATTTAGTTCCTTCTCAGAAAGGCTCCCCCTCAAAAAAACAGTCTTTTCCCTTAAATAGTAAGTTTTAAATTATATTCTATTTCTTTTACTGAAAAAATAACAATCTTTCGGAAAGCAGCTGATTCACTTGCAAATATGCAACCGTCTTAATCCTGATGACAAGGAGGTGGGGCCGGACCATCTGAAAAGGAGCTCTCCGTTTCCTTTCCAAATCACTGCTTTGGGATTTCGCCGGGTGGATTTTGATTGTTCTGCTTTTACTGCACGCAGAGCATCTTCTTTGCACATCTAAGTGCAGAGGCGAAAAGATCTCGCTGTTGAAAGACTAGGGCAAAGAAGAGACTTGCATTCATACATGAAAACCCAGACATTTGTTGGAAGTCATTGTTCCTTAACGGTTACCAAAGAGTGAAAGGAAGCAGCTAGACAAAACAATCAAAATATGTTCCAAAGCATGGACAGAAACCAATTAGAGCATTTTTGGCCAGTTCTCGCTATTATTAACAGTAATTAAGTCCACCTCATAAAATAATTCTAACAAAACAAGCTTTAGGCTTACCTTTTGCTTAGGTAGCTAAGCAAATTCACCCCCACTCTGGCCTCACCCCTCCCATCCCTCCTAGTCAGAAGACCTAGGAGGCTTCAGTGACTTAGCTTATCAAAGAGAAGGTTAAGAGGTAACTTGATCAAACACTGTTTTTATTTCAAGGAGAAACACAGAGATTATAATAAATTTTCAGTCCACTAGAAAGAGGTATAATAAGAGCAGAAAACCATTACTAAACCTGTTAAGTACAGAGCTACTAACAGAGAAAAGGAGGCTGGATGGGATTGTCATCTCTCTGTCTTCAGAAGCTAACGCTGACCCAAATAATCAGAAGCAGGGTGCTTTTCGAACAATGTTAGGGTTTGAAATGGTTTGGTTTAAGTTTCTTCTTTTAATGGGAATATCTCCTGTATTGTGCGAGTCATACAAATTACAAGTCTGTAAAAAAACATTTCGTTCATCTGATATTTTGCATTATTTTGACCAAAAGACGTACAAGTGTTAATTTCTACTTTGAGATCAACAGATACTCCTGATCTGAATTATATTGTTTTTTCAAAAAAAAATCATTCTGGATTTGAAAAATATCCATAATTGGAAATTCCACTGAAATAACAATACACTGGTTTAAAGACTGCTGCATTTTAAAAGTTCATCTCATTTCCAGCTTGATTTTGTCTGTTTTCTAGATGGTCTTTACGTTCTTGTTATATCTTTATCTGCCAGACTGCAGAGTCATCTCTTATTGTCTCTCTGTTCCTTAAGAAAGTATTAACAGTCTGTGATAAATTTTCTGCTTCTACTCCTCTGATAAGCCAAAAGGCTTGAGCATCTTCAATCTTTCACAATAAACAGTGTATTCTGTGTTTCCAAATATTTTTTTTTCTGAGACATCTTCATATTTTAAATATTATTCCTAAAGTATTTCACTTTAGCATGTATCTAAAGTAGACAGTTGGCAGGGCACAGCTGATGTGGGAATCTTGATAAGCCACGATAACTTACCCATCCCTGGGTAGCCAATCCTGCATGTGCCAGAAGTGAGATGTACTTTTAAAATACTGCAGCTTTTGTCATTATTTTGTTATGACAAACAAGGTTTATTATTCAGATTTAATGAGTTATGGAGATGTTATCTGACAAGCCTGGACAAATATGGTACAGACTGTCACTTAGTAACCCTCGCAAATGAAAATAAATCCTTACATGTCTGAGTGTTTCTGGAGGTATGCCACACCTAACCATACAAATAACAGCTTGCACCAAAGTAATAGCAACATACAGATTTTCAAAAACAAGGCCATGTACCCCACACAAATCTGTCAAAAGATAACTGTGTCTCTACTGGCTCTTGAGATAAGTGCTTAAGCCTCTTCAGATTTGAGTATCTCAGTGATGCACTGTACTTGGAAGCTTCCCAGAGACTTCAGCTGATGCAGATAAAGGTCTTTTTTTCATTTAGCAAAGGTAGCCATGTCAAACATACATCATCTTTTCCCTGTTGCACTGGGATTCTGCATGCTTTTGAGTTCGTTTCAAGTAGTTTATCTACTGATGTCTGATCTCATTTGACTACAATAATCGTAAAAATGTTCTGGTGGAGGTGATAACCTGATAACAGGTCGCTTCCATTTGAAAAACCTGTTAGATGTAGCCCTTGAGGGTCTTTGGATGATGGGCTGAAAACCACTGCCTCCGTGTTCTTGTCAACTGTATGCAGTGCCTATACTTAAGATGATATCTCAAAAGTATCAAGTATAGGCAAGCTGAAACCTGATGAAAAGGTATTATAGCAACTGAACTTGATCATTTTATCAGCACGAGAGTGATGACTTTCAAGGCACCTTGCACAGACTGTTGCATAGACAAGCTCCTTTCTAGAGGAAGGTTTGATCAAAAATAATTCTGCACTAAATCTGGGATGTATTCTGCATTCCATTCAATTAAGACAATGATTGTGATTGTCAGTACAGGGGATTTCCCAGAATATTTGGTATCTACTTTGTAATTAGTCAAAAATTGAAATGATAAATAGTTGTGGATTTATGTAGTAGAATAAGTTTTACATTGGCAGTCTTGACAAATGTGCCTAATTATAGAAAGGAAAAAGAATCTTATGTCCTGTGTTGACTCCACCAATGAAGAAATAACAGGGTTATGATTAGAAACCTCTCCTAGCTCAATTGAACACTTGTCTCCAACTCTGAGCAGCACCACACCCTCAGTTTCTGGGAATAAATCCATTAATGAATGAATGAAAAATTTTAGCTTGTAGCAAAGTTTTGCATTCAGTAAAAAAAGTGTGGCAGAGGTTGGCCTTTATTATACTCCTGAGCCAGAGTTGTAACAACAGTGCAATCGGCAGACATGAGGTCTGTAATGTAACAAAACACAAAATGCAAGGCCAAATGCTGGAAAACAATGTGGTCACTGGCAGTAGGGAACAAGAAGAACAGAAATATTATTTACCCTCACACTCCCATGGCAAATACAGAGCAGAATCTCTGCCTTCAGTGTTACCATCTCTAGTGTAGCTTCCTCAATGGGTTTGTATCGACACCAGTGGCACACATCACTCCAGTGAAATCACCCAAACAGTGCTTGCCAAGAGCATGGGAAGACTTCAGCTGGGCTTCATCACTCCCTGGACAATTGGCCGTGACACATGGCAGTGTGTGCAGGGATCTGACCTTATTAGAGAGAATAAATCTTTCACACGTGGGGCACGTCAACCATGTGGCACATATGCAGATCCACTGTGGAGCACAAGTGTAATATGGCACGCAGATGTTGTTGAAGCTACTTTTGCTTCTTTCAGTGTTGTCAGTTCTATTTAGACATCACGATGCACATTGCAACGATGAGTTGAACAGCCATACAAAAGAGAAAATCCACAGTTCTGCAGACACAGATAAGGTGGAAACATTGTGCTGTTCAGGAGAAGCTTTCTGGAAGGTAAGACATGGTTTTAATAAAATCTTGAGGCTGCTGCAGGACGCTGGAGTGTCTCAGTTATGGATATGCATTATGCCTTTGTATTTATCCAGATAAAAGGATAAACATATAAAAAGCACTTAAGTCCTTTCAAACAAATCTAAACCACAAGTATCTCTGGTCTCAAATACACCATGCAGTCATGGGATCCTACTTTCAAAAAAATCTTGCTTTATTTGAGTAGAGTATGTCATCTGAGTGGGTAACCTAGACCTCTATACACCTCACACATTAAGCAAAGTTCCATGCAAGCAGAGAGACATTTAGTGTCTCTCTTCTGAATTTGATCTTGAAACGAGCCAGTCCTCATGCTGACACAGCAGCTGAAACATGCACACCTAGGAGGTCTGGTTTATGTGTGAAAACACACATCAGCATGTCTGCAGGCTTTGCTCCTTTTATCATTCCATTTTTCTCCCAAAGTTTACCTAAACAAAGGTAAAGGTTGAAAAAAGAAGAGAAAACCAAACAAAAGCCCCACAAAAGAATGGTCTCTCTTAGAAATATATAGCAGAGAAATAAACAGTGTCCTTAAGCAGCACTCTAACAGTTGTCCTTCAACAGGCAACTTGCAAAGCAGCAGTGAGAAGGAACAAAATAAATCTGTCGTCCGGGAAAGTGGCATTCTGGGCCCTGTAGGTTCACTCTTCACCCTTTTCCTTTTATTTCCTCGGGGGCAGAAGATAAGGTTGATGATACTCTGGGCTCCTAGTTCATGGGCCAGTGGCTTTTCCTTCTGTCACCTGCTGGGCCTCTGTCATAATGAGAAGTTGCAGTTTTCAAGGGTAACATTTTACATGCCACAGCTGTCTTATTCTAAGTGCAGGAAGGTCTGCACAAGAACTTACAATGTACACGCATGGCTAAGTAAGAATTTCAAATAGTAAACGTAAGATTAATAATGAAAAAATACCACTTCTAAACTGTTGATTTATTTCTGAAGAAAACCACACTGAAATTTGAAGATGAAAATAAAATACACTCCAAATTCATAAGCAGTGTCAGGCTAATTCCTTTTTTATGAAAATCATACAGCACAGATTTGCAGAATATTCGCTTCTTCCATTGACACTAGTTGGAATTATTAGGTCAGTGTCTAACTTCCAATTAAAGGAAATGCTAGCTGCAGTTAATTAAACAGACAGCCTAGTAAAAAATCATGCTTGAAATACTTTCCATTCATCATTATATATTTTTGAATCTCATAAAACAGTGTTACCATCATTTTGAAAAGTGACTACTCACAAAATTGTCAGTTTCCTTGAAATGGCTTATTAGTTTCCTGAAATTTTCCATTACATGTATCTTTGTTCTTTTCAGAAATAAGAAAATTAACATCTAACAGTTTTTTATAATTTTGGTTGGTTTGGTCTGTTTCCCCTTCCCTTTTCTCTTCCACAGAAAGACAGAAAACAAAGAAAAAAAGAGAACAAATAGAAAGAATAGGAATCTGAAAATAAAAATAATTTTTAAAAAAACACTGAAAAAAAGAATGAAAAAAAAAAGCCAGAGAGAAAAATGTTTTCATTTTGAAAACAAACTCATAAAAGTAAATTCACATAAATGGTTCTCTGAACCTTCTTCAAATATGTCAATAATTAATTTTTTTTACATTTTCATGGAAAATATCATTAGTATTAACATTTTAGAAATATCACCAATATTTTCAATCAACTTTCCAATCTTTTATGTGGATGTTATGAGAAAGACAGTATTTCTGTTGCATTTGAAAACAAAAGGGAAGATTGTGAAATAATTACTTTGCTTTTTGCCTTTTTCAATTTTTTCAAATATAAATATTGATACATTATTTCCCACGCTTGAAAAATATTTTAAAACATGACCAAAATTCAGTGTGAATCAAACTTTATTTGGTGATTAGAAAAACAGTAGAAACAATGAATTCATCACAAGAATTCCTGTATGGTGATGAATGCCCACAACATATTAATATTGCAGATTATATCTGAAAAATAAGCTAAAGTCTGGGTGCCTCTTTGAACCTGTCAGAAATGAACCTCCATTCATTGTTAAAAGTTAATTAAAGTAAAACAACCAGCATAGCCCTGAGCTAAGCATACCAGACCAAGAAGCAGAAGATCTGGATTTCAGACCCTTCCTTTCCATAAGTAGCATAATGTATTGTTTTTCCATGATTTATTTGTGTTGTGAGAGCTCCTGATGACCCCCTGGTGACACAGAAAGAGAGAAGGATTTGTCTACTACAGCAGTGACTCTGAAAACCCGGATCTTCTAAGTCCTTGTCCAGCGTTCAGAGAGATCACACTGTTTTAATTATTTGTGAAATGTTGATTTCCTGCTTCCACATGAAAGATAAAATTAGGACCGCAATTAAAGGCATTTAAAGGAGAAGATTAGAGATGTGTATGTCCCAGGAATTGCCACACTGGGTACAGATAAGAAAATTCTGCACTCT
Source organism: Myiozetetes cayanensis (assembly GCF_022539395.1). Classification (NCBI taxonomy): domain Eukaryota; kingdom Metazoa; phylum Chordata; class Aves; order Passeriformes; family Tyrannidae; genus Myiozetetes; species Myiozetetes cayanensis. Next base: position 45,411,897 of record NW_026086604.1, read on the forward strand.
CAGAGCAATCAGAACATTACACTGCTAAGGATCTGCATGGCCAGCATGAAATTGGTTTTCCAAACAACTAGCCTTCTTCCTTCCTTCCTTCCTTCCTCCCTCCCTCCCTTCCTTCCTTCCTTCCTCCCTCCTTCCTTCCTTCCTTCTCTTTTTCATTTCTTTTGTCCACATTTCTGCAGCTAATTCTCCTTTGTCCCCTGTTTCTTTGTCTCTAATTTCCCCAATCATTGTTCCTCAGCATCAGAACTGTGGTTTAGGTTGAGGCTCTAACTGTAGCTCTCAACACACTCTGTGATTTCCATTATGCATACAGATGCTCCAAGGGAAGGTCTTGGAGAGAAAAGTCAGAGAAGCAAAAGGCTGCACAATGCATTTCTGTGCACAGATTCACTGCCCAAAGATATATCTATGCAGCAGTAAGATGGGGATGCCATAGTGCACACCTTCAGAGGACAGTCTGGCTCTCTCCCAGTAGCTTTGGCTTTACTTGGAAGGAGGAGTAACCTCAAGAAATTTTCTCACCTTGGCCTGGCTTCCCGGTGCAGAGAAACTCATAACTAATTACTGAGACTTCAGTTCTTAACTTGACCAGCTATGTCAAAGCAAGGGCACCATGGGCTCCCCAGTGCTCTAAGATCTATAATTCAACTTCCATATAAAAAAAAGTCAATATTGGACAAAAGAATGACATTTAAAAATCATAAAATAAGTAGCTTGGTATTTACCTAAGATGCTCTTTTCTTCCCACAGTTTTATATAACATGTCTGTTTATACTTCTCCTACTTTTTACATGAGTGGAATAATTCTCCATCAGTTTTAGAAGATGTCTGTGCAAGTGAAGAACAGTCAACAAGGAAAGACAGAAGAGGATGGGTAACCTCTGGACACACTGAATTTGCTATGCTCTGAAAAAAGTTAGAACCCATGTAACTTGTGGTTTTCTCTCTGCTTAAGAGTGTTTTGAATAAAAATCATTATTTAGCAGTGTAAAAAACACTCAGAAGTTAACAGTCTTTGGTTCACTGCACCAACTTACACTGGCCCTGTGCAGATCAGCACAGAGAGAATCACTTTAAATCTTGCAGCAACAACTAAATTCAGATGCTGTCGGAGCTGCAGAAGGTGTGCGCTGCTCCTCAGAGGCTCCGGCAACGACTCTGTGCGTAGCTCCTGCTCTTGGGAGTAGTTAGTGGCTTCAGGATCAGTCTTTATGACTGCTTGCCAGGAAGATCTGAAGATATTGTTTCCTTTAGTGAGCTTGGTGAGCCAAGAGAAAGCGGGACAGCTTTTCCATATCTTTCTGGGTGCTGGCCTTACTGCTCGGTAAATGCCAATAAAAAATTTTTTCCACCTCTAAGTGATAAAGGAAGGGTTAAAGAAAAATAACTGTGTTGATGCATATGGTAGGTGAAAACACTTCTTTACCAAAAATTTAAGAAATAAAGGAGGTGTTCATGAGTAAACAGAGTAATGTCATGGACCTAAATTTACCTAAAATGAATGTCAATAGGGGAGGAATTATCTGGTGATGCAGTGCACCAGCTGGGTCACTGGAGCAAAGGAAAACAAACAGAAGCAAAATCAGCCTGAAATTAGTGTAAGGCAGAGCTGGTGGGTTTTTCCCTTCTTCTCCTGTCTCTTGTTGCTGATCTTTTTTTGTTTACTTGTTGGCTATATTGTATTGCTTTTTTTCTTTCATTTATTTTCACTATTTTATCTTGAGCTTCAAATAGTTTGTTCTGGCCAACTAATTCTGAAAAGCTGCTACATGTTCACTTTGATCATTATCTGACTCCCTTTTTCCTTCCAATTTTTTCTTTTAGTTGCTGAAATGCCACAACAGAGGATATTGTTTTGCAGCGTAAAAACCATTGTTTTCTACAACTGCTGTTTCAAAGACCACTTGCTAAACGACACTGAGAACTCAAGCAGAGAAAAAAGATGTAGTATTTAGTTGATTTTAAGGGTTTGATCTTTCACAGCTACTCAAAACACAAGGCCAGACTATTCAATTAGGCACTAAGCCATTTTCCATGGCTTGCAAATTAATTATTGAAACTGGAACCTGCCAGAAACTCCTCATCTCTCCATGACTTTTGCTCAGGATCCAGAACAAAGCTGAATGATAGGGCCATGGTCACCAGATTCCTCGGTCCCTGATGAGCCAAAAAAAGAATAAGCAAGATAAAATGGATTTAAACAAAAAGGGTGGGTTTATATTAGATATTAGAAAGAAATTCTTTACTATGAGGGTGATGAGACACTGGAACAGGTTGCCCAGAGAATTTGTGGGTGCCCCATCCCTGGAAGTGTTCAAGGCCAGGTTGGATGGGGTTTTGAGCATCCTGGTCTAGTGGAAAGTTCCCTGCCCTTCCAACTCAAGCCATCTTATGATTTCAAAAAAAGTGACTGCCACTGTAAACACCAGTCACTTCTGCTGTGGATTATGAATCTTGAGAGACAAGAAGGAATTTTCTAGGAGAGAGGAAGCTAAGTTAATTTGGGGGTTTTGTTTTGTTTTGGGGGGTTGATTGCTTTGTTTAAGGTGGTGTGGGGGGAGTGTTTTTGTTTGGATGCTTTGTTTGGTTGTTTTTTAATAGCTATCCCCTTCCTTCTCTGAAAGATGTGAGGAGTTTTCTGCTGTATGGGCAGGCTTCCCACTAGCTGACTGGAACCTTTTAAACGGGTATCAGCTAGCACCGCCTTGCCCAGGCCAACAAATGCTATGGCATGCTGACAGACTTGAAATATTCTGATGGTCAGCATTTGCATTTGTACTGCCGGCATATCTCTGATCTGCATTACCATTCTGACCCTTCTTTCCTGTTCTTGTGCACTGTGACTGACCTTCACAAAGATACAAATTCCAGTTTACTTCACTTCAAATGCAAGAGTGTGAGTCAGCCCCCTGAGGGAATAGCAAGGAATTCATTATAGCAACACAAGAGAAAGATGTGGAGGAAGTAATGTGCTTTCTTCACACAAAAGGGAAAAGGAATAGACGTGAGAGCACCAAGCAAAGCCCAAGAAATCTTGAGATGTAATCTGACATAGGGGCACCGAACTCAATTCTTATTGTCTGTAGGTGTATGGCCTTATTAAGGCTTAAAAAGTAAGCCAACTCTTGTCTGATCCCTGTTGCAGCCTGCCAAGCAAAGCAACTGCTTCCAGAAGTAGAAATCTTCATGATCGATATAAAACCACAAGAGGTACCACACTATTGTGGGTGAGATCTTTCAGGGAAATAAAAAGCCAAGATTCCTGAGTCACAGAAATTAGAAGGGGGTAAGACTTACTTTGTTGACTTGTCTTACCCCACAATTGGTGTTTCCTTAGACATATCTGTCATGTGCCACATCAGCATGATTTCTTTTTAAAAGGTCCTAAAGAAAGAGGCTTCCACTTGAGTGCAAGACCCTCCTGAAACCACGTAGCTGTTAAGGAACTCATTATCTTTTCCAAAACGACAAGCTGTTGGCCTCATTTCTCATTCCAACTAAGTAAATTGCATTCTGATTATTCAAATTCTTTCCAAATCTAATTTTCCACTTTCCTATCCTCCCCTTCACTTTCAGTGGTATAATGCCAGACAGTGCAACATCGAGCTAAAAAATCTATCGTGTTCCACCAGAGATGTGGCTGCATTTAGAAGAGTGTATCACATGTGACTCCCTTACTAATGGAAAAGTAAGAAACATGTTTAATACCATCCACTCAAAATATAGTTGAAAAAAGGCAAAGAAACTCTAAAAACTGACAAGTAATGTGCATATTTTTACACTGGATAAAGTAAAGATGGATCCAAATTACCTTCAGCAGGAATCCAGAAGCCTGTATTAGTGCACAGAACAACGTATTGTCTGATATTTGTATTTGTAGAAATGGAAAAATCATGTGGATTTCAAAAAAGATTTTATTCTCTCATGACTGGAAAGGAAAACCTAATTAGCAGTAATTACTGCCCAGTTAATTTTATTTTCAATTTATATGAATATTAAATTTAAAATATTTTCTGTTCATAACATACTTGCATTTTTTTCTGTATAATTTTTAACATAGTGATTCTGGGATCCAGAATGTTTTGAGAAGTAATAGGAAATATTTGTAGTCTTGCCCATTTTTACTATTTCCTGTAAAATTTTTTTCTATAAGTTACCACCTATCACTCATTTTTATTTTCTTCTCCAAGAAAGCTTGCATCAGACTTAGAAATGCCATTAACAAATAAGAACCCACTAACAGACAAAGTGCTAAACTATGGCTAAAATTATATAGTGCACATTTTTGTTTTGGAAACATTCAGCAAGGTTCACACAGAGGATCTAAATCCTCAGTACAGTGCTCAGATGGAACTAATGGCAGTTACAAATTCTACTAAAATCTGGAAAACACCAATATCCATTACTGAACTGGCCCAGAGTTCCTATTTCTCAGAAATTAGGTCCTTTCTTCCAAGCATGGGACTTGGATTAAACTTTCTGCTGAAATTGTTTTAAATACTTTTCACTGTTTGTTTTTAAAACAGATGTTCTTTGATATGCTGGTTTCAGGAGGGTGCGGATTTTCACGTGTTTTGCTGATTGCAGCACTGTTTTCTTGCAGAGTTCCTACTCTCAGTCAACTTATTCACAAGCATTCAAGGAAATGGAAGAAAATATTATTTGGCAGCTACCAGGACTTCACTCATTGACAAAACAGAAACAGGTACCACAGAATATAATTCATAAAATCAAATAAGGTGGAAAAGACCCTCCTTACCTAATCATGAGAGTGCTAGTCACTTTCCCAAGCATACACACTCCTGTGTTGTGCCCTACTATTACCTATTGCTGAGGAGAATTGCTCTGCCGAGGAGAATTGCTCTGCCTCTTATGCTAAGGCTACCCAGTTTTTCAGATTTTTCAGCTGCTGGGAGTTGAGCAAACCTGCTAATATAAAGGTCTGGTAAAATTTGACTCATCAGACTTGACCAAAGTTTGGTAAGATTTTAATGAAAAGAGATGTGATTCCAGTGGAGTCTACAAACCTGAACCTCCACCCCTCTTTAGCTTCCCTTTTTCTGGGAGACACGTTTATTCTGTTCCTCTTTGGATTTATGACTTGAGACAAGTCCTGGACTGGCAGGCCCAGAGGCTGAGGTCCCCTTCCCACCTAAGGCATGTGGGCAGGAGGGGAAGCTGCCCCTTGCTGCTGGGGAGCAGCTGGGGCTTTGCTGTGATCTCCACAGTGCCCAGCCACAGCTGAGGACAAGTGTAGCCAAAAAGAGTCATGGCACAGACTTCCATGCTTTATCTTCTCCATAGTGATGATGCTTGCCACACAGGGATGCCCCAACAGCAATATTTTCTGGAAGCCACTCCTGAGAACAAACTGTGGCATTACTGTTACATGCAGAGCCCCTGACCTCCCAGCTGAAGTGATCAAATGGAAGGTTATTTGTACTCCAGCACCAGTGGTATGGACACAAGACTGCTAGGAATCAGCTTAGATAATTTCATTTTATATACACTACAGAACAAACAGCACATGCTTGCAGCTTTCAGAAGTCACTAGAGATCTGGGTCAGATTCAAATCAGCAACCTAGAGGTGAAAGTCTCCGTATCCCATTACCAAATCCTGAGACATCCAGTCCCCCATGCACATATTAATAGTTGATCATTATGAATTCCATGTTGGGATAATTAATTACCGCAACTGATCTCTGCCTTAGGAATTATTAGATCATTTGGGGCCTGTAATTTATTTTATTTAGCACTGTATGAAAACTGCTGCTTCTCTTTTTTTAAAAAATACTTCTATACTTTAGGCTTTGTGAAGTACATAGTGTTTTCTGCAAAACGCAAACCACAAAACAAATATATCTCTTATTGGGCCTGGAGTAGTCCTACAGGATTTGTTAGCAGGCTCTGATGATAGACGTGAGCAGCCATGCATCCAGCTAATGAGCTGGCCCAAGGGATAAAGAACACACCAAGCCACTAGCAATGGATGTGGAAAAAGAGCCAGGGGAATGGCAGAGCATGTTGCCAAATGATGAGTCTTAAAGGTGGCTTCCCATATGAAATTAAAGGTTTTTGCAAAAGCAAAATCTGTTTTTCTCACTCAAAAATAAATCAGACAGTAAGACACATTCACTGCCGAAATGAATGTTCTCTCTGACTCCATTATGTTCTTAACAAGACGAGCTTGCTTATAGAGAGCCAAATCCTTCAGACATGATTTAACCTGCACTTTCAGGAGGCTTTGGTAGGTGTTGTGTAATGAGTCCTGAATAAAGACACATTTGAGGTCTGCAGAAATTTTGGTCCTTTGTGGGTAGGAGTTATAATTCCAAAGAAGTTGTAAGAAGCCTATTCTACACACAGAAAGATAAGGAAAAGTATCTCCACTTTTTTTTTTTTTCCTACAGACCCTGCTTGCTATTCTGTTCTTTGCTGCAGGGATTTGTCTTAGCTAGGTCTGAAATTCTCTTCAATCTGAGGGCCAGATTCTGCCCTTCAATCCATGTGTGGAATTTATTCCTTGAAATATATATTTTATTTTCACTACTGTAGACTAAAATACTGTCTATTGATTTTTTTTCGCAGCAGCAGACAGAATACTTTGTGCTGTTTTCACTTGTGTCAACAATTGGTAGGTATCTAACTATAGGATGAAAAGTGTCTCAGGAGATGTAAAAATACGATTCAGGTTTGTTAACATTTGTAAGCCTCTATAAAGCTTCAACCTCAACAAGTTCTGTCTGCTCCATCCTAAATAATGCAAACTGCAACTAATTTTATTTCCCCAAAAAGCCTCAGGAAAATTAGCTGCATGAAACACAAAACAAGAACACTGATAATTTTGTGGTTTAGTGATTTCTATCTTCCATCTTCATTCAACAAGGATAACTGACCCTGTAGTCCTAGAAAATTCCCATGAATCCTAAAAGAAATGAACTGGCTTCCCGACCTTCATGTTAGACAATACTTGGAAAACTCCTGGCTCGTGTTCTGCAAAAGACACCGGAAGAGAATCTTAATTTGATCATAATTTGCTGGCTTTGGGTATTCTTAGTGCTTACCTCCACCTCATCTTGCAGCTCTGTGGGTTATGGACATACAGTTCGGCTGGTCAGGAAGGTTTGAAACCCTGAAAAAACAGAAAATTATTAATTTCTCAAGTGCATTTCAGAGAGAAACCGGACATGAGTTTTGCACGTATGTGGCTCCACAAGTGTGGATGTTTGTCCTAGAGTGAGGATATAATTTCTTCTGTAGGGTGCACAGTTTCTGCTTTCTGAGCAGACACATGGGATTCTGGGCTTATTTTTTTCCTGAAAGGCACTGCTAGAGATACTCTCCTTGGCTGTTATTTTTGCAGCAGGGAGTTTAGTTTCCAGGGAATCTCTGTTTATCAGATTGAAGTGGTGGAAAGAACATTTTGTCAACCTGTAGTAACAAATGGAAGGACCATCAAGCATAAATGACCTTGGTAAACTGGGGCACTAAGACACTAGCAAGAATAATGTCTGGCAAAATATAGCATACACACTTCAGTAAGATAATTGCAGTTCAACATAAATTGTTTGATAATACTTTTGAAATACTGTGTGATCTCTTCTGCAAACAATGAACCCATAGTCACCCAAAGCTGCCCAGTAACTCTAGCACTGTGCTGCTGAGGAAAACTGAAGAGAGGTTAAAGTTTTGGTTGCACAGGACACACACGTTACTCAGCGTTCCTTTAACACGAGGGAGCTGCCTGATACGTCTGTGTGATGGGATTTATACAGCTTAGGTATGAGAGTTAGTTACCTGACCATGTTACGAACACCTACGATAGATTTCAAACTGTTGTGCAAGAGAAAAGTTATCATCATCACTACTGTTGAAAGCATATTTCATGATCCATTCATTTCAGTCACAGCCCCCTCAATTACTGATCCCATTTCCATCACATTTGTGATGTGTCTGTCCTTCCACATTTCTCATTTTAAGTGTGCTGGACTCTTAAGACCTCTGGGATGAATTCAGCCTCCTTTTTGCAAAGCTTTTCAAAGATTACAATGACCTAACTTCAGGAGTGTCAGAAGTTTTGAGCACTTGTAGCCAAACCTATATATTCTTTCAACCTGCAAAAATCAAGCCTGAATTCCAAAGAGGACATATCTTAGTGCAGTTTTGTTACTTTCTTTGGGCAAGCCTCATGGAAAAGTTAGCCAACAAGACCTTTTGGAGTTTCATAACTCTCATGGCTATTTGTTATAGAGCTACAAAGCTCACTTCCTGCTTTGCAGAGGCTGCTGAGCTCTTTGGACTGGAAGTCAGCTTGAAGAAAACAGAAGTTTTATATCAGCCTGCACTTCAGGAAGTCTCCCATCATCCCCATATCACCATTGGTGAAACAGAACTCAAATCAGTCCAGCAGTTCAATTACCTGGGAAGCATCATCTCCTCGGACAGTAAGATTGATGCAGAAATAGACAACAGGTTAGCAAAGGCATACAGAGCTTTCGGTAAACTGCATAAAAGAGTGTGGTAAAAAAAACACCTGAAGAAAAGTACTAAGATCAGCATTTACAGAGCCATTGTACTGTCTACTCTTTTATATGGATCTGAGTCATGGGTCATTTACCAGCATCACTTGCGTCTCTTAGAACGCTTCCATCAGCGCTGCCTCCGTACAATCCTAAACATCCACTGGACGGATTATGTGACCAGCACGTCTGTCCTTGAACAGGCAGCAGTCACGAGCATTGAGGCCATGCTGCTGAGAACACAGCTGCGCTGGGCAGGGCACATCTCCAGGATGCAGGACTACCGCCTCCCTAAGATCGTGCTCTATGGGGAACTTGCCACTGGCTACTGCAAGAGAGGAGCCCCGAAGAGGAGATACAAGAACTCCCTGAAACAATCCCTCATCCTTGGCCATATTGATCACCACCATTGGTCTACCCTGGCCTCCAATCGGGAGGCCTGGAGACAGACACAGCATCTATAACGCTGCTGCTGCTTTTGAGAACACACGCAGGATCACTCTCGAGGAGAAAAGACAACGCAGAAAGAATCGCGTCTCGTCTGTATCACCTGGGGAGTCTTTCTGCTGTGCCTTCTGCAACCGGACTTGTCTATCTCGCATTGGCCTTTTTAGCCATCAGCGTGCTTGTAGCAAGCGTGGGTAGAGCCCTTCTCAAATCTTTGTTCGCGAAGCCTAGCCATGACAAAGCTCACAAGAGTTTTAGAAACATCAGGAAAATTAACATTATATTCTCAAATCTAACTAAAGGAACATGTGACTGACATTTTAAAGAAGGTTTCAGATTCATTCTTACATTATCTCAGAAACAGGGTCCCACCCAATAATTAATTTTCTCCATATTCAGTCACATTTCCCACTATTTTATTACCAAGCACAATAATCTGGTTGCTCATCACCACTGATCCTGGCTGGGGTGTCTGGACTGTGCAGCCCAGAAGCCATGGATGCTAACAAAGCTTCCCTTAGAAAAGTAGAAACTTTCTGAGTGTGCAGGAGATGGGGGTGGGGGAGAGGGTGCCATGTATTCTGAGTTGGACATCTACTCTGAATCCCATCTTCCATCAGTGTAGAGTTACATAAATTGATTTTTCAGAGAGGGTGATACTCCAGAACAGTGGCTTGACAATGAGATACATAGGGAAGTTAGCATGGGCTTTATGGACCTCCAGGGGAGAGTGCTGAATAACACTCTTCAAGCCAAAATCATCTGTAGGACATAAGCGCTAAATTATGTTTCCGCTTCCCATACTGACAGGTCTCTGGAATCTGCAGGAATTCCCTGCTCCTCAAAGGATATCAGAGTGCACAGTATGCCGCTTTCAGGGATTGGCAACCTCACTTTTGTGATCTCCTGTAATGAAATTTTACCCACAATGCCATAAGAATAAGGAAATGGAGCACTCAGAGACACTAAAACTATCAGTGGTTCCCTGCTCAATGCCTGCACTGCTACTTCACCCGGCCAAAGATAATCACACATACTTTGTTAAATTGAAACAGTTTGCTGATTTATACATCAACTTGTGAGGAGGTATTTCCAGTTATTTTGGCATTCGTGTCTTGGACAAGCTGTTTTCTCAAATCACCCTGGCACTTAATAGCCTGCGCCGACTGGTATTTCATATGACCCTGGCACTATTAGTCCAGCCTGGCTAGTGTTTCAATTCACCATGGCACTAATGATCTGGAAGTTGTTCTTATTTTCCAGATTAATGAGTACCCTAAAAACCACTCAAATTGGAAAAGAAAGAATGTTTTCAAAGGCGAAAAACAAGGCAAGTTGGAGCTGCTCACTACCTCTTCATTGTGTTCTTTTACCCATCTCCCTCTTCTTCAGTTACCTATACAGGAAACTAGTAACAGCAGTGCTTCCTTGGTAGGACAGCATATGTCCATGAGCTCAGGGTCGCCACCATAGACACCTAACCCCAAAAAAGTCCTTGGAGACCCCCAGGAGGGAAGGATCTGTACGAGCAGTTTGCTGTGAGCGAGGAGAAATGACTGAAAGGGGAAAGGCCTCATTCGCACTCCCATCTCAGTGGCCAGACCTGCGGTGCCCTGCAAAAGGAGCCCAGCCTGAAGCTGCTCTTGCAGGAGAGTTCAGCAGGAACCCTGACAGGGCATGGGAGTGGAGCACAAGCCAGGGCAGACCAAGGGCTCAGCCCACTCTCCTAATGCCAGTGGTCGCTCCCTGAGGAGCCTGCTCAAGCAAAGAGACAGGCTCAGGCAAGACCTTCTCTACCTGTAGCTCACATAGCTGAGTCCTCTGAGCACTATCTCCTTTAGGAAGAGGTGAACGACCTGCCTCTGGTCTTTGTCACCCCAGAGCGCTCCCTAAAAGCAAGGATAGGTGAGTGCAGCACAGCAAAAGAGGGGAGGGGACGATGATGCAGGATCATGCTGGTTTCATTACATGTCCCCTGAATGAGGAGGGATGACTTTTAACTTCATTGCTAAGGGTCCTTCGCAGGTCAGTTTTCACCTGACATACCTGCAAACAACTGTCCAGTATAATGGGCATTCCTAAGTTTACTATAAATTCTACCTTTTTTTTGATTCATTGCGATTTGAGTTGGCCTTTCTTCTCTTATCTTTATGGAAGCAAACCCTAGCCCACTCTTGCTTTTAAGGAGAGAAGGGGAGAAGGGAGAAAGAGAGAATATCACCTGGCCCCTGAAGAAAGGTTTTAGAAGATTTTACATCTCAGCATTTTTTAGCTTCACTATGCATTTTCCATTGTGCCCGATTATTGGTTCAATATGTATACTATGTTATTTAAATGTAAGGGGGGGAATTGAGTAGCAGTTATGGGAGAAGGCAGAGCTGTCACAACATATTCCTGCAAAGCCATGATTTGTTTTGTGTTCAGTCACACGTTGTTTGGATTTCAGCTCTTGTTTCAGTCCTGGCCTTAGGGTTTTCCGAGCAGTGTTGAAAGTCAGATACACAGAGTGCTGCACTGAATTTGATATTCTGTATTTCTAACACAGAAAACGGAAGAAGAGAGTTTCATAGATGGAGAGAGGGACACAGGACAAGTTCATCCTTCATTATTTACAGGTAGGTAATCATGAAAAAGTTTGTAGCTATACAGAATACACGTGTGTGTGTGTGTGTGTGTGTGTGTGTGTGTGTGTGTGTGTGTGTGTGAAGAAATACGTCTGGGATTCAGCAAGCTGACCCTCCTTCTCAGCTCCAGCCCTGAAGCCAGAGGTGCTCAGGGAAATCCCTGTGCCCACAGATTAGGTGCCTGAGAGCGAGAGTGCAGAGAGGACCCAGGGAGGCTATCTGAGTTTTGGTCTTCCCACCACACAGCAGCTCCATCTCTCCTAGAAACCTCTGATCCTCACATGCTGCAGCCAGGTGTTCAGAGGCACAATTCAGAATCTGTTTTACATATATATACAGTTACACTATAAACATAAAGGCACTTAGTTGGTAAGTCTGAATTGGGTGAACCATCCTAATGCCCAGATTTTGCTGGAGATTTTTTATCCTTTCATAGAGATGAATATCTATCATTAAGTCTACACAAATATGGACAGGCATAGGAAAATGAGCCAACCATGGAGTTACTGTGAGATTATGATATTTACGAAATGCATTTCCATTTGGTCATTATTTGAGTCATTCTCCAAATTCACAAACAAAACCATTCTTCAGAGCAGTGATGAGACAAAACCGTCAACCCAACTGCAGCTTTCCTAAGGGATCTGCCACAATGTGTCATCTCAACACATAGACTATTTATTGTGCACTCTTTCTGTTCATAAAGAAAGGTGCTAGGAAACACGAAGGAAAGAAAAATGTGAAACCAATTTTTGGATGGAGAGAAGAAAATGTTGAGGGAGTACCCCTCACTACTCCTCTTCAGCTTTCAGGATAGAGATAGAGCATTGTCTTTGGGAAGGTTACAGCAAGGTCTTTACCAAAAGTACAGTAGTTGGACCAAAATAAAGTTTTGTCTGATTTGGGATCTTCCTTCTTTTTCTAAGCACAAACTCAGTGTCTGCCTCCCTCTACATACAGTCATCACCCCATCTGGCAGCTAGTAATAATAGGAGAAAAAATATCCCAGTATCTTCTGTCTCCTCCCATCCTCACCAAGCATATACAAATGCTGAGCAAAAGAGACTTTATTTCTGACATTTTTGAAAAGCCAAAGCAATAATAGATGTAGCTTAAATGTTCTTCTCTGGGTCTTTTTTAGCTGTTGCCATTTAGACTTACTGCCAGCCTGCAAGGACATTGTCTCTAAGTGATTATTTTTTATTGCCAATGTCAATGAAATAGAATAGAGAGGAAAGAAGATGCTGTAGCAGTTACTAAATCTGCAGAGAATAATTTTCGCTGCTGGTGGCTTTTCTTGTCTTTTAATATGACTTTATTCAGGTGGCACCTTCCAGGGAACAAAAGTCTTTTGGAAAGGGAATGATCTGGAAATGTAATCATAATATTATAGCAAGGTGACCTCCAAAGGTCCATGGCAGGGCATCAGTGTGAGGAAACTTGATCTTCTGGAATAGCAGCAAAGAGCTTCCCAGCGCTGTAGAGCACCATTCATAGTTCCACCTTGTGATTCCAATATTGTTGCAGTCAATTAAGGCACGGGATACTTCACAGGGGACTCAGAAACTGGCACAGGTGGTCTCACCCTTGACCTTAATGGCCTCTGAATCAAATGTCCAGAACTTTATTAATGTTGGAAAATTATTATTTCAGTCACAGATTTGTAAACTGATGTAAAACTGGAAAAACTTATTCAAACCTCACCCATCCCAATCTGGACTACAGGATACTCAAAAACAACCTGCATTTGATACCATAAAATCACCTTCACAAGGAAAATCTAAGTCACAGAAAACTGAAAAGCTCCCGTAAACATAAGAATAATTTTCAGATAGTAACTGATATCCAGTTTGAATTATTTATCAGTTAGTTAGAGGAGTCTACTGGCAAACAAACCCCACATATCTTCCTAACTTGTGGGTGGATTTGGCATAAAAATTTTCCAAACCTCAAAGTATTTGTTTGCCTTAGTTACTTGAAGGAAAAATCTGAAATGTAGAGGAAAAGATTAACCTTATCTAATTTGTTCCTTAGAAATTAGGCAGAAAACCTTACTGTCAGAGACTGACTTTTGGGAATCTGTATCTACTTGCTCCTGATGGATAGAATCAAAAGTTACCAGTTTCATAAGCTTCTAAGTCCAAGTAAAATGGGGAAATACACTGACATACCACCACCACAACCTCTTACAAACTGTGGTGCCTGCTGCTACCCCTGAAATGCAATGGTAAAAACACCAAACTGGAAAGCTACCCCAGTCCATTAATGCTCTGGAGGCAGGATGAGCAGAGCACTTTTCATCCTGATGGAAGTTCAACAAAGTCTTGGTAATGCAAAGAACCCAGCTCACAACTTGGTCCTTAGGTGAAGGTTTAATTTCTCAATTGCTGTTCCTTTTATCATTTATACTGCTGCACAATACACTGATGAAGAGGATCTCATTGCATTTCTTCACACAAGAAGGATGCAAAAGCAGGGATCAAAGAAGCCCAACTGGAGAGTTGAATTAATGGTTATCGGTTGTATCTCCTTTTCCAGTGATGCAATTCATTCTAGAGTATGATACAAAATTTGTTAAGGCAGCCTCCAAAACCAAAATCCCTCATCTGAAATACTTACTTACATTAGAGGTCTGTTTTGGCCATTAATTTAGCTTTCGCTGTAGGTCTCTTCAGTTTTTAACAATGTTCTACGGACTCTTTTAGGCCATCAAAAAGACACTTACAACAGGCTTCACAGTGAACTGACAGGAGTCCACTGCAATGCAGTCATCTCTGCAGAGCAGTGAAGAGAAGCAACACATGGCATTTTGCACAGCTGAGTAGCAAAAAGTACTCCTCAAGGGCATCAGGGCAACCTCAGCTCTCAAACTACTGTAGGACCTCAGTGTGCACAGAGGGTGAAAAAGTGATAGCAAAGCTATTACTGGTTTAAGACAAAGAAAAAATTCATCCAACCACAGATCCATGCCATCTAAAAATCTTACAGTAAGTGACACAAATAATATATTATCTGTGTAACAGGGATGAAGATTTAATCTGATCTTGATACAAACTGAGCCCATGCTTCCAGCTAATCAAAATATTTCTCACCTGGTCCTTAGATGTTAATAAAATTTCTGCTGAAAAACACAGTGATTTCTCTGCTTTTCTAATACATTCATCCCAAGGTTCACTTGTCCATCTGTTAAGTACTTACATATGTTTGTTTTAGGGGATCATGTGTATGTGTGTAGGTGATGGGAGAATTTCTACTGGTAGTTTTATTGCTGTTGAAACAGATAAACATATTTTCCTTAAAACCCCAGGCATGATTTATCACAAAGATTGTTTTGCTTACTAATGAGTCCTCGTAATAGCAGGGCTTGATGCTTGATTTTTTTTCAGACATAGCAAGGTCTAATTTAATTGCTGCAAGCATATAAAACAAGTTTGTATTAATGGATAAAAATAATAAGATGATGATTTACTACATATTCATGAACTCACAGTCCTGTAAACCAGTTAATAATGCCTTACCGACCTTGATAAAATTGGTCAGAAGAAAAAAAAAAGGTCAGAATTTACTCTGGTTTTTGAATATTCTTACAAAGAAATCCAGTTCAAAAGATGGCAACCATATACTAAAACACAAGAGTGATTCCAGGCTGACCTTAGTTTTCCCCAACTAAGGCCCATGAAGGCCTTGGGGACACATGCACAAATAGCTGAGCACAGTAGTGAGGAGAGGAAGGGAAGGAGATCTGCCTGTTCAAGCGTAAGGAAAGGTCCTTGCTGCCCAGGAGGCAGCAGGAAAGCTCTTCTCAGTCTTGAAGCAAATAGGATAGTTGCCACTAGAGAGATTGAAACAACTGTGGGAAGACAGTGGAAGGATATGTCTGGCACAGATGATCACATTCTGGTTTTGAAGTTATTCTGCTTGCATGGGAAACTTTGTGCAATTAGAAGGGAAAACTCAGACCCTATAATATTGAGAACCACTTAGTAGCTACACACTTGTGCCAGCAGATGAGAAACTCATTCCTCCCTGTGTCTTGGGAAGAAGAACTGCCTGAGCAAGTCCTCCAACTGCACAATCTGGCTTGCCACAGACACAGCTCTAGCTCTGCAGGGAGAGGATTTGATAAACTTTCCCGTGGAAAAAAAAAAAAAAGGGGGATCTTCACAGGAAATCAAGAAAAAGATCATGAGCTTGGGAGTTGAATGGATGCAGCAGGAGCGGCCCTCTCCCCCCGACAAGCAGAGGAAAGGAAGGGAAGGCAGGGAAGCTCTGTGATCCTCTCAACAGAGCAGTGAATCTGAACTAACAAGCAAAGACAAAATTCAATCAAAACACGTGCTGGTGCCTGCATCATTATTGTCCTAAGCTACCTCATGCTTTGCCAAAAACCCTTTGCCCTCATCTCCAGGAGCTTTGTTCACACAGATAGCATATAAATAAAATTCCTGGATAGACAAATATCCACATTGTCCTCGGGTGACTTTTAAAATATGCCTTTTGTGCAAAGAAACTAACATTTTCTAAAGCTTTTTGGACCCATTCCTTCTGCAAACACAGAATACCTACGATGCTTTGTAGTACCGTTAGCTTGGTTAATGTTTTTTCATAAGGAATTCTAGCAGGAACCACCATTACAGAAGGAACTTGGTTCTTTGAACTGCTCTAAATAATGTAAGTTTCACTTTCATCCCAAGAAGTGTTAAGGATGCACAAAAACACACAGGGAATTTTGTGCTAGCACCACTGATTATATTACTTTCAAAAGAGATATAAAATCTTACCCTGAAGCTCAGAATTATTAGAGTGAACAGCCAGAATCTATTATACTATAGAAATATCACACAGAGAGCATTCATGAAAGAATTCACCAGACAACTTGCTATGGTACGAAATTGTTCATTTTGTACACATTGTCTCATTACTTACTTTACTCCTTATTAATGATGAAGTCATAATATGTGGGTAAATTAAAAGTCTTTCTGCTGCAACAGAGAAAAATATTCCAAAATTCATCTGCTGGGTCTTAGTTACACTGCAGTTTTGCAGCAGATTTAAGCTGATTCAGGTGCAGGTTCCCTAGGTAAAGGTTGGCTCCTTCCTTCATACCAGCATTAGCTCCACACAGCCATGACATGAGCCAGATTGAGAAACTGGTGTGGCTGAAAATCAGTTTTCACCCCTGGCCTCCTTTTGCTGGATTAACTTGGAGCCAGTCTGTTCCATCACGCATCTCCTGTCAGCGCAAAGGAGGCCACAGGAACATGCAGCCAGGAAGGAAACTTCTACTGGGACCCCACAGATTGGCAGTACCTTGACATCAAGAGATCATGAAACTCTACACAAGCTTTTCAAGCTTGGAGAAATCAACAAAAGAGGTTGCTCATAACCAGAGCAACTTGGAGAGCATCCTGTGGGTGTCAGCACTCACATTCACTGCTCTCATTACAACGTGTCACCCCTCTGAAGAGGTTGGTCCAGACCTTTCTAAGGGACCAAAGTGCACTCCAGCAATTCTGAGGTCTCACCATTTCCAAGCACTAAGTGTGCTGTGTGTCCTCCTTAGCACCCTTAAAACCTCTTCATCCAGCCAGGTCTATTGCTGCCTTGCACAATGCTGTTAATGTTATTTTTTAATAAGTTGCATTAAAAATGTTACAGCTAACATGAAAGGCACTTTACCATCACTCTCTCTGGGCAATCATGCCCCAAGGACTGTGTGTCACTCTTGCTCTGTCTGAGCTCCCCGTCACATTTCAAAGGAACATTTTCATTAGTTCCTGGGTGACTCAGGAATCTAATTCGTGTTTTAAAAGCAACTTGGGAACTAAAATTTCAGCAAAAATCCCAGGAAATTGACTCTCAGTCACTGACACTTTTGCATGCATTCCCATATGGTTTTGTTCTTAATTTGCCTAGAATATAATAGAAGCAAATTAGGCACTAAGGAATTGTGCCTTGATAGAGATGCTTGTATTCTTATGCAGACTATGTAAAAACAAAACAGGCTTCAAGTTTTGTATTCCTCAAGGAAAAATAAATCCATGAGACTTGATCTAAGAAACCCACTGTCTTTTCCCAAGCTCTAGGACCCGAGAGCGCTTGCTATGTACAAGTGCATGCCTTGGCTTCACTTCTGGACAAGATGTACACAGGCAGTTTCCATCTTTTCCTTTAAATGATAGGGAAAGTCTGACGCCCAAACTGCAAGGCAGCCCCAAAACACTTCAGTCATCCCTCCAGGCAAGGCACGTTACAACTAACATCCCCTCAGAAGCACAGATACAGCTTTGGCAAATTCAGGACAAAATCTGTTTTACAATTATTAGGCCAATTGTGTCTTTATCCTCTTTACAATTTACCTTGGTTGAACCAAAGAGCAAATCTTCCCATTGTCAGCTATGTTTTAAAAATACCTTTCTATGTTTTTCAATGTACTCTGGATTTTGTTAATTCGACCATCTTTGTATACTGTTGTTCAAAAATTTAGAATCTAAAGAAAAACACACAACCCCCCACCTCCATCTGAACCTGAAGTGTTCCCTCTCTCTCCACTATTTAATGCACAGTGGCTAAAAATTAAAAATTAATTTTTCTTTTTCTTTTTTTTTCTTTTTTTTTTGTAATTAGCATCAAGTGTTCCAAAGGCTACTGAAGGCAGTGGGGTTGTTTTTTTTTTGCACCAACTTTGATGGGTTCAGATCAGCCTCAGAGCAGTTAAATTCATGTAGTATTTTCAATTCTCTCCTGCTCAGGCTGCTTCTCATGTGGAGATGAGCTGAAATAGAAGTAAGCCCATTAACCGTTCTTCTTCCAGACCTCCTCAATACAGTCAGAACTTTGTCACGATTTTAAATACCACATTTATGGCCCTGATCTACTTTTATATTATTACTTAACCTTTTGGATGTGCCTGAGTTCACACAGTCAGGGACCTACTCTTCAAAGATAAACAAATTGTTGGAGAACTAAGCAATACAGGAAATTCACATGCTTCGGTACTGAATTAAAGGGTGGTAGGCCGAAAAAGTCATTAGCTTTAGTGACCACAGTGGGTTTTATATAGAAGAAAGGTTTCATTCCCTAAATTGGCTCACATGTTATTGCTAATGAATGTCTAACAAAGATTCTTCTCTATAAAATGTGATCATTTTACACGGGAGATTTATCAGTCGAGTTCTTGGAGAGATTGAGGCATTGGAGTCTTTTAAAAGTCCATTTTTTAAGTCTCTACTCCACATACTGCTTTTATGACCTAAAAAGCAAAGGGACTCCGCATGCTGTAGGGTTCAATTGAAATTATTGTTGGAAGGTAGGAATACAACAGTAGGACTGTATTCATCACAAGAGTTACACTTTTTGTTGCTAAAGCTCAAGAAAAGTCCATAAGGATCAGAGTTGCAAGCCAGCTCTTTCATTTGCTTGTCCTTTGTGCCGCACTTTGTCTCTCCCTCTCTGGCGGTAGAGGGTCACTTGGTGCAGGCAGCGCTCACGCACGCTCGCCCTGCTAAAAGTTTTCTGGCAATTTGTTCAAAGGTTTCCACGTCTTGTTAAAATGCTAACGCACATACAGCCAGGCTGTTGTTCGTAAGCAGGGAGCTCAGAGGGCCACGAGGTGCACGCTGGGGCATCCACGGGCAGGGGGATTGCGCATCACCCACTCTTGGAATTTAGGGTGGGTGCAGTTCCGAGCTCCTGTGGTTGGGGCTGTCAGCTTCCTCTGTGTTCAGCAGAGAGAGCTGGGCATCTCTGAAGGGCGAGGCACAGCATCTGCATCAAATGCTATTCCTTTAGCACAAAGTATAGGAAATCTTTTCCTCAAATGAAGACCAAATAAGCCTTTCAAAATCCCCTTGGCAGGCCACATGACTACAGGGTTTAGCATTATCCAACAATAATAAACACACACACAGAAGAGAAACCATGTGGCCACAGGCCATATGAAATGCAGCAGTAGGCCATATCAGACCTCCTGCTGTATGCTCTCTACTGAGGCAGGAGAGGTATAAATACCTTAGTCTTCATGTAGCATATTACAGCACTCTGGCAAAGGAGTCTCGGGTATTAGCAAAAGGACTGTGCTGCCATCGATAACAGCAGCAGAGTGAGAAAAGAGGAAAAGGAGTAGACAAAAGAAATCATACTTCGATGCCAAATATTTGTAGCTGTGCTCACTCAGGACTAGCAGCCCTGTACCTTCAAAGCTACCCTGGGGAAGGCAGCAGTTTGCTGTAGTTATTAGGCAAAAGGTGTTGGGCACAGGCTTCCTCTTCCATGGGACACTGAGATATAAGTCTAAACACATGCGCAGTCTTTAGCAGCAATCCCATCAATCACCCAGCATCCCAACACACAAGTCTTAACACAGATAGTCATCCTGCAATTGTGTGGAAGTGAGGGGAGCACTGCCAGGGATTGTCAGGCAATCTGCATACAAATCCAATTAACATGGGCCCAGCACAGCCCCAATTACATGAAATCACATGATGATGTGACTGGCGGCGTCTTCCAGTGCTGCTCTATTGCATACAAGCTGTAGCTGAGGGGGCACCAGCACCCTCAGTAAACCTTGACATGCAGATGAGTTCCTCCGTGTGCCACTTGCTCCACAAGCCAGGTGAGGTACCAATCATGTGCAGGGTGCCCAGATACACTCAGCACGCACAAGGAGATTGGGAGGGGACATGACCCTACCTACAAATATGAAGCCCTAGGAGTTGGCCAGAGAAGCATACGTAAGGTGGCATGGATGAGACCTTTTAGATGGGCATAATTCATAACAGCTTTAGCTATGCCACCACTAGCAACTGAAAGGTGCTTGGGACTGCTCTGTGGGATGGAGGCACACCCACATAAGCCAACTTGTGTCCATTTCCACTCTCCAGTGCAACACAGCCTTCTGCAGACCAATTCTGAGGAACTGCCTCTATGCTGCACTGACTCCTAAGCTGTGCCCAGCTACTGCCTGGGCACCTGACACAGACCAAAACTGTGCCAGAACTTCCTGATTCAGCAGGATCGACAATAAGAGGCCTGGGAAGAAAGATAACGTGGTGTGCAGACTTCCCCCTCCATTCTTGCATTTTCAGAATTTTTTTCCTCAATAACAGTACCTTTAACACTTTTTGTTTGTTTTGACAGACACTACAATCAACCATCTGTTCGTTAAACAAGAACATCTGATTAAAAACAAAAAAATCAGTTTGATAAGCAGTCTTCATCAAAACGACAGTCCTTTCTGCCTCTTAATCTGCTGTTGTTTGCCTTGTAAGTGTTGTTGGATACTACTAATGAGTCCTTGGATTACAGGAAGAGAGGTTAAGAGCAAAAGGCTATTTAGTTTCAGAGACCTTTTCCAGCCTATATCCATTAAAGTTTTAAAACAGGAGAGAAAAGGGGTGGTTGCTCTTGAACCCATTCTAAACCCTTTTCCTTTTGAAACTTACTTTGTAATCATTATCTTGGCTCTGGTCCTCTCATTTAACCTCATCTGCCCAGCTTCAAACTCATGGAACAGATTTGTACTGCCTTGGATTCCGTGCAATTGGCCGTTGTAATATTCTTGGACTTTTTTTTTTTTTTTTCTTATAACAGCATTTGATACCATTAATCATATTGCCATATGTAATAAATTGGCTGCCTGTGGTACATTGCCTCAAACTGTCACATGGTTCCAATCACAGTGCTGCCAACTGAAAGTGGTTGTTGTTGGAAACTCTGACTCTTCCTCTCCGGCGTGCCAATTGCAAGGTCCGCGGGGCTCTGTCCTGTTTGTGCTGTACATTAATGACC
Organism: Myiozetetes cayanensis; assembly: GCF_022539395.1. Lineage (NCBI taxonomy): Eukaryota > Metazoa > Chordata > Aves > Passeriformes > Tyrannidae > Myiozetetes > Myiozetetes cayanensis. The sequence continues at coordinate 45,433,277 of NW_026086604.1, forward strand.
TGCCGGCTGCCTCACGGCACAAAGGCCAGGAGTTACAAGTACGCACATGTTTGTAAGTGCTGTTGTACATAAGCAATAATCTGTTTGATATCAAAGTCACATCATTACTAAGTCAGCTTTTTTGACAGCATTTGCGAGGTTTGAAGGCTAATTCAGTACATCTCTAATTTGCAGCTTAAATATCTGCCAGAGTGAAAGGTGGAGAAGTGGGGGGGGAGGCAGGAGGGGAGGGGGAGAAGTATTAAATTTAGCTGTGCAAAATAATTCAGGGAACAAGAACACTGCTCCTGTGATTCGGCTTTTGTGACTGTCAGGGCTCTTGTCAAGTCACAGCTGGAATGCTGTGGATTTATAAGAACAATAGAGTTATTGGGGGGAGGACGTGAGGGGAAAGGAATAAAATGCTATTTGTAGCACTTCAGCTAACACTTTGACACAGGTTCTTTGGGTCTCTCTAAGTAGGCACAGACAGAGTGGCTTAAATAGAAAAAAACCAAAACAACAAATAAATAAAAAACCAAAAAAACCCAAACCAAACAAACACACCAAACACCACAACTCCTGATCCTTTACTGAAGTTTGTCTGTCTTTTTGTCTTGATTTTTTTCTCAGAGCAGTGAAAAAAGTCTATTGACCTTAGAGCCAGGCTCAGAAAAACAGCAGTGGTTTTGAATATTGTGAAGTGTCTTTCTATATAGCACCCGGATGTATGGAAGAGAAAGGGCGCTACTGTAATGAAATAATTAATCATAGAATGGTTTGGGTTGGAAGAGACCTCAAAGATTATTTAGTTCCAACCCCCCTGCTCAGGGTCACCTTCCATTAGACCAGTTTACTCAGAGTGCCATCCAACCTGACCTTCAATGCTTCGAGGGATGGGGCACCCACAACTTCTCTGGGCAACCTGTTTCAGTGCCTCACCACCCTCACTGTAAAGAATTTCTTCCTAATACCTAATCTAAACCTGCCCTCTTTTAGTTTAAAACTACTCCCCTTGTACTATCACTTGCCCTTGTAAAAAGTCCCTCTCCATCACTCTTGTGGAACCCCTTTAGGTACTGGAAGGCTGCTTTAGGTCTCCCCACAGCCTCCTCTTTTCCACAATGAACAACACCCACTCTCTCAGTTTGTCTTCATAGGAGATGAGCTCCAGCCTCCTGCTCATCTTCACAGCCTCCTCTGGACTCACTGCAACAAGTCATGATCATTTATATTATATGAGAACCCTAGCCACAGGTCGGGGTTCCCCCGTATTAATTACAGTGGAAAGGCAGAACAAAGACAGCTTCCACATTCAGGAGATCTTATTCTGATCTCCAAACTCACTGAGGTTGTTCTCCTCTCTCAAGACTTCTTATTCCTACTGGCTCTTAGTTGAAGAAAAGACAGATACCTCTACAGATGTAGGCAAGGGATAAAAGAGCACCATGGGGCCAGCTGTTCTCACTGAACCTTGATCAGACCAAGAAAAGAAAGCCTTGTAAACCCAAATGGAAAAAAAGAAAAGAAAAATATTTGGAGAGACCAAACACTCCTCTGGCATCCAGATACTTCAATCTTCTTGGTTGGACCAAGAAAGGGTGCCAGCAGTAGTGACGATGCAGTGATGTAAAAGTTAGCATGTACTGTTGGCCAGAGCATATACATAGAATCCCAGTCCATTCGTATTCCAAGGGCTAGCCAGCCTTGTGCTACTTTGTTTTATCTATAAATCTATCTAGGATGAATAATGAGAAAAGTCAATCTTTGCCATTTTATTGTCGTGCCCATGTAATGAGTTCACAAGACATTATAACCCACAGACTGGAAGAAAGTGATGATTTAAAGCTCAGCAACATGAGAAACACTAGGTTCATGAGAGCTGCTATTCCAGTACTAGATTTTGGTCCTGGAGTCCTTGACTTCACTCTTATATACAAACAGGCACATAACTGTGAGGCAAATGCAAAAGGAGCACAGGAATTCAAAAATTCTTGAAGAAAAAAAATGTATTATCTCCTCTGACACTTTTTTTTCCAAGAGATAGCTTTTTTTTTTTTTGTTCTCCAAATTGTTTCTCAGATTTGCTTGATTTTTTTTTTTTTAGAAGATAGCTTACACTATTGTCTCACAAGCTTTTCTTTCCTGGGAAGTTACTTTGAGAGGATTTTTCCTCAGAGATCTTGATCTTTCAGACCTTCACACCTGTGTTTAACTCAACATGTGATAAAAATCCCAGTTGTAGGATCGTTTGTGAAGAGGAGACAAGCATGCACAAAAAATGCTTACATGATCTCAGATTCACAAGGAAAAACTTCATAGTTGTCAAGTTAAAAATGCACAATACTGAATCACACTGTCAAAGAGCTGACACCTCTACAATGCTTGGTATCTCTACTACATGCTGGTGACATTTATGGAGGGTTTTGTTTTATTAAAAAAAAAGTTTCACAAGGCTGAAAACAAAAGCTCTCGAAAGACCACATGAAGCATTGCCAGGCTGACTTTCATGAACACATCACTTTCTGAAATCAGGAGCATAATTTTAGAGGTCTCTGTAGATGCCTTACAGTATTTTAGCTATAACAACCAGATAATAGTTTTAATTTTGCATTTGTTTCACAGAGCAAGCCTGTCAGGTGAATCGAGCTCTGCATACTTACAATGCTGTTTTGGTGTAACACAGACCAAATAGAAGACACTATTATCTTCAGTGGAGAAAATGCTTCTATTTTTTGATCTAGGTTCACAGGCCCTAAGAGACCTGAGTGCAGAAGCCCCAAATACCTCTGGAAACCCCCAATTACTAAAAAACACACACATCAGGAGAGAATAAACAACTGCTATGCCAGGTAACCCAAATGGTTTTTTTGCCAAGTGCATTACTACTTCTACACCAGGTAGTCCCAAGTATTTGCCAAATCCCTTAATAACAGGTACAGACAAAAAAACTCACTATAGTTAACAACAAAGCCTCAGAAGCAAACAGAAAACCCAAACCAACAACCCACACACAGAGGGAAAACAAACAAACAAACAAAACAACAAACAAACCAAACCTCAAACATACAACCTGAAATTTTATGTGGATTCCCTAGAAAGCTTAGCAGTTGTAACTCAAAGAGATTTAATTTGGGGCTCAAAGTTTGGGGGAGAAAAAAAATAAATAAAAAAAGAAAAAGGGTAATTCACATCCCCCTTCCCCGGGAACAAATAGAACTAAGATTCCCCGTTGAGTATTTTGATGGGGGACGGGGAAAAACACCAACCCAAAAACACAACAAGACAAACAACAACCTCCTCTAATTTGCAGACTTGGCAAATTACTCTGACTAAAGCAATAGGCCATTCTCAAGTACTTGCTTAAATTAAAGCAGAAGCTACCTGATTCACTTTAGTGTAACTTAACACACGTCAGGTTTACCTCCTACATACAACCTCTGTTGTGAAAGGAGACTGACTCAACAAGTGTAGGCAATGCTTAATTTTAATCTTATAGGCAGGGTTTGCCAAATGCCAAAGATTAGGTGTATCATTTATTGGTACATTGGATAAGAACACAAGTGTCTACAGAATCTCCATAACACTGACTGAGGGCACACCTCACAGCACTCCACAGCTCTCTGGTGACCACTGACAGAAGTGGAGGGAACAGCCTGAAGCTGTGTCAGGGGAGATTTAGGTTAGGTATTAGGGAAAGGTTCTTCACGGGAACAGACTCCCAAGAGAAGTGGTCACAGCACCAAGTCTATCACAATTTAAGAAGTGTTTGGACAGTGCTCTCAGGCACCTGGTGTGATTCTTTAGGCTGTCCTGCCTGATGTTGGCCTTTGATGATCCTCAGGGATCAGGTTCCTGAAGTATAGCTGTTTTCCAGTAACCATGCACAGCAGTTTTACTGTTAGGCTAAAGGTATGTATGCCTAAAATCTAGCCACTAATTATATAGAAGAAAAATTTCTAAGCCAAAGTTGCTCACCCAAGAAATTCAGATCATTATTTTCAGTTACACACCATCGCAAAAGAAGAAATGAAAAATTTTATTAAGTCCCCAGAACACTTTATTTTTTTTAATTTGTATGACATATTATCCCACACCCTTTAACTGTGGGGGTTTTTTAAAGCAGGTTGTGTTCTCGCTAACTCACATTATCATACATAACTCTTTCTATATGAATAATCAAATAAATATATGCAGTAGAATAGAATTTTTAGATTTAGATAAAAGGGGAAAAAAACCAAAAAATACTAAACCCTCCAGGCCTCTACAAAGTAAATTAAAGCACTTAGTGAAAGGAAATACTGGCATATACAAGGGCTTTGAATTTCAGATATCCTTCAAGAAGTTATTAAACAGAAACACTACTGCTGAGAAAGAGACAAAATACAGCCATATTTTCTTAGTGTATCTCTTACAATTGCAAAAGAAATAGTCATTACACTAGCTTAGTCTCAAAGTAATTTTTCCATTTTTAATGCCTTATGATTATTACAGGTTTTTAAAGAAAGCAGCAACTCATATGAACAACCTATTTGCATTCCAGTTTTGCCTTTCTAGGTTTTTGTCAAACTAAGAGCAATATACTGGGCTTTACCCTACTTGAACCTTAATGGCTTTGCTGTAGGCTTCAGCCAGTATTGCAGTAAACTGTGCAAGTGAAGAAAGGCATTTGAATTTCCCCAGATTTGGCTCTCAAATTTGCAGCAGATGTGCCAAAGCTCAGAGCCGTCTAAAATATTTTTCTACCAGCTGGTCAAAATTCTTTGCAGAATTTGTCTTCGGTCTGCTTAAGGGAGCCAGCGAATACTCCTCCGCAAAGCTCCTGTGACCCTCATCACTTTCAACATCTGCCTGAGAGCTGGCTTTCCCAGTGTCCCCAGTGCTGCCATCATTTACTTCATCCACTGAAAATAATTCCTCTCTTTCCAGGGAGGTCAAGCTATCGTCCTCACCTGGGAGATGATGTTGCAACAGACACCTCCTAGAAGGAGGACAGGTTGTTAAGCAAGTATAGTCTCTGACCCAACATTCAGGAGGTTCTTGGTGCCTCCAACAGCTGGCAGACCTAGCCAGCATTTCCAGAATATTTCCATCATCTGGCAGTGCAGGAATCCAAGAAAGCCCCGAAGAACCTCTACCACTGCAATGCACACTGGTAGATGGGGTGTCACTGCTAAATCTGTAGCCTGCAGAAGAAAGCAACAAAACCAGATCAAGCAGAACAAGTAAATTAAAGATCAAAATCCAAAAAAGAGTTTTTGTCCTACTGTCTGTACAGCGCCTAATCACCAAATACTTTATAGATCTCTAATACCATTTCCCCCCAGCCTCACTGTAAGCCTTTGAGGATGTAAATTGGTTATAACAGGACTAATGTCATTTGTCCAAGGTTAGAACTAAGAATTAACTACACTCCATTTTGTTGTCCTCTACTACTGTGAAACCACCACCTCCTGTGTTCCCAGAAAGAGCACAGAAACCTCATACTCAGGGAAATGAAGCCTGGAACTAAACTCAGGAACCATGATCATAATGTTCTTAGGACTTCAGTGTTCTACCAACTCCATCCAAGTCACTGCAAATCCATCTAGCATTTAACTAGTTCTGAAAAAAACTAGAGCCATAAAGAAAAAAAATTTGAAGGAAGGTAAAAGCTTAACTACAAAACTTTTGTGAGCATCAGTTCTTTATTTTGCTTTCTATTCAAGAGCTCAACTCGTTTGATTTACTCCCGACTCTTTTTATCCCCTCCACCTTACCAGTTCTTGGCTTCTATTTCTCTGTGGCTCTTCTGTCTTCTCAGAAGTACTCTTTTTCCCTAGTTCTGACCTTGAAGTACTCCTAGACCATCGAATACCCAGCTGTGCTCTTTGGAAAGGGTGTGTGTTATAGAGTGAAGCCTGCCCCAGGGCCCCCACCACTCTGAACAGCAAGCTGGGAGGGGTAGTTGGAGTCTTCCATGAGCTGGCCAGGAAGACTGCCACCTTGTGAGAGCAGGTCTATGCTTATAAAAACACTTCTGCACTTTGGAAGAAGGCTTCCTGCATGCAAAGTGGCTATAGGGTCTGGAAACTAGCTGCCTACCTGTTATAACAAAGACACCTGACAGCATCTTTGCCTTGCAGTTCTGCTGCAGAGAAGCCTTTGGATTCCTCAGGGCAAGAACTATGAGATCAGTAGGAAACTACTGTGCTGCTTCTTCCTTAATTCCAAGTTATGCTGGATAGGTGCAAACCCAGTAGATCCTACATGTCATATGTGCTTGATGAGCTGCAGCGCTGAGCTGCACAGTGGGAGATCCCAGAAGCTGGGAAGTAACCCCACTCAAACCATAGGGAATCAGCTTTAACTCCAAGCACTGCATAAAGATGCCTTAAGTTTCAGAGACAGATTTATTTCACAGAAAGAAGGAATTCTAGAGCAAATACTTTAAGATTACATTTTTTTGTTTACTTTTTAAGTAGATAGGAGAAATAGATCTTGGAGAAAAGAGCCAGAGCAAGGACAAGACAATATCTGTGAAAGTCAGAGAAAGGCTGGCAGCTGTGGAAATGAAGTAACAGGACAGCATAGGGATGTCAACTAGAGCTCTTTTACTTTAGAGCCCTTATTTCAAGGCAATTTTATATGTGCACATGGACAAGACAAACAAGGAATTCAGGTTCAATAGCACCCATTCACAACTGAAATCAAGTAACAGCCCCCTCCTCACCCAGTACCACTACCCCCATCTCATTGATTCACCTTGAAAGACCCTAGATTCGTCTCTTCTTTGCCACTCAGCAGTTTGTTGTCTGCGTCTTCTTCTCCGAGATCTGGCTCGGTGTGGTCTAGCATGCTGCTGGGCTTGGCTGTCTGCTGCAACAACAGCCCCTTCCCCAGGGGAATGGGTGGCTCTTGGGCTGTTGTGAGGAACCATTTTAATAGGGTCCACCTAAAGCTAAGAGTAAAAGTCAGTGAACAGAGAGTTAGCTCCCTGTTGTGGAATTACTGGTCTCAAAGGAAAATGGGAAAGAGGTTCCAAGAGCCATAAAAGCTTAGATGTACCTCATACGTTACAAAGAAAAAGGGAAACCTAAATGCTAAGTCAACATCAACAGACCTTTCCTAGCATGACAAGAACTTACCTTACAGTTTAGCTCTTTTGTGAAATGTCCTCCTTTTGCTATCCCTAGGTAGAAGCACAGCAGTAACTCCACTGATAGGGAGAGGTGGAGAGGACTAGGCCTATAAGTAACAAACCACTGGAGGAGGAGCTAACACAGGATGTTCTCATTTGTAATCAGCAAAGCCTTTCCGGGCCTAATGAAATTAGAAGAGAGCCCACAAAAGCTATTTGGGTCTTAAAGAAGTACAGCATGACAAAATTTCCTTGCTCCTCAAAGAGGCAAAAGAGAAGGAATGGTGAACCAGTCTGAACCTCTCCCTTGGCTTAGATACGCTCAGCATAGAGACAAGAGAAGAGCAAAATAAATATTTTTGCTTCTTCATAATATATAATCAAGATTTATCATTCTAGGATTTTCTGTTTATCTGCTGCAGTAACTGGAGTAGGTACTTTTTTTCTCTCTTCCTAATAACATTGTTTCCAAGTTCTTGTGAATATACAGTCTTTCTTCTGGACTACGTGACCCTTGTACAGGTCCAAATAGCTCATAGATTTTCAAGTGTTTCTTAAGCTTCTTCTAGCTCTTTGTGAATTTCTCTGAGACCTTTTCACAGTTCTTTGAGGACCATGACACATAACTAAAAAATCCCTCAGGCATACATCAGAGGCAAATGACTTTTTGCACTGCCTTCCATGTCCTAGGTACTGTCCAAAGAGAAAAGGCAGCTCTGAAACAAAAGACTAAACCAAAGAAAGAGTCATCTGACTTTTTTAAACAAATGTCACTTGGTGTTTGGAAGTAGAAAATCAGCAATGTCTCTGCATGGCAGTCTGTCTGTCTGCAGACCTGCAGGCTAAGAGATAGCCCAAAGTATATGTGTTGTGGGTATACTTTCTAGTAGTACTGAAAGCTCAGTGAACTTCTTGTGGGCATGAACTGTTTTGATATTTATCACCTTAAAACAAAACAGTGCTAAGCCCTGGGTTAGAAATGCAACTGCACTGGTAAATCTTATGTTTTCTCCTTGTCATATTTCAGAAGTAGCTAATTAAATGCAGACTTACTAAATGACTAGCACCAGGCCACGGAAAGCACACTTAGTTTCTGGGCTCTGCTGTGTACGTGTTCAGCAATAAAATGCTTCTTTCCCTCCTGATCTGTCAAAGGCAAGGGCATCATATCATGAGTTAGTGCTGAGGGAGGTGGGGGTGGGTAAGGAATGGTGGCCCAGAAGTTGAGGTGGACGAAGGGCTGATGATCCAGCTCATATGACCTAATAGACTGTGTCACTGCATTTGGGAAATACAAGCCTCCTGACACATGCCCTTGGCTGGAAGGTCAGAATAGAAAAGGCCAAGCTCAGAAAATGAAGCCCTCCAGCCGAGAAAAATAATCCAACCGTGGACTGGAGAAAGCTTTATTTCTCCCCCAACTTTTTTTTTTTTCCCCCCCAAATTTTCAGACTTGATGTGTTGCTGTAGTGCACTTCACATCTGATTAAATTAGTCACATTGCATTATGCAATATCGAATGTGACACGTTGCAATGGAATGTGAACAGCATATAAAGATGTACTGGCATCGCAGAGCTGCTACCTGCTTCTGACACATCAGTCTGCTAGCAGCAGGTAAGAGAAGTGTGCAAGGTCCAAATCCTTCCTTGTTGTTAAATCCTGCTTTTGCAGCTGGGCAGTAGTTTCTCTTATGGTTACTTACCTGTATCAAATTAGTAATTAGTTACTCCAAGAAACTCTTAAGTACCCCACACCTGCTTGTGATAATACAGAAGGAAGTATCTAATCAGGATTCAGCCTATCCCTTACAAGCACGCTAAATATATGAACTAAAAGAAGACTAGCAAGATGCAGAACATATAGATAATTGCAACAGACAGAAGAGGCATCACGTTATTATTTATGTACACGTGATGTGTGTACACATGATTTTTGGGACTGCAGGAACGCCACCATCAGGAAACTCTAAAATGTAGCTCACTGACTAAGCCTCTTCTGTTAGGCTTATATCAGTGCAGCTCTGATGGGGCTGGGCAGGGAATTAAAACTCCTACACCTATGAAAAGCACAGAGAAAGCTTTAATATGATAGTCGGCCTTTCTTATGGAAAATGCTTTCCCCCATGCATCGCAACCAAAGGATTAGAGAAAATCCATGGTAATTTGATCTAGTCTAGTCAACTACAGATGCACACCCCAGTTTGTATTCACTCTGGACTTGATGTTTCATCTGGGATTCTTGCAGGACAGCTTGAAAAAGACAAGTACAGTTTCAGGAGGAAGGTCTGTTGAAACTACCCACCAAAGAGGCTGTATCTCATTGCTGTTTTTCTTCCATGCTTCCTAGTAGTCAATACCAATATACAGTATATAGCAAAGGATTGAGCCTTCCTATGAAATGACTAACTAAGCAGTCGGTAAAGCCATGCGGTTGGGTAATCCACACTAAAAGACCAGAAAGGGGAAGTGCAGAGGAGGCAAGAATAGCTGTATTACTGTCACCACACATAACCTGGACTAGAAGTTCAGAGAAGGCAGCCAAGTTAATTACATTAAAACTTCTGGTACAGTCCTGGCTACACAGCGTATTCCATGTAACTTATTTTTCATATGTACATAATGAAACAAAAACTAGGGAGAACTTCCTTTGCTTTATTCATCAGAGGATGTAAGTTTTTGAGTTATAAATTACAACCTTTTTCTCTTCAGCAGTACTGTGCTTTTTTTTGACAATCCTGAATGCCCCTGGCTCAGGGGTTTTGGGGAGCACAGCAGAAAGCTCTCCCTACTTGGAGAAGGCTCCTGTGACCAAACGACCATGAGATACTACATGAAGGATGTTGGCATAGCTGTGAGGCTTTAGTAACTCAGTCTCAGTGAGTCTGATTGCAATGCACATGGTCACTACCTTGTGTTCCCTGAGGAAGTTGTGTCCCTTTCTGTGATTCTTTCACAGCATTCATCTTTCTTGTCCTGGGAAGAGAAAAACAGGTTTTGACAACTTTCGTGGTGCATCTTAAAGTGGAAGTCCTATTGCCTAGGGTATCAGGGCACTATATTGTCAGACAAATCCACAGTTACAATATAGCTGTGAAAAGAATAGTGAGCAGGCTATAATAATGAAAGTTGTGCTCAATCTCTTAACCACAATTTACTTCATGCTGTCTGATTTTCAGACACTATCATACCCAAAAGTGTTCAAACATGAATGCAAATTGATGTTCTGAATTTCTGGATGGCACTGTTCAGGATTCTTTTTCTCTCACTTTTCAGTGTTAACTGAGGACAGGTATCCCCAATAAGCATGTGTGTGCTTGAAGTCCTGATGTTTAATGAAAAAATTGTTTGACTAATTAAAATTTTAATTTGACTCAAGACCAAGGCTGTATACTCAAGAAGAAGTTAATATGTTGGAGTGCCTAAGACCATAGCCCTTACCTGCGAAAAACCACAATGTAGGGGTTCAACAAGAAGCTGAAGCTGAGCCCACTAAACTCGTCTAGGACTTGCTCACCCTAGAAAGCCTTATAGGAAAAGCTGTAGCTGACATAGAATATGTTTCTCTTTACTTGTCCCATTCCCTGTAATTGGCTAGTTTTGAATCTGTTCCAGTGTGTGATCCAGAAAGGGAGGACCAGTCCTATTCATGGACTGCCCTGGCTTCCCTTTTCTGCCTTTCTATGGTTCCTCTTTCTTCTCATTCAAATTCATACATATTTAGCAGATGAAATGAATAACAAAAGGTAACTGTGTTTTAATTAATGCACATATGTAAAACCAGTGCCTGCATAGCTGACCTTTTCATTTCTCTAGATTTGGCTGGGTATAAAAGAAACTGCCAACACAATTTTCCATTGGCAATGATGTGTTTATGACTGTACTGAATTGTAACACCTTCTATTTTCTGGTGGACGAATACAGTAAGGAGGATGTTGATCACTTATCCAGCTCTGGATCTGAGGTAACCCAGTGCAGTACTTCTTCAGAAGTTTGAATCAGTTCCAGGATAACTAAGTTGTGCTCTCAACACTCCCTGCATTCAGCTGCTTGAGTAGTCCCTGTTCTGAACTTTGGAAATTTGAAAGAAATACATCAAATGTGTGGTCATAAACTTGCATCTGCAGCATGTTTGATGCAGAGCAAAGGGTTGATATTTGAAGGAGGCTGATGAGGATACGTTCCCAAAAGATAATCCTTGGAGGAGGAAGCCGTGCATAGTACAGAAGGCACTTCAAGCTGGAGAGCATCTCTCAGGTTGGTTAGAAATACTATTAGAATTAGAAACACTATTTCCTTCCTCCTAGGCCATGGAAGATCTTACTTACCATATGTCATCATCAAAATCGGGTACTTTCCTACTTATCCTCTTACTGCATGCATCCACGAGTGGAATAAGTCCTATATAACAACTTAGGCAGACCTTTTCTGAGGCCTAGGAGGTAAGATCATGCATGGGTGGATGACCTGGACTTTAGCTGGTCATGACTCCTCATGAATGTGGCAACTGAGCAGCTGCAGTCTGGTTTGGGATTGCTATAATTTATACCACAGATGATGGTGGCTCCAGGCCAGGCCGGGATCTGTGAGGAGCACAGCCTTCGTACTCACTGGCCAGCCCAGTAAAGATGGAGAAATCTGACACTGCACCAGCAGTAAAGCCAGGATTTTAACTGCTGTTCAACCATTTGATTTGTCTAGAGACCTGGTATGCATATCTCAGTGCTGGGAAAAGTAGAGGAAATAAAATTTAATACTGAAGTCACTGGAGTGGAAAAGCTGCGATGTTGCGCTCCTTCTTCACCCACTTGGTTTAGTCTGATAAGCAAGGAGCATCCACAGTGCTTCCAGGAACACATGTGCATATGCAGACATGATAATCCCAGCATGGCCATTGCCACAGCCAGAGCTCTGTGTTTCCAGCCACCAACAAACCCAGTGCTGCAGAGGCACATAGTGGTGGCACACTGGGGAGCAGGAGCTTCTGCCTTTGTAGGAAGAGTCGGGGATTTAAAAAAATCCTATAAATTAGGACTGCTATTGCTGCTATAAAAAAACAGGGAAACTAATGTTTCGTTGCTCCTGAGCTGCATGGTTGCCACTGGAGTGCTGGGCTGAATGGGGAGAAGGTAGAATTGTTATTAAGCCTAGATACCATGAGACCATAAATTAAGGAGTGCAGGTATCTTGGGCTTCCTACAGGCAAGAAATAAGAGGTAGAGTGTGGCTCCTCCAGGAACTATTTGAAGTCCACTGAGATGTGAATGGTTGTCTAGGGCTTGTTTCTCTGCCCTGGCTCCATGGAGCCCTCACGGGCACCATACCGGTGTCTCAGTCTTTGCAGTTTGTATGAGTCCAGGCCTTTGGGCTCAGACATGCTAACAAGTTACTGCAGGGCAACAAGGGACTATTAGGAAATAAACTCAGTGAATTTATGCTTCAGGAAAGCAGCCAGACATCTCCCTGTGTACTGCTAGGGCTTGTCTCTTGTGGAGCTGCCTGCTGTCTGCTAAGCCCTGAGAGTCCCTTGAAGGACAAGTAAAGGGTAGTACCTGCTGTTTAGGGGCAAGGAAGAAGAAGCAAGGGGAGGTAAGGATGGCACAGGGCCACAGGGTGGGCCAGAGGCAGGTTTAGAATTAATGACTGGGATTGACTATTTATTTATTCGTCGCCCTTAACTGGTAAAGGCTGTTCTGAATCTGTCATTCAAAACAGAAGCAAGGCAGGCAGGTACTTTGTGAATGAGGAATTACCTTCGGCTCCCTAGAGATGCCATTTGTGAAATGAGCACTGTTAAGAGGCTACTTTTCTTTGGTAGTAGGAAAACAATGTCTATCCTGAGGAGCATCCAGGCGGGCTCCTAAGCTCCCACAGCTGGGTGCTTACCCTGGCTGAGCCCACGGTGTACCTCATCCTCCAGCTCCTACAGGAAAGAAATCCGGGAGTGGGTGAACCAAACTCTAGAAGGGAGCCAAATTCTAGTGTAACACCCCAGCATCTTGACACAGCCTCTTTCCAAGGAAAATGAAGGAAAGAAAATCCATCTCAGAAGGCTTTCACTTGGTTTTTAGTGGAGCCTCTCTATGCTGCCACAGAAGCCCAGCAGCCTCTCGCCTGTTACTTTGCACTCCATACCCCTGAAACACGTAACAACTTTGTTAGTAGATATTCAGGAAATGTGTGGGGACATTTTCCAGTTATTCACAGCGAGGCATCATGGCAGAGTACAAGCTAATCTGCAAGTTACTGAATTTGCATATACACTTATACAGGCTTCGACATAAGTGAAATGCACTTTCTGTGAACTCTTTAGCTCTTATACAACGTTTTCAATTAATATCTGCTCACTAGATTTAATAGATTTCTCCTACAATGTTTACAAGACTGTATGGACTCTTTCTTTTGACTAATTAACACTTCTTTAAATTCCTTTGACTAAAGCCTTTTGTTGTCTGGTGAATACTACTTTGATTTATCAGGCTTTAGATACAACTATTTGGGGGGAGGACTCATATATTCATTTGAAATTAGTCTTTAATATTTTATCCTTTCAGAATAAGACAATGTAACAAGTCTTCCACTATGTCATTTAGTATCTTAAAAGCTGCCATTTTATTTGTGATTTCTTGTTAATGGTGTCATTTCACTTTATGGGGAGAAACAAGGGTAACAGATTTTATCAAAGAGTTGATGGTTCAGGGGACTACACCTTCACTCCAAGCCTGATTCTGCTTACAAGAAATACACAGAACCATAAAAACTGGTATTGCCTGTGTCAGACGGCACTGCTTTGTGATGAAAATGATCTTTGCCTGAACCTACAGAAAAAAAAAGACAAAACAAAAACCCCAAACAAAAAACCAACTCCACACACAAACAAACAAATGAGGGGAAACAAACAAAAAAGTGGAGACAAACAAATAAAAACCACACACACCCACACACACCCCTCCCAAAACCCAAAACCAAACCCAAAAAAACCCACCAGGATAAAATCCTGTACTGCTTAGCACAGGTCGTGTCATCAGAATGGCTGAAGAACTGGAGACACAGTATTCCATACCGAAAAAGTTACTCAGAGCCTTTACAAAAACAATAGATTAGAACTGATGCCTTCAAAACAGAGATCTACGTCTCCATAGTTAGAGGAAAACTGTCTGGTTTTTCTCACAAGGAGCCCTCAGTATTAACCACACCTTTGATTTTCTCAAAGTGAACTTGTGTGTCCTTATTGGAATGCCTGTTTCTGGACTCATGTCATCAGCTGTGGGCATCTGACTCTTTTTAATTCCCCACTTCAGCACCTCTGCGCTATGATAAAAGATTATCCAAAAGAATAGTCAATCAAAGTAGATAGCATAGAACTTTGTAAGAGGAGACCTTTCCTTTAAGGAGCAATAAAAACTTCATTTTAAAAACCACACAACTGGTATCTGATTTAGCAGCCTTTGAACTCAGCAGCCCGAGTGTGGAAGTTCAGGGTATACGGCTATTTGTTCAGGTGGACACCACTGACACTTGGGGGTCATATTTTTCAGATTTTCTTTGCTATCATAACACTAAGAGATTTCTTTTTAAAACAAGATAAAATAAAGCTGACACTCCAGAGAGAGTGAAGAGGACAATCTGTCTCTTCTAATCTTTGGGGGGCTTTTGAGTTTAAATCATGCAACATGGTAGTCTCAGAATCTTCAAGAACAGATTTGAGTATCAATATTCACTAGTGAGTATATCCTGACGAGGTTAATTGAAACAGATTCTGAAAAAAAAAAAATCTGATTTATAATGCTCTAAGTATTACTCACAATGCATTAAGTATTAGCATGCTTACACATAAAGGTAAAAAAGCAACAACACACACTAGCTAACATTTTTACATTGTTTTATTTCTATAGTGAAATTTACCTTCCCACATGGAAAAATAAAGCAAATAGTAATATAGCTCCCTAAATATAGTTTCCATAATGACCTTATAATAAGCAAAGCTGGTGGCCTCACGTGTTATATGGTTCTATTAAAACAAAAGTGCCTGCTTATTAACTTACTATGCCCAGACATTTTTGCTGAAGTTCTCAGTACCAGGTGCCTGCCCAAGCTGACTGGTTTTAAAAATCTTTCTCGGCAGTATTTTCACAGCTATTTTCTAACCTAACTTAGAGAACCAATGAGGGTACTGTTCTTCCCAAATTTAAAATTCTGGTAATCTTTATTTTGAGATTTTCCAAGGCCTTGTGGTTCAAAACATGGGTCTGATATTTGGCACAGTGTGACCTTTCCAGTAGGAGGTGATTAACCGTGCAAACCCTTCAAAACGTGAAGTGCCAAGCTTCTGAAGAGTTAGATTTTAGCAGTCTCAGGCTCTGGTCCCCATTAGGCATGGTCCAGACAAAGAACCAGGATTCTCTCGGAGTTTTCAAATTCTTGCCATGGATGGGTTGGGGCTGGGTAGAGACTAAATGCAAGTTCCCGAGAGCTCTTTCCTCCCATGTTCACGATGGACTCCCAGCAAGGCACCAGCAGTCTGGCTTAGCGACAGTGGTTCTCAAGAGACCTTTGTTTTGCTGTCCCATGGGGAATATCAGAGAATTCAGAGCTGCTGAGGACCCTAATAATGGCCATCCTTTAAACAGATGCTGAACTTTGTATAATATATGGGTACACGTGCACACAGTATATAGAAGGAGCATATGAATTCATATGCACAAGTACATATGGATTGTTCTGAAAGGTCAGATTCCCGATACCTCAAATTCAGGACCCGAAATTCTTGAATACTTTGAATTGGCATTCCTGCGTGCCTTTGTTTGCCATTCATAAAACACAGACAATGGTCTTTCCGTATTTTATGTCAGTGTTGTGAAAACAACTCCTCCTTACTGTGTGAGGCTCACAGTACTACAGTGAGGTGCACCATAAACATGTTCACAAAGAGATGAGGAATTCTGCCTTCTGAGCAGGATTGGAATGTTGTGAGATACGTAAAACACACAACCAGACACTGAATGGCTGAAAGACTACACTGTGTAGCTGTTCACTGTTTCAAGGACTGAGTCCTGTGAAGATCCCATGGCAGAAACAGAATTTGATAAGCTAACAAAGAATCTTACTTGAACATGATATTGATTCAAGGACAGTCTGAATTCTGGATTTGAGATCTTGTTAGTGCTTGCTTATGCATCTTCTTTTGTATCTTGTATTTTATAGCATTCTTTTAATTTTGTTTGTGTGATAAAATCTGAAGCATGATGGATCACTTCAGCAAGCAAGCACTGTACTGTAGAATTAATTTCATTTGTGTCTGCTGAAAACAAATCATGATGAACATACTTCTTTAAAGTGTGCCAGTGTAAAATGACATTTAACATAGAAAATATCTTCAATTTAAAAAAAAAAGTAATGAATCAGAGAAGAAATGAACAAAAGAAACAGTATGCCCAAGGAAGTACTAATTTAGACTAGCAGAGGGCTGAAAGAGCTATTGAACAATTTCATTATCACATCCTTTTCAAAGAAGGAAGGCTCCTGCTTTCCTATTTCATGATAATTGGATGAAGAAATGTGGGTGGGAGCACAATTCATTGCAGAATTTGATGAATTATTTACTAATTAAGGAGAGAAACAGGATAGTATGAGCTATATTACTTTGATATGAATGTTCCTTTTATTATATTATTTATACACATGCAATTGTTGCTTTTATTAACTAAGAGGTTAATCACTTGAATGGGATGCTTTGCATTCCTTACAATTACATACACCAGCAAATTGGCTAATTTTATGTGAAAAAAATAACCTAGCAATTTTTCTAGTACTTATCTGTATGGTGCAGTTTAATAACATTTTTGCACTGTGTAAAATGAATAAACCAGCTGGTCTCATGTTTTGGCAGCAGCACTGCATATTGCAACATGGCACACACAGACTCAGCAGCCCTCATTGGGGTCCAGGCACACTGCAGAGGTGATGACACACAACTCCCCCAGGCTAGATGATGAACCTGATGACGTACTGTGCCTCCAGACAGACTGTTTATGGGGCAGGCTTGAGAGTGACTTCAAAGGTGACTGCCTCATATTTTTCTGCAGCTGGGAGTGCCATTTTGTTCTAGGGATATTGTTTCTGTAGCAAAGTGATCGCTGTCTAGACTGGATGAAATTAAAACTGCCCTGCTGTATACATTACTGGTAGTGCAGCAGATGCAGAGAACCCTTCCCTCACTCAGCCCTCCAGTTTCTGGGGCCGAAGGACTCAACCCTTCTGCTGCTGTAAAGCTTCAAAGCATTCAGAGAGAGCACTGGTGTCAGTAAGTTGCCTGTGAGCCTTTTACCCGGTACCATCGGCCAGACGGACACCGCCAAGCACCTTGATAGCAATTCCACTCTGACACTGCTCCCCAAAAAAAGCACATCCAGGACTTGGTGGAACTGCTGCTGTTCAGGTAAGTTCCAAGTAATGGAACATGTGCCTGAAGGAAAAGGATTTTTCATCTGGACATCTCTTCATATCTAGATCACTTCACCACACCTCCCCAGCCCACACTGTAGCTGTCCGTAGCACTTAAATTTTCTTTTTTACATACGCACAGATTGTTAAAAAAAAAATCCCAAACATATGGTCTCCAGACAGAAACACCTACCCCTGTTTAAAATATATAGAAATAGGAAAGGATCTCAGTTTAGATTCCTCATTCAAAAGCCCCACCCTTTCTTCCCTGATGCATATAAAACCATTGATACGTTAACTTCATTTGTTAGTCATTAGAAAAGTAAGTAAAAGTACATGGTTTGGGTTGATGATGTAGTAAGTTATTTAATGATTTTCACTGATTCAATGAAAAAATATATCTTATTGTTCACTAGAGATGGGGGATGGGAAGTTAATATACATTTTGCTTTAGATATGAATCTTTTTGGGAACATTAATGGATTTTTTTTTTCAATTGTAACCACATGGGGTTTTATTAAATTTTAAAATGAAAAAAAAAAAAAGCATATGGGGCAGCACAGCCATCTAGCTCACTTTTCACATCTTCATAACATACCACAGTACAGCCAAACCAAGCATTCATGACTGCAGCCCTGGGAAGGTCTGGGGAAAGCCTGAACCCCACAGTGAAGGAGATCATTCCCCACTGCCAGGAATACACAGTTTTTCTATTTATCAAGCTCTTTCCTCCTCAAGAGAGTATAGGAGCACTCTGACCAGGGCGTTTATTCTGTGTGAGCATCCTTCTTTTGCCATACATTACTGGGACACAGCTGAATAGTTGAGTCCAGGAGAAAAAACATTCTTAACTTGTCCAAGTCTGAGATGACTGATCTTCGTCTCCACTTGTCAGCTGTATTCTGAAGAAGACACAGGTCAAACATAAGTATCCAACATGCCCAGAACGTGGAAATCAAAGAGTGAGGAAATAGCAGTGATAGTAGGAGAGAAGCACAGTCTGTGTTCTCCAGTTGTCCAGGAAAGAAAGCATCCTTACAACACGGAAACATGACTGAACTTTGAATCACTATCAGGTTTGATAAAATTCACTTTCGGAGTCAATTTCACTTAAAAATAGTTGTTTCAAATGGACAAACAGAACACACACATAAAGATAATAAACAAAAAATTCTCATGGAACAGTAGTGGAAAACCTCCTATTTAGTAATGTCAAAATGAGCTAAAGAAAAACACAAGCATAATGTTGATTATACCAGCCACATATTTCATGGAGCTGTGGATGTGTAATTAAAGGAAGTTTTCCAAACAAATTTTCTTTTACGTTACTGCAATTATTCATTTCAGGAAGATCAAGTGAAAAACTCCATCAAAACTGACATCTTTCTCTTAAACATTTATTCATTAACAAATCTGTCTCCTTTTTTTAGTGGAAAATCCATCAATCAAAATGTTTCATTTGCCCCTTCATTTCCGTTGTTGAAAAAATCAATCCCCTAGTCTGGGCTGGGAAGCAGTCCCTGGGTGCAGAGGTGCATGAAAGGCTGTGTGGGGTACAGGGACCCTCAGGAATGGGCACCATCAAGCAAGAGAGTCAGGGAGGTCTCATCCCCTCAGGCACCGCTGCTGATGTTGTGCACAAAGCTGGTTTGGGGGCAGCAACAGGATGACCTTTCCTTCCTGGAGCCTCAGCATGTGGTATCACAGCATAGAGGAGGAAAGTGGGGGGAGGAATATGTTTGTTTCAGGCCTGCCCCTCAAACAGGCACAGATTCTCCCAACAGACCGATCCAGCCACATAACTCCGATTTGGAGAGCTTATTCATTTCAAGGCACCCAGTCACTGCCTAAAACTGTAAAAAACCTAAGCAGGGCTGCTAAAGTAGCAAAGGCATCAAAAAGGAACCCAGCAGTAGTGATCTCTCAGCTTGCAGGAATATGCTTTGCCCCTAATTTTGCCTCCTCTTGAAAAGAGGTGAGGCAAATACCTCAATGGGATGAGGCACTCTAAGATCAGGAAAATCAACAGGGCACAAATTTCCAAGGAATGGATTCACACACTTTGAAGCCTGAGGATGCCACATGTTTTTTCCTGTCTTTTATAGCTTAAAGAGTCTTGCAATTGCTTGGGTACTGTGTGAAAGCTCCACTGGTCAAGTGAACCCATTGTGACGCTTCAATATGGCTGGGCTAGCTGTATCTGCACTTTTAAAATGAAAATTTAATAACAGTCCATATGGTTATAATTAAAGAAAAATCCATTTACATTTTAAAATGCACACATTTTATTGAAAACAGGCTACATAAACACATCTGGGACACAGCTTTAGATAAAAAGCATATGCAGGGTCTGATTCTGTTATTGCTTATGCTGGAGTAAGTCAAAAATGACTCCATCAAAGTCAGTTCACAGGTGTAAGGCCAATGAGAGATCAGAATCTGACCTAGGGCTTTTCATTTCAGCAAACAGAGTATTGCCAAGTTTCACTTCAATCTTGCAACTTGGAAGGGAGAGGAATCAAAAGTTTATAGCCCATATGAAGGATTATTGTATTACGAATAACTGAAGTTTATAGAAAAATTATTTCCAATCATTAGACCTACAGTTCCATTCTCCACAAAAGCAGACAGAAAAGCAGGCACTGACCTCTCAGCTTCAGTAGGTTTTTATTGAGAGGTCTGTACTCTAGGAAGTGTCCAGATTTCTTCCATGCACTTCTGCAAGTAGTCCACCTTTCATTCTACCTTTCAGAGTTTAAAAGAAATGTAACTGCAAATAATTGTATCATGTTTAATCAAGTGGACTCTACAAGTACTTTGCAATATATGGTGTCTATTTTGCCAGATATTTTTCCACGGGCTTACCTTCTATTTCAGAGATAGACCATGCACAGATAAAGGATATGTAGAGCCAAAACACCTCAAGTTCTCTATAGATTATGAATGGGTAGAGAGGGCCTGAGCACTCGCAACATGTACTGAAATAAACAGGTAATGCAATCTTTCAGCTCTGCTCAGAACAGGACGTCAGCAGTGGCACACAAATCAGACAGAGGGGTTCACTAACTTGGAACAGCAGGTATCTTGAGGTTACGTGTGTTCCCTTTCTAGCAGAACCCAAAAAGAGTCAACCAAAACATTATGGCAGGATGTTACACATGCAATGTATTGCATTATGGGACACAAAGCAAATTCAAGAGAAATACAGTCCTTTTTATTTTTCTCACTAATATGTTCCACCACATGCATCCAGCAGGGCAGTAAATTAGAAACACTTCACTGAGGTAATGGTAGATAATTTATTCTGGTTTTACACACGGTTTTTAGCTTCTAGACATGGGAGGAATGATTCTCCCTTTGCAGCCAAGCTTCTCTCTTTTCTAGTGGGATTTGCCTCTCTACTGACCAGCAAAGGCTCAGGATCTGCAAGATACCAGATTTTTAACTTCGAAAGTGAGTAGAAATTTAGACCTTGTAATTCTAAGTGGGCTATGTGCTTTCATGTGTGTGTGTGTACAATATTGTGCTGAGACAGGGTTGGTCTGTGTCGTGTTGTGACCAACAGGACAAAGACATGTACTTGCACACTTCATTTATTCCACTGCTATGATGCCATAATTTCTGGGACAGAATGTGGTCACGAGCTAGCAGTCCATCACTATATTACAAACACTGAAGAAAACACTGTATCTTATATTAAAAGCTTAGGATAAATTTTAGGGTGGAAGGAATTAAATTACTCAGATTAGAATTTGGTCCTGAGACAAAAGCTACCATCCTCACTTTTGAAGTATGCCATGGGATCCTTAATGACCACAGATGGTTGAGACCTCGGTTTTATGTCTCATCTTAGAGAGACAGAACAGCCTTTATAGATCTAGATGCAACTAACTGCTGGCAGAAGCTGAAACTTTTACATTTAATGAAGCTGAGGATCTAAGAGCAAATAGCAACTATTGAACTTGTTATGGACAAACCCAGAGTCTGATTAAGTCCGTGGAGCATTCACTCAAAAAAACCAGCCCGTTGTGGTTTACATGTCAACTCTCCTTCACTGTTAAAGAAATCACCAAGTTCTCTGTGGTCTGTGGACACAAAAAAGGCACCTGCTCTGCGTACCAGGACCAAAGACTACGCTTCCAGTGTATCCTGTAAGCTGTGCTGGGAATGAATTCCTGTGGGACTGAGTTTCTCAGCTGGATACTCACCTCAGACAAAACATAGCTCAAAACAAGACATTTGGCCTTTGCAATGCAATCGCCTTGATATTCTCATTAATACAGAGCAGCCTGCTCTAGGAGCCTTCCATAATGGGAGGTGTAGCCTAGAAGCTCCAAGTGACAGATGATTTTTAGAGCCCCTCTGCCAAAGGAGGAGTGTTTCCCCTGGGAATTGTGAATTACCTTTCAAGTTGCCACAATAAGGTGTGTTATTTTAAAGAGCTTTAGAGGACAGGACTGTATATCAAGCCTGACAAAGCACACAAATAATTCAGGGGAAAAAATAAGGCTGTATTCTTTAGGCTCATTTCCTAAAAAAAAAAAAAAAGAAAAAGAAAAGCACATTAGCCTCAGTCTCTGGGATTTTTAGGGGATTTAACTCAGGGGGTTAGGTTGGTTTAATTTGGAGGGCTTCTTCTAAACTGGGCCTGGATGTTTTGAGTTCAGACCCCCTAGACTTGTGCAGTTTACAGGCCACTCTACAGCTCTCTGATGTTTTTGTGCTTTGCAGTCATTTTCTGCTGCTCTGCTGCCAAGCTTCGCAATTAACTGGAATGTACAAACATTTCTCCTGGGTTTGACGGGAGCAGAGACCTGTCTGTATGCTGAAGGTCATGTGAGAAGTTTCGGCAGGGTGCACTGTCTGAAGCGACAGCCTCCTGACATCCCCCTTGCAACCCAGCGTGCTCATTCTAGATGTTTTTTGACCATAGTTTGGCTGCTCTCAGTGTTTATTTTGGAGCTGGAAACTATACCCAAGAGGAGAGCGGTGTTTTTACTGCCCAGCGGGAGGCTGAGCCTGCGAATCGGATCTGATCTGACTCACCACTGTAGGAGAGAAAACAAGCACATCCTGAGCCTCAGTCCAAGTGCAGAGTCCTTACCTAAACCCCTAGCCCCAGGGAACTCCAAGAGCTGGAGTTTGGCAATCCTTGAGTCTCTAAAGAATTATCCATAGACTTCTTCCCATGCAGTCAGACTTTCACAGAGGAGGCTTCCTATAGCAACGGGGGATGACAAGGATTACTGTGATTTTGCATAATTCTGTGTAGTTTGAAGTAAGTTCTTCTTGTAAGCAGAGCATTCCCCTTCTGGTTTGTGGTATTTAAAGTACAGTTCTGGTTTATAATCCTTTTTACTTTTTTAACATGTGAAAACATACACTGGAGGATATATGGTGTATACTGATTGATCTTACAGGTCATTTAAAAGGTAAGATACTACAAATCATTAATATCTGAGTTATACCTGTATTAGAGCAAAATAACTTCATTGGAAGGCATTGGTACTGACTCACAGCAAAGGAGCTACTCAGGGTTGTGCATCTTGGCTGTCAGGTCCTCACAGGGTGGGGTGGGGCTAAATTTGAAAATCTCAGCCTTAACATTTGTGTTTGGCTGTTCTTTGTGCCAATGGCCTAAAAATAATTCCTATCTTTGTGAAAGCAGTTTCAACCTACATATGAAATCACTCTAAAATATAAGCATATTGTACAAGTTTATTGTTACTGTTGAGCACAGATAACGTCAACTTTGAAAGCAAAGCCTATTCACTTTCAGCATTGAGAAAAATGATATTCAGAGAGAACTAAAATAGGGCTTAACTGAAGGTAACATGAAAGCTATGAAGGGGGCTCCAAGGGAAATGCTATGCTTTCGCCTCTGTTATGGACAAAAGTGAATGAACGGAGCAGGAAGATTAGCAGGAAATCATATTTTAAAGCTGGAGACACAAGATAAAAACTTGTCTGAAAACAGTCTCTAGTCAGCAGGATTAATAAAACGCCAAGTTCCTTAAAAAAAAAAAAAAGTTCCTAATAATAAATAAGAATAATAATCAAGGCTCTGTTTTTATTGCAATATTTAGTCTTTTGCTCTTCTGAGTATGGAAGCTCAAAAGTTACGTGTCAGCAGACAAGCTCCCCCCCTATAGTTAAATAGATAGGTTGGTTCCAAGATGTGATATGATAGACATGTGTAATACTGTATAATATTGCACAGGGGCTATTTTATCTCTCTAAAAGCCATACTGTACAATACTGAACTAGTTTTGCTAGTCCCTCTGATGGATACAAAGTGCAAAGTGGTATCCATATGGCCCTATGGAAGTATAACATCACATTCTTCTAGCTTATACAAGTTTAATGGCACTGAATTAGCATGGGCTGCCCTTTGGTGCTAATTCTTTCTGCACTCAGGGGGTTAAAGGAGCTTCATACTATCCAGATGTTCAGTGGCTCCAGCAAATGAAAGATTAGCAATTTTTGCAACTGCTGCTCTTTCTTCTGCTCCCTTTTTAAAGCTGATATTTTCCTTAAGAACTTGCTTAGTATCTGAGTCAGAGGAATCTCTTCCCTGAGGTGAATCAATCAATAGGCTGCACAGGAAAAGGAACAAAATGTAGAGGAGGTAGGCCTGAGTTGTATTAATTTGTTTACAGGAATTGCCTTCCAGGGACCAATATATTCATCCCAGAGTTTCATTTTCCTCTGTGAAATAGGAATCAAGCACAGCATTATTTCAGGGCACAAAAATAATAATAATGAAAAGTAGCCCAAATTCCTTCAGAAATCCCCACCTTTTTTAGTGCTAGTGAATAACTGTCCCTTTTAATTTTTCAGATTAGGCTATAAATAAGTGATACAGGTATCAGAAATGCATCTGTCTTAACTCCCACCTGCCACTAACAAGGCTTTCTGGAGAGAAATAGGAAAAGTAGCCAAAATTAATTTTGATAAATAAATGTCAGCTTCATATCTACCAAACCTGTCCTTCATATACATACTTTTACTCGGGTTCTTGCTGCTGCAAGAGCTGTTCAAGCACGGAATAAGTAGAGTTCCAATGAGACAAAACCTTCTGCCTCAGCTGGCATTTTAAAATCTGTTTTCTAGCTGCAGCTCAGCTAGAATTTTTCAAACCTTAACAGAATTTCTAGGTTTCACATCTTGGTTTAATATGTTCTTTTCCAGTGCTCCAGTTATCGTACAGGAAGCAATGAATTGTCTGAGGCAGAAAGCAATGTCGGATGTGTGTTACTAGCACCGTGACTGTGCTCCGTGAAACTTCCCTAATGAAGACATGCTGCTCTTATTGCTCTTCCCCTGCCCTTTGTGGAGTCCAGACATGCACTGTGCCTGGGAACAAGCTCCTTCTCATGTAGCTCCACCAGCTTCTGCACAAAAACTAGGTGGAGATGGTAGCACCTCGTATTACTTAATATTAATTACTTAACTGAGTTGGGGGCATGCTGGTAACTACTTATTTGAAGAAAGTACTGGCTTAAGCTTATGACTATTTGAATTAATTGCTTATTTACTACAATAGGCTCTGTTATGTTTGTTTGAAGTTGATTCTCAGGGCCCTGAGGGCACTTGCAGCCTGTCCAGCCCCAGTCTTCCCTAGGGCTCCTCCAGCTCATGCCCATTGCTCCAAAACAGTGAGGGTCCTAGACACCTTAATCCCTCTATCTACATGGGGCAGAGAATAGTTTGGGAGCACTTATGAGCGGGATAAAAGGGAAGCGACCCTTTGAGGAAAAGGGTTCTTCCACAGCAGAGGACTCAGTTATGGACTTCCACTGATTCCAGTGTGGCCCATCAGCGATGCACTGTTGCAGCCTGAGGCACACAGCTAGGCTGTAAATGGCTCAGCACTAACATGGACCAAACTCCTGATGGTCCATGTTCACACACGTACTTACCTGGTACTCCTCCAGGAGTAGAGGTTATTGGTAGGGAGACAACTGTGTGCCGAGGGCTCAAGGCTACAGTGAAAAGGAGCTTTAGAACAAGGCAAATAGGTAAAATATCGGTCTCTTTGCAGAAAATCCCCAAACTTTACCAGATTTCATGAAATATGAGGACTTCTCCTTTGCCTCTATGCTTAATAATGGCTAGTCTTCGCGAGCGAAGAGCCGGGGAAGGTCTTTACACCTTCCAGCCTGTGCATTGGATTTTTTTAGGTGAGACACAGTGTGCGCAGAACTGAGCCCACCCTTTAATCCTAAGGTTCATCTGCCTTACATGCTTACAGAGGCAGTAATGCCCCATTCTTTTTCACAGTGGAATAAAGGATCTTGAAATCTGGGCATGAAGGGAAAGAGAGAGATAAAAGCAGGGGGGAATCAAAATGAAAAAACTATGACCTTCCATCAATTTTACCAATGTGAGGAACTCGGGATGGAAGAGCTGATTGTCTAGAACTTCTCCTTAACCCTTGTCCTCTCCTAACATCTCTGATATATTAGTGGCCAGCTATGTTTATATATTTTGAAAAAAATCCATTGAATTTTATTGTGATATGCTCTGTTTAGCAACAATTTCTATCACGGGTCAGATTTAGAATCAAGCATTTTCCAGTTGCATACACTTGACCCTTGTAGGCAAACATTTGAATATAAGTCTGGGTCATCAGACATCACCATTTAACAAAAAGAAATTCTCAGTATGAGAAGGGCTAAACCTGAGCATGCCACTTTCCTCTGACATGATAGACCCTGAAGGCTGCTTTTGTAAACCTTGGGCTTTGGGAAGGTGTAGGGAGCCCCAGTGGCTGGTTAAGAGACTCCTGTCTCCTACCATTCCAGCAGAAGCAGCAGTTTGTGGATGCAGCAGGAAAGAGTTACAGCAAAGAGGGCAAGGAGCAATGGAGAAAGTTAATGATCAGATCAAAGAATCCCACTCTTGAAAGCTAATGGCATTACCTCTGTGTTCGTAAGACTTACAAACTCAATCAGAGCATAGCAAGTGGGAGAGTACACTACTTGGCACCAAACTTAATTCGGGAATTGTGCAGAACAGTGATGAGAGGCAGGTATTTGGAGGGCATTGAATCAGCAATGATGACAAACTCACCACAGAGACTTTGCTAATCTATCAGACCAAAGCTGCTGTTGGCTAAGCAGCTAGATCAAATCCAAAGGCCTGTGAGTTGTCCCCAGTAGGGTGAGAAAATCATGACAATCTACTGTTTTAGATATAGTTCTTTTTATTTTGCAGAAATACATGAAGCCTTGCTTCCCAGAACATGGGCAGAGAACCAGACAGCTGGAGCCTGTTTCACTTTTTACAGCTCCTGGCTTCTTTTTGTCAGCATTCAGTCCCCAAACTCTCTCTCCAGGTAGCTGTTTTGTTTCAGGGCCACATTAGTACTGCTCTTGCATCTGTCATGTTTTACCTCACTGATTCTTCCCTCAGTTGCTCTGGTCTTTCTGGTGTTTCTCAGAGACACTGAATTACAGCCCAGTGTATCAGCCTATGGTTTGCTGTGCCAGCCACCAGGGACATGGATTGGTTTGTAGCTGATATGTTTTTGACCAAATTTTACTTATTTTTTGGTTTAGGGAATGGTTCTTCTCTATCAGATCCCTTTATGACAAAAGAATATTTGTGGCTTTCTGCAGCCATCTGAGAAGAAGGTGGAAGACCAGTCTCATCAACTGAAATTCAGTCCATCTTGTGAGAGTAGTCTAAAACTCTGCATGTTCACTAAATCATTTGCCTTTGCCAGCTGTCCAATGAAACAAGATCCTTACCCCAGTAGGAAACGCACTTCAACCTCAAGCCAGTTCCAAGGGATGACTTTATATCCACCTTGTAGCCTACCTTGTAGGCTACACATGCAAATCAAGTATTCATAAGAGCAAATGCGCTCTCTGAAAAAACAAATACAACATGAGCTCTGTCCCACGTAAGAAACCTGTGCAATTCGGGAAATATCTTGGGATAATCAAATTCTATGAGGAAGCTGTGGTCACTGGAAAACATTACAGCTTCACCTCTTCCTCACTGCTCCTTTTCTCTGCACAATGGAGAAACCATTTTCTTTCTATTACACTCTGTGCCCATAATCCCAAAGTACGGTGTGTTCCTTGTGTCTAGTTGGCTTCCTTGAGTCTGGCTGGCCTTGGATCAAACAACATCAGGCATCAAACAACACTGGTGGAAACCTCAGGACAGCATCAGCACCTCTGCCACATCACAGGAGTTACCATAATTTAGGCAAAAGAAATGAGAGTACCAGTAAGAAAAGTCACCTTGGCTGTCCAGCTCCTCTCCTTGAACTCCAGTGGCTCCTTGGCTTTTGAAATAATGTAGCACAGAAAGCTGGTCTCCCAGGCACTGAGTTTCTTCTGCTGGGCTCCAGCCAGCTGCTCTCTTTGCCTGCCTTCTCTCTTCATTGACAATTTATTGGCTGCCCTACACTTTTTTTTTTTCCTCTTAAATTTTCTGTTTTCTGGGCAATCCTTATACTTGACTCACCTGGCAGTATTTTTCCTCTGTACTTGAGCAAGAGCAAGTCAACTGCGAGGGAGAAAAAGAGCCATCCCTCACTGAACCTGCCAGTTCCAGAGCCGTGCCTGTTAACATCAAAATACAGCGTGCTTGGGAAATGAAACTGCTCTTCCATTTCAGTGCTAGCTCCTGCCTGTACCTTTATACTTGGCTTATTTGGATCATCTCAGAAAGCTCTGGAGGATGGTCTCAAACATCCCTGACTCCCACCTCACCGATGGCCTCTCTTCACTCTGGGCTCTGAGCTTAGTTTCCCTATTCCCCCTTCCAGTTGCTATGCCCAGCGTCTCCCATGGGTATTCATTTCTATGCTCAGCTTCTGAAAGCATGTTTAAAATCACTTTACATTTAAATTAGCTAAGGGCCTTAATGTTTGGATTATGACTAAAGAGCAAGTGGGTTGTAACTCTTTCCTCTCCTTTGAAATTTAACATCTAGAGTAAGGAAGGATGAAATTTTCCCCTCTCCAGCTCTCCTTCATCCTTTCTCCCAGCAGGTCCTCATGTCTACAACCAGTAGGAATAAACAGCCTGTCCGTGCTTGGGACTAATCAGGACTGGCCACAGGATGTCACTATTACTCCACAAACATACGGAGAGTGAGGTGTTTGTTTACAGAAGGGCAGCTTTAGTTGTCGACAACATATTTCACCGACATGTTCAGCTCTGGAGTGGTGCTTCAGGAGACACGTCCTGGTGCTCCTCAACACAGCCACGATCCTTTGTAGAATTTGGCAATGCATGTTAAGATGTAACTCGTGTGTGCATGAGCATGTGTGCGTAAGCACGTGCACTCACTAGCTTCAGCTTGTCCTAAGCTTGCATAGCCCTTGGATTTCACCTTGGATGTGGGATTCAAATGCCCAAAGTCAGCCAAGAATTGCTTGTTTCAAGCCAAAATCACATTAAGCCTCCGAGTATCAAATGGTTCCCTGTAAAACCTTAAATCAGCCCAGGTCCCCTCCAACTCAGAGTAGGCTCATAAAACTTACGGTAAAGTTCAGTTTCAAGTTCATAACAAAACCCAAAGGCAGGTTTCAGGTTTGCATTTGGATTTTGTTCTGAATGTTTGCGTAGCTCTGCTCAATGCAAAGTCACAGGCTCTGGATGGGGAAAGGCTTTTTAAATGTTTCCATTCTCCAAAACAGAGATAAGCACATGACTGTGAGCTGGTGCAGCTGTGGGGTGAAAATTCAAATGCAGCAGCAGATAGAAATGTCCATACAGGAGGAGTAAATCTTGATAAGTGCAAACTGAAACCAGACTAAGTAAAAAGGTCAAAAGAAAACTTCCCCATGCTGGAAAGCTGAGTATTAACGTCTCAGCATAAGGACTCTTGCTCTCTGTCCCTCTTACCTCTTCAATACCTTGTCCTTTCCTCCTTCTTCCTCAAGATGTATGAGCTGCTGAGCCAAGATCTGATATCTTGGGGAATCTCCAGCTCCCTTCCATGCCAGTAAATTTTACTGTTCACATCTTGCTCACAAAACATACCAATTCACAAAAATGTGTCCTCTGGTCATATATTATCCTTTATTTGTTGAGTCCTGAGAACTTATTCTGTGTTTACACCTCACTGTATTGAATTCAAGGGGTTTGTAGTTATTGGAACCATTATTTTCTCTGGAAAGGCTTTATATTATTTGCAATTCAGGAAAAAGGCATAAATATATACAAATACTATTATGTTTTTAATTTATGCCCTTTTTTTGCAAAAACTTGGGTGATGAACTGAGGCCTTTGTTACAATTTGGGGATCTTCTTGGTAGCACTGAGCACAGTTTTTACTCTTTGGATAATGAGGAAGCTAAAACACCAGAGACAGTCGTATCCTTTTCCTCTACAAAACAGGAATGTTTTTCTTGGTATTGGTTTAGAAATACCTATTCTGCAGTGCTGGTGCTATGATGAGTAACAGGCAGCAGGTGACACATCTGGAAGAGAGACCTCTACAGAACATCAGCTTGGACAGACCTCTCTTAAAAGGCAGACTTCATGAAAGTTAGGTACGTTATTTTGGTAACCAGACTTCACCAGTATGACCTTGGTGGGCTAAGATCAGTTGGATAAAGACTATTAGAAAAGTCTGGAAGAGGATTTCTTTGGTTTCTGTGGAGCAGAAATATAAAAATCTGTAGAAGTTGAGAGTTTCTACCTTATCAGAGGTGGTGAGTTTCCACAATTCTTATTTTGTGTTTGTCTTTTTTTGTAGTGTCAATGCACTGTCATCAACTCCCATGAGTTTTAACAATAAGCCTCAGACCTCAGCACTTGTTACATCTCACTGTTTAACTTTAAAGACTCTTGATTAGGAATTTGCCTGTTTATCTAATGTTCTCTGTGCTGTTTCCTGCCACCAAGAGGTAAAAGGAAACATAATTCAGCTAGAAGACTTCCCTTCCATCTCCAGCTTTCAGCAGGAAACTGATGGACCACAAAGAG
This sequence comes from Myiozetetes cayanensis, assembly GCF_022539395.1. Classification (NCBI taxonomy): domain Eukaryota; kingdom Metazoa; phylum Chordata; class Aves; order Passeriformes; family Tyrannidae; genus Myiozetetes; species Myiozetetes cayanensis. The sequence goes on from NW_026086604.1 coordinate 45,463,773, forward strand.
TCTGCTGACTCTAGGGCAGAACTGCTTCTCCAGCCTGGCAGAATTACAACTGTCCACCTGAATCTCGCTGTCATCAAGTTTCCTTTTCATTCTCACCTCTCTCTGTTGCTTTGTGTGTCTGCTTAGGCACAGAAATTGAGCTATCAAAGCAGCTACAGCAGGTTGAGAAACCTTGAGCTAGGCTGGTCCAAAGCTACACAGGTAATTAGTTAAAGAAAGCAGACGTTGATGCATTTAACAAAAAGGATAAGAACCTTCATGTTATGAAGTCTAGGAAAGAATTTGTAACATAGAACTGGCTGCCTGGGCTAGTTTCAGTTGCACTGAAACAGCAGAAGTAGCATATCTTGTCCAAAAAGTTGGGTGAAAAACTAGCTGGTAAATACCTGTACTGAACTATGTGCTCCTGTGACTGTATTACCAACACCACCATAGACAAATAGCTTAAAGCTATCTGGAATAGGTCTCATGATCTGCCTTTTTTGTGTCCTCAGACTATCTCATCTTTGCTCCGCAGATGATGCAGCCATTTACTATGGATCTGCACAAAGTACAGTTTCCATACTCCCCTCCCCAGTACCAGTTCAGTGCTGTGAGAAGGAGAGGTTCCAGCTACCACAGCATCCTTCCCAACAGTCCCTTCAGCTCATGGCACATCCCTGCAGGAAGGCACATAGCATGTGCTTGTCCCACAGCATACACCCGTTATCCTCTGTACAGATATGGAAGGTCAAGGCAGACAGCACAAAAAGATCTAGCACACAGGTCGGCTCATATTTCCATTGTTTAAGAAACTAAGTTGTAGATGTCTACAACCGAGGTTCAGCTAATAGGGCAGACCTATGTCATGTCTTATTGTCATTAGACAATAAGAATGATTCTGAAGCCACTATCACAGGCAGTTACGTCATCCGATCAGATCAGAGCATCATCAGTGTAATCCACAAGCCTGGTAGACCAGGCTGCTCTGATTTAGTGTTTATCTCTCATTCTTTCATGCAAGCACTTCTTGTACCAAGACTGTTCATCTAAGGAATGTAGTCCCTAGCAAAACATATTTATCCATATGTTTTGTGTTTAATACCACGTCCTTTGTAACTGAGCCACAGCTCTCAGAGCAACAAAGATGCATCCAGCAACTCTACTCTCCGTCTGTCCAGTTGCACTGATGATTCTACCAATTTAGATTTAACTCAGAAGTCATGATTTCCACCTTCAAATTACTGTACAGATCCTAATGTATGATTGTGTGCTTATATCCCAGAGGTCAATAAGGACACCTGTCAAATATGGTACTTTCTGTCTCCTCTCTTTTAGCTTTGGGGCAAGAGGAGCTGCTTTGAGGTATCAGAAGAAAGCACAGCAAGGTTTTTCAAAATCAGTGTGAATGCATACATTGTTAGAGTCCTTTCAGGTGGCACATCAGCATGTAAGAGTTGAATTGATTTTCTTTGGTTTTGCCATTCAAGTCACAAAATGCGTTAAATACAAATGTAATAATTTTACGATGTATCCACTAGATGGTAGCCTATCCTTATCCTTGCCATTTACCAATTCCATCAAGAGATTTTACACGATGACCAATGGTCCAATCCATCTCTAGTCATCTCATTGTGTGTATTTCTATTGTCAAGGAGATACCTGCACAGTGTACGCCAGCATATGAGCAGGAAAATGCAAAATTCCTCCTTGTCAGAAACGCATTTGCCCACTGTCCCAGTTCAGACTGGTGGAGATTTTAGTGATTCTTAGGAAGTATCCAAGCAGTATAACCTATATAATCCTGACATCTGCAGTTACATTTGTGTCATTATTTCAAATTCGTAACAGTCATTCACATTGGTCAACAGTGTTTTTTCTGCTTACACTGGCAGTTAAAATTATATTTTCAAATTTTGAAAAAGCTTATCTAGAGCATGATTAGCCTTTTACTAAAGGTCAGATTCTATACAGAAAGCCTAAGAGGTTTTTCCGCACAACATTTTTAAAAGAGGTAATCAGTAGTGGATCAATGTATAAGTCTTCTTCTGAGCCTGAAAAAGATCAGGATAATCATGGATTTTTGTGCCTCCTAAGCAAAATGCACTTCTTTGATTCATTTTTTTCCTAATACATATAAGAAAAGAGAGAAAGGGGGAGAAATACATTATTGAGAAGTATCATCCATCTTCACAATGGTATCTGTGTAATGACAAAGATAAATACAATCACCAAGGACTTTAAAGGAGAATTGAAAACAAAAATTACAGTGTTTTGTGCTGTGTGTGGCATAAACTAGCTGAAATAAAAGCATGCCACTCAGCAGCTATTCTGCTGTGCATGCCTCTAATCTCAGTCCTCACAGTGCTGCCAGGTAGGAGGTCGCAGAGAGCAGCAGGTGTCTGACAGACATTTCACTTTAATGGCATTATATCAACATGCCATGAAATGTCACAGTTGCCTTTAATTAGCTGCATAAGCATTTTATGCTCATATGTCTATATATGTATATATATAGATATATATATATCTTTCCAGAAATTCCACTCTAAGCTGGTTCCACCAGGCCCTGTAAGGGACTCCAGATGTGTGTGAAGATCAGTACTCCCCAAGGCAGTTGACAGGTCTCAGATACTGAGGTTGAAGGCACTCAGGTGAAAATTTGGGCCAGAAGACATCTCGGAGAGCCAGCATGAGCCCTGGCTTCTGTCCAATGCAGGAGGTGACCATCAACCATTATAGTGTGACACAGATTGCAGGCTATTCTTAGAAAACACACTGAGTAGATGCAAAGATGTTTCCTGAGCTGTTGTGTCATGAACTTCTCTACTAAAACTTTTTTAAAAAGAATAATAAAATTAGCAGAAGCCTAATTGGCAGGATTCCTATGTGCAGATCTGGAAGTACATTTACACCCTAAATTGTTTTTACTCAGCAACTGAAAATGCTTCCCTAGTTTCTGCATCTCATTTGTATGATACACGGCAGTTAATAGAACACTTAGGAGAGTTATTAAAAATGCTCATTCCATACCATCTTTGCCATTTTTATATTATACCAATGGGAGTGGAGCTCACTAATGCAATACTAAAGCCCTTCAGAGTTCTTACTACTGTACTTTTCTTGCTTGGTTCATGTACCATGAGTTCGTTTAATGTGGTCTGAATGAAAAGAAAAGAAATATAACAAGGAAAGTCTCCTCTGGCTTAAACTTGTGCTTGGTCATTCGATCAAGACCAGGTAGAAAGGAAGTTGTCCAGAAGCACATGGCATTTTTCACCCTTTCTTCAATCCATTATCACAGAGGAGCCACCACCATCACTGACAGGCTTGGCTTTGGGCAGCAATGGGTCTGTATTGAAGCTGGCTGGAACTGGCTCTGCCCAACATGGGAGGGGCTGCTGGTCCCTTCCCATAGAAACCAACCCTGCTACCAAACCCTTGCCATATAAACCCAACACATTTACCTTTTCATGACGTTAAATAAAACTCCACATCTTTCCACATTTAGGATTATTATAGTCACTTGCCCTACCAGACTAAAAAAGAACCCTCATTTTTCTCCTTCTCCTCTGCCTCTGATGCACAGACATTACAGGCCTTATTGCTACTCCTGGATAATTCACAGTCTGAAGGACTTCATATCCTACATCCCCTGCCAGACATATCAAAATCCCAGAAGAAAATAAAATCGAGAAATGCAGCCAATTGCAAAATGTGTTCATCAGTTGTTAAATTTTAAGTGCTAATATCTGACACAAGAAAATGGAGGGCTGTGTAGTGTGATCTCAGGCATATTGTACTGGCACAGGAAGAATGCAGACATGCTGATGTTTAAGGAGAAGTCCCCAAGCAGCACAGTTGATCATTTAATGTAAAAATCTGCTCAGAATTTAATTGCCTTTAAACAAAAAATAGGTGAACACTATCCCAATTTTTAAAGGGAGGAAAAGAAAGTAGACATTACACAGTCCCACAATAAGCGTCAATCATGCTCGTGCTGCAGCTACAGCATTTTGTACACCCAGTTTCAGAAAGGATACAGCAGAGGCAGGAAACAAGATGAATAGGAGCCTGATACGATTTTGGTATGAAAAGAACCAAAGAGAATGGGACAGTTTAGCACAGAGAGGAGAGTAATAGGAACAGGCAGACTGCTGTACTTAGCGTGTTATGAAAAAGGAAAATGTGATTCTCATAGTTATCAGAGAGTACACTGAATTATTCTTAAAGGCTGGTAAAAGGAAATACCTTCTACATGCTCTGCAATTAGTCTCTTTGTATTGAGATATCAATGTTGATCTCTAGCATGATTCAAAAGAGGATGCTTCAGAAAGTCCGGCTCCTGATCTGAACCTGAACTTTATAGCTATAATGAACCTGAATCTATCTGTTTAAAGTATTGACCCATCAAGGAAAGAATATACTTGCAGAAACAAGCATTCACAAATGGCATCTGAATTTCATGTTAATCTGCTTCTCTGCACTGTACATGAAGGTCATAGTTCTCACTTAACACGACAAAACTCATCAATGAAGTCTGAAAAGAGAAAGCTATTTCAAAGGAAACCTTTACTCTTGACAGTGGCAGTGGCTATAGAAGCAACTGTAAATGGTTAAGGATTTACTGGCCTAGGGCGGTCCTTAAGAATGGAAGATGTTCTTTAAATTTATATCTTATTTCATCCAAAATAACATAGAAGGGTCAGCAAGGCCTAAATCCCAGTGCTTATGCCAACCCTGACAATTAGCAGGCAGCAGTGGCAGCAGTGGCAGCAGTGCACTGGGGACAGCTGCATTCTTTTGCTCATTAGGTGCCACTGGTCACACCATTAAGAACTACCCAGCAGAATCCACATCAACAAAAGTTTCCACCTTGTTAAGATAGAAGGCCAGTCCCCTTTCTGGTGTGACCTTTTACCCCAGTGCTGGTACGCCAGCAGAGCCGCACAAGAACATCCTCCTACCAGAGTCAAATGCGAAAGATAGAGTACAATCAATAATGTTTTGGATTAGTGATCCTACAGTGGGGCAAAAGCAAATTCTCCCTGCAGACAAGCCCCAGCTGAGATCTATGAGGCATTCAAAGTGGGACAAGGTGTTTTGTTGGTAAGGCAAGTCAATCAACATGTAATTGATTTTTATTTGCACTCTGTTAAACCCTTCACATGCATCCAGCTGTTAGCTCCATCACTAGCAGGTGAGTTTCATTTTAAAAAAAAAAATTCATTTTAAAAAAAAATGCAAAATACTTTCCTGCAACACGAAAACTTTAAAGTAACTAATCTCTAAGCTGATCCTTAAATATAGAAACTTTCACCTGGTGTTCATATAGTGTGAAGGGCAAACATTCCACCATCACTGGCAGTGGGATTTTTAAGGTGCCTTTGATCCTTGAGAGACTAACGATCATTAAATAATGACATATAAACCCAAACCACATTGTGCTGGATAATCTTTCTGCAACCAGATAGTTACACCCCCTTAACACAGTGATGTGACTATTGATTACATTACAGGCTAAGCTGTGGCTAGCTAATTAATTTCTGTGGAGGTCTACTGGGTAATTTGCTGAGGAGTGTTCTGCAGGAAGCACTGTGGCAGCTGCTGCATGTTGACTTCAGGATTGGTAACTCTTATAGTGACCAGCAGCTGTTCTCCAGGAGGCTGGGGCGATGCTAGAAAATACAAGACCTTTTCAGAACTGTGAGTGACATCTTGTGTCTTGGTGCAGTCTGGGTGAGATTTACTCATGGGCCAAATCAAGTCGAAAATCTGCTATTAAGGTAGCTCTGGTTTTAGCACTCATCTTCTGCCTCAAGTAGTTCTTTCTGCCCTCATGTTCCCTGCTTGTTTGTTTTCCCCACACTCTTTGCTCACCTTTTGTTCCTACCACACTGTGAAAGTGCTATTCCATACAGCTCCTTGTTAATACATTCCCCTATTACAGGTGATGAGGTGATGCCCTAAAGTGAAGACTCCTAGACATGTGCAAGTGCCTTGACTCTTTTGATTACAGCAAGATTTGTAAACTAAAGCCACCCAAAAATCCACGCACGGTTTCAGAGCTGCAGCTATTTGTGCCAAAATCCCACATTTGGATCATGCAGTCACCACCTCTCAGCTCCTGTCTCAAACCCTTTAGGAGTTTTCTATACAGAATTGTCTACATCTTCACTTTTAGTTTTATTAAAAACCTTGAAGGGCTGCTCTCAAGCACTTTACTCTTGACAGAGCTGAGCAGGTTGGCGTCAATTTCGTGCATCCACCTGGCTGTTTCTCATGGAGCAAACATATCTCCCCACCTCCTCTACCTCTCCTTTTTGTGTGACTCAACTTAAAAAGTGGTCTGAGTGGTAGTCAGCAAGCTGGATGCTACATAAAGGCCAGTCAAAGAGAAGTGTGGGTGATGAGGGCACCATTCCCTGAGCTGATTCTCCAAGGTTCTTTCTGTAACAGGAAGATAGAGGAGTAACCCCTTCCTCTGCCAAAGACATTTTGGAAGCAGCCTCGAAGCAACCACATGATGTCAGCGGGAAGGAGGACAGGAGCATTCATTACCTCCTGGGAAAGTGGTCTTAGTGTGGGGTAACTATGCATGAAACAGGTCTCAGAGAGAGAGGAAAACATAATCTTAAGTATCATTCAATGAGGGATGGCTTTGAATAAAGAACTTTCTTCCAGCAAAAACCTTGCTAGTTGAGTTTTTGGCAAAGGTGCATCCTGTGCAAAAGGCAACATCCACAGCAGGAGGGAGAGGGAACAGATGTGCACACCACCATGCACAGGGCGCTGCACCAGGTGGTAAAAGTCGCCACTCAAATCATCTCAGGCAGCCAAGGGAATGGCACACAGATTGTCCCCAGGGATCTGAGCAGTATAAGAGGGAGAATATTCTCACTGGTCTTTAGAGAGGCTCTATTGCTTCGTTGCAGGGGAGAGCTGGGGATTTGGACTTGTTAGTAGGTGATTTTTTTTTTTTTTTTTTTTTTGGTGGTACAAAGTGGTGTTCTGACATCCTGTAGGGGGCTGGACACCGTTCTGGTATCTCTTGAACAGAGAACAGCTCTGCTGGGCCACTGCCAACCCCATTCTGCCCCTGATGCTGCAAGGGAAGCATGAAGCACCAAACCCAGGGCTGCAGATGTAACCCAGACTTAAGGACTGGGAGTGCTGAGGAAAAGCTTGTAATTGGAGCATGAGCCCTTCTGTGCTCTCCCAGCAGGAGCTCAGTCACTTTGAACTCTCTCTGGGAGATATTTGCATACTACAAAGAGCTACATCACAGGTTCTGAAAACTGGTGTTTGGGCTGAAATCTGTGTAGCTGAGTCCTGAGGAGCTTCCCGTGTCCTGGACAAAGTCTGTGGTGGAGCAGGGGATTTGTCCTGAACCTCAAGCTGGAATGACTGAACTACTTTTCTTCCTTCCCAGCTCACTGGAGACAAGAGAAAAATGAGTTTCAGACTTGTCATTTAGTACTCAGGCAGCCCCTGAGTTGTTGTAGATTTAATTCAAGTACATCAATAGTCCACAGAATAAATTGCATCAAATATCTAGGGCTACTGAGGGAAGGTAGATGCCATTTTTCCATGTCCTCATAAATGAAAAAAATACAAAATTTCACTGAGAAAAAAAGTTTTTAAAGGTTTTTCCCATTCTTTAGGGGCAAAAAAATTATTAATTTTCATCTGTCAAGTTTTCATTCTTGTTTTTTAATGTGACCCAGTAATGGATTATGCAGACTTCATTCCAGGCATGCAGTAATTATTCTGTTGAGGAAGGACTTACAGTCAGGGCATTTAATCGGGAATTTTTCACATACACTCATTTTCAAATGCATAAATAAATAATCTCAGAAGCAGCTGAACTCAGTATAAGTAGCTGGATTCCACATGCATATTTCTGCAGTTCACAGTCCTGTTGCCCGAGGAAAGAGTGAGACATTATAAAGTGACAGAGAAATACTGAATTGGTTAGAAAAGCTGACTTTCTCCTTTTGGTACTGGCGCCTGCTGTGACAGCACCCAACAGATCTTGGCTTTTGCACCAGAATGGCATTAAAATGTAATTGCTACAAGGTGACCAGACATGGACTTACGTTGTGGGGATTTTTTTTCTCACAACATGAAAGAGAAGAGACCTTTGTCCACAGTCCAGGCCATCTTAGAAGAAAGGATGAGGTTAAAAGCCATCTTGTGTGAGATTCATGTTGTCCCCTTTTCTATTCACTTATCACCACCTACATAATGACTAGTTAAATCCTCATGGGGATAACTACCACACAGATTTTTTTTTCTGGCAGCTGAAGTGAAACTTTATTGATTTGACAGCATCTCAGATAAATCACATACAGATCTAGAATGCAAGATTTCCCTGACAAAAACCACAGTTTGAAAGAAACTCAGACAACTCCATCAATAGTGACTGATAAAACTGAATATCCAGAGGGAATGTATAAGGCAGTAAAAAGCTTTTAGAGGGGGGCGAGTTGGGGGTAGGGGACTGGGTCAGAAGATTGCAAGATTGCCTGTAAGAAACAAGTGATAAATTAAGATTTAAAAATACCTCTAAATTTGACTGTGCACAGAAGTTGGCTGAAACGGTGAATTGGATCAGTTCTAAAATTTAAAAATTTTATTTCAGCAACAAGTATTTGCTTGTTTGTTAGAAAGGGAGTAGGGCGGTGGTACAAGATTGCCCATAGAAATTTGGAAGACAGTCTGAAAACAAGTCCTGGGGGTGTCAGTACGAACATTTGTAAGTTTTGTATGATACTGTCCCATGCCCAACCAAGAAGAGGTACAGTGGAATGGAAAAGAGAGGTCCTACATGGAAGAGCTTACACTGACCAGCTGGGTCTGAGACTCGTCATTTGGTTTTCTTTGTCGTTTGGCTTTATGATGTTTATAAGTGCATAAACCAGCTCCACTGTTACTACTATTATAGCAGTTTCATAATTTATTATTTGATCTACAATTTGTGCTTCACGACTGCTTCAAGTAATGCTGAGGTGGAGAAGCAGGCTGAGTCTCTTGGAGAGAGTTCCTGGAGCAGGAGGTGTGTGACTGGAAGCCAGACTCATCTCCTCAATCTGCTCCTGAGGCAGGCCTTGTGCATGAAAACAAATAGCAGTTTTAGGAAGCTGGGAGTGGATCACATCTCTTGGTTCATTAGCTCTAGCCCACAGCTCTCTCAGATGCTATCTTCTGAAAAGCCCATTCGGAAGCTCATCAATTACAATCTTCCAGTCTAGTAGGTTTTTTGAGGTTATTGTTAAAGAGCTGATCCAGGATCTGGTTTTGCTAAAACCCTTTTTTTTGTTCAACTCCCTCACAGCTTTCATTTTCTGAGCATAAGCAAGCCAAAACCTTCAAGTCTTTTCTATTCCAAAGAGCTTCCCCACTCCTTATCCTATCATAGCACCTCTTCACAGCATGTTTTCTAAGTCAAGTTCAGCCTCTTGAATGGGGCTGACCCAAACCATATGCAACATTCCATTTTAAAGCCATTTCACTGTTTCTAAGATCTCATAAATAGCAGTTTACACAACTAATTATTTTGTGGGGAAGACAAGATACAGTCCCAGCTCCCAAAGGCTCTAGAGTAATTTCTTGCACTAAAAAACACAACCAAGAATATAGCCAGGTAGGGATTGGTCTCTTCTTCCAGGTAACAAGGAAGAAGACAAGCAAGACCACTGCTGTGTGAATACTAATAATGCCCTCACTTCTGAGCCTTTGAGTTTGCATTTTTGGTGAGGCTAATCGCTCACTGAAAAGGGAATATGTGGGTTCATTTTTGGAGAATTCATGTATTCAGTGACAGTTCTAAACTCATGGTTACATTCCCTTGATCTCTTTTTAGTTTAATGTGCGAACAAATGAGTTTTCTGTAATGTTGGATTATCTGTCATATATATTGGATACTATGTTTGTTCAACAGGCGTGTTGATCATGAAAAACTACTAATTATGTCCATATTTTTTAGGATAATGTTAATTGGCCTTCATGGCAAGTTAAGAACTTTCCTGCTTCAGTAGTCCCACACTGGCACCATCTCAAATGTAGTGATAACTTACAACTGATAAAAAAGAAACAACAGGCATCCAATGTGTGGTCTCTAAGCAGGGAACCAGAAGACAAACTATTCCTAGCTTGCTTGCTTGCTTTCAATATAAATAATGATTCTTTTACCCTTCAGTTGCTTTTGCTCGTGTATGTCTATTTTCTTCTTGCCTTGTCTCCTTGGATTTTAAGGTGATTGGGGCATAGCAAACTACATTAGCAAGTAATTTGGCACAAAAGGTACGCAACCATAGAACAAAACTGTCAGAGCTGAGGACCCAAGAGCCACACTATTCATCTCTCATTTTATGTATCACATTTTGTGCTATACATTTTGTTTTAGTCAGATTCAAAGCACCAAAAATACTAAGGTCTGGCATAAACCACAATTTCCCCCTTTCAGCCACTAACAAGTACTTTTTTCCCAAAAATATGCAGATTAGGCATTTTTATAATTTTCTACTAAACCTTTTGTTATTTGGAGATGCAGTTTCTCATGAGTAAATAATTTGGGGTACATTAGGCCCAAATCTGGCACTGTGTCATGCAACTCCAAGAGACAGTAACTCAGAAGGCAATGACACCAAAAAAGGGAAAAAAAAAAAAAAAAGAAAGAAAGAAGATCTTCAGCAGTCTCCTCTCCAGCACCACAGTCATCCAGCAAGAGCTGTTCCTCTCTACCAAAGCAGGGCTTGATCATAGTGATCATAGTGATGCAAGTTACATCACCTTCTTCCTTCTTCTAATACTGTGGAAACTTCCTGGCAGTTTGGAATAAAGTAACAGAAAGTTGTGCTGAACAGTAGCTTATTCCACAGAATTCACTTAATTTGCTTGAAATCTTTCCCTGGATTTGTTCACCTAAGTGGTAACATGTAACTCTATCTTATTAGCCATTTGCTTTTTGAGATTAGCCATGGAACGCTTTTTTTCCACAGACAGCCACTGTCGCACAGGGTAATGTTCGTATATGGTAAATGGAGGCTTAGAAATTGCATATCAACCTCTACCCCAGAGAACCAAAAAATGATGATTCCTGATGCACACAGATGCTTTTTATCTTCAGGGAAATACCAAGCAACTCTCTTTGCACCAGCCTCTGATGCTGTTAATGTTCATAATTACTATATGTTTTCATAATAGCATATTAAGTTTTTTCTTCTTTATTAGCATTTTCATTAGCCTTTGTTTACCTCCTAAAATGAATCCAAGTTCATTTTAGTTTGCTTCCATGCTTTCTTAACTTTTTCTCACACAAGTAATTACCAACAAGTTGCTTTATTTCAGGCAGGGGCCTTAACAGGCTTCAGATAAGGCTTCTTTAAGGTTAGGGCCTGTTTAAACAGATCCTGCACTCAGCTCAACAGCCCCATGCACCTGGAGTAATAGTGGCTGGAAAGCTGGATGGATGAAAAGGACCTGGCGGTCCTGGTCAATAGCCAGCTAAACATGAGCCACCAGCGTGCCCAGGTGGCCAATAAGGCCATGGCATCCTGGCTTGTATCAGAAATAGTGTGGCCAGCAGGACCAGGGAAGTGATCCGTCCTGCTGTACTCACCTCCCTGGAGAGGCCACACCTTGAATCCTGTGTTCAGTTTTGTGTTCCTCACTACAGGAAAGACATTGAGGTGCGGGAGCGTGTCCAGAGAAGGAAAATGAAGCTGGTGAAGGGTATGGAGCACAAGTCCTACGAGTAGCGGCTTAGGGAACTGTGGTTGTTTAGCCAGAAGAAAAAGAGCCTCAAGGGACACTCAGGGAAGGCTCTCTACAACTGCCTGAAAGGTGGTTGTAACCAGGTGGGGATTGGTCTCTTCTTCCAGGTAACAAGTGACAAGACAAGAAGAAATGACTTCAGGTTGTGCCAGGGGAGGTTTGGATTGGATATTAGGAAAAATTACTCCTCTGAAAACTTTGTCAAGCATTGTAACAGGCTGCCCAGGGAAGTGGTTGAGTCATCATCCCTGGAGGTACTTAGAAGACATGTAGATGTGGCCCTTGGGTACATGGTTTAGTGGTGGACTTGGCAGCGCTGGGTTAGTGGTTGAACTTGATGATCTTAGAGGTCTTTTCCCAACCTAAATTATTCTGTGATTCTAAATGTTGTCTGAATTGTACCACCTCGCTGTGAAGCTAGAGGGGCCAGAGGTTTGGAGGTTGTAAGCTAGGTGTATCGCTTGCCAGGGTCAGGCAGCTGGCAACAGGTAGAAGTTCCTGTACAATCAAGGCTGGGTGATGGGTGTCCGAAGTTTATGTCTGCACGAAAGGGTGTTTGTTCTCAGAAGATTTACCTGTTGGTGTCTAGACATCTCTGTTTATAAAGAGAAGATGAAAGAGTGAAAATAATCCCTCCCTTCTGAGGCATCTAGATGGAGGATGAATTTAGGTCATTTTCTTTGCATCATCAAGACATATCCAGTGTTATATCAGATGTACCATGCACACACCTTGCGAAAGTCTCGAGAGTAATGCAAACTCAGGAGCTTACATATGAAAGCAGTGGGAACACTCAGAAAGACAATGTTTCAGCCTATCATTCTTGATAAAAGCCCAGATGGGTAAAAATGTCAGCTTTATGTGTGTTCCAGCCACTCTCAATCAATCTGCTTTCGTATGTAGGTTACTGAGTGTGTCTTCCCCAAAGCCTTGAAGGCTTTAAATCTTGTGCCCAGAGTGATGCCACTATTTTCATGATAAAATTGATCCAGGCAGACATCAACTTTCATTTTCATGGTACCAGACTGGTGGGATTGTACTTTTCAGCTCAATGACTCTAGAAATTCACATTGCAGTGGTGATGTATTAAATTGATTCTCCTTTGCTTTATATATTGCTAACACTGCACAGGGAAAGTGATTTTTTTTTTTCCTTTCTGCCCACATGTGGTGTGATGTAACAGAATTGCTCAAAACCAAGGGAATTTAATAATCTTTCCACAAGGTCTTACAGTGAATGCAATTAGGGTATTAAAAGTCAACCATTGTATTATTAAGTGCACTGAAAAGGATTCAATGATGAAATTAAATGAGAAAAAAAGCACTTTAAGGCCTGATGTGTAGTATGCCTTCCATTTTCTTGTCTTTTCCCACATCTGGTTCTGTCCCTTTTTTACTCTAGGAAGTTCCACCACCACCTCTATAGATTCTACTGCTATCATATACTGTATTTATATCTCATCTCATAAAGGCTTTTTTGTCTCCTCATCTTTTCCCACTTCTCTCTAAACACTCCCACCTCTTTTTCATCTCAAGCAGACTTCATCTTGCAAGTTTTCCTGTCCTTGGCCTCTTCACCATGTGGTGGTACCTTGCCAAATCATCATACAGTAGAACAGCTCTGGGCATCACAGAAGTGAACTACAGGATAAAATCACTAAATGTCTTCAGAACGCAAGAGAAAATGGAAAGAAATCTGCAAGCAGGTAAAGACTTTTGTTCAAGGGAGCAGACACAAGGTTCAGGTCCAGTGTTGTCCAGTTTGGTGGTGGTTTTCATAGTGTGAAGGCTCCTTGTGAGCCAAGCAGCATGCTGAAGTGGGCAAGGCAGGAAGAAGCTCTCAAAACTATCACAATTTTATGTCTCAAAACTCCTGGGGATTTTCTGGCCACCAGACAGTTTAGGTTTATATCTATCTCCTTGTTAGACATTGATATAACCTTTTATGTGACATAGTCTGGCCTTGAGGAATTTACCAACAGATTTAAACCTTCACTGATCCATAGGGAGTTGATCAATGTATGCTGTCCGTCGCCTGCAGTTCCATTCTATGTTCCAGATTCCTTCTCAGAAAATAACTGCAAAATTAAATTCGTTTTAAGGTATTTAATTTCTTTTGATTTAAATTGATTTCTGAATTTAGTAATTAATTTTGTTTTAAAAGTTTAATTTTTCAACTTTTCTTGAGTATTTTATAGACAAAATATATGCTTCCATATTTATATGCTACTGTCATAGCATCTTCATACATCCATGATACCTAAAATTGTTGTCTTTGTTGCAAGGAGAATAGCATTCACCTTAAATCCTTGAGACATTGAAAACATTTCCAGGGGTGCCTTTTGGTTTCTGTAGAACCCTGCAGCTTCCATCTCTATCAAAGTCTGTGACACTTCTCCTGAGGATTTGTTTCTGCAGAAACACAGGTGCTAATTCTCAGCAATTCTGCATGTCCAACCCGCTGTGAAAATTACAGAAACTCAGAGCTGCTCTAATTTATTCTGTGCTTCCCACCACCTCCAAGGGAGTAGCTCTCCAGCATTGTCCCATTTCTTCTCCCTATTTCCTTCCCTGAGGTCTCCTGGACATTACAAGGGAAATAGAAGTCAAAATGATGCATATCTACCAAAAGCAGGGAGTCTCTGAGTGCAACAGCTACACCCTACTGTGAAGATCCACTAAAGCCTCTTAACTTAAGCAAGTTAGTACAAAGGTTCCCTAAAGCAGCAGAGTCTCCAGTCCATTTTTTTAATAGGAATAGTTGCTTAAGCAGCTCTGGAAAGTGTGAGTAAATGCTGATGTTCAGTTCTAAAAGGGTAAAATGGAAAAGTCCTTTTCTTGTTGATCAATGGTTTAGCTATTCATGCAGATCTTTTATGCTTACCTGAAACAGGGAGGAAGATTAGACTGTTATATACATTTCTCATTTCACTAGCCTTGTACTGGAGTTTCATAGCTAAACTTCTCCAGTCCACAATTTAAATAACACTGGAACATCAAAAGGAATAAAGCTTTCCTTCTCAGGACCACAGGATGCCTTAAAGTCTAGATCCAAACACAAAGCCAAAGTTCTGAGAAGTTTGAATGTGACCACGTTATTGATTAAAAGTGGATTTTTTTCTCATATAACTCCCTAAGTCTGGTGCCTACTTTGGTGCTATCTAACACACAGAATTACTTGACAGGGAAGCCATTGCATCAGGGTTGCAGAGAGCGTATCTATCATACTTGAAGCAGGTCTACTGATATTTGAGGCTTTTCAGGCCATTCTGAGAAATTAAGGATTCTTTGCTAATTTATTTGTAGGAATATTTTGATCAGTCACATACCAGTCCCAACTCTACGCTGGTGCCTTCAACACCTACACCCTTCCCATTCTCTAGTCTATCTTTATTTCATTTCTAAACTATCAATCTTCCTTCTCCCAGTCCTATTTTTCATTTTGTTTTGCCTTCAAAACTCTTTCTCCTTCCCTTTTTTTTGTCTTTCTTAACCTATTAAAAAAGAAATTGAACTAACATGACATTTACAGCTGCTGTGACGTATATCTTCATGGTGGTCCACATCCCTTCCCAATATTCTTATCTGGATTGTTTTTATAGATTTATGTCACAGTGTGTATTCCACTGTAGCTACTATTCCAGTGGCACAACAAGGCCAGATTTTTAGGTTGCCCTTTTTGAATTACACACAATTATTACTCACAATTAAGAATATTAAAATTTCTACAGCATTCTGTCTCACCAAAATCTTGATCCAAAGATCACTGAGGAAGGACTCCTGCTAATGTGAATGGTCCTTACATTAGATCTGGGCACTTTGGTTGATATACTCCAAAATGAGAACATAACACTTGGGAAGCTGATGCACACTAAATCAAGTCTTTTGAGGATGAGTCATCACTATACTCAGCTCTGCTCAGTGACATTTAATAATAGTGTTACAGATTTCCCAAAGTAGCCTTTTATATCTGCATAAAAATGTAAAGAAGCAAATACTGAACCAGCTTCTTGTATAATGAAGAGGGTAGAATTGTGCAGCTTTTACCACTGTGATTCTTTTATCCCCTTTCAATTTAACATTCAGAGTTGGTGCTTTTGAAATAGAAAGACGTTTTCTTAAGGGATAACAACACTGCAGGGCTTGGAATTACACAACTGAATAAGAATATTGAGAAGACTGCATGCATCTCCCAGACAAACACTTCCAAGTAACCATCATCAGTAACTGAACATAGTCCCCCAGCCCATCTTGATGTGAATATGGTTTTCAGAAAGTACTGGCTCATGCAGCACTGTTGCAATAAAAATATTTATTTATAGACTTTTAATAGTTTCTCTGCCACAGTTGCAAATTCTGACTTCATTCTTGTGCCCCACTAGGGTATTATTTGCTTGTGGAGGAAGTACCAAAATATAAGGGAAAACAACCCATTAAACGCACAAAAAAAAGTCTATTGGATTTCATCACTTGGTATGCATTTCTTTGTGGCTTTCCAAAGAATGATGTAAAGCATCAAACCACAGTTGTCTAATGTATCCTGCGTGTTATGGGGTTTCAGATGATCTGGTAGGTGCTAACTTCTCCCAAGACCATGACCTGCTGCTGGAAGAGAAGTACTGGGCTGAGTTCCCTTAGGTTAGCTCCATTGGGAGATGGAGCTCACTCTGGCATTCTGTAGGTTTGTGTTGGCTCTTGTGCACAGGAATTTTTCTGCCCAATCAAGCTCTGAGAAAAAAGGCTCCTGAGTCTTTTGTATATGAAAGAGCTCAAAAGTAAGAATTTTTTTTTTAAATGCCAATACAGGAAAAATGCAAGAGCTAGATGGGCACAGTGTGGGGGAAAACATTTTATAGTGATGGAGTCAGAGCAACTCCACACTTTAGGATAGTAGAAAGACAAAAATCCACAATTAATCATACTCATACTAGTTAATGTGCGACTGACTAGATGTCTACAGACATAATGATCACCAGATCACTGCAAATGTGTTGGTGACTGTAAACAAATATGAGGAGTCTAAAAACTAGGATGGACGAGCTGAAATGCCTGGTTTAAAATTGAAGTATCCCTATATGCACACCTATTATTTAGGAGGATAAAGATGATCAGTGAGACATTGTAAGGCTATGATATAAAGGAGACTCAATCAACAAATTGATTCAAGTTTTAAAGTATTAGGGAATATAGGATTAAACAATCACCTTAGAAAGAACTTGTAACATGGCTTGGAATTCCACGTGCATTAGCAGTGCAGATTTTTAGTCTTCCACAACCCTCTGAGGAAGAGAGATTAATAAACCAGAGAAGGAATACAAGGATCAGATGCTCCCACACAAACCTGCTACATCTCTGCATCAATTTTAACACAAGGGTTGTTTTTCAGATGTGGAAAACAACTCCTTGGAGCAGCTAGTCTGAGCATTTGCAAGAACAGGTGTAAATTGTGGGTTTACTTGGTTTTAAGTAGGATTTAAAAAAAGGTTCAAAATGCAACTCTGACCCTATAATAGGAACTGTAACGCATTCAAATTTGGTGCCTTTTCTTTCAGAGGAAAAAAATTCTAAAAATCACACTAAGTAACATTTGATTTTTAAAAGTAGAGCTACATAAAAATCAGCAAATTATTAAAAGCAAAATAAAGAGAGCTACTAAAATAGATAAAATGCTTTTTTGTTGTTGTGGAGGATGTCTGTGGACTACACATCAGAAGCTCAGGTTAAAGATATATTACTGCAAAAGATCCAAACATGCCAGTATGGAAAACGTTAGAATAAAGGAGACTATTATGCATAACAGAGCATTTTAAAAAAATTAAAAAAGGTAAATTCATGTATAGGTGAGTAAATAGACAAGAATATGAACTTTTAAATATAGAATATTCATCTAAATTATATATATACATGGATGCTAAGATATACTAATGCAAGAAAGAAAGATTTAGAAGCATCTGACTCTACAGAAAGCAAAAAGCCTACAAGAAAGTTTGTGGGATCAAAAATCATTAAAAAGAAGCACACTGAAAAAAGGTAGCTGACTTATTAGTATTATCACGCACATCAGAAGTCAGAAATTTTTCACGCCTCACACATGGGGAATGAACTCAAAAGATGTATTACAAAAAAAGTGTCAGTGAAGATGTTTCAGAGAAAATTAGTAATTCAAATTGTAACAAATCAGGAGGTAGGATTATTTTTTTTTTAACCCAAGAGCTCTGAAAGAACTCAAATATGAAGTTGATCACAACTATTTTAGTTTGAATGATAGTTTATCTGACAGTCCTATTTCATAACACAGGACTGAAAAATGGCAGCCATGACCCTAGCCTTAAGGGAAGCCTTGCAAGGGCAAGCCTGAGAACTACAGAACAGTAAATCTGACTTTGGCACCAGGAAAATGCTTAAAGATATAATAAAAAGTGGTATTGAGAGACCGAGGACTAAATCAGTTTTGGAAAAAGTCAACAGCTGTTGGTGCTCTTGAAACTGTTTTGAAGACGTCAGGTAAGCATATCAGTAAGTGGTGTTCAGTTCACTTAGTAGGGTTTATTTGTGACTGTACAGCATATTGAAACTTCCAGCTCACAAACCCACCAGGCTTTCAGCTGATGGAAGAGGGATGTCTTTTCTGGTCTTATAAGGCATCACATGATGATTTCCCAAGGCTCTCAGTGATATCCCTGTCTCCACCAAAGCAAATTGGAGGCTTGTTAGACGCAGGACAAGGCTGGGAGCTTTTAAGTTTTTTCTGTTCTGCTTATGCATTAGCAGTGGCACATCCCCTTGTAGTGCTTCTGTATGTACTTTATTTATTATCTTTCTTGTCTTCCTTTTAATGAGTTATTTTTATTTGAATTCTATTTTTCTGTTGCTTATCACCCCAAGTGCCTCTGCAGGAGAGGGGGACATACTGTGCCCTTGGTAAATTAAGTATTAATTACATGATTAATTATTATTATGTTCAGCTCCCTGGAAGGTTTTATACAAAGACAGTTAAAACGCATATATTCTCTAAGGTATGTCTGCAGAGTGATTATGGACTTCACGCTTATACAAAGCTATTGATTTTTCTCATGTACTTGAGTCTATAATACCATATTCTGTTCCAAATAAACACTATTTTAATATGTTCTTCCTCTTTCATGATCAAGTTTAGTATAAAATTTTTTGGAAAGGAAAAAAAACAAAGCTGTACAATTTCTCATGTGTAGACAGAAATTTGTTTCCAGAAAATAACCTGTTCCCTTGGCAAATTGTACTTAACCTTTGTTTTCATTGGTTGCTTTATATTGCCATTTTGCTTCCACACAACATCATGATGACATTAATGAACCTTGTAGGCAGTGAAAGAGTTTGCACTCATTGGTGAACTCATAAGAAACCTTGCAGGTATTTTTAAGCAAGATCTGCTTTGGCAGTTATTACCACGTCAACAGCAGTCCGAGGCCATGGGGAGTTTACATTCTAATTTATTTCAGAGGTGCTTGTGACCCCTTTGGATTTTTGTGCCTCCCAGTTTTCCTTCAGAAGCTGAAGAGCAGCACCTGCATGTTGGAGGGTGAGTACAGCCCTCCCTGGGCTCAGGGGTACCCCCCACTCACCCCTCTGCTAGGGGTTCACAGCACTAGGCAGAATGTCCTTCTGTACATGTGCATCCATTCAATAAAGCTGTGAAGGCAGATACTTATGAAAACTCCAAAAGACAGAGACGAAGAGAGGACTATGGAAATTCAGGGTGAAAGAGGTGTACAGACAGCGTGGGCTGCAGACCCTTCTCCATGAGGCTTCTCCAGGAGCAATTCTACAACATGGCAAGCCACACTCTTGAAGACCAGAGACACAGAAAATGGGGTTTCCTCCACCAGGGAGCATTTGGCCACATCTTACTTCTGTGTCTGACTCAAGCAAAGTCTGTTCCTCCTCCTCCTCCTGATCCTCACGTGATGGTGGTGAGGGGGGAAGATCTTAGTTAAAAGGTTCAGTTTGAGAGAGCATTTCACAGTCTCACATTCTCAGCCAGGGCTGGAATATGGTATGGTGGGTAAGTAAGAGCAACTCTCTATAAAATGATGAAATAGCATAATCCAGCTGTCACCACAGAGTTTGAAGTCCCATTAGAGAGAAGGAAAAACTCTGTTAGAGAAGAACCAAATAAGTTATACTTTAGGTACTCTGCAGGAAATGTCTTGAGCTGACCTACTTGTGCAACAGGAACTGGAGTCATGATCTGGACTCATGCAGGGAGACAGAGCTGAAGCAAAACTTCTTCCTTCCGAGCAGCTTTGACATATGAATGGGAGTGCTGCTGGAGTGGGACACCTTCAGTCCCCAGATAACTCTGTCCAACAGAGCCAGTGCAGGGAAGGAGGTGGCAGGAGATACGAGCACCAGGGCTTGAGTGTTGAGCCAGCTTCCCTTGCTTGCCTTCAGTCCCTAGATTTGAGGCACTGTCCTATTATACATCCTTCAGCTGCATGTGAAGCACCATCAGGAGGCAGAAAGCAGTAGGAAAAGAAAGGCGTTGCAGGCATCACAACAAGGGAGCAGAGTGCACAGAGGACTGCAGCAATAAGTGACAGCAGCCACAACTCCACCGCCCTTCTCAGAAATCACCAGAAGCTCCCAAAGCTCGGCACTGCTGGCACAGAGACAGCCCAGACCCCTGCCCCAGCTCTGCCCCTCGTGTCAGAGGACTGCTGGTGAGCCACCCCACTGCAGTGCCACCCAGAAGCTTGGCACGTACCGGCTCGTACAACTGCACATCCAGGAGCAGCTGCAGCCAATGGTAAATAGCAGTTGTAAAGCAGGGATGTTCACGGACTCAAACTTTAAGCTCTGTCCCTAAAATGAATTGGAAGCATCTGGCTGTTTTGCTTTTGGTGGGTAATGATGCAGCCCCGTCGCAAGCCCAGATGTGATTCTACATTCCTGCAGCTGTTCTGGTGGGAGTTTCAACACCCGAAACATCTGCTATTGGGAATCAGAGGCACGGTACTTACATGATCTTTTAGGGCTGTTATTTTTGTATGTTTGCAATTTTGGGGTTTTTTTTTCCTTTGGAAAATACATTTCATTTATGTAACATCATTTTCTGTTTGTCTGGTAGTGACCACTCCCCCAGTGAGAGGGTATTCCCACATAAAGTTGTTCTACATGTCTGCAGCACCATGCGTGAAACGCAGCAGATTCAGGGTGTCACAAATGAGGTTTATGGGGGTTGAAGCTGCAGAACATTATGGTCTGTCATGTAAATATATATGTAGGGAGCTGCTAAAATGAAGTAATTACTGTCTGCTACATAAATATGTATTTAGACCATCTTAATAATACAGAAATGCCCATCTATCAGGTAATTACATATTGAGCCTGTGGGAGAAACGTCTGCTTTGACATCCAGTAGTTACTTGCATCCACTAACAAAAATAAATCATCAAGGAAAAAGAGATGAGAAGCCCATACCATGGCTTTACAAGGATAAAAAAGGAAAGATGAAAGTGTGTAGGAGAAAGTGAACTCTGGGCTGTGGGGAGGTGGTAAAGCCTTATAATGCCCAGACTGATCTCCTAAATTTTGTAGGCAAAAAAACCCGTGGTCTGACTGGGACCACTAAATACCAGGATTAATCCTAAAGTGAAAGTTCATTCTTATATTACTCAAACCCATTAGAAACAGATTTTCTAATGGAAATGCTGACATTGCACTGTAACACAAGGAGTCGATATTATAATTTCTTATTTCCTGTTACCATGGACAGTTAATACACTGGAGAGAAACAGAGGACTTGGAAAATTTATACCATGACATGCCATTTGTTACCATGCTGTTAATTACAGCCTGGTTCTCACTGCGTGACTCGCTGCAGGCTCGCCAGTCCCCTGCATCTGGAACCCATTCCCTGCTCTCCTACATCTTTTAGGCATTGCAGAGGACATGGTACCCCATCAAGACTTCTGCTTGCTGATCAACTCCCAAACACCCATGAAAGCGATAATCACTGTGCCTCTGGTCCTCATGTAACCGTAGCGATGTAAGGCACAGAAAGGACACGGGGATGGTCGCAGGGCTGCGAGGGTGGGAGGGTCCATCTGAGTGGGACTGGCAGGCAGCACAACATCCAGATGAGAGAGGAAAAAGCCAGAGCAGTTATAAGAGAAGTTGGGGGCACCAAGGACAAGGTGGTAGTGGCGGCAGGAGAAGGGAGCAAACGGCAAGGAATGAGAAGGTGGAAAGGTTGGTCAGAAAAGGAAGGAAGGCAGTCTGGAAAACCACTGCCCTCAGAAACATTGCCTTATTCATGCACTACATGGTGGAGCTGTCTGGAGAAGAGCCACTTCTGGACAGGGTAAGGGCTCCTGGGACAAACTGGGAAGCCTTAAATTATCCACCCCAGCATAGGGAAGCAATGAGGTAATGGAGAGGGAGACAAGGGAGTGGAGGGAAAGGCACATCAAAGACATCAAGCAGAAATATTATCTTCTCTGGCAGTATGGGAGGAAGCCCCCATTTCACTTTTCCATGTTTTCTTTGGATTGTTTTCAAGTGAGGCACCCTGGGTTGTGTGCTACATCTCAAGCAAAGAAACTCCAGCAAAGCAAGCCTGGCTCCTCACTTTGGCATCTCAGTCAGCAGTAATTTATATTGCTGTTCCTCCTTAATAAAATCCATCGTGCACTCCAAAAGAGTAACTAGGACACTTAGTTTTTATTCCACATGCATCTCATTTGTCTTCAGCAGGTTCTTCCATAATCTCATCATTATTGCAATCACCCTCTGAGGACAGCTGACTTGCATTAATCAGCTAGGCCTCTCATCCCTCACTAGATTCTTTACAGTTTTACTGTGCCCTTGGGCATCCTAACTTTACTTGAAAAATTAATAAACCTCCCCTCTCTTATCTTACCTTATTAATGTCTGTCTTTGTAACCCATTATCCCTGCATCTCTTCAGTGACCATTTGAGGATGTGGTTACCACCAAAGGATTGTGCCCTGGTGAAGCAGCACACAGGAGTGCCCTATATAATTGAAAAAAAAAAAAAAAAAAAAAAAGGGGGGGTGGAGGTGATGAGAAAAAGAAGGAAAAAGACCATGAAAACTTTCAAGTCCAACAGAATTGTTTACAAGACAGAATAAAAATATGGGAGTTCCTAAGAACCCAGTATAGACTATTAAGATTCATCAAATGGTTCGTTTTTGCCTTATTTCTCATTTCATGTAAGCAGCCCCTTGCCCTGCAGACCCCCTCATGCATACCCCAGCTCCCACCCATCCCGTTCTGCTCCCCTTCCCTCTCACGCACCCTATTAAACCTGACTCGCTCATTTTAGATGTTTTGAAATCCTGGTACATTAATCACTTGTGTTTGCACACACTTTATGTGGGTTGTTGGTCATGGTCTGTAGTTATACTGGCTGTCTCCCTTGCTTACTTAAAAGTACAATCCAATTGAAAATAAAGATTTTGCAGGTTTGCTCATTTCACACAGCGATAGCAGCTGGTAAGTGTCTTTTGCAATTCATCAGAGGCCTCCCAGACCACCTGCTCTTGGCATCCTGCAAACAGCTGGCTCTGTGTAAGTACCATAAGCTATTATCTTACTCAATAAATAATGAAATAAAGAAAGAAAGCAGGACAAAACCATGTCTTTATAAATAACATACATTCATGACTAGCCACCTCTCCTGTTTCAGAGATGAAGAAAATCAAGTTAAGATCCTTTGATGGATTTAGTAGTGCCTTATGATAGAAGATGGAGACAAATCAACACCAATACATAGGGCTCTGTATTTTCTTTCTTTCTTTCTTTTTGAAACCTGCTCTATTTCTGAAAAGGCCATAGGGAGCTTTTATGAAACTTCAGCTAATGTCACCAGATGTCCCCCTGTTGAGAGGTGACTCTCGGTCTTTGAAAAACTGCCCCACTTTGATTTTTTTTTTGAAATGAACTTTTGTCCTCTCTTTCTGGTCCCAAGAGTAGATACGAGGTCACTTTCTCTTCCCCAATGCTCTGCTGACCATGAGGCTGCTGCCAGGTGTCCTCCAGGCTGGGGGAAGAGCTGCCAGCTTGTCCATCAGGACAAGGCTGGAGTAAGGTCAGAAGGGCCATGGGCCGCTGGAGCATAAAATGCAACCCTGTGACTGGGAAGGAACTTCAGAGGTGAGAAGGAGGAAGTAGACGATGGGGGAAACAGTGCCAGTGTATTCCCTCTGAAGAGGAATAAAGGTTTTAATAGGAAAGTGAGGCATTTTGGGCACAAAGCCTGTATCTCATAAGGATTTTTATTTTTTAATCTATGAATTCTGCGAGGAGCATCTAACAGATTTCTTGCACTGCAAACAAAGGCAATAAATAAATGCAATCTATTGCATGAATGATTTATATCAACACAATTTAAATTTAGTGTCTGATTTATCTTATTTTTTTTAAACGACCTCCTGTTTTATGTTTTCCATAAACTGAGGATGCGAGAGATGGCAGTTGGAGACTTGACTGCCTGACAAGCGGAGAAAACCGGGAATTTCAGTGTCTGCCACGGTTTGCAGACACAGAGCCACTCTTTCTCCCGCAGAGGAAAGCCTTGCTCGGCAGGCTGCCTCATTCCCTTTAATGGCAGTCCTCTTGTAGGAAGGTATTAATCACCGAGAGAAAAGATGTCTGACCCCAGCTCCTCCTATTGCAAGTGAGGATTGGGAGAGGAGTGTTTGAAAGCCTGCTTTTACCATCCTGTAAAAAAAATAAAAATACTTGTGATGGTTTTCAGAACAATTATTTTCTCCCTCTTGCCTTGCAACCACCCTACAATATTTGCTACTGAAACTGCAGACCAAGGTATCATTCTCTCTCCTGAAATTGGATGGAACAGCTGGCTCAAAAGCAGGGTGGAAGGGAAGGATCCCTTGTTTGATCCCATCTGTGCCAGGCAGCACGGCTGTGCTGGCACTGAGATATTTCAGTTTGGTCCCGTCATAGATCAGTGGTGAGTTAATACCTTCCTGACACAGCACACAGCCAGGAACAGGGTGAGGCAGGTACTCTGACTCAGAGAGATGTCTCTGACGGGCCCCTTAAAATCCTATGACTGACAGGGCCATGCCATGCACTTCCAATGAAACATTTAAATGTCCCAGTAAGTGAAGCAAATGCAAGTTTTTCTGCTTCATTTCAACCTTTCTGCCCTTTCTGGTCTCTCCCTCCTCTTGTTCCCAGGAACAGTCAATTCCAGGGTCCAATTCGCAAGTATACATGAGATGCAAAAAAACTTACCAAGCACTGACATCTCCTTTTGGGAGATGCTGGGGACAAACAGACACAGAGATGTCTTGAAAAAAATCCTGGTGTGAACAACACTAGCGGCTGGTTTCTGCTAATGCCTTTTTGGACTGGTTTCCAAGCCTGCAACATGGCAGATCATCTTTTTCTACCACTGATCTTCCAGCATCAGGGCAGCTCATTCAGGGAGCATGGTTTTATGGAAGGAACCATTCATGTCAGCCTCTGCAGGCAATGTTTTTGATGTTAAATGGGACTGAAGGAGCAATGGGCTTTGACAAGTGATGACCGTTTGGCTGCTTTGATGAATCTGGTGAGGTCTCAGGAGAAAAATAGCAGGATGGGTGGCAGCACCTTTGTGGGGTTCAGTGGGATCTGCAGACCATGGAGAAAAAGATCTAAGCCGGTCTCACAAAACTCAGTGTTTTGTGGCTTCTCTCATGTGGCATTTATATACTATTGCCCCTACAGAGATAAGTACTGTCCTAATGAAAATTATGTGGTTTCTTGTGCGTGCACTTAACTGGAGCCTGAAGCAAAAGCCCAGACCTAAATGTTCCTCCATTCTGCGTATCAGATTTTCTTTATGCCCTATATCTTGCAGCTTTTTCTCTTTTTGCCACTAAGCATTTTCTGAAACTTGTGGCTGGAAGCTATAGTTTTTATGATATTTTTAGTACACTGCATGGTTGTTTAAAGTGCACCTTATAAAACTTCAGTCCTCAGCCAGCTCCCTATAAAATGGTTCTGTTTTACATCAACTGGCTTCAAACCTTCCTTGCCATTTTTCACCCTCCTCTTTTAATAACAGGGCAATCTATAGCAACAATTTCTCTTGCATGTGGTGATGCAGCCTACTCAGAATTCAGGACAGGAGGCTTTTACTTTATTATTTCACCAAGACTAAAATCCTCCAGATACTATTTTCATTTTTAAGAGCAGCCTGGGTAAACACTGAAGATGGAATTAAGAATTTTGCTCTTGACAGAAAGAAGCTTGAATAAAATGAACAGGGGATATAACATAACCTAGCCAGGAACCAAAAAAAAAGCTAGTGATTCATTATGAGAGCAGGCTCAGTCTATCATAACTTCATAACTCGGGCTCCAAACGTCCTGAAACACATGGGCAGCTCAGATCTCATTTCTGGTCTAGCCAAATCTGTGGTTGAACCGGTCTTTCAGTATTAATTTTGAGGAATTTGGCTTTGCAGTCAGCAGATTGTGTTTTTCTATTTAAAAAACTACGATAGGTAAAGCTTAAAGGGTACGAGCTTCGGTTTACATCTGTCCTTCAATGGCAAGGATAATTCTTTGAGAATTAAGTGAACTACCACAAGATCTGCAAAACCAGGTTAGAAACAACACATTTTTCCTGATGATATTGACTGCTTCTTTTCCATTAGGACAGAACTATACTAAGTGTCCTCTCCTCTGCGATACTGATGTCTCTTGTACGATACAATACTTCTATTGGAACTGCCTAGAGCACCCAGCCAAGAGCAGAGAATCACTGCAGCAGGCATGTGGCATATATGTGTAATAAGAAACTTAATGCTGTGAAAAAATACCCATCAGTGAATCCCATTCATCACTTTTTGCACCAATCTCAGTGGAACTTGTTTTCTGCTTGGATGGGGAACACATGCTTTCAAAATCTCATTAGGGACAAAGACTAGGGATGCCAGAAAGAAAGTATTTTTGCTTTCTCTATTATGGTTATTGTTATTATTTTGTTTCAGTGTTATTTTTGTTGAGGGAATGTAGTATCAAACTCTCACATGTGGAAGCTCCTCCCAGCCTCTTCTGAATATCTTATTCCACTCCAGCACTTCAGTGCTTGCTTGCCTTTCTCCAAGCATCATCATGCACAAGGCAACATGTTTTCTAAGCTGCCTGCATCTGCCATTGAAACTCCCATACTTTAGTTAAAAACTAAAAGTAAATGGAGGATATGGAGTATCAATGGGAGGTAGCACTCAAGCTGATGGTGCAGCAGTGTTAATTACACAATACTTTTATTGAGCAATTCAGTGGTAATTCTTACTGCTATTCCTCCTTAATAAGATCCATTGTGCACCATAAAATAGTAACTAGGACACAGTTTGTATTCCACATGCATCACATATCTCTTTAGCAGGTTCTTCCATATCCATAATCTCATCATTATTACTATTAGCCTCAGAAGACAGTTGACTTGCATTAATCAGACAGGCTGCCATTCCCTTGCCAGATTTTCTGCAGTTTTATTGTGCTTTTGGACATTTTAATTAACTTGAAAAATTAATTAAAAATCTTACCTTATTAATATCTCCTACCTTCCCCCTACTTGGTAATCTATTATCACTGTTTATCATCACTGACCATTCAGTTCCAGAATGGTCTTGTAATAGGAGAGCACACCAGAATGCCCAGGTAGTGCTAAAATGGTAAGGTGACTCTGAGACACCTTAAAGTGCTCAGTTTGGTCTTTTACTTAAAGCATACATGACTGTCAGGGAAGTGAAACTAAACCACTACAGCTCATTAAATACAATTCCAATTCCTTTCCACTCCCAATCCAGCTCAAATGCTCAGATCTTTCTTCCATGCTTGTACAGTTGGAGGTTGCCAAAGAACTGATTGAATGAAATGAAACAAAGGCCAAGTCGTTTAGAGATGTCATGGCACATCCCTGAAACATGATCACCAATCATACTAGTTAGAGTTTTACAATCTTCTTTATAAAAAAAAGAAAATTAAACAGGGAGCTATAGAAATTATTAAGGAGTCCATGGAAATTACTCTTAAAACATATGCAGTTTAATAGAGAAAAAAACCTTTCTACTGACATTTTTAAAATAAACTACAGAACTCTGTAAAGAACACTTGCCTCAACGTGACATTCTTTAGGGTAGTTTAAAATTCCCAAGAGCCTACAATTTTTTGTACAAAAAAGGGTGTTTTTCACATATTCTTGTCTTTCGTGCAACACTTCTCTCAATTGCCCAGCACTATTCATATGATTAAATCATGATTGCACTATCTGAGCAGTTCCTCTGGAGCCAGCTAGACTAACGGCAAAGCAGAACACACCATGCCACCAGCGCACACAGTCTTGTCTTCAACATTTCTGTTTGAGGTGTCAGCTGGGATCGCACCTCAGTTCTTCCGCTCATACGACGTGTGATGCCCAGACTGAAAGATTTGCAAATAAACCAGCAGATAATGACAATTCGTTATTTTGAATTATCTGTTTTCATGAGCATCCAACCAGTTGAGTCACTATTTACTACCTGAGCTTTAAAACTTACTCGATGTTGTATCTTGATCTTTTGCTAAGAAGGACTAAGACACACCTGAGACAGTTCCTCAGGTTTTTGGAATGAGAGTCCTTAAGGTGCTGAAATGTTGGGCAACCTTGGAAGGTCTCATTTCCCTTTTCCCTGGGAAGGAGAGAAACACCACCTGCTACTGTAGTCACCCACATAGTGCTTCCATAGGGAAAACAAACAAACCCAGGCTCCTACAGACATCACTTGTGATGCTGAACTTTTGTTAGAAAGAAAAGGTGAAGGTCTTCTGGTGAAGACCTGGTAAGATTCAAGATTTACTTTCCTAACAGTAAGGAAAGCTTGTTCCATGGTAAAGGCATTTGGCTCATGGTTTAGGAGATGTGGGTTGAATTCCACTCATGGGCATCCTGTGTGCAAATAATTTAGACATTGCCTGTCTCTGTTGCTCATTTGTAATTAGAGCCATGCAAGCAGCTATAACTAACACAACTGCTCGAGGGAGAGAACCAACAGCAGGGAAAAAGTGAACTGATTATTGAAAACTAAAACCAAAAAAGGGTAAATGGTTCCAAACAGATAAAATGCAAATATTCAGGGCAAGAACAGCACACCTGCAATTCCTCAGAAATAGCACAATTCCAAGACCTCTCCATAAACAAGAGTGATCCAAGAAAGAGAGATCCAAACTATCTTAGTCTTTCCAAGAACAATAATTTGTTTTTTAATTGCTGTCACAGTTTCACACAGAAAGGCATTCACTCACTTTTCACCCAAGTAAATACGTAGTTTAACAGAAGACAAAGGAGTGACCAGTATGGTTTCATTCCTAACAAAAAGCATTTTGAGGTAGTTTAAAGCCACACATCCTACCATAGCTAGGAGAGAGGCTTCTGAATTATTTAGTAACCTTAGGCCTTTCAAAAGGAGAAGAAACTCATTGCCCGGTTTCATGGGACTTAGATGAAGTTGTGTGGGTAGGAGTATTAGATATTTATTCACCATGGACTTTGATAAATAATTTACCGGTTCAACTGTGACTAACAAGATCACTGAATGGTGAAATCTCTGTAGTAAGAAAATAGAAATGTTTCCTCTGTCAACTGCCCAGGTGAAGACCCAAATTCACCAAGGGAAACACAGGCTGCATTTTTTAGAGATCAGCCAGGTAGCCAGAAAGCTTCATGGCAGTGGACAAAAGTATTCTGCTTCACAGTTATCCTAAGGGACCCAGTCTTACCCTGCATATGGTAAAATAGGAGATTTATTAACATGAGCCTGGACTACTGAATCAAAGGGTCCCTCTGCTCAGTACCACAATGCTCTTCACCCCGAGGTGTCAGAGAGATGAGGAAAGTGAGATGAGTGAAAGTTCTTTCAGTGAGCAGGCAAAAAACATATGAATCCTTCTGCTCCAAACCCAGTCAGAGCACTTTCAGCCACAAGTGCAGAAGGGAAGGGAGCTCTCCACAAACGCCACAGAGGCAGAATTTATGCGCATTCCTAAATAGTGTATCTTTCTCATTCTTTTTAAATAGATGGCCCAGAGGCTTTCTTAAAACCCCCTGTCCCGCTCTTCTTTTGAACTAATCCCATTTATACTCTCTCAGTTGCCTGTGCACATTGTCAAGCAATAGTGACATCAAGTGGTCCAGCTTAGCTGATCACTAGCATTTTTGTTTCCTTGCTCATCCCGAGGGCAGATATTGATCGTCATCAATCCTTTGTGTAAACAGATCTGAAATAAATCCAGTATCAGACATTTATCCTGTGGAGGGTATTGCTCATCAACTTGATTTAAGTTATGTTTATATGTGAGTAAAGTATGATTTACAAGAGGCCTTCCAACTTTTCACTGTATGGTAGTTTAAAAGTTTTCTATCAGAAATATACCTGTATAATACTGACAGAAAGAAGATTAAGAGCCACCTTCTCTCATCTGATCTATAGTGCAGGTAGAGCAACGGAGCAAGAATGAGGATTATTTATTGTTTGTATTTCTTGAGTGTCTAGCATCCACCAGCAGAGATCAGGGCTGTGTTGTGCTAGACACTGCAAACACATGAGGAAAAATGTTCCCAGCACCAAGAGACCTTGTAGTCTCCCTGATGAGAAACGAAAAAGGCAGAAGCAGTCAGAAGGTAGGAAAGCACAAAACTATGAAGAGACAAAACCAACACAAACATGCAGTCATGCCCTATCAACTTCCTAAGGAACAAGAAGGAGGCATAAACCCCTCTTTTATGATGACAAACCCCCTAAAAATAAGAAGGTAGTTGTGGCGGCAAAACAATCACTGTTAGCAGAAGGTCTGGCAATGGAACCAACTGCCAGATAAGTCAAATAAATCTAAGGTCTAAACATTGTCTGTGGCCACAGCCAAACTTTTTCCTTTTCCCTAGTGATGCCTGCAATGGCAGGTCCACCTCTGCTTCTCCAAAACAGCTGGAAATGTTTAGCTTTTCCCTCAAGTCCACCAGCTCTTTGAAGATTTCAAAAAAGATGTGCTAGCTGATGAGTACAAACTTTTTCCAAAGAAATTTTCTTCATATCCATAGTGATATATTCAGCTTGGTATTTCTTGTGAGCAGTAAGTCATCTGATATATTTGTATGGCCACAAACACTATTTCAGTAAACTCCCCCTGAATTCTGGAAGTTTTCTGGGCCAAAGGGTTAAATTCATAAGACTATCCATTC
The DNA here is from genome assembly GCF_022539395.1 of Myiozetetes cayanensis. Classification (NCBI taxonomy): domain Eukaryota; kingdom Metazoa; phylum Chordata; class Aves; order Passeriformes; family Tyrannidae; genus Myiozetetes; species Myiozetetes cayanensis. Next base: position 45,494,767 of record NW_026086604.1, read on the forward strand.
CTCAGAAGTACTCTGACCAGCATTGGACAGCAGGGCACAGAAAAGCCATTGCCTGGCAGGAGGCAACAACTCCATCACACACACTGTCATCTAAATCACTGACATTATGAGCCCTAGCAGATTTAACACACACCTTCAGTGTCTTCAGAGAGAGGGCTTGGCACAGCATATGAGGAGAGTGAGCATGTGCTAGTGTATGACCTGAAGATGTCAACAGAGAGAAACAAAAATAGATGTTCTTAAAAGATGAATGTTTTCCTCCTCAGTCCTTCATCAGTGACTGTGATGCTGTATGTGAAATATACTTACCCACCCTTTCAGAGGTACCTCTGGGTTTCAGCAGCAGTGGACAAGGCTGGAAAGCAAGTTGGGTGAGGTGAAGCCATGAGCATGCCAGCTTTAACCTAGTAGGAGCAAGCTTAAGATCATGGATAACACAAGAGAACATGTGTAAAAAGGATGCATACGGGTGATAAGAAGGAGAAAGTTATATGAGCAGGGGTGCCTTTGCCTTCCACATTAAAGGTAGTGGTCACAGCCATATGACTGCACAGCCTCATGACTGCACAGCCTCTCTAGTCTGACTGCAGCTGTCCAACCTCCAAACTGATCACTGGGCACATACTGAAGTTCCTGGTTGCCAGAAGGGCTTAAGGCCTCTCATTGCACTTTCTGGGATACTGACAGGCATGTTGGTTAACTGGCACCTGGCACTGATTCCTCATCTTGTGCTAAAATCACACCTTGAGTTCGCTGTGGAGGTACATCGATGGGACCGTTTTGTTCCTTTGCATCAGAAGCGCAACAAAAGGGAGCTGGATTTCCTGCTGCAGGAAAGCTTAAGGGGCTGGGTTGACCATAGCCTTGTCCCATGTTTCTTTCTGTTTGCTGGAATTTAAATAACCAGATTCCAGTTTCCTTCCCCCTATATTGAGAAGTTAGCTGGTTTGCATACCAGTGTCTACTGGTAGAGCCCCTGCATTGGTCTCTGAAGTCCCAAGTCCAGCTGAGCAAAGCATCAGAGTCTCATAACACACAGCAACAAGCAGCACACCCAGAGTGACTTGTATGGCCCATGCACAGCAAACACAGTGTCCCGGAGGGGGAAAGAGGCCTTTGGAACTGGGAGGCCCAAATTACAAACCCCACCACCTCATGTTGTAAGACAGCCCTGGTTATTGCTGAGTGCAGGTGCAAGTGAGAGAAGAACATGTTCCTCGTTATTAGTTATTCACCATGTGTGTTTCAACATTCATTAGTCTCCTGTTTAACTAGAGTTATTCAAGTAAGGAGCAGAGACAATACCATATGAGTTGTGTGAACACACACACTGTGAATAATGAATAGTGAATAGCCAAAGTGAACCTCTCACTGGACAGAAAATGCTTTGTCCAAGCTGTTTAACAAATACTTAGGAATAATATTCCCATTGACAGAAATTGGATCTTGTTGAGGAACAACTGACACATGCACACAAGAAAAGAAACACTCGCCCCCAACACCCCAATTCACTGAATTTACAGTGAATAATCTCAGTAGGCTCCACTTTCCTGCAACTATGGGAATCCTCCCTTGGACCCACAAGAGGAGGAAATATAGCTTTATATGTCTACACACTATCCTTTTTTTGTTGCTGTTATGGCTTTTGGTAGTATTCTAGGTAGTATTAGTACTGAAATAATTTCCTCTGACAGCAGACTGTTAAGTGGAGGCACAGCAGAAAAGTAGGACAACATTGCAGCCACACAGGGGCTGATTCACCCTTTCGAGTTTCAAAGGGAGGGATGTTCCTTCCAGCAGCAAGCTGCCTAAACAGGATGCAGGGACTATGCAAAATGAATGGAGATGCCCATGCACAGACTCACTCCATCATTCAGGTCTGTTAGGGGATGACATTTACTCCAGCTTTCTCATGTTGAGTTGTCGTGTTGTGTTGAATTCAGTACTCGACCCAGAAATGAGAGGTGGCAGGATCAGAATGGTGAGACAACAAACGACAAAGGTTACACGAGCTGGAAATGATCTCTTACAAAGCAAAAAAATAAGACTAAAGTTGGTTATTATACTAATAACAGGTAGGCTGGTCAGGTATGTGCAGGCTATGCACAAGTGCATTGGATAGCAGCTTGAAAACTGCCCCAAACGCTGCCGAGGAGAAACAAATGTGTAAGACTTTCAAAGCAGTCAAAACCATAACACAGTCTGAAACAGTTGCATCTTCTGCATTGTGTTCTGCCACGAGGTGCTATGAGCCTTGAATTAAATCACAGAGACACAAGCTGAAAGTGAGGAGCTGTAGCCGCTAGTGTAGAGCTTGCCTCACCTCAACAGAAGTATCCAAGACAGTATTATAAGCCAAATTTCCACATCCTCTGCAGTCTGGCATAGCACACAGCATCATCCTTGAAAAATACATAACCCACCAGAAATAGAAATATATGGACCTAGGATGCCAAAAGAATTTGCCCTTTGCAATCAGGATCGACTTTCATTTTTAACACATCCCTTTGGCCCATTTAATTTCATATTGGTCCGTTTTGTTTTTTGCACAGGAGCCATGGGTAGTGCTGGAGATAGAGGGGAAAATCCCAGAGCTGTGTTAAAAAAAAAAATCCAGATGTAAAGCAAAATGAATTAATACACTTTTCTGCAAAGTGGTAAAATGAAAACACATCTGATGGACTTCCACACAGTTTGCCTCAGGCAAAGAGCATTCCATTAAAATAAAAATACATTTGGTTAAAGCAAATTAAATGTTCCCAAGAAGGAATAGTTTGAGGTCAAAGGTGAAGCCACTTTACTTGCACACATGTTTTCAATCTGTTTGACCTCTGTGATCAGCAAAGCTCAGATGTGCAAAGGGGAAGAAGCTTAAAAGAGATTGGGAAGAATAAAAAAATAAAATACAAAGAAATGCATAAAAGATCTGCATAACACAGTATTAAACTCTCCATACTAAAAGAGGAAAAGTTGTGAGGAGTTTTTCTGTGATCCTACTCTGGGTGATAAAAGACCTGAAAGATCTTGACCACTGCAGAATAATGTTTCTTCTCATCAGCTGGGACAGAAAGAATCACTCTTAAGCTGTTGTGGCAGGAACTCGTGTGGCTGATATTGAGCACTCCTGAAAAGACTCTAGGGAAGTGGATAAAAAAGAAGAAAAAGAGCAAGTGAAAGACTTTCTGTTGAACCAGTGTTCCGTTTCATGCACACTTCCTGCTGAATGTGCTCTGGCTGCTCTCTTGCATGCAGGTTTTTTGTGGCAGGTTAGTGCCCTACAAACCAGGAGACTGGGTAGTCAGGCAGAGGACAGCACCCTGACATTTGGCAGTTTCCAACACAACCTTCACTGTGGCTTAAACCCACAAGGGATGAGCAGTGCATGTCCTGCTTCCTTTATAAGACTAACCTAATGTAAGGTCTTACTCCTATGCTCTGGAGTGTCTCCTCAGCAGACAGGGGAGGCAGGAAAAACAGGGCAGTGTGTTTTGCCTCTCAGCTGCCTCCCTTCCTCTCTTCTCTAACAGGTGAATCAGGGTCTCCTTCAGCACAGTGTGAATGTTTTGAACCCAGGCTCAAATATGACCAAAGAAAAGCAAAAAAACTAAACCAACCTCAGCTGAAGGCTCTTCTGGAGCTTGCTCACTTCAGCTTATATAGCTTATATAAACTACAGACCCTGTTATTGCCAGCCATGGGTTTACAATGCCTGCTAACACTGCCTGTTCACTGCCCTGCCAACCAGCATTCTACTGGCTTTCCCCTGCAGCTCATGCTTGGGAGAGGAGCCTCTCAGTGGTGGCTGCGCCTTGCAGCAGAGACTTAATCAGGTCAACAAGAATGGATTTTGCTTCACACTCCCAATGGAAGGCTGTCACATGAGCATGGAATAGAAGTCCCCAGATCTTTTGGGCAAACTAGACTTACCCAGGAGCCACAGTTGGTCAGATTGCTGTTTTGAAGCCAGTCAACTGAGCTACTCTATATTTCACAACTCATCTCTTTGCTATGGGTAAGCAAATTCATTGGCCCCTCTCTATCTATAACAGGGGTATTACTGCCTGTAACACTGCATGAAAAAAGAAAGGTACTTTACATCTTTCTTAGGTTATTACTGCAGACTGATCCATGCAGAGTGCTGCAGCTGCAGGTTGCAGCCCTGGTGGCTCACTATCCACCCACAGGCTTGCAGGCACCAGCGTGGCCAGTGCATCTGCTCTGCAGAGCCCCAGGCTCAGCTGGGGGCTTGGGGATCATCTGTGCACCTGTCTGGGCTCACAAGGTTTGAGTGGCATTTCCAAAGGGACTTTCAGCTTTCACCCTCAGCTGCTGCAAAGCAGCAGATAGCCACAAATGCATTTTTCAAAATGAGTGTATATCTGCATCACTACTAGTTCCCAATCCAGAAGAGCAGCTTTGCATTTGCCACAAATCCATGTTCTCACTGCTCCTGAAATCCCAAAGCCAGCGTGAATGAGAGGACTTAAATAAATGTCAACTATATGATACGGGTTAAAATCAGCTGAAAATCTGGAAGACAGTGTTCACAATGGGCATAACCATCTAGGCAGTGTGCACAACACTGCTTCATCTGCAAATCAATCCCAAACTTCCGACCAAAATTCACCCTGCTTTGAGTCAGTCCCAAAGCTCACACCCCAAAGCTTTGGGGCAGAGGCACTCCCCAAAGCTTTGGGGCAGCGGGGATCTTGAAATCAGGCTTGAATTGTGTGCAAGATCAATGCTATTTACACCTTACTTGACAGCAACAACACATCCAAAAAGGATTTGCTGCACCTTTTGGAGTAACCAGGATTTGGGAGGTCAGCCTTTTTATTAACAGGCGAGTCTGTGCCATGTGAGGAACAGCAGAATTTACACTTGCCATCTGCAAAATGAATTACATGTTCCAGGCATCTGCAGCTTCATAAATTATAACACAGTGTCAACAGTGCACCTGTGAGGAGATTTTAGACAACAGGAGCAAAGAAATTGCCAGTGTGCCAAGGGGATGCACAGGCGGGAACACTGGGAAGGCATTTGGCTGCTACTTGCTTCAGCTTGCCCAAGCTTTTCCCTCCTGCATGCCCAGAAGCCAGCAGATTTGCACCATGGAGAGTCACCAAGAGTGCACACTTTTATCAGCCTTTTAAATGCCGGGCTCCTTTCTGTAATTAGGTGTGGGGATGAGGCTTGGCCTTCCTCTGTGGTCCCCCTTGAGCATCGCTGGTGAGGGGCCCTTCTGGGAGAAAGGGGCAGGCAGGAGGGCCGGGGGGCTGGGGTTTTGCATATGAGATTAAGGACTAGAAATCCTGCTCATTTCCCTTTTATCTGTCTGTGTACTGTAGCACTGAAGTCTCTGCTTTCCCTGTGTTATATTCAGTGTGCAGAGTGACTCATCTGCAAGCACAAATTACCTTGCTAAAGTATTCTTAGGAGAAATAATTAGCCACAAGCACCTCCTCTCCAGCCTCCTGTATGTGCCTCCGGGGACTGGGGCGCTTGACATAAATCATTTAGTCCCGAGCCCTAGCACACACCTTTCCCAAAGGACTCCGTAATTGGCAAAGTAGTTGCCAACCGGGTTTAAAGTGATTTGAAATTGTTTTCCATACAGCCTTGCTGATAGCAAAAGGTTTCCCCCTTTCCTCAAGCATGAGTTACAGTAACATGATTGGATGTAACCCGTTATTCAGTTCAAGCTGTGATTCTGATACGGTATAGACAATATAAATTCCCCAGAGCTCTGTGAGGCCACCTCAATGGTCCATTTAAGTCCAATTCAATTAGGCTCACTATAGTTCTTAGGATTTCTTAGGTATGTTTGCAGCAGCCTTGGGGTTTGAATGTGAGAACAGTATTCATCTAGGAGTTTTAAATTAGGTCTCAGGTGTCATCATTCCAAATGAATTATTACAGTGGTGTGTTCATGCCATTACAGGTAAGGTTATGTTAGTATCTCCACTCAGCCATATTAATGCACCAAGGGCCGGAGCTTGGTATGTAAGGTCCTTGCCTTACAGTGTCTTCTTTAACCTCTTTTTCAAAATAATCAGGCTGCCGAGCACCAAACTCTATTTAAAATACATGTAGATAGGTTGTTTACTTTCAGTTTCTGACTGATTGTCAGCAAAGTGGATTAGAAGGTGCTGTTATATTCACAGCACTGCCAGTGCACTTCCCTCCACAGGGAGTCAGGGGAAAGGGACCCTGCCAGGGCTGGCTTACCCTCACTGCCTATGGGAAATAGGTGGGCAGTGAGGAATAGGGTGCTGGGGTGGGCAAAGTAACAGGGGAGGACTGCAAAACGCTGCCTTGCTCATGCCTTCCTTTCAGTCATTGGATTTTGGAGTCCTGGTTTTGCTTTATTTCCCTAGCCACAGCTGATGGGGAGGGAAACATAAAGATGTGCTTTATTTTGCTTTCCCCAGCTTTTCTCCATTTGTGTCTGCATCTGATCTCTCTCTGGTATTTAATGCTCCTCTCAGTGCCTTCAGGAATTAGTGTGGTGAGGGGAGGGAAGCACTTCAGCAGCCCAAATGGCCCCTCCCTATTTCATGTCTACAGATGGACACCATTTGGTTCCTTATAACAAGGCAATGCAAATGCTGGGTATGTAGATAAAGCTTACTTCAAAGAAGGACAAGAAGAAGCAGAGAAGATGTTTAATTTTTAGCAGGGAGCTCTGGAAGCCTAACTGGCGTTTGGATTGAATCCTGAAACCAGTATCTAAAGGTCAAAGATAGCATGTCTTTATTGGCTCACATGTCAAAATTATTTTCATTGTTTTACTCTGGTCCCATCTAGTGGCTCCATCAGAAAGTGAGAGCCCCTTGGTCCATTGCTGTATTAACCAGAAAAGCCACAGTCCCGATAGGCCTAAACAGAGAAGGGGTGGAGGATATTTCACAGACCTGAGAAACAAAGCAATCAGTTAGCCTTTATATAGTTTCACACTGGTTGTCAGGTCTCCTGGATTCAAGCCTCCTGAGACTCACAGAGTACTTTCTAGAAAAGTATCCTACCCCTCATAGCCATAACCTTTTCCTATTGTTTTTATTCTAGAAATTTAAGTTAGTTTATCTCCATTCTGATTTGCTATGTCTTTCCTCTATGCTCCTGGGAGAAGCATGTCAATATTTTGCCTGTGTTATGTAGGGGAATAGTCAGAAGAAAAGGTTCAAAATCTCTTTCCTCTGCTCTCTGTCATATCTGTGCTAGGGCAGACTGTAGCCCTAAGGTCCTTCCAAGATCAAATAAATGCCTCCAGGAAGAAAAGATCAAAGGAGAAAAAAGCTTAAGAAGTCACTAGTCTGGATATTTCCTTCTATTAGAGTGGGCCATCATGATTCAAACAGTCTCCTGGGTTACAAAAATTAAGGGGCAAAGCAAGTTTCTCTGGGGACAGAGTCTCCTAGGTGAGAGAGAGCATCCATAGGGCAAATCCACACAGTCAGGACTCACTTTTCTCTTCTCCCAGACATCTAGAAAAGAGTCAGACCTTACCCACAGGCCAAGTAACAACATTAGTACCAATTATTTCTATGATTGTGGGCAGTGCAGCACTAGCATAAGCTTTTGGGCACCTCACAGCCAGGGTCCCATTCTGACTGAGCACAGAGACTTGGGGTCTGGGGAGGTTACAGTTCCTCCAAAGGCATTTTGGCCACACACTGAGGAACGGCTCTGCTGTTTCTAAACCTGAGTTGACATATCTTGACTGCCTCCTTATATCATAGGAGCTTTTCTGGGGGATTAACACTGACTGGGGGATACCTGCACTCTTCATAGATAACCACTTTACCATATGTTAGGTCACCCGTTAGGTGTGGCACATTTTGATTCATTTTCCTGTAGCCAGCTTCAATTTTCAATTCTAAGTTTTGTTTCTTCACTCTTCCATGGCATCTTCCTCACTTCTTTTAATAATAATAATGGCCAGTCTTCGCAAGCGAAGATCCGGGGAAGGTCTTTCCACCTTCCAGCCTGCGCATTGGATTTTTTAGGTGAGACACAGTGTGCGCGGAACTGAGCCCACCCTTTAATCCTAAGGTTCATCTGCCGGGGCCAAGCGAGCTTGGACGGTGGCAGCGAGGTCCTCAGAACGTAGGTGGGTTGCCTTAAGGGTTAACGAGCCCCACCTGCCCGGGAGTGGCCCTGACCGGGAATCGAACCCGGGTCTCCGCGGTGATAGCGCAGCGCCTTTACCATTAGACCACCAGGGGCTCCAACTTACTTCTTTTAATACTGCTACTATTAAAGTACAATCAAGGTCACTTGAGACTGTCACTCATGGGAGTGCCATGTCACTCATGTCCTTTGTTTGCAGAAAGTCAAGGGAATTAGATCCAAATTACTTAGTCACATATGTACGTATCTTATTGGGTCAAGACTTCAGTGAAAGGGAATGTGTTAAAAACAAAAATAAGTATCTCCTAAGGAACAGTGTTCCTTTGCAACATTTTACCTTGTTTACCAGAACATTTTTTTCTGGGAAAGCCTATGCCTTCCTGAAGTTTTATTTAAGTAATTAATTTGTACAGATGTATTTTCTTACCATGTAACTAAATTCTTTTGCTAGAAACACTTCTGGAATTTTCTGCATCGACTGTACAATGAAGATTTAGTAGAAAAACAACAGATGCCCACTTTATACCTTAAGAAAGGTAGGACATTTCACATGAGAAGAAAATCTTGACATCCCTACAGAGCTAATCTAAAGCCAGACCAGCAACTGGGAGCAAAAAACCTTCCCTAAAACACAAATGCACAGCAGCTCTATTTTGGACTCTCAGATTCAGGAACCAATCCTCATCTGCAAGGAGCTTCCATTCACACAAGTATTGGAGAGGAGGGAAGAGAAGAAGATTTACTTTCTCATTGTCTCTCTGCTTGGTCAGCCCCACAGCCAGCTGCGACCCAACCTGTTCCTACACAAAGCAGAAGTATTTTCAAGTCTGCCTCACATTTTACTGTCTGCAATCATCCTTTCTGGATGATCTGAGTTCACTGGTGTTTGTCAACTGTTATCTGCACTGGGGGCACCTGAGGACACTCCCCAGCTCCCTGACTGGGCAGCCCAGTTGCACTCCAGCTGCGCATCTGGGCAAGACCAGCCACATGCTGCTTTCCACATGCCTTGCTTGCTCCAGGAAGCAAGTGCTGACTGGGGTTGATGTGCTTTTCCTGGCCCCCTTCCTGGCATCCTGCAGCTCAGCCCCCATGCTCCGCAGGTCCATGAGATGCAGCCTACTCGTCTTGGATGGACTCCCGCTGCCCTCAGACCTTTGCATGCAGAGAAGAGATTAAGTCTTTACTATAAGGGTTGTGAGGCACTGGAACAGGTTGCCCAGAGAAGCTGTGGATGCTCCATTCCAGGGAGTGTTCAAGGCCAGATTGGACAGGGCTTGGACCAACCTGCTCTAGTGGAAGGTGTCCCTGCCCATGGCAGGTGTGTCGGAACTAGATGAACTTTTAAGGTCCCTTCCAAAAACCATTTAATGATTTTACGAGTCTATGAAGTGAGCAGGCACAGGAAATGTCAAAGACACTCTAAAGCTACGGCTGGGGGATCCTGCTAATTTCATCACCGTTTCCTTCTACCATCAATAAGTAACAGACTATGGCAAACAATGACGCTTGGCACCGAGACCTACAGCATCCATACCCTACATCCCCAGCATCCATACGGACCCTTTGCGCGAGACGGGGCTGCTCGGAGGCGCTCAAAGCAGCAGATCCCGCAGCGAATGAGAAAATCCGTACTCTGCCGCCCCATTGCCATCGTCCCTCCTCCCCCCGTGGCTTCCGGGAGGTTTCCGCGGAACAACAGTGACATCCAGTGGCTGCATCCACGCGGCCGAACCGTGGGATTCCTGGTGCAGGCATGACTCGAGAGCATTACGGATGCCCTGCCTTCGTTATGGTAAAAAACCGATGCGCAGAGAACTGCACAGGCTGGTGAGAGCGCAGCCCTAAGGGACACGCATGGCTCGCCTTCCAGCAGCAACCCTGCTCGCTGCCGAGGGCAGCTGGGGAGTCGCAGGTCAGTCAGGAGAAATCAGAAACTTTCGTGAGGTGAAGAGGGTATTTCTGAAGGGCAAGGTCAACTCTATGCCTCTGGCCACTAAAACACAAAAGGCACGGGGTGTAGTCCCACATGAATGAAACTGGCTTGGTGTTGTTTTTCCACCTCCTCATTTCAAACCTCAGGACTGTGCCTGTAAATTTTCCAGCCACAGGTCAAGGGACCAAGAAAAAAAAAAAGGCAAATGCTGTGATTCTCCTGATATCTGCCCATCACTGGAACCTTGGCTCCAAAATAGCGAGTACTGGGAAACAGGCAAAATCAAAGGGTCAGTGATGCTGCAACCTCTCTGACTTTTTTTCCCCAGCAGTCCAGCTTTAGTGTAAACGATGACAAGAGCTACCCTTACAAAACTGACCTGAGGCTAAGTCTGCACTGGAAACCTCTATCTGTGGAACCACATTGGTTTAAGCAGTGACATTTTTACTCCTGTTTTTTATTCCTGGTAAATCCCTAGAGCAGGATTAGCTGTACTAGCAAAAAGTTCCTGTGAAGGAGTGATGGCAGGCAAGTTAACAGGCAGTAGTCTCCACTCACTAGTGGTGCCTGGGGCAGCCCTAGCTCATCCTTGGTGGCCTTTCCTCCTGACCCTCCTCCCTCTGAATCTTAGCCCACTGCCCTTGAGCTGTGACTGTGCTGGTGGGTTCTGCAAGCGTGCCAGCTCAGCTCTCCTGCTACAAAGCAGTCCTTCATCATCACCCTTGCCTGTAAGATCCCTTGTATAGCAACATCCCAGTATTTCTGAGAATAAGCATTTACTGGCAACAGTACTAATTACAAGTGCTTCAAGGTAATTTGCCACAAGTCCTACACCAATCTCTCCTCTCATAATATCTATAATAGTAAAAAATACTCAGCAGGTGGAGAAATGCCATCATAAAAGAGGGAGAAGGGCTCCGTGCCTCTGAGTCATTGACTGTGCATTAAAGATGAAGGACTGGAGTAACTACATGAGAAGCCACTTCCCAATGTCATTATTCAGCAACAGTGCAGCTATTATGGCTTCACTGTAGATATTATAGCTGTAACACTTAAATAAGTTACATGGATGCTGAGAGAGGAATCCATGACACATGAATGGTGAGAAGTGACTTCTTGGTCCCTGAAAGGAAAAAACCCAGATAATTAATTAAGGTAAATAGTAGCCTTATTTCTAGCTTTTCCAGTTGCTCCAGGAACATTTGGAACTGTCAGTGAATTGGAAGAAAAAATCAGTAACTAATTGAGAAGTAAGCATTTGCTGTTACAGGTCATCCCCTGCCACCTCAAGCCACAGAAGGAGTACCCTCTTCTTGTAATATTTCCATCCCCAAGGCTGGTTCAAGACATTGACAGGACACTAGGATGGCCACCTCCAGCTGCCACATGGTAGATCTGAGTGAGGACAGAAACCCTAGGGGCCTCCTGCTAGAGCTCCTCACAACAACACCTGGGACATCCTCCTTGCCCCAACGGTGCTCTAGCCCTCCTAAGAATCACTTTCTTTCTAGAAACCCTGGAAGTAATTTCCTCACTAGCAGTGAACATTTTGGGGATGCCATGGGCACCTGAGAAGAGCTGGACCTATCCTGGATGAGATGGCACCAGTAGGCTGAGCTGGCACAGAACAGCCTGCACAGGTGCCAGTTCCAGAGGCATGTCTGTGAGTGCACACTCAGGACATGAAAAACTCTCCTTTCCCATAATACACCCCTCTGATCTCATAATGAGAAAATTCCTTTTTACCTCTAACATTTTCATAGTTACCACTGCTGTCTGCCCTGGCAAGCAGAGGGATATGCTCTCTGTCCTCATCAGGGAGCTACTCACATTCCAGAGCACCCACAACTGTCCATGTGTGCAGGCCAAGGAGGAGGAGAACAGAACCTGCTTTTCCTCCCCTCACTTAGCAGCTGCAGTAAAAGGTGGACTGATGGAGCCTGTAAGAAAAACCTTCTCACCCAAGACGCTTGTTTGATAGTGTTGGCTACTGCTGCCGTCTTCCCCCTCCCCAAGCCTAACAGGGAAAATCCCATGGGAAACCAGCTGCTGCTAGATGTGCAGCAGCTCCAGCAAGGGGCCTGGGTCAGAGACAGAGGTGCTAACACACCAGGAGTCCTGGAGCTGGGGTATGGCTGTCAGCACTAGAGGTAGGTGCCAAAATTACACCAGCACCTCATTAACCTGGAGAGGCAGCTCTGTGAAGCACAGAAGGCAGGGATGACCGAGAAGGGGGAGGCCGGGTTGCTGCTCGAGTGTCAAAGCTCAGGCAATAATTGACAGCTCCATGCTGGCAGGCAGCAGTGAAGGAGAAATCTGTATACTTGTCCTCCCAACATGAGGAAAGAGCCAAGTGGTTTTCTAACAACCTCGTTTCGGCATAGTCTTCCTTTTCATGTGTGTAATAGCTACCAGCAGCAGCATCTCCTGTCAATTGCTGACAAAGGATCCCACCTGCACTGTGCAGATGCTACCTCACAAACAACAGGCCACCAGGAGAGGTGTTGAGTGTTGGAAGACTTATAGGAATCAAACTCTTCTTTGTAAAAGAGAAAAAATGTGGGTGGCGAGAAAGACGGGGGGGAAACCTGCTGTGAGGAAATACAATAAGGCGAATAAAACTTACATGTAATAACTTGCCATTCTTAAATAAGTCCATATTTAACTTGGTCTGGCATCAAGATAATGTTTCAGCAGTTCTCTCCTGTCCTCTTCTTAAGTCTCTACAGCCAGCAAAACTCTGCAAATCTGCTGACTTCTACCCTGTTAAACTATGTCAGTATCTTCAGTCATGGATACTGCCATCAGACAGAAGTCTGAATTTCCAAAGATAGTTCCTACAACTCCTTTTAAGACTTCCAAGTAGTTGTCATTTCCTTTCCTTCAGGAAGGGCCAGTAGGTAAGAGGGAAGACCCACACAGGGGTGTTTTGACCAGATACTTCACTATCCTCCCTTCTTATCGGTTTAAGTTCCAAAGGTATTTTTCCTCGCCTCTAAGTATCAGTAAGTATGGATGTCAGGTAGCACTGTGTCTATGGCCACAGACACTACTCTCCAGCATGTCTTCATTTTTCACCTTTTTGTTTTGCAGAGGCACAGCTTCTCTTGCTCACCTGGCAGACTGAGTCATCTGACATTACATTTGCACTTTCCTAGAGGCCAGCAGGCTTCAGCTACTAAGCCATCATCATCCAGCCTCCCCCTATGGGCATAATAAGCTAATTTATACCCACAATCAAGCATCTGTGATACCATTTGTGCTGCAGATACTGTGGACGGAATTGATGATTATTCAGATCTTGTGTTAACTGAGGAAAAACTGATTTATTTCCCCACTGAGTGGAGCAGTAACTAAAACCAGCATGGATGAATTCTGCTTTTTCAATGTGCCTTGGCTGCATGCTAATAGTTTGGAGTCTAGGTGACTCATTCATTGGAGAAACTTTGCTCTCTGAATTATTCACTTACCCATCCTACTAAGCCAGATAATAGGAGATGGCAGAACCTTTCCTCGTCTCTCAGATGGTATATTAATATCTTTTAAACATTCATACTCTGCCCAAATATATACATTTCAGGACTTATTTTTTCCCTGTGTTCTTTTAATTTGGTTGATTTGATACTCTTTTGTTCTAACTTCACTTGTATCACAAAGTGGTTTGGCTGGGAATAGAGCCCTGCTTCTACACAAAGAAAGAAAGTGGGTTCCCTTTTTTACACAGACATCTGATGTGTGAAGATGATCAACATTTATCCCCCTATGATGAGGAATACCACAGCTCTCTTTCCTGTCCTATAGTCGTTGTCTGTATCTAAAGATACAGTCACTTCAAAATTATTTAAAAACACAAACAACTCTGTATGAGTGAATTCATTATCACTTACATAGATTACAGTAGCTTTTCTCTGAGTTAAAATCTGAGATATACATTACTTCTTGTGCATATTAAAAACAGATTTATGACACCTTTCTATCTGTCAGCTCTTTTTCTTACACTGACCTCCATTTCAAATTCATCTCCTGCCTTACAGTCCTTTGCTGCACCAGGGCCAAGCTTCCCAACTTCTGCCTGCCCTCCTCTTCCCAAGGGCGCTGCTCCTCTGTCTGCTTTGCTTCCCATTCAAGCCACAAGAAGCAGATGAACCTACTGCTGCCTCCTCTCTCCTTGTCACACCTTCTTGTGCACTAATCCCTCCTCCTGGACCACGCTTTCCCCAACAAAAACTGCTCACTCACTGTGTCCACAAGCTGTTCCCAGCTACTCCAGCAAAGATGAATCACCTAAACCCTGCATCACAGAGATTCAAGCCCAAAGGAGATGAGGTTCCAGAAGGCCCTTTATGCTGGCAGGTATTTTAGCAGTGCTATTGCTCTCATATATGTATCACCACATAATTCTTTATTGCCGTATACTCTGTTAATGAGGAACAATACTGAATCCAACAACAGACAGACAAGATAGGTCTGATCTACCATCCTAGATCCTTTCTCAAGACTCACTTCATCCAGAATCTCTGAAAGCTGAGATGAAGTAAGTCACAGATAGCTGAGGTGTTCTTCATGTACAAATTTCATTTCATTTTATTGTGCATCAAGGCTGTTATCTCTTTCTCAGGGAAGAACCAGATCATTCTGTGATTATAAAGCACCTAGCACAGCCAAATCTCAGTCCAGCTTGCCTATTAGCCTCCAGTTATGCAGTACATAACAATATCTGATTGCATGCCCCTCCCTTTGTCCCTCACTTGGAGCTTCCCGTATGAGAAAATCTATCAAGGACCAAGTTACCCTTTGCATTGTCTATTTCAACAGACTCCTGTCCCAAGTTCCTCTACAAAATTAATAAAACATGATAGTATGTAGAAAGTCTTTACTCATGTTGCCTTTTTTTCCATTTAGTCTTACAATAGAAACCTAGTAAGGTCATATGTAATGATAATAATAATAATGAGATTGGTGTAATTTAGAACATATATGAGGACAGTTTCTGATCACAATAAGGTGAAACACCTCTTTTCTCCTGCTGAGGCCTATTTGCTCTGAGCCATTATTTACCTCTGGCTCTTCACAACCCTGCTGTGCTAATACTGTTTCAACAGAGATTTTTAACATTTAATGAAGGCACTATGTTAGATTTTAACCAACTGATTGTTATATCCTGCATTGTTGAACTTAATTTTCCCCCCTCACTTTTTTCAGGTAAAGCATTATGTTTCATTTCAACCAAGTCAGCCTCTGAATAGACCAAATTTAAATATCTGGAAACTTTCTTGCATTTTTCTCCACTTAGAGGTAATAAAGCAGCACATGAAATGAGTGCTTCTAAAGTTTAGTGCTGACCAAGACATTGAGAAATAAATAGCATGGTGTCAGTAATGGGTGAGAGAAAGAAATGACATGGTGAGTGCTATTTTAAGAAGAATTAACACTTTCAAGGAGAATAGAAAACACACGGGGATTGTGCATGGCCTGTGGATATGAGAGTGGTAGAGACCCAAATTCCTTCTTGCACAGCCAATGTAAGTCATAGAAATACTCTTCGTGTGTGGTTGTACCTTGTAGAGTCAAGAAACAGTGAAAATCCAATGCATATACATAAAGACACTAAAAAAAAAAAAAAAAAAGTCTTCTTCAGAGTTATCCAGAGTCCTATGGGTCCATTCTACTGTTTTATCTAGCTGAGAGCAATATGCCATCCCTTTGCAGCAAAAAAAAAAAAAAAAAAAAAAAGGGGGACAGTGTTAAATTTCCTGGCATCTATTTTAACACATCTTCCATTCTGGGACCTTAATTATATCCAGGTGGTGTCCAGGTGCAGTTGTCTGGACTATCTCCATTGGGCACATTTGCTTATAGAATAGTCTGGTTAGTGGCTTTTTTGTTTCAGAAAAATGTGCTCTCCTGGCCATTCATTATGGGCTTCCACTCCTCCCAAATTTTCCCTGTGTCCCCAAACTGAATAGTAGCTAATCAAAGCCATAAATAAAAGACACCCACTTAGACAACTGAGAACACTTCTAACATAGTTTACACAATACACTCGGCCTGATTGATTTTTCCAAAATCCACAGGAAAGATATATTTTAAAGCATGCAATGTTATTTCTGAGGTGAATATAGTTTGAGGTTTTTGTTTTTGTTCTTGCCACCACTGAATTTCACCATGAAATTTAAAAAATGCCCTGGACTTTATGAAGCAGTTATATGAGAAGAAAGCCATAATAATAAAAAAACAATGGTACCAATATACAAGAAGAGCTTAAGGACAAAAAAATTAAATCAACAACCAAACAACATTGTTGGGGCACAAAGACGTTTTTCAATGATCAGCCACCGAATTCCACCACCACCTTTGACTATGCCCAAAAAATCTCACTGAGGTTGTTCAAGAGCTAATTGCTGTCAGAAATGTCATTATGACAAGCTATGACAGCCTAGATGTAGGTTAGCAAACAAACAGTTCTAGAGGTAATATGGTCTGACAGTATAATTAACTGGGATGATCAGTAATTATCTTCATCCTCGGACATCTTCATCCAGCGGACATGAGATTCAACCTGGGCTTGATTTGGTTTATATTCAAGGCACTATACAAGACAGCTGATTATAGAAAATATACTTTGAGAAGTTATTACAAACTGGCTGAGCTTATATTAAATAGAAAAATTTTTATAAGATAAGTCATTAATTTGAAAGAACAAAAGTGCAGTTAAGTCAGCCAAACTAAATATTAAATACAAAGAAAATATTCAGCTTCCCTGAGACAAAGGTGACCAGCCTCCTCAAATAGGAAGGAGAAGATAATATCTTGCCTTAAGTTAGAAAAATTCTGCCACAAGACTTTTCAAGGCTATTAGTAAATCTCTTTGATAAAGTCATCAGGTTGTGGACAGTGCCATTGGACCGGGGAACAACAAGGATATGACCTGCAATTAAGAAGGTGAAAAAATTGACCCATATTTACAAGTCTATTAGAGCCACTTGAATAGCTTGCTTGGCTCTAAAATAGCTTTCTGTGGGGAGTCTAATTAATGATGCAGAGGTAAAAGCAATATGGGATAAAATGCAACATGGGTTTACTAAAAGTAGACCTTGCCAGACTCACTCAATTTCTTTTTTTGAAAAGGTAACTATGAGAGCAGCAGGGGAGATATTTCCAGTAAAAATAGGGAAGCATTCATGTCTTTGTACGAGGCCCAGGTGATACCATATGGAAAACTGCATACGATCCTGGTCACCCATGTTTCAGGGAGATACCTTCCAGCTGGAAGAGGCACAGAGAGGTCAGTGGCAAGGTTAGGAAAATGGATGTGAGATTTTCTGGCTGTTCATCCTAACAAGGGGTGGCTAACTGGGGATGCGTCCGTGAGAAGCAGCCTGGGGAAAGGAGACCTAGATAAAACAAAAAACCACTGGTACATAACCTACACATACAAAGTGGTCGAGAGTAAACTCAGGCTGGAAGGAGAACAAGCCGCAAAAGGTTTTCAGCTCAAGCAAAGGTTTCCAAGAAGAGCTGTGAGACAGAAAGCAAATTGCAACTCAAGTTGAGCAGTGAATATGTGCAAAAGAAAGGTCCAACAAAGCAACCAGAGAGTAGGGAACTGCTAGACAATTAAAGGTTGTCTTAATTTCCTCAGTTCCTACTCCGTGATATTGAAAGACAATTGCAACGATTTTACATAAAACATACGCTCTGAACTAACTTTCAAATCAAATTAAATGCTGAGAAATGCAGCATAAAACTAGCATTACTATTAATTTTGCAAAGCGGCAATTAAATACAAGGTTACTTGAAAACATAAGCTAATCACTATGATATATTACAAAATTTGTATTAAAAATGTCTTGTATTTACTGACAATTAATATTATCTTAAAAATAATTTATCATAGAATGATTTGAGTTGGAAGAGATCTTAAAGATCATTTAGTTTCAAGCCCCTTACCATGGGCAGGGACACCTACAGCTAGACAGGGTTGCTCAAAGCCCCATCCAGCCTGTCAGCTTTAAAACCGGATGGATTTGACACAAACTCTGCTGCACAAAGAAGGCTTAAACTTTTTAAAATATCTGAGAGATAGTCTACAAAGCTGCAGCTAAGCTGCGTTAAAGGTTTAAAGACAATTTATTATTTTCTACTGATCTAAAATCCTTAAATCACCTTAAACTCTTCGCTCACCTGAGACCTTAAAATAGAAGATCTTAAACTCCCTGTGTCACTGTATCAAGCATTAATCTGATCAATATTCATTAGGCTTATGTAGATGAAAGTATAAACTTTATATTATTAAAAAGTTGTGAGGTTTTAGAAATACCATGACTGAATGTGTGTCATAGTTCTGATTTTAGCAAAGAATTTTTTTCTTTCCTTTCCCCCTGCCGTGTGTGTGTGTGTGCTCTGTATACTGCCCATTAGGTGAACAAAAGAATCGGCCTGGCCCAGTAATAGCCGAGAGATTAGTCTCCTTGAAAACGAAGGGGGAAGAGTTGAGAGGGAGCTGGTGTGTGGGGCTGGAAGGAGGTGGGGAAGGGAGGTGTGGCCGGTGTGTGTGTGTGCCAGTGAGGCGAGGACCTGCTGTAAGCTGCAAAGCTGCCTAGTTTGCTTCTTTTCTTCCTGTCAGAGTGGAGTTTGTTGCTGTTCTCTTCTCAGCTGTTGCTGGCTGCAGGCCCTGCTTAACACTAGTCCTAATCAGCTGAAGTTCGTGAGTTTTCTTCCACTGGGAGAACTTTCTGTTTTATTCCTGTTTTTTTTTCTTTTCCTTCCCCCCCCAGTCCCTCTCTCTCACTCCTTCCCCAGTGTGGGAAGGGAAGGGGAACCGAGTTTTTTTTGGGTTTTGGTTTGTACCTGGAAAGTACTGTTTTGGGTTTTTTTTCCCCATCCCACGGGGCGATGACTAGGGATTCCATAGCGCCGCCTGGTGATGGGCACTGGACATTACAAGTTCTGCTTCCTCCAGTGATCCAACAGCGCCACCTGGTGACTACAATAGGACACTACAAGTTTTTGCACCTTCAGTGACCCAACAGCGCCACCTGGTGAATGATACAGGACATTACAAATTTTGCATCTCCAGTGACCTGACAGCACCCCCTGCTGACTGTGGCTGGAACTGCACCAAAGGGTGCAAAAAAAAAATTGAACTGTTTGATTTTCTTCTTGCCGGTTTATCGGTTTTGTTCTTAAAGGGAATTATTGGTGGGTATAGGAGTATTGCTTAGTTATTTTACTTGGTTTTTTTCGTGTTCCTGTTAATACACACATACCTTTAATAAAGGGCTGTTATTTTCCCTTTTCCATAATTTGTTTTCCTTCAATCGAAGCCTCTTAATTTTGGATTTATAATTGCTTGGAAAGAGAAGTTTGGGTCTTTTCCTCCTAATCCATCCTCAGCAAAAGACCCTTGTCTCATTTAAACTAGGACAATGTGGCTCTCAGCTGACTTTGCTGCAGCAGTCTGCATTCATGTGAAGGTCCACTCTTCATGGATTGTTTACTCTCTGTATTGCAAACATCCATTAAGTTTGGGGACCCCTCTTGGTCATTTATGAGGTTGGGAACCACCATAAAAAGGAGTAGTCAAATTATAACATACCAATTTTTCTTGTATGGCTAAGGAATGCATCCCACAATATTTGAAGCTAGGATGAATAACTGCACTTGATCATTTTTAGGTAAATCTGCCCTCGATACTTCTTGTATGTGAAGATAATTTAGAACTGGAGACCCTGCAGGCTGGGCCATGCAAGTCCCTGCGCTCAAGTTACCAGCTCTGGAAAGGTGCTTTCTTTCGTGCCATGTTGCCCACCTCACACCTCTGCCCTCTTCTCTCTTGGGCAGGGCACAGCTTTCAAATTCACCTCACAGCTGTGGAGCCCCTTTTGCCTCCTAGATAAGCTAAATTGGAGGCTAAGCTCCCTGACTGTCAGCAAAGCACAGCTGATGGCAAGAGCCACCAGGCAGCCACTTCTCTTTGCAGGCTGCTGCCCCACCTCAGGCTCAGCCAGAAGCCCTTCAGGTGCCACAGTGGCAGCTTCCCTTTCAATTAATAAATCTAAACCACGGAGAGCCACGGAGAGGAAAAGAATAATGCAGGGCAAAGGGGACAAGGCAAAGGCTAACAGCCTGAAGGAAGAAATCCAAGATGAAAAGATCCTAAAGGCAAGGTCCACCAGAAAGCACCCACATGAACTCTTACACTGGTGACTTTTGCTTTGGAATGACTGGGGGAATGAAGGAGAGGAGGCAGTGGCTTTAAGTCCAAGACATAAACAGACACATTCCAGGAATACTAATCACTACAGAGAGACTTTGAGTTGTTCCACTCTGGGTGAGGTAGTTCCCTCTCTGCAACCTGGCCATAAAGCTGTGACATTATCAGCAGTGCAGAAGTTCAGATCACACTTTTCTCTCTCTGGGAAGGGGACATGTCAAAAATGAGGAAAAAAACCCACATTTTTTCAACCCCAGCAATTTAATAAACTACACCCCTGTTACTAACACACATTTTTAAAGGGTCTAGTAGATTAGAAGGGGGGGGAATACCCTATTTAAACTTTCAGAGCTTTTCCAGCCCAGAACTGAATATGGCATAGCACTGAATTGCACCTGTTGCTCTGCTCTAGTTCCTTTTCCCATGAAAAAATACATCCAGAGAAGTCTGATAGATCTCTCTAGCAGCTGATTCTGCTGATTCTCATATCCATTTCTAGCACCTAACAAGATATGTGAGATGAGACATCGAGATATAGCTCAAGGTCTTTACCGAAACCAGTGGGGTTTTGTGTCTTCGCTGTTTTAGTAGGCAACTAATTACTCCTCCTCACACCCCCCCACATTTGGTTCAGGCTTTTCCTTTTTACTTTTCAAGATCTGCGTGGTCCAAACAGAAGTACAGTAATTCAATGTTATATTCAAACATACCAGCAGTCTGCATATGCTAGTCTGTGTGAATAGTTGAAGCTAACCCAGAAGTAAGCTGCTGACAAAGGGCAGCAAGAAGGGTAGGAGAGATGGACAACTTCTTTATTGGCAGCCCACAATTAGAGTAGCTTAAATAGCTTAATGAGAACAAAGCCTTCTATATCAGAGGAGAGGGCACTTTTTTCCGACAAACCAACGCTGAGGACCTGCTCTCAGCTTGCTATGACTCTCTCTCCTTTTCCATGGGTTCCGCTTCAAATTCTGAGCACAAGACAATTTCTATGCAGGATGACTTAGGAAGAAGTTCTGCACTGATTTATGATTATCTCTGTGACCAAAGTCTTTCTTTCTTTGCCAATGTAATAAACTCTTTCCCTAATCTTTTTTGGAGCAGAGTAAATATTAGATGTAATACAGCAGATTTGGTAGTGGTTTTATCAGAAAGGTGCTGGTGTCAGACCATGCAGGACTGTACATATAAATGACATCTCTTGAAAAACCCATGGATTTGCAAGGTTTAGAAATACCGTGTAGCACTAGTGACATCTGCAGGAACTTGTTGGTTTGAACAGCAAGAGGAAAAAAATGCCAAAATGAGGCTTCTCTGAGAAACTATCATAAGGAAAACCAGCAGATGCACTCACAGCACCTGCTTCACAAGTCTACCAGGGGATGAACAGGCTCTCTCAACTGTTGTCTCAAGGGTTTAAGTCAGACCCCTCCCCTAAATCACACTGATTTTGTTGGCAATGCAGGTGGTTGGGAAAAGTTGGCCTGCTGCTTTACAAGACACCTACACAGCAGTGTGACTGCCCTCATCCCTAGGAGTGAGAAATAAAATGGCCTAGGTAGGGTGGCAAAGAAACACTGGCGTGAAGAGAACAGACACAAATATTGTACCTTGTCCTACAGAAAACGGAGAAAAAGAGCAGCTGATTCTTAAAGGTTTCCACAGATCAAGAGAGAGCATATCAGTGAGCAGTCTCACTGCTGGTTATACTGAGTCTTGTTGCAACCAATAAGTCTAGTGAATGCTAGAATGATAAGGGAGAATTCTTAGCAAAAAACATCCACATATTTAAGATAAAAATTTTGGGCAAAATTGTTTAGCAAGGAGGGAAAATGGGAGAACAAGTACGCACACAAGCGAAGATCAGAGCAATGCACAAACATTTAAAGGCGGGAAAGTTCGATCCAGCTTGAAGTATAGTAACCAGATCCTGAAAAAGGGCTAGAGGGGAAAAGTCCTGAGAGGGCAATTGCTAGTAATTGCCAGTGATGTAAGAATGGAAACAGTGTGCTTCTGAGGCCAACCTCAAAAGTTCAGTCAAAACCTCAAAAAAATGCAAAAGATGGAGCTCAGAGCAGCCTACAGGCACTCAGGTAGCTCAGTCCAGGACCACCCCAGATAAACCATGTTCCTGGGCCCAAGGCTGATGTCAGAGGTGGAGCTCTAGGGGAGGTCAGTCATGGCAGTCAAGTCATACTGGGTGCCCACAAGACATTCACACAAATAGCAGTAAGACTTAACTGTTCTTAACTAAGATTTGCTCAGCAACAGGTCCTACATCAGAATTTTGATTAGAGCCCAAACAAGATTTTTTGTGAAGGGCTAAGCTGTTGTTCAGTAATGAAACTAAAAAAAAACAACTTTCCAAGATCCAGACAAATTCCTCCTACAAAGCGTTGCACTGTCTTTTGTTCAATTCTAGCTTTTGGTTTTAGATGCAAATCTGAATTTTGTTTATTAAAACTTTTTCTTTACACGTTTTCATAGCAATTTTCAGCTATTTCTGGTACTTTGAAACAACACCTTTTATATAGAGATATATAAAGGCAGGAAGTTGTCTGGTCACTCTCATGAAATAATGCAAATGTAAAAAATTCCAGATGGTTCTGTCAATCCAAGGGAGAAGTGAAATTTGCCTCTGACAGCAGTATCAGATTTTCTTTCTAACCAGCAGCCTTACTAATGCCTTTAATTAGCACAGATCCCATGCCATGGCCTGCAGGACCTGCGCTGACTGTGAGTTCAGACAGTGTGTAGGAAAAATTTCATGTCATCGACACTTAGGTCAGTAATGAAGCTTACTTGTGCAACTTCCATAGGGATTCACAGTCCATAAGAATCTTCTTGGTCTAAAACTTCCCCCTGACAGTTCCCGATATTTCTGCAGCTTGGCTGAAGGATAAGGGGTACAGTGCACAGAGATCTTGTGAGACTCCACCTGGACTACTGCGTCCAGCTCTGGGATCCCTAACCTAAAAAGGACATTGACCTGCTGGAGCAGGTCCAGAAGAGGGATACAAAGACGATCCAAGGGCTGGAGCACCTTCCCTATGAGGACAGGCTGAGAGAGCTGGGGTTGTTCAGCCTGAAGAAGCAGAGAGAAGAGGCCTGCCAGAGAGCTGGAGAAGGCCTTTTTACAAGGGTAGATGGTGACAGGACAAGGGGGAATGGCTGTAAACTGAAAGAGGGTAGGTTTATCTTGAAGAACTGGGAAGAAATTCTTTGCTGTGAGGCTGGTGAGGCACTGGCACAGGTTACCCAGGGAAGCTGTGGATGCCGCATCCCTGGAATTGTTCAAGGCCCAGCTAGATGGGGCTTTGAGCAACCTAGTCTAGTGGGAGGTTTCCCTGCCCAGGGCAGAGGTTGGAACTAGATAATCTTTAAGGTCCCTTCCCACCCAAACCATAGCATTGATGCTATGATTCTGTGACTCTACGATCCCGTGCCTTTCTCTGCTGCTAGTAACTTCTACATCAGAAGAATAAAAAGACTAATCTAGCCCCTCTCCTAAACCACTCAATTTTTCTTGCCCACTAGCTTCTTTCTTACTCCCCTATGCTACTAAAAATAGCTCACAAAAACTGACAGAGACAACTATATTTACAACTTATTTCCCAGTACAGTTGCAAAGGGTGCCAGAAATGAGCCAGAGATATTCCTGAAATGTCTGCCCATGCCCCCAAAACCAAGTTTGCACCAAGAAGCACTGTGCAGTTAGAGTATTTATTCTGACAACCCCTGACATGTCAAGTCAGCCCAAACGGAGGCAGCATTAGCTGTTTCATTGCCCTCAGAGGACCTAGGCTTGTGCTCCATATCTTGTATCAACTAAACTAAACTTGCTTTTCCTTGCCTTTGCACAAGGCACTGCCACTGACTTTAAAAGGCCTCAGGCAGCTTATAAATAAGTCCCTGCTGATACCAGCATCCAGCTGGTTTTCTGGCCTGTACCAAGGAGCTGTGGCAGAGAGCAGGCTGGGATGAGAAGCAAGCAAAAGACAGAATCACAGAATCAACCAGGTTAGAAAAGACCTCTGAGACCATCGAGTCCAGATTATAAGACATGAGCAAGGAAGAACAAAAAAAATATAACGTCGTAGATATAAGAGTATGTGTCCTTATCTACACATGGCAATGGCTAAATTTCAAAGATATAATTTTAAAAACCTAACCAGAACTAGATATTTAAGATATTTGAATCCCCAGAATGAGATATTTGAATCCCTATTGCTAACACTATCAAAAGCATGTCTCATAAACATTAAGGAGCCATTTGTTCTTAAAGTTGTCACAAAAGGATCTGTTTGCACATGTTCATCATTACTGACTTTACAAGTTGCATTTTAAAAGCTTTTCATGGAAAAAGGCTAGTGCACACTGCACTTAATGAAAACAGATGGGTGTAGTGGCAGCTGTGTTTTGTATTCTGACCTGCTTTGGATATATATATCTGCTCACTTTTAGCAGTAATTACAAGCCCAGCTCATTGGCCAAGATCCTATAATGGCCAGTGCTGTTTAGGCATTGACTAAAAAGATGACATTCAGTCAAAACAACAATCAAGAAGTGTATTCAAAGAATGCCGGAGAGGCGATAGAAAAACCAATATGCTTTTGTAAACTCAGTTACACAGGAGGTTTCATAAGATTACATTTTAGCCTCTCTTAGGTCAAACAGAAATGTAACAGGAAGGAAAAAAATAATCAAAGGAAATTATAATAGGTCAAAGTCTTTAGAAGGATATAACTTTTTACCTCAACAGTTGAGTGTGACAGTGGAACAAGTCCAGGCTAGGCTGAGTAATCACGTAGTCTGTTTGGAGGTGATACCAACATCTTCTTGTTGGACATGTCATAATGCAGCTTTTTAACTAATTAGCGATTAGACAGGCAAATAAGGACTGACCATCATTCTCCTGACACTGAACTCACATTCATGTTTTCACCTGCAGGTGTAAGGATGACTCTTCTTCCTCAGCATTTCATGCCTGAATCTTGTGCAAGTTTATTCCCAAAAGGCTGACCATTCATCAGTGTTTCCTAGTATTTAAAAAACTTTAAAAATATCAAAATTGAGATTCTTCCCTTTTAGTTGTTTTGGGGTTTTTTAAATATTTATTTCTTTCATGCATTCTTTGCATTGTATTATTTTCATCTGTTGTATCCCATCTTCAGCTGAGGCCTAATGAGCATTTTTCAGATCACAATGTGGCCCATGGGGGAGAGGGGATGCACCACCACAACTTCCCTCAGCCAGCAGCAGTGGATTTTATCCCTCAAGTAGTAAGAACAAATACTATGCTTTCCTATGATCTCTCAAAACTACAGCTGTAGAAGGCTTGTTTCTTGAAGAATAGCTGGACATTCACAGAAATGCTTTACACACCCTAAATTCTCTACTGCTGCCTCTGAGTAAATACACAGAGTAATGCTCTTCTGCAGGGAATATATAGACCCAAGTTTTTGAAAAATGGCCAAAAACCTTTAATGAAAGAAAATAATCCTGCTGGCAAGAAAACTCATAACTTAACTGTTTGATGTTTGATGTAGGGGAAAATTAGATTCCAAATGTTCAAAAGAAATAGAACAGAGAAGATAGTAACTTTAGAATACTACAGCAAATACACAAATTCATTGTATTTTTAACTAATAACACCCATAAACACAAGTATAAGTTGCACTGCAACTGAAGATAGTATCTTCAGCAACCAGAATCGTGATCATGTGTATAGACTACTAGGCAAAGTCAGATAGAGCCTTTAAGTGGGTAATTGAAATATCTGGGAAAAGTACACAAACCTTGGGCATGTGCATTTGTCTGAAGGAGAACATTTCACATTTCACAGGAGGCTTATTTAGACTTTCCAACTAGACCAATCTCTTGGAAAAGACTAAATCTAATTTCAAACTGTGGTAATTTACATCCCTCATCCAGCCCTTCTTGGTCCTTCCTTTTCCTTTTTTCCTTCTAAAAAGAGCCTGATCTCAATGTGGCAAACTTCTTGGGACTTAATATTTTCAGAAAAGCCATTCGAAATTTAACATGGCATAGAGGGTAGAGAAATGGGTTCAGAGAGGAATTGATCCATAAAAGCCAAAAAGTTGCTTCATACAGGGCGTTATGGACACAAGTTCCCTGGCAGGCCCCACGAACAATCATTAATAAAGAGTATGGGGCCCAGCAAATGGCAAACACACAGACAATTATGGCAAGTGACTTTGCGATTTTCTTGTCCTGCTGCAGTTTTGACCTAGCCTTTGAACAGAGGGAAACAGAAAATTCATTTTCTGGAGTAACAGAATTCCCTCTGGATGGAGATGAGCAGTCAGTTACCAAAGACTCTTTCTTTTGTCTCATGGAAGAAGAAACACTGTCCTCTGCTTCAGATAAAGAAGAAGACGCCCCTGACCTTGGCAAGGGGCAAAATCTCCAGGACAGGCTGCTGCTCCTCGGAGGCTCACAGTCCTGCACACTGCCAGGCCGCTGGCGCCTCTGGATGCTGTGGAAGATGTGCATATTGAAGTAGGTCACCAGGAGCAGGGGCACAAAGAACTCCAGGGTGGATGCACACAGGAGGAAGTACCAGTTGTCATAGAACTCGGCGTAGCACTGATCTGCCGCTACTGCGCTCTGTCCAGCCATGTGCTCCCAAAGGAGGATTGCTGGGCAGTACAGGAGAAAGGCTAAGATCCATATGGCCACCATCTTGATGGCAGGATTGGATGTTATTCCCTGCTGGGCTCTGTAAGACACCTGCAATGGAAAAAGAAAGAAAAAGGTCAGACTTTTGAGATACATTTTGGAAGCAAGAGAAGTGGCAGAAGAAGTCATCAGAGTGCTTGGTAATTTAGAGCTGTGGCTGTGCTGATCAGCTGAAGCTCACCCAAGCATGTTTAATTCACTGATGTTGACGTAGCATAGGGTTGTCTCTCTACAGGTTAGTGTAGCTGTACAAGGATCGTGGTCCAGGGGATGAAACATGATCATCCATCAGTACCTAGTAATTAGGTATGCCTTGTTTGAGACACCTATGATCTGAAGTGCCAGAGTAATTAGTACCTTATAGTTGTTAAGAGCACGACTCCCATTCACTGACAACTGCACTGCTTTTTAGAGTATTTTGCAAACAAGTAATGCTATGTGCATCACAGAAGTCAACAGAAAATGTGGCACATAGATTTAACACCCACCTTTAAGAAAATTGCTTATTGGACACTTCATGGGAATGAAGGAATAGATTCCAGCTCTGCAATGCAGCCCTTAGTTGATGAAACTACAAAATCACCCCTTTTTTTCCTTCTCCGATCACTCTAGGGCCAGTACCTATTTTCCACTATATGCTGCAGACAGAGAGCTACATTGCAGATCACATCCTGTTCCACCCCTTTCACAGGATGACAGAGTAAATAATTCTGGGAGCTTAGATGTCCAATTGAAAACAAAAGTTTTAGTTAATGTCATACTCATGCAGGTGCTCTGAATTTTCCATTTTGTAAATACTGAATCTTTCCAATGTAACATTTCTTACATGTCAGATGTTTTGGTGTTCCATTTCCCAGACTTTTTCCTTAAAATAAAATAATAAAACTTAATATAAACGCAATTATAAGTGGAATTAATTACAATTAACAAAAACAAGACTGAAATTCTATTGTATGATGTTACGTTGACAGTGTCACGCATCACAAAAGAGCTGGAACAACTAGTTCTCCCTGACATTCCCTGCCACTTGAGCTAACAGTGTAGCTGCTGAGAAATGCTGGCCTCCATTTTTAACATTACCAAAGATATAAAGCACACACAACATGTATAGGATGCTCTGCAGAAGGCAGAGTGCATCTGATGTTTGGGATTCTGTTCCAAGAGGAGTTTATTGCCACATTTCTACAGGCCATCATTGCAGTCTACCCCTTGTCCCACTCTCTGCCTGTTTGCTCTTTCTCCCAGTCTTCTCCAGGATCATTTGTGACCACATCTCAGGTCTAGACATGCTCCCTGATGTCCTTTATTTCACTGTCTTAGCTCCACTGCCTTTTCCTCCCAGGCCTGATTTTAGGTCCAAACCCAAATCCAGTTTACTCTGAGTTTCCTCTTTCCTTGCCTCTTTTTTACCAGTCTCGTGCCCTACCCTTTTTACCCCTTAGCCTGCTTTTCCTCAGCAGTAGCACAACAGCAACCTGAAGCAGAAATTGTGAGAAAAGTCCTGGTTGACCAGCTCTGTGCTAGAGCATGCTCAATGCGGAATATTCACCCCATCTAGCTGCAAATATCTAATAATCTCCACATGTCAGTATATATTTTCGAGAGCTATTATCGCAATTAAATTTTGGGCTTGCACTCACCAACATAGCAAAGGTTGGTGAATATAATCCTCCGACAAAAAAAATCAGAGAAGCTGTAAACAGGGTACTTACAGCTCGAGTGACTGACAGGAAACGGTCATAGCTGATAAGAACAATGTTAAATACTGAAGCTGTGCACAGGAGATAATCCATAACCAGCCAGAGCTTGCAGACGCCTCTTCCCAAGTGCCATTTTCCTGTCAGGCTGTAAGGGATGTAGAGAGGTATGCAGAACACACCTATGGAAAGCAACCACAAAGACACCACACGGTTCATATGGACTGCAAACGGTACTCCTGGAAGCAGAGAAACACATTATTCTGGAATTTGGGTAAAAGAAATTAACGAATCTATTAGAGTGGATACGTGATTTACATACAGAAATTCTTAAATTCTCATGGAATCTGGTGGGGAACTTTTTATGTATTAGATCATAGTGTGATTTATGTGTGCTGATTGTTGGTAATAAGCTCAAAGCAAATCAGCAAAGAAGGATCCACTGAAGAAGAAAACTGCAGTCTAACCAGCTTACACTCTCTAGAGGTACATAATTAGTGCTGCAGCATATATGCACTGTGGTTGTATTCTGACATGTAACCTCATTGTTGTATTTCCTCTATTCTTTTATCTTTTAGAGCTTTCCCCCAGGCACATCTACAGCTGTTGCCAATGGCAGTTTTCATTTTAAGATTGGTTAGCATTTGTAAGCTAAAGACAATATATTAGACAGTCTATGGGGTGTTTGGAAATGTCTTCTACCAGAGATAAAGCAGACACAGCAGAAGTATGAAACTCCCATTTTTAAGGAGTGTTTTAATCTTGTGCTTGTTCTTCACATGAGAATAACTCCAGAACCATTTTTCTTGTCTGTTAAATTTGGGTTTTGTCCAAAAGACCTTCCACAGAAGTATTTAATTAAGAAAATCATGTTTCTGTTTTATTTTTACACCAGCAACTTCTTCATTTTACCTCTAATATTTTTTCAAAAGCGTGGTGCAATATTTGATACTACGTTCCTGGAAGTGCTGATCTACCAGAGACAAATAGAAAGTTACATGCAGCTTCAAGATTCATTTTAAACTCTCCAGCTTATTCTTTTCTTGGTATGTCCATCAAGACCTTAGAAGCTACTGAACATTACCAGGTTATGTGGCCTACTGACAATAAACCCCTGGGTAATGAGCTGACAGACTGCTATCAACAGGGAAATGTGCACAGTTCTTTTGATAACGATGGCTTGTTTAACACATACCCTAGATAAAAGCAGCAATACTTTTGAACAAAATACTCATTTTCCATAGTTGCTCATGACAGCTACTGTTCTCATCAGCTTCTATGCCATCAATGTTTGTTTTCATGTCAAAAAGAAATTACTGGTTTTGGCTATAGATACAAACATAGAGGCAAGAACCAGGTTTTAAGTATTTATATTTCAAACTATTCTCACTTTTACTAATTAGTGGATGCAAAAGACTTGGTTACATTCCTGGAAAGATTCCAGACTTTTAATACATTAAAAACCAAAACCAACCAAATAAATAAACATTACAAAACAAAAATAATTTAAAAAACCCAAAAACAAAAACAAAACCCCAAACAAACAAACAAAAAAACCAACAACAAAAAAAAACCATACAGCAGCTTCAGAAAATAAAGTATTTCCTGACCAATACCAGAGACTAAATCTTGGATTTACATGTTCTATATAGGTTAGTGTAATACTGATACCAATCATTTCCTCTTGGCTGATTTAAGACTACATGAGGCACCAGCAGAAGGTAGATATTTAAATCTCTCGATTAAACTATGAGATATGAGGAAAACCAGACTTTTGCAGAAGACCTGAGCTATGAAATAGCAGCTCCAGCTGCCTGGGCAGGAAAACAAAGGCTTCAGCAGATGCATCATTTGTTTTCTGCACCATAGGGCGAGTCCTAGAATAAGGCACCACAGCTTATAAATGGCAGAAATAAAGGAAAACCTTAAAGGCTAGACTAACACACTTCACTACACAGCACTGATGAAGGAACAGCATTTAGGGGAGACTGTATTGCCAGATGTGCAGTGGGTCGGTGAGGGCTATTTCCCTGCTCTGTGAATACTGGTCTCTGTGACTGTCATGAAGACAAAGCACTTGTGTGCAGAAATACTTCTTTGCTAGCCTGAAGTCAAGATGTTTGCTGGCACATCTACTACAGCACCATGGTTTCCTCAGGCTTTCTCTGCTGCATGGGCTGTTTCCCTGGCCTGAACCATGGAAGAGTGCTACACAGGACATTCACGCCCCCACCTCCTCACTTGGCACCAACAGCCAGGACTGGATCCACAGCACCTCCAGTGACCAACTCTTCTGGAGTTCTGCAATGCCACTATGGGAAGAGGGGACCAATAAAGAATACAGATGGGAGATGCCATCAGGATGTTACTGATATCAAACAACCCACAGGATCAATAGCCTGTGCTAAGTTGAAGCCAATAAAAAGTCCTGGTGGTAAACTATTCTGTTGCAGTGTAATACATTCAAAAACTATTAGTACTATGTAGAGAAGTAATTAATTTACCTGCATGTATCACACATAGCTGTATAAGAAAACACACTGTCAAAAAGAAGGATTTTCTGAATTGTGTAAACAGTCTTACAGGAGGGCCAAGGGTAAATCACAAACTGTAGCAAAAAACATCTTTTCTTCAGTTACTATTCACATGTAATAGTTGCTCCTTTTTCCTGATGAAACATTAAAAGTATTTACATGAAAAGAGATGCATTTCTCATTACAACATATTTTGAGGCATAGCTGCCTGCTAAAACACATCATGCAGCTTCCACTATTCCTTTCCCTTCCCCTAAAAACATCTGGGAAATAGTTCTCTCAGAAGAAAACACATAGAATATAAAACCCATTACTTCTCCTAAGATTCCCAGGACACCAGCAGTACAGGCCTCCACAACTGTGACTTACCCACTGCTAAGTCAGAAACAGCAAGATTGAGAAAGAAATAGTTACTCCGATGCCTGAGGCTTCTGTCCACGATGAAAGCAAGGATCACCAGCACATTTCCAAGGATGGTGACCAGACACAGTAGCACCATGAGGACAGCCAGCAGCACGAACACACCCAGTGAGAACTCAGAGCTCGGTGACTGGGTGGACCAAGTCTCATTACACGCTGCAGCCACTTGCAGAGCTCCGGCAGTGCTGTTGTGCATGTTGTGTATCCCGGCCAGTTCAGTCTGGGAAGAAAGTTGTATCTGGCAGAGCTATCCAAAAGGTTGAGACAAGTCTGTTAACAGGCTGGGATGAATACTGACACATCCAAAAAAATTCACAACATCAAAATGATGGAGCACAAGACTTCCACAAGACCTAGAGTCTCTAAAGTTTCTTGATCCAAATGCACCTACTGGCCTGAAAAAAGAGACCTCAGCAGCAGCAGTAAGTGCACTCTTTGAAGTAGATTATCTGTTTTTTCCTGAATAGGGATCCTTATCTACTGAGGTCAAAAAAGCTAGTCTGAAAACAACTCTTTTCACAGTCAAGTAGTTTGCATATTAGCATTGTGTGAGCAGTTTTATACATTGAATTCTGCAGAAGCTAAAACCAGATTTCATTTTCACTTCCACAGTGGTCAACAGGATTTAAATTATTACAATTCTATTTCTGTTACAGTAAAATGTAGTCACTTTTACATTTGCTGATACACCTCTTATTAAATTTTACAGTTAAGAACAGACAGATGTTAATGTTGCAGCTCACAGAGCAGTTAAAATGCAGTTACACGCAACAGAAGTATCACCAATACCTTTTCAGCTCATCCTAATCAGAAGCAAACCTACCCCTGGGCAAGGCAAACCAAGTATCTGGTCTTTGCAGATCTTCAGAAGTGTGGCCCATCTAATCCTCTACTTCCAAGTAATTCCTGGTAAGCTTCCACTCCAAAAAGTACCAAACCCTTAGCCCTCTGAAGGTGTGAGAAAACATATCCATTCCTCATCACAATTCCGTTTATTTTGGTAGGAGTGCACAGCAGCTGTCAGCCCACGGCTCTGACTGCTGCCTGCAGCTCACTGGCTCTGTAGCACCACGGCACGCTCCGTGACCAGCATTGCAGCCACAATGCTGGGTGCTTGAGGAGGTGTAGGGCAAGAAACAAGGAAAGAGAAGGTGGGCAAGATGCGGGGAGGAGAGGTACAGTGCTCTGATCCTCTCTTGCTGAACAAAGGGAATTATGGTGTGAAGAGTAATTAAAGCAAAAGGTGTAGGGCAACAGGAACGCAAGAGACCTCAGGGATGATAAAATGTAGCAAAGAGACACCTGCCTTAGTGGGGAATGTGCACAACTGCAGCCTGGGAAACGCACTTGTGGCAGGATGGCCTGCCCGGATAAGGCCTAGAATCCGATCAGAGAATGCACACAATGCAAGCCTTCAGGCAAGTTATCTGTGGTGAGCTACAGCTGGCGCCAAGTGGTGTTCTGGTGTTGAATTATGTTAAAACCAGCCTGGTTCACCAAACTTCAAACACACATTCTGCTTTTTGAAGCAGGATTCGACAGATAAACTAGTCACTGGCCTGTAAATTTATGACTACCAGTCCACCACTTTATAACTATAAAAGCCCTGTCCAACTTTCATATAGAGATTCTTCCACATACTCCCTTGAAGTGCAGAGCTTCTCCCATGAAGCAGGGACACTCCTTCATGGTTACTCCCCAGGGGTTAAGAGAAAGAGAGAGATCTGACCACTATCTCGTATAGTAAGTTATATCAATCTCTACTTAATGATTGTTTCTTTTGCTAGCTTTGATACAATTGCTTTAATATAATCGCTTCGATACAGTGCACTATACTGCTTTATGCTATATTATACTCTATGAGGAGGTTCTTAGCTTTTACACCATGTAGTAAATAATTCTGATTGGGATCTTTTGTCTGTTCACTCATCTGTTCATTCGTCACAATAAATAATTCATTTTATGTAAATATAGCCGATTTGCCATCATTAAAACCTGCAGGACAAAATAATTTAATCACACCTCTATAATTCCTTGAATTTAAACCATTGACAAAATCCGAGGCCAAGATAGGATTCAGCTGCTCCCAAATTCCTCTCCGAGAAGGAGTTTAGAAAGCCAGTCCTTTCTGCACCTTGTGTCCAACGCCAGGGCTCCTTTAATAACCTTGTCTAAGCCTTCCACTTCCACTCGCGACAGTAACAGAGGAACTAGAGCTTCCTATGCAGTCACAAAGCCACACTTGACATGGGTTATGTTGCACAGCACTCTGGTCAGGGTGAGGGAGGTGATGAAGTCTTCTATAAGCAAATCAAGGAAGCTTCTGGATCGCAGGTCCCGTTTCTTGTATAAGGCTCTTGAGTTCATGGTAATCTGCTGGAAGTGCAACACAGCAGGTACAAGTAGTGAACGAGGTTCCTGGAGGGTGTCACGGACTCCAGGTAAGCAGACTTTGGTTTTAGGAAACTGGTAGGCGGGATCCCATAAGAGGCAGGTCTGAAAGCAAAGGAGTTCAGCAAAGTTGCAGGACTCTAAGGACAGCAACCTCCATGCACAAGAAAGGCTCATTCTAATACTCAAGGAAACAAACAGATGTATCAGGACAGTGGCTAAACAGGGCAATGCAAAAAGGCAGCGTGGAGGAGTGTGAAGGAGGGACAGACTACAAAGCAGGTATTTAGAAATGTTGCCTGGCCACACAAGGATGATGTTAGGAAAACAAAAGCTCATCTAGAGTTGATGCTTGTAAAGGACATCAAGGACAACATGAAGAACTTCAGCCACCCCATTAACAGCAAAACACCAAATAAGGAAAATGCAGGTGCTTTGCTGAATGGGGCCAGTGATCTCGTGACAGCAGGCGCAGAGAAGGTTGAGGTACTCAATGCGATCTTTGCTTCATTCTTCACTAACTAGATCTCCCTTTCCTCCTGAAATACCTGAAAATTCCAGAAAAAATAACCAACCAAAAGATAACACAATTTCTTCCAACATGTATGTTTTATTTGTTGGGTGCTTTTTAAAACCTGAGAGGGTTAACTTAGAAAAACACTGGTGTATTTTGAGTTGAACCTCACAAAAGCATATACTGACTGTAACTATGTGTTTACAAGGCCTACTGGACATCTGCAAAGACAGAAAAAAATTCAAGGATGTGAAATGGGTGAAATAGAGACTTGGCTTAGAAAACCCTTTGGCAAACAAACCCTTTTTGAGTCAGGTTGTAAGAACAAATGCTGAATAAGTATCTTACCATAACCCTGGAAAATGTCCAATAGGGAGAAGACTCACAATGCCACCTTGACCAAGACAGCTTTAATGCTGTGAGCAAAGCAACCAAGTGCTTGACCTACCCTGTGAGCACTAAGCAAAATTTTCAACAATTAGAAAAATTTAACAAATTCTTCTAGTATACAGGAATGGTGTGACAAAACAGTTTGAACACTGTGTGTAATACAGAAACTAAAGAACACTGATCTCCAGTAGCTTCGCTACTTTATGCTGCTTCAAATTTGCTGCACACTGTGCTCTCTGGCAAATTCCCTGACAAACTAGTTTTCCCAGCACTGCACAATGTGGATTCAGTTTACCTAGTGAATAATTTTGTAGGTCATTTTTTCCAAAACAAGTGGCACATTCTTTAATCACAAAATGCAATCAGAATATTTATACTAAAAGCATAGGGATAGAAAAGCAACTCAAATACTTTCCCATTTTGGGCCTACCTTCAGTTTATCTGTTTAACAGACACCTAGTGCACCAGCTATTCTATAAATGTTTTAACTTTGTGTGTGTGTTTGGATTTTTTAAGCCTCACAGGAAAGATTCTGTGATTCTGTGAAAAACCGCACAAAATCTATGCCAGCACCTTAGCTCGTGACAGTAAAAACAGCTGTGCCGAATCAGTGACCTCCTCCTGAAGCTGGATCTCCATTAGAAATTGGGCTCACAATCCAGAACACTATCCATGTGAAGCAAGAAAACATAAAGAGGATGAATGGTGAAAGATAAATCTTCCACCAGTGTGAAAACAATCAAGAGAAATCTTCAGTTCCAGACCTCTGAACAGAATGACATTTTAGCTCTTCAAAGCCACCAACTTTTGTGCTATGATTAAGCTGCTTATATGCATTTGAATTGTGCTTGCAAAGGAGTACTGTGCTGTTGCAACACTTCTACAGCCATTTTCAAATTAGATTAAAAACTACTTAAATGGATTACTGCTCTCCATTGTTCTGTGCATCAGATTTCTCTTCCCATATTTTATACATTTATATATACAAATATACACACACAAAGAGGAAGAAAATTACATAAAAGGAGAGAAAAAAAAATTAACCAGTGACTTTCACGTACCCATTCAGGAAAGCCTTCTAGGTGAGTTGCAACACTCAACACAAGGTAAGAAGGTTTGGCACATGGAATGGGTTGTAATCAAACTCCATTGCCTTCTCTAACACATCTACCCACTCCCGTCAGCAATGCACATTCAACTGCTTTATTTATTAACAGCTGCTTAAGACACCTCTATGTCAGCTTTCAGATCTCTGTAAATCCCATTCTCAAGCATTGAATACAGCCTTCGCTCAATGATAAAAAAATCCAGTTTGATACTTGTCCTGTGGCAGAGAAAATCCATATAATGTCACAGTAATAGGGCACAAAGACTGATCTCGTATAAAAATCACTCTGTCGGATCGAATTTGTTCCAGACATTTTGATGGAATATCTTTGCACTTGCAAAGCTTCACACCGGAGAGGCTATTGTCTATTCTCGCACAGACAGCCAAAATCATAAATCCTTTATGAACTTAGCATTGCTTGCTCTGCTAATTCAACAGGAATGTGATCATGTGCCCAAGCCCTGCCTATCTTTTAGGCCATTAAACAGTGCACATATCTGGCACTAAATATCATTTAAGCATGACCAAAGAGAGTGTCAGGACAAAAGACAGTTCAGGTGAAAAGAATAACAACCATTTGTGTCTGTGACAAATTTGATAACCAATCTCCAAATTCCATTTCCATGGAAAAAATAATTCTCTGAAAATCATTCAGAATTACTAACTTACATGTACTCTGTCCTGCAACACCAGCCATGAACTATATTAAAAGTGAAAAAGGACAGATATGGTAGATTAGGCAGTCCACTCTCTTGCATATTGCTCACTGTGGGAATTCTAATAACCACAGGGCACTATCTTGTATTCATAATAGTTTATAAAATGATATTATACTGCTTCTGTGAGTACTTATATAACCTTTCAAAAATGTTGCAGAATTGTTTCTTCTCTGAGAGCTTTGGGTTCACAAATAGAACATAAATTTTACTTCAAAACATACATAAGCTGGTATTTCCCTCCAGTGAACTTCTACAGAGATATTTATAAAAGAGGTCTTTCACAGTGCCAGCACAATACATTAAACAGAGGGGAAAAAAGAAGTGAAAAAAAAAAGTAACTCACAACCACAAACCAAGAGGACATAGTCAAAATTTGTTATTCTTTTCAGTGCACTAGATGGTGATTAATCTGGTGCTGTTATAGCAAAACCAAAACCAAGATTCTAAAAATTAGCAATATCAGGACAAATACATAATTCTGCTGCACTCTTAAACAATGTCATTAGCAAACAAATGGGGTTTTTCTCTGTTTATGATGAAGATACCCATAAAAAAATATCACTAAATAACAGAGGAAACTTACAGTTAAGACATTTATTTTAACTCTCTAAAGAGAAGGGGTGTTACCTGATCTCAATGTTGCAAACTTTTTGGGACACAATATTTTTATGAAAGCCATTCAAAACCTCATATGACAGAGAGGGTAAAGAAATGGGTTCAGAGAGGAATTGATCCATAAAAGCCAAAAGGCTGCTTCATACAAGGAGTTATGGACACAAGTTCCCTGGCAGGCCCCACAAACAATCATTAATAAAGAGTATGGGTCCCAGCAAATGGCAAACACACAGACAATTATGGTAAGTGACTTCGGGATTTTCTTGTCCCACTGCAGTTTTGACCCAGTCCTTGAATAGAAAGAAACAGAAAAGTTCATTTTTGAGAGCTGTAGGACTGGTTTCTGTTCCAGATGGACAGTTAGCCATCACTGCTGGTCTCCACGACCTCATTAGCAATGAAACACTGTCCTCTGCTTCAGATGAAGAAGAAGACACCCCTGACCTTGGCAAGGGGCAAAATCTCCAGGACAGGCTGCTGCTCCTTGGAGGTTCACAGTCCTGCACACTGCCAGGCCGCTGGCGCCTCTGGATGCTGTGGAAGATGTGCATATTGAAGTAGGTCACCAGGAGCAGGGGCACAAAGAGAACCCCAGGGTGGATGCACACAGGAGGAAGTACCAGTTGTCATAGAACTCGGCGTAGCACTGATCTGCCGCTACTGCGCTCTGTCCAGCCACGTGCTCCCAAAGGAGGATTGCTGGGCAGTACAGGAGAAAGGCTAAGACCCATACGGCCACCATCTAATGGCAGGGTTGGATGTTATCCCCTGCTGGGCTCTGTAAGGTATCTATGAGGGAAAAGGACATGTCACATATTCAGACAACATTTTGGAAAAACTGTCTCCAAGAAACCATAAGCAAGTCAAATATATTTGTTCTGTAATTTCCCCAGACACTTAGAACATCCTCGCTAGGTACGGTCCTGAAAAAACTCTTAGTCTTGTTCTTCACACACTGTAGCTCTGTGACTTATTTTAATACCTGGGATTGGAGAGGAGCAGAAATTATGATGGCTAAAATACCATTTGACTTCCAGGTGTGAAAGGACATAGCTTGTTGCCACCACTCAGTAAAGTAGAAATGAGGAATTAGTAAAGAATCAGTTTATGATTCATTAGACCAGGGTCAGCAGAGAGCGGAAACAGCTGTGGGAATTCCTTCCTGCACAGCAAAAGTAGGAGGCTTCTGCCTTCTATATTAGATAGGTTGCCATGTGAGACTGCAAACAGTAGATAATGTCATTTTTAATACTGCTTCCTCCTGCCATAGCAGAAAATTCTATCCCACACATATGCTTTATTGAAGCTTTCTATTTTAAGATTTGCTTTACCTGTAAAAAGCTCATTGTATTACTGAAAATCTTGATGCTTTTTTATGTCTACCTAGAGAACATATCAAGAATTAAAATCATGACATCAAAAGTTAGGAAATACAGGAGTTAAAACCACCCTGTAGTAGCCCAGCCACTATGTGCAATACATACTTCCAGCTCTTGGTCCCCTGCATCTTTCAGAGCACAAGAAGATTAGTTAATGAAAAGCTGGACAATTTTATTTCCTCCATTCTTTTCAACATTTGATATTTCAGGCCTTCCTCAGAACAATTCTCTTCCTCCTCAGATTCCTATGCCAATCATTAGTGTAGCACTTGCATGCTACACAAATATTAATGTACAGTATCTACACAGCCTCATATGACACAAGGGGTATTGTCCCTATTTCACCAGCAAGTAAGAGAGCAGTAGTGCACTGTTATACACATTATTTTAGATTTTTTATTTTACTTTAGCCTGAAGATTCAGACTCCTCTACATCTCAAAGCATCCTATTGGCTCAGTGTGCAGCTCCAGTTCTGCAGTAATGAATTTGCGGTCCTTTGCAAGACCACAAGCATCTCAGTTTAGAGGCAGAAAACAGGAAGCTCAGTACAAATTCTCAAACTGTTAAGTCTAAAATGACTGTCACCTGGCCATGAGCCAGGTTTGCAGCATAGTCAGAAGTGGATCCCAAGTCTATGAGGAAGCACAGTATCTTTTCTTTAGATAACAGCCCTATATTACACACTCCTGGACTTACTCCATCCTAATTACCTAAAAGAGAAATCCAGAATATGATTAAGTAAACAAAGACCATCACTAGTTGCATAAGAACATGGATCTCAGTTGGGTTGCAGAGGCCCTTTTAATTTATATTTCTCACATTCTGAGCTCTGCAACTTCATGAATATCTCAAATATAGGTATTTTCATACTTTTCAGCTTTAAAACAAAAAAAAAAAAAAAAGAAAGATGGGGAAGGATTTTGTACAAGGGCAGGTAGTGACAGGACAAGGGGGAATGGCTTCAAACTGAAAGAGCATAGGTTTATGCTAGATATTAGGAAGAAAATCTTTACTGTCAGGGTGGTAAGGCACTGTAACAGGCTGCCCAGAGAAGCTGTGGATACCCCATGACTGGAAGTGTTCAAGGCCAGGCTGGATAGGGCTTTGAGCAACCTGGTCTAGTGGGAGGTGTCCCTGCCCAGGGCAGGAGCATTGGAATAGATGATCTTTAAGGTCCCCTCCAATCCAAATCATTCTAAGATTCTATGACCAAATAGAGCTTAGAAATGGTGAACGATAATATTTATTACTGAATATCTTGGATATCTTCTGTAGGAGAAGAATGACAACACTCAAGAAACACCTCTTAACTCTCCACATATTGTGAGGCATTCCTTTTTTTTTTTTTGCTTCAAGGGCTTAGTTTCCAGTCAACTGCTTGTTGGCAGAGCATGTCAGTCACCCGCCATGGTAATTCAGATCTTCACCTGATCTTCACCCAGTTCATCCCACACCTCCCTCCATACCTCTTCTTATAAAGCCTAAGCACATACTTGACTCAATACAGTTTTCATCACACCTCCTCTAATGGCCAAAGCCCAAGTTTTCCATATGTCTGCTGTCCCTTTCCTACATTGGCCTTCCCACCTTCTCTATAGTGTTATTAAATATTTTCTAATGCAGACAGCAGGAGGGTAACATTGAAATTATAGACAAGGTAATGTCCTATCTCTAAGTGCCAATGCAACACTGGAGAATCATCATTTTTCAGAAAAAAAAGCTACAATAATGAAGGACCGTTTAGCTTCTAGTGTTAATGGTGAATAATCTGAGTTGTATAGACATTCCAATATGTATAAAGCTATAATTAGAATTTTGTAACTGACAGGAAATGGTCGTAGCTGATAAGGACGATGCTAAACACTGAAGTTGTGCACAAGAGATAGTCCATAACATGCTAGACTTTGTACAGGCCTTGTTTCGAGTGCCACGTGCCCTGTCAGGGCATAAGGGATGTACAAAGGGATACAGAACACATCTATGAAAATAAAACCAGCACACATGTCAGTCAGCACTGTAGGCAGTGCTTGTCAAAGCATAGAAACATTTCTGTGGTATCTGATAAAAGTACAATTGATACTGACTGGAATTGCCACATGGAAGGCTTTGTGCTATCATGCAACCAATGAAAACTTTACTACAAACTCGGCAGTAGTAACATCCTTACAATTAATACCTCTCTGAAAGGTGCATTGTGTTTATTGTGTATCCTTATTACTTCTGTTAATATCACCTGCTAAAGGAAGGAGCAGCTGACTTTTTTACCTGCTGAAGTCAACACTATTCTGCATTAACTGCTGAAATTAAAATAGACAAAAACATCTTTTCCCCCAATGTAATTCACTAACTGCTTTCCACAGTAAATTATCCAATTGCCATGCTTCTATCCTCTTAGAAGCATGATATGGTGTCCAAAAGTGTTCCAGAAGTAACTTCTTATAGAAATACAAATTTCGGACTCATTTTTAAAACGATATGATCAGAAGGCTAACGAAAATTGCACAGTTAATTAAACACACCCAGCCTAACATTTCTTTTCATCATAATTCTTGATAATAACCACTTCTCAGTGGTGAGCTGAATTAGAGAGATTACCTATGAATTAGTGAGATTACCTATGGGAACCACCAAGCCATGGGAACATACATGAGTGACCCACCCACACCCACGGCTATCTAAATTTAGGCTAATACAAATGTTGTGAAAGTGACAATATTACCTTATTTTAATGAATTTCAAGGTGATCACCCTACACAGAGTCACAATGCAGCCTTGGGAGGCTGAAGAGCCAGTGGTGGAGTTTGCTAGGATGCAGAAATGCAGCAAACAGCATGAGCGCTGCAATGAAATTGAATCACTGCATCTACAGAGCAACTAACGCTTGCTCCTTCAAGCAAAATATTATATATTTTAACATTCATGGGGGGAGAAAAGGTATGATTTCAACTTTAGATTTATTACCTAATAGGGTGTACTCCTGTACCGGCTATTGAAGAGTATCTTGAGAGTTTGTATTTCAATAGAAATGTTTATAAAAATAACAGAATTCCTATTATTCTCCCTCTACTAAGGATCAAGGGATTTCTATTCAAATCCAGCTGTAGGTCCAGAAGCATAGAGGTAAAGCAAAAGTTGCTGAATGTCAAAATCAGATGGATTAGGTATTTTAAAAGAATAAGCAAATGACTGCAAGCTTTTAGCAATTAGTATCATGCAGAAAGTAAGAATAATTTAGATATACATAAAATCTAAATTATGTAGCTACAGAAATACAAACAAGTTT
Source organism: Myiozetetes cayanensis (assembly GCF_022539395.1). Lineage (NCBI taxonomy): Eukaryota > Metazoa > Chordata > Aves > Passeriformes > Tyrannidae > Myiozetetes > Myiozetetes cayanensis. Next base: position 45,536,802 of record NW_026086604.1, read on the forward strand.
GACTATAATGTAGCAAAGATTTTAACCAAATTTAAAGATTAAACATTCTGGGGCACATAATACCAGAAACAAAAACTTATGGAAATTACGTAATGTCAAGTAAGCTCTACTTCCTTCTTTGACAGAGTACATTATTTACTTCATACTTCCCAGCTAGATGCTGGTATTTGTTCACTGTGGTGCTAGATTGTGAGCCAGATGACAGAACACCACTTTATCCACTGAGAGTGGGGGTTTTTTCTGCTCACTGAGGTATTTTTTTTCCTGTATAATGCAACTGGACAGCAGGCAACAAGAGCTCTGTGGCACAACAAGGCAGATGTAAGCTGGAAGAAAACATCAAGCATATGGGGGAAGAGATCAAAACATTATATAACAAGATCCGGACATCACAAGGACAGGACTATTAGAAGCTGTGCCCCTAACAGAACTTCTGACACTGGCAATAAATTTTAAGTAGAGTTTCTTCTTTTCTTTCAGCATTCTTTTTAAATGTGTGGCTAAAAAATAGTAGAATAAAAACAGTATAAAAATATTTTTTGTGATATGACAAATCAGAATATGGATTTCATGAAATAGCCACAACTGTTCAAAACCGTCCTTCTGCATACCCAATAATCTAATAAGACTTTTATCAGAGACACTCAACACTTCACATAATATTATAATACATCAATCTTCAACTTCACATCACATTTGTGTCTTAATTGTACCTTTTCTCAGTACAGGTTCAAAATCAAATGTGTCCCTATTTATAAATATATACATGTAAAATCAAACTTCTTAGAAACTGTTTGTTATTTTTATTTACCTATACAAACACATACTCCTAAGGTATTGCTCTAGATAGGGCATGTACAGCAAAATGTTTAAAAATACTATTCATCACTATTTAATCACAAACTTCAGGCGATTATCTGTATTGTGTGACACCCGAATGAAACAGAAGATATCGATCATGTATGCAAGACCTGCCAGGCAATACATGCTGTAATTGGACTATCTAAACTTCCAGCAAAACTCTTTGCAAACAACTCCCATTATTTGCTATTCCATAAAAGTCACACACAGTAGTACTTTGTCCTGAAGCAATAACATTAAACATTACCTGTTCACCTGACAAAGCAGGTTTTTTTCTGAAAAATCATAGGCTAAAACACACCATGCAACTTCCATCATTCCTTTCCCTTCCCCTAAAAACATCTGGGAAATAGTTCTCTCAGAAGAAAACACACAGAAAATAAAACCCATTACTTCTCCTAAGATTCCCAGGACACCAGCAGCACAGGCCTCCACAACTGTGACTTACCCACTGCTAAGTCAGAAACAGCAAGATTGAGAAAGAAATAGTTACTCCGATGCCTGAGGCTTCTGTCCACGATGAAAGCAAGGATCACCAGCACATTTCCAAGGATGGTGACCAGACATAGCAGCACCATGAGGACAGCCAGCAGCACCAACACGCCCAGTGAGAACTCAGAGCTCGGTGGCTGGGTGGGCCAAGTCTCATTACACGCTGCAGCCACTTGCAGAGCTCCGGCAGTGCTGTTGTGCATGTTGTGTATCCCGGCCAGTTCAGTCTGGGAAGAAAGTTGTATCTGGCAGAGTTATCCAAAAGGTTGAGATTCACAAGGAGTTGAAACAAGATGCGTCAAAAATCCAATAAACATTAAAAGCAAAATTGTGTCAGGAGAGGAAAAAAGTAAAGGCTTTTGATGCCAGATAAATCTAACTTTCTTAGCATTTTTAAAATATATTTATAGTATATATTCTAGAATATTAATCTAGAATATAATTCTAGAAGAGTAACTGGTTAAGAAATATGGGGTTTTTTCAAGCTCATATTTTAAAATGCAAGTTCTTCTTTAAGCAACCTGTTCTTATCTGTAGAGGTCAGGAGGGCTGACTTGAGGTTCTCTGTTTTCTCCCTCCCTCCCCCCCAAAAGTGTTTTGCTTGCTAGCTTTATGGACAATTTCTTCTGAATTTTTTTCCCATGTACATAACTTTATGAGAATTTTCGCTATTTTCTAATTGCATCCTTGCTTATCTGGTGTCATTGCAATTCAGCAAGCCTGTGGTTCCTCTCTGTTGTATCTTTTTGTTGACCAAAGACATGGTCTACCTCATTGTTGTTCTTCTCTTTAGTGGGCTCTAGGACTGAAAACTGATACGATGTAAAAAACCGTATACAGAATTACTTATCAGAGAAGTTAATCAGTAATGGTCCAACCCTCAGAGATCATCTGCAAAACTTCCACTGAATCAGTTTCAAAACTCTTAGCATCAGCCCCAGTGACAGGAGCTGCTGCTGTACCAGAACCAAGGAACTAAGTATCAATACCCTGAACATGAATGAGAGCTTGGCAATTCACAGGACGAGGCTTCTTTTTTCCCCACACTAGTGGGAAAAATCGTGTCATCCACAAGTGCTTACATTTTGTATGAGTAATGAAACTACTTGCAGAGAGCTGTGAGTATTCCACAGTTGCAAAAATTCAATCACTTTTATTATGGGTTCTGAAAACACTTTGCTGTCTAATTTTAGATACTTAAATTTGAAAAATGTTGGCTGTCATATCTTTGCTTCTGTTGTGGGAACAAACTCATTAGCATTTGCCAAGTGCTTTTATTAAATGTTTGAATGGCTGCAGTACAAAAAACGCAGAACTTTATTATCCATACAAATATCTTCCCAGCATGCAAGTCCATTGTTGCTTTAAGCTTTATTTCGTTTCCAGGCAATGCAGAAAACACATTGTGGCATGGCTACTACGTAATACAACTAGCCTTTCTTCTGCCAGCCATACTGAAGCCTCAAGGGGAAACTCAGCAGCTTCCCTATTTTTCATAAGAACCAGCTGACCTTGCCAAACAGCTTAAATCTTGGGGTGCTTTCTAGGCATATACAGCTACCCAATTCTTTTCCATCTCCCTCCCTCAGCATTTCTTCTTGGAGTTAACTTAGATTTAACTTGGTTTCTTGAAATCTTAGATATCCAATTCTTCCACATCCTGTTTGGAAAGCCTGTGTGTGGCAAGTAATCTACAAATATGTTTAACAGTAGATCCACTAAATGAGCTTTTAGCAGAATTACTGTGTGGCTATGATTACATCAGTCTAGAACACAGGTCTAGATAGAAAAATATCTAAAGCAGCTACTAAACAGCTGATTTTCACTTTTTATTCAAATAGATATGCTAGGCAATAAATGCATATCCCAGATGAACACACCAAAGGGATCCACAGTAGATGTTCTAGCTTTCTCTTTCCTTCCTTCTTTCTCCCACATTAAAAAGGAACACATATAAAACAGTAGAAGCATCACCCTGAACCACCTGCAACATCGAGAAATTACAAAGTCTTGAATTGCTATGTTGCAATAAGAAAGACAATTATCTTCACTTTTAAAAGGTAAGGGTAGCAGATTTTAGAAACATCACCTTTTCATATTTCAGCATGGAAGATCTCCAGATACATGTAGAACATTTATAAGAACTGTTAAGTCTCATAACCACTTGTAAGCTTGTAAGAATAACAGTTCTTCTCCACTGCTCAACTGTCTTGAATTAATTAAGGCTCTTCTACCTGCAGTCTCTGTTTGAAAGAGAAACCACCTACCAGTTCTCCAGAAGGTATTTGGCTAACAAAATAGCCCAATCAGAGAGCAGATACAAAGTCTTGGTCTGGTCACTAAAGTTTGAGACACAAAGAGAAATAAATCATTCTGATATGACCTTGTCAGAGACTGTGGTGCTGTAATGGTTAATCTGTTTTCAGCCATACTCCCAATTCATTTCCAGAATAGCAAAGCAAAAACAGTAAAATAAAGAGATTAGAAAACAGAGTGGCCAAAAAGAAAATAAATGCCACAATCCACCTTTTCCTGCTAGTGTTTGATACTTCATTGACATATTTTTATGACAGGTAACTTGTACTTTAGGTATAAATTAATTCCATACTCCTTTTCTTCTTTTTTCTTTTGTCAGATAATGAAATTTGTAACTCTTTCACAAGTAAAGACTATGTCCTAAACAGATTCACAGTATTTGATAACAAAAACAGTTAAAACTGCTGCTTCAGTTTAACACTATTTTTAATTTCTGAACAGAATTTATAAAGTTAAAGAGTTGTTGCCAGCCATTTTTGTAACCTACTTCCCTTCTTGGATTTTCTTCTTAGAATGAAGGAAGTTTAAACTTATGAAATGCTTGCAAACAGAAATACAAAGAGAATTGCTACAATCTCAAAACTCTCAGAAATGCAACAGAAACTTTGCAATACTTAAGTCGATAAAGTACTTGAAGTGAATGCCAAAATTTTTACTTCAAAAGAGTCTACCCATACGACAAACTATGAGCAAGAAATACTCGTATGACCAAACAGTACAAGACTACTACATACGCAGTGTGGATCTCCTTCCCTGAGAGGAAAAACATTTTTAGAATCCCAAGTACAAATGCTAAGGTTGAACTCAAAAGACCTTTGCTATGCAGACAAGTTAGTGTAACTTTCTAAAATTGTTTTAATAGTCAGTGCAGGAATCGGCATGTTTGGTTTGGTTTTTAATCATGTATTTTGGTGGCATTTTTTTAAGTTACTGGAATTGCTAAGGAGTATCTCTGTTGCTATATCAAACTCTGAAACAGTTACTTTGATTAGATGAAGTCTGCTTTGAGAGAAAGGTTTTGTGGGGTACTTGTGCTGGAGAACTTATAATGAACTATTCAGTGTAAGAGGCTATCAGCAAAAAGTTATATACCAAGCTGGTGGTCAAGTAAGATAGTTAAACCTTTAAACTATGCAAGTGCCATTGGAGAAAAGTCATTAAAAATAGTCACAGACTTGACATTACTGTATGAGCAAAATACATAAGGTGCACATGACCTAAGAAAGTATCTCTGACGTCAAAGTCACAAAGGTCACAAAGTTTAGGAAACAACTTGAGAAAACAGAAACAAAAAACCGAACAGAATATTAAAATCTATCCTCCCCCAGTGGAAGATATCAAGGGTACATTTTAAAAAAAGAATTCATCTCATCTAAGTAGAAATATGACAATTAACTGACAAAACATCCTGGTGGGTTTGGGGTTTTTTGCTTTTTAAAAAATGTATTAAAGCCTGAAAGCCATTAATAAAAGACTAGAAAATTCAAGTCTTTGTGACCATATCAATAATACTTGCTTTTTTTTCCCCACTCGACACCAACAGAAGTCTTCAGAACGTTTATATCTTCACTACTAGATGTAACAGCCCTATTTCGAAATCCCCATGTACTTTGTTGAAACCACTGTTTCCTTTAATTATGCAACACTTAATTCTCAGCTTTTCAACAGGCTCCTAGAGTCCCGATTGTCTCAGAACAATCCTCAAAGAAATTTTTAGTAATTTCATCACATTTCTTAGTTTATTGCCCACGTTCAGCCTTTCTTATGTCACCAATCTAGCATCTGACTGAGAACTGCACAGGCAGGACCAGGCTCTCCAAGGCCATACAGCACTCAGTCACATGCTTTCCTTTTACAGAAGAAAATATGAAACTTAGAAAGTAACCTGCTGTACAGACGACTCCAGTCTCAGCCCTGATACAAAAAACTAGAGAATTCAATTACTAACACAAGACAGAGATTCGAATTTGAATCCAGGAATGGAGAAGATGAGAAATCCACATTAGTAATTAGTCAGCTGTTGTTTGTTGGGAGGGGGTAGGATGGGGTAATGGTTTCAGATGCTGCAATGTCCTCATAACGAGGAGCTGAAATGTATAAGAAACAGAGTACTTGTGTCTAAGCTCTACTTCAAAACAGCAAAAAAAAATCACAAAACAAGATGAAAATATCAAAAAAAATCACAAAACAAGATGAAAATATATCTATAGCTTTACTGAATTCTCTTCTGAATACAACATATCTGTTGTATCGGATAAGGCAATAAGGTCCAGGTTTTCTTTGTATAAATATGTGCAAAATAACACTTTAAAGTTTTTAAAAAATAAATTAGTGTTCTGTTCTCTTCTTGTTGTCCTTCCTTATCTTTTTGCTCTTTCCTGCTTGTCGAGATGATTCTTCCTGAAATGAAAAACAAGCATTTCAAAATTTAAACAATATTTTTGTAAACCACAACTATTCTCTCAAGGTAACCCATGAGAATTACTTTTATTATGAACAGTGTTCACTGGGATTTATGAAAATTTTGAGTTGTATAATATAACCTTTTAGTGTGGATGTGGCCTCATCATGAGATATACCAGGACACTAAAACTGCTTTGCTTCCCTAAGTGAAACAAATATTCAGCAGGAAAAAAAAATTTGGCCAGTCTTGCTGGATCAACACTGTAATGATCAGTTTCCTCTGACTGCCCATTCTGAAAAACAAGACTTTTCTTTAGTAGCACTCACTGCAAGCACTCCCCAAAATGGTGAAGGAATCTTACAGCACATCTGAAAAGAACACAAGACATTTTAATCTATCCCTTTCTAATGCTCACATACGGGAAATGGACTCTAACAGGTTGTTTGAATTCTGCTATTCTGAAGAGAGTCAGCTAAAAGAATACTTCCTCCAAGAGCCACATCCATGGCACTAGAATAATCATTACCCTAAGTTCCACCTGTTATTTTTCTGATGGACACTGGTAACAAAATATCTTAATACACAGTAAAAAAATCCCAGTCTGTTTTAAGTTGTTAAAAATAGAAAAAGTAGGCATTTTTTTGGTACTAAACCATCTCAGGAGGGTAAATACTTAAAAATCATTCATTTCCTTTTACTTTATGAGCAATGTTTTCAAAGAAAACACTGATAAACTGTCAAGAAGGTGAATCACCAAGTATATACAAGCACATTTAAAATGAAAAAAGCAAATAACTGAAAAGTGGAGGGTGAGAAATGGCAAAGAATACTCGGCTTTCAGCCATAGCTACCTGAAATACCTTCATATACAAAAAAAAAACCTTACAGCTGCATACTTTTTCAATTATCTATTAGTAATTATTTCCTACTATCTGAAGCTCTCTGTAGTTAGCAATTACATGCTATAATGCACATAGACATATCTAACATGCTTTTCTGAAGATGAAGAAGTGTTGATTCTGAGGATGAAAAAATGTTGAGAAACAAGAATGTGAGATTATTAAATGACCTGAGTCCTTTAACAAGTAAAATGCCATTTAAAGTAACTTGGAAGTTTGTCTCCTGAGTTATTTAAGTTCCCTTGGAACATTTTGCCATAATCTTTTCTGTACCAGTAACGTTATTTTGCTTGAATTCTGGACTGGATTTTTTTTTTAATGGTGTCATCTATAATTCTGAAAATTTCTTTGAGTCTAACAAAGCTTTCCATTTTGAAAATGCCTACTAGTTACAGAGATTCCCACACTCAGTCTGCCTGCAGACTAGAACTGGTGGCACAGGGAAGCATCAAAAGTGGCAGCTTCCAGTTTTCTGAACACAGAAAGAGGCACTTCCCTTTACCATCCTCTTCCAACTCTCAAATTCGTTTTTGGATCAGTGTTCTCAACTGCTTCTACCCTTCTGCTGCACACCTCACACTTCCAAAACAGGTCACTAGCTTCCTTGGAAGTTCTCTGCACCAATCCTGTGAGCGCATCAAAGCGACCCAAGGATGACATAGGATGTATTACTTTTCTTCTGGCTTCACCTAACAGGAAAAATTCACACAAGTTCACATGCAATGCCTTTCTTCTAAGGGGCAAAAACTTACCACTGAAGGTACGTAGTCATATTCCACCAGAACATTTCTTGCACAATTGTTTATATGTTTGAAACGATCTGGTCCCAACAGAATACCTCCATACCAGCGGGATACCACAACTAACACATTGTGGACATTCAAGATCTATGAATAACAGAAAGAAATAAAAGTTGTTCTTTTTTAACCAAACTAGTTTTACTGTTGGCACCAGTTTTAGACAAAAAAAGTTTACTATCTTGCTTTTTTATGAAGGTCTTACAGTCAGGTCTGTGGCACACACAGGTTACCAGAGAGTGACAAAGAATGTCAAGTCAGTAGTTGTGTTTAAGTTTCCTCTTCAAGCTCCTATCCAAAGTTAAATGCAAAAGTAAAATGAGTCCCTGTATCCCTCAGAAAGGGTACAAAGCTATCTCATACACTACCATTGCTCATCCACATGTCAAAAGCTTCAGGTATTACTTGAAGGGAAAATTAATGAGTTACATTTCTTATTGTTTGATATGATCAATTATTATTTCCAGAGAACCCTTACTATTAAGCAGATTGTCTATTCACATTTTTAGAAGTATTGATGGATGAGGCTCATAACATTCAGGGCACAGGCATTATTCATGTGGATACCAAAATGTAGCTAGTACTGTTAGCATGTGCATGTTAACAACCATTAATCATCTTCATTAAGGAGAAAAAAAATAGGTATTTCACTAATTTGAAGAATGCTATTACAGAAGTCTATCACTGTTTGTGAAAACAGAAATATTCTTAGAATTTTAAAACGAAAAGGATAATGAAAAAAAAAAAGGATTGGGGCATTTTCTATGACAGGCATTTTCTACTCTATGTATCGGCCATAAAGTCTCTGTATAGCAACTCTTCACAGTGAACAGGACAGTACTAATCTAAAATACAGTTTCTTGTAATCAGAAAGAGCTGTCTTAAGTGCTAGGTTTATCTGAAATAGGACTAGATTTCTATTGAAAAAAAAAGAGCTATAACTACAGCAACAACAAATGTTTTAAATCACCTAATTTTCATACCCATATCGCATGTCATAAGAGCTCATAACAAAAAAACTACAAGATCTGTGAACATCTAGAAATCAGCCCATAAACTATTTTAATCTTTTTCTATGGCTGAAAATTGCTCTTTTCTGTTCCCTACATTAGTATTCTTCCAAAACTAAAATATTCTCAGTAACTAGGACTACAGATGAAGAGAGATGATCCATATAATTTAGACATATTCACATTTGAAATGAGATACTTCATGTCACTTTCTGAACTGGATTTTTATGGAATATTAAGTGCCTAGACTTTTAAGTCTGACAGCTTTCAAAAGTATATATTAACAAGCTGAGAACAAGATGATAAGATCAGATCAGACTGAGGTACAGTAACTGCCAAATTTGCTTCTTTACATTCTTTTTGTAACAATAATGTTTTCGCTCTTAGCACATACACTTGCATATACTGCATAACCAAAGTTTTCATTCCCAAGGCTGGTTTGAGTCACTTAGGAAGTCTGAAAAAGTTCTAAATTAAAAATGTCAAAATATTTCCATCAATTTCTTTTTTTTTTTTTTTCACAAAAAAGAAAGCTTTTTGGGGAAAAAAACATCTCCAGGAGTAAGAGCCTAACACACTAAGCAACCTAATATTCAAGCAAGAAAAGCATGGGAAAACAAAACTGTTGTGAAGGTGACATCAATCTAAAAATAAAAATCAAACCCAATATTTTGTCTGTTCATACTGCTAAGTGTCTTGAGGCACATCATTAAGACATACCCAGATAATTTCTGTAGTTTATGATATTTTATTTATAGCTTTACTGGGGCTTGCAGAGTGAACCAAAATTTATCAATCTCAAGTCACAGTTAGTAGCACCTTTGCTGAGGGAATATTATTTCAACAGGTGAAAACTAAAATATAAGCAAGTATGAGGGTTAAGGAGACAGAACCAGAAACATGCTAACAAAACAGACTCAATTATCAAACAACTGCTTCACTCCCACTACCTTTTGTGTTTGAAGTTCTACTGTGCAAGTTCATACATTTGTCTTTCTATTATGCATACTCGAGGAAACAGCATCAGCTTCTTTCAGTCTTCATTTGCTATATACCTTACACCACATACTAAAAGCATAGGAATCAAAACTTAATTAGCTCTTAACCCATTCAAACTATTACTACCACCCTATGAAGCACCACTCTTTTCTATAATCTGAGTGCTGAAAAAATACTACAGTCTGATTTTCCCTTCAGCTTTAAAAAAGCAATCATCTGTTTGACTGCAAGCAGAGCAAGAATTAAAATAATTTTCTACAAGCTTATTTACATTGTAGTGATTTTTAAAATCTGTTCGAGATTTCTAGAAAGTCAAAGATTAATTTCTAGAACCTGCATGAGATGAAGAAGACGTCCACCTGCTGCTGTCTCTCCATCATCTTCACAATCCTGTAAGAAAGTCTGCTTATCTTCACAGTATATTCTTGGGAAAAAACCAAACAAAATAGATTAAAAAAAATGTCAATCAACTAACATCTTTATATGATTAATAAAGTCTCAGAGATCTTTCATACATATATGTATCAATTATAATTCTCTACTAAGGACATTTACATGAATACAGGATGAGGCTTAAGGTAAACCACTAATATTTTTATCTGTGCTGTAGAACAAGTTTTGAGAAGCTTTTACAAAGACTTTACCTACTTCAGGTTAACTCCAGAGTCATACCAGCATAAAGTCCCTAAACAGAAAAATCCTTAGGTTTTTAGTCTAATAATTACACCTAGCTGAAGCCAACACTACCAGATACAAGTTCAAATTACGGTACAAACCCATAAGTGGTAAGAACTTGGACAAAACCATCATGAATAATTAGTTATGTCTGCATTTCAGCAGCAACATGAAACTATTCCTGAAATTCATCTTCAGATTCTCCATGTCATCTCCTTTCCCGGGGGGATGCTCCAGGAAACTTTTGGATATATTGCTTCATATAAAGGACAGCTGCACAAGTCTGATTTTCCAGAACTAATGCACAGCGGTCTACTGTTTGTTACCAACTGATTTTATAACTTCTGAACTTACTAATACACAGGTGACACAATGAGAAAGAGGCTTCTAGTACTCAGAGGACAAATAGGAAGCAGTAAGTATGTGCCTGTTGCTTTTTTGAAGTGTATTTGGATAGTACGAGTGAAAGAAGCCAGATCATCATCTGCAACAACAGAAATCCCCTCTTCACAGAAACCATTTACTTACTTTTGCTTTGTGGTAAAATAAGCTTTCACTTGCTCTCATTTCATGTTTTATTAGGATCACACCAGGATGGGCATGAATGGATCAGAATCTACACTGCTTTTTCAGATGATTGGTTCCTCCAGTAAGAAAAGGGCTCCCTTTTACTGTCACTTACACTCCTCAGAAAACCTGCATCGCTATCTGGACTGAGACCGATTCGTTTCACATAAGCTACGTTCACAAGAGTTGCCAGAGGCAGATCACTGCCAAATGAATTTTTACCTGTTTCTCATTTTCCCTGAAGTTTCTCGTATTTCAGCTGAAACTTCATATGCCAGATGTCTGCATCAGGCTTTCTGTTTCGAGTCTTATTTCAACTGAACATTTTCAGCTATTTCTAAACATAAGGTTAGGGGGAAAAAAAAGTTACTTCATCCAAGTGAAAACACATTTAGTTCAGGATGATGCAGCATTTCCATGCTCAGACATACTATACAAAGTACATCAACACATGTTCAAATCCACTTTTGCTTTTTTTTTCTATTTCTAATGCTGCTTTACTACCTTATTTCCTACTGTATGTTCTACTTTCTTGACCTCAAAGTAAAGCCTGCAATACCATTCAAATAAGAAACCTACTCCCTTAAGGATTTAATAGGAACGATTTTCTTTCTCATGTCCTGTACTCACTTGTCAAAGAACAGTAAAAAAAAAAAGAAAAAAAAAGAAAAATCACTATTTGCATCTCACCTGTATGCATATATGTTGTGAGTAGCACTTGCAATCTTCTTGTTCTCATATAATTTTTCAAGAACTCTTTTTACCTTAAAAAAAATAGAAAAACTCCTCTTTTTATAACAGAGATTTTATATACATATCTCAATATCACTGCAAAACAAACATCTCTCTTAGTACATACACAAAACAATTTTACGCTTTGACATAAAATTAATTAAATATTGAGTGTATCTCAAGAAGCTTCTTCTCAGTACCCTCATGTTTCCAATCATTTTTCTGGGATACTGAAAACAGATGCTCCTTGAATTTGTACATTGTATACATTCATGTTATTGATGAAGATATAGAAGTGTCAAATTGCTTTACTAAACAGGAAAGACAGTAAGTTACAGAAGGTATTTTTAATAAGTATTATGTATAAGTAATCAACCTGATTATTCTTCCAAATATAAGATTAAGATGGAATAGAGCATAACTTGAATATACCACTACACACTGCTTTTACTTATTTTACTTGAAATGTGATGTCTAGAAAACCTTACTATATTTCACTTTGAGTTTTTCCTTTTCTTTCAAACATGTGGTTTCCATTTCACAAAAAGAACAATAAAAAAAGGTTCTATTAGGGGTCTGAAAGTGTCAGTATTTCCCAGGAAGTATTCCCATCATGTTCATTCTTCTGTTCTTAAGAACTACCAAATGCAAACCACTAATCAATAGAAGTTCATCTTATGCTTCTAATTAAACAAGCTAGCAACTGTTCAAGCCTTTCCAATGGTCTAGCAAAAAGGAGAGCTTTTGATTAAGGCATTGTTTTAGTACGTAATGCAAAACATTACTGAAGTTGAGGAAGTTTGGGAAAACATGCCTGGCAAGCAAATTGCCTTTCATTGCAAATTAAAATGTCTCCGAGGTGTAATCAACAGCCATACTTAATATCTGTCTTAGCTGTACTGCGCTATTTCCAACTTTTCTTGAAGAAATTCAACTGACAAAAATCATCTCAAATAAAAGATACCTCAATGAAAAAACTGCTATTATTAGTTAAGAACATTTTTCTGGACACCTGTGTTCTCCTTATTTTGAATATTTAAGAAAGACAACTTATATTAATACAGTCTCATAAACATGGACAGTACATGGACTTAGGGTACAAATCACATGAAATGATCATCACCTTTGACATTACTTATTTGCCAGCTACCAGGTTCCTAAAAACATATTTAAAGATTCATTATGTGTCTGTATTAGCAATGGACCTTGAAGACAGACATGTTAAGACTAAGCAACAATTCATCCTGTTCCCTGATGTAGCTCCTAGCGTTTCTTTTCCTCCTGTTCCTCTCTACTATTCCTGCTTTAGGGAAATAAAGGATGTGATTCTCTACATGCCAGTGAAGCATCTGTTCATAAAAGACACAAGATGTTTAAACAATAAATCAGTTCTTAGTCCCACTCAATGGAGTTCACACCGTACTCTGTACACTGTCTCAAAATATCGATGAGTATCATTGCAGTACACAGATTATGCAGATAAAGTTGATAAAGAAGCCAGCTTTCACTACAGCTGCAGTGCTTACTCAATTCCTCATCAGTTTTGACTCTCCTTGAGAAAAATTAGTCCATATCACAGTAAAGCTTCCCTGCAGTCTGAAGACCAATCACCTCACATTGTACAGCAAGACTCTTGTGAAACAAGATGGATTTGACACCTTGGGGAATTGCTCTGTCTTTATACTAACCACATACCAATAAACCTTGACTGAGAATCCCTGGGTTTATTTAGTATTTGCTGTCTTTGGAAAAAAAAAAGGCATGAAAGAAGAATGTCAATTAAGAACATCTTTGTATGCAAAAGGCAAATCACTAATCTGCTTTAAGTGAGTCCTACTCCTTGACACAGATCTGTCCTTTTGCAAACCACAGTCTGTGGGTACAGACTTCCTCATGTGTAGGAACAATCTTATTCATAAATCATGATAAAAGAGCAAGTGTATTTTAAATTGAAAAAATTACATTAACCCACTTATTCTGATTTCCTCCCTTTCTAAAGCAACACAGTTCAAACATGTATTACATATAAAAGAATCACTTAAAGCAGATACAGCTGTAGCACAAAAATCTAAACGAATGTACAGTGTATGTGAACTTGAAAGGTCAACGTGCTCCAGGAAGGATACAGGGATTTAAAGACCAAATCTTGTATCCATACTAGGCAAATTAATGAGAGAGAATTAAAAACAACAAAAAACCCCACAAACAGATCAAAAACCTACAGCTATTGTATAGAGAAATACAACTCAACACTCTGTCAACATTCTTTCACAGTCACTGACCATGGAGTAGACTTAGCTTACCTGGAATGTCAAAAAAGCATTTGGCAATATCCCTTACCAAAAATCCTTAAAATAAAACCTAAAATTGGACAAAACAGAAGAGAAAAATCTTCTCATTTAACTCTCAGTTTATAATAAGAAAAGATGAGTAGCTTCCCCACTAAACAGGGATGATCAAAGGAGGCTGATGACAATAGATGTAAAGTGATGTACAAAGTAACTCAAAACCCCTCTCAAGTAGGTCTCAATAAAGATTTACTTATGCATTATCCAAGTGTGTTTTTGAATTGAAATCCTTTCTGAGGGATGGAAAACATTTATAAATTCATGTTAGTTAATTTTCAAATTAACACATGATAGACTTGGGAGCTTCCAAATATTTTACAATAAACTTGCTATCACCCAGAAGTCAAATTACAATGTTCTTATTCTCTTACATCTAATGCACAGAATGGTAAAGAACAGCAGGAAGCACTGCAGAGGCTGTTATTTAGAGATATTTCGCTGATAGTGAAAGCAAGAAACTGGTGACTAGGCAGACAGTGTTAGCACATGAAGATGCAGAGACAGACAGACAGACAGACAGACAAACACACCTGGCAAATTCGAAGTATTCCAGTAATATTTTGTCAAGCTCAAAGTACAGGCAAAAGGAGAAGAACTGATTTCTACTAACTTGTCTGGTTGTCACCACTGGAGCCAGATGTGCCTGGAAAGTACTCCTTCGATCTGTGATTGGGTTTCCATGATGTATGGGTGGCAGTTCTTCATCTATTGATCACAAACAAGGAAAAGTTTGCATTCTTTCAAGAGTATAAAAACAATGTATATGGCGATATACGTAAAAATTATCTCAACTTTTAGAAAGGCATTTGTTAAAGTGAAGTACACTAGATGACAAACAGAACAAGTAAAAATATGTTGGGTTATTTAATGACTGTTACAAACTTTATTATGATTTTATTGTTACTAATTTTTCTCTAAAGCTGAGTAGAACAGCAGAATCTTCAAGCCTCTCCTACATTATTTCAACAGAATTAACATGAGCATACTTTTTACCTTCCTGACTTTCAGATGTCACGTAATTTAACATTTTAATTGGATCTTCCTGAATGGGCTCATAGTCTAGGACAAAATCTTCTCCATCATCTTCATCAACTTCTTCAGTGGTTTTCTTAATATCCGGTTCTATTACAATATAAGTAGTAGAATTTATTACACTTTTTTTTTGCAAGACAAGCAAAACAGAATTTCAAACTCTTTGAAATCCAGAGTTCTGGCATCTAGATTTAGAGACAAGTTAATACATCACAGTTAGATTCCTACTGAGGGCCTATGATGTGGTGATGATTGCAGTTTTTATAACAGGTATTTTCCATAAGAAAGCAGAGGGGTGATAAAGCATGTTCAAAAGGTCTACAAAATCATTAGATATAATAAGTAGAAGCTGTAAGGTTGCAGTCAAAATAACTAAACTTCCAACACAAATTTTCACTTCTCAGTATCCACTCCTTTAATTACATCAATGAAAACTAACTTCTTAAATGTCTGTGATGTAGCAACAAAATGCTCAGTTTATTGAAAGACTAGAACTAGACCTTACTATGAAGCAACATTGAGAATAGAATTTATTTTCCTCTTCTGTCTTTGATTCCTCACAGGACTAACACCCATGACACAGAAAAGTACTTCTCTTACCCTTTGCCACATGTGCATGCACACGTCACTCATGCATTTCATAGCAGTTTAGCATTTTAATGCACAAAACCTCCCTGCCATTTTTTGAAAGAACTGTAAATTTACACAAACGGGGTAAGAGTTACAACAGAAGAATCACCTCAGTTCTAGTGGTCATGTACTTCTCACCCCAATACAGTAAAATAAAATTAAGATGGAATACTTGGTCATTTGTCTGCATATTCCAGTGAAGTTTATCTTCAGCTTGAATTCCAATCCTCCGACAGTGCACTCAATACCAGAAATTAATTACTGATATGAATAATTGCTTTGCAAAACAGAGGACAATGCATAATGTACTGTGTGCACATGCAAGTAATTTCATTCCTGAGAGAACTGAGGACCTTGTTCTAGTTCAAAGGCCACCCTCCTTCTTCTTTTCCCTACTGCTTTTTAAAAAGGGAAGCTATCACTATAAGTAAGCCATATAGTAAGCCATGACACTGCAGACTGCTTTCTGACATGTAGATCCAATACAATACTGGACATAAACTTTAACTTGGACTGAAATTTACTCTGCAGTGGAACAAGAAGTACACTGAAAACCCCGTGTGTTTTCTGAAGTACCTGGTTCTGAAGATTGTGCCTTTTCTATCAGAACTTCTCGTATCTTCTCCACCCATAAATACAGTATGCTTTCACCAAGGTTCTGTCTGGAAGTAAAAGCCCACAGTAAATGAAGAATCATTTTTTTTTGCAGATTTCATTTGGAAAGCACACCAAATAGCACACAGATTTCAGACACACAGAAATAGAACATAATAAGCTAGTGAGATATACAGCTTAGGCAGGCTTGTGGAAAGTTCTGTCTCGGTACTTCACTGGGTGAAACGTGGTATCTGTGTCATTCTGTGGCATGCTTTACTTATTTATTAACATTAAAAGCACCAATACTGGAGGGAAACAGGAAACTGACAGAAACTTTCTGACCACTAAGCAAAGGGAAAGCAACTGTGGGAAGAGTCAGTCAGACAGACCTCAGTATTTTGAAAAGAATACTAAGCTACAATGTCTAGACTTAGAGCTTGCCCTGAACCGGTTTTCTCTACAGAAAGCACTGTACTGCCATGGTGATCTCCTTCAGCTGCTCTGACAACCAGTCCTACAGGACAGGGAGGTAAAGATTTAGGTCTAGTAGTCTTCAGTCAGGGACACAGATGTGTATTAAGGTACTGCGGCAGGATGGAATGAACATGTTTTATATATACATATTTGGAATTAAGAAATGCTTCCTTTACGTGCAGCACGACCCAAACAAGTCAAAAGGCATTTCAAATGGTGTCCTGCAAAGCTGCCTTCACAATTTTAGTTTAGTATGTTTACGAACTGTGCATGTTTGTCTCTGAACCAAAACTAAAGATTTAGGGCCATATGTAACTCAAGGTTTCTCATTAATTTTATTCTTACTGCCACCAACTGGGCACCATGTAAATGACAAAATTACATCTTTAAACTCTCACTCAGCTTAATGTATACAGCACTACTGCTGGAAACAATCAAATTCAAACAAACATCCATATTTTAAGAAAAAATATTCAAGCAAAAATAAGGGATTTATAAACCTGTAGCTCTGTATTCAAAATCTGGACAGACTCCAGAGCAATTCAACACCTTGATCTCACACTGCTTATTATACAGAAGCACTGCCTTAAAACCTGAAGATCTAGATTTTTTCTTTAGCGATGGAATGAGAGAGATTACACAACAAATAAAATTTTTCAGTTTTGTACAGTTAAATAGCAATTTCTCCAGCTATAACCCAATTTCAGTTTCTGAAGTTGTAAATTACACTTACTCTGAAAAGCTACCTTTCTATGCTGCTATTTTTTTTGTCACTTGTGTCTAAGTCATGAAACAAAGCTTTCTGATGAATAAAAGTCTTATCAGAAGAATATCTGGGAAAAAAACCAACCAACCAACCAAACAATGAAAACTAAATACAGTTATTTGCTATGTTTTTGAGAACTGCTTGTCTCCCAAAACAAACTTGTGATCTATAATTATGCACTCTTTACATGTCCTTAAGAAGACACAGCAATTGCCAGTATAGTTCATACTGGTTTAGACTGCAGAACTCTACAACTCAGATCACTAGGGACTAGAGACCTGGTCAAACACACAGTGCAAATGATGCAGAGTATCTGTTTATCCAACAACCACTCAGACACTGAATAAATAAAAGGTTTTCACAAATACTGTGGACATCAGTGACTACTACAGGTTTTTAAACAGTCTAAAATGACATATATGGCCTAAAGTACAAACATTCACTTCCTGCTGAACAAACAGAAGCAAAAGACCAGCAAGGGCTCTGAAGAGCAGCTGATACAGACAGAAAGGAGCTGCAAGGGACTGAATTTGCACACTTTAACAGTGTACAAAACTGCAGAGTTGGGGAACAAAAAAAAAAGAAAAAAAACCCTCTTTCACAGCCATGCTCACAGTCCTCACATGCCAACTTGTGCCAGATGCTCAGGACATTTAAAGAACCACCTACAGCAGCTCTGCCGGTGGTACAGACTCCATCAAATCCTTTGAATCTGGACAGCATTAAGGACAATCTCTGTCCTTTTTGCTCCACTGAAAAACTGTGGTGAATATGTTCCCACAGAATTTTTGCCTAAAATCCTTGTGCATTTTTAACACTTCAAATTCAATTTTACTTGCTTAAATGATCTAAATGATCTTAGCTAAATTAGCTAAGAAACACATTTAACCAAAGTAACTGAGTAATTAGATAAAAACCCGTTATGCAAGCTAAGTGCTCTCTTCCTTATGGCATTAAAAAAAACATTTCTTATGCATGATGTTCAGATTTCACTATCTGGGACATGACTGTGCTTCCTTATGATGTATTTTCATTTAATTTAGTTTGCATTATATTTGGGATCTGAAAGATATAAACCATATAAAATAACAACATTTACTACCCCAATTTTACAGCAATTTACGAACACATAATTTGAGTATTTCTAAATGCTCTGTTTATTCTCATGCATTTTGCCTTGTTGTAAGCTGCACACTGTGATAATAAACAGTCCATATGCTTTAACATTCAAATGCAAAATAGATGCAGAAATCTCATACTTTGTAGCAATAAACAATCTCACAGATTCCAAAGAGCATCTATTCTATTAAGTTTCAAAATGAAGGCTTCTATCCTTACAGAAAATCAGGCCTAAACAACATAAAAGAGATTTCTCAAGAGTTTAGCCCAACTTGTTATTGTAAAATGATTAGTAAATACATGGCATCTTTAACTGTTAGATTGATAAAAGAAACTTGCTCTGTCTATTGCAGCAATCACATCACAACTACTAGTTAATGCAGGTACTTCAAAAGCATACAATAAGCAGGGCATGGAACTGAAAACACACTGTATCCTTTTCTATATTCCAGTCTTGAACTTACAGATATATTTCTTCCAAGCTATTTGCTAGTTCCATATAATCTTGTCCTCGAAGCCAAGGGGCACTAAAATGAAAAGAAATACAATAAAAATTGTGCCATATGCTGCTTCTAACATTCTAAAATAAACGTGATAAACACCTTGAAAATACAAATCATCAAGATTTCAGCTGCAAACATTTTGAGAATAGCACCATCACTCAGTTCTCCTTCAAGACACTTAACTTGGGCTGCCTTTTCTTACCTCAGTTAAAAAAGCTGGACTTATCTTTCATGGAAGGCCGCTGTCACTCCAGAGTCACCCTAAGTATTATTAGTTGACCCTTCCAACCCCTTCAGCACCATAGTACCTACTACATTTAGAATGACCCTTCAATTTTGTACCATTGTCCTCCTGGCCTCATGTAAAACTTCAAACTTTGCCTCGAGTTAATTAGCACTATTTTGTATTGCCTCGTCAATACTCCTGAGCAAAACTCAGTAGATATGTGTGTGCCACACCCTGCAGGTCCTCCTATCACCCAAATCAGTGACCTGGCTTACACATTCCACTCCCATCTTGTTTACCTATCAGGAGACAAAGGGAGAGCAGGGATGGAAAACAGGAAGATGGCACATGCCATGGCTCCATCTCATGAAAAGCATCCCTTGCAATGTGAAACAAGGATCCAGAAAAGAGGGGTACACCCAAAGACACATCACTGTCTAACGCAACAGGCAGCTGCCACCATAACTCCACAGTCTCACTGCTGCCATACCACAAAATAATGCTGCAAGAATTAGAGTTGAGGGAAGAGAGAAAACTTTCACAGGGAGCTCTGCAATGTTAACTTGGGAGAAAGAACAGAATATTCTTGCTGGAAACATCCCTCATCCCCTGTATACTTTAATTTGAAGAGTCATCTTAACTAAGCTTCCACTTACATGGTAAACAATCAAGAGTGGTAATTCAGAAAATACAAATGTTTGCAAGAAAAGTTCACCTACTTGAGTTGATAAATAGGTGGCTCTTCAGTCGGATATCCTGGCGGCAAAATCACCTGAAAGAAATACAGAAAAAATATTAATTGGACTACTCCTCTCAGCTAGTTGAGCTTTACTGGAGGACTCTGATGTTGAGAACTAGGACTATAATTTGTGTTACAAATTAAGCAAACAGTTGGGTATGTTGTTATAGAATTACAAGAACACCTGAATATCTGTATTTAGAATTCCGATAATGGTAACACATACAATTATATTTCACAGTGCCATTTTTAAGGATGCAAAATAAAGTATGGAAAAAATTTGAAAGAAGCTGCACACATGGTTACTGGACTTCAATAAGTGGCATCACACTTCCATAAGTAGACATGTCAGTGTTGCACTAAGAAACTTACTGCTTTCCCTTCTGAACACATAAAGCAACAAGTTACTCAATTAAGTTGATACAAATTTCGTTTTGTCTCTATACTCTTCAGAACATAAATCTAGAAGCAACTGCAGCAGATTTATTGAAGTGTGCTACACAAAGTCAATGTTAAACATTTTTCAGAAATTAGTCTTTGGAGAAGCACACTGAAATTTTTTTGCCAGGTGTGGAATTAGGACATGTAACTACTGAATATATCACAAGCACATCGATGTGTTACAGGAAAACAATCACTAAGAAGTCTTATCACAGATTCCAACTTAAGCTTCTTAATCCACCTTAGTAAATACTGAACCATATTTAGAATGGTTTCATGCAGCACACATTTTCACCTGCATCAGTGCAACTGCAAGTTTTGTGCTAAACTCCTCCCCACCACTATACCTGCAAACAGAGGGTCCATTTTGGTTGATCCAGACAATCACTAATCTTAATGCAGTAGATTTTTTCATCTTCATCAACAACACACCAATCTTCACCATAGATGGATGAAAGGGCTTCAATTTCATCAATCTAAAAGAAAAAAAACCAAGAAACCATTATGCAAAAATAAATAACTCCCCCACAAAGCCCACAGCTTTGTGTGTGGCAATCATAGTATTTTTTAAGCCTTGCTCCTCTACAGCTTATTGACAGATGTGACAGGATTCACTCTACTGGAATGCCGTAAGGATTGGGGATTCAATCCTGATTCGCAGTTGTGCCAAGGGAGGTTTAGGTTTGGACATTAGGAAGAATTTCTTCACAAAAAGGGTGACTGGACATTGGAATGGACTGCCCAGGGAGGTGGTGGTATCACCATCCCTGGAGGCATTTAAGAAAAGACTGGACATGGCACGCAGTGCCATGGTCTACTCGACAAGGTGGTGTTGGGTCACAGGTTGGACTCCATGACCTCAGAGGTCTTTTACAACCCAGCTGATTCTGTGATTCTCTAGGTAACTTCTCCTCGGTTCTCCCACGCGCACACCACCTTTGGCATTTCAGTGGACAATCCTGTCATTTCCAGCAGTGACAAGGTGACCAAAGCGACACGGAGCAGCGACAACACATTCCCTGCAGCTCCCTATCCGTGCAGCTCCCGGCTGGGTCGGACCCCTGCAGGGGAAAGACCCCCGAGAGCTCGGCACTAAGCTCTTCCTGAGGAAGAGGGGGTACTCAGCAAATTCCCATAAAAAAAACAAAAACAAAAACAAAAACAAACAAAAAAAAACAGAGAGCCTCCTTCCACACAGAACCCAAACACCTGGAACGGGTCCTTGGCGCCGATCGTGCCACCGCGGGCGCGGAGCCGCTCACGGGGCCGGGGCTCGCCAGGAGCCTCCAAAACACCGCTCTCCCCGCAGCCCCCTCGCCCCCACCGCCGCTCACCTGCTGCTGGGCCCTTCCCGTGTCACCGGCCGCCATAGGGATCCGAGGGAAGCGGGAGGAGGAGGAGGAGGAGGAGGGAAAGGGGAAGAGAGCCGTGTGCGCAGCTGTGGCCGTGACGGCGGCCGCCCTTCCTTCCGCCACAGTACCGGTGGAGCGGGCACACAGTCCGGTGCTGTCACGGAGTGCCGCAGAAACCGCGTTAAACCTCTCCTGCGGGTTTTTCGCCTCATTCCTTACACCCTGCTTTGAAAACAGAGTGTGTGAACAGCTCTATTTCAGTGACGAATTTACTGATGCAGCCGTTTTCACCTCGCGTTTTACGAGACTCGGAATGTGCGATAGACAAAACGACGTAATTTCTTCTAAAAATTATTTTAAGGGATCACAGATGTTACAAGCGGTTTTCATTACAGGTCTAGAAATTAATTTCTTTAACATTGACAAGTTTAAGATACCTAAATCTTTAGAGACAGCACTGATCAGTCAAGACACCTTTTGGCTTGCGTGCAAAGCATGCGTGTCACCTGTTTTTCTGGTTTTTGTGGTTCATGTTTTCTTCCAGTGTGATTTCGTGCTGGCATAATCATGAAGAATTCAAGTTAATCTTTGTTTTCCCCTTTCTCAAAAGCTTGGAGAATTCCTGGAGAACAGGATTAGACTTCAGAAGCATGGTGACAATCAGGACAGGCGTTATAAAGGCAAAACCAAACTAAAACAAAAAAAGCACTGAAAAAACCCACCCAAAACAAAACAAAAAAAAACACAAACAAAAATACCTTAAAAACCCCAACAGCAACAAACAAACAAACAAATAAATAAAACCCACCAAAATCCAGGATGCAATTGAGTAGGGACAAACTTAGCTATGGATTATCAACTACATACATTCTGGATGAAGATGGAGAAGTGCTGTTTGCAGTCTTCAGTGTCACAGACAGAGCTGGTTTAATTATCTTTGAAACAGTAATAAAAAGAATATATCCAGTCCCAGAACATGACAAAAATGCACATTTTATCAGGCAAAGTCACATATTCCACTTAATTTTAAAAAGAGAGAAACAGGGAGAGAGAGACAGAGCAACCTTATTGTTCAAACAGTTGTCTTCTGACCAAAACATAACAGAAAGCTTCAATCTACAAGGACCTAGAAAAGATAGTGCTCCATCCGTTCATCCTAATATTAAATTGCCTTATAAATTTAAAGACAGAAATAGGACATTTTTAAACTTTCTGACAGCAATCTCTGTCTAGTGTTTGTGCTTTATAAGTTGCTAGTTTTGACTTAGCTGAACAAGTGAGTTTACTATACACATGATTTGTTATTAAATAACTCAGAACTGTTATTGACATCTTTTATTGCTGTTGTCTATAATCCATATAAAAGCATTGATATGAAAGACT
Source organism: Myiozetetes cayanensis (assembly GCF_022539395.1). Lineage (NCBI taxonomy): Eukaryota > Metazoa > Chordata > Aves > Passeriformes > Tyrannidae > Myiozetetes > Myiozetetes cayanensis. The sequence continues at coordinate 45,560,164 of NW_026086604.1, forward strand.
TTAGCAATGTAGTATTGGGCCAGGAAGAACATGTACCAGACATCTCTGATAGATTTCTGAGGACTGTATAATTTCCTTTCACTGTCATTTATATTTGTGATAAGTCTTAAAAACCAGAAAAGAATGTAAATTTGGCTAATGAATCTCCAGCATTTTTGTATATACTAAATTAATAACAGAGGAGCTGAATTGATATGGTGCACAGGAGTATTTATCAGCTAATTAATTGCTTTGTCCATCTGAAATAAACATTCTGTTAAAGCTGGTATGAAATACATATTCACAGCTTTCAAACTAGGAAAATGACATAGTGGAGTTTACTGAACTATTTGGGTCTTCTTTTAGTACATAACTGAACATCACTGTTCTTTATGGTGAGACATCTCCCAAACAGATACTCTTCACAGCAATGCATTAGCTTCGATGTTTAAAATGGTTACTAAATCTAACCTTTGGTCCATCAGTTCTGTCTTTGTAAACTATAGATAGCAAACAAAAAGCATTGAAAGCTCATCAAATCAATTAAGCAAAAGGAGTCCCTGACGTCAGGAAATGGCCCAAATTACCACCTTGAATCTGAATTCTTCATTCTGTCTTCTCAGGGCAAGAAAATATACTGAGTAATTACTGATGCTTTTCTGGATCTAGATTTTAATCCTAGAGCACAAAAAGCTTAAAACAGATACAAATAATATTTATTCAATCAGGATTGAATCACAAGTAAGTGAAAAATACAGAACTTAAAAATACAGAAGAACTAACGTTTGAGTAAAATATCAATAACCCTGCTTTGTTTTGCATATCTCATATTGTTCAAGCAATATGATGCATTTGCAACTTCTCCTTTATAATAAAAAAAGAGGAAGATTAAGAACAAATAAGAACAATGTCATGTCAGGTACTATTAATTAATGCCCTCAGTTCTGTATTCTCGTTTCAGGCAAGATTTGCTTATACTAAGACTCTGCCTGTACTGTAGCTTTTTCCTGTAGTAACTTACCAACAAAACACTCCATTTCTCTAATGCTCCAATTCTACTCCACATTTAATAGAAATCTCATTCTGTAATAGAAATCTCAATTGTCCCATCCAATATTGAGCATATATATGTTTAAGCACAAAGTAGTTCAGCTGATTTCACTTTCACAATGATGTGTTTCTCTAGATCATACTCTAAAGTGACATTAAGTTTCATAACTGTAAGCTCTCCATGCACAGCTGATTTATCATTTTGAAACTAAAACCAAACTCAAATGATTCAATCACAGGAACAAGAAAGTGCATTAAACAAGCCTAATTCTTGGTCTAAAACTACATGTCTGGTAAGACTAAGGAGAAATATATGTACAGGTGACTTAGCACCTTGGTTAAAGATGTTTCTGCTCATTTAGCTACTATCCATTTTTTTGTATTGGCTATAGCAGTGTATACAGTTGCCTTCTGTAGAGCTATAGAAATCCAAAAGCTTTTCTATGAAATAGTAACTGCTAGCAGGTTTTAGGAGCCTCCTGAGTGAATTCTCACATTTTCTCCTGCCATACCTGCACTTAGATAAAAAGAGGCATATTAAAAGGAACTCTTCTCTGTTTAGGATTTTTTTTTTTCTGCTAGAGAATACCTCCAGAAACTTCTTCAGCTTTTTCCAGTGCTGCTTTTAGCAGCAAAAAGCATTTTTCATTTCAGAAGGCAATCCAGCTCACACCATCTATAAATTAAATACATTATATGGTTATTTCCCAAAAGTATTAAAGAAACTTGAGCAACAGACTTGCATCTGCAAAAATTCCTTTTGCAGGCAGTTAAGAACAACATGAACATTTGTTTTGATCACTTCCTGGTAGTCGCTCTTGGTAATCCAGGGACATCCACGAGAATCATGTCTGAGAGTATCAGCACATTAGTTAGCTCTCCTGTGCCTGTCTTTTGCCAGCTTAGTAAATAAAATCAGTATGGAAATGTGACAAGGACCTGTGCTTACTGCACTGCTTTCCAGACAGAGTTGAGGAGCAACTTCCTTAAAAAGTGCACCAAAGCTAATTGAAAGCGACTAAGGAAAAAATTTTAGCTTCTGTCCAAGGACTGTTGGTCATCTAATGAGTACTGAGTCATTACGTATGTTACTGCATGAAAACAAACATACAACCTGTCATGTATCATTTATTACTTCCACTTATCATTTCTCTGTGTGCACTCCCTTGCCTAGTTGTGTATCTCAAAGTTGACCAGTATGCTCTAGTCTGAAGAGGAAGAAAATTAAGTGTGAGTGCAATAAAAAGTTGCTATATCAGAACTAAAATTGTGACGTTTCATGCAGCGTAGCAATATAAATGCCCAGAAATTCATATCCTTTTCCAAGTCTGCAATGTTTTCCAAAAGTTTTTCTTTAATTCGGCGCTGGATAAACCATTAGAAACCTAGGTCAACTGTGCAGAGGCAGAAAGGGGGGGGATAGAAGCACTGCCTGTCTTCTCTCCACTGCAAATGCCATCTTGCAAAATGAGAAGTGATTGGCACCTTGGCTTGTATAGTTTCTAGTAATGACATCAGTCACAATAGTGTGGTTACTTTTTTCAATAAAGAGTGGTAATATTTCAAAATTTCCAGCTGAAATACTTCCTAGTCAAATGGTTTGGTTGCCTTCAGCAATGAATTCAACTAGTTAATGAAGCAGTCCACCCAGCAAAGGCTCCCTTCCTAAAAATGTTTTGCCTCAGGAAGCACTATGGCCTTACAGCTTTGACTTCTGCCATCAGGTTGCCCCATCACAGAATTTGAGAGGATATAAAACCTAGTGTGAAAATCCCTGTCAAAACAGTTCAGTGAGTTCTGTGCAAGGCTATTTGCCAGGGCGTTCAGCCCTAAGATGGGACATGTTTCATGCTTTCTGCAGTACTAATTTCAGCAGGTTATCTGAAAAAGGAAAGACATGAAAAAAACCCAGAGAAAAGAGATGCTTAGAACAAAACCTTGATATCAGCAATGCTTTTTTTCTTATTTCCACACTTCAAAGCCTAAAATGCACTGGATCATTATTACTCTGGAATGTGCAAGGAGGCAAAACACACTATTTGAACATGACAATATTTGAAGGTGCTGGAAGCAGGGGAAGTGTAGTGATCCTGACCAGGAGAGCACTGTACATACAGGAGACAGTGATCTACAGTACAGTTAACTGGAGCAGGGCCAGGTCTGTCCTGTGCTGTCTTCAGGCCTGTGTCAAGATGCACAAAACCCTTGGAAGTAGGATAAACTCTGCTGGCTCCTGGACACAGAGGAGCTTGAAGGCAGCTCCTGTGTAGTGCAGGCGGTTACACCATCTGCGTGGCCTTGCCTTTATCTAGAAGCACAGTGAGGAGTGAACCTTTCCTGTGAACATCCTTTATGAATAGCTGTTTTCTTGTAAGGAAACTAAAATAGCTCGACCAAAGAACTTCTCTCCACAGATGCAATCTGTGTAGCCTGCCATGGGAGAAGTCCATCCAGGGTCAGTCTAATGCTGCAGGAACATGCACATCATGGCATCTAAAAGCATGCAAGATTTACTCGCGATCTCTGTTGCTCTTTACTGTGTCTTTTAAAAACATTAAATTTACTAAGTGATTTGTTTTCAGGTGTTCCTTACTCAGATTCAGAGAAAAAACCTGCACTGACTGGCTGAAAGGTGAAACTCTGAACTATAAACTTTGTGCTGCATCGCAATGGGTTATAGAGTAGGCAGATGACAATACCTCCATTATATTAAAAAATTTATAAGAAATATGAGGTAATAATACACATATTTTTATATTGTGTTCATGTATGCAAAATATAATACAAAATAGGAAAAGGGAAGGATGCTTGAGTTTATTGTGAGGCTGCTTAAAGCAGTTATGGCATTGTGAAAGATGGCTCAAAGTCAGAAGCAAGAGGAAGAAATAAAGGAAAAGGCATGTGGGGATGACAGAACTGGTGCTCTGAAAGTAAGGACAGCAACTCGAAGACCTGTTCCTAAGAAAAGAAAGTCAGTGTGATCCTTCCCTGAAGCCTTTCAGGTGTCACATGCTTCTTGCTAAAGCATCCCTGAAAGCAAACGTCTTATCTAAGATAAGCTGATTTAAAGTAACAAAAACCAGCAGGAGTCCAAACATGGTAAATTTATGTTATCTCTGCAGGTATGGAACTGTTCCTTTTCTTCTTTTTTGGTATGTCATTCTTCAAATATTGCAAATACATATGGAGCTATAGACAATACAGAAAAGTAAAGCTTGCCTCATTACTTGCCTCAAACTCTGAAGAGTTTCACAAGAATTGCGCAGGTTTAAACTTGCCCACTTTTGGAACAGAAGTTTCATCCTAATCTTTAGTGATAGTTTCTCATAATACCTGTGGCTCCTGCCCTTCCTTTTCAGTGCTCCTTCTGTATATGACACAGACTTGGTCATGCCATAACAGCGCAAAGCTTAGCTGTTCCCTTAATAAATTCCTGCAGGATTTCCAAGGCACTGTGCAAGTTTTCAAAAGGTAAAACTCCTCTTATGTGCTAAATGCAGAAAAACAAGGTGCCAGCTCTTAGATTCAGGTGAAAGGTGTAGTGGAGAATAAATAAGGGCAGGACAGAGTGAAGGGAGTGGTGGACCAAAGGGCCTAGAACAAGAGTGAGTACTTTTTGTCCCTGGTAGCACCCAATCTCTCTCTCTTCTAGGTTCCTTTTGGCTGCATTGTTCTTAGAAGCAGTGTGCGTATTCAGTTTCCTTTCACTTGCACCACGGTTATATAGCAACTGAAAGCAGTTCCAAGACCCTTTTCTCCCCTCTCATGATGGTACCATTCTTGTACTGTTACCATCCTCTTTTGAGGCCTCTTTTTTGCACTCTCCCTATCTCTCTGAACACCTGTCAGTGCCTCTTACCCCCCCTGTTCCACCCCTGCTGAGGGTGCTAGGGTGCTCCCCGGTCAAAGGAGAGCCAAGGCCACGCACCCAGCAGCTTGGGCCACAGCGGCGACAGGCAGTCACAAGAATCACAGAACTGTTAGCATGGGAAGGGATCTCTGGAGATCATCCAGTCCAACCCCCTGCCTGGAGAGCAGGTGACACAGGACCGTGTCCACGTGGGTTTTGAATGTCTCCAGAGAGGGAGACTTCACGACATCCCTGGTCAGCCTGTTCCACTGCCCTGCCACACACTGTGTAAAGACGTTCTTCCTCATGTTGAGGTGGACACTTGTTGTGTTTTAACTTATGGCCATTGCTCCTCATCCTGTCGCTGGGCACCACTGAAAAGAGCCTGATACCAATCCGCAGCGGGCACAGGGCAGTAGCTGCGAGGCAGCCCCAGGGCTGCAGGGGGGTCACTGTCCCTGCCTGGGAAGAGCTGTCGCCGCCGGCTGTGCCCGGCGCGGGCTCGAGTATCTCACAGGAGGGGCGGGCAGCGCCCTCGGCGGGGCCTCGCCTCACCCTGCCCGGCTTTTCGAGAGGGCTGCGGTGACCTCCGAACCTCTGCGGCCAGCCCCCTGGGTCGCCCGCCTGTCCGATCCCGGTGCCGGGGGCGGTGCCGCGGCCAGGCGGGCGGAGCCCTGTCCCGTCCCGCCCCTCCGGGAGCCCGCGCCGCCCGCCCGCCCTGCGCGGCGCGGGGGGAGCGGCCCGGCTGCCGAGGCGCCGCTGCCGGTCACATGTAGCCGGGCTCGGTGCCCGTAACGCAGCGCGGGGCAGCGGCGGCGGGAGCTGCGCGGAGAGGGGCGGCGAGGCCGGCGGTGGGTCAGCCCGCCCTCCCGTCCGCCCGGGGCGGGTTTCCTTCCGCGGCGGGGACGCGGGGCCGGCGGGGGATGCGCCGCCCTCCCGCGGCGGCGTTGTCTTTGTTGCTGCCGTGGCGGCGTGTTTGGCTGTCCCGTGTCGCCGTGGCCGCCTCTCCTCCGCAGCCGCCGGGAGCGCGTTCGGAGCAGCGGTGGGGTGTCGCTGCTTCCCCCGGTCGGGGGTGCGCGGTGCGGGGCGAGGGGGCGGCCCAAGGCAAGGCGCGGCTCGGGGCACGAAGCAGAGGCGGCCTTGGTAGGCGGGGGCCGGGGGTGGTCTCTGGCCCTTGGGAAGCGGTGTGCGCCCCTCTTCTGTGCGCGGGTGCCCCTCGTTCTCCTCCTCCCTGGAACAGCCGTGGCGGTGGCCGGTGCTCCCAGGTCTGAGCGCACCTTTCCCCATAGGCAGGGAGCGCAGCTGCTGCGACGCGTGAGCCTGTCTCGCCGTAAAAACTGTTTTAATTATCGCTGCCGAAACGAGCTGCGCGATCCCAGGCGGACGTAGGGAACTCCGGGCGTTCTGCTGAAGTTCCTGACTGCTTGGGGCTGTGCCTGCCTGCTGATCCGGGTTAGATCACTCACGAGCTGTGGGTAAGCATATTCGCAGTTCCTGTGCCGAAAGAAAGTCTTTGATGTGACAGAACTAAAATATATGTAGAAAACAGCCAATAGATGCCCAGGAACGAGGATTAGTTTAAATAGCTGTTGTCTTGGCAGTGGTATTGAATAGATGCTGTGTTAATTGCTATTAAGCAAACAATAGGTTGACTTTAGAGAGGTAGTACTTTCATAGGAAGAGTGTGTCATAGAAGCGTGTTCAAGTTCTAGAACCCTTTACCCGAAGATTAGAACAACTGCTTTTTAGATAACATCACAAATGCTTCTAGTGCAGCCACTCTTGGAGCAACTCTTGTCAGTGCAGTGTGTTGTGTGAGTTTGTAGACAGGTTCTGTCTGTTTGTGCGGTTTGGTGAATTTTGTTCTCCTTCTTTACGAGCATCACATCATAATGTGTGCGTGCTGGGACATGTAAGAAGTCTTCCTGAGCAAGTATCATCCTTTCCCTAATTAGGAATCTAATTTTCCTTGCCAGAGGGAGATATCTTGAAATACTAGGCAATGTTGTGCATTTTACCAGCCTTGCCGTTTTTGTCACAAGTAGAAAGCTTCCTATGCAACCAGTGCCTCAGAGCCTTAATAGTAAGTTGGCCAGTGCCAGTACTGTTTCTCCTGCTTTTCTAGCAGTAACAGAGTGAAATCCACCCATGTTCTGCTTCGTGTGTATTGTTGCTGTTCTGGGCTGTGTACATGGGTGGAGGACTCAGCAGGAGAGGAAATCAAAGTAAAAGCAAGTAGATCTTAAGAATAATGCTGCCCCATGGTCAGGGACAGCACTTTAGATCTTTGTAGAGCACTTTGAGAAAAGCAGCTTTTTTTGCTTGGACTGTATCCTAGCAGTTGGGTAAAGTTGGTAGTTTGTATGTCAGTAGTTTGATGGCCTTCTGTGTTGAAGTATTCTGCAAAACTCCCTTAAACTGCCATGCAGGCAGAACAGTAACCTGTGTGGAAATATCTGTTCTGTGTTGGAAACAACTCCTGTGTGAAGACAGATGCTGTAATAGCGTGAGAAGATCTCTCTGGCATGGGTCTCATTGAAGAAGATAAAAGCAGAGCATCTCAATGCTATTTTTTATACCTTCTTAAAGGATAAGATTCAATTAGCAGTCAAGTACTGCTCTGGTACTCCTAAGGAGTTCAATAGAAGTGCCTTGCAGTCACATCTCAGCCGTAGAGGAGATGCTAACTAATGTCTGGGATGTTTTGTCATGGTATAGCTGTGATTGGAGACTATGAGGCAAGCCTTTCATTGGCACAAAGCATAAAGATGAGCTGAGAAAGGCGATTTAACCTATATCATCTGATTAATGGAATAAGGTAATATGGCAACACCACTGACTGAAGAGATCTGTGCTCTCCTAAGTGGCTAGTAGATTTGCATGGGTGCAGCACAATTCATATAGATTAACCTGCTAGTAGTACCTTAAGGCTAATAACTCCAAACTAAATCATTTAGTTTCTCCCTCAGTGCTGATGGTCTGGTTTAGTGCTTCAAAACTGTTGGATGATGATTTTGGAGCTCTGTTGGTAATAGGTCATGGGACCAAATAAATTCCTGTCTTCAAGGAAATGTAGGTGTTCAAAGTACAGTTGTAAGTGCACAGCATTCGAGTGCCTGTGTGTTGATTTGTTTCCATACTCTAAACTTGTCGCCTAAACTTCTGTTGGTCATTGCTCATCCCTATTATAGAGGAAATACTGTTGCTTAAAACAGTATTTTCAAGATTATGATAAGTTCTGTTAAGAGCCTCTTTGCTGCCAGCTTAATTTAAGCACTTCATTTATCTCTTTACCTAAAACTTTATGTTCTTTATCACTTGTCTGATGGGTAACTGCATGCAGATTCACTTTCTAGTGCCAATTGTAGAAACATTTTCATGTGAGTGATCCTTCTAACTATGACTAATAGCCAGACAGTCATTATTCTGCATCACTGAATGCTTCAGGCTTACAAAGTGTATTTGAAATTGGAGGTTTGGCCTAAACAACAAAGTCTTCGGGGACTAAACCAGTGAAGCAGACAGACCTCTCTTAACCATGTTACTATGCACGTCACTCTCTTGCTAATGTTTGCTGTGAGAGTACAAATAAATCAGTGATTTTAACATTATGTCTATCTGGCAGGAGAAAAACTGTGCAAGTAATTTTACATAATGATTCAGCTTTCCATGTACCTTAAACTATTTAAGATTCTGCTCATGTATATACCAGGCCTTGCTGCATACAAGGGTTGTGTGTTTGAATCAGTGTCTTGGTTCCCTTCCCAAGCAGTCTTTTCTTCCATCTCATCAATATCAAATGGAAACAGCAGGTTCTTAATATATTGAAAGTGCATTACTATTCATACCTGCTGAGTATGTGGGATGTTGACAAATGATACAGGGTAATGATAGGAGTGTGTTTCTCTAATCTGAAGAAATACTGTGTGGGAGGAGGTGAAAATGAAGGCTGAGCTTTTTTTTTTCCCTCTCTTCCTTAACGATTGTAGGCCAGCAAGATGAACTCTTGATTCCTGGCTTTTACCTGTACAATTCTCAGAGCTGCATTCTATGTCCCACTGAAACTGTATCACTCAGATTCAGAAATAGTATTACAGACTGATAATACATTAATGTATTTGATTCTGATCTTTCTCTAGATAGTGTTAGAACTTATTCACTGAAGAAAATTATAGCTGTCCCAGTAACAATAAACTGTGCAGTGTTGGCTCACACGAGTGGATAGACTCCTGTTTAAAGGAGAAGGTACCTTCAGGGCTCGAAGGATTACTAGAAGAACTAGTACTGTTTTGTTTTGTTTTCTAGAACTGAAAAGCATACACAAACAAGAGTGCTCTCTAACCGCTTTTGGAGAAGCTGTTTGTATCCTGTGTCTATTGTAGATTGCAGGTGACTGATCCAGTTTGTTCTGAAATACATTAGAAAGGACTTGTTTAGTCTCTCTGTCAAATTCTTGGAAAACGGATTATCTCTCTCCCTTTGCTGATTGAGCACAAGGAAGGGAAACTTCTCTTTGCTGTATTGTTAGCGCTTTGGCAGTCTGTCCCGTTCTAGGCTTCTACCTAAGTCTTGAATATTACAGAATCTGTCACTGTTGCAGGCTTTTTGTTGCTTGTCAGTGTTCTCACTCTATCTTTTCTTGCTGAGTTGGCTTCTTATCTTACAGTAGTCTGCATCTGTTTAAGCTACTGAGTGTGTGTGATGCAATCAAGCTGTTTGTGTAGTACAGCAGAGTGTAAACAGTTTGTGGGACTAATCAGAACCTCTGCTAGTATACGAAAGCTAAGTATGTGAGGCCAGTAATCATTAACTGACTTCAGAAATCTGGATTCTGTAGGACTTGGTAAACCGAGCGTGTCAGGTGAACCTACTAAACTGGAGACACTAAATTTGGACAACAGCCTCTTATTTTCGTATTGTGTTTAACAGCAGTAAATTGTGTGTAGCAGCACAGCTTTTTGAAGCTGTTTTGGAAATTCTTTTTTGACAACTCTTAAAAGCAGTGCATTTAAACAGGGCATTGCTGCATCTGGGTCTAGTTGAATCACAGAATCATAGAATATGCTGAGTTGGAAGGGGGCCCATCCATAAGGATTGTTGAGTCCAACTCCTGGCCCTATGCAGGACACCCCAAGAATCACATCATGTGCCTTAGAGCGTTGTCCAAATGCTTCTTGAACTCAGAGAGGCTTGGTGCTGTGACTACTTCCCTGGGGAGCCTGTTCCAGTGCCCAACCACCTTCTGGGTGAAAAACTTTTTCCTGATATCTAACCTAAACCTTCCCTGACTCAACTTCATGCTGCTTCCTTGAGTCCTGCTGCTGGTCATGAGAGTGAAGAGATCGGTACCTGCCCCTCCGCTTTCCCTCGTAAGGATATGGAGTACCATTAGGAGGTTTCCCCTCAGTCTCCTCTTCTCCAGGCTGAACAAACCAAGTGACCTCAGCAGCTCCTCATAAGGCTTCCCCTCCAGACTGTTCACCATCCTCATGGCCCTCCTTTGGACACCCTCTCTAATAGCTTTGTGTGTTTCTTACGTTATGGTGCCCGAAAACTGCACACAGGATTCAAGGTGAGGCCGCACCAGTGCAGAGCAGAGCAGGACAATCACCTCCCTCAACCGACTGGTGATGCTTTGCCTGATGCCCCCCGGACACAGTTGGCCCTCCTGGCTGCCAGGGCACTGCTGACTCATGTTCAGCTTGCTGCTGACCAGGACCCCAGTGTCTCTTTCCACAGTACTTCTCTTCAGCCTGTCATTCCCCAGTCTATACACACAACCAGGGTTGCCCTGTCCCAAGTGCAGAATCCAGCACTTTCCCTTGTTACACTTCGTGTGGTTGGTAGTTGTTGTAGCAGCATGAAAAAAAAGGCGAACCAACTTCAGTTTGTGATTTCAGTGTGGAAAAAGATTGTAAGACATCATGTAATAAATAACTGTATTCTGCAGGAGACACGTTAAGTAGCAGTATCACTTGCCCAAAGGTCTAAGGCTGTCTGCCTAGTAGAGAGCTGTAAAATCGTTATGCTAAAAGGTTTTGGTTTCTCCCTTCTTTGAAAGATGTAAATACTTTTTTTTCTTTTTGTAGATCAAGAGCAATGATAAGATGAGAATTAGTAATGTTTTACAGTTATGTGTTAACTTCTTTATATTATACTATTGTGTATCTTAAAAGATAAGGTCAGATCTACAAAGTTGTTTGAATACCTGACTCCAAGTCGAGACTGGAGGTATCCAGGCTCAAGAGATGATAGTACCAATCACTGATGGGTATCTGGGACCTCTGTGCAAAGACAGAATCTGTTACTCAGGGTTGGCAGCCAAAATAAGTGTCAGTTAATTCTGAAGAAACACTTGGGCTCATAGGTGTGCATAATTATTTTCTTTATTTCCTTGTTACTTCTGGAAACCTTAAGGAGTAAGGGTGAAAGCCTTATGAGGGAAAAGTAAATGTCTTGTTTGGGGCATGCAGTTCCAACTCCCAAGGCACACTTAGAACCTAGAAAACAGAGAAGCAAGAAAACTTGTGTAATTTGTTATTTAACTGCTTTGTATGAGGAATTTTAATGCTTCTTAGTAGCCTGAGTGCTGGACTGTTGAAAACAGCTTGCGCATTAAATGTTTTCCACGGGGAAAATAATTATCTTTCTCATGCCAGAGTTAAATAAGGAGAAAAGTGATGTAATATTAAGCTGTAGCTTACAGCAGTGTATAAGAGATTTCAAAATCGGCTCTTTCTTATCTTTTGTTAGAGATGAGTACTGAAGCAGAACAGCAGCTTCTCCATGATGCTAGAAATGGAAATGCTGAAGAAGTTAAGCAGCTGTTGGATACCATGGACAAAGGAGAAATAAGCTTTGATATCAACTGTAAAGGTTAGTAGCCTTCCTCAAATGTTTGTAATCTCACTGTTGGAGCCACATGTAGTGAAACTGGTACTGATAGTATAATCTTGCTTTCTTTGGAGTGCTTAACAGAGTAATAAAAACCCACTTTAACGGCTGCTTTTACCCCGTGACTCAAGGCCACACTTGCATAGAGGAGAGATAACAGAAGCAGAGTAAGAAGAGTTGTAATGTACAGAAAACCTCAAAGTAATTCACAGACATTAGAAGTGTTGACAAGATGAAGAGAGGGTACCTCTTTTTGCCTGTGTTTGTGCTTATGCCAGCTTTGGAACTTTGTAATACTAAACAAAACAGACCGTGGTGCCAGGGGGTGGTTCAGGGAAGTAAATAGCCTTCATCAGGGCTGCAGAGATGAGATCAGGTCACTTGTTTCTGTTCTGCAGGAGCATTACATTTCTTGCCACTTGCAGGAACGTTTGGGACAAATATGTGCTTTTTATTATTAGCATTATACCAGGTTACTTGGGAAAAGAAAATAAAACTGTTCTTCATCTGTCTTTGGCCAACACTAAAGTTTTGCTCATGTGTACCTAACTTATTTATCGCCAAGCAACTTGCTTGCTGAGCATTAAAACTTTGGACTGGGATGGGATTTGCAAGCTTGCTAGCAGTTTCAGGCTGCTTTATTTCTTTATTAATTTAGTAGCTTTATACTTCTCTTTATTTACACAGGTGTGTTTCTGGTTGCTTCAAGGAAGTGGATGTGTATCCCACTCTTTCTAGACAGGCTAGTGTTCTGTTGTTCAGCATATAACTGTTAAGCAGCACTAAGAAGACAGTGATAGAGAGGGAGAGGGGAGAGACCAACTATGCTTCATCTTGGTCATGACAGAGGGAACACCTTGCCCTAAAGAACAGGGGATGCCTGTTATCTGAACAAGCTTAGTCATCAGTTTACTCATCCTTTTGCTTGACTGCTCAGCTGTGTTTGTGTTTTCCCAGTGGTTAGTGTACTCACCTCAGAAAAACAAGTTGTAAATCCAAGTTCTTGCTTGCTACTTCATCTTTGGAGAGCTAGTTCATAATTTAAAGGGGAACTAAACAGACCTTGATGAAGCTGAAGTTCTCCACCCTCACTAGTTATGTCCTTCGCAGATGTTCAAGACACTGTGTGTAGTACCTTAACAGTTGGAATAAAAGTACCAAAAAATTCATACAGCTGTACACATAAGTAAGTTCCTGAAGTCTCTTGTGCTTAGAAGAGATTTCCAAGCCTCTCTTATGTGTTCTTAAACATAATCTAAAGCTGAGAAATAATAATGAAATGGCATAGTCTGTAGTCCATATTATGTCAAACAAATGGGTCTCTGGTCAGAAAGTCTGCAGGATTGAAGAGACTCAGGTAATGAGAGGAAAGATGGTGCTTAGCTGTTGATCTTTTAGTTTAGCAATACATGCCAACCGTTTAATCTTTGCTTGCTATTGGTTGCTCTAGGAAGCTAGATGGAATATGCTTGTCATAGTGCAGGTTAAAAAAAATAAGTGTATTTGCAAATTTGTGCTATGCAGGCCATTTGCATGCATATAATGGAGGTGACAATTGGTCCACAGTGAAATCTCTAGGTTCTGATTCTTCTTAATGTTGGAGCACATAGACGTGTAATTAAAGTGTTCTCTGGGGGAACCGTTCTCTAGCTCCAGAGTTAACTCTCTGCTCTTCCACAGTCACTTTTCAGAGACTGATTTGTTTCACTCTGCTCCCAGAGAGTACTCCTTCGGAAATAGTCTAAGACAAATTCAGGTTAAACAGCCTCTGCAGTATAACCGTCCCTGCCATTCTGCCTCCTCACTAGCATGAGTCTTGCTACAAGTTCTGATCTGCTGGCTACTATCAGATAGTAGTTGCAAAACCACTTGATGATTAACTAAAATACATGCTGTAGACTGTAACTGTCTGTTTGCAACCCTCAATTTTCCTTCTCTTCCTGACAGCCTCTTGTGCTTCTGTCATTACCTTCTTGGATAATCAGATGTCCCTAGAAAGTCAGGGTATGGGGAATGTCTTCAGTGCTGTGGCAGTTCCTTCAGTACTTGCATCTGATGTGGCAGTGACACTTGGCCTGGAGTAAAGTGCTTCTGGAGCAGGTGGGAGGCTATACTGGAGGTAGTGTAAACTTCCTCCAGGGTGTGCCTTAGGAGATATAAGTGTGACAAGTCAATGTCTTTGCATGTCAAAGCCTGTCTTTGACACCTTGTACTTGTCTTTCCAGGGGTGTGTCTATATCTGAGGCTGTGTGTGCTATAGATTCGTAAGTGTAAAGTCTGACAACAGTGATTCTAAACATCCCAATTCCAGCCAAAGTGAAGGAAGAGAAAGTAAATTCAGGCTGCTTCTACTTGCTCTGTTGTGACTGTATTCTACCCAGTCAGTGCTTGCAGATAATCAAGACTTGCCTGAATCCAGCCAAATGATCTGAACTTCTGCTTTTGGTTTTCTCAGTTCACTGTTTTGGAAAGAAGGTATCTGCATTAAAACAGTACTAAACCCAGGTTTCATCCAAAATGATCATCGTTTCTAAGGCCATCTATTGTTGGCTCATTCTCTTTACATACAAGAAAACCGAATATCTGGGAATTTGCAAAGTTAGAAACCTATAAAGGTCAATGATGTATTATGGCAAAATACGCATTTAAATGACTACACAGTGGCCTAGCAGGCCACAGCTGGGAAATGACTGCCTAGTTTGTCTCCATTTTCTAAACAAATGGTAATACTTGAGACTTAGAGTTAACTGGCATTAAAGAAAAGAGCCGTATGGGAGGGGTAGAGGACTTATATTTTTATTGAAATGGTATTATTTCTGCTTTTCTATACTTGCATTCTCCCCTGTGTAATGATCTTCTGGTTTAAAATAATAAAAAAAGGTGCAAACACTTGTGGTCACTTGAAGAGATGTAACAAACACCTTAAGGGCTTGAGAAATAGCTGGCCAGCTAACATCAGAAATGTAAACATTCAGAGCGGATGCAGAACAAGGGCCTGTGGTACTTTATTCAGTAAGAACTACAAATCTGGATGGGTTTCTGTTCTGATTTCTTTCATGACCAAATTCCTTGGCAGCAGCACAGTCTTGTTAGTGCTGTAACTAATGACTGTCTTGGGCTAATTTTATGAATTCAGTGCAGCTCAGACCTCTTTTGTGTTCATTTAAAGAACCTTATTCCCTACTAGACTGAGGGCTGAATGATGTCTATTTAGTATGTTATCCATCACAAATAGCCCCAGAGTTAGTGATCCACACAGTGTTTATCTTCTGTGGTACCTTACCATCAGTCACAGAGTAGGAGCTCTGTTGTAGGCCTGACTGTGATGAGGGACAGATCTAAATCTGGGTTGGAAACAAGAGTTGAGAAGGAAGAAAATCAAATAACAAAAGAAATTGCCAATACAGAGTGGAAATGTTAGCTGGAAACAGTTCTAAGAAATGGAAAAGCATTTCGGCTGTGAACCACATTCTAATGGTAATTTTTATTATAAGAGCATAATAAAGAGTGATGAACTTTCAAGGCCAAGAGTTTGTTTTTCCTCATGCTAGTGGCTTGTTTCCTCAGGGTGAACTTACGTTGTGCATGTTTCATTCCTCGGTACTTGAGGTTACATGACAGGGGAAAATTTAATGGTGGCAGTAATTTCAAAACAATTTCTAATGCCTGATCTTCATTTTGCTTCCAAATACAAAATGATTGCTTTCAGGTGATACTCAGAATGCCTTGGGTCTGTTGCTTAGTAAAAAACACAAATCAGCTTTGCTTAATGCCGTTGAGTGTTGCAGTTGGAAAGTGACATGGATTATTAACTTTAGTAATCTCTAATGCTTTAATATCTTGCTTTTAAAGAAGTGATTGTAGGACAGTTTTTGAATTTTATTCATACAGACAGTCCTCCAGGGCATGTCTTAAATGCTCTTTAAGGCATAAGTCATATTTTCCTTTGCATGGTCACTTATGTGCCTGCTTCCTGTCTGTGCTTTATCATTCTGTAGCTTAGAGCTGTAGATGATACATGAGTTCTGCTGTGCACAAAGATTTCAAGTCATGTTACTTAGTAAGGCTGTCTCTATTAAAATTGAATGCCAGCACAAGACAACAAAGAACCCTAACATTAGATCATTCCACCTGTTTTGTTTTGAATCCTTTGTTTGAAAAATGGGTTGTCCTACCTTTCCTTTGAGTAAAGGAAATAAAATTGGGTAAAACAAAGAGTTTTTTTGATAAACAAGAGCAATATGTACCTGCATGTGCCATTTTCACAGTGAGTGAAAGTAACTGAAGCTTCTTGCTAGTTTTAAAAGGTGAGGTATTACATGCAAACAAAAGTTTTATTCTCAGTCAGGCTACATGACTTTTTCCTTCCAGAAAGATTTTGTAGATTGGAATCTAGCATTCTCAAACTGCATCCTGATTTTTCAAATGAGTAGTATTGGTGCTTCCAGCCTCCTTGCTCCTCTGTTACTGTGAAGAATGGTCACCCATGCCAGCCTTGAATTGTATTGTGAGACCAAAACTTAATTTACCTGTTTTGTCTCTCAGGCAGAAGTAAATCTAATATGGGTTGGACGCCTCTTCACCTTGCTTGCTACTTTGGACATGCTGTTGTGGTAGAGGATTTGCTGAAGGTATGTTTCTACTTTCCTCTGCATCTAAAGAAGAAAATTCTTTGTTATTCTAGAAGCAGTTAGTGTTTATTCAGGTTTTTGTGATAGAAGAAAGGAGGCTTTGCAGGAAGGCAGAGCCACTCCTACAGTTTATCTACATGTAACGTAGAGGTGACTGGTCATTAAAACTAAGGAAGGAGACGGTTGTGGTAGGTAGAGAATGGCACAGTTTGCAAGGATCCACAGTAGTGACACTGGAAATCTTCACAGTGGCACAGGTTGGTTACTCTGAACAGTGTTAACAATTATCAGTGCTTAGCTAGCTTTCTCTTGGAGTGTTTGTGTAACTATTTACATATAGGAATTAAAGATAAGTAGTATATAGGTATGCACTCATGAAAGCTCATCTTTTTTTCAAGCTTAGTGGATATCTGTATATAGTAAGCCAGCATGTGATACTAGTAATGCAGTTACTTCAAGGGTTTGATCTAGGCTAGTGTAGTACATAAAGTACATAAAATTAGGAAGTTTCACTTCCTGAGTTGTAGGAAAAGCTAAAGTGTCTCAAATGCGAAAAACCCTGTGTTATCTAATTCTATGTTGTGCATAGAAGTATGCCCAGAATTCTGCACAAAATGTTGCTTTCAGGAACAGGCTAATATACTTTGACTCATTATTGCTTTCTGCCATCTTTGAAATAATGAACTGTGTGATGAACTTTAAAACAACAAACCTCTGCCATCAAAGCCGAACTGCTTATATGTGCGTAACAACTTGCAAATGCAGTGAATATGTGGCTTATGACTTTTTTTTTTTTTTTTTCTCTTGGTAGCTTCAACCAACCCTAATTGTATTAGACCCTATTCATATTGGAAAGATGTTTTTTGTAGATGGCAGGAGTGTGATAAACAGCCTCAAGTACAAAGGTAGCTAATGTGAAGTTGAATTTTGTTCAGAATAAAGGCCGCTGACCACAATCCAGACTCTAAAGGAAGAAACAAATTTGAGATTTCTTTAGGAAATTCTTCTCTAGCCTCCATACTTCCTCAGTAAATAATGCTGTTTTAAATTTAGGAGGGCTATTTAAAACAAAAGGTAAAGTTTTATTACTTAGTGCATTTTTCAAGCATCCAACTTCCAAGAGTTGCAAGAGTATATGTAACTTTGTGCTTTCTTTGTTAGGGCTCTTGAAAGGGTATTATTTGAAAAATAAGGTGAGAAATAAGGAAGGCTGTGCAACTCTGAAAGCTAAACATGTGCATGTCTGTGTATTTGTGCCTAGCCTTTGTGCTCAAAGAGTAAGTGAAGGAGATATCAGAAACAGAGCTCTAGAATCTGAGTCAGGTTCATCAGTTAACTTCAGGGAGGCAGCAGTGAACTGGCTAAGTCATGTGATCTAAACATATGTGCTGAAGTTAAATATGTCCTGCCCTCTTTCTGACCCTTTGAGAGGTTAGGTAAGGTGGTGTAGAAGGCATACTCAGTGGAAGAATAGTATTTCTTGGTTTCCTGGAACAGTGCCTGTGCAGTGTGGCAAACAGTCCTCCTTTCAGATAAAAGGCATAGGATGGAGGAAGAGTGTGACAAAAGGAAGGGACATTCAAGACAAAGACTGTAGAAGAGGAAAGGGAGAAGAAAGGTTAAGTTTCAGATGGTACTATTAGTGCTCACACAGAAGTTTGCGCTTCAAGTGAAAGAACAGCAGTAGTTGCCTAGAGAGACTTGTTGTATCAGGAGCCACCGGGAGGCTGCTGGTACCTTGTACATCTGTAACAAATGTATTTATGTTACACAGTACCACTATAGTTCTTTCATTAAGTTGTTTGTTGTGGTTTTTCCTAATACCTCCCTGCCAAAAACCCCCAAACAAATAAATAAACCAAAAACCTACAAAACTCCTAACAGCCCAAACCAAAGAAAAACCAAACCAACAACACCCCCAGCCCCTGTGGGGTACTTGTTTCCCGTATACCACATTCTTAAATGTGTGAGAGGTACCTGGAAAAATGCAGGAGGCTTCTCCTTTTTGAAGCAATTCGCGGAATGTGGGTTATGAATCCTACATGTGTACTTTATTTTTGTTTCTAGGACATATTACAATTCTGATCTGATTTGCCATGAGACTTACCTTAGTGTCCTGTCCTCCCCTTCCCCTCAGTCAGAGGGAATAGCTATGTAGTTCTTGTTGGAAGGACATTCAGATGTCTTTTGTTCTTGCTGTTTAGGCTGGTGCAGATGTGAATGTGCTGAATGACATGGGGGACACTCCACTCCATCGGGCAGCTTTCACAGGACGTAAGGTAAAGTATTTTGGCTTTTTTAAGTCTTGGTTGTAGAATTATTAAAGTGCTAGCAATAAGAACATTTCAAGAAGATGTTTTTACAGTGTCTAAAAATGACTTCTTGTCTGTTTTGGTACACTGTGTTCGGAAGGACTAGGCACATTGCCTAGCTTGTATAACTTTGTTCAAAAAAAAAAAACAAAACACACAGAGAGAAATCACATTGTTTTAATCTTAGTGGCTTCTAGAGGGGAAAAAACCCTGTTAGTTAGGACACACAGGCCAGTTTGGGATCTGGAAGTGCTGTTTCTTCACAGATAGCTAGAAATAAAGAGCTTTTTATAGGCCTATGTAATATGAGACTAGTTTGATTTGTTCCCCATGTGCCATCATTATTTCAAAACTAGTACTACCTCTATGGATAACCACTTAGCCCTTCTGAAGGAGTGACTACTTACTATGTTATGAAAAGAGCCAGTTGTACTATTTTTATCTGTCAAACTTAGCATTTGCACCAGGTACACCAGCTTTTCAGAGTCAGTCTGTTCACCTATAACTCCTGTTAGTTCCTTCAGCATTACTGATGTGAGAGAGAAGGTTGCAGTCAGCCTCACTCTTCAATCTCTCTAAAACATCCCTTCCTGTTTTCATAAAAAATCAGCAGTGATGAGAAACTGTTATTTACACAGCTCATCTTACAGGATGTCAGTAGCTGGAAAGCCTGATTGTGGCCTTACTGTTGCAGAGACAGATAAGGAGTGTTTTTCAAATTGTTTTTCAGGAGGTGGTGATGTTACTCTTGCAGCATAATGCTGATACTTCCATTGTTAATGGGAGTGGAGAGACTGCAAAAGAAGTTACTCATGATAAAGACATAAGGAATATGTTGGAAGGTAACTTTAATAGCCCATAGTCTGCTTTGTTTGGTTTTTTTCAACACATGTACATTCTGAAAGCTGATCTCTGCTTAAAGTTACAGAATCTCGGTTGAATTTTCTCTTTAAATTTTGTCATTAGAAAGAAAAATGTCATACTTTTTGGTTCTCATCTGCAGTACTGACAGGTGGGGGTTTTTTGTGACTTGGAGAGTTAAGTATCATGAATGCCAACAGCATTATTCGAGGAACTGTTTCAGTCCTGCTGGGGTAGTCCTTGCTAGAGCTGTGAGTGGTATATGGTAGTCAGAGTCTTGGTTCACCGGAAGAGATAAAACTCAAGTCAAGAACAGTAAGTGACTTTATGTCAACTGAATCATTAAAGGTAAAAAATGCCAAACAGTTTGCAAAGGTGCCCCAGTTTTGGATCAAGTTCAGGACTTGCTATTGCAGTCACAAATGTTAAGTGAAAAGGGGAAAAAAAAAGAGTAAACCCCCTTTTCCTTGTTTTCCTCCATTACCTCACAGGGGTCAAAAGTGAGGCAGATGGTGCCCAAATACTTACCTAAGTTCACTGCTTATAGTTTTGGAGAGTTCTAAGAACTGTGTTGCTTGCTGGTAGTACTATGCGATACTCATAAATACAGCTGAAGCTCGGTGTCTGCTAACACAGACTGTACATGTGAAGTGATCTCACTTCTAATTCTGCATACAAGTGCACAGATAACAGTCCTTTCAGCTGCTCATCTGCTGAATTTTTAGAGAAGAATAAAATTCTTGTAGTGTGATAGGAAGAGTAGAAGAGAAGCCAAGAAGAGCACAGGGAAGATCAGATGAGGGTGTTACGTAGTTCCTGTTTTCCCTCCCGCAGGGAGTGGGGTTGATTATAAGTGTTGGAAAAATTATAATATGTATGTTTATATAAACTCACACATTTTGTCAAATTTTACATGCTTTGAACATATTTTTGCTCTGACACAGACTTTTCTGAATAAATATTCCACTTATACCTGTTCCAAATGAATAACACTGGAACTCTTTTTGTCTCTGGGCTTGTTTTGATAAAGTTTTTCAATGCTTTACTTCATATGTACTTGCTACTTTATTGAGACTGACCTTAATTTTTTTTTTTTTTTAATAGCAGTGGAAAGGACACAAGAAAGGAAACTGGAAGAACTCCTTTTAGGAGCAGCAAGAGAGGGGGAAGTGGGGAAACTGACTGCCTTGGTAAGAATTCAAGTGCTTGTAATACTTTTGTGTCAAGTGGTTCAATCCATAATGCTAATGTAACAAAATGTGACATTGTACCTTGCATTGCAAAGTGCCCTGACTTCAGAATATCAGTGCTGTGCAGCATGTTATGTAAGGTGCTGAACCCTGAAGGGTTTTGCAGCCTCCCTGTTGGAGATTGCAAAAGCTTCTGTGTTTCTAAATTCTTTTCAGTTAGTTGTAAATAGCAGCGTAATGGTTCTAGGTCTGCTGACGTGAGCTTATTATGTTATTGTGGATGCCTTAATGTCATGGTCTTAAATCTTGAAAGTAAGTTTTTTGTTGTTAGCACCGTTGCAGCTGAAGTCTCTGTAATTTTCAGTGGACAATTGTCTGCACAGCACAATTTCATGCTGAGCAGAAATTGAAAGCTGTATATGTGTGCCCGTGCACATTCACAGAAATTCCAGCTGACCAATATGGTGGCATGGTAAGGCTATTGGAGAAGCAGATCACAGAAGAATTGGGACTGGAGAGTGCCTCTGGAGATGAACTAGTCAAATTTCCTGTTTGCAGAGCAAAATGAACTAGAGCAGGTTGCACAGGACTGTATCCAGTTGGATTTTGAAGCAGTGTCCCAGTGCTTGAACTCAAGCTTTTGAGAGTCCTCAAGAGTGTCCCTGGAAGTAAGACATGCAATATGGAACATTTTCTAGCTAGCTGGCACCTTTAGTAATACCTTTTATTTAAGGCATCAGAGCAGTCTGAATACTTCTGCTTCTAATGGAAAATTCACAAATGTGAAATTTGTATATTGAGAAATTTGATGTTTTTTACTTTGCTGCCTAGAAGCCGGAGCGAGCACCTATTCAAAATTTGTTGTTTCCCTCCTCTAAATTTATTTATTCTCATCTGAAGAACTCTTGTCTTTCTAACTTTTACTTACATGGAAACTGTTTCTAAATCTTTGGTCATCCTTGTAATTCTTATTTGTACTTTTTTGTACTGTCCACTTTGAAATGGAGAGAGAACTAGAGCTGAACACAGTAACTAAGATGTGGAAGAATAGTCCATTAGTACACTGGCACAACTGTATTAATTGTAATTAATAAGCTAACATAAGAGATCTGTTCTTGATTCTGGTGATTTTAACACTTGTTGAATGTCTTCTTACCTTAAGCTGATGTGAAAAAACAATCAGAAAAAGGTGACTCCTCATAGAAATCTGTTATCGAAGAACTCTGCTGTCTCTTATGTGGCATGTAACTATGCATGTAACTGTTCCTGTCAACGTTTTAGTTTCTAAGTAATTTTTTTTAGACATATGTATGGTATCTTTGAGCTGTGTATACGTGATATGTTGATCTCTAACTTTTCAAAATACTTACACGTTCTTGACCCCGAGACAGTTTCTAAGTCAAGCCTAAAGAGGTGTTCCTTGGAATCCTTTGTGTGAGTACTTGAACCTCTGACCACTGAATTACAATTTTCAAACTCCTGATGACGCTTGGGGAAGTCCCAAGAACTTTCTCCATTTCCAGCTCTATAGTGTAAACCTCTTTGACTTTCCTACCCTTAGGTTAATACCTCTGCAGAGAATTTGTGTAGGTCTTTAGAACTACTCTATATCTTGAGAATTCCTCATACTTTGCCTACTGATTGCTCAGGCCTTTCTACTCCTACTGTATGTTTGGTTTTTTTTTATTAGCAGACTGTTATGCTTATGAAGCTTTAGCTACTTACGTGTACTTTTACTGTGTGACCTAACACCAGAATGTGTTACATACTTCCCTGCCTTTGGAACAGAGTGCCACTAGCTTGAAAGATACCCTTTTGTTATTAATTCTGTTTTATCTTGAGTATCTTTACCAAAAAAGGCTGTACTGTGTATTGTAACACAGTAGTTGTCTGGAACAGATAATTTAATGGTGCAGTTTCTCTAAACCTTCTAAGTGGACTTCAGAACCTTTTTTCTCTTTTACTTAACTTTATAACTGCTTTCTACTGAAGTTTCTTGAAGTCAAGTGGAAGTGGTGGCTTTTGTGCTTCTCTTTTGTGTGAAGGTTCTCACTAGATCACAGTCTGTTTTCCTACTAGGAGCTAGATCTTCAGCAACTGAATCTTAACCCAGGCTTTTTAGTCTACTTGAGGCAAAACCAGTGTGTTCTTCCTGTGAGTTTTCAAAAATGTACTGTACATTTCCTGAAGTGACTGGAGAGATTTTTATCTCAGTGAGGTGATGTGTCAAACTTTCTTCCAAGTAATGCTTTGTAATATGGTGTAAGGTGCTGAAAGCACAGGCATGCAGCTTAAGAGGTGTGCAGGCAAGAAGTTGGGAAAGAGAGATAAGGTAGATGTAAAACAGCTGGTTGGAAATAGCGAAAACTTAGGAATCCTCAGGAATGCAGTTTGACCACAGTATTAACGAGGCTATACTTTCTCCAACTACCACTTTTTGATTTTTGTTCTCTTATCAGTTGATCTGTAAATAACATCTGTAGCAGATTATCCTTTACAGGACTATTTCTGAAGCATGTTTTAGGTGGTTGCTGTTGCTGTTAATTTAACTTGTTGCCATGGGAATTCTGTTAATATGGAGTAATTTCTCAATGGCTAATGAGAATGCTTAAACTGAGTTTCTCTAAAATTATTGTCATGCACTTGTGACTCTGGTCTTCTAAGGCTGCTTATCAGTAACTTAGCCTTTCTGTTAAGGCAGTCCTGTTTGGCTCAGCAGCCCAACTATATGGCTGATATTGCATGAAATGGTTTGGGTTGGAAGGGACTCATGTACACATTCGACAGCCACATAATTTAAGTAGAAAAGTAGCGGTATTTTTGGGTAATTTGCAGTGTCATGCTTAATGACCCTTCTCTTCGATGGGGTCAATTTCTCAAAACATCTACCTTGTGTGCAAGTTAAACCCTGGGTGTTCTTTTTTTTTTTCTCGGTTACATAGTTGCTCTAATCTTAATAGCTGGACTTCAGAAAGCTGTTTGTGTGACACACTGCCTATCCTAAGGAGCCTCTAAATGGCCTAGGCTGTCTGTGTCACTGAGACTGGCAGGTCTGCCACCCTTCAGTACAAAGTTCTTACTCTCTGAAACAGGGTGTCCACACCATTTTTTTCGGGATTTAGCGCTGGCCTGTGCT
Organism: Myiozetetes cayanensis; assembly: GCF_022539395.1. Taxonomy (NCBI): domain Eukaryota; kingdom Metazoa; phylum Chordata; class Aves; order Passeriformes; family Tyrannidae; genus Myiozetetes; species Myiozetetes cayanensis. The sequence goes on from NW_026086604.1 coordinate 45,584,067, forward strand.
AACTTTCACACTGTGCCTGGGAGCCTTTTATGGAGAACAGTAGATTTTTGACAGTAGAGTTGCACAGGGCCATTCTAGCAATATAAATGACTGATCTACAATGCTGGGCAACTTTCCCTGGCACTGTGCAACTGAGGAGGATAAATGTGTCCATGCTGTGCAGTAGAAGGGGATAGCAAGCAAAAAACTGAAGGGGTATAGCAAGCAAAAAACTGAAATTCCTTGCTTTAGCTGAACATCTTGTATCGTTGTTGTAGTCCTTGCCCTTGTCTAACACCTACTACGTGCCTTCTTTGTTACCAGACCTACACTGAAGTATCCTAGTTAGGAACCTGTAACTTTCCAAAGAGAGAACATGGCACCTGGGAAGGCAGGAAAACGGATAAGTAAGCAGAACTTTGTTTCTTTCCAGTTGAATAAGCCCAAGCCACCTGATATCAACTGTACAGATCAGATGGGGAACACACCATTGCACTGTGCAGCGTACCGTGCTCATAAGCATTGTGCACTGAAACTTCTGAAAAATGGAGCAGACCCTAAAATAAGAAATAAAAATGGTAAGTACCAAAGGAAAAGTACATTAAATGTCAAATGGAGACAAATTCAGCCGCTCCTATAAGTGACGTTACCATGCAGTGCTCAGGGAAAATGTTATGGTGCTTTACAAGCTTTGTATCACTAAGAAAGGAAGCCCAACACTGCCTAAATTGCAGGATACTGAAGAACTGTAGCAAAATACTCATATATATGCTTTTATTTTCCAAACATAACCATTTCTAGAAAATGTACCTATTGTTTTAACAGTGAAATATGCCTGCCTTTTGTTTTCTTGATGCTAAACACTGAACACAAATAACAAAAAAAATAAGATTGAAGATTTGGCTCCTCCTCAGAAGTCTTCTAATGAAACCAAACAGAGCAAAACTTAAACCAGTAAAGGCAAAGGGCTTTCTGTAATTAGTAGAACTCTGATGGATAGTTCAGTGCATTAAAGTTCAAAACCTTTATAGTCTTCTTCCCCTGAGGAGTTTATGTTCCCCAATTCCAAGTAAATATAGACCTGTGGGATCAAACTTTAGTGGGTAAACAGAGTGTCAAATTATTTTTAAGTTAAGTACATCTAAGTTTATTTGCATCAAATTCTCATGCCTTGTCTTGGTTATTAAACAGATCAGACACCCCTTGATCTAGCCCAAGGTGCAGAAATGAAACTGATACTGTCAGGTAAAACTGGAAAGGTAGGAACTTTTATATGAATTTAAAATGCCAAGGCTGTCTAGTGGAGACTGTTCCTACATGAGCTTTAATTTCTGTGCAGGTTATCAACAAACCCCTGAGACGATACGAAGGTCTCCTATGGAAGGTATGTCTTACTTCCTTTTCTAAAATAGCTTGTAAGATCTCAAAGTATGTCGGTATGCCCTTTCTCTGTACTTAAGTGATAATTGCTGAATGAGAGAATTTTTCAATAATACATTTGCTAAATGACTTAATTTAGTCTAGTGAATATATAGATGGCTGGCTGGGTAGGGAGTCACTAATTTCATGGCACTCTGATCTTATTCTCAGTCCCTAAAATCTTTTTGTTTCTTGGTATTTTTTGTGGAAAAGGTTCACTGTGGTAAGGTTTTGTTCCTTGTCTGTGTGGTGGGCAAAATGGTTTTTGTTTTTTCTTTCCTTAATGGATTACTTTGATAACCTATGACTAATATAATATCTTTAAGAATCTGTGACTAATATTTTGCCACAAATTCACCATCTTCTGAAAATTTTAGAACATAGTGGAAAGATATTAGCCAGAGTTTAACGCTTGTTTTGCTGTGTTGCTCAAGTGAATCTATTTTCCCTTTCTAAAAAAAGAGTCTATGTGAATGCTTCATTCTGTGTTGCTCAGTGAAATCTTTAAAGTTTTCTTCAGTGTAAATTTTCTTATGTATGTAGTCTTGATTGTAATATAAGGAACCAGAACGATGTACTAAAGCTTATGAAAGATAAAATGTTGTCGTTGGATATCTCAATGCCATTTGTTTCTCATTTGATTTTTTAAAATAGAATTTTGTGGTGATCAACAACTCCTGTAATATTAAAAAATGTAACATTTTAGTATTTCAGTTTGTCCTGAATAGCAGGCTCAGCAAAACTTTTGTCTTTAGGTGGTTCCAAAAAGGAGAGTAGCACTGTACTTGTAGAGTATTCTCAGGTTGCTGCGATCACCAAGATACGCAGAACCTAAAACGTTTTCGTAATCTTTGTCAGTTATATGTGTTAAGGAAACTTCCCGGTTTGACAGTTCAGGAGGCACTCTGTCAGCCACACTTGCACCACTAGAGACTTTCACTGATGGGACCGAAGCCCAGTGGGTGGATCCAGTGAATCGATAGCTGCCCTGCTTGACTCCCTAAACTCACCACACTCACACAGTCAGACAGGGTTTCCTTACCAGCTCAACCCTAGGTTTTCCATAACAGAGTCTCAGACATGTAGATCCTTAAAATAATTTAGTCACGGTGCAAGAACAAAATAGCAGCTCAAGCTGGTGTCTCCAAGGAGGGACCCAGAAAAAAGAAACCCCATGGCTTTTATATCCCTTCAGTCTAGCAGGAAAGTGTGGGGTCTTCCTTCTGAGCTGCTAAGTCCTTGGCTTCTGGCACCACAGATCCCTATGCCGTTTGCTAACCAAAGGCTTATCACCAGTTCACGGCCTCTTGCGTCAGGCTCCCGCCACCCAGAGCCCAACCTGCAGCTCTCACTGTAACTGCACTAAATGTATTTTGTTAACCTTACCTGACCATTTTCTTTTTTTTTCTTTGTCTTTTTTTTTTTTTTTGATTCTTTTCTTAGAGCTCACGATTCTTTGGGTGGAAACTCTACTGGATAGTTCTAGAACATGGAGTCCTTTCCTGGTATCGGAGACAGTAAGTTCTGCATTTAAATTTCTGAAAAATGATTTAAATAATTCTTATCCTCACTTCATTAAATCTCTTCTTCTTTCAAAGAGCTGATGCAGTGAATAATGATCATCGTCAGGGATGCAAGCATCTAACACAAGCTGTCTGCACGGTAGGAAGTGAAATGCCTTGTAATACTGAGTTGTTTTTTGATTGTGATGGTGTTCCATACCTGGATAATGAAAACTTCAGCTAGATCAGTAACCTGTCTCTGTTATAAAATGGGGAAGAAGCTTGTGCTGTTGAAAGGAATTATTGTTCTTGTCGAGCAAAGTATTCTTATGTGTAAAGTGGCCATAAAGCTCTTTCAGTACTTTCTAAAGTCTTGAAGATGTAAGCAAACACAGGATACCCTGAAAGCTTGGCTCATCAGTTGTGCAAAGCAACTGTTTGGAGCATGTGATACAGAATAGCTAAGCTCTAGTTCTTCCTTAGCTGTCACTGGCTACTTGTGCCTGATTGTGTAACTGAGGCTGATCTCAGTTGAACTGATCAAATTACGAAGACTTTTGGAAAACTTCCCTAAATTCCATTAGGCTTGTGGGAACCATTTTGGAAGGGGTGAATACAGGAAAAACAGGCCAAGTGTTGTTTATGATACACAGGAAGATGAAGTGTTTAAGGAAAACGCCTTCAGAATCATTTCAGTATTTCTAAAACTAACTTGTCCTAGTTTGGCACCACAAGTTCTGTTAAACTGCATTTATATACACATTGGTATTATATGAAAAGTGACTCTTGCTTTTCAGTATCTACAAATTCCTTAATACTGGTGATCTTACACCATTGCTGAGATTTTATCTGAATCAACTGGCGCAAATAAATGCAAACATATTATTTAGATATAAAGAATCTCTATATTCTTGCTTGTGATGTAATGGCACACTTTGAAGAACTGTTCTGACCAAGATATTTGTAAGCTATAGTTATTTTTGTCAAGACTGAGGCAAAAACTTCTGAGTTAAGAGTAATTTTCTACTTTGCTTACTCTTCAATTTTTTTCTGACTCACTCATTGTACTAATTTTGTGTTTTCTCCACATTGCTTTAGGTTAAATCTACAGACAGTTGCTTCTTTTCTGTCAGATGTTTTGATGATACTGTTCATCGTTTCAAGATTCCTAAAAATAGCCTTCCTTCTCAAACTAGAGAGGTAATAATGACTCTTTATCAAAGGCATTAGAATATAATAACTTCTATAATTAATAATTTGCATACTGCTTGCTAGAGATGCATTATTATTAGTGTGTTTCATATCTTTTAACATCAGGATTTGGTAACATAAGTGAAGATACCGAATCTTTTAGCATGATTATAGACTAAACAGCAAAGAATGGACAGATTGTAATTCTCTTCTTTAAAATTAATGCTACCTTGTTTTCCAGCTCTTGTTTATTAATTCTTGTTTTTCTTTTTTAGAGTTGGCTGGAAGCAATAGAAGACCACTCTGCATATAGCACTCATTACTGCACGCAAGAACAATTGAGTAGTGATGATGAGGATGATGCAATATCTGTTACTGACCTACAGGATACTCTGAAAGTATGTACTGAGTACTTATTTGGCTCATGTATCTAGGTAGTTGGTATTTGTTCGTATTGAAATACTTAAGTGTACTTTTGGCTAAAAGTGATGATTTTTCCTATGGATGCATAAATGCTGCTTGTATTTGCATTTCTTGTTGTCATGTTTTCCTGTTCAGACTGTGTGAATAAAATGGCATGTTTATCATAGCTACAGGGCTGGGTTTTTCAGTTCTGCTAGAACTACTGCAAGATAGAAAGCTGCTTGAGATTTTCAGCCAGGAGAGGGAGCCTTGAATATTGTAGTTAGTGACCCCAAGACTGAAGGATAACAAAGCTCACCTTCAGTGAGCTCTGCTTCTATAAAACAGGCAATGAAGTGTCTTAGAAATGGTCCTTTATTGCCTCAGATCACATTAGATGCACTGTACAGTGACTGTTCATGCCTGCAATGGAAATGAGTAGTCTTTGGTAATTCTAGCATTCAGCCTGTGATTCTTGCTTTTTGCTATATATACACTTCTGAAACCTTTTATTTTAAGGGAAAGTTCACACTGCAGTGCAAAAACCTTCACGTAACTAAACTCCAAGTGGCTCGTACCATATCTTTTGGTACAAGAACTCGAAGTAGCTCTGGGGTCCTCAGCACAAGACTGATGTGAACCTGTTGGAGCAGGTCCAGAAGAGGGCCACAAAGATGATCCCAGGGAATGAGCACCTGTCCTATGAAGACAGGATGAGAGCTGGAGAAGCAAAGGCTCCAAGGAGACCTCATTGTGGTTTTCCAATTCTTTAAGGGGGCTTATTAAAAAAGAAAAGGAAAGTGACTTTTTGCATAGGCAGATAGTGATAGGACAAGTGGGAACGCTCCTAAACTAAAAGAGGAGAGATTTGTTGTAGATGTTAGGAAGAAATTCTTTACTGTGGGAGTGGTTCAGCACTGAGACTGGTTGCCCAGAGGAGCTGTGGATGTGTTCCCATCCCTGGAAGTGTTCAAGGCCAGGCTGGATGGGGCTTTGAGCAATCTGGTCTAATGGAAGGTGCCCCTGCCCATGGCAGGGATGTTGGAAGTAGATGATCTTTAAGGTCCCTTGCAACCCAAGTCGTTCTATGATTCTATGATAGCTGTCTTTAAGTTCTAATGCAGGCTGGAAATATGATCTTGGGGTTGGTTCCTGCCATGTCATTGTACTTGCCGTACATCAGTTAACATATGAATTTGCTTATTTTGGCCTTAGGTTTCTCAAAGAACAAGCAAATGCTCTTCCTGGGGTTTTAAACTTTAATAAACATGATGGGAAACTGGAAAAGTGGTACATAGCTTTGGGGGCTGATTTGCTATGCTAATTTAAATAAAAGCTGGTCAGTGATATAATGTGCATAAATCTTCTCTTTGTGTCTTTGAAGGTACTTTAAGTAATTTGTTTCAATTTTTTATATCAGTCTCTGGGCTGGGAATCTTCATTAAGATTTAATGCTCCCCAAATTTAAAAATTTCAAATTAAATTTCTCCCAATTTAAAATGGTTAAGAGAGTGAACTTATGCTTTCCTTAGAACAAGGCACATCTGAACTAGCTATCCTTGTTGTCTTTCAGAAAGCACAAGCATGCCAACTAAGACTCAGTAAAGAGATTTCAGACTTTCTTGCAATGGTTAAATCTTTGGATGCTACAAAAGGTAAAACTTACTCTTTTAAAATGCAGTTTGTTGCCAGGCAACTATTTTTTTTCTATTAAACAAAACATTCTTTAATTTCACCAAAATTAAATTTTCAGGAGCTTAAAAATACAGGACTGTTTTTCTCATTGAAAAAGATACAAATAAAGTAATATTATCGTAATTGCTAAGAATTAAGATTTCAGATTTGGAGAAACAAGTAAGGAGTATGCTGCTTGAAAGAAATTTAACCAGTGGCTGTAAATCCAGGGGAACTGCTTTTAGCTATAGTGCTTATTCAGTAGCACTGTAAGAATATAACTCTTTTAAGGTTCACTTTCAAGGTTTTTTGAAAAAAAGTTTGTGGTTGATAGCTTATTGCAGAGCATAAGTGTCTCCTCACAGGTACAAAGAGCCAGCTCTCTTACTCTACCTGTCCCTCAAAATATTTGTCTTGTAGTGAGCAGAAATGCAGTGAAAGTGGAAGCATGATAAACAGGATGTGAAGTGAAATCATAAAACTATGCAGGGAACTGGAGACATGGTATAATGCCTATTCCACAGACCTTTGCCCTGAGTTTTATGCCAGATTTTAAATTCTGAGGCTTCTCAGGCAAAAGTATTATGAGGTGGATAAAATTCCCTTTGGCAGATGTAGGAGCAGTTTCTGAGACTCCATATTGCTGACCTGAAGAACCAGTGAGATTCTTTTTGAGGAGAGAAACCTTTTTTAAAAAAGGAAACACAGAACTTGAACAACAAAAACCCATAGTAAAGCAAAAACCAGATACTATCTCATTCCTAGAAACTGCTAGTCTTGGCCAGTAGCAGTAATAAGTTCCTGTTTTCCTTCCAATGAATGTAACTTGATAGGTCAGTGAACTCTTTCTGGGTTCATGTGTAACCTCTGCAGGTCTCAATAGAGACAACTGCTGCAGTTCTCCCCATTCTCACATTGTTGTGCTGTCTTTAAAGTATTTTAATCCTATGGCTCCAGAAGAATGCAAATTTCTTTAGAAGTCCTTGTCATGTAGAGCTTCCCCTAAAAACTTTTGAGTAATATAAAAATGGCTATGTTGGGACGTGATATTTAAAGTTTTCTCCGTAACTATTTCTACATGCTGTTCTGAATCCAGTTATCTTTGAGATTTATATATTTGTATATTACAGATAAAGATTTTTACTGCTCCTGCACTCACTGTGCTGGCCCTCCTAGAGGTGCTAGCTGTTCTTAATAGGTGCTGTAAGACTCAATTTGAGTCAGTAGTGAGCTTTGGTATCAAAGACAACAATTAGTGTGTGGATATGTACTGTATCTTGTCCTGTACAAGCAGTATAAGTTGAAAAATAAATTCAGGAACTGTCACTGATGGACCTCTTAATCTTTACTGGTGTGACATCAGCTTGAAGCACCTGTGTTACTAAATGGTGTCAACTGATCCTGATACTTTAATTGCAACAAGTATGCTTCCTGAGAGAATGGCTTGCTTGACTTCAGAGGAATTGCTGCACATCACAAAACTTCAAAGATTGACTCAAATATTAAATAATTTCTACCAGCTAATTGAGCTATCATGATTTCCTGCTAGTTCTAGACATGTAGCCCTTTAATGTCATAGAAGTCAGGATGTGAGGTAGCATTGCTCTGCAAGCTGTACTACTTATTCATAAGATGAGTCCATGAAAATAAGATCTTCCCCTTTTATTGTTCAGTGTGTTTGTAGTTACAACCCCATCTATTTTATTTTCAAACCTAAATCTCCAGCTGCACTGTGGTAAGCTTTTTCTCTTCTATATAATACATGGCAGAAGGCAAAAAAAGCTACATTTCTCACTTTAACTGACATTAAATTAGTGCAGTATCTTTTTTATTTGAATTCTGTCACCTGGCAACTCTGAAGCTTTTAAATCTAGAAGGTGCTTAAAAGGAGATTGTTGTTAGTCCCTTTTCCAGTGTCTTGGTGCCATGGTTTACTGCCTCTGCTTTCTGAGCCATGCTGAAAGGGAAACTTAATCCATTCATGTGCCACTTATACCAGTACTAGGGAAAGGAAGCAAAAGAAAGAACTTAGGTTCCCTCAGTGCTACTTTTGCTTGACCTTATCTCACACAGATCTTGCAGTAGAACGTGAATGTTACATCTGTATTACTTGGAGGAAAAAAATAATTAAAAGAATCCTGAAGCTTTCAGTGTCCCTCTAATGTTACTAATATTTTTGTGCTTTCAGGAATATCTTCTCCCCTCCTGCAGAAAGTTGATGTGGTCTCTGAAGTATCCCAGGAAACATGTGAGGCTCTGGCTGACTGCCTCAACCTATTCATGAAGCAAGAAGGGGTATGTATTGTGCTGCGTGGGTCTATAAAGGGTTGAATAGCTTAGTCTAGTTGGCTAATTCCCTGCTTAGCTGTTACAAAATTAAATACACAAACCCATAAAATTTCATATTGTTGATAAGCTGTCCTTTTGCTCGCTGAATGTGATGAAAACTCGTGCTTCTAGAGAAAGAGCAGATAAATTTCTCTGCAAAAGTGTATCTTAGTATTTGGGTATTCAGAAGAGACATAGATTTTGGTCACATACTACTGCTTGTAGTGTTCAAACTGAATGCTTGAATTCAATAAAGCTGTTGCTTTGCTAATTGGAAGGTCAAAATATTGAGAAAATTAATAGTTTTGGTTTGGGGTTTTTTTTTACTACTAACTGAAGTGTTGAACAATATTGCCTCTGAATTTATTTTTCAGACCATGTGCTCAGTGGGTGTGCGAACGCTATCTGTTGAACTTCTGGCTTTCCCAGTGACAAATATCTTGTATAGTGTTAAACATAATGTAAACACTTTAATTTGGGAAAATATGTTGAAGTCATTAGTTCCTGGAGTAGGAGAGCTGGTATTTTTTCTTCCCCTAGTACCATGGAGTAAACTTGTCTTCCTGTACTGTGGTAACTCTAATCCCTTGGTTAGGCTCTTGTTGTCATCAGTAAGCTGTGTTTCAAAATGAGGTTTGTGTTGGTGCTATTAGTCTTCCAGTTATTTAACAGTGAGCTGCAAACACTGGCTCCATTGTTTAGGTTTGGTTTAAGATTTTTTTCATTCCTTTCCAAGCCCTTTTGTCTCCAGTCACGAATCTTTTAGACTTACTTGAGTCAAGTTCTAGCAGAGTGGAACAAGCATTGCTTTTTTTACATTGAGTTTTTTCTTTTAAAAAGTCTGATATTAGAGTTGCCAGCTTCAGTTGAGGATGAGGGGGAAATTGTGACAACAGTGGGTGTACAGTGTTAGTTAGTATTCCTTAATTGTGTTGGCATCTAGCTTCAAGCCAGACTGAAATAGCTTTCCAGAGTGGAGTATGGCAAAGCATATGGTGAAATTGTAATTTCACCTTACTTGAACTTGAACAGTCTCAGTAGGTGTAATAGGGGCCTTATTTTAATCTGGAAGCACATAGATTTGGGCACAGAGGGATAGGCTGAGGTGTGAACTTGATTTTTCACCACAGCTAGTTAAATCGCTCGGTCATGACAGGGAGATGATGTGATTCTGGAGAGTTTTGTGTCTTGGTATTTTTAAACTTCAAACTATTGCAATTCCAGAATGTAGGAGGCTTTTAAAGATGCCATAAGATCATAAGGGAAATTACAGCTGCAATATCTTCCTAAGACTTGCACCTTTCCTTGGAGTTATGTTCATTGAGCATTACTGTTCTTAAATCCACAGGATTTGGTTTTGTTGCCTTTTAAAAGTCAGGGTCCTTTTCTTTTTTGTTCAGTATTTCTGGACCACAGTTTTGTTGGCATTACAAAAGCAATATATATAACCTTGCAACCTTGTGCATGTCCCATGAAATCTGGTTATCTCTAGAATGAACGTTTTCTCAAGCTTGGTACCTTTTTATCTTGCCTCTTCAAGGAGAATTCTTTTTCCCTCCAACTTAAATTGTCAGCATACCAGAAGTTGCTGATTGACTGAGGAGGGGCTGCTAACTTCGGTAAGGATAACCACAGTGAACGCACGCTCTCCAGAGAAAACTTTATTTAGTGCTGCCCATCCCTGCGCTGTGCCAATTGCAGCACAATCGTGCAGTCTGTAGATGAAACTGCTTAATGCAGCGCTAAAGAAAAGGGAAGGGTCAGCCGTCTCCGACTTGCGCTAAGAAATGGTGCATGAGCGTGATACCCGAAGGCTCCATCTGCCCGCTGCTTCCCCTTCCCTGCCGGTGCCGCCGTGCGGGGCTCGGCGTGCGCGGTGGCGGCTGCGGGAGCGGGGCCGCTGTTCCCGGCGGGGCTGCGGGAGGAGGTGCCCCCCGGCCCCGCGCTGCCCACCGCCCCTGCCGGGGAGGGCGTGACCTCCGCGCTCCGCTCGGCGGGAGCGGCTCTGACGCCGCAGAGGGGAGCGGGAAGGGGGAAGCTTCCAAAAATAACCCACTGCGGCGGGGCTCCGTGCGGGGCGGCCCCGGCGGGCTCGGGGACCCGCGCACCGTGCGGGGCCGCCCCGGGGAGCCGCGGCGCCCTGCGCGGTGGGCAGCGCCCTGACCCGGGGGCGCGGCGGGGCGGGGAGCGCTCGGGCTGTCAGGCCATTTTTAGCCGGGCTGCGAGCCGGGGCTGTGGCCGCCCCGCCGTTTCGGGTTGGTTTCCTCCTCCGCCCCTTCCCCAGCGCCCGGCGGGACGCGGCGGCAGCAGCGGAGCAGCGCCCCGGCTGCGCAGGGCGGGCGCGACTCCCCCCGCCCCGCCCCGCCCTGCGCCGGAGCCCGCGGCGTGCTGGAGCTGGCGGCGGCGGCGGTGGTGGTGGTGGTGCAAGGTGAAGGGGCTGCCCGCTGCGCTGTGCCGGCCCGGCAGGTGCTGCTGCTGCTGGTGCTGGTGCAGCCCGGGCCGGCTTCCCTCGGAGCGCCTGCCTTGCCGGAGTCCGTCCCGCGGTATGTGGCGTGCGTGATGGGGCTGGGTGCCGTTGTTTTGATGGCTTCGCTCCCGTGTTGACATTGGGGTGAACCCGTCCGTGTCAAGCAGTGATAAGCGCAGTACTTCTCGCGAATCAGTTAAACCGTGTGAGGGGAGAACCGAAGATAATTTGGTTGCCTTAGTCTGAGTGCTTACCGAGGCGCTGGTGCCGGAGCCAGCACAACTTGAAGCGTTTTCTGCAGTGACTTTGGGCACAAGGTTAGTAAGTGTTGTTTCAAAGCAGGACTTCTCTTGGGCTATTTCTGGCAAATATCAGAACCTGCGTTCCTAAAGCAGTTCACTTCTAGTATTTTCTGTGCTCTAAGTTATTTTTATATAGTTGTAGGAGTTTAAGGTTCTTTGCATGCTGATTTCTCTGCTAGATTTTCTGAGTGAGTTTAAAATTCATCTCTAGTACTTGAGCTACACGTACTGAAGCTGTGTGAAATCGATAGGAAAGGTATTATTTTTTTCTTTACCTTGCTTCTTCACTAACCAGTGCTAGATAAAGTGTGCTGATGAGTATCTTGACTTTTAAGTTTCACTTTTACCGGCAAGGGTTGTATTTAACGGTAAATTAAAGAGCTCATATGCATGAGTTTAGAACAAACAGCAGTTGTAAGATGACTTTTTTGTAGTCTCTTTGTGGCTTTGGATCTTCAGCCTTTGCGAATTTGTCATTCTTTCTAGTTTGTTTTTGTTTTAAAAAGGGATTGTTTACAAGCTGACGATAAACCTTATATGATGAGATAAGGGATTCAGAAAAGGTTTCTTTATTTTTTGCATTAAATGAGTTGTATATTTAGCTACAAAGAATTTGTCATGACAAATTAAGCTTGTTATTTTTCCATAAACTTTTAAGATCAAAATGCTGTGGGTCATAGTCCTTGAACTTGGTTATCTTTAACATGGCGTAACGCTCTCTCTCTTGTATGTATAATTGACATACTGTAAATAAAAAAAGTGCACACAGTCTAGCTAGCAAATATTGAGCTCTAGAAGTTCCGTGTACTGCCTTAGTTTATTTCATATTTCTTGGAAACGTAATGGAATGTGTGAGGGTTAAACGTGTCTCTGAGTGTTCTCATGAATGCATGCATGCATGCTCTTTGATAAACAAATAGTTGTCTTTAATACATATCTGATCTTCATCTGGGAGACACGTAGAAGCATGGCTGTTATAACTTAAACCTACTTTCTACCTTACTGTGTTGTGAATGAAGGAAAAGCCTGTAGGCTATGCCCAGATGACTCCTTAATGAGGCTTTTTATTATCTGTTTCCTTGTGGGGATGCAAGTGAGGGGAACAGTGGTGAGACACTCTGCAGTCACGGGAGAACTGCTGATAAGGGCACTCTGAACAAATGAGTCCAGAGAAGTCCTGGCATCCATCAGCAGTCCTTTTTCCTGCCACCTGGCAGTATCATCAGGTACATTAACCTCTGTAAAGTCTTGCGAGCCTTTGGTGTGTGGGAGGGAGAGATGAAGAGGAGGTGAGGGACTCAAAATTGGAGAAGCTAAAAAAAGAGGTTAACTATACAGTTTCAGAGTTAGATATGGAGAGAGGACAGTCTATTGGCTGGCTATTGTACTAGACCTGAAACAATAGAGTCCTTAGTCCCTCAGGTGCTAAAACCAGTGCCTGTGTTTTTCTGCTCTTTCTCCTTGTGCTTAGAAACAGGAGAAAGCCCTATTTTTTATCTTTTTAAAATTTTATTATTATTCCTTTCAGTCAGTGCAGGAATTACGTTGTCCATTCTGTTTTGCAGCTCTTGATGAAAGTAGTGGAAATCAAGGCAAAACCTCAGTGTATCAAGGCCTATAGGCAATGCCCAGAACCACTGAAATGCTGTTCAGGTTGTAAACTTGGGGAAAGGAGGAGGGTAGTTTTCAGACAGTTGATAATTGCACTGGACCCAAGTGGTATTTGGTGTTGGGAGACTCAAGGTGTGTCCACATCAAGAAAACCTTTATTGGCTGTATGAGTCTGTAACTGACTTGATCGTCTTTCTCCCTCTCTCCTCCAAATGAGTAGAAAAGTATTACAAATACCTAGTGCAGCTTGAATCTTGGTGGAAATTAACAAGTTCTTTGGAAGGTTCTCTGTGATCAAAGAGGTGCCCAGGTGAAGACTGGTATTTTTTCCTTTTACAAAGGAACATGGGATATAACATGTTGTGGAATGTTGTATGGGCACGACGTGTAACAGAACAAAGCTACCGACAGGAAAGTCATTTGGAAGGTTGTTTCTCCTGCTAGAATGCTGACAGTTCTAGTCATGCCTTGATGATTCTTGCTGTACTAATTTCTGGATGTTGTAAATGCACGTGTCTTTCATCTGTGCAAAAGCTTTATAGAGAAGATATTAAAGTTGGAAGAACTTGATAATGAAATGTTTGTGGGTGGCATAGTGTTCCTCTGGAAGCATTTTTCCCTAATGCGTCCAAAATATCCAAGAGATGGGGGACTTAAAGAACATAACTTTTTTTTTTTTTCCTGAGATTTTCCTAGAGCAGCTAAGACTCAATAGGTCACCAAAGTGGGCAGTGATGGTACGCAGCAGCCCAGACAGAAGCTTGTTAAAATAATAAATACAGAGTCTCCATTCAGGGAAAAGATCAGTAAACATTACTGCTCTGCTTTTATAAAAGGGCAGTATGTGTGTTGACAGAATGCTTAAGGTTTGAAGCAGTTGATAAGATCCTTGGTCAAGTGCTGTATAGGAAAGTCTTCTGTATGGCAAATGGTTTTGGCTCATAGAAGGACACCTGGATGTTAGCATAGGGTAAGAGATGAATGCTGCTGGTCTTTGTAGTGCAGCAGGGTCCCAGCTCTGGAGATGATTTGTTTGTTTTGATTCTTGGTTGGTTTGATTGTTTTGTCTGCTTGGGGTTGATTTTTGTTTGTTTGTTTTGGTCTTGTTTGTTTGTTTTCGTCAAGATTGTGCACTTCAAAGTTAACCTTTATCCTTGCAGCTGGCTATAGGTTGTATTGGCAAAGGGACATATATTGACTTCTAGGGACAGGGAAACAGTTGCTCCCTTGTAGCTCGAAGGGCCTGTGTGGAAGATGGTCATGCAGCTTGACTGAAGACATTCTCTGCTCTGCAGTGTGATACTCAACTCAAAGCACACTGATAACTTGTTCTTGCACTTTCCATAGTGGGTTAATGCTTTTTCAAAGCTTGGCCTGTATGTGTGTGTTTTGTTGGCGGCTGTTGTTAAGCAGCCTTGTAAACTAACTTGGAATCCATTCATGGGCCTCTGGGGAAACGCAGTGTAGAAACGTATTAGTTTGAAATGAGACTCCTCCTTACTGTGCTTCTGCAGCTCCTGCTCTGAGGTTACTTCTATGGTCTTGTCTATGACTTATTTCAGTATTTAATTTTTAATGCAAAAACATGGAGAAAACAGTCTTAGCTGAGGCTTAGTCTTCGCCCTGAGCTGCAGGGTGAAAAAAACAAGCAGTGATTTTTAATGAAATAGTATTTGATAGAGTAAACTTCTCAAATAAGAATTAGGAATTCCTTTTACTATGAATGTATTTGCAAAATGGTGCTCTTTTCTCTAAGTTGATAGAGAGGAACAGTAAAAGAAACGTATGCCATGGATATTTTCTGTCTGTGTTTTCACTGCTTAGTGCTATGAGAATATTGTTTGGTTTCCTCTTCTTCATACTTTGAAAACAAACTGGAGTGAGAAGGGTGCAAAGCTTTTATTCTTCTGATGTCATTGTGATGTGATAATGGCGTGCAAAGCTGATCACCTTGTTTTCAGTGTTCTGGCTTAATTTGTGTTTGATGTGCTGTGGAAGAACGGATGAGTAGCAGAGTTCTAGAAGTTGTTAGCTCCCAGCCCACCAGTGTATTGTCAGCTAAGGACTGTTAACCTTTCAGGAAAAAAAGAGAAGCCGTAAAAATCCAGGATTTAAGGCTGAACCTCTATGCATAGCACCATACTTGTTAACTTTGTTTACTGGGATTTTGCGTGCAAGTGTGTGAGATAATTGGCTGGAGCGGCAGTCTGGCTGAGTGGTCTGCTTTTGTGTCTCAGCTGCATAAAACATCAGAACACTGAATTGGGTAACTGCAATCACACACATTTACTAATTATCTGGAGATGTGTCATCCTTCTTGACCTTTCTTTCCTTAATTTATAAAAATTATTGTATACAAATACACCCTTTTTTTCTGTGTAAAGCTGATAAAAGCTAGTTTCTTAGAATAATAATTAAAAAAATAATTTCTATATGTATGAAAAATAAATTTCATGTAGCCTGTCAGTACTGGATATTGACATGTTCTTTTGAGGGAGATAGAATATTTAACTCTTCATTATACATGTGTTTTGTGTTGGGAAGTTGTTGAAGTTGTTTTAAAGGCAGTGTCTCTGAGTAGCATAAGTAACTTAACATTTTGTGTCACTTAACAGTTGTCAAATCATCTTAAATTTTTCATGTGGTGGAATTTTGGTATGTTTTATATGGCTTCCTTAAACATCAGCGATATCAGATCTCTTGCCTTATGGGCTAGTGAGCTGTCCATGTGCGATTGTGTAGCCTTTCCTTGAATAAAGGAGTTTGAATGAACCTAATTTCCTTTACATATTTTTTTCTGTGTTTTTAGTTGATTTATTTTAGTCACTACTGATTTCATGAAATACAGGGGCCTTCCAGCTATGAAGAGTAAAATGGGTGATTTTCCCATTTAGACAGTACTAGTGCATGTGGAAGGGTATATTGTCTGTTGTGTTTTTCAACCTAAACTTTACCTGGCCACAATCATAGTATTTCAAACTAAAATTGCTTTTTGCACTTTTTTTTGCTTCTATGACTCATCAGAGCTGATACCATTTTTATAACAGAGGTAAGCAATTGTGAAATTTGACCTCTTGTCTGATTTTTTTTTTAATCTCATTACTGAATGTGTACTTATTGACCTCTTTCTTTCCTCTCTCCACCCCCCAAGACAGCCAATGAATTTAAAAAGCTTTTTTTGTTTTAATATCAATATTCAGAAGTGTGTTATCTCAGCTTGTTGTGCTGTCCAGTAAAGAAATGCCTTAGTATGATGCTGACTGCTGAGTCATTGAGGTTATCACTAGAACTGGTAAATGGGCTGTGTTTGGAAAGTATTCATGTACTGAAAATAAGTTACTGGTGGTGTAGTTTTTCTTGAAGGTACATGCCAGGCCTGGTCATAAAGGAATGTTAGTAAACTCTTTCTCCATAGTGCTTGTATTGTTTTTAACATCACTCTCCTTCAAATGCATCAGTAATATACTTTAAAAATAAATGTGTTCGGTGTTATGTATAAATGGGAAATGCAGGCCTGTGCTGTCGTATTAGGATAGTTGATAAGCACACAAAAAACAGAGTATGCTCCGTTTATAGTGAACTGAACATTGCTGCAAGAGAAGGGGTCAGATAGAGGCCCTCTTACAAATAAAGCGTATCCATTTGTTGTGAATATCCTGAAGAGTCCATTATAATTGATGTCCAGCTCTCTAAGGATAGCCCTCATCCAAATATCTCATCTTTGGGAGTGACAGCTGTGATGTGCTTACTTTGCTTGCATAGCTTCATGTTAAGCCACTTGTAAGGTAAACGTGGGCTCAGTGGTTTTAAATAGGAACGTTTCCCCTCCTCTCATGCCTGTCACTGCTACATTATTAATGTTAAAAGTTGGACATCAATGCAATAACTGTTGGATCCATAGGTACACTAGGAGATTTTGAGAATGGCTTTAAAGGTCTGCATTGTGCATTCATAATGTAGGGATACTTTTTAGCATAGAAACAGTTTGTAAACTTGAAATTTCATCTGCTTCAAAGGGTTTTATGCTGCCAAAGCTACACTGCTTCCATGACAAAAGCATGTTCAGGTATGTTATTTGACCTTTGAAATGAAACAGAGCTTCTTGTTAATCCTAAAATATAGTAGTGTTGCTATTGCAAGTCCACTTGAATCAGGAACTATGGTGGGAGAAAGGGGTAGGGAGAACAAAACTACTCTTGTCTTGTCTGGAAATGTTCAGTGTAACAGGTCAGAGCATCAGCCTCTAGACCTTGTGCAGGTCTGCTGTAGCAGAAAAGCATCTACAGGAGTTTAAAGGGTTTGACCTGATAGGCAGATATAAACTAATGGGGCTCAGTCATACACGGGGATTTTATCATTGTGGTGGGGAATAATCTTAAATTGTCAAGATAATAGTATAGTTCCTCTAGGTAGTGTGGTAATCCATATATGTCAGTAGTTTATACCTTTCTGGAAATGCCTACAAGACTATTAATTGTGGATGTATTCTGTGCTATGCATCCAAATTGGATTTTCTGTTGTTCCAGTGAAACCCCTTGCTGCAAGGTCAGACAAATCAAATTGAGGTTAAAATGAGCTGGCTGAGCCTTTCAGACAGCTTGAAACCTTAGACAGTTGCATCTGCGACTGTGGATAGCAGAAATCTAGTTTTGTCTGACCTGTATCTCCTCCAGCTCTGAAGCCGCATTTTGGGCCAAGGCCCAAACTCTAATCTCACAGAGTAACAAAATGGAAATGGTTGAGGTTGGAAGGGACCTCTGGAGCTCCTCTGGTCCACTCCCCCTGTGCAGGCAGGGCCACCTGGAGCTGCTTACTCAGGACCAGGCACAGATGGCTTTTGAGTGCCTCCAAGGATAAAGAGTCTACAACTTCTCTGGGCAACCTATGCCAGTGCTTGGTCACCCTCACAGTGAAAAAGTGGTCCATGATGTTCAGAGGAAATTTCCTGTCTTGTTAGCTTGTGCCCATTCCTTCCTGTCCTGCCACTGGGCTCCAGTGAGAAAAGCCTGGCTCAGCTGTCTTTGCAACCTCCATTCAGGTATTTATATAGGTTGATGAGATTTGTTCTGAGCCTTTTCTTCCCTAGCTTGAACAATCCTCAGAGTACTTAAAAGGCAGTCCAGTACAGTAGTGCTAGACAATTTCAGGGAACCGTGTGTCAAAAGATCAGCAGGTAATATAAGGTCAGTGCTTTTTTTACCGTTGTCTTTGCTCCCACATGCAATTAATTGAATCTAAAAAGTGATGTGTCAGTCTAGGCTGTCAGATCCTGTTTCAGCTTAGGGTGGGGAGAACCCTTGGTGTTCCTTAGACTTTAATCAAATCTGTGGTCTAGTTTTCTTCTAGCAGCCTGTGGGTTTTATTGAAAAAGTTTGTAAAAGAGCTTCTTAGAAGTTTAATCTGGGTCTCTTCTACCTCTGAACTGACTACAGTGTTCTAACTCTTCTAACTCTGAACTTGCTAGTGTTCTTGCAAATAATCTAGGAAAAAAACCCACAAAAACCCTAACAAATGTAAAAAGCCCCCATCAGATAAGGGCAAAAGTGTTTGAGATCATTCATAAGGAGAGAAGATCTGTTCACTGAATTAGGATATTTGGATTTTCTAGTTGTTCTGCATTGTATTTCCATACTCCAAATCATGTTTATCTGTTTGCCCTAACTGCTGGACAAACGTCCAGATGACATACGCTAATTTCAGGAAATGTCTCATCAGCTTACCCAGGGCCTGGCTGATGTCTGCTGGCTGTTGCCTGCTTAGGAGTAAGGACAAAAACAATGTCTCAGAGGAATATCGATCCTAAGAAAAGACAATCTTCTTCATGCCGCAAGTCCTTCTGAAATCTGAAGTAGAAGTGAGATTTTTGCCTTTGCATCTGTTTCTGAATTTTGATTCTTCAATATTGCAGAGCCTGTTCTGGGCTATAGCAAGTAAGAATGCTTTCCAAGGTGGATTTCATTTGGAGATCAGAACTCCAGCACTGCATTGTAAAACTCGCTGTCAATTTCTAGCCTATGTAACATTTTTCACTTCTAACTAATTTGGTTAGCATCCAAAATGAAATAAAAGCTATCAGTTGAGACATCATGAGTTTTTCAGAAGTGCAGAACAACTGTACAGCACGCATGTTTGTTTTGAATTGCTTGTTAAAAAAACACAAAGAACACGTCAGTTATTCTTCATGAATAATTAACAAGATTCCCAGTGTGGGACTTGTAGATCAGACAACCAGCTTCAGAAGTGTTAATTTTTTTAATAGGAAGCTGTTTTCTCTCCAAGTCAACAACTGAGTCCAGTTGTGTAGCAGCCCTAGTAAGCCAGTAAGAGCCAACAAAAACATGGCAAAAACATGACAGTTGCTTCAAAAGAGAAAACATTACATGCATTCACTATAATCCAGCTGGGAAGAAGTATGGGGAAGAGAATACAAAGGGTTTGATCAAAGTAATCAGTGGTGTATACTGAAAAATACTTAAGGGAAGTAGTTAGATCAAAACTGCCTTAAGATCTCTTTTCAAAACAGTCCTTAAGAACAAAAAGGAAATGTTTCCTGTATGCATTCTTAAGAACCCTTACATCTTGAAGTCTGGTCTCTCTGTTTGTGAGACTAGCAAACTTCAAAGATGTCCAGAGTCTCTCGAAGGAAAAAGACACAAAAAAGTCCCTACCTGATCTGAAAACACTCAGCAATATACTGTTCTGATTCTTTTTGCATCAGTATAACGTACAGGCTTCAATGAGACCTTTAGTTTGAGTAAGGTTACTTGTGGCACACACCTCTGAGAACGTGATTGCTTAACCTCACCAAGGCAGCAAAATATCTTTTGGGATGTGTTTTTTTCTGGTAATCTTGTAGTTCTGCAACTTGAAATATGCTTCCCAAACATGTACATCATTGCTGTCATTGAGTCCCAGCTTGTTATGTTATTACTATTGGCAAGTGTGAATAGCAGCCATATTTAATTTCAGCTTTACTCAGAATAGAAACAATACTTTGCACAAAATTACAAAATTGGAAAGCTTTTTCCTTGAACTCCTGATATTTGATTAATCGGTATTTTAATACTGGAAGACAAGCAGGGACAGAGTGTGCTCTGGAAACTGGCAAATTCTGCAGCTCTCAAGTTTACCTCATGAGATTTATCAGTTTATAGTTAAGTCTAAGTAAAATGTAAAGAACAAATACTTTTGAGAGGAAGACTTGGAATTGCCATTGAGTCTCACTTAAGAAACAAACCAGAAAATGCTCTGTTAACTCTTGATCTGTGCAGAATCACTTGGAAGAAAAGAGCTTCTCTGATAGAAAAGCTTAAACCCAAGCTTTTAAGCCAAAACCATCTTTCTAATCTGCAGTCAGAAATGAAGTCGCTGCAGTTTCTTCTTGTACTCTTAGACAGGTTCCTGGCTCAGAACTGTGACATTCTCCATTGGTTAAAATTGTAGTGCTTCATCAGCCTATGAATAAACAGACTTTGACATAGCCAAATGTGGAAACAGGAGAGGGGAAGGAGGGCAGCAAGGTCCTTGTTGAGGAGGAAGTGTTAGTGTCTGAGGAGGGAAAGGTGGGAGGCGAACAGTCTTTGTCCCTAACATGTGGATAGTTCAGAAACTGTTATTCCAGGCAGTCTTAAATGATGAATTTTTATATTAGACATACATACTGGAAGAAGGGTGCTGAGTGCTCTCAGCATCTCCAGCTTTTTTCTTGAAAAACAGTTTTCTTACTGCCTAGATGTCTGTGGTGACATGACCCTGCCAAAGTATGAGTTTCTTCTAGGTGGACTATAGCTTGGCTCTTGCTTCCAGCAGTGCTTCTGCTGTGTTTGTTTTATGATCATATCTGGTCCTTTCCTTCATTAGCAGAATTTTATTATGTTGATATATATCGATATGTAATTAATATATTATACTATTATTAATATATTATATATAATAAATTATCTATATAAAAATATATATTTTATTTTACTAATAAATCAAATATGGGGAAATACTATAACTCTGTACTCAGAAGAATGAAATGTAGCCTTTCCAAATCAGCCCTGCTAAACTCCTCCTCTTGAACTTTTGAGGTGAATGTTCGTAGTTACTGACTAACAATGAACCGTTGTGTTCATCTGGGAAATGACTGAGGCAGAGTCGTATGACTTGATTTACGAACTCTTTGCTTTCTTCTGTAGACTTGGGGTTGGGATGTGAGACAATAGATTCCAAGGACTTTAAGTTGGTATGTATGGGGTTTGCTGGTGTGTATGGGGGTCTTTCAGCCTTTGTACAAAAAGAAACTTCATCGGTGATGTTTTCTGTGTGCGGATCTGAAAGAAAGCCGAATGTTGTTGGCCTTCTGAGAGTTATTCTTTTGAATTTGACGATCTCAGTAAGATGTGGTACTGTGATGCTATAGCTGTAGAGTCAGCTGGGCAGACTTTGGAGATAAAGACTAATGCTGTCTTGTGATACAGTAAATAACCCTTTGCCTATCACCAGTGAGCTCAGCTTACCTGCTTGATTAACTGATCACATCTTGTTTTGCATTTCAGTACTTGCATGAGCAGTAGTTCAAGTCAGTGGCAAGGCCTATCTCACTCTGGTTTTAGATCTGATAGGTCTCTGAAGCCAGGTAACTGGCAAGCTTATAGCACAGAGAGAGGGAAAAACTAAGCAAGAAACGATGATTGAAGTGAAGCATGACCTATTTTGGATCAGTCCACTGTACCCCAGGGTGAGCCAAGGCTATGATGAAGTTTACAAAAGCTAGTTTACTCCAGCAAATGAGGACTTATGATGCAAGACTTTAACATATGTTTAAGATAGTAGATGTCTGTCACGAGTTCCTTGTGGTTGGTGTTGATCAGCAGGAGGGCTCTGTGTGGAAAGGCCTATGTGTAAACAGATCAAAACTCCAAAAGATTTGTATAAAATATTTGCATGCTTTAGGGCTCTACGAATCTAGGGATGTGTTCGTGAAATTGACTGCATCTGTTTTGGAACACATTGTTGTTGCTTTAATGTGAGCTGTCACACAGTTTTTTGATGTGCCATAGCAGCATTCATAAATCACTCATTTCTTTATTTACTGCCTCAAATACCTGAGGCATGCTTGCAAAGAAACATTCTGAAACTAGAACTGTTCCTGCTTTTTTTGGAGGTGGAAGCAGGGGGAGGGTTAAGAGGAAAGCAGGATTATACATATTAATATCATACTAACGTATGCTTAGTGGGAGTTAAGTCCCATGAGGTAAAAATTAATCCTTTTTGAAAATATATGTTCTTTCTGGAAAACATCCTGTGTTGAAGCTCAAATATGGTTAAAACTGCAAGAACTTTCAGAGGGAGTTCTTTATGAGAGCAACTGTTTTCAGTTTTCACTTCAGTAGCAGCTTAAGCAACAATTCAGTACTACTCAAGGTAGCAGAAAATTTGCGCTGTTAGCCTCAGGTTTCTTGAGAGGGGTTTTCATTTGGTATGAAAATTACAGAAGAAGGGAGACAGAATTCTTGCTTTGAATCCCCAGTGCTTCCTGTGAGTGTTTTTCTGTAGTGTAATGTGTTACAACGCAGTGTTCTCTAAGTTCTGTCTTTTGGGATAGTATGTCCTGTTGTAATAGCTGACCCTGGAAACTATCAGTTTCATATGAATAGGTGTAGTGGGAAACAAATGGCAGGTTTGATTGGCCTTTACTTCATTACAAAAAGCATCAGGAAATGTCCACAGAAAAATGTCAGTTCTACTACAGCAGCATTTTTCTAACTCCTTAGTTACATGTTAATTTCCAGGCAGGTGTTAGACTAGCCCTTAGCCTCCTACTGAAAACTTGCACCTCGTGTCTGTGCTTTGTGGCAAACGTCCCATAAGCAGTGGTGTTATTGGGAGAATGGAATTTCTGTGGCAGTTGGACAAAGCCATTCATTTTGAAAACCAAAACCTCCCTTCTGAGTCGTCAGAGACACTGGTGAGGCGGTGTCAGAGGCAGCTCTCCTGTGCTCAGCTTACTGTAGAGCAGAACTGGTACGGGGTGTTCTGACATTCTGGCAGTCTGGCTTCAGATCCCCTCGTGGTTGCTGTGTGAAAGAGGAGGTTCTTCCTTCCAGCACAACTCTGAAGCCTGCATGTTTTGGGCAGTCATTCCTAACACTGAAGTTGAGTGCTTAAAAGTAAAATTCAAAAATCACACTGCAGTGCTGGGAAGTCTGCCTTTTCTCTGTCTCAGTCCAGAAGAAATAAGAGCTAAGGTATGCTGTCTTTTAATTTACTATTTTAATGTTAAAGGCAGGTAGCACTACATATTATTGAAGTGTCTGTATTTGTTCTGTGCCTTGCTTGCTGTATGTTGGTTTTAGTGTTTACTTTCAGCTGCAATAGCATGTTGCTGAGGTGATCTTTCACTCTTTTGGCATAAAGTGGTATGATCCTTTTCTACCCCACAAAAGTGCCACTGTTGTTGGGCATTAATTTAAATTAAAAGCATCCAGCACCAAACAAAGCAAGTATTTTGTGTATTGTACTAAGATGTCTTCAGGAGGGACAGAGAAGCCTTGGTTACAGGCTGTGCTGGTATAGTTCAAGACTTCCAGTTTTAAAAAAGAAAAAAGCAGGGGCAAAAAGAAAGAAAAAGTAGTGTTTAGTGCATGTTACTATTCTGCCACCTACCTAATGGAAGTTGAGGGTACAGAAAGGAATGGGGCTGGTGTCTGTTACAGACAGATAAGCTTTTTGATGTTCTGGAATAGGCACATGAGCTTTCTGCCAGTAATGCACAGTAAAGGAGTTAACTTTTAAACCATGTTCTTGTTCTTAGCTGGATTTGTAGTTGTGTGGAAAGATAATAAGAGTGTCTGCAATTAGTTTGTTGCTTTCCCTTAACTAAAAAAAAAATAGGCCAAACTGCTAAAATAACTCAGTATTAGTATTTAAACTCACAATTTTGTGCTTACAGTCTGAAGGACTCAAATGTTACAGGAAGCTGTTGGAAACAGACTTCCATTCAGTTAAACCAAAAGTGAAACTGGTTACCAGAACTCTGATATCAAGTCTTTTCAGCTGGAGAAGTATGTTTTTAAAAAACAAATCATTGCAGTGACCTAGAAACACTGACACAGATCCACCAAGTCTTCAGTGTCAGGTTATAGCTGTACCTATAGCTCTAAGGATAATGATGGAGTGATTGCTTACTTCTGAGACAAAGCTAGATAGTTTCCATCAGCAATAGTAAATCTGAAGTTTGACTATAATATTGTTCTCTTCAGAGATGGAAACAAGACTGATCTGAACTGTCATTGTCTAACAGTGCAGTGCGAGCCCAATTTCATTGATAACCATTTACAGAATAGCTCCTGACAAGGGTGAGGGAGGAGGCCTGACCGGTTGAGCATTGGGAGCTCAGCTGGCCTCGTGCAGGGCTCACTAGAGCACTCTGTGCCACTGTCTCTGTGAAGCTCAGTGAAAAGCTTACACTGCTGGTGGTGGTGCTGGCATTGTGGGCACCACTGACGGGGATCAAAAGGATAGCAGCCATTCCATAGCTGGAAAACGAGGAGCTAAACCCAGTACAGTGTGAATTGCCATCTGTCTCTCAGTTCAGACACCACTACTAAAGGTACCATGCCTCTGTTACAAGCTGTGCCTTACACAGGCTGCCAATAAAATTACTTTTCCTATAATTCCTCAGGATACTCAGACTGGATTTTCAGAGCTTTGTATACACAGGTATCAGTATCACTTTGCTGTGATATTTACTACATTATATAAATATTTGTATCACTGTGTTAGATGTGTGGCACTCAGCTAAAGCAACTTTACAATATCAGGTGATATTTTACTGAAAAATGTTGATCTCTCGATGTCCAGTTTAATGAACTGAAATGCTTCTCAACTTCATTGTTTTATGCTTGTCTTCCTGCTTATTACTTGAATCCTAAAGGTTTTGTGTTAATAACAATTTTTAAAACTACTCTGGAGGTTCCTTCTGTAGTCTTGCAGTTGTTTTTGTGTTGGGACGCTGAAGAAAGACATGATGGGAAAGAAAGAACTTTTACAAAAGGAGTAAAGCTGAAATTTCATCTCCAGAAACAGTGGTGGAGTAGCCAGCAAGGTGGACTAGTTCACCTCAGAACTTATTTATTGGCCCAGTCTTGTGAATGAGAAATAGTGTATGGCAAAATTATGCATAATAGCAGTCGTCTTCTTACGTTTTGTGAAAACCTGTCCCTCAGCTTGTCAGTTATGTTGTTCAGTAAAGTATGCTTTAAAAACAGTGCCAATCTGCCTGTGGTGTTTCTTATTAAGGTTGGAAGAGAGTGTGTGGTCCTGGGAAAACAAAACCAAAAAACCCAACAACATAAAAAACAAACAAACAACAATCCCCATCCTCCCTTTACAATCATTTTACTGCAGGTAGGTTTTAGGAGGTGTGTCTCATCACCTTGTCTTTTATTATTGACAAAGTGGTGGTATCTCTTAAAGCTGCTTTTTGTTAAAAAACCTGCTTATTTCAAATAAGCTATTTTTTTTTAAGTAGAGTTCATGAAGGTTGTCTTAGCTCTGTTTCTGCAGCATAGCTTTTTTACAGGTGAAATCAGTTAAGTAATGGTAGTAGAAACTATGGTAGGAACTGTTTTGGTGCTTAAGGATGTAGTGTATTTACAGACAGTATTTCCTGACCATGACCTTCAAGGAATGACTAGTGTGGAGGTGCCAGGATGTAAAGGTTGGTAGAGCCGCCTCTGGGCTCACTGAATGTGTATGTCCATCCCACAAGCTCAGTACTGTTGTCAGAAGTTTTTATTACACATTTCATCTCAAGCCCCCAAAAATTGAATTAAGGTTTCTTTAAAACCAGATTATTCAGTTATGAATGAACATCCCAAAGATTACAAGCAACAAACTTAAATGGGTTTTCTTTTTTCCTTAACTTTTGACTAGGGTTGTGTTCCCTATGTGACAGATGAGAAGGTGGGGTTTTTTTGGTTTTGTTACCTATTAGTAGTGTGACTAGTAAGTGTCTGGCAACTAAGAAGCCTGAAAAGAAACTGGAAAGTGAACCTCACTGTAAAGCTGGCAAATTTTTTTCCAAAAAGGGAATCTATTTGTAGTGCACTTTCTACAGTTCTGAATAGCTCTACATTGTGATAGGGCAGAGGAACCTTAAAGTCAAGAAAATACTTTTTTGGAGAAGGCATAGTTTCTTAAGCCTGTATCTGTTGTTGCTTGTTTAGTCACACAGCTGTGCTTTTCAACGATGCAAAAGAAGTCCATTCGGGTATTTAAATTGTTTCAATTTTCCTTTAATTTGCTGTAAGTTTTAGATAAATATTTAAATCACTCAAATCACTTATCAAACCAAAGCATTAGAGCATAATGGCATCTAATTCAATCCTGCAAAAACAATATTATTGCAAATACCATTTTAATAGCTTTTTTATTTTGCTGTTCAGTAAGAATGAAAAGTACCACTTTATTTTCAGTCCTTTATCCTCCCTGTCTGAGGAGAGTAAGACACTGATGCTGTTTCTCTAAGTGGGTGGTTCCTTAACTGTTTGATAGCATACCAAATGTATTAAGCAGAAACTGCTTGATAACAGATCTTTTGCAGTGGCATGTCTGATTTGTATGAAACATTGCAGTAATTGGCTTCATTGGTACCATCAGAGTGAACTTTAAATGCAAGTGACAGTAACTAGTCCAGACTTTTTTCATTTTGTTCAGGGTAAAACTATTAGACAGTAAGTGACTTACTGGTTTTTCTGCTTTCAATTAGCAACCCAATTTTATACTCTTTTAATTATAATTTAATTGGATTCCCCCCTTACACTCAGAACCTGGCAGCCAAACCAGCTGATTTAGTATTTGGCACAACCGAGGGGGTGAAAATTTCTTCTATAAATCTTTCTCTAGAGGATATGTTTCTGCCAGTATAGAAGCTCTTCCCTGGAAGTGGCAAACCTCCTTTAATAACTCTTTCCTAGCCTCATTTGTGCCCAGCTCCGACTCCCACTATTTGAGTAGTGGTTGTAACTGAGGGGGCTGAAGCCTCCAGAGTAAAGCTTTAATGTAAACTGTAACCAGATAGGACATACGAACAGTTCTTAAATTAGATTCAAAAAGGTAATGTTGGTATATGTGTGAGCTGTCCCTGTAACCGTTCCAAGAGATTAATTGTCATGTCCTTGCATGTTCTTAGTGGGAATTAGTGTTGTAAACTGACCTGTGAAAGTAAACTAGAGGACAAGGCAGGGGTTGGGGATGCTTTTAAAAATGGACTCAAAGGGAGAAAGGAAAAGACTCGATAGTGTAGAGACTGAGGGAGAGGTAGCACATTGAAGCCTTGCTAGGCTGGGAGAAGTGGTCTTTCCTGAACCTTCAGCTACAGCCCTCTTCCCTGTACTGGCAGACAGAGGAGGCAGGAATACACAAGAAAAAAAAAAAAAAAAAGAGGGAAGTAGGAAGGACATGTTGGCTCTTCCATTACTAGTCCTGAACTCAAAACGTGGATAACATCATCCTCTCTGGAGCCAATTGCATGTGTGGGTTTAAAAAAAAGTCAACCATCTGTTGGCTGGGACTCTCTTTTTGTCAACTTCTGGTTCCTCTGTAAACTGTTTTGGGAATGCGGAGGGAGGGCTGTTTGCCTCCACTTTAAATCAGTTACCAGAGGAATTTTTATTTGAACCTCCTTCTGTAATCCTCAGGGTTAAATGTTTTCAGCTCATAGTTCAGTTGCAGTTATTTGTAGCTGGCATTCACATTTGCTCTGTAATTCAATTTAGATGATGCTGCTTGGCCTAAATTGGAGCCGACTAGTAGAAGGAGCTTGGTCCATGTAGAAACCGATCACTAACTCCATAGTTAAGGTCATCTAAGTAGAGCTGTAAATATTTCCCCTCAGTTTTAAGGTATAGTTCTCTAGCTCAGATTCACTTACGGAATTGTGATTGATACTGTCAGATTTTATTTGGCAGATTTCTCAACTACTAAGAATGCTGACTAACAACCTTATTGTCGTCACAGAAATACTGTAATATTCTGGTTAATCCGTGTGTTTTCCGTTCCAGCTGTTTGCTAGTTGCTTATTTATTAGAGTCTATTTTCTGAATAGCTTCCAGCAACACATTCTTCGGAGAGATGAGATTTTATTCATACATGTATCTACTTATAGGTGAGGAATTTGAAACTGGAGCATGAGCAGGAGAAAAACAAGATCTTGTCAGAAGCATTAGAGACACTCGCTACCGAACACCATGAACTAGAGCAGTCTCTGGTGAAGGGATCTCCGCCCCTCAGCATCCTCAGTGAAGAGCAGTTCTACGATGCTGTTTCAGGTAAGCGAAGATGTTCAGAATGTGATTGTCTAACCAGCATGTGTGTAGTGAATGTGTTGGGGGTGAGGGAGGAGGGTGGGAGCAGTCTCACTTTAAGGGAAATCTCTGCCTTTTTAGTGTGGACCTAATTTTAGGAAAATGCTGTATGTGCTTCATGAGCAGGGCTCTAAAAAATTTGACAGATTTCACCTGTAGAATTGTATTGTTTCACCTTAGCATGACAAAAGGTTGCAAAACCACAGGACAGTAATGACAGGTCTGATTGCTTGGGTGTCTGTGTCGTTTTTTTAAATAGCAAAACTTAAGGCTCCTATTTTGGGAGCCGTAACTGTATCTTGTAGCCTTCTGACTTGCTTCGTCCGTGGTTGTATATGCTGTTTCCTTTGTCCATAAAAATCCCTAGTTTTGAGGGATAATGAGGCTAAGAAAGGCTTGTTCCATTTCAGTTTCGTATACTCAAAGTGTTAGAGGTGGAAGAAAAGGATGAATCAAAATCCTGTGTGCGTTTCTGCAATGTCTGTTCTTTCCCTGTCTGCTCTTCAGTTTAGTGTCTTTCATATTTTCATATGCAGAGCATGCAGACAGTGATTTTGGAAGATTCTGAACTGCCTAAGATGATTACAACATGCATCTGTATAGAGAGGCTGTACATAGTGCTGTTCAATAGTAGCTCCAACTGGCTGATCCTGGAGCACAGAGCCGTCTGTAACTGTGGAGGATCTGGAAAAGCTTGAGAGTGAACATAATCTAACTGTAGCAGATAATGAGGTTGCGATGGCAAACTTTACAAGCAAGTATGGGTTTACTTTCTCTGTGAGTAAACTGTCTGATACTTCTGACAGATGAGAAAAGCAGCATTCCCAGACTCCTTGATAGGTGTTGTGCAGTGAGAAACTTCAGCAGGGAAAAAAAAAAAAAGGCAAAGTGGGGTCTGTGCACAGGAACACAGTGAATCAACAGCAGACTTCTAGGAGGAGAAGAGACTAAGGAACCCTAGAAACAAGTTCTTCAACCAGAACCAAAAGAACAATTCTGCTGAAAGGCCTCAGGCTCTTTTGATTGTCAACAAAGCAGAGAATAGTTCTTTATCTGATGCTACTGGAATGTAGTCTCTCCAGCCAGGCTTGCTTTGTGTATATGAGAGAATATTCAGCTTTAAAGAGCTGTTGGTCTATACACCTCATAACTCACCCAGTCTCTAAATATTGTTGAATGGAAATGTCCAAAGCCACCTCATAGTTGTCAGAGGTGGTGGCTTTGTCCTTGGAAGCTATGAACAAACGTCATCGAATGGATTTGTAAAACTGCGAAACTTGTTGAGCGCGTGTATGTACACACAGATACATATAAAAAAATCATTTATGTAATTTCTCTCTCCTTCAGGAAAAGTTGCTTGATGCAATTCATCTTAATTGCATTTTAAATAATTTTCTGGGACAGACTCACTTTCTTGACTGGCTGTCAATTTCATCAGACTGATGTTAGATTCTCTTCTCTAGGTGGTTTGCATTTAGTGCTTGCCTGTAGAGCTTAGGGTCCTCTTTGTCTCTAAAGGCAGAGCTGGCTAGAAAAAGGGAAATGTGACATTTTCCTGACTGCTGGAGGCATGTTAATACTTTCACCATAAGCACAAAAGCAATTAGTCTTTTGTTGGTGTGGTTTGAGGTGAGTTTTTTTACTAATCACTGGGATCTGGTAAAGCTTTGTAACCTTTTTGCTTTTCTGCCATGTCTGTGGAGTCTGAACCAGAAGGCTTCTTGTCTCCCTATGAAAAGAATGCAGTGAGAGCAGAGAATCTAAGGATGTTTGATGCTGGCTCAGAGTTTTGCAACGTGGGTCTTCTTTCTCAGGCTAATAAGATGGAAGATATGATCCTAAATATTTTCATAATAGAGAGCCTAATTGTCAGAAGCTAAAAATTTCTGGAAGTTTAAATTGCTATGACTTTGTCTTCAAAGCTTTTGCTTAACCTGATTTGCAAACTGATAGCATTTTATTAAGTTAAATTCTATTGACTTTGGACAAATAGACATATTCATGAATTGCCTTTCTAGGCTGTATAGGAGGTTGAGCAAACACAAATGTATTTTAACAGAGTGATATAACAAGTTAGAATGTCTGTCAGCAGGAAAATACCACTACTTAAGAGTATTTCTTCTATTAGGATACCATCTTTTTCTACTTACAGTTCTCTGAATTTTTAAATCTCCACTGTAGGAGTGAGTTTAGAAGTGAGAGTGTTGCATAACTAGGCTTGCACTTTGAGCTGAGGAGCTGTTAGTTTTGACTTGACATGTTGAAAGAAGAAGCCACTACTGCTTTTTGTTTGTTTGTTTTTTTAAGAGAATGTTGTGTGCATATAAGACACTTCTTGTTTACTCTCAACGAAAGTATCACTAGTGGGACGATTCAGAGCAATGCAAGACTTCCAGACAGGTTTTTGAGGAAGAAGTATATTCAAAAGGATGTGTTCATGGCAGCAGCAACTTGTGCCCATGTAGTTCACACTGTAGAGGAATCCAATTGCTCCTGAGTGAAGCTGAATCAGAAGATGCACTCAGTCCATGGTGGCAGAGTAGAGCTAATCTGAAGAGACCACCACTAGAAATGTGTCTGTTCAATTGTCAAGTCCTCAGCACCATCTGTTCTGCTAGCAAATCTGCTCCAGCCAAGCCATGCTACCTGCTATTGTTGGCATAGACTGAACTGATCACTTTTAAGTCTGTGTTGTGTACTTCTCTCTGTAGAAATTGTGGCCACAGTTACAGAAATACCCTCTTTCTTTTCCAAAACTTGAGTGAGGAAAATGTTTGTAATGTGCTGAGATTACTTCCTGAAGTTGGAGTCTATTTTGTGGAGTCTGTTCTCTTTTTATTTTTCAGTGATATGCTGTTGTCAATGCATTTTGACTGTTGTGGTAACTCCTAAATCCCTGCAATGGGAAAGCAGTAGATACCAAACATGAAAGGAAAAACCTACGGGAAGAGAGAGTTACTTGTGCTACCAAAGCATGGTTAAGAACAGCAAAGTTAAGGGTGTTATTAATCTGAATTCTGATAGCAATAGGTCAGTTAACAGTGCTTCCTGGTGTGCTGATCCTCTCATCGTGGGAGTGGTGGAAATGTGTAATTAAACTTGATACCACACAGTGCTGGAGCTCTCGCTTTCAGGATTGAATGCTTAACATGTGTCAAACTCTTCTATGTTTAAAGCAGGGTGGGCCAGAGGGGGGATGGCACTGGGGAAGGGAAGAAGTACTAAAGTAGAAAAATTTGAAAGGAGCCATGCCATCTCCTAGAGAGCTGAAGAAGTTACTAGCTTTGGTTAAGAATACAAACCTGAGGAGCATATGAAATGGAATACAAATGCAGTCTCCATCCACATTGCTGAAAAATGGGTAAGCAGGTCAAGAATTAAAGGGTAAAGGCTTTTGCTTTGCGGATAAGATTCCCTGCTCATATGCAAATTGTGCACCCGGATTGGGAAGAACTTAGATTTGCCTTGGGTTTTCTCTTTAAAATGTTTTATCTGAGAGGTAGGAGTTTTTTTTTTCTGCAAACACAACTTACATGTATGTTGAGGGGGTTATTGATAGGTTTACGTGGACGAAGTCTTACAGTAAAATCAGTTATTTAGATACAAAAATATTTAGAGTACACTAAAGCTAACCTGTCATAGCGCAGCTTCAACTGGTATGTACCACTACTGGGTGCTCTGTTTATAAACAGCACTCTTAAATGGTACAAGAAGTAGTAGACTACTTCTGTTGCTTTTGCTCTCTTCCAGTTATCAGGTCATAAAGGAATAAAAATGGTACAAATAACATAGAAACCTATTGCACTTCCTTTCATGTTTAGAGTAGTTTGTCAAGTGGCTTTTTTTGAACATGCACCAGAAATACTTCACAGCCTCTGTGAGAACACTGCTGCCTGTGGACTTCTTGCCTTGAACATAGTTAAAAGAATGAATTCAGGTATCTCAGAGGAACAGGAAACACCTGGTCAGAATTCAACCCCATCTGTGCCAGTGGTGTTAAACCTTTCTCAGGTGTATTTATTAATCAAATACATTGGCCAGACTTTTCTATCTGGATCTGAAGACTTACCAGTTGTTGCAATAGGAGATGAATTCCCTTGATTTAAGTCTCTGTCATTGCTTTGGCTATTTCTCCTTGCTCTCCCACCCTTACAAAATGTAGCTGGTGTTTTACTGTTACTCTTTCGGGTTTCTTGAGCTGGAGAGCTTCCTAGTCAGCCTGGTCTTGTCTCAAAGATTACTTAAAAATTTTGGCTTGGGGACAGGGACTCTTATTCCTTCTCCACCCTCCTCAACATCCCCCCTCCCCCCTGGTTCAGTAGAAAAAAGAAACCCCTCATTTTCTCCTAGTCATCTGTTTGACAGCTGCTCTGTAGAAACTTGTGAATATAAATCTTTTTTTGCAGTGACGGGGGAGTATGCAAATCTTAATTCAGAAAAGAGTTCGCTGCAAGTGCACAAGGAAAAGCTCCATTTGAGTTGCCTGTTGATCTGTGCTCGCAGTGCAATACTAGGTTTGTTCACTCTGACACCTTAACAAGCTCTCAAGGCTCCTTAAGCTCATTGGGTTAAAGGAGGTAGGTGAGGTTTAGGGATTGCAGACTGAGATTTTTGATGGCAGGAGCTGTTGTAGACACACTTTCTCAGTTTCTCAGGAAAATGGGTGAGGTGTCTCTAGAGAGCAATTTCTTAAAACACTGTTATGTTTCATTCTTTTACTGTTATTTATTGTATAGCACGCTCTTGTATTAAGTAAGGCACATGCCTTGGAGAAGGCTGGCTGGTCAGTGTCTACAGCTCTGGAGAGGTTTGCAGGTGCAGAGCTCGGTCTGGCAGAATTATCTCTCAGCACTATAAGGCCAGCATTAGGAAAACTTACCATGTTTGGTGTTTAAAAATCCTTGTTATATTTAGAAGCATATCCGAGAGCAATTGGCAGTTCTGGTGAAGCTTGTCTGCTCTTCCCTTTCTGCCTCTGGAGTCCTAGGTCTGTTGCAGAAACTCAGGTTGGGGGAATTGGTGTGTCATGACTCTTGTCTGAAAGCAAAACAGTTCCTGATGATATGGCAGACAAAAGGACCCTACGTGAGGTAGACTTTGCTTAATGTTACTGGGTTTGTTTCATGCTTTTCTTGTCATGAATTCTGTTGGCATTGTTGAGCAGCTGTTTCAAAGGAGAAGTGGAATACATACCTTGAAGGGATTTGTAGCCTGTCATGTGGGGATACTGAGGATCAAGTTGTGTTACTCTGCTAGAGTGTCTCTTCCTCTGTGATGTTTGGATTTACAGGAAAATGGTGTTTTCCTGACTGCCTGGACTTAGGATCTCTGAAGAAATCTGTATTTTATGTAAGAGACTTGTCCGCAAGTAAAAATTCTTCTTCTTATCCTACTTGTTATATATAGTACCCACCAAACTAATGCTTTGATATGTTATATCATAATTTGGCACAGAACTAGACTGACAAATTTGGGGAAAATTGTGAGAAGATTCTCTGGAGTGCCAGTCCACTTTTTTTAACATATCCTCAGCACCAGCTGGCGTTCTTTTCATTCCCTAGCAACTGGCTAAATTTCAGTACTGTCTTGATGAGGATAGGGATGGATGTTTTAATGAAAGATCTCCTTTATGCTTCTAGATCTCTCTCTAGAGAGAATGAAGACATTGTGACACAGCCCATCCATTCATCAGGATTTTGTCCTGTTCTTGACTCTTCTGTAATCTGGATGTAGTAGAAATTCTTGTCATAATTCCCTTCAGCAAAGCAACACATAATTTACATGTTCTGGAAAAGCTGGCATACTTTTTTGAAGAGAAAACAAGAAAGCACCTGGCAGTAGACAGCTGTGACTGAGATATTCTTTGGGATGGACTGCTACTTCAGCAGGTTTTGATTACTAGCTTTGAATTAGAATGAGTGTGTGAGAGAATGACTAATTTTGCAATTATTTCTCTGGGGTTTTGCAGGCAAGCGCAGTAGCATGTGCTGAAAGCAGTACATGTCAGGAACAGTGTCTACTACAGTTTGGGTCCACTTTTTTTTTTAGGAGCAGTGAGGCTTGCATGAAGCTGTTTAACATTCAGTGTTTTACCTGGTTTCTGCTAAAGGGTTTTTCAAATGGGATAGAAATTGATGTCTTGAGCTGTTCCCTTACTTCCTGGAACTTGCAATTGGATAATGCTTTGATAATCTTGTCAGGTTTGAAAGAAAACATGACACAAAAATACAGCCTTTTGCCAGGAAATTTTTACTTCCTGATTTGGGGCTAGATTTTCTTTTCTGCAGAGCTGGACAAGCACTACCTGACCAAAACACTGGCTGGAAAGAAGGTGGTGTTGTTGGTGTTGGGTTTAGTTTCAGATGTGCCATGGATTGTACTATTAACCTACCTTCCACAGTACGAAGTTTATCTGGTTCATTAGCGAGCTTATCGTTTAGACTTTACTGGGACTTACGTGGTTGGTGTAATCTACTGCAGACGATACCTCCTCCTGTTCTTTGGTACCTGTTCAGTAACCTGGAAAGTGGAAGCTGATAAACAGCACTGAGTGTGTTAAGAACTCAGATCTAACTGAAGGACGAGTCATTTACTGGAACGTCGAGGTACCTGTTAGTTAGTTAGGTAAGGTGCTGGCATCTCTGTGGCATTGGCATTTGTCCTAAGCAAGTTCTAGTAGCTTCAGCTAAATAAAAATGTCAGATTTTGGCTCTGTTTGATAGCGAATTTTTAATGTACTGTGTTCTTGCTTACTGTGCAGTTTCTTTACATCTAGATGCTGAGCTGTAGCGGTCTGTGGCAGTACTAGTTACTTACCAAATGGATGCTGTCATCAGGACACAGTAGCCTTCTTAGGTTTCAGTTTTTTACGCAGAGGGGAGATCTGTTAGTGACTGAAGTCTGGGACTGGCGGTAGATTCATTAACATGCACCTGCTCTTTTGCAGATTCAGAATCTGAAAAATCTTTAAGTGGGTTTGAAACAACAGGAGCCTACTCGTTAGAGGACAACATGGATTCAAAAGATACAATAACTTCAAGCATGTCTGAAGAAAAGGTTTGTGGCAGTGGGGAGTCGCTGTCTAACGGAATCAAAAAACACAGGTAGGATGTTGACCATTCTTGAAGTATTATCATATGCATTAGTGGTGAGTAAAAGACCACAGAAATCTGAAAAGCTAACAGAAAACTTTTAAAACTTTGTTCGGGATGATTGACAAGTAGTTGGTTGTGCTATGATTTTATAAAGAATATTTTTCCAAGGCTGTTGTGCTCCTTTGCACCTTGTTTTTTTATGATCCAATCTGAACAGGTAAAAAATAAAATATAACATGCTATTTAAAAATGGAAACACTTGTTTTTTATTAGATTTTATTGAAATCTATGTGGATTTTAATTCCTTCATATATCTTTAATGACCTGTACCTCCTATTGCCTCTTTAATTTCCAGTCATTTGATCCTTCTGTTGGTATCAGGAATGAATGAAAAATATTGCTAGCCTGGCATCAGAAACTCAAATGTGAACAAAGGGAGTCTTATTCTAAAAGTCTCATCCATGTTTTATGGGCTTATTTTGTGTTGTCAAATGATCCATTTTTGTTTGTTTCCTTGCCGATAAAGGAGGACAATAGGTCTGGAGTTAATGAGATGTAACAGACACCACCATTCTCCAGTTTCAGTGAAAGGGCAATGTAACGTTTGTGCTACAGATCAAGCCAGGCTTCAGCATGTTTCAGAAAGACTACTTTGGAAGTGTTCTGGATATGCAGAATGATGATGAGAATACCAGATTTCTGTAAAAACAGGAAATTAATATTTAATTTTACAGAAGCAACCAAGACAGGCTTTAATTACTTTAACTTAAATAGTTAAATGGCAGTAACTGTTGAAGTGTGTGGTAACCATCAGAGACGTAACGTTCCAAGGTTCAAGCCCTGCGTCTGCCATACTAGGCAAAGACTAAGGCAAATGAGGGCTTGGGTGGAGTTATGGGTGGTTTGGGAAGATAACATAAAGCAGCTGACTAAGCGTGTTGCCTTGCACTGTTGTGCTGTTGGCGACGTGGTATTATGGCCTTGGCCAAGTGCCTTTCCTAATTAGAGCAGGAAGTTCAAGGTGGGGGGGGTGGGGTGGACAGCAGTAGGTGAATGCAATCTGAATTGCATTCACTGCCTTGAAGAAACAATGAGGAGAAAAGAAGCAATTCATAATCAACATGAAAATGACGGTGCAGGTTGACTTGCATTGTCATAAGGAGTCTTAACAGCAAATGATCATCTGTTTACCATAAAAAAGAACCTGCTTGGCAGGTTTTCATAGTGCTACGTGGTGCTGTCAGAACTGTAGAGAGCAGGTGACTGGAGGAGCATTTCAAATGTGCTGGTTTTATAAAGAGTGATGAAAAGTAATAGACAAGTACCTCTGTGTAAGTTGTTTCTCTGGGTTGCATGAGTATAGAATGTTGCAGTAAAATGAGTGCATAAATCGTCTCGCTAATAATTTACTGCTAAACAAAAGGGGAAACTTGGATCTGTTTGGATCTGTTTTGCATATATATCAGAATGTATGGTCATATTTTATGGGACTGCAGATGGCTATAGAGCACGTTAGAGGTTGAGCTGTAATGTCAGGCTTTTTTACCTGGCACCTTGGTGTGACATTGGAATTTGTCCACAAATATATTGATGCAAACTGTTTCTCCCCAGGGTTCAGATAATTTAAACTTTACCTCCAAGAGAACCTTCTCAGGGGATGGGAGTTGTGTGGTGTTTCTGGCCTCATTTCTGAGGCTGTTGGTGGTAGTGATGTTTGGCCTGGTACAGCATCTCTTTGGTGTTACTTCAGAACTGTGTTATCTACCTGGAGCTGTTGGTTCCAGTCTTTGCCTCTTTTTGTTTGGGGAGTGGTTCTGACCACGGGCATGTGGTCAGATATTCTTGGTCTGTGATGCCACCTGGGTCCTTTTCAGAGCAGAGACTGTAACTTCTTGATGCTATGCAAAGTGAGGGGTTCAAAATGTTTTGACAGCACTTAATTCCATCCTGACACCCTTGCATTTGCTTACAGCTCCTTTTTTTTTCAACTTCCATTTGTGTTAACCACATGGAAATAAGTCAGTTAGAGAATAGACCAGATTAGTTTATTTTGCTTAAAATCTCCATTCCTTCCTGTAGTTCCTCAGAGGAAGAGAGGATCTGCAGTTGCATTTAGATTGCACGTGAGAGTACCAAACAATGTTCAACCATCAGTATTAGTAAGACTGTTTCCTGTCTTCATCTGTTCTGTTCCTCAAATATTATTTGAGTGGTCGAGAATTTTCCACGCAGAGGTGGAGGTTGGTTTTTGATTGCGGGGGCAGGGGGGGATATGTGCTTTGGTTTTGGAAATGTAGGAATGAATGTGTTGGTTCCAAGGACTTAAAAGTGTTGGGAAGAATACATAGAGATAGATGAAGGCAATGCCACATATAAGCTACTGTCTTATTATGTTTTTGGGGGGTTGTTTGTTTGTTTGTTTGTGGGGGTTTTTTTAATAGAGTTTGCATCCTACTGATTGTTCATGGAATGTTTTGAAAGCAAACTTAACTTGTGTAAACTTTTAGGGAGAGGATTTGAGAGATAGGAGAATAGTACATTAAATACTCTGGAAGCATTCAGATCACTTCTTTTTATGAGGGAATTTTTTAGTGTGAGCCAAGTTTAAAAAAAAACAACACAACCAAACCTAGCAAAACATAACAACAAAAACCCCACCCCTCAAAAAAGTTCAAGCAAACAAACAAGTGCACAAAAAATCCATTGTAGAAAAATGTTCTGTAATATGTGCCAACATTTAGCATCTACCTGTCATTGTTGTTTCCCTCTTATTGCTGAGTTTTGTAGTCAGTTTTCCCTTTGATCCTTGAACTAGGGGCCTTTCAGAATGCAAACGTGTTGTGTTCAACTTTTTGGGAGCTGGGAGGTTATTTGTTCAGGTTTCCATGAAAAGCAAGCTAAACATGCCTTTTTCACACACCTGATGTCTCATCATCCCCCACAAGATTCCTGTAGTAGTTGATCTGCAATATATAATGCTTTGGGCAAGTGTTTTTGTTAAAGTGAGTGATCCTAAATACATCTGTTGTACTGCACAGAAATTCCAGCAGATGTTTTTGTCACTTAAAGCTAAAATTAACATAATGAGTTGTTTTTAAAATTGACATCTGGGAGGAAATTTTTGCATTCACAAACCTTTCCTTTAATCACAGGGAGTGTGTCAAGGTTAGTAGGCCTCAAGTCTTGGCTGCCTGTCACTTTTCCACATGTCCTTACTTGGATCTTTCTGGGTGGCTTAAAACTGTTTTGTTTCTTTGTTTGTACGTGTATGTGTTAGATGGAGGAAGGAACTGACTCCCATGACAGGTTTGACTGATATAGGTGACAAATACAGATGAGTGGCTGAAACTGCATGCCAACTTTCAACTAAGTGAACAAACTGAGCAAAGGGACAGGTTAACTTTAATGAAAATGTAAATTTTAATATGTAAGGAAAGCAATCCCTGTGTATACTTCAGCAAACTAGAGGTTACATGTGTGTGTTTTACATGCAGAAGGACTTAATTAAACACCAATATCCACTCTGCTAACTGCTTTAATTTTGAAAATACATGGGAAAAACAAGGAAACACTGCTAATGAAGATAAGACTGAATACTTGGTGGACACTGTCCTCTCCTGGACATTTGTATCCAAGCATTCACAGAAGTGTTTTATACTTAATATTATTCAAGATAATCTGTTTGACAGAATATTTTTGTACGAGTGAAAAATGAGAATAAGGAGTGAGTGGTGATATATTTTTCAATTAAGATAAATCCTCCTACCTACTCATCCTCTGCATGGAAGCTGAGTAAAGCAAGTCAGTGTTGGTCTGTAACTTACAGAGGAGTTCAGACACATGACTAGGTTTTTGATTGGATGGGGTTGTTGTATTCTAAAGAGCATTTTTTGGTTTTGTTTTTTCTGAAAACGGAAGCATCAGCCCTGGTAGAGGTGTTTCAGTAGCAGATAAGTATGGGAGCTCCACACGGCAAGTAGGGATACTGAAACAAAACAATTTAGACTGAATATTTTTTTTCTCTTGGCAGTGTCTCTGTTTGTCTGAAAAGTAGGGTGGAAAAGAAAGCTACAGCCTGTTCACACTCTCTAAAGATACTGCTTTAGCTACTTTGAGGGGAGATAAGACCACCTTGGTTAGGAGGGCAACACCATGATTTAGACAAGAGTTATGTAAACTTTAAAACTTCAATAGTTCATGCAGTTTGAGTCAGCTCTAGGTAACTTTTATCTATTGTTAAGAATGACTATTGATAAGAACTGGAAAAACTGTGATTTTTTTTTTTCCTCATTGGTGTAATAATTTTATGATCCACTCACGAATTTTAGTGTTGTTTTGGACAAAGGACTTTAACCAGTATTGCCTTTCTGTAAGTAAATTGGATTAATAGTTGAACTGTAAGTAGCAGTGAGAAAACTGAACAAAATCTGTGCCTGATTTCTCATAGAGATGAGAAATACATGCTGTGCTACACAGGCTAAATGTTGGTCTTGAAAGTATCCTTAAGAGTTGTTTCAGGATATGTCAGCCCACTGTAGAACAGGCTGCTGTTTTTTCTGTTTGTTCCTGAGGGCTGATTTTAGTGTAGTCAATAAATGTCATGGCCCTTCATTGTCAGTATAAAAGTGAATAGCAAAAAAAAAACCAAAAAAACAAACCCACCCCTCTATTTAATCCTCAGATCTGTTCAGACATAGTGAACTTATTTATGTATCTAGTCAGATTTAATTTACATTTTCTCACAAACACAACTAAACATCTAAGCTAATGTAGACATTCTCTTCCTCTGCTTTGATACAAAATTAATGGTTCTGGTTTTGGAGAAGTTAATGTTTCTGTGCAGGTAAAACAGTTATAGTACTTCAAAGTAGCACTGTCATTCCCCCTTGGTTTTTAATTTAAAAATTGGGAAACTGTTACTTTCAAAAGTGAGTATTTGGGTTTCTTAGTCATGGTTAGTAATGGAAAATTTTTCTTCTACTTTTTTTCCCTGTTCCTTTCAACAGAACAAGCCTGCCATCTCCGATGTTCTCCAGAAATGACTTCAGTATCTGGAGTATATTAAGAAAATGCATCGGCATGGTAGGTAATCAGAAAACTGTGGTAAAAGACGGGGAGCAATGGTTTCATTTGAGGGCCTGAATGAAAACTTGTTGAGGAGGTCTTTTTGTGTTTGGGGCTTTTTTTATTTTGTTGGGGTTTTTTTGGAGGGGCTCTCTTTTTTTTTTAGTTTTTCCTTTTTCTCTTTTTTTTTCTTCTTTTTTGATTATTGGTTTGGCTGTTTGTTTTTTTTTTAATTATTTGCTGCTTATGCTTTCTTTGCTTTCACAACTCAAGAAGATAAGACTTGGTCAGGGCAATATTCTTTCAGTAAAAGGATTTTCTCTGGACTTTAACCCTTTAAGTATTTTGTGATAGCAATTTTTTTTTTTTTACTTTTGACTGTGAAAAAACCAAAACAAACCCAACAAAACAACTACTTTTATTTTGCTCTTCTCCTTTTCCCTTCGTATCTGAGTTTTCCTGCCTTCCCTGGTGTTACTTAGCAGATCGTGGCCAAATCAGAGTTAGCTGGTTGGCACCTAATCTCTTCCAGCTAAGGGTGAATTGAGAAGAGTTCTTCTCTCCCTTAGAAATTACTTGCTGCTTATAAACCTCTGTGAGCCTCTAACAGTAGCCTACAGAAGGGAACATGTCTGTTTAGTCACTGGTGTTTTCTCCTGCTTCCCTTGGTGTGAGTTAGAAGCAGCACCCAGCAATGGTATGTGGAAATGTTGGAAATGCCTTCATCAGCAGCTCCAAGTCTCCTGAGCTGTTATGAAGCATCTGAGGCTTCTCACAGTGGCTTTAGCAGAAAAGTGCTATAGCCTTAAAATACAAAGAACACATTGAAAGCCTGTCTTGCGTAAGGGTTGTGCAGGCAAGAAAATCCATTATGGTCTTAATTCTGCTTTGCAGGAATTGCTTGCACAGAAGTTGCAGTTGTGGTGGGGTAGCAGAACTTGTAGTGTCTTGTCCCAAAGTGTCTGCCAGAACTCTTGGTGCCAGATGCTGCTGTTATGGCCAAGGACGGTGCTGTTTGCTGCACACGAGGCAGGGGTCATTCCATATGCTTTTAATTTGCTGCTACCAGCAGCTTAAGCCGTTGCTATTTTATGCACTCAAGAGGGCATGCTTTTTAAAAATGGGGAAGAAAATAAACAACCACCAAGCTGTAGGACTTCTTTTCAATTTTTATTCCTGTTACAACGGTTCATTTTTTTCTCCAGAATACAGAATCCCTGTTTTTAACTCCTTAGCCACCATGTTTCCCTGTGCTTTCTCATCCTCCTACCCCCCCTGCCTGCCCATCTGCCTCTAAAGAAAGATAATATGTTTAAGTAATTAGATGGCCTATATCTATTTTAGGAGTAATAAATAACTTTGTCTTTAAAGGAGTCTTTAATACATCATGCATTGGTTGATAGTAAGTTTGTTTGTTTGATGTTTGGTTTTCTTTTTGTTTTAGAAGTGGCCTTAACACCGGCTTGGTTCTGCTTATTGAGCTTAAAAGGGGTTTGTCCTTTCAGCATT
This sequence comes from Myiozetetes cayanensis, assembly GCF_022539395.1. NCBI lineage: Eukaryota > Metazoa > Chordata > Aves > Passeriformes > Tyrannidae > Myiozetetes > Myiozetetes cayanensis. The sequence goes on from NW_026086604.1 coordinate 45,625,962, forward strand.
AGCAGAGCCAGGTCAAGCACATTGCATTAGCACTAAGAGCATCTTTTATTTTTGTAATAAGCCAATTACACTTGGGTTACTTCAGGTCAGTGTATCTAATCATTCGACTTTTCCCACAAATTTCATTTGTGCATCAGGAGCTGTCGAAGATCACAATGCCTGTTATATTCAATGAGCCACTGAGCTTCCTACAGCGACTTACAGAGTATATGGAGCATACATACCTCATCCACAAAGCCAGCTCCCTTTCCAGCACAACAGAGCGAATGCAGGTACGTTGGGTGTGGTAGTTTATGTGAGCTCTTGGTGAATACCTTAGGATTTTTTTTCCTTCAAAGGAGGAACTCCTGTCATTTGCCGCATGTCAAGTTCTCTTTTTCATTAACCAGGTTTGTTTATTTGTCCTGGTTTCAACTGGGATAGAGATACAGTAGCGGGTAGAGTGCTGTATTTTGGATTTAGAATGAGCATAATGTTGGTAGCGCACTGATGTTTTAGTTGTGCCTAAGCTGTGTTTACACTAAATCAAAGACTTTTCTGCTTCTCACCTAGAGAGGAGGCTGGGGGGGCACAAGAAGCTGGGATGGGGACACAGCTGGGACAGCTGACCCCTAGCTGACTAAAGGAATATTCTGTACCATATGGTGTCATAAACTAAGGGAAAAGCTGCCTGGGCACTGCTGTTCAGGAACAGACGGGGCATTGGTCGGTGGGTGGGGAGCCATTGCACTGTCCATTACTTGTTTTGGTAATTTTGATTCTGTTATCGTCATTATTTCCCCCTACTTTTCTGTTCTGTTAAACTGTCTTTATCTCAACCCAGTGATTTCACCTTTTCTTCCCCCCAGTTCTATCCTCCATCCTTTTTGGGTAGGGCGGGGCAGTGTAAGTGAGCAGATATGTGATGTTTAGCTCCCTGCTGGCTTTAACCACAACATTCCTTTTTGACACCTCACAAGGAGCAGAGTACGAAGGGTTAAGATAACAACAGATCTGACCAGACCATATTAAACCAAATTTGTTATAAGCATTTATTATTCTAGTTTAATAGTCTCTGGTTACAATGTTGATTTATTTGCTCTCAGAGTTGCTGCACACGTTCTCAGAGGTGCATTGTGCAACATCTTCCTTGCTGTATATGTTCCCTGTTGCGTTATCACCTCTGAGGGCTGGTTTAAGCTTATCATTTTGCTGTACTTTGTAACACTGTCTCATGATGGAATTGCTGGTGGTGAGTCTGAGCTGGTATTTGTACTCAGCATTGCCATCATCTCCATGCTTCGGGAGCCATCTATAGGAAACTATTCATAGCTACACCTTTTGGCTTTCCTCCTCGGAGAGCCAGTCTAGTGGGGAAGATACCTTCATCCCCTTCTCCTTCAGGCTAATTACAGTAGCTCTTGAGAATTTTGGATATCACTGGGATGTTCAAACCAGCATTTTCCTTTCGCTGTGTTTCCTGAATGTGTTTGAAGTTTTGTTTACAGTAAAACAACAGTTTATGGATACCACTCAGAGATCTGCCCCAAGGCTGGGTAGTTATGAGTGGCAGGATGCATGAGATAGTATGGGCAAGTGCCTATCATTTTGGAATTTCACCCCTAAACAAGTGCAGAATCCTGAAAAACTGGTACAATGTTTGGAAACAGAGAGCAGGAGAAAGAAGTAGTTGAGACAGATTACTACTCTGAAGCAGGGCAATCATGAGAACAAGAAGAAGAAAGGTAACTGCTGACTGGGAAGGAGGAAGATGAATATATAAATGAGGCAGCAACCACCCAATTCCTATCCCTGAGTGAGCTGTGAGATATGCAAAAAGATTTCAGCTGTTGTCCAGGTAAAAACATTGTTACCAGGCAGCTCTGATGTTGGGCTGGTAGCCTGCAATTAGAGGGTAAGGACGCCAAGCAGCTTGGATCCCTTTCTAAGGGATCCATGTTGACAAAGTGATTGGAAAAGGGACACAAGACCTCAGCCTGTGGAGGTGATTTGTGTCAGGTGTGAAGGAAAGGTAACCCTTCAAGGAAGATGTTGTTTTGTCACCCAGGCAAGTGAAGCACCTTGGAGAAAGGTATCAGTACCTGAGGGAATTAGCCCTGCTGGAAGTGATTTGTGATGACCTAGACAACAAGCAGTTATTCAGAGATCCACGTTAAGTCAGGTGCATGCAACTCACGTGGTGGAAGTTTGTACAGAACCAGGACTGTTGTGGTTTAAACCAGCAGGTAGCTAAAACCCCAGACAGCCACTCACCCTCTCCACGCCTCCTCCATGGGATGGGGGATAGACCTGGGGGGCAGAGTGCAGGGGGGAATAATTAATGGAATAATACAAACCAAGTGATACACAGTGCAGTTGCTCACTGCCTGCTGACCAATGCCCAGTGAGTTTCCAAGCAGCAGAAGCTCTTGGCCAGCTTTCCTCTCTGGGTTAAATACTGAGCATGATGTCATATGGTGTGGAATATCCCTTTGGTCAATATGCATCCCGTCCTGCCCGCCCCCACTCTACTCACAGGTGGGGTGGTATGAGAAGCTGAAAGTCCTTGACTTTGTTGCTAAACATTGCTTAGCAATAACTAAAATAGCAGCATGCTATCAACATTATTCTAAATCCAAAACACAGCACTGTACCAGCTATTAGGAAGAAAATTAACTCTATCCCAGCAGAAACCAGGACACTTATCTGGGCAAATGTTTTGGTATTGTGTAATACCCATGACTACTGTTGATTAACTGTGTACTCTCACTCTTCTGAACAGTGTGTTGCTGCATTTGCTGTCTCTGCTGTTGCCTCACAGTGGGAACGTACAGGGAAGCCATTCAACCCATTGCTTGGAGAGACCTATGAACTGATCAGGTAATGAACAGGAGAGTGGTACTCTGTGTTTCATTAGATTTGTCAGGTGGCTTGCAGACTGCACTTTAGCCTGAAAGCTTCCAGCCATTCTAGGAGCTGCTGAAGGTGTTTGCAGTGTGTGTTGGTGTTCACCAGGGCACCTTCCAGCAGAGGAAAGCTACTTAACTTTTCAATTCTGAGCAAGCAAGTGAAATTTGCTGAGCTTAAAAACAAGTTTTATTTACAAAAATTAATTTTTTTTTTCCTGAAACCTTCTGAATGAAAAGATGTGCATGGTACATAAGGGAGGTGTTAGAATTTTAAATATTCATTACTTGAGTATCTAGAATACATATAGGCAATATAGGTCTGCTAGTGTGCAGCTGCACCTGGGGCAGATTTTTCTTTCAAGTGAGGTTTTGGCCTGTGTTGATGCAAAAATTGAAGGAAGAGGTCATTATCAAAAGTAAATATATTGATTCATCAGATTTGGGAGTTCTTGTTTCCTTTTTATATTAGGTCACCAGCTATTTAGAATGAGGATGTTGTATGTATTATTTCATCTTTTGGGTTAGCCTAGGCTTTTAACTAACTCTTGCACTGAGTACAGCAACTATGCACGGGTCCAACTATCTGTTTCTCCTCAGGGAGAAGAACTGCAACTTCGCTATGCTTGATATGTAGATACATGGGTTTGATTGTCCTTATTTTGCAGAGATGATCTTGGATTTAGACTTCTCTCAGAGCAAGTTAGCCATCACCCACCCATCAGTGCTTTCTATGCCGAAGGCTTAAATAATGACTTTGTGTTTCATGGATCAATTTATCCTAAACTCAAATTCTGGGGCAAGAGTGTGGAAGCGGAACCAAAAGGCACGATGACTTTGGAGCTTCTTGAGTAAGTTGATCAGTAGTGATTGCACAGGCACAGTGCCTCATCCCTGATGCATTAAGAGTCCCACAGCTTAAAAATGGACATGTCCAATACCCACATCCTAAAGTCTGATAGCTGATCACTTTGCAGGGAGGAGGGGATGAGAACATGAAAGGAACTGCCATCGTTTCCCCGTATATATTCAACATGCTAATAGTAGCATTAGCTGGGGCCTGTGCCTGTATGTTCTGCAAGTGCTTGGTAAATCTAGCACGCTCGAGTCCTGTTGGCTTTCCTCATGTCTTTCAGTGCTAACAGTGACTGCACTGAAGTGACTGTTTTAAGGAATTGATCAAATCAGTAGGAATAGGTTGATAAACTTCTTACTGACTTACTGCCACGTCCATTTCAAGGCTTGGAACAATTTATAGATTGATGGCTTGTTGCAGGAGTGACATCCAGTACAAAGGTATTTTAACTTTTTCTTCCCTTCCCTTAGGCACAATGAAGCCTACACGTGGACAAATCCTACGTGCTGTGTGCATAACATTATTGTGGGCAAACTTTGGATTGAGCAGTATGGAAACGTGGAAATAACTAACCATAAGTAAGTTAACGGTGTTGTGAGTGCTTTCACTTCCTGCAAGTTTTAAAAGGGAAAAGCATTTGGAAGTAATTAGTGCTCTCTCATTCTGCCCTTAGAACTGGTGAGAAATGTGTACTAAGTTTCAAGCCCTGCGGCCTCTTTGGGAAGGAGTTGCACAAAGTTGAAGGGTACATTCAGGACAAAAGGTAACACCTTAATTCCAAATAGGAAACATATGCCTGCCATTGCTTCTGATGGGAGCTGTAGAGCTAAATGCCTTTAACACAGTCTGTCAAGGGCACTAACCTGCAACAGCGAGGTTGTGAAATGTGCAGCACCAATAATGGAGATTTAAGAGTTACCCTCAGAAGTTGCTCTTTCAAATATTTTTGTCTGAAATTGTGAAATTTTGTCTGAGATTGTGAAATCTCTTTATGCTTCTTTGTAAACTTAATGTGGGGTTTTTTTGACAGCAAAAAGAAACTTTGTGCATTGTATGGGAAGTGGACTGAGTGTTTGTACAGTGTTGACCCAGCTACATTTGAAGCTTACAAAAAAAATGACAAGAAAAGTACAGAAGAGAAGAAAAGCAGTAAACAGGTATTAATGACATAAAGAGGTGGTATCTCCAAAGCACGATAAAACCGCTAAATATTTTATTAGCATTTAAGAGCATTAAGATTTCTTTTCAGTTATCCTCTCTTTCCTAGTAGGATACAAACTGGATTGGATGAGTACCAACATTAAGGGATAAAATGCTTTCTCTTTCTTGGATTTGTATTCAAATTTACCAAAACTTGGTGCGATCTAAATACTGTCAAATTCCTTACTTGCCTCTTCCTCCCAAGTTGCATGGAGGAGATAACATGTCCATTAGTTGGACCATTTCTGATCATGTATTCATGTATGACATTTATATTCTAAGAGAAGGACTTGGGCCTCCTAGAGGCAGAACAGGCTAGTTTCTCATCCTGATAGAACATCATATTTTCCAGCTTTTACATGGAATTTTTGTATTGCTTTCTATTAAATTTTCACAACTGTAGAAATGCTGGCATTTTTTTTCTTCACAATGGATTTTTTTTTTCCTTTTGTGGAAAAAACCCTCATTCATAATTCATCCAAATTTCTGGTACACTTTTTGTTTAGCAGGAGTGATGATGGTGACAACAGCTTGATGAATAACAGCCACTCACTCACACAGTAGCTTAAAACAGGGATTGTTCTCCTTTGGTGACTGCAGCCAGATTTTTTGTTGGTTTGGATGTTGGTAGTTTTTATACTTAAGAAAAAAAAAAACTGGAGAACTCATTCAGGTGGCTAACTCTGAAAGGAGTTGCTCTTGTGCAGGTTTAGATTGTTGCTGTATCTGAGGTTGCTCCAGTGCTTATCATCAGGAGAGTGCTAAAGCACTGGGGATTGCGGCTTCTCTGTGAGTCCAAGAGCTCTAGGGAGAAGGAGCAAAGAAAAACACATCCTTTGTCTTTGTTCAGCTTCCACTTCACGTTTTCCAACAATGCTGAGGATGATTGTTGCTTTTCACTTCAAAAAGAAGCATCCTGTTGCATAAAGCTCAAGCTGCAGTGCTGCTCTGACTCTAGAAGCTTTTTCTGCTCATTTAGCAGAACTATTTCTCTGTAGAAAACCGAAAGCTTGGTAGTGGTAGCTATGAATCAGGTAATCTTTGTTGAATATGTATTCCCACTGCCCCTTGTGTCTGAGGAGCTGATATTTTCTGGGGTTTGAGCATTTAGTTAAGCCAAGTCTCATGTGTAGTGTCTGGATGTGGTTTGTTCCTTCGTGGTAGTGAAGGATTCATTCAGGTGCAGAAGTACACGGCTTTTCAAACTTCTCCTAATTAGAATTTTCAGATATAAGTAGGTAGGTGTTTCCTAGCTATTCCTTCATGCTGCATTGCTACTAATGAAGGATTGTTTCTGTCTCCCTTGAGGGAACCTGCTTAGATGCAAGTCCTTTTGTACCTTGTCCCAGATTTTCCCCTGAATCCCTTTGATTTTTATAGGAATAAAACTTCAGGGAAAAATAATTTTGCAGGAAACTAGACAAGCCTTCATATCTGCAAACTCTTCAACATCAGATGAGTTTTAGTAGACCTGGGGTTAGACCAGGATGCTCTGATTTCTGCTCTGAATGAACTAGAGTCTTGTTTTAAACAAGATGAAGGATTTTGTGTAGATTTTTGAGTGCAAATACATGGAAGAGCATAATGTGAGGCAACAGCAACTGCTTTCACACGTGCCTAGTTGACAGGTTGACCAGAGGTCTTGCTTTAACAAGCCTGTTCATACTCTCCTAGCAATATACTGAAAGGTTGAGTAGCACCGGGCATGAAGTATGGATCATTGTGGCAAGAGCATGTGAAAATCCACGTTTTACCTAGTTCTCTGTAATTTTACGGCATTTTTAAGATTATGTATACAGCAAGGCACAAATTGCAGTGTGTATTGTAGCCTTTCCATAAAAGTTGACTTGGAGTTTGGCACTCTCGTATCAAAGTGTCTTTGTTTTGATATAAGAATAACTTCTCTGATCCGTTCTGTTTCAAATTCCCAATTTCTGCAGGATCGGTCGGTGTCTCTGAAAGGGCAGAACGATAGGTTGTCAGTACAGTTCAGATGTAGTCAACTAAAAGTCCTGTTTGTCCTCCCTAGGAGCTGAAGGACTGAACCTGGTCTGCATGTTGTTCTGCTTACTCTGCAACCTGTTCATTATTAAAAGCACAAGTGAAGTGCTTTGCAGTGAAACAGAATCCTTACTACTACTTCTCATTTTCTTGGAAGCATAACATGTGAATCCTCTCAGAGGACAACTGGGTGCAGGGTTCTGGGTACTGGATGTTTTCAGTCTATTATCTGATGCAGCCATGGAAGAGCAAAGCTTATTAGCAGCAGGATTAAAGCTGTTGGCACGTAGCCAGAGTATTTAAGGCATTAATTGCCTCTAAGTTCAGCTTTAATCTCCGGTGGTCTCTGAAGCGTGCTGCTGTTTTTAGCTGTGATCGTGACGCCAGGTTTTCTTGGGAGAGCCATATTCATTGCCCAGCTTGTCTTTAGTTCGATGTTGTAACATACGCTTATGTGGCGGAATTAATGTCAGCAGCATCAGAGCCCAATTGCTTTAAAGCTGTGCCGAAAGAGGGGGATGGTTCAGAACTACTTCAAGTCACATATACTCTGTGACCACCAATAATTCTCTACTGCCCTAGTAACCCTGGGTAAAGTTCTTCCCTTTCTGGGAAAACCATTTCACAGTGCTGCGGCCACAGCCGCCTCAGGCTGTGTGTCAGACTTCACAGGATACCCTTCCCAGAAGAAGTAATTAATCTAGGATATTTATTTCACATCTGCAGTTTGCCATTTCAGTAGTGTACTGGTTAATGGAAAGGAAGGTTCCTCTGGGCAAAGAGCAGTAGGAAAGGCTTTCTGCTGTGCACAAACTGGGCAGCGTCTGCATTATGTGCTGGCGTTTCTTTGATGTGGAAGGATAAGGAATGTGACTTCTATTCTTCACCTTGAATGAAGCAGTGATGAAGTTAAGTATCAGGCATGAAAATGCTTGTGTTTGAGGAAACAGGACATCTCTGGGGTGGAGAAACTGACACTTCTTAACACATGAACACCCAGCTTTGTAGATATAAGATACTGCTGCAAGAAACTGTTGGTAGTCTTCCATTGGGAGGGAGTTGGGAGTATGTGTGCTATGTTAATGCTATTATTCTTCTTGATAAGCATCTAGAAAAAAAGTAATTGTTGCTGAAATTACTCGCTTTTGGTCAAGGAAATAATTTTCTGTAAGTTCCAGTGTTGGAATGAATTGATGTAAATGGTTCACGACTCCAAAGAACTTTTCTTTGTGTTCTGCCTCTAGGTGGGCAATACTGAGGAGTCAGATGAGATGCCATTGCCAGATTCTGAGAGTGTGTATGTTATTCCTGGAAGTGTTCTGCTATGGAAGATAACTCCAAGACCTCCAAATTCAGCACAGGTCAGCTATGCTTCTCATTATTGAAAGTGTGTGCTATCCTCTTATTTTGTATGTTTAACACAAAGCAAACCCATTTGTTGTCTTTGTCATTAGCAAGTCTGCATTTGCCTGTTTATTACAGTTCTAACTTCATAATGTGGGGTTGTAGGGATAACGGCCACAGGCAAGAATATGGAATTAGCAGAATTTCTCTGGAAAATGGGATGTTTCATGTAGCTAGTGGTATGGGGGCATTTCCCACCTCTTGTCTCCACAGTGTCCCCCACTGAGGCACCAGCCTTGTGAGAAATCTCTTCTGAAGGGCTTTATTAGAGGACAGACACTTGCAGGGATAGACACTCATGCCTGCATGGCACAAGCTGGAGAGCCAATAGGTGGAATACAAGGGTATTGTGTGTAATTGCCAAGGCAAAGAATTGGAACAGAAAAGATGCCCTCACTGGGTTAATCAAGGGGGAAATCTCTCTACAGAAGATAGGGAAAATACCAGTGGGACTGGAAAAAGAAGATAAGACAGAAATAGTGCACTGAGTAATTGGATGCTGGCCTGCTTAAATAGAAGCACCAAGGATCACCTACACTCTGCCTGACAGTGCAGTTTTGCTGGTATCTTGAGCATTCCTATCTTGAGTGATTAAATACGAAAAGAACCCTTGGATGTTTGCTTTTAGGCAGCAGTTTTCTTGTGTATTAAGACTAGCAGCTGGAGACATTGTGAAGTCACCTTTTATCCTTGTCTCTGAATTTCAGATGTATAATTTTACCAGCTTTGCTATGGCTTTGAATGAGTTGGACAAAGAAATGGAGAGTGTCATTCCCAAAACCGACTGCCGGCTACGACCAGATATCAGAGCTATGGAAAATGGAGAAATAGGTAACTTCAGTTATTGGCAAAGGTGGTTTTATTTTTTGTTAAAACTGAGGGACTGGAGAAAAGTTAATAGATGAACAGTTAAAGTGGCTACCCATATGTTGCTTCATGCTGCAAGGCAGCAACTCATTAACACAGCCTTCTGCAGGTTGTGGTGTGCTTCTGGTGGAAGGTCTGTCATCCACCTGTACTGGGGATGGTTGGGATGGAGCTGATTTTCTTCATAGCGACCCAAATCTGGTGCTGTGGTTTGGATTCATAACCAAAGCAGCTGAAAACATCAAAGAAGTATTTGTGAACTTTTCAGTTTGCCTGTTTCCATCAGCCTGATGCAGCAGTGTTTTGATGCGCCAGTTCTGAGAAATACAGTCTAAACTATTAAGGAGAAACTGTAGCACCAAAAGATGCACTTGATGCATAATCATTCTTCACTGAGATTTGAACACTACTGCTGTCCTAGAGTAGTGAATTAGAAATGCATAATGAGACTTTCAATGAGTAGAAATAGTGTGCTTTTTAGAAATCTCATAGAGATTGTTACTGTAGATGCCATAGAAAGTGTCTTCTGACATGCTGTTAAATACTTTGATACAGTGTTGAACAGCCTTCCCCAGGCCTCTCTTGCTCCTTTTAATTTGGCACTTTGCGTATTAAATACTTGGTTCAGAGCAAGTAATTCATTCACAGTAATTTGTCTGTTTAAACTTGAAGTGCAAATAACTATGCTGTTAGCAACAACTGTACTCCTTAATGATACTATTGGCATAAAGGTTGTATAGCAGGTAGTAATACTCACTGGGTTAGTAGCTGGCAGGGTAACTGGGAATGGCTGATAGTAGTAGTTAAGAGAATCATTCTTAGAAGACTAAGATGTGTATGAAATGCTTTTTCTGCATGTTTAGGATCATAACCCATGCTACCTTAGAGCATTAACAAAAAAAATTAAGGGATGCTGCAGAGAGACAATTCTTTGTGGTTTGGAAATGAATATCCCAAAGCTCCGTTGATCAGGAACTAAGGACTTGTAGCAAAATAGCCCAAACCTCAACAAGAAGCAGGTGGCCAGACTTCTAAAATCAATCCTGCATACCTTAATTAGTTTCCCTCCTGAAATAAAATTTATGTATGCTACCTCCCTTAGCACATGTTTGCTGTCATGTAAACATTTTTTTGGGGTCCTCAGGCCATGGATAAACATGCAGTCTTAAACCCTGGAATGCCATTGGCTCATTCTGTGCCACAGCTGGGCTGTCTTTGCTGTTGAGCTAAACCATTAACCTTCAGTGTTATGTAGAAAGCTTTTTAAATGCACAATTTTTACTACTTCCCTTATTTATTTGCTGGGTCAGATGAAGTAATGCCCTTGTCTTATATATTACTCTTAACATCTGTTGTTTTATTTGTGTGTTTTTATTCCTTCAAGATCTGGCTAGTGAAGAAAAGAAGAGGCTAGAAGAAAAACAGAGAACGGCCCGCAAAAATCGTTCAAAGTCAGAGGAAGACTGGAAGACGAGGTTAGTGAGCTTCCCTCTGTGTGTCTGTGTAGTTATGTAAAGATTTGGAGCACTCATCAGGTTAACTGACAGGCTGCACTGGTGACGTGCAGTGTTGTGTCAGCACGAAGAGCAGACATCCATCAGGTCTGGTAGTGCTGCTGTTGTATTTCCTTACTCAGGCTTTGTCTCAGTTCCTTCCTTCTCACTGCTTGCACATTCATATACAAACTGTGTTGTCTTTTCTGAGCACCTCTTGGTTCTGACACGAAAAAGATGATGTCACTGATAGCCGCTCGTAAGGACTGTTGTTGCTGATTAATTTATAATTGCCTCAAATTTGCATGCTTGGCCAAAGAGTAGAGGAAATGCTTCCTCTGGTGAACTTGACAGCTTTCTGCCCATGACTTCTCAGATTAGTGGCTCTGTGCTGAGAGTACTGTGTGCTCAAAGTTGGTGAAATGATTTTATCACCCAGCTATCTGAGTCACTACCTTCTTTCAGAGAGGGTTACTAACTACAAAAGTGAGAGGAGCTAAGGGAAAAGTTAGCTTACAAGGGATCTGCCAGGATGTTTTAGGGATTTTTTTAGTTTTTTGACTCTGAGAGGGGTCAGTTGGGAGCTCTTACATACAAACTAAAAAGAAACTGTGAAAACATGACCAGATGAATCTAGTTTGACCAAAGTCAACTTAGAAGTATAGTAATACATTGACGGTATCTTCACAGAATAAAAATGGTAGGGCTAAACTCTCTATAAGTAAACAAGCTTCATCCCTTCTTTATTAACTAGCTATTTATACACTGTGGATTAAATACCTTTAAAATGTTTGTAACTATAAATCACTTTTTTCTTTTTTTTTTTTCTTTTTTTTAATGAAGTCACCCATCATGCCAGAGTCCCAGGTTTGGACATGTCTGCTTTTTGTCTTTTTCCTCTGCCTGCACTCTTAAAGTGTTTGGGTTTGTTTGCCCTGAGACTGGTGGAAAATAACACCTTTGTAAAGCTTCCAAGTAAACACATTAAGTGCTGGACAGCCTCGCACCTCTCTCCCATTCCTGAATTCAGAGTGGTTCTAGCTCTCATCAAGTGTTTCCAAAGCAAGGGATAACTATAATCTGTTCTTCCAGTGTAACTTAAGGTATAGCTCAAACCACCTGAGGTTGGTATTGGGATTTGGGAAATTTCCATGGGGCAACTCGGAGCTAGGGTTTTCAGGTTATGTAATTAGTGCAGACACCATTCACAAGGTTCTTCCACAGCTGTTGTGCAGATGCTCAGCATGTGTCTGGGGTATCCTTTAAGAACTCTTTGCTTTCCAGGATGTTTCTAAAGCCTTGGCAGAAAATTCCTAGTGTTGAGCTCTTTAGTAGGAATGCCAGGTATGACAGCCTATAAAGGATGAACACTAAGTGTTAGGGAGAGTTGTGCTATGGGGGAAAAAATGTATGCTGTGAAGGAGAACTCTCCTACCTGTTCCTAGAAGGTCATCTGTAGGTCTTATTCTGTAATGCAATATAAACTCAGATTTAAACTACTGCAATTTCCTTGCCACAGAAAAGCAGGCTTCTTGCTTTGTCTAGTAGAGCTCCTCCCTTGTAAGACAGTTCTCCAAATGTGAGTTATTTTTGTTTAAATTATTCTGAATCCATTTTAGAAGTGGAGTCTTGGTGTTTCTCAAGAGGTGATTAATGTTGAAATTTATTATTTTATAAGCTGACCAGTGATCGTAAGTCTTGAGTAAGAGAGATCAGTTCAGTTTTGAAACCCAGCAGTGGTTAGACAAATTGATGAAAATCTGACCCCTCCTTCCCCCCTCACTTACACCTCCAGTGAGATTATCTTATTGCTTTAGGTCTTATATGTCTCTTCCCATTGCTCTTCCTCTTCCTATTGCAGTAGGTTGTCACTGGAGTTGGGGCATGTTGTCCTGACCTGTACAGGTGTTGAAGACACACTAGTGAGGTATTGGGTTGTAGAATTCCTTAACCTGAGAGGTGAGATAACCATGCTTATAGCCCTCTCTCATGGCACATGTTCTGGAATGAGTTGTTACTGGTGAACTGGACACCTGAGCGCACCTGTACACCTCTTCTCTGGGAACAGCTGACTCTTCCTGTGTGGAGGAGAAGCAGTAGTGAACTATATACAGTACTATGAGTGAATGACTTCTCTTGACTTCAATTCACTTAACCAGGACAGCAGCAGAACCATCAGAGTGTTCAAGTGTTCAGTTTGCCACCGTGAAGGCAGTACAAGGCAGTTCTTCCAACACACATCTCAAATCCTCTGAGCCAAGCAAGGCTTGCCTGTTAGCTGCCCTGTGTTCTAACATAGCACTGCAATACTGGTGGCCTTTATGCTTTTGCTTTTTAAAGAGATCAAGTCATATTTTGGTCTGAATGTGCTCTGATTTCTCTTCTGAAAGCTTATGGTACCGTAGAAGGGAAGAGCAGAGTTAAACAGGCTGCCTTGCACACAGATGATTTACTTAAGTGAGTGTGTTCACTGCAATGAGTCATAGAAAGGAAGAGCTGGCTCCTGTGGTCAGTGAGGAGGTGACAGGAAGCTGTGGAACACATTAACCACATAAACAGCTTCTAGCAACTTGGTTTGTGCCATAAACATGGCCTGGCAAAATAAAGAAAGAAGGTAAAACACTCGAGGTCTGGCATTGTGCACTGTTGAGGCACAAGATTGAGTAACTGGGGCCAAACAGAAAGTGGTGTTCAGTAACAGCTGCAGGATTGCCAGGAATATGTGTGGGAGAGGAGAGAGGAGGCAAATTTCTCTGCAGTGGTGGTACTACTTTCCAGTAATATGGCCTTGTAAATGCTCCTTGTGGTAGAGATGGATAGTCTCCCCCACCCCCTGAAAGGTTATGTATCTTCAGAGGTGGGATCTGTGCCTGTGTGTTATATGGTGCCTCCAGATTAGGCAGCAGTGGAGAGGAAAGGAAAGAAATAAGGTGCTCAACTTCAGTGTTTCTGCTAATAACCAGCTTAGTAAAAGCTTGCAAATAACTCCATGCACATGGAATCAGCTGAATCTCAATTCAGGGCATTCAGATGAGCCTCCCAGTGCTAACAGTGCAGTGTAGCACAGTTAAGTTGTAATAACCCAGGACTCCTCCTGCAGCCTGTGGGTGATACTGCGCCTGCACTAAGGGTAGCTGGCACTCTTGTTCTGAGTTAACTGCTGGTGAAACTGAAGGAAAAGGAGCAAATGCACAGGCAGTGGAAACAAGCACAGGTAACCTGGGAAGAGTACAGAGGTGAAGTTTGGTTATGTAGGGATGGGATGAAGAGGGCCAAGGTGAAGCTGAAACTGAACCTGGCAAGGGATGCCAAGAACATCAGGAAGGGCTTCTGGAGTATGTTAACCAGCAAAGGAGGGTAAAGAAGGTGTATGGGCACAATAAACAATGCTGGAAAAGTAGTAACAACAGATGAGGAGCAGACTGAGGGACTCATCAACTTTTTTGCCTCAGCCTCTCTTTCAACACCTCTTGAGTGGACTGATAGCAGGATGGGTACTGGGGTAGAAAAGTACCTCCCACTGTAAGCAGAGATCAGGGTCGTGACCACCTGAGGAATGTGAGTGTACATAAATCTGTGGGACCTGATGAGATGTATCCCAGAGTCATGAGGGAATTGGCTGAAGTAGTTGCCAGGCCACTCTCTGTGATATTTGAAAAGTCATGGCAGTCAGGTAAAGTCCCAGGTGACTGGAAAAAGGGAAACAGTGTAACCATCTTAAAAAAGGGTAGAAAGGAGGATCCTGGGAACTACCAACCTGTCAGTCTCACTTCTGTGCCTGGGAAGGTCATGGAACAGATCCTGCTAGAAGCTCTGCTGAGGCAGGTGGAGAACAGGGCGGTGATTTGAGACAGCCAGCACAGCTTCACCAGGAGCAAGTCCTGACTGACAAACCCTGTGGCCTTCTATGATGGAGTGACTACAGGGGTGCAGAAGGGAAGGGCTACAGATGTCATTTACTGGACTTCTGTAAAGCCTCTGACATGATCCACTACAACATCCTTCTCTCCAAACTGGAAAGAGATGGGTTCAGTGAGTAAGGAATTGGTTAGACAGTCAGATCCAGAAGGCAGTGGTTGATGGCTCAGAGTCCTGATGGACATCAGCGACAAGTGGTGTCCCTCAGGGAAGGGACATGTGTTGGGAACAGTGTTATTTAATATCTTCATTAAGGACATGAACAAAGTGGTCAAGTGCACCCTCAGCAAATCTGCAGATGACACACCTGAAGGGATGGGATGCCATCCAGAGGGATGTGGACAAGCTCAAGAAGTGGGCCCATGGGAATCTCATGAGGTTTAACAAGTGGAAGGTGCTGCAGCTGGGTTGGGGCAATCAATACAGCCAGGGCAATGAACAGATAGAGAGCAGCCCTGCCAAAAGGGACTTGGGGGTGCTGATGGAGGAAGGCTGGACATGAGCCACCAGTGTGCACCTGCAGCACCGAAAACGAACCATATCCTGGGCTGCATCCCCAGCAGTGTGATCAGCAGGTTGAGGGAGGTGATTTTGTCTCTCTGTTCTGCTCTGGTGAGACCCCACCTGGAGTGCTGTGTCCAGTTCTGGGGTCCCCAGCACAGGAATGACCTCAACCTGCTGGAGGAAGTCCAGAGGGCCACCAACATGATTAGAGGGCTGGAGCACGTCTCCCACGAGGAAAGGCTGAGAGAATTTAGTTTCTTCAGCCCAGAAAAGAGAAGGCTTCAGGGTGACCTAATTGAGGCCTTCCAGTACTTGAAGGGACCCTACAAGAAAGACGGAGGGAAACTATTTACAAGCACGTGTAGTGACAGGATGAGGGGGAATTGCTACAAACTGAAAGACAGGAGGTTTAGATTAGGTATTGCGAAGAAATTCTTTACTGTGAGGGTGGTGAGGCACCGGAACAGGTTGCCCAGAGAAGCTGTGGATGCCCCATCCCTGGAAGTGTTCAAGGCCAGGTGGCATGGAACTCTTGAGTAATGTGGTCTAATAGAAGGTGTCCCTGCCCATGGGAGGGGGGTTGGAAGTAGATCATATTTAAGGTCCCTTCCAGCCCAGGTCATTCTATGATTCTATGATGAAGTGCATTGCAAAACAAGGCTTTAAAGAACAAGGGGTAATCTAGATCCAAGGAAATAATATTTTTCTGTTTTCAGGACTGCAGTGCTTGTGGTGTTTACATGTCTTGCAAAAACTGTTACTACTCATGCATGCCAAAATGGTTGTTCACAACTGCTTTGAAGTAAACCTGTACCTGTCCTTTTTTATGCAGTAATCTTGGCAGCCTTAAATGACAAAATACTGATATCAATGGTATCACTTTGGAGACATTCAAGTGATGTGGCAAATGGGGATTTGCCACTAATCTAGTCACTGAAGACGATTTCAAATTCACTTACAAATTTAAAACCAAGAGAGCTCCTGCAATGACTGTAATTATTGCTGAAACTGCTGAAGATGCAGCAAAGCAGTTCTGAACCTCTATAGAAGTGTATGTTAACAGCTTCACTAACATGCTCTATGTTTCCTTGCAGATGGTTCCACCAAGGCCCCAATCCTCATACTGGTACGCAGGACTGGCTTTATTCTGGCAACTACTGGGACAGAAACTACTTTAACTTGCCTGACATTTATTAAAATGCAGTAAGGAGCCTCTGACTGATACAAATAAGTCTTAATCCGTTTTAATGTTTTCCCTTGTTCTACTTATCTCCTGAAAATACTGACATGTTATCAAACAGAATATTAAGCGTCTCTGCAATAAATCTGGTGGTACATGATCTGCAGTCCTAGAGGTAGGGGAATAACTTCTCTGGCTGATGGTGGGTCCTGCGTGGACAAAGTAAGTCGCAGTGATTTTGAGCTGCCCTGATTACACCTATATTAGGTTGTGGTGTATGAGGAATAGAACACCTTGGGCTGTTCTGTGAATACTTTGTTTTGTAGATAACATTGGCACAAGTAAAACTTGTTTTATTTATTGTGACATGGGAATGTTTAAAAGCACACACAGTAATTGCAATATCCTGTAAAATGAAGAAAGGGTGTGTCACTTCTGTAAAGATGTAATTTTTCATAAAGTGACTTTTACTAAAGTAATTCCCTTAAATCCTGCGCTCTGGTCAAGAGATTCCAGAAGAGTTCCTGTCTGTGGAGCATTAATGCAGTTCTTTAAGCTGGTAACATTACTCAGAGGTATTTATTCAATGTTTTGTGCAGTGTGTTTTGAATCTTGCTCTCCTGTTTTGCTACCAACCTTATGGTTTAAGGAATTAAGAGCCATTGAAATATCTACAGATTTGATTTGAACTGCACACTAGTAACAGGTTTTAAAAGAATCTGTTTCATGCACTAGAAGTTCTGGTGCCCAGCACCACTGCAAAAAAGCAACAACCTAATCAGTCCAGGGGCTGGTGGAACATGGCAGGGGGACAGGACTGTGTCTGTACTGTGCAAACTCCCTGGGAGGAAGTCTTGTGCATTTCAAAGGTAGTACAGCACCTCATTGAGGCCTCCTGTGCACAGCTGCTTTACCCCTTTTCAGTGGGGTGCATTCAATCTTAGAGTGTAAGTTTATATTGAACTGTGTACAGAGCTTCTAGAGGGCAACCTGCTCTTTGTACAATATTTTAACTGCTGTCTGGAGGTTAGTGTTAATTGAGTAATTTAATTGCTACTAAATAAAGGCTTCAAAACTTCTTGCACCTAGTCTAAAGTGAGTGATGTTTGACAGTGCTGACCCCTTCTGAGTAAGCCTGGTCCAAAAGCTGTTGCAATGAAGATGGATGGTGTGCTTCCCTGTGCTCCAGGGACCTCTCTTCTCCTTCTGGGGCGGTGGGGATGGTTGGGGAACTGAGATGTGGCAGCTCAAGTCTTCAGGGTGGACTTCAGGGTGAAACTGTTAATAAGGCAATGAGATGCTTTCTGTTTTTATTCTAGGCACCACTCAAATTACCCAGGTGTGATGCTGAGACATATAAATAAGGGAAAGCCTTTTCTATGGCAGCCTGTCATGTGAAGGCCCAGCTCTCACAGTGACCCACAGATGCAGAAGTTGAATACCTGCCCTGTCTGTTGGAAGTCTCATCTCTTGCACTCACACCTCTACTCTGGCCAGTGATTCCTGAAGTCTGTCCTAATTACTGTGGGACTTGCAGGTGTGAGTGAGATCTGCAGAAGCAGCCTCACTGTGGGTCAGTGCAGGCCACACAGCACTGAACACTCACTGCTAAGAAAAACACAGCATTTAGGTCCTGCCTGCCCCCATGCATGCACTGTGTCAGCACAGTGAAGAGGCTGGGCTGCTCTTCAGTGAAACAGCTGCAGCAGATATGTCAGTGGGCACAATTCACACAAAGCTAACATTTGGGATGTTGTGCATGGCAGTTCTCATTGCTGGCCTTTTTTTTTTTTAAGCATTTGTTTAACATTATTTGATTTATTACAATGTAAATTCCATCTCTCCTGACCTCTTCCTGAAGTCCAAACAGCCTCTTTTCTCAACCAGGTTAAAAATTAACATGAACTCAGAAGAAAGTGCAATAAGAACTACTTTTTTTGCTACCCAAATGTACTCTAAGGTGAGTGTATTTTGCCACACAAATATTACACAAATGCTAAAAGTTTGGGCTCTGGGCATAAAGATGTGTATAAATGTGAGAGTAAAAACTTGGGTACTTCAGACTAAAACCAGAGCAGGACTAGTACTACTGACTAATTGCAAAGTGTAACAAGCAGATGAAGGTGTTTGGTTTTTACTACTAGAAGCTTAATTTAACCATTTTCAAAATAAAGTAAGGTTTGAGACAAGTGGTTAAACAATTTGTCATATGTAACAGACCATACACAACTCACGCAAGAAGCAAGCTCGCTTCTTCAGGCACGGGGGTCTGATGTAATGGTAACCTGTCCTTCTAGTACTGTTAACTTTCTGCTGGAGCACTTACCCCTGTGTGCTTACTGCCAGCTGGTGAGTGTATCTTTGCAGACATCACATCATCCAGAAGGACAGCAACTGGGAAAACACTGGGCATGCATGGCTTAGCTGCACCAATTAGAACTCGGGCTTGTGGATTTCTCATCAGCTGGCCTGGCAGCTGGGAATGTTGTGAGTCTCCTCCTAGCACCTGAATCTGGCTGTGCAAAGACAGCAGGGCTAGAAACAAGCTTCCAGTCCTGTGTGTTCTGACCATCAGAGCCCACGAGAACAAAAGATGGAGAATTTCCCCCACCCTTTTTCTTGAATCACATGAATTGGAGCAGAGACTTATGACAGCTGAGTGTTGTTATCTTTTCCCCTGGAAAGGCTGAGGGTTGCCCAGGAATAAGGAACACCAGCTCCAGCAGGAGGGAAGGCTTTGTGGTGATTTTTGACCTCGTCTCATGTAAGTTAGGCAACCTAAGGTCCATACTTTAGAATGTGACAGTGGCTGTTCTGGTCAGCTGAGGCTGTGAATAAAAGGACAAAAATAAGAGTGCTGGCATTAGGAGCAGTAGGTTCCAGTCATATTGTAAATCCTTATGCCTAAAACAAACATACCTACACTTGGCAAAAGCAAGCATGTTGGTATGTGGGTAACAAACACCTGCAGCCTAGAAAAAGTAAAAACTTTTTATGGTCAAAGCAGAGACTCTTTTGTTTGGTACTTCTGAAACTGAACTTCCTTAACATCTGGGGTTTTTTTACAAAAAGCCAGTGTTAATTTACAAATCTGCCTCAGCTTAGCTCTTTTCTACAGAATGCTTTGCTGAGCCCTCACAGCTATATCAGAAAAGGGCTTGGACAGATTCTGCCATTCCAGTGAGAGTTGGAGCAGGGCAGCTCCACCCTGGAAGATTTCTCCAGCTGAGCAAGCGATGAGCTGGGCACATGCCACCACAGGGAAGAGATGCTGGTGAAGGCCTCACCAAGAAACATGAGCACCAGCTCTCTTGGTCTTTGTGGAACTGATGACCAGTGCTTAGCCCACTCAGCCCTGCTGCAGAAACTCACCAAGACCAGCCAGCAGAGGCAACCTCCACCATTTTTTTTTCTAAATGGAAAAACTCCTATGTCAATGCTGGAATAAAAGTTCAGGGAAGGAGAATTAAAACTAGGGCTCCAACTAGTCACCTCTCTTTGGTCACATGACACATGTGTTACATCTTCTTCAGTCTCTTAACACCTGCTTCAGAAAATAGGGTTTGTTTTTAGCAACACTTTTGGCATCAGTGGGCACCTTCCCATCACTCTTATCTCTGCCTGTTTGCCCTCAGGAGCGCAGCAGTTCTGCCTGCAGTTAGCCACAGCTCTTGGACCAGAAATCTCTTGGTAGTGAAATCTAACGTGCACTGGGGCCAAACAGACAGTGTTAGTTCAGTAGTTTCTTAGAAGTCATCACTGCCCTGCACTGCACTGGCAGAGGTGATCTTCCATTTATTTACCTCTGATGAAGCTGCAGAGCTGGAAGCTGGACCAGAAAGATGATACAAACACCCAGACTTTCTTACCTAACAAGACATAAACTTCCTCAGCTGATTCCACTTGTACTGCAGATTCTATTCTCTGAGGATGGCACACTAAATCAGGAGCAGATAGACCTAAGGTTGTAGCACTGGAGCCCTGACCAGCATTGAATGGCTGGCTCAATCTTTAACAGATGATGTGTTTTGTCTACCAAGGGAATTATTATTTTCTTTGGAAACAGCTCTGTTAAAGGTTGAATCTCTGCATCCATAATCAGCTCATTCCAACACAGTGATACAACCTCACTTAACGTACTTAAAGTAACCTCAGCTTCGTTGCAGGAAAGTAGAGCCTGCAGTGGATCTTTAGGAGCAGGTGATGATTCTTCCCACAAGAGGCCTGAGGAAGCTTGAGTTACATCATTTGTTGGGACATCAGCCTTTCCATCTGAAGGCCTTAGTTCTCCAGCTACAGGACTGACAGTTGGACTTGGTTGTCTTAGAGGTCGTTCCCAACATTAATGATTCTACGATTAAACCTTTTACATTAAGCACACCAGATAAGCCAGCTTGAAAACCACAGCTCTTCTTTGCAACACTTCAGAACTCTCTAGATTCATAGAAATTATTTTAAATGCATAGATGGTGACAGTCTTGATTAGCTGAACTGACAGGTATCCCAATGAAGAACAGCGTAAGACATGACCAAGTTTTAGATACAAAGTGAAAAATAGCTTCTAGAGTACTTACTTACCAAGGGAAGAACACAAGAGAGTATTTGTGGGATGAAAACAGTGTCCCATCAGATGGATTAATAAAACCTTCAGCACTGAAAAAAGCCAAACCAAGCAGTCTGGTTTCTAGCATGATTAGCAAGTGCTGACCATGGGTACAATTAGAGGGGAAATTTAGGTTAGATATTGGGAAGAAATTTTTTACTGTGAGGGTGGTGAGACACTGGAGCAGGTTACGCAGGGAGGTTGTGGATTCCCCAACGCTGGCAGTGTTCAAAACCAGGTTGGATAAGGCAAGGCCTTGAGCAACCTGGTCTAGTGGGAGGTGTCCCTGCTTCTAGCAGGAGGGGTTAGGACTAGATGATCTTTAAGGCCCACTCCAACCCCTGGACATTCTATGATTCTATGTAAAACCAGCACTGTAGCAGTAGAGAAGGCAAGTCTTTAATACACCATCACAGCTCAGCACTGAGCTGTTCTCTGAATGACATCAGAAATTATGAGAGACATAACTCAATGCATGACAGAGTTAAATCCTCCCTGAAAAAACATTATTCTGCCTGCCAGCCCAAGCCAGCTCAGACCCATTTATAATCTGTCACTATCAGGCAACACCGTGGAAAGGAAAGGCTGCCTTGCAGCTACACAAACCAGCTAGCTCCCTACTGGTGCACAGTGAGTCCCAAATCCCATGCTAGCACTCTGGGTGGGAGACTCCAGAGGACACCTTGCTTGAGCTTGCTAAGGAGTTCCTCTCTGATCATCCCCTCTCATAACAAAGTTATGTGACCACAGAGTAGCAGATGCACAAAACAGAGGGCTGCATGAGGGACCTTTATTGGAGCTTAGTGTATGTGCAGGAGTCAGTTCACAATTACACAAGCAAACCCCTTTCAGGCATCAGACAGAAAATTTCTGAATTATGCAGCCACTCTCCATCACACTTGAAAAGTCACGACAATCAGGCAAAGTCCCCAGTGACTGAAGAAAATGGAGTAGCACACCCATTTTTAAAAAAAGATAAGGATTGTGGAAGCTACTGACCAGTCAGCCCATGCCTGGTAAGATTATGGTACAGATCCTCCTGGACAATACATCAAAACACAAAAAAGACAGAGAGGGGGTTTAAGACAACCCATACAAGCTGGAGCTTCACCAAGGGCAAATTGTGCCTGACTGATCCAGTGGCCTTGTATGATGGAGTGACTCCATCAGCGGAAGAGCTAGAAGCGTCATCTACCTGGACTTCTGTAAGGTCTTTGACAGTCCCCCACAACATTCTGGCTACTAAACTGGAGAGATACAAGTTTCATGGAAGGACTGTTAGATGGATGAGGAATTGGCTGGAGGTGTAGGAACCAGCAATATGTGGACCCTCAAGGGTCTGTACTAGGACCAAAACTTAAATTACTCTTCAATGACAGTGGGATCAAGTGCAGCCTCATCAAGTTTGCAGATGATGCCAAGCTTAGTGGTGCAAGTGATTCACTAGAGGGAAGCGATGCCATCCAGAGGGACCTGGACAGGCTTAAGGAGGGGCCCACACAAGCCTCACAAAGTTCATGCAAGGTCCTGCACCTGCCCTCAGCATTCATGCCCTGTGAGCTGCTGCCTTTTTTCCCTTCCCACACGAGCATGAAAGCCGCTCCTGCTTTCTGCTGCTGACTTGCCCAACACACAGCACAGGCAGAATCCTTCTAAGGAATTGCCTTTGCTGAAACCCAGTTTCCCTTATTAGTAACCAAACCAGAGACATTCCTTTCCAGCACAGGATGAGGGTAACTTTTCCCTCATGGCACACTAAATCAGATAGACCTAAGGTTGTAGCACTTGAGCCCCTGGCCTGCATTGAATGGCTGCTCAATCTTTAACAGATGGTGTGTTTGGTCTACGAAGGGAATTACTATTTTCTTTGGAAACAGCTCTGTAACAGCTCAGGTTATGATGACATTATGCAATCTAATGCTGCAACCTGCAGAAAGCAGAAATTCTGCAGCCCCATCCCATCCCCTCTGCCAGCTGTGGTGGAACGGGTGGGTGCACAGACCCATCACCTGGTTACAGCCTGGCCTTGTAAGACAGGTGACATACAACACCCAAGGGATTTGAACCAACATAAACTGCAAAATACAGCACCTGAGAAGCAATGTTCCTTAGTGGCCTCTGGCAGGAGCTCAGAGGAAACAGCTGGGGACTGTAATCTCTTCAGCCATGGCAGCTACACTCAAAAAGGAATGAGATTATTCCTTATTAACGGCTCCACTTGTATTGCAGGACCTTATGATTGCAAGGGCAAACCCTGAAACCCCAGCGGCAGGGGCTGGTGATACTTGCTTTCCTTTAAAGAGTTACACATTTGTAACAGAATACTCTTAATTTAGAATGACCTATCGCTTTCAAGTTCATTCATGGAAAAGTATATTAATGGTAAACTCACCACGAAATGCTTCTTCCAGAGAAGAATCCTTAGAAAGTAATTTCTCGGTCTTTGGTCCTGGAGAGTGACAACACAGACCATTAATATTAAAAACATCAGCTATTAATGTTATGACTTATGAAATTAGGAAGAATAGCTTTTCTATAGAAAGAATAAGATATATTTCAAGAAAAAGATATATATATGAGAACTAGAAATTTTATCATTTTTTGATAAAATGATAAAAATACGAAGTAATCCAAAGTCTGGATTTCGGTGTTGAGAACATATGGACAGAGCAGGACTTCATAAAGGCACTACACATACCTGGTAGTCATGTGGTTACTTCAAAACCATCCTCACTGAATACACAGCAGAAGATAACTTGTAAATTTGCTTCTTTGGAAAACTTTCAAAACTCTAGGTCTGCAAAACTCTGCACAGCCAAAGTTTCAAAGACACTTAAGTACAGATGTCATAAACCACAGAAAAATATATTATCAGAGGTAACAGAACCACAATATCTATTAATATTTAAAAAGGCTGCAGGCCCTAACATAAAATTGTGTCTTGTCTGAAACTTCAGAGCAGCTATATTAAAAAATATGTCTGGAAACTAATTCACTGTGCTGGAACTTGAATGCTGGTTTTGGAAGCCATGGAGAATAATGTTATCAGCTACTTCACTGACTCATGTCCCCCTCTGGCCCCAAAGGGAAGAACCTGTCAGCCTACGACCACTCTGCCCAACTGAGGCCATTACCTTTGCCCTACCACCTTTTGTCAAATCAAGGTCACAGATAAGCCATATTTTTGTACCAAAAAAAGGATCAGGTCAATCATTAACTGGGAAGAAGTCTATGTCCCAGCAGTACAGCTACCTTTTTTCAATACAGTAAACATACTGCTTTTAGTGAAAGACTGCGAGGTGTTTGTTATACAAACGATTTTGCTCAGCAAAGTCTGACCACCTCTTTGTCCCTCCCTTCTCAAATCTTCAACTCAAACCAGTTGTTTTTCTTCTCTTAACCTCTTCCCCTCTGCCCACCTGGGCATCTCCTGTAGGTAAGCACAGCTTGCCAGAAATTACTGAAAAACACTGAGCGTAAATTCCTGAGCACAGCAATTTACTTGACTGGAACACCATCTCCGGAATAGGTTACATCAAAGGACATGCAGCTTTTTGGAAAAAGCAGCACTGGAAAAATTAGGGCTAACAGTAAGACAGCTGCACATGAACTCCTCGTGGCTAAAACATGCTGGTGGTTAAAACACAGAGGCTAAGTAGGCCAGGGAAATCTTGAGTAACGAAGCAAAGGGGTTCTGAGCCGAAGCAGGGAAGAAATATGCAGCTCTAATGTGCACCTACCCTGGTAACCTATGGTGGGTCCAGCTGTGGGGCCCAAACATACATTAAAAAAGTGGTCAGAAATAGAAATAATTCGGCATTTCATTCTGGAAAGCCTGCCTGAAGTTGAATTTCTTACCATCTGATAGGAAACAGGGGTGGGCTGGAGAAGAGGGGCAGTGAGTGGGAGTAACACTTTTCACCATCTCCTAACATCGGCACACTTTTATAACTTCAATTGAACAAGTTTTGAAGTTCAGGGAAAATGCAGATTCTCCAGCATTGTGACAAAGTTAGGCCTTTTGTACAAGAACCCAGTCTTTTTTTCTGGTGTATCTTGTACACCAGCTAATTTCACACAAGAACGTGCTTTGCCACAGTATATAGACACTTGGAGCAGAAACAGTAGCTTCTCATGCTTTCTGAATCTCTGTATAAAATACCATATTTTAATTGTTCTTTGATCAAAGGGAACGAGAATTGGAACTTGCCTGTGTATTTCCATATTCTCTAAGTCAGTTTTTCCAGATAAAAGCAGTTTTTGAAGTATTTTCTAGCTCACCTCAAGACACATGAATGCAACACAATATTGCATAACCATCAACTCAAACTGTAATTAGCAGTGAAACAATTGCCTTTTCTGCCCTTTTGTTCTAGAATTTATAGAAAATAAGTTGTCATACAGCTCCTTCAGGATTAAGGATCAGAGTCAGCATACCTGTACCTCTTACTCCTAAATTTCAGTGGAGTCTATTACTCCTAAATTTCAGTTTTCCATTGTGGTCTACATTGCCTGAAAAGCTTCTGGCAGATGACACTGGCTGCCCAACTGCCTTAAAAGACAGATAAGCATAAATTTATTTCCTAATGTTAGGTTTAACATTACCTGTTTTGGGATTGCATAACTTCTTGTGAAAGGGCTTCCTTCCGCTGTTAGTATTTCGTCATGATGGCTGGGAAGGGAATCTGAGAGCTGCTTTCACCCCACTGCGAGGTTTGACTGGCACCCTCTTCTGACACCACCACGTACAGCCCCCTACACCAACCTAACACTTGCTCCTGTTCAAACTTCAAGCAGGCACAGAGCAATCTTTAAACATGAGTACAATCAATTGTTGGAAAGACAATCACGTTGTTTGTTGTAAATTGAAAAGCAATTCAATACAGCATTTGGGGAATTTTATTGAGGAATAAAGCATAACTAGAATATGAAACAAGCATTCAAAGTCAGAGAGAGGAGAAATTAAAGTGCTTGCTTTAGAGTAAATTAGAAACATTTTTCAAAGGTGTAGGAATACAACAAATACAATTGTATGTGGTTCTTTAATGAAGAACAAGTGAATTTGATGTCTTAAAAATGTCTCTTAAACCTTTTTCACTCTACGGTTGTGCTTAACATGACATGTATCTCACTTTTGAAACCAGAAGACTGTAATTATACTGGAAGAACAAAGACTAGAGGTAATTGCTGACTAGAAAACTTAGTTACAGAGTCACTTGACATCCCAGAAGTTTTCCCAATACTTGGTATCATCTTGTTCAGGAGGCCACCAATTAAAAGACAAACTCAAGGAGCAAAGGAACAAAACTCATGTCCACATTTCTTTTAATTTTACTCAGAAATATAAAAGTGCAAGTTCTGTAAATTAACAACATTTACAGTACATCACAATAAATATGCCACCTTGTGACGTCTAAAAATTCTAGTTATTTATTTGAAAGGAGTCATATTGAGATAAAAACTGCATCAACATCAACAGAAAATAACCTGTCCCAGTAAAGATGGCCTTAACATATTAACTAGCAAGATGCATATTCCATTATTGCTATTAGACCATGCCTCCGAGTTCCAAAGTATAAAAACCTGACAGTTAACACAAAATACCGTTGAGATTTTTCTCATCACAGGCACAATCTAACATAAAAAATAATTTTGCAATTTACAATGTAGGAGATTCTCCTACGAGGAGAGGGAAAAAATAATTCATACAGAAACATACAGTTGTGATGATTTGCTAAGCCCACAGAAAAGCTGCAATTTGCACAGAGTTATTAAACTGTTACATGAACATATAGTGTCTTTCCCACTCCTGGCCTGGTGAGAACAGGCCTTTTAGTAAATTTACTACAATTTGCCAGCTACCTCCAAGTATGCAGACCTTAAATATCCCAACACAAATCGCATGCAGGTGCTTTGTGTCCTGAACAGCCTAGGCTCATATCATATTTAAGAAGTGTAAAGGAATTTTGCCAGTAACTGTACTGTTTCCAGCTATTTACCCAGAATAGATTCTGTCTCTGATTGCAAAACATTAAAAATCAGATAGGACAAAATAAGATTTCAAGTACCTTAAAGCCCATTTTTAAAATAATTTTTTGAACTCTAAGCAGTCACTATGTATATACACAATATATCGTTTTCTAGTCAGTACTTGTTTGGATTGATCAAATAAAATTGAATGCTCGTTTATGCCTCATTACTGTCAAAATGGAATAAAAAAACTCCGGTGCACTATCTGTAGCACACCTAGATTATAGAAAAATAAAACTGCTTTTTTTTAAGAGTCCCTCCTCTCCCTCAGGAACCGCAACAGAAGTGTTTACCTGCTCTAGGAATGCCTTTCATAGCAGATCTGTGTATTTCTAGAGAGAAAAAAGTGTCTCAACCATTTCATTTGGCTTACCAAATAGGACATTACTTCCTCCTCCGTATCAGTCTTGCTTTAGATGTAACCTCAAAAGCAAATCAATGAAGATTAGGCGTGGGCAAGGTCTAAAACTTTGGCAACGTGCTCTCCAAAAGGTAAGAAATAAAAAAAGAGTTTAAGCTACAGAACTGTTTAAGGCAACCTGACCAAAGTAAAGATAAGGCTTTTAGATAACTCTTTCCAAGGATATCTAGTTTTCTCAGCTTTGCAAAGTAGCATAATTCATCTAACTTTCTGGTCAGATTTCCATTCATAAGCTTCTTTTAAAAAATATTTACCTTCCTAGAATATGGTATTAACTGAATATAAAACGAAAGGATATGCTACGTATTACAGGCAACATAAAAAAAGCTACAGATAAGCACACAGGTGGCCAAGTATTAAAAATTATATGGTCATGACAAAAGTTTTAAGCTCTCTGAGGTATATCTTAACCCCACAGGTTTGAAATACCATATCGAGACTCAGGATATCGTAGTATTGGTGTAACTACCAAAGCAAATTTTTGAGTTTGTGGTTTGGTTTCTTTTTTTTTCCTTTTTTTTTTTTTTTTTAATACCTGTAAAGGTCACCGCTACAAAGACTGAGCAGCTTGAATGAAAAATACGTAAAATTACTGTATCTGGCCTGTGTATTTTAACATTACATTCAGAAAATTAAGAGTGGAAATAAGAACTGCTCATGTTGTAACTGCATGTCCAAGTATTTGGCTGGAATGTACCAGAAGCAGAGATCATAAACATTGACATAAATTCATATCACAAATCTGAGCTGGGTTGGGAAGGATGAGACAAAAAATGGAAGGGAATGAGAGGTTTAAAATTCACACATGAGTAATCATGAGGTAACTAACATAAGCCACTAAAATTTAGTAAGATCTGCTTTTTGTGGATGAACAGTTTTCCTCCTCCTGTGTATTGGCAAATGCTTAAAGCACAAGAAGTATTCTGACCATTTCCAACTTCAAAATTTACACCAATTACTTTTATTGTATTACTCTAATCAAACCAGAAGTGCTCCCCTTGGCATATTTAGATCTAGATCTGTTTTAAAAGGTAAAAATCACACTTGCCAATAGTGTTAAAGTAAATTATGTGTGCTTATTTAGGCTCACCCACAGTTATGAGCAGTTTGTGTTCAGCTTGGTTTAAATAAAATAAAAAACAATGAGTTAAAAACACAAGGTCACTTAACCTTCTTCCTGGTTGATTTACCTTTAGTGAAAATTGCAATGTTTTAATAAGCCATACCAACTCTGACCATACTGGGAAAGTGTCTCTGGCACAAGTGGTTTTCAGAAGAAGAGCTGGTCTTCCCAACAGCTCTTTCTTCTGCTTCATCTTAAAGTGCAGAAACTGTGGGAAAGGATAACAAGACTTGCTGTTTGTCACTGTGGAACTACTTCCCTTAGAGAGGCTAAGGCTGCATGTATGCGGACGTGCAATCTGTTCTCAAAGTCATAGCCAGAAAATTCCTCCTGGGGGGAAAAAAGTAAGAAAAAAAACACCAAACATATAACTGTTAGCCTCCTTCACTTCAGGACATGAAGACAATTTTGCTACTAGTGCTTAAGAAGTCATGTTACAAAAGAGTCTGAAAGAAAAGAGGTGAACTGGAGATTGAATGTTGCAATATCCCACATTACCCAAAGCAAAAGAATTATTACAGATATTCAAAAAGCTCTAGCCCAAGGCAGGAACCAGTTGGAACTGACAAGGAGTGGAGAGCTGTCATTTTCAAAATTTCTGTGGCAAAATCTTAGTTGAAAAAAGTAAGGTTCTAACAGTCCAGGAGAGGTCACTAATGTGGGCTCTGTGCTATGATGGACCTAGAAATACATACCTATGTAACATACATAAATGTAGATCATATACATTAATTCATATCTACATGATAGTGTTGTAGGTTATAGGTGAGGGACACCACCATTTAACATCCATCCCGCCTGCCCCAAAACCGCAAAAACAGAACCTCCCAAATGCCCTCATCTCAAACAGCTAAATTTGAAAGTGCCTTGGTTTTTACCTTGGCTTGGAGCAGTAAGGTTTTGCCTCTTGGCACAGTCTACAAAAAGACAAACACTGCATTAGAAACACATAAAAAATATTACAGAAAATATCTTAAATAAATGACATCGTGAGTCTGGAGTAGCACCTCTATCTCGAAAAAAGGTTCTGAGCAGACAAAAACCTCTCAAATTATGAAATCAGAAATATTAATGAGGCACCCAAGACAGTATTACATATTTCTAGTGTATAGAAAAGGAAAAATTACAGCTTTAAATGCAAGTTGCGGCCGATCATGCTACAAAAACGTACAAGGGAACAAACAAGGCTACAAATAATTGACTAATTGATCATTACAATAGGTTTTGTTTCTTAATTAAAGTGTAGGCCATTTATTTACAAAAC
The DNA here is from genome assembly GCF_022539395.1 of Myiozetetes cayanensis. Classification (NCBI taxonomy): domain Eukaryota; kingdom Metazoa; phylum Chordata; class Aves; order Passeriformes; family Tyrannidae; genus Myiozetetes; species Myiozetetes cayanensis. The sequence continues at coordinate 45,655,711 of NW_026086604.1, forward strand.
AAGTTACTCGATACTAAGCATTAAGAGTTGTTCCAAAATTCTCAATTTCAAACTCTTATGGAAAAAAAAAATATTTGCAGATTAATATTTACTGCTGAGAAGCTGCTGTTTTAATTCTTATCATACAAGACATTTTTACTTTAAGCCTTACAAATAAATAAGATGCAGAAAAATGAAGTTCCCTTATTCAAATGTACCTAAATATGACTATATCTAGTTATATTGGTTACATTACACTCAGTGTCTAAGACAACTACAAAAAAAATCTGTAAATTTCAAGATTTTAATATGGTTACATCAAGAAGAAGTTGATTAGAATTCAATTTAAAATAACAAAGATGATCCAGATGACATGGTAAATCAAACATGTAATTATGCTTAACAAAAACTTCAAAGAGAAGTAAATGTAATACCAGCATGGGTTTTATACTAAAATGCATATTGATATCTCTGTTGCTCAAGTCTGTAATATGCACTGCCTCTCGTGTAAATGTGGTTTATAAAATCCTATTCCTTTCTTAGCCATTACAGAGCTCTACCAGGACACCTCAGTTAGTAAATGAAATTTTCTATAAACAGCATCCACTCACCTCTAATTCTAGCTCTTGCTTTTCCCTTACCTCACCCCACTCTATTCAAGTTCAGCATCATTCATCTCCTCATTGAGTGCCACAAGAGGGAGTTTTCTGCATGTCCTTCATCCACTAAGCACTACCACAGGTGCCCTGCAGAGCTACAAGCCAAGCTTGTGCAGCCGTCAAAGACCCAACAGGAGGCACGTTTGGTTACTGTGTGCACATACAACAAGTAAAGCAGGAGGAAGGAAGGACCGCTCTAATATTCTCCAAATAAGAACATAACTTCATTACCCAACACACCTTTTCTTTAGAGTAAACCTGACATTATCAAATTTAAACATGAACATAGAAAAAAAGGCAGCAAGAATAATACAGGACTCAGACCTCCCCTTCCAGGCTTCAAGGCCCAGCTCTAAGTCTTAGGGCAGTAGAGTTTTCAAAAGCATTTTCTAATTCCGTCCTTTGTCATGACAATCATCTTTATTGAAAGATTTTCCTTTCCTTCCTGTTTCAAGGGAAAGGTTCAGCTCAGAATGATTAAACCTGACAAGATCAAAACCAACTGAAAACAGAATCTTAAGAATATGAGAAACTATCAACACAACTACTTCTTAAGAATATGAGATATTATCAGCCCAACTACTTCATACACTACATACAGTGAAGGGGCGTTCAAGTCACTACCCTGTAACCACTTCCTCTAACTTTCAATCTGATTAAGGACGTACTACATAAGGTGGCATGAACTCCAAGTAGTGCTGTTACACGTTTGAGGAGGGAAAATAGCACACATGCACAAGTGGTGCACAAGCTGCTCTACTTGTAGGTGCAAAGACCTGAACAATCAAATGTATCATCAGCCAAGTCATTTGGACAGTCTGAAAACCAGGTGGATTATTTTCCTCTTCATCCTGAACAACAAAACCCTCACCACTCTGGGTGAAAGTCAAAATGTCCATACAACGATCTTTAATGGAATTTAAATGACTGAAAACACTTGCTATTTTAGGAAGGCATCAAATGCTATTTGGAGAAGATAACTACAAGCAAACTTTGAGCTTGAATGGCATCCAACAGGGTATTAAATAGGTAAGAAAAGGACTCTAAGCATCCAACATACTAAATACCATCTGCAGACAAGAAATCCCCGCCTACCCAAGTCATTCTGGCCAGGCTTTTTTTGCCACCAGCAGCAGGAACACTCTCTATATTGAAAAATAAGACATTGTTACCTTAAATGCATTCCATTTCTTGGACTGAAAAAACCCAAAACCTAAACACAAAACGGTAATTTTCTTTACAGTAGGTATAAAACAAATTTTTAAAACTTCACATACATTATCACCTATAAATTTTGTTTCATTCTTTATATAGTGGTATGCTGACTCCTTATGCTCATTTTAAGAGTTTAAAAACAGGTTAAGCTATTACCTCTGGATTGTCTAACAGAATACAGCCAAGTTCATAGCAAGCATATGGCTGGACGTACAAGTTGCTTTGACGGCAGAGTTCATCTTTTGCAGCTCGCTGAAAGTACTGTAAAAGTGAAAGGGAAAAAAGAAACAAAAAACTGCAGTAATTCATTAAAACTGACTGTTTGATACTTCAAAACAATGCAGAAGCACCATTCAACTTTAAGCATTAGAAATTAGCCAAAGCTAAACTGAGAATACATAAAAAATTTACAACAGTAGAGATGCCTATGATGTTTTTACCAACACTACTGTGTCAAGGCAAAATAACTTGTTTAGATTTTAGCAAAGTAAATATATTGAGTGCTTCAAGAGTTTTCCAAGTTCATATTGAAAAAATATTAGATCTAACAAGGAACTTTAACATCAGTGATGAAGTACACAGATTATTTAAGATATGCTTGAGAGAAATGAGAAGGGGGTATTCAAAGTCAGCATCTTACTGCTTATGTGAATTGCATTCCATTTTGGGGAGGAAAAAGGAAAGTTGTGCCTACAGAGCAAAATCTGAAGCAGTGGCGAATTTTTTCTTAGGTATGTGTGCTAAATATCAAACCTCTCAGTGTCCAGTAGTCCTGGAGAAGAAGTAGCAAACGTGTGCTTTCAAAAGGTCAACCTCCAAGGTACTTTTTTTTAAAAAAAGATTAATTTTCATTGTTGGACAAAGTAAATCTAGCACAGCAAGAACTTTGTTATAACTTTTACATTCCTAGCTTTCCCTTAACTCTTTCTACTACAAGCCACAGTGGCTGCCATGGTCATTCAGCACAGTGAACTACTTTTACAACACCAAATATAATGACAACATGCTAAACCAAAAGATTTTAGAAGAACCTGTTAGAATTCACAGACCAGAATGATCACCAGCACTGAAAACTAATGACTTGCTTAACACTCTTACTCAACAGTATTTACTGTTTAACAGATTAACTTGTAAAACAGGATGAAAGATGTAAATTACTGTTTAACAACTTACCTGAATAGCATCTTCAGAATTTCCTAAACATTTGTGTATGGCACCAAGAAGCAAATTCCTCAAACCAACAGCCGATGAATCATCAACATCCTGACAAGCTTAATGAAAAGGTTCCAGTAAACAAACCAGATGGATTGAAATCTTTCCTTAGACAAGAACTGTGCTCTATGGTGTCTTTTAGTCCAGTGTTTAAATTTAACCAGAAAAAGGAGATGCTAGTAACATTAATATAAAGCAAAGTAATTTGTCTTCTTTAAATACAACCCATTTTGTATGAACCTCATCAAGAAATCTTGTGAGTCATGAGAGCAATTCTAAAGCAATTAATGAGCTGAAGTCAAAGGCAGTTGGTGTGTTGTTCTCACAAGAAGACTGTTTCTCTACCAGTCTTTGAAATATCCACTAAAAAGTAAAGTTAAGAAAAAATCACCTCCTTCTGGTGTTACAGGAAACTGGTTTGTCCCACATATTGAAAAAAAACCCACAAAAACATGGTCCCAAATTATGAGGAGCACAGAGCAAACAGTTCAGACAAACCTGATTTGTTCTGAACTAAAGCCAAGTGACAGACGCACAAAAATCTGTACTGGACTTAAAAACCCAGACTAGGGTACTTTGGCATCACAATTCTCAATGTTGACAAGAGGATAAGGCTTATTTGCCAGACCTTAGCTGGTCAACAATCCAGGGACAGACTGTGCCTCAGCTCAGTAGTGCTCTGTTTCCAGGAAAACCTGTATCACAATGCATGAACAATTTCTAGATGAATCAGGCTCCATTTTGATCAAGTTTATTAGAGCCAGCTCTGTTAAACCAGGACTAGTTCCATGAGAACCCATTCGCACTTGTTGGCACCATCACCTCCAGGAAGGCAAGGGTACAGGGAGGCCTGCAGGGCTTTTCATCACTTAACTGCTGTCTCTGGAGCAGTACAGCTCCTGAAACATTTTGCCTCATCACATAAACCCTGCCAGATCTTAACCAGCTCTGCATTCACAGTTAATCCACAACCCAAAGAAGCCACCAATGGATAACTAAGAGTTGGCTGCATGAAGTATTTGAGCTGACAACTGTCACTTTTCATTGCAAGGCTTGAGTTACTTGGTGTTTTACTTACAGGGATAAGGTGGATACAAATTAATTCCTTTAAGTAAAGTTCTAGCCCTGAGGAAAAGCCTCGAAATCCACCACAGCAAATTACAATCCAGAGACAAATACATTAAAAAAATCCCTTATCATGCATGTTCTTGAGATACACATAAGGTGTATCAAAAACAGTCTCATTGTACAATACATCTTCAGCCAGGGATGGCTGATGCAGATCTGTCAAACTTAGAAGCAGCTTATCTCTGAAGTTTCATCTATACTGCTATTTCACATTGAAAGGTGAACCACTGACTAGAAGCTTATACAAGGGGGATCTACACTGCTTCTGGGTGTGCGGGAGAGAACATATACCCTTTATATCCTCTAAAGATGACTGTTCTGAAGGTGAATGACAGCCAAAAATAATCCTCTAATTTATTTTGACGTGAGTAAATCTGCTTTTAAAGCCTACCATTACCTTTGTGACTAGAGAACTGAATATAACCCACTGCCATCATTCAATTTAAATGGACAAATTAAATTAAAACCAGAACAAAACACCACTACTAGTCCTTCTAGCTCAACATGACAAGTGCAAAACAACCAAAACAACCCTATAGGAGACAATTTTTATTTTCTAAATGAGCAAGGAATCATCTAGAAATAATAATAATTAAAAAAATAAATTAAAAAAGAGAGGATTTTAGAATGATTTGGGTTGGAAAGGACCTTAAAGATCTTGTAGATCCAACTCCCTTGGCCTGTGCAGGGACACCTTTCACTAGACCAGGTTGCTCAAAGCCTCATCCAGATTGCTCAGTCTCATCCACCCTGGCCTTGAATGCTCCCAGGGATGGGACATCCATAGCTTCTCTTAGCAACCTGTGTCAATGTCTCACCACCCTCACAATAATTTCTTCCTAATACCTAATCTAAATCTGTCCTCTTTCAGTTTAAAGCCATTCCCTCTTCTTCTATCAGTACATGCCCTTCTAAAAAGTGCCTTTCCTGCTCTCTTGCTGGACCCCTTTAAGTACTGAAAGGTGCTCTGAAGTCTGCCTGAAGCCTTCTCTGCTCCAGGCTAAACAACTCCAACTCTCTCAGCCTGTCCTCATAGGAGAGGTGTTTCAGCCCTCTGATCATCTGTGTCTTCCTAATCTTGGATCCGCTTCAACAAGTCCATGTCTTTCCTGTGCTGAGGATCCCAGAGATGGATGCAGTGCTCCAAGTGGGATCTCACAAGGTCTCACAAGAGCAGAGTAGAGGGGCAGAATCAGCTCCCTCGATCTGCTGCCCACGCTGCTTGTGATGCAGCCCAGGATGCAGTCGGCCTTCTGGGCTGGGAGCTCACGTTGCCAGCTCATGCTGAGCTTCTCTTCAACCAATTTGAAACTGTTTGCAGAATGCAAACAAGAGTGACTACTGGATGGAGGGAGAAGTACAGTAAAACCTCACGATAAACACTGCTACCATAAGCTTCATGTGACAGATATCTGAAGACATCTGGAGGCTAAGAAAGAGGCAACCATTCACCACTACCAAGGTCCCAGCAGCCAAGATAAACAGAACGCCTATCATGTCATAGATGACCTCACAAGCAACCTACTTCCTCTTAGAAGAAAACTGACATGGAAAAACAAATCGGTAGATTTATTTTGTTATTTTGTAGCTACGCTTAAATTAGTTATATTTTGCTTAGTGACTTGGAACAGTACCTATCATGCTATTGTTTAATTTTAAACAATGATTAACAACTATATGCAGCAGGCAATGAAGCATTAAGTTGAATCATAATAGGTCATTATTCTATGGTTACTCAAACTGTATTTTGCTGCGACACATGCACACAAGTTTAAATTTTCATGCTACTACGATCAGCTACCCCATACAACACAATAAAATTGACACCCCATTTTAAAAAGTAAATAAATAAATCAAGGTCCCATATTATACCTTGACTCATGTGCTGTAAGTTCGAGAGGGAGCAGTTTGGAAGGGCTTTCCATAAGTATAATACTTCAATGGATGCCAGGACACAGAGCTCTTTGGTCGGCATTTGTTTTCTAAATCTATCTGCCTGCAAAGTGGGGAGAAAGAGGGAAGAGAGATCCTTCATTTTTCCTTTTATGGGGACATAATATTCACAAACAATATGTCACAAACAGTAATTTTAACTGCTTCATAAAGTCACACAACAATTCTATAAAGGTAAGTCGATGGTAACTTAGCTTAAACACTTTTAGACTAAAAAGCAAAAATCTGTCAACTAATTTAAGAGCTTACTTATTAATCAAAATTAAAACTTCCTTATATGCAGCCTGACCAGTTTTACTGTACTTCACAGTACCAAGTGCCCAATGATTAGATGCTGAAACAGTAACATCTGCAAGGTATCCGAAGGGAGCTATTTCCTAGACAACTCCTACTTTTCAAAAAGAACTAAGGCTTTCACAAACAAGACAAGATAAAAAGGAGTAAGAAAGGCAAAGCTAGAAGGAAAATTACCAAAACAACTACAGTACCATGTATTTTTATCTTTAATAACGACTTTAGTTGTAAAGTGAATAGCTAATTCATATTTCCTTTACTAGATCCTTCAAACACATTTGACACCATTCTTTTTCCATCCTATTCCTTCCCACTAATTCTACAGAAGCAACACAAAAGAAAACAGACACATCCTTCAAAAAGAAAATACTGTTGAAGAATTGAACTGTTATTACTGCACCAAAACAAGTCAGCCTATGCTAAAACTAACCTTTTTCACCGAAAATTGTTCAATTTGATTGTTTTTTCTTTTGAAAAGCTTCTGAACTTCCTTGAACACATTCTGAGCACCATTGACATCACCAGTGGCTCCTTGACACACTGTAAGAATACAGAAACATGTTAACACTACTGGTATATAAAACAGGAAAAATTAAGATTAGATGTCACATTGTCACAGAAAAGAAACAAGACACAATCACTTCCAGAAGTGTCTAGACCGCAGATTTGACAAACATGATAATCCCAACTTCCTCAGGTACCCTCTCTGATCATTAACAAGTCAGTACTACTTTTCTATAACCATTAATGGATACACCACCAAGCCTCTAAAAGATTTATTTATTAGATATTTGCAATACAACTGTTACGTGTCACACTACACTGACAATCCTAATTGCATCTACATCGAGAGGGAGAGGGTGTACACAGGGGCATGTACATGTGTGAGCAGGCAAGTGTTCATTATATAAACTAAGAAAATTATCCAAGTCAAGTCTGGCATAAAGCTGCATAAGCAGCAGGCAGTGTGGAAGGCACTGCACACACCAGCAAGTTTCCCAAAGCAAAACAGTGCCAAAACCTTATCACATCACTGATTTATCACCTACCCAACACACTGAACGTACTCACCTGCTGTTAAATAAGCATAGTAGCACTGGGACCACCTGGATTCATTTTTAAGCCTTTCGAAGGATTCAAACGCATCTTTGAAGTTCATCTCTATCATGCTGCACCAACCTAGAAGCAAAACTGATTTAAGTTCAGGGAAAGTACAGCAATTCAAATTTGGTGTCAACATTATTGAAACACACAGTTTATTAGGAGAGCTAGAGCTACTTTAACAATTACAACAGTAACTGGAAAATTAAAAACAATGTAAATTAACTACATATATTTAAAACCTGGTTTAAATTTACTGGGAAATTCTGAATTCTAAGATTCTGTACAAAAAAATGAATCCACTTCAGAGTAACAACAAATCTATACAGACAGCAAAATCTTTTTTTAAATTTAGATACAATATTTTGTAGGATACTAAAATTTGAAAAGCTACTACTTGTTCCTTCAGTATTTCCCACTGTCACAAATTCCCATTTACAGCTTGAAGCAATATATCTTCTCCACTCTAAAGAGCTGTATGCAAGATCATATAGCATATACTGCTATTGATAGAAGTAAATGAACATAAAATACAGATCCTGCAGATCTGTGAAGCTTCACTACACTCATTACTTTTTGGCAGAGAAATGATGCTTCCATGGACAAATTAGATGAATTAATTTCTAATTTTAAATAACATTCAGTAGGTGAACAGTGTGCCCTTGATTCTACAGTCTACTCTCTGATTTTGCATCACCTTGTGTTTGTAGAAAAATTCATTATGAAAAATACTTGCCCAAACAAGAAGATAGGTTTATTACCATAATCCATCCAAGACAAAGGCCAGTAATCTAAAACCTTTTTAAAAATCGTAATAAAAAGAATCCAGTTTGCTTATTGAAGTTGCCAATCCAAACTTGAAAGTCAGCTATTTATGGCGTACGCATATCCAACATACCTATTTCATATAAGCAGACATGCTGAATCTCCCTTTGGTCTGTTGCAAGTTCCAAAGCAGTATGAAATGATGTCAAGGCACTATTGATTTGACACTAACAAAAGTGAAAGAAGAAAAAAAAAATCAGACTGGCATTTAAAATTTGTTGGATAATTTGATTTTGATAAAGAAATCAGATTTCTGTTAACAAGAAATTAAACATAGTAGAAGAGTTTAACAGTGTAGCAACAGCCAGTTCAGATCATCTCTCAACCTTACAAGTAAGTGATTGTATTCCTTCTATTTGCTATTAAACCAGAAATTCACTGGTTTTGTGCAGTAAGCTTTAGGGTAGTCTCATTTTTACTCTTCTTAGTCATTCCACCTTTAGAAGTCATATTTTTAGCATCTGCCCATGAAGTTTAGCTTTCTGCACAGTAAGGGCACCATTAGTGGCTGATTTTATTTATTTTGAACTTTTCACCTTTTCCCATATCCCACAGCAACCACTTTAAGCAACAGTTAATAGAGAATTCATAAATGCTGCATGACACATTAGAAGATAAAAAGGCACATGAGAGAAAAAAGAATATTTTGATAAAATCATTAGTTAGCAACAGCTTAGCAAAAAGAGGCTGACATTCTTCTAAGAACTAGAATGATAGTTCTTTTGATTACCTTAATTTCTAGTTTTCCCAGACTAGGGTAGGACTTGTCCATACCAGTCATTATGGGGAGGGAATGCAAATCAATATTTAATTAGTTTTACACATACACACTATATATTCCAATATGTCCTGTACCCGCTTTAATAGCGTTCCTATATTTATTCTCACATACAATTAGAACAATTTACACGACAGAAGAATTTTTAAGCCACTCTCTGCTGACTAAGCAAGTAAGTGAAAGAAACCCTTGAAAGTGCAAACCCCATCATCTATGCGAGCACAACAGAATTCAAACATTCCTACAAAAATCTGCAGAGTTGTATCTTAAGTCCATGCACACACAGAGCTCTGAAGTGATTTTTTAGGTTTTTTCCTTTGTCTCATCAGGGAAAACTGGTTTAGTTGCTAAGGAACAATTTAACTGTAAATAATACATATTGCATCAACACAGCACAACAGCCAGCAAAGGGATCCACAGCTGCACCAACATAAACACTGTACACTTAGAAAATACAGTGGTGATGAAGCTAAGATGCTTGTTGGCAAGGCAGAAGCATATACTACACAGAAAGACAGGCGAATTATATTTGCCCTCAAAATTACCAGGAACCCTGAGTCATGTACACCCTGTCTACTTTTGTAGCAGCACATTCTCTCCACCACACATTATCCCAACACGCCTTCCTAGAAAATAACTGTTGTGAGCCCACTCTTACAGAAGAAAATAATGTCAGTTTAGAACTTTATCTTTGTGCTAGGAAGTTCAAAAGCTCAGTAAATCTACGTTTTGAATGCTTCTGAGGAAAATGGAAAAAAAAAAGAAAACCTAAATATTTAGCCCTCTTTGAAGACACTTTGCCTTCTAAAACCCTAAACATTTCAAAACAGAAATCACTTATTTGTAGGACATGTTATCCCACACAGTGTGAACTGGCAATTAAATCATTGTCTGCAATGCCATACACCAGCCTGGGGTAGTACATGAAACACAAACCACTCAGTAATATACAAGTCCAGTTGGTTGCACATTCAATCTTCTGTAATTCATCCTTCTAACTTGTCTAGATCTCACAAGTGTTTTGACATCTGTCTAACTTTTCCTTCAGCACCAATCTCAGTTAAGTATGTTTCAGAGACATTCCTTTATAAATAAAGTTTCAATCATCTCCAGGGATTGCGACAATCTGCTGGAATACGAATTTCTGCTCTTAGTGTTCTTAATTATTATTTGTTTACTGTTTCAAGGAATAAACAGAAAGAATTACAAAGTCCCAAGAGTCTGCAAGTATAACATCGTGGCTGCACCTGAAATTGATGTTCCTGAGATTTATAAATACATATACACACACTTGTAATTCCTTTAACAGGCATTACTCATGCCTCTCTTGGACATAATACAAAGACAAAAAAAAACCCATACAGATATAAAATATGTAATATACAGAATTACATAAACATAAAAAGGATTAATAAAGCTAATGTGAGAACCCTAATCTTATATTTCTTGACTTCATACTAAAACTGAAAGCACCCCAACCCATCAACTAAGCATCTACAGAGCTTACCAGGCCCAAGTAGCTTCCCAAGCCAACACACATTTCCCCAGAGAGCTGTTCTGAAATCTCAGGACACTCTCCTTCTCCCAGAACGTCTCTGTTCTCAATCAGCACTCTGAATTTGTAAAGCTTTTAAGAAGTCATGTTCATAATTAAGGGGAAAACGAGAAGGCGGTTTCCTGCTAAAAGGTGACAATTTACACCAGAGAACACTGTACAGACATTTCAAAGCCTGTGTCTTCTATTCCTTGGCACACAGAAACCCATTTTTTCTTAGACATGGCACAAAGTCGAGTACAACTAGGATACTGTACTTTGTAGCCTAGAACAAGTAACTAGAAAAGTCAGCACAATTCTTGAATATAAACCTTGACATTATGCAAGCCCTGCAAATTTCTTTACTTTAGATATCACCATGACTTTCTTCCAGAAAGTTCACTTGAAACTTTTGCATGCTTATTATTACTCTTTCCATGCTTATTGTTACTCTTGCCCTTACTTTTCCATACCACACCCTCTCACCCCTAAACAGGAATAGTACCACTGATACCAAAATGTCTACAAAGATAACTAAAAAACCTGTCAGCATTACATTTAAGCACACTGAACATTTTCAGAAGCCTGCACATCACACACACTTTCGTACACCTGAATGTATGAATGGTGCTTTGCCCGTGAGGAGGAATATTTGGTACTTTTCCATTCAGACTCTTTACATGCACCTATACCAATTGAACTCTACGGATCAAGCCTCAGAATCCAAGTTTTTTGTCACAGCCCCAAAGACTTCTTGTTGTTTATATATACACACACATGCAGAGTCTGTTCAAAATCAGTTTCAATGTTACTGATTAGGAGAAAAAGAAAAAAAAAAAAAGAAAGAGAAAGCAAAATTGAAAGCAGAAAAGCAGAAATAGGTAAGATCCAGAACACCACCTCTCACTCTGCCCTCTCCCAGCTCAAGGTAGACTTTTAAGTGCATATAGGTTAAAGCACAAACTTCCCAATTTTGGTAAGACACCTGAAATAATATACCCATGCCCAGTGGAAAGAATTTAAACTTCCTGGTGCACTAACAGTTTCAAGGAAGGCAATATAAGCACTTCCCAGGCTTTGTAGGAGCTCTCTTTGCTCATTCTGGAAATGAGGAGGAAATTACAACTAACCATATTAGTCATGTAATCTATGAGTATCTTCTGGTTCAGAATCACAGCATCATCTACGTTGAAAAAGACCTCCAAGATCATACAGTCCAACCTTTGATTGATCACCACCTTGTCAATTAAACCAGAGCACTAAGTGCCACATCCAGTTGTTTCTTGAGCACCACCAGGGATGGTGACTCCACCACCTTCCTGGGCAATTTGTCCCAATGCTTAACAAAACCTTATGCGAAAAAATTCTTCCTGATGTCCAATCTGAACCTCCCCTGGCACTGCCTGAGGCTATGTCCTCTCACCCTGTCACTTGCAGCCTGGGAGAAGTGGCTGACTCCCACCTGGCTACAATCTCCTTTCAGCCAGCACTTGTAGACAGTGAAAAGATACCCCCTGACCCCCTTTTCTCCAGGTTAGAAAACCCCAGCTCCCTCAGCCACTCCTCATAGGAACTGAGCTCCAGACTCATTCACCAGCTTTGTTGCCTTTCTATGGACACTCTCCAGCACCTCAGTGTTTTCCTTGTAGCGAGGGGCCAGAACTAGACACAAGACTCAAGGTGCAGCCTCACCAGTGCTGAGTACAGGGGGACAATCAGTTCCCTGCTCCTGCTGACCACACTAATATGAAATGGATGCTGTAAGACCAATGCCCAGATTCCAGACACATGTAACCACGAGTGTATTGTGCAGAAATCCAGCACAGCTCCTTGCCATTAATGGCCACCAGCCACATGCCTGCCTTCAGTATTATGTCAACAGCATTCAAGCAAATTAGGCATGTAAATTCCTAACAAAATCTACAGAAGAGCCCTGGACATTTAATCAAAACCTTCAGACACAGCAGAACCTCCCTGATACAGGACCACTCGCAACAAAGCGATGGGGGAGGGGGAAGAGGCTGCTGAATGGAAAAGCTCTCATGCAAACACACACATGAATAGCAAAGGGATATTTTAATTCCTGTTAGCAACCAATAAGCTTTCTGCTGCCTAAGGGTCGTGGCTACACAGCATTCTGCCTGCCTAAGCTAAATAACTTCATTAACATGGCCACCCTGTCTCTGGCACAAACAGTTTCACTTGGACTTAAACTTCAGTATCTACACACTGCATCATTTAATACGCTAATACTGTAAGATTACATTTAAAGAACTCTCCTCTGAAACACACCGGTACTCCAGAAAGGGACTGACTTCACAAAACTGATATCATCCCAAACATATCCTCTTTCTTTACACATAGAAACATATACTAAGTCATACCCTGATAATCAATGTACTTGCATTTTTAACTGCACTTGCCTTCGTTGTGTAGCTATTCCTAACAAATTTGATTTTTACCATAAGAATGGAATACCCATGCAATTGAAGAAAAACCACCAAAATCTTCCCTACTCAGACAACAGTAATATTTCCCCAGGACTGACAGCTTGCCTGTGACAATGTAATTCCCAAAATGCACCACTGCCTTCAAAACAACAGCAAAAAAAAGAAAAATAATATCCAAATCCCATGCAAGAATATGCCTGCAAAATCTGATAGTCCACTGAAGCCTAGTCCTCTGTTCTGTTACTCTTGTCACCTCTCTCAGAATATTTAGCTGTATTTGAAAGACTTAATTGCAAACCCTAGCAAAGAATGACCACCAATATTAATATCTCAATGAGCTCTTGTAATTATGATGTTGAGATGAAGGAACATTCTGGGTTATTGCTTTTGTGTTAGGTTTTCTGGTTAATGTAATAGTTCAGAAAATATTCTGGTCTGATAAAAGCAGCAGCAGGAGTTGAGTAGTTTTAAGTACTTGTCTTCTATTACCACAGACTCTTAGAGAATAATTTAGCCAAAGCCCATGAGGTTGTTGCAGTGTTTGAACAGCACTTTGCAATAGCATCCACAAACACATTTTTAGTGAATACATTTCTGCTTGGGTCAGAGCTCACCCTTAGCAACAGAAAACATCCTGGTTTGACCTCTCAAAAGCAAAAGCAGTCATTTAAGGGAAATTACTGCAGAGAATTTGCTATATATGAACAATGCATAAAACAAAAAGGGGAAGATAAACGCTATGTACTCAGCAGATAATACTCAACAAATTAGCTTCACAAGCAAAACTGAAATAGCTCAAGAAATGCCTGAGTGACCAAAAGCACTTCCTTTTAGCACAGCCCACAAATGTATCAAGGAGCCAAAAAACAATTTCAAAATGTTAATTCAGATAGATGTAGTGGAAGAGCTGGGTTTGCATCTGCACTTGAAACTAGGAAGGATTTAATCCATTCTTCTTACTTATCTTTCCACATAGCTCACAATTTGCTAAAGCTTGCTTAATTCATCAACATCAGAAAAACATAAAATAACAAAGGGTGAGGAGGAGAAATCAGTCTAAAGGATGAAAATATGCAATACCTCTAATCGCTGTATCCTTCCCTTGAAGAACATGAACAGAGAAGAATTTGGATAAGCAGATTCTTTTTTTGCAAGAATTTCTTTTGCCTCTTTCAATCCTGCCTTGTTATCACTGCCGTCAAGGGCAAAAAAGGGACGAACAACTGTGTGGTACCACAAGAGAGCTAATCTAAAAGAAAGGTAAGAGTAAAAAGGATTACAGCTTGAAAACAGAAATTTAAGGATTAGGTTCTACACAGACAAATTTTTAATTTATTCTGAAAGACAAAGATAGATACGAATCTTTTATTATACAATCTGGCTTGAAAATAAACACAATACTATTGCCATACATCAACACACTCCTAAACTGCACCTGAACATACAATTCAGTGCACGTTACCCAAAGGCAAAGTAACAATCGAGCTCATTGCATCAAAGCAGTTGAGCTGTCAATTTTGAAAAAAGAAAAACTCACAGGAAAACTTTGAAAACTAATTGTTCATTAGAAAGGGAGGGAAAAAAAAACTCCAAAAACTCCCAAAACCAACCAAAAAAATCAATAAAAAACCTTAACACACATCAGCAGACACACTTGAAATCAATGTCAAAAAGAAATACATCCTGTTTTCAGAAGGGCAGACATCTACATGACCTACATCGCTCCTGGAAACAAGGGCAGAGCACAAAGAATTTCGAGATTATCTTAAGGAGGAAACATGCCCAAAAAATATCATTTTTCTTCCCCAGAAAGGAGAAAGAACAAATCAACAGGAACATTTAATCTTAAGCTTTTTTAAACAAACAGAAATTCAACTCTTCTACTGCTTGTCAATGTTTCAAAAGTGACATCTTATAGTACCTGCAGTAGATCCAGTAATAAAAGCATTCATTTGTAGATAATGTAACAATAACTTATGAGGGTAGTTTAAATTAGGTTTGGATAACCTTTTCCCTCTTTTAAAAAGACCTGAATGCAGTACGAAGTCTTGGAAAAAGAATACTCCTTTAAAAATACTATAAGGAACATCTCATTTTGCTGAGATGCTAAAATAAATTTTTAAAAAAATGAAAAAATTGAAAAGATCTTGGTCTAATATTAAGGAAAAACAGCTACATGAGATCAGTGACTCAGACAAAATAGTATGTTCTCCATAGCAGAGAATGTAATTCAGGTAAATTTACACAGACTTCAGGGGGAGCTTCTATTTAATCTGCTGGCATTTAAGTAACTAGACATGAGAACTGCAGGTAATGAAGAATACAGAAAAATACTGACAACACACCCCAAATATATGTAAATAATTAACGGCAGAGAGATCCCATACATTAGTAAGTGATGAATTTACTAAACCATGGCACATTAAGCAACAAACTACAGTTTATTTTACCTGCTGTTGTTTCCTTTAAAGCAACATGACTTTTTGGTTTTGACTTTTCTCCAGTTACTTACTTTCAGTACTAAGTTATCTACCAAAGCATTTCAATATAGCTACTCACGTAGCTAAAGGGGCCTTCATGTCCTTACTTTCACTTGCATACATCAGTGAGGAAAGCCCCTGTAGGCGGTCTCCAGGAAAACCCAGCAGGTTGATGATTTTGAGCAGGTTTGGGGGCACCATGGATATGCAAAGATGAAAAAGTCCATATCCAAAGCTAACAGCACCTTTCAGTCTGTTTAGCGAATCCTCCGTTACACCTTCTGCAGCAATATGATTATCATTTGCAGCATCAGAAGTCAAGGATTCCTGAGTTGTTTTCTTCTGATATATTTCCTGAAGTGTATTAATGTCCGTATAGCACTTATTGTAAATTTTCCAGGCTTTTCGGAGTATCCACCCACCTTTTATGTAAGCTAAAAATCAAGGGAAAAAAAAAAATACTTCAAGGACATATTTCAGAAGCCGTTTTAAGCAGTAAATGCTATTTCACAAACTCTAGGATGCTCTCTCCACTTGCATTAACTTACTGTATAAAGGGTTTTGTAATAGCTACTGTTCTTTCAAAGAGGTCTTGCATACTGGGCACTACAAACTTAAGTGTTCACAACCACAGACTTTACAACAACTGGCAACACAAAGGCACTTCCAGTCAGCTACACAGCAATAGAACTGTCAGAAAGAGAGAAATCAAAGAACTTCACACTGGGATTTTGCTTCACTATATAGGACAGATGAAAGAGCTGCCTGGCAGAGAAAAGCAAAACTCAAAAGAGATTACACCTCCTCTTAAGCCCATATTCTGTTAAAAGACAGTCGATAGGAAAATACCAAGAAAAGCCTTTCCTTTGGGCTAGATAGTAAGATTTTCAACATCATCATTTCCGTGCCCCTCACATGAATGTAGTGCCTTAATGATTAAAGAAAAAATTGGAAAAAATGAAAACATGCAGAAATGTTATGGTTTTAAATTATTTCTCAATTGCCTAACTTCCTCAATTTCAAATGCAATATGAGGACTTGAATTTCCCTAAAAAACCTGATCTTGAGGATTCACAGTTGAGAATGACAGAATACTCGGTCTCACTATGATCTTTATAAGAGGGTAAAAAAACACCTGATATCAAAAGATAAAGATTTGCCTATTTACACAGCAATCATCTCGTAAGCACATCCTCAGGTAATGACATGTGTTAAACAGGATACAAACAGAATATCCTTGTATATATTAATCATAAAAGCAGACAACAGCATTTTGTCTGTGACAGAGCCCCAAGAGTTAGGAACTGCAGTGACAAACACAGTAACTAAAAATAAAATAAAAACATGGTTATAGCAGCAGTGTTCGAAACAAATATAACCAAATTTGCAGAGATAAGTGTTATAACTAATGCCAGAATTAGATCATAACAGGTGGTGTGTGTCAAAGAAAAGAAAAATGCTATTAATACCAAACAACTCTTCACAAGCCTTTGATGCATTTGACAAAAATCCTTCCAATCCCAAAAAAACCCAAAACATTTCTAGAGAAAGTAACATCACAAATTAGACTATCTCTTTTTGGATTCTTGTTGTATGAGGAAGGGATAAGGTTAGTCTGATAGTCTTTAAAAACTGTACTGAGAAAGACTGCAAAATTTGTATTCTCAGTTGTGACAGATGGGATCTGTCAACATGAACTTGAGGTATTACAAGAAATTAATCCTCTATCTTGAGATCCATATTAAAGCATTATAATAAAAACGGAAACCTCTACCTTAATTCAGCTGCATTACAGGACTAACATTACTTCATTTTTAAGCAATTGGGTAATTTTTTGGCTGCACAAAGTACTTTAAAAGTTATGTGGTTCACCACAAGATAAATTCTCAGGCAACTATGCACAGCAATGCAGCACATCAATAATAAGAACATCCCCACATTTTACTTATCCTACAGTAGTTTTTCCCCTAATAGCTAACCACCGTGTTTCATTGCAAGCATGAAATAGAAAGGATGTATTAGGCAGAAAAAAAGTACAGTTTTAGGCTTTACTTTCATCAGCGTGCTGTCATTAACCCTAAATAATTTATATACTATTGATATACCAATATGAAACAAGCAAATTAAAACTACTAATTTCTAATTTTTTTAACATAAAAATTAAATCAAGCCAAATCACTGTGCTGATTTCCTAGCATGAAAGTAGTCAGACACATGACAGCAGTGGAAAGTATCAAGAAAAGGTAGTTCAATACTGCCGTGGGAAGTCAGTGTAAATTGCTGTGTTACCAACTTTATGATCAAACTATTCCTAATTACATCCATGACGGTGGAAAAGAAAATGTATTAAGCATACGAGGAAGCAGATTGTGTGTCATCATATGCTTCTTGTCAAACTGTTCCATGAAGACAAACAAGAAAATTTTCACCCAGCCACTGATCAGAAGTATTTGTCTGCCTTTTTTTTTTTTTTTAATTACACTCATTTCAATAATCTGGTTGCTGTTTCTGTGCAGAAACATGATAAAAACAGAAGACACGTATACATAAACAGAAAGATAATGTACTTTAAAAACCAAAATAATGGACCCAACGGTTCAGCAGTGGCAGCTTGGAATTTTAACTAAAGGTTCCAGGTATATTTTTTTACTGAGTAGAGTAACCCAAATGTACTGCATGTTCTGCAGTGCTCTCTCTGCTACCCACTTCAGTTTTCTGAGCAGCAGACAAGAGAGAAAAGGAATAGACACCACCCTCAGTTACAGCATCCAACCCAATTATGCAGCTGCAGAATACATACTGATCCGAAGGACAAAAAGCTTCAAGAGGGAGGGAAAAAAAACAACCACCATAAACAAAAACCCAGAACTGCATCAAAAATAGCAAGAACGTCTTTCTGCAGCACTAAACACACAGTAGACAGAAATATCCCCTGAATTTTTGCTAGCTAAAGCCAAACACATTCCTGATGCCACAGCTTGGAAGAAAACAAGTTTGAGCATCACAGAAAGCATTACGTCCCTGTTTGAAAATCTTAAGTGTTATTTTAAATAATCTGAATGTTATTTCCCTGATTCCTTTCAGCTGATCAGCAGTGTTTTCACCAACAATCTGGTCTGTCTGCCATCTCTTGGTCTTCACTGATTTGGTGAGAACCTGTGAATGCACTCACACTTTATATTTGACCTTGACCACATTTTCTATAAACTCATGGATAAAAGTAAGTTTTAAGATTATGGAAGAGATGTGGGAATGCAAGAAAACATTAGAAATGGCTTTGCAGTCCAGAGAAGGAGTTTATATTCA
Source organism: Myiozetetes cayanensis (assembly GCF_022539395.1). Lineage (NCBI taxonomy): Eukaryota > Metazoa > Chordata > Aves > Passeriformes > Tyrannidae > Myiozetetes > Myiozetetes cayanensis. The sequence continues at coordinate 45,674,625 of NW_026086604.1, forward strand.
ACACGACAGGATTAATCTCTTTGGCACACAAGGACACACTCTGGTGGCCAGAGAATAAGAACGGATTCAGCAGTTCCATCTTCAACACACTTCATTTAAAATTGCTTTCACTGGCAGTTTGTCAGTGGCCTGGACTTAATGGCCTCTTTTATCTTGCATCAAGCACACAGACACTACCCATCTTCGCTACCCATCTTCACACCAACTCCTCCAATGCCTCTATGAGAACACGCAAAGGGCTCCAACCTGCCCAAGGAAAAGCAGCTGAATGTGACTACTGGTATGAAAAAAAGCAAAAAGCCATACTCTGTAGCATCCCATCCTATTTTACACTATTACCTACACAAAGGTAGAACAATACCTCTGCAAGCGTACCAGTGTTGGAATGTTTCAACTGGAACTGTGCTCCTTCTTAAAAACAATCATCTTTATTGCTAGTCATACTGTGACTTTATGATCAAGCTTTATTAAAAAGACATCATGCAAAAATATATCTAAACATGAAAGCCACAGCACACCTGATAACTCTTGCTTTACAAATGAGAGCACAGCCAAGTAGACTTGACAGTCTGCTACAATTATTTGTCTTTGTAGACGATCTATCATGGATAGGGTGGATTTTCGTCCATCAACCTGTTTGGAATATACAAAGACAGAGCACAGAAAAGTATTAACAAAGATTACAGACAATACTTCTCTAAATCTGAGAAATCAAAAAATCCAAAATTAACTGCAAGTGGTACTACTGCTACTAATTCAGCATTTTGCAATTAATTCAGCATTTTGAAGGGCAAAACTATGCTAAAATTCCTTTGATAGGTCATCAAGTAAAAAATATTCAGAGGAGATTTAATTTTTATTTAATTATTACTAAATGCACCAGACATGGAATTAAAAGATGTTAGATAGGAATAGCACAGGAAGAGGTATACGACAATTGGCAGGGAAAACATAGTGCCTCTTAAGAATGGAGAGTCAAGTATGTCAAGTTCAATACTTTTTAGCAAGTAAACTAAATAATGAAGAGAAATGGCTTCTTTTTCTGCTATGTCACACTAGACAGGACATTCACTGGACATTTCTATACTATCACTTTTACTAGTCCTCAATCTGCATCCTTCATTCTTCCTTCATTATTTAGAGTGAAAAATCTAAAAAAGGAAGGAAAATTCCCTAGGAATACTCCTGGCTCACAGCACTCTGCGGCCTCAACATCACGACTTTTGAACATTACTAGTGCATGTATGAATTAAAGTTAACCTGAATTAGACAGGTTAAAAGCTTCCTGAGATAATTTAATAGATCACTAATTTGACATGTTAAAAACCAGTCACTAACAAAACACAACCTGCTGCTTTAGAGGAGGAATCACTTGGGATCAAGTATTTTACAATAATCAGGAAATCCAAGCAAAATATTTCACTTCATTTCCAAGGTTATCATTAATCTCAACTGCTCTTCACACACCAAAAATAATTTATTCAAAATAAAAGGAGGACAGAAAGGAAGTTTTCAGAAATATTTATCCAGTAGACAAATCCATATTTTAGAAATCATGTCCTTACATTCTTTTTAATTTTATTCTTGATTGTTTCTATAACTCCAGCTTCTTCACTTTCACAAAGTTTCTCAGTAGCCTTTAAGTCATCACATGCCAGTTGCATTTTCTCTTCTTCAAATGTCATCATGGCATTCTACCAAAAACCAAACACACTTATAAACAAATAGTTTATTTTTATGCACAAATAGTTTTACTTCTACAGAAGCTATGGATACTAAAAGTTTTCCTAAAAACCTGAGAATAAAACTTCTTTAAACAAAAGTAGTAATATACACACAAAAGTACAAATATTTTTAGCACAGAAACACCAAACTAGAGAATTGGGTACTTTATCAATATTTCAAGACAAATCAACTCAGCACTCAGTAAGTCCTTGCCCCTATCTCAGAGCTTCATATGCAGTCAAATTGAATGCACTGTCATGATGAATTTAGATAAATTCATTTTCAATTATTGTTATGTAAGGCACGATTTGTATCTGTGCAGGTACTGCTTTTATGTAATAAATCCATATATAAATAACAGGCCTCCAAAGTCAGTAACAAGAAACAGCTATTACATTTTTCAAAATAATAACCACAGTCCCTATATATAGGTAGGAAGAAAAAGAAACCGCATCTGACTCCAGCTACTGCTGAATTTCAGGACAAGTAAGATCTTTTCTTGGAGCTTTATTAAACAAAAGCTCTGAATGACACAGACACACCAAGTGCTGGTGCTATATTTAGAACAGCAGCTAAGCAAGATACATTCAAGATCCTCTGATGCTGCACTCTGATGTTACACTGGTTCAGCACATCAATTCAGATAAGCAAGCCTGAGAGATTCTCCCTCTTTCCTTTCTCCCCTCCAGTGACTTAAAAGAAAGCATAAGCTCCAGCAGGTGTCCTAATCAGTGTATTTGTCCATATTGCATACTAGAAAGAATTAAAATTTATTTCATTTATAAGTGATGTATTTCTGATACATTATAATAAATTCTGTCTTTAAAAAGAGTATTACCATGGATAATTTCTTGTGAGATACAAGATTAAACAGTAAAGTCAGAATAATAATAATAATGGCCAGTCTTCGCAAGCAAAGATCCGGGGAAGGTCTTTACACCTTCCAGCCTGCACATTGGATTTTTTAGGTGAGACACAGTGTGCACGGAACTGAGCCCACCCTTTAATCCTAAGGTTCATCTGCCGGGGCCAAGCGAGCTTGGACGGTGGCAGTGAGGTCCTTAGGACGTAGGTGGGTTGCCTTTAAGGGCTAACGAGCCCCACCTGCCCGGGAGTGGCCCTGACCGGGAATCGAACCCGAGTCTCGGCGGTGATAGCGCCGCGCCTTTACCACTAGACCACCAGGGGCTCCCCGAAAGTCAGAATAAGGACAGTATAAAAAACAAAATTTAAAAATTTAAACATTTTCTAATACACCTGCTCAATTTTATAGAATATATATTATAATTTCTTATTTCTAAAAAGCATTTTACAGACCTATCTTGCTCATTATGGTTTTATTGTCAATCAATATTCTCAGTTCTCATATATCCAGAAAGGAAGTAAAGTGAATGGACTGAATTAACAACTTTCACATGGCAGTATGGATGGAGAAATCTGCAACAGCAAATGTTACCAGAAAAGTAAGCATTTGTGAGTTTTCTTTTAATTAATTAATTAAATAACTCCACTGCTCACTTAAGAGAGTGTTTTATTATGCCTCTGTTAATGGAACACATAAATATTTCATACATTTAAGAAGCTTAATCACGGAACCTTTACTTTCTATTTAAACCACACAAGTAAACAAGCTTTATGTGATGTGATGCCTTGCTCTCCAGCTCCATTTAATCTAAATATTTGAAAAAAAATAGTTCCATAAAAATAACCAAATTTAGAGTATCCAGCATTATGAACATACATATGTGCACATACAAACATGAACCAAAAGAGATGTATACTCTGTGCTCTCTTCTACTCACCAAAAAACTGACAAAACTGGCTCCAAAACTCATTAATGGGCTATGGTTTCTGTAAAGAAAACAAAAAATAGTTAGTATATTTGTACATATTTTCTGTCATAAAGATCAATATAGCATTTCTTGGGTTTAACTTGTATGTTTGTAAATAAATCTTGGTGGGTTTTTTGTATCAAAGAGCTACAGAAAATTAAAAATCTGCCGGTTCTACTCTTCCCTTGTGATCCATCACTACAATTTTGTCCTACCAGACAAACGTCAGCCAGTTATATTAAGAGATTCCCATTTCTACCTGTTTCTATGAATTTAAGTTAACCTACCCAGATGTAAAAAAAATGCATCTACCACATGACAAAGTTGTTGTAAATGCAAGGTTCTTAAAAGGCTTATGGTTTTATAGCTGTTTGTTTCAACTTCAGAATACGTATCTTACTACACTCTGTAAAATAGTTTTAAGATGCTTCACCAATTCTCTTTGCAGGGCTATTCCCAAAGGGTGAAATCAACAGCTATATCAAAAAATACCATCAAATAAAACCTTGGTAATATATATGGGACAGGTTTCAAGCTTCAGTACAACCGTAGTCACACAGACCATGAGAGTACAGTAATGTCACATAGAAGGCACTTGAAAAAAATTAAAACTTAAAATGTCAGACCCTCAGTGGTACCACAGATTCACACTGTTCAATGGTGGGCTGCCAGGTTATGTGAAAACACAGACTTCCAGGATTTAAGAAGTATCATTTATGCTACAGATATATCTATATATATAGTTACACTACAGCACTTAATTTGTTTCCAACTTTATTCTGCAAGTATATTTTTAAGATAGCACAGGCACTTGAAAAACAAGGAGAAAGAAGTATATTACTAAAACACAAATTTCCAGTAGTGAACCTGTATTATATGATACAAGAGTTTGGTTTGGTTTTTTTACAAAGAAGCAGTCAGCAATGTTTCACACACACCCTTTTTCTCATTTGTAGATTTAGCATAAATATCTAAAAGCAAGGACATGAACAAGAATAATAAGAAAGAAAAACAGGAAAGATAATCAAACCAGAAAAACCTTCCCTTTTGATACACATTGCTCAATTCTGGATATAACCTGCCACATGTTTTCATTATTTTTCGAAAGAAAATAGGTTGGGTACTTCCCCCTTTGTTGGCACATCAACAAAGAACAGCCGCCAGTAAACGTCTCTGCTGTTCAGTACCTGGACTGTTCTCTACCGGCAGCTGTGTTTCACAGGGCAGTAACAATCAGCTACACAAATTACACTCGCTGCGGCTGGCACTTCCAGCATCCAGCATGAACTCCTGCTGCAGAGGGCACATGGCTCTCTCATAATCCCCTTCCCAACTCATGAGGCGTGCGGGACCCGTTTGGCAGGCAGTCTTACCACCATACTCAGCACAACCTTCACCATACACTTCAAGGTCACACCTCCTGCATTAGCAACACTCAACTGACCTAAAACTGCAGAACAGATCAGGACAAGAAATTTTTACATGTATGTCCTTAAGTATGAAGCTGCATTTACATCATACTCTCAAGGAAGCTCAGAAATAACCCAACTGGTTCATTTTTGAGTTTCCTCAGATCAACATACACAGAGAGAAAGCAGTTCTGGAGAGTTAAAAAATGTTAAAATAATGTTAAAAAATGAAGCAGTTAGTTACAACTGAGAGCCAACTGGTCTTTACAGAGTTGAAAATACACTGAAGCCCTTACTGCAAGCAGTGAAAATTTCCCAAGTATTTTAATGTATATTTGTCTGAGGACAACTCAGTTTTTTCCCCAAATACATATTTATCTTTTCAACTGATCTTTCAAAACTGCTTCCACACTTGTACTGTGTTTCCAGTTTCATCCCCCATGATCAAAGGCAAAACAGTGAAAAAATCATCCACAGATGATTTTAGAGCCACATCACTCTATTCTGAAATTATCAGTAGCTGTAATACATGAGGCAAATGTCGCAGATCAGTTCTTTTTAACTTTCAGTCACTCAATCTATAAAAAGCATTGCCATTACAGCACATATGGGCTGTAGCACAAAAGGACCCTGAAGCAAAAAAATATGATGCAAAATATTATACGATGTCTGGAGGATGCTTCTGTTGAGACCATGGGGTTTGGCAATCAAAACACGCAAACTTCACTGCAGGAGCTCCCCACACAGGGTTCGTGCAACCACCAAACAAAATAAGAAGACTTCTGCCACATTCCTAAGTAGTCGCTGTAGTCATTATAACTGCAGCTTTATGGAAGATCATTTAGTAAGGTAATTTCAGTGTTTAAAATCCATTTTAAACAACAACCATGTTCTGTGCTTGATCTTCGTGAATGTTACGTTGAATCATAAATTCTTTAACAGCTTAGGGCTATCTTTTCCTTGAAAACTAGGAAAAAAGTTTGCAATGGCACAGTACTGTTCCAGTAAAAATTAAGGCGTGACTAATGATGACAATAAATTTTTGAGAAAAATATAATTCCACAAAAATAACTCTTGGCTCAAGCTCCTTATAAGTGACCTTCAGCTTCAGACATGATTTTACATCTTTTCTGACAGATACCAAAAGTTAAGATACAAAAAAATGAGGTAGCACTTGGGAAAATACTAGCAGCAAACCAATGGCCATATCAATGTTGGCAGGAGTTATGGAACTGAATACAAATTAACACTGGGACACTTCACTACCCAAGTTGTCCTCACGACTTTGAAAGCAACAGCCTCTATTCAGTAAAGAAAAATCTCAAGACTTTTAATTAGCTCAAAGATTAAAAGAGAAAAAAAAAAAAAAGCACCAGTCTCCAGACATATTTTGTAAAACACTGTTTGCCCCTCAGCTAGGAAACTAGGACTCAGAAGATATCTTTATTGTAAGAAATTGTGCTATTAACACCATTACTAAAAGATATCACAGTAAAAGGTTCTACATATCAATACAGTTGGTATACATAACCACACTTAAGTCAAAAACTTCAGTGCACTGAAGTAGAACTTTCCTCCAGGTATATAAACCAGCGTTACATGAGGAACTGCTTCTCCCAGTAAACCCTGACTAATTTGACTCATATCAAGGCATATCTTTAAGATAGTAATTCAATTTCAGAAGAAAGGTGTTTGCCATGCCCCATTTTCACTGTTTGCCATGGTGTTTGCCATGCCCATTAATCTTCCATTAATGATAACATTCAGGACTTTTAAACCTTGGTTTAATAATGCTGAGATAATACAACCCAATTTTACCATAAAAAAAATAAATCAGAACTGAAGCACATAAAACCAAACAAACATCTCAGTTACTCCTCAGTATTTTTTTTCTACAGCAATTTCCGAGACAGTATTTCCCTTCCAAATACATCCGCTTCTAAAGCTACTACAGCCTAGCTCAAGTTTAAATTTAGAGTAATGTAATTAACCTGCCAACATTTCCTCCCCGCTTTTCTAGGCATTGGTACTTTAACCACAGTCCACTCAGAATTCCAGTCATCATACTAATAGTGATACTCAAGTTGAAACAAACTATTTTCCTTCAAAGTGGGAGAGTAAACCATAATGGCATGTAAATTCTTGGATAAATATTGAAGCAGCAACTAAATATGTTAAAACAAAAAGAAAGTGTAAATATAAAGGTAAGGAACTTACTGTAACAACACAGAAATCCTTTGGCCATTATTCCATCACAGATTATTCTAAAATATGTTGTAAAAATTATTTGTGAGACTACAAACATGACAGATTTATGTAAGTATACATCTCATCCAGTACTGGTATATGAAATATCCAAGGTAATTTAAGTGTCACAGAACCATTACAGTATTAAGACACACTGAGAACTGCATATGTCAGATCTCAGTTTAGTTTACATTTCATAATCAGCCCAAATTTGTTTTGTTAAATTAAACCATACCATACACTTCTGTTTTCACTAGAAATACACAACCAAAACAGAAATTCAGGAATAAAGAAATAATTCTGTAGCCCTATTCCATCTAGTTTTTACCTCATTTGTTTTGTCCTTTTGCAAATTAAGAGGGGATCACTTTGCTCTAACTTTTTACTAGAAATAGTAGATCAAAGAATGGGTGAAAAATCTTTACACAGTGTTTGTATCTTTCACAGAGTTAATTTCTCAGCGTTAAATAAGATCTGCTTGCTATCATATCTCTTTTGCCATCTCCACCAAACCTGTCTTCTAATTTCTGACCTACAAACTCAGATTTTAGTTTAGCTTCTCCCATCTTCCCTTGGACTTCTACCTGCCAGATACTGCCCCATATTACAAATGGACCTCTCAACCTCCCTCTACTCTTTCCACCACTTCTTTTGGTGACACCACCTGTCTCTGTCATGAAGGCCACAAAAGTAAGCATCACACTCAATGTGATTATCTCCACATACCCAGGTCTCAGAAGATTTAAACTGCAGAACACTTAAAATATTTTTAATCTATCCACGTCACTGGAAGATTGGTGCTGGGTTTTGTGCACTGCTATAACGTACTCTGCCTAGCCTTGAGCAATGAAATCTTACCTTGCCGAGATATGCATTTATGACACATTCAGAATACCACTACTAAAGATCACTTCCCTTGTAAATAACTCTCCTTTTTATGCATCCATCTAGCAGCTGCTCCTCTGCCTATGGCTGCAATAAACAAAAGCACACAGGACTGCTACCAGGGCACTCATGATTTATTCTCACACTGCCAATCCAGATGCTATCATCATCCTTCTCCCAACCAACTGACGTCAGTTCCCACTCTGCTGTCCTTATCTTTAGAGAAGCTACTGAAGCATCTACTAAATCACTTAATTTTTGCTCTTAATGTTCCTTTGTTGAGCTACATAAGCAAGAATTTTAACAGCGATTAGACAGCCCATACATGGGCTATAATCTACCTACTGATCAATGCTGGTTTAATGTCACCTTGTCTCAACTTCTATTTGGGTCGAAAGTATTTTGAGCCAGAGTCAGCATTTTAAATTAGTAATGTGAGGTTCAAACACCTATCCACAAGGGAATTTCTGGTCCATTGCTGAAGCTCGTATGTCTGTTAATACCTATAATGTAACATGTCAACTTTAATTTCTTTTTTTTTTTAGGTAATCATACTGAGCTTTTCTGCCATTTGCTCCAGCTTATCATTATACTCTATGTTCTGCTTTACCCCAGCAGGTTCTACAGCATGCTTTTCTATATTGGCCGCATTCTTTAAACCTTTACACACTTTGTCTTAGAATCACATTTCCTCTACATCATCTTTATTTTCTTCTTTGGAGATGACCTCATTATATAAATTTTACTTTTCATCTTGCACAATTTGTCCTTCCATTCAGATGGAAGTGGAAAACTTTATCAAGCCTTCTCAGATGTAAGTCATTCATGCAGAATCACACATTTCACTGGTAGGAGACAGAAAATTGTTGGATTTCTTGTGAGATAACATCCCTGATCTTATGATTTATGCCCTGGCATCCAGGAGGGCCAACTGTGTCCGGGGTGCATCAGGCAGAGAGTTGCTACCTGGTCAAAGGACATGACTGCCCAGTCTGTGCTAGTCTCACCTCAAGTCCTGTGTGCAGTTTTGGGTAGTGCAATATAAGAAAGATATTAAGCTCTTAGAAAGTATCCAAAGGAAGGAAACGAAGATGGTGAAGGGCCAAGAGAGGAAGCTGTATGAGGAGTGGCTGAGGTCACTTGGCCTGTTCAGCCTGGAGAAGAGCAGACTGAGAGGAGACCTCATTCTAGTTGCAACTTCCTCATAAGGGGAAGAGGAGGGGTAGGCACTGATCTGTGGTGACCAGTGACAGGACCCCAGAGAACGGCCTGAAATTGTCTCAGGGGAGATTCAGGCTGGATATTAGGAAAAGGTTCTTCACCCAGAGGGTGGTTGGGCACTGGAACACGGTCCCCAGGGAAGCGGTCACAGCATCGAGCCTGACAGAGTTCAAGAAGCGTTTGGACAGCACTCTCAGGCACATGGTGTGATTCATGGAGTAATCCTGTGAAGGGCCAGACTTGAACTTGATCATTCCATGGGTCCCTTCCAACTCAGGATATTCCATGATTCTACAATTTATCATGTGAGTCAACATTTAGCTAAGAACTCCTGATTTTATTTGACACTCTCTTCTCTCCTCTTAGCTGTAGGAAGTTTTTAAATAATTTTTGAATTGCAAATGCTTTTAGGAAGTGAAGAATCAGCAAAAAAAAATAGGTCTTTTGACAGTTTCTTTCCTTCTTAAATGCTTAGGAATCCAAAAAATACAAGGGGAAAAAGAACACTCCAGTTCCAGCTTTCCTGCTAATGTCAGGGTGGTTCACCAAAACAATCCCACCGGCTGACTTAGGGCTCCACCTCCAATGCCTATGTCCCTGGTTATCTTCCACATCTCTTGTAGCTTCTACAGGTACTCAAAGTTTAAATTGATGAGAACTGTGATGGTCTCAGCATTGTTCAAGCTGAATAGAAAGACTGACACGTGACAGTTTCAAATATGAGTTTGCACTACAGGGACCTGACACAGCTACAAGCATTAAAGACAGTGGTGCTGTCTGCTGCAGCTTTACGGAAATAAAACATCCACTGGTATTTGATTTATGTTCAGAATGTTATCACCAGTGACAGATGGAGGATCTGGCCTTCTTAAAAAAAATAAAATTCATGAAAAAGCACATGCAGTTTCTGATGCTACCTGCAGATGATTTTTTAAAACTCTGGTACTTCCTTGAAGCATAATTTAGAACAAAACAAGTCACAAACTACACCAGACAAAACATTAACTGCTTTAGTGTGATAGTCACAATGCAGTTCCAACTACATATTGTATCTGACACACAACTGACATATTCATCTGACTTCTTCAGATATTATTTAGAAATATACGAGCTCTAAACACCAACAGACAAAATACTACTCTCCCATGCCCAACACGGAAACAATGGTTCTACAGCCCATTCAAAGTACCACCACTCTTGAAAGGCAAGGTTTTATTTATGTGGTTATACATATGAAACACAGCTGCAACTCCTACCCTGGTTTCCTCAGGGACTGCATTATGACCAGTTTTCAAACATGACTGACTCTGGCCTCAGCAGTCAGCTTTCTGGAAGATGAAAAAAATGTAGAATACAAAACAAAAACAGGTCCCACCTGTCCCACAGAGACAGAAGCATTGATTTGAATTAATTTTTCACAAGATCTTTCAGTGGCAAATGAAGTAAAAATTAAAGGAATAAAAAGTAAAAGCAAAACCAGTCATTTCTAAGAAACAGTTTTACATAGTTTAAATGATGTGGCTACTGAAACTGAAGTTTTGCTGAATAATTAAGTTTCCAAACAGTTTTGTAGGTTCTTAAACAGTTTTCATAAGAAAAAGGCCTCCTTTCCTCCCTTCATTTCTGCATTTCATCTGATAACTGTTACACTTCTGAAACAGAGCTAAACTACCTGCATAAGCAGTAGTTTAGAATTAACATTTTCTATGAAAGGTCACTTGAAATACAGACAACTATTACATTACAAAAGCTGCATTCCATCTTTGAGCTCTAGTGCCACAAATTACAAACATCTATATTAAATTATGAAGAGTTCCCAATAGCTGCTCATTCGGCTTACCAGCCCCATTTAGGATGGGTTCTATTTCATAATTCCAAGCACACAACCAACAAAAACATACCCATTAAGACTGCATGCAAAAAAAGATGTAATAGTATTACTTAAGTCCTTTCAGGAAGAACACATTCAAGACAAGTATAGAACCCAAAACTGTTGGGGGAAACATGTACATGCCTCCAAAATTCAAATTTACAGGAAGTTGAGGATACTTTACTGTATTGTCTCTCCTACGTCAAATACATTTTCAAAACACAGTTAACACGCAATCCAGAGGTCTATTAGTCCACAGCAAGAGGAACCCTGCTATAAATTTTGGGATGATGTTTTTAAATGACTGTGAAAATCTCCAGTTCTAAGACAGCAATTATCAATTTATGATCCACAAACCATTAATCTTAAGAAGGAATTCCTATTTCCTCTTTCCTAGTGGTGTTTAAAGGCCAGGATCAAAAAGTACACTGAACTCAGAGGCACTTCTTGATAAAACCAAAAAAAGAAAAGCCTGCACCTGGAAAAAAAGATTGACAAGTTTCTGCATTTAAGATATCTTTAGTAATAAACCTCCTAGACAAACAAGAGAACAGTTTGCAGAAGAGATCATTATTGACCCTTACAAGCGAGGATTAAACTACATTTTGAGAACAGGAATCTTAACAATTTTACTCCCTAGCACTACTTTACAATGTAAGAAGCATCACATATTTAGAATTCCTAGACTACTTCCAGATTCACACTACTGAGAGAGCAATGGCACAACACAACCAAAAGGGGAGGAAACACCACTGAGTGTTCCTTAACTGGCACCTTAAAAAATTACACAACACAAAACCAAGCAATTGAACAACTGACGACTCCAACAGAAAGAAATACTCAAGAAATAAGTAACTCATAGGATGCAACTTCACATGACAGAAACATGACACTTAGGGACACAGTTTAGTGGTGGTCTTGGCAGTGCTGGGTCAACAGTTGGACTCTGATGATCTTCGAGTTTATGCATGTGAGGAATGCAGAATTGGACCTTACTTGCTACCTGCAACATTCCAGTTAGTACAACAGTACTGTGCATGTCACATAGCAACATATACTAAAGACAGAATGATGTATATAATATTAGACCGCTGCAGGTACACAATAAAGTTGTTATTGCATTATTATTAAGCGGAATGTTCTTCTCTTACTACCTGCACTCTTACTTCCAACCACCCCTTCTGTAAACAAGATTTAAGTACTTAAGTACACCATCACTATGAAGTTCTATTTTAAGTCAACTGAAGTCTTATTCAATCACACAGACAACAGCAATATAGTGCATATTAATTATTTAGAATGTATGCGCAATTACAGCAGCTCAAGCTCAGGTGGAAGACAGTAGCCCTCAGAAAAAAAAGCAAGGACAGGTAGGGGCAATCTTTTCTCTAAGACTGGCTTACACAGCTGTGTTAATGCTGTTTCTAGCAGATGCCTACTTAACGCAGAAACCTAGACATGATGTATGTAGAGATTATGAACATAATCTTACAGCCTGAAGATAATCACAGCAGCACTCAGGGACCTTCCGTTGCTGTTTTGTGGGCCAAAAACGGCATCAAACCGAATACAAGCACCAGAGCGAAAACCCCCCCAGGACAGTTCTCCAGGCACACGTGTGTGCTTACACATACATGACAGACAAACGCCGCCAGTGCTACCGAGGGACCCCTGCTCGGCCCCTCCCCACCCCTCCAGACACCCCCCACCGCACACACCAACCACCATCCCCACAATGCCGACCTGCAGCCCCTCAGCCAGGATCTCGGGGGCGAATCCCCCGAGCCAGCAGTGTGCCCTTGTGGCCAAGGAGGCCAATGGTATCCTGGGGTGTATCGGGAAGAGCACTGCCAGCAGGTCGAGGGAGCTGATCCTGCCCCTCTACTCAGCCCTGGTGAGGCCACATCTGGAGTGCTGTGCCCAGTTCTGGGTTCCTCAGCGCAAGGGAGACACGGAGCTCCTGGAGTGCGTCCAGCAGAGGGCAACGAGGATGACTGGGGGGACTGGAGCATCCCTCTTAGGAGGAAAGCGTGTGGGAGTTGGGCCTGTTCAGCCTTGAGCAGAGGTGACTGAGAGGGGACTCATTAACGTGTAAAAATAGAGGCGGGGTGCCAAGAGGATGGAGCCAAGCTCTTCTCGGTGGTGCCAAGCAAAAGGCAAAGAGGTAATGGACAGAAACTGATGCACAGGAAGATCCACGTGAATAAGAGGAACTTTATTGTGTGAGTGACCGCGCACTGGAACAGATAGCCCAGAGAGGCTATGAAGTCTCCCGCAATACCGACACTCAAGAACCGCCTGGACGCAATGCTGTGCCATGTGCTCTGGGATGACCCTGTCTGAGCAGGGATGCTGGACCAGACGACCCCACTGTGGTCCCTTTCCACCTGACCCAGTCTGTGATGCTGTGCATCACGCGTGCCCCTTCCCCAGAGAGCGCTGACCGAGGCAGGGACCGGCGGCACGGACGTCTCGGCTCGGCGGGGCCGGCCCGGGCGAGGCTGCCCGCGGCGGGGGACCCGGTGCGCCGGCACAGGGGAGGGCCGCGCCGGGGAAGGGGCCAGGGGGCGGCCGGGGCTGACCTGTATTTCTTGAAGAGCTGGTCGGACTCGCGGAAGCCGTTGTTCAGCAGCATGTTGATGCCGGCCAGCGCCAGCTCCGCGTCCTCCATGGGCAGCGGCGTCTCCCCGTCCTCCCGTGGCGGCGGCGGCTGCTCCGAGCCGGCCATGACGGTGAGGAGGCAGCGGGACCCAGCCGGCTCTCCTCTATCTATACCTGTCTGTCTGTCTTTCTGTCTGTCTTTCTGTCTATCTGTCTGTCTATCTATCTATGTACCTATCTATCTATCCACCCACCCGCCCGCCCCTTCCCGGGCGCGCGCTGCGGGCGGAGCCGGGCGCGCGGGTGCCGGCGGGGTCGCGAGCCGTGAGGTGGTGCCGCCGCCCGCGCGCGCCGCAGCCGCCCCGCGCCCGCGAACCCTCCCGAGCGGCGGCGCGCGCCCCCCCACACAGCGCGCAGGCGCCGCCGCCGCGCGGGCCGCGCAGGCGCGGGGGCCGCGCCGGGCTGAGGGGTCGGGGGAGCGGCGGGCGCGGGGCGGTGTCACCCGCGGCGGGGTCGGGGCTGCCCCGCCCCGCAGAGCCCTCAGCCCTCCTTCGCAGGGTAACAGTCACAGGGTACCCTGAGTCGGAAGGACCCACAAGGACCGTCAATTCCAACTCCTGGCCCTGCACAGGACCACCCCCCAAGAGTCACACCATGTGTCTGAGACCACTGTCCAAAAGCTTCTTGAACTCTGTCAGGCTTGGTGCTGTGACCGCTTCCCTGGGAGCCCGTTCCAGTGCCCAACTTCACCCGCTGGGTGAAGAGGAACCTTTTTCTAATATCCAGCCTGAATCTCCCCTGAGACAATTTCAGGCCGTTCCCTGGGGTCCTGTCAATGGTCACCACAGATCAGTGCCTGCCCCTCCTCTTCCCCTCATGAGGAAGTTGTAACTGCAATGAAGTCTCCTCTCAGTCTCCTCCAGGCTGAACAGACCAATTGACCTCAGCCACTCCTCTTGGCCCTTCACCAGTTGCTCTCCTTTGGTTACTCTCTAATAGGTTTGTATTTTTCTTAAATTCTGACACCCAAAACTGCACACCATATTCCAGGTGAGGCCACACCAGTGCAGAGCAGAGCAGAGCGGGACAATCACCTCCTCTGACTGGCTGGTGCAGCTTTGCCTCATGCCCCCCAGGACACAGTTTTCCCTCCATGCTGCCAGGGCACTGCCAACTCGGTCCACAGACTGTACCCTCAGCCCTGGGGACAGCACAGCAAGCACCAGTGGGAGAGGAATGGGCAGCTTTGGGGTGTCTGTGTGTGGAGCTGTTGGGTTTTCCCCCCCTCCTCCACGTGCCAACTTCCCTTTCCACCCTCACGCCTCTCTTCGCCACACTGCGGGCACTGCATGGGTGCGGGGAACTGCTGCTCACCTGCCCTCCCTCAGGTGGACTCTAGCACAAAGACTGAAGTTCCTCCTTTGTGACTTTGTGACCTCCCCAGGGAAACGAGGGTTTCTAGAAAGTAACTCTCTTATCTCTTGATACCACACTCCATGATTAGCAATGTGAACTTAACCTATCTGTGACACAGGCAGGTAAAATCAGTATTTTGCAAGTTTGGGTCAGGTACAAGCTAGTCTGGCAGGTGTTTCTAATTACAGGACAGATGCGAAAGTACACTTGCATAAATGTACCCATTCCAAACCAAAATGGCCAGTTACTGAGACGCTGAAATTACACCCACATTGTTTTTAGCCTTCTTTACAGGAAGAGACTTTCTTTGCTGTGCTTAAATTTAGGTGAATACAAAGGCTTTTACCAACAACCTGGTCTTGCGTCCTGACAGCCAGGACAGTGCTACAGCTGCTCCAGTGAAAAATTGAAATATCGGACAGCCTACTTTTAGTGGCAGCATCTCTTCCTTGTAAAGCAAAACATCTGTGAATCAAGTAACAATATTTCTGTAAATGCCCTGTGGGAATTGTTACCACTGCCTCGGTAAATACTCTGTACCGAAAACCTTTTGAGTGGGGTGAGGATTTTGAAAGTGAGGATTGCCTAATACCAGAAGGCTTCTGAAATCTCTCAGGTGTGAATCAGGTCCTTAGGCTGACTGCCAACCCCTCTGTCTTACTGAGCAGGGCTGGACACTCAGCGGTGTTTGAAGAGGACGTGTTTTCTTACAATGCATATCTCCAAAACAGCATGATCTACACAGCCTAGAAATCCTTGAGGACTTCAGGGAAATCAGCACAGCATGACTGGGGAACAGCATGTTCTCCAATGTGTTTACAGGTTATTAGTGAAATTTGGACTCCAGAAATGCAAACAGCCTCACTAAAAGGAAATTGCAGGTTGCAGTTTCACTACCTTTGTTCTCTGTTTCAGGTGTGCACAAGACACTGCATTCCAGATGAAAACAATTACTATGTGAGGTTATTTACCAGGCACAATTCTTTGAGCAGGGGTTCATGGTGGAGCAGTTTATGGTGTCCTTTCCCTTAGTCACATGTAATCAATTTGATCAAGAGACAATGAATCTTCATATGGATTCCCTGAAAACTTGTCATAGAGAAGGCTAACTCCTACCTCCAAGTACTGTTTCTGAGGAGCAGAGAGCTAAGTCCTTTGTGAAGCACCTACTCCGTTTCTCCAAAGCTAGACTCCTATTTCCTGGCCCCTGTGTTTGAATAATAGCGTAGCAGGGCTGTGTGCTCATGCAGGTTTTGGCCCCATGCACAAGGGGCTAGAATTCTTTTGAGGTCTTCTTTCTAGCACCCAATTGCTCCAGACCTGGCTCAGGGCTGGCACCGATAATTTGTTTCCTGTAACAAATAGTGCTATAAGTATCCAGTAGCTAGCTATTACTTTTGAAACTCAAGATGTAAGTAGCTAAACCAACTTTACAGAAACACAGCTATGAGTGTACGAAAGAAAATTGGCAGAATGAAACTGCACTTCAGCTGCTCACTAGAGAAGTAACACATCTGAACACCAGTAATGAAGCAATATGACATCTGCAGTTTGAGCAGCGGTTTTATAGTGCCCACGTTGTTGTGATCTGCACTGCAACCTCATTTTCCTGCAGAATTGGTTTGGAAATCAGCAGGGCTGTAAGTCTCCCTGCCTGCCCTGTAATGGCAGATGAGGTCTTGTGATGGGTTACCGTTAGTTTGATTCACACGGAGGATGTGGCACCACTGATTCAACCTGCTAAAAATGGCAAGGGGACTGTAGGAACCACAGTGAGCAGGACTACATGGATGAGTTGTACATGCTAATCAAAGCTTGTATTTACTTACCAGCCTAGCTACCCTCTAAACATCCTTTTGGGGATTTTTTGGTTAGATTTTTTTTTAATTCCTAGTAGCATACTATCATCAGCACAATAGGCACTCTTCAGCCAACAATTTCAGCAGAGGGGCCAGTGAATGGCTTGCTTTCCCCTTGCCTCACAGCTCGCTGCAGTGCAGTATTGCATAACCTGTGCTGCTGGGGTCTGTTACGTCTCTCTTATGAAAACAGGTTGAGGCAATTAGTTCTTAATTTACTCCAGGACAACAAAGTTACTTATGCTGTACAAGAATTGTACTTTTAATAAATTAACTGGCCTAAAATTCCCAAGATCTTTGCTCTGGTTTCCCAGAAGTTGTTAGATAAAAGGTTAAGTGGCTACCATACTCACATAGATAGAGAATTGTGGTCGTTTTCCAGGCCCCTTACAGGACACCACTGTCATAGTTCAATATAGCCTGTACCTTTGACTATTCAATTGCTCTTCCCTTTGACAAGCTTTCCAAGTTTCTGCCCTGTCTTTTTGCTTCTGACAGGGAGAAGTCCTGCAAGTCATCATCTTCACATATTGGTCCCTAAGTAAAAAGTAGATTTTCATTGGTGTTTTTCATCTATAAGTCTAATTGGAATTTAAGCCCTACCCATGAATTACAGAGAACAGCAGAAGTTGGAGAAACAGGAAATAAATTATTAGAGAAAAGCTTAATGATTTATCTAAAGCTTCAGAGAGAAAAGAGTTAAAACCAAGGGCAGGCCTATATTCATATTTTCTTTAATATCATTTTCATACTCAGTAAATTAGGTCCCACTTGTCTCAGGGCCCTTCTCCACTGTGTCTGGATGTGGCAAGCTAACCCCTTGCTTCTGTCTCAGAGTGCCCTAAATCTGATTTTGCCTGGTTTCTTTTTACCACTCTTGTTTCCATACTCTACTTCTGTCCTTGAGCACCACAGTAAGCCTGATACAATTCACACTTTTTAAGATGCAGATGAAATTTCAGCAGTGGATTTAGAAAATTTGATCATCAGAAATTAAGTTAGAATCACTGATCTTTTTAATAGAGAGAATTAAAAGCCTTCAGAATGGAATTAACCTTTTTCCTCTGTGTTGCAAAAAGAATGACCATGTATGTATATAACAGGTTGGAAATACTAATGAAAATCATAAAGACATCTCCCATGCTGTTTCAGTCTCAGACACAAACCTTGCAGAATCTGTTCCTGTAATTTTGAATTCCTTTTTGCAGATTTGCCATTCTAGTTCAGTAGCAGATGCACTCCCATTGTTGGTTATGAAAGGGTGTTACAATCCAGGGTACAGCCGTCTTTTCCAAACCATCAGAGGGATCATCTGTGTCAATGACTTCCAGTAATGGCTACTGCATATATAAATGGGAGTATCTTCCCTTTGTGAATATATAGTATTTGGTAAGAAAAAAATTAAGTTCACAAGTACATTTCAAAGGAAATGGTCTTTTAAAGTAGCTAAACTCACTTATTCTAGTGCTTTGTGCCTTACACTATATCTCTGATTCTGCAACAATGAAGGTGCCTGTCTATTGTGTCTTGTCACTTAAATATTTATGAGTGGTGAGCTCTACATTGCTTATCATCATGCATTTTCCATACAGCACAGCAACTAAGCAGGACTACAAAGCCAAGCTAATCTTCAGAGCTGGCTCTCCACATTTTCCGATTAATATGCATTGTCATTATAAGGGCTAAATCCTGCCTGAGGACACACACATGAAATGACTATTGAAATGACTTGTCTCTTCTGTCAATAGACAAGGAGTATGCATACATGTCCTGGTAAAACAAAACAGGCTCAATGAGGCTCTTCATCCAAAGTATTCCAAGGGTACTGAAAATAAGTCTTTTGACCCTTTCCTTTGATTAAAGAGAGTTACAGTAGTAACAATTAGAAGAATAACTGCTGGACCTTATCCTAGAATCAACTACACCTTCCTCTCACAATCTTTCTGTTTTCCCTGTCTTTTCTTCACAGGAAGCCTTTAGTATACGGTGAGCTATCAGATGGAAGGTGACATCCTTCAGTCCTGGTCTTTTGAGCAGTGGTTTGTCGCTGTTCTCATCTAGTCTGTAACACAGACTGTGCTGTGGCACTTCTGCACAAAGAAATCACAGAGGTTGCTCGGTCAGAGCTGGCAAAGTTCTTGGAAATTCAAAAAGGAGAGTGAAAAATGAGAGCAAGTAAGAGCCATTACATATGTTTTTTCATATTTTGCTTTGATAATATTGATTTTTATCCACACTTACTGTTGTTCTGGACCCAATGTATAATCAGTCACATAATGGGATAAGAATATGTGCAGGCTCACAGAGTTATTTTTATGGAAGCATATAAAGGTGTATAATTTTTCCTATATAAAGAATGCTAAATAACAGAGCTTTTTTTGTATTGGGACTTTTTTAACCAGACTGTGCTAATGGGCAAACATATGCACACAGTTCCGGAGAAAACAAAGGAATACACAAGTATTAAACACTAACAGCTGCTCTGTTCAGGCAGCAGTCACATGCTGGCCTGTTCTATAAAAATTAATTGGAAAGACTTCCATACAAAATAATCATGCTACTTGAATTTTTAAGAGCCAATTCAAAATGTTGTACTTTCAGAGGAATGACTTCCTACAGAGTTCAGATCTACATTTATAAAAATACCTGCTCTGTATTGTCACACAGCATGAAATGTAAAGCCCAGAATCGTTGCCAGAAATCCACCAATTCTGGCCCAGCCCTTTCTGATGAGTCAGAATAAATTCATCTAGATCATAAAAGGCAAATCTTTGTCTGAATGTCCTTAGAATACTTTGAGTATGGTGAGTCTGCCGATTAATTTTCCCTCATGTTCTTGCTCCAGTGAACAATGAAAACAATTAAATGCATCTTTGATACAGAAGCAGGGGGGTAATAGCAAATTAAAACAGGTGAGCTTAATGGTTTTTGTATGGGGGGCGAGGTAGACTGTCTTGCCCAAACTGGAGCATATAAACATATTTGTCCCACTTGATCCCCTTGTTTCTACATTTGTGGTGGGTTGACCCTAGCTGGATGCCAGGTACCCACTAAAGCCATTCTCTCACTCTGCAACTGGACAGAGGAGAATAGAAAAAACAGCTAAGGATTCATGAGTTAACAGCTGGGAAAGGTCACTTACTGATTACCTTCATGGGCAAAACAGACTCAAAGTGGGGATAGTACTTAAATTTATTACTAACAGGATAAGAGCCAAAGAGTGAGAAATAAAACAGACTTAAAAACACCTTCCCCCACCCCTCCTTCCTTCCATGTTCTCCCTCCTCCTCCCCAGCGGTGCAGGTGGATGGGGAATGGGGGTTATGGTCAGTTGTTGTTTCTGTGGCTGCTCAGGGAGAGGAGTCCTTCCCTGCTCCTGTGGGGTCCCTCCCACCAGAGCAGTCTTTCACAGACCTCTGTGGTGTGCATCCATCCCTCAGGCAACAGTTCTTCACAAACTGCTGTCCCGTGGGTCACTCCTGCATGGGGTGCAGTCCTTCACAAATGAGCTATAATGACATGGGTTCCTCACAGGGGCCACACATCCTACCTGGGAAAAACCTGCTCCAGCCTCTCCACGGGCTGCAGGTCTCTGACAGGACCCTGCTCCATCCTAGGCCTCCCACGGGGTCACAGCCCCCTTCCTGCATCCACCTGCTCCAGCATGGGCTCCTCCATGGGTTGCAGGTATGTCTCTCATCCTGACAGTCCTCCATGGGCTGCAGGGGCACAGCTGCCCCACCATGCTCTGCACCACGGGCAGCAGGGGCCTCAGCTCCGGCACCTGGAGCACCTCCTGCCCCTCCTTCTGCACTGACCTTGGGGTCTCCATTGTTGTTCCTATGTTCTCACTCTGTCCTTCCCTGACTGGAATTCCTTCTGCACAACAACCTTCAGTTCCTAAACATGTTACCACAGAAGCGTTACTATCACTCCTGATTGGCTTGGCATTGGCCAGCAGCAGGAAGTCCATCCTGGAGCCTGCTGGCGTGGGCTCCACTGGACAGGGGAAACTTCTAGCAGCTTTTAACAGAAGCCACCACTTTACCCCCGCCCCCCTCCAAAAACCCAACCACAGAAACCCACTACATGAGACCTTGATTAGGGCCCTATTAGTCTTTAAATTTTTACAACAAATAGCAACCTATTCACTTTGACCTTTCACAACCCTACCCCATAATTTTGTGCATTAACATTGGTCACTGTGCTACGTCAAGGCATTCACGACTGCCCCAAACTAAAGCCTCTTGACTTCCTGGTGCTGGAATAGACCACTCAGGATAAGTTTATTTGCACAGCCCTGTCAGCAGTGTAGATGCCTAGGAAAGACAGTGAACTTCTTCCCTTGCACATACACCTACTTAGCTACTGATGTCTTTGTCCCCAGTTATTTCAGTTCCTTATGTTTTGGGAGTTTAATCATGTCTTTCTGGAACACAGTGCTCTGTTCTTTACAAAACTCTTCTCTGAGGCTTGCACACATAGACATGGCAACTGCCTTTTAAAAGAAGCAGTATGATCTGCAGCATATATCACAAGTCAGAAAAAAAGCCTAAAAAAACATATTGAGAGACAGATGCTACCACAGATATCAAAGTTTTTATTTCTGGATACTAGCTTTTCATCTGTGAAACATGTGCTTTGGTCTGACAACTTCTGATGCTCACTCAAGAAAATAACTAGTTGTACCATTTAATTTAGAGAACCATTTAATTTGTGAGAAAAATCATCATGTCTGTTTGTATAAAACTAGAGTGAAGGGTTCATTTTCTATTAAAGGTATCTTTGGGCAGTATGTGTATTTATATACACTCACAGCATCATCTGGAGGCAACAGCTAAATAGAGCCATGTGCTTAAATAATTGTCGTTTTAGTATATGCTTTAATTAGTTGTTTTATAGTCATAATTTATATGAATGGGCTGTCAGTTGATATGAATAGAAGATTCTCCACATTTTGATGTGTAAAACTGTAAAGCAGTCATGAAAATGATACTTTTGTCATTTGGTGAGATTACTTTCTGTAGCCAACATTGAATTTAAAGGGAATTTAAGAAACTGGAAGCTGATGCTTGACCAACTGGATTTTGAGTTGACAATCCCATAATTAGGCAAAACCAGGAATGTATGTGTTATCTCCTGGTATTTGATGAAATAATCAGCATGCAGTTGAGTATGTTCTCTAAAATAAGAAGTGACTTCTCCTTTTTGCTTATCATTAGGTTTTCCATTCTTCCACTTACTTCTGGAAACTTGGGCCATTTATTTGGAATATGTACTCTGTAGGAATTGTTTTATGAAATGTTCATATTTGGGCACTTGTTAATCAAGGTATGTGAACTGGGAAACACTGTTCAGAATTTCAGATTCCTCGAAGGACTACCAGAATCAGTTCCCACTATGGGAAGTGGCAGCTCTGCAAGCAAAACACTGCATTGCAGATAAAGGGAGATTTGGATTCTGAAAACACTCTTGAAAAAAAAACACTCTTGAAAATGCTCCTAAACAGCATAGAGCTTTTTAAAACCATGTATTGGGTGACTTACTCCGTACTGATTCACAATTAACTGTTCTACCAACATGTTTTGTGAGGCTGAGAGCTAAGTAGCAGGCAAGCATCTTAAACTGACTTGTGTAATTTTAGGCATTATGAGTTATGCATGGCAATAACCAGGAGGATACAGTGAGAAAAGCTGGGCTTTTACTGCAGGCCATTTCTTCAGAGTTCATCTTCCACGCATAGCACAAGGAGAAATCATCTTTTATTTTCTCAGTGCATCTTCCCATTTTTCATTTCATTAGCATTTTTTCTCAGATGCCTTTTTTCTACTGCAAGTCATCCAGCAAGCATTCTTCTGTTTTTCTTTCCATTCCTTTCATTTTAATAGCTCTTGCACTTACCTATTTTTAGAGGGGTTGTAAGTACACAAGCACACATAAATACACCTTCTATCTCACATGTCTTTATTTTATACGCCTTTCACTTGGGGCTCAGCCTACGTTTTCTTCTTAGGTTCTCAAGCTTCCAATCGTACAAAGCACAGAAAAAAGTAGTTCATCATATGGAGATGCCAGAAGCTAACCACGCTGTGTTTGGATATCTCATTACTGAAAAGGATGAGTGACAAAAGCATTTATAATGAAAAATTTTCCCTGTAATTGGAAGCTGGAGATAATTTCCTGTGGCTTGTTTCTTTCTTCACTGAGGCCTGCTGACAATACTGCACAATGGTATTTCTACAGCTAGGTTGTAAGGTGGTCTAATTATTCCTCAGGACTCAAGTATAAACAAAGTGCTGCATCCATCTTCAGGGAATTAGTTCAGTGGGTTTCTTGCTTGGAGTCCAGAGCTGGCTTGACTGCTGCCATGTCCTCTTAAAGCATATGTTTGAGATGGTGTGTGGGTGTGTTTTTTTGGGGGATAACTAACTCCATTGATTATAGAAGGATAGCCTAGAGTAGATGACCAATTTTTGTAGAACTGAAGTTGTGAGATGTGTAACCATGCTACTCCACAAATGCCATGGGTCTTACTGAAGTCACATAGGTGTTACATCACAAGTACCAGTGCCACTAGCCAGTTTTGTACACACACAAGTCTGTCTAGTCATTCCATTTCTTAAAACCAAGTAGGTCCATGCATTTTCTACCTTTCTATGGGTCCTAAATGAAAAAATAATGAATTCGCCTACCCTAACAGTAAAAGCCTTAACATTTTTGTCTGGATTTGGTGGTGGAATGTGCTCCTATAAGCACAGCTATGCCTGAAATGCAGATGCATGTGACAGTGTTACAGTGCTTGTTGGTGCCAGCCAGGCTTGGTTTGTGCATTGGTGTTACAGGGTATTTAAAAAAACCTACACTGGTACTGCCCACTGAAACACAGAAGACTTCACTTTACTTACATAAAAGCAAACTTTAGTTTTCCAAGAGGTCTCTGGGCCTTAATAAGCTTCTGAAAACTGCAGTTCTGTTTTCAAATGACTACTTGATGCAAACACTTTCTGCAATTTTCTGATTTGTTATAGCTGGGAATACCTACATACTATTAACACACACAAGTAAATCCAATGGAAACACTGCAAATTTTACCCAAGAATGTTGTGTCAAGCATGCACAGGAATTCCCCATCAGAGGCTATTATGTAGACTCTTACCTCAACAAAAGTCTTGATCAGGCATCTGGGTTGTACAGCGAGCAAACGCAAAGAGCCACATGGAATAATCACTGTTGTCCAGATTGTGAAGCCATTCCATTGAATCTAATTCCTGCTTGAGGCACAGTGGTTCCTTTGATCACACTCCAGCCCTTTCTTCTCTGAGTTGAGCTGCCCCAGCTGAAGCCTGCCCTATTACACTCCATTTTAGCATAAAGATAAATTAAAAGATATGATGCCAGAGGCTGAAATTTAGGAATATGCAACATAGTCTTTGGTTTTCACCAAACTAGAAATTTGTTCTGCTTTATAAATGACTCTAAACAGTGTGTTGCAGCCCTGAGCAGCTTCTCTTTTACATGTCTAGAAAATTTGGCTCTGTCAAAGGAGAAATGAGAACACCTGTTCTAGGCAACAAAATGCTACCTATGGCTTCATTGCCAGGAGACTCTACAACTGAAAAGATAGGCATAGGATATGGGCATTTACTTGACATGATAAGATTTTATAATATGCCCTTCATGTGCCTGGGGTGGAAACTATAGGGCAAGTGTAAAGTTCTTCATAGCCACAGGGAGCAGAGAAGGCAGTATTTGCCTTGGGCAACTGCAGAGAGGCAAGGGTCAGCCACAGAGAATATCAGCAGTCAGAAGAGACCCTCCAGAGCTCAGTTTCCCCAGATCTGAGAGGAGGAATTAGGAACAAAATCTGCTTATAGCCCCAGCTATGCTGGGATACAGGCATGGATATTTTGACTTGGGTCACTGCGTCATGTCTTATGCAGAAATCAGTTTCTACTAGAAATTGATAGATCGGAGGAAGTTCATTCTATTCAGAGTTTGAAGGGTTTAAGCTCAGCTGCACAATTGTCTTCACAAATAAAAAGGGAGACCAGTGCTCAGTGCTTCTCAGAGACACGAGTGAGAGGGCCCTCTGAGGGGAACAGAAGAATAGGCAGGAAGGGGTGTGCAAAGCTATCTTATGACTAATTGCTGTTTGCAGCTGCAGATAGACACGTGCTTAATTATCTGCTATGTGCATGCAAATTTGGTTGCTGTCACTAGAGTCCAGATGTTCCCTTCATTTATACTAAGTACAACAAACAAAAGGAAAAGGGTCAGAGAGCAAAATAGAAGGGGCCAGGAGCAGCAACTCTGTGCTGTTTTCCTTCCTGTCATATATACTCAGCCCGGCCAACCATTTTTTTGAACTCCCCACCGGAGACAGAGACTTGTGAGCTCACAGACTGAGCATCAGAAAAGAGATAAAGCCCTAGAAAAAACTGTTCCCCTCAGCTTCCCTCCCATGCAGCACCAGGGAAGGGGTGCAGGCAGGAGCCCAGCCCTGCAGCCCTCCCCCTGGATGCAAAGAGGTTGAGGCACCCGGAATGCCATGCAGGCACACAGGAGCAGCCCAGGCACATACTGGTACTGAGTCTCGGGTTCAAGGGAGCAGTGGCTGCACTCCTTGCTGCAACCACGAAGCCTAAAATTGTTCAGTCAACCTAATAATCATCACAGTTTCTAGCAACTACTCTGCTGTAGACATTTTTCTTGGCAGGGGCAAGCCCTTTCTGAGCAGTCCCAAGGCTTAATTTTTCCTACATACAATTTTTCCTACTCAAAGGTCTTTTTCTTTCTATTCACCCTCTAGGCTAGCATTTTTAGGTATTTTTTTTGTACTGATATAAGAAAAAGTACAGTATTTTTTCACAGAAAGTGAATTGTAACTCTTTTCTTTGATTCTTCATTTTAACTCTGCAGCAAAGTCTTTTTCCTAAGGTCTGTGCATCTTGTCCCCAACATTTAAAAACAATGAGCTACACAAACACAACTAGATCTTTTTCTCTTATCTGCCCAAATCCAGGAACAACAGAGCAATTTTGATTTCTACTAATCAGGCACCTGATCTTTATTCTGTTTAATGGCATTCAGTGTCCCTTTGGAAGATTTATCGTATTCATTCCATTTTAATTAAATAACAGTGATGATCGTTAGTGGTTTTGTGGTGCCTGTTTTGAATTAAATGTGTGCTTAGTATATACGTCACGTTGATTCATTTCATCTTTCGGGATTAATGCAATATACATAGAGTCAGTGATTTCATGTTCTCTTAAGTGGCTCAGCTTTGGAAACATTAGCTTCTTTTTACCTGCCAACATCAAGTTACAAGAATCTTAGCAAGTTACAAGAATCTGAATAAATACAACAGTCAGTCCAAAATTTGGCCCTACTCTTCTGTATGAAGGGATAATGAAATTGCCAGAAGGGTCTTCTTTTAGCCTGGTAAAGGCATAGCAGGATGACTGCAGTTACTTCTGATTTTAAGCAGCATGGCAAAAAAGCTGAGCCAACTCTCTGGCATCCAGGTTGGATGGCTCCTGGCTGGTGTTCTGAGACCTTCCCCTAGCACTGCCATCCCCCTGACACTCATCAGGGAGCAGAGTTTATCTGCACAGTCTTATTGCTTCTACCCCTATTGCTTATGCAAATACCCTTTGTGTGAAGTTTCCATTTATGTATATTTGCATTAAAAGGGTTATCTTAGGTTTTCTGGAGAGTGTGCTTTGCCCTTTATTACACAACAAAAAGGTTTAATCTGCAGTTACAATTCTCTATAAACCTTGGCAGTATCTTAGAATACATTTTTTATGAACAGTATATAAGATTATCTGCATGTCTTAATAAGGTGTGTGAACCAAAGTCCTGTGAATTGGAACTTTGTGATCTTTCCACTAAGCCGCTGAACTTTGGATCCTGCCTACGTGTTTTCCTGGACAATTGCTCAGAGCACTTTTAACTTCTTAATGACTTAGGTTACTGTCACCAGGGGTATGTCACCAGCTTTGATTTAACTGAGTATAGAAAAGGGAAAGTTAGATCTTTATTACTGATCTGACACCTTGTTCTCAGGTAAATTAGTTGAAACCCTTGATATTGCCAGAGGATTCAGTGCCTGGATGTATTACTAGGTTTGTAGCATAAGGCAGTTATTCTGATCAGAAACTAAACAGAAGGATCTAGAATGAAGATTTATGGCAGGTGCTTTCACCTAACCATATAACTCCTTTATCAAGCAATATCTTATGCTGATAGATTTTGTCTTATGTTTTTAACACATTGTTAATTAAAACTGTGTCTGCAAGAGCTGGCTGGGCAGAGAATCGTTTATTTCACCATACTTTAAAATGGTTTTCTTTGTTATGTCTTCAGGCTCCAAAGAGGAGATCTGAATTGAAATTCTAACAATCTCCATCCATATTAATTTATAAATTACTGACATACCTATGAATCTAATTATTCATTCTTACCAGTGCATAGTCCTCCTGTGACAGGAATCTTAGACACAGGCTCCCACACAATGGAGAAATCTGTTGTTGTTCCCAGTTTAAATATAACTGAACAGAGACAAAAGATCATAGTGCCAACTATCTCTCTTTTTGTTCTGTGGGATAATGCAGCAGTGCTCGATCTTTCTCAACGAGCAAGTGACACCTTAACAAAGAAAGTGCTTCTCATGGAACATTTCACATATGCTCCACATTTGGAACAACCAATAGGAAACACAGTAACTGGCTGAGGTGCAAAGTAACGGTAGGAGTATATTCAAAAAAGATGTGATGCTATCAGCTGCAAAATAGGAGACATGGTACAATATGAACAACAGGTCATAGTTTGCTTTCATTGCTATAGGGGATCCCCAAAACTGACAGATGGAACATAAACACTCATTGGTTATTTTGCTTGTAATTCTTTGTACTCAGAGGATTCTTCATTGCAGCTCAGGCAATGACCACCCCCTTGTAATTTTAAGATGTCTGGGCGAGCTGCAAAAAGGATGTTTATGTTTCTGCCTTGCAGTCTTAATGCCTCCAGTGAAGCTATAATGTTGTTTTATGGCACCATCCCCTTTAACATAAAGTAGTTCCTTTTTGCCAGGGATGTCGATTTAATGTATTTTTAGAAAATGCAGACAGATGTACAGAAGGCTCAACCATTGTGCCCTGAATTTCCTTACATCATTATAGAAAGATGCAGGCAGGTTTGGTTTTATTTTTAAATTAGGAAACCACAAAGAGAATGTTACGAGGCAAAAAGCATGACAAGAGTTCATTACAAAACCATAATGCATTTATAG
Source organism: Myiozetetes cayanensis (assembly GCF_022539395.1). Lineage (NCBI taxonomy): Eukaryota > Metazoa > Chordata > Aves > Passeriformes > Tyrannidae > Myiozetetes > Myiozetetes cayanensis. The sequence continues at coordinate 45,702,983 of NW_026086604.1, forward strand.
CGTTTTCACCAAGGCTGCATTTTCTGTGATATTTTATAAGAGGCAGAAAGGAAGCAGAGGGGAGAAAATACCCCAAATAATCCACAGAGAACTCATGAAGAGGTAAAGAGGAGGGAGAGCTAAAATTAAATGGTTCACAGGTGACTTGAAAGAAGTGGTTACAAAACCAGAGAAAGTTAACTCCCCCAGTTCATGTTGCTGCTGACAGAGGGAAAGGTCAGTGGTTCTGTGTTTTCCACGAAAGCTCCACAGTAACAAAAGTGTAGACCCTCAACTCAAGTACCCAAAGACTGTTAAAGTTTTAATTGGAAGCCTTCGTTATTAGAAACTTAAGTTACAGTATCATTTATAAGCAGTGAAAAAGAAATATGTTGTCTTTTTGTATATATGTTCCCCCCCCAGTGAATGTGTATTCCCTCCACAGTGATCTATTTCATTTTATTCGCCATCAGTTCTCAGTGTTAGGCTGTCTTTTAGCTCCCATTAATCTGGCTGTGTTTTGTAGTTATAATAAATGGAAACTCACAGACCTTGGTGTCATCCACCTCAGATAACATGATCCTATTAAATCTAATCCAAATTAACTGGATGAGAACCCTTTGCCCTTGATACTTATATGGACAAGAGAGAGATTTGACACTAACAATACCAATGTGGTTTAGCCTAGAGAGAAATTTGCTGTCCTTCTGTAGTTGATTTAGGATTCAAATGAGCTCTTTAACACACTATTAAAGAGTGTGGGCGGAGCCATCACCGCGGAGACCCGGGTTCGATTCCCGGTCAGGGCCACTCCCGGGTAGGTGGGGCTCGTTAGCCCTTAAAGGCAACCCACCTACGTCCTAAGGACCTCACTGCCACTGTCCAAGCTCGCTTGGCCCCGGCAGATGAACCTTAGGATTAAAGGGTGGGCTCAGTTCCGCGCACACTGTGTCTCACCTAAAAAATCCAATGCGCAGGCTGGAAGGTGTAAAGACCTTCCCCGGATCTTCGCTCGCGAAGACTGGCCATTAAAGAGTGTGGGATTTTTAGCCATGCACCCTCAGCGTACTGAACACAATATCTGATCTTCTTCCATTAAATTTTTCAAAACCTTCATGAGTTACAAACCACATAGCAAAAATTTGCCAGCAGACACTAGCATAAGCATTTCTTTGGTTATTACTTCTAATTTTAAGGTGAATGAAGCAAAATGCAAGCTGTATTACCTCTACACCCTTGAACACAAGCAATGAGTAATAGTGCAAGCTCAGAAAGGATGACTGGAACAGTTTTTTTACCACTGAAAATATTAGTTTTAATTACAGGCTTGAATAACAAATAGCATAATGACTATAGAATAAAATGTCACAGGGAAAGCCTCTCTTGTGGGAGTATTTTATTCTAACATGGGAATTGATAAATTTGGGGGTCCAAACGAAATGCTATAACCTAAGGAGGTAAATAATTCATGGAAGTTATTGTCAAATGGCAACACTGATGATGAAAGCCTTGGAACTACTACTTCTAACAATTAAAAAAACCTATGACACAGTGTTTACCTAAGGCTAACATGGCTATTCATTCTTATAGTATTATGTCAGTCTGGTCTGCTATGAAATGTATTGGGAGAATTGTTTATTTTGTCTTTAACAAGGATGTTTCCTGATGAACCTGAAGAGGAGAAATCTTTACAATTGAAATAATCTTTACCATTCATGACTGAAATACCTGAAAATTCAGTCTTTTGTTTACCAGAAGTTGTTTCCCATGTGAAAAACAAATCAGAATATTCTAAGCACAGAACAGAAAATGCATGAAATACAGTTTACCATCCACATGGATTTCCTCAGTAATAAAAAGCCTTCATCAGCTGAAAAAGGACAACTTCTTTCCTCATGTAAAGATTATCCGCTGGCTCTTCGGGATCAAAAAGCTCTTTACTAAGTGTTCATCGGCCCAATATAGATTTATCTATGTTAAAGTACAAAACCTGAAACTCTAGTTGGCTTTTATTGGTTATTCCAACAAGGTGTGACAGCAATACAATGTGTGGAAGCAATACAATTGAAAAAAACATGGGGGGAAAAAAAATACCACGAAGAACCTTAAAACCAAAGAGACTTTCCTAATTCTCTCTTATGCATTAGTATTGAATTGGTATTAATACTTACTGATCATTATATCTTACATTTACTCAAGTCTTTATACATTTTTTATTTCTTCTTGTCAGCATTAAAGCCACTTCTGATAAAATAAAAATCAGATGGAAGGGAATCGAAATCCAGGACTGGCTCCAGATTGTGATGCAAAAATCTTTGCCATGACTGCTTTTTGTGAGGGGTGAAGGGAAGGAGGAAAGGCTTTTTTTGTGATTAGAGAAAATCTCCTTCAGAGAGCAGAGAGCAGTCTGCAGAGAGCAGTCTGATGGGCATGAGATATGGAACGTTACTAGAGAATTGCATGATAAAATTTAACTGTTCTTCCTTTCTCCTTGTGGAAACTTTTAATGTCAGCTGAGGCCAGTATATCAATTGGGTGTTTCCACAGTTTTGGTCACATGAGTATTTCAGCATCTACTTCAAAGGCAGGGAGTTTTCCAAGTAGAGGAGATTCAGTTGTTGCTATCCAAAAAGGTGATTTCCAAACCCCATCACCTCTAGGTCAGTGCCTGTCTCTGTCCCATGTGGCAGGTGCCGGACAGGAGAATATGGTTCTGCAGAGCATCTCCAGAGAGATGGCTCTGCCATTACATGCCAATCCTCTGCTCCCTCAGAGGCCTCAACCCTGGCATATTTTCACTACATGCCATTCCCTCCAGAACTAGTTTTACAGCTGAGAAACCTCTGCATGGAGAGAGATTTGCCTGTAAAAGAGTTGCCATAAAAGAGAAAGCAACACAAGATTTTGTGTGAACAGCTTTCTGACACTTTTGCTGCCCTGAGAAGATGCAAAGGACCTGCAAAGCTGCAATAATTTGAGAAGGGATTAATGACCAAAGCCATTAAGGCCGTGTATCTGGTATCTTCTCCTATTAATCCAGCTTGCATCTCACTTCAAACCCTGTAAGGACACACTGCTGCACCTTCAGCAAGAAGGCAGTTGAATGTAGGAGCATTAGGTGGAAAGGAAGATTTGTTTGCATGCCTGTCTACATCGAGGACCAGCATTAGAGAAGGTTTTTATTAAAAAAAAAAAAAAAAGATTGGCATCAGGGCATTGGGAAAAAAAATTAACTGTCAAAATGCTGATTCTAAATGACAATGGAAGGAGCCACGTCAAGTCTATTCAGTCCAGCACTCCACTCTGCAGAATAAAGCAAACTGTGCTCCCTGCCCTTCACTGTGGGTCACAATCAGGTACAAAGTAAAGATCTGAATGCAAAGAAAACAGTTTTGCTGGTTTAGTCATGTAATTCATGCTACATAATTGTAGCAGATGCAGCTGCAATTCTTGATATAACTTGTCTTCATTTGATTAGGAAAAGAAAATTTCCTAGAAAAGAAGACTTTCTGGCTCTGAAGATCACAAAAAAAATTACTCTCTGAGATTTTGAGATAACCAAATTGAAATAAGCAGAGATGAGGGATACCTGCTTATTCAGGCAAACCAGCTTATTAGAGCTACTCAAACAATTGGATAAAGCCAGCAGTATTTAGCAGGCTGTAAAAAGCACACGAAAACCCCACCAGGTGGAAAAAAATAAACAAGAAACTGGATGGTTTTAGGAACATTCTGCATTTATTTGGCCCCACAATTCCTAAAATTGTAACAAACTCCCAGAGTTTCACTCCTTAAAGTGCTTCAAACTCCATTTATATTATTATTATTACTTTTAACATTAATGTACACTTCTGTATAAACAACAATCCAAAGAGATTTATATTTTTATAAAATTCTTTATATTAATGGATCAAATTTGCTCTCAAGGTGACCAACATTAAGGCAAATTTCCAAAATTAAGGCACTGGAGTTGCTCAAGTTTAAGCTGTTGTGGATGAGAGCAGAATTTGGCCCGGTAGGGTATATACAATTATGTTTTCTGCATATATTTCAAAAGGCACAACAGATTACCTTGGAAATCAATAACATTTAAAAAGGAGTTTATCAAAGCAAATACTTTACGTTTGCTTTGGCACAGTCCACATCCAGAGGATGCATTTGCTCACTGGCTGTTCAGAATAACCAGCCTGATGACTGGTGGTGTTCAGCAAAAAGGGAATTCACAGCACCAGACACCATTTCCACTTCATCAGACACCATCTGATGTGTGTACAATAACTGTAACAGCAGTTACTTTGCTGGGCACCCATGCAAATTCACTACACCGTGGATCTCTGAAATTCTCCTGATGGAGACATGTTTGTCATTGATGTTAATACTCCGAAGGCAGCCAAAAAATGGGTCTTTAACTGGAAGCCACGGGGTGTCCAGATTTGCTACAAAAACCAAGGTAGGAAGACCAAGTTAATAAAATGAAAATTATTTTAAAGAACATTAATTATTGCAACGCTTTTCAAAAGAGGGGGAATAATATAGGACTACATGCATGTATTGGACCTTTGTTTTAGAAAGCAAAAAAAGCCAGTAGATATACCCAAAAAAAATACCTGGAATTTTGCCAAAGTAGAGTGGCTGATACACACGTCTAGGAGGAGAAGGTTGAAGTCCAGTGGTAGAGCTACTCTCTATGCCCACCTCTAGCTGCACAGTGTTCTCCTTCTGAGAGACTGCAAAGGAGCAGGTAAATGAGAACTCTTTCTCAACCCTATTAAAGAATCAACTAGATATGGCACTATTTTTAAATAGCATCTTTCTTGAAATTTAACTCATAGGAAAAACAGGTTTTAATTCCAAGTCAGGCTGACACAGCTAAGTAGTCTGGGGCTTAAGACTGCCCCCCAAAAAATCTTATGTAAAGCCTTGAATTAACATGTATATTGTTCTAAAGAGTATTCTCAGAATAAACGGAAGTGAAATGATTAGTAAAATCTGGAGCTGCAGTGCTCTGTGCCCACTAGCTCTTCAAAGCTTCAGAAGAACTGGTATGTACAATTTACCTGCAATGGTATGCCACTGTCCATCAGACAGAGGTTTCTTAGGTGTGACTGATGTCTGGAATTCTCCAGCACCGCTATTTCCAGAAGCAATGACCTGTAAAAAAGTTATCTTTTAAGCTACTGTCACAAAGAAAAGGAGTAAGAGAAAAAGGTCAGAATTCCCCCTGCTGAATGAGGGAAACACTCCATTTCTGCTGAAATGGAAACAGTCTGTACTTACCTTTCCTCCTTCCATGTAAATAGTCAAGTAGTTGTCTTGCTTGCTTCCAGCATGGAGGAGTATACCTGTTGAACTCCTGGGTCGAATGGTGAATACAACCCTAAAATCCAAGCCCATCAGCAAATTACCTGTGGAGAAATAAACAGTGGGTAGAGGAATGATCATAGGAGGAGATAATTGGGAACTCACATAAAAATAAATAAAATAATCCATACACATCCACACTTCAGACATAATTCCAGATACCACAATCTCTGCACAGCTTACCAATGGTGATATATCCTCCTTCATTAAAGAAATAAATCCCCGTGTCCATGGGAACATCCAGACATGGAAGTACACCATTTTTTTGCAGAGGTTTATTCATAACTTCTCCATTCACCTTAAAATTTCTCAGGCAACCCTTGAAACCCTTCATTGGTATATTCTGAAAGCATATTTCAAAACATGAATACTAAAGCATTACTGGCCATTTTTAAGTAATAATACTAAACATTAGTTCTTTTGGACTGTTGGACTATAGAAAGCCACCTTGCTCTAAAGGCACCTAAACCCCATCTTGGATGCAGTGAAAAGATATTCCAAAAGTCTAAGAAAAGAGTTTGAAACACAAAAGTATTTTGAATTTGATTTTGAATTACTGTAACTCCTGCTTGTAGAACAGATACTTCCCAATGATGTGTCAAAAAGACAATGCAAGAGGAATTGTGACACCCCCTTCCCTTCCTAAGAGTCTGTTTATTTAAATCTGATTTTATAAAATGCCCTGGATCGTTAATTGTCCCATTTTTAAACAGAAACCACATATATTTCAGATTAAAATCCAGTTCTACATCCGTAATTCTTTAATGAGAAATTTGCTCAATTTGCTCTTTTGCTTCTCTACAGATTATTGCTTATTCCACTGAGGGAAATATTCTGCAGAGAAATGGTATTTCTGGAATTAAAAATGTGACTTTGGTCTTCTCCATTTTTAAAGAATAAAAGTGAAAACAGTACATGGTTGTCATAAGTGTCTCAGCAACACATGTTGAAAATATGGGTCCAGATGAAGGCTGTGTGAATAGGTGAGGAAAAAGATCTGTAATGCACAACTGCAAACACCAGTCACAGATGGTGCTCACCTGGTGCTTGGAAATACCCCCCAAAGCTCTTCAGCACAGAAATCCTGCATATTAAACACTTTCACATGTAATTAGCGCAGCATGGGGAGTGTGTGTGGACGGATGTGTCAATTATTTACCTGTTTTTTCAGTGATGGCAGCCCTCCCACGTAGATAGGTGGCTTAATGCTGATGGCAGAATTTGTTGCTAATCTTCTGTGCTGGGCTCTTAGACCATCAACCACAAGGCGGACGTTCTTCCCATCTGTGCTGAAGACCACCTTTCCAGGGTGCAAACATAACAGAATGAAAACCTCAAACGCCAATGAAAGCCACTGGAGATTTTCTTTGTCTTTAAATTAGACACCATATTGTTGAAATACTGAAACTGAAAATAACATGCTGGAACCATCAGTGTCAATAAGCTCTCTCAGAGACCTGTCAACCACATGAACTTTCAGGCATAGGAATTAACTTCTGATGACCAAAACTGAGTTTCTTAAATCTTAAAAATTCAATAGGCTGTGCCTGCTGAATGCCAGTTGTGCTTTCACCACAGTTCCTGTGCCCTACTACTTACAGTGTGCCATTGCCCATCATTGTATTTAATACTGGTTTTGATTTTGATTTGTTTTCCTCCAGAGCCAAGTGAAAAGATAAGATGTCCTTTTGAAATGCGGAGGGCCACATAAGAGTCCTCAGACCTTCCCTCCATGAAGACTATTAATCCTCTTGATGATCGAGTCCGTACATCTACAGAACAATGCAACCTGTAGTGGAAAGTAAGCATATTCAAGTACAGATCTATTTTGTTAGTTGTTGTATCCTCTCTGTTCTCCAGAAAAATGTCAGTGATATTCCCATTTATGAAATGCAGAATGGCATTTGGGTGGAATCATGGCATTCTACACTGCCTGCATTTCTGAATGTGAATGGAACTTGACATATTCAGGCTTAGGAATTGGCATCCACATGTACTGTAATTGTCTACTACATCCCATTCAATCTACTCACTTTAGGTAAATGTTTGCATAGAAAAAAAATGCCTGAACCTTTAGATGTCCAAGATGTATGCAAGAAGAAAATCCTAACACTTGGCACCCAAAGGTTCAAGCAGCTTTGACAATTCAAGTATTAGGAGAACTGAGAACGTTTGTATTACCTGTCTGTAGATAACAATGGAGAAAACATGTAGGATATGAAACTGTTGGCGGTGCTTCCAAGGAGATATGCTTCACTGCTGCCATGTAACTGAGTTGGTATAGTGTGGTTTTGCATGTTAGCAGCTTTCAAATAATCAAGGTATTTTTCATTCTGTTCATGTAAGACAGAATTGAAACATTTACTATGCATGCATATTAATAGAAACATTTCAATCAACACATTTAAGAGTTCCCACTTGAGGCAGTCAACAGACTTCTCTGAATGACAGAAAAGCTGTTTTCATTCTGGATAGGTGTGGGTTTGGCATGAAACTCCAACACAGTAAGAACTTGCTTCTAACGTAAGATGGAAGGAAAATAAGAACGTCCAAATCTCAGTTCTACAAATGATGGCTGTGCAGACAAAGCCTTGGCAGCAACATGAAGATGACAGTAACAATAAGCATACCTTGAGCATCTTAAACCTGAGAGGATTTTCAAATTCCTTCAGCAGCATTGGTTCAAGGTTCTCATATTTGTGGCAAGCTCCAAGGGATACACCAGACTTACCAATATAATTCACAAGATTTTGAACCTCGGGGAGCTGACCTGCCCTGTAGTGATGAAAGCAGAAAGCGTTGTGAGACAGCATTCCTTTTATTTAGCATAATCAACAATATATTGTAAAACTGTGTTCTGTACAAAATAGATTTCCCAGTGATTCAATGTTAAAGTATTGATTTTTATTTTTCAAAGAAAAATCTATGTCCAATGCTGTAAAAACTGTTCATATTTGTCATGGCTCTGCCCATTTTTTTTTTTTGGCTATGGAAAAATCCCAATGTTTTTATTCTCCTATTTTCTAAATAAAGTACTTTTTGCTAAAAGCTATCAATTTAAAAAAACCCAAACAAATATTGCCATTGAAAAAAAGAGAAAAAAATTACAGTGGCTTTATTAAATAAGATTATGGATCAGTCTATAAAACTTTGCTGGTTAATTACTCAAAACCAGTAGTGGATCAAGAAAAAATGGCAACATCAGGTTCTGCTCAGTCAGTGATTCACTCTCTCTTAAATAAGATATTCTAAAGAGTTTTGTCAAGGGGCAAAAGCCCATCACAGCTTCATATGCAGCATTAGTATTAGAGCCAAATTATCAGAAAGACTGTTGAAGCCAAATTCCCATGTGTATAAAGAATAATATTAAGTAATACTATAATTTTCTAAGTTCTACACAGCATCTCTAATCAGTAAATTACAAAACACTTTACAATAAGAAAAGGCAATGAAGTTTGCTGCCCACGGTTTTCTGTGAGAAGAGCGGTAGAGCTGGGGGTGAAAACTGAACTCCTTCAATGCTGGTTGTTCTCTATTCACTCAATCAGACTGGCTACAGTATTAATTCTCCATCTATTTTTTTTATTAAAAGCAATTTCCCAGATTTGTTTTCTGATGGGAAGGTTAATATGCAGGTTACTTTGTTGTCTTGCAGTGCTTTAAAAGAAGACGTAACTTGAGCAACCTGGTCTGGTGGAAGATGTCCCTGCTTATTTCAGGAGGTATGGAACCAGATGGTCTTTAAAGGTCCCTTCCAACCCAAACCATTTTTTGAAAACTCTACACATTTATAAATACTCAGCAAAACTTAGCTAACACTAACTCCCACTGGGACATCACTTATATGTCAAGGAAAGCTTTTCTTCTGGAAATATATTTACTCGTATTTTTTTCTCCTAAATTTTGCCTGTAAGATGTCTCTAATAACCAGACAAACACGTGAAGAAAAGAGACAAACTAAATCAGGCACATGATTTCTATACATAATGCTCTCACTTGTTTGTATAACTGTTTTGGTTCTGTCAGCAGCTTTGCTCCTTTCATTACCTGCCTCCCTGGGGAGCCATAACAATACAATCTAGCAGATCTTTTTGGATGCCTTTTTGGGACATTTCCAATTCACTGTGTAGAATTCACTCTTTGGCTAACAGACTACTAAACAGGTATGATTCAGACTGAAATTCCTTTACATCTGAATAGCAGATTAATTACGACTTGATACCATGTATAGTATAACTGAATATATGAGGGCAGGAAAGCTGTGAATTCATGAAGGCTTCACACATGTAGAAGAAAAGCATTTTAACAAAAAGTGATTTTAATATGATTGAAGAAGAAGAACACGACAAAATGCATGAAACAAAATTCTTTCTAGGCCAAATACCTTTTTATAAAGATGTTTGAGATGCAACCTTCAAAACTATCTCCACCAAATTTTATAGGTCTGTTTGACCCCTGGGATGCCCTGGGAGAGTCAACTGATTCTGATTTTGACTCATCATCAACCAGCAGATGTACTCTGAAACAAAGTGAATCAAAATAAGCATGGAATATAAAGAAATAGTTATGAAACAAAATGAAATATATATAAAAAAGAACCATTTGACAGATGTGTTTTCTTGTTACATTTTAATTATGCTAGAGCTTCGTTAGCTTACTTCTGGGATTTTTTCAGTATGTTCTCACTGACTGCAGTGAAACTGCTCTGCTTTCCCATACTAGATACTGCACAAGAGTTGAAGCTCATACTTCAGTCCTACAGTGAAATCCTGGTCCAACTGAAATTCATGAAAAAACTGTCATTGACATCTATGGAACGGGATTCAATTCTTTGTGTCTAAATGGTGCACTTGACCTGTGAGCAACAGCTACTACAGACAATATAGCAGGTTATAATCACCCAAAGTTATAGCCAACCATTTAAAACTTTCCACTTCAACTAACTCATCTGTAATTTCATGTGTTCCACAGAAATCAATATAATTTAGGAGTTTTTCAGTAAATTGTCTCTTCTGATATTTGTGTGGAAGACCTCTGATTAAAAACCAGACACAATATTTGCTTCTTCCCTGGTCATTTAACCACCTGTGTTACAGTGGTAAAGGTTATGGGAAGGGGAAGAGCTCCAAAGCCTCCAAAGCTCCAGCTAGACAAGCAGTGAAAACTCACACAACCTATAAAAGACATGCATAATGGGGTACAGCTGAAACAGCTGTCCATACAGGTACCAAAATGTACCTTTACAGACCAAAAATCTCCTTTTTCTTCATTATTTAAGTATCCTTTCCTTGCAGAGGCCATTTTTAGCTATTTATTGAAAGAACGAGTCCCACAAAATTTGAATCTTGTTTCTCCAACCACAACATACAGAATCAGATAAAGAACTGGACTCACGTGTCGTCCGTTTTTATTACTGTCACATAATGCATTGACCCATCCTCGTATTTCTTTTCCAGTTTGATTTCCTTCTCTCGCATCTTTGCAGTTACAGAGCCAGGTGTCAGAAAGATGGTAAGAACATCAGGCTATAAAAGAATCCCAGAAAATCATCAGCCAAATACAAGAGCCTTTAGTTCTTGCTACTGCCATTAATTAATGAAGTTCTCAGTGGTTGCTTGCAAGAAACAATTTTTCCTACATTAAACCTGCATTTCTCAGTCATCCAGTACGAGATGTTAACGCCACGTTCTGCACAATTAGCACAGTTTCTGTTTTAAAATACCTCTGCACTCTGAGTACCAAACAGTTAGTTAAAATACTTGTTTATTTTTACAAAAAGCAGAGGAGTCAGTTCTCCCCTTCTCAAATGCCTGGTTTGCATTCATTTCTTAACACCTCCAGCCAGCAAGAATGGGGTTCTGCTTGAACCTCCCTACTTTCTGAGGGATCATAGCCAAAATCAACCCCTTTTCTCTGCATATTTGATCATGAAAACCTTTCTGTGTGGGCAGAATGCCTGTTTTTCCTGAGAAAATTTCCAGCCAACTGTATTAGGCAACAGTTTTCTTACTGGGATGGCGGTGTTAGGTGCATGAGCTAGTCTGCAGAAGGCTCAAGTTCAAAGCTCAGTTACTCATCAAACTAGTTGCTGGCTGAGTGAAGAAATTGCCAGGATGTATTTGTCTAGCCTATGACACTCAAGATGCCATGCTCAAAAGGTGATTATAATCGCCATTTCTTGCCTTAAAATACAGAAATATACATGAGACTTAGAACACAAACTGACAAGACTGACTCAGAGATAAAACCAATCACATATGCAAAGCTGAACAAGTTTCATACCCGTAGATTGTAATTTAAGAGTGTTCCAGTCGAAGACATGGTCTGAAAGCCAAAGCCAACTTGGAAATCCTGGGGATATGGGAAATCTGTTGCACTCAGACTCAGCGTTCCCTCTGTGGAGAAAGCTGCAGATCTGACAATCTGAAAGAGAGAAAATCATGCTTTTCCTTTGTGATTTTCCTTTTAATCAGAAAAAATGGAAACATGAGACAACAGCTGCCCCACTCACCATAATTGTGACCGACTCCAGTCAAAACCAAGCACAAGGCAAACCACGAGCACCATTATTTCAGTACAGAACAGACTGACTGAATTGGCATTAATAGCATTAACTATGATCTGAGAAATTCTAAAGGGAGATGAGGCTTGCTGAGTATAATGAACTGTTCGTCTCTAGCTACTATGGCTTTGAAAGCTTTCACACTTGGGGACACAAAAGTGAGTGGATATGGAGCTGTGTAGATGAGCTACATGACTGAAACTGTGTGAGTCATAAGACAGAATATACCTGTGCCTTTTGACACAAGACAAGTTTTAATACTTGAGAAGTTGCACAGATAAAAAGAATGAAGGTCAGATCCTCTGCACAGGGACATAGCCTGCAAAGAAACTGCTCTGTGAAATATTTAGATGCCACGAAGGGAAAGCAAAGAAGCACAAACTTACAGTGCAAGGCCATAGTAAAAACGGGCAAATGAGATAATGCACCATTTAAGCAGCAGTAAGGAGAAGCAGAAGGATAGTTTTCATCTCTCCATACAACATTGATTAAACCAGCACCGAAATGTCACGCTGTCCCATTTAAAAAAGATAGGGGCAAAACTCAAGGATGCACAGAAAATAATTACAAAACAATTAGATGAGTGGAGCAATAGCCTTACAATGAGAGACTTCAGCAGAAGTAGTCTGTTAAGATCTTTCAAGAAAAAAGGTTGAGAAGTCACTTAATTAGGAAGCATAAACACCTCGATGAGAGGAAAGATCCAGAATAGTATTAAGTAATTAAGTATTCCAGACTAATCAATAACAGCAAATAGAAGCCAATAAGCTTACGTGGTAAATATGAATTCTTAATTGTAAACAGTATTAAACAGTATTCTTCTGTATCTTCATACCCAGGCCATGTTCTTTTACTGCAGTCACATGTTAACCAAATACATTTTTTGACCTAATTAAAACATAATGGTCCAGGACTTACAGGCAAACCAGACTATGTGAACTCAAGGAGAAATTTTTAAGGAACTTTTTAAATTACCTTCCAGTCATCTGAACATTTCTTGCTGACACCAAAAGTCTCATCAAAAATAACAGATGCAGTGGCTGGGTTTTTCACATTCTTCATGCAGCCCCGGAATGGAGGTGTGGATATATTAAAGCTGGTTCCAGGGAGTGGAAGGAAAAAGAGTTCAGTAGCCTAGTATTTCAAAGTACACACCACTGTAGTAGCCTATAAATGCAGACAGTATAAGAAACAGAAAAACAGCACAAGAGCAAGCTTTCTTGCATACACACACTTCATGCTGATCAAACCAATCTTCAGGATACACTCCAACAAAGATCTCACCCTCAGCCAAAACTCACAGATTATGATCATGTATTATACACTTGTTCTTTTTATGTCACATAAGATACCTGACTGAGTGTGTAAGAAATTGTTTAAGGACAGAGTTTAGATGGAGTTTCCATACAAAGCCTGTGCATTACAGTCTTTTTTACTCACCGTTCCCGTAGAAAAGGTGGAATTCCACCTAGGTAGTACTCAGTGAAATTGAAGACATGTATGTTGGCTTTAATATCAGGACTGACATAAACAATATTCCTTTTTCTGTCAAACACCAAATTAATCTGAAATATGTGAATAATGAGAATTACTTCACTTGGCAGAAACAAAAATAATTTAGCAGATTAAAAGTACTCCCATGGAGCAGAACTCAATGGTGGTTCCCCCCCCCGCCCCTTGTTTACTAGTGATTAAATCCAGGATAACTGCAGTAGTTCAAAGGTATTTTGCAAAATTTGGGTATTTAGCCAAAGCAAATGCCTAAGGAAAATGCCCTACTATCTGAATACAAGGTGAGGTTTTATTTTCCTCAGAAAGATTGCCCTAAAAACACACCTCATCTAAGATTCAAGTATAGTCTTCTGTTTGCAGCTGAAAATTCAGAAGCTGCTGTCTGATACAAGGACTAAGTCAGTCAGTTGGCTGGAGGTAACTTGACCCAATAGGGCATAAAAGTTCCTGCCAGTAGACCCTGCAACTTACACTATTTAGTTGGAAATGTATTAAGGTGAAAAGGGAGAATAATTCAACATGGAAATCAAAGGTTTTTAAAAATGTCTTTATGATTTCACTGAGGTAGCGCTACAGAAAAGCTGGACTGAAGCTAAGGAGACAAGCAACAACAAAAAGACAACAAAAGAGTAATCCCTATAAAAATCAACCCACCATGAAGAAATAAACCCTTAGGTGGTGAAAACACTAATCTAAGTATTAAACTAATGTCAATAATTGCAATGTACACCATCTTCTTTATGTAAAGCATTTCTCTGACAAAGTTTTTTTCTTTGGTGGTTTTACTGTTAAAATTGAACTTATTCACAGTAAAACATGGCAAGAGAAAGATTGATTTTCACATGTCCAAACTAATCCCTAAGTGACTAGATTTACTCACAGAAAACTCCACAACTAAACATTACAACAGGATATTTAGTTTCACCTAATCTGTATTTTCATAAATAACGATCACTCGATTCTTTAAAATTACATACTTGTTTATATATTCCATCATTTACAGTTGCTTTGGTTTCTATTTCTTTTGGAGGTTCAGAGTCAACTTTGTATCTAAAAACTGTGTGACCATTTTTAATTAGTGCGCTGATGAACTGATCCTGCAATAAAAAGAACACCAACACAATTAAACTGCCACAATTTCATATATACTTCACTGTCGTGACTAACTTTAATGAAGCTATCTAGTTTCTTCAAGAAAGCTTTTTGGGGAATGGATAACACAAAGCAGACTAAAATTTACACTAATCAACCATAATTACTTTAAACTATTATAAATAGACCTGGTATCAGCCCCAGGTATTCTTCAAATCTCTAAAGGACTTTGAGTCATTTCAAGATGTATACTGAAATTGAAAATTATCCAGAACATGTCACAGTGATTGCAATATGCCCACAACATTACTAGATAAGTAGCATCACTGCCTTTTTGAGCACCTTTACAGGCATAGGTCACCAAGTCACCTTCTATATTCTTCCTTGTTCTGTTTCCACACACATCTAGATTTGGGAAGAATGCACTTCCAATATTGTAGGATTTCAGTATTCCAACACAGGTTTGATTCCAACTACATTCCTCCTTTCCTGCCCCTGTTCTGAATTCTCTGAATGGCCTAACGGAAGAGCTATTTGGAATGATTTTTTTTCTCAGCTTTGACAAAGTGAATACTCAGCAGCCCTTATGGAATCATAGAATATCTCAGGTTGGAAGGCACCATAAGGATGATCAAGTCCAACTCCCTGTTCCTTGCATAACTACCAAAACCTAACCATATGACATTAAACATACAGCAGAATCTACTAACTTTCCTCATAGAAAAAAATCACACTTTTAAGACATTTCCTTACAGTTATTACTAAATCTAACATGTTCTTGAATAAGCAAGATTTTTAAAAACATTCTCTGACCACAAAACAGACAGAAGCATTCCACACATTACCTCATGTGCTGCAAAAAACACAACGCCTTCATCTGCTGTAGTCTCAATTGTCTGCTCGTACCGTACTCGGTCAGCATTTCTTTGTTTTGCTGTGACACGGGCATAACCAGTGCCCTCAAAATAGCTTTGGTCAGTCTCTTCTTTATACCTGTAATAATTCAGTGTCAC
The DNA here is from genome assembly GCF_022539395.1 of Myiozetetes cayanensis. Taxonomy (NCBI): domain Eukaryota; kingdom Metazoa; phylum Chordata; class Aves; order Passeriformes; family Tyrannidae; genus Myiozetetes; species Myiozetetes cayanensis. Next base: position 45,718,502 of record NW_026086604.1, read on the forward strand.
AGGTGAGCAAAAACTACTATCATGTGGACTTACTACCATTGCAGCTTTAGAAAAGCTTAAGTTAAAGCATTTGGTATAAGGCCAAATTCTGATCAAGTTCAAGCAGAGAGAAAACCTTCCACTGCCATCTATCAGACTTACATCTGGTCTTTAGAAAGGAAATCATTAGTGGCTGACTTTTTGAACTTAATGCAATATTTAGTTTATAAAGGAGCTGAACACATTAGTCCACAAATTGTGTCTGGATTTTATAACACCTAAGTTTAAACAGGCAGCAATTGCCATAAATATGAATCGTGCCATCACTAAGAATTTTCTCTGAGAAATGTAACAATGATCAAGAGTTAGAAAAAAAACCACCGGTTTAGCTACAGTGGTTATTCGTCTGGATGAAAAAAGACAAGAATACGTAATGATAAAATCACAGAACTGCACAACACTTCTATGTTTATATCAATACCTTCTGCAGGGTTGCACTTCAGTGGTATTGAGATTGAATGTCCTCTTGAAGTTGTAAAGGCTGATAATATGCTCATTTAGGCTGTTTAATTCAATGCAGCCTTCATAATTAGGATAGTCAAGATTACGTGGAGGCTGCAAAATAGCGTCATCAAAAACATTCCATTATAACATCAGCTGATAAAATTTTACATTGACATCTAACTGCTAAGACCTACTGCAAATATTATTAAGACACAGAATATGACAATCTAACTATATATTAAAAAAATTATATACTTGTATATAATCTCCAAACCATCTGATACCACCCCAGGAATACTGCAGCCCAATTTAAAGTGGAGTCACATGGATGCATTGGGAACAGTACTTAGCAGAGCTGGACAGGTTTCATGCTTTACTCATGCTCCCTGCTTTGAGTTTAGCATGCTACAAGCCAGGCAGCTTCTGTATAAAGTGGCATCTCCTCGCATCCCATCTATTCCTACTGACATGGATAAACTTTTACACATGCTTTAGGAGACTGCTGGTTCCAATCTTTACTTGTAAGAACAACAGAATGATTAACACAAAATCTCTTTAAAACACTAAGGAACTCTTTGTACCCTAAAATCTGCAGGGTATCCTCCAACATAAAAGACAACAGTGCTGGGATCAAGGTTTAGGAGAGTGTCACTGCCTCCACTGCTTGCACTCATAGGGCTTTCTTGCTCTGGAGAAATTGATGTTGCTGCTCTGATGTAATTCAGCTTTGCATATTGGTAAATCCTAAAACCAAAACAGAGAGGCAGAATATCACATCACACTAAAAATAACCAATCTTAGCAGGTTTTTGAGAAGATTTTTATGCACTGTGGAGTTTATACCTTTCAAACTTAACTTGATCCATAACAGCTTCCTCAGTTTCGCTTTCAGTCACCAATGACTTTACTCTTATTTCTCCATCACCACCTCCCAGGTTATACACACAAGTAAGGTGACCATCTTTCACAGCCATACCAATATAGTCCTTGGAGGCCTAAAAATAGCAAAGCAAATAATAATTAATAAATGATTAATGTTAATGAAGGTAAAATACAGCAGTACTTCCTCAGAGACATCATCATACTGTGCATGAGTCATATGAAATCCACCCACCTAATGATGAGAATTAAGTTTATCAGTTCTGGGAAGAAAAAATGGTAATACTATATGCTGCACTGATTCAATGAATATAGTTACAAATTAATTGAAAAGTCATGTGGGGCTTTTTATTTTTGTAATCATAGCAGCTAAAATAATTTGTAAAATCTCCCAGATAAAGCCATAAAAACATGACACCTTTACTAAAAGCTAGACTCAACATCTCTGAAACAAAAAAGATGTTCAGAACATGTCTCAGTGAAGGACAGTGTTTCCTACTGAGGTGACTGGGAGCAGTAATTTTCCAAAGAAATTCATACTATATTTCTTCAACATACCATATTTCAAAAGTAAAAATTAAAATGCTGTCAACAGATATCCTGGCCAGTTATTCAGGGGATAAACAGGTGAAATCCAGTGTAGAACAACTACCTTTAAACATTTTTCTGTGTATGCACGAGATTAAGTACAGATACAGCTGCTGTCAAATATTAAGACTTAAAAATGCATTTAGGAACTGCATGCAGAAAATTTTTAAAATGTTTGATGGTGATGGAGCAAGCCTGAATGCACAAGCAGGTCTGCATTATTCTGCACGTTCAGAAGAGAAAGAAATTAAGAGCCAAAGGGCTGAATTTTCAGACTGAAATTATCACTTCTTAACCAATGGAGAAATGCACAGTGACTTATACTGTGAAAAGAGTCAAAGCTCTGAGGCAGGAGTTGGGCAGGAGATGGAATCCATGACAAAGAGGTAACTTGCAAAGGAGCAAAACAGCAAAGAATCAAAGGGCCAAGCAGTCAGCCCCACAACAAGTTACTTTGCCAGTGAAGGAATCAACAAAACACTTCTACTGCTACATATCAGCAATTACAAAGACATAGGCCAGGAGGAGTTATAAACTTCAGTCAAAATAGATCACTCCCCATCTGTTTCTAAAAATGTGATGTATGTTCTAAAAATCAGATTAAATATCAAAATATACCTACATCTTTACTACCCAGGTACAGTACAAACTTATTTGATGCCCTTTCAGGAGCGTCTAATCTTTTCTGAGGTCTTTGGAGAAATAAAGAAAGTGAAGTATAGCCTTTCAGATCTTCAAGGTTGCTTGGAGGTCGAACCTCCACACCGGAGCTGCCATTGAACCTCATAGGAATAGCAACCTGTTAAGAAAAACAAAATTCAATACATTGTAATTATCTCTTTCTACTAATTCTACTTACTTCCCTGTTGTGTTTAATTAGAAAGAAACCTACTACACATCCTAGCCATGTTTCAGCCACCAATTAATAGAGATTTGGACTCTGATCCTACCAAACAATATAATTAGGAAACAGACTGGATAATACAGTAATCTGTATTATCAATACTCACTTAACACAGCACTTTTTTATTCCAGACATCAATTAACCAGAAGGATGTGCCCTGCAGCTCTAAAGAGCAAGCCTATAAATTATTTAGATGTCTACGTACACATCCTGATGCTTCACTTAGATGGACTTAACTGTCAGTTGGGAATTATAACACACCTCTGATACTGTAAAGACACGTCCTGTTACAGCTATTTGCACTATGATCATTGATTCCTCTTATTCACTGTAACTGAGGTTATTTGTGATGACCTCAGAGATGCTTTCTCAGGGATCTGAGACTACACTATCCCTTCAGCAGCTACAGTAGTTACTTAAATGGAGAAAGAACAGTCCAGTAAGAAGATGCTAGTAGCCAATTTCTAACATCTTGGAACAGCTGGAGAAATGAGAGCATAGAGCTGCCCAACTTTTTTAGCAATGTCAGTGTTCAGTTGGCCACATGTGGGTGGAGAGCCCTGCCCCTAAGCTCAGATCCAACTCTATCCCTGCTGCCAAAACCACAACAATGTACCTTGGGAGGCAAGAGGCTGTTGTACAAATAAGTATTGCAGAGATGCCCTGGGAAAAAACCTAATGGGAGAAAGGTGTAGCAGGACGATACTGCATCCACTCCTTTTTATGTACAAATTATTATGCTTCCCATCATCACAGTTACTTTAAATGCTGGGTGGTGCTGTTAAATTAAATTTATGTCTGGTCTTTCACACGCATTTAAACAAAATTATTTAGAACGAGAAAGAGGAGCAAAAGTACTGTTGTGTGTCCAAAACACTGAGGTCAAGCATGATTGCAATGCTTATGACAGACCTTATTTGCAGCATCTCTTGCCTGCTGAATCAGCTCTCTTATGCGATTTATGTTCTCAGAGATGTTGCTTATTGGCATCAGCTGTTGGTTGATACTCCTGATCTTGCTGAAAAGGTCTGGAAGTTGGTTTGTCAAATTTTTCACTGCAGTAAAAGAAAAAAATAATTGATGCCAAAAAGGAAGAGGAAAACAAGATGCAAAAATGTGTTATCACTACACAGTTACCAGAAACACAGGGGAAAGAATGATGACAGAACTGATTTCACTAGTCCTACAATATTAGGAAGCTCTCACTAAAACTAGCAGTTTATACAGAGGTTATTGTACTCCTGAAATTTGTGGCCAAAGGTATTTGCAGAAGCAGTCAGAATCAGCACCTTCAAAAATGCCTTAGATAAAAGTCCAGAAAAGAATATTAAGTAGAACAGCAATGTGGTCTCTAACATTATTATCCAGTGACTGTGGATGCTATGGGAGGATGAGGATAAAGGACAGCAGACAGGAGTCAGGCTTACGTGCATTTCCAGCGTAGCATCTCCTGCTGCCACTGTCACAGAGTGAATACTGGGCCAAGCACACTGCTGGCCTGACTGAACAGGGCATGTCTTATATTCTTGTGTCAAGGCTGCTAGACAGCACAATTTAGTCATGAGCCTTACAGTATCTGGGCACATTTATTTCAGCAGAAAATACTATGAGAATTTCCATTATAACAGGAAACCATTTTTCATCTCCTGTGATTGCAAAAAAACACAAACAAAAAAACTCACCCTGAAAGGATCTGCAGACTGCAACTCTATATTGCAGAAGGCAAATAAAATGAAATACAGACCTATCATTTTTCTAAGTATTACTTATAAGCCAGTCTTGTAACTGCAGGGATTATTTATAACCCTGCAATAATATCCAGGACTAGTGCTTGTATTTATCTTATTTAAAATGTTTTCTCTCACTCGACTTTATCAGATAAACCTGCTGAAAAGACATAAAATGAACTTGTTTGGGATTGAGATTGTCCCTTTTTTTGTATTCAGTACAGGCTCTATGTAATCCATTTCACTTAATTTCAGCTAACAGACATCTAAGCCTAAGCTAACTGTCTAAGTCCTTTCTCTAGCCAGTATAGTAGAAAATCACATAATTACAGGGTGGCTGAGGTTGGAAGGGATCTCTGGAGGTCATCTTGTCCAACCCCTGTGCTCAAGCAGGGCCACCTAGAGCCAATTGCCCAGAATTGTGTCTTTTGAATATTCCCAAGGATGGAGACTACACAACCTCTCTGGGCAACCTGTGCCAGTGCTCAGTCACCCTCACAGAAAAACAAGTGTTTCATAATGCTCAGAGGAAACCTCCTGTGTTTAAACCTTTTAACCCAAGAGCACATTGCTGAGTCATCTTCAGCTTGGTGCCCACGAGGTCCTCTTCTACAAAGCTTCTTTCCAGCTTAGCCACCTGTTCAACATACACTGTTGCAGAGGTTTCTTTCTCCTCAGGTGCAGAACTTCTCCTTGCTGAATTTCATGAGGTTCCTGTCAGTCTATTTCCACAGCCTGTTGAGGTTTGTCTAGATGGCAGCATGACCCTCTGGTGTATCAGCCACTCCTTCCAGTTTTGTGTCATGAGCAAACTTGCTGAGGGTACACTCTGCCCTGTCACCCAGATCATGAATGAAAATGTTAAGCAGGATCGGACGCAGTACTGAACCCTGGGCTACCCTGCTAGTCAACCAGCCTCCAACTTCTAACACATACCACAGGATGGCCTGAGTCGCTTTCTGCTCTGCCTATCCCTCTCTACTGGCAATTAAGGAAACTCAGAATACTAGATTAGTCTATGTGCCCAAATTTTAAATGTCTAAACCTTCCACTGCAAAACTGACCATGTTCACCTAACAGTGATTTGGCAAATCCCACACAGCGCCTGCAATACCTGAGTTGTTTGCCTCCATCAGTGCTTTACTAAAGCCAGCACTCTGTGCGCTTCCATAGGTACTCTTAATTTTTTCCACATCTGCTTGAATTGGGAGCAGTTCATCCATTACAGTATTTGTGACATCCTCGGCACTTTTTACCATGTTCTTTGCACTGGTGATGATGCTGTCGATGTCATCTGAAACACACAGAAGTGCATGTGCAGGTTCTTGTAGGAATAGATGAGAGAGGCAGAGCAAAGGTGGTTGATAAGTAACTGACCTCTGCTTATCCCGTTGAGGTTATTTTGAACAGTGACAAGATCAATCTGCAGGGTATTCTTCTTTCCATCAGCAACATCAAGTCTTTGCTTTATGTCTTCAAGGTTTGGACCAATAGCTGCAAAACAGCAATGCCCCATGTGAATTTTAAACAAAACTACCACCTTTCTGTTGGACAAGTGGTGCTGCAGCACCAGCCTGCAGTCTTACATAGCTTGTGTTGCCACTGAACATTAAGTGCACTGCAAAGAAAGAACAAGACAGAGGATCTGCAGGACAAAACTACTGCAAAGGTATATAGCATAGCAGAAGCAAGACATCTACTTTCCCACCTTTTACCATTCGAAATAACCATCACAAGATGTCCCATTGTAGTAGAACTTGGGCTTTTTTAGTTAAACAAGCGCTGCAAAGCTTTGCTGAATTCTGAAAATTCTATGAAAGTTTCTCATGCTGTGCCAACAATATTACCAACACTTTCTTTCTTAGTACCTTGCAATGTCCTTTTCGTCTCCTGTGCTTGATTCAAGAGTGTATTGCTCTCAGTTTTTAACCTTGCAGCTTTTCCTGATAGGTCTTCTCTCTTCACAGTCTGATAACAGAAGCATGGTACTGTAAGATTGCTTGATAACTATATTAAAAGTTAAAGAGTAAAAGAGGTAGCCCAATCCAATTAAAACACCCTGAACTATATAAGGGCAGAGATTTCATGTGAAGAACACCACCTTTAGCAACAGTTACCAAGATTCTTTTAAGGATAATACAACCTTGGTCTTTAACAAACTTGAGGTAGATTTTTGGGCATTAGGAAGAAATTACAAGCATACAGCTGTTAGATGTTATGCCTCTGCTGAAGAGCTTGTGGGCATTAGTAGTGCAAAGAGAAATAGAATACCTGAAATCACCTTCAGCGATTTCCACGCTTGCCTTACAAGATCTCTTTATTTTGCACTGAAAGCAACAGTCAACATTCATATGAACAGTCTCATCAGAAAGGCAGTAACCGGCCTGTTTAGTGGTGAGCCAAGGCTAATTCCTGAACGTGCAGAATAGCAACTCATGTAATGGTCACAGACAAATAAAGCATACCGAGATACACAGGTCTTTGATTTTGGTGCCTCTCTGATAGTTAAAGAAAATGAAAATCTGGTTGTAACAAGTTTACCATCATTTGGCCACTTACAGGTACTTACCAATAAAGCTGAGTCAGCTGCTTTCCCAGCTTTGTTGGCTGCTTCCTCTGCTGCCTTGATGGCATTAATAATATTGTCATAGGCAGTAGAAGCTTCCACAGCACAGCCTACCAACTCATCCTTCCTGGCACTGTTCTTTATTCTGTGGGAAAAAGGGTAAAAAATGCAGCCTTCTGCAAAGACTGTGGACTTTGAGAAGTATTCTGAACAGATCAGGACTCGGGCTTTTCTAAGTAACGCAAATACAGAAAATGTTTTCCAGTTAGATCTGTAACTTCATTCTGCAAAAATATCAAACTTGGAGGCAGACCAACATGCAAAGATTCTTCAGAAGAGTGAATAAATTCAGGCATGTAGAAAAGCACAACTGTGGGCTTCCAAAGCAGCCTTTAAATGATTGAGAGAATTTACCAAAGCACATGGTCAATATGACACCTCAATCACAGCCCTCCAAATACATTTCAGTTAAGAGGAATTCATAGAACTGTAGATTCCAGATCATCTCTGGCTGCTCCAGCATCGTAATGAAGCACAAAGATGGAGCAACTACAAGACCTTTTGTGTTTTCCCCAAGAACCAGGGCAGCAGCTCTGGATTCAGAAACCATAGACAAAAATCTCTTCTACCCACTCCCCATGAACTACACAATTGTCCAGTATTAGCTACCTTGTATCTGTGAGAACAGTGTCTTCTTAATTGAAAAAAATAACAGTGAAAACTAACAAAAAAAATTAATGAAAATGTAGGGAGTTGTGACTAAGAATTTTCCAGCTGAATTAGGTATTTTGGAATTTAACTTTTTGAGGCTAATTGGTGTAATGACAAAGGCAAATAATTTGCAAAGGAAAAAATAAATCAGGATTTCATTTTTTTTTCCATTTTCTTCTGATGTATCACAGAAGGCCTCCAAAAATTCTCATAATTCCAACACAAAGTACAAAAAATGGAAAGAGAAACACTTGATTCCTATCAAGTTTATAATATTTTTGCCTTTCTAGAAGATTCCTTGAAGGATGAGAAAACTATAGGAAGTCTTTTCCTCAGTAATGCTAAGCAGGTGTGTCTGATGAATGCCAAGATAGCATTTCTTCCAATTATTTGCCTCAATTCACTGACATCATAAAAGCATCCCTGAGTACGAGTACTGGAAATAACTCTACAAAAAAGATATGCTAAACATCTTCCTACTCTGTACATGAGGGCTTTCTCTTGTTAGTAAGATGTTAATGAACTGTTAGTGCAGTAGTATAAAAGAGTATTATGGGAGTTCACACTTCTGAGGGGAAAAAATCAGTAAAAATACAGTAAGACCTGGTTTGTGGAGAAAGAAGAAAACTTCTGTACATTATGAAGAAGCAGAAGAAGACCAACTTAATTTCTCTCTAACTTTGCAAATGGTTATTAAAGCAAGTGAAGTTACAGACAGACCCCTACAACCATGGATGTTCCGTACAAAAATTACTCATTTATAGGAATGGCAACATACTCTTCCAGTTGTTTTGCCAAGTCTTGCAAAGATTTGGCATGTTCCTCAGCCCTCACTACCAATGGTTCTTTGCTTGCTGATGAGAGATTTGTCAGTTTTTCATTCATATCCTTCCTTGCTCCATCCAGCTGAGCAGCCAGGCTTTCATATTCCTATGGATTTATAAAGATAAAATTTTATTTGTATTCGTACATGCTTGATTTTGTACTCGTCTACTTTAGTGTTACGTATACTTTGCATCTGAGGAGACCAAGGGGAAAAACATTATATTCCAGCTTACTCTGCAGGTTACTGGAAACAACTGCTAGTCATTACATTATGCATCCAGACCCATTACATAAAACCTGAGTCAGAGCAAAGGCCCTTCTAGTCCAGAATTCCATCTCTGACTGTGGCTAAACACAATTGCCCAGAAAGAAATACAAGAATAGCACAATTGCTTATGGTGTTTCTCACAGACGTTCTCCCAGATTCTGACATCTGGAGTTCAGTATCTTCCTCAGGCAGATGGCAACCCTCAACGAGCTTCCCTTACAGAAACCTGTACAGGCAGACTCCTTTTGCATCCAGGATGGACAGTGAGATCCTTTGTTGCGAGCCCCATCTCCAGCTATGCTACCCATTACAGTGACAGCAGGAAATTGGGGTTTTAACCTTGTCTTAAGAAGATTAACTATACCTCTTTGCTCTTTTGCAACAATCCAAGTACGCTGTTAGCTTGCGTCAGGGAAGACCGAGCAGAGCTCAGAACAGTCAAGACACCATTCTGTTGTACCTTTGCCTCCTCAATCCGTTTCTGAGGAAAAAAGAAAAGTTGAACAACGTGTGATTAGGTTAAAAATAAGGGGCAGGAAAAACCATATCTACTTAATCCAGCTGGCAGTAGGATTTACTGAAGGTACTGTCGCTGTGTTAATCAAATGCCTCGATAATGTTTAGGAAATAATGCTATCCTATTAGAAGAGAAAACTCAGGAGTCTGTACTAGTACAGCATAAAGCTGGACAGCAGATTGCAGTAGTTTAGTTACTAGCAGTCAAAGTAAAAGGAGTATGGGTCAACTGAGATGAACTCTTGAGACAGACCATCTAAGTGTCTGATCTCTCAAACCTGCAAACTTTAAACCTGGAAACTTTAAAAACAGCTCCCTGGTGACTACCCTGATCCTTTGTATTCTTTGCAAAGCAGAAATCAAATGACTATACTATATCTTTATCTGGGGATCTTACCAGAAAGGGGGTGTGAACTCTCCCCACCTTATCTTCTTGAAAGCTCCGAGGGGATTGAAGCCCCTCGGTCTCGGGCAGCCCTGTGACAACCCACAGTGTAGCTCCAGGATAATGGCACACCACAAACACAGTCAGACAAGTGGTGCTGCAGGTGAGGATGCTCTAGCTCCCTTCAGCTGGGCTTCTGTAATTTTAACGTGCCAAATCTCTCTACCACAGAAGTGTATCAGGAGATGTAAGACCTGTACATATGAATCCACTTTTAACAACTGTGCACGCTTATGGAACACACATAATGTCCAGTCTATGAACGTAAAGGTTCAATTAAATATTGAAATGGGCAGTTGAATGAAGGAATTCTTTTGTTCAAGCAGTATTAGAAAACTGTATGGACACGAGTGTGCTAAACCAGTGATATATTTCAGCAAAATCACAATTAAAAGAATGGGTGCTGCAGCACACACTTATTTCTTGCACTATTTTACCAGCCCTAAAAATCAAACATTGCTCAGGAAGGACAGGTGTTTCTTGTCAAATTTCTGATGAGACCTCAGACGCAGTTCTGTAGAACACTAATCCCAAATAATTTAACAGTATTGCACACGTTTTTGCTCCCATCTTTCACGGGTGCTAAAGCCAAATACTTCAAAGCACTTACTATGAAAAGTACATCAGCATCAGGAATTTGATATATAATAGGAAACAAAAACACTAGAGGCAGCTGAAGTGCTAGGGAGAGACTCTTCCCTGCTCTTATGAGAGTTATGTCTTGGTCACACTGTCCTGGTCACACAAAGAGGCCACAAGTGGGACTAGACTATATTTATACCTATCCATACGCATATCAAATGATGGAAAGAGACCCTGGAGAAAGTCTAAAGAATTAGTTCTGCTTGGCTTTGCAAGGTCAAAAGCAGCAATCAAAAGCTTCTTATCTCCAAAGTTTTAATTTCTTCTCCAGAAGCCAAACGTTACCTTAATGTCTTCCAACAGAACTCCATTATCTCTGTTTAGGTTTTCAGCCTGCTTGATTTGCCCTGTTGCATCATTCAGAGCTTCACGAAGGTCAGCGATTTTGGATTCATATTCATTCAGTGAATCCCTCACAGCTTTAATAAGCCCATGATTTTCTTGGTGGTACTTTTGTAGTTCATTCTTAATACGTGTCAGTACTGCAGTATCAGGATCAAAAAGAAAAGTTTTGTTCAGAGAAGAAGAGAAGCAGAACAAACTTCATTCAAAAGGGCTTGGCATTTAGGATCAGAAAGTTGTGCTTGTGTGTACTGAGCATCCTTTGCAGTGCTCATCTCAGTGTTACTATAGCAGAGACAGCATTCAGCATTTCCCTGGATCAAATCTGCTCAATAGTTTGTTGCTGCAGACACAGAGCACAGATAAACACTTTCTAAATTATCTAAGGATGAGGCTGATCTGCAAATACTAAAGAATTTTCCTTTTTTATATGGAACTAACATAATTTCATCAGTAGTTTCAACTGCAATGTAGACATCTGTCCTCCCTAATCAATGGAGAGTCATGGGCACATGTAATCTCGAACGAGTGTTAAGAACACAAAAGCGATCAAACTAATCTCTTAATAGTGGTATTTCACTGCCTGCAAAATAGATACAGTAGAGTTTCTCAGAGGTAGGTATCAAAGTTCAAAGTTGGGGGAAATTATCAATCCTAATCTTTTACTTCCCTCAGCTATGCCCCTGTTTAGGAGATAAGCCTGTGACATTGCTGTTCTTGCTGTCTTTCATGTCTGGAATGAAGTTTCTGAATGTCCCAGTCAAACATGTGCAGAGATAACACAAAAACAGAGAACAACTAGTGCAACTAGAGCTTCTGAATTTCCTAATCCTTGTATGATCTGGCCCTCAAACTAATCAAGCAGCTTCTGAAAATCTATTGTTAAATTAAACCTGTAATTTCTCTAAAATAGCTGTACATACCACAGCCTACATATTATAATACACAGAAGTGTTGCACCGATGTATTATAATGTCTACATCTTTATTTTACTGAGATTGATCTAATTACAAAAGAAGGATCTACTGGGTTTCTTCCCTCAACTCAACTCAGTTTCTTCCAAAACAAACTAAAAATGCCTTTAAATCCCCTCCAAAACAACCACTTTCCTGTTGACTAACAACTGCTACAGATCCCAGGGATTCACTCCAAAAAGGCCCCTCCCTGCACTCCATCCCAAACAATCAATAAAGTTTTAAGACTGATCTTCCTAGAGAGTAAGAAGCTGAGAGCACTTACACCGCTGAGCTTCTGCTCGCTCCTCCTCTGCCTCGGCTTGAAGTTGGCCAAAGTTGCGGTTTCGCATCTCATTCATCATGCGTTGAGCTTCTGCCAGTTCTTCAGAGGCATCTCCCAAGGGCAAGCTGTTACCTTCTGCATTGGTACCAGCTATTTGTTCCAGGAGCACTGAAAAAAAGCATTGTCAAAGTCAAAGAGAGGATGAGCTCAAGCCTATTCAAAAGACATAAATGACAGGTGCCGATCTCTTTTCTGAAATAGACAGGCCTATTCCGGAATTCCTTAATGAAGCTGATCCATTTTGTATTAATTCTATTAAGATGAAAAGTATCCCATGTCACACAACCAGAGCTAGTAAAATGGCATTGAGGTTGAAATTTGTCCCAAATGATCAATTCCACAGCAATAATTTTAAGCTTCTAACTTTAAAGAGCCTGTGATGGCAACCCAGAATAAAGTTAGACTTAAGTCAAGATAGTCAATTTGTTGTTCTAAATGTCCCTGTGGTGAAGCTTCTCTGTCCCTATTCATTCTATATGGAAGGTAGGCTCCTAAACTAACATTATATATTAGATTTCTAATAGAAGGAGTGAATTCCACAGCTATGACTAAAGTCTGACTTAGGAAGTTGTTTTCTAAGAAAACCTGTCCTGCTTAATTAAGAACATTGTAAATAAACTGAAAAGATTCCATAAAACAAAATCATGTTATGGAGTTAGAAACAATTTTTTACCTTGTATATTGTTGACAACTATTTGTATTCGTGAAACCAAATCCTTTCCTTTCTGATGAGTTTGGCCAAAATTATTAAATAATCTCTCAGCTTCTTTGTAGTTCATTTCAGCCTAGCAAGGAAAAAAAATATATTAGATTAAAAATATCTGGATACAGCATGTCAATATATAGTCAGGAGATGTGTATTTTTAAATTATTTATTAAATCACCTTTTCCTGAAGAGCATTTACATCACTATTTAGTTTAGTGAATTCTGTTTCTAACTCATCTACCTTTGAACCTTGATTGTTAACAACAGAACGGTAGTTGTTCAGTAAGACCTGAAAAGAAAGGAAAAAATAATCCAATAAATCACCCATAAACAGGAGTCAAAAAGCAAAACATTCACTTGGTTAGACTTTTACCCAAGGTATATAAAATCATCATTACTGACATAAAAACTGAACAATTGCTTCCCAAAACCTGTTTTTTATTATCTGTGAGTATAGCAGCTGCTATTCCAACCAAAAAAACACCATTTTTTAGAATTAATTTCTGTAATGGCAACAGGAATGTTGGGTTTTTTGGTAATGCAGAGACATTAAGTGCTTGAAAAACACAGAGCTAGAGGGAAACCTCAGAAATATAACTTTCAAGAGGAGTAGGCCTAAGAAAAAGCAGGGATACTAATTCTATTTCAGAGCATGACATAGAAACCATAGATATGTTCTAACAAGTGAAGCCCAGTGCTGCCATCCCCTTGCAAACCAACAAAACCTAAGCCCCTGGGTTCATTTCTTATCCGCTTAATCTGAAATCCACTTTCCTGTTTCTCTGTGCCTACCTTTAAGTCCTTGATGCGTGTTTCCAGACGTCTCATCTGCTCCAGCGTGTGGGTACTCGCATCGACATTTTGCAGCTGAGACTTAATGAGCTGAAGCTCATCACCGATTGTGCTCAAGTCCTTCAGCAGCGTCATCACACAGCTATCGCAAGCTGGAGGGAGCACGAGCAAGGGAAATCAATACATATCGCTGATATTTGACACAGAGAACATTTCACTGAGCACATTAGTAAGTGAGAGGCAATGGAAATGCTCTGAAGGTTGTCATCTGGTGCTGCCTGAAGAACAAAGGCAACAACAAAGCTCGCAGTATTAAGGACAGTGACCAAAACCAGAAATAAGAAGGAGATCCCATTTACATCTGACTAGCTGACTGCCTCTTTAATAATTTTTTCAAGCGTTTGGCTGAATGTTTGCTTTTAAAATGTTTATTACGGGACACCTCCAGTCCTTTTTAAACTCTTATCGCCCTTTAAAAGGGTCATCGCTATGTATCTAAAACCAGCTGAAAGTAATCCAATTGAAGTTCTATTTTATTACTTACAGTCACAATCTTCATTGGGATCCACATCTTTCGGTTCATTATTGAAACATTCTGAAATCACAAGACTGTCATTAGTAACCAAAGTTTTCTTATGGAAATACTATTTCATTTTTGCCCTCACTTTTCATGGTTGGCAGCCATTAACACAGAGTGCTGCCCTTCCATAAATCTACACTCACTGTCAATGATATGAAATGCCCAGAAGGTTTGAGCATGCCAAAACATTCAGCTCTGACTTACGCCTTGCTGTGAGCAATGCCTTTTCCATCCCTTAAAGAAAACTTACTGTAATCCCCTAATATATGCTTCTTGGATAGCAGTAGAAGGCCCTCTCATATCAAGTGTGCTGAATGTATTCCTAGAATTTGCCTAGAATAACACCAGGGGGATTGAAGCCAAGACAGAGTTCAAGAAGCTTTTGGACATCAGTATGTATTTGCTCTCAGGTACATAGCATGATTCTTGGGACTGTCCTCTGCAGGTCCAGGAGTTGGAGATCAGTGATCCTTGTGGGTCCCCTCTAACTAAGGATATTTTTTTATTATATGACTATATTGTTAAAGCATTTTACCCCTGGAGATAGGTTCAAACCCCTTTACCTACGTTAGTATCCATGCTCAAACCACAGATTCTGATTCCCCAAATAATGTCTTACTCACAAGGAACTAAGAAATATTAATGGATACCCTTCATACCTGTCACAGCTTGCAAGATTAAGGTACCAATTAAGCTTGAGAGAAATCCACAGTGCATGTACGGAAGGAGGCATTTTATGTAAACCAAGGCATGGAGCTTGGACCACAGATAGAGGTGGTATGTAACAAACACTGCCCTCAGACTTTCCCACAAGCCAGCACAAGTGACTGCCTCTCCACAGCGCTCTTTCGTTTTGTTCACTTGTTTTACAAATCCTGTTACAAGAAGCTTAACGCTCCTCAAGTGAATGTGGAATTGTAACATCCTGGGACCCTAACTTCTGGGAGGAAGAAGAGGAACTGGCTCCTAAAAATCATATCACACAGGTGACAGGAATCTTCCCTGTCTTGATGCCCAAATCCCCTTTACAGGCTTGGTCTTACTGCCAAAATATCATCTCCTCTTGAAAATGAAAAGAGCAGTACATGTTGTTCAAAGCTCAAACTTGATTCCCTTGGAGGTCTTTTCCAGCTCTAACCATTCTATGTCTTTTAATCCACAGGAAAAGGATGCACTCGGTATAGGCTGCTGCTGTCAACAACAGCTTGCAACTGTGAGAGGGTACAGTGATAAAATTGGACCTGAACTTTAACAGCAGCATGAAACAGCCTGGAACAAACTGCCTAGATGTGCCATTTCCTTTGGTACTTGCACATTTAAGTCATCAGGAAATTAAATGGGATTGGTAGTGATTGTTGCTGCCAAAAGCAGACAAGTCACGAAGAATATATTTGTAAGAGAATGAAGGAAATTATTTTGAAATTCAAATACCCATGCAATTCTGGTGTTGTGTAATTCAGCTAACACCAGACACATTTCAACTGTCACTGTAAAGTAGCAATTAAATAAAACTATTATTACAGCTTGTGCACAAACAGCATCAGCCAAGATATTGTGAAGTGCTGGCCAAGCACCGAACATCACGCAAAAGAAACCTGCTAGAACATGCTGTGCCGATGATCACAGAGGGTTTTATTCCTAATGCAGAGAAAAAGAGGGATGATCAGAATGTATAGTTGGAGGAAAACAAACTGGCACTTTGAATTTTGCCCTACGGATTAGTTCGTGCCAGCAAACTCTTGCTTCAAAAAGAAAGGAATGATAAAACATCAAACACTGGTTGGATCTGTTCCATACAAGGTCTAAATATAATAGAGATGTATTACCTCAATGATGAAATGTGAAATGAGAACAACCTATTGAAAAATTGCATGAACTGCCAACAGCAGTTCACATCACCTGCAGATTTTCTAATTTCTGTGGCCAAAGAAAGGTAATGTGATCCTTGCAGTTACTAGACTGCAGTATGAGCAGCAATGCAGAGAAATGGAGAGCATATTTGAAAGAGAAATATTTGGAGTTAATAGTTGGAAACTTCACTACCATATGAGGAGGAGAATCTGTCTACAGGGAAAGAAAAGTGAAATTTTCTTGAAGAATGAAAATACAGGAGAATCAAGGTGATTTCAGGAGCAGTGGCTTATGTGTTCCTGAATAGAAAGGAGTATCCCAAGGGACTGAGGTGAATTGAGGTGAAGACAGTCTGAGGAATGTAGGATCAGGCCCTCTACTTCAGAATTATAATAGATAAAGCAAAAATATGCCCATATAAGAGCTTACTAGTAGTGAAGTACATGTGTGACTGATTATGGGAAAATCACGGATGTCTTAGCTAGCAGAGCAGTGTGTAGCTGGATTTATAGAAGAGCCTCCTGAGGTAAGGTTCTAGCTTCCACTGTAAATGCAGTTAGCTTGAATACCTAAGAAGGCAGTGTCTGATGCAGACTCTAAAGACGTCGCTAATCTGTGCCAAATACATTTTAACGAGGCAGATTGAGAATGCTCAGTTTCATAAGACCATTAACACAGACTGGCATGATATAATTTAACCGTGTCAGCAGAGGAACTATGATGCATTTAAAAATGTAGCCATGAAACAAAAAAATTGGTAGTATTTACAAAGTGAAACAGAGGATAAAATGGCTTACAAGGGTAAACTTGATTACTCAGGACAGCCCATCCATTACCATGGTGCTATGTTGTAGGAAATCGTACATTTTGTAAAATATTATCTACATTTCTTTTAAGTCTAGATCTTTCCTTCAGTTCAGCTTATCCAAGTAGCTTCCTTCTTTGCTTCCTAAAAAGAAAACAATGCTCTCTCCCATGTTCACAGGCCTTCACGTACCTCCAGTCAGGTGGTCACAGCTAGCCAGCTGTCCATTATTATTGCAGTTACATTTCTGACAGTAACCTCCATATTTTTGTGGATTTCCAAAATATCCTGGAGCACAGCTAGATAAAGAGATACAAGTAATTTTGATGAAATATTTGAAGCTACTTTTGTGAAATATACTTACCCTTGAGCAAAACCCCAGTTATTCTCCTGAAGAAACTTTCAAGAACTTTTAATTTCACGTCTTGACTTAAACAGAGAGGATATATTTTTGGTTTACAGTATCCTCTGTACTATGCTAAAAATATCTTTGTGAGTGCTGCAGATTTTTTTTTCTAAAAATAAAAGAACTCCCACAATGCTCTTATAGGAATAATTTACTTAACCTGAAAAAATACAATGCATACAGATATATACATAAACAAGGAATTTGACAAGGCTTAACCCAGAAAACCATACCATTCTGGTCTGTGATCCAACCAGAGAACATGTAATAAGGAAGATCACAATGCAAGCCCAGCAACGGCACCGAATGAAATCATCACCCTTCTGGCTGGGTGATACCTCTTATTGCCACCTGTCAGCAAAGCAGTCTGTATGCGTGATCTCTAAATATTTCATAGGCAAAATATATTGTCCAGACTGGATAGCTAATACTCCTAGAAGTCACTCTGTTTAAAGACCTATAAGGTTGGTAATGTGGGATCAAAGGGCCATGATGAGTAGCTGACATATAGCTGTATCTAGAAGAGAAAGTCTCTATAACCTGCCGATTAGACATAAGATGTCTAAGGTAACAGCCTTGAAGCACAAGACAGTGTCCTGCTGAGCTCCTGTCTTCAGATGAGACATCGTGACTTACTGGCCTCGAGTCTCCGAACCAACAACCATTATACTTAAGTTCTCCCTGGATTTAAAACTCAGTGTAATTGTTTCATTTGCCTGCCTCAAACTGCCAGGTTGTTCCTCCCTGGCTTTGCCAAACTGCTGCAATGTTCCAGCAAAAGAGATGGCTTCAGCCTGGTGTGTGTATGCTCCAACCGTGGAGCAAATCATCAGAATGATTTGAGATCAAGAGTATGGTGCTAAATGTTACATGGTTGCTGTTGGATAATTAAGACCACTGAAACCCCATCATGTACATTGGAGGAAACAGGAAGATGATTTTAACCTGAAAAGGGATGAAAGAAGTGGGAGTTGTTATTATCAGAGCGCAGGATAAGGCAAGGCATAGGGCATTTAAGCAAAGAGGTTGACACTTCTCTTTTTGGTAAAAAATGTGTAGTCACTGGTCTGTGGAGAATTGCTTACATTTCTTCTGGGAGCATTGGATTTATGACTGGAATTACACTAGAGCACCACTCTTCATGTAAATAGCTACCCCTTAAGCATGTGCATACTATGTCCATATATATTACCCAATACAGACATATATTACCCAACATTACCTTATGTCCATATGTATTACCCAATACAGACAAACTTCCTTTTATGGTGCCTCTCAAAAACCTTAACTTTGAGAAACAAGTCACTTACCGTTCACAACGAACTCCAGTATAACCTTCTTTGCAGAGACACTGAATTTCTTCACCATTTGCCACACAGCCAGTTGCAAATCTTTGAGAAGAAGAAAATATTATTGTGAGCACATCATCAAATAGGTTTTACACTCTTGAGGTTCAGTTTAATGACTTTCAGATTAAAAAGTATTTATACCACCAAAGTACTTCTCAGCTAATTTAATTGCCTCTAGATAATTTACTGTGACTAATTCCTTGAAGTTTCATATTTTTTGTGTAAATTATTCCCTTAGACTAAAAAATAATCCTTTCCTGACCCTGTGGACAGAGTATTAATAGTTCACTACCAAAGGAATGCCTAAAATAAACCTTAGTAGTGATGTCATAAAATAAAACAAGTCTGGGTAGCTATTTTATCTTACCAGGCAAGAATCAATAGCCTGTGCTCGACAACATTTCCTCCTGTTTGCACAGCTTTGCTTTTGTTTTCTTCCTTTCTAGTGGATGACAACATCAGTGGATATTTTTACGTAGCTAATATTGTTTAGTGTATTTTTAGCCAAGGCTGAGTAAAGTTATGCACCATGTTTGAAATCTCCAGGGAGTATCTAGTTAACACAATGAACATTTTTCTCTGCTCTTTCTAGCAGAATTGTCGGGGTTCAAATTTCACTTGGACAGAAACCATTATTTTGTCCAATGTTCAGGAAGAAGAAGGCAGGAGATGAAGTGGGGCAGGCCATATTTGCTATTTTTTAATTTATGAACAGTTGAATAAAGCAAGTCTGTGTATCCAAGACAAATGTCTGCACTAAGAGTTGCATATAATTTGACTAGATGGAAGATTGTCAACACCAGTAATGCCAGGTGGAGTGCATTTCCTACATCAGGAATGGTATTCACTACCCTAATGTGCAGCTATGAAACTGCACAGGTTTATGGTCTCCCTATGTATTTCAGCACTCTAAAAACACGTTCAGTCAGCTTCAGGCAAGAACCTGCAGAAGAGGCTGTCAAAACTAGATCTATCAGAGAGTTCTCTGATAAGTGAAAAACCTGTCTATTGTCTGATACTGTAAATCTAACTTGCTAATGCACCTGGCAAATATTATATGGTGCCTTTAGCAATTTATCGCTTAATTAAAAAAAAAAATTGGTTTTATTTAACATATTTCAAAACTGACCAATGATGACAATGTGCCTAAACATATCATGCACTTAAAACGCAATTTATTGCCTCAATTTTAAGAGCCTGGCAACCTCATTAGATCCAAGGAAGTTTCATTTTTTCAGCTTAGCCTGTTTACACTTCCAACAGAGCTTCTACACGAAGAGCAACCACAGTCTTTCAGAGTTATAGACACATGCTTAAGAGCTTGAATGTTTTTATATTATTTTTGCACCTTGCCCATTTTTCTGAATTCATATAAAAGGCTCATTTCCCAGTTGATACTTACCTCCTAGCCAGAGTAACAGTGTTAAACATCTTGCATTTCAGTAAACAAGAAAGATCCTGGGTATGCCCAGTAAGGGAAATTACTTCCATCTTACATTTGCCATAATGAAGGAGTTTTGTGTGTAAGCCCACTCCAGCTGCCTGGGGCTCCCCAGGGCTATGAGCAGCGTGCCTCTGAAGCCCATCCATGTCCCACTGAGCTGAGGGTGTACTCAATAAAGTTAAAGTTCAGGGTCTGAGTGAGAATTAGAATGCTCAACTTATTAAAAAAGGCAAAGCTGTTAGACTGACCACCAACTTACTGCTGGTGTAATGTGTCTCAAATGGGTATGATGGGCAATATGAGAACACAGAAGAAGATTAATATCTGCCTATGGCAGCAGAGTTTGGGCTTAGAGTTTTTTTAGTTTTGTTTCTGTTATTCCCCCCCCCACCCCCTTTGACTTCTTACAAACTTTTACTGTACCTGTTTGTATAGGGGCAAGGACACACCTGGCAGGAACCCTGAGTGGCATCTCCAAAATATCCATCTTTACATCGCTCACATTTCTCCCCAGCAGAATTATACTGACAGTTCTTGAAAAGGAATCAAGCAAGACAGTTAGCAGTGCTTTACCACTCAGTATGGCTTTACTATTATTAAAAAAAATACAGCTAATCTATTCAGAGGATATTTTCTTTCCCCTCCACATAATCAAGCATTTATTGCCATATTGCCTTCACAACCAGGACAGAGCAGTTTCAGTCATTTCTCTAAGAGTAGAAAGCACAAGTTCCTCCCTATTGTGGAAAAGGAACTGATAAATAAGCCAAACTGAACATATTTTTTAAAAAATTCAATCAGATGCATGGTTAGTTAAGGAACATTCCATTAATACACTCTCTATGCCTTGATATTCCAATTAAAAAACCCTATGTTTAAATTTCACATCTCAACACTAATTAGAAGGCAGATATAATTTAAAAGCATGCAATGAATTGAGCCCAAGTACATTCTTTAAAAAAATCCCATTAAATTAATACAAAAATTGTTTCTCGTAATAGATTCAGGTCAGAATTGAGTTTCACGTAGTTTCTCCACTGTAACTGGAATAAATAACGAAATAATAAAATAATGAAATAATGAAAAGCAAAGACTAGGAATACAATTGAAATGGATGCAACTGAGTCACTTTTTCCATGATAAAATTGTTGGAAATTATATTTTGTTTTAGAAATGTTCTTAATTCTGGTGCTGTCTAATTGTCACATATTTATATTTTATGGGGACAGAAGAAGCAAGTTGCTTTTGGGTTACCTAAAGTGATGCTAATTTAAAATAGAAGTTGTTCAAATACATAAGCAGCATAAAAATACATAAGCAGCCATAAAAATTCCAAGTGACCAACACTCAAGAGGCATTCACACTCCCAAGTTCTACAGCTGTTTGTCTTCAGTCTGCAACAGACTGATCCAATGTCCCACAGAGCTAAGGGTGTACTAAATAAAGTGAAAGACGGAAAAAAAGAAAGTGGGAAATTGGCTGAAAGAGGTTACTGAGCAAATTACACTTCCATTTCAGGGACCTTGATAGCTCAGGGCTGTGTTTTAAGACCCTACTACCATGACTAGCAGTAGAGGGGCATTTTTCCCTACAAATAAGAAATAGTTCTGTCTCTCCCATCTCCTCTTACACTCCATTCTCCTCCACATTTCTTCATACCCAGATTCCCTTAACCACATCAATAGCCCTTCCCTCAAACTCTGCATGTAGTAACCCCTAATTTGTTTTCATTTTGGTTAAAGAACTAAATTTGTGGCTCAATTATGAGAAGTTCTGGGAATGAACAGGAAAAGCTCCAGTTCACATATGAGACATTTAACATGAAATTAAACAAGTAACACAAAGACACCATGTTTTCAAAAGGAACCATTTTAAAGTGTGGCCTCTATAAAAGTTGGTGCATATTTTCCTGCAAAACCCTAATGGAAAATTCAGATTGTTTCTGAATAATTACTGTCAATTTTTATCATCCTGAAGAATAAATTAAACTGCAAGAAGAGTAAAAGAGATGTAAAAGATATATATTTAAAAATATATATGTTGGTTTCAACTTGGAGCAACCTCCTCCCATCCCCTGAAGTTTATCTCCTGGCTTTTTGTTTTGCTCACTGTGTCTATAGAAACTGAAGTAATTCCATAATTGCAAAGAAAATTTAAGCTATTTCACATATAAGACACTCTAAATGCGCCATGCTGCTCCTCTAGCTACATGGCATATAAGGGCTGGAGGTCCCAAGGCACAGTGGAATGAAGCCAGAGCAGCAGCTTCCTCATGGGTCCTCCTTCAAGTTTCACAGGACCAGAGACAGCCCTGGAGCCACAACATCTCCAAACCACCAAGTATTGCAAACCCTGAAAGGAAAACTCCCAACTGACTGCGTATGCAGCCATATGGTTAAGGAAGTCAGAGTAGAGTGTGTCAGGGCCACAACAGAAACGCCGAGGTTACATGAAACACTATAATCATAGAATCAGCCAGGAAAGGACCTCTGAGATCATCAAGTCCAAAATGTTACATGACATGAAGCAGCATGTCACAGGATGAGCAAGTCTCAGCACCATAGTGCTGCTGAGGGAACATGCCTTCCAGGAGAAGGGCAGGGACCACAAGGATCACAAAGCCTGATTAATGGCAGAGAACTGGCTTTTCCCTACACATAAGAACCAGCCTTTCAGTCTTCTCCACCTCCTCCTGCCCTCCACTCTCCCCTGCTTTCAGCATTGCAGCAGCACACTCCTCTCCTTCCACTGGTATGCAGCAGTGCGATAGTGATTGCCTGAGCTAGGGAGGGCACTGCTGCCACAGGGGAAGGAGCCAGCCCAGTCTTATCCTCCCTCACAAAGCCTTCTCTGGAGGCTGACGCTGGAAGGACACTGGCATATGTACGTACAGGGGCCTGGGGCTCCAGGTGAGGAGCAGGCAGCCAAGTGAACAAGCTTAGGATGTGGAACTTGGTGGCTTCTCAATGGGAAGAAGCCTCCTTTTCTTCTCTGCCCCACATCAGATCTTTGTCCCGTGGCTCTTCTACAGAGACACGAACTTGCTCATGGTTAGGCGGAGGCTCAGAATGAAAATACAGGCCCTCAGGGCTTTCATTTTTCACTGCATTATCCTGGATGACTTTGCTTGCCCTGAATCTTGTCCTAGGGCCAAGGGTTGATTTAGCTCTATCTGAAAGTTAATCCAGCTGCAAGAAAGAGGGGATAAAGAGAAATCTAAGTCACATACTTCATGAGGTGAAAGTAAAATTTGCCTTTCTAATTCTAATCTGAAGTGAAACTTCCTCATCTTTCTTGCTCTGCTGCAGCACTTTCCTGTCACAGCCTGCCCTGCCCCTGCAAAGCAGCAGCCTGTAAGTCATCCCCCAGAATGTGCTGAATTGGTTTATGGTTTCCATCAAAGCAACATGGTTGGTTCAGACGAAGTCGGGGGAAATGACATAACGCGCAGGAATGCGCCGGAGGCAGGATGGATGCAGTGCAAACAAGGAAGAAGTAACAGAAAAGACAGACCATGAAAGACGTTGGCACGGTTCTTGTTTACACAGTAAATGAAAAATTAGCGAAAAGTTTTAAAGTGGGAATTTTTCAGAACAAAGTATTCGAAGAAGCATCACGGATATAAACTGGAGAAACACAGTCAGCCAAATGTCAAAATTCCATTGCTATGAGGGCTGATCCACTCCCATGAGGCTGCTTTGGGTTTAATACAGTGTGCCAGGGAGCAAAATCTGCCCCACTACACTTTCTGTAACAGCTAAAAATTTCTATTTAATCTAGCTTTTATTATCCCATCTTACTTAGTGAAATATTTTTTAACCCATCTAGCTGTAGATTACAGTTTGTGGAGATACACTGAAGCTGACTAAACAAGAGATTCTGCAAAGACTGTGCTGTGTATGAATGTCCTGTTTGTCAGCATTGGCAAATCATAGTATACTTGTATAACACTAAGGACTGCATATGCCAGGATAAGACCCGTGTTTATTAAAAATAACTACAAAAGCTTCCTTAAGTAGCAGTTTGGTGACTTTTTGTACCAGGACCTAACAAAAATTATAGGGGAAAAAATAACCTGAAAACAAGGACACAAATTACTCCAATCGCCCACAGTTAGGTCAAATTTACATTTAAGTGTATGTATCTTAGGCTCATTAACAGTACAAAATTTCGAGAATGAGGCATACAAGGATTATTTTTAGTTGTTTGGAATTTAATAATACTGCATAATCCATACTGCAGTAAGATAAATGGGTTTTTCTCCTTTTCTTCCCATTAATTTCTTGAATTTTAGTAGTTACTTACAATACATTTTCCAGTACCATCTTCACATCTATTTGAATTTCCATTGCAGTTGCAGGGCACACAGCGTCCAGCAAATAATCCTTTATTCTCACGATAAAACCCAAGGCCACATTCCTAGACATTAAGCAGAGAGAAAAAAAATCAGTGAGTGTTGGTGGAGAGAACACGTTATGGAAAGCGTATTTCGGAAATGTTTGTCATTTCCAAGAAGTAGTGAAGGAATACATTTCTTTGCAAGCTCCTTTATTCTAATGCAGCAAACAGCAGTGAATGGAGATGAAGAAGTTTCAGCTGAACCCAGTTCTTTACACATCTTGGTAGTGATGATTTAATAATTTTCACTAACCTCTGAGCAAAACACGTTTCCTGTGGATATGTACAAAGGTGTTGAATGTGATTTTTAAACCACAGAAAAATATTTGACTATGAGAACACTGTATTGTGAATCTTAGGAAGAACATACGGAAATCTCACATACTAACTAGTGGTTATATGAAATCTCAATATGAATTTCACTATGGTGTATTCCTTGGAAATAATTCTAGATATCTTTTACATAAATTCATCGTGACTTCCATGGTAAGTCTACCAAGAGCTACACAAAGCCATGCCTAGACACAGCTAGGTGATGTAACAAAATATACAGTGATCTAATTTCTAAGTACAGGCTTGCCCTGGAGACCAGGGAAGCATGAGAAGAATGTTTAGCTATTGAGAGCACAGGAGCAGGAGCACAGCCTGTCAGATCACAGTTGGATTTAAGCAGAGAGCTGAACCAGAGCGACATTATAAATGAAGCAAGAGACATCAGGTTTGTTAGCCTACACCAGGAAGGTAGTAACTCATATGTTAAAACCACGTTCTTGCTTGTCAAGGACAGGGAAAGCATAAGGAATGCCTCCTGTGAGCATGAAGCCCTCCTGCACACAGACCAATTCAAAAATTCCCACCCACCTTCTCCGCCCACATACTCCTGGCACAACAACCACACCAAAAATGACTGGACATAAGTCTATCCCTTCCATCCCCAAGCTCCTTTTCACTAGGAACTAAGCTAGTGTGGTGCAAGGAAGATCAGAGGCTGTACTGAAGTGGGGAGGAGGCTGTGCTCCCCACGAAGCCAGCACCTCCCAGGTTCCTGCCTCCGGCAATGCACTTCTGTGCTGTACCTACACCTCACCTCTACCTCGCAGTTAGGAGCTGGCCCCAACAACATGCAGAAAACAAGTGACAGCTGAACTTTAAAGCCATAAATCTTTTCTAACAATAATTGCACCACCAAGGCTGATGGGACTAATCTGAAGAGCAAAGGGTCTATGGGATGGTGTCACAAATCCTGTTGCAGTGGTTCAAGTTGTAAGTATTTATGCAGAGGCAGGATTAACCTGAAAAGAATTTACCGATAGAACTAGCAGAGGAAAAACGCCTCTCACAAAGCAGATCCCAAAAGAAATAGTGACTTACTGCTGTTCAAACAACAGTTGCTAGTGGCACCTTTGCCTTCTCTAGGATAAATTAAAAAACAAAAAGAAGTATACAGAATACTAATACCATCAAAAACTTCATATACTGACTTCAGTGTGAGCAAGGACTAAATTTAGAATAGACATCTGAAGTTTTTCAGATACATTTTTAAAAGGGTGAACATGTTCCCTGAACAACAGGGAGTCAATATACACAGCTTCTGAAGAAACGGGGCCTGAAATACATTAAACAGCACGACTAAGTAAAATATAGGCTCTAATGCATATAAATTTTATTTACTTACAGTCTTTTTTTGGAGAGCAACATGAATCGCACCTTTTAAAAACACATTCAAATGCATTTGGAAAAATATCTGTGCAGCCTTTTGTTTTTCTATTTATGCTGTCTTTAAATTAACAAGACACATTTGGAGTACATTTTTGAAGCAGCATTTGTGATTTCCACACAAATGATAAACTGATTCCACGTGAAGATAAAGCTCTCGCTCAGCACCTTCAAGTGCTTACGTGTTTAGGATCACTGTTTTCAAGTAAACAGCAATTTAAAAGAAACTCTTGCACACACTTTTGTTGGCAAAGTACTTTGAGAGATAAGATTAGCCTTCTCACTACATTTATATTAGGTAATGCATCAGTTGTTACCAAATTAGTTAATTTAAAAACAAAGTGAAAGAAGGAAGTACGTGAAAATGAGCAAATTACCTGTCTTGGGTAAAAATCCGTTTGAACTTGTTGCTGCTGACTCCTCTCCAGAAGGTGGGGATAGGAGAGCCTTTGTTGCATATCTTGTGTTAAACAATGCCCCAGGGACACTAACGTGACAACCAGCCATCCTACATTTCTTGGCCTCTGTGCTTGAGCCATCGTTTTTCTTTGGCCCCACCGCGGACATACGCTGCTATCCCTTTGGTTGCTCACCCGTTCCTTCTCTTATACGCCCCCTTCTTCTCCAGCTTCTGACTCAGATTAATGAGGCTCTGTGCTGTGATGGGCCCCACCTTTAAACTTTATACGTGAGTCAAGTCGTACAGCACACATTACTGTTCCTGAGGTTAACAAGTAACCCCGCAGTTCCTGTAGCTCAATATATACCTAAGCCGGGGTGGGGCAGGCATCACCTCCTCCCCACCTATGGCAGCCAGACAGAGCTGGGTGATTAGAGCACTAAGTCACTGCCTGAGTAATGCTGCATAAACACACCGGGCTTACCAACCACCCAGGTGAGTGTCTTGGTTACTTCCTTTGGCTTTGTATTTCCACCAGGTTACATTAAAAAAACCCCAAAAGCTTGGTTTATCAAGGCAGTATGTTGAAAGCAATGCAATGGCACTAGTAAGTCCAGTCAATGCTCATCAATTTGTGGGTGGTACAGAACACCAAATGTATGGAAAAAATAAAAAAAATTTCCAAAATGGTATTTGAGAGATGATGAATAGCTGCCCTGAGCGGTGGATGCACAAATGAAATGTAAGCCACACATACATATTTTTGTTCTGTCTCTCTGAAGCCACTCCAGTCTAGATATTATTCGTTCATTCTCACTTCAAAAAAACTTTTGCAAGGTTAGTACAGCAATTGTTGCTTTACAGTAACTCTAAACAATTTTCTGAGAGTAATTTCTCATATTTTGTGCACTTTGCACACTGCTTATCTCTCCAGTACTTTATTCTGCTGCACTGGGTATTTACATATGGCAAAAGTCAATCTCTAAGCTAAGCAAAAAGACAACCAAAAGAATTATAGGTACAGGAACAGCATCAGGGACAGGATATACAGCTGTGGTTAGGATTTCACCAGTCTTCAGGTAACAGTATTACTTTGCAATGCTTACATTATCTTTCACAAAAATATCACCAAATTTTTTTTTTCCAAATATGTTGATTCCAGATCTCAAATATTTTCCTAGAAATATAGTAGAATTATCTAGGTTCATGCTACTTCCCTTGGACCCTGCTAAAATAAGGAACACCAGGAATTTTCTCCACTGCGTATGATCTCACAGACTTTGATCTAGTCAATTCTGATCTTCTCTCCATAAAGGTATGTATTGACTGAGATTATTCAGCCTCTCAGAGGGCATCACAGAGGAATCCATCATTATAGTGCCTTACACATGTAAAACGGCATCCCCAGCTCCACGAAAGCAATCACGAGTTGAATAACCCTACGGTGCTTCTCAGACAGTGAAAGCACTTGAGCCGCTGAAAGTGCCCAGGCTTACAAGAAGCACGTTTAATTGCTTTAATAACCAGCCTGTTCCTCTAACCAACCCAGTATGTATAGCTGTAGGCCAGACAGAAGATAATGGCACTGTACAGAGGCAAACATTTCCTACCTGACATGAGTCACCGGCATACTCCGGAGGGCAGGAGCACGTCTCTACACTGTAGGCAACGCTGCCGCTTCCTGCAGCTGGTGGCTTCTTCCAGCCCAACCTCACCCAGCGTCAGCCGCTGAGTCTCCGTGAAGTAAAGGCCTCTGATGTGTAAGCCATCCAGTCTGGACAGGATTATCATCAGTTCCTCTCTGGATACAGGGTTATTGCTGCTGGCATGCCTGAAGTTTCCCTGTGCATTAAGGGTACAAAATGAGCACAGCCCTGCAGCTTCTTAAAAAAGAGTATCTGCAAAGAAGACTAGAGGACAGGGAAAGGGAGAAAAGACCAATGGAACAGACCCCTATAGTTCCAGTTGGTGTGGAGTGAAATAGGGACCTGGAAAATAAACATAGGACTGGGTGGAAAAAAGAATAATGAGCATAAAAACAGATGTCAGCTTTACTTTGCAAGCTATGTATGGCTTTGAGGCATTGAGAAGTGAAGAAGTCTGTAGGTTCCTTTTCAGTAATCCAAATTTCTTTGAGATAGCACCCTCCAAACCATAGAAGGATGGAGGAAAATGCTTTTACTTCCTAGAGTAAGTGAAGTCTTATATATCCAATCTTTCAGGGATGCCTTCACATGCTGTCTTGCTGCTAACAGACACAGCATTACTAAAAATGGAATCTGGCTTGAAGAAACATCTTTTTTTGCCTGCATATGAGAGGAATAAATAATCCAGTCTGACCTTCTGAGCACAGATTTAAGGTAGGAATAATCCCTGTTAAATTCACCTACCTGAATGTTGGAAACCCATTCTAAACTAGCTAACTAGACACCAAGGAAAACAGATAACAGTTCATTCCATCCCTATTAAGTACAGTCTGAGGCTGCAATGAATCATCTTCCATTGATGACTGATTTGGTATTACTCCACTAGCCCTAGAGGGGAGTTCTAAGAGCTAAATTGGACAAGATGTCTTCTAGCTCAGAGGTGCCAAATGTAGGTGGCATGGACCAGAATCCAGGTTACACGTGGCAGTAAAGAGAGAGAAAAAATGTTGCTCATATTTAAGGTCTATAGTATTTAAGTTTATATTCACTACTTTTATCAAGTATTTTGTTATTTCTGCACATATCCTGTGTATTTTTTATGTTCCACTGGGAAGAAAAGAGAAGGCCATTCCTTCTTCAGTTCTTACCTCAACCAGCTGCACACGGCCGTAATATTGACGATCAGGCAGTGGGTTGTTGGGATCCATATAAACAACTTCCATTTGATGGCCCTATGTGAGAATGAGGATGTAACATTGCTGTTTCACTACTTGTTTATGGCAAAGCGTTCAGATGCAATAAAATCTGGTGAAACACATTAACTCAGTTCTCTGGGAGATTAAAAACTAAGTAATACCTCTGAAAACTGTATGACATTTTGTCAGCAAAGTGGTATAGTGAGCACTGTGCTCTAGCAACAGCAAGGTTCTCACTGCTTTTGCTATTAACAACCTTGCTTCAAAGTAAAACACCAAGAGAATCAAATTAATGCTGATCGATTTTCACAGGAACTAGTTAGTGCTTTTTATTAAAATGTTTTTGCATTTTCAAACATTATCCTTTGCATCCTGGTGCACAAGCAACTATGGATATTATGGTAGTACTGTATGAGGCATGTTTCCCAATAAGAATTCTAAAATACTTAATTAATACGTCTGACGGTCTGAGGAAACAAGCCCCCTGCCTAGTGAATTTCAACAAATAGTCAAAGATTTTAAATTTTGGCCACAAAGAGGTTAAATTTAAAAGCTGTTAACCTCAAATGCATTTTTATTTCAGTCCCTTGAAGCCTAATAATTATGCTTAATTTTATGCTGAAGAAAATTCTCACAGAAAATGAGATTAATTACACATGGAATCCAGGGCATCTTTTGCAGGGACGAGGCCATACTTGTTGACAAGTGTGCAAGGTACTAATTAATTTTTTTCCACAGGTGCATTTTACAGAGAAAATAGAATTTCATCTTTTTATTTGCTCTCAAATCAATTATGCTTAATAACATGTTACTTTGGTAACAAAGACAGATGTGTTGATGGCTTTAAGCAAACTGCAGTAAAATCACTTTTACAGAAAAATAGCAAGTTGCTATTGAAGTTAAGTACACTACAGGAACAAAATTTGCCACAGTTGTCAGGTAACATAAAAATCATGGTATTGGTGTTGCTTAGAATTAAAAATGGCATTCAAAAACTTACTGTTAGACGTATATCAGGTCTCTTATCCAGAAGAACCATGCCCTCACTAGGTAAGCCAAAAGATTTCACTTGGTAACTTAGGAAGCCACCATATGAAGAAAGCTGTAGTAAAACGCACAAGAACAGAGATACCTGACTGCACTGTTGCTTGATATTAATGTAACTTTGTATTCAAGTTTACCCCATCTTCCAGCACTGTAAATAAAATCCTTACTCTTTGTTTTTAGAAAAAAATACAAAAATAGTGTTGCTTGCAAGAAATTACTTTCTATTTTGTTCACTGTGTGCACCTGAGGTAACTTTTTGAGCAGATACTATTCTCTAAAAGGTTACCTACATCATAAAGGCTTTTTTCATACCTGGGTTCACACTATGCATATCATGGAGAAATCACATGTTCACATGAACATTGTTCTTCCCCTGATTGTACAAGACAGATTTGGTGCATCAAGATCAGACACCGGATTGATAACGAAAGTGATAGTGAACCCCATGAACAGCCACAGATAAAAAGAAGTAAGACTACAAATGTTTAAAGGCGGCTTTCATAGGCCAGCATTTTCTAAACTTACTGCAAACATGAATGCAAGCAGGAAACCTTTGCTCCAACTTCTGGAGGACATGACTTCTACTGGCAGGTATCAGCTCTGTTGTAAGCAGGCCAGTGCTGTAGGCTGAGCTGAAACCACACTGCTCGTGGCTCAACTACAGGTGACCCACAGATGGCCTCAAACCCAACCAAATGCATGTACACTGCTGCCCAGAACAGACACAGGCAAGTAAGTTTGAATCATCTGACAAACAGCTTCCCTGGGTGGTGTATGAGTGACTCAGTACAGAACATATTGAAAGGAAAGGAAGCCCCAGGCATAGCCTAGGATAGCTTTTGTTCCAAGACAAGCCTAGAAGGAAAGTTTGTGGGTACTAGGTGAAATTAGGCATTGTGGCATGGATATACTATTTTGTTTTGCACCCTTTGTCTTTTGCCCTTGTATCTTATGCTTGGTTTTGACATGGGGGAAGAACTACTTTGTCAGGTTTTCCTGTTCTATAGGTAAGCATCAGCCTTCAATCTACCCCTTTTCAAACGCTTTGATGAGTTACAAACAAAATACTGACATCTCAATACTAAAGTTGTTCCTTGGATCACAGGGATGTAATTAATGTCAACTGCATTTTCAAAAGCATCATTTGGAATATTGACTATATTTTGTAAACACAATCAAACCACCCTGTATAAATATTTTTTTTAGAAAAAAACCTGTAAAAGAATTAAAAATGTGCAAAATTGTTTCTCAATGATTTTTTCTTTAATGGGAAAATATTGGTTTTATAAACTACTCCCTGTATTCCAGATGTATGGTATTTATTTTCTAACATTAAGAGTCATCTATTAAATAGAATGTTAAAATACAAAAGAGCACAAAACAGGAACAATGTGATCCAAATTTCTCAATGACTGTTAGTTTCTGTACTGCTATAGAATTTGCATTTGATTGCCTTTTAACTTTCAAATAAAAGACATAGATAGGAAAAAAAATATACTCTGTTCCAGTGGAACTAGTTTAAAGGTTTAAGGTAATGGAAAACAGTATTTACACTCTCATCATACTGAAAAATGTCTGACGTGGCTTTGTTCTCATTTTCTGAAAGAGATGCTATCATTGGAAGCAGACCGAAACCTGACATTTACAAAATACAGTAATGTGAATAACTGGGAAATTTATGAGCTTGTAAACTAACAGCTAGATAGCATTTTGGGGGGACTTTCATTACTGCCGTATTACCTGTGCTAAAATATACACTGACACACTGTGTATTGTGAAAGCAGGACCCAAACTGGAACTATTTTATTTACGGTGTTGTCATAGCAAATGAAAGAAAGTCATGGCAGGCCTAGGTAGATACTGTGAAATGTAATATAAAACTCATAGCACTAATTTTAATAGTTGTCTTTAAAAAGGGTTATTGCCTGCTTTATATCTTGTTATGGGAACAACAAAAGTCCTTCTGGTTCAACACTGTAGGTGATAATGTATGCTTTAACACGAAATTTCTTTCAAAAATTCTTTGTAAGCATTGAAACAAGAACCTCTATAACATTAACATAAAGCACCCTAACTAAACATGCTGTTCAGCTGAGGTATGGACCTCTGAGCAGAGGAAAGCAGGAAGAAAAATATTGCTCTGGTTTTTAAAATAAGGACTAAGAAGAACTTCAAAACTGTACCATGTTCAACGGTCTGGTGTCTATCCCATTTGTTTTCTCCTGTGTGTCAGCAGGATTACATCTGAAAAGCCTGTGTGTCCTATGACTGGCTAATAACTATTGACACTGTCAGAGTTCTAAACGAGGAGAACCTAGGCTCCAGGTCTACAAGTCACCATTATCAAAGTCCTCCAGGTCAGTGTGATCCTTGGGCTGAGATACTGATGGTATTAACCGTGAGAAAAAGACTGCTCCCATGCATGAGTTGACAAAGCAGCAAGCAGTTCAAAGAACACAAAGGTTAGAAAACCAGTTGTTGCTCTTCCCAAGCAACATATCAAATGCAAAAGGTTGGGTCTTTTTGTGTGCCATTGAGCATATAATCACATTTTATTCTTTTGGAAGTCTACCCAGGACATGCTCTAAAGAATCTAAAGGACTGGCAAGCTCTACATGTTCCGGGTTTCAGAGTGGGCACATCGGCATGCTCTATGTGTTCTGGGTTTTGGAAAAGCAGTTGAAGGTACCAGCTCCTTGAACCACAGCTTCTGACCGTACTGCTCACATAAAGACCTCTCTGGCACTGAGTAACATGATTAATTCTGTGTAATTGGTTACAATTTTAACACTGTACTCAGAAGTAAAATGTTGTGATTTCTGGTGTGACAGATAAAGAGAGACAAGAATCTTGTGAGGGAAGAAAGAGAAACGTATCTAAGAGACATGGACTTTTTATCCAAAAAGCTGGCAAAAAAATTAATTCTTATTATTAAAACAGATGAGTTAGGTGGCATTTACCTTCTCTCCCAGGTAAGACGGTGGTGCTTTCCAATACAAACTACGCACAGAAGCAGGCAATTCTTGAACATCAGCCACTACACTATTACTGACAGGATTGAAAGTGACTGGAATGTCAATATTTTCATCCTCTGCCTCCAAGCGCCAGTTTCTCATGTCCACAAACTAATGAAAAATACATAAAAGAAATAAGCTTGTCTCATCCTTTATTAAACTTTACCAGCACCAAGTAATGAGAAGAAAATGTTTAGCCTCTGTAATTCCTCTAGCATGAAATGCAACCACTTCAGAGCCAGTCTAAAGTCTTTGTGCAGTGGATGTTGCACAGACTTCAAAAGAGAAAATAAATGGGACAGATGAGCCAAAGCTACTTGGGATGCAGCCATTTGGTTTGTCATTTGCAAACTAAATTCTGTCTCCAGTCACATGAAGACAGATCCTTCTGGAGGTGGCTAGGAATTGTGTGCACAAACCCAAGGACATAATACTTTGGGGGTACTTTTTAATAGTCCATTCCAAAATCAAACCCAGGACACTAACCTAAAAGACAAATCTGGATCAGTCATGGTAGGTGCAAGGTACAAGGGAGGGGACATGGCATGATATTTTGGAGAGGCAGCAATGCAGCCTAATATTCTGGCTCTTTAATGCACATTTTATTTTTATGGTTGTTGTTTCATGAAAGACCAGGCATCCTTTTATTTATCATTATAATGGGAGAAAGAGTGCATAATGAATATGTATCAGAACAATAATACAAAAAGATAAACGTGTTTCCTAAAATGATTTTTGGTGAGGACAAGTAACCACTAGAGGAAATTTTCCTAAAGCAAATGGAAGTTTGCTGCTGACTTCACTGAGGCCAGATTTCTATCTTTTGCATGAAAACAATAAAGAATCACAATCTAGATTGCATCTAGTCTATGTCTAAACCTTCACTAACTCCTCATCCACCACTCTAGCTCTGCTGCTCTCTTTTTCTTTCTCTTGCATTGTTTCAAGCAGTTCTTGCTTATTTTCAGTCTTTAGCCATCTTACCATTCATTTATGCTACTAAAAATCTACCTTCATTTCTCACACTTGATGTCATGCCTCTTTTACAGGGAGGGAAGAAAGACAGTTTTTACAATCTGGATAATCTGTCTCACATTTCTGAAGTTTAAAAATGTATCTATGATATGGACGTGTAAAATGGCATGTGCTTACCAAAGCACCTTGAAGGAGAGCATTGACTTTAATGATGACATAAAGTTTGAAGATACAGCAAGGAAGATAAAAGGCCAGCTCAACTTCAGTCCAACTAGTGATTTGTAAACCAACAGGTAAAAAGGGCCATTTCTCCCGAAAGGCACTTTCAGACTACACCTAGGTCTTAAGAAGGCTGCACTAAATCCGAACTATTGCTTGGAGAATATTTCTTATCCTTAGAAATGTCCTTAATGGAATAAATGTAGGTGCATGATAGAGAAGAAATAAACCTATTGGATACACCTTGGTTCTACGACGATTTGTGCTGCGACAGTTGCTGGTTGCCCCAAAACAAAAGCAAGAGGTGCATCCCCTGGGATTAGAAGGGTCCAGATAAAAGGATCCTGGTCGGCAAGTATCACATGCTGCACCTTCAACATTCTCCTGTTAAGGCATAGTTCAAACAAAATCTCAGTGCTTTCCTTTTGGTTTGGGTGAGGTATTTATTTAAATGTATGGAGACATGAATGAAAATGTGTGATTGTCTAGCTAGACCATATTCCAAATGCAAATAAAACTGTCTTGGAGACTATCTTATGAGCTGTCTTTCCAGTTTATAAAGTGAACCACGGAGAAATAAATATTAGTCAGAGACAGCTGGTAACTTCTCTGCCAAAACCCTCCCACTGGCTTTTGCAACCCTGCTATATAAAAGGTCACCTGTGAAAGTTCACATTAATCACATTTAATTATGCAGATCAGAAACAAAAGAAGATTTCCTGGCTATAATGATGTGGTAAAATGTCAAGTGACATAATATGGCTAAAAAAAGCATGGGACCTGGTTAACATCCAGAAGTCAAGATGCAGATGGATAAAGCAGATCTCTGCAGGGTACAGACTGCTTCAGTGAACTGATGGACATGTACTCTGCAGCTCTCTAACCTCCTGCAAAAGCTAAGACCACCTGTACAGCCGACAGGTATTGAAGTCATTAAAAAATGGCATCTAACGCTACCATCATAATGTGTGCACATACTGCAAGGTGTTATATTTTTGCACAGCTGCATTTAATTTATACTAAAACCTAATGATAAACTCACTTCATTCACCCCATTAAGTACGAAATAGTCACTGATTTGCAAATGATGCTTGTGAGTGTAGAAGCAATTCGATTTATCTGACCTTGCAAAGACAAATTCCTGTCTGGGGATCGCAAACATCTGGTTCTGTTCCATCTCTGTTACAGCTACATGGCACACAGTTAGGGAAACCATAAGTTCCAGGAGCACACTGATCACACTGACGTCCTTTTATTCCTGGTTTGCATCTTTATCAACAAACACAGGGAAGAGGAGGGAGTCAATAGGGGAGGCAGGAATGGAGCGAGGGAGGGAAGATTAAAACAACAGGCAGGTGGATCTTTGAAGTGATTGCACAGCTATGACACAACTTTATGACTTCCACAGACAAAAAGCAGCACGTTAGTATTGTTCTCAGATTTGAATAGTGTGACATTTTAAATGGCCCCGGAACTGCCTAGGAACGGGTTTGATTTTGAAGGATAAAAATGTTCACAATAGAATTAAACTTCTGAAGTTATTCAGTGCTTGCAGTGCAGAACTACTCTCTCTGTACAACAAGGTGTAAAACATGGATGTTGAATATAGGTAAGCAGAGCTGGAACAAGATTTATGGCTGGGAAATGTGACTGGGCATTATTCAAGGCATGCACCTGCTAACAAAAAGGTGGAGAATCGTGGGCATATGATTAATTACAGATGCTTCAACCTTCCACAAAGCTTTGGTTACTTTACAACTGCTCACAGTGAAGGTGGAATGTCTTGAATTTCCCATATCCCCTCCAAATACCTGAAAAGAACAGTGAAGCAAACCACTCATGCATTGTTTATAACGCACATAACCCAAACTTACTTGCACTGCCCATTGGTTTTTTCACATTCAGGGCTTGACACATCAACAGTTCCTCTTTCTGAGCAGTTGCAGCTCTCACAGCCAGCAAAGGGGTGGTAGCTGAAGTGATGTTTCTCACACACTTCACATTTTGGTTTCATGGTTCGTGGAGGGCAAATGCATTTACCAGTCACGTCATCACAAAGACGCTGCCCGCAGTTGCATACTAGGTCAAAGAAAATGCTCTACTAATCAATCTCATCTCATCTTACAACGATCAGCTCTTACTGAACTTGCGTGTGAAACAAACACACACAACATTTATATAGAGAGAATATGACTCTTTTCTTTCGTTAGCTTAAAGCTCAGGGCTATAGAAAACAACTATGTGACTGCAAGAGTAGTTTCAAAGAACAGGTTTAGTGCTTGGCTCTTTTCCACCAACTGGTTGCTTAACTTCACCACAGGCATTGTTACTCACTTGCCAAAACTTACAAGGATTAAATGACAAGTAGATTTGGTGTTAATGGCACCACTTTATAGAGCAATGTTTATAAACATCAAGTATAATATCTGGGAAGGCAGCTGAGGACTGTTGGTGTAATCTGTAGATCTGTTGATGTTATTAACATCAGAATATGAGGAATTAGGAATGCTGTGTCTCTGATTATCTATGGAAAAACTTAAAGGTACAAAATGGGATTAAACAATAATAACTTGGAAATCATTCAGTAGTCACTGTAGAAAAAAATCCATTTCACTAAAATGTTAACAACGTGGATTTTAACCAGCTTAGCTGTAAGCCCGTTACACTTGATAAAACAACACATGCAAAGGCACACTTCATTGTGAACTAGGTGTGGTTTAAGGGAATGAGGTTACTTCTGCCTTAAACTGAGAGCTATGCTATGGTAAAGCCAAGATGGCTCAACCAGCCCCTCACAGGATTAAGCCCTACAAAGAAAAGCGAGGCTGTGGTACACCTGCACTGAATTCAGAGGATTGAATAAAAGGTTGTGTCAGGTGCCGAACAAGCCTGAGCACGCACTTACACTTGCAGAATGGGAATCCATAGTAGCCGGTTCGGCATCGGCTGCACTGACGCCCGATGACATTAGGCCTGCAAATACACTGTCCTCCCAGGGGGCTGCACGTAGGGCTCGTGGCACCCGCGCTGTGGCAGTCACATGGCAGGGCTCCGTTGTTGTAGAAAGCCACTAGTGACCTTAGAGAGTCCTTACAGAAGGCCGATGATCCTTCTGGGCTATCAGAATCGAAATATAAATCATGTAAGTACTGGCACTTGGGAATTGTTATGAGAGTGCTTTGCAGTGGTTCAGTAAATTAGGGTTCTGCCTTTCAAACAGTTCGACACAAGGATGGCATCAGTACACGTGCAAGGATGTACTTCAATTAAATTAGTGGTGAATGGCTTTGGCCATGCAGGTAAGAGATTTTTTTTTTTTCAAAGCAAGTGCGTGTATTAGTTATATCAGTTCAGACATGCCAAGCAAAATACCAAATACCAAAGATGGAAATACCAAAGACAGAAAGATGACACGGATTTTCCTCTTTTGTACTGTGAGCAATAAAACTCTACCTTTACATTGCATTTGCAATAGAAAGTCATGGAAAAATGACTCATGGAAGTTTAATGGGACAGCATAAGCCATGAAAGCATTTTAATGTAGCACAATGATAGGATTTTATACATTTCTTTAATACACAGTAAAAGTAATATTATTCCCAGCTTGTTGTCAATGTTCAGTTTTTAGAAAATGATGCTTACTCAATATAAAAACTGTTTCCTCCACATTGGCTGATAAAATCAAATGACTTGTCCACTGTCTTTTTGTCAAGCATTTTGTAACTGTAGGTGTCTGCTGGAACAACTAAGATATTTTCCTTAAAACAACAAGAAAGCCAAATTGCACATTTCAGAGAAAAACAAAAAGACACAAGCTAAGGCATTTAAATGTTGCTTCATTCTGGATTTTCTCAAAACCTGTAATATTTTAACCAAAAAAAAATAGGAAAACACACTTCCCATGTTCCCCTCAAAGTTGTGATGCCACAGAGAGTGTACAATAAAAACAATGTATAGTATCTTAAAAATTAAAAATAAAACCAAACTCTTGTAAAAGATCCTAAAAATCTTAAACACAACATTAAAAGATTAATTTTTTTGGCTCTCATCTTTGCATCTCTCTCTAAATGAATGATGAAACTGAAAATAGCATTTTCAAGTACATTTATGTAATAAACATACCAGAACCAGCGTTCTTCCATCCGGTATCATCACTGTAACAGAGACCTTGGGCTCAGAAATGTCAAGTTCAATCTGGTTTTCTGCAATCACCTGATCCCGACAGCCAGACATATGAGGGCAGAATGAAGCCTTGAAGGTACCTAGAAATAAAAAAAAAAGGGGGTTGTGTGGAAAGGTTTTGTTTGCAGGGGACTACTGGAGTGGCTTCTATGAAAACCTTCCAGAAGCTTCCCCCGTGTCCAACAGCCAATACCAGTCGGATCCAAGACAGACCCCCCCACTGTCCAAGTGCAAGGCTCACCATGGTAGCGCCTCTGGGATAACTTATTTAAGAAAGGGGAAAATAAACCTGCACAATGGCAACTACACCCAGAGAGAGGAGTGAGAACATATGAGGGAAACAGCTCTGCAGACACTGAGGTCCGTGAAGAAGAGGGAGGAGGAGGTGCTCCAGGAGCCTGAGCGAGATTCCCATGGTGAAGACAGGTAGGTTGTGCCCCTGCAGTGCATGGAGATCCACAGTGAAGCAGAGATCCACCCACAGCCCAGGGAGGAACCCGTGCAGGAGCAGATGGATGCCCCAAGGAGGCTGTGATCCTGCGGGAAGCCTGCAGTGGAGCAAGCTCCTAGCAGACCTTGTAGTCCTGTGCAAGGGACCCACGCTGGAGCAGTTAGTGAAGAACTGCAGCCTACGGGAATGAGTCATGTTGGAGAAGTTGGTGGAGGACTGTCTCCCATGGGAGGGACCCCACACTGAAGCATGGGAAGAGTGTGAGGAGTTCTCCCCTGAGGAGGAAGGAACAGCAGAGGAACATGTGAGGAACTGACTCCAGCCCCCATTCCCTGTTTTCCTACACCATTTGGGGGGAAGAGTTAGAAAAAATTGGGAGTAAAGTTGAGCCCAGGAAGAATGGAGGGCTGGGGTGAAGGTGTTTGAAGATTTGGGTTTATTTCTCATTACCCTACCCTGATTTGATTGGTAATAAATTAATTTCCCCAAGTCGAGTCTGTTTTGCCTGTGATTGTAATTGCTGAATGATCTCTCCCTGTCCTCATTTCCACCCACAAGCCTTCTGTTATATTTGCTGTCCCCTGTCCAGGTGAGGATGAGACTGACAGAGTGGCTTCGGTAGGCGTGTGGTGTCCAGCCAGGGTCAACCCAGCACAGTTCCATATGCCAAAATGCTGAGAAGGAAAAAGAATTAGATGAAATTCAGATACTTACCTGACCACACACGTCCTGCATCCACACGGACTTGCACAGGGAACACCGGGTGTGCCGTCTGATAAAAATGTACCACAAATATGTATCTGCCCAAGTGGGGCACTCTGCCATTCAAGGTAATCTGGTTCTGGAGAAACAAGAACAGCTCTGATATTATATTTGTTTTGTGAAATATACTTGGGTTTATCAGCTGTGCTCACTGCCACCTACCTGCAGTGAAAGAGATGAGGGTTAGCATCTCTCAGCAAGTTAAGTATCCTGAAAGAACACGGCATTACAACTGCATGCTCTGTTCGCCTGCCAAGCACATCTAACATTCCTCTGCAGTCTGTGAGACTACTGCATAAGTTTGGAAAGAAACTGGATTTTTTTTTTTCTTTCTGCATATTGTCTCTGTGGCTTATTCAGCCTGCAACATTTTGATCATATCACATCATTCAGTTTTGATTCTCTTACAGTGCTTCATCTATTTAACTTTACTAACAACATACTTTGTGACTTACGAAACAAAGTTTTCAGAATATGAGATACCTGCAGTGGTGTCAAGGTGACTCCCTTAACTGAATCAGCAGGTAAAGGGGCACTGAGCGGATCATAGAGTATATTCTTCTGTACTTCGGAAATTTCCCCATCTTTGAATGCATCCAAAACCAAAGTTGCTGGCGGAGTTTCATAAACGGAGGGAATGCAAGCTGCACTAAACACAGAATTATAGTAGTTATTCTTGGGGCCAGGAGAATTTCTTTAGCATTGTAAGAGGAAGAGCTGTTGGCTCAGAAAAGTCAATATATTAGACTGTATTACAATTAATAATGCAATAATAACCTCTGTTCCTATTTGGATTCTATGTAAATGATTGGAAAGTAATTGAAAACAAGAAATACAGACTTAACTGATATAGGGGAAAGTGCACATTAACTGATTTTATTCACTCAAAATTTCCCTAACTTTAAGTCTCATTAAAAAGAGTAAAGGAAGAGGAAACTTAAGGGAATCAGGAGTGTTAAAAAATTAAATAACTTTTAGTTAATTCAGTTAGTTCCATTCACCAGAATCTGTACTAATACCAAATTCTGAGTTCTACAAATATTTACATAGGTGTATCCTTTAAACATGCAAGTTTTCCCACTGAAGTCAATGGGACTACTTAAGTACTTAGAAGTTAAGTATATACTCAAGTATTTGTAGAATTGGAGCCAAAATAAATAACAGCGCTCACTGAAAGCATCCTTATTAATTGACTGTTGTATTTAACTATTTCTTCCTTGGCATATTTATTTCTGAACAACTTGACTGAGGGAAGAATTTTCCAAACTACAGTATAAAATGTTTTTGGGGGTCTCCTGATAGTATTTGTTCACTCCTCATAAGTACTCAAGAGACAATGATTAATCCTTTGCTCAATACAGGCCCAGAACTAAAACGGCAAGTATGTTTCAGGCCAGAACTGAGATGTATTTGCCAGGCCTGTGTGGGAAATCATGTGCAGCATCCACTTATAATACTATTAAACTGAGACAAAACTCTACCTCTTTCAACTTGGTGAACTTAAACACTTTCAGGAAAGCAGAAATGCTTGCCAGACAATAATAATAACAGGACATAAACAAACAGTAAACTATGCAAATAAAATGGGACTAAAAAAAAACCAACACAAAACCAAAGTAAAAGGTACAACTTTTTACATTAGCTTTATTTTAAATCGTGTTTTTCATCCAGCCTCTTTCCTCTGTTTTACTCAGAATATAAATGCCCAGATTTGCAAAATACCTTTGGCACAAGGACAAGAATCTTCAGTCTTAGAAAGCTGCTCTCAGTGGTAACACTCCAAACAGGAGAATTACAGCTCTGATTCAATGCTATGCATGCTTGGAAGCCAAGGATAGTCACATGCTTTTATCCAATTTACCATCCAGAGTTTTCTGCTTTCCATTTCAGTCCAACCATTATACTAGAAGCTCGCATCTGGAAAACTATTAGACCTAGTCACCAACTCTTTCTGCCCCTTAAGTCCTGCAAATGACATTTTTACTTTGAGGCCCTTCCCATTTTCAGACCAGTAGGAAGAGAGCCTTAACAGTAGCATCACGAGGGACATCCTGGGGAGTGCAGCAGGCACTGA
Organism: Myiozetetes cayanensis; assembly: GCF_022539395.1. Lineage (NCBI taxonomy): Eukaryota > Metazoa > Chordata > Aves > Passeriformes > Tyrannidae > Myiozetetes > Myiozetetes cayanensis. The sequence goes on from NW_026086604.1 coordinate 45,760,709, forward strand.
AATGTGGAACTCCCTAATTTGGAAGCTGCAGTGCGAGTCCCAAAGAATAAAAGCTAGAGAGGGGACGAGCTTCAATAGGACAGAGTAAATGCTCTGTGGAACCCAAACCCAACTGCTTGGGAAGTGAGGGTTCAGGCTCAGATCTTCACAACAAGAGAAGAGTCACCAGTTTGGGTCAACCAAGCAGTATATGAGTCCTCTAATTACTGGTCCTATAAAGTACAAGGAGAAGAAGGATAACCTGGCACTGCTGTGCAGAGTGAATGATGAGGGCACACCTACCCTAAGGGCCCCATGATGAAATGGACAAGGGAAGGGCTTGTTTGTGAAGTGAGGGTTTACATGCTGAATAATTTGATGCTGCCAAGTTGAGCTGGTGGATTTGTGCCTGAAAGGGCAGTCACATCCCCTACCTAGTGAAAATTAAAGCCATTTTGGACAGTTGAAGCAGGAAGGTGCGGAAGAAAACTCCAGATGGAACAGTAAGCATTTCAGGCCATGAAAATAGTAACGTTTCTCCAGCTCTGACACTTATCATACTGAATAGCCTGTGAAAGATGCATATTTTCTAACACATCAGCACTTGTCAGTTCAGATAAGCCAGGAAGAGGTTGGTATTAACAAAATACCGTTCCAAGACTGTCTAGGTTAACACTAAACACTTCAGCTTTTTTACAAATATTACTTTGCAAAAGTGGCCTGAAAATCAGCTGTGGGTTGCTGAGCAAAAGAATTAAAAATACCATTTAGTCTGCCTTTCAAGGTCGTCTTCAGGTAATAAGGAAAGTAAAACCAAGCAAGTTACCTTCCATCACGGGTAGTCCTGTACGCAGCTATGCACTGTACTTTAGGATCCACATATTCTGGAGAAAATTCTTCAGCTGATATAATACAAACCTTGTGCTGAAAAACAAGCACAAAGTACAACTGACAATTCATATCATAAATAACAGGGCCAGGCCTGAATGGGAAGGATGAAGCCTAATTTTATTATGGGGAGATCTGAGCCCAAAGCCATGTTCTGTCATGGACCTCCCACAAGATTCTGGATTCCTTTACCTCCCTGCACCTCAGTGCCTCAGGGTTAAATAGCATTTTTCTGTCCTTCTCAAGGAAGGCTGTTCAAAAGTTAAATAACCGAAACATAAGTATGGGTGTGGCAATGGGAAAGACAGAAGACCAACTCACAGGGTGAGAAGCGAGGCAAGGAACAAACAGAGGTGGGAGGGATAAGCCCTCATCTGTGGTGTTGGAGACTTTTGGACCCTGGGGGAATTCCGAGACTCTCTCAAATGCAAGCACAAACACTTGCTCGCACAAAGTCCACAGGAGTGAGCTTCAGTGACACCAGGATTTCTCCAAATAGATTCAGAACTTATTTGAAAAGGAACAAGACCTCACACTATTTTATTTTTTTTTTGACTAAAACTCAACATGAACAAATGAATCTGTGGTAGTCCCATGGTGGTAAGGACATAAGGGAAGGCTTGTGGGTAGACACAACAATATGCACTAATAAAATACATAACAAAATATGTATGTGCAAGTTACAGAACTTGTGCATGAACTATTTGAAAAGAAGATAAAAATGTCTGATAAGCAGTAAGATGGCCAGCACCAAGCATCAAGGTAAATAAAAACTGCGTAAGGGGAATTCATTAATATGCAAAGTGATTCAGTTTGGAAGCAGGTCCTAAGAGTCTGTGTTTTAGCAGTAGTGAGCAGGGGCTAGAGTACTAAAAATCCCTTTTCCTGGGCAGCCAACAGTTTGCCTGTCCTGCATGTAACAACTCAGAGGGTTCCAGCCCATCACAGCAGAACAAGGGTAGACCCTGAAGCTTTGAACAGTGTTTTATGAGTGGCTAGAAAGTTAGTGCAAAATATGGTCTGAGTTTAGATAGCTTGTCTGCATCTTTGTGAGATAAAGACTATCAAGTGGTAAGACTCTCTTGACAGATGACCTCAGGGACCCTATTTCCTCCTTATTTAGACCAGATTGCTGAACTCCAGTGTTGTGGGTGGTTCCCCTTTCCCTCTCTGGGCTACAGGACAGGGGATCACACAAGATTCTTTTAACTCAAGTGCTGCTGACATTAATGATTAGTGTCTACATAAAACAAGCTCTTCTCTTCCCTCTTCTCCCTATCTTTTGCTAAGTGAAGTCTTTACAATTAACACAGGGAAATATTTTCTGTATCCCAGAAGATTACTGAAATTTATCTTGCAGCAAGTTATTCAGAGAATTAAAATTAGAATTCATAAATAAAAATAGAGATTCTTAGCACAAGAGACTTCCAAATGTAGAGATACAGACTAATAATGTCAATGCCTTTTGGACATGGATCTTGTTAGCACAGCAATTGCTGCAGGGAACTAACAGACAATTTTAAATGGTATTTGTTCACACTGAATACTCTCCCATGAAATGAAGAAAGCATGTATCAGCTGTTAGTCCTAATAGTTCCACAAAACTACTCTTTGTTATTAGCTGGATTTGAACACTAGATTTTAACAAACCTCGTGTTTCTGAAACGGAAAACAGAAACAACACAGAAGAAGATTCAGTGTACAGTAAAGTGCATTCCTGACGTGGCCAAAAGAGGTCAGTGAAGGCTTGTTATTCAAAGTACCTAAAAGCTATATGACTAACGAATGCATTCATCACCTGAAACATACACATTATTACCTGAATTTTTTAAGAGACACAGGAAACTCCCACATGGGTTTTAAGGATTTAGAAAAAGAGAAAGATAAGGAGAGAAAATGAAAGATTAAGTATAAAAGCTACCAGAACACTTATCATTTAAAGTTTATTCATAGAAGAGAAAGGGGAACTGAGATAAAGCACAAGAGAGATGGAAAAACCCTTGCCAGTAAAGATGAAGTTGTGTTTATCTTCGAAACTGGTTTTGCCTCAGCATTCTCTGTGTATATATAAAGCATATCTATTCAGGTACCTAATATACATAATTTCAGACATTACCTTACAGAATGTGAACATAGAGAGACAAGTATCTCTCTTTACCCAGTCAGGGAACAAGTGTTACAAAAAGCAAAAGAAAATGACAACTTACCAAAAGGAAATTGATTGATGATGCCCTAAGATGTATCTTTGTGTCTGACAGAAGGTCATAGGCTGCAATGCGATTCCTGTCATCAACTACAACACTGCGACAAAGGAAACTGAGACAGAAAGCAGGATTAAGGATGAGTCTGCTGGCACTGCCACATTGTTTAGGCTGTCGCTTAGCATCATTGCCTGGCTTCTGGCTAGCCACACCACCAGTACCTAGCCACCCTGCTGGATCATAACTAACCTACCTTTGGCCATTGAGGAACACACAGTATCCTCGTTAGTGAGACAAAGGATTTACCACGTACAAAACTGGTTGTCCAACCTCTGGGTTGTCTTAGCCAGAGCAAAAGCCTCCAGACATCCATTTGAGCTACTGGTTTAAGTAGGATGTGGACAGACAGATGCACATACGTGCTATCTGCAGAGGTTTCCACACTGTGTAACATGGTGTGTAACTAAAGTTCTGTGCCTAGATTGTGCTCCTTGAGGTGCCAGTGCACACCAGCTGCTGCTTTCACTACTGCCACATGCCACTGATGATTTGGATCAGCAGCTCTTGCTCACACAGTGGCAGCTAGGCAGGTCCTTGGAAGCTGCAGTGCACTGAGATGCTCCTCAATACAAGTGAAAAAACACAGGTTTGCCCCTTATTGACCACCTTCAATTGGCTGCTTATCTTTGGTACAGACAAATACATACTAAGAGTCTTACTAAAGCCTTTGAACTCTGCCTCATTCTGGGAGCCTGATCCCCACAACTAGCCATAAGTTCTCTTCTGCTAAAGAAAAGAGAAGGCTCTGACTTCTTTTCTTTCTTCTGCACTTCCACTCAGGTAAGCCAGTCAGCATGCCACAGATGAGGAGCTGTAATCACCATGCCACTGCTTCTCTATTTCTCCTCTATGAGTCAGAGGATGTGGAAGTTTCACTCTTGCTTCAAGCACAGATTAGAAATAAGGGCAGCTCGGGGCTAAGAACATTTAATAGTAGAGAAATATAGGTCCCTTATTTGTGATTTGCTGGAAGCTTGCAATGTTTTATTCTCTTACGATGTCTTATTGGGAATAATCAAGCTCTTAAGAAGGCCTGGCATGATATATTCCAGATTCTACAAGCTGCTCTTCTCTGTATGTACCTCACTACGTCATTGCTTGATTTATTTTTTATCAGAAGAGACTTGTACCTTCCTGCTTAGGAAAGATGACACAGCAATGTGACCATTCATTTCATGCAGAATGGCCACAGAAGGGATTTGCTGCGTTGCTGTGTTAAAGTAGCAAAGGCTTCTTCTGTATTTACATGAGCAAGTTCTTAATGTATCATATGAACAAACAAGTATGTTCAAAATTAGCCAAAAAAATGTGTTTGGAAAAAACCCAAAAACCAATAAAATGGAAGATTTATTACACACAGTTTGGGGCTCAAAGTGTTACATAACAGGCTAAAATAAGAGTTTTCCCAGCAGTAACCTGACAAGGTTACTGCTACACATAGCTCTGCTCTGTGTCATAAACATGCTGATGAAAATGATTTTTCTTAATGAGCAATTTCATCCTGAATATCCCTAAGCCTCCATTCTGCCAAACAGCTGGCTCAAGGGAAAACCAGATACATGTCCATAGTCCTCTGGCACTGGGTAGGCTCTCCCATGGGCTCAAAATAAGCTGAAGTGCTCAAGTGTTAAAGACAATCTCACTCAGGACGGGTAAAAATCTCTTGTGCAGAAACGTCTGCAGTAACCTCATCAGTCAACAAGGATAAAGAAATATTTGGCTGAAGACCTTGCCCACAGCCTAACAGCCAGAGGATAGCTAGACTCAGAATTTCAGAGACTTTTAGACTTCTGCTTCAGCAAATCTTGTTAGAAACGGTAGGAATACCCTTGTAAAACTGGTTGCTACGTTTTTTATAGCCAAAGTCCTTGGATACACTTTTAACTACAGAAAAACAGTGCAGGCCACTGCAGCCAAAGGTGATGCTCTTTCATGGGATGTGGAGAATAATAGTTTTTAAGGATTTATGAATGTATATAAAAAAGTAATGCTTTGTATAGAAAAAGAGTTCACTGAAGCAATAGCAATATTTAATGAGGTGATTACACAGAGAGAATTAAAAATCTGTACAAAATCCACAGAATCATTCACTTGCTTTTAAATCACCCTACAGTTCGAACAATCCACATAGTATAATGGATTCCAATATATAAAAAGTATAATTATATTTCAAAAGCTTATTTAATCATTTAGTAATTACTTCAGAAATTCTTACCTGTACTTACAACTATATATTCTCACTCTGCCTTCAGTGACAGGTCCAGGGCTATGTATTATGACCTCTGCAGTGTGTAACTGATCCTCTTCATTGACATACTCAAAAACCAGAACATAGCGACCGACTTGAGGAACATTTATGGTCATCTCTAAATTGACCTGGGTCAAAATAATTGAAAAGTACAAAAGCTGTTAAATTTTTCACTTCCTTTTCTTGCAGGAAGCTCCCATTTCCTGCTCTCTGAGCCAACCGGTCAGCATCAGTCCAGGGCCAATCCTGTAATGGCTCAACAGAAGACACCCAGCAGAATGCAAGTAATGCTTATAAATATCACTTTGTCCACTAATAAGAGTCAAACAAATTCAAGAAACACCTGCCATTATAACAGTTCTAGGAAGGCTGTAACCTTGGGAAATGAGTATTTCTCTTCTCCCCCATAGAAAGGGAGGAAAACATTAATGATGCTAAAAATCTGCCACCATCACCTCTAAGCTATCTTTAACAACATATAAACTCCATTCAGTGGAGTTTACTTCTCCACTGAAAAAAATATTTCCAGGAACCCAAAATTCCTACAACAGTAGTGCTGTATACCGATTCCCTACAATGAGTGAAAGCATCTTCTCCAGCAAACTGACAATGACACTTTCTGAAGCATCAACATTTTCTTTTAGGTTACTTGCACAAAGTGGTTAACACAATATTTCATGCAAAATATTTCCAAATAGTTGCACTGAAAGTGCTGTGGTTACAAAGGTTTTTGCTTCGGATGGCTATATAATTATTTTTAAATTGAGACTGTTTTTTCTCTGTATTTCCTTAGGCTACAAACACTTCAAACATGTAAATAATTCTGTCAACAGCCCTCTTGACTTCACTGCAATTATTCATACCAGAAATTTTGCACGTGCATCAGTGATGAAACACCAGAGCCTATGGCATGTGAGTATTCCTGTTGCACTTGGTATTTTTAAAAGCAATATCCAAGCACATTAATAGAAGGCATAATCACTTTACATGTCACTATCACGTACTTGATGGAATACCTTATTTTTGCCAAATACATTTGTAGTATAACTTTTCGTTTCATAAAATATACATTTCTCTTTCAAAGGACCTACAGCACTGGTATAATTGCATCTGCTTGTTTTTTAGGAAGGGAAACATTTTATATAAGTATAGCTATTCGAGAAAAAACCCCAAAACTTAAGAGTGACATAGGTACACCATTTCTGCTGACAAATCATTATGTCATTTCTCCTGAACAAGTCAGTATGCCTAAAGCAGAGGGATTTTTATTTAATAAAATACTTTCCCCAGAGTGGAATGTCTACTCTAGTCACAGTTATAAATCGGCCTACAGCGATACTTTTACACAGTTCTGTATAAAATGCAGACCTTGGCACAGAGTCTGTCTTTTAGGGATATGTTACAGATCTGCAAATCCTGAGCTGCAAATCTGCAACCATTTTAGGCTGGTAGGCTTACAGTCAACAGCACAGACGGGACTGCAATTAGCAGGCAGGAATCTGACCTCTCTTCCACTGATATGGGCCATCACTGGCTGATTAGGAGTTGGCTGCCGCACAGGTATTCTTCTGTATTCTGCCCCATGTCTGAAATACGCTGCCTCTGAACCAAGGACACAGGAAAATCTGCTCAGAGGCAAATGCTGATAGAGCAAGCAGCTTGCACAAAAAAACAACAAACAAAACACAGGATTATTATTGTTTCCAAATGCAGCAGGATAATAACAAAATAAATCAAGGCACTGGTTTATGCTATTCTGTAGCATATGTACTGACTGCTCTGTTGAAGCAGGTCCCAAATATGTGCAAGGCTCTGTAACTTCTATCTGCAAGATGGATGCTTCATAGTAATCACTGGGTAACAGCACCAGATAATCCTAGGAAAAAAAAAAAAAGAATATAACAAACGTCAGACCATGCAAAAAATGACAAAAGGAACATCTCCAGACTCTCACAATGCAGCAATGAACAAAACTAACCACATAAATAAGAGGACATCTATAAGGTTTAGGGGTTTTTTTCTGTTGTTACACAGGTCAATGACATCAGAATGTGTCTCCCTAAATCTATTCCTTCAGAAAGACGGGATGATTCTCTCATAAACAGAGAAACTCTGAAGCCACTCTCCCATTATGTCTTGCAGAAGGCAGTGCTCAGAAAAGAGCCTCCCTGCAGCCCAGAACGTGCAGCCAGATGCAGATGCCTGCAGTTTTCATCCATGAGTACAATCCACATGCACACAACTCAACTCTGGGTGACTCCACAAGGAAGATTCATGGATCCCAGGTGACTTAATAAAAATATTCCATGTAATCTATTAAAATGTGCTTCAAAATCTGGTATATTTTTGTTCTGATTTGCCTACTTAAATTAATGTATTAGAGTTTATTTATAAAAACTGTTAATGGGAGGATATGATGGGCTAAGATCATTAATAAATTCCTTTTCAAAGGTATTAGTAAAAAAACCTCAGTACAATAAGTAACTTATTTACTAACACTTTAGCTGGTATTCCATAAATTTAAGACAGCCCCAGACTTAATGACTAAGGACACTGGCTACCTGTTAACCCTATATATTAGAATTTCAGTATACACAAGAAATTCAGTCTTTGGGATCATATACGTTTAAGGTTTTTCATAAATGATCATCTCAAATAATTTCTCTTTTTCTAGCAAATTCTTAGAATTGCTGCTAGAAAATTTTTCAGTTTTTTCAGTGAGTGAAAGAAGAGCAATGATGGAAGGATAAAAGCATTCAGAAAACGACCTGCTCATCATGCATCCCATCTTATTATTAAGATTCTTTGTCAAGAAAAAAAGGCCTTGGCTGAGCTAAGGTCTAGATAAAACATCGGATATGTAAGAATTGCTAATTTCTGTGGGCATTTATGCTCATCCAATTGTGCTGTATGTTAATATTACTTTATCCTCTGAAGGTACTGATTCCAGATAGACTTACATTCTGTAAGCACAAGAAAAATCAGAGAAAGGTGAAAGTCAGAGAAGAACAAACTTTAACAAGAGGCAGATCTGTAAATTTTCATAATTGTATTCTCTTCCTATACTCTCTTCCAATAGTGCTGAATTTCAATTGCTTGCAAGGTTCTTCCCAGCAAATAACTCTAGAGCAGTAACATCATGACAACCTTCAAGCACTTGTTTTCCTCAATTGTTTTCTTACCAAGAGGACTTCCTCTGCCATTATACTGACAGTCCACGTGCCTGGAACCAGTGAGAAAGGCTCTGTGGAGTTTTTTCCTGGGATTGTGACAAAAGCTGGCTCCTTACTGGGTGGGAAGACAAACTCTTTGCTCTGAGCAGCCCCTGCCAGCAAAACAAAACAAAACAATAAAATCAAGTAAAAAAATGAGGGACTGTGTAAAATGTCTCTACTTGCTCAGTGAGCTGGACTGATGATCTGATCCATTATACTTAGTCTAACAGGAGCTGATCGATGCTTTTCTGTCAATATGTATTAACAGTGCACTTGACCACACACACAGATATGGAGTGGTTGTTGGTTTTGTTTTTATTAGCCTTGAGCAAACTGGTTCTGAGAAGCAGAGATCTGCCCCTGTAATGACCAGTTTTATAATATTCTGAAATGGTCACTTTTTCAGTTTCCCCTTCCATTATTTTGCCTTCAGCCTGTCTCTGCATTGACTTATAATATGTTCAGCTGACACAAGGTCTGTTCTCATGCAACTTTCAGCCAGGTATTTCAGGTATTGGAGGTTCTCAACAGCACCTAAAATGTATAGTTACAGATAGCAACTGAAGATAACTTCTGGGCAGAAATGATGGGCCTGTTGTGGATGTCCCACCCCTGGAAGTGTTCAAGGCCAGGTCGGATGGGGCTCTGAGCAACCTGGTCTAGTGGGAGGTGTCCCTGCCCATAGCAGGAGGGTTGGAACAAGATGATCTTTAAGGTCCCTTGCAACCCAGACCATTCTATGTACTACAGAAACATAGCTGAGTATGCTTTATCGAAGAGTAGTCATGAGGATCAATTGGTATGAATATTCAAGTTTTCCTCTCTGAAGCCCCTGGACACAGACAAAAGCTGATTCCCTGCCTCCCAGTCAATATGTCAGTGATGACCACAGAGTACACCCATTCTTCTGCCAAATGGTGTCTGTAAAGTTTTCAGTTTTGTCTTCTTTGAATTACTAAAAGGATCTACAATTTAAATCCATTAGCTCCTATCAGTATGCTGAGGTTAGGCATATAGGCTTGGTATGCCCCTACCATTCAAAGGATATGAAGTGCTTATCCTCTATCAGGGCCCAAAAGGCATTACATGTGTTTGAGGGCTGTAATCAGAACTAACTTGGTAGACTGGATTCATCATTACACAAATGTTACTCACAGAACAAAGGCAGAAGCCACATTTAAACTGAAATATTAAAGGCAAGTAAACCAAAATAAGTGTTGTTACCTCTTCTTTAAAAGCTTCATAAAGCCTACAGTTCAGAGTTTCCAAGTACAGGACTGAAATTACTGAGTTTGGCAAACATTTGAAAAAACGAATGTTGATTGCTATTGTAAGCAGGGGTTTCATGCAAACACAGCCACATCAATTACACTGCAAAAATACATCAGGGAAAGCGTGAAAGCACTGACATTGTTAGAGGTGATGCATTTTAAGCAACACTAAAGATGTGACTTGGGTGCACCTTGAAAAAGCCTCCTCTGATCAAGCATTCATCTGATCTGTTGTGCTGCTGGGTTACACCTACCTGCTTCGGGCCGAGATTGACAAGCAGATATGCGACCAGATAATGTTTCACCTCCAGGGTTAATATACCTCAGGATAATGCGAAACAAGTAGAGGTTTGATTTTTCCACATTCAAAGTTATCCTCACTTCATTCTGAAAAATGGAAGTTAATAAACAAAAACAGCCATAAAGTGCTGAATAGAGTAACAGTTAGAAGCCATGCAAGCATCAGACTAAAGTCCTACAAGAAAAACACACATGCAGATAAGTATATACTGGAATGGCAATGCTGGTGTATGGCAGAGGAAGACAGGCAAGCCTAGTGAGAAAATTAATTCACTTACAAGTATAATTAGTGCCAAAATGTTTTCCCTCAGCAACTGAGATCTTCCCTCTAGAGCTTTTTGAGCCCAAGCTGACATAGCGGAGGACTAGGTGGAAGAGCTTAGGGGAAGCCACAGTGATAGGCACAACCACCTCTGGCTGGGAAAAATAAAAAGAAAGGGAAAAAGGAGGAATGGAAAGTATATTATTTGTTACCAGCACCCCGAGAAAGAAAAACCATTTGGCAAAGACAAAAGGCTCTGGCAGATTACAAAAGGACATAGAACAAAATCTCCTGTGAAGTAAAACTCTTGTTGAGTACACCTTATCCAGAAGGACCCAGCATGGCTGAACTAACATGTGTTGATACTGCACCTTGATACACAGACAGTATTTTACTATTATTCCCCACACTCATGCCATGAAGAAGGCATATGGTATCAAGGGCTGTCCACATTCCTGGTTTTCCAAGGAACAGGCCAGAATCATTGATCCTAGTCTGAGATCACACACAACACTCCACAGCATGCAGACTGTCACTGCAACTTCTGCTGCTCTACCAGATCCTGCAGTTTCTTAGAGATGCAATACAATGAATGTTCTCTTTGCCCTGGGGCTGAACTGACACCTCTGGAACCACTGAATTCTCAACTCTACAGGAGGTTGCACTCACACAGCCCCATTGTTTAGTTTCCAGAGCAACAGAGACATGTTAAATGTCGGTGGAGGATTAGAAAAAAACAGGACTGGTGCAATCTCATGGATTTGGCTTCCTTCTTTTCATCCTAAATCCTAAAGCTTCCCTCATCCAACTCCCATCAGTTTGCCTATCACAATACGCTTGCAGCCCCTTTCCAAGATGCTTATGGCACAATGACCTCCCCACCACTGTGGTCTATTCTACGCCCCCAAATGCACACAGGTTTTCTCTGTTTCACACATTTGAGAACAGAACACATAGCCTCATTTTCTCTTACTCCTAAAAGCTACAATAACTGCAAGATTGCCAGCTCTCATATGCTGCAGTGAATGTATATTCCTCAGTTTTGTCATCATCATTCCAGAGACCTCCACCTTCCTAATAGAAATGTAAAGCAAAAAAGCAAAGTTAGACATACGACAAATGAGAGGGTTGAGGGATCTGCAGAGACTGGATAACTAAAATTTAGGTGATTGCAGAAGAGCAGTTGACCATAAGGAAATCATTGTGCCTGTGCAATGGATACGTGCTCACGTCTCAGTCTATAGTGATTCTCTTAGTCCCTGGACAAATGGAGGCTGGATACAACTATACCAAAGCACTACTTTTAAGACAAGTGAACAAATCCCATTTATTACTCAAATCTACTGTTTTAAAATCCTGGTTCACTTGCTCAGCAGTTCATTTAAAGTCAGACAGGTCCCTTCTCACTCAAATTATGGTGTCTTCCTTTCTGTGATTTACTTATTCCCTCTGCTGTTGTTTAGTTTATTTGTAGTCTGCCATGAGACTAAAATAAATGTTGCCAATATGCTCCTGTTCACAGTTTCTTTTACTGAATCACACACATTCCTGTTTGCTGTTAATGTGAAGGTACCATTCATGATAAAAGTTGGAGCCTTTCTCTTCTTTACCCAATCTAAGTTTGCAAGTTTGAGACAACTTCAGTAACTGTGATGGTACCTGAAAATCTTATGCACACAGACTGCCACAGAATTGTGCAATTCAAATTATTTAGCCAAGCATCAATCTTCTTCTGTTTCTGCTGTCCTTGGCCTGACAAGAATTTCTGCACTTAGTATTATAGACTTTAAAGCTACTAGTTCTTTTCTTCACAGATATCTCACAAAAAACAAAACCTCAAAGAACATTTCTGAAGAACACACATTTGCACACGCAGTGACCTGACAGTAAGACCAACACTCACTAATCCACACAGCAATATAGTGCCAAAGGTTTTGGATTAGTGAGATCCTGTCCTTTTTTCTGTTTTTTCCATGACCTTGCACACACATAGCAGTACTATAAAGACATATGTACCATACGCTTATGTTTTCACCCCGAAGTGAAATACCAGCTTACTTGTATAGAGGACATCTGGGCATATCCTCTCCAACTGAAGCTAGGAAATTCCTGAGGATCATAGCCAAACCGAATTTCCCCGCCCTTGACAGTAGTACCATCTTCAATCTCAAACTTCATGTGGTGCAGATCAGGAAAAAAATAGTTTTTTTCAGGCCTTTCAAGGAGAAAAAAACCCCAACAAATCAACAAAGAACTACCAGTCATTTATGGTCTACATCTAGGAGCAAAAAGCTGTGGAAGGGAGGTGATATACTTATGAGTGAGGAATCATGACAGCAGCTAATGACAAGATGTCAATCCTGATAGCAGCTAATGACAAGATGTCAATCCTGACAGTAGTTAATGACAAGCTAACTCAAGACAGCTGGTAAGACAAATGCAATGAGAATTCTCTTTCCAGAAGCTTTTATAGCTTACATAGCTTTCTTATATAACCTATATATAGAGACATATGCAGTACTACTGCAAAATAGGTATTGGTTATTTAAGGAAACAGGTTAAAAAATCTTATTAAAATAACAGAAGAAAACTGCCCAGGAAAATTAATACCAATAACCAGTACAATTTACCAACTTATTTATCAACAAACCCAGAACCTCACACGAAAGTATACGAAGGGCAGTTTCAAAAGAACTGTGCTGAAGCATGAGCTACCAGGAGCTACAGCTGGACTCACTCCTGACAGGTTGTCCCCACGATGTGTGCCCTGCACTGGCAGCTACCCAAGGGATCAGAACATGCTGGGCTGAGGGATCCTCCAACGTCACACTGGCAGCCTGTCAGGCAAAGAGCAGAAGCCAAATATCCCATCAGAAAAAGAGTGATAAAAGTTATCAGAAAACACACCTCGCTTCAGCATTAATGACTCACTTCCTCTTTCTGGAGTCCTTCAGACTCTCTCAAGTACATGCTAATACACATACAAGCTGCAATTATTTTGAGCTTCTTATGTGCTGGGTTTTTTGTTTGTTTGTTTCTCTTTGCAATGGGACAAAATCCACTTTTTAAAAAAGCCCACAAATAATACACCATGCCACATTACTAAATTCAGGGCTAGAGTTTTGCAGAACAGCCATTCAAATGTTTTGCTAGGAAGTCAGAATTTTTACAGCAATATCACAAAGAATAATTATCAAAAAACCTCAAACAACAAAACCCAAAACCTAACTAACAAAAATTATGTTAATTTTTCAGAGTCTGATATTCCAATATTTAATTTATCTGACAAGAATTGCAATATATGTGTTCATATAATAGCATCTGCATATTTCTAAATGACACTGGACAACAATATTGAATGGCTACCTACAGGAGACAGGACCTGTGATACAAACTAACTAAAGGACAACTCTGTAATGAGGTATGATATATTGCACTAAGGAACAAGTGTGCCAAGGCTAATAATTTCAAGTTGAATTGAATGTTTCTTAACACGTATTGAAGTCATAGTGCAAGAGTGTTGTTTTCTAAGACATGTTAAGTACTTGTAATCAATCAAGGGTAAAAAGGCAAAGGAGGAGTTGCACAGACTACAAGCAACTACCAGCAGTAATGCAAAATGCTGTGTACACAGGTAATCCAAACACCCCCCATTTTAAAAATACAACACAGGAAGTTCTAAAGACTTTAGTGCTAAGGGCAAATATTCTACTAGACATGTTCTTCATTCATCTTACCTCGGCAGCCAAAATAATTCTTGTTTTCAATAGCATAATAACCAGCTTCACAAGTGTCACAAGAATCTCCACAAACATTAGATTTGCAGTAACACTGCCCATTTTCCTGTGAAGAAAACAATTCCATAAAAAACGTTTCAGTAGCTTTTCAGAACTCTAATCTTTCAATACTCAGAATTCCCTGTAATTTTAAAGAAAGAGAACTTTCTAATCTCTACAAAAAATATTATCCGGACATAATTTATCATCTGCAATAAACAGACTAGAAAATACATAAACTCAGGAAGATGAAAAATTTTCAAAACTTTATGCATCCCTAGGATGTATAAAACTAATTCTTTGCTGTACAAAACTAGCTACTTCACGTGCAGAAGCAATAATCAGTTCTAAGATTTCTACCTCACCAAATGTTACAACAATTTATCTTTAAAATAAATAGTATATTTCTTTTAATTTCACTTTACCTGCTGACATTCTCCAACTCCACTTAGTGTTCCACTCACATCACACTGGCATGCTGTACAAATGGAAAACAAAAAAAGACAACCAGTATTTTGTCTTTGCAGAAAAAAAAACCCACCACCTTGAATCTTCCATTTTGAGTCACTGTGCCACAAGGTGGATTTTGCCCTGGAAGGTTCAGAACAGCAGACAGATAATCGTACAAGGTGAGAAATAAAACCAAAGGAGAAAGAATGAGGATTTCTAAGTATGTGCAATTTACTGGTGTGTTTTCAAGTGATCTAACTTGTATTTGGAAAAAACCACTAGTACTGAGTTTGAATTTACAATTGTTTTCTTTCTTAGAAACATTCAGATAATTGATGCAAAACAGTGTCTTCCAGCCTGACTGGCACCTTCTATTCTGCAGTGCTACTGTAGGACCAGGTTCAACTCTCCATATGAAACAGAAATGGAGCAAATATTGCAGGAAGGAGCTATGCTGACCTAGATGTTTGGTGAAACACAGTATTGACTCTGTGGTTGAAGGCAGAGATGAATTACATGAAAAGTACAGTACTTAATATCTGAGGAGTTGTTTAGTATTGAGAGATCTAGAGTCAAAGATGTAATGATACCAGTATCAGCTCTAAAGCTACTCATCCTATCTAAGTGGCTGTTGTGGTGACACCTGTTGGAAAAAAAATAGTTGGAGAGAATCTTTAAAGAATTTTTCTGTCTTTATCCTTTTTAATCTTTATAATCCTTTTTAATCTTTATAATTTTTATTATCTGCCTGAGAAACACACACTCACTGTTAAAAAACATTGAAAAAATTCAGATTATCATAAAGACATAAGCCATAACAGATTTGACACACCCTGTAGTCACAAGGAATTTTTATATTTCTTTGCAACTAGGAGATAATATGAAGTGAAAAAACCACTATTTTCTCATAACAATGAGTAAAATTCTGGTTTCAGTGTTACAGGCAGAAATCCCGTTTCAGTCCAGAAATTTGCCATAGGGCCATATGAAGTGCACATTACTGTAATTTAGAGCACATCTTGGTTCAGCTAGAGACAAACACGATATTGCAGTCTACTTTCTAAAAGTAACTGCTGGCATCATGGGTACTTCGCTGTCACAACTAAGTAGCATAAGAGACATGCTGTTAATATGAGCTGTGAAGTCCCTGAACATCAGAGATGATTTCAGTGAATGCAGATGAGTTTTAAAAGAACTTAACACATTTCATAAGCTGAAGAAATCTGTCACCTGTACATCCCTCGGGGTTTGCTTTGGCCAGGTTCCAGTACAATGGTTTGCATTTACTACAGGTAGGACCTTCAACGTGCTGAAGGCATTGACAATAGCCCTAATGAGAGAAAGGAGTAAATATGGGTTCCTCTATTTCACAAAAAACACACTCCTCTTTTGTACTAAAAAATCCCTATTATTATTAACAGCTCAGCCAGTTTACTGATTTCTAGAGATGCATGGAAATTGAGGTTGATTCAGACTTCTTAAATTCAGAAAAATTTAAGAAGTCTGTCCCATCAGCTCAAGATTTTTGCACCCTGGATATTTTTAATGTATCTACTTGATTCTAAATGTCCCAATGGATCTACTTTCCAATTCTTTTATAACCTTATTATAATTGCTACACATTTAGCAGTGACTATGATCTCTGGTAATATGCTACTACTACTACTACTAACCATCA
Organism: Myiozetetes cayanensis; assembly: GCF_022539395.1. Lineage (NCBI taxonomy): Eukaryota > Metazoa > Chordata > Aves > Passeriformes > Tyrannidae > Myiozetetes > Myiozetetes cayanensis. Next base: position 45,777,037 of record NW_026086604.1, read on the forward strand.
TTGTATTAGTAACAATAATAGGGGAACAGTAACAGTTACAAAGATATAATAATTATTTCAAGAATAATTTGATGCTGAAAGGGCCTGTTGCAACCCAGAACCAGGTCTCTGAGACATGCATAGGCTTATAGCTGCATGTATCTATTAGTGTTATGGCATACCAAGAAGACATAAAGAGTATGCACATTCTATATATAAAAGATAAAGCCTCCTACCCTTGACAGTAAATTGCACTGGCATGATCAAAGAACAAAACACAAAGTTTATTTCCACTGTTACCCTGCAAATAAGCTTGTGCAATTATTTTACAGTCTAAGAACAGGCTTCAGGGCTTGAGTAATGAGGTGAATGTGTTCAGCAAAGGCACGTGAATGATTAGCACATACTGTCAGCTGCAGTGGTAGAATACTCACAGAGTGAGAACCAATGCTCCCGGAAGGGTCACATTCAGGGCTGACACCTTTATAAAGCAAACACATTGAGAGATCTTCTGAAAACAGAGCTGTGGAATGTAGTGGTGCAGAAGTACAATGTAGCAGGTTGGGCTTTTTAATACCATTACTTTGGAGGGACCCAAACACTTAAACTTCAACACCACGAGAAGCCTTTAATATTTTTCAAATGTGTATTTAGCCTGATTTAGACTATTTGGTTTTGTATGCAGAGTAGTTACTTGAACAAGTATAGCACTAACCCACAGATGTTTTCTTAAAGCTCCTGTGCTATCATCTAAAAATAGGTTTTAATATTACATTTCGCTTAATGAAATAACATACAGAATGACAAAACAGGTGATTTAGTATGTGCTCCTGGTGGGTCCCTCCCTCCCCAGGCTTCAGAGGTTTTCTACAAAACCTTGCATACCGCAGGCTGCTCCGGAGAGCCCTGCAACAAAAGGGGGGCACTCTGAGTCAGAATGCAGGATTTCCCCTCAGAAGCATTACCTTCGCAGTAGGGGAAACTGCTGACAGCAGAAAGGCATCTGTCACACCGCTGTCCTGCGACGCCTGTCCGACAGGGGCACTGCCCCGACACAGGCTCACACACGCCGTGCTGGGAGCCGTCGGGAGAGCACTGACAAGCTACACAACAACAAACAGTCAGTGGTGGAAGCGTTCATCCCGTAGGCAACAAGCAACAACTTTCCAAAACTTTAGTACTGTAGAGGTTTTCAATACTATTTGTGTAGAGTGTTCTTCAGTTTTCTTTACAATAAATAGCTCACAGGTCCTTCGATAACTCCCAGGGTCCTCGGCCCTGCTGGGAAACTATTTGAGGTGACCTGTGCCTTTCTTCCTCTTATCTTGACAGAAACAAGAAGGATTATCTGGAACCAGAATGAAACTCTCTTCCTCAACTTTTTGTCCCATCCCAAGAGCAGGCATGGGCTTGACTTTCTGCTTTCTTGATCTTTTTATGGTTACAGAAACCACAGGACAAATTCTGTAATTAGAGCTCCACCTGAAAATATGATTCACAGGGGGGCTGGAACTAGATGGTCTTCAAGGTCCCTTCCAATCCAAACCATTCCATGATTCTATGAAATACAGAATCTCGAACTGCATGCCCATCACAGTTTCAGATCTGAGGGCAGAGGAGGCCAGAGGCAACCTATGTTTCAGACTCCTACGTAAGGTCTCAGTTGTGAAATGATTTACGTACCCAGGTCCAATAAGAATAATGCCACAAAAAAGAAAAATGCTGCTGCAGCCCAGGGGACTAATCTTTGCTCAGATAGAGTCAAAGAGTTAATTAGTTACTGACAATGATTTTAGTGAAGTAGGAGCCAGTCTCCCAAAGAGAGACCAAAAAAACAGTCAGATTGGGTTTTGTTGTGGTTATGGTGATTAATAACAGCAGAATTATGAGAGTATGTTCCTTCTTTAGCATTAATAATATTTTGATTTCTATTAAAAAAGTCCTGTTCATAATGAACAAACAGGTTGCTGATATGAATGACAGAGCCTGCAGGCTTCCATCCATGTGATGTGAAAAACCTATACACACATTCTGAGCCTGATGAACTGATCCACATGGGCAGGAAAAATTGCTGGTATGATGGAAAATTTGCAGAGTCATGTCCATCAAGAACATGACTTTTAGCGCAGTGTTGGCACACATGATGAGCACACACTAGTGCACTTACTATAAAGTTTACAGGACAGTGTGTCAAATATTAGAAGCCCAAACAAGTTGAAACACAGCTTATGTTCTGTAAGTTGAGTGAGCCAGAACTCATAAATACCCATTGCCCAGCCTAAGCTTCAGATTTCACATTTTAAAAGGGACACACAACTGCACCAAGGGCAAACATTGCCCTGCTCACATTAATCCAACTAGCACAGGAACAATGATGATGTGCCAGGGAGGACCATCAGAGTATGTGCTGGTCAGGAAGACTGGCCACTGCCTGGATTTTCACTGTTGTTGATGCCAGCCTTGGATGGAACAAAACTATCATGGTTACATGGGTAGTTTTAGATGGAAATATATTTGAGAAAATTTATTTTCTTCTGCATTGCCAAAATAAGAAGGAAAACCCCAGTAGCAGGAGGAAAGACTTTTACTCACGCAAACAGCTGGGATAGCTGTAATATCCTGGAGCGCACTGGTCACATCTAAGTCCAGCGTAGTTACTATGGCACACACACTGACCACTAGGATCACATGTGTTCTCCACTGAGCCAAAATCATCACATTTGCATTCTGCATAGAGAGAAAAAAAAAATCTATCCTAACAGATACATGTCTAAATCATCACTTATTTAAATTAGAATTTGCCAAAAAACCTTAACTTTAAATAAATCAATCAATCAGAGACAAACCACTATTTGGCCACCAAAAATTAATACGCTGAAATAGATGTTTATTCTGCAATTGCCTCCTCAACCAGTGATAATCAGGTTCCTGCAGTTCTATAATGCACAGTTTAGAGATTCAGTGTGATGCCTTGCAAAACGTGTAAGGGACAGAAATCCATCCTACAATGGGAATAATGTCACATGAGAGAAGTACTTAACAGCTTTAAAAAAAATTACCTCCAAGAAACAGCATCCACCAAGCCAGACTAGATCTAGTGGCTACCAAGATGTGTATAAGTAACAATGCACAAGCACAAGCTCAAGATGAACAAGGTAAAATGTGGCGACATCTTAATTCTACGAGGTGGTAAGCAGCGCATTTGTCAGACTATAAGAACAAATTTCTTGGGGAGTTATCACTATTTTGGCTAACAGCTCCATCACAGATAACGTGCTATTCTATTGAGATGATGCTGAATGTTACACAGGGTCCCACTTCATAGGTACATGAATGGGAGCCCATCTGGGAATCCCAGCCCTCCCAGGTACAAGACGAATGTTGTAGTTAATCCCTTGGATTTTATGACTGACAGAACTGGTTGACTGACAGAAATATAAACCAAACATATTCATGTTTCTGAATCTCCCTTTTGGTTTCTCTTTCTGCTGCAGTCAAAGACACCTGACTATACTGTGATTACTTCAAAGACGCTTGGAAAGATGCAGGGCTTGCTAGGAAGTTAGTATAAGAGAAATATGAATACTGAAGCTTCCAAAAACTAGAGTCCACCTCTACCTGAATATTATATTGCACTCTATTCTAATTTTAATACTACTGTTTTGTTTATAGGCTTTATTTTGATGTCACTCTATTTGAATAAAGCTTCTATTGAGTTCTACAAGGCAAGACCAGAGAGATTAGTTCTAGTTGCAGTAGACCAAAAGTTATAGATCTATCTCCCTCTTGAAGATGACAACTCCAAACAGGAGCAGCAGGCTGGGCTGCTCACCTTCCACCACAGTTTGCAGCATGCTGCGCAAATTTAAGCTTAAACCCATTGCTGCTTATTTTAACTAAACAAACTGTGAACTACAGCAGTTCTGAGTAAACCAACTGACTGTGTTTTCAAATATTTTTATCTGTCTTTTACAATTTGTTTCTGCATGCTCTTTTAAGCTTCTATGTCTCTTTTCAGTTTTTGGTGTTCCAAGATGAAACACATTCAATATGGGTTTGATTTGTTTTAAGATTGTTTCTTGATTCTGTTCTAAGGAAAAAAAAAAAGGTTATTTTAAAACCACTGAACACTGTGTACCAACACAGAATCCTGATTTTATGTTTTTCATTAAAAAATGTTCATCTACTCCAGATAAAACCCACAAACATGGTATTCCTTTGTTCCACCCATCGTGTCTGGTAACACAACACAACACCTTTGCAAAGTGTCATAGTTTAACCCCAGCTGGCAACTAGGTACGTGCAGCCATTCACACCCCACCCACGGGATGGGGAGAAGAATTGGAAAAAAAGGTAAAACACAGCACTGTACACAGGGCTCAGAAGAAAATTAACTCTATTCCAGACAAAATCAGGGCACAAGGGCATAAAAAAGATCTGCTGTCCATTCATAGGAGATAAAAAAGTGTATAAGTCCAGAGGAAGCAGATTGACATAGCCAAAAAACAGAAGTAACAAGGTAGGAGAAAGTAAATCGTAAATGTCTACACAGATCTTGTTAGTCTGAACAGGAAAGCACATGCCAGAACTCTATATTCTTTCTCAATGTAAAATTCACTACAGATTAAGGGCCCCTCTCTCACTCACTGCAAAGGCAGACAAAACCTAGGGTCCAAGTAATACTTGATGGAGTCCTCCATGCACACACAAGACTGTTATGTTACACTACAAAAGTATGTATTAAAAGTTATACTCCATTGATTTCCTCCTCTTGTAAAAAAGCAGGCTAGTCCTTGGTAGCACTGGGGAAACACCATGGAGATCTTCCATGTTTCATGATTACATGGACAGAAGTTGGCTTGGGGACTGCCAGATGATCTTAAAATGAGGGAGAAAGCACCACGCAGGGCAAAAGAGGAGCTTCAGATTTTCAGAACACACATTTTACAAGTACCAAACAAAGCCCCTCTGCAAAAGTAGATCAGTGCTTCACAGTTCTGCTATGCCAGTTCCTTAGCAGCCAAGCATGCCCTGTTGCTGTGGGCCTTCATGTGAGAATAGTCTGTGGTTATTAGTAAGACAGCTGTGCTGACTGAAGGTACATCAAACAGTCTGATCATTCATAAAAATAAAACAACCCTGTGAGTAAAGAGATTATATAATTTTTCTTTACTATGGAAACATGCCTGGAACTGGAGAATTAGAGTATATGAGTCATTTCAGTGTAAAGCACAAGAGTGCCTGCCCATTTACTACTGTGAACATTGCTCCAGCCACTGTAAAAATGGTACCCAAAAAGCACTCCTGTTTGCCTTCTCAGGGGCTTTTTTGATGCTGTACATGCAGCCAGCAGCCTTACCTTGGCAGGCAGGGAAAGAGTGGTGGCCAGGTTGGCAGCTGTCACACTGAAGTCCAGTGACCCCTGAGCGACAAAGACACCTCCCAAGAAAATCACAGATTTCAGGCTGGGTACCTGCCGAGTTACACTCGCACACTGCAAACGAGAAAAGATATTTCAGAGGCAGTCTCTGCACAGGCTATCTTGTCTTTCTCGAAATAAAAATATTTACAAAAAAGTAAAAGTAACTCCCTGAGGCTCAACAGGATCAAAATTTTCCCATCAGACTTATTTTGATTCACAACAGCTTTTACTGATTGCCCACATCAGTAATAATTCAGCATCAAGGGCAACAATGAAAGAGCAAAAGAAGCTAGCTCAAACCACCGGGTTCAATATCAGTGCCAAAGCACTACACTTGGCCTGTCTCCACTCAGAGTCTGATTTATCAATACCAAGCAGTATGCCAACTATTGAAAGTAGTTCCACCTCTTTTGGGACTGTCATGAAACAATTTATGGCTTGGATTTACAACCTCAGATTGGAGTGGTTAATAAAATACCTAAAAAGGCAGTACAGAGATGGTTATTAAAGTTCAAAACCAGTTGGTTTTCTAGCATTAATTAGAAAGAGCAGCTTGGTGCATCAAAGCAATGCTGCAAACTCAAACATAATTTATTTTTTTAAGAAAGACAAGGGTAAGTAACAGAAATGTTTCCAAAAGTATTCTAAATTTCATCAACGTTACTAAATCCAACTCCAAACTGGAGTCTGGCAGCTGCATCACACAGCAGACAGCAACCAAGGAAACAGGGGCATTTCTAGATTGAAATTTCCCCTCATCACATTTTTGTTCTTCTCTGAACACACCTCCATGGCAAAAGAACTTCATCCTTTAGTATAACACTTAGGTCTGTGTTTTGGGTATGCTTGCCAAAAGGAGTGTTTGACTTACCCTGGCACAGGGGGTACTGAAAATACCCCGCTGCACAGGTATCACAGGAAAATCCCCCAAATCCAGTTCGACATCTGCACTGCCCGGTACTTCCATCGCAGTCATCGCCCAGCGCTCCTGCGCCGTGGCACTGGCACGCTGAAGAGCACATTCATAAAGAAAACATTTGCAGCATTACAATCTTAAAGTTCTTATTTCCCTTGGAAGCCAGAGGCTGGCATTTACTCTGGAGCACAAGCTCCAAGCGTCAAAGAAACTATGGCACTTACGCAGACACCGGGGGCCAAAATACCCTGGCTTGCAGCCACCTTCTAGTTACAAGAGGAAAGGAAAAGAAAGAAACAAAGTTAGTGCAAAAAATCACACAATTCCTTGTCATTTTGCAGAGAAAAACAGTTCAGTGCTTAGTAATTACTGCTCTTGAACCAAGAAAACTACATTGTTACACGCAAATCTCATTTCAAAAAACAATGATCTGTAATCATGCTTAGTCTGCCAGCACAAATTTACAACTTCCACACAGAAGCTTTCACTTAGAGGCAGCCGCTTTTCTTGTCTTCAGATGCTGCTCTTTGAAAATGTAGATAGCTCAAGATCTGTTTTCTCCTGTTATATTCATCTTCCTTTAGAGTTTTCTTTCTTCTTTCTTTTAAAAATTTGTGAAAGAAGGGGATATGCAACAGAGCATACCCAGAGGCCTAACAGGGCAATTATTTTGGATGCTGTATGAAGGAGATAAATGGTACAGGAGACTGAGGCTTTTTTGGTTTGCGATGGCATCTGCAGACACTTTCAAGAAAACAACTGGGACTTGTAAACACATACATGGATTTGTACTGTCTGCTTATATCTAAATGTCTGCTGCATTCAAAGAAGAAAACACTTTTTCATTTGCCAACATAAATTCCAGTTTCATTAAAGCTAATAGAAATAAAGGTCAGCATGTTGATTTTGGGATATGGGAAAGGTTAGGAGGGTTTTCCAAGTCATTAATCCTGACGTGCATTACAAGTACATAAGTGATTTAGTGCTAGCTGTGATGATGTCTCTGTTCTGCAGTATGATAGTATATACTAAAAAATATAAGCCCACCAGAGGATTGGATTTCAGGCAGCTTTGCAGTTGGCTAAATAAGAAATATGTAGTACTCTTAGAAATCAAAGTCCTTCACTGCCAAGGGCAATGTACAATTTGCCAGGTGAAAGAGGACAGTCCTGAGGCAGAGGCCACTTAGCATTTAAGGAAGAGATTTACACCACAAATCAGGGGTTGTCATGTCAGAAAGTTGTACGTGTCAGAAAGTCTTGATGGATCTGTTCATAAGAGCACTAAACAAGATGGTCAGCCCCTCCTGCAGATGTTTGCCAGAGGCTGGTCAAAGCTATTTTGTTCCATAACTCATTCTGGAACTAGCCCACTAAACTGTTTAATACAACATGATGAACTTCTGGCAAGGACAAAGGTTCTCTGAAAGATGAATACCAACAGTGGCAAAATTACTACATAAATCTCCACGAAAGACCAACCTAAATGATTCTATGATTCTACGAAAGAGTGGGCACCACTGAAACAGTGAAAAACAGCAACATGGGGAAAACCAGTGAAATGGGAAAAAAGAAACACTAAGAACTTGCCTATTATGTCACCAGCCACAGCATCTCTTGGAATCGGAGAAGTAAAAGGATGTACAGGAGTATCTTTAAAACAAAAGAAACAATGAGGTTTATTTGAAACAGACACAATAATTTCATTAAAAATAATGACAAACAGTGAAGTCATCTCTTGTCAATACAGAGAACATGATATCATATGATTTCAGCTTAGTTTTCTTGCAGTTAGGAACAGGGTAAGAAACATTTTACTTTTGATTTCCAATTCAGGTACAAACTTCCCTTCTCGAAAGAACAGTATGAAAGGCCAGACATCATTTGGAAATTAAACCAAGTTGCTATCCTGCTCCCTATATGCTTTCATGCAGAAAATTCTCTCACACCAGACAGTGTTAGGAGAGCTATCCAGGGAGCTCCACATTAATTTCAGACTTCCTGCTTCCAGATGAAGGTCCATCTCCTTCTATGTGCCATTACTACGTGCTCCATGAACTGCCGGAATTCATGACATGTACAGCACACCTCTGGAGCTTTTATTTAAAAATCCTCCAGATTGTTGAAATGTCTTTCAGACATTCCTGCATTAAGATGGGATCCAAAGCCAATGACCTATAAACATCAGTGGGACTTAGATCAATGTCTACCTGAGCTGAAATTATTTAAAAATGTTGGATTTCAATCAAAAGGATATATCAGATATGACAATCTAGAATGCACTGTATGAACAGGATTTATTCTATCACAGCAATGGAATTCAAACAACATTAAATTTTTACTTTTTTTTTTTCTTTATTTTTTACTGTTTTCCCTCTTCTTGTCTTTTTATCATGGTACCTCTCTCTATTTTAGTCAGATTTCAAATCTTGTCCCAGAACAATACCTATTTTGTCAGAAACATAATTCTTTCTCCTAAAGGCACAAAAAAATCCCACCAATGCATTTTTACAATCTTTTCATGGAGTCACAAGCTTCTGTGCAGCAATTACAATCCTGATGGTACATTTTCTTCTCAGTTATTTTATATATAATTTTTTATGGTAAAAGCATTTTTTATAAGATATCCAAGTTCCAAATCCTAGGAGGTATCAAGGAGAACACATAATATTTTCTTGTCCCTCTGTCATTATAAGTTACATTCTACTTTCTGATCCAAGTGGTCTTTATACCTAAAGACCCTGACGCATGTTTAAACAATTTGTTCACGGCTTTAAGACTGGAGTTCATGATTTACTGAGAGACAGGTGGCAGAGTTTATGTCTTAAATGAATGCAGAATTGTGAGACTGCAGCAAAATATCTTTGATTTTCAAGTCACTACTGTTTTTTTAAATAAACCTGACTCTCCTCAGTATTATAACAACCAATTTATCATATCATGTAAACATGGGAAGCTGAAATGCCAGATGTTTTTTAATCAAGTCAAGCATAATGAAAACTGTTAATTCTTTAATATGCATTTAAAATACAGAGAAAGAAGCATTTTCACTTGTATACTTACAGACACAAAATGGATAACCATAGAATCCATCAGCACAGCGTTCACAGTTTTCTCCCTGGAAATTCTGTTTACAGAAGCAGCGGCCAGACCCTTCCTCACAGCCCTCTGCATGCTCCAAGTTACAACTGCAGGCTAAATAAAAGTATCAGCAATTAGGCACTCTTTGGAAAATAGTAATTTGCCTTTTACAGCAGTGCACAATGGCATTATAACAATAAATCTGCAGTTGTGAATGACTCGTTATTTAAAGAATTAACATTTTCATGCAGCTACATATTTCCCAAGGACTTTATATCATCAGTGAATCCCATAGAAGAAAGACCCATGTTATTTTCTTAGAGAAATTAGAGTATTTTGATTCCAAAATCTGCACATTATTACTCCACAACACCGCAGCAGTTATCTTTTCTGTGGCAACTTCTCACCTCTCTCCATGGTCTAGGCTAAGCACCACGCTCCATCCGCCTTCCCTGACACACGACATGCAGCATCATGGCCATGGCTTTGCTGACTTCCCATTCATTTCAATATCCAAACACAACATAATTGTAATTTCATCCCACCTGTTACATGGATCCTTCAGCCTGTTTGTAATCCAACCCTTATCTCTTACCTATACTCAGTTATTATTTTTTGAATGCTCTATTAGTAATTATTCTATTGCATCTCTTACTAGTCAATAGGTTCAGCATTGCCTAAAATCAGAGTAGTGATCCTTGTGACCTTTTGAGCTACAGAACAAAATCTTCAAGTGACCAAGAGCCAAAGGATACCTCACGTGTACATTACGGAGCTAGGAGAAGCAAGATCACGAGAAGAGATGAGAGTGGCTCCCTAGAGGTCCTGAGGTTCTCCTCACTGTGGGGTGTGTAGCAGTACCCCAGGTTTCCATGATCCTATCTCCTCAGTAGACTTTACTGGTTTACTTCCTCCTATTGTCCTGTTGCTGGTCTGAAGCTTTATGCTCATATCACACATAAGTATAGAATAATATAATTAAAAAGGTCTAAAGCAACACAGAAAGTCGTTTGCAGTTGTTCCCCAAAATCTTTTGGCCACTTTTTCGTTTTTCCTTGCCAAAAGTTGCATCTTACGCCTTTATTATAGCCAAGAACTCCCAAGCCACCACAAGAAGATACTCCATAGGGAAGGACTCACGTATACAGCCATCAGGAGCTCTCACTGGAACACCATAAGGACGATAGTAACCTTTTGCACACTTCTCACAGTTAATACCAGCTGTGTTATGCTGTGCAAAATGAAACAAAAGAAGAATATGAGGTAAAAAGAGGAACTTGGAAGAATTAAGAAACAGTAACATCCTTTACAATGTTTCCATATACAACTAAAAAAGGATTGGCACAGGATAAAATGGAATATGACTGCAATAAAGACAGCAATCATCACGTGGCCTCCTTTAAATAACCTATTCTCTACAGCCTTCTGAATCACGGTATTCTTGCATAAAGCAGCTGAATTTTATTTTAAAAACACTATAAAGAAAAACTATTTTAAAAATTATCTTTTTATCATGATATCTCTTTTCATGTTGCTTTCTTATCACAATATATAAATTGTTCAAGCAATCATGAATTTTTCCTCATACTATATATCAATTATTTGCATACTCTGTGTCTAAAATCAGCCATATCAAAACAAACCAAAACCTAAACAGTCCAGTCAGCACAAAACAGATTTTTACATTAGAAAAGTATGTGTCTCTATAAATACATCTTTTAGGCACACAGAAAAAAAAAATATCCTAAGTAATTTGAAATACAGCAAAAATATACAATTGCGCTGTGAACACGGTCCTGAGTGTATTTCAACTTGTGCAGCAAAGCTCCCTCCTGCAGTGGGGTCAGCAAGAGTGTGCAGGAGCAGTGGCAAGTACCAGTTCACTAAATCACGGTCACATGAAGGCATCCTGATGAGCTCATAGATGTGTTAGCAGGGAACCAGAGCAGGAAGCTTTGCCCTGGAGCAACCAACGCAGTTTCCCCCAGCTCCCACTCGCTGTTTAGTTCCTCCTTAGGGAGTGTTGCAATTCAGGGCTGAGCAGGGACCCAGTATTTACTAGAGGGACTGGTGGTCAGTTCATGAACAGGGCACCCAGAACACTGCACATTCTTCAGAGGCAACTGGTGCTAACTCCAGTGGCACACCGGAGGCCCCAGACCAGGCAGAGCTTCAGGAAGAGGATGCCACTGTCCAGGTCTGGGGCTGTGGAGGCTTGGGCCTCTCCCTGGAGCTTGGAGCAGGTCATTAAGCTGTGCAGAGCTTGAGGGTAAGGATCAGAGGACAGGCCAGCACAGCTGATACTGCAGTGGGTGTCTGTTACAGACCACCTGAACAAGAAGGCAAATGAAACCTTCTTTAGGGAACAAGAGAAGGGGTTATTACTCAGATAACTACAGATACTACGGATAGCTGGAGATACTACAGGTAACTTTAGTCAACTTGGTATCTGCCAGAAGGGCAATGCAGCAAGGTGCAAGCAAATCCAGAAATTATTCCAGAAGTATTTCATTTCATGAAATTAAATATTCTGAATGCATGAAAGGCAATTTCTAATGCAGAGGTTCACGAACCACTTAGGGGAGATGCTCTGTTCCAAATAACACCCACCAACAAGGAAGAACACGTGAAATTGAGGGCAGTGTTGGCTGCAGTGACCCCAAGATTGTGTATTTTAAGATTCTGAGACAAGCAAGCAAGACAAATAGCAGCATTACAGTTCTGGGCTTCTGAAAAGCAGATTTTGCCTTGCTCAGATAGCTGCTTGGCAAGATGTTGCGTGAAAACTCTCTGGTGGAAAGGAGACTGAGACGTAGTTGATTCTCCGGGACAGCCTCCCTAGAACAACAACAGTTCTTTCCAATGTGCAAGTATGCAGAAGGCCAGAACAGATAAACACAGATTTCCTGATTGATCTCTAACTCAAAAACAAAGTACACAGAAGGTGGAAGCAGGGACAGTCTACTTGGTGGCAATGCAAAGATATTGCTCAAACATGCAGGAGGGGAGTTAGGAAAGCTAAAGCCAAGCTGGAGTTAAAACCAGCAAGGAAGACAGAGTGTGAAAGGAAAAGTTTCTAGGAGTACAGCAGCAGCAAAAGAAAAGACAATGGGAGCCCATTGCTCAGTGTGGAAGGAGATCCAGTGAACAAATCATCTCAGAACACACAAAGGACTGGAAGGTGACCGGACATATTTAACATAGTTTACCTAGGGCAGAGTATGCCCAATCAACTTCATGGATCTCTCTTACTAAAGGTGCACAGCAATAGGATGAAAGGCAACAGGCACAGATTGGAACATGGGAAATTCTAATTAGATATTGGGGGGAAAAAAATTTATCACGAAGGCTCAAGAAACACTGGAACAGGCTACCATGAGTGATGTCATTCCAATCCTTGGGGGTGTTCAAAGCTTGGATGAACAAGTTCCTGAGCAACCTGATCTAATTAGACCCAGTCTGAGTAGGGAGTTGGACTATGTGATTTCCAGACCTCCACTGTTATAAGACTCTAAAGAAACTAATCTATCTTTGTATACAACATTTCCACTCTATCACTTCTTCATCGAGGCATCCATTCCTAACACTATTTTCCCCCGATGAAAACAGAACAAGTAAATTTAAATCCATGTACTTTATTAATAATAAAAAATAATCTATAATTAGATTTATGGTAAATTAATTTAATCCAAATTAACTTCCACAAAATTAATTGCAAACAATTCATGACAGTCATACAACCAGGACTCGTAGATTTAGACTAATTTTGCTCTTTTCTCTCCTGGAAGCAATATAAAAGAAATGTTCTTTCATGAACAAAGAGCTAACAGAAAGGATCAAAATGATAAATCTTACTAGACTTCATGAACAAAGTTCTGCACAGAAATGTCAACTGGAAGACAAAGAACATTTCTTCTATCCATGCTAGTAAAAATAGCTCTACTCTCTTCTGACTGCCTTTTGGACAATATCTGATTATACTGTGGCAATAATTATACTGTGGCAATAATAATATGGAAAACATACTCTTTACTGGATATTTCCTTTTTTTGTTCCTTAAATACGGCTATATTTTTAAATGCACAGCATGATAATACATAAATCATGAGGTTTCACAGGAACATAGACTTGATGACAATTTTCCTGTAATACAACATTCTGGTCAGCTGCTTGTCACCACGCATCATGCACCAGATGACTAGACAACAACAGGAAGACAGACTTCCAAATAAGTTTGGATGTATTTAACCATGAGGTCACTGAACCAACGAATAACTCAGGTTGAAAGGGACCTCAGGAGGTCAAGTGGTTCAGTCTCACCCAAAGCAGAGATAAGTCCAAGATTAGATCAACTTTATCAGAGTCTTTTATGATCTTTCCTCACAGTAGTTAGATGGAATAGGACAAGTTACTCAAAATGAGAGACATTCTTTCTCTTTCCAAGAATGTGTTCTCCATTTGGAGATGTTCCAGGAGGATAGAGGTGCGTAATGACAGTTTTCCTCTACCTAAAGAGGGAGTTACACATACGACAGAACCAACTCTTCTCACACATGCACAGCAAAAGCCCCAAAGCCAACAACTATCACAAGCTGCAATTGGGTAAATTCCTACTGAACAGTAGCAAAAATCTCTTTACCATGAGCATGATTAATTGCTATAAAAGATTACCCAAGGTCTGTGTAATGTGCATCCTTTGTCTAATTTTCAGAAGTAACTGGGTATTTTTCAGTGCAACCAGATATAATTTTGCATCTAGCCTTGGTTTGAATGAAGCACTAGTCTAGATGACTTCCAGAGGTCCCTTCAATGATTCTGTCTTTTTCCAATACCAGCAAGTTTCCATCTTGGAAACTTGTCTATATCCTCCTTTACTTCAGCTGATGAGGGAGAGCCCTCTGTGTTTTGCTGCACCTGGCCTGAGCTGGCATGTTATTTGGTTAATTTTATTTCCTTCTGTTAAGCAGGAAAATGTTTTTATCGTTGACTGAATTGTTACATTGTGTGGTTTTATTTGAATCACACAGGACTGAGCCAATAAATTCAATTTGTATGTATCTTTTACACATCAACAAGTATTGTTGTACAATGTAAACTATTTTCACACACCTTTTCCCATGCTTTGAGTACACCAAAAAAAATGGGCCTATCTAGACTGGTGAGCCCCAAAACTATTGGTGTGGAGACAGCTCCACTCCACCAGCCCTTCTTCAATTGTCATTTATTTAAACTGATCAAAATGACCTTTTTACCTGGCAGTTAATGCAGACTCCTCCACCTTCATAATGCCCATGGATGTTTAAGCTTTCTCGACGCTGGTCAACATCAGCATCATAGTAGCAATCGGTGGCATGTCCATGGCAATTGCAGGCTGAAAAAGTAATATTCTAAGTCAGCTTTCTTTTTGTTGTTGGAATTCAGTAACGAAGCAGAGTGGAAAAGAAGCTTTGATTTTATTTTTTTTTATGGGTACACTCAGGCATGTTGGAGTATACTCAAATGCACATATTTACCTATCAACAACTGAACTTTCACACCAGAAACATAGTACAGTCATGTAGTCATGAAGAAAAAGTGCTGCTAGGCTTATCAGAGGAGGCAACAGTTGTACCATCTCAAACCTATATAGTTATGCATAAATGCAGAACTAGGAAGCTCCAGAAGAATGGTAACAGAAGATTTTTAAAATTATCAAAAACATGCTCAAATGTTTATTTTTTTCATGTCTAAAATAATACATCTGGGCTGATGTTCTGTGCACGAAACCTTTATTTATAATAAACAGCTACAGATAAGGTATACATATTTAAACAAAAAGACCTACACCAAAGAACTCTCATATTCAGTTGTAAATACAAATCTACCAGCAAGCTTGGTTATGCATTTACCCAGATGCTGTCTTCTGAATGGAGATGTTTTAAGTATGGGTTGATTCTACTTCCTGAGAATTGTGAATACCAGAAATATGGTTTAGAGAAGCACGGTATGAAGAACAGTAATACCAGGAACAATACTGTTGTTGCTGATGTTGATATTATTATTACTATTTAGAAAAGGATAGAACTGGGTGACTGAGATAACCCATTTCCCCAGTGTACAGTTGTCTGTAGTCTCAGCTGTGATAAATTTTACTTTGGGTGGTTTGTGGCTAGCTCCTTTCCTTTCCTTTTCCCTCCTGCTAGGCTAAACAAATCTAACAGCTGAACTCAAAGTTCTGCTATACTTTTAACTCTTTGTAATAGATCTTAAGAATGCACTGCTCAGAAGAGATCAAGAGATACCCATGAGGCTTTGCTTGCAGGCACATCAGCCTCACAAGTGCTTCACCCTAGGATGTTCACCTATTGAAAACATCAGAGAAAAATCCACTAATGTATCCACTTGTTGCCTTGTACAGACATCAGGACTTCACCAATCACCTTAGATCAAGGTGGGAGAACTTAGTCCTGAAAAACTTTGTTTTTTCACCTTTGGTAAAAAGGCCTGGCAAAATAAATTGCAGGGCCAGTCCAGTGTTTGAGTAAAGGGTGATGGATTTACCTAGAAAATAATTTATCTAATTTCCTACAGATCAGTTATTTGTATCTCATCTTAGATAAAACTAATCCCTTCCCATTAGTCATGTAAAGCTCTGCCTGTCTTCACTGAAGTCTTCCAGAACTATAATGTAATTCAGAGTAGTAACCAAACATAACAGCAATCAAACAGAATAAACCAAAGGGCATGGCCATGGTTTTGCCAGAAACTCATCCTATGTCCTCATTTTTCTGATCTGATCTTTTCTCACTGGAGAGGAACAAATGGGAATTTTCCTGAAAGAACGCAGGAAGCAAAAAAGGCTTCCCCAAGCACCTGCATGCTACTTGAGCTTTTAATTTCAGCTGCTTCAGCACTCCAGAGAAACCTTCCCAGGAAATTCCTCAAGTTTTGAATTGATAATGCTATTATTTCATGTTTTACAATGTAAATAATTGCTCCCATGCCTCTAGGGCCGAGCTGTCTCTGAACTACAGCTCACATGTCTTCTAACAGCAATGAGAAATTATTTCCTCTGATTATAGTGATAGTAATGTTCTCTTAGAGGGCAACAGAAACTCCTTCTACCTCATCACACGTTTTCACCACTTTGGGCCATCTGCCGTCCCACACAGTACAGGGAAACTCGTAACAAAATGTTGGGCTGATCCCTACAAGCTCCCACCAACCTCTTTCGGTTTCTCTCAAGGAATCTCAAGCTTCTGGAAAGCAATGGGGTTGCTTTAATTCCCTCACTAATGGCTGCCAGCAAAAGAGGTCTGCACCTGGCAAATGCTCTCAACAAATCACCTCAAACCGCTAGGAGCAATCCATACTAAAAAGGTTATTTTTTTCAGAGGCAGCTAGAAACAAAGTTGTTTTGGCTCAGAACCTTGTAGATGATATTCTTTAAACTCATTCTTTAAAAAACGTGACATTATTTATGCTCTTTGTCTATCTCTTTTCTGGCAGAAAATATTTTCCTTTCAAAGAGGGGAACTTGAATGAGGTTTCAAATATTGTTCAAAAACTGTGTCCCAACATGCCTAACTCCTATCAAACATTTTAATCAAACACAACCTCTCTTCCCCCTCCCAAGTCGTAATACTGCAGTTTTCATTAAATAAGTCACCTCTTTATTCCTCAAACTAATTATATAGGTACATCTCTTTGGCTTTCAAATAAAGTTCTCCTGTTAACAGTTTGTACCCACTGGCTATGCTGCTCTCAGGAAAGGCAGACGAGAAATACAGATTGGGCCAGACACAAAGGAAATGGCTGTGCACAAAGGTTGCAACATTTTCTGTACCACACACTACCTGGTTTCTGGCCAGAGGGATGCAAAACACATCTGTGTGACAGTACATAGCCATCACCAAAAGAGAGTCTGTGTCGTTGCTTTCTTTAACAAAAGAATGAAACAAGGAGAATTGGGAGAAAGGTAAATGAGTGGCCTTCTCCAGCTTGGCTACTTTGTCGAGCTAGCACACTCCAAAATCCCAACTGCAAGTGTGGGATCACCAGGACTCCCACCAGGAACACCTTTGTGCCCACTGGCATACACTCAGTGAGGGACAACTGTCAGCATGAGAAGGGAGGGCGTCTCAAGCAGTGGCAGCCTTGAGCAATCTCTCTGCAATCTGAACACCAAGATGCCTCTAGTCTCTGCTCTTCTGGGGGAATCCACAGTCCATCAGCAGACAGCTGTGACTGGGGAGAGATACTGACTCAATGCACTACAAGAAGGCTTCCACTTTTCTCATGTCGTATTTTTACTCAAATCAGGATTTTAGCTGTTTAGTAAGGAAGCAGAACATAAATAATATTCACTGCATCATCTATATCTCATTGCTGCATGGAAAGAATTTCCTCCGTAAAGAAAAAAAGGTGTTAAAACACGAAGCGTGCTAGTTATGTTCAACGAAGGTGTGTGCTGCAGCTGATTCCCACCCTCTTGTCAATATCTCTTTTAACCAACCATCTTTTCAGCTACTCACGTTCACATATGTTTGTGCTCCCAGCTGTTGCAGGTTGCCATTGTTTCTGATTATATCCAGGGCAGCAGTGATCACAGGTTTCCCCACAAGTGTTATGCTGACATTCACACTGAAACCTACAGATGAGAAAGGCTCCTAATGAAGCTGAATTTCAACCTTTCTCCTTAATTTTTTAAAATAAAAATTATTATTTTTCTCAATTTTACTGCAGTCCAAGACTTACACGTAAGTGGGAAAAGGGCAGGATATAAGTTCACATGTAAAGAGGTCAATCAGTAATAGTGGAACATTTTGGAACTTCCATAAAATTCTTCATGATTGACTACTTTAACCATGTAATTATGAGATTATTAGCACAGACTACTTACAGACAACATTTACATTTGGATTTAATAGACTGGATTATGAAACTATTCTAGCATATTAAATAAAGATGACATATAACAATTTAGGATGTATCCTATTTCAGCTTCATTCCAAGGTTTAGACTTGTTGACCCACAGTAAATCAAAATATTTATCAGCTTTATAGGCACTCTTTCATAATTTTTTCATTATGTTTTGTTTACAATGATTTTATCAGTGTTTTTAACAAACCAAGATCATAACTTCACCCATTATTTTAAAAATAGTGCACACTATTCATCAAGAAATTTATTTTTTTAAATTTAGCTGAATAACCTATGTAAAGAGTGGGATTTAATTATGGGCTAGGTCTTACTACCATGCATAGCAACTAAATCCCAGGACGAACAAAGACCTCAAGACTAGAGAGGCCTCTCATCTATGTAGTCTAATAGTAAAGGGGCAATAAAATTTTCAAGTATAACCATCCTATTCCTGTAGATTTTACAACTTCGGTACTTACTTTCTCTAGTATAGACATCTGGAAGAGAGGCACCCATCTCTCCACTTACTCTTCATTAAAACACCACAGCAAATATTGCATTGCCCTGATACAAGATTGTTTCAATGATGCCAAGGATAAGAGCAACAGCTGGTTTAAAACAGGTTTTTAAAATATGTTTTAGATAGCCTGACTATTCAGTCACTTCAGTTATAGCAGGTGAGCCAAAGAGTCTGATCTAACTCTTTGTGAAATGGATGTGGAGATCACAAACTTGACAAGGAAAGGGAATAATTTTTTTTCTAGTAACGACTGAAATCTTAGCTGAGCTCAGTTATAATGCTCAATACCTCTATGAAGTTCACTGACTTTGTTCTTGAGTTGAACTTCCTGCTGTAAGAGGTGATATCAATTCATGTTTTCCAAAAAGAACAAAGGGTTTCTAAGAAATTATTCAATCTGCCAAGCTTCTATTTCAATTAAGAAGAAAAATTCAAGTAAAGACTTTTTATTATTATATTTCCCATTAAATATAATTCCCTCTTGACATGTTTTCTTGTCAACCATTAGCAGATTCTATCTTTTTTTAATGTAATGGAAAAAATCCCTGCAGGACTGTATCATTCTAGAATAACAGAAGATAATTTGAAAACATTTATGCACTGTTTTTATCAAATCCATGTTATGCTCCATTTACTTACTGGTATTGGTTTTCAGCTCTCCTTGCCTTACATTCTTCAGCATGGCCATGGCAAACACATCGACCACCAATACTGATGTCCTTTATACTGTAGTAATACTGTGGAACGAGCACAAAAAGTATGTATACGTCTTTCCTTACTTGTATTATGTCAGGAATACCAACATTAGGTTGTTAAATCTTGCTTATTAGAACTTTAAAGGCACAACTTTACAAAAAGCCAAATCAGGTAGCCAATAATCAACCTTCTGTTGATGGTGATGTCTCAGTATTGAGACATCCAGCAAATCAAATACCCATGGGGTACCTAAAAGGAGCAGGCCTGTGCAGTTCACAACCAACACATGTCGCTGAAGCTCTCCATTCCCCAGCAGCTACACAGTCACCAGTACCCAAAGCCAAAGCCTGTTTCAAATCAGCTTGAGGATGGAGATGTAAATTACTGTCAACACATCATTCCATGAGACTGTGGTCTGATCAACAAACAGGATATGGTGGTATGGGCAGTGTAGTTTCCCCATTCAGTCAAAAACTATCACTAAACACTAGAAAAAGACCAAAATCACCAGCTTGGTCAAAATCACTCATGGCTCAAGATGGATTTGAAACTGTGACCTGAAGTTGAACCACTTTGTATCTCATCCCTATGCCTTTGATGGAGTCAACAGCTCCTCCCAATTTTGTGTCATCTGCAAACTTGCTTAGTATCCCTAAGTTTTCATCTGTTTCTGTAGTAAGTTTAACACAAAGATTTTTTTAAGACTATTAACTATTTCATAGACTTGAAAGGTCTCTACAATAAAAAACTGCACTCTCTTTTAGCAATTTAATAAAACACTTGGTATTTCATTCATCTATCCTACACCCTGTGGCTAGAATAACATCAGAAGTTCTTCATACTAAAGCTGTGCTGCTCGCCAAGTAAACTAAATAGTGCATTTACATCTGCCTGTGAGCAACATCTTAAAGTTTACTTAAGACAATAAAGGCAATTAATGGAACTGCTATCAAATAACTGGAATAGCTTTATGTTTTTCAGTGTTGAAACCCTCACACGCATTTGTGCAGTGCCTCACCCCAGGGTTTCCTCCCATTGTTACCAAATATTCATTTTAAATGAAAAGGTTAAAAATAGCAATACAATATGAAGTCTTCAATCTCTGTAAGTATCTGAATTTCTGTCTGGTGTTCCCTTGAGGAAGCTGAATTTCCTTACATTTCCCCACTGAATGAGAGTAGGACTTCAGCCTTCAAGCTCTTACATAGCCCAAAAGGCACAGAAAAAACAGTTTGTGGAAGGACAGTAACTTTCAAGTACAGCCTCTGATTCCGGCTCCTTCAGAAACTCAGGTACCGTTTTCAGAAAAATTTTCTTTGGATACAAATAACAGGAAGCAGTTTCAAATAAAGTTGAAGAGATTTGGTTCCTCAGTTCTATGTGAGATAGTTTAGAGTATTTCTGCTTTGGCTCTTTATAGCTCCCATGATGCACCAAACTTCCTTCCCTATTAGAAAGCAGGGAATGAAGACGGCCTGTTACAAAACCATTAATCATTACTTCCCCTCCATAAATCTGTGCTCACCTAGTTACCTCCTTGTCTCAAATGAACCTGGAGGAAAATATGGGGATTTAAAGGCATGTTGCAAACTTAAAACATTCAGACCGTTTTATGGTCTCTAACATGCTTTAGTATGATTGTTGAGTATACACATCTACAGTTAAAACAGTACTTACTCTGCGGGTTACAGTGGGGTCCCGTTGAGCTTTGGATATCAAGTGTCCAAGAAGAGTATTAGTTCTGAGAAAACGAAGGCGGATGTTCGTTGCTTTCGTGAATTCTCGAAGACTCGGGGAGTAAGTGAAGTTTTCTGCTCCAGGGCGGCCATTCACCAAAGATACTACAATCTAACAAAGAAGTTAGCACATTTTTGTTAAAATATATCAACTCCAGGTGCCAACGGTGGTACAAAGCAAGATAAATAAAAGAATCCAAAAACCAACTATTGTTTCTGAACATATTTGCTGTAACAACTAGGCATTTCAGGTTGAAGCCAGGATATTGGGAAAAATAGTGTTGTTAGTCTTGGACCCTCCTGAATTCTTACTATCCATATGGTACACTGGAAAAAAAGGGAAAAAACGTGCCTCTCTCTGTTTTGGAAACAATAGGTATTACACGCCAAAAGTACATGTCTTAATAGGAAAAAACAATAGCAATAGTTGCAAATAGTTGTTTTAACAGTTGACAGTGTCAATGGGAGTTTTGCCTGAGTAAAAACAGCAGGTTTTGGCTCCTTCCCAAAGCACATTTATTTTTGGGTTAAGGCACAAACATTCCTGGAAAATATTATTGTTACCAGGTCCAGTGCCTGTGAGCGTATTAATGGTCTTTAGGAAGAAAGTACAGAGTGTTGCTTTAGAAAACCCCCTCCCATGAAAGCAGGTTTGTCTGACTTCCAAAACAACGGCTCCAGTACTTTTTTATTTTTTAAAGAAACAGCTGCCAGCAGCCTAGCAATCACGAATCTCTATTGAATGAACAATCTAGTGTGTACGTACAGGGCTTAGTAAAAGACTTTCATTTATTTATAACCATCCAGATAACAGATTTCTACTTACAAATGGCTCCTGTACTCTAAGGCACGTAACAGGGGAATGATGACTGTGCCAGTTGCAGCACAATTCCTTCAGAAACAGTCATAGAGCATATAATAGGAGATGGCACTAGCAATGTTCTTCTGTAGAAAGTATCCTTTACCATATCATATTAGGAAAATTTTACAGATATGTAAACAAACTAACCACATCAGGAGTAAAAGGAGAACGCCAGGAGAAGCTATCAGCACAACCAAGAGTTTAACATTCATTCAAATAATACAAACCACAGTTCTGCTCAGCAAGGAACAATGGCAAAAATCAGAGCAACTTTTTCCAAACACGTTATTATATTAGAAACATGCATAATTTTTATGCATTCTTTTTTTAAACAGCTACTTATTCTTCAACGGTAAACATCTGTTTCTACAGCCTTTACTCACATGAGCAATTTAGGTGCACTAAGTTCTGTCATGCACATTGAAGTGTTCAGAAAATGCAGTCAACACCTTCAAAAGCATACAGCTATAGTGAGGTACCTAAATCATGATAAATATCAACACGGGTTGCTCTGAGGAGCCCCTACCCCTACAGGGAATGGTGACATTTAGGAGGAGTCAGGTCACCTTCCCAAAATCTCACTGTGGTTATGGACTTACTAATGTAAATTCAAGCAGTCACAGCTGAAAAATTACTTCCAGCAAACTTCCAAAACCAGTGCTGTTTGCTTCCAGCATTACACATTACCTTCCTAAAAGCACTTACCTCTCCGTTTTCAAGAGGCAGAATGCGAGAGTACTCTGTGGTGCAAAGGACATCGCTGTCCCCCTCACTGGAAGATTAGCTTCCTTTCCAAAGCGCTCCCAGCAATCTGCTTTTGAGTCTAGTCAAGCAAGAATAAAATTAATCTTATATGTGAAAATAAACACTATTGTTCTATTTCAAATTAACAAAGAAGAATCCCCTGTGCTTTCAGGTAAATTCTATCCCATAGCAGAATAATAACAGTGATTGTGTAGCTCAGCACAGAAAATCAGAAATTCCTAAAAACAATCATTTCTCTTCCCAAGCAATTCAATGGTGCCTGACAAGACATGGTCCTGTATTTCTCATACCATCACAACAAAAAAGTTATGTAGGTACTCCAAAATTTTGCACTTGTATTTCATTTTGATTTTTGCAAGAAACTTCAGGGTCCCATGGACCCTGCAGTTCTGACATACCCAAAAACAAGACAAACAAAACAAATCAAGAATTCCCAAGAGAGCGAAAAAAATTCACATGCTGAGTTACACGTTCAAAATATCATACTCATACAGTTTTATCATTAATCTATTGTAGCTAATTAAGAAGAAATGTATTTAACATTCTTTGTCTTCTCTGCAGTTGAAATCTTCAGCAAACCCCATAGTCAGATTTGCTGCTATTGAGTGAATGATTAAAGAAACCAGCCAACAAAAGGGCAGCGACAAAGGGATTTATACTTACAAGCAAAATATTGCCAGGGACTGTAAGTTCTTCCAAAGTCCACTGATCTTTCTAAGACCCACAGATCTGGACGAGGAGAATTTGCAAACTTGATAAGGACATAGGCAACATGGAAGAGCTGGTAACAGAATATATATAGATCTTGTCAGGAGCTTTTTCAAACTCTATATGAGTACCATAATAACAAAACTAATGCAAATAAACACCTTTTCTTTAGTGTACAGGGAGAAGGCTATTCTCCCTGTAAAGCTTCATTCACATTAAAATAAGAGGACAGATTCTCAGCTGGCTAGCTCACCTGGCAACGTGCTTGAGTATGAGACCGCTGCAACAGGACTGTGTTGAATGCCATCTCCTACATTTCAGAACAGGTCTGTTGTGCAGATGACTGCCTGGGTGTGTTAAGTGTATAGTATTTAACCTTGAAAAGTTAGCATCTCAACACATCATTGAACTAAGATACTTCTGCAGAATCCTGGTACATCGGTTAATCACATAATTGTGCTTGTAGTCAAGGAATATAAAAATTATGCAAGAGAAAATGCACAGAACCTTAACACTGAGACTCCATTGCTTGTGTTTACAGTAATCTCAGAAACCAGTTCCTCATTTTAAGAATATCTCCAGATAATTTTTGCCACTTGACAGACTTTCCAAGTAGAAGAAGCGAGCCATGCTAGAGTTTTGTGGGTATCAAATAACACAGGAGAGATTCTTATGATCGGTAGCTCATTCGATGTCTGAAACAGCTCAAAGAGCTTCATCAGCTCAAGGTTCCCAAGACCAAGGTGCTCACTGTGTATCACAGAGATAGACCACAGAAACAGAAACCTCCCAAACATTAGAGCAAAAACGGATTTGACAAGAAAAGACGTCTTACTGTAAGCCTCTTGGTATAATCCAGAGTCTTAAAACTCAGAACATCAGTAATAACTATCTCTAACACAAAAAAAAAAAAAAACAAAAAACAAACAGATTGATTCTAAAGGTCATTTAAAATTTAAACAACCACAACATGGATAGCAGCTGCCAATAAAAGTGAATCAATACTGAGGTACAGTCAATATTCAAGTGAAGCTGCACTGGAATTTCCCCCTCAACAAGCTCACTGGATAATTATCTGCTGGCAGGAGATTCTCACTTTGATGGGAGAGTGACAGTCAAAGGTTTGTTAAGTACCTGATGCCAGAGTCCTCACATCAAATACACCCAAGCAGTTTATCTTTGCACAAACCTCACAAATGTTATAACCCTGAAGCTAATACTTTGCAAATGTTATTACACTGCAAGCCACAAGTGCATACAAGCTCTCAACCACAAACTGGGAGCAGCATCTTTTGGCATGCCTGGCCTATTCAGGTGCCAGCTAGGAACAGTTCAATAGCTGTCACACCAACTGGGTCCACCAAGAGGGATACTGGCCATATGGACATTACATGTCATCCAGTATGGCTATTCAGGGTAAAGACTGGTATACTTCCAGGAAAGCATAATACTTTTGAAATTCCTAAATTCCATATTCTTGTTTTAACTTAGCTGAATCTCTAAAGGGGCACTGATTTGTTCAAACCAGGTTTGCACTGAGCAGGCAACTGCCTACCTATGAATAGTCCTTCTTCCCTTATATTTTAAGGTATTTAGGAGTCCCATCCTTATGTGCATGTTAACAAGATAACAGCCTATGTTTTGAGTGACACAGATTTAATTAAGACAAATGATTAAATCAGAAATCTCAAGAGGAAACGAAGGAAACATGTAGACAAAGCAGTGGCTTCTCCAGGGCTCCACTGCTTGTAGTCATGTCATGGAATCATTACAACAATTCTACCTACTCTCCAAAAAAGCAGACGACATCTGCCTCAGCTTGTCATACAGTCATATTCTTCTACTCAGATGCTACTCAAAGTGCTGACACAGCCATTCTCACCTCATCTCTCACAAGAAGTGATACCTTCTCAAAAGAGTGAGTAAAATATCGCAGTGAATTCCACTTCCACACTACTTCCATACTGCTGAAGAAATCCGAGACAAGCCCACTTACACATCAGTGTCACTCTGGACTATAATTTTTCATACGCACCTAAAGAAAGTGGCCAAAATGAAGGCACACAACAGTCGAATCAACACGGGGCACCTGTCAAACACCTGTATGCCACATCTGCTAGCCAACCGTGGAATTTGCTTAAGCCTATGACTACTCAATGCATGTGAAACTGAAATACTCTCTGATATGGGTTTTATATGAGGAACTCTGTAACTCTGCCAGTGCTTAAGGAACTGCCTCCCAGCACCACTCTTTGCCTATTTCCACGCAAATCACAAAGGGGAAGTTTAAAAAAAAGCACAGAAACATCACATTACTACTGCATTTGATAACCTTCAATTCACATGCAGCTCTCCTTACATCTCACAGTTTGAAATACTGCTCAGGTTCTACATTCAGGAAGGGGAAAGGGATAGGTCTTTGATAAAAATTAAACTAATTTTAATTAATGACAACGTATCACCAAAAAAACAGTCACCAACACCATCACCTGTCCTGCTTCTGACTTCACGTGAGTGCCTATGACTTGGTTTTGACCTGGATCAAGGATGTAGAAGAGCATCCTGAAAATCCAAACTTCCACTACAATTAAATACTGACCAAGCTGATGAATGGTCTCCCTCCAAATCTGATGAGGCAACAACAGAAGCAAATTAACCACTTGCTTAGAAAATATATCCTTGCTGAAGCGAAAAGAGTAACCTTGCAGACATAATACCTAGAAAAACAACTATTATAGCCAATTTTAATCACATATTCTAAGATGGCATTTCACTAATTTAAATCTTGATTGCAACCTAAGACCTACCCTGTAAAAAAAGGCAGATTAAATTCAGAGCAATGTGTTTCTTCAGCCATTTATTCTTGAGAAAAAAAAAAGTGTCTTAATTTTTGAAAAAAAGCTTATTGGATAGATTTTAAGCTGAATTTCTTTCATTAAAAAAAAAAAAAAACACAACACAATTGTTCCTTCAAAAGGAATGTTAAAACTTTAATAAGCACTAAAAATAACTGCTTTTTTGGTGCAACTATATAATAGTAAAAAAAAAATTTCACCAAAAAAAGCCTGAAATAAGGCTCAATCAAAATTCTTACCATTTTCTTGTATGAATAAAGAACTAAATCTAAAAATAGAAACAGCATTTTGTTTCCATTACTGGAAACAATCCACTCTGGAAATGCATGCTTGAAAGAGGATGTATTACTCTAAGTGTCAAACATCTTATCCTGTAATCTAGCAGCATAGTTCAAACCTGATGGATTATCAACAGTTGAAATTTAACCAGTTCCATATTGATGTGACCTTTTCCTGTTCACTCAACTTCAGATTTTAACTATTCTTGCAGTCAGTGGTCTTGAAGATTCACAAAAACCCACATAAAGTTTTTAAAACCCATCCAGTATAGCGAGCAAAACATCCTCCTCATGTGAGAATGAAAATTAAAATTCAGTGCTACGTAATTACCAACATTACATTATGAAGACAGAGAAATTTTTACAGAAGCTCTTACAGGTGAATTTAAGATTGTATTTGAAGAGCACATTTAAATTGATTGAGAGTTACACTGTACCACTATTGTTAATGATACAATATTCACAAACTCCAACAGCATCCACACTACTTATTTTAACCCAACAGAAAGAAAACTTCCTGTTACCCACTGCAGTCTCATAAGAATTCTAAAAATCACAATAA
Source organism: Myiozetetes cayanensis (assembly GCF_022539395.1). Taxonomy (NCBI): domain Eukaryota; kingdom Metazoa; phylum Chordata; class Aves; order Passeriformes; family Tyrannidae; genus Myiozetetes; species Myiozetetes cayanensis. Next base: position 45,804,317 of record NW_026086604.1, read on the forward strand.
TACTGGTTTAAAATGTTTTCTCTACTTTCTCCTTAAAAGTTTAAACAACTCTTTATATGGAGAAATTCCCAAGATTTGTTGGAATCCTAAAATACATGAGAAAATGGAAGGAAGTTAGATATACATATACAAAGATACAGCATATTTTTCTCCGTTCCTGGCAACATAAACTCAAAACAGAATACCAAAGTAATGAAATGACTTGTAAGATGAGTGCTGGACATAAAGTAGCACAAAATAAAAACATACTATGTTCTGAACAATCATAATGCTGTGTGCTGCACCTGTAGGAAAAGATTGTTCTTCCTTTTTGGCTCATGACAAATAAAAAGTCCTGGAGTGTGGTAGTAACAAGAATCCAACTAACTCCAGGTAGACCATCTATCTGAGGCATTCTGTAGATCTCAAGATGTGTTCAAAAAGATACCACAGCGATCCTTGTTCGTGTAATCTGAGCTGTAGAGGTATGCAGAACAGCTGCTTCCAGCAGGATGGAATTTCTTAAGACAGTACTATCAGATATATCTACACCACCAAAACTTCCCTCAACACAGTAAGACTGTTCCTCTAGGCTTCTGGCATTATCTTGAATAATGTGGTTGGCATGGAACATTACTCATAAGAGACAGAAATCTGATGATCGTTCTAAACTAAACTCAGATGTGGGCTGATGACGGACTGGGATTTATGGAAGAACGAAGTGCTTGGCATCTGCTCCACACCTTAGTGCCACTGACTGCACAAGGTTGGTGTGTGCAAGCCCATTAGTTTCTTAACTAATGAAGCCTTAAGGTCTTGAGCGTTGTTTCCTCTCAAAGACCAAGCCATGAAAGTAACAATCTATTTAAATGAAATTAAAATCCCATATACTCTGGTTAAAATTAAAGGCTTTGATTTCTTGAAGTTGCAAAGAGGTAAGCACTCCCTTTATTCAAATATCTCGGTGGGACTTGAGGCACCCTTGCAGATCCAGGTATGTATAAAACACTCCTGGCAGTCAGTATTTGGCAATTCTCAACAATGTATTTTGCAGATGAAACTGTAATATAAAAAAATGCCAACGAGAGAGAGCTGACCCAGCCTTTCTGGCAGTTTCCAGCTACTCTTCTGGGCATGTGGAAGAGTAGCTATAGCAGAGGTGCAGACAAAATCGTGTGTGGGTAGTAACTGAGAGGCATTAGATCTCCTGACTGTGCTTAACTGTGTACACATAACACACAGCAGTGCCTACACCTGTAAAGAGTGACAGTGACTGGAGAAGCTCCCACCTCACAGCACGCAGAAGTTATTCCTTGTGTGCCAGCCTCACAGCCTGAGCAGAAGCCAGGAACAAACACAAGATTTCCAGTGTTGTTCAATTATCTCTGTGCACGTTGCATTCACATCATGCTTTCATTTAACCAGCCACTGATGAAAAGAGCATATTTAGTTAGGTAAATATGCCCTGTGCATATGCCTCATTGGCACATCTGGAGATCTTTTCTCTATCCCAGTTGATGGCAGGACCAGAAGGGAGAAGCTCTCCATACATTTCACAGGCAATACTGTAGAAGGAGGAACTGTTTCCAGAAATGAAAGGGTAGTCCATTCTTCAGGTTCAATCAATTGGTTTTTTTGCCAAGGCTGCAGGCAAATACATCAACGACTGTCACTTATTTCCCTGAAATTTCTCATGCAGCCACTTTTCCACTGGGATTTGGACAATGACCAACTCAATGCTCACAATTATTTCTTACATATGGCCTACTTCCTCACAAAACACTGAAGCTATTCATACGGGAAAGGATTTGTATGATTCAGCCCTCAGTTGTCCAGAAGATAAACGTCCTCTTATAAGGGCTATAGTCCAAAGTAAAAAGAACACAGTAGTACTGTCAGCAGTCGAAGGAAACCTAGGGAATTGTGGAGGGTTGGAGGCTACCAGCAGAGGTTCTGCTTTTACTACATTGTGTTGAGAGCAAGGTATTTAGAAGGACATATCACAAAATGAAAGTAACATGAAGGAATGGGCATGGAAAGAGAGGGGGAGAAGTAGAAGTACATACATGGAGGGATGGAAGTGAATGGGAACAAATATCTTCCTAAATGGATGCTGAGCAAGAGCCAGAGGAAAGCAGTGTCAGGAAAGGAGAGTAAGACTTGCAAGGTTTTATTTTGGGAATAATACCAAATTAGAATAAAAACACATCTATTAATGTAAACGTAAGGAAAAAATTCTAAGCCATTCTAAAAGGTTTTAATTAAAGCTTGAAGAAATCACAACACATTGACTACATCCTAAAGGATAACATATGAGCAAGAAATAATGTATTTAGGGTATTTCCCTGATTAAGGCTGGTAGCTCAGCTCTGAATGAGCTGCTTGTAGTGTGACTGAGAACTAAATGGAACATGTATTACCTGATACAACTTTCAGAAAATTCCATCAGACAGCTGTTACTTGATCAGCTGAAGTTGTGTTAATCTAGAGTTTACAACTAGATACATCTCACTGTGGTATGAGCCAAAAATCACAACTAACTTCAAAGCATAATGTTCTGTGGCATAATCCCAAACGAGCTTCCTGCACAAACTGAAATACTCAGAACTAGAGTTCTCCAACATGAAGTAAGACTTACGTGCTGTTAGCATCCCCATTTTTGGGTACTGCAGGGATGATACAGTACCTTTCCCAGATTAAAAAGCGCCTTTTCTCCTCAGTGTGAACCACAGAGCAGGGCTCAGTGTTGCTGTGGATTCAGAGCTGAGCAGGGGCTCCAGAGGAAAGGCTCTGACTTACTGATGGGGCAGTTCTGTAGGCTCCATGCAGTGGTTCTCATGCCTTAAAATCCGTAGGACTTCTCAGTGTTATTACAGAGGTTATGCAATTTCACACCAGACCTGGGTCAGCAATAATACAAAGTCTCCAACAGTTAAGTACAGTGAGTGCAATGACTATTTTTGGAAGCCCAGTTCAATAGAGCTTATGATAAATCTCCCACCATCTTGACAGCTTCTCCCTACAGGAGAAGGGCCTACAGGACACTGTATTTTACAGAGTGATAGTTAAATTACCTATTACTCCAGAAACACTTAAAATTATTATTTCAATCCCTTATAAGTTAAGAACAACTCTTCTTAATGACAACAGTTAGCCAGAGCTAATTATATTCACCACAACAAATACTGTTTGCAAACCTATGGAGATAAAGGATTGTTATCAAATATAAAAATTAAACCCCTGCCATATAAAAGCAACTCAGAAGATGTAACACTGTGAGGCTTTTTACAAAATGTTTATATGCTTTAACTGGCAGAAAATAAAATCATGAACTCCTCCACAGGTCACAGTACTTATCTTAAATTTATGGTTGAGTTTGCCTCCTTCCCTAATAAAAGTACTAATTTGGACATTACATTCCACTGTGCGCCTTTAATTTACAACAGTGACTAATAACATTGTTCCATAAAAATTATCCAACATATTAGTGCACAAGACTTCACCAAGCCTGAGTCTTTCAGCGCTATATTATTGCCACAAAAGCACAGTAAAAAAAAAATTACATGTAACTAAAGCAGCAATAAAGTTTGTGGTCTATACTTTTTGAAATGTAATAGTAAGACATTTCTTTTTCATCATACACTATCACACTGTCCTGAATGTTCATCTTCTTCCGAAGACAAAGTTCAGAAAAATACCTGGGGGAGTGTTACTGTAATATCTGCTGAGCATTAAGCAAGCCAGAGATGAGGGCACACCTGCTAAAATTAGGCAATCAAAAGAGTCAGGGGAAAGGCGATGAACTTCAGCTAGACACTCTGAATTCAGAAGTTTAAAATATGGTGAAAACTATATTGGGAAAAACATGACCAATTAAAGGAATAGCTGAGACTTTATTTGATCCAAATACTTTAAACAAGTCAGGAATAGCCACAGTGTAAGCAGGTATGTCAACAGAATTGAGAGACAGCCTCAGGGATCAACATTATAATTATTATTCAGAAGGACTGTGATTGATTAGAAATGTAACTATAGTACAGAAAGTCAGAAAGGGAGGTAAAGCAGGGCTTTTGCTTTAAGGTTTTTGCTTTTTCTCATATTACAAAGCGCAGTAAAATGAGCATTCTTCTAGCAGAAAGCTTTAGCATCCTGAAGGGATTTTGACTTTCAAAATCACCCCTAGCCCTTGTGAAACAGAAGCAGCACCAGGTGGGTGTTTTGTTCCAACTCAATTGTAGCAAGTGCTAAAACCTCCATCGTGGTGAAATATTCGATTAAATATTGCCATGAGACCATGGCAAAAGGCTCCGCTGGGACTCTGCTCTCAATCATAAAGATATAAAGCAGGAACACGGTAAATTAAAAGCTTTTGAATTTGCATCAAATTCTACTTCCTCTAATTGTGGATACTTGATGACCAGCTTACACTCAGTCATTGCTTCCCTGCACGCATATGTACCTTACCCATTGTCATGTTCTGCACATGCAAAAACATTTCCATATTTTGTTTGCAGAAAAAAGTGACTCGTAAAGAAACAAACAAAAAAATCACCAAAACCAAACCAAACAAAAACAAACCCCCAAGCCCAAACAAACAAAACCCCCAAAACAAACAAACAAAAAAGTGAACAAATAGATAAATACTCAGTGAGGAAAGTACACCCCTGCTATCTTTTCAATATTACAGCCTGTGGTTCTGCAAAGTATTTAGACACATACCTAACTTTAGGATTTATTTTTCCTTAAAAACCAAAACCTTCATCTCAGCTCACCTGAGGGGGAACTGCACTCTGAAAAATTGTCTCTGTTAACTAAGAAAGTCTTGCATGACTAACACACACCAAGCTCTTAGTACTTAGGACCCTGAAGTACGGTAAGGTGAACTGGGGTCTCAGTGTTTACCTGTTCTCTTGAACAGACTTACCCTGTCACAGTGTTCTTCTTCGTTAATAGTATTGTGTGCTACTATATGAATTTGGGGTGTGAGAATACTAAGCAAAATGTCAAAAGAGAATCTCAAGTTCAAACAGATCCTGAGATTAAGCTGTAACTGGATGAATGTAGATATAAGATAATGTTCCTGAAATGGGGGGAAAAAATCACCATATGAATCCTACTAAACCCTCATCCATCCAGTAGCTAAAATGATTCCTTCCTGATCACAAGACCTGAAGTAATTTTCACCTTTGTCTTGGGTTTCTCTTGTTTCCAAGTAAGGGAGTTCAGTCACCTTTCCAAGCCATATCAAAGTAATGAGAAACACATATCCTCCTGTTGAGAAATCCTTTAATAACTACAGGAATCTTAGCACATAGCAATTGGTCTCCAAGGAGTCTTATGAGAAGAGGGCACTCAATTCATATCCTTCCCTTGAAAGAAGGAGGTTTCTCAGAAGTTAACTCTGCACATAAAAAGTATGACGTCTGTCAAGGGGTTCTCCAAAGAAGATAACAAGCACACAGTGGGAATAAAAGTTTTGGATGGAGCAACGTGCAAAACAAGAGGGTGATGATGATGCAGCACAAGTACTGGTCAAAAAAATATACTGGGCTACACCGAAAGACAAATTACAGCCTGCAACCTAATCCTGTGTCTTGCAGAGACCCTGACAGATACAAGCAGCTCAAAAAGCAGATCTGCCTTACTGGAAAGTGATTGCCTTCCTGTGCCTATTCATAGCACCCTGCTCCGCACTCAGTCTCCCAACTCTGCATGTCCTGCCTGAAACACGCATTTCCCTGGAGTTTGTTGGAAAAGAATGACTGAGCAACTTGCTTCACAGGAGGATGAAGCAGCGGGGTATAACACTCCTCAGCTGTACAGTGTAACAGAAAGAGCAACACAACTCAGAGAGGTCTGCCAAGCTAATGGGGATGCTGTGGCCTCAAAATTCATTAGCTCCTTAATAGCTCTCCTTTCTGTCATGGCACAATGCAGAAAAGCAACTAAGAAAATGGGCATGTTATTAGTGTAATCAATAGAAATGCAAATTCAGAACTCACAGCAATTTGGTTTAAACTACTGATATCCTCTATCTTAAGCTGTTTGGCCTTTCTGCACTGCAGCTATTACTGGATACAAAAACACTTAATGAAGACATCCTCAAAATGAGAACCATTACAGACATGTGAGGGACAGGAGCATTAAAACACCATGTAACAGAAGACGTTAAATAAGTTGCATCTGAATCCCCAAAAAATGGTAGCCATGTCTCAGCGAGAAACATTTGCTTACTTATCCCTCCCTTTGCTGTCAACTAAATTGAACGCCCACTCAAAAAATCCTATCCAATATAATCAATCAATAAACAGTTACTATTGTCCAAAATACATATGCACACGTACACATACATTATGCAGACCCACACATGTATTTATAGTCATATATTTTTCAGCTGGTGTGAACTTGCACAGTGCAACTAATTTCACTGGATCAGTGCCCAATTATGGCAGCTGAGAATCCATCCCCGTGACTTAAAATACATACACAGAGGCTTTACTCAGCTACTTGGCCATCACTTGCACAGGAAATATGGGTGTTCATGTTACTGTCTCATTACTAATTAATATTACATTGGTTTTGCTGTCCCTTCCCTTCTAGGTCTGTGTTATCAGTATTTGTCTGTCTATCACGAAGATCTTGCTGGATGACAGAGAAACCAGAAGGACCCCTGAGGCAAAAGCAGACTCCAAACATTATTCTCAAAACATGCACATGAACAGAGACCATGGAGTCTCTCTCTCTGTGCTCATGGAAAAGGAAAATATTAAATGGAAGATAGAGCCCTCAACTAAGAGGTCCCTTCATGTAGCCTCAGGTTAACAAGTTAAAATGTCTGTGCAAGAAAGCATACAATCATTACATTTATGGGATGCCAGTGGTAAGAACCCCTACCTTCAAAATTCCTAAAGGAAAAAAAAATACAGAACATAAATCAGACCAAAACGCTGTGATGTTGGAAGTTAAAATCATCAGTTCAAAAGTCTCCTCCAATTGCAAAGCATAAATGCAAGAAATAATCAAACCTCACCCAACTGCTCATGTACTTACCTGTCCCAGATCTAAAGTGACATTGACTTCATTGTACTTCAAACCCATAGAAAGAGGAGGGCTCTGCCACCAGCGCTCTGTGCCATCGATCGCATTGGTTACCGGGTGAGCCTTGCTGGGATCAGCAGCATTGCAGTAATCACAAAACTGGCCCTGAAACACAATAAATTAAAAAGAGGGTCTCAGACGAAATCTTATGCACTGACGACACATGTGGTTGTTAACTGAGATTCTGATCTAGAGTGTTGACTAAAAATGGGGTTAAAGTTTGTTTTGTTGCATAGTATAATTTTCCCCTGGCCATTAAATTACACACCTATACTCTGAAACGCACTAAGATTTATGTTACAAACAAAAATTTCAGAATCTCGATATGGGGGCTACAGTAAATCTTCCTTTATTAACTAAGTTATTGACACTTTGGTGAAATTACCTATATGACATCTACAGTGGTGTTTGCAGGAAATTAATGAAACAAAGCTCCTTAGAACTGGATTAGGACCAACAAACAAACTATCCTAAATTCTCCCACGAGATATCCACATATGCATATAGCCTGGTATTAAAATCATATAAAAAGCCCTACGTTAATTGCCTATAAGTTTAGTGTTACAATTTTATAACACTGTTTCCATTTTTTTCATGCCATTATAATACATTATGAATCACAGGTTTCTGAACAACATGTACTCATAGAAAATGCAGATCCTATAGACTGTTCCCTTTAAGTTTCCCATTAAAGAATCCCATTGTATCCTCATTTCCAGAAGTTACTGCCCAATTTCTAGTCCACAACTAAAGCCACACTCCAGAGATGCCCTTTGAGAGTCTCTAAAGCTCTTTGTACAATAACGATGAATAAACTTCAGGAAATTCAATTGTCTTTTGATTTCACATCTTGGCTTGCCCTACAAGCTATTTTTATCTCCAAGAAAACGCATTTTACAGTCCACTCAGATTAGTGCTGAAGCACTGTAATTAGTTATTAAGGAATCTTTTATTGTCCTATTCATTTCTTATTCCAATCAATGGGTGGAGATAAGCAGTGAAAATGCTAAACTGTGCCAGGCACAGATCTCTGTAGAACCCCAACAGAAAAAAATGACATTTTCACTGAATGGCAGTACACTCATCACGGTTACTTCAGTCAGACAGCTGCTTAACCCATCAGCCTGTGAGGTGCTGGCACTGTTGGACTCCCAATTAAAATAAACAGAATGGGGCAAATGTTACCTTATCAACTTAGCATATTTTCATCAAAAACATGGCAAATCTTTTGTTGTTTCCACAATCCACATTGCCTGGCATGAAGCACGTTCCTGCCCTTTAAGAATTAAGAGAATCCCATATAACTGCCATTATTTTGCTTGTCACTGCTGTCGGACTAACCAGTGTGAAGTAACTGGAGCAATCATACTTGTCCACTTTTCACAGAGGAATAACATTAGGGCTTTCACATTCTTGCTGGGAACGGTCTTCCAAGGTTGGTGATCTTAAGATGTTTATCTCTAGTGGAATTTATTTAATATCTACCATAGTTACTAACGGATTGGAAAATACTTCATCATTCTCATGTGATACAAATACACCATCTTGTGTCTTTCAAACACAAATCATGGATATTCACTGAATATTTTTGCATCAATAACAGTAATTTCAGTGTCTGGCATCTAACAATACTTCCATCCTCGTCCTCCTCTTCTGGAAAGCCCAGAACATGACACCGTTTTCAGAAGCCATGTCTACGATTAGCTGTTCTGATTCAGCACTGCCAGTGCCAACCTGACTGACAGTTAACTCTCAAGAATTCAAAGAGTTGTTTAGAGACTTAAAACTCGCATACACAAGCCAGTTAACTTTATCTGGGGTCATGTTATAACACGATCCTCCTCCAGTTCTGCTAGAGAAGATGGTTTGGCTCATTTTCATATGAATTCCAATATGCCAGGACACTGCTGGATTCAGGCAGTTTGCTGCAGCAGACACCACATCAGCCCGTGCTAGCCACAGGCAATGTTGACAGTTTCTGCAGTGATGACAAAGAGAATCATATTGCTCTCTGCAAAATCAACACTCCGAGAAATCAATCTATGCACCGACAACTGCAGCTCCTACCACATCGCAGCATCTTTCCTGACAAACACATGCTCGGGTTCTGACATATATGTTACAACAGTACAAGCTTCCCTAAATAGCTTTATGATGTGCTTGAAACACAGTTTAAATTCACATTCACGATGGTGAGGTTGGAAACACACAGGAAACAATTGCTGGTAGAGAAGTTTCACCTCTGATCTGGAAACAACCTCAAAGAAAGGCTGAATGAGCAGTAAACAGTGGGGAGTATTAAAAGCAAGCATTTAATTTACATGCACTTATGTGATTTCAGTATACCAGAGCACTTGATCTGAACTCAAGATACCATCTTTTTCTTTTTGGGCACATAATTCAAAGAATTTCATTGCAACAGCTGGAGTTTCAGTTATTTAAAATTACATTCCAGTAACCCTGCCAACTAGGCAGCAAAACAAAAAATGAAAGAAAAAAAATTATTGGACAAGGCAGCCTTCCTTCTCACTGACAGTATCTCAGGAACTGCTACAGGACACGTCTCCGTTCCAGGAGACTGGGCCTCGAGACTTGGTCTAATTTTGGCTGCAGTTCATCATGCAGGCAGGTGTGCATTTACTGTGACCTTGTTACCCTCCTTTCCCCTCCTTCTCCTGAGTGAAGGAGAAACCTGGAACTGCATGAAAGAGTTTGCTGAAATACGCCAGTGTGGACCTGAGACATACAGGGATGAAAATGTCTTGCCTGTAAGTTATGGAAAGTGACAACAATGAAGAACTTGTTCATTATTTCATACCTAACAGTTCTGTGCCCACTGGCAGGGCAGGACAGGTATGCAGTTAGACTTTAATGCACACCCGCACACCACTGTGGACAGACTGGTAGGCAAAACCAGGCATGCCATTTATCTATCAGCTGCTGAAATATTTTATACTCTTGTGCATTTCTTCACTCAACACTGTTCTTATTAAGTTATTGTTCCACATGCCAGTCTGCTACATAAGGGAAATACACTGTTTTTCAGAGAGTATGTCCGGCATTGTCTTAAGAGCCTTGGTTGAGCTGCCCAGGAAGAGACTGTCCATCCCACTGATCACCTTTAAACAACCTCCAAACGCTTTAACTGGCTTTGGTGGATAATTCAGCCTCCATTAAAAGACACTTCATCAAATGACAAGCTGAACAAGAATGACCAATGGCAGAGCATTGGAAATAAAGCTGTGTCTGCTTTTCCTCTTGTTGCCTCATTTTCAGATAGCACTAGCAACAGAGCTGTCTGCTCCCTTTGGTAGGATGAGGATCACCCTCCACGCCTCCTTTCCAATTTCTCTGTTCATAGAGCAACAGCTACAACCCAGCCTTGTAGAGGAGACAAAAAGAGAGTGACTCAAGTGTGTGGTGTCACTTGAACTTGTATCAGCCCAACACAGTGGCTATTACACCTATCGCTTTATGTAAATGCCGCATGACCTTCCCTCAGACTGTCTTAAGAAACAACACATTAATACTTCTGCTGATTTTAAATCCTTCTATGCTTAGGTTCTGTAAAAGCTTAATGCACTTCTCTCCAGTTTCCCATGAAAGAAGAGATTCTCTTATTTACAGTATTGTTGAACTTGTGAAGCGTCTTGAAAATATGCACGTGGTGCTGTTATCACATTTTCCATTGTTGGATTTCCCTGGCCTTTTGAAAGACCTCCCAACCCTTGCTGAACCACAACAACTACTGGTAAATCACAGAAGTATTCATGTTATGTATCTCAATGAGGCTTTGTTGGAACTGGAGAGAATGGCTGCTGTATCCATGCTTACACAAACACTGCAAGAGGCACAACATGCTTCCTTGTGCCAGGGCTGAGCTACCAGTACTCCCTCTGATACTTGAATTGGACATGAACCATAACAGCCCTCTAACCTAGGACCTGCAAGTCAAATACTTAACACGAGGAACTCCCTTCTTTCTAGCCTCCCTCTTCCTTTATACAAACCCTCATTTCCAATTGGGTGTTCATATATAAAGGGAATGATTACAAAAAACATCAATGGCAATGTGCATCACGCAACAGGCTTCATTCCACTTGCTTGGCATGTTTGTCTGGTGTTTGCTTTGGCTGATTTTTACTATCCTGTGATGTCTGATATTTCAAGGCATGTCAGTATGAGATTTCACTGCAGCAATGGGCTACAGCAAGTTGCTGAGACATTTTTGGGCTTGCTGTTCACCTGGTGGTATTGTTGTTTCAGGCAACGTTAAACATGGGTGTTTCATTTAGTATGGTAGAATGGATGCCTAAACTTCAGAGGTGTGTTAGAAACAGAGGAGGAAGCAGCTTCCTGATCATCACAACTCTTTTTTGTAACCTCAGTTTAAGCATGTAATACCCATGTCCCAATTTTCCTATTAGTAAAACTGTGCATTACTCAGCCTCTAAGCATCTCCAAACCACTTTGAGGTGTGTTTTTTTTATGACTGAGGGCAGTGCACAAATATAAGGTAAATTGAGATGTCATGGTGCAGCAGAGGGAAGCCCAGAGCAAAGCATACTGCTGGCTGTGGCTGCCTAATGAACTGCAAGGGCAGGCTAAATGATGGTGCATGTTCCCTTCTGGCACGTGACAAGAAGTACATATACTGCACCTTCTCAGTCCTCTCCCCTTCCTTGAGCATCTATTCTCATAAAGAAATGTGAAAAACAACTCTTTTATCCACTGCAACCGCTTCTGAAACCACATATGAAGGGTTATTTCACTATTAAAGATACAAGCACCTCATAAGACCTTGAAACACTAGCCTTTCTTCCAAGACGCTAAAAATTTAATTGCATTCTTTCTGTATTGCCTGGAGTCAGACAGTGGACCTTAGAGCTTTCAAAATCCCTTTCAAATTGCAGTTTCATTCTGGCTCTCTTCTCCCATCAAGAGAGAATACAAATAAAATAACTTCGGCAGGTCTTGCGCTTCAGGAAAGTCTCCCCCTCGTAACACAGCTCTGACCAAATTGATACTGAGCATCCATTGCAGTGTATCAGTTTGTTACTCCTTCCTTACTCTCTAACAGACATGTCACTACAAGTTTCTACCAAAGGAAAAATATATTTCCATTAATCCTTTGCCGGGAGTTTTGCACTTTATTGTTATCTTTCTTGTGACTGGCACAAAATGAGTGCAATAATCTTATACTATGCTAGGAGAGAACAACATGATCCTCACTGCCCTCTGTGCTTATACTCCCTGTCAGAGTCCCAAGGAGTCTCTGGGCTTCCTCCCACAAGCAACGCAAGGCACAGACGATAAGCCTCTCATTTAGTGCTTGCAAAATACCACACAGCCACAAAATACTTGGCTAAACTCGAACCTCTTTTCCCGTCGGAGTGATGTCTGCTCTCCAGCGAGCGGCTGCCACTGCAGCCCCGCCCCATCCATGCCCCCCCGAACTCACTATTTTACCCCCAGAAGCATCACGCTGTTCACCGCGGACCATAGGCCACAAAACACCACCTGGGTACCCTCTAAGGCACTTCCAGGTGCCCGACGGGACGAGCAGCTCCCGCATCCCCGGGAGCAGCCGCAGCACCCTGTGCACCGCGGGCATCGGGGCCGGAGGGGAAGCGGCCGCTCCCCGCGGCGGGGGCGGTGTGTGGGGGTGTGTCTCCAAAAGGTACCGGAGCACCTGAGGGCAGATGTGCGGGCAGAACCGCCGCTGCCCGCCTCCGTAGTGCCCATCCCTTCCCTGCCTGGGCTCCCGCCGGTCCACGCTCCCCTTCCATGCCCGCGGCACACGCCCAGCCAGGAGAAAACGAGACCACGCGTCCCAGGGTAGCGCAAGGCCCCCTACACACACCTCCCTAAAGACGCACACCCTCCCGCGCCGCTCCGCAGCGCCAGGAGGCTGCCAAGGAGAGGGAGCAGGTGCGAAAGGGAAGAGGGTCCCGGCGCCGCCGCCCTCCCCGTCCCCTCGGGCCGCCCGGTTACCTGGATGGCGCGTCCGAGGGGCGCGGCGGCCGGGCCCCCCACCAGCTTGCAGAAGAGCTCCGGCCGCCCGGCGCCGCCCGGCCCCTCCCCGCAGGTGGCCGTGGCCCAGATTTTGGCCGCCGCCGCTAGGTTGAAGTAGGGCGGGTGGAGGCTGAGCCCCGTCCCGCGGGAGGCGCCGGGCTCGGGCTGCGCGGGGCACAGGGCGAGGAGCGGCGGGAGCAGCGCCCAGAGGAGCGGGGAGCCCGGCCCCGCGGCCATCCTGCGCCGGGCTCTGCCCTCGCCGCCCCCGGGGCGGCACTGCAGCTGCGGTGGGCGGGCGGGAGGGAGCAGAAGGAGAGGGAGCAGGAGCAGGATCCGGATCCAGAGCCGGCGGAGGGCTGCCCGCACTCTGCCCGCACCTCCCTCACGCCCTGGCTGCCTGCGCTGCTCAGGCTGGGGCGGGACGAGACGCAGCCCCGGTGCGGGGCGGGCCGAGTCCCCCGGGCGTGCGGGTGTGTGGGACGGGGCGGGACGGGACGGGGGAAGGGTCTCCGGGCCGGCGGGATTCCCCCAGGTGTGTGTCCAAGCGCCCAGCTCCGCGGGCATGCCGAGAGAAGTGCCACCCCCCGGCTCAACTGGCGATCTCCCCTCCTCCTCTTCCCGGGTAAGACTGCGGGTCAGTATTTTCGACAGATCGTGGAGAAATCTAAGAGCATCCCGCCCTCGTTATTTGTCCACAATACAGTAAGTTGTGGATACCCGATTCCTGGCAATGTTCAAGTCCAGGTTGGATGAGGCTCTGAGCAACCTGGTCTAGTAGGACGTGTCTCTGCCTATGTCAGGGGGCTTGAAACGAGATGATCTTTAAGGTCCCTTCCAAGCCAAACTATTCTGTGATAACCCCCGACCTGTAATGTCACATACAGTGAGTGACAAGTTAAGGTTTCCCAGCCTTCTCCTTGAGCAGGGATACCCTCACACAAGGTAAACACTTCTCTCAGTAGATCCTCAGGAAGACACCCTGCGTGACTGTGCTGCAGAAACTGCAGCTCCTCTTGCCATTTTCAGTGCTCTGAGGCTGCTGGAAACCGTGCAGCCTGGGCCACCCTGCTGCAATGCACAGCTAGTGCTCGCAGCTCCTTGTGAAAATGGGTGTTCCTACTCATCCAGGGCAGACAATGAGCCTCCTGTCTTTTTGAAGCTATTTGGCACAGGCTTTGGATAACACAGGAGCTGGAGGGGACACTGGGGAGGGAGGAGGCCAAAGAACCATGTCATCTCCATTAGGATTTACACTGCTTAATGGCATTGCTATCCTAAATTTCATATCTGTTCACATTTCCAAACCCACACATACATACCCAGTGTTCAGTTCTCTTAACCAAATTTGCAGGATTTAGACAAAAGATATGGTTAGATATACATACAATATTTTAATAGTGATTCATGTTAGTTGCAGAGTATTTCATAACTTTTGAAAGCTTTCCTACATTGCCACACAGCAGTAGCAAGGGAGATCCCTGGTGTACTGTTTCAGGAAGCACCAGCCACAAGCTATTGATTTTGCCTACAAGAAAATATCACCACTCTTGTTTGTTTACCACTATGGCTTTAGCACCCCATAGAGACGCATCTGTGGGAGACAGTTTTTGTGTCCTCCGTAGTAAAAGTTGGCTTCCATAAATGTAGCATGCTATCAGTTCAGATATATCACATTTCATAAATGTTTTCAATCTCTAGAGCACCTTAAAAATACTCCCCTTTTCCAACTGTGACGTTGTGGAAAGGAAATTATCTTACTGCATGTGTACATCATGTCATTTTATACAATAGATTGCACTTCATAAAATATATGAGAGCTTTGGATACAAGCAAATGTTCCATAAAACAAAATGCCATGCTATCAGATAGGATAGCCACGGGTCTCTTAAACTATTCCTTTAAAACCAGTTAAATCCAAAGTATATCTTAGAGTAAATCAGTTTTAAGAAATGGAGATCTGGAAGTATCTGATGTAAGTCCAGAGCAAGCAAACTCTTACAAAGGCCTGCACAGGTTTTTTTCGGTAGTTCAGGTTCAGGAAATCCTTTGCAATCTCATTTTAAAGAGAAGATTCTTGTGAGCTGTTTGGTAGGTTGCGCAGCACAAAAGGCAGGCCTTGCTCACAAGAGATGTCTATTCTCAAACAGAGAGTATCACAGAATTTAGTGGGAAGTATCACATGAGAAAATGTGGCTTACATGAGAGAGAACCAAACAGTTTAGTAAAATAGTAACGTGTTCTTGGATCTGGTTTCCTAGAAGTTAAAAACAGGGATGAAGCTTTGTAAACATTCCCAAAATTAGCCTATCCGATAGAAAAAGAGAGGAAAAAATCTTCCTGTTCCGATCTTCCTGTTCCTTCCTTCATAAAATTGTCAATTTTCCTTAATGTACAGGAACATTTAAAAACATCTTGTTGGCCTTCTAGGTGATTTTTCTGTCCTTTTGTTAAACACTTAACTGAAAAAAGCTTTTTTAAAATTTGATGTGTTTTCTAGAAATGGAGATCAAAGTGCCACCTTTTAGATTTTCTTGACAAATCTCTAGAGATCCAGAGATACCTAAATATGTGGGCATATACTATGAAAAATGCTGTGACAACTTTTGCCTTTGACTCAAAGCAGTTGGGAAAAAATGTTTGTAGCGGCATTCCCCACAAGGGTACTAAATAACTTGATTCCTATACAAAGTGACCAAAAATTTTATGCAGAGACCCTGGGAGTATGTGAAGCCAGAGTGAACTGTTTATGTGAGGAAGCAGAGAGAAGCAGGAGTGTGGATGTATACACGGAAATGATAATGACAGCATGGCCTGTCCGTAGCGGGTGGAAAACTGAAAATCTGCAGTGCTATCCTGGTCTGGTAGCACTGTGCAGGCTGCAGTATGACCATGTGCAGTCGTGAGTCTATCCTGACTTTTGCGGAACTTTAGGACCACGGGAAGTAACTGTAAAATAAGAATAGACGAGTGAGTAACTTTTTGTTGAATGGAACTCTCCAAATTTCTAAACTCTGTATCTCTTTTTTTTTTTTTTTTTTTTTAATCTATTTTAAGCCACAACCAGAGCCAACAGAAATCTGCAGAGAAGCACTTACTGACTTCACTGAGTTTTGGCTCACCCCATCTAATGTAGAACTTCATCCTGTAAAATGGTCACTATCAATAATTCATGCGATGATACTTCATCTTCCCCTCATGTCATCTTTTGTTGTAATTACAGGTTCTAGAAACACAGGTAAGGATTTATTAGCTGGCAGCTCTCATATCAGCATATAACAGTGTTTCTCTGCAGAAAATCCAGTTACGTGCCCTGTTTCCCCCACAGCAGAGCCTCTCCTCCTTTTTCCTTCAGCCTTTATAAGATTTACTTTCCTTGTTTCTTCCTGTCTGCAAGGAGTAAACTTTGTTAGTTGATTGATTTATTGAACAAATGTAAACAATTGAAAATGTTTCTGGATCTGTATTATTTTAACATAAACAGATTACATTACATTAGTAGGCATTTACACTACTATAAATATAGATCATTCTATTCTAAAATATGTTCATTTAAGATTTCAAGTCAAGAATGTTTGTTCAAAATTAGCCTTGCTGATATAGTTTCTCTGTTTCATTCTCTTAGTGATATGTGCAGTATAGGACATCTCATGTCATACTGCTGTTTCATAAATGTTATGTTATAAACCTGCAGTGAAAATGAGATCATCAATAGATAGTCTCAGTGAGCAATATTTTTTATTACTCACTGAGTAATTAGTGGTACTATTTAGCTCCTATTTTACCAACCTATGTTGTCACACCGGGTGATACGGAAATTTGCTCTTTTTTTGAGATAATAATGAATCAATATACCAGCAGGTAGCTAGAAAATCTCTCATATTATTTAGTCCTGAGTCTCTGCTCGGTGGTCATTAAAGATTAAATTGTGTGTCTTGTTGCCCCATAAAAGTTTCATCTCTGGCATTTACGTTGAAGCCAGTCCTAAAGATTTAGTCTGTGGAAGAATCTTCCTGCAAAGTACTGAACCTTTCTTCAAAATGATAAGCAGTTAAGCACGTACATAGCCCAGAGTGCTAACACCCAACCAGAAGCTTTCAAGCTCAGATTAGACTCCCTACTTTTATCAAGGAAATAGGACATTTATCACATCCTGTCATAAATGTTTATGCACGGTTAATATTCAGATGGTGTCTATAAGTAAACTTTCACTAGTTGTAATAAAGCTTTTTTGCAGTACATCTAGACCAAACTAAGGTTACTTGCAGACACTCTGGTTTAACAGAAAAATGGTGCAGTGTACAGTTACGTGTTGGCACAACCCATACCTCCACTGAATGTCATTAAATAAGATGCATTCTGCTAAGATCATTTGGGTCTCTCCTATTCTGATAAAAGTAGCCTTTTCATCTTGCAGAAATTTCTTGTACCACAGTATCTGAGGACCGTGAAATGTCTCTTTGCAAAAGATAAATTATCCTCCATGTAACCAGAATAGAGACAAAAAAAAGCTGAGATCTAGGTCTAAAATGCAGTTCTGTCAGCAGAAACAGTTTAGAGGCCTAGAGTATTTAGTGTAATCTCAAATCCAGTTATTCAAAACTGCACTTTTGCCTTGTCCTTTGGTTTGATTTCTTTTTTTTTCTTTTCTTGTTTCTTTCACCTGTTTCTTTCTGGATGTATGTGCTAGGATGATGCCATCCTTCTTCACAGACCATCTTTTTCTGAATGTCCCTCCTGCTGTGCCTGGTAGATCTCATTACCCATGCAAAATGGAGCCTCTCTTATTGTCCATCCTGTCATCTCACGTGATTCAGGTATCTCAGCTCAGATACTTTCAACTTTTTCACAATTAGTTGTCTGCATAATGTTGTCGTACCATGCACTTGTGCTTATTGCATGTTGGTTGAATAGCTACCATTTACTTAGCATCCTTCTACAACCTAATACAAGGTCTGTCTTTTCTTCTACCAACCAGAAATCTCATGGACTTTTTCCTGTACATTCTGCTTCCTAAGTTTACTTGACATATTCTTATAATAGAAAGCTATTGTGAATACTCCGTTTCTAAGGGCTCTTAAGGTAAATTGTAACATCTGAAGAGCATTCTCATCATAGCTCTTTTTATAACTTTTGGTCTTTCTGGAAGTGTCCTGGCTACAAACAACTTACTAGTGGGTGCTCATGGCTTGATGGGATTGTGGACAGAAAACCTTAAAAATGTCTCTGTGGCTGATGTGAGACTTAGCTTTGTTATTTCAAACTCTTTCACTGCAGAGAAGTGCTAAGCCGAAAAACGAGGGAAGGTAAATGTTTGGTACTTTACAATGCTCTCCTCATTCATGACAAGGCAAATTCCATTTTCAAGGCAAAACCATGAGCTTTCAACTGCAGCCAGTGTGCAGAAAGTCATGCCTGTCCCTCCCAGTTTTGATCTTTGTATGTTTACTCACTGAGTGTCCTGGGCTAGAGCAGCCCTGGAAGTGAGACACGACTTCTTTGCCATTCAATTCCAAAGAATAAGAGTAATACTCTGAGGTATGTAGCTAAAGGTATAGCTAACTTAAGAGTCCTTAAGCAAACTACACTTGACTGTAACTCATGTTGACTACATGTTTCTTTTCTTTTTTTTTTTTTTAAATTGAAGAAACTTTCTAATGGACAGCATTAAAATCCATCCACTTTATTGTTTTACGTCTTAATGGATTTCCTTTTTATTCTTGGCTTCCTGTATTTTTCATAGAGTTGCTGATGGACCTGAAGTTCGAAAAGAAGAAAACAAGTCTTGGTCATATAATGCCTGGTCCTTTGTGAAGAAGCACATGCTTCCTTTGGTCAGTATCCAGTGACTTGTCAGTCAAGTATCTGGGGAAAAATGTCTACTCTTGTATTTTTCAGATCCTGATTTTTTATTTTTCTGACATCGGTGCTATTATTACTGCTTTGGCCATCATAAAGGAAAACAGCTCTGCACAGACTCCCTGCCACAGTACGCCAAGCAGCTCCTCTTGGAAACCACTTCTTTGTAATCTGCTTTTCTTAACAGGCCTTTTTAACCATTGGTTAAATTAGACTGAAATCTGGATTTCACTGTTTTCTCTGCAAGATTTTTCTGTGATCTGATCTCTATTAATTAGGCAGTGTTTTTTCTGGGATCTGTTTCCAAAAAGGTTTTTATACTCTTAGGTAGTGTTGCTGTCACAAACTGCCTCAGCTTTACTCCAGTCTCAGCTCTAGCCTGACTATCAAGTTCTTACGTTTTAAATAGAACATTATGTTTAATTGTGATAGGAAGCCAGACTTTCAGCAGTATAAACTGAGGATGCTCCAGTGCTGTATCAGTTTATTCCAGCTGAGGATCAGGTGACAAATATAACTAAAAATTCAAACAGATGCAGTGTAAGAACTTTATTATTTACTTATTTTTATTTTTGTAACTTGGAAAATACAGTAAATTCCTTGTGCCCTGTCATTCTTACCCTCAGCCCAAGGTCCTCAGTCCCTTCCTTTGAGGACCTCCACTCTCTCCAGCTGAAGATAAAACCAATCAACCAGATCAGTTTGACTGAGTGGTATAAACTCTAAGCTCCCAGGGAGCCATCTCAGAGATGGACCCTGAAAGTTATGTTCCACAACGGCTTCTGTTGTCCTTGGACAAGGCTTTTGTGACAGAGAGGAAATAACGAAACACATATGGTTCTGCTGTTCAGAACACCTCATGTGAATGAGGTGGGAGAAATCTTGTGCCTCCATGCCAAATACAGAGCAGTTTTGTGGTTCCTGTGCAGTGCTAATGAGGTCTGCCCCCCTTAACAAATCTGTTTACTTAGGCTACAGTAGCTTATGGGATATATCATGTGTTGTTCTCACACTCGTGATATGTATGTTTTCAGATCCACAACACCTCACACAGTAAACTTATACACAATAATATACAAACAATGCCTGGGAAAAATGACTGTGATATTATTTAATTTGAATATGCCTTTATGTTTAAACAACTTCACTGCCCATCAAGTTTAGACTCTCCATGGACTCAGACAGCCAGTTTCATTGTCTGCACGAATATCCACCAGCAGTTAAGTGCCAGGCATGGAATTAGAAAGCTTGCAAACTCAAAGCACCTGAATGCAGGCTTATAGACTTCTCTCTGGCTGAGCAGATGGAAAACAGGTAAACAGTTTGCTTCAGATTGAGTCATTAAATCAGCATATACAGGGGATAAGCAGGGAAAGCAAAAGGAAATGACAGATGAAGAAAACGTACAGTCACAACCTGTACTCTCTGTCTTAAAACCATGTAACTTGAAGAGGGCAATATTCTAAGACTGGGAAGAGAAGGATAAAAAAAAAAATTGAGTGTGTTGTATCTGTACAGATGCTAATATAGAGATGTTTAAGTTGGAGCTGTTTGAAGTCTGAAAGGCATTTACACCTAAATGAAGATGACATGCTGGTGCTTATGCTGGACTAGAAATTGGTCTTAAATGGTAGCTGTAGTCTTTTCATTGACTTCCTTGACCACTTGATTTCTGTGGCAAAAAGTATTAATTTGCTATGAATAAATGGAAAAGAGAAAAGAGCAAAGCATTGAAACACTCAAATGACAATTTGTGGAAATTGCTCTCCACTACTTTTTTAAGTGCTGTGCTAACTTCTGTCTGAATCCCAGGTCACAGTTCAAAGGTTCACATGAAGGAAGTTAATAACAGTCTTGTGATTCCTGGCAGCTACGTGTCCTTACACCAGTTTATACTAGCAAATTTGGTATGAAATTGGATATCACAGGAGGCCTCAGCAAGAGGGCCATGGATGGAAAAGACAGATTAAATGTGAGAGCTCCCTAGAAGGATGAATGCATACAGTTATGAACATGTTGGGTAAACTATTTCTATTATTAGATAAACCTTTCCGTTTTCAGGTCCAGTTTTGTAAATTCTCCATTCTATTTTTAAAAAGTTTATGGGACTCATAAATGTTTGGTACAGTTTTCCTGAAAAGTCTGCAAGATTTGTTTTAAAGGACCTTTTACTACTTCTCTTATTATCACTATTAGCTCATAGTACTTTCCTTATACACTAGTTTTTGTAAAATAGACCTGCATTTTTTTTAATATTATGAAAATAAGGAACAGCCCATGTAGCTGGTTATGCTACAGCTTAGCAAGGGAAAGATTAATGGAAATGACAGACCAGATGGAAAAACTTTTACTTTATAGACTGCTTTATCAAAGTTATTACTGATAATTTAAATGCATTTTCTTGAACATGACAAATTTAAATTAACAGTCAACAAAAATTAAGATATTGACATGAAAAGTGCAATATACAACTTGAAGACTATACTGTTCCTAGTAATTGCAAAACTGACAGTCAATCTATTAGCTTCCTTTTCCCTGAATATTGCAATATTCCATCTTCAAATTAAATTAGGTTCTACAACAAAGAAATCAACAAAACCAGGTCAAATTCCTTAAAGAATCACACATAAGTGCTTCCCAAATCCTGAAATCAGTCTCACAAAAGCGGGTGCAGAGGTACTGGAAAGATATGATAGCATGAATTAACCTGATACAATCTGATCCTGAGAGTTGTCACTGTATGATAGGATTTACTGATTTCGGTGCCTGAAGTATCAGATCTTCGTGAAGTTACATTATTGAAATCGTTGTCCAT
The DNA here is from genome assembly GCF_022539395.1 of Myiozetetes cayanensis. Lineage (NCBI taxonomy): Eukaryota > Metazoa > Chordata > Aves > Passeriformes > Tyrannidae > Myiozetetes > Myiozetetes cayanensis. The sequence continues at coordinate 45,826,080 of NW_026086604.1, forward strand.
GGAATGCTAGCAAGAATAACATTTTGGCTTGAAATGAGCAGCATCTTTTTGTTCATAAATAGATGAAGTAAGGGAGTTACATACCACCTCAGCACTTTCCTGATTTAAAAGTCCTTGTACACACAAGTGAATGCTGGAATTAAAATACCAGTTTGCTGAATTGGCTTAGAAATGCCTCTCAGATCTGTCACTATTTCTCTTCTTAAGAGTAGTCATCTAAATGTATATTGAAAGACAACTGGAATTACAATAATAAATTGCACTCAAAGTAACATTCAATTCATAATGTCCTAGCATTTTGCATGCAAAAGTTGGTAAGTACATAAGCAATGATCCACCTGAGACATGCTGTTGTTTTCATCTGTGGCTGTTCAAGTGTTTCACATGAGATGCGCAGTGCGATTCTCACTGAAAGAAGCAAGCCCATTTATTCAACCCTGAGTGCCTATAAAGGAGACAAAGAGCATCCAAAGTTGCAGGCAAGAGGCAGCCAAGGATTCTTTTAGGTCACAGGTAGTATAGCATGCTAGGAATGATTAATACTCCCTGGCAGGGGATGGGCATGCCCAGGCACTCCAGGACGTATCACTCTTGTTGGACAGGTACAAGCTGATGACACAAGCTGTTTTCAGTAGATACAGCAAGCTTGGAAAGTATCATATTGATTGTGTATCCTGTGTACCATGAATTTGCTTATGCATAGTGCACCCTGAAAAGGTCAGGTTCACCATGTCCCTGTAGAGGGTTGATGGAGCACACATACATGAAACCTATTGTAAACTGCAGTGGACAGGCTTAGGATCTCCAGAGAGTTTGCAGCTCAGCTGTAGGGGCTGCAGGACATCTGGCAAATACTGAGACTTCCCAGATTCTTACTGGATGAGAGAACACACACAGGGCAAGGAGAAGAGACTGTGGCACAAGGCTTTGGATAATTTTCAGTCAGGAGTGGGGAGCCAACGTGGCTGTGTAGAGATACCTGAGCTAGCTGTGGTGGTAGTAGCTCAACACAGGCTGTCTACATTTGCAAGTAGTGCAGCCTAACAGGAGTGAATCTGTAGAGCAAACAGCTGGTGCTGAACACCTGAATTCTATTTTGTATCCATTTAACATTGAGTTTGAGTGTTTGTTCTTAATTCAGATTAGCTCTCTTTCAATCCCAGGACATGAATGCCTGTTTGCAGCTGCAGTCCACTGAGTCTGCTCCTGGAGAAATTCTTTGAGGTTAGTTCAAAATGGATCCAGTTTGCATAGTACAAGGTTCTTCCACAATAAGAAAAGAGCACAGCAAAGAAAGACAATCGGGAGAGTCACTTCAGCTGTGTACTCCTCACCCAGACTAGAACTGTAATGTGGATGTCCCCAGAGAAGTCAGCATGAACTGATTTAGCAATCCAAGCAGTTGGATTTGTTGGTCTATGCAGACGTCCATGCTGGCACAGCAGAACTGCTGGTGGTGTCTGAGCTTGCCAGCTCAGTTCACTCCACAGTGCATTGCAGGCTTTAACCAAGATCAAGAGTGATTTTAGCAACATAAAGAGTCCAAAGGTCGGGAAAGAGAAAAAAGTTTTAGAGCTGCTCTCTTACTGTGTGCTGGTATTGAATCTTGCTGATAAAAACTGATGTGCAAAAACCTTAGGTTGATGGTTTCAAAAGTAGTCTTTGTCCTGGTGTCAGCATTTTGAGTTATAAGGCAAGAGAATGTAAGGAAGCCAAACTGAGAAGCCATTTTTGAAGATTTCAGCACAAAAGACTTGCCTAAGCCCACACAGGAGGTCATAGGCAGAAACATACAACAGTCTTGTAAGAGGCAGTGATTCAGGATTTTGAAATCATGCAGAAAGAACTAGAGTATTATGGAGGATTTATACCTTTAGTAAAATAGAAATAGAATTTGCTGTTCAGAGTTTGTAGTTGAAACAGATGAAGATTGCTCCATTTTACATTTTAAATTGCCTTTTGTTTTTAATCTTTGGATAAAGTAGTTTATTTCTGAAAAAACATACAAACCTATTTACATTTTAAAAAATATTTAAATAACTAAATGCTAATGGAAGCAAATGTCTGAGGAAAGAAGACAATGTAGATACAGCTGAAATCAATAATATTATACTAAGATCTCCCCCATTTGCAAAACTTCAGAAAAAAAAGTAAGTTACAATCAGAGAATAAATGTCACAGGCTCTCATTGATGATCTTTATACAGGTGATATTGAAAGCAAATGAATTGACACTATTGACATATGGCCATATGGGAAATGAGAAAAGGTAGCACAGAAACATATTTGTCAATGCAGTATCTCCTGAGTTACACAGATGCAGTTGTGTGACACACCCTGCAGTAAAGAGCTCTGGAGTCTAGAACATGGCAGTCAAATTTAGCAAGTTCTCGAGATGGGGGCAGAATCTCACGTCAGAGTTTGCTGAAGTTACAAAACATACACTGATCATCTTATCTGCTGAAATATATCTGTTTCCATACACAGCAAGCAAAATTACATTACTCTTCACTCACATTTCTAAATGGATATTTGTTTGTTGATGGCCATTTTTTACAGCAAATAGAAATTAATGTTGTCTTTGCGTAAAGACTTGTAGGTGTTTGGATCAAGAGCTCCAAATGAATGTTCTGGCTAATCCAAAATTTGGCTACTTCTTTTAGTCTTCCATATATTGATGTGCCTTAACTGTTCTGGCTTATGTGACATTTGTCTGTGACTTAAACAGTATGGTTGGCTCACCTTTTAAAGGCAATACTTTAATTTGCTCCTGCAAGTCATCTTAGGTTGCCTTTAGATTTGTACAGGACAACGTGATTCAGGATATTTGAAATAATCACTGTGCTGAAATACTGGGCGATAGGAATCCAGCCTGCTGCCCTGCAGATGAATTCTACCTAACAGGTAACAAATCCCAACCAATTCAAGTACCTTGCAACCTCAAGTATTCTGCCAAGAATCAAAAATAAGGGAGATGTGGGTAACATCACCACATAGCCCTAAAATACCATATTCCCACAGCTCGTAGCAGGCACTGAGTTTGCAAGGCATCAGGGCTGAGCCTTGTCAGGTTTGCTCTCTTCAACCTTTTCTTGACCTCCCTCAACTTCGTTTTACACGGCTTAGCTCTAAGAGCGATTCTTCTAATTGAAATTAGAATTAGTTTGGTTGTAATGGGGACCAGTGAAGAAAGTGTCAGATGTAAAAGCATGTTAGCAAACATATAAACTCATGTTATGCAGATCCTAGGGGGAAGAAGAAGCCATTAACATGAACATCATATTCCCTGCAGTGACCAACCCCAGATGCTGACAGCTCACCATAACATCACAAAGCACCACCATCAGAAAGAAACCACCAACTTCGGGACCTAGTAGAGCACGGGAAAGGTGAGGATAATATCAGGAAAAGGAGTAAAAACTAGAAAGTGTGTATAGATTTTAACTGTAGTATTATTAATAATACCTGTCTTTTCTGTATGGACTTCTTTTTCTGCAATAATTGTATCTACTCTAGTAACTGTTCTTGTGTTAGACTGTTAAGATTCAGTTGTACTAATTATAAATTCTTGGTTTTATATATATGAGATGTGTTTCCTCTTTGCCCATAAACAAGATTTTGAGTGTAACAATAGAGAGAGATCAAAAAACAGAGTTTCTAAATGCTTTCTGGGATAAACTTTCAAAGGATCCCCAAAAAAGAACATACCTTATATATACATTTCTGTATTCAACAGTTCTGACAACTTATTGCACCTGAATTAAACAAACAAACAAACAGAAAACCACAAAAAACAAACAGAAAAATCACAGGAGACCATGTGCAACAGAAAATAAGTGCAGTTTCAGATTTTGTAGGGAAATTATAAAGGCACTTCAAAATTTTTCCCTCAACATCCAAAATACAGACACAAAAACCCTGTACTGCTTTAGTCTCCTTTTTTGTTGTTCATCCAGAGAATTCTTTGTTTTTCCTTTGTCAAAAAATCTAATATTTTGGCTCATGAATGTGACAAATTTGGCATGTTATTCACAATAGATTGAATAAATACAGAGATTTTCGAAGGGTGAAGTAGGGAGTGTGTACAGATCAGTAATATTTTTCTCTGCCAGTGGGCAAGCAACTCTATGCAATTGGATCAGAGCAAAGAAGACTCTTAACTGCGTAATCTACTCAGTTTATTCAGTATTTTCAAGTTTAAGAAGTAATCAGAATGATCATCCATGTTTGAATCATCTACTCAGTAATTAAAGTGAGGTTCACACCAGGCCATGCATTCTGAGATGAGTTTGTGCTATTAGCAGCTTTCATCTGCTTGCCTGCCGTTTGTTTTACTGTATGCACAGATGAATATTGCCTCAGGAAAAAGATCTGCAGAAAATCCTTCACTTGCAGATTTGTTGAATAAACTATTTGGATCTCAGCGCAAGTATTTGCTCTCAGTGCACGCGCATAATTTTCCCGTGAATGGGATTTATGTGTGCACATCAAAAGAGCAAAATCCCTAAGGGCTCAGTTTAAACCAACAATAGCAAAGAAATTCAGGAATCTCCCACCAGAGCATGCCCTGCTTTGCCTATTTTATAGCACGCAGACTTTGAATGAAATCTGCGGCAGCCAGGCAAAACAGGACATGCATTGGCTTCATGGTTGTTCATTTCTGAAGGCTTAAAGTTAAGCTCTTAAGAACTCACTGGCTTCCTAATGAGAGCACATCACCCATGGGAGATAGTGTTGGTGATAACTGGATGCATGCAAGGTGAAGGAGTGCTCACCCCCACATGCCTGTGTTGGCCGCAGCGCGGGTGTACTCACAACCATACCTCTTAACAGGTTCTTCCTAGAGATGAAGGGAAAAGGCCGCGAAGTACAAAGGAGGTGCTGGGGAGGTGGCATTAGCTCTGTGATGAAGCTGGGGCTTGGGTAAGGGTGCCTGGGTTTTGGACCATTTCTGTGCTATTTCTAAGTCGCAGAGGCCTGATCTGTATGTCTGAACAGTGCAGTGGGACCGCCACTGTGGGGGCTGGCTTCTTAGGATGCTGCTGCAGCAGCAGGGGGGTAATAATACTCACTCTACTACAACTAATAACAACAACAACAACAATAATAATACCACCAATAACAACAGAATAAAATTCTATGTAACTATATGAAATTATATGCTAAAAAATAATTAATTTTATCCGACTATTTTCTAATTTTATATTCTTAAAGATGATAATAATATTAATCCCAAGTACTCTCCTCCCGCACAAAAAAAAAAAAAAAAAAAAAAAAAGAGAGAACCTCTAAAGGGTAATAATAATAGCTAGAAGCCCCTGAGCAGAAAGTGATGCGGAGGGAGGCGCCGGCCCCGCCCCGGCCCCGCGCAGCCCCGGGCGCGGAGCGGTGCGGACCGAGCTGCGCGGGCCGGAGCGGAGCGGGGCGGAGGCGGAGCGCGGCGATGTGCAGGATGTCGTTCAAGGTGAGCCGGGCGCCGGGGAGAGGGGCGGGGGAATGCGCCTTTGGGTTCCCGCTTTGCGCTTGCCGTGCCGGCAGCCCGTGAAGTGCTCCGTCATATTCATGGATTTGGGGATTGATTTAATTTTTTTTTTAATTTTTTTTTTTTTTTTTAGGAAAAATGCGGGTGGTTTAGGGCGGAGGGAAAGAAGAGCAGCGTCCTTCCCGGGCTGTGGGGTGCTCCGGGAGTGCTGCGGTGGCAGCTGGTAGAGCGGACGCTTTCCGCAGCTGACAGCCCCAAAAGGGTGCGTGGCTTGTGTTACATAAACTGCGAGACTCCGTGGAGCTTAAAGCCGGCTTTAGGATGGCCAGGCTCCGTGCTGTGTGTTTTGGTGCAGTCAGGAGCCTCCTCTTCACTTTTCCAGCCGTCTCCGGTGGTGCTGGTTGTGTAATAGTTAGGAGGCAGCCTTTATCCGTGCTCTTCCTTTCAGGCTGTGGTGGCCACTGAAGCCAGGCTGGTTCATTCCCTTTGCTGGCTCCAGTTCCTGTCACTTTTTGTACTTCTTCCATCCAAACCCATACAAGAGCTGTCATTTCAAAAGATCGTCTGAAATACGTTTTTTAATCGGAAAACAGGATTAAAAAGATCATTTGGCAAAGAAGGAAGCAAGCAGCAATTAACTAATTATGTTAACATAACATTTATGATGGATGTACATCATCTCCTTAGTTATGCACTTTCTGGATGCTGTGCTTGCCCTCTCTCTTATTGATCAGCAGCTCAGTGCCAGTCCTTTGCCATATTGTTTGTGTAGCATTACTTTATTTGAAGGATTATTCCCTGTACCTGCCTCTCACTCCTGTCATCTCCCCCATGAAGTGTCAGTGCTTCAGTGGCACCATGTCAGTTCAGTGGTGGTGTAGCGGGTAGTTTCCACCTCCAGTTATAGCCCCGGCAGGCAGGAGAATACCTTTGTTCACAGTGCAGCTCAGCTTTACACTTGGTGGTGAAATCACAGAGTCATGCAATGGTTTGTCTTGGAAGGGACCTTAGAGATCATCTCGTTCCAATCCCCCTGCCATGGGCAGGGACACATCGCACTAGACTAGGTTGCTCAAAGCCTCATCCAACCCAGCTTTGGACACTTTTAGGAATGGGGCAGCCACAACTTCTCTAGGCAACCTGTTCCAGTGCCTCACTATCCTCACAATAAAGAATTTATTTTTATCTAAACCTACCCTCTTCCAGTTTAAAGCCATTTCCCCTTGTGCTGTAAAGGGCACTACATACCCTTATGAAAAGCTGGGGGCCCTGGAGATGAACACAGTACTCCAAGTGTGGTCTCACCAGAGCAGAATAGAGGGAACTGCATTCCTCAGCCTGCTGGTCACACTTCTTTTAGTGTAGCCCAAGACACACTTGGCTTTCTGGACTGCATTCTCTGGGGTTTATCCTGATTTTTGTCCTGCAGTGGTCTCATATCTCCATTTTTTTCTTAGTCTTACTCTTTTCTGTCCCTCCATTCTGTCTCTGTGAGTTTTTTTTCCACCTTCATTTCTCAAAAGCATCCACTCTAACAGATGTTAGCTTCATGTTCCTGGTGGTGCCAGCCCTGTCTTCTTGCTTTCTTCTCCTTTTTTTTTTTCCTCCTTGTTTTTTTCTCCCATCCTTCAGGTCTTATTTTCTGTTATGTCTCTGTGAGCTTCTATTCTGTGCCCTATTTCTCACTTTGTATCTCCTCAAGTACTTCTGTTCAAGGTGGCTGACTGCTTTGCTGCCCCTCTGGAGAGTTGCAACCCCCAGCTCCCTCTGCTTAATCTCTCTTTTCTGTGTCTTTTTGCTTTGCATTTTTTCTTTTCCTCAGAAAACTGTATTTTGCTTTGTTCCCTACTATCCCTGTTTGCCGTTGTCTATTCGTGTTTTCCATCTTCTTATTCTACTTACCCATGATGTACCATTTATCTTTCTTTCTTGCTGTCCATATACATGACTACTCTCTCTTCTTCTACCAGCTTTTGCCTGTGTAACCAACATTTATATCTTGAATGACCTTTCTTTTTTATCAGGATCCTTCATGTAAGATGTATTGCTGTCTAATGAGGTACTCTTTGCTCCTAGGTCCCACTAACCTTTTCCATTATATCATGCTTAAACCTGATTTTCAATTCTCCTTAGAATTTACCACTCAATTCCTCCTTTCCATTAGGACTGGCTTGGAAACTAAGAAAGAAAACAGAATTTGCTTGTATTTTGACAGTAAAAGGAACACACCACTGCCAGGGCTAGTGTTCTCTTTCTCCTCTCTTTTCTTTCTTTCTTTGCCTACTGCCTCTTTTCTTTCATCTGCAAGACTCCTGTTTAAGAACTGCGCTCCTCCTCCTCAGCTGTTACCCCAGTGTCACCTGCTTTTTCCCTAAAAACAGCAAGTCAAAGGTAGCCCAGGTACTGGTGGTCATAGCATTTAAATGATATTTTCCCCCTCAATATTCCTAAAATGACACATATACAGGCACAATTTATTTTTTCCTGTATCCCTGCACAGAAATGGTCTTGTCAGATTTGTAATATATATATTTTCCTCTAGGCCATTTTTGAATAAGTATTTTTTCTAATGTCAATACAGCATGAATATAATGCCAGCTTTTCATCTATGGGCTCTTGTAAAAGCACACAATCAAAATTAATAGAACAACCAGAGTTTGAAATAAAGCTTTAGAGAACTTGATGAAGTGAAGGAAATTTTGTCGTAAGAGTTGCTGATGCTGGAGCAAATGACATAATGAAACAAGCTATTTTCACCAAAGCTATTAGCTAATCACTTTTTCAGACATTTATTACGTTCTGTTCCCAGACTGTCAGTACTGAGGATCAGTTGTTTACTTTAAAGATGCTTTGGGAGCAGACTGGCTTTATAATAAGAATTATGTGAAAATTTTATCCAGTTAATCTTTTGAAATTCAACATCACCTCTCCCTAAGAAGTACTTGATGAGAACAAGGTTGAGTTCATAGCTGAACAACAGCAGTCACATCCTGCAGTTTAAAACCCATTTATTGCTCAAAAATTACTCAATTATTTGGATTATTAATCCAGAAGTAATGTCTTACGTTGTGCCTATCAGTGATGTCAGTACTGTTGATACCACCTGAAAATGAAGAGCACAGAGGTATAAATCCTTGTTTGAAAGCAGAAGAAATTGCCGCATGGCACTCAATGGGGCTATTCTTGATCATCTGAATGATTTTGCACTTTCCATTCACTTTAGGAGGTAAAATAACTCAGATTTGTAATTGCTTTTTTTTTAATCTAATCACTGGATGGTTGATGGTGTGAGTGTGCTGTATACTCTACTTTTATACAAGGAATCCCCAGCAATGCCGGAGCATGAGGAGTAGTAGAAGTACTGGTAGCAGTCATTGCAAATTGGGTTGAAAGGACCACTGGGAAAAGCCTGGTTTTTGTGTCCTTGACGCACTGGAGAGTTCTTCCATTCCTTGGGCCTGATCCAAAGCACGAGGACAACTTTGCTGAAGAGCCACTGTAGGAACTATGGGGGGGAAGGGGGTGGGGAAAGAGGTAGGAATTTATGACTCATAAGGCTAAAGACTTTGGACTTCTATTTCCAGCCCAAGGTAACACTGGACACTTAGTTCTTTTCTCTCCTCATGTGAACTGATGAAAGCAGGTAAGGAGTTCCTAAATATTGATTCCAGTTCCTGCCTACCTGACCAATGGAGGTGGTGGTGGTGTATGGTATGAATAATAAAATGCAGTCTGCTACTGTGCCCTTGTAGTGAAAACTGGGCTGGATTAAATAAATCTTTCCCTTTATGAATATATTGCCATACCCCAAAGCTTTCTAAAACTTTAAGGGATAGACTGAGAAAATAAAAGGTAAAGAATTTGATTTTCCATTCTGTAAAGGTCTAAATATAATTCTTTTGCAACAGCTTTCCACTGAATATCACAGTGATACAACCAGTAAGACAATATCCCAAACTGCCAGCTCTATAAATAAGTAATAAATATCTGTCTAATAAATCAGAGGAAAAAGGGCAACATGGGCCACTGTGTGTTTGGGTCAATTGTTTGCATTTACATAAAATTTTAGTGGTTGTAAGGCTAAAGATAGGAAGACACTACAGCTTTACCTGCAAGGAGAGTATAAACTGCAAGCTCTTCTTTGATCAACATTATCTACAGATTCTCGAGGGAAATCCATGAGCTGTGAAGGGGAGATCAGAATTTAACTAATTGGGCATGCCAAAATATTCAGACTTCTGCCCCATGTGTGCTGGTACAAGAAATATTGCTATCAATTTATAGGAAGTGACTTATAATTTATTGAACTGTTGGAACGTCTCTCGTCTCAAACAGCTGCCAATTTTCAAACCTATGAATATCAAAAATGCGTTCCATGGAAAGTGCTCAGTGCAATGGACCTGAGGTAGATTGAGATTCATGATTGGTCTTGTGTCTGCTGGTTTCTGCAAAGTTTATTATCTATGTGTCAGTGAAGAGAGCAATTTAAGCTCTACTGTGTATGTGCATTTTAAGTATCAACCGTAAAACCATTAAATCCTGATTCTCTACCACACTACATGTGCGCATTGACATTTAGACAAGGAGAAGTGTCTGTTACATTTCTGAAGCTGAGTGATTGACTTTTATATCCACTCTGCACTCTCTTATCATGAAGACAGGACTCACTGGAAAGCAAGGCCCCTGGGTATTTTTGACTCTGTTTTTGGTATAAGTGACTATCAGTGAAGTGATGCTTTACTGCACTGTTGGTGGCTTGGGGCCTTAATAAAAAATCAGCAGCATGAGCCTTCTCTAGGATATGTATCATTGCCATCACAGTGTTGTTTCCCCCCGTCACAGATCAGATAAGGAGGTTAAGAGCAAAGCCCATGGCTTTTTTTATTGCCCTCTTCCTATGCTGGGGCAGTGACAATTTGCCCTACCCAGGAGAATTCATACTGTGGCATTGTTTCAAAGAATAAGAAAGCCTCAAAAGAGTATTATATTACTTTTCCTTTGTTCAGCAGTGGCCTGTGATAGCTAGTTTTCAGAGTTTCTTAATTTTGCCTTACACGTTGCCTTGCATACCTAGTAAATGAATCCAAAAGTCTATAAACAGCCAGATTTTAGCCTTTTTTCTAGCATAACCCAGGAGATATCACACATGCCCACAGTTACAGGGTGTTAATTCCAGGGAGGAGGCAGACCAAGCAGTCTAGGAAACACATGAGCAATACTTTTCCTGTACTGGAAGTTTATATACAGAAAAGAAGGAGATGACAGAAAGCTAACCTGAAACCCAGGAGGATGTCCTGCAGCAGGACATGTCAGCAGGATGCTTCAGCCTAACTGTGGCCAACCCCACCACGGAAGCAGACAATACAGGCACCAGATAGTATGCTGTTTTCTATGTTGTCTCCCTGTGGTCTAGTATCATCATCTCTCATTACAGAGCAATCTAAGAGATGTAGGCTGCCATGGACACAGGAAAGACTTGAAACAACATGAGGTAGCACAGGAAGACTGATCTCTTTAATTGCACAAAGAAATTAGATTAGCTTCCTTTCTGTGCTCTGGGCTTGAAAGAACAGCATGCTAAGCTGAAACTTGCCTTGCTTGAACGCAGAATGTGTGCAACATGTATATTTGTCCAATGTATCTTCGAAAATGGTTTATTTCTGCTTTTTTTCTTTTTTGTTTTCCTTTTCTTCCTCTTTTTTCACCAGAAAGAAACACCACTTGCCAATGCCGCATTTTGGGCTGCGAGAAAAGGAAACCTGGCTCTCCTCCAGCTGCTGCTGAACAGTGGGCGAGTAGATGTGGACTGCAAAGACAGTGTATGCACACAATGAACCTACACCCACAGCACTGATTTTGCATCACTTCCCTTAGTCCACTGTGCAGAGGGTGTAGTAGGAATCTAACATGAGATATCTGAGAGTCTTGAGGCATTTAAGGATGATTTAAAACCTTCTCTTGTCAGGAAGCAAGTTTGAAACTTAAGATGATGATTGACATCAGTGGCAAGGGGTTAAGAATTTGCCAGCGTTCAAAAATGTGTCTTACACAGTTATTTGTGGTGCTGACATTTAAAACACAGATCCTAGCACCTCGGGCTTCTCTTTGCAAAGAGATGTCATTGTAGTAATAGATCACAGTGAAGAGTTGGCTCAATTAAGCCCAGGTAGCAATGATTCTGTCAGCTAGCAGAACTCCTCATAATTAGAAGAACTGGTGGCCTGCTAAATTATTCCTCCTTCCCCTCCAGTATCTCTGTATGGGATGATGTCAGGGCATCAACATGAAGGCCCGAGATTGCTAAGCAAAGAGGAGCCCAGACACGTGACACATAGATTTCATGGGCATTTCCTTACTGTAATTGACATGGGTTGAAGTTAGTTTTGAGATTAGAAATGGGTTGATAACACAGATAACGAGAATGTCTTTCTATTCTGCCCATAAGATCTGGTGAGATAATTGATTGTGCTAAGCTATGTCAAAGAGCAGGAGAAAACGGAGGTGGGAAGTTCCAGGTTTCTTTCACTTGGCGTGGGGACTGACTGACATGACAGGATTAGTGCCATTTCAAGCCTGAAACATGAACCTGCCACAGCTTCTCTCACTTTGAATGCCCTCAAAGTGCAAGAGATTTTTTAAGCACATTGACTTTAACCTATCTTTTCATTTTCATTTCATTTTTGCCCTGTAGGCAAGAATTTGTCCTACAGCATTTCTGGAGCTGGTGTTATGAGTGTCCTTCTGCCAGAGAGGGAAGGATATTCAGATGGAGGCTTGAAGTCAACAGGACAGAGATCAATTGAAAAAAATGAGGTCTACTACTGCTCATTTTTTCTCAAAAGAAGGCTAACTTTGGTCAAGAATTTTCACACTGCACTGCATTATTAGTTGTATCAGAAATACACATTTTCTAGATCTAAATTATTTTTGTACAATTAAGACAGCATGCTTCTTTTTTGCAATGTCACCCATTTCTTCTTTAACTTGAAGTGATATGTGTGAATGCTTTAGAAGGATGAGTTTCATTCTTATATGCATATGGTTTTTGCATATTGTCCATACGCTGCACGCATATAACCTCAATCTTACGTGGTTCACTGGAACAGTGACCTTATAGTATTCTGAGGGAACATATTTCTGGACAGAAAGTTCTCTCTTATAATGTGAAGAGTCACAGAATGAGTTTGCTCTGATTGTTTGAATAGGGAATTAATGTTCGAATCATCCAGCCCCTACTCCTGACTATGACTCAGAATAAGTGACTCAGCTGAGTCACTCAGCTCCTGTGTCTAGGGTTATTCTTCTGGAAATGATGCAAAGATCTTTGGGATTCTGTGATTAAAAAAACTCTGTGTATAAAAAAACACATTCTTTTTATTCTTGTGGCACTTACTGTGGGGCAATAAGGCAAAGTAATTTTACACATATCTGTTGAACAGTCAGGCCTTAACGCTGCAGGCAAGTATGTGATGTTTTTGCTCAAACACCTGCTAATTGCTCATTTCCAAAGTATTCTTGATAGCAAGTTTAAAACGATAGCAAGTTTTTCAATGACCGTAAGCTTCCTTCAGGTTTTCAGAAGAGGTGCTGTCTCTTCCAGACAGCCTGATTCATTGATGTAGGTGTCTGTTGAAGGTACTGACTTGTTTTTCCTTACCCCCAGCTTGGCACAACAGCTCTGATGGTGGCATCTTACTATGGCCACATAGATTGTGTGCGGGAATTGGTGTTGCAAGGAGCAGATATCAATCTGCAGAGAGAGGTAGGAGAAGTTCTGCATTCAAACAGGGCTTGATTAAGTGTCTGTTTATTACAAATAATAAAAGAGTGTTGTCTGTGGCTTTTTGCCAGTTGCTTCTTTGTCACTTGCTGTGCAGTGCATGTGTTCCAGGGTCTGTTCTCCTGAGGGCATCAGGGAATCAGATATCTGGAGTTTATAATAGAAAATGAGGTGCCAGAGGTACATTTAAAAGTAACTTATCAAGTATTTTCAGCACATATGGTTGGTAAGGGTCAGTTACATCTGAGATGTAACCACACACCCCCTCACACCACAGGTTATGCCATTTATTTGCAGTTTTAGTTATTGGCACAATAATAATTTCCAGCTCTCTGGATGGGATAAATGATAAGTCCTTTATCTTTTGATTTGCAGCCTGGTCGTTAAAATTGAGTAGATGCCATTGCTAGCACAGGGGTTATTTTTACTTGGTGTGCTTTGGAGTTTCTGCCTCAGTCTGAGACAACTCACCTCTAACAATCACACAGCTTGATCACCCATACCCTTCCCTGCATCTCTGCTTTGCATTCAAGGCATCTCTTGCACCATGACATGCTTGCTTGTGGAAGGGACATCAGCGACTGGTTTTGGGAAACTTTCGCTCATGGTCCGTGCAAATGGTTGTAAGGAGTACTTGCAGTCACTCTGGTCTGCGTGTTGGCTACACGGAGCAGAATTGCTCTGGGACAACCACAGTTGTACTGGTCCTAAGAGCAGTTTAGGGAGGGCGTGCAGGCACATGGGGTGGCAGCATGCAGTTGCAGGACAGCGGTATCCTGGTTGCTCTAACAATACAAACCAGTGTTTCTTACTTTCCTTGGTTACCTGGAACTAGACCATTAATCTCATGCTGACATCTGCAAGTTACTGAGTCAGTGAATGCCATGGTTGATGATATAAGTGTCTTTGCACTTACTGGCCTAAACTTGCTCTAACCATGATTGTCAGTGTCTTTCAGTGGGGTCCTGTTCTAACAAAACATGTATTTAAACATGTGCCTTCCCCCAGGTAAATATTGCTTGGAAAGCAGCTACAAAAGAAAAAGTTGAGAACAGTTTTATGGAGCTGCTCATGAGTATCGCTCAGGACATACTGATTCAATAAGCCAACAAAAAGAGAAACACAGAAAGCCTCCAAAATCACTCTGTTGCAGAAAGGGAGCGAAACAGATGAAGTTTAAGCCCAAAAGACCAATTGTTCTGCAACTAAATCCACATAGTCAAACCAGTGCTCTTATGCTCTGAAGTTGTAGTGAAGTTTGGGGAAGTGAGTGCCCCATAAATGTGGCTCCAGGAGAGCGGGTTCTGAAATGGTCTAAAGGGGCCATGTGCTATTGTAAAGGCTGTGGGCACTGGGGTGAATTTCATGTATAGCTCCCCTTTTCCTGCACCTTCTACATCGGATGAGAGAGCCCAAAGTCAGGAAACCCCGCATGTCTTTTCTTTCTCTCTTTCTCCCTTCCTTCCTTTTTTTCTTCTTTCAGTCCAGCCACTAAAAGCTTACATAGTCATTTCTGGGGTCCTGATTTGCTCATGTGACAGTATGTTACACAACTTGTATAAAATATGGGATTTAGTTCTTCTTGGATTTTACTCAAATGTATAATGCTGGACAGATTTCCCAGTGCAATGGGAAGAAGACTGAGTTAAAGATACCTAGTGTCCTCTGGAGTCCTCAAAATCATCATTCAGCTGATATTCAACTGACTGAGCTCAGTACTTTTTACTTTGAAATGTATACTCAGTCATTATTTGAATATGTATTAATTAAAGTGTATTTTATGTTTGGAGTTTAATACATTTTTCTCTTACAGTCAGGTGCAACTCCTCTGTTCTTTGCTGCACAACAAGGCCACAACGATGTAGTGAAGTTTCTCTTCTCATTTGGAGCCTCCACTGAATTTAAGAATAAAGTAAGAGGATGGGTCTATTTTTGCATGCTGATACATTCTGACAATCAAGGCTGGTTTTTTTCATATTCGCATGAAACATGACAAGACAGTGGTAAGATGATAAAAGGATTTCCTCACTTGAACATTTTCTGAGTAATATGCATAATGCAATACATTGTAAAAATATTAACTTGCAACTAGTTTTTACTACCTAGACTTAATGGCATAAGTTGATCAAAGATCTGTCCTTAATAGTGATATCAGTCTTTCCTCTTAAGCCATCCTCCAATGCAAGATCAAAGGGTCTTTTTGTACATGTTAGATAGGATCCCAATTTAGGTGTTTATGTTTTTCACTTGCACAGACTGATATTCCATCTGCATTGGGATATCTCTGCATACCCCCATAGGCTTCAGTCCTCCCTAAATTCCCATTTATCCATCTGTAACAAGAAGATGAAACACACCTCAGAGCTTTTATTTCTTTGTTCAGGCAGACCCTTTTTCAGCATCTTAGAATAGTCAAAAGCACAGGCAGCAGAGCCCAAGTTCATCACCGCTTATGGGGTCAACAGCAACAGGAGCAGCAGTTCATCATTGACAGCAGTACATCAGCTCAGTTTCTTTGCCCAAGGCAGTACCAGCACTTCTGCCTTCAGCAAACAGAATCAAAAGCAACATATTTTAGTTAAATATACGTGTCCTTGATGTACTAGCCACATCTTGAAACATTCCCATAAGCTGGGGAGGACACTTGCCAGTCATTTACCTTGCAACCCATAGCATTGTGTTTGAAGAAGGAATAGTTCTTTGCCTCACAGTACCCAATTTTTCAAGATACTCTACTCTGTGATTTGAATGATTCCCTCAATCCATACCTGCTTTCTGCAGTCCCTGGAAATATAGGCTCTAACTACAAAGGAAATTGATGGAACATCAGAAACTCAGTTCTTTATGCTCCAGGGGCTAAAAATCTCTACAGTTTTGATGACAGAGTCCACACATGCCCTTAAAGTAGTATTCCAGTACCCCAGGGAGCTATAGTTGTGGTGAGAAGCTCTCTGACCACAGCAGCAATCAGTAATAAAAACATGAATGAAATTGTAGCTGTTTAACACAACAGCGAGTGCAGCTGTGGAACTTGGCAATGCAGGAGGTTACAATGTTAAATACAGTAGCGGGATTTTAAAGTGCTGGATAGTCTCATGTGGGACGGATTTATTGGGTAAAGCTGCACATTAAAAAAACATCACTTCTCTGACTTTTATTTCAGGATATGGGTGAGGGTTAGCAAGATTCAGAAAGGGTGTCTTCCCTTGCATTCAGCTGGGAAGTCAGAGGCTCAATACCTTGTTCTGTCTAGAGGGACAATTACATTTTCACTGAATCTTTCCACAGACTGTAAACTAGGAGTTTGTGAAGAGGCCAAGAGTTGATCCAGAAGATGAACAGCAGGCTTGAAATTGTCTGATCCTTCATGACAATATATGATCTTTTATGAAACATGGAAAATATAATGATGTAAGACACTAGGGCAGATAAAAGGGGGAAAAGATCTAGATTAAAAAGAAATATTTCTGCATTCAGCTGCTCCAAATGACTTCCATCTTCAGACAAATGCAAATTTAGGCTCTTCTGTTGCTCACCTTGAAACTTTGCCCCCAGCCTCCCTTTTCCTCCCAGCCTCTTCTTCTGAATCCAGACCTGACTTGACTCATATGCCAGTCCTAAGTATCTTTTAAGCTGCAGGTTGCTCTTCCTCTCCAGACCACAGCTTTCTGCCACTTCCACACAAGCTGATCATAAGAAAACACCAGCTCCCAATGGACATAGCATGAGAAACTGGTGTGTGATGTGCATGTGAGGCTCTTTTTCAGTAGCATCACCCAACATGCCTGTCCAAGTACTTCATCCTTCTTCAAGAGGTGTATCAGTCACTTCAGCACTCACAAGCTATAGTGCCTGAAAAGGCTCTCAGAAGCTGAACAAAGGATAGATGAGTTACTATGAACTTGTGCCAGATGGAAGTGATATGTTTAAAAAGTTGAGGTTGACTATCATGTCCATGCCCTCTTTGCTGTGAGGATCTGCTCTCTCTGGACAGTAGTAGTATGAGGGCTTTGCTAAATGCACCATTAACGCTGGGACCTATCCTAGAAATTTCCATGTTCATTCTTTCACTCATTCCTTGCTTGGATACTGCAGCTCTTTTGAAATGAAGATCTAGACACAGGAATCCAAATGTTTACAGCTTCCAATTTGGACTTTGGTAACCCAGTGAATTTTTAGACTGAGACTGCGTGAGAAACTAACTACTTTGTGCAGCAGTGTGCACTTGAGCACGAGGCATCAGTGAGATGTAGTACATTGACAGTGCACATCTTCCATTGACCTGCTAGTAAGTTTTGTATCAGTCCAATTTTCTGATTCAGTAATGTGGTTTTCATAGCCTGGAATTATTCCATTGTTCTCTTAACAGGTGACCAAGGTAACAGGCTCCTCCATCCCTCCCAAACCCCAGAAACAAAATATGCCTTTTCAGGTTAGAGATAAGGCAGTTTCAGACTAAGACACTCAGTTGGGAGCAGCACTGGAAAAGGTATGGTGGATCCTGGCTGTTTTAAAAGGACACTGCAAAACTGATCAATTTGCAAAGAATATATATAAATGAAGACATGGAATTAACACAAGAAAAAGAAAATTGAATGTATCTTAGGAAACAGAGACTTTAAAGCAAAGAAATGAAAAGCCCAACATCTTTTCATGCACTTATCTGTAAATTGTAATTGCTACTTTTCTTACTCATATACAAGAGTGCTGGAGAACTGTCTTAATACAGGCATGCAATTCTTGTTACCCCTTGTGTCATTAGAGTTGATATTTGCTATGGCAGGCAAAGCAAGCATTCTAACACAGTGTAATAAAATAATTAGCAATAAAAGCTGATGTTATAAAGAGAATGGATAGTACTACTGAAGGTTAATTATTATATATTATATATATATATTAGTCAGTAATATTATTCTGCATTGTCCCAGTCTGACATCCATAAAAGTATGTAACATAGATTGAAACTTTTTTTCTTTTATTCTGATACATGTTATAAGCATGTGGATTCTTAAAAGGGTTTGCATGGTGGCATGTTTTCTGAGCACTACTGCAGGTCAAGGGGTATGTCAGAGGCTATTTTTCAGCAGGTAGTGATTGCAGAAGATCAGTTCCCCTCCCCTGTAGCATATTTCAGAGATGGTAAAACAGCATTCTAAGCTACTTTCAGGCGATGATGATAGGCAAAGGAAGGGTAGGCAAATAGACAGAGTGGCCTTACTGGGTGCTGCTGTTTCAGTTGCTTACACTGGAGATTGGCAGCTGCTGTAATGTGCTGTCAGTGGGGAGGACAGACTCTGGGTGTAAGAAAAATGATTTCTGGGGATCAATTGCAGAGGTAGCTGAGACAACTGGCTCCTATCTGAGCTGGAAGGGTTCGCCACGCAGGAGTAATAGAAGCTTCATTGTGCCAGGAAAACAGGATATGAGGGTGAAATGAACTCAAGGCCACGTGCTTTCTCTCAGAGGCTGCACCAACAGCCTCCTGCCCACTGCAGAAAGGCAAGTGCCCCAGGAGTGCCTCAGAGCTTGCTCACGTGTCCAGCTCCCACTTGCTGCACTGCTCAGAGTTTCCAAGAGGCTTGCCAGTACCAAAGATGCTGCTTCAGCTTTTTACTTGTTTCAGCTGAAGCCAAAAAGGAAAGAGGGAATCACATGGCTACTCTGTAATTTCCTTTTTTTTTTTTTTTCCCCTCATAACTTATCTGCTTTCCTTATGGTCTGTAAAATGTTGGGGTCTCCAGCAACAGCTTTCTGGAGTAAAGTGTAAGAGAAAGCCAGATGGAAGCTCAGTAGGGGTGATAAGGGGGCTGAGTTTTCTCCTTCTAAGAAACAATGGACCTTTACACTGTTTGACAATTCCTTGATTTAACTAAGTGCTGTCTTACCACATGGTCAGTGGAAAAGATTCCTGCCCCCAACTTCCCTTTCTTACAGAGATCTATATCTGCTTTTTCACAGTGGTACCCCCAACTCAGAGCATGCAAAGGAATCCCTGTCCCTTCTGTTGAATGTATTCAGCTTCATACTTCAGATGTGCAGTAGAGCAGGTCTTTGAGCTCAGTTGTCCTCCTGATCAGGGACCAAATCTCTGAGCCAAGGAGATCTTACCCAGTTCTTTCTGACCTCAGTAAATATTTGATTCAAAGTGGACAGATGGAACTGGGGACCACCCAATGGTTGTTTGGTTTTTTTCTGACCTGTGGACTCTGATCAGGCTGATCTAGGAAAACTTAGTCACTCTAATCTGAAAGATCCAAATGGTGTATTTTGGAATTGTGTTATTCTTTAAAAAAAAAAAAAGTCTGTTTAAAACTGTTCACTGGACTGAACTAAACACTAGATCAGGATCCCCATTTTGAGTCACTTAGACATCTCTTGGGAGGTAGTGTTGCCCTTCTTAAACCCCAAGCTGTCACATCTCCCAGGGTGGGATCACACATTTGGATTCCAAGCTGGGCTTTAGCTCTGCCATGCTAATTGTGGTTAGCTTTGCAGGCCTGTCTTTTATTTGGGACCTGTCAGTTGGTTCCCGACAGAAATAAAGTTAATAACCAATCAATCTTCTAAAAATAAGAGGAGTTTGTTGAGAATGCAAAAATTTTAGAAAACAGAAAGTCAGATCATAAAGTAATAAACAAATTTTTCCCATATGCAACTCACTGAGCACGCCTATTTACTCTCCACACAGGAAATCTCAACATTTTTAAGGTTTCTAAAACTCATCCTTCCCTGCCTCTCCACAGAGAACCTCCAATCTGGATATCATATTTTCTCTTCTTAATTCACTAACCTTTCTCTCTCAATTTCCTTTTGGGGGGAAGCGCCTTTAAAAATGTCTGGGGGTTTTTTAATATTCCTTTGATCTACTAAGTCACCACTCGAGTGAAGTGGCTTTCGGCTGGTTGGAGACAGGAAACAGGTTTCACAAAGCTATTAGCTTTTCCATTGTCTTTTAAGTGTGTATAAGGTGTTTTTTAATCCAGGAACAATAGTGATTGGTTTAGTGTTTTGTTTCAGCAGTTCCTATTAAATTACAGTAATTTAATTTGGCATGAATGTCTAATATCTCATTGTATCTAAAGAGAAACTTAACTCCACTGACCTGAAATTGCACACTGTATTTACTCAAATAACCCAGAATTAATAAGCAATCCTTAGACTGTCACACAACAGCCTCACATCTGTGATTTCTCTGACACTCAAGCATTCTTTGATTTCAAAATCGTAGGGAGGAAGGGTAAATATGAGGTTTGGAGAATGGCTATAAACAGTGCCTGTGGGTTGTTTCAGTCGTGTCAGAGCTTGAGTTTTCATGGGGCTAATATAGCCATTAAATAGCACCACTGATTAATAAATTTGATTGGCACTTCCCATTATAAAAGATCCGTTTAAGCCATTCAAGCTGTAACTACTTTTGTGGATATCTGTCTATGTGGAAAATTTCAGACAAAACCTTGGAGCTGTTTCAGGGAACAAGTCTGAGGGAAAACACAGTCTTGTGGCCACATTAATAACAGCTCTAGAAAACATTTATCTGAAATACTTTAGATAGCTTATCTTGTGGAGGAGAGGCTGGAGACTGGGAGAAGGCAGGGGAGGAGAGAAAAGATCTGTCGTGTGGATGTTTTGGGCTGTGCATCATCTTTGCGTGATGGCACGGTTCCGTCCCAGGCAGAAGAACTTCCTCTTCATATCAGTGTCAGAAATACTGGTAATTTTTGAGTGGGTCACAGCGCACTTAAGATGGCAAGACCTATGTTTGCTATCTCATTTGTTTCGGAGCTGGTTCGGAGTCAATTGCCAGCAACACTGAGGAGCTTCAGTTCTCAGATGTCTCCCAAGGGAGTGTCTCTTACAAGAAGGATTTGATGCATGTGCCTAGGTCTCCCTTTAGTGGTGATGTGCAGCAACTATAACTGCCTGGGATTGGTCCTACCTGCAGGGGTTGTTTCTTAAGCAGAGGTAACAAGGTGATGGGTTTGGTCCAATTCAGACCTCTACAATTAGCTAGCATACTTTAAAATGCTTCCGCCTTTCCCCCTACTTGCCTTCAGTCCAAAAATCCAAATTAGAAGCAAGACACAACAGGGCACAAGGTTCTGACCAAAGAAGAGCAAGGGACTGGAGGTGCTTGGAGTTGTGAAGGGAACAAAGCTTCTAGTGGCAAGGTAGAAGACGAAATAAAAAAACCCAGAATTTTCTTTGCTCCTATCCCTCCCTAAAAAAAAGTCAGCAGAAAAATAATGACAGAGCCAAGTTTAAAGATTTTATGTGGTGAGACTTGGTAGTAAAATTATGAAAGATTCAGTAGCTAGTCACTACAAAACTGCTGTGAGCCAGATTCTGAAAAGCCTTAAAGCCTTTGGCATGTGCCCTCTCACCTGGCCGTACCCATTCTTTGCTCTTTTACAGGATGGAGGTACAGCTCTCCTGGCTGCCTGTCAGTACGGGCACGCAAAAGTAGTGGAAACTCTGTTGAAGCACGGCGCCAACATTCACGATCAGCTCTACGTGAGTTATTCGACACACATAATATTGACAACGATGGTGGTGGAACAAATGTGCTGTTGGTTGGACAACAGCAGACACTTTGGCTCCAGCACAGAGAGGCGTTTGCCAAATGTTGCGGTTTTATAGTACTCCGCTCTTCTAAGATGTGAATTTTGTTAACTGTCTGCTTTTCATGATGCAGAGAGAAGTAGCACAAAATCACAAAAGATGCTTGGCTGCCTTTTGGTTTGGTATCTGTATGGAGGATATGTACTAAATCTGGATCAGACTTATGCTATCCATCAGCTTTGAACAAAACATCATGTCATGTTCTACCATGATCTGTAGAAGAGTAAATAGCTATGAAGCCTCTGATGTACTATAGACATCATTTTTTTGCCAGAAAGAGTGGTAAAAGTTAAAATCCTTAAATGTCTTCAAAGTATTTTTTTAAAGTATTAGTTAAAATTATGTTAGTTGGTGTTTGTGAATCTCCAGTTTGCCAGTGTTTTGGTCAAAGAATGGTTAAAATGGCTGAACTGATGTTATTTAGTTGACTTTTCAGAAAGTTGGATTGAGCCAGTGAAGCTCTGGATTTAATTTGCTCCAACAGAGACACAGATAAGTCGAACTTTTCAGCGTTCAACAGAAACCAGTGGCGGCTTTTCCCTCTGCGTCCCACCACTCTTTCCTACCCCAGGGCACTCAAGACTGACAAAGAGGAAGTTGTTCCCCTGAGATATACGAGTTTTTTCAGCTGTTTCCACTGGCTCTGGATCTGCAGGATGCTGTTGCACTCTCAGTTCCCAGCTGAGGGGCTGCTGACTGCAGAAGCCACCAGTGCACTGGGGGCTGTGCATGGTCATAATGGGGGTCCCCACCTTGGTTCTGTCCTCACCCTGTATTTATAAAGAAGGCTGTTCCTCCCTTTTTGCTGTGCCAATAGCAATTGTCTTTCTAATCTGAGGGCAGTGATTCATGCCTCTGTACGGTAATCCCAGGGGTTGCCACTCAGTTTAAAAATAGACGTGCTGCCACACCTGCAGACACTTACCCAGAGGTGCAGGCAGTAAAATAACTTCCTTGTTGTCTCTCCTGGAAATGAGCAATATTTGCAATTGGATTTGGAAATGTATTTTTATTGCTCACAGACATTGGGCAAAGCCATTCAGAAGGAGCTGCTTAAGAAAACAAGAACATGATCTCTTGAAAATAAGCGTTTTGTGGGACATGGCCAAGCTGCATTTTGCAAAGTGGTATCTGGATGGCAGTTTCACTGGCAGGCAGCCAAATGAGAGGGATTTCCAGCACATGCCTTTGGATACTCGTCCCCAAAACCACTGAGATCTATGTTTTAGTCTGAAATAGACTCAGGTGAGGGGTCAAGAGGGCAGAAGACAAGAGAATACCCTAATTAAATAGTATTTTTTGCAGAAATATGTTATAGCCTCAAGGCAGCTTTCTCATTGCAGTATCAATTCAAACCAAATAGGTGTCAGGGAATGCAAGATTCTCCATCTTGATTGATGCTATAATAAAGAGCTTTTTTAATATCACACAACCTTGTTTACTTTTTAAATTGAAGTGTTCTCGCTATATCTGTCTCTGGGGGAAGCCTGCAAAGGCTGTGATACCATCACCCTTTTTCTCACATAGCAACCAGAGAGAACAGCCCCTCAGAGAGCCCAGGGGTGTGCATTTATAGTGCCAGCAGACACCTCTTTTGTTTACCAGGACATTTGTCTTGAAATCAGTGTCAGACACTCTAAATTTAGTCCCTGGAGCATTATATTCAGTTCATGCTTCACCAAGTCTGTGCTGAGTTTTGCGGGAAGAGGAGTAGCTAAGCACTCTTTCTGCAGACAACAGCATTCGGTCCCAATATAGTGACATACCAACGAGGTCAACAACAGGTTTTCACTAAAATGCCCTATATTTTGTGATAAGCATCTGCCTGATTTGGCGTGAGATGTGTACTTGCACATCTGAGATGCAATGAGGGGGCTCATTCACGTCTCTATTTAAACTAAGAGAGTCTCACCTTCTGGGAAAACCTGCCTGGGCACGCTCTGTGCTGAGTGCTGTGGATATAGGATGGGTAAACACCTGTTCCACCCTCAGATTTCTACTTCTACTTGGTTGGATGGATTATCATCAAAAAAACTTAATGAAATACGACTTTTAAATTTTCTTCCCAAGGGAGAAGTTTCTGTGAAGTCAAATTCTGAGAATGTCAGCACATGAAAGGCATGTTGAAGAAAAATAAAACCCTGTAGTTGTTCACAATTTGTTCTTTCACAAGCTTTTTGCAGGAAAATTCTGGTTTCTAATAGGTCTATGAAATACTTTTAGATTGCTATATGACAGGTGAAGTCTCTTCTACAAGCTGTTGCAGAGCAGTGGCATGGTAGTTGCTCGGGTAGCACAAGAGTATGGCACAGCCTTTACTTCTTCAGCCTCAGGAGCAGAGTTCAGTGTTGGGGTCTCCAGTCTTGCAAAGTACTTGAACATGTTTTCACCATGTGTCTGCATAGCAGAACACTTTGCATGAGCATATAAAAGTTAAATGAACCTATATTGCTATACAGGAAGTAATTTCTAGTTGTGTCGGTCAGTGCTTCAATGAACTAGACTCTTAGTACTCCAGACCAAGGATTTAAAGGTCAGTTTGGTACATGATGGAAGCCAGTGCTTGTACATACTGAATGAAAATGTTACCATAGTTTATTATGAACTATGGATGTTGGTAATTATTTCTTGAGCATGGCTTTGTATGTGCTGTTACGCAGCACGCTGACTTAAGAATGAGAACTTGATTCAGTTTGATTTGGTTTCATGTAGAAAAATGGCATCGTTTCAACACAGTGTAAGATGGATGTGTTTGTTCTTAGGATGGAGCTTCTGCAATTTTCCTGGCGGCACAAGGAGGCTATCTGGATGTCATCCGACTGCTGCTTTCTTCAGGAGCAAAGGTTAACCAGCCACGGCAGGTATGCTCAATACCTCAGGGCAGAACTGGGTTCTAATTTTTTTACAGTTATAGAAAATTAGGTTCCCATGGGGGTGTTTCACAAGAAGGCAGTTTGTGGCTGTGCCCGCATTCTGTGTTTTAATTCAGATTGGTAATGTGATTTTGATGTGACTTTCTCAGTCATTTCTACTTGCATGAGAACTAGATCATTTTTTGGAAGAAATGAAACAGAAAGCTCTGTTCCAGGTCTGCACCAGTTGTGTTTACACCCTATGAGTCACCATCCCTAGAGGTATTTAAAAGACATGTAGATGTGGCACTTGGGGACATGGTTTAGTGGTAGACTTGGCACTGCTGGGTTAATGATTGGAGTCAATGATCCTAGAGGGCTTTTCTAGCCTAAATGACTCTATGATTCTAAAACAGATCAAACCACTGACTGTTCATTTGAACAGCTTTGAACAGCATGCACATTTTGGCCAGGAACTAAACTAAATCACAACAAAGCTGTATATAATGTTGATATAAGAGCCTTGCACTACCTTTTGCAACTACTGACCATTTGTGTGGTACCATGTTACTTGTGAAGGTCTACACAGCCTACCACATCCGTGAGTTCTTTTGGAAATCCTTTGGAAAGCTTTTGAAAATCGTGAATTTTAGGGGGAGTATATTGTTATCTATATATTGAAATCACCAGGCCTTCAGTACTGTGGCTTTGGTGTCAAAGTTGATCTTTGACAAAAGCTTTTATTTTTAGTTTTACTTTTTTGTTTGTTTGTTCTACTTTGTCATCCCTATGCACTCTGAAACTCGAGCATGAGTGTTACCTTCATCTCTGGAAGTTCTTGAAACATGTGGAAAGCCTTTCTCCCCATTTCCAGCTTGATTACTCTAGTGGACCCAATCCTGCAAACACATATGACCAGCGGCAGCCGTAAACATGAAATTAGCTCCTTTGCAAGCAACAGGGCTGTTGTTTGATCATCAAATGATATATCTGAACTAAATTTGTGGCTGGTTCAGATGTCCCTGCTAGGGGTTTAAGGGCTAGATCCACCGTGCATCACTGGATGATGGTATTAGGTGAGAGTTCAAGAGGCTTTCTAGGTGTGAAACTAACCATGGGATAGGTAAGCATGCATGGTGTACAGAGACATATATAGAAGTTCTCCTAATTTCCAAAAAAGGGTTTCATAATTATTTAGCTGTTTTTTGACTCTAAAATCAGCGCCTAAACAGCCAGATGTGGCAGTTGCACAGCTAGCTTTACAACCCAGCACGTAGAAATGTTTGGTTAGAGACAGGGCTTCTCAGGAATCTCTACCTACTTTGAGAGAGCCTCCACTGTGGTCGGCTGAAACCCTGCAGGCAAGGTAGCTGTCCTGGGTCTTCACTGCACATTTGAAATTGATGGGATAAGGTCGTGTCCTCGCAGTCAGTCATGTATGTCTGCCAGGTGGCTGTGATCACTGACTGCAGCAAGTGAAAAATCAGCAGGCAAGAGCAAATGAACGTGAAAACTCTAATAACAGTGGACAACGTGGCATGCAACAAGCTTTGCCAGGTATTTTCAGTATTTCCTTTCATCTACACTGAAAGCCTGACAAATCATAGCTTGCCAACAGAGACTGATCTATATGTGACTTTTGCTGCATCTGTAGGTGTCTGTGTACAGTCCTGGCTGGGGTGTAAGGAACAGAATTAGTATTTTAAGTGCCCAAATTAAAGTGGTTTTCTTTCTGTTCCTACCCCCACCTCCCAGCACCAGAGCTGTGCTGGCAGCTGCTCCCTGGATCGATGCATTAGCTGTTCCTAGGTTGCCTTCACACTGTCTCCCAGGAAAAAGATTAAGAAATGTTAAGGCCTGTTAATTAACACAGTCTAAAAGCTCAGTGTAGAAGGAAAGACCAAGGTATGCATTCATGCCTTTTGAGTCATTCAAAATAGAGCTGCTGAGCGTCAGATTTAGCTGAACCATGTTGCCATAAAAACTGCATTCTGCTAACTGTAATTATCATGCGCCAGCTAATTCTTTCTGACACTATTTTTTTAGCTCTCTAATCCAATTTCTACAACATAATGTTTCACGAGGCATTTTTAAACCTTAGTTGAGGCAAATACTTGTCTCTGTGTGACTGTTCCTCCTGGCTCCTCTGTTTCATCTCCAGCAGGACAGGCTTACTTTGCTTCAGGGTACCTCCGATCCCTGCTAAGATTATGCCTGGATAAGTGCGTGGCATTTGTATTTGGGCCCGCTGTAATCTGAAACATTTCCTTAACAAATGGAAATTTTTTACTGTTTAATTAGTCAAGTAATGGTTGGATGGATCTAAGTCTCTTTCTTACTAACAAACCAATTGGTACTTTGTTCGAAGGTGGCATGTTGGTCATGAGGAATGTAGCTCTAGATGGGGCAGTTTTGATGCCAGATGACTCTCACTGTCTGTTACAAGCTGCACTGCTCTCACTGTGGTAGGAAACTTCCAGGCAACATTACCTCAAATACAGGACTGCAGACTGCCAGGTGTGAGTTTATGCTTCTCTTTCCTCATGGTGTCGAGCTTTTTCTCTCTACCTTGAGAATTTGGAGGCCTAATTCATGTTCCTGAGCACATGCATCTGCCTTGTATGTCTTCTCCTGCTGCAGTGGTACCAGTTCCCCTTCAGTTTGGTGTCCCACCTCCCGCATCCCACAGCGTTGCTCAAGACACCATGGAGCATTTCAGATGGTGCTGGCTGTCTATGTGCAGGCCCTTTAGCTCAGCTCTCAGAAGACCAAATAGTGAAGCTTCCTGGAAAGTTTTGTTCCTGGTAATGTGATTTCTCTTAGGTTTTAGTTGCCTTCTGTTCTTTCCAATATTGAGGAGCAGGGCAGGAATTCTTTTGTCATCTTTTTGTCTAGACAGAGCTGGGCGCAGTGTCTGACGCCTGGTGCAGGAGTGGCTTCTACGCTTCTCCAACTCAAAAAACAAAGCTATAAGATTCTTTGCCAGTGAATTTCATGCTGTTTTGGCAGCCTGTGTCCCAGCAGGCTTTAGTCTGTCTGGCTAAGCAGATTCAAAATAATCTGAAAAATAATGCTTTTCTTCTTACCACGTGATATGCAATTACACTTACATGTAAGCCAGTAAACCTATATAGAGCAGACTTCAGGCAAAAAAGCAATTTGCTAATAGCAAATATGTGCTAATATTTGCTAATAGCAAATTAGGTGTAGTGGTGCAAATGGACTGACTGACACAGCAGTGGAGGAGATGACACTGAGTAGCCTGAGACTAGGGGGTCTGTGCCCCTGGAAGCCCCTACTGGTAATTCGAGGGGTCTTTCACCTCCCACCCTACTCTGGCCTCTTCTAAAACTTCAAGCCATATGCAAAAGTTGAGATTTAAAGCTGCAAAGCAAAGTCATTAGTTAATGGATAAGAGAAAGAGGATCAGGAAAATTTCAGTCAGGATATCTTTGGAACTGCTGGCTGCTAGATGTAATAAGGTGTAGTCCATATATACTAGCTTGTAGTCAAATATGGAAAAAAACCCCAATTTACAAACATATTGGGTGTTTAATATTGTTCTAGGAATGTAATAGTATGGAGTCTGCTGGGTGGGCAGAGGGACAAGGAAAGGAAAGTAGTGTTTGGACTTTCTTCCTGACCCATCTCCAGTCTTTATTGTCTGTTTACACATGAATTCTCGTGTGACCTCTTAGTAAAATGTAATATCTCTTTTGCACCATTCACCAACATGAAAATGGACAGAAGCTCATCTATGCTGTATAAATATTATACATACTTGCATAAACCTGCATGTTAGATGCTGTTTGCTCAAAAGGAAGACAATTACCATAGTCAATGTGAGCTTACCATCAATTTTAGAATCCTTCTTCTCTTCAGGCTAAGTCTTCCAAGACAGCCAATCTTTCTCATAATGTATTTTTGCTTCTAGCCTATAACTGAGACACCAAGGATGATGTCTAACAGCAATACTATTTAAGGACAGTTAATGGTAGCAGTGATGTTACCCAACACTTGTATTTCCTTCTGCTCCTTTTCATTTATACCTGAAAATAAGAGTTGTTCTTACAAACTTCACTGTGAGTAAAAAAAAGCTGCTATATTCCCCGTGCTGAGCTTGTGTTTGTATTTCTTGTGTAAATACACAAGTGGATTTGCACAACATCAGTTCTTCGTATAGATTAAATTGTAGGTGGCTCTCAGATATTTTCCAAATTTTAAAGGCTTTTCCAGTGTCCTTATTGCTATTTTCTAGAGCCCTCTGGTGGAGGGAGATTAGAAAAATATGAAGTGTCAGCTTACTGGTAGGGAAAACACTATAAATTGAAGAGGACAGTTTTTGTCATTGCAGTAATATCACACATGCTGTATACAACACAGCCTTTGTTATTTTTGAATCACAAAGAACACTCATAGCAATAACAGGATATATACTAGAATGAGGTCAATCACTAATTTCAAAGAGTTCATTTATAGAGAAATTATGCATGAGTGGGCAAAGATCCTGTTCCTGACTATTTGAGAATATTAAAGATCAGAGGATGTGCCTTTGCTCTTTCTCAGAATCAGAAAAAGAAAAGCCTAGAACATTATATCAAAGGAAGAAATAACTTTTCTGTTTCCTCAAAAAGATTAAGTCTAGCCCATAGAAAGCAGAAAACTGGTACTACAGTGGTTTTTTGGATTGCATGAGCCAAGTCAGTTGGCACTGAGAAGAGAGATCGCTTCTTTGATCAAGGTGGAAATATTTTATTTAAAGTAAAAAGTTGATTTCTTCTGAAACTTCTCATTAAGACTCTTTTGGAAGCCTTTTGTCTTCCATTTTCAGGCCAAGTCTTCAGGCTGCTAAGGGTGGTGAGGGGAACTGGCAAGCGCTGAAGGCAAAAGCAGACACCCTGCAATGTGAGGCCTCACTTTTATGTTAAAGTCCAAACAGGCAAAGCCTTTTGTTAAAGGCCCACAAGAATCAGTTTGGCACCACATAACTGCTGGAGTTCTCCTGTAGTCTCAATCAGGCCATTTAGAAGCAAAAGGAGAAGAAGACACAAAACTAAATTCTAATTACAGTGAGAAATACTTGCAGTGCTTCAATTCGCTTTTGCCTTTGAGACGAAAATCCATCACAAAGTTAGCTTATTCTGAAAGTGCATTTCATTTTTTAGGGGTTTATGCTCAAATAATGCTGACATAGGACAATTTTTCCAAACCACATTGCTTCATGCTGGATTGTTTGGTAATTGCTTTGTTTTCTAGTGGAGCTCTTGAAGATAAAATTTGTAAAATACTCCCCATCACTGTAAGGCAGGACATTTTTACCAGATTCCCTGAGGGTGTATAATGTAACCTTATATTGGAAGTTGATGATCATCTTGCATTGCTCCCTAGCTTCTTTAAACAACTTTCACTCCCTATGTACGGATAGCCAGCTGCAGAATCTGCCTGTGCATGCTGAGGTTTGTCTGTATCTTCTGTCACATCCAACCACCTAGAGTTTTAAGGACACAGGATACCTTTAGTCTTTGTGTTTCAAACTTACCCGTATATTTTAAGCACAGCAGGTGCCTGACTGGGTTTTAACTGTTCGCACAACAGTGCACATTTCCGTCCAACTATGCAAAAGAAAACAGGTAAGGTTGGCTCTACTCCACGAACTGAAGCAGTTCTAACTTGATACACCAACTTCCCAAGTGTTTTTGGACACAGCTCTGAATATATCTCCCTGTAATGCAGGGTTTCATTGAGTGATTGAAGCACATCCATTCCAGGAGGCTTGGGCAGTAAAGTATCAGAGAGCCCAGGACGTCGAGGTGAAACCATTAGCAGTCTTATTTTGCTTGCAGGATGGGACAGCTCCCTTGTGGATCGCCTCACAGATGGGTCACAGTGAAGTGGTGCGAGTCATGCTGCTCCGCGGTGCTGAGCGAGACGCTGCGAGGGATGTGAGTAGCGCCTCTTCCTGCACTCTGTCTGCAGCTTAATGCCCCCTAGCTTTTTCAGGGACTAGAGCTCTGACTGTCTGGAGGCCTGGTGTCCCCAGAGTCCTTCCTGTTTGCCAGGCTGAAAAGTCCCACCGTGGGTTTCCTTTTTCCTGCTGTGTCTGGGACACCTTCCCGGGGGTACCTTCTGGAACAGGGAAATGGAAATGTCCACATAGATAAGAGACAAAGGCGATGGATATATGGCGTCACTGGTTCATTTTCCCCCAAAGTTTTCACCTGCCAGAGGAACAATCCTCCAGGTGCCCTAAAACCAGCAGCACGTGCTGTGGAGGTGCCTCCTCAAAGACAATGAGCAAAGGAGATCTTCCTCTCAGAGGCGTGGGCAAGAGCTGGCATTTCCCTCCAGCCAAGGGGAATGCAGGTAAAGCATCCATATCAGCTGAACTGACCTCCTCTCTCTTTTAAGGATGGTACGACTGCTCTACTGAAGGCTGCCATTAAGGGATACAACAATGTGATAGAAGAGCTGCTGAAATTCTCTCCCACACTTGGCCTGCTTAAGGTTAGTAGTGAAACACACAGATTTTTAGACAGAATCTCAAGAAGGAAAAGGGTCTGATGAAAGATGTGGCATTTTTGACTGTGCTAGTGGAAGACCATAGGAGCTCGAGCCCAAAAAAAGGCAAGAGAAAAAGGAAATTACCTTATTTAGCCTTTAATGCCACACATAAATGAATCTTTTCAAACAAATCTGGGAATTTAATTTTTGGAATGAGGAAGCGCATTGTCTCATAGAATGAGACAAAAATCCTGCTTTTTGTCACCTGATTTTATTTCTAATGTAAATTAATTGCTCTTGACAGTGCAATTTTTAGCATTATACTCAGCCCTCTATTGCATTTAGTCAGCAAAATAGTGTCCTAAGAAATATGTTGTGAGCAGATTCTCTACTTGATTTTGTTTTTCTCTGAATTCATAAAGTGACTTGAAAAATAACATATTTGGAAGCTACTTTTTAGTGACTGACCTAATTTTATGTGTCTCTGAGTCACATACTTTGATAGCCTCTGTGCATGCAACAGATTGGCAATTTTGATGTTCTTGATAATGTAGGTGTTAATTACAAGTATGAAATATCTTCCACAGTTATTTGAACTGTCAGTTTGCAACCACAAAGAAAAGGCCAGCCATAAAAAAACCCACCATTCAGCTGTCTGACACTGAGGCCATTAATCATCAGAAAAAGAAGATAAAATGCACAGATGGTTTCCATTACTGCTTGCGCTTCTGTTTCACTTGCTAATGACTGATTTTGCCAGGCAGAAGCAAGTGCTGTGTTCATTTCACCTCTAATCTATTGACAAGGGTAATTTTTAAAAGGAAATATTGCTGTGGTAAAGTGAACTTGACTCCTATTTTTATTAAAGCATTTAAAATCACCTCCTCCATAGCCCCCTAACCTGCCAGCACCCTGTATAAATCAGACACTAGGCCTTTGATGGCCTAATCTCTTCTGTGTTACTTCTCTCTCATTCATAGGTTTGTTCTTTACAAACATTTGTGTTTCAATGCCTTTTGCTTTCTTCCCATGTCTGGTACCTCCATTGGTATTTCCAGAACGGGACCTCTGCTCTCCACGCAGCCGTCCTGAGCGGCAACGTGAGGACAGTGGCACTGCTCCTTGAGGCAGGAGCGGACCCATGCCTGAGGAACAAGGTATGTCCTGGCACACCATCCCAGGTGAGGAGCAAGTGGGGATGGCTGAGCAGTGGAGCTGTGTGTGCCTTGGAGGTGTGGGCAGCCCATGTTTTTGTGTTGCTCCGTGGTTGCCTCTTGATCCTCTCCTGAAGCACCACCATTTAGTCCATTCATTTCTGTATACAGTGCCCCTGGTGATGCTGGTTCTAGAGAATTTACGTCAGTCTGAGAATCAGATTGACTCACTCACTAGAACACCACAGATTAAATTGTTAACTATAACTAGTCATGCGCTAACTAGGTTGCATTTTAGGGAAACAGTAATCTGTTACTGTTTTGATAAGTCATAAGTTATATTCACATCTCCATACTGATGTATAAGGAGGATGTTTCTGCAGAAAGACAAATGTGCATCTAGGTACCTTTGATGAGAAAATTTGGTTAGAATTCAGGGCATTGCTAATACAAAAAAAACCTCCTCCAAAATTATGTGCATCTTTCCCATATCTTACTGTAAAGCTTTTAGTTTACTTAATTAGTTTTGCATTATTTTTACAATGGCAACTTATCTGTACAATACTTGTCTTGATTTTATTCTGTAAAGTGTTTTAACTTTAACTTTACATCTGTGATAATTTCAGTGAAAGTGTTTTCCTCTGACATGTGTTTCTGAACTGTTTGCTGATAGCGTTTGATATATAGCTGGGTTTGTTAAGCTGTGAATGTATGGTTTAGTGTTAAGATCAGTGTTAAGATGGTCCAGTTTATGAGTGAGTGAATGAAAGCTTATATTAAAAGTAATCAGGCACATGCTTTCTAAATATTTTGCACATTTAATATATCTGTGGCTGTTAATTTCTGTATTATTCCACTTGATGGCAGCAGAGTTAACACCATTCACACAGTAGTCTTCATTTGGTTTGATTGGTTTGATACTATAATTTTGGTTTGATACTATAATCCAAACAATGTATGAGATTTTTCTGCTGCTGGTAGTGATTTGCAGCAGCAGGGTGTGTAGTATTAGATAAAGTCCATGGCTGTAAACTCTCCTACTGACTATTTAAATTTTTTTATTAAGTAACGTGCAATTTGGCACAACAGAGTATATCTGAAGGACAGAATTACTGATTTTCAGAAGTAGCTTTGTTATAAATGCTTTATGTTACCAAAATTGTATTTGATAAATTAAGAAGAAAGCCCACCCAAACTCATACTCTATTACTAATCTTACAGCATAGCAGTACTATTTCATAGCCATTAAAGTCTTCCCTTAGATTTTTATGGACTTAGTACATAAAGACCTGCCTCATCTCCCCCCAAAAAATCAGCAGCTATACTCATTGTTACTAATGTGGCAGAAGCATAGGGAGCCCAAGGGATACCATTTAGCCTGGACAGTCAGCACAAAATAAGCTGATCACTCAAGTTCCATGCCGGGATTATTTTGAAGACTTAAGTGAGACTTGCACATGAAAGACAATTTCTTAAGGTACCTTCAGCAGTAGTGGAGACAACACTGGAAAACATCACATCATTATAATGCCCAGTTCCATCTTCTTTAGAGTTTAATGCTTATAACCCACATCTGGGAAATACTCTTTCACTTCTGCTAACCATAAAGTTTTTTGGTTTTGTTCCAGGCAAATGAACTGCCAGCAGAACTAACAAAAAATGAACGCATCCTCCGACTCCTCCGTGCAAAGGAAAAGCAAAGGAAAAGCTAATGCAGCCCTGTAGCAAATGCAGTTTGACAGAGACGTGCCCTGACCACGGCAGCATGACAGTAAACCTAGGCTACCCGAGAAGGGCTTGTTGGAACAGTTTGCAGAACTGATTAGCCTCTCCGGTACATGCTCCCTGAATGCACGATGCCCTTGCCACAGGGTCACCATGGGCTAAGGCCTCCGCCCAGCATCGCTGGACGCAGGACTGTGACGAGAGCAGGGTGGGTCCAGGAGCTGCGTTTGCACCGCAGCCCTGCCTGTGCTCCAGGATCCCACCACTCCCAGCACCACCGTTTGCTCCTCCACGCCTGCAGCGCACGCATCCCCACACAGGCGAGCACTCCTGCCGTATCAGACACGCATCCCCATGGCCACATACCCGTAACAGGTGCCTGGGGATGCATGTGTGGGTTGGGCGCACCCGGCTCTTGTGCCAGAAGGGTGCCCCAATTCTTGCAGCTGTTTGGATTCAGATGGTCCTGGCACAGCCCCATGGTGCTTCTGCCCTCCCTTTGGCGACAGTACTAGCTCAGATCATTCCTCTCTACCTCCAAGTGCCACGCGAGGCTAGAGGTGAGATCCTGCCTCAACATCACAGCAGGAAAGGTCCTCCTGCCAGCCCAGGGTTTTGCTACTACATGAGACTCCATAAAAATGATCAAGAGCATTAAAAATTATGCCAAAAGCTATCAACCAAACAAAAAGCAAGGAAATGTCCTCTCAGTCATAGAATCTTGATCTGTCACTCTGTCCAGCAACAGAAACGCAGTGGAGTTGTTGATTTTGCAATGCCTATGCAGTGCTACGGGGATCCATCCCCAACCTTACATATGTGCATTTTTGTGAGTAGGGGAGGACCAGTTACTGAGCAAACCAACCTGGGCATAAATCCACTGGCACAAGTACATCAGAAGTTTAGCTGTCGGGCACAACAAACAGCACAGACATTATACAGACGGTATACAGATGTTCTGCACCCACAGATATGTGACACTATGGCTTAGTACCCACAGCTACTATGCAACACACTTGTTCCCCAGGTCTGTGACACGAGCTAAGGGAGACATGCACAGTATACAGGTGTTTCAACAGCTGGTGAGGGTAACACGTAGTCATACTGAACAGGCCCACTAATTAATGCAGGCATGGAAAATGAACTCTCAACAGCAGTTTTGACCTTTGTTGTGGTTAAGACACTTAGACATGCTACTAGTGCCTGTGTGGAGAAAGCAGTGCAAATTGCAGGTGGTTTGTGAAGAGCTATGTTTTAACCATAGTACTGTAAGACACCCCATTAAAACCCAGTCATTTTTGCAGTATAAACAGTATATACCATGTCATGTTGGCCACAAAAACATTCGAGACTAATTTACAGTGAATTGAGGTAAAAAGTTAATTCAGTACATAAATACAGGCACTTTACCTGCCTTCAGAGATTGTAAGGAAATGAAATATTACTTGCTTAAAAAATGTCTGCCTAGGATTCAGCTGAACTGTTGCACTTTTGCTTTAGTGAGTTAAAAGGAAGTCTTTTAGTGAGCTAGCACAAATGAATGTAATTTGTGTAGTGAAAATTAGCCATATATATTACCAAATCATAAAGTTATTCTGTCTGTGAGTAAGTTAGGTAAGAAGTCAATGCTGTCTTGAATAGAAGTGGATGTACCTTTGCTTGCATGCTGGAATTGCTATTCAATTTCTATTCAGCATTAAAGAGGAAAGCTCTTAAGTTTTCCAACAATGTAATAAGATACCAGAAAAGTCTATTTGTTTAGGTAATTTATGCTGCTTTTAAATTAAAATAATGTTGTGCCTAAGAGAAACTTGAAGATGAACTGGTACAGAATCAAAGAATTATGCAAGATGCTTAGAGGATGACTGTATCCAGTGTTAAGTTCTGCAAAAAACTAAAAAATACTGAGCTTGCAAAAATCTCAACAGTCTTATTGGGAACTTAAGTTGCGTAGCATTAGATGGGACTGCACTCTAACTTCTTTAACAAACAACACCAGAGAGGACAGGTTTATTTAGAGCCTCCAGTGGGCTGAAGATGAACATATTGTTTTGGAGAGAACTAGAGGAACTCTAGGGCAGCCTGATCTCAATATTGAACTGTCTTCCTGAATTTTCTTCAGATCAACAATTGGGAACAACCACACACTCAAGATGAAAAGCTCTTTCATATTGGTAAAGGAGGTGAATAATCATTAGCCATGCAGTAAATACTCTTAATATCAGATGGGCTGTAGTGATCAAGCAGTCTTCCTTAAAAATGTGGAAGCATCCACTGTTGGTGAGGGTCTCCTATTTTTTCCTGATAGTAGAGCATAGGAAAGAGAACAAGGCAAGTCAGTGGTGGTCCTGCAACAGCTGAAGTAAGCAAGCTGAGACAACAATGTGCAGGTGTCCAGTATCTGCTGGTGGCCAGGCCTATTTTCTTTGGAGAGTCATCTCACCCCAAAGGGGCAGCTACTCAGGAAAGAGCTTCCTCAGATATGCCAGTCCATGGGAAGATGCACGTCTACTCCCCACCATTTAGAGTAGGAGTTTCCAAGTCCTGTGTCCAGCTGCCTCTGTGAAAGGTCACCACAGCCAGGGCTCTAAACAGGCATGTGAAGAACACCTGGGGTGCTGTGTCCCGTACGGAGCATCTGCTGATCTTCTTCCAAGAGGATGCAGTTACTCGGTTTTTTTGAGTCAGTGATATTGGGTTATAGCTGGCTTTTCTTATTTCTGAATCAAATTTGAAATGTGGGGATAGCACAGGTTGAAGGGAGAGGCTTGTTGCTCTCTCCTTGCTCTTCTTAGTGTTGGCTGATAGAGCACACGGGTTGGGGCGGGGCAGGGGGCAGGCTGCACGGTGGAGAACTGCCTGTCAAGTCTTTCTCTGCCCCGCTCAGACTGAAGTTCAATCTAGTTTCATCAAAGACGCTATTGAACCAAAACAGGACTTTTAGTGGAAACCTTCCTCTGGGGAGCATTTATTTCATCTCGGAGCCTTTGGAGAGAGGGCTGGTTTTAGTTTTGGTTTCCCTGTAACCAAAAGGTGCTTATTCTGCCTGTAGATGGGCTTGAAAGTTGCAATACTGTTTATCACCATGCAATTAACCTCTTCACAAAGAAACCTTAATAATTCTTAGTATTTATGTAGCTGTTATTATCTTTAAAGTGCTCAGTAAATACCACTGGGGGTTGTTTGTTGTTCTAAAATGGAAACCTGCTTTCCCGTGGCGGCTGATTCACCAATACTGACAGTAGACCTTTGCATAGTCGTGGTGCCTTTTGTGTAAGGATTTCAGAGTGCTCTGTGGACGCTCTTACCTTTGTAAGTTTCTAAATGCATTGCTGAGGGAAGCGAGGAAATAGATTATTTCATTCATATGCCAGTGAAATGAAGCAGCTCTTCATCAGTTCATGTCAATAGACAAGAGTAACTTTCGACTAGAAATTAAGGGGCACCAAATTTATTTCATAGATGGCAGGATGAATCCTGGTAAAATATAATGTTGTTAAATAGAACTGGGACAAGTTAACAGGCCAAACTGGTTTTTGAGTTAGGTTTGGGGGTTTCTTTTCCCCAGAAAGGGCCATATATATACCCATCTTACACCCGAAAAGGATCAGCTCCACTAGCACATTGCTATTAGGCTTGTTTCTCTACACATTCAGACCCAGGGGCCTAGCCTCTTGCCCTATTTACGTGGGATTTAGGCAGGTGCTATTAGCTTGGTGGCTTCTCATCAACTGCAAGTGAGTAGAAAGGATGTGCAACCAAACAACAGGCTACACCAGTGAGTCAAGGAAAAGTATACGGCATCTTTCTTTTATTTCACTAGTGTCAAGCCACTGTAGGGTGGGGAAGAGCACAAGGAAAAGTTCATGGATTATAAGGAGAAGTGGCATACCATGAGTGACATGGTAGTGGTGTAGCCTCAGAGGTCTCAAATACATGGAGTTCTTCGTTTAGGTGATCACTGCAGTGCAGTGTGCAGGAACATCTATTCAGTAATGACACAAAAGGCACTGTTGTACCTCTTGACTCGCACGTGCTCTTCTTCTGGAACGAAACCATCTCACTATTGATCCACCCACCTTTGTTTACTTTAGAAAAGTTGAGAGGATTAGAGCACAAGATCAAATAGCTGCAGGTCATATTTAATGCACTTTAACAATTATGATTATCTGCCTCAGAGTGAGACCGAATTGCAAGAATAATTCACACTTCTTTATTCAGCCACTCATGACAACTATTGGAAACCAAATTTGGTGTCTCAGAAATTTCAGAATTGTTGTACAGAAAATGAGGCAACACAAACCCCAGTCCATTTGTACTTAATTTGATATGAGCACTGAATGGACATAAAATACAGCCCTTCCCTGGAACCCTTGAGTCATCTGTGTTAAAATGTTAATGTTTGCTGCGAGCCTAACCAAAGATAATACACAAGGCTACTTTTTCCAGCAACAGAATATTGTATTGCACACCCGGGACTAGATGGAGCTGTGCCTTCTCACGGCAGCTCTGCTTTTGGCCCTCGGGAATGTCATGATTTTTCATACTTTTCTGAATTCCACAGTTTGTTTTGACCTGACCTTTTATGAATTTGATAAAATATATATAAATGTATGTAACTCCATGTAAGACTAATATTCTGCAACAGGAATGTTGCTTTACTAAGACACATTTTTCCATACCATCATTTCAATAAAAATATGCTACTCAGATTATCTTGTTCTGCATACTTAGTACCTCTTTCCTTACTTCTGTATTCTACTCTTGCTCCTTAGTTTCCTATTTATGCAAAGGCTCTATTTCACTTGATTGATTAGACTTTTATTGTTTTCCAGGTCCTCACAGATGAGATAGCATTCATGGGAAAGAAAAAAAAACAAAAAAACCCACCAAAACCAAAACAGGTGCTGTGGCTTGAGAAACAGGAAAACTTAATTTAGCATGACATAAGAAGGTTTGCTTCAAAGATCCAGATGTCACTGACAAACTCCCCATGACATTAATATCCATTAGGTCAGATCTGTCTGAAGGGAAGATTATAAAAAGCAACATAGGAATCAAAGGAATAAGATTGTACTTTTAGTCAAATGTGTCTTGGTAGTTCTGTTATTATTTCTGAATGTAAAACTGGCCCTTACACTGATCTGACATACTTCAGTTTAAAAAAAAAAAAGTCAACACCCTGTTGATATGCTTATTATGGTGTGCAATGGATTATGCTCTTTATAAAAGAGGAAAAGAGTTTACACTGAAAATCATATTCTTCATCCTGTGTTTGACATCCCAGGCTTTTTGCCTTACTCCTACAATTTTCTATTGTGTTGAGCTACATTTTAAATCATCATCAAAAATTCCTACAGCCACAACTCAGGAAGGCATCTCCATCTATTCAGAGAATATCAAAGAAAAGTTCTGTAACTTGTTCATGGCCTAAATCACTACAAAGGATGATTTCTGGGAGTGGGAAGCTCCTTAATTTTGCACATGAAAGCATATCAAAACAGTATCAAGGGGCTGAAACTAGACAAATTCAAACTTCAAGCTGTGGATTTTCAAGAGTGAGTATAATTATTTAGGAAACAAATTGTTGAGATGATTCCTTCATAATCTGAGTTTAAAAAAAAACCAACAAACAATTACTTTTCATTCTGAAAGACATGTTTAACCTGAAACATTCTGTGTTTGATGCAGGAATTACTGGATGAAATTATATGATATGCTGGAACTAACTTTATGTGCTCATAATACTCGCCTTGATCTTAAAACATATGAATCAATATACTTTTTGCTTCATCTCCTCGTTGACTTAGAGTGATACTAGCTCTCATGAGATCAATAACAAGACCATATGCCTAGCAACTGTGGCTGTAGCTGCACAGCAAAATGAAATCTGAGTCACATACCTAAATTGTCTCTAAATAATCCATTTCACTCTCACAATGCTGACAAGGCATTTTAGCCGGACTAATGTTTTAATGTCCTGCTTTTAATGTCAAGTCAGTTGGTTCAGAATCTGGCACAAGGGCTGCATAGTGCTGCACCTTGCCACGGAGCAGGGGTCAGCAGAGCCATCTGGGGTGTGCTGGTGGAGAACACAGCTAAATCAGGAAGGAGCAAGGGATGCAACTTTTTTCTGTGGAGCTGTTTCACTGGCTTGGTTGAACACATGGAGCATGACACTAACCTTCAATGCAGATCTGAAGCTGTCTGCAATTTCATATACAGTGCACAAGTGTGTTCTTGTGGGGTATATACATATACACGAATGCATACATACTTTGCATCCAGCATATGGATATAGGTTCCTATAAACCCCTTGGAACAGTGATACCAGAACCTCGTGATTAGCTTGTGGGAATACATTGTTTGAAGAAGAGGCAGAAGAATTATTCCATTTTCTGAAAACTCCAAAAACAGTTTCTGCATGCGCTGCCTTGGCTATGTTGCTGCATCAGACCCTGTGCACTGGGACAAAGTGGTGTAAAACTGACAAAATGTCTCCAAGTCTAATCATAACTAGGCTTTTCCTCAGGTAAATTGTAGCTAATAAAGCCATCTCTTGTTCCTCCTGCCAAGTCAGATTTTGGTAGTGACCTTATGGGCTCCTCTGTGACAGTTCAGCCCTTATTCTCCACTTCAACAGCAAACCCTGAGTTCCTCACCAAGTGGCAGCATGGTGCTATAGGGGTTCAGTAAACTGATGTTAATACAAACCATACACAGCTGTTAATAGGTAAAACTTTGAATTTGTCAGCATGTTCACAGTGTCTGGCACGAGTACATACTGCACATATTTGCTCACAGCAACAAGTGCAGAGTGTCTCCAGACTGCTGTAATCATAAGCTGTGTTTCTACAGTGTTTTCCTTCAACAGCTCAGTGGCTGACACCTTGTTTTGGAGCCTTTGAGCTATGTGTTGTCGTGAAATTGGCACCACTTTACAGAAGAGGAATTGCACTGCCCAGATCATCCAGCAAGTTTGTAGTAAAACTGGAACAAACATTGGATCAACTGAATTCAAGTCCCCAGTTTTATTGCAATAAATAACTTCTTCTGAGCATAATAAAAATGAAAAGAGTTTCAATTACTCCAGTGATAAATGCAGAAAGGATGTGATATTAAAGAGTGACTATGGGACCTTCTAAGGTTAGATAGGGACACACTGGCATGGGGTTGGTAGAGCAAAATACACTAGGGCAGATAGAAAGAGGAAAAGATGATGAACAGACTTGATTAAGTATCACCTGACATACTACTTGTATACTTAATTGGGTAGTGGCAGCATCAGGCTCTGATTTGATCCCACAGGGTGAAGCCAAGAGCATCTAACCAAAGTAGAAGGTACATTGAGTCATGTATAATAAAAAGCCAAGCAGGCCTCCACAGGTGAGGAAGGTGGACAAATGAGAGCTGATGAAAAGAATATGATTCACTTACAGCATCAAATGGGAAGCACCAGGTTTGTTTAGTACTAGCACAATTCTGGTTTAGCTGGAAGAACAGTCTTGGAACAAGCTACAGCGGTTTCATCTGGGTCTACATAAAAATGGAGGTGTGAGAAACTGGGTGAAACTTTTCACTCACTTGTTGCAGCTTGTCTGCACAAAGATTGCAAGACATCCAAGGAGAATATCGTGCTTTCCCACATGCAGTGAGTTCCTTACTATAGCTCCAAAATCTTGCAAGTGCCTCTGGGTGCTATTGCAATAGAAATAATAAAGGCTCATAAAAAATTACAGGGAATAAACAGTGATGGACTTTTTAATTGATTTTGCTGCATAGTGATCACGTACTGTGTTTCCTTTGGTATACACAAGTAATTCTTCAGACACATTGCCATCTAGAAATTGCAAGGTCATCACTATTAGGTGCATCAGCTTCTAGTGGAAGTGGTAACACAAGTTTCATTTCTGTGTTGAGTAAAGGGATGGATACACAGTAAAGCCTCCACCTCTGAAGGCAACTCTCAGGGCTTCCAGTCAAAAACATAGAACAGAACAAAACGGGCAGTTATTTTATACAAGCTTCCTGGTAGGCAACTTTACACAGTTCAGGGTACCCAGTGAGGGAAAGGACCAACTGAACCTTAATGGACAATTAAAGGACTTGTTCAATGAATTAGTATTGGCCTCTTCTTCCAGGCAGGAAAACTTAGTTTTGTATCTGCTGCTGAGAACTGGAATAAGTATTCCCCA
The DNA here is from genome assembly GCF_022539395.1 of Myiozetetes cayanensis. Taxonomy (NCBI): domain Eukaryota; kingdom Metazoa; phylum Chordata; class Aves; order Passeriformes; family Tyrannidae; genus Myiozetetes; species Myiozetetes cayanensis. The sequence goes on from NW_026086604.1 coordinate 45,868,387, forward strand.
TTAGCCTTCCAAGTGGACAATCCCTATCAGCTATGCATAATCCGGGGTTTAAAAGGGAACCTTATAAAACGTAACTTGATAAATGTCCTTCTAAAAGAGCAGCCAGGACTGGGAATGGTCTCTTTTGGGTCATGTGTATCACAGACAAGGCAATGAGCTTTTGGCAGCATTGACCTGGGTTAACTCTTCAGGGCTGCTTTTTCCCTGCCCATAAGGAACGAGATACCCTTAAGATGGCACAGCCAGCTTTGTCATTGATAACACTCATGCAGTTAACTATACTTAAATTCCCACGAGTTGCTAGAAATAGCTCTGCATCCTGATCCCCCAAATACAGCACAGAGCCGCCACCAAGACCAATGGCTGCAACAGGACTGAGGGCATACCCTGCTCTGATCACCTGGCTGCCAGGGTAGAGAGGCCACATAAAAACAGATACATGTTTGAGTTTCTGCATCTGCCATTATGCAAGATTTTGGTGTTTGTTTATCAGTCTTCAAACCTACACCACTTAACTTCAGTTTGTGAGTACAAACAGGCAGAACTCTGAGAAACTGCACCAGAATAACAGTGTGAATTTAGGCAGTCATATAGAGTATCCATATGAGAGTCACAGAAGTATTAAAATACTATCTCTTTTCTCTGTTTATGCTATAGGTAGTAGACAAGTGTGATGTTATGGACTTAATTATTTTACAGTGGAAATTGTCATTGCAATAGCTTCCCTTTTGCTTGTTTTTCATTATAAATTGCTTCTCTCTCACCTATGATTCTTAAATCACTTATTCATTATGCAGTGCATTCAGAAAGAAAATGCCATTTCTGTTTTGTCAGTTTTACTACCCTTCACCTTTTTCACAAGCATTGAAGCAAGGTTCTTGAATTTTTTTAACTTGTAGCTGTGCAAGCTATTCCAACTGCATTTTCTGCCTATGTGGAATGCCTAGAAAATGTGGCAACTTGTTCCCCTGCTTCTAGGATCACACTGCATAGTCCCAAATAATTCTTGTTTTATTACATGAAAATTAAAACACAGTGTAACTTTAACTACTCTAGCTTTGTTTCAAAGCAGTTTGCCAAATGCCAAGTCCTTCACCTGGGATCAAATCATCACACAGAAAAGTACAAGCTGGACAGCAGCTAGACAGAAAAATAGTTTGGCAGAAAACACTGGGGTAGTTGGGCTGGGTGAGATGCTGAACGTGAGTCAGCAGGCTGTATCATCAGCAAGGCGGTAGCCAGTAGGTCAAAGGTTGGGGTTATTCTTCTCTCTTTGAGACTGGAGTACTGTGCCCTAGTTTGGGCTCCCCAGAACAAAAAAAAAAAAAAAGACCTTCACTGCCATCAAGACAGCTAGGGCTGTTGGAGCACATGAGCTTTGTTTGCTCAGCCCTAAGCAGAAAGCTGTCTCTGGGGACACCTTACTGCTCTCTGCAGCTACCAAACGGGAGACTGTGGAAAAGGGAGAGCCACACTCCTCTCAGGCAGGCACCATAAGAGGTAACAGCCTCAAGCTGGAACACGGGAAAATCTCTTCAGATACAGGAAAAACCTTTTGCTGCAAGTGTGGTCAATCAGTGGAACAGTTTGTTCAAAGAGGCTGTGAACTCTCCATCTCTGAAGCTATTCATAACGCAACCAGACAATTCCCTGAGCTTTAACAGGATTCTGTTCTCAGTGGAAGGTCGGATTACGTGACCCTCAGGAGGTCCCCGGCCAACACGTTAGCCCGCGAGGCTATGACACCCAGACTAGTCCGCATTTTTGTCAGCAGATGGCAATGTCAGCTAAATTACATGTTTTATTCCAGCAGCGCAACGTGCATTGACTATCTGGAAAAGCAATAAAGAGTCTGGGAAGGCAGTAAAGAGGTGGGGAAATCACCCCGCTTTCAGTGTGCCTCCTCCCAGCCAGGTCCCAAATTGATCCCAAACAGGAGTCCGAACAAGCAGAGCCCAAGCAAACAGAGGTCAAACAAACAGGTTGCTCTGGCAGAGCGCAGCCAGCATTCCCAGAACTGCTGATTGCGACACGGCCGGGCCCCGGTGTCAGCGCGGCGGGAGCGGCCCCGCACCGGGCACAGCCCCGGGGCGGCGTGCCCGGGGTGCGCTTGGAAATCACGAGGCAGTGACTCTGGAGCCAAATTAAAGCGCTTTTGCCAAAACCGGGAGGGAGGGGGGGTGTTTAAAGCGACTTTTGCGGATTCACAGACTAGGCGATTAACATTTCCGCGCCCACACGAAGCCGCTGCTCGGCTGCCGGCACAGCCTGGGAGGGATTGTCCATCCCAGAGAGGCACGGTTTCGCTCCGACACTGCGACGAGCTTCGCGCCGCAGCCCCGGAGAGCATCACTACACCCCCCTCCTCAGTGCAGCTGTGGCGTGATGCGAGGCCCCGCCCGCCGCCGCCGCCGCCGCCGCCGGGGGGACGCTGCTCGGGAGGACGGTGCCGGGGGAGCCAGTGCTGAGGGAGGCCGTGCCGGGGAAGGCGGTGCCGGGGCGGGCGGTGCCGGGGGAGGCAGTGCCGAGAGAGGCGGTGCCGCGAGAGGCGGTGCCGGGGCGGGCGGTGCCGAGAGAGGCGGTGCCGTGAGAGGCCGTGCCAAGTGAGGCCGTGCCAAGGGAGGCCGTGCCAAGGGAGGCGGTGCCGGGGGCGGGGTGGCGGCCGCGGTTGGCTGCGGCTCTCAGGCGTGTCCCCGCCCGCCGCTCCTCGAAGGGGCTGGCGGCACCGCCCGGGCAGGCGAGAGCGGCCCTTCCGGACCTGCGCTGGCGCGGCTGTCTGTCCAGCTCCTTCTCCTGCCCCTTCGCCGCCGCTCGGTGCTGCTGCCGAGAGCCCCCGCCGGCCCTCTGCGCTCCAGCCATGGGGACCTCGCAAGGCAGCCCCTGGCGGGGCGGCCTCGGCCTGCTGCTCCTGCTGCTGCTGCCCGTGCAGGTGAGTCCCTCACGGGGAGGTCGCCGTGCCGTGGGGATGCGGGACCTCCTGGCACCGTGGGGAGGAGAGGGAGCGGGACCCCGCGGGCGGTGCCTGGGGCGGGGTGAGCCGGGGCTCTCCGGGGCGGTGGGGATGGGTGAGGGCGGCGGTGTCCCGGCTTAGGCCGCTGGGCTCGGGGCGCAGCCAAGCCGAAGCGTGGAGCCGAGGTGCCCCCTCCTCGTCCCCCCGTGCTCTCCGGGTGGCAGGTGGGGTGACAGCCGGTGGCACGGCAGGCCCGCCGGGGAGCACCGGTGAACTTCAGCTCCATCCCGTGCCCCGTGCCCCGCGATGACAGCCGGCGGCAGCGGCTGCCCCCGGGGTGCCGCGCTCCCGTGGCGTGCCCTGGTTATGCAATGCCCGGTGCATGTGAGCGGCCACGCAGTCACATGCTCGGGAGAGGCTTGCAGATGTCCTGGGCTGTCCGGTTTGTTTTGCTCGGGGTGTTGCTTATGCTGGGTGGCAGCTTCCTGGGAGTGATAGTCTGCGCGGAGTGAGAGCTGCTAGTTATTGATGTGCCAGTATTAAGACTACGTGTTTCCTCGAAATTAAGGGCTAGAATAAGTTGGGTTTCTTGATACTTAAGGAAAAAAAATACTGTAAAACCTTCACTCCTCTCTTCCCAGTCTTGTTTTGTTATGCTATGGTGCAAGATAGGAGCGGGATACTCCACATTCCTCTGGAGAAACAAGGAGTGTCTTGTAAGCGTTAGTGGTTGTGTTCGGTGTTTTTGTTTTTTTTTTCCCTCTCTACCTAAGTTGGAAACATACTTTCTAGGTCAAGTTTTATGACTAGCCCTTTTTAAACCCATGAGTTTGTCACCCTGTGTATGTGCTGAGGTTCTCCTGTTCTCATATCCTCTTCAAAAAACCCTCTTCAAGAGCTTAAACATAAAACTAGGATTTCATTCTTCTGTTACCACTGGAGAAGGTAATTGTTAGTAATGACTCATGATCTCCAGGTGAGTAAGTCATGTACTTCACACCTAACCAATGTGCCTTTTTGTAGTGTTTCTTGGAGGGAGATATCATCTTGTGGCAATGAGGTGTGTCCTAGGCTGGTAAAGAAATTACAAGGTGCTTTCATTTATGTATCAGAAGGATACTGAGCTAGAGGAGCTTGAAACAAGTTCTCCTAAGATTTAGGGAAGTCTTTGTAGAGAATGTGGCTTTGTGGTCTCTAAAAGTAAACACTGCAGAATTACTTTAACCATACAGGTTTCAGTTTTGTACTGTAAGAAGGCAGAATCAGGGGTTTTGGTTTTTGAGGGTTTTTTGTTTGTTTGTTTGTTTGTTCCCGTTAACTCTTATTTATGACCTAACACTCCTCAAAGAGGACCTTGATACTTTTCTAGGACAAGCTGCTCCTTCAGTTAGATTGAGACTACATAATGTTAGATGCTGGCAGGAGAGAAGCTTTGTGAAGGTGAACCTTTCTCCCTCAAGTTTACTGGTCGTGTAATGGGTTTGTGCTTTCAGTTGTGGTGCATATAAATTCAAGTGTGTCATGTTTCTTCTTTTTGAAAGAAGCCAGTGGACTAGAGTGGCACTTCAGTTTGCAGTCCTTCATCATGCATTACATACACATTCACCATGGACGTGAATTGTTCAACCTGCATAAGGTGCATCTTTCACTCTGAACAGTGCATGGTACAAGATCCGTGCCAGCCATCCCATTACTAGTTTGTGTTACCTTATAAACATCCTAATGTTCTGGATGGCATTTATGTGCTTAATGGCTGCTGTTGCAATTGATCCTTGTGTAATTATACTAAAACACAAGCTGTTCAATTATGGCTAATCAAGGTTGGACACAGGTTTCCTGTCAGCACCTGGGATTCCAAGCTGTATGATGTATTTGAGTTTCTGAAATCCCATGGGAAAGTGTTAATGACAGGTGCTGCTCTTGCCAAGTGGCCTGCAGTGTGGTGTTACCTGACTTTGGACATGAAATTCTGAAATGCCTGTGTGGAGCAGTTTCCTTGGCAGGGATGGTAGCGTAGCTTCAGAACAAGACAGTAACAACTTTACCTAAATTACTTCCTGGAAAATCAGGATTGACTTGTTCAGTCTTTCTGGATGGAAAGTGAGGAAGCTCTCTTAGAAGGGGAGAGATGACCGAAGGGAGTGACTGGCAGAACTTACTAGTACTTTGCTGGGCAGTAGACAAAACAATCCAAGTGTTGTGCAGCATTATTATTATTTTCCTGCAGAACATCAGAGCTATTTTGGTGTAGATGGACTTAGTTGCAGTCAGCTGCTAGTTAGGGGCCCTGCACTTTCTGAGCGTGCATGCAGTGTGTGTTTTCCCAATAAGTCCTTGTCAGCTAACACCAGCTTGTTCCCACAGATATTGAACTATTGCAACCTTTCTTTTGCTACTTGATCTTGATTCTGCTGTGACATCTGAAATGTGCTTGGATAATTCCATAACTGGGGTTTGCTTTGCCTGAGTAGCTAATAATTTTTCTGTCTGAAAGGGAACAGTCCCTTACTTAGGTACAAAGGAACAAGAGGTGCTTGGCAGATAAAGTGTAGCTCTAAATTGGCTTCCTCTGAATAAGTTACTGAAAGAGATAAAGTAAGAGGAAGAATTAAACCTGTAAAGTTTTCTTTAGTCCATGGACCTCCTCCCCTTATAGGGAGGGCTGTGAGGTCATGTGCAACTCCTAGGGCAGATCTTTCAACTTGACCTGGTGACCTGTTTCCATAAACCAGTCTTGCCATTTATTAAGGGGGATGGTGTAGTTCCCTAGAACTCTCAACCTAGGGGGCAATAGCAGATATTAAGGAAGTGAAGGGCAAGAATATGCTCCTTCCTGGATTGATCTCTTTGCCCTGCAAGATTCCAGATGCATCATCCTAGATGAAAGAAGGGGAAACAGCTGTATCTGAGGCTGTTGCCTTTTCCATACATTAGTAATCTTAATTTGAAGAGCCAAACAGTGTTCGCTTGTCATTTGGTATTTGCAAGACTACAAATAGCTGCTGTTTCTGCATATAACATCATCATTGTTCTTTGTCCCCTTAACAGCTATGTATTCATTGTTGGTGATGGCAAATGTTGCTGGAAACATTGAAGATTATCAGTTTGTTTCAAGTTGCAGTTGAAGAAACACGGGCTGAAGTAAATGTGTTTATGGTCTGTTGGAACACTAGTTTTATTACAAATAAATGATAATGCCTGGGAACCAGAAAGCTCTTTGTAGAATGCCCATACTTGCTCATGTGCAGATTCTTTATTAGGGCTCCTGAAGCTTTGACCTGAGGTGAAATTTCTCTTCAAACAGACCAAGTCTACCAGAAATAGGAATACAGTTTTCTGAACTCTGGGGAGGTGCTGAGGGTTAGTGTTACTGTACTGCCAAATGGTTTCTAAAGTCTGCTGGAGGCAAGAAGGAACAACCTTAATCTAAGGTTATGTTACTGTTGCTTTATGAAGTACTTAGGAAAGTCCCATTTTAATATATGGAGTGCTTAGTTATGTGACCTCAAAAAAAACCAACCAAACAAACAAAAAAAAAACCCCCACCAAACCAAAAAACCAAACAAAACCAAGAACAACAAAAACACCACCACACAAAAAACCCCCACCAAAACAAAAAACCAAACCAAACAAAAAACCACCAAAAAATCCCCATACATTAAAAACTTGAACGCATGAACTGAGCCCTGTGTTAGACTTATGGATATTTTGCCTTATTTAGAAGGCAGTTGGTTTCAACATCTAATTTTGGGGCTAGGCTTTCACCCATTTAAGAAAGATGATTGCTCGCCTGAGTATTAAGTGACTTGAAAGTCTGACTCTGCAAGCGGCAGCTTTGTTAACTATGACTTATTTACAACCACACTTACTCATCCCCATCTCCTCCTACCAGTATAGGAGTGTTCTTCTGAGAGAATGGAAAGAGCAAAGTGCTTGTTTTACCTTGTAACTTAATCTAGCTTTTACTAGAGGATTTTTTTTTGGGGGGTGGGGGGAGAACTTCCAGCTGTATCTTATCTGTGGTAATGGAGTAGTTACTTAGTTACTTCTTGTAACCCTGAGTACTGTCTCAACCCTAAGAGACCAGCCCTCTCCCATATTTTGTGGCTGACTCAATGATGAGCAGGCTATTGTCTTGTTAGTGTTCAAGAGCTATGTCGGTGACTTTAGGCTGTTGACTTACAATGATTTCATGGTTTTTAGGCTTATTGACCCGGTTCAACTACCATAAATCAAGGATCACCAAAGCTAACTGGTTCAGGGAACAAACTTATACTTTTATTTGTGAAATCCTGCTAGGTCATGGCATAAATGTAAAACCTTAGACTGTCTCTGAAATTGCATTCTTGGTGTCAATATTGAAATAGAATATTGAGACTTGCAGTTCTAGGTCTAGGTGCTCTTCTAGTAGTTTTGAGTCGCTGATACATTCAGCTTTTCTTAAACAGGCTGAAAGCTTGGTGGCAAACATGCTGGATTTTCCACTGTAGGTGTTATTGCTGTGGAATGTCAGTAATATGATTTGAAATTCTTTATCCAAATTCAAACGTAGACTAATGCTAGGCCGAACCTCATCTTGCTTTATTTTTCTTGTGTGTTTAGCTGAATGCTTTTTGGTGTGTGACCGAATGTCATATGCAGGTAAGATGCTTTATGTTCTGTCCTGCAAATGATGGCAGAAAGCCTTGCAGGTAAATTTATAGACATAATACAGATTGTATTTTATTTTGTATCTCTGTAGTTACAACCAAGGAATTGTTGCCTTGAAATACAGACAACATTTTTAAAACAGTAGAACTATCAGTCAGACTGATGTGGTAGCTGAAATTTACTGAAGTTTTTCTTTGCAAGAAGTGCCCTGATAACTTTTTTGTAACTGTTAACTGCATTACCAGGTTTCCCACACTTTCTGCTCTGGAAGAAACAAAGTCTTTCTGTAAAGAGTAGGTTGATGAATTTGTGGGGTTTAAAACATAAGAAGTGTTAGATAACAAGACTTGAATGAAGCATAGAAAATGTGTTTTAGAAAGGATGATTACAAACCACTCTAGACTAAACATCAAAGCCAGCCTGATACTGGAGAAATACCTAATTCTTTTCTCACGGGCAGTACTAAGCAGCTCCAAATTCTTTGGCATTTTGTAAGAGTAGTAATGAATCTGTGTTTTCTTTTGAAGAGATAATTCACTTGTGACACTGGTACATAGAAACACTAAACAATCATTCTCCACTAGTAGACTGAGGTAAATGGATGTGAGGAAGCAGAGTTGAAGATTGTGACTTTGCGTGAAAAAATTGTTAATTTATTTGATGCATTAATAAATTTATGATGTAGTTTTGATAAATGGTCTCCAAGTTATAGAAATTTAACGTTTTTGGTTGATAATGCAGTTAAGTATTCTGTGTTTATAAATGCAATCTGAAGGTGGTGTTTTCTGTGTTGTATATTAGCTGCTGGCTATGGGGTTAGCTAGATGTGCTAGAGTAGACAAATGAAATAGTGATCTAGAGTGGTATGTAAACTGACTTTAGGCCTGGCTTGTAGTGAGTGACTTTGAAGCAAGCCATGTTGCCCTGGTTAAGTTAAAGGGGAAGCAAGTCTAACAAGGACTGGGTAAATTGGTGGTGGGTGTTGTCCCTGATAAACAAGCAGCTACTGATGTACTTTTTGAAGAACTGTCAGTGTTGTTCAGCACAAAAATGATTGTTGTGGAGGCATTGTAATTCTGGGTAGCTCTTGGGTATTATGAATACAGCCTTTCAGGGGCCTCTCTGGTCAGTAAACAATGTTATTCATGGTCAAACAGAATGCACAGCAGTCTGTCCTTGCAGCGTAAGCATATGGTGTCTCTACAAATGCTCAGTCAAGGTTGCTCAGGAGATAAAAATAGGTCAGTTATCTCTCAAACTGTACTAGCCAAACTTCTGATCAGAGCTGGCAGAAGTATAGTAAATGTTTGTGCAGTCTGCTTGCAGCCCATGTGCATAGGAAAACCTTGGAGCTATCTTAAAGGTTTTGCTGTAAATAACTTGTTACTGCATTAAGTGTTTTGATTTTCAGAATAAATAGTTTGGCTTAGTATCACAGATGTCTCAGTGTCAGTACCACTGACAAAAAATACAAGGCTTTCAAGGTGCCACTGTCCTTTTTCAATTTCCTTTATTTTATTCACATAATAACAGATTTCTGAGTTTTTCAATAGTCTCTTAAAATATGAGAGTTGAAGGTTTTTTCTTTTTACTTAGCACTGTAAGCCCATTTAAATGTTGCATCTTAGACTTGAAAGTGGTGATGGAGAGCATCCTTTGAGATTATGACAATACATGTATGGCAAGCGTAGAACTGTGAAGTTCTGTTTCAGGATCCTCTTTATGGTGCTGCTTCCTCATTCTGTCACTCATGACTTTGCAAGAAGGATCAGAAGGTGGCAGGAGGAACTGAAATTGCACATAAGCAATAAGTTTCTCTCCATGTGTGCTGACTTGTGTGCCCTCATATGACAGTTTACCCAGTAATCATCTTGTGTGGAAGAAAAATATTTTCTAAACCTTATACTTGAAGATGCTTTTCAGGTATTGATTTAGATTTTTCTTAAGGAACTCTTACACTTTTTCTTAACAGACAATGTACTTCCTGTTTCTATACTGGTCAGGGAAGGGTGGGGAGCTGAGCTGAAGATCAGTGGTGATGTGCACAGTGTCAAAAACACATACTTTTGTTAATGGGCATTTTATATAGTAAGTGCTGATGGGAAGTTATCTAATCCAGATTGTAAGTGGCTTTTGGAATATTAACACGTAAGCTCTATAATAGCTGAGGAATTTGGCAATTATTCCTAGCAGTTAATCTGTTATCTCACATTAATTAGGTATGTCCACAAACATGTGTCTGGTATGGAGAATGTGGAGTTGCTTCCGGAGACAAGAGATATAACTGTGCTTATGATGGACCACCAATAGCACTACCAGAAGATGGCTATGACTTAATACAGGTGAGCTTCTTTTGGAGGTCTGCTGCTTTATAAAAAAATAGTTCTCCTACACTTGGCAATTCTGTATTGGGTTCTGTTGGACCTGCGCTGTGACCTTTAGCTTTCTCATCCTAACTTGATGACAAAGTGAACAGATTATTTCTGATTTCTCATGTAGCTCCAGCTGGATGAAGGTAAAATATCTCAGTTCCTTTTCAGAGATATGACGTCTCCAAAGCATGTGATTAGAAGCTTTTACAGACATAACCTTAAATATAGGATTGGTCCACTTGCTTGCATAATTTCCTCACTGGTTTGAGTACTCTTCAGTCACATTGTTTTTTAAGACTCTCCCAAACTATGATACGTTCTGTAGTTGTGCCCTTTTGATCTCTAAAGTACAAGACTAAACTGTTTTTCATCATTCCCGATCTCTCCTTAAATAGGAAGGCATTAACTGACACTTGTTCAAATGGAGCAAATTTGGACAAAATTAGCTGTACCTAGTGTGAGATGGTATTTCCTTATCTGGGCTTTAGCTGCCAAAGTGAACAAACCCACAGTCAAAAGAGTTTGTGTATTTGGTGCACAACATAGAATGATATTGCCAGACTTGTCTTCTGGCATTTGATGGTTCAAAGCTTTAAAGTGTGAAGTAACTACAACGTTAAAGACAGGGTTTGCTGGTGGCAGGAGTGACTTAATTAAATATGTTGTTGAAGCTAACTACTGTTACATGCTGTTTCTGAAGCCTTAATGTGCAGTTCTTGTATGTTACTGCCAATTATGCTTGTATTAAATGCATTTGTATCTTCTGTAAACTGAACTTGAAATAGCTCTTCCAGGCAGTGATTTTGTGGTTAGTGGCTTGTCTTCTGAGACTTTAGAATCTGATACTATCCGGAAGGAGTATGAGAGGATAAGCTGCAGGAATACTTTCAACTTGGATAAACATGTGTTGTCCTCTCACCAACAGACTCTCAAATGCCATTATCATTCTATATATAGACCCTGGTGACTAAAGATCATCTGAAGGAGCTTTTTAAAAGGAAGTGCTGCCTTGAATAAAAGTAGTGAAAAAAGTAATTCTTCTCTCTAGTCTTTAAACAGCAATCTTGTTTGCCAGGCTGCTTGGTTTTTTTTTCTATGCATCTCTCACAGCAACAGCTACTGTCTTCTGAAATATGTTGGAACAGAACCCATAACTATAATAAGTTCTGAAGTCTTAAACATGCTTTTTCTTCCTTCACCCCTGATCTCAATATTGCTTTTTTAAGGAACTCTGTCCGGGTTTTTTCTTCGGCAATGTTAGCACTTGCTGTGATGTTCGTCAGCTTCAGACTTTGAAAAATAACTTGCAGCTGCCTCTGCAGTTTCTCTCCAGGTATGCTAATGAAGTAACTACTTTTGTAACAGAATAACAAAGCACGTTAAAACTCTTCAAGTAAATTGTAGGGAAGGTGGTGGTTTCTTTTAAAGGCTTATTGGAGCATGCTCTTTAAGCAACTTCCTCATCCATATCAGGAGGCTGAAATGTCATGAAACAACTGCTTGCAGTTTGGATTGAGTTAGCAGAGTTAGAATAAGCATTCCCTTAGTTTGTCTCAAGCTACTGTATCTAACAAAGCCTTCAGAAGAGGGTGACATAAAGTACTTAGTTTGGTCCTATTCTAACAGGAGTTCTCCTGCTAAGAAGCAGTTAAGTTTTTCATAAAATTCTATGTATACCTATTTGAGTAGGCAATTCTGCTAGTGAGTTATGGTGCTTAAAATTGTTCATCTGTAGCATCACCAATTAATGTTGTGTTGCTGATTAAAAATTTTCAATTCTGAACATTTTGTTCTGTCACTCTGAGCAGAATGTTTACACTTGCAAGGCATACCTGACTTGACCTATATAGATAGCATCTTTAGTAGTCTGATTGCTGTTCATTGGTTTTCCTACCCAGGTGTCCATCGTGTTTTTACAACTTGATAAACCTCTTCTGTGAACTGACTTGCAGTCCAAATCAGTCTGACTTTTTGAATGTTACAAGCACCATACCTTATCAAGATCCAGTTTTAAAAGAGAACAAAAGTAGCATTACAGAGCTGCAGTACTTTATTGGAGAACGCTTTGCAAATGGTGAGTAAACAGTGCGTAATTTACCTTGACCTTTGTCAAGGTAACAAGACCAGTGCTTTTTTGGGAAAAATTTGGAGGGGGAAACATCTGACTGTCTTTTTGAAGTTTGAGTCATCCAATAGGTAACAGTAGTTCCCTTAAAGACTTCTGGAACACTAACTTCTGCCTGGGTAGAGGACATTAAAAACACTGTTATTAACAGTGTCAGTGTAAAGACTCAACCAAACCTGAACATATCTACAAATGGTTAATAGCTGTTAACCATGATGACTTTAACTTCAGAAAAAACAAAGTTGTTGCCAAGTACTCAATGTCCAAAGCCTACCTGATACTAAAACAGTCTGGCAAGTATGATAATAAGTGTACACAGTGCACTACAACAGGCTCTCTAAGAGGCACTCACTCCTCTTGAAATGGACTGTTCTATTCCTTTGTCAAAATCAAAGATATTTTTAGAGAGCAATAAGTTTGGGTTGTATTTTGATTTTGTAGCAAGCTTAAATCATTAATTCAGTCTTTGTGTGTTTTTTTGCAGTAACCTTTAATCAAGTTATGAGACACTTAAAAGTCATATTGCCTACAGATCCAAAATACCTTAAATGTTTGTCATAACTTTCCCAGAAAATAACTTAATATGAAGTAGTGTTACCTCTCAAGCAGAAAAGTGTGTTCTGGCATAATGCAGATTTGGGTGGCTTACTCAGAATAAGGTAGCTGTAACAAAGCATTGCAACCTTGAATACTATAAATACAACTGAAAGCATTAGTTCTATCTTAGGATAGTGAACTATCTTTTCCTCTTGAAAGCTCTAAGTATGTTCTTGTAACTTGGTGAGTCTCTAATATTGGAGATACTTGGAATGCTCACTCAGATTATGACGTTGGTTTAATGACTCTTCTGTCTTCATTCACTTTTCCTAGCAATGTATAATGCCTGCAAAGATGTGGAGGCTCCATCAAGTAATGTTAAAGCACTGGGGTTGCTGTGTGGGAAGGATGTCAAGGACTGCAATGCAACCAACTGGATTGAATACATCTTTAATAAAGACAATGGACAAACTCCTTTCAGCATTATTCCTATCTTTTCAGGTAAGAAACTAAGTAGTCCTTTCCTTTGAAACCTTTGTCAAAGGCTGTGTGCTATGGCTAGCATATTGGTTTATTAAACAGCTGCCCAGCAATGAATGCCTGCAGTCAGAGGCTTCCAAAGCAATGCAAGATCAACCTACCTTTTTTGATTTCTGCTTGGAAGTCATACTTTGTGCTTTCTTTGTATACAGCTTGTTACTGTATAGATCTCTAAAACTTACTAGTGATGGACTGAACTTAGGCAAACAGTTAGCTCGTATTACTTGGGAAACTGGTAGTACCCTGATCCTTTGGGATTTGTTTGTAAGGAGATTGTTGCACATTGTGCAATCTGAACAGATAAGGAGGATGACAGATGATTTGCTGGGATGATAGAAATATGTGCTTATTACTTTTACACCCTGAAGTGTTATAAGCATGACCAGTCATTTAATTAGTAGTAACATATAAATAGCTGATATGGAAAAGCCAGTGGCTTCTTCATCTCTAAGACCAAGAAATGCTACTCTATACAGAGGCTAGGGGCTTTCATACAAAGGGTTAACTCGCTGAACTGAGAAGATCCGAATTTTTCCTGGTAGTAAACTGACTCTACAACTTGTGATTTGTCGTAGATGTTCCTGTCCATGGAATGAATCCTATGAATAATGCTACCAAAGGCTGTAATGAGTCCATGGATGATTCAACAGGACCATGCAGCTGTCAGGACTGTTCAATTGTTTGTGGTCCAAAACCTCAACCCCCTCCACTGCCTCCTCCTTGGCTATTGTTTGGTTTAGATGCTGTGTATGTCATCATGTGGATCTCCTACATGGGCTTTCTACTCATATTTTTTGCACTAGTTTTTGGAGTGTGGTGCTACAGGTAAAGCATTCAAAATACTCATCTCTGCAAGTCACTTGTTTTTCCCTGAAAACTTTCTTTGCCCAGATCAGGTACTTGTGTCTCTACTACTCCAGCCAGCAAAAAGTTGTGTTCTGTGGCAGATGCTTACACTTACAGGGAGTGTTCTGACTCCTAAAGCCATCTGATGGAAAGTGAATGCAGAAGTTGGTTTAGCTAATTCACAACTCCTGTAGCATCCCTAGCTACAGGATCAAATATGCTGTTCTCCAGCTTTCATATGCAAGTGTGCAAAAAGTCTGGGGAATGCATATTCATAACAAAGCGATCACTGCCGTATTGGAAATGAAGTCACGAATACTTCTCCCTAGTCTCCTGCTTTGAAAAAAGTTAAATGGAAGCTGGGCTTCCAGTAACTATAGGATATCACCCTTGATCACGTGGCTGGAACACCTCTCCTATGAAGACAGGCTGAGAGAGCTGGGGCTGTTCAGCCTGGAGAAGAAAAGGCTCTGGGGAGACCTCAGAGCAGCCTTGCAGTACCTAAAAGAATCCTACATGAGAGTTGGAGAGGGACTCTATACAAGGGCATGGAGTGATAAGACAAGGGGCAATGGCCTTAAGCTGAAGGAGGGTAGGTGCAGATTAGATATTAAGAAGAAATTCTGTACTGTGAAGGTGGTGAGGCAGTGGAAGACGTTGCCCAGGGAGGTTGTGAACTCCCTGTCCTTGAAAGTGTTCAAAGCCAGGCTGGATGGCACTGAGTAATCTGTTCTAGTAAAAGGTGTCCCTGACCATGGCAGGGGAGTTGGAACTGATGATCTTTAAGGTTTGCTTCCACCCTGAACCACTCTATGATTCTCTGATTGTTCAACTATGATCAGGAAACTGAAATTGCTCTATAATAAGTCTGTGTGGAAAAAGATAGTGGGTACAACTGACCGACATGAAATGGTAGGTGTGTTTGAGATGCGTGGTTTGTAGCCCAAAATATCCTGCCATAAACTGGAGGTCTGGTTAGATTAGCAGGAGGAGGCTGTTGAACTTAACTCCTGCTCTGAGTATCAGGAATGGGTATAAGCAATTTAGTTCTGTCATAAATGTTCTGTGCTATAACTTGCTTGTCTTCAGGACAGGAAGAAAATACCATTTTTTCCTTTTTTCCTCACTTCCTCATTTCTTCAGGCTAAGTATGTATAACTTAAGCATTTTGACTAATAAAGCAGAATATTTCTAATGTAAAAATCTCTTACAAATGTTATCTCTCTGTTATGGTCAATGTAAAGAGACTCTCTGTGCTGTTAATGCTACTGATCTTTTAAATATGCATGAAGAACCTGTGCTTGATCTAAGCTGGAAACATTTATCAAAACAGTGGAAATGACTGTATTGTGTTCCAAAGCATCATAAAGCTGGAGATCGCTGTTCTTCAGTGATGAGTGTAGGGGGAATGTGGTGCCAATAGATTTGACTGGAGGAGTCAAATTTCAAACTTACTAGTAGCACTGAACTTCATTGTTTCTGTAGAAACAGTACAGATGCTGTTTTGGGCAAGAAGGTTAACATAGCTTTTTGTCTTGCAGGAGGCGGCACTTTGTCTCAGAGTACACACCGATTGACAGTAATGTAGCCTTTTCTGTGAATTCCCACCGTGACAATGGTATGTCTTGGATAAGAGTAAGAGGTTTATTAGAAACTCAGCTTGAGTGCATCCCCCTCTTGTGAATGGGCTCTGGAATTTTAGCTTTTTTAGGCCATATAATCCATTCTTAGAGGGCTTTATTTCAGACTTTTGGCTAGTAACTCTCTTCTTTTAGAGCAGTACTTAACTCTGTTTTGCTGGGTACACAGTTCATGGATCTAGCTATGCTATAAGGAAGTTCTGGAGGGCTTTGTAGCAGGAGATGGGAAGGGCAACGCAATGTTAAAATCAATTTAGTCACGTTTTGACTCATCCGTGTATCCATTTAAAGCATGGTATGAAAGAATTGTGGTTTAATTTGCATAGCAGATAGCTCATTTTATTGATTATATATTTTAGCTGCTTCCTACTTTTATTTGCTGCTTCTGTCAAAGACGATCTTACATTAGAAGGGGCAGTGTTAGGTACAAGCTGGTTTCTACCCCCTTCACCTCCGTCAAGGGTTGGTCCCAGTGTTGGACTGTCAGTGTAGACATTACTTCTGGTGCTTACTACAGACAGCTAGAATAAAATTTCATCTTTCCTAGTGGAGTTCAACAAAATGCTACTTACCTGACTTCTCAAACAGTTACTGTTTACTTCTTGTTCTTGCAGGAAAAATTACCTGCAGTGAAAGGCTTGGTGAAAGGTTTGAGAATGGCCTGAGGATGACATTCACATCATGGGGGGCTTTCTGTGTCAGAAATCCACGTCCTGTTATCCTCTTCTCTGTGGTCTTCATTGCAATGTGCTGCTCAGGCTTTGTGTATATTAAAGCAACTACAAACCCTGTAGATCTCTGGTCAGCCCCAAGCAGCCAAGCTCGCAAGGAGAAGGAATACTTTGACACACACTTTGGGCCTTTCTTTCGTACTGAACAACTCATTATTCAAGCGCCAAACAGCCACCCGGACACCTATTCACCTTACCCGTCTGGAGAAGATGTACCTTTTGGACCTCCACTTACCAAAGACATTCTCCACCAGGTAACTGAGACTATCCAAGGGCAAAGACCTGAGCATTCCTGATAGGTGTAACCACATGGAGTTGGTTTCCATCTCCAGTGTTATGTGTCCATCAAGGCACTTACTAGATATTCATACTAAAATTCCTAGCCTTGCTATAAAAACTTCTTGCTGAAAACCTTTCTGTTAGAGAGACTCGCAAGCTAAGTCCCAGTAAGTGTTCTTAGTATGAACACAGGAATAATATTTTGTAACGTGCTTCTATTGACACATGCCACTGTCTCTGGGAACTTGCAGGAATATGGCATGCACTTAAATCCTGCCTTGCAAGAGAAATGCTTTATTGCACTGCTCTTAAACTGTCATTTGGTTTTTTTAAAGGTACTGGATTTGCAGGATGCTATTGTCAACATAACTGCTTCTTTTGACAATGAGACTGTAATGCTGAAGGACATTTGTCTGGCTCCTCTTGCTCCCTACAACAACAACTGCACTATACTGAGCGTACTCAACTACTTTCAGAACAGCCATTCTGTCCTAGATCACACTGTTGGGGATGAGTTCTTTGTCTATGCTGATTACCACACTCACTTCCTATACTGTGTTCGGTAAGCAGTACAACTACATGTTTTTCCAAACTGTAGACCAACTAGGCCTTTGCCTTGCCGGCAGACAAAACTAGCTAGTCCTCACTGCCCCCTTGAACACTTTCCTGCCCCTTTTTAAACTTGCAATGCTATGTGGAACTGCAGGTTAGTATAAGATTGCTTGTGTTTGTGTCTTAGTACTTCAGCAGGAGCTGGATTTTAATCGAGTTGCAGATAAACTTGTTTTGGTGCAGACACTGACTCTGGTTTACCTTAAACGTGTTTTCAACACTTGAGGAGTTCTGTAACAGATGACAGTTCCTAAGCTTTCACTTCAGTTTATAGTGCAGTTGGATAGAGGCTACTCCTTCTCTTAGAGGCTATAAAGCACAGGCCTTTAAACTGTATTTACATTGAAAGCAAATGTAGCACAAAGGCAATGTGTCCGTAGCAGTCTTACCTCCTCTTTGTCTCGATTATCGGTTATAGCACAACAGCTTTTAACTTTTTTGTGCTGTGCCTCAGTTGTCAACAGTTATTGCTGGTGATCTCTTTAGGGCTCCAGCATCACTCAATGACACAAGCATGCTTCACGATTCCTGCTTAGGAACATTTGGTGGACCTGTATTTCCATGGCTGGTGTTGGGAGGATATGATGGTAGGTGGCAAAACATTATTACAGTTTAAGTCTCGAGAGTACATACTTGTGTGCTGCCTTTGGTGCTAAAGGTGCATTCTCATTTACCAGATGTTTATATGAACTCCAGAGAAACTGGAGTTTTATTCAACTTTGGTAAGTAAGGGTGTTTTAAGTAAGTTTTCAGTAGACCACTTCTGGAATTGGAGGCAGACTGCTCAGAAAGTGCAAAATGGAAAAAATCTGTAATTAGAACATACTGGTCAACAGGATAAATGTTAGGGGCCTGCTAAAACATCTCTAATTTCTGAAGACTAGATAAAAAAACATGAAGTAGCTCAAGTTGACATGCTGGGATGTACAGCAAAGTGCATTTTGCAATGAGTTTTTAAACAAAGTATTTTGCTCTGAGTTAGAACAGTTTGATCTGATAAAACAGGTAAGAATAGATTAAGATGTTCACAAAGGAAATTCTTCCATTAATACTCTGAAGCCGGAATTTTGTTCAAGCAATTAATCTAATTAAACATAACTTGGTAGTACACTTGTGTTTGATATGTCTAAAACAGTGCTTCAAGGCAAGCACTTCTTGATAAAACTCTAGGGGTTTTGTTCCTGCTTCAAGTAACATCTGAGTATGCAAGAGGTAGTGTTTAGGAAGCCACATCTTATTTCTTATTAGATGGAAAGTCATAAGCACTGGTTATATAGTAGTCCCTTGTCTAATCATGCAACGACTTAATGTTGTGGTGTCATGAGCATGGTAAATTATGAATAATTACTTTTGAATACAATCTGCAGTGCTTACCAGCTTCTGTTCTTATTTCAGCAGTGTTTGAGAACTCAGCAGTGTTCAGTGGAGTTGTAGGGATGGGATTGCTTTGGACAATGCTAATTTTAAATTTACTTGTATCTACTATACTAGAATATAGGCTCTACTTCTTAATGCCAAATGATTTTTTTTCCCCTCTGTAGATGATAACTATAATAATGCTACAGCTCTTGTGATTACTTTTCCTGTCAGCAACTACTACAATGACTCAAAAAAACTAATGAAAGCATTGGCATGGGAAAAAGAGTAAGTAGTCTTCCTGTATTCTGAAATGTGTGTGTTACTTAAAGCAGCTTTAAATATACATACATGAAAAATACCTGTACTGTACTGACAGTTTTTTAGTGTAACTACAAGGATGTTTTGAGAGGAGCAAAACTGGTTAAAAACAGACCGTGCTGGTCATGAGCCCTTCACGTTATCTGGCACACTTCATTTGCTTTGAGGATGTAGCTTCTATTCCTGTTAGTGACCATCTAGCCCAGTAGTACTTCCTGCTAAGTAACTTTAGAGATATATTTGATATGTTTTATTATGGCTAAAATTATACAGGTAGACTCATTAATCTACTGAACCATTAAGCATGAGTGGAAAGGTCCAGCATGATCCTGTGATTTTTAACATGTAATTTTTAAAAATGTCATCCAGATGAGTATCTAAAGCTTTCATCCCCTTCACCATCTTGAAGAGCTGATGTTGGTTTACACAAGTCAGCTGCTCTGGTTAGCAGTTCAGATAAAAACTACTGTACTAGAAAGTTTGAGACGAAGGTAAAAGCATGACAGGAATCTGGTTGTGTGACAAGAACCTCTCAAGCTGGGGAACTGAAACAAGGGCTAATAAATTGTTCCAGTGCTGTAAACAAGCTGCAGTCAACATTCAAGACTGTACTCCTAGGTTTAGCTTTGAGGAAACTTGCATTTAGTTTGAAATAGCTTATGCAAGATACCCTATTTGTCCTCAAACTCTGGAGGGAACATGGCAAGTATTTTAGCATAGTGTATTTCTAGTGCTTGGAGTAGAGTTCTAGGTATGTGTAGCCAGCACCTTTCTTTCAAAAATGAGGAAGCTCCCTCAAAATACTGTCTGGCCATAGTGTACTATTGTACCACACAGATGATGTAAATTTGCCATCAGCTGGCTTCCAAATATTTCTAATAGAAGATGTTTTATCCTTTAAAGTGTGACTGACCTCTCGGTTTTGTTTTTTAGATTTATTAACTTTATGAAGAACTACAATAATTCAAACTTAACTATATCATTTTCTGCCGAACGGAGTATTGAAGATGAAATCAACCGGGAAAGCAACAGTGATGTTAGCGTTGTGTTGATAAGTTATCTTGTTATGTTTGTGTACATCTCCATAGCTTTGGGACATATCCAGAGTTGTAGAAGACTGCTGGTATGTGCATAGTTTTCATTGCTATAATGACTGAAGCTGTATCTTGCTGATAGCTTTAAGTGGCTTAAATATTTTTGCAGAATGCTCGTGTTCAATTTTGTATTAGAGCATCGAGTCTTCCTTGGGCAGGACTTCCAGGGAACATTGTTCTTGTCATTCTTGATAGTTCATGTGTTCTTCGTAGTCTCAACTAAGTATTATCACTTGAGATGCCCAAGATGTACTGAGGTAAACTTCAGCTTTAAGACTTGTAACTTCGAGTTTGATTTAGTTTTTTTTTTTTTTTTAATATCTGGTTCTTCAAAAGAACCAGAAAAGTAAGTTTGCTACTAACTACACTAAATGTAAGAGTATGGCTTTTACCTTAGCTATAATCTGTCTTGTGTGATGATGCTTGTTTGGTTGACAGTCAGTACATCTTTTTTAGGTGGATTCGAAGATCTCTCTGGGCATTGCAGGCATCCTGATTGTACTGAGCTCAGTAGCATGTTCTATAGGCATTTTCAGCTACTTTGGAGTCCCACTGACACTGATTGTGATAGAAGTAATTCCTTTCTTGGTGCTGGCTATTGGAGTGGACAACATCTTCATTATGGTTCAGACACTTCAGGTATTTATTCTTTCATATAGATTCTTCTAAAAATGCCTGTCATTTTGGAAGGCTGTAAACTTGAACCAGAAGGTCTCCTACATTCCAGTGTTCAGCTCAATCTGAGCAGCTCTGGACTCTCATGGGGTATCTAGTGGTCTTGAAGAGAGCCAAGATTCTATGTACATTGCACCTTCACAACCCCCACCCCTAGTTAAAAGTCTCTGCCTTTTCTTACTGCTGGCTGATACAAAAAGATTTGTACAACTCGATTGCTATTTTGATCACTTGTAAGTTTAGCATAATGTGAGCAGTAATCATGAACTGAACTACATGCTTAAGACTAGGGACTTCTGACACCAACTCTTTGTGTCTCAGCTTCTTAATTTGACAGGTTCAATAACCCACTGGCACTGCCTCTGGCAAGTGTGTAGTTTTGGCTGAAGTACTCAACTTAGTACAATATTTTCAATTTGAAGCAAGATAAGAGGTAATGTTCATGGTACTCTTGTTTTGGAGAATCTCAGCTGTTTAACTCTTGTTAATGTGGTGAAAACAATAAAAGACAATTTGTGATACTGAAAAGTTTTAAGTTTTTTTAAAACCATATGAAATAGCTTTCTAAATTGCGTGATTCCTAATTATAATGAATTATTGCCTTAAAACAGAGAGATGAGCGCCTTCAGGGTGAAACTCTGGATAAACAGATTGGAAGAGTCTTGGGAGATGTGGCACCCAGCATGTTTCTCTCATCTTTTTCGGAGACTGTGGCATTCTTTCTTGGTAAGTTTCATTTAATATTTGAAGATAAGGGCCTTAACTAAAGTATAAAAGCAAAATAAGAATTTGTATAGGAAGTCCAGCTTAGCTGTTCATTGCTCTAAGCAAGTTAAACTTCTGCTGGGGATAGACATGGTGGTACTTTGAGTCTGGCACAGTTAAAAAGATCCATTTCTGAATCTCTCATGCTTTTCTGTATGAAAGGCTGGAGTGTTTTACTGACCTGCAGTGACTGACAAGTCTAAATTTGACCTTAGTAAACTGAGATCAAATGTCAAGGTGTATGAACTTCTATATCACACTTAGTCATCTTGCCACTGCTTGGAAAAATGCCCCTATAACAGAGCATGTTTGAGGTTCACTTCACTTTACAGTACACGTTAGAGGTATATCTTTGTTGTTACCCTACAAGTATACTATGGCCTTCTTTCATTATGGACTTGTTTACCTGCAGTGCAATTTTTCACTGGTCCAACTTGCACTGGAGTGGCTTAATACTGGAGCAAGGTATTGCATGACAGCACTCCTTAACTTCCCTCTTACACAGTCTGCATGTACTTTTGGAGTTAAGAAATGTCTTAAAACTGGTCACTCCTTTGCACAGCCTTAATGCTGTTAATCAGGTCAAAGACAGCAGCTGTAGCCAGGCTCATACCAGGTGTTTTCTTCGCTCTGAAAAGAAAGGCTTTGTCCTGCTAAAAGGCTAGCACCTAAACTGGATATTTGTGTAGAAAATGCTCATGCATTTCTAGGAGAAGGGAGCTTGCTTAACAGCCTGGGTTGCTTCCTGCAGGGACACTGTCTACAATGCCAGCGGTTCGCACGTTCTCCCTTTTTGCTGGAATGGCTGTGCTCATAGACTTTATTCTTCAAGTTACTTGCTTCGTAAGTCTCCTGGGCTTGGATATTAAGCGTCAAGAGGTGAGTATAAATGCACCTGTAAATACAGTGTGATGGGGACGATGGCATCCACAGAAATGCACTAAATCTGGCTTTTAATCCATTTTTCAGGGGAACAGACTGGATATTCTGTGTTGCATCAAAAGCAGTGAAGAAACGGGTGTAGTCCAGCGTTCTGAGAGCATGTTATTTCTGTTCTTCAAAAATCTGTTTTCTCCATACCTGCTTAAGGATTGGATGAGACCAATAGTAGTATGTATACTCTGTTTTAAATAAGCAGTCATCTAAACTTGAGCAGAAGTGTAGCAAGCCTGAAGACCTAAATAGGGAAGAAAAATCTTCAGTGCAGTGAAACAAATGAAGCCTCTGGTACTTTTGCTTTTGGCATTAGTATAGAAATAAGCTTCTGTAGCTGCAAGAGTATTGAGAGTACACAGAGGCTTGACCATGGATTGTCCAAAGCCCAGGTTTAGGACAATTTTTTTTTTTTTTTAACTGACAATTGAATTATTTTAGGCCTATGTAAAAAAACAAGCACATGTTGGCTCTTGCACTGCGTTAATCTAGAATGTTGTTGCTGAATCCATGATTCAGTTTGGAGTTACTGTACTTATTTACAGAAAGTGTGTGTTTGTATCTTTCACTGCTTATTTCTAAGGATGAATTTCCTTATGGTTCCAAGAGGAACTTTGAGTAGCTAACTTTTGCTGCCTGTAAACTGTAGTACTAAGTACTTAGCACTGCCGTACTAAGCCTGGCTAGCATACATAAACTAGAGCCTCTTTATATGGTTCCTATTAGTTTAGTAAATGACTCCTATTACTTGTTGTGGGGACGGAGGAACGACACAACGACCTCAGGATCAATAAGTGCGTTCGTTTATTGTCTATAAGCAGTCATTTTTATAAGGCACTTAATAAGCTCATACATATTGCAAAAGCCAAGCTCATGATTGGTTAATCTTTAAAACTGCTTACATTTGTGCATAGCTATGTCTACAATTTAGCTCTTCTTCCCTATCTGCAGTACAAGGTCTTCCTTTTGATTCTTGTTCTGCTACATGATCAAGGAGACAACTCCCAAAGAACATTCCATTTCTCAGTGACCCATTTCTCAGTGACCCTTATCTGCTAACCATTCTTGAGCTATGCTGCTCAGTGACACATCCTCCACACTTCCGCCGTTTTCTTTTAGCAAGCTCATATTTGCATGTTGAAGCATAGCGTTCAGGGAGCGAGTAATACAATTTTGAATGCAAGCAATAACACAAGGCAGAAGAAACAACAGAAAAAAGAACAACAGGCACCATTTGTTTAAGACCGTCTTTGAACCATCCAGTAATTCCCCAGGATGCACACCAGTCGTCTAAACTAGAAGAGCCCCCTTTTATGTGATGTAATCGTTGTTGAATTTCTCAGAGTTTTTGGTGGATACTGAGAGAGTGGTCAGACAGGTTCATGCAGCACATTCCATCAAATTCCTGGCAGCCGTGGCCATGTGCTAAAAGCAAGAAATCAATTGCTGCTCGGTCTTGCAAGACAGCATGTCGAATACTGTCCACATCAGTCTCTACTGAGGTTGCCAAGTCCAAGCCGAGGCTTCCTGGGGTGGCGGGTTGTAAATTGGAGACGGTCCGACGGGAGTCCCCTGTGGGGCGGTGGTCGCAGCTGCTACTTGTGTCCCGGCGCGGCTGTTGCTGCGGGGCGCGCTCCGCTTGAAGTGTCCCGGGCGGCCTTTGCAGGCAGATGTATTATGTGAGGACTGTTTGCAATTATTGCACCACACTCCTGTAGCACGACAGTCCTTTCGAAAATGTCCTGATAATCCACATCGGTAGCAACGTTGTTTTGGCTTTGCTCCGCTGCTTGTGCTTACTGCCCCCTGCAAGGGTGCAAGGGCTGCTAATTCCTGCTGCTGAGCTCCCTGAGCTTGTTCTTGTAACGTAGTTGTTAAATCTTTAAGCGATTGGACTAAAAAGGCCATATCACCTACGGGGATACTCAATGCTTTTTCTAACAATTCTTCAATAGTCCAGTTAGGACCTGCTGCTGCTATAAGGCGTTTTATCTCAGGAGAGGCATTTTGTAGTATACACTGTTTCATTATGGGCCCCTTCATCCAATCATTTACTCCTGCTTTAGTAATAGCCGCTGTTAAACGGTCTACAAAGGCACCGAATGATTCTTCCTTTTTCTGTTTCATGCTCATATACATAGGAGGTCCTCCTGGTTCTTTTACATTTTCTAATGCTTGTTTAGCTAATCTCATAGCTTCTCTTAGTTTATCCGGCCCCATAAGGGGTTGAACTTCGGGACGGGCATATGGACCCATTCCCATTAATTCATCGATGGTAACCCCATGCAGAGGATCACCGGGCTGCCTTTGCTGATTAACGCTATTTTGAACGTGCACTTGCCAGTAGCCATTAAAGAGAATTTGCTGATGTTGTGTTAAAATCAATTTTGCTATAGAGCGCAAATCTGATGGTAACAGTAATTGAGAACCCCACATATAATCTAGAATTTGTTTGGAAGGTTCTCCATGTAATCCATATTGACTAACTGTGGTCCGTAACTGTGTGAGCAATTTCCAATCAAGGGGTTTAACTTCATAATTTTTCTGACCCTGGGGACCAGGAGTATATATAACAGGAAAGGTTAGGAGTCCCCCTTCTGGCAAACCACCGCCCTCCTCCTCCAAACAGTACCGTGAAACCGCTTGCCAAGCTTCTCTCCGTTCTCTCGCCACTGCCTCCGCCAGGTCAGCTCCTGCCCCGGGGGGAGACACTCTTGACAATAGAGATACAGGGTGTGCAGCATCTGGCGCAGTCGGTTTGCTAGGTGGTACTGGTGCTAATGGAGGTGGACGTTCCGAGTCAATATTCTCGGGGGGGTCCCTGTGCCTGGTTAAAACTTCTGTTATCTCCTTCGATTCTTTACATTTTGGGATCGCCCCTATTTCTCTACCAGGGGTTTCATCACTTACATCTGTAACATTACCCACAGCCCCTTGAATAGTGGCAGAGCCAATAGAACCGCTAGAGAAAGCTGGTGGCATGGGTGTCTGAGAAAACCATTCACTGTCAGCAAATTCTCTATTCTGATTTTGCATGTTTGCAGCCTGTGCTGCAGCCCTACACTGCGCCTCATGCTGAAGAAGAAGATTAAGTATTACACGCCACTTCTTACCCCATTTTTTGGCCATTTTATCTTCATCTAGAAGGGCGTCCTGAATTTTATCCCCAAACTTACGCCACTCAGTTACCGCATGAACCGAATGGGGGTTACTAAAACATCCTAATTCTACCCCATATGCTAATAAACCAGGTAGCTCCTTTTTCAAATCAATTTCTTTACAACCCTTTTTCTGCAAAAATGCAGTAAATAAACTATATGCTGCTTCCCTATCCATACCTGATACGCGCGTTGCAGCCTTTGCAGGGTTTGGCAGCACGTAGGCAGAGTCTGTCTCTGGCTGTCATAGGCAGCACTCCAGGTCCGGGACGCACTTTCTTCCGGGCTGTCCTTTTGTGACTGACTCCTGCTGCTTGGAGCCCCACTCTAATCCATCCTCACCGTGGTGTTAGAGATCACGTCGGGGGGTCACCATTTTGTGGGGACGGAGGAACGACACAACGACCTCAGGATCAATAAGCGCGTTCGTTTATTGTCTATAAGCAGTCATTTTTATAAGGCACTTAATAAGCTCATACATATTGCAAAAGCCAAGCTCATGATTGGTTAATCTTTAAAACTGCTTACATTTGTGCATAGCTATGTCTACAATTTAGCTCTTCTTCCCTATCTGCAGTACAAGGTCTTCCTTTTGATTCTTGTTCTGCTACATGATCAAGGAGACAACTCCCAAAGACCATTCCATTTCTCAGTGACCCATTTCTCAGTGACCCTTATCTGCTAACCATTCTTGAGCTATGCTGCTCAGTGACACATCCTCCACAACTTGTTGTTGCTGTACAGTTCTCACTTCCATGGATTTGCTTTTTTGCAGATAGCAGTGTTTGTGGGTATCCTGTCATTCAGTGCAGCAGTGATGCACAATGTAGAGATTGGACTGGATCAGTCTCTCTCAATGCCAGACGTAAGTCTTACGATTGTGTCACTGTTCAGCGGTTTGTGGCTGAATTGAAAACATCAATACCTTGTTGTGCTACCTCAACATCATATAACAACTCAAACCCTTCCCTTTAAGGACTCCTATGTAATAGATTACTTCAGCCACTTCAGCAAGTACCTGCATGCGGGTCCCCCTGTCTACTTTGTCCTAGAAGAAGGACACAACTACACCTCTTTGGAAGGGCAGAACATGGTGTGTGGTGGAATGGGATGTAATAACGATTCACTTGTCCAGCAAGTCTTCAGTGCTGCAGAAATTGGTAGCTAGTAAGTCTTTCACGTCTGTTTCTGCATAGTTGCGTGGAAAAGATGTAGCTGACCAGTGTGTGCTTTTGATTTACTTCAGACTCAGCTGCTGGTTGTACAACTGACACTATTGTATTTGCTTTATACTGTGATTTTGGGAGGGAGGGGAATGGAAGCAGCTGTGGCAATCTTCTAGAGCTAGCTGAGCATTACAGCTCTTGGATGGGTTACTGGAGCATGGGAATATATGGAGAGCTAAGTAGCTTGGATGAGAATGAGTTGACATGGCGTAAGTTGACACTGGAGAGATTAAGGGATATGTTCTGGAATGAAATATAAAATTACTGATGATGGATATGTTGCATTATTTTTATTAGCACGAGGATAGGCTATGCCCCATCGTCCTGGATTGATGACTACTTTGACTGGGTGAAGCCACAGTCATCCTGTTGCAGAGTCTACAATACCACTGGACAGTTTTGCAATGCTTCAGGTATTAGCATCCATCGTGTTCCTAGGGGATTAGCTTGGTTTATAAGTTTCACAGACAAAACATTTTATCGTGGTGTGAGTCTTGTTATTTTTTTCTTACTGCAAGCAGGCATCTCTTGAGTTGCCCTCTTAATTTGTTTGAACTGCTGTTTGAGTGACCTTTAATATTCTACTGGGATGCTGCAGGCTGAAGACAGCCTACTTAGACAACCAGTGTAACTTGCTATAAAAATTTTGATCCTTCTGCTGGTTTAATTAGAGTACACAAACTTAGTGCTCTGGTTTTGTTCAGGTCCTTCAGTTTGGTGTAACTGTCATCAGGTCTAATGTAGGTAGTGCACAAGTAACAGAGTACTCTGTTAGCCCTTGCTTTAGTAGTAATAAATAAAAATAAAGGACTATAGGTTTTATAAAGAATTCCAGGGTTGATCAGTTAGTTCATCATTAAAAATGCTTTTTATGGAATCATATCCTGTAATATTGCAAGCCAGGAGTTACTTGTGTTAGGACAAAGAATTCTTGATCCTCTAGCTGACATTCTTCCTGTATTTCTTCAGTCACTGATCCATCATGCACTCGTTGTCGACCACTGACTCAAGAAGGCAAGCAGAGACCACAGGGCAAAGACTTCATGACCTTTTTGCCGATGTTTCTATCGGACAACCCTAATCCTAAATGTGGCAAAGGGTAAGAGTCTTATTTTATAGATCTTGCTTAGACCAGTGTGTCAAAGATACCTGCTCTAGATTTTATGTCTGCAAGATTGGGTATCTAGTGTGCCCCCTGCAAAAGGCATAAAAACAGTGACATCTCACATGTTCTGTAGTACTTTCTGAAACAAAACTGGAAAAACAAATGCATCATCAACTAAATGGAACTGCAGCTTTCCCCTGTACAATGAGAAACAACTTCTATCATCAGTCTGTTCTGGAATATCCTGTGCAATCTTGAAATGTATGGTGCTCTGAAGCTTTTATAGTTTTGGAAACTGCCAGAAACAAATAACAGCTGTTTCGTGTTAGCTCCCTGAATGGCACCTACAAGTGGGCTAGAGGAGGACTATTTACAAGGGCATATGTAGGGATAAACAAGGGGCAATGGCTTTAAAATGAGAGGATAGGTTTAGATTAGATGTTGGGAAGAAATTCTGTGAGGGTGGTGAGGCACTGGAACAGGTTGCCTGGAGAAGTTGTGAATACCCTATCTCTGGAAGTGTTCAAGGCCAGGTGGGATGGGGTATGAGAAACCTTAGTCCAGTGGAAGGTGTCCCTGCTCATGGTGGGGGTGGAAACAGATGATATTTATGGTCCTTTCTAACCCAACCCATTTTATGATTCTGTAAGATTATAAGTTATAAAAGCTAATAAATTTGAATGATGCTGACACTGACATCTATCACTATGTTTATATAGAGGACATGCTGCATATAACTCTGCTGTCAACTTTATAAACAACAAATCTGATGTTGGAGCTACTTATTTTATGACTTACCATACTGTACTGAAAACATCATCTGATTTTATTGATGCTATGAGGAAAGCTCGGATTATAGCAGATAACATTACTGAGACTATGGGCATCAAAGAGAAGAACTACCGGGTGTTTCCTTACAGGTATGGTTACATCTTTCTTGCCTAACAGAGTTAGGCATGAGTTTTGTCTAACAGAAGGTAATGCAGAGATTCTGGAATTTCCAGTAAAACCAGAAACATACATTCTATATCCGTATCACTGACTTCTCTTTACTGTGGTTGATAATAACTAACTTAAATCAAGAATCCTGTTGTTCACTACAGAGGTAGCTCTGGCTCCATTTGGGCATTTTGTAGCTTTCATAGTAGGATTTAATAGTTCAAACATAAGCAGATATGTTGACCTGGGTACTTGCAAGTTGTAATATGATAGTATTGACTTCAAACAAGTTATTTAAATGCAAAGCAAATGCAGCAGGGAGGTCAAGTGTAAGAGTACCATAATGAAATTGAGTTGGAATTGGTATCTGTACAGCTGAAATACTGATTTCTTTGCATCAAAGAATTCTATCCATACTTAGTCTGTCTGCACTAGTTGCTGCTACTGCATACCACAGTGGTTCTCAGGACCTGCTTTCTGGTATCTACTAGCTGCTTATATTGAAGTGTGGGAATTACCCTGACTTCCAGACACAACCTTTATTTGAAGTGTTAGTGAGGAGTTATCATAAAACAGCCAGTGTTCTGTGGGAGTCATTCCACTGATACAAGGAAGCTAGTTCCTGTTGGTGAGTTCTGTAAGGGCGGGAAACTACTTTATCCTTGGCACAGAAGCTAATCTCGTATTAGCATATAGCAGGGAAGATGGCTAACAACATTGTCTCATCTTTCCACAGTGTGTTTTATGTCTTCTATGAACAATACTTGACAATTGTGCACGATGCTATCTTTAACCTCTGCATCTCCTTGGGATCAATATTTTTGGTGACAACTGTGCTTCTTGGTTTTGAAATATGGGCTGCTGTTGTAGTTTCAATAACTATTGCTATGATAATCATCAACATGTTTGGAGTGATGTGGCTCTGGGGCATCAGCTTGAATGCAGTTTCATTAGTAAATCTTGTCATGGTAAGTCAGCAAGACATCCCTCTGCTTCTATTTCCAAGTCTTGAACAGTTCTGTGTCCTAAGTATATACTCAATACTAAGCAGTATTTCACTACTGAACTTTGATAGGCATTTGAACAATAGTGGAACTATCTTAATACACAGGTTTATTCTGATAACTAGCCCTAGTACTGATAAGGTACAGCAATTGAACTGTAAGCTATAGTGCATCTGGTGGTGGTCACTTCTGTTCTGCAGCAGCAGCTGTATTGCTGCTGTATGGGCCAGGTGCTGCTCCATATCAACACAGGTTGTTCATGCTGAAGGTGAGGATACACAGGGTCGTGTTAAGGCTTCTGCTCTATTTGTGTTCTACCCAGTAGATATGGGATGTGCTAGCACGAGTATTGCTCCTGCATAAATGGAAGAAATCATGTGGGTACCTTAGTCAAAACACTCCAAAACTAGCTCCAGCAAGCAGCTATTAGTTGCTCTGGCTTACCATGCTCTCTAGAGGTTTGTGGCAGGTCTGAGAAAGTTGTAAGAGTAAACTGTTGGCCCGTGTTACAGGTGTATGTTCAAGCAAAGCTATCTACTAGATAAGGCTAAAATTAGCCTTAGTCAGTAAATGACTAAGCAGCTGAACTGTTACAGTATCAAATCAGGATGTATATGATATTGTTTTGCTAAAGCAATGTTATTGCAGCTGATAACTGTGAACTGATTTCAGTGTTCAATATCCACTGCACTGCAGCCAGCTTGCTTCAACTTTGTTTTGGAGGTCAAATCTCGTATCTGGCTTCCTGTTTGATTGTCTGTTGGTAATGACTGGTGGTAGAACACCATGCAGTACCTGCAACAGCCTCTGGAAAGCAACTAAGGCTGAGCCTGTAACTTCCCATACGATTTTAACCCTGGGGACTGATCACAACTGCTAGGAACCTTTCTAGCCTTACAATCCCGAGTAGAGACCTTACCAGCAAAGTGCTCATGTAAATGATGTTTTTGTGTACTTCTCTCTTTACTCTCCAGAGCTGTGGTATTGCTGTGGAATTCTGCAGTCACGTGACAAGAGCATTCACAGTTAGTACTAAGGGCAGTAGAGTAGAGCGTGCAGAAGAAGCTCTGTCTCACATGGGTAGTTCAGTAAGTATCTACTCTGTGGGGCGGCAAACGAGTAGCCAAGTTACAACTTCACTATTTCCTTAAAAATAATACAGACAATAGTCTTCAAGTCATAAAGATGGCCTTGCCTTTTCTTTTTGGAATACTTAAAGCTCCCTAAGGTCAACCTAGGCTCCTACTAGTAATAGAGATGATGAAGACTACAATTTTTAAAATTATGCTACTACCTAAAAGTAGAAAAGAGCTAAAAGCTTTAGCTGAACTAGTAGTTTGGATAAACCTCAAATTGTCCCATTAAAGTGCCTCTCTCTTCCAAATACTGAAAGGTGACTAGAAAAAGTTGTTTTGAAAGTGGGAGGCAATTGGAGCTTTGGGAACACAAGCAGGGCTCAGTGTTTAGGCAGTACTGTCATGTAACTTATTTAAGTGACCTGGAGGGGTTGGAATGAGACTGTTATTGTGATGGGTGTACTGGACCGTCATGAAGGTCCAGTCATGAAGGTAAGGAACTTCATGAGTTACTTCAAGTAATAGTGTTCATCAATCATAGTATCTGCCTGAAAGAAAAATTGAACTAGGTGACTGCACAGATCAAGGTAAATTTTTAATCATACTGAGCCTGTCCTATGGACCAAAAAGATGAATTCTTCTCCTGAGTGAATCCTGGATTTCATTCTAAGGACTAACAGGGAAAGAGCCTCAGAAAACATAAGAATTTGACTAAATGCTAAACACTTAAGGTAAATGGATTATCTAAAGGCCTACTTACCACTTAAACACTTTTTTTTATTGACAGGTTTTCAGTGGTATCACGCTGACCAAATTTGGAGGAATTGTAGTACTGGCTTTTTCCAAATCTCAAATCTTCAAGATATTCTACTTCAGGATGTATCTAGCTATGGTTGTGCTGGGAGCGACACACGGGCTAATATTTCTTCCAGTTCTGCTTAGTTACATTGGTAAGATGAGACAGTCTGCTCTAAACCACACCTCAAACAAAACCAGCTAGCTGTCTGTGGACACTTTGCATTAAATACTTTCCATTAAATGGAAAGTATTGAAAAGATGAAAAGCAGTACTTGAATGTGCCTCTTTCATTCAAGCCTGTCTGTTGGAAACCAAGGGCTGATGAGTGGCAGTGCAAGCCCACTCTTGTGGGCTTGCTGATCTGAAGCAACCACAGCCTGGCCTGTGTGGTTGCACTTTGCTGTGCTTTGTGGAGGGCCAGTGTGGCATGACTGGCATGTCCCAGCCTGGGGACAGGATGTGGGTGGAAGCAACAAACCTCCTCTGGGATGCTGTTCCTGTGACTGCAGAAATAATCTTGCTTTGTGGTGAGGATGGTCCAGACACTGTCCTCTTCAATGTGGAAATGCATGTGCATAGCATAGTTCTTAAAAGTAGACTTAAACTGAGCCTTTACTTAATGGGGTTAAGACTGATTCACCTACTGCTGCCCTTGCTGCTGCTGCTGACAGGTATTAATAGCTAAGCAGAAGCATGTTTCTGAATGTTGAGCTGGGCCTAGACAGTAAGATCGTGTATGCTTCCTGATGACTGTCTGATTGTCTGTAATGTTGAGACTTTGGAGTAACTCTGTGTTCTCTCACTCAGGCCCATCAGTAAATAAAGCTAAAACTCGTGCTGCACAAGAGAGGACCAGAGGTACAGAACGGGAGAGACTCCTCTACTTCTAGTTTTTTAACAGTGTTCAGTGGACTTCCATGAACTGTGGCTTAGGCCCAACTTTCACGAACTGAAGTGCAGCAATGTTCTATGACTATCACACTGTAACCACCACTGACTTGACTTCTGCACACATTCAACTAGAAGATACCAGCTGCAGCTTTGGACATAGCTTTAAACTCAGGAAATGCTAAGTGTGGCTCAAGTAACAGTATTACTAAAACTAGATGTGTTAATAAGATTTCTAAAACACTTCTGTTTTCAAGAGGTTGCATCTTTTTTTTTCTAGAGACCTAAACCAGCTGTATTGGGAGTTGAATAGCATGTTGTCAATGAACTCAAGGTGATGTGTATGAGAATGGACTGCTAAACCACTGACACTAATTTTAAATGCAGGTCAATGCAATTTTTGTCTCTATTTTTAGGGGGAAGCCATCACAAGTTGTAATATTTTTAGTACTATTTGCCAAAATGTCTTGTATATACTTTATTATAAAATAGCAATTTTGTAGTTCAAAAATCTACTTAAATGCAATAAATTAAGTTTATACATTTCAGTGGAAGAGTCTTTTCAGAACGTTGTGGGCTTCATGAGAGCTTGTTCTCCAAAAACTTGTTTGAAGAAGGTGACATGTTCTTCACAGTGCTCACCTAAGGGCAACAAAATAAAAGTTAACGTTCACTTCCCAACTCAAAAACAGAACGAAGATTTTTGTGTAGTTTCGGTTACCTTATTAGTACTAATTCTTGAATGCTCTTGAGTACAGGAGTTTAAAAAATAGAAAGCAGTGGAATACTGAGGTATTTCCAGTCCTGTGACTAGTATTCTAGTGGTGAAGCAGTTGTTTGATCTATTTAATTCCTTGATCTAGTTTGTGTACCTAACCAGCAGATTCATATCCACGAGAGCCCCACACAAGATCTTGGAGAGGGATTCTGTGCCTACAGACTGTCAGGTGATTACAAACATCTTGCTGATGCAAGCAATTTAGCTTGGCTTTTAAAGGAGGAGGAACTGTACTATAAAACAGACCCTGAATTTTTGTAATTTGTGGAAACAGGCAACTGAACTGAGAGGTTTCCTGACCCAGTTGCTGACCTCAGGAGAAAGCACTAATTGGAGATAATAGCTCTACTAAGCTGAGCAGTGAGAGCAACTGAAAGTCAAACAGGTTAGTTAATCTGCAAGTTTCTGCTTGGCTCAGTCTCTTTACTCCTAGTCCTTCTAAAGGAGCAAGACAAGTTAATTCAGAGCAATGCTTAAAGGTAAGCCTAAACATAGACTAAAATGTACCAGGAGTTTTATCTTCTAATACAGACTCAACTCGATTGGAAGCAAAACAAATCTTAGTTGTGTTTGCACAACTGAGTATCTTGGTCAAACTGCTTATCGCTTACCTGGTGTGAAACTTGGATTTCCTCGTAGCCGCTGATTTCTTTGTTCAAAGAATCGAAATATGGTATAGAAAAGCATGTCATCCTCTGCTTGCTTTGCTGCATCAAGGAATTTGCGGGCTGATATGCTGTCATGTCCTCCAATACCCCTGATGAATCTCAAGGCAGCCAAAACTTGGTGTTTGGACAACAGAACTTCCACTATTTCATCATTTGCTGTGGAAAGTCTCTGTGAAGTCAATCACAGCTGTAAGATTATGCTTCTAATGAATGCAAATGACTGAGATGCTAGCTAGTCACTTCAAGCTTGGTCAGGTAAGGTGTTTGACCAGTCTAACCCACATGTGACATGGAGTTACTATAGTCAGAAATGCTTACTTTTAACATGTCCAGTGAGAGCTGATGTGCAGGAGGGTAAATGCTTTCCAGGGACAGTAAGAGACAAGCCTAGAGGAAAACCAGAAATAATCTTAAAATTACAAGGACTTCCCACCTCCATCACCATCTTACTGAAGCTACTTGTCTCACATACCAAAGGCTTTGAGTCACTGAGCACATGGTACTGCAGAAACTGATGGAGCATGTAGAACAGGTTGTGTTGAACAAGGGTTTTGATGACCAGCTCATACAAGTAGTGCTGTGAATGCAGGAAGAAGACCATCAAAGGTATGTCTCTATACCAGTTTTTACAATCAAAAAAGGCAGTATTGTATAGGACTGAGACAGGTGACCAAGACTGGAGTAAAACTCCATTTCATGGAGCGGGGCAATATACTTGGCATGTAAGTGATTTACCTGAACTGCAATCTGGAACTGGTTGAGAGAGCGAATGTATTCCATCAAGACTGCAATAGTGAACTTATGAGGTGCTTCCTGGACAAGGAAGAAAGTGTTAGGTGGACCTTGCATAGCTTCTCTGTTAATGACAACCCTGTAAGAATAGGCATCAAAATACCCTAATCCTGACAAAGCCTTCTGCAGTCTATCTCAAGCAGTCAGCTTAAGTTGGCTGCTCTGAGCCTGCTGCCAAATTAGCCCTTCAAATTACTTAATTAAATTAGCCCTTAAAGTTGACTTACCTTCTTCTCTGTAAATACAGACAAAACATGTGTGTACATGTCAGACTGGTCAATAACTGCTTGAGTGCGGACAGGACGTTTCAGGAGTGGATTACTTCTACTCAGGCCTGTTTCTACCACCTAGAAGAAAAACATTTTTAAGAAAGAAAACTAGTGTTGTAGCACAGTTCTAGTCAGACTCAGATTTACAGTTAGTTTTCTGCTCTGAACATAACTATGAACATATTAAGGAGGAAATTAATGTTATACTAGATGCATCCTGTTCAGTGGGGCTTTCGTATTACATTTAAACCCGCTTTTTAAAGTTATATAAATACAGCTGCTATTATACACCTCAAAGCCAGGAGATGAATCAAACTTACTACACTGATGCAAGCCCTCAGATTCAGAAGGATTTTGTGTGTGGCTGTACTTGGAGTGCTTGAACTTGGTATTGTAACAGAAGTAATTGCTGAGTATTTTATGCAGTGATACAGTGTGCAGTGAGATCAGTAGTTTGGAAACTAAGGTAGCTGTTACTGATTCAAAGTTGCTTTTTGAGCTTCTACCTTCTTCCTGCTTTCAAGTGCTGGGGTATTTTAGTCATCCTGCTGAACATGAGCTGTGCAGCACCTGCCACCCAGGGGCTAAGTGGAGGTCTTGGTGCACCTTGCACAGCAGACTGTAAGTTGCTGTAGCTAACGTGGCTTACCATAGTATAGCTTTGCTCAGCTTCCAAGTACTTCTTATATTCATGATTCAGTTTGTCAAAAACAGTTGCAATCACAGACAGTGATCCCCTTTCTGGCTCACTGAGCACTGAAAAGAGAAAAAGAACTATGAGGGGAAATAACCAGGGACTTTAATGTTGCCTTTTTCAAAAGGTGATCTATACTCTAAATTTTAAACTTTTTTTAAGAAACACTTTCAATCATGTCAGATGTATCTGAATTAAAGTGCCTGGGGAGGTGAACTCTTTAATGCTGTTGAATTCCTTTAGAATGGTGATTGAGGGTGGTCTAGGCAAATGACACCCTACAGGACCAAGCTGGTCTCAGAGGTGATCTTAGATCTAAGAACAGCCCAGCTGTCTTGGGTGAGTATTTATGAATAAGCACTATTGTACTTTGAACATACAGATAATGCATTTGAACTTACTCTGAGAGCATACAGACAGGATAACCATTTTGCATTCTTTTCTTTGGAGAAGGAAATCCATTAGTTTTCCTTTATCTAGCAAGAGGTCAACTACAGGTTCAAGTTTCACTTGAAGACTCCAGAGGTAACCTTGATTTGAAAGAGTAAAACAAAGTAAATTGCCTTATATAGGATAGCCTAGGCATCCAACTTTTCCACCTTTTAACAAAAACACATCTAGATTATCACTTATTTGCCTGTGTTTTAGAGCAGCATTACCCTTGAAAAGTTGTAGTAAAAATATGTCATCCTCAGTTATCATTACCAAGAGCCACCAACTTAGATGTACCTAATCAGTCATGTTTTAAGCTGCTTTATGCACTGAAGGTATAAACTAGTGCCACTCTGACACCGAATGTTGTAAAATCCAAGAGCTCACCACTTACCTTCACTTGCACTGATGATAATATCAGGTTGAAAGACAATCCAAGAAGAAGAATCTAAATGTTAAAGTTTAAACGTTCATATTAACATTGATTGTCTACTATTGCTACTGAATCCACATTGCTGTACAGAAGCAGATCCCATTAACACACTTTCATTTACTGTCACTTGTGAGGTTTGTGAATCACATTCTTGGAATTACATCTTCAACTTCGTGGTGTACCTATTCAGTAATCTCATACATGTGTCTCAAATGACCAAGAAATGTGGTATTATACTAGATTTCAATATTTACAACTGTGAAAGCATTATGACTGTTATGAAGGACATTATTTTATCCTGAAGTAGATATGCATAATCAGCTAAAGCTGCACTTAAGGAGTCAAGGTAATAAATGCTAGCTTCTTCCATGCTTGAGGTTCCTACAGTTGGAGAGAATTTAAAGGATACAGAGTTTACATGGAACAGGAACTTGACTTGTCACAGAAGCTGGACCTGCAGAAAAAAAAAAAAAAAAGAGCAGTACTACTCTGGAAGCTGTCCTAACTACAGTTTTATACTGAAAAGGCAAGTACGGATTGTAACATTGCAGCACACAGTCAAAAAGAGAGATCCATTTGTGTAGCCAGATGTTCTACAAAGAAAATCTGACACTGAGAAGGCAAACACATTCTTCAAAACAGGACTGTTTGGTTTTCCAGCTGAGGGAAATAACACATGCAGAACTATTCCAGCTCTAGTACTATAAGTCTAAATACACTGACTCCATTGGCTGTGTTTATATGGATTCACTTCGGTTTCTTTGTACATTCTGAGCTTTTGTTTAATACAAATCTACACCTGCAGATATATATGAGTCATACTTGCTAACATGTGAAAGAGCTTTTAAGGTGCAATCTTTTTGTACAGAAGCATCTATCTCTTCTACAACGGGAACCTTGCTGTTTTACCAGCTGCTAGTGAAACGATGCTCAGACTATTTCTAGCTACTTCCAGCTTGAGGGTAATTACCTGCTACACTTGTAGGACAGGAAAAGAGAAAGCTAATCCATAAGGAATCATCTAAGTGTTGAAGGTGTAACACCGATCATGGTGTAACTTCTAAACTGGTCTCAAACTTGATTCTGACCAAGGATTGTCTTTCAGCCTTTTTAACTTCCAAAGTCACATAGTTGTGACTTAAGCCAGAAAAGCATAAAGTGCTTTTGAGCACACTCAAATTTTTATAGCTGTGGCCAAAACAAACCCAAAGTCAACAATTTTCAAGTGTAAAAGCAAAGTATGATGGGAAGTATGCACCTTAAACAGCAATTCTTACTCTTTAGGCATACATTTGGAACACAAATTTATGCTCTATTACTCCTTACCTTCTTCTTCCCTGACCCTCTCAAATATGTTTAACTGAAACGTTAGTAATCAGCATCCTAAAAATTGAAGCACTTGTGTCAGCTGTTTTAAATATTCTTGGTAAGTGTTAGGATATTCATTATATAGTGGTTTTACCTGCTACAGGTATTTGATAGGGTTGTATTGATCGAGGTGGAAGTACAAATTGATGGATGGTAGTGGACCCATCAAATTCTCCTCTTAGTTTGATGTCAAATATAACTGAAGTCTGCAATCAAAAAGAGGAAATCAGTGTTCACAAATGTGAATCACCACCCAGTTATGTGCATTCAGGCTGCTTTTCACATTTCCATCTTGTATTCTCTGTTAGAATCATTGAATGGTTTGGGCTGGAAGGGATGTATTATAGGTAGAGAATCCTTCACTTATGAGGCTTCTCAAAGCTCCATTCCATCTGGCCTTGAACACTTCCAGGGACAGGACATCCTGTTACAGGGTCTCACCACCCTTTCTGTAAAGAGTTGCTTCCCTGTATCAAATCTAAATCTACCCTTCTATCATCCTAAGGAAGTAACATGCCAAGAAAAGATAATACAAGAAGCCAAAGCCTTTCCACAAGTTATGAGCAAAGTAGCCCTTTAGCTTTACCACTGACCAAGCCTTCCTCCTGAGACTACAGATAAGCAAGTTTTACCTATGCTATCATATGCATAAGAAAGTTTGTGTTCATTCAAATTTTTACAGATCCAGGCCTTCAAACCAAATTGAGCATAAGTTAACGTTATAGAAACATATACTTGGCATGTTTGTGATATGAGAAGTGACCCAGGGTTAATAACTTTGTATCCAATTTAACTCCAATGCTTTAAAAGCCTACACAGTGCAGCAGCAGAATATCATTGGAAACTTAACAAGAAGCAAGATGAGTGTATGAAAATGCAGGCATTAGCAACATGCCTGATTAAATGATAGCCCAACAAGGTAAAAGAATAAATTTTAATCTCTTATACTGTTATAGTTTTGATCCTGCAAATACTCTGGCTTTTGGCAAAGGCAACATAGAAAAGTATTTTCTCAAGTGTTACTAATACCTGCCCATAACTTCTAAACATTATAGCGTAACTTTTATATAACATAACATAAATAAATCAGACCTCAGTATCCTGATGATGTACTACCACCAGGTTATCCACCACATTCAGTGCAAACTTCCCAGTTCTGTTCAGCTTTAAAATATGTGTCTTCTTACAGGACCCCTCTCTATGGAAACAAACAGAGATGAGAACTGGTCAGTAGGACTGTTTAGACTATAAAAGCAGATGTCTCTTTGTCCTGTTTTTGCTGGAACTCAGTTTATTTTCTTCCTAGTAGCTGATACAGTGCTAGTATTTTGGATTTAGTATGAGAATAACGTTGATAACACACTGATGTTTTAGTTGTTGCTAAGCAGTGCTTACCCTAAATCAAGGACTTTTCACTTTCCCATGCTCTGCCTGCAAGCAGGTGTGCAAGATGCCGGGAGGGAGCACAGCCAGGACAGTGGACTTGAACTGGCCAAAGGAATATTCCATAGCAGAGGACATCATGCTCAGTCTATAAACTGGAGGGGGTTGGCCAGGATGATTGCTGCTTGTGGACAGGCTGGGTGGTGAGCAATTGTACTTACTGTGCGTCACTTGTTTTTCGTGGGTTTTATTCCCTCCCTGCCCCTTTTCATTACTGCTAGTTTTTATTTCACTTATTAAACTGTTTGTAACCTATGAGTTTTTACCTTTTTCTGATTCTCCTCCCCTCCCAGTAGGGATTCGAGGAGAGAGGGAGAGGTGTTTGGGTACACAGCTGTGTGGTACTTACTTGCCAGGTGGGGTTAAGCCATGACTCTCTCACACCTACATGAATTACCACTAATGATTTTCATTCTGCTCTTACCTGGGTAAGTGATAGAGGACTACTTCTGCTCCTGTACTGTTGGAAGTCCTCGAGTGATGCCTCAAATACAGAACATAAAGCTGCCCGTATCTAACAAGACAACAGGATTAAAGCATTATTTTCAATTAAGAGCTCTACCAGTCTGACACGGACATACATTTTATCCTAAAAGAAAAGATGAGATTAACCAAGTCAGGTAATTGTTTAATTAAAAGTGAAAGACTAAAACAGTACCTGATATATCACAATGCATGGCCTACACTCATGCAAGTCAGGCATCTCTGAACAACTCCTCTATCAGAATATCAATTAATAAATGAAACATTCTCAAAACTTCTGTACTAATCAAGAACTATGTCATGTAATATTTCTCAGTTTGTTTCCCCTCCCCACCTTCCCCCAAGAGGTTGTTCAGATGTTTTGTGCAAGGCCGTAACTGAAGCACTTCAAAGCAACAGCATTGATAAAACAAGAAAAAGTGCCAGAAAAAGTTCTCTCAGCATCCCCAGACTGTCACATGAAAAGACCTGATGAGTTAGATACATACATTGTGGCCATGGCAATATCTCTTTCAGAAAGGCTGAGCTTGGACGACTTGGGTGCTGCAGGTAACTCAATTTCAAATTTTGATAGTTTTGCCATGGTTCCACTCTGTTAAACAGCAAAACAAAAGCTGTCAAGACCCGAACCGGACAGATCCAGAGCCGCCTCCCCTCAAATGCGTATCGACAGCGCCCCCACGAGGAAGAATGGTCATAGCCGAAAAGAAAGGGGTTTATGCTTGCTTTCCTAAAACAACCCCAAAACGTGTGCTTCTAAACACAAACTTCTGCTATTGTAACTTTACTTTTAAAAAATGAACGTCTTGATTTTATAAAATCAGCTTCAGCTCGAAAAATGTTTCTATTTTAATTATGTATGCAAATCCCATGTAAAATTTTCCTGGCAGTTCTCAAGCTCCTTTCTCTCTTCCAGCTCCAACTCTTAAATAACTGCTTACTGGGGAAAATATCAGGATGTCCCTACTAGCCACTATCTCCTTTTGTTCCTGATAACTTCAGAATCTGCCTTAAAGCATTTCCCTGCTCCTGCCCAAGGTTTCCTCTCTCCTCTTCCTCTTTTCTATGGAATTTATATTTAAGCATGTTTTTTTAAGAGTTTCCAAAGCTTCTACTGAAATTCACTTCCCACTCTCATTAACTGACTCTTGAGTGCGAGGTATGAACACTACAGAAGTATTTCCTTTGCTAGAGCTCTATTTGCAAATATTATTTTAGTACAGTACCTTTCTCAGGAGATCTTTAAATATTACCTCCTAAACACAAAATAAAAATTATTTAGCTTCAAGCTACAACTTCACACAAAATATTAAAGAGGGGGAAGGACCTAAGTCAATAAAAAGAAAACTGTGACAGGCTACAGAGTGGCTGGCTACCCAGCCACCTAAGAGAACATAATTTCAGGATGCAGTACAGACCCTACACAAGATTAACCCAATCCAGGAAACCCACTTGAATAAGCTGCTTTTTAATCTCTTCCCTTAGACTGCAATAAAAAATCTTCCTAATCATTTGACGTGAGCAAGCAAAATGCTGTAGTTCTTTTCCTCATTTTAAAAATCATCTAACTGCATGGTTAACTTAAAACAGGTTCTAGTTTACACTACACTTTTTCCAAGACAAAAAGAAAAATATTTTCCCAGAAATTGTGTTATCTACAGGGAAGAACACCATGAGAAATAAATACTGCAAACAAAGCCCTCTTGTGCTTGGGACAACTGATGTTTCTTAAGCGCTACCTTTCTTCTTTATCTGTTTTTCATCCACTCACATTTAGAAGGTTGTGATTATATACACAAGTGAAAGGCCCCTCTTTTTTCTTTATCATACTACAGAGTGCAAATGTCCACGTTAAAAGTAAATCCTAAATACCTATTTAAGTGAAAAGAAAAAAAAAAAAAGACCGCCTGAAAGACATTTAAGTTGTAAAATATTTAGTCACCAATTTTTTCTTTCCTTTCAGAAGATCAGCTGTCCAACCTTGGCTGGACACACCTCTTTCCAAAGAGGATGTAAAAAAGAGCAAATTACTTAATTTTAAGACATCACCTAGGAACTACCTTATAGATTTGCCTACTGTCATGCAAGGATGTGAACATGTGCAACTCTTGAAATAAATCCAGGAAAAGTGACAGAATACTTGAGTGAAGAAGCAGCTTAAGAAAAGGAAGCACACAAAATGAAAAGTTTGGAACACATCCCTTTACCTTGAAATAGAATGGCTGCAGGACATTGCCAAGGACAGTGGTGGAAAGAAGGATAACAGAGCTCTCTGGACAATACATGTACCAGTTGACATTAATACTCTGATTCTTCAGAAGTTTTAAACTTCGTTTCTCTGGTAATACCTGGAAACACAGGACATTGGCATTATATTACCAGCAATACTCCAGCAGCATAAACGGTACTACACAGTAGCAAGGAACAGTAAGTGAGAAACAGTCAAGTGTAAGGACATTTACAGGGCTGGAATTAAAAATCAGAAACCTGACAATTACAGTTTTGGCCCCATTTTACTCTAGCTAAGGAAATGCACATCAAATCCCCAAGTCCTAATGCACTCAAAGGTGCTGTGTCTTCCCACTCATCCAGATAGGGGTATAAGTTCTGTCCATAATAAACACCTAGCTTGACACTACTAGTGAAATTTTATTAAAAAGTTCTTCTTACAATGTGTTTGCTGCCTTTGCTCCCCAGTTTCCTTAATCTTTTATATTTTAACAACTAAAACAGTATATAAATCGATGATCTTCTTTTGAAAGGCTTAAGTATCTTCTCTTAAAAAACATACTTTTTTCATTTGGTCATTTTACCTACACGGTTGACATTCATAATCCTTTTAGGTGCTAAATATATATTTTCCCCCTCAATCAGCAGGAAACTTGTACTTTCTTTAGTACAAGTTAATAGTAACAGTAATTACATAAAATATCACGTCTTAGCTCCAGGACTGAAACTATTGGGAAGTGCACAACTGTTTTTTTAGGAAGTTTTCACATATCCCTCATTGTGAATGTCAGAAATGGTTATTTATTCATTTGACTTCCTTAAAAACATATGCAAAGGTAATTACATGTTACACAGAGGAACTCAATGAGATCAATACAGGAAAAAGC
Organism: Myiozetetes cayanensis; assembly: GCF_022539395.1. Taxonomy (NCBI): domain Eukaryota; kingdom Metazoa; phylum Chordata; class Aves; order Passeriformes; family Tyrannidae; genus Myiozetetes; species Myiozetetes cayanensis. Next base: position 45,911,483 of record NW_026086604.1, read on the forward strand.
TTCCAATTTGCAGAAGTGTATACTAGCTAGTCAATTATTTGCTCTTTGCTGCATTTTACGCATGCACACATCCTTCCCAATGCTGATTCATTTTGCATGAAGTGGTATTTCACATTAGATTTAAATACTCGTTTCCATACAAGCCAAGAGCATCTCTTAATTTGGAGTTCTCAAGGCTTAGTTGATACTCCTTTATACAGGGCCTTTAAACCTGTTAATGACAAATTTGCTCTGCTCCAAAAAAGTACTTCTCTCTCAAAAAAAATAATTGCAGTCTGCAAACCAAATGGCAGAATTTGTCTTTTTTTGTACTGCACTTTCTCAGTTAGAGAGACAGAAGAAAGGAATTCAAATACACTGTCACAAATTTACATCTTCAAATCTCTAAACATGTCCTATGGGAGTTATTTGTATTACCTGGTAGAATTCAATTCCTTGATCTGTGATGAAGACAATTTCTGTAGAACTCGTCCAGCAGAATCCTAGAATATTGGCATTCTTTGTCTTTTAACAAACAAGCAAACAAACACTCTTTTACTTGGAAAAATTAACTATTCAGATAAGCTAATATTACTAAATGAAGAACATGAGACCATAAGCAATTTAGGTATCCAGTCTCTGGAGTTAATACTTTTGGCCAGCCAGATACCCAGCACACATCAGTTGCTTTTATAAAGACTTCCAAAACTACGCATGAACACAAGCACTGTATGACCTGGATTTCTGGCAGCATGTAAGATTTACAAGTTTATTACACAATCAAATTTTATTTTCAACCTAGATAAAACCAAGTTCTTCTGGTTCAAACTGTACTCTCAATTCAACCAATTCCTGACATGAAAAGCGGGTTCCTCATGTTGAGAGAAATAAGGAATGAAGAGGAAAAATTTGCCATGACTTCACTCAGAAGTCTACTTCTACCACTACACTCAGAAGTCTCACTACCATAAATTCTTTGCTGGAATGGTTTACTCAAACATATAATCCTAAATAATGAAGCAGACAGTGCTTCAACTTTAAAAGCTACAGAAATAAAGGCATTTGAGCAAATAAGGTGTATAAAAATTTACTTTATCATTCCATTACTCCAAAACGTAATCTGTCTTAGTTAAAAGTTGGAAAGTACCAAACAATGACAACAGTACTTGTTTCTGGTAAAATAATCATCAAAAAATTAGAAGGATTGTTTAAAAATACCAAAAATAATATGCAAACTACATAGGTTACTATTACTGATTACTGAAATTAGATAAAACATCTACATTAACATATCTGGCATTAATACAATTATTGTCCACTGTTTCTGTATCATCAGCACTTTGTCTCTTCTCCTTCCCAAACCCTGACATTTGTGGCCTCCACAGCATTTCCACTGCCTTCTAGGAAAGAATTACATTCACAGGACCAGGAAGTTTTTTATAGGACCATCAATACCTGTTTGTTCACCTGTATTTCGATAAATAGTGGTGACTACATATCTCATTTACTCCACAATAGTGTTTTGAAAGGTATCTCAATTAGTTCTCTGTAGAGTAGAGGCCACCAGTGTAACTAACATTAAAACTTCACTTAAGCATATAAGCTTGGGACATTTAACTTACCTTACATTCCTGTGTATATTCTAGCTGAGGGCTTTCTGGAATAAAATTCAAAAAATCCTGCAAAAACACCCATTAAGTGTATTAGCAGTTATGAAGCACAGACAGGGTACATACATAGAGACAAAAGAATAGATACTAGTTCATCAAATTGTTTTGGATGACATATATCGAGGAAAAACTTGACTTACTATATTTCACTTCACCCCTGCCAGGGAATTCTTTATAGAAGTTGGCTCCCCCTTAAACTTTTTTCTGAAATGATGATATTAGCAAGACAGCAATGCTGCCTGTCCAGCCTCTCAGGATGACAGAGGAATTTTTCACTACAGCTGTTGTTAGCCACCAGACCTCTTGAACATCTGTCTCAGAGACTTCTACTCTAGTAGTGTATGGAGAAGATTTCCAGCTCCAATTCCCTATCTGCAGGGTGTAGGTTTCTTACCACACTCTTCAAAGTTCTCTGCACAGCCAGGATCTTGTTCCCTAAGGAAAATTTGATGCACTTCACTTCTCCTTTATCTTCCATTCTATACAGAAAGAAACAGAAGTTATGAAATCATCTTCTGAAATAATTTATAACAGAACTCTGTAATGTACCCTCAAAAAAATGATGAGAGAGGAAAAAACCTGTAATGCAAATGCTTTTGAATACAGATTATTACTGTTGCCTGGCAGTAATGGATTCAAAACCCAGACTGAAAGATAATGTCAGCTCACTCTTCAGAAGTCCTGAACAAATCTTTTACAGAATCACAGAAAAGGTTGCACAAATTGGCACCTGAGGTCACTACAAATGCTCAGCTCTGTTGGCCTGCGGTGTGGAGAGTGGAAGACTTGTGGGACTACTCAAACCTGTGTTATTGGTCCTGTCCCAGTGAGTCTGGAGTTCTGTGGCACCCACCAACATCCTGCAATCAGCTCCTTTACTTCCAGAACTAATTAACCCAAGCCTACTTGCTTCTCCATTAGGACTCATCATCTGGAATAACCTCTTATATTAAAGAGAGATTGAGGGTGTTTTCACACCATTAAACAAAATAAAAAATGCATTCTTACCTAACAAGCATCAGTTCAATTAGCATGGATAAGGTAGTTTTACTTCCAGTATATGTTATTAAGTCCACACAAAGGGAGAGTGAGATAGTCAAGCAGGAAAATTGTGGAATCTCATGAAGTTCTCTTAGTATTTTCAACTCCCTCAGGATTTGTGACAAGGGTAGTCAAATAAAAATAGCAATTTTCAGGAAGACCCTGTGCAATACCTAACAGATCACAGCAAACACACCTCAACCACAAATTGTTTCACCCACATCTGTACTGAACCTTCGAGTGAAAGAACACTTCCTTACACATGGACAGCAGAGCTCAAAGAGCCATCACTCTTGACATTGGCATATATATAATAGTTTTCTAAAGACAAAGTCATTTAGCTGAAAGTACTGTTGTTGTCAGATGCTGCAAAAAATGTTTCCAGAAGAAACAGAAGGCAGAAAAGAAGCCAAGTTAGATTAAACAAGGAACAGAATGCAAGAAACCCGCATGTAGATTTGTACATTGTGCTTGAATCGCAGGCATAAAATTCAGAAATTACACATTTAAGTTTACTTCATTCTGTTTAACTTGCTAAACTGTATCCCTGGAGAAGTCATTGCTACCGTAGGAATCAGAAGCCTGAATACCCATACTCTTGTATGTTATAGCACATTTTAATAAAACACTATTGTTTTAAATAAAAAAAAGAAGACGCAGCCTACTAACTTTTTTTTCCTACCATAAGACTATAAATTAGTAAAGGCAAAGCATACCATCTTAACTGAAAGATTACCACAGAATCACAGAATATGCTGAGTTGGAAGGGATCCACAAGGATCATCAACTCCAACTCCTGGTTCTGCACAGGATAAGTTTTATGCCTGAATTAGAGCAGATAAGGAACAAGCACCCAAGATTGCATAATTTCATCTCCAGACAAAGGTTCCTTACCTGAAGGAGATGGGATTTCTATCCTCTAAACCTTTAACAACAACTCCTGTAGCTCCACCAGATCGAACAGCAAAAACCTATAAAAAAAGTTGTGAGCATATTTTTAATTTATTCAAAGTCATAACCTTAACGTGCTGCCTTTTCTATAAGCCACGCTTTTAATTCTTCTTTTACTAGATACAATTTTTGTTCTTCCACAGATCTGCCAGTTCACACTAAGATAATCAGTTCCTCAGTGTGAATAATCAATCCCTTCCTCTGGAATTCCAAGTTTCCTTAGAGTTGACAGGTTTCCAGCGGTCCTGTTACAGTCTTGTAGCATATTCTGAACTACTGGGCAAGTTAAAAGAGTAAAAGTCTCTATAAGCTGTTCTCTTTTTTTTTTTCTCTCATATTAATATTTTCCTAAGTCAGATATTAGTAAAAGTGCTGCGTCCAGTTCTGGGTCCCTCAGTTTCGGGAGACTGTTGAGGTGCTGGAGCATGTCCAGAGAAGGGCAACCAATCTGAAGGGTGAAGGGTCTGGAGCACAAGCTCTGTGAGGAGCACCTGAGGGAGCTGGGGCTGGTTAGTCTGGAGAAGAGGAGGCTCAGGGGTGACCTTATCCCTTTCTACAATTGCCTGAAAGGAGGTTGTAGCCAGATGGGAGTCGGGCTCTTCTCCCGAGAAGAGCAACTCCTCAGCAAGTGACAGGGCAAGAAGACATAGTCTTAAGCTGCACTCGGGAGACTTAGGTTGGACATTAGCAACAATTTCTTCCCAGAGAGGGTAATTAGATATTGGAATGGGCTGTTGAAGGAGGTGGTGGAGTCACTGTCCCTGAAGGTGTTTAAGAAAGACTGGACGTGGCACTTAGTGCCACGGTCTAGTTGACAAGATGGTGTTCAGCCAAAGGTTAGATTTAGGTTAGACAACCTAAGTTGTCTTGTTTCTTGCAAGAGCTCGAAACACATTGCAGAAGTACTGTCCCCTCTCCAAATGCCACTGGTCATGTTCCCACTACATGCGGCAAAGCCATGCCATCTGTATGGGGAAGAAAGTTTGAAGGTTTTGACTCTGTGAATGCTGAGGTCACAGAATGGTTATGGGAATTAGACAGTGGAATGTATCCACATCTATATAAGCCTGATGACAGACTGTGGATCTTTTAGCTATATGGAGCTGAATGCTCAAAAGCCCACAGGGATATTAAGGAAAAGATGCTTAAAAGCACTAAAATCCAAGAAATTGCCACTCGGGTCTGAGACGCAAGTAAAGCTATAAATATTAATTTTTATGATCATATTGAATTTCAGGAATTGGAAAAGGAGGTGGCAGGGGAATCAGAGACAATGAGCTAACAGTGAAGTGTCAAAGTTTGACGGTCATGCTGGGACGCTTGGAACAGAAAGGAAAAGTGCTGACTCTGAGGAATTCCAGAAAGACCTTACGGCAGCGAGAGTAAGGCAGGTGAAATTCAACCTAATAAATTGTCACAGAGGGAAGGAAAAAAAAAAAAATCTACCGCCTCTAGCACGATGACAAGTCCCGCGCCAGCAGCCAGAGGGAAGGGGAACCACCAGGCTCACGCTCAGCAGCCGAGGGGAGGGGAGGAAACCGAACCCGGGCGTGAGAGCCTCCAGACCCCGCTCCCCGGAGAGCAGCAGCGGGACGTGCCGAGCATCCCCCCCGGGCCCGTGTGAGGGCGGGGAGGCCCCGCCGCCCCCCACCTGCTTGTTGGCCTCGTCGAAGAAGACGCAGTTGACGGGGTTCGCCTTCTCGAAGTGCACGGGCCGCGCGCACAGCGCCAGGTAACAGCCGCCGCCCTCCCCGCCGGGCCGCGCTCTCCCCTCGCCGCCTTCCCTCCTCCTCCTGCTGCTGCTGCTGCTGCTGCTGCTGCCGCTGCTCCCGGCGCCTCCTCCTCGGCCGGCCCCGGCGGCTCCCGGCTCATGGCGGCGGCCATGGACGAGTCCCCCCCACCGCCCGCGCCGCCGCTTCCTGTTTACACTCCCCTCGCGCGTGACGCGGGACGCGCCCGCCTTAAAGGAGCCGCGGCGGCCGGGAGGAGGGAGGGGAGGGGAGGAAAGAGGGGAAGGAGGAAAGAGGGGAAGGAGGAAAGAGGGGAAGGAGGAAAGAGGGGAAGAAGGAAAGAGGGGAAGAAGGAAAGAGGGGAAGAAGGAAAGAAGGAAGGAGAAGGCTCCCTGTTTCAGGCTGCGGGGCTGCTGGCGGGCGGCAGGTATCGAGACCCAGACCTTGCCCGCAGAGACGAGGCGCGCCTGTCTCGCACTGGGATTTCTGTTTCCCCTGCTCTCTGTTTCGGTCGGAAAGGTTTTAAATTAAAAGCTCAATTTTCCCCCTCGCTGAACTGATGTCTTCTCCGTCTTTCGCCCGCTGTATGGCGTTTCAAAGCCAGCCAAGCGGGCGAGAGACCCTGCACTTAGAACAGCCCAGATCCCAGGTGCTGCAAAGCTCGGAGAGGCTGGGATGTGTCGAACATCAACATCTGAAAGGTACCGATGAGCTTAACAAGTGAAAGCAGGAACCTGAGAAGTTGCAAAAACTCCTTCATAAAAGGTGTGAATGCTGGCCAGGAGGCAGCTAAGGAACACGCGGAAGGAGCACGGCGCTACAGGATTGTACACAATGCAAATATTTACAGGTGCGAATATGAGAGGAGTTAAAAAATTTTGAGTTAGCTCTGACTTCAACCAGTGCCACTTATCAGGGCACCCCTCTAGCTGGGAGGACTTATTCCGCTTTTTAAAGCAAAGGTAGTGGACTTTAAAATAGTAAGTAAGCAAACAAAAGCACTTTGCCTTTCCAAACCAAAACAGCATCGAGGAGGCCGCGGTAAATGCGGTGCTTTTGGCCCACTCTTTTACAGTACTTAAAAAAAAAAAAAAAAACAACAAACCAACCAACCAACCAACCAAGCAAAACACATCAAAAAAACCCCCACAACCCAAAAGTTTTAGGTGTGGGAAAAAAAGGAACCAGCTACTTCAGAGCTCTGCCTTAATTTGTCCATGCATACTGCATCATCACTGAGAAGCAGTCACAATTGATCCTACTCTTGGGCAGGAAACTGCTTTTCAGTGGCTTGTTGTAAAATAGTTCAGAAAAGGAAATTATACTCTGAAAATAGCCCTTGGTTTAGGAACAATATTAATAAATCATTATTAAGTTAAAGTCTGGCTTGGTCCTCAGCATTTATTCTTACATTTTAGTCTTGAGAGTAAACTAGCAATGAGATTTTTTTTGGTTGATGCACTGGCTAATGTCTTAGTTCACTAGTTGTAAACCCTACAGTGTGATTCAGAAATTTTGAGAGAATATGAATTATATATTTGCTTATTGGTTAAGAAAGGGAAATTTTTAAAAGGGGGAAGACTGAGATTATATCAATTGAAAAATTATCAGATTAAAACAGAGTAGCACAGCTTAGTACAGGAGAAATAGAAGTTTAAATACCAGATACTAAGATAGTACCATACAAACAAATGCTGGCTGACTTGTGACCCAGTTAGTGCATCTGCAATAATTTCACATCAGACTAGAGATACTGAAGTCACAAATAGGAATTACAGCAAGCTGTTTGTTCTGCAGAATCCTCCTGCATCATCAAACAATTCTATGCTAACTGGAGAGGACAAGTATTTCCAAAGCATTTAAAGTACCTAAAAGTTTATAATTTTTTTACAAAATAAAATTAATTTCATGTTAGCCAGAAATTTAGTTAATCCAAGGTAAAATTTTAAAAAATTCTACTGACATTTCACCTTCTTCTACTTCTCTAAAGAACAGCATGCACTTCCTATAATTGCAGTACAAACAGAGCTATCCCGTGGGTGAAATCAGCAGACAAGTAAATAAACACACAACTTGAAACTCTTGTGGTAGAAGTAAATCTAATGGCAAATTCCAGAACTAAGATCCTATTTGCTTAATAATAATAATAAAAATAATCCTGGAACCTTTTATTTCAAAGGAGTCCAGGAAAATGCTTGTTTTAGCAAATTCTTGTTTTCAACTACTTAAAAACATACCAAGGTGTATTAAAATCTCAAAGCAAATTCCTGAGCCAGTTTTACTGCTAGAAGTAAATATATATATGATATAAAATATATAATATAGAATACAGAATATGATTGGGCCCAATAGCTTTAAATTAGACTTAAAAACAATTGCTTCATTTATTTGGGGGAGGAGTGTGATTTGTTTTTTGGGTTTTTTTAAACCTGTGCTAGCCAAATTTTAGAAAATTAAAAATTATAGTAACAACTGTGGGTTCAGTCCAAGCACAGTGATACAGGCATTGCCCATTTCAAGCGGCAAACAGGCAAAAAACCACCCTCCCTTCATTTTCTTTTATCTCTGCTCTCTCTTCCTCTCACCTGATGCAAGTATCCGTAGATATCAGCATCTTTACTAGACAAGAACATTTTAAGGTATTAGCAACCATTTGAGATTTTTTTTTTCCCCTCTAAGAAATGTTAAGAGTATTAAAGCTAGTTATAAGCCTGGAATAGGATTACGCTTTTCTTTTTAAAAGCCTTCTCCTGTGAAAGAGATCTGCTTATATTTGACAACAGAAGCTTGAAGGGTTCTGAAGGGGACCCTGAAGGGGTCAGCTAACAGCAGCACCTAGTCTGTTCTTTCCCTAATACCATTATTTTGGGAAACTTTCATTGAGAAATTTGGAACAGACTTAAGTATCCAAAAGGTAAAAGTTCCTTTATTTCAAAAGTAAGGGGTAACTGCAAGACAATTACCTGATTTAGGAAAGGGAAGAGTGCTGGGATGAAACTGGCAAAACCATCAACGTTGTTTACTGTTCATGTAGTACCCACCCAAACAGTAATTTTTGTATTGTTACAAAGAATTAGTGAGTTCCTACCCTAAGACTGCTCCAGTGAAACACTGAGGATCAGTGAAGGCCTGTATGATGCAAAGAACTATGCAAGAATACCACCATAAGATCTTAAGATTTTACTTCATCACCAGTTTTTCAACAAAGAGATAAAAAAAGTCACTTTCACAGCACACTGTGAGAATGTCACATGTAGCATCACTATATTCTGCTTGATAAAGAGCAGCAATCAGAAACAGCAATCTGTTAAAAAGAAGTTGATTAGAATTCCTTACTTCCAAACCATCCCACTACATCAGTTCATCTTTAAATGTGTTGTTTTTAGAGAAACATTGCTAGATTTTTAGAACTTGGTAAAAAATAAAAAAGTCTGACATTAAGAATAAAAGCATGAAATAGACTGTGGAAACTAAATATTTCTAAGTGAAGCTTTTTTGCTTACAGGTGCAAAAAGAATACTCAGATTTGTCTATGATTACCTTCAGGGCCAGCACATTTGATGCTCTAAACATTCTAGGCAGAGACAGGATTATTACAGAGTTCTATTTTTGATTTGCACCGAGTTCTTGGAACCATTTGGATATTAAGAGTGAAGCTAACTGAACTTACTCTTTGCACCTTGGACGCAGCCCTCAGGATTTCCTGGCATGTCACCAAGGAAGTCCTCTGCAGGTTGAATTCATATCTGTTTCTCATCTAATACCCAAGTGTATTTACAGAGATACTTATAGCCACATTCCATGTACTTCAAATGAAAAGGTCCAGACTTTTGCATCTATAAATACATTAGTTTGTTAAATTAACATTTTCATATGATTGCAGTGCGTAGTTTGACTTTTCATTTTGCCCTCGGTGGAAAGGGATGAAAGGTTCACTGACATTGTGTCCATAGATATTTTTTAATTAGTTTTTCAAGCTGCAATAGGAAAAAAAGAGAGGGGCTCTTCTCGTGTGCTTTCCCATTAAATACTTTGGATGATATAGATGATTTTTTAATTTTTTTTTTTTTTTTAAACATGTATAAGCTCTGAATCATGCAAAATATGACCACCTGAGCTACATTAGTCTAATGTAACTGGGCAATTGGTGAAGCTGTCAGACTGTCCAAAGTGCTAGTGATAGTCCATTCTTACAGTGCCAGCCTGATGTGTGGGACAAGTTAAAAAAAAAGCAAACCACTGAGGCATCACCATACGCTCGTTGTGTTTTCCATTTTGGTATTCCCAGCCAACCACTCTCTCTTGACACCAGTAGTTGACATTTACCACTGCACCAACATAGTTAGAAGCAGTAAATTTGTGTTTTGTTTTGTTTTGTTAGCAGCTATACACTCAGTGCTATTCATCATATATAGGTGGGTCTCCATCACTTGAAAACGTTGACAGTTTCTTTCCATGATTCTGCACATGATCTTCATTCATCTTCTCCAAAGCTTCAATCTGGAGAGACAAAATAACAACCGGCTGAAATCATAAAACCACACCTCCACCAGAATGCTGCTAAACAGTGTTTAAAAAGTAGATCACAGAGCAGGTATATACAGTGTTAATATTTCAGTGATACAGTTACATGTACAGAGGGACATATTTTGGAAGCACAGTTTGAAACATCTGTTCTCAACAAGTTACTAAAATGACTAGCACTCCATTAGAGTTTCAAGGTAGGTAACTGAAATGTACCAGTTGCAGGGAGGACTGCATGATTCTTAGGTCTTCAGCTGTATTTCTCTTTGAGGTATAGAAATGTCCCTTTCTCCAACTCTGAAAACCTCCACTGTAACTCATCCAATCCATCAGCATGAGAGAAATTCCAAGTAATACTAATGTTACAAATCCACTGCAGTAACTCTTAACAGTGAAAACTGAAGACAGATATACTTCAGTGTTTTGTGCAATCAAAGTAACACAGTACAGTAGCTTATTTTGGTCTTCTGATTGTTAAGTTTGGATTGCTTCCCCTTCTACTCCAGGGGAGATAATTTTGACTTTAGCCCCTAGTAACAGAAGTCTGAAGTTTAAGGATGAGCTGCTCAAATTCACCTCTACGTAAGCAGCAATGATAAGTCTTTCCCATAAAACTTACAAGCACTAAAGGTGACATAAAACAAGAAAAACACTACACCCTACCGGGCAGTGCTCACACCACAGTCAGTCAGGGAAGTGTTTTTGCTCGATTACCTGATATGTAATGATCATGGAACTGTGACGCCATGTTCCCTTTATCTCTAGCTTACTCTGAGGACCTTCCCCAGGAGTTACCTGGTTTCAAGCTGCCACCTACTCCATGCTGGACTAGCATAAACCTACACTGTCATGAGTAATTAGGTGGAGTAGAATTGCCATGTCACCCTAACTTCGATTAGTAAATATTGACTGTTTGACAACTTGTTTATTCAATGTCTGATATCAGGATGTATGCCTTGAGGAGTTACAAACAAAGGTTGAAAATTAAAAGGCGACAGTGACCAAAGATTCCTACATCCATATTTACATGATAGCATGATTTTAGGCTTGAAAATTGAAAACACTAGCCTAAGCTTTAAATTCTAATAAATTAATGCTAATAAATTCTAATAACATCTAAACCATAAAAATAAGCAGTAGAACAATTATTATTTTGAACCCAGCTTTCCTTTCTCTGCACAACCTTTAATGTATGTAAGGAAAGACAACAATGCTAGCTTTTAAACTAAAACCAGATCACTAGATTTGCCTTAATCCTGAAAGAAGCAACTAAATGCAACATGAAGCCTTTTACACTTGGGAGCAGGGGGATCAGGAAAGGGGGTGGAGAGGCCTATCGGTATGAGTTTCTGTAAACATTTGTACTAGGTTGAAATACTCAAGTTTTTAAAAAGAGATGCAGAATGACTGCTGAAATTTTATTCACATAAACCAATCACGCAAACTAAATGTGGAAAGTTAAGGTATTACAATAGCTACTATAGCTAACCAAATTAAAACTGTTAGACAGAGAAAGCTATACCTCTGCTTGGAAGTCTACTTCATTGTCAGCTGTAATACTTAAACCTGAGACAGCGTTGAAGAGTTCACGCTCATTAAGTGCTTCTGCCACACCTCCTTTCTGGAAGAACTAGTCAACATAAAAAGCACACATTAAAACACTTTACTACACAGGACAAAATATTCCTTTTTCTTCCCCAAGTTACAATATTTAGTCAAAATTACATTTTTTCTTTTATTGACCCACAGATAAAAATAACTGAAATAAGTTTTAAGTTCTGGTGGTATCATTTTACTCTTCCACGCTTTTTTCCCTTTCAGAGAAGAACACCATCAGCATGGATAATATGCGGCAGTAATCTTGTATACATGTGGTGGTGATCATTTTTTACTGAGTTGATTGGTTGATTTTCAATTAGCTCTGAGTTGATTTTTATCTTGGAAAACATTCAGCAGAACAGAAGATTGTCAGACAAAGAGGTCCTACCTGTGCAACATTCCTACAGTCTCTGAACAAAAACTCAAGTCCGTGAGGATGGGTTGGCTCTACAGACTGACTGACATCAATGAGCCAGACCTGTAGTCACAAGAGAAATAACAATTCACTTTGTATTAAAATTTCACGTTGAAGAGAGTGTCCAAAGGAGGGCAATGAAGATGGTAAAGGGCCTTGAGGGGAAGCCGTATGAGGAGCAGCTGAGGTCACTTGGTCTGTTCAGGCTGGAGGAGACTGAGGGGAGACCTCATTGCAGTTACAACTTCCTCATGAGGGGAAGAGGAGGGGCAGGCACTGATCTCTTCTCTGTGGTGAGCAGTGACAGGGCCCAAGGCAATGGCCTGAAGTTGTGTCAGGGGAGGTTTAGATTGGATATTAGGAAAAGGTTCTTCACCCAGAGGGTGGTTGAGCACTGGAACAGGCTCCCCCGGGAAGTGGTCACAGCACCAACCCTGAGGGAGTTCAGGAAGCATTTGGATGATACTCTCAGGCCCATGGTGTGACTCTTGGGGATGGTCCTGTGCAGAGCTAGGAGCTGGACTCCATGATCCTTGTGAGTCCCTTCCAGCTCAGCATATTCTGTGATTCTGTGAAACCTTTCCTCCCCACATTAAGAACAAACTCACCTTCCCATCATGCCAAAGCATGTTGTATTCACTCAGATCTGCATGGACCAGGTTGCACTCCTTATACAACTGCTGCATCATCTGCAAGGAACCAAATTAATGAAAGAAGTATGCTATACTCCACATAAATATTGCTTGCATGACGATAAAATAAACAAACAAACAAAACGACTTTCTCCAACACACTGACCTAATTTGCATAATTTTTACCCTAGTCTTCAATAAATTTCCACACATGCAATCGCAGTTTTGGTACTTTGCCAGCAAACTAAGCTTTTATCACTGAACTTAGCTTTGGCAAGTCTGAAGAATGAGTCTGGTAAACTCAGGTCAGCTCTGCCAACCAGTCCAAGTGCACGAGAGAGATAAACACGTTCTCTAAATATACATGTCATTTTCACTTCTATCACAGAGCAAAGAAGTCTCAGAGTTGTACATGCTGAATTCTAAACAGCATACATATTCATTTAAAAGATGGTTGTGTTGCTCACTGGTCTCACAATTTGAGGCCTAGACCATTCCTGTTACCAACATGAGAGGGTGGTTGGCTGGTTCAGTTTTTTAATTTCTGTAATGTAACAGTGAATAGACAGTTAGCAGGTACATGCTTGAACCAATTACAGCAGAAAACAGAAAAATCCACTGTGCAATATTCCAACTCATTCTTTGATTTCTAGGTTTGTTGAAGAGGGGGATGGGAAGGGTGCGATCACTGGAAAGTGTTTAAGCCTTGTAAATTAAGTGTTTGGTAAGCCCAGAAAGACTTCAGAGAATTTTATAAACCACATGCTGCTTCTATCAAAGGACTACTTGCTGATAATTCCTCTACTGCTAAGTATCTGGCATCAAGTCCCAGCACTCAGATTAAGATTAAATTTAAATATTTTTTTTAGTGGATAATTTTTTTATTTATTCTAAGTCACACATTAAACAGCAGCAAAATAAGACTTTGGACTTCATATCTTGAAAGTGAGGCAAGCATCCTGAAAAGTAAATAAATGATGATTTGCCCTTAATTTATTCTCCTAAAAGAAAACACAACCCAGAACTGGAGGAGAAATCAGCATTGTCTTACATTGAGAGTCTGATAGTAGGCCTTTTTCATGTCTTCACTACTGAGTGTTACATCCTTTAGTTTAGGAGCTGGGATTTGATCCTTGCCAATGAAAGACATAACCAAGACGTGTTTCTTAAGGATAACCACTTGAGGACAAGGAATTCCCGCATTTTGCATTCTGAGGATCAGAAAATAGATACTGATTAAGAAAAACAAAAGCCCCCAAACCACATAATCCTAGTTCCTGCTTGCTCAATTCCAATCTGAGAGAGCATGTGAGAAACTTGATCCAGAGTAAAAAAAGTCTTTGAAATAGAGAAAAATTGAAAATTGAATAAATATATTTATTTCACATGGGAAAATTCAGATCCTAAAGTAATAAGTGAGCCTAAGAATGCTCACTGAACACCAATCACTTTTACAACAAGAGCCTGCTAACTTCACGGGCTTGTAAATTCTGCTGCCAAATCACTGAAGATGCTGACAACTCATTAAACTGTAAGAAACCAGAGGCTTTTCCAATCTGTGGCACTTTGTATATTATTTTGACCTAAAAAACAAATTTAAACTTCTACCCAGACAGAGTGTATCTTCCTTACACAGAGAAGGCATTTGACAAGTACACTTGATTTTCTTTTCTTTACCTTGTTAAGTTATGCATTTCTTTCTCAGCCCACATACGAATAATCTTTCGTGGATTCAATTTACTGAAGCGGTCTTTAAATCTGTAGTCATCCTTGATGTATTTGTCACGGTTCTTGAATTCATTAAGGGTTGTTTTAAACACTTTGATGGCACATTCCGGAGGAATAACTTTATCTTCAGTTGCACTTCTCGTGGAAAAAGTCAAATATATAACAAAGTTAACTATTCGCATCTTTACAGACAAATGCACGCTTTTGGGGTTTTTTATATAATACAAGATACAGCGATTTTTAATGTAAGAGAAGGTCTGACTTCCTATCAAATGTAGAAGCCAACTCAAGTTTATAACAATTCTATGATTAAACGTGCATATGAATGTTTGGGTTTTGGCATTTTGATTATATGTTGCTTATCAAACAGGTTACATCTCCCAGTTTGGTATTATTTTTCCTTAAATGTCATAGCTAATAACAGCCCTGTTAATGGATGTACTTGCTACAAGAACTTACAGGTGAAAACAGTCTTCCCTTAGAACAATAATAGTAGCACCACAGTATTTTGTAAAGCACCACAAAGATATATGCACTATAGTCACTACTAACTTAATATAATCCTTCCAGTGTGGCAGTTTTTACAACTGGACTCTTACATGACTCCCAAAGTGAACAGCATCCCAACACTATGCTCAAGGTAACCCTAAAAGTAACAAACACCACCTCCACTGAGCTGCACAAATGGAGCTGACCATACAGTGATCTGTATAGAAAGACAATCTTCAGGGAGCCTAATATCATCATGACAGTTCTATAAGCCTGCTGCACGTTGGTGGAAAGAGTTCCGCAAAAATCTCAAGACTTCTTTTTATAAAAGAAGTACATCTTTTTCTACAGAAAGGCAGGTGGATTTGTCCCTGTTCATTAAACAGACTCCAAGGAGGAAAGTGGGTGTTTTTTTACTTCACAGTTGGTACCATTTGGTTTTTAGATTTTATTACTATCTGCGTACACATGAATACAAACTTTAAAGGCTTGGAAATAAAAAACATGCAGCTGTTCAAATATTTCTGTGGTTTCTGCTTTTTATATCAACTCTGGTACTTAAAGCTACCATCAGTAACAACAACATACTTACTTTCCTCCATAGGCATGAAAAACAACAGATTCTTTTCCTGTGCTGATGCAGCCTGTGATGGTCTCCAGCATCCCAGCGTTGACCATCTTGTACAGAAGTAAACGAGTTTTGGGATCCACTGCTTTCTCCTACAGGCAAGAAATGAATTCTCAATTCAGTAAAATAATTCTTTGCTTTACAGCGAATTTAGAACATTTATATGCCACAAGATTTCAACTATGTGGAACGAATAATGTAATAATAAAATTATCTCAACTGAAAAAGAGGAAAAAATAAATAAACTGAAACAAACAGATGAAGCAAAATCAGTCTGCTCCAGGACTGTCATTTTAGGATTTAATACTCTCAGATTCCTTATCAGCTGTGTAACACATTTAGTATTTTACCAATTCCACACAGACTCAACAGCACTTTCTACGGTGTTTTCAAGAAGTCTCTACAAATCATGATTCAAAATATCCTAACTATTATATTTCTTTGATACCAGTAATAATAAAGCAAAGCAAAACACTCAAATTTGAAGAAGTCCACAGCAGGAGTCACCAGAGGTCCTACTCTAAAATCACCCATAAAGCCTATAAACTGACTTTCTAAATTATTAAGTCAGTTTAGTTGGTCACCTCATCTTCCTGCAACTTGCTATGAAGACAGATATTTGGAGCCACAGGGTTGAACTGCAGAGGATTAGTCCTCTGGATAGTTTCTATAAATAACTTCCAGACAGTTTATTCATTGTAGCTGATTAAGTTTAGGCAAGTTTAGAAAGACAAAGAGGGAAAAAAATGGAAGGTGCTTGCTCTTACGTTGATATGGCTCTCACAGTAATGCAGCTCAAGTAAAAACAGCCTTTTTCTAGTACCAGCTGGCTGATACCATCTCCTTCAGCAATGTTAGTATTACTTAACTGTTTTACTAAAAATGGAATGCTTCAAGAAGTTACCAAAGCAGCGTTCAGCTATTACACAAGATAAAAAGTATAGAGAGAGAATTTATTTAAAACATACTGCAGTGGAGTGTTCCTTCTTTTCATGGAGCCTTGCACTTCGACGTTCCTCAGAGTATGCATGTTGCTTTAAGGCATTGAAGACTTGATTTGATAGCTTTAGGTCCATTCCAATTCCATCCCCAACTTGGAATTCAGGTGCAAACTACAAGTAGAAATAATAGAAATTTAAGCTTTGTTACTAGCAGACACCAAGAGTTGGCACAAACAGAAATTTCTCATTCTGATTTGGAAATACCCCAGGTAGATGAGGACCTATCTGAAACCCACTTTGTATAATGTTGTCACTATGTTAAAAAACTTATTGCTTTAAACTCAGAACTCAAAGTCTGCTCAAATAGATATGAGATTACCTAACATCCTGCAAAAATAGCACTTGCAGCATTTCCTTATTTGTATAAGTTGCACCACTTACCTTAAAGAAAATGGAAGGCATGTACTATATAGATAAACAGACTGAAAAGCTGTAAGTCAAATAATTAACTGAAAATAAGTTACTTGGCTCATCAGACAAAATTAATAAAAAAAAGAGGTTACACAATAGCTATGCCTTTCAAAAGTAGCTTCAGTGTTTTATTTGCCTGTGTACCAAACTTGCTGATAGTTTTGTTTTGCAGGAACAGTTCTGTGCAAATTTTTGAATCATGGTCAATAACAAACTATTATTAAACAGAAAACCCGCACAACTCAAACTGCCGATATGAAACCAAACACTACATTCTTTGATTTGATGGGAAAAAAAATGTCACCCTATCCAGAAGCACAGATGGCCAAGCATTAGTTCTCTGGTTGAATTGCAGCATTCCAGTTTAATATGCAAAATAAATTTCCCTAAATTTTCACTTACATTTTCCATGCGAGCAGTGTTCTTTCTTCCGCATACCACTTCATCATGTTTAGTAGTAATATCTTTTCCTTTTCCTATGAAACCCCTTCTCGGTGTGGTAGTAGGTTTATCTGCCAGCAGTGAGAAAAATAAATCAAACTTTACACCTAAACAAACATAATTTATGCTCACAAAAGTCCCACAATGTCCACAAATGTAATATAATTTCAGATTACTTCAATTGTATGATCGTAGTGAAGTCTTCTCTTATCCTAAGCATGACAGCTTCTTTTGCTATGTTATGACTTACTTCTATGTCTTTTCTGGGGTGTCAGACACATTTTTGGCATATTAAGACAGGAATATTCAATGTCATGGGAAGATGATATTGACCCTAGCCAAATGTAGATGACAGATACGCCCATCTCAGAATACTTTCCACGTACAATAATTATTTAGCCAGATTCAGCCACTGAAGCCAGCCAATATACTGGCAGACAGAAGCCTGAAATTACCTGCCCAACCTCCTGCTGACAGCTCCCAAGGAGGTAACCTGCTTCTATGTACAACTGGTATACCTCCTTACATTCAAAGAACACTTGATTTAACTATGTCTTAGGCCTATGAACTGAAGAAATTGTATTGTTTAAAACTGCCACATACCTGCTCTGTAAGGATCATGACGGGTATCCTGCCAATCAACCTCATCCTCTGAGCTGTCACTGTCATAGGGATGCACCTTCCGATAATTTTCAAAGGATATGGAGACTTGAGAAACAAAACAAAGTAAGTATGCCAATGATTATCAGGGATTTGCTACTTCCTCACAGCTCTGCCAACTTAAACAGAGTGCCAAGAATACCTCCAAAGCAAAAAGATTTCTTCTGATAAAGGTACCTTTGCTATCTCCATTAATCTTCTTCTCTTCACGCCGAAGCTGTGCATCATATTCCCTGTCAAATTCCATCTGCAGCATCTGAGCTAGCATTAGGTCGCTAGAAGTGTCAATATTTTCTCCTGTAATAAATGGACCTTCAGCAACACTGTGTGAGATGAAAGCAGAAATTTAAAAAATTTAAACACAGTAATCTAAGCATAAACCATTGCTTTGTATTAATTCTTCACTCTATACAAAAGACTTCATGTAGAGCTGCACAGAAAGGAATGGATCTCAGCTGTCTGCCTCCCTTTTAAGTCAACACTAAATATTAATAGATCATGACTTCATTTCTCTTTACCACTTTTTTATGATGGACACGTTACCTAAATTTTTACTTGCTTACCATTCTGTAAGAAGCATTAAGCTCTATTTTTAAGGTGTCCTTCACAAAAAAAAAAAGAAATCATACAGGTGTATGTGTGCGTATACATAGTTATATGTTTTGTAAATAAAAACAAATAAAACCCCAAATAGTGCCACTTTGCTTTGCTCTGCTTCACAGGAAAGACTGCAGTAAAAATTTTTATAAGTTTAGAACTAGTAAGCTCTTGGCCCTTGTTTAGAGCTTTCAGGTAGTAGGAGGATACAGGTGATATACCTGGTAGTTCCTGAAATAACATTTTACACTGTTAAAAGGATTCTCTAAAAGGGTAGGAAAAAAAAATTTCTGAGATTTCTCTAAACATAGCTTACAGACTGGGTTAATGCACCCAGAAAATGCAAAGAAAACATCAAGAAAGAAGGAAGGGCAACAAAGAAGAGAATCTAAGGAAGATTTTTGACTGGGAAAGCCATCTTCACTGAAAAAGATCTGAAGAAGCAGAGATAGGAGGCAATAGGCAAAGCATTTGCTATATTGCTATGCACTAAGCACATTGTAAGAACACGCACAAGAGAGAGAAGATGGCAGCACAACTATGGAGATCACTAATCCAGGGCTCGAACTTACGCAACCACTTCAGGAAAAGCAGCATTTTCCTCTTCCAGCTGCAGTTCTTTTGCCAGCTGTTCACTCATTACATCAGCAAGAGAACATGACATTGATGTTGTGTTAGGGGTTCCCCATGGACACTGTAAATAAACATTTTATTCAAATCAGCAAGATTTGTAAAGTGACAACACAATAATCAGGATAATTAGCTATCGCTGGCAGCAAAATAAGCTCATGTCAATCTTGTAAGAGCTTGTCTTCTACAGATACTTAGGGAACTATGGTGTACTACTCAAAGAGTAGCTTCATAAACTCAGTAGGGAGAACTGGGGTTGAAAAGATGTTGGCAGTCACTAATGGGGGGAGGAAAAAGTCAACTTGTCAGTACTCTCTAAAGACAGGGTAAAGCCTTCCCAGAAAGTTTGCTTGCAAGTGTACACACAACCTGTGTAAAACTTTGCTTGGAATAACACAACCGTGACAGCTTATGCACAGCTTCCTCCCCCGTTTTTAGGGCCCTCAAAGGACAGCCACCATAAAACATCCCCTCAAAAACGCAGAAGCACACACATAACTTCGCTGGGGGAGGCGGCGGCTGCGAGTGACGAACCCAACCAAGCTGTGACTCACTGCCTACCGCCGTGACAACCAGGCTCGCTTAGCTCCAACTCCCTGCTCGCCAGCAGAGCTTGGAGAGAAGCAAAGGCATTTATCAGGCTGCCACAGCAGCCCTGTCCAGCAAGTAGATAACTGCCCGTAGCAGCAAGAGCGCCATTCCCCGTCCATCGCTGCTCCGGGTGGCTCTGCCGAGTGACCGCGACCCTGGCGGAGCTGCCACTGCCCCGCAGCGCCCTCTCCACGGCCTCAGTTCTCCTCCTCCACCTCCCCGGAGCCCGGACAGCGGCGGCCGCCCCTCTGCGGCCCCGGGCTGCCGGCACAGCGCTCACCTTGCTCTGCCAGGCGGGGCCCGAACCGGCGTCGGGGGGGGCGGCGGCGGCGACTCCCACCGAGTCCATGGGACAACACGCAGGGGCGGGCGGGGAGCGGCAGGAGCGAGGTCTCTCTTCAGGGCAGCGACGCTCCGACTGCGAAACCTTCCGGGTCCTGCCCGGTCCTCCCCGGCCGTCACGGGCCGTCAGGCGGCCCATTGGCCGCCGGTTTGGGCATCGCCCGCCTTTCCGGTGATGTCAGCGGGGCGGCCGCGGGGCCCCGGAGAAGCCCTCGGTACGGCCGGGCCGCGGCTGCGGCGCCTCGGTCCGCCAGGCGGCCCCGGGGGCCGGGGCCGGGGCCGGGCCCGGGGCCGGGCTGGTGGCAAAGCGAACGGGGGGGAATTAAATAGCTGGCGTTTGTTTTTATCTCAGGAAGTAACCGAGGGAACCGTGGAAAAAAAACCACAAACCAAACCATACCATGAGCGAACAGCAAAACAAATGGACGAAATGGAGTCCAGAAAAGGGCAACGAAGCTGGTGAAGGGTCTGGAGCACAAGTCCTATGAGGAGTGGCTGAGGGAGCTGGGATTGTTTAGCCTGGAGGAGGCTCAGGGGAGACCTTATTTGGGAGACCTACATCTAAGTGATGTAGGTATCTATCCTACATCATATACTACGTATCCCCTCTCCATCAGGGGAGACCTACATCTACCTGAAAGGAGATTGTAGCCGGATGGGAGTCGGCCTCTTCTCCCAGGCAGCAAGTGACAGGACAAGAGGACATAGTCTTAAGCTGCACCAGGGAGACCTGGGTTGAACATTAGGAACAATTTCTTCCCGGAAGGGATAATTAGATATTGGAATGGGCTGCTGAGGGAGGTGGTGGAGTCACTGTCCCTGGAGGTGTTTAAGGAAAGACTGGACATGGCACGTAGTACAATGGTCTAGTTGACGTGGTGTTGGGTCATCGGGTGGACTTGATGATCTCAGAGGTCTTTTCCAACCTGGTTGATTCTGTGAAATTAAATAGGTGATGTTTGTTTTTATCTCAGTAAGTCTCTGAGGGAATGGGAAAAAAAAACCCAAACCAAACCGTAAGCAAACAATTTAATCCCAATCCCATATCTCACAGTAAATACAAAATTAAATATTTTGTATGTGACCTACCACCTCTTACACCTCAATTTTATACATAATATTTACCTGGAAAATAGTATTGTGACTGAAATGCCCTATTTCCAAGACAGGGGCAACAGAATGGCATTTTGCTATGAAACAGATGCTGGTTAGGTCTGCTTGGGCAAGTTTCCCAACAAAAAGGAAGTGATGCCTGTAACCCTCGGGCCTGGCTCACCTCCAGCTGTTGAAGGTGTCTGCCAGCAGTTGTAGACAAACATGCCATCACAATTGCCATCAATAACCTGAAAAACAACCTAGCAAAGTTGTCTGGCTCCAAGAGCCAAAGTGGTAAGGGGTTGTATAGCTCCTCCAACCTGCTCGGAGTAAGTTGTGGGTTACACATCTAGCAAAGCCCATGCTGCTGGGCAGGCCCAGCAAAAGCCACTCTCATCAGCTCTCAGGCATGCAAGAATCAGCTTCATCGGCCAAAGTTCATCCAATTTGTCTTTAGCAACCTGCAATGACGTAACACAGTGCAATCTCCCAAGACAATTTGTTCCAGTGTTCATTATTGCAGAAGTCCCTGACTAAAAGTCAAACCACTTGGAAGGTGGTAAGGACCCAGGTTGTAGTGCACAACCTGCAGGTACTACACAAGCTTGTGCCATGGAGAGATTATAGTGTCATAATATCATTTGGGTTGGAAAAGATGTTAAAGATCATCAAGTCCAACCATTCACTCAGCACTGCCAAGTGCTGGCGAGGGTGGATGGGTACCAGTGTGGTTCTTGCACATTCTGCGCTTAGCCCTGGCAGAAAGAGATTGTTTCCTTGCCTTTGAAGCTGCCTTTTTGGGATGTGAAGATTGCTGCCATACCCCCTTTAGTCTTCTTTGTCTAAATTTAACAGTTTTATAAATGAGCAGAATATCAAAGCAGTGTCCTGCTGCCCTGGGAAAATCATTGTTCTTGCACAGCTGTGCAAGCACTGATTAGGAAAATGGGTTTTGGTAGTTTTTTATTCAAACAGTGACTTACTATTCCTGTATCTTGTTACTAAGTTTTTAATTTTCAAAAATAAGACTTCTGTTTTAATCTCTTAAATATTACCTGATTAGCCCTTCATCCCATGGCCTCTTATATGAATGGATCAAGCTTTGAACTGAATTGTATTAAGAAGAAATGTTCTGTAAAATGATACCTAAACTAAATCATTTGCAACACATTCACATCTCACAATAAAAATAGTTAAAAATCTAGGTAGAGCAGAAACTTCCCTTCATATTAATCAAAATTTAAAGCAAAGCTGTATAGCAATTACTTAGTATGCAATTCAAGTCAGTCACGATAAACAACACTGGCAGAAATTTATAGCTTCATTCTTGATCCATGACTGTAAGTAGTTTACAAGAATTCAAACCTGCCTCTGCATTTTGCTGTAGGAAGATATGTTATCTTTGTTCGAGTTTCCCATTTGTAATAAGAAATACTGCAAAAAACCAAGAGATATCACTCTAGAAATGATACCCCACTGAAATATGAAGCCAGAAGTGCTCTTAGCATATGCTTTCATTCATCTCTGTAGATATTTGTAAACTTTTCTTATTCTTTTTTTAAAGCTTTACAGGCTGAATTTTTAGCACAATGCAAAGTATGCCTTTGCTTGCAAAATAGACTTACGCCACGCTTATATAAGCAGGTGCTCTACAAAGTGGAAACACTGTGTTGCCTACCTTGCCATCTCTAACACTGACAGTGGCTTGTCATTGATCTCTGTAGGCCTGGATGGACCAAACCTTTCAGCACTGGAAATCCTATGTCTGTTTTGGGCCACCACCTTACAAACCAGATAGGATCACATCTGATACACCAAAATGCTTGAATTTGTCCTAGTGCAGTGGTGACTGTTCAGCTGTTGCACTTGGTTGACTTTGTCTTTGGAGGCTAAACATAGCAGGTTAGACAGGCTCATTTTGTGGGCTGGATTTGACTACCTAGTGCCCCCTTAACTCCCCAGTTTAGGCCATGCTCAGTTCCTTATTTATGCTGCTTAGTCCTCTAAAAATAGGGTGTATGGGTACAGAGAAAGCGTTAGCTGAGAAAAGTCAAGGTGAGAACTGCAGAGATAAGACCTTGCTAATACCAGGTCTGGCAAGAATGAGGCTTCCCTAGGCCATAATAAAAGGATGCCCAGTAACCATAACTAAAGAGGGAGTGTCTTTCTCTGCTTCTCTACCTCCCTGGGATATTTACAGTTTACATGTCACCAATTAATCATATGATTATAGAATAGTTTGGGTTGGAAGGGGCCTTTAACCATCTAACTCAACCTTCCTGCTGTGAGCAGGGGCACCTTCAACTAGATCAGGTTGCCCCAGAGCTTCACCCATCCTGAATTTGAACACTTCGAGGCAGGTCCACCGCCTATTCCAGTGTCTCACCACCCTCACCGTAAAAAATATCTCCCTTATATCTAGTCAAAATCCACCCTCTTTAAGTTTAAAACTATTCCCCTCTTTCAGTTTAGAACTATTCCCCCTTGTCCTGTCACTGCACGCCCATGTAGGAAGTCTCTCTCCATCACTCTTGTGGGCCTCCTTTAGGTACTGGAAGGCTGCTCTAAGGTCTCCCCAGAGCCTTCTCCAGGCTCAACAACCCCAGCGCTCTCAGCCTGTCTCCGCAGGAGAGGTGCTCCAGCTCTCTGATCATCTCTTCGCGACTGGACTCGCTCGCTCGAACAGGTCCATGTCCTGTGCTGAGGGCCCCACAGAGCAGCACTCCAGGTGGGGGTCTCACAGGGGCAGCGCAGAGGGGCACAAACCGCTGCCTTGCCCTGCTGGCCGCGGTTCCCGGGATGCGGCCCGGGATGCGGCCGTGCCCGGGCTGGGAGCGCCGCCGGCGGGCCCCTCAGCGGGCACGGCCGCCAGGCGGCAGCAGCGGCGCCCGCGGAGGCGGCGCCCATCGGAGCGCGACGTGTCCGCTGCCATGGCCGGCGGGCGCCGCCGGCGCTGACAGATGTATTTGAAGAGGCCGGCGGGCGGCCTCGCCTTCTGCCTCTTCTACCTGGCGTCCTGCTTCACCAACAAGGTGAGGGCGGGCGCGGGGCCGCCGCAGCCTCGGAGGGGCCGGGCCGGGCGGGGCGGAGCGGAGCGGAGCGGAGGGGAGGTGCGGGGGCGCTGGGCAGGCGGTCCGCTCGGCAGGAGCGGGGGCGAGGTAGGTGGCGGGACCCAGTAGGAGGCGAAGGAGCGATGATGCCCTCTGCTTGCCCTGCCCTGCCCTGCCCTGCCCTGCTCAGGGAGAGCCGCGGACCAGCCCTTCCCGGACGAGAGAGACTACCCCACGAGTGAAAAATTCCCGGACATTCCAGCCCGAAGGGCCACCGCCGCCCGGCAGTGTACGCTCCCGAAACTGGGGATAGGACTGTCTGCTACCGGTCTCGTTTTTCTCTCGGTGTGTGACATCTTAACCTTTCCACGACACGGAAGTTTCAATACTGGCTCGTTCAGGAGAGCAAAAAGGTGGCATCATATCATTCCAATGAATGAAGTGTTATAGAGCCAGAAATTAGGCTGCTCTGAAAGTATTGCTGATGCTGTATATATATTGCATTATTGGATATCTAGCAACTGCACCCATTCCCAAGAGAAGATCTGTTAACTGGAACAATAATACCAAGGGAAAAGTCTGTAATATTGAAAGTGTTGTACCAGTAGTGGAACAAATGTTAACTTCCATGGATCCTGCGGCAACTTAATCAGTCAGCAAATTAAGGACAAGAATTTTGTTTTCCATTGTGTAACTGAGTTGCTTATTAGTGTTGCTGAAATGTTTAAGCAGAAGGAGAAGTAGACTGCAGAAGGCCACATTGTGAATACAACTGTACAGTTAAAACACAGTTTGAAATATTTTTTTCACTTTGTGAGGAGGAGATAGAGTAACTGCTCTTTGCTGTCCTATTTATATTAGAGTATGTGTTTCTGGTTCAGATTTGTGAAAGAAAAGATGTTATTGAAGGAATCATTACAGATTTCCTGGAGAGGGCTACAGAAAAGCAGCATTTCAGAGGTGAAAATGAAACCTCTTCTGGGCAGTGGCCACGGGTTTCTGTTCCAAGGTACGCTTGCAATTATGGATGCCCAGAAATAGACTGAAGTCCAGACAGGAAGCAAAGTTTGCAGGGAGAGATAATGCACTTGATTTGACAGACTGCTAGGAGCAGTGATTAGTTAAACAGAAAGAGGCTAGAAGAGCTGCCAAATTACATCATGGATTGGGAAAGGTACTTGGCTTAACTGTACTTGAGAGGAGGTCAGAAGGACTTAGACATAGGGCCTCCATTTTCAAACCTGAATATAGGTTTTAGTGCAATAAAGTAAAAAATAACTAGAACCTTTTAGTTGTTGCAGATGGTATGCAAATGCAGGCGGGGGTACGGACATGTGCATATTTATCTTCCTGATTTAAAACCCATGTGGTATTTCTGACTCTTGTATGTGTAATATGGCTCATCAAAGTGCCTTGTCTCTGTATATTGATACCAGCTTCTTAGTGACACTCTACACACCTAAAAACTGGACCTTACAAAGTGCTCAGCACAGTTTCCTCTCTGTTGAAAGCTTTCAGCTTCTCCTTTTGCCCTTGACAGCTTCTGCTGGCTCCTGGAAGGAACAGCAGGTATGTTTCATTTCCTCTGAGGAAGCTTCAGTCGTTCTTCTCCTTTGCAGAAATGGTATTTATATACTTCAGTACAGGAAATTGTTAGATCCTGATATACATGTCGAAAGACATGTAATAATTCCTCATATTTGCATACATACAGGTATAGCGTGAAAAGACACCAGCATCCATACACGCAGACCCTGGCAAAGAGTGCTAAGGCAATAACACAAAGACTTTGCATTTCACCCCCGTGTATTACATCTCCAGTGGACTTTATGGACTGCTTAGTATTTCACACAAAATAGCATGTGAACAGAATGTTAGGTGCGTAAGATGCATCGATCATAAGGAGACAGTTATGTTAAGATTATTGGTCTTGATTCTGCCAAAGGTTGCCTCTGTGGTATGATATGATGTTAATTGGCAGGTGCTTATGGCTTTTTGTTTCTATTAATCCTTTTCCCATTCAGTATGATGCATGGAATGTGCTCAGAAAGTGAAAGTACAGTTCAGAAGGTAGCCTTCTCCATTGTTCAGTCACTCCATGCCTCATATACTTTAGCATCTGTTACCTTCCACAGTGACTGAGGCAGCATCCAGCAATTCTGGTGTGGGAAGTGTCACAAATGAGTATTTTAGGTTGCTCAAAGAGTCACCGGCAAAGGTATCGGCAAGAGTCGGTTTAAAATTAAAGTGAAATCACAACATGGTTCGTTGGCAAGGTTTGTTCTACTACCATAATTACTACTTACATTATATCATTATTACATTACTACATCATTGCATCTACTACTTCATTACCAGGTGGTTAAAGCAGACAGAGAAAAATCAGACTAAAATTAATCAATCTAAACATAAATCGGTCTAAAATGATCTACGTGGAAGTAAGGATAGGAAAAGGTGAGGATAAAAGGGAATAAGACACTCGAATTGAGTCACAGGGTTCAGAGTGAACCCCCTTGCCAAAGTTAGCCCCAGACTTGACCAACGGTTTAGACCTAAAGGTTTTAACAGCACTTAAACTTAACACTGCTAAATGAATAGCTTACTTTAAACAATTTAACAAAACATTCATACAGAATTTACGATAGGTGCAGCAGTGACTCACTTATAGGTCTGTCTTACTTACAAATCTTAACGTACTTAAGAATCTAAGAGGGCAACATTCATAGTACATTTGCTATAGCATATTCACACTTGTGTGCACACAGACCTGAAGAAGTATGTACAAGGTATACCTGTGAAAAATTCCCCTTGAGTGCACTGAAATGCTCATGTCTTGAGGAGTGGGGGTGTCAGCCCAGGCTCTATTATTGTCAGTGTTCGGTGGTGGTCCTCCAAGTATAGCAAACTTGAAGAGTTCACTGGCTCTGAGAGGCGTCCCACTCAGAGGGAATTGCTGGTCGCAGCTTGCTGTGGTCCAGGAGAGATCAAAGGGGCTCACTTAGGACTGCTGTTCATAGGGTCACAAGAATTGGCTCTAGTCATAGTAATTTTCCATCCTGGCTGCAATGCGGGTTGGTAACTTTCTCTAAAAGTTCAATAACAAAGATTTTGTTCCACTTAGGTTGCTATGCCGGCAAGAAAAATAAGTCTCCAAGGCTGTTTGTTAAAAAACGAGCTCATTAGACAGTGCTAGTTCCTGGGGGCAGACAGTGTTTCTGATAAGCTCAAGAGAAACTTAGCCCAGGTGCTATTTGTCAAGACTGAGGCCTAACAAGCATTTCTGAGACCACAGTGTGGCCTGAGAGGGCAGGGGAGGAAATGTGCCACAGAAAGAGTAATTACTAAATATTTTTTTTTTGTCTTTTCTACCAAAATAAGGAAAAATGGAAACTTTTTGTGTGTATTTTGTTGCTCTTGTGATTGTTTGTTAATGTTATAAACTGTAGGTGTTTAACGTCCATTAATTTGGTATTTGTTTTCCAGTATGTCCTGTCTGTCCTGCAATTTACCTACCCTACCCTTTTTCAAGGGTAAGTACTGTTTTAAGAATACAGTTGTTTGAAAAACGACTTTCATATCTTGCTGTTCCGTGCTGAAGCTAACTTCAGTACTTCTTGTCATTACTGGCTTTTGCTGTCTAGAGAACATAATTCATAAAGCCTTAGTAAAACATTCAGTAATGTGTCAGTTAATTTTTTTAACATCCTGATGGTGGTGTAATTAAGATATACAGAGTCCATAATTTCTCATTTTTCTGAAGGTCTTAGCTTCAACATAGAAAAGTAACAATTATAGTACAACCTGTCTTCTTTGGAAATGGCACTCTTGGATAATGTGCAGTTGTGGTGTATTCTTTAGCTATACTAGAGAAAACCAGCCTTCAATCCATCTTTAGGCACTTAGAAATACCACGTTGCTTATTTTTGTGCTTGGCTTTGGTTGTAACTCTGCATCACAAGTCATCTTGATGATTGTAATGAGAAATGTAGTGTTTTGACAAGTGTCCATATATACCATCAGTGCTGTTGGTAATTTGTGAGATGTTCTGCGAAAATCTGGCCTCTTAGAGTCCAGGCTTCCCCATTTGTTCTTTTGAGATAATGTTGAAATCTGCACACACTGGATATCTTTAGTTCCTTTTCTGCTGCTTAGCATGGCTTACATTTCTGTCTGACTTGCAGCCCCAGGATTGCAATCGACTCTAGAAATAGTTGTCTGGGGAATCTCCATTTACTTTGAGTGTATTTAGCTCAATTAAATATTCTGTGAATGCTTGCTTCGTTTTTGGCACACACAGAGGCTGTCTCTTGGACAAGGCTTTTATCATGTAGGGAAAGGGTTTTGAGTAAAGTTTGAAAAATACACGTGTGGTAAATCAACACTAAACAAGCGTATTTCAAAGGCAAGCAACTGCTGTACTGTATCTGTGTCACCACAGTTATTTCCTTTTTCTATTATTTGGCAATGCATTTCAGCATCTTAATATTTTTCTGTAAGTTCTGGCTTTTAAAAGTGATCTTCCCTTGAAATTTTTTTGAGTGGCTCAGACGTGCTTTCATTTGGAGCTGGGACAGATGAGCAAAGGAGGGAAGGAATGCGTTTCTCAGTTCATGCTGTTGCAGTTCATTGTCATTGGTTTTGTTCCCATTGTAATCTAAGAATATATTGCATAGTGCTAAGCATCTGAAACTCTCACTAACTTCACCTTCCGTCATTAAAACCTGAGACAGGAGGAAATTCTTCACAATAAAGCTGATAGGAATTCATACCAGGCTTGGATAGAGCATGGTCAAGACTGCATCAAGCATCAGGAAAATCTGGCTTTTAAGCTCTTGTATGCTTCTCATCTTAAAAAAAGTGCAGAGAGCTATTATATTAGCATTGAATATTTACCATATGCGCATGGAAAATGAGCCATGTCTTCTCTGATAGTGTCCAAGTGCATGTCACACTGCATAGAGTGGATATTTGTTTATTTGTGTATGTGTGAGAAAGATTTTAAATAATTGCTTAAATGCATTGCAATGAATGGGAAGAATAGATGAACCCACTTCTATACCTGTTATGGATGTTAATGTCATTTAACATTGTAATAGAGTATCTCTGTCTGAACTGTGCTAGGTATTCAAGGATTTTCACCCAAGAAACATGAAACACCTCTCTGAAAACCACTAAATTAAAGAAGACAAAAGCTAGTAAATTATTTTAAAGCTTAAAAAAAAATCGGTGTGCATTACTACTTGTTTTGAGCTATCTGCAAATATTTCTTAGGCCTTACATACTATTTCTGTAATAGACAGAGGAACTGCTTTGTGGTAGGATAAATCATTGGATAGATAAGTCAGTGCAGAATGAACGTAATTATTATGTACATTTTCAATGAGAAAACCGCAGCGTTGTGGTTTATACGCAAGGTTATCTGGCTGTAAAGATGTTTTCTCTGGAGGCTCTGAATCAGAGGCTCCTGCAGCATAATGATGTTATTGTTGATGACACTTCATTTGGTGCTTGCTGCACAAGCTCTAGAGGCAGAGCAGGAAGCAGTCAGTTCAAGGGATTTTTGTAATCTAAACCCAGCATGAATTACCGTGGGAAGTCATGGAGCTAATGTTTGAAACTAGTAGGACTACACACGTTATCCTTGGGGCTTATTACTTCAGCTGAAGTGAGTCTTTCAGTTCTGAAATCATGTTTATTTGCTCGAACAGTAACAGTTTATGTATGAAAAGATAGTCATCTCTTGTCACAAACCTTGCCTTGCTTGCATCTTCAGATCATCATGGCTGTAACATCACTATTGTTATTGTAAACCTTGGTGTAGGAAGAGGTGATAAAATGGGGATTCAGTAACATGATTAAGGTAGTTGTGGTAGATGGTAATTTATTTATGAAACATTTGAACCAGGATGTGGAAGCACCAGATTATTAGAAAATCTGGAGGAAATGAAGGCCCACAGAAATGAAAGATTCAAAGGGGAGTAGTGGCATCCTTGGTAACCTAGAGAAATGGTAGATAACTGGAGTCATGGTTGTGCTGTGAGAAGTTCTGTGGATTCTAAGGTCATTCACATGATTAAAGAGGACAAACAATTCAAAGATGCTGTTTTATTCTGTTTCAGATGGCAAACATTAGTGGGTGGACTTCTCCTTCACCTCTCCTGGAAGCTGGGCTGGGTGGAGATAAACTTGTGTTCAAGGTACTCTGAGTTTTTTGGTATCTGCTAAATACTTACTGTCTGTAGCTGGATCACAACATAAGTTGGTTGTGGAAGTTACGAACTGCTAAAATAAAGGTTGGGGGGTGTGTGTGTGTTGTGTGTGTGTGTTCTGCTTCACAGATGTAGAAGACAACTTTTTTAGTGAAGTGAATCTTTTATCTGCTCTGTAGATAAATGGAGGATATTGTTATAATAGCCATCAGTGATACTGGTAGAAGCAAGATTAAGTCCAAACATTGCTTTAGTGGTAGTTACTGATATCCATATATTATTATCAAATGTATATTTTTGGTGAAGACTTTGTCCTCACAGAACAGTCTAAAGGAATATAGCCGTGAGTAATGTCCTTTTTTAGTTCAACTTGTCATCACTAATGATTACTTCTGCTTTAAACCATGAAATTAAAGAAGTTGAACCCTTTTTTCCCCAAGCTTGGAAAAGATATTTTCATTTTTTTTTCAACTTCTGAAAGAATTTAAAGAAAATACTGGACAAGAACCACTTTATGATGTTGAAGATGTTGTTTTATCTGTGAAAAGTTTTGATGGAAAATTATTTGTATTTTGATGCTGGAGACTTGAGGCCACTAGGTGTCAGTGCACTGTAGGAAAACAGATTCAAGTACATCTTGAGAGATTTCTTGATAGTTTAGTGAATGCAGAATACCTGTTCTAGAATAGACTGAATGTAATGACCAGAATTAATTAACATGTTCTGGCTATAATACAGACAAATACCTTATCATGAGTTTAAACCTGTCTTTCTTCAGAAGAATCAGACACATGCTTTAATGCTTTGCTGAGCTGCACTTGTACCTTGTATCTCCTTTATTAAAACAAAACAAAATAAAACCAAAATAAAAAATCAAAAACCAAAACCAAAAGCCAAAAACCAAAACCCTCCAACACCCAAACCCCAACCAACAAACCAAAAAACTCCCCAACAAACAAACGTAATGTCCAAAGGTGATTTTAGTACTACCAGTGGGATATGGATATTTCCACACCCTCACCCCTTACAGAATATTGTTCTCTGAATCTGTCTGTTGGTTTGGGGTTTTTCTGTGTGTGTGTAGGATACTTAGGAACACCATATCCAGTCTCCTCATGCTTCAGATAATAAACTGCCGTCCATTTGTTTGTTTATTTCTACGAAGTCTCAGTTTTTCTGTCATGTGGACTGATCTCATATACCTTCTGAGCCAGTTCAGGTTATCTCCAGGTGTCTCAGCAGAATTAAATAAAGACCAAATTAAAACATATTACTTAGGGTAATCTCTCTTAGGTTTTGTGGATAACCTGCTTTTCATCTGCTTCCTCCCAGTGCTCCCAACTTTAAGGGACTCTCCGTCATTGCTTCTAAACAGCAAATACTGTCTGCAAAGCTTGTATCCAGAACAAGGTCTTTGTGGAGCACATTGGAATGTGTGTAGCATCTACATAATGCTACATAGTGCTGCAATCTGCTGCCCAGCTTCTGCCTAACCCTTGTAGGCACATAAGTCCAATGTGTTCTGGTTGTCATTTCTTGCAGTGCTGCATTTCCCCCAGAGCTAAGCAGCAGCTCAGAGTTTTACTTTAACCAAAGCTCCAAAGTGTGGTTTAGGGGAACCTACTCATTGACTTTATTGGGCTTTGGATTTAGCCCTACAACAACCACAAGCTCATCAGTTCTTTTCCTGTTTTGCATGTACATCATTGTATTGGGTCAACATAAGAAGCTGCTAATTGGTTTACATACAAGGCAGATTGTCGATGCTGACACGTTACATCAAGCATCCATGCATCCTTTTTCAGTCCTGAAATTCCCACTTGGCAGCATAAAATTCTACCCTTACATCATGGAAAAAGCATCTCAAGTCCTTTTCCATTGCATTTCACAGTACTGAGAAGAGACGAAGACATATTTGGGATTCCTAGAGTTCAGTGGGGAACATGAAAGAGTGATATTTTTATGTTCTGAATGAAAATTCGGTTTTCATCATGTGTTCCTTTCATCTTCTCAGCCCTACCTTCTTTTCTTCCCTCCCCCTTCCTTCCATTTGTTGCAGTTCCGATAGGGTGGGGGGTGTTTTTGTTGGTGTCTGATGTGAACTCACTGGTAATGAGGCATGACAGTTTTAGATCTTGGTCTTGATGAAATTCCAGTTGAAGTCAATAACCTTAAAAGGAACAGTGTTTTTATTAAAAATTATGGCGACTATTCAAGAAAAATCAGAACAAATATTTATGCCAGTGAGAGGATCTAAATATTATATTCATGGGCCTGATTATCTTGGAAAATTATATAACAGGAAATTTATGTGATTTACAGTTTCTTCCTTATCTGTGATTACATGTATCTTTATGTTTTGGTTTCATTCATACTGTTCTGATTTCATCATTTTGGTCTGTTTTTCTTGTGTTCCATGAAGTGTAGTAGTGTAGCGGTTCCTATAATTAATATTGTAAGTCCTACATGCTAATTGGAAGGGTAATGCAAATTAAGGAACTACAAGCAGTTTGGTTTTATTCTGAGAACGAGCATTATTTGCTAACTTTTTCTTGACTTTAATTCAAAGCTTGAGAGGAATGAATGGATTAGCCATGCCTTCAGTCCTGGGAAGCCTTTGATTCAGGCCCTTACCTCACTGCTATTCCTTTCTTCCCTTGCTCAAAGTTTTCCATTATTCTCTCTGAAATTTACCACCCACGTGATCCCTTTTTCCCTTTAAGTAACAGGATTAAAAAAATGGAAACGTGCAAATTCTGAAGCCCCTTCTCGGAACTGAAACCTGACCCTGCTGGAACAACCATAGCTAAAAAAAAAAATTAATCAGATCAATCTGATGACTTCATTCCTCCATTAGCTGTCAAACTGCCTCCAGGAGTTTGGCTTAGTCAAAGGAATATCATTAGGAAATCTCAAGAGATAGGCTCCCACAGAGACAATCTGATCTTTATGAAGAATCTCTTTGTAAATCTGGCTGAGAAATGAATGTGTGGGTGGCCAAGTGTATTTGTACATAGTGAAAATGTGTGCTGTCTGTGCAAATGCACCATTTTATGCCTTCATTTGTCAGTTTTTGTGCCTTTCACAGCACATCCAGGAAATTAGTTGAAATTTCTCTCCTTTAAAACGAATGGGAGTAATTGCTAAGTAAAAAAATAGAACAACAACACAATTTTGGAGAGAGAGAAGCCAGGGAAAGAGTAACACAAAAAAATATATCTGCAGATAGTTCCTCTCTTGGATTAGATGAAGTGAATAATTTCTGACTTGGACTCTTTAGTAAATTGGAGGAATACTGAGCAATCGGACAATGACTTTAATATGCACACACTTGAAGTTTATGTGCATATATACATATTATATTCCTTGCAAGCAACTGTTCCTGACTGTATGTGAACAGAATGTGGTGAAATAATGAGATTTTAATTGTTTTCACAGGTCTGAAATCCTGTCATGGCTTCCTGCTTCAGTACTTTTTGTGGGCATTATTTATGCTGGATCTAGGTCACTGTCTAGATTGGTAAGAAATGCACAAGTAGAAGTCAATTCTTTATTATCTCTACTTTGTAAACAGAGAACATTCCCTTCATACATGGTATTTAATGCTGTTCCTGGGTTAAGGGGAAAGGAGGGAGGAGGGGTTTAAATAATACATCCATTGTTAATGGTGCTAAAGCAGTGGTTCAATCCTATGAAGTATCAAAAAGCATCTCTGTGACAGTCCAAAGGATTCGGCATCTTTACAGAATACTCTGTGGTTTTCAGACCAGATCCTCAGTGGTCTGAATTTTGCAAGTAGGGAAGAAGCTGAAGAACTTATTAGCTGTAACGTTCCAAAGGGGTAATGGGACTGTGGGATCTGTGGGAAATCCTTCCAGGAAAGTGATGAAGACCATTTCAGTGAGAGGCTTTTGATTCTTTACTGGATTTGAAAAAATAAATTGAAAGTTGGAAAGAGATTTTGGGAATAGTTAATCAGTTTTATGATCCATTTGCATCACAATAACCTATCAAATGTTTACAAGATGTCAGATCTGCTTTCATTAAACTTGAATGCTTTATACTTAAATGATATAGTCTTAAAAAAATAAAATAAATTAGTGACATGAATTTTTTCAGATTAATAATGTTTTACTGCTGTTATGCAGTCTGCAAGCCCAAATTCTGCCCTAGTTCCCTTCTGCATTCTGTCAGTACATCTTACTGTAACCCTAGAGCCAGCTTGCTCCTGTCAGCTCCTAAACCCCAAAGAAGATCAAAAGGGAATCTTTTACAAGATTCTGATTGTAGTGATACCTTGAACATCTCAGTAGAGAGGCAGAGCAGAAAAGGACAGGAGGTCTCTGTCCTCAAAAACGAGGTTGGGGGCCTCATCTTGGAACCAGATAATCTTGGGAAAGCACAGGCATGTGCTCAGAAGCCCCATGCTTCCAGATTAGCTCTGTCTCAGGGTGATTGCATTTCCTTCCTCTTGGTTTCTTGTCAAAGGAAGTTCCATTGGGCTTCTCTGGTGTAAAGCGAGCAAAGATCCATGAGGAGAGCCTTGCCTGGAAACAGCAAAAAGCCTTGGCAGCAGCATCTTTTCTGCTTGCTCACCTGGGTGGTGGAGGAGTTATGAATCACATCCTCTCTGCTGTTTCTTCTTTCTTCCTAGTCATCCAGTCAGTTACTGTGTTTCTCTCCAGTTCCTGCTCTGGTCATTCACGAGTGAGTTGCGCTGGAGTGGCAGAGGGGCTATGAATGGTTTTGATTTATATCCCAAACCTTTCTTAAGGACAATCTCCCATTTCTGAATGACTTTTTGTTGTACATGAATGGGGATTTAGAGGCCTAATTCTGTGGCCGTTTTAGGAGGAAAGACAAAAGGACAAGTAGTCTTAGGCCATAATTATTATGTACTACCTTGTACTGGGACTAAATTCAATCTTACATAGAAGCTTTACTTACAGTAACTTTGTGTGGAACAGTTTTACGACACAGTGAGAAGGAAACTCATACCTGAATTGGGTCACCTCAGCAGCATGTTTGAATTTTGAAAGTTTATTCCTAAAGCAGAATTTATGTACGCTTTTTTGATCAAATCCACAGAGACCAGCTTTCAAACACTCCTGTATACTGGCAGGGCTACAATTTTTATCTCTGTTTGTGCCTTTCCCTAGTGGTGCTGGCAGTCTCCCCTGCCCAAGGGTTCAGAGCTGGAAGTGGAGGAGGACTGCTTAGCTCTGGACTGTGATGCATTAACAAAAGTATGCAGAGCTGTGAGGGGAGGTTTGTACAGAGTCAATTTACCCTGCTTGCCCAACCAGTAAACCTTTCTTTTCATAACCCACTCACAAATTTAAGAAACAGTCACATCAAAGGCAATACACATATGGAGAAGGTTAACTGGGCTAGGCAAACTGGAGCCATTGTTGGCTCCAGAACTCATTTGGAAGAGCCAAAAGCAGAGGGGAGGAAAGAAAAACCCAACAAATTGGCTTCACAAAAGAAAGAATGTAAATTTTGCTGTCAACTTTCCTTGTTTATGGCTATTTCTTATATTTCCTATTACTGTGTCAGGCTCAGGGTGCTCACACTGTAAACTTCTGGTTTTATGTTCTCAGTTGT
Organism: Myiozetetes cayanensis; assembly: GCF_022539395.1. Lineage (NCBI taxonomy): Eukaryota > Metazoa > Chordata > Aves > Passeriformes > Tyrannidae > Myiozetetes > Myiozetetes cayanensis. The sequence goes on from NW_026086604.1 coordinate 45,947,503, forward strand.
CCAGCAACTGTGTTGAGAATTGGCTTTCAGAACTGGTGAAGCAGGGCCCAACAACTTCATGCCAGTTGTGTTTGTGTGATTTTCATTCCTTATTAGTTTAAAGGTGTTAGAAGTTATCTTGGTGTACTCCTGTGTTTATGGATCCACCCCAGCTGTCATTATGACTTAAAATGTTTAATTAGTGATGCTTACCTGGCTTCATGGTAAAGAAAAGAAAATGACAGAAAATACGAATTTCTGAATGCAAAGTCCAATTTAAGAGATATTTGCTGCTTATATCAGCTGATACTTAAAAACATGAACATTGCTGAGAAATTACCTCATTCTCTACTCATGTGATTTAAATAATATACACAAGTGGGGAAATACTGCTTCCTAAACTGGCTTAGTCTTTAGATTATCTTAATCAGAGCAGAGAATTGCTTCTGTTTCAGCTGTCTGAGAGACTGCATCTGAGCTGGAGGAAGTGTTATGAACCACTGATTCTGGTTGGGTTTGCCTGCGGCAATGGGTGTTTGATTCATTATTGTTATCATTGGGGTTTGTTTCTTAATGATTTCATGTTGGGATGGTGTCCAGATACCTCAGTGAGTATGATTTCAACATCACTTGTGTATGAACTATGGCATTTCTACCGTAATTTTGGGCAGCTCTTCCTAGCAGTAACTGAAAGCAATCACGTAAGATCATCTTGCCCACAATTCTGTTGCTAGGAGTCACACTGTATTCTTAGTACCAGTAGACAGAGGTGGGAAAACTAATGAGAGCTGTTTACTGTGGAGGGTGCAGATATTGGGTCAGAGAAGGCAAACTCGAGGCAGATACCTGGAGCAAATCTTACTGAGGTAGCTGTGTACAAACAAAGTGGCTGAGCACTCAGAAGTGGGAGAAGCAGCAAGCAATGCTACAGCAGGGCCTGCATTTAAAGGTGCCTGTGCCATGTGGTAATGATTAGAAGGGGTCTAAGTCCCTTTTAGGAGATATGGCATGGGTTTATAGCTTAAAAACCAAAAACCCCAAACCACAAACATGTGGGACTGCTGCCTCTAGGAGGAGTGCCCCTTGCTATGTGTTTGACTGTTCTGGGTTGATTTGGGCATTTTTGTTCTCTCCCAACGTCAGCCAATCCCGGTGTTCCTCACTGTGCACAACGCGGCAGAAGTTATAACCTGTGGGTTCCAGAAGTTTGTGCAGAAAGAGGTAATTGATCTGTTTATTGATACATTGATATAACTACTGTGATATAACTGCCCTATAACAAGATACTTAACTGTTTTTAATACAAGCAGCATTAGTGCAGTGTGATTTTTTAGTCTCTCTGTGATGGCTGGTCATTAGTGATACCCAGAGAGAGCTTTGCTGTTGACTGATACGAGCTATGAAACACTGCACATGCGTATCACCAGTTTGATCTGCGTTTTTAAGACTGGCTTGATCCTGCTTGTTTTTTCCTTTTGAAAACTAATATTCCCTCTCTGTCATAATTTTTATGTCCCCACTTGAAAATCTCATTGTTTGAGCTGAGAGGGAGGAGGACTGGGTGCTTAGATCTAACCGGTATAATATGTCTAGTGTGTTGTTTGATTACAGATAGATCACATCTCCACATGAAATGCGGGAGGAAACAGTGCATTTTTTAAATTTGTTTTGAATTCTTGAGAATCTGCCCCAAGACCTGCGAAAGTCAGGTGAATAATTCCTGCACCCTTTAGTAAGAGCTGAGTTTGTTTCTCACAAAGTGTATTAGGGAACCTTCTTTTTAGACTTTTCTTGAAATGCTTTTCTAATTGACTAAAGAGCTGCTGTATGAGCTAACACTGGGAAATCATTCCTCACAAAGTCATTTCTACAGTGGCCTCTGTTTTGCTGTAAAAGGGATCTTCCATTCATTATATCTGTTGCCTGTATAAAAGACAAATAAATGACCCATGTTTTCTACTTGTAACAAACAGAAGAGGTCACTAAGGTTATGCCTAAGGGACATAACAGTGTGTACCCTGCTGTGTCCCTGTGACATTGTCCTCTGATTAGTGTCCCTGTCAAGGTATTTCATATTTTCCTTCTATGTCACATGCTTATGATTCCTCTCTTTAAAAACAAAAGCAGTACAGACAAGGATAATGCAAAGGCAGGCCTTGCTGGGAACTTTCTTAGGAATAATTTTGTACCAAAGAATTGGGAAACTTTCATGAGTTTAGATCTGATTTGACTGATATCTTTTATTAGGTACTTAATTAGTACCTAATTAAGAAAACTCAGTATTTGAGTACATACATGACACAGTTTTAGCGTAATTCAAGTTAAGTTTGAGGACCAGGTATAAAGTTCATGCTGGTTTTAGATTTACCTGCTGGTAAGTAATCTCAAAATATAAATCAAGTTGAAGTAGGCTAATCTGTAATGCTGATTCTTCTTTTCCAAATTAATTTTGCTAAGCAGTGCTCAAATGTGATGGGCTGTTGAATGCTGCTAATTGGAGTTTTAATGTGTTTGGTGCAGTAAGATCAGCTGTCGTCACTTTCCAGTTTTTGGAAGGAGAAAGCACTATTTCACCATTTTTATCATTAAATTTTAATCTTTTAATCATGCTTTCTTTTTTACAGCAGACCTCTCATCTGAAAGTCTGTAGGTAAGCTTTTAAAACTACTCACATTCAGATTCAGACTTGTTTTGGCTCCAGCTTCTCTATTTGCTTCAGATAATGGCACCAAAACAATGAAGAATGTAAGGCACATTCCTGTGGGCGGTGAGCCTAAATTGCAACATCGGAGTAATTACATATTTTTAATTTTTTTTAACCATTGCTTGAATAGGTATGTTTTTTCTCCTTACAAAAACAAAAAAAAAACCAGAAGACCAGTCTTCCTGAATGAAATAGCAGTGCTCATTATATTTTTGGAAAGGAGATGGAAACCAGGTTTGAGGTTCCAGTGGATGATGGTAAACAGCATCAGAAAGATGATTAATGTGTTAGAAAATAGCTAAAAATGCCTTTCCTAAGAAATAAAAGATAAATAATATCTATTTCTGCTAGAATCATTCATTTTGAGTTGGGAGTATGTCTCTTCTGCCACGTCTGAAGTGGCAGGATGAGATGAAATGGCCTTAAGTTGCACTGGGGAAGGTTCAGATTTGATATTAGTAAAAAATTTTCACCGAAAGAGTGGTTGGACATTGGAATAAGTTGCCCAGGGAGGTGGTGGAGTCACTGTCTCTGGAAACTTTCAAGAGGCATCTGGATGTGGCACTTGAGGAGATGGTTTAGGGGTGATTATGGTGGTACTGGATCAGTGGTTGGACAGATGATCTTAAAGATCTCTTCCAGCCTTGATGATTTTGTGATTCAGTGATACTAAGCTACACAACCTACCAACCCTTGTTGGCCCTGGTTGTTTGGGCTTCAAAAAGGAGATAGAAAGGGACAAACAAAAGTCAACTAGCCATGTATTCAAAGTTTCATTCTGTGCCCCCACATCCCTTGAAGAAAACATATTTGTTATTCTCCACATCCTGTAATCTTTTAACTGTACTTAAGAATGGATAATGTTGGGTTACTATTAAGTATACTTAGTGGCATTATCTTCCTAATTTCTTCTTGTTATTTCCATTATCTAACTTAGTCTGGCCTTGTCTTCACCACTGGATTATTGTCAAGGATGCTGGGGTTTTTATAATCTTTACTCTGTCTTTTCCTATGCCCCTGGAGAGCAGGAAAATAAGCTGCAAACCGAAGTGTATGTTATTATTAATAGTGACAGTCCACAGAAATTCGACATCAGTGTATTCAGTGTAGCGTGAAGAAATACTGACTCAGCCACAGGTTAAGAATTTATTTATCTTAAGTCAGTGGATTAGGAGAGGACTTACATTGTCCTTAAACCATTTCTAGTGTAATACCTCTCATTTTCACTTTCCTCTGTGTTCTGGAGTAACACCATCACTTTTAAGGGAGTCACTTCTGCTGGAATTATTGTAAGAGGCAGTTCACCTTAATGAAAGAAGTTTTTAGTAGCCATTCAGCCAGAAATTGGTAGATTTTAGCTTTCTGAAGAAGCCTAGGGAAGCCAGATGGCAAGTGAAGAATATTCTCTACCAAAAAAACCTTGATTTCATCACTTCTGAGATGTTTTCTGCTGCTTCTATTCTCATACAACTTTGCTGTGTGAGAGTTACAAAGAATGCATAAAGTAAAACTTAATTGCAGTGGCAGAAATTGCTTTTTAAATACAGAATGAAAAACTGAAGTGTCAGTGTAAAATTAAGTGGAATTACCTCTGCTTTGCTGAGAGTACAAATCCAAGTTGCAAGCTTTTGGTCTTGTGTTTTGTTCTTTTCTCCACAGTGTGCTGTTCCTCCTGGCAGCAGCAGTGTGCCTTCCTTTGTGTGACGCACAGGTGAGCTCTGCTTAGTAAAGCAGCTCTAGTTAGACCTTGGGGTGTGACATTTTGTTAGCATACGAGGGATGCAGCTTTTACTTGTAAGCTAGGGTAGGATTCCTGTGAAGGAACTGTAAACGTTTCCTATTGCTGTGTTGTAGTCTTGCTGGTTTGACTGTGTTTGCATCATGGTAAAACCTCTGAGCAGTCTGGACATGCAGCGCTTTAGTGAAGACAGTGGCTGGAGAAACGACAGTTTTACTTCTTACAGGGCTTATAGCAAATCACTTAGGTTTGGGTTAATTGCATGTACTTTCAAAAGTTTCCTAAGTTAGCTTTGTATTCACTCTACACACTTTCTGTAGCTATTGGAGAAAGAAAGGAGGTACCTCCATAGAGTGCTCCGTCTGGCAAAGTTTTCTTCATTGGAAATTCTCTTTTGGAGACCTATAAAGGCTGCTTCCTTGCTTTAGGCACATCAGTTAATATCTGAAGTCAGATGAATGTGGAACTTGTCTGGATTCATCTGATCAAATGTGGCCATCGGAAGCATTGCACCTGCACTAGCTCTGCACAGTCCATGGAGCACAGCAGGAACTTCTGATAATGTAATTCATCTCCCTTGAAAGCAGACATCTAAAATATGCCAGGTGATCTCCTCTGAAAATATTTGGTTTTTCCCTGTTGATTGTGAAGAGGGCCTGCTTTGCTCAGGGCAGATGTCTGTTTGAAGCACACTTTTGGATATTCTCTGATTAGTTGGAGCCTTAGCTGCTGCAGAGGCTGAGAGGAGAAAGGAGATGGTCCTCTGATCCTTTTGCTCCTTCCTAATTGCCAATACAGGACCAAACAGACTGGGGTCTACATGCTCAGGTTGTTTAAAGTGTTGCACATATCTGAAGGAAATAGAACCATCCCTGTCAAGACAAGCTGAGAACCTGGGTAACAGGCATATGCCAGGTCTCTAAGTGGAACAGGAAGAACTTCAGTCTTCCCAATCTTCCTTAGCCATCTTTTCTTTCCTTTTAGCATTGCTCCCACTCGCAGTACTTGCTTTGGGTAGTTAACTGCAGGGAAATCACAGTATGTATGTTTACATGAACATGTTTTTATTTATATAGATGTTTTTTATTACAGTTTGATCCAAACGGTTATTTATGGGCTCTAATTCACTTGATCTGTGTTGGTAAGTACTTTTCTTTAAGAAAAGAGTTAGGAAGAGTAAATGTTTTGGAGAAATGAGCTTTATTATGAAATTACTGATATTTGAGATTCTTTACGCAAGAAACACTTGGAAAGAATGAAGATCAGTAAACATAAGAAAGTGCATTCCTGTTATAGCTTTTATGTTGAAAACAACAACAGAATAAACTAGGTATTGCAGTCTGTTAACAGTGGATGAGAAAATGCACACACAGTTTTAATCAGCACTAAGCTGGTTGTTTTTTGATGGTTACCTACTGAGAGACACTTCTTTCTAAGGGGAAAATAAACATGAAAAAGGCAAGCAATCATGTGTAGGTAGAGCTTTATTGCACACACAGATTTTATTTAAAAACTTACAAAAATGCTCTAAAGTATCGTGGAATATAGTCCCAGAGGAAGGATGTTGAAATGCTGGAGTTTTTTAGGCAATCATATGCATTTTTTAGAAATGTTAACAGTGAGTTGCATGACCCATCAGGTTTTTTTTGTCTTTTTTTCAGACTAAACATTGATTCAGATAAATCATAACTCTTCCCTGAAAAGCTAAAAACAATCAGATCCAGAAAATCTGAAGAAAACAAGAGTAGTAATTTTTAACTAGGAGATTTGTGTCCTTTGGAACATTTGGGTGGATAATCAGGCACCTGTATTTGATTCTTGTCTGTCCTATAGACTGAATGACTCATTCCTATGTTAAGTCTTGTCTGCAGATTAAGGATGATTCCTTCTTTACTTCTTCTATTCAGATTGTAAAATTTTCAAGGCAGAGGTAATGTGTGTATATGTATTTGTGTCTAGGGAGGTCCAGAGATCCCATTCTAAAATTATATACAAATATACAAATTATTATATACAAATATACAAATATGAAATGTGGGTTTTTTTCCTCTAGGAAATATTATATGATAAACATTTGCTCATTTAGGTAAAAGTAGAAGCTATGGATTTTTTCACATCAAATTCTTATTTGCTGTAATGAGTGACGTTATTGCTTTCTCAAAGCCGAGGGGTTTCACTTGTGCTTGGTCATGGAGATGGGAAACTGCTTAGAGGGTCTTCAGAAGGCTGCTTCTGAGTGTTTGAAATGTGTAGGAAGTGCCAACAAAATGTTTATGCTCAAAACATAGCTTCTTTCCATTTCTCTTGGTTTTGGGAGTTGTTGATTTGATTGTTGGGGTTTTTTTTGTGTAATTAGATTTCCTATCAACTGAATAAAGACGCTACAAGACAGGGCAAACAGGTGAACCAGCTTCCCGCATTAAGTTAATCAAGACAGGGCATTAGAAAAAGGACCTGTGTTCTACCCTTCACCTTGTCTGGGGGAGGCAGAGTTGGGTACATCTATTTCAGTGTTCTACTGGATTTAATTTTCATTTGGTTCTCTCTGTAAATAAAAAAAAAAAAAAATACCCCAAGGCCTTGAAGAAAGAGTCTGAAAAAATAGAGCATGAAGCTGTATTGTTTCTACCATGAGTGCTTAAAGCTTTACCCAGAATAGAAATGTGAGCTAACCAAGGGGTGAGTGGGTCAAGAATGTAAAGAACCTGGAGACACTAGATCTGAGAGTACTTTAAATAGTAAAGACAGCTCAGAGCCAACAGCTCTGCATAGGGGTCCACACAGATTAATAGGTCATAGAACTTACCCCCAAAATCAGGTGGGCTGAGAACCCACTCTGTGACACTTTTCTGTATGTATTTACACACAAAACCACACACACACTCTCCTTTGTAGTTGCCGTGAGCTAGAAGTTGTCTCTTCCTCAGAAGAACTAGCAGAGCCGCAAAGCATGGCTGTACTCTCAGATGATAACACTTTGAAAACCATTAATTTGAAGCAATAGGTTCATTTTACTCACGGTTTTGGAATCCTTTGTGCCATGTTGCTAAACTGTAATTCAGAGGGGTTCCACGTCTGCCAGGACCACGGCCAAACAAGCTGTTGTTTGTCAGAATGATTGCACGTTATGACAATTACGCATGTCATTTCAATTACAGGGGCTTACAAAGTATTTCACAAGTTGTGGAAACCTGGCTCCTTAAGGTAATGTGTTTTCATATTCTTTTACAAAGAAAGAGATTGCTATCAAAGAGGCTTAGAGACACATCTGTGTAGCAGTCAGGTAAACTGTAGGGATCTCTGCATTATCAGCATGAGCTGGGCCACTCCTGGTTAATCATTAATTGCAAGAGGAGCCTTATTTATTGTTGGTAACAATAGCATGTGGTTATTGATAGTTATACTGCTAACTGGGACACTGAATTAGTTTTAAACGTTGTATTATCCAAGGGTGGTGACTCAGTCCTGGAAAAAGAACCCGTGATTACTGGCACAGGTGTTAAGAGGTAATGTTAATTTATGTTCATGTGGAAAGCTGCATGGTTTGAATCGGTCACTACCTCCCTTTGTGACAGTCTCAAAAATGTTCAGCAACTGCTGACTTACCACAGGACTGGAATGGCCAAGTACCTTAAACACCTTGAAACCTTTCACTAATCCCATTTGCATGTTAGAACTCCAACCGTGCAATGGTAGTCTTATAATCAGGTGGCACTACATGTTCACAGTGTGTGTAACCTGCAGTTGTCTGTATAGATGGAGATGGATCTGTTGCCACTGCATATTATGTGTATGTTCATAATATGTGCATCTGTAGAATATGGATAAGCTCATTTATTTCAAAACCATTTTCTGTCTCTGGTTAAAGGTTCTAAATTTTAGTTGGTCTCATTTTACTTCACTGTAAATGAGACTTCCACTGACATAGTAAAAACAGAAATAATATGTGAATTATGTGTAAATTAATATGTTGATTAATTGAGAATTTACTTAATTTATTAATATAGATAACATTATTACTATATTATGTTCATAATATATAATGTTACTATTACCTAACTATATTATATAAATTAATATAATGTAATATTACAGTGTATGATACTGCTTAATATACTGATCTCTTATACCAAATTAACTGCTTTGCTAAACGAACACCTTTTTTTCTTTCCCTCCTCTCCCAGTGATCTGGACCAACAGTACATCAACTATGTATTCAGGTAAAATGAATAAGTCTTTGATACACCATAGCTGGTTTTATGTGGTATATGTTTTCATTTTCAACCGTGGCTTGTTGAGGAAACTCATAGCTACCACTGCTTAAATGTAGTTATTTAGCAGGACATTCACTGAAAGAACAGTGCTAAGCTGAATGGCTCAGCAGCTGAATTTTTTTGGCTCTGGTTATGGATGGATATGCCAATATACACCTGGGAAGGTAACGAGGTGTTAATTATAAATTTTTAAATCACCATGTGCACAAGTGTTCTATCATTTCCAGAAATAATATTTACAGAGTAACTCCCTGGCAATACCCCACTTCAGAAAATAAAACTTATACAACATTGCCAGGAGGGGAGGTAGTGATTACAAAAGTACTGTGTGCAAGGAACATGAGCAGTAACTGATTGTTTCAGAGTGCCGTTGGTGGGATTGAGTAATTCAGACTTTCAGTTGTTTTTCTGATTTGGAGATATAAAAGTCTCTTGTTAATTTTTAGCTAGTGAAAGAGCCTGAGTGACTGACCATATTCCCCTGCTTTTTTAAATTTAGTCCTTTATTCCTCAAAGAGCCACGCATGTCAGAGCATTCAGTGTACTTGGCTTCCTCTAGGTTTTGGTGAGGCTTTATTGAAGTAGGGCATGTAGAGACTGGATTAGATACTCCTCCATCCATATGTTGGATGACCATTCTCTCCATCCATATGTTGTATATGTTGGCCTCTTCTTAAGATGGTAGCTAAAGTCACACTATGAAGTATGAATAATAAATTCAAAGAAAGGGTAGTCAAAAGGAATGAAAGACGGAGCAGAAGTTAGGAATGAGCATAACAAAAGTGAAGTTGTGCTTCTCTGTTTGATTAGATGGATGACCACATGAAAGATCCTTGATAAGGAACATATCAGGGACACCAGTGTAGGAACATTGCTTCACTTCAGTTCCCATTTATCCTGTGAACATCATCCATGTGATAACAGTGTGTCTTTCTTTTGATCTTAGTTCAATCAAATCTCCTGTTTCCATACATGAGTAATGCAGGCCTGTGATTTTGCCTCTGTATCATTCCAGTGTCTATTCACCAAGATCCCATTCGTGGATATCTGAATATCAGTTTGCTTGAAGTGGTCTCTTGTTCAAATCAGTTGTTTTCCATCTATGCAATGCACTATGAAATGCAAAGCAAATCAGTTTTATGCAAAGGAAGTAGGTGCATTTGTTGAAACTTTGTGGAAGAATTAGTTGTGGAATCTGCAAATAGTTGCCACGTGCAGAAATAACCCATGAAGTCTTGAATGAACTGTAGCTGTTTTTCTGTGTTGAAGGGAAAATCATTAAACAAGCAGTAAAATCAATTGATTTTTCATTTCACAGCTGCCTGACTGTGGCTCTCAGTTGTCATTTTAGTTGAAAATTGCACATAGGCCTGAACCTTTAAATTCTGATTTTGGCTGAAAGTCTTTAATTTGCAGCTTTGTTTGAAAAGTCAGGGCTGGATTCCTTCTCTGTTAGTTGGTGATCCTGGTCCTTTGGAGCCTGTGAACTTGTGTCCAGCAGAGAGCAGGAGTTCCACATTATGTGGAAAGTATGATTGTGTATTTGGAAACTTTTGAAAGGGAGAAACTTCTTGCTCAGGAGCTGCGAGGTGCAGTGGTATGTATTTTAAAACTTCTCTTTTTACAAAAACCCAAACAAAGAAACAATCCAGCAATGGATTTGTGCAAATTGGAAGATGGCTATTTTCAGCATCTGCTTAAAAACAAAAATTTGTTATCCAAACTTCCAAAGATTTTCACCAATAAGAGGCTTAAAGGTCAGCATAGCTTATAAGATGAATGGTGCAAAGCAATTGCTGGAAAACAGGTGGCTGAGAGGAGGTAGCAGACTGGATGCTTCTTTGTTTGGCTTGAGTCTGTGGATATCTATATGTGTTTGTATCTCTGTGTATTACAGAAGGTCACAGTCCGTAACATTTGGACCTCGTCTTGCCTAGGGAAAACAAGCAGTTCCACAGACAATGGTATAAGTGACAACTGATTTCTTTTAGAGTTTTGTTTTGTCATAATAGCTGATGAAGTTTGAAAGGGTGTGAAATTTGGTGGAAGCTCTTTCCGTGTTTGAAACATCCAGGACATGCCACCTCTAATATTTATTGGTACTTTAAATCTTTCTGCTGCAGAAGGCACTGGCAGGGTTTGTTTCTTTGTGAGACCTCTGCATGTGTAGTTATCTTGGAGATCACTACCACTTCCTAAATTTGGATGAAGCTGTTCAGAGTGTTTGAAAGCTATGTAGAGCTGTGTACACACAGCTTTACTGCACAAGCCTAATTTCTGTAGAAAACAGTCAAAAGTGTTTTTAAATCACGCTGAGTAGAGGAATATTCTCTGAATGAGCTCTAACTCCTCACAAACAGCTCTGGGTCAGAATTACTGTTAATGTGGATTTATCTCTGTCAGAGGGTGCCCAGCACTAAATTCTGTGATTTAGCAGATGTTAAGGTATATGCTGCTTCCTGTACTCAGGGCTTCTCTTGAGGACTGTTTTGGCCATGACAGAATCCCAGTTCCGCCTCCAGAACAGGATACTGTAATGTTTGCTGGAGATCTTGTCTGTACGGGCATGACTGTACGATTCTATGATTTATGAAGGAACTTGCTAGTGTGGTATTAGTGCAACTTTCTCCTCTTAGCACTATTATCCGCTTATTTCTAACCTAAATCACACAGCTGGCGTGTGGCTGTGCGGGTAAAAAAAAGCAGCTGTGTGGGCACAGACAGACAGTGTGTGCACACACAGACAGATAGTGTGTAGAATCATCGAATCATTTAGGTTGGAGAAGATCCTTAAGATCACTGAGTGCACTAACCAAACACTACCGAGTCCTACACTCACCAAGCACCACATGAATATGTCTTTAAAGTACCCTTGGGGTTGATGACTCAACCACTGCCCTAGACAGCCTGTTCCAATGCTTGATAACCTTTTTAGTGAAGAAATTATTCCTAATATATGGGAAAATATATAGGATTGTGACAGTAGAGGCTGTTCAAAGCATTTCTGTTCAGTATGAAAGCACAGTTGTACTCTGGGTGTAGAGACTACCTGCATAGAGCAGATGGAAAGTTTTGCACCACATTACTGGATGTTAGAATGTACCAATATGTTAGAGTAAAAATATGTATTCAGATTAAAAAGAAACATTAACTGTATTGGCTTTGTTGGATGTTTCCAGAGGTGCAACTGAAATTAGCAAAGTCTCCTAACATATGCTGTCCTTACATGCCATGCACTGTTTCATGTTTTAAAATCTGGAACAGTTTGGGAGAGAAGAACATCCTAAGAAATTGTACATGAATGGGAACTTTCCAGAACTAAACAGATCTGAAGAAATATTTGCTGATGTTGAAAGTGTGGCGTTCTTCTCACTTCATCACTTACAGCACGATTATTCAATGGCTTTTTAAAAGAGAGCCAGGAGCAAGTGTAAGAGGAAAAGCAGAGCTGTGCTATGCAGAGAAGGGAGGGGCTGAGGTTGTTGCTCAGTGCCCAACCCCATCCTTGTTCACCCCTCGCCCTTGTGTTTAAGCATCTGGGGCAGGGAGAGGGAGGAAGAGAAGAGAGGCAGTATACTTCCAAGATACTCCCTCTGATTCTCCAATTCTCTTGGTCCTGTCTCCTTTTTTTACTGCACTATTGTATTTTCCTGTACTCTGAGTTCTGCATTGGTGTTCTACTTACTAGTGCTTTTTCTAGTAATCTTGTATTTTCTTTTATTCCTTTCTGTTGCCCCACTTTTGATCCAGAAAGGAATTTCTCCCTCCCTAGCTGGCAAGAGGTAGTTTGAGGAGAGGGGTAGTAATGTCTGCCTGGCATGTTGAGGGATATGTAATGTGCCTTAGAAGCGGGTTGCAGCTCATCTTGGACTTTCTGCTATGCTGATGCAGGTAGAAATATGTTAATTCTTGTGGAGAACCTGTAAGAAAGTTTCAGTACATCACAAAATCTGTCCCTGTCTGATCTTTGTTCACAAAGGCATACCAGATGGCCTAGCAGCTACTGGTGAGGAGAAAACAGACAGGTGAGAGTTTCAAATGGTGAAGAAGTGACACTGACAAAGGTGTGAGGTAAAGAGTCTACTCTATGCAGCTAAACTACATCTGGATTCTGGAAGAGCTGCTACTCTGTCACTTTTGTGAATTAAAAATGCTGCAGTAGATTTTCTGCATAAGGGGAGGGCAGCTTTGCAGGCAGAAATTAATATTCTTGCTGACAAAACCTCTTTTTAGCCAGAAAGGAAACTGTGGGTGACCCAGCCCTCAGTATTGAATACAGGGAAAAAAGAGAGGAGCAGAGAAATCCAGCACAGGGATTTTGGTTTTGCTGCAGCCTGGTGTCCAGACTGTCCTACTAGAAACCTTTGAATCCCTGGTCTGGTTTTACAACATCTTTGTGTCTTTTCCACTGATGCTCTGTTCAAAGCAGAGCTACAGTGCAGCTGTAATGCCATCTAACCCATTTGCCTTAGTCTGCCCCACACTTCACAAATAAGTTTTTGCTTTCCTCCTATGTTTTCTTTGGTTCAAAACCCAGGATGTCTGGTAGGGTTATCAATTTCTCTTGGTTGCAGAAGGAAGTTTCTCTCTATTTCCCAATCTCAGTGGTTTTTTTTTTGAAATTTAATAATGCAAAAAGGAAGTGGAGTAACACAGTTTAGTCCTGATTCTCATCACTGTTGATACAGTTTCCTTTGCCCTACCAGTCTCCTGTTTTCTCTGTTTCTCAGTCAAAAGCAATAGACCTTCACTTCCTTTTCTCTCTTTAGCAGGAAACTGAGAAATTGGGACTGTTTATTGTGAGTTCCTCTTGGCGTCCCATGCAGGGAGAGCACCCCTGTGCGGGGAGGAGTGTGGGAGGGAAAATTACCTACTGCAAGTGATGTGCTTTGCCTTCTTTATTTTCTTTGTGGCAACCACATCTTTTAAAAGCATGTATAAATATTGACAGTGTGAACATACTGTACCTGCTGATGCCTTTGAAAGACATAGAATTTGAAGCCTAAAATACCCGCCTGTCTGTCCTTCATAAACCCTTTTTTTCTCCAGCCCAATATGTTCCGTGGCTGATTTCAGTGACAAGGTCCCCCTCCGGGGCTTCTTTGGCCATGGCATTTCCAAGCTCTTTGCAGTTCCTTTTGCTGCCGGTGCCTCTGTGAATGACACTGGAATTCACCAGAGGTTGTTGAGGGCAGGTCACCAAGCACAGCAGAGAACTGGGACCAGCTGAGTGAGCAGGTTTCGAAACAGTGGCTGTGTTAACACTGGAAAAGGGAGTTGGCCTGTAATGCTTTAGCATTCATAACATTAATGAATGTCTTTTTCCCTCTGTAAGTGCAGTGCTTGCTACTTTTTTCAAGAAACAAAGTCTACAGATACTCCTTCTCCCATTTGTCTTTAGTGTTTGTCATGGATGTATGTCATTAATTGGAAGAAGATGTAGCTCTGCTTTGGAGACATACATGCTTCTCCCATCTTACAGTGCCCCACAATATGTTTCAGTAGCCTTCTAACCTTGGAAACAACTTGGAATGAAAAAAAATTTGGAAAAAATCAGAAATTTAGTGGAAGAATCAGTAGCACTGAAAAAGGCTCTGTACAGCCTGTACTGCAAACTCAGAGGATGAAGTCTTTGTAAGACTTCATAAATATTAAGTGATATTTCAGGTAAAGGGCTGGTTACAGCTGATTTGCTTGATCACTTGTATCTTTCTGAAAAATCATTTGGGATGGTATTTGATGTTATTTTCATTTGTTTTAAAACTTGTTTAAGTGCAGTATTTGGCATAATACAGAACAACAACCATACGTTGCTGCTTTGGTGGTTTAAAAATGGGACAGCAGGAAAAGCTTCTTTGCTAGGGGGGTAGGTAGAGTGGCCCTAGGACAAGTTGCCCAGAGGTATGTGGAATCTCTGTGCTGGTAGATTTTGAGACAGAACCACAGAGGGCCTAATGAAATATTGGTGATAGTTCTGCTTCAGGTGAGAAACTGTATTAGGTGACCCCAGAGGTTCTTTCCCAATCAACATTTTTTTTCTTTTAATTGATACTTATGCCTCAGTTTTCTGCTTAACTGGAATAAGTTTCACCTTGAAAAAAACAACCACAAAACTGTCAATTTATAATGTTCAGCCCATGTCATAAATTCTGTAGTATCCAATTAATTAATTTTTTTTAAATTTTCTAGTGTGGTGCTGTTGGCCTCTGCGTCCCATCCAGCAGGTAAAGTGTATTGAGTTGTTCCTTTTTTAGGTTTTCATATTGCCTTTCCTTTCCATGCATGTTTTTAGAGACCAGACCCTCTAGGATTTTAGCCTTGGGTATGACCAATAATATGTTATCATGTAGGAAGAGCAGAGGAGGGTATATAACTTGGTGTAATTTGCATGGTATTTCCTTATACCTTTTTTTAGCTGCCCTTTGCAAAGAAGCAGCATGGGACAGATAACAAAGAACAGTTTTTGAGTTGGTGCATGTTAAAGAACAAGGATTCCCTAGGTTAGCATGTCCTCTTCAGAGCAATGTCCCAGCAGGCCATATAGAACATATAGAGTTTCCTTCTCTGCATTGCCCTCTGTGCTATGCAGAGAGTTTGTTTTGTTGCTTTCATAAGAAGTATCCCATCACTTGAGCCCATGGCAGGATTTGAAGTAGCAACAGAGCAAATGGTAAATTGAGAACTTTGTTATTTTATGGTGGCTAATATTCCTACCATACTGGTGTTTTCATACTTAGAAGGGTAAAGACGATCATCTGTTCCTTTCACTAGACATTTGTTCAGCCAGAAATCAAAGAAGCATTTAAAGAAACATAAATTCCCCATTTTGCCTGGTGGTGCTTATTGTGTATGTAGGCATGCCCTCCCAGGATAGATATAAATGTTAAGCAAAACAGTCCTGAATTTCAAAAAGTGAAAGATGGAGCTTCCTGCAAATCTGTATAGCCTAAAGGCCAGAGAACTCCTGGGAATTGTTGCTATCAAGAGGAACCAGGGCCCAGATTCCTGGAAATTCAAGTTCTCAAGAGCTCTGCTTGGAGCTGGGAGAACTTAAACCTCTCAACATGCTCCATGTTAGAGAGTTAAAATGGCAGAGAGGGAAGCAACCACCATTTCTGTGAGTTTCCTGTTACTTCGGTAGGACTTATCAGAAGCTCTATAATAAAAGAAGTGGATATGATGCATATCTGTCCACTGGCAACTGTTGCTTAAGCAGGATCTTCTGTATATTCACAAAGAATACTTTTACGTATCTCTTTTCCCTTTTTCAGCCAAAGGCAAGAACTGGCTAGAAGCAAGGTCAGAAAGAAATCATTAAACACAACAGAAATGTGGAAAGCATCATAAATGAAAAGTTAGCCAGCTGTAAAGGCTCAAAGGAATGTTAAACTAATAATGTTCGTGTAATTGCCGTTGCCTTGCTTGTAACAGTGTTCCACTGAGTATATTGCTTTGTCCCTCAGGTGATCTCTTCAGTGCCTTGGACTTTCCATTCCTGTACTTCTACCGGTTTCATAGCAGCTGCTGTGCCAGGTAATGTCTCTGTAACAGGACATGTAAATGTTTTCAAAATAAGAGAGCACACTGACTTCCAACCTTGACTCTCAGTTAAAAATTTTGGAGTATGTAAACCCTTAGTTATACTAGTTTCTGCTGGCATAAGCCAGTAAAAATGCAGAGAATATACATCTGTGCATATCTGTGGATATGCATTTGAAGACCTGAGATTCGAATGTGCTGGAATTTTATGTATTTTCTTGAGTGAGTGCATTCTGATCGGGAGAGTTTCCAGTCACCAGTAAAATAATTTTTACCAAATGTAGCAAAGCTTTGATACATAACATCTCTCAAATGCTTCTGAAGTCGGATAAGCCCTTGTAAAACTTGCTGTTTGCAGCGATTACAAAGTATTAGTCTTCAGCAGTATATGGGTGTACACGGATTTATTTGCCTGTACATCTTGTTGTTTGCCAGAATGCTTTTTTTGGGTAAAAAGGAGAGGTTTTAACAAGCATTCCATTATTTTGAGAAGCAAAAGTTCACTACCTAATAGCATAAAAATTCTTACAGGACAACATAAGTATGTTTCCTATAGATCTTAATTATCTCAAAAAAAAAAAAAATTATTCCCATCTTTCCCCTCCAGTCTTTTGCCAAATAAAAGTATTTTCTTTTTAGAGCGGAAAAAATCTTTTCATGCTAACTGATGGCAAAAATATTTCCTCATTGTTAGGCTTTTTCTTACTAGTATTCAGATTTTCCATTGAAAGGGGTTATTAAGAATGATTGCTAAATAATTTCCAATGTACATAGGTTTTTGTTATGAAAGCGACTTTTTTTCAAGGGTAGACTATCCACACTGCAAGTAGCCTGCAATTAGGTATTTTTTTGTGAAGGCAAGGTCTAACTGCAAGCACTAATGGATATCTGTCTATTCCAGATATTCTTCTCTTTCACTTCATTAGAATTTTAACAACTGTAGCCTCCCACTTCTGTTTCCGTTGCCCCACCTTCAGCATATATAGTAGATTGCACAGTACACTACAGCAAGGGGAAAAGGAATGGTGAGATGGAGAAACAAGCATCTTAGTTGCTCTTCTGCATCTTGTAATCCAGTGTCTTTGTAGACATAAAGGATTTGGAGGAAAACTTACATAATGTAAAGTAAGGGCAACTGATACAGCTAAATCTACTGCCTCTGCAGAATGTCTGAAGCATTAGCAGTGAGGTGCAAAATGCTCAATCTATTTAATAAAATAAATGGGTGTTAATTGTGGCATCAACATTTAGGTAAACATTTCCATGTTCTACTGTTTCACTGTTTATCTCTGAATTACACTAAACATCTTCAAATCTCTCTGACTAAAAGCCCTTCACAGCAGAAGATCTGAAACAAACTTAAGCCAGCTACTGGACTCTGAAAAGTCTGGGCAATGTTGGATCATTGAGCTCACTTATTTTTCAGAGTGGAATGTTCTACTGCTCAGCACTTCATCTTCTGCAACAAGTTACTGAGTTTGGGCCTATCTTTTATCATCAAAGCTGCATTTACTTCCTTCTCTTTGGGCACAGCAGATAGTCCTTCAGGGTCTCATGTTATGGCTCAGTGTAAGAAACCCTAATTCCTTCTACTCCTGGGAAGTTATCTTGCTGTTTGGTACCTGTACTGACATATGGCAGAGAAGGAACTTTACCACATGTATTGAGCAGGAAACAGCACTTGGCTGATATACAGGAGCCGAGCATGGAAAATTCTGACCAGGGGAGCCACCATTTTCCACCTTTCCTGCTGTTGTAGAGAGGGGACCAACTGCACTGCACCACTAGCCAGAACAGTGTACCCTCTGCAAACACCAAGACTTTTTGCTTCACCACTTGTATGCAGTATTGATCCTATCCCCTTTCCCATGCAGCGTCCCACTGTACTTTATAATCTCTTATGCCTCACAGTAATTTGTGCCTTGCATATTTTGAAGTCCTTTTTCTATTCCCTGCTTGCTGGTTTGCACTATTTCACTGGTTCACAACCAGTGGGTTGTACATATGTCAGAAGTGAAACAAACTCCAGAACCAAGGCTCGTAAGCTCCATAAAGTCTAGTGAGACGTGGAACAGTTTCCTTCAGAGGAAATGCTCCTTGGCTACAGGAGCATTGGGAATTGCTGTCCTATATGATTTGAGAATCAAAATTCTCTTAGTGGTCAGCAGAAAATTTTGGAGCATCCTGTTCCCAGCACTACTGAGTCATCTCTTTGTTATACAGTAGAGATGTATTTGACTTCCTAATTGGAATTTAGGTTTCATGAGGTTTAAACAGCTTGAAAGCTTCAGGCAGAAACTTTCCAGGGGGTATTTTTTTTTCAGTTCAAGGCTCTGTGGAGGTTGAAGTGAGTTAGTTGCCAAACATGTGTGGTTCCCGTTGAAATTAACATTGCTGTTATTCGGGGCCATTTCAATGCCTGAAGTTAATATTTCACCTCATGTTTCCAATAATCTCTACTTTTCTGATTATGCAAGTGCATTAGAGACCAGCCATAAGAGCGTCAGACTTACTTTACTCAGATTCTAGTCACTGACTGAACAAAAACCCAAGATGTACTGGACATAATGTAAGCTCCTTGTCCACCAGCTTTCTTTACCCAAATGGGATTAACACTGCAGTTCTGAAAACCAAGATGCCTGTGAGAGGTTGCTTAGTTGAAATTAAGAGACTTTATTAACAAGCTTTCCCCATCCCTTACAGTGGACTGTTGGGATTCTTTCTGATGTTGCACACAGTGAAGCTAAAAAGCAGCACAACCTCAGGGCAATATGCAGCCTGGAGTTTCCTTGCAAAGGTAAGAGACCCTCACAGGAACACAGTGGATTTGGGCTTCTCCCGGGTGAACTGAGGAATTTCTGCATCTCTCCAGTTTCCTTGCTATTCCTGCTTGACACTCCTAGGGCCTGTCTCTGCAACCTGCATGTAGATTTGAGACAACAAATATCAGGTGCATAATACACCAGGATCATTAGTTGAGATGAAATACTGTGTCCAAGCTGAGCTTAGTGGAACTGGGCTGATTATGGCAGATAAAGATTTGGCCTAGTGAATCCCACTATTACAAATCTATATTTTCCAAAGGTGTTTTGGAGAAGAATACTCCTTCTGAAGTTTGTACACCAGCTGTTGTTTGCAGCGTGCCTTACCTGAGCCAAGAGTTAAAGCTAGTTCCCTGAAGTTCAGTACCAGAACTCCCACTGATTTTGGAGCAGGGGAGAGCTGTGGGTGTCATTTGTCGTGACATTAACTAGGCTTTTGATGGCATCTCCCATCTAAATTAGATTGTTACAGTCTGGGTGGACAGACAACCAGATGGGTAAAAAAAATGATGATCAGGTTCAGAAGGTAAAAGTTAATGATTCCTACTCTAACTGGAGGCTTGTGACTACTGGAGTGGCACAGTGATCTGTCCTGGGACCCTTCCTGTTTAGCATCTTTATTGAAGATACTATTGAAGAGGTGATAGAGTGCACTAGAGGTTGCAATGGACACCAAATTGGGAGGACCAGTCAACAGTACTGAAGGACAGGTTTGCCATCCAGAGGGATCTGGACAGGCTGGTGGCATAAGCTAACAGAAATCTTAGAAAATTCCTCAAATACAGATGTGAAGCCCTGCACTTGGGAAGGAGGAGCGCCTGGCAATAATACAGCCTGGAGACTGCACAGCTGGGAAGCAGTTCTGTGGAAAAGGACTTGGGGATTTTTTGTTTTAGGCACCTCAGTATAGAGGAGACATTGATAAAATGGAGTGAGTTTAGCAAAGAGCTGCCAAGAAAGCCGGGGGACTGGAGCACTTGCCTTTTGGGGAGTCGCTGCTGGACCAGGCTTGTTCAGCCTGGAAGGGAGACAACTTTGGGAGCGCCTAACAAATAGCAGCCACCCAGTAGCTATGGAGAAATTATGAAGAAGACAAATCCAGGCTATAACGGTGGTGCTTAGGGGTCTGTGTGTAAGATAGAAAGAGAGGTTCAGACTGGGTATAAGGAAAAATTATTTCACCCCAAGGACAAGTCAAGCAAGGGCAGAAGTTGCCCAGGAAGGCTGTGCAGTTTCCATCTTTGAAGGTTTTCAAGACCCAGCTGGATAAAGCCCAAAGCAACCCAGTCTGACCTCCTGAGGTCCATTCCTACTGGAATTATCCTATGATCTGAGGATTTAGGGTCTGGCTGTGCTTGATTTAAGTTATTAACAGCTGATTTGTTAAATTATTGGTGATGAATGCAGTCAGAAAAGCTTGTTAGACTCCTTTCCCTCCTTTCCCCTGGTTAGGTTTTACTTGGTTTCATCACTCTCAGCTAGGTCATCTGAAAACCACAACCTTCCTATGTGGTTTGTGATCACAGCTTTCCTACTACAGTGAATGAAGCTGTTACCTTACCGAAAAAAGAGTAGACTTGCATAATATGCTTGTTTAGAAACTGTAGTCAAATGAGTCTGTTTTTTCTGGGGATAACAAGAAGGGAGTGATATGGCTTGCTTTGTGCTTTGCAAGCTGTTCCACACTGTACAAGTCTCACCAGTTTGAATTTCTTCCAAACATTCTGACTTTGCAGATTTTAGTACCTTAGCTTTCTTCTCACTTCTTGGTAGCAAGTCAAGTGATCTAAAACTTGATCACTTGAGTCTTTTTTGTTTGCTTGTTTAACATTCTGGGTTGGAGATGGGAATAGCTGCCTCTGCTAGTGGGTGTGGGTGTTGTGTGTGAAAGAGGGTAAATGGTTCTACATGTGGTATTTATGACCCATCTGAAAAAACTGCAGGCAAAGTTGTGTTGTGAAATACATTTTAAGCAGATTTGGGTCCTTCCCAGCTGAAGTGGATCAGAGCCACAAAGTCTGGGCTGGATCAAAGCTTTCCCAAAGTTCAAGGGTTTCTAGATTTGTGGGGGTTTGGCCAACTCTAGGCATAAGTTAGACAAAGTTTATTCTAGCCACTGTTGTCCATGAAATTATGTGCCTTTATAGCAACTAAAAATGTGCCCCTGTGTCACTGTGAGGGTATAGTCTGTTTTTCAACCTTAAAAGTGTTCCCTTTTTAACATGTGTGGTTTAATTATCTTGTTTAGGAAGGTTTTTGTAACAGAGCACATTAGTCCTTTTTCTTTTGTTGTAGCTTCTAACTGAGTGCTCAAATTATGTCTTGTCTTGAGTTCAAAGAGGGGAATAAGTAATGAGAACATGAAATTTGTCTGTAGCATTAATAATTTTATCAAAACTAGCAGTTTCCCTATGTCTTTCACTACTGTTTTAAAGCTTGCTATAAGGCTTATTTAAGGTTCTACTGTAACCATCTGGGGATGCTTGAGGAGCATGGAGGAACTTCTGCTCCAAGTACTGAAATGCAGCTGATTTGGGGTTAGAAGTCAGTGAGTGCGGGAAAAATTTGGAAACACTATGCATCAGTTTTAGGAAGGGATCAAAAGACACTGCAGAGACAGATACAGATAGGCAGAAAGCAAGAGCTGAATTGGAACTTGCCTGAAGGGTGGTGGCTGATCTCCCAGCTGCTACAAAATTCTCCCAAGGAGCCTTCTATCTGTAAGGAACTATAAATTTACATATGGAGTAGTTAAGAAGAGTCCTATCTGTGTGATCACTAATGCTGCTTCCTGCAGGGGTTTGAAAGTGTTAAAACTATGTACTGATCCAACTCTGCACTACACGGGTGTGAGAGCTGTGTCAATCGCATTTTAAATCATCACAAGTACAGAAAAGCAGTATTTAACTAGCACTATAGAAATCTGTTTAAATCCAAGTGTGTGGCTCCTGTAAAAAAAAAAAAAGACAAAAAAATCCTAACCAAAAAAAAAGGAATTAAGTTAATATGGATAAAGAATAAAGGTAGAAAGTATTTGAGTCTGGACTTGCAGAGTGGTATCCAGTGGAAAAAAAAAAAAAAACCACCTCTGGTCACAACAACAGCTTTGCGCTCCCACATGAGCATTTTTCTTGGATTGAGTAGTGCCCTAGATCATCCTCTTAATCTCTCAGACTGACTGGAGTTTTCACCAGCAGTTGGAAAGGAGCAGCACTAGAGGCCAGAATATGTTTATCTTGAAAATGAGCCAAGAAAGGAGAATGCTGTAGTCCTCAGACAGCAGCACAAGCCTCTAGGGAGGTGCAGAGAATCAGAAAATCTGGTTTCCATGTGGATGCTTTGTACCTATGTGACTGATGAGATGGGGCTGAGATCGTTGCCACAGCTTCATTTCCAGTGAATTAACCATGAGATCTGATCAGGCCTGCTTTGCACATTCAAGGAGACATTGTTTGTGAAGCCCACATATTTGGCCTCCTCCCCTCTAATTTTTCATTCACTTATAAATTGGAGCTGGGTCGTAACTCGTTTTTATGATACTTACTTTGGCTGTGGCAACTTAATCAATGTATGAGGTTTTCAAATTCTTTCCTGTGATGATTTCTGACAGCTTTCATGTCAGAGCATTGCTTTGTGCAGAAACGGACGAAGCACAGGTTTCATCTGTGTACGTAGTCCATTGTGATATTTATAGTGACAAATGCTCTCTGCACTTTTTCTGTGAGAGCAAATAGTGTGTGTGTTAGTCATATCTGTATAAATTCATGAGAAATGCCAAAAAAAATCACTGAAGTGATCTCTATAACCAAAAAAAAAAAAAAAAAAAAAGGCCTTTAAGAAGTCCAAGGAATATTAAATGCTTTGTCATAGCCTTGCAGGGATTTAATCCCCAGAAGAGCAAGGATTTGAAGCTGTACTTAGATTTCTTGTTTTAATTTGAGAGCAGTGCTGGTATCATGGGTCACGCACTGGAAAGAAAAAGTGGAGATGCTCATATACACAGACAGAAGCATCTGGTGAGAACACTAATGAGCTCTAACAGTGCTGTCAGTGAGTTTGTTTTGATTAAGTCTACCAATCTATTATCTGGTGATGAAGCCTGTTCGGGTCTCTAAGTTAAGTAGCAGAAATAATTTAAATAATAAATAGAATGGAAAAATTCAGCGAGATACTGGTTACTTATGAATTTATATTCCCATGTCATGTTTAATATTATACTAATAAGCTTACAGTAGGGAATTCAGCTTGTTCCTGGTAGGAATCTATTGAGGCAGCTTGTTGTAAAGAGGAAGAACAAATGAGAAAAACAGTGTACTTGGAATTCTCTCCTTCTTCCTCCCTCATCTTAAGAAACAAAATTGAATAACTGAAATCAAGTTGCATTGAGCTTTACACTGGTTTTCTTATGCATTGTTTGGAAGAAAATTCAGATTAATCAGATCAAGAGCATGCAACTCTTTTCTATATGACCATCCCAGGCACTGTTATGTAATCTGTAGTTTACCTGAACAGTGTTGGAGGTTCCTTAGTATATAAAACCATCCCCTGGCAGCTGCTTTGGTTCCTTGTTTGTTAACTTTAGACTTGTTTGCCCCAGGTCATCCTGTGTTTAATGCTGGCTGCCAGACGTTGCGAAAGCAATTTTGCAGAAGTGTCTTAAAGCGTATCTCATCCGTGGGTCCTGTGTACCTAACTGTAGCCCACTGTACTTATACCCCAGCAGTTTTTAGTCTTCCTCCGAAATATATAATGGCTATTCAGAATCCCTCCTGCTAATCAGAATGACTCCTGGAGTCTTGGATTTTACGTTTTGTGTCTGTGTGTCTGCTTCTTTGGTCCCCATGCTGTCTTGAAGAGAATGGATACACTAGATCCCTCTTCATGTCAGTGCAAACAAAAAGGATAATATCCATCTTAATGATTGTAAAAGTACTGAGGATTTTTATTAAAGCAGAAATTCTCTTTTTCCTGCTTCTCAAAAAGTGGAGAAGCCACAACTGCAGGTCTTCTGGGGCTCCTAGTCTGGTTGTGCTCACTGCACCTTTCTTCACAGACCGTTCACATTTTGTCTGCTTTAATTCCAGGTGCAAACCAACCAAGCGAAATAAAATTAATTCATGCTTTTCCATATTTTTGCAGTCTTTAAGCCTCTGCTAAAGCATGCGCTTCTATTTGTGTATCTCTTAATTCCTCTCTCACTGCTGCTTCGCGTGCAAGTGCTAGAAAATATTCTGGTCCAGAATGTCAGTTCCTTGCTGCTGTTGAGGGCTATTTACTTGCAGGAAGTAAGTGGCACTCAAGAGTCCGCCATGGGTACTTTGTGAAGCAAACGGATCTCCTTGTTCTTCTCTGCCCTGGTGGATCAGGATTCTGTGTTTAAAAGTCTGTTGAAAAATTTTATATATATATTGTAACCAGAACAAGAATGTGTTTGGTTTTCTGGCACTTGCCCACTTGGTTATACTGTAGACTGAAAAAGTGTCTTCTTTGCATGCTGCTAGGCTAAGGCAAAAGTGACAGTGAGATTCTTGGCTGAAAAATCACATTGCTTTCTTGGCTAGGACCTCATAAAGCTTTATGCAAAAATGTCATAAACTCCCACTGAAATTCCATAAACACAGTGCGGTTTCATTCGGCAAAGATCCTGCCCTGTATGCAAGACTGTCTCAAGATCTCTGCTCACCCAACCTGGAGAAACTGTGCAGCTGGCTCAGGGATAGAGGGAGAATTGTGTGCTGGACCCATCTGGACTCTACTGGTAGGAACTCTCTGTGGCACCAGCGTGTTTAGAAGTGTGTCTCTATTCTGAGAAGGAGTTTCTGTGACCCTAAAGCTTTCAAGGATGCCAAGAAGGGGTTCCTAAGAGCAGAAGTGAGCTTCTTCCATCTACACACCTTGTGCACTGTAATGCATGTGGATATGCACACATGTATGCATAAAGGTAATTGAAAATGGTAACAATCCTTATTGTGATTGGTCCTCACTGTATGAAATATATATATATATATATACATTATTCTTCATACACGTAGTTGATTCCTGTGAGTCACCATGGGGACTATGCAAATACCTTGGAAAAGAAAATGTGTTTCTCAGCTGAGCTTGACAAGCAGATAAGGCAATCAGTGTGCACTTCACTGCATATGAAGGGTCTATAAAAAAGACCAGTTGCTGAAACCTTAAAAATACAGGGGTTTGGGTAGTTTCCATGGAGACAGCTTGATAGTTATGTTGTAGCAGCCAACACTAATTACACCATATAATCGTTAGGAAGACATCAGTCTCCATAACAACTCCTTTGTGTGCTACATGACCACTAAGCTAAGTGACACAGGCTCCCTGGGGCATAATGCAATTTAAGGAAGCTGTCTTGTAAGAACAGCTGAGACTTGTTGGAGATTTTGAATCTCCAGGTAATGGAAAACTTTAATATTTTAAGAGGCGGTGTATAGGGCTGCAGTTGTGTATCCATCGAAAATGCTGGCTACACAGCTTTTGGGCATAACGTGGTCACACAAGTAAGTACATAAAGTTATGTGTTAGGACTTGGAGGTAGTATTGCAGCACAGTTTTCATCTGTGCTCCATATAATAAATCCAGTCTTAGCAGATATTAATTGATAGATTGAGCCCTAAGAGATGCTCTGAATTAGTTTGCTTCCTTTTATCCATTATGATATCCATTTGAAGTGTACATTTGGTATTGTCATTTTCTTGAATACAAAGCTAACAGTGGAACCACTAGCTTGGAGTATGCCTTTGGAAGGTACTTTTTCACCCCTACTACTGACAAACTGTCTCTATATGCTTGACAGTAGAAAATGATAATTTAAAAGTAAATTTTGTCAAACCTAACAGAATTTTGAATTGTAGAGGATGGAGGTTCATTGATTCCTCTGCATAATAGATTCCTAGTCTCCTAAGTTTTTATTTGGTCTCCTGGAGTTACTTATATATGGAGAGCTGAGGTTGGTAGATGAATCATAAGTGTGACAAAGAGAATGCGAACTGTTTTGGAAATAATTTCCGCTGCTAATGCACTGATGTAAATGCCAAAATTACATGGGAGAACTGTGCACTGTATAACGTACTAATGTAGAAGGTTTCAAAGCTAGCTAAGGCTGGGCTTCTAAAAATGAGCAAGAATAGCCACATTCTTCTCCTTTGCTGGTTCCCTGTGCTTTTCAGGATCTGGACTGCTAGCTGCCTTGTTGAATCTAAAATACCTTCATGGGTGAGATGTCTCCAGACTGTCTCACAGATCTGAAGGTTAATCATTGACCTCTCTCATAGGCACTTGGTGTCACACTTCAGATGGCTTCCTTCAGAAACTTCTCATGTTTGCGAGCTGCTGCTCTCTGAAATGGGGCTCCATGTCTTTCCCTTCTTCCCCAGCTTGGACCCCATCCCTGCCAAATCTCAAGTGCAATTCATTTCTCAGTCCAACTCTGTACACCTCTTTAAGGATTAGATTTTTGACTTTCAGCAAATGTCAGCAAACAACCATAGGGCTCTGGGGAACTCAGACTAAATGGCTTATGTCCCGTTCCTCAAATATGTGATGCTCAGGGAAATCACATAGGCTTCAGACAGTCTCAGGAGATGCTTGTGAGTTGTTCTTGACCTATACATGGCTAGTGTGGACAGGAAGAGGGCAGAGTCCAGCTTTTTCCATGCATGTTGCTATGGATAGTTGTTCTAAGGAGGCAGAAGGGAATGAGTCTGTCTTGCAAGAGGCTTCCCCACCCTTTATGAGAGAATGGGAGGCCAAGACTGTTGTCAGCTGTAGTCACTTCTGTCACTGTCTTCCCATGCGTGGGACATGCAGAGACTGCTGAGGCCCACAAGGCTAAGTGTATAACCTTGTGACATTGCTCATAAAACACATTACTCAAAATTGATCAGCTGTGTAAATGTTTTGAAAAAAATTTTTTTTCAAGTATCATATTATTTAATGTTTCTGATGGAATATTTTGACCTTTTGTAATACTGAATGGTTAGAAAGCCCTGGGTAGACTTTTTTTTTTGAATGGAAAAATAAAACCTTAAAGAATACCAATTCTTCCTTGCAGTCCTTAGCATAATAATAATAATAGCATGTCACTTACTTTCCATTGCATCATTACTAAAACAGCATAAACACACTAAAGAATGTCAATGCAGGGACTGTGCCTCTGTTATTATTGGGTTATATGAAAAGGGGTCAGTAGGGAGATTTAGTTATCTGGTCTGGGAATTGTTTGTTTATGAAGTACGTTTTCCCAAAGGAGTCGTGAGATGGGAAATACAATAGGAAATAGACTTAATACATGCACAGAAATACTAAAACTGTAAGTGTCATGCGGGAGAGAGGTTGATGGAAAATTGCTATTTTTGCTGACAGATTTTTTTAAGAAAAACTTGATTACGCATCCCGAAGTTTCCTGTGCTATTTTGATACTACTGATATCTTCCACAGAGTCCTGTATCAGTCATGGCAGAAAAATGTTTTGCATCTGATAATGTTGACAAGGAATGTAAGCACTTCAGGTGTTTCTGTAGATTTTAACAATGGAAAATTGCATTTTTATTGCTTTTAACTAAAACAATCTCCTTAAGCTAGGCAACCTCATCGGTTCTCACGGTCTCCTTCAACCCTTGCAGCAATATTTGGGCTTTCTATGCATAAGTAAAGCAGCATGTGTAGGATCTGTTCTCTTACAGCAGTGATACTGGGGGCAAGAAAAGGTTTGAAGATGCACACAAAAACCACACAGGTCTTGAACTGACAATGGCCTCAATCTGCAGTGTTCAGCTTGAGACCTTTGGGCAATCTGGCATGGAAAGAGCAATCTCTAAGAATGTGTGCAGCATCCTACCCAGCACCCCTTTACAGCAAAGTACTCGAGATGTGATTAGTCCTGAGCTGGTCCCCATCTGGGTCATTTGAGTCAGTTGTGCAGTGACTTCATAGTGCACAACTGGGTGGGTGTTCACCTACTTGAGGTCTGTGTGGAAAAGTTCACCGTTGCCTTCCCAGGTTGCTCAGGGTATATTTACTGCTCTCAATCTTCAGGTCTGTTCTGTGAAATTATTGTCTGGTATAGAACAAGACCTAAGCACATGGCTTTGGGCTGAGTGTCCTGCTGACTTGTAAAAAGACATTCAGTTTTTGTGATGCATGAAAACACACTGATGTAGCCTCTAACATCTGCCTTTGGCCCCATTTTTTGCCTCAGTCGCCTGATTGTTGAAGCTGTCTTTCAAAAGTCATGGTTCCTTGAACGATGTTCTCTTGCACTTTGAGAGAGATCAAACTGACAGTGGTTGAAAGAATCAGCCTGGTTAATTTGGACTTTAGTAAGAATTATGAAATGGTGTGCATTAAGTAGCTAAATGCTGAAGAGTCATCACAGCCCCTGAGCAGTCTATTATTAAAAAACACTCCGTCTGCTGGACCCAGCCTTTTCTTTTCTCCTGAATGCCAGCTGAGCTGCTGCTGTGGAGGTCATGGTCCACCTCTGAGGAGTTTGGAACTGCATCCTCTCCTGTGCTTGGTCAGAGGTCCTGATACTGCAAGGCAGTTAAAGTAACAGTTCCTGGCTGATCTGGCTGTGGGCCCACCCATTGGCATCTAGCCCTTGGGAAGAAGATAGACATAAGCAGATGCTGAGCTCGGTCCTTCCTAAGAAGCCAGCTCATTTTGTGCCAGATATGCATAGCAAACTGTCAGTTTGCCTGTTAAATTCACTGCCTAAGTGTGACAATGAAAAGCGTGGTCATCTTATCTGGTTATCAGTCTCTGTCTCTTTATGGTAATTTCCATTTCGTGATCTCATTAGGTGAGGAGTAACTTGCCAAAAGACTGGCTCTTGCTGAGCTTAACGTAAGATGAAGTGTATTTTATTGTGGTATTTTACAGCAGCGGAGGGTTAGTGCAGCTGACTGCTCCCCAAAACTGAAAAGCAGTACTTTACAAATCAGATAGAAAAAGTAATTATTTAACACAGTGTGTGGTATTACTGACCAGTAAAATTCAAGGCATCAAACAGAAGATAATACTGAGACTGAGTAAAGGTAAAGAGGGGTGTATATCTTTTACAGGTTTAAAAGGTTCCAGTGACTGAACTGCTAGTAATTTCAGCAGAAGCATACATTATATGGAAATGTTTCTAGGACAGAAGTGGAAAGATTAATGAACTACATGCCATGGGATGGAAGTTTTGCGTCAACTAAGATCTAGATGCAAATAACCTCCTTTCCTCTGATGTACACATTGACTGCAGACTTGCTGCATTAGGGAAGATCATAAATCCTCCTGAATTCTCTGCCATTAACCAATACTTGACTAAACAAACCCTCATTCCCATCCAGTTGGTGTCTGTAATCCTGGTAGATAGAACACTTCATAGCTGTTGTTGTTGCTATTGCAATGTTTACTCCATTACACAAATATTTAATAATTCATAACATAAGAACAAGATGATGAATCATATTGCCCTGTCAGCTTCTGAGATCAGAAGTTTCAGGGGAGAGACCTAATGTCAGGAGCAGTTTAAGGCCTTTGCAGTAATGAGGCAGCATATGAGGGAAAGAGACTCCTTGACAGGCTGAAAAGATACAGGAAAAGTATAGTTAGGTATTATAATGCAGGAAGCATTTACAAGAAACAGGAGGTGTTGGGTCTTAACTTTGGTGTAACTTGGAAATACAAATGTATTTCAGCTTTTGGTCATATATACATATATTAATGGCCAATCTGGTAATAGCAAGAATAGGAAAAAAAGGTTCTTGGTGATGTCAAAGAAAATCAAATTTATTTGTCCCTCGTTAAATGACTTTTGTTGTCCTTGCTTGACAAAGCTTCAGCATGGATTGGTGCCTCTCATTTGCAGAACTGACCTGAACAGTTGCTGTTAGTCTGGTGCATGTACACACACCTGTTTGAATCATGATTGATAGTGTTTCCATATCAGCAAAGCATGCTTCGGGGAGAATGTACAAGAACTGCACAGGATTTTCCCTTTGTCCCCTTAGAACAGAACTGTAACCCTGAGAGTAATAATAGTATCTGGATTTATGGATGGTGACATTTAAGAGAAATATTTAAATATGAGCAGAGGTACTGTTAACATTGAGTTCTGTACTACAACCACTCCATAGGCTGAAGATTGGTGGCGCTTCTCCAGCTATCTCATTAGTTACAGGAAGGGGAAATGTATGTTTTGGCCATTATCTCCAATAGCAGAGGGCAAATGCTTCTTGTTTTGGCTTTGGCTTTGACAGAAAGTCTGATCTTTATGTTTCACTGAACGCAGGGTGTAGTGGCTACTTGATATTCAGAAAGAAATAGCTACCATAACTTTCGACCCCATGTGGTCTTCTACAAGGAGCAAAGAGTTTTGATTTTCTTTAAAAGTCTCACTTTTCTTGAGGAAAGCGAAATGAATTATAATGTGCTTGTAATAGTTTGGTCCTCTCTCATCTGTGATGTACATTTATATATTTCAATGGTATATATGTAGTATATGTTTATATATGAATGATAGATACATAGTTTATGCCTTGATAGATGTAAGCCTTTCTGAAAAGGAGGAGTCTTGTCTTGCCCTGCCTTGTTCCTGTCTGATCATTGTAAATATGACCATGATATCCTGCTTCTCATTAGAGGAGAATGTTCTTACACAGATTGTACTAATAACATAAATAATTCTATTAGTAACACACATATCCTTCTTTGCTCATTTTACCATGTTAAGTTGTTTCTGCAACATAAAATAATTGCTATATCTTTCTCTGTAGTGGCTCTTGTAAGGTTTAAATAAAGAGTAAGAGACAGTGCAGAGCCAAGAAAATGAAGGTACTGCCACAAATCAGAACAGCTATCTGTGAGCTATACATGAACTCTTGGTATGGCTGAGAGCTGTAAGACAGGTGCCACATACCCTAAAGAGGTGAAGGCAGAGAATTCTCTAGAATTGATTCAGAGGCAAGAGACATGAGTTTTTCTGAGTCCTTTCTGAACTGTAGAATGGGGCTGGGCACACAGCTGGGTTCCAGAATGACCTACTAACCACAGCTTCCCTAATGGCTCATTTTCTCCTGCAGCCAAACTGCTAATGAGATGCATACAGTGCAAGAACAATAGCTTGGCCACCTTCATCTTACGAGGAATTAAAAAATTATGAACTCAGACAGCAGTTCAGCAGTTCTTTTAGTATTCACATGATGCTTGGGGCTAAAAATCAGTTACTATAGCATATTAATCTGAAAATATTGTACACAAGTCATGTATTAATGTATTAATCTGGTAAGACAGATTACTGGATGAATTTAGGAAGCCGATGCAACCACCTATTGCTCCGATCTTGGACTTGCAGAATCAGCATCATGGTTGTATTGGTCATCAAATCCTGGAAATGAAAAGAACTTACAGAAAACAGCACTGAAAAAGAATCTTCATAAAAGAGATAGAAAGTAGAGGATGGATACCTAATTCTTTAAATACTGCATCTACATATGGGTATCTAGCCATAGAAATGCAGAGAATCATCCACCCTCTAAATGCATACTAGGGATAATTAAGAAATCTGCTTTTATTGTAGCAGTTCAAAAGCTCATATATAGAAATACTTGTTTGCAATACAGAGATTATTGTTTTAGGTATTGGAAAAGTAAAAAAAAAAACAAACTTAAATTATGTAGGGGATTTTAAGCTTTGTCAGAAGTTAATTGTTATGAAAACCAGATGAATTCATATACACAAGAATTAAGTTTTGTCGTTATCATTAGGCATTTGACTGCTAAGGCATGTTTAAACATTGGCTGCTTTTGAGTCATAATACATAGAATTAATTGTGTTCTTGACCCCTGGAATTTACCATTATTGTTTTAATAATGCTCAAAAAAAATATAGAAGAATAAAATATAAGGACAGGGCAGAAGAGAGTGACCAAAAACTCCTTTGAGAAAAAAGATACTTTAGGGAAGATGGAGATGAGTGCAGGCATTTAGGCAAATAAGAAATAAAGGTTCTCAAAGAAATTTACAGCAGCTGGAAAAACTTCTGTGTGGCTGGATCAAAGCTCTGTGGATCATGAAGTTACTGACTCTGTCACTGTTGTCATGGTGCCACTGTTGCCATGGTGCCAGCATCACCGGATTATCCCTTAAGGAACAACCTGTGTGTCAGAAGGGTTAAAGGGTTTTCTTCCTTCAGGAGAGCCGAGCAGCGTCTGCCTATGAGTGATGTGCACCTAAGTGTGCTGTAATGCACAAACTCATTGCAGTGTCCCCTGATTTCATAGACTGACAGTTTCCAGTTAATTCTGTCAGGGAATGAAAACCCTTAGGGCATGTCTGCACTTTGGTCAGGCTGTGAGGGTAATGCAGCAGACATGCTCAAGTTAGCTTCAAACTAATGGGCAGAATTGAGAAGGAAGCCTAGTTTGCTTTCCCCCCTCCTCCTTGGATTGTTTCTTTCCCTTGTTTGGGCCACTCAGCTTTTCAGGCAGGATCATGGCATTGCTGTTTCCTTTGGGAAGAGCCATTATTTTGGTGGTTTAAGGCTAAAACTTCACTACCTTTCCTTGGAAAAAGACATGTGTCTGTTTAAAATCCATCCTTGTCTGTGCATTAATCAGTAGTGCTCTTTCAGGGGCTGCATTATCACCTGCAGCCTGTAGGTTGAGCAGCATATTTTGTCTTGCTTTTCAACTGGTAACAGCAGACCCCAGAGCAAAGTTGAAAACTCTCACAGTTCATTTCATTATATTGATTAATACATCTAAATCAATACCTAGGTGGAGGAGGCTTTACAGGAGAGTTGGTCAGAGGAATTTTGCCTGCATTTGCTGTATCTCTGTTTTAAGCAGAGATTGGCTTTGGCATTGTAAAAACGGTTTGCAAAAAGCCTTTGAGCTTCTAGAAATGATTGCACAGAAAGCCTTGTCATTGCAATAGGCAATATACTTGAAAACTTCCAGGGAAAATTTTATTTCTGGCTGGGTCATGCCCAAAGCTGACCTGAAATTGAACAGCTAATGCTACTTTGATTTTGGTCTGGCTCTGCATGCAGGATTCATTCAGGTACTTAATTCTGCTCAGGATGGAGGAGATCTGTTCAAAGCATCTGCAGCTGTTAATGGCGCTTTATTTTGATTGATGACTATGGGGAAAAAATAGTTGTGGTTTTTTTACACAGTTTGTTTATATTTTTTTCCTCCTGTGCTCTTTCAAGCAATACAATTACAAAAAATCCCGTCTTTCTTATGAGGGAGGATGTGTACCATGTGTGTCATCTTTAGCAGGGATTTTTGCTGCCAGCTAATGGCATGTTTCCAGTGATGGCACCAGCCTTCCACAATCAGTGACCTTCCTGGTGGTCATTGGTGCCTCTGCTTGTTCATTGCTGACTTTCTGTAGTTTCAAACCTCACAGTCACCACCTGCTCTATGAAGATCTCCTCTCAAGTCTGGGTTATTTCAAAAAGATTTGTCGGTACATGCTGGACCACTTCAGTGAGGGTTTGGACAAGGGAGATCTGGGTCCCTCAGTGTTTTTCTGTGTATTTGGCTGTCCCAGTGCAATGCCTTCATCTGTTCATCTGTTTCTGTAGCTACTGGATGTCTGTGAATGAAAGTAGTCTTGCTAGGGTGCAGAGAATTTACCCATCTGGCGATGTTTGGTTGCCTTAAATGTGGATATAGCAAAGCCGAGGAGAGCTAGATAGAAATGGCTTGTAGACAAGCTGAGATGAAAAATGTGTGTAAACAGAGGAATGGTATTAATAGCTTAGAAAATTCATGTGAATTAGTGAATACAGAAGGTGGAATTCAAATATTAGCTATTCCTTTTTTTTTTCTATTCTGAAGATTTTTGGTTTGTTTTTGCTGTACTTCCATACCTGACATAACATTTTGTGTGCACATATGTACATATGTTTACTCTGAAGTAAACATATATACAAAAGAGATGTAATTCTGAAATCTGGGAAATTATTTCAGTGTCTCTCCTTCAAGAAACAAAAGATTATGTGCTGTTACTGATGTTTACCTGCTGTAATTTTTACCTTTTTGATAGTACTGGATTATCTTGGTGTAGCTGTTTTCAGTGTCACTAACAGTGACACTGGCGATTTTTGATGATTATCTTAGCAGCTGGTTAAACCATGCAGAAGAGGGACAAAACAAATATTATGTCTATAAAAAGCTTGATATTGCTTTAATTCCAACACTAGAATGAAAACAAAAAGTTACGTACATCAGAAGCTTTTTCCTGATGTTTTGAGAAGATGACCCGATGGTAAATAGAATGATTTATTTTGAACAGAGAGTGAACGTGATGAGCTGTTTCAAAACACTGTCTTTGGAAAAAATACGCGTTTTTGCAAGGACAGAGGTTTTGGCAGTTTGGGGAAGTGAGGTTACTGGCTCTGTATACACAAATTAAGGAAAACTTTTGTAAAGTATTCTGTGTTCAGTTACAGCAAGAACTATGACATTTAACTTTTTAACAGTTTAAAAGTTTCAGAGGCAACATACTTTTTATGTGGTGTGTACAAGTATGGCTGTAGTATTAACAAATCTTGGTCATGTCAGGGCTAAATCGCCTCCATATCTTTCCATTTCAAATAGGAAGGTTAAATCAGAATCTAAAATTTGAAAATGTCCTCATCTGTGTTCTTGGCTGTATAAACAATATGTTCTTGAACAGCTCAGAAATGCTAGGTATTCAAAAGCTACAGCCAGCTTCTGCAGCTTGAAAATCTTTTTCTAAAGTAGTGGTAAAGTCAGGGATGAAAGGGATCAATGCTAATTTGGTCAAGAATGACACATTTATCTAGCCCAGTCCTGGCTGGTTTGAACCGATCAAGATTTGACACTCTAGAGGCTGTGGTATAACCATAGCTGGTCAATGGAGAAGGCAAGACAGCAAAGAATACAGAGTTCCACATTCCTGTATCTCCCTGGATGCAAGTTCCTGCTTTGCCAAGGACCAGGAACCCTTAGAAAGCTTTCTCCTGTCTTCAAGCCACGTCAGACTCACCAGAGTTTTCTGATGTTATGTGTTCAAGAAAAAGATCTAATAGGGAAGTTGTCTCAACGGTGATCTTGCCTTTTCTTAAGGTCTTTCAGCAAGAAATTCTCCAAACAGCCTGTATTTTTTATTTTGTAATCTATAAAACTAAATTAATTACTAATTCTTACATAAATTCCATTTCCCCCCAATTTTTTTAAGCAACATTTATGAAACAAATTTTACTTTCGCTTCTGAATGTTTTTTCTTGTCTGACCATGATGTGATTAGGAGAAAGGAGATCATTCATGCCATGAGTTGTGCAGGGGTCTGTCTATCCAAATTCCTTGGAAACTCTTTAAAGCTAATAGTGATAGTCCCTCCCTGCACTCATGAGTCACTAAAGCAGATCTACGAAAACCAGATGCATGAGAGCACATTCTTTTCTATACCTCCTTTTTTTGCTGTGCAAAGGTGATTTTGAATGCTGGATTTATCCCTACTCTGCAACAAGTTCTTCCACACATTAGGATATTTGTGCTTTGTGGGTCTTAGTCTGTTACCCAGATCTTCAATGATTCCATTGTTTTTCTAGTTACCAGTAATTCAGCCTGATAAGTGGCAAACTCTGGAGCTCTGGAATTGACTCCCTTCTTCTCTTTGGATCCTGAAGTTGGGCACTGTGTTATTCTTGAGAACAGCTTGTTAAATGTAAATGACAATGTTAACAGTGTGTGGGATGTTTTATGGCGTCTGGGCCTGTCTTTGGTTCCCAGAATGATGGTAATCCCTGAAGTTTTCACCCTTTTCTGTGGGGATGGGGACAGGGACCTGAATTTTGGAATGTCCTTCAACCAAGAAGTTTTATACCTCTTAACTGGCTGAGCTGCCCTCTGTTTTTTTCTCCTGGTTCTTGTTCAGTCCCTATATTAGAGTATTTATGTGTTTCGTTATCTGACTATTCAGGCGCACTCTTTTGTGCAGAGGAGATCAGCCCATTCTCCTCATATGCACAGACCTCTTCCCAGGTAAATATCCATCACAAGGATACGCTGATGCACATTGTAGAGAACTAGAACTGGTTTGATTGAGATAACAAACACAGTTTGAAATGGCAAGATTTTTGATAATTTTTAAAATTATATGTAAATAACTCAGCGATTGGAACTATGGAAATAGTTCCAATCAAGACAAATAGGTGTTAATAAAGTGTTCCTTTAAATGGGTTTTGTTTCCAGAGTACAATGGAATGACACACTAAACTTAGATTTATTTTAGGAAATAATCTTTTAACTTTTTTTTTTTTTTGGTGCAAGGAAGGGTATGAAATGATTTCTCAGGATAAAATTCAGCTCACATGGAAATGTTTTGTTAAGTGATGCTCCACTTGGACTTTTTTCCTAATCGTGGAAAGCTGTGTCAGAATTTTGGGAGAAACTTCCAGGGTATGGATGTTTTTAAAGTAGCTTTTGCAATAATGCCTGGTCACAGTTCTTTTAGGCAAATAAGTAGGTAGAGTCCCTGGAGCTGCTCCTATTTCTAAAATAGTTGGTGTTCAACCATCCAATCTGTATAATTTGGTAGAATGGTGACTGTATGTCAAAATCTTCGGGATCTTTGTTCAAAATAGGTGTATTATAGCTGAATAAAATTTTCCTTTCCACCCCTAGTTTTAAAGATTCAGCATCAAAATATATTTGGAAATCATTAACTTTAATTTGCTCTTTAGCTTGCTTTCTTTTGTCTTGCAAGCTCGTTCCTTTTCCTAAGGCATCTAAATGCCTAGGAGGACAACTGTGACCTTTAAAGTACAGAAAGAGAGATTACTGCACTTAGCTTGTTGTGATTTGGGGTTTTTTTTAGAGGCCATTCAGAACATCAATGTAGGTGTTTTTTTTTTTCAAACTAAATGTGCACTTAAAACACTTCAGAAGATGCTGAAATGTACTTAAAGGAAAATTACCTTCTGTATTATGCCTCTAGATTTTAGATTCTTCCCCTGGAACAAATTATATAGTTAGCTTCTCTGAAGACTTGATTTTCATTTTTAAATATATTCCTCTTTCAGGTAAACAATCAAAGGTAGACATTTTAGCAATGTGTTTTCCTTTTGGTTTGTTTTGTGGTTTGTTTGTTTTTGTTTTTTTTCCTTATGCACGCTTACTTCCAACCCACATTTTGTCTGTCTTTGGCACTGAGACACTCTTACATAATTTTTCAAAAATACAGCAGTGTTCAGCTATAATAGTCCAAGAGGCTGCAGCCTTCATTTTTGCAGGGGTTTGGGATGATCACAGTAGAATGGTGTATTGTTTTTTATAAGGCCTGTGTTTGGAGGGTTCTTAAATGCCTGTTTCTCTGCTGTTGGCCTCTTCTCAAGTTTCT
The DNA here is from genome assembly GCF_022539395.1 of Myiozetetes cayanensis. Classification (NCBI taxonomy): domain Eukaryota; kingdom Metazoa; phylum Chordata; class Aves; order Passeriformes; family Tyrannidae; genus Myiozetetes; species Myiozetetes cayanensis. The sequence goes on from NW_026086604.1 coordinate 45,984,939, forward strand.
GATAAACAAGGCACTACAACGGAGTGGGTGACACAACTTTAAGTTGTGCCGCTTCTCAAATACAGCTCTTCAGTTTCTTTCGGGAGGAGGGCTTAAAGAAAAGAATGCTCTGTAGATACCACAGCTGCCATACTTTGTTCGTTTCTGTTGACATGCTCGGGAATTAGTATTGTATGTTTTTATGTAATGAATTAGCATGAACCTAAAATAAACTCAGTACAGTTAATTCTACAAGCATTCACACCGATGTAAATGAGAAAAAGTTCCTTGTAGGTCAGTGCATCTGTTGCAATGTGTGTGAGGAGAGAATCCAGCCTGCTAGAACAAGATGTGAATGTGTTTTAGAGCTTTGCATTTGAACTGATGGATATCTAGCCTCAGAGCTGTACTTACGTAATGTGCATGAAAGATTCAGCTCCTGAACGGTTAAATTCCACTGTTTTGAATAGGTGTCAGCTCTCTCTGGCTGCAAGTGGCTATGAATGTGCACAGTTGCAATACGATCTGCTTGAGTTTTGAAGATACACGTTTGTGACTTGTTCTTTGTCAGTCTCTTTTGGGGGCATATATTTAGTTTTATGTTTGCTTATATGTATACATACAAGAGCGTAGGAGTAGAGCTGATACATATCTCTGATTTTTTCTTGGAATAGGTGTTCACTTTTTCCATTGGCTTTAAGCTTTACATCGTTGCCCGTGTTATACACTACTGCAGTTGGCAGTGTGAAAATACTTAAGTCAGATGAAGTTAGCATCAGGAGGTATATCTCTGGTTGAATTGATACCAGCAGTTTGGTTGCTGTGCAAGAATGGAGTGGGTCTGCAGTCTTGTGGTATATGGCCTGGATCAAGTCCATCTCCTGCTTCATGTCCTCTGTCAGGTGCCTGGTCTATAGGCAAATGGAGAACAATCAGGGTGTGATTTACGGTAATGTCTGGGAAGGAAAAAAGCCATCTGTATGCCTGAATCTTCTGAAAGCAGAAAACATCTCCAAATGGGCCAGAGGAGGTACTCATTTTGTAGTCCCTGTTGGGCACCATCGCTTTGGTGTGGTGCGTAGTGCCATTGTGTGATCTCACTGCTAGCTTTAGATTATTGCCCCCTCTCCACCTAACTCTTAGAGTGGGGCTGGAGAAGTGGCATACAACCACCTCTTCTTCATCTGCTGCTGCTGCTTGTGATCCTGACAGTGATTATATTCCAGGCAGATTCAGAACATGACTTTTAAAATGTGGCTGTAACAAATGCAGTAGGTATTGACTGACACATTGTTAGTCCAAGCTCTGGTGCACAGAATCCACTATGAAATGGCATTTGATTCCCTGATGCACACGTAGTAGTGTTTTAATAAGTGATAGATTACAGAATGAAGTTTCTGCTGTCTCCCCTGGGAGTCAACTAGGCAAACAATGATTAGGAAATCTCAGCTGATAATTGTTTAAATGTTTTGTTTCTTAATTTCATCTTTTTCCTTGGGCAATTTTCTATTATCCTACATAGTTCCTTTCATTCCTCAGTGCTTGTGTTTCCCAAGTATTTGTAAACCACTACCAAGTCTTCCTTTCCCACAGGCATTGCTTATCCTAACTGTGGACTGAAAATCAATCCCCCCATCTAATGACTCTGTCACTGTTCTTTGAACTCTTTCCATTTTACATTATCCATCTGGCAACAAAATGTCCAAAACTGCACGCAGGCTGCAGATGTGGTAGCTCCATAGCTGCTGAGGCAGGGATCTGTATGTCAAGATCTAGCTGTTCCTGGGATCAGTGCTAGGAAAGTATAAAATCATTTCTCTCCAGCTTCTCTGCCCACCTTGTGGTAATGAGAGAATTGTGATATAAACCTACTGAAATTATGGGTTTTTCTTTACCCTATACTCTGTTAATTTGTCTTTTCTTTCTTTTTTTTTTTTTTTTAATACACCCATAAACACATTTTAAGCTCTCCTTCTCCTCAATACAAGGCTTTCCAAACCTGGGATCTGACTGCTCTTCCCTGTCCGTTGTTGGCAAGTAAAAGCCAGCAGGCTTCTAGGCCAGGCGAGAGGTGGGATATGTGATAGAAGCCTGCTCTGGTTCCCTGCCCTCCCTCTGCTGTGTCCTGGGTTCTGTAGGAGTCAAAACTGAACTGTGATGCGTGACCATCATACTGTTTTCTGCACTGGTTTCCCAGCCTGATGTTTTGCAGCACGTTTTGCCCACACTTTCCCAGCAATACCCCACAGTCAGGTTCCTGCCCTAAGCTAGCTGTGCAGCTCTTGTGTCCCTGTCTGCTGGGTCATTTTCTGCTCTTTCTGACCTGCCTCCCAGTGGCTGGGAGGGGGAAAGGAGGTGCCTGTGTGTAGTCTGTGTATTTAACATTGGGAAGAAGGTTGGGCAGGAGGGTAAGCTCTGTCTTCAGCGATGTCTCACTGTTTAGCGTAGACCCATTTGGTTTCTCCTGCCCATTGAGTGTGTATTTTAGGCACTGCATCTACTGCTTAAGGAAACAAAGTAAAAAATAAAAAAATATTTCAGCAAAAGTATTCCAGTTTTCATTTGTGATAGTACAAGTTCACTAAATGTTTTGTGGGTTTTTTTCAATTTAACAGGTTATCACTGCTAGCTTATCACCATTCTTCTTTGCCATGACTGCCAATGTACTAACAATTTCTTGGTAAGTGCCTACGTGAGCTTTTTTCTTAACAGTAAAACTAAATTTCCACACAGTGCTTTGTGTGGAAATACTTTTAAATGTCAAGTTTTATTGCTGCCAGTGTTATTTTGCATCTAAGGAGAACCAGGTGTGCAATGATGGATGCAGTACAGTAATAGAAGAGTGTTTCTTCTGCCTCTGTGGGAGAACATGGACATTTTGGATGTTAAGCCTTACCACAATTCACTCAGCATGTTTTACAGCTAGGCAAATAGATGCAATAGGCAAATAAATGACCCATCAAAGTCATGCTACAATTTAGTGGCAGAACTGGAAATAAAACAGTGGAGCCAAGGTTTGCTGACATCACTTTAACCAAAAGGGTGCATTCAAGTTTCCTTAACACATTCACACTGTGTTATGCATTCACTGTGTACTGTGAATGCATAAAATGAAAACAGTAGAAAGTAATGATAATAAACTTTTTCCAAAGCTGTATCTGGATTTTGTAATGTGTGGCCACACATTATGAATCACCTAACCTGAATTTTTTAGGTAGCAATATAAGGGATTGTGGTGCAAACTCCTTTGGTCAAAGGCAGTGTTTTTGATCTGTGTTTGTATAGCACCCAGCGAAAGGGAGTCACAGACCATGGCTGATGCTCCTAAATGCTTCTACCATACAAATAACATCTCAGTATGGGATTAGGCATGTATCTCTGAGGATGGCTTTGTTAATGGAAATAAAAATCTGCTTACTTTTGAAAAGCTGTAATCTTCGTTTTCGTCCCTTACAGTTTGATTGCCATCCTAAAGACTCAGCTCTGCACTGAGTGGAATGAGCATATTTTTTTTTTTCAGGTGTGATAAAGTTGTTACAGAAAGAAGAATCTTGGTGCAAACCAGCCCTGTTTACCTAAATGCAAATATGCATCCCTGCATGTATTTCAGGCACATATAATCTCAAGTGCTAAAATAAGCTGTGTGGTTTTTTTAAGTGCTAGGAATACGCGTGACCTGTGTGTAAGGGACTAAACTAATACCAATGCACCTACAACACTCCTAGTCTAGGCTATTAACTTGCTGCTCTTCACCATGTTTTACATGTGTTTGTGCAGGTCTGTCATGTGCGTGATAGAGGTAGGCTTGGGTTAAATATCTGTATTCACTGGCACCTATACTAAAACATAATGTGTACCTTTGTTAACGTGAGCACATGGACCCATATAGTTGCACACATGCCCCATTCCCTATATGCACTTAAAGTTATATAAATATATATATATAACTTAAAGTTATATAAATGATGAACACTTCTGTATGTTTAAGAGAAACTTTGCTTTAGCCCTTGGGCCACTGTTACACTTTGGTTGTCATAATTCGAAAAGAAAACCATTTCTTTTATTTATTTTCTAAATTTGAATTCTCTTATTCCTTGTGCATCGGCAGTGTCTTGGCTTATCAGAAAAACTCTGGGAATAGTTTGTTAGATGATAGCAGCTGCAAAACACTCATGAGATCATTAATCACTGAGGATTTTAGTGTTGATTCAGTGTTGTCATGGACAATATCATATGCTAATTTTTGAACGACAGGCAAATGCAGTTAGCTGTCACCCCACTATAAACAGAAGCTGAAGGATTTGCCAGATGGTAAATTGAAGGTAAATCAAGCGTTGGCATTTAGCCATGGTTTTTGCTCTGCCTTATCTTGAAGATATAACAATGGTTTCTAGTGGCTGAGTAATCTGGATTCTTCTTCTCTTATGTAGGATATATGATATTAAAGAACAGTTTAGATGCAGGTATCTTTTTACAGAATGGGGCTGGGCAGTTTACTATCTTTTGTACAGAATTGCCAGTCTAATTTTTAGAATGCTATGTCAAAGTTAGGTTTGTTTTTTTAAAGTCTCTGTTAAAAATTTTGAAAACTACTCTACAGAATGGGGAAAAAAAAATTGTCACTGTTGATGTGAGGTCTTCTACATGCAGTGTTTTGGGGTTTTTTTGTTGTTTTGTTTTGTTTGGTTTTTAGGGGTTTTGTTTGTTTGGTTGGTTTTTGTTGGTTTTTTTCCTTTAGGATAAAGAATACATTATCCAACATTAGTTTCCAAAGAAATTAATGCAGAGGCTGTGTTTATAACTGGAGCTGAAATCCAGGCAAGACAGTGGGGTTAAACCTCTCCAAAGAAAAGCATTCGGAGGTTGTTTGTGATTGCAGGCGACCAGACTCAAGTGGTTTAGACCTTTTCCAAAAACTTGCAGCCCTCTCTGCCCTTTGCTCCTTGTTGGTAATTCCACACCAAAGGTAGTCTGTCTCCCCAGTGGGCTGTCTACAGACTGTCTGTAGCACCTACTTTCCAGGGCTGTTTACTGTGTAATTGTAAGATACTGAGCTGTTGTTATACAATATTTTTCCCTCTGAGGAACAAGGGCAATTATGTGGTTTTTAAAACAGCTCAGCAAAGCTACGATTTAAGTGAATGTAATACTATTAGACCAAAGAGCCTTCAGCTTTACGTGCCTTTTTTTTTTTTCTTCCCAAGGAAAAAAAAAAAAAAAAGCCCTCTTACAAATGAACTTAACAGGAGTTTGTTTTGTTTATAAAGTTCGTTAAGGAGCTTTTCTGTTTCATAAGCTAATTAAGCTATGAGGCCAAGAAGAAAGGTCAGTACACTTAGCTTTGCACTGTTATAAGAGGGGAGAAAAGTCGGCATCCTACCATATTCCTGTCAGCTATGATAGATAGCAGAGAGAGGAGATTTGGGGATTATTAACTATTGCACGGATCGAGTGGGTTGATAGCATATTTCAGTGAAGGGTTTTGTAGAACCATTCATCCTGCTTCTAGTCTGAGTCTTGGAGGGAAGTGTTAGTGCCTCCACTACGCTGTGAGCGGCACAGGAAGCTCTTGGGCATGTGTGTGGTTTTGGATGGTGCAGGTTCTTTCACCGTGTTCCACATAGAGAGGCAAACACGAGAATTTCTGCTGGCCTCACTGTGCCAATGGGATCACACCAGAGCAAAAGTATTTTTCCCAGTCCCCAAAACCTGGGCTTTACATCTCCCCTGACATTATCAAGTAGCAAGTTTTCAGGACAGAACACAAACAGAAAGAGGGAATCATTAAGCTAATGAGGTTCAAACTCCCTTACCTTCCTTTCCAATTCTTACTAGTGTGGAGCTACTCTTGTAACTAGGGGCAACCTTCTCTATTTAGATTTCTGTCTGTGCATTTTCACTGACTACCATCAGCACTAAAATACAGGAAAGGTTGTTTCTGATGCAATCAGTTAAATAACATATTTTGGGTTCCAGCATTTTCTTAGCAAGACAAGTGAAAAAAATCACCTGGGTTACTGTCTCTAGGTTGAAATGTGTTTAAGTAAAATAATGCCTTTGTTGCATCAAGTAGAGGGACTTGCCTGATGCTAAATTTGTGGTGTACTTTGTTTACAGCCTTGTAATCAGTGGAGTTGGAGAAGCATTGCTTGTTTACACTGAAAGGACAGGCACATAAAGAGGAACCAGATCTCACCAGCTGGAAAAGAGCTGACTTGCAGCCGAGAGACACTACGATGAAAAAATTGCGGCAGCGGGAATGAAGAAGTGCAACCAAACATGAGGAAAGAGATCTATTGTTTTTTCATTAAGAAAGAAAAGCTATGCTATTAATAGTGCTGGTAAGGGAGCAGCATAGTTGGCAAGATGATAAGGAGCCTTTGCCTCAAAGCACAAGACAAACTATATCAGATTGATGTGGTAAAGGAAAAAAATGCACTGTCTCATGCTGATGGCTCTGTGTGAGAACCTCTCAGTAACAGCTTCTTGCACAGGGAACTAAACTCAGGAAAAGCAACATTCCGCACTGGATGCCCCCCAGTTTTTTTTGTTGGAAGCTGACAGCAGGTCATACCAAGCAATGTCAGAGCCATAAATTCAGGATCCAGAAGGACGGATTTTGTCTCCAACTGTTCTGTAAGCAGCAAGCTGTCACACACAGGTCTCTGGTCACGTCGTCTGAACTGGCACGGGGACTGAGGCCAAGGGGCTTCTGGAGATAATCCCCTTCTGGAACTGCAGCAGTTTGACAGCTTTGCAGAAAGGGAAAATCAGCAATAAATCTCAATATCTGCAGTGATTGCTCTTTGTGAGTTTTTTCCTCTCCCATTCTCTGAGATTTCTCTTGAACTCTGCAAATTTTTGTCGGCTGGTGGGGGTGGAGGGACACATACTGTTCCCAGCAGTGGTTTGTCTCTTCAATTATTGCAAGAGACAACAAAGATTATGAACCTTGAATGAATGGCATAAAGAGTGCAAGGTGATTCATCTCAGGACGTTCTTTAAGTAATTTCATTTCAGGTTACCTAATGGCTGTTACAAACTAGTCTTGATATATTAGAGCCTACACAAGAAATCTGTATGAAAGTAATATTAAATGACAAGTTGATAAAATTGAGGAAAAGGTCTACATGGTAAAAGGAACTTGATAACAAATCTTCAGTGAGGAGAGGGACTTGTCTCACATGACATTAGATATGTAAAGTGTAGTCCCTTAATCTAAGTTGACAAACTCAATGGAAAGAGAGGGGTGCCCTAACGGAGGTGATCCTTCTAGAATAGATTGCTGTGTTAAATATGACTGAAAGATCCTCTGAAATTGTTTATCTCTCTGTAGGTAGAAACTAGGTGACTAGTCTAGACAAGACACGTGGCTTTACAAGGCTACAGTTACCAGAGGATATCTGCTTCGATCTAACAAAATGGATCCTGAATGGCTTTTCAGTCCATAAATTCAGACAGTGCTGGGAGTGATGGCTACAGCATTCTGGATTTCCCCAGACAACTCTGCCAACCAGTTGTAGCAATACTGTAGGATCCTTGCTGTGCCACCTTTCTGCTGATTTTTGAAGTGAATAGTGACCCTAGGAGACCTCACGAAAGAGTCCCTGAGTGATTGCCGAGGTTTTGCAATCATAGCTGGAACCTTTGCTGTGGGAAAAGCTCATCGTGTACCTCTCTTCTTGCATAACTTTCAAGGATAGGCTGAAGTCTGTTTTTTTTCTTCCTCTATTTTTCCTGTGCTGTTCATAGCAATGTATCAAAACCCAGAACACTCATTTGTTTTCTTGCTGGTGGTCTCAACAGAAAGGCAGTGGCCAAACCAACAGCAATTGCTGTAGCATTTTAATCACATGCTTGGGGTGGCTGTGGGAAGCTTGTTTGGCTGCAACAGGCCTTACGTTGTATAGGCTTTGGGGGAATTCGGTCTTTGCAGCTACTGCATCAGTATCTTCCTGCATAGTCAGTCCACTGCTTTTTTATTCAACTTCACGCTTGTTAAACAACACTGAGCTGTTTACCTCTGCTTGCCTTTTTTTGTGCCTTAGTGCAATGTGCTTGCATTTCTAAGACTCTGCTTGAGGTAAGTAAAATAGTGTAGCTTTAAATTCATTGCTGTATAAGCAAATCAAAGAACCAGAGTTAATAGTGAAGTTCAGCTCCTTTCTCAGACATGACTGGGAAGAAGAAGTACCCTCTGAACCTACCTGCCCTGCTTCAGATGAGGGTGACTCCTGCGGACCAGCATGAGGCTCATCGGTCTTGCCGAAGACTCAGAGTATGGTGGAAGTAGAGCTGGCCTTCAAAATCCATCTTTGCATATTTGGAGTTGTCTCAAGGTGCTAAAGGCATGGGTTGCCCTCCTTGCTCAGGCTGTGGCAGGGCTGGGGTCCGGTGGGGTATCCACCTCTGAGGGAGATTCTGTGAGCCAAGGGCTGGTTCAGCATTGCTAGCAGCGAGCTGTTGGGGTCATCCTGTTGTAGGGGAAAAGGTGGTGGGGAGAGAGCCCTAAGGGGGTCTTCTGACTGCTGGAACAAGTGGTGCCTTTGTCAACGCATGTGTGCTGGGGTGGGAATGTCAGCTGGGAAATGGGGAGCTGCAGCAATTGAAAAGCCCCGAGATGGCATCTCAGCTGGCAGTGCCTGCCATACAAACCTAAAGGTGAGCTGTGGGAGGACATCTGCAGGAAGACAGTGGCTCTTCACCACTGTCCTTGGGAAGGGGGGCATTCCCACCAGTGGCACCCAAGAGAGAAGAGACATGGGGAGGCACTGCTTGGGTTCCCTGTCCTGGCAGCACACAGCCCCAGGAGGGCAATTGCAGCAGAGAGGAAATGTGGGGAGGGAAGACACATTTATGTCTAACAGACCTTTTTTTCCAGTGAATCAAAAATACAAAGTGATGAACATACAGCTCTGAGGAAGGAGGAGTTCCATTACACTGCAATGATGCAATGACGCCAATTGCCACCTGAATGCAAAGTGGTGGGTCTGCAGTTCAGCTTATAGAAAAACCTCCAATTTTATCTGTATCCATCATTTAAGGAACTTACTGTCTGAAAACTCCCCAGTTCTTGGGTTGTCAACACGTGAGACTAGAGAGAGAAACTGGAGTGTGCTGGTATTTCTGAGAAGCAGCAGGTGCCTGGAGGCTGTCCCGTCATGCCCTTATCACATCTACTGGTTTTGATCAAACCACTGACAGAGATGGTCCTGAATAATGTAATACCTTTTTGATCTTATCTTGCTTACACTTTTATTTTCCAAATGTCCTTTTTTTTTTTAATTATGAAGTAATTTGCTTGGGACAAGGCTTATTTTATCTGCTGCAGTGGCATGACTCATGCATGTGGCTGGCCTTTGTCATAAAGAGACTGTACTTAAAGCCAGGTGCCATTGAATGAAGACTGAGACAGTAAAGCTGCTGGATATGAAATATAAGTGGATTACTAAAATGCAGGCAACAGAGATTCTGTTTTGAAACAATATTCTGGATCTGGTGGCTGTAAAATAGCTTCCAGCAGAACATGTCATTAAATGAATTAAATGAATCTGATATTTACCACTGAAGCTATTCTGTTGTTGCTGTGTGGCAGCTGTGCATTGTATTGGCAGAGAATCTATGCCAGTCTTTCAGGACCAGTTTAATATGGAAGCTGAAAATCTGCAGAGCAAGTAATCTTAGCAAAAAGCAGTGGGGAAAGCCTTTAAAATTATTTTTAAAAAAAGCACTGGACCTGTTAAAACGTTTGGTAAGGGATAGAATTCTGATTTTCTATTACCCTTTTTAACACCTATGTCTGAGTTTACGGATGAGTGTATATATGGTTATGTTCTGGTTTCCCACCCTCAAAAAAGAAGATCTGAAGAATTCAGGAAATGTGATGTAAACACAGGACATGCATTGAAAAGGATGCTTTTATCAAGTGGAAAGGTAGTTCCTGGGAGCTGCACTGAGTGCTGAGGAAAGGTTTCATACAGCTTTTGTTTACCTGTAAACTAAAGGAGGTAGTGGGTTGAAGAAAACTCCATAGCCAGTTTGTCTTTCCCAGAGCAGAAACTGAATGAACAGCTTTCAAACAGATCATCTGCTACTGTGAACCAGGCGACAGGCTCAGTGTGAAACTTTAATCCTATTCCAGAGGATAGACACAGGGAAAGATTCATTTTGTTTGAAAAGAAGGCGTGGGTGAGGGGAAGGAGATTGGGGCCAGGACTGAAAAAAATTGAGGCTGAAATACTTTTGTACAAGAAGATAAAATGGAAAGAGATTTGCTTCTGAAAAATGTGTTTCTTATTCATAGGTCTGGGGAGGGATTTTTGGTTTTGTGGGGGGAGTTTGGTTGGTTTTGGTTTTGGTTTGTTGCATTTGGTTGTTTTTTTTTAATTAGGGTATATTATAAATACATGTCTGTTTAGTCCCAAAAAGGAATTAGAGGAGCCCATGTAACTATTTCCATGTTAATTGCCTGGTTTGAGAAGCTTAACCCTTTTTTAAACTATGCTTTGAAAGTGACATTGTGTAAGCCTTGATTTCTTCTAGAAAATGGACTCTTTTTTTGAATAATGCTGGTGGTGACAAAGTTCTGCTCTCTCTGATCACCGAGGTGAGGAGTGTACCCCCTCCTTACTCTCTGGGATGGGAAGCAGTCACACAGTGCTCTTCATCTTTTTAATAAATATCTTGGCTTCCAGAATAGGTGGGAGTAGACAGTTGACATGTTAAGTTCTGGATTTGGTGGTGTACAAAATCTCTTTGAAAACCACACTGAGAGCATGTTTAGTAGATTTTGTCTTACGTTCTGTCATTAAGATTTAAAAACATATAGCCCAGACTTGTTCAGCTGTGAACTCATTGCCCCTATAGAGAAGCCTATATGCAGAAGAGTCTTGTAAAATGGGTGTGAACCTCTCTGAGTGCTCCTGCCAGGCAATGGGTGAAATCCCACAGCTGCATTCCCAGACATGACTGAAGGAGACCCTGCAACTGCTTGGTGTTTGCCATCTGCAGTCCTGTACCTTTCATGACTCCACACGAACATCATTTTGAGAGGAAGGGCGAACTTGCATGTTTACAGATGAGCCTGTTTAAGAAGTGGTTGCTCTAAGGTTCATGTTAGTTCAAGTTCTTGAGGACCAGTACAACTTGGGAAGCAAATGCAAGGCCCATTTTCCAGTAGGAGTTTGATGCCTGTTTACACTTAAACTTCTGATTTCTGTATCACAGCCAGTGGCAAAAGCTGGTGCACCAACAAGTTTGTTTATGCTGGAGGTGCAGGCAACCAGTGCCTTGTGATACCGTGTAAGAACAACACCTGCCTGAAGCAAGCTGGCTAGATAAAACAACCAGCACAACCCCTTCGAAACTGATAAGGAGAAGGGTTGATGTTGTTTGAACAAAAATGGTTATTCGGATTGAGAAACTGGTCATTAGGCAACAAAGATGGAAAGGGAAGGTGGAGAGCTGGGAATGCTGTTTGCCATGCAGAAGGAGTATCACTAACACCACCAGATAGACTAACAAGAGGGTTGGAGTTTCTGCTAAGAGGACAGTGATTCAAGTATGAAGTTATTGTTAAGCAGAAATGTTTTGGAGATTGGCAGATGCCCACTGTTAAGAACTGTACTGCTGTAATTAGCAGTCACATCGCAAAAGCAGGAAGTATTCATTGACTGGGGTGCAAAACACCTCAAGGCAAATGTTTCTCAGACTTTTCTTTGAAAGATGTGGAGACCAAGCTTGTCTGGCTCATTGTCCTCTCAAGCCTTGGCTGGAGATAGGAACCAGAAGGGATTTTTGTTGTTTCTCTGTCACATGCCTTCTGGGACAACAAGAGTTAAGCTTTGGCTTCAAACAAGGCATGGAAAACTTCTCTCAAGGAGTCACTTCTCCCCTACTGATGCCTAGAAATCAGACTGTTCTTTATCTTCTCAGGGAAGTGGTCCCTGTGCCAGTTAACACCACAAGTTCACAAGTTAGCAAATTAAGTTCCTTCAGGTTTGAGCAGACAGAAGACTTTTTAATTGAGACCCTTCATCCCCATAAGTCTGCAACCCTGTGGGCAGTCCAATGCCAGGAAAAAGATTATCAGCGTGGTGCCCGGGACGCTCAGCGTGATCAGCCCTTACAGTGAGTTTCTTCATTTAGCCTGAATGACAGAAGTGACAACCCCATTTCGGTGTCAGTGGAGATCAAGCTGGAGGTGATGTTGTGCTTGACTCTGCAGGCATTGCCCTGGCTCTCTCGCCTGCACGCAGTTAAGTGGCCTGGTCTGCTTGTGTAGCAAACTTCAGCAGTTGGTAGAGAACATCCGAATAGCTGTAGTGTAAAAGAGACACAATAAATTGTAGCAGGCAGAAGCATCCAAGTTCTTCTCTTTGCCGTCCTGTTGCTGGCTGTCCCACTGCCAAAGACTGAGATCTGCAAATCACTCCAATAATGGCCACTCAGAAAACATAGTTGAACTTTCTTTCAAACATTATGTTCCTTCAGGGCGAAGTTAATTGTTTTCTCTCATTTAGTGTCTCCAGTTATGGTCAAAAAATTAGGATGTAGGATAGATACAGAAGCTAAAAATTTCAGCAAGGCAGCTTTTATTTCTTTGTTACAGTTGTCTGTTCATCCTGTCTTCGGCATGGGTGCTCCTTGGGCTTATTATTGATGATGAATAAGAACAGACTGTGCATAGATTAACACAGATGGTTGTAGCCTCAAGACTTCATGAGCTGTAACCAAAGAAAATAAATCTCTACTTTGAAGGAGAGCCTTACACAACAGAATTTCATGCGGCTCAGCTGTATTCAGAGTGGAATATTAAAATTGCTGAGCAAAGAATTGAATGGCTCCTGTTGTGAATAGCTGTCTGTATGGGTAAGTTGCTTACCACAGACTCTCAGATGGAAAAAACTTAACTATACTGTTTTCTTTTGGGTTAAAACAAACAAACAAATCCATAAAACAAATCCTCTGTGATTCAGAAATGTTTGGAGAGAAGCAGTGTAGTTCACCAGAGCAAATGCTGAATTGCAAAGGCAGCACCACTGAAAATTTTGACAGAGGAACCCTTAACCTCCTGCTAAATAAACTGGTGTAAAGGCTAGAAAATAACTTCCCCTTTCCCTTCAAAATCTCTCTCGTGTTTTTTTATTCTTCTTGTTTCTGAAAACGTGACACAAAGGCACCATTCTGATTCAAACTCCTCTTTGAAACCATGGAAAGTCAAGTTTAAAGGAGTATATGCAGTGGAAAACAACTGAGATGATTGTGTAACCTCTTGATGCCAGAATCTGAGCTTCAGCAGATCATGGGAGAACAGGGAGAGTTTTCTGGACTAAAGGTAGCTTGGCTTATCCAGTTCTGCACTGTGAGTTAATAAACCGCATCTTTTAAACTGAGGCAAATTAAATCTGCTGTATCAGTCGTGATACTCACTTTGCTTCGTATGGGCTTCAGGCTAGATACAGCTCCTATAAACAGGTGGCTGTGCTGATGGGAAAGTCTTAGGCTGTGTCTTCAGCTAGGAGGAGGAAAATAATGGAATATTATGTTGCGTCAGCTCCCGGTCCACGCAATCACTTCATCCAAAGGTAAAGACTGGAAAGGTTTTGCAAGTGTTTCTCGGAGAAAGGAGAGGAAGGGAACACACTCTTAAAGAGCCAGTGTCTTTTGTGTTGGTCTCTCTGAGAGACTTCACAATCTCACTTCGTGACAAATTCTTTCATGGGCTGGAGGTTTGGCTATCTTGCCTTAATAGGAAGGTACAAAGTAGCCTGAAATATTTTTGACCGCTCCAAAAATATGTTCCTGCTGGAGAATTCTATCATGATTTTCCATGTAACAGTTTAAAAACAAACAATAAAGCGAGACCATGGCATGAGATTTCAGCTGGAGCATTCTTTAAGGTTTTGGAAATTTTGGGGGGGTGGGGGGGGGTTGGTTGTAGAATCCATTAAGTTTCCATGTCATTCTCCTATATTCTATAGTACTCTTATATAAATAACTATAATTACAGTTATTCTTTACTGCTACATTGTTAACTGCAAAAAAAAAAAATCATATGAGATCAGTATTGTTATTATATCAATCAGTGGGTTTAAGAGTAGCAATTCTGCTTGGTTTAACAGCTTTTAACTTATTTATTTTCCCCCTTAGGAATCTCATTGTGAGGCTCTAAGCTTGGTTGTGATTTGAAACGTCTGTTCAACTGATTTACTGCACCAATTCAGGTGTAGATGGGTTCCTATGTGCCCTGCTGGGCTTCTCCAGTGTCTGATCAGGTCTTCAGTAAAGGCTCCTACGGTAACTTGTCTTAGCTGTTTATTCTAATGAAACTGAAGAATGATGTCTCCGAGATTCCTACCACTTTCTCAAACCTATTGAGTAGCATGAAAGTGCACAGGGGATGCCCGAGTGTCATCAGATATGTCTCAGATCTGTAAGAGGTGAATAACTTGGATGGTTAGCAAATTTAACACAACAACGATTGTTGTCCTATTGTGTATGTTGAGTTTTGCAAAATGTCTGAACTTCTTGCTGGTGAGGAATGTTTCAGTTTCTCAGCCCTGTGGCCTTGCAGTTGTTCATGCTACCCTCCTTTACCTTTCCACCTAAAGATCTGCTTTGGGTCACAAACTGCCATTTCTTTAATACTTGTCTGTAATAATTGTGCTGCCACCATCAATTAAATTCTCCAGATATTTTTCTTCCCAGTCTCCTGCAGCTTTAATCTGAAACTTTCCATTTTCCTGTCCATGGACACCATCACAGCCTGAACAGAGTCCAATTTTCCATTAATGGACACAGCAGGCTTTTGAAATAAATCAGACGAAGGGTGGAGTCTGCAGCTCCGGATGCACCGTGTGAAAGAGTCAGCCAGACTCCACTCCCAGCACTGCACCAGCTTCTGTTTATCTTTGTGTTTGTTGAAATAATAAAAGGTGAACTAAAAGGGGGGGGGGAGGAGGGGGAAAGGAAAACAAGATGCATAAACAGGAGTAGTCAAGAGAAAAGCCCATAACAAGCAATAAAAGAGGAAATGGGATCTCACAGTTCCTAATCCATCTGCATGATCCATAATTTTAACTGTGATGTCTGAAATGTTCCTTGGAGAGTACATCTGAATGCAATGCCTCCTGTATTCCACTGACTGGCAGAAGTTTGACTAGGCATGGTATTTCTCAGGTTTGAGGAAATTAAAGAGTCTGTGCTGGACAAAAAAAAAAAAAAGGTAATTATTTCTTCTATGAGGATTGTTAACTTCATTCAACTCCATTCTGCACAGATATATAGGTTGCCCTGGAAGGCAGATGACATCTTGCAGAGTTTTGTATTCAGAAAACATAAATTAACCTCTTGGGCTGACATGGGAGATGAGCAATTTGCAGTTCTGGTGTTGGCTTTGTGTGCATTGTCATCTTTGCCCTTGGAAATACCCCAGATGCAGATGCCACCTGGTCTCTGCTGCTCATTGGATGATGTTTCAAGATAGCTGGGAGGATGTTGTTCTGGAAGAAGGCATTAAATACTGAAATTCTAACAACCTACTGATGTTTGGAAATGTATTGCACTTTGTCCACCTTAAAGATATAAATCTATGTTTAGATGTTTTGTTAAAATTCCTGGTGCTCCATGAGGAGCAACAGTGCATCCAGTTTGTAGGTTGCATCATGGGAGGTCAGAGCACAGACCAAGCCCTCTTTTAGTAGCTCACTTTTGACTTGGAAGTCAGAAGGAAGGTTGCTAATGGTTGCGTTTCAATCATGCTCTTCACTCAGCACCCTCTTAGACCTCTCACAGGACTTGTGGGAGACGAGAGATCCATCTCTTAAGAAGAGATGATGATGAAGATGATGAAGATGATGATGAATGGGTAGTCATTGCTTCAGCTCTTTCTTTAGGTGAACATGTGTTCAAGATGCCTCAGTTCTCCCTTTTCCTCTAGGGATACTCATGTGGACAATTATGGTGATGGCCTCTTGCTTCCTTTTTTTTTGGTGCTGTGAGTTTCCTTTTAAAGGAAAGCTGAGTGGGTGGTGGGTGGGTGCACAGCCAGGTCTTATCCCAGGGTGCAAACAAGAGGTAGTGAATGTGTACAGGTGAGAATCAGGCCCACCATGTGCTCCTGCCCTGCACTGAGGACAGAGCTGCATCTTTTCCAATTAGAAAAAACTGCACTAGGCAGTTTAATTGAGAGTTGGGCTGTGCTGCCTCTCACAAATGCGGGGCGATGAGAAGAAGATGTCTGGGGTTCAGGCTTCTGGTTAAGGGTGTGCAGCAGGGACATCCAGTTGCCAGCAAGTGGGGAGGGACTGAGGAAACAGAGCGGTCTAGATCATTAATCAAACTCAGATGGTAGCAATTCAGTCATTTTTGCTCTAAGTGGGATGAGAGCAGATTAGAAATAAAAGCCTTTTGTCTGTCTTTTTAAAACTTTACAACTACTACGTTTCTACATGAGGTTTTGTTTGGTTGGTTTTTTTTAACAAAATAACCCCCAATATTCATGCTTCTTTGGTTGTCAGCAGAAAATGGAAACCACAGCCTCCCGTTGTTTTCTCCATATTTATAATTTTGTGAACCGTTCCTTCTTCCCTCACACAGCCTGTCAGGATGTTCAGCTCTGCAATTCTTCTGAACCTATTCCTGGCGTGTCACCTTCCCTCCCCATCCAGAGTGGCTGTTTAGTTGAGAGTATGCTGAGATGTGAAAGGTTTGGAGAGGCCATCACGAATGTTCTGATTCCCCAGCCAGGGACTGCCATGAGCACTCCTTGCAAAGAGGGAGCAGACCAGTGTGTAAATCTTGTGCTTACCCTTTGGTAAGCTTGCTCTTTTCTTTAGCACTCTGTAAATATGTTGAGAGTTGCCATCTTACCTGCTTTTTCTTTTAATTTGGGTGTATGTGATGCAAAGCGTGAGATAAGGGGAAAGAGCTGAGACCTGTGCACTCCCAGGGGTCCCTAATACACAAACAGATAGGCAAAAATTCAGGGACCAGAATGGACACCTTTTAATCTTCTGATGTAAGAGACTAAAAGCCGATGCTGTGCCATGTTTGTGCTACAAAACAATGCTTTGTCCATTGTGAAAA
Source organism: Myiozetetes cayanensis (assembly GCF_022539395.1). Classification (NCBI taxonomy): domain Eukaryota; kingdom Metazoa; phylum Chordata; class Aves; order Passeriformes; family Tyrannidae; genus Myiozetetes; species Myiozetetes cayanensis. Next base: position 46,002,006 of record NW_026086604.1, read on the forward strand.
CCCAGCACAGTGCAGCCCTGTGGGCAACACAAATGGTATGGCAACAGAGGAGAAACAGGTGACTTGAGTTAGTCTAGATGTCTCCAAACCTTTCCTTGCTGTAAGGCTCCAGCCTAAAGAAAAGCTTGTCTAAAGCTCGGTCTAAAACCTAAGAGAAAATCCCAGTATTCCTCTCCTAAATTAATGAACAGAATCAATTCCTGGTAAATCAGTCATTGTTTTTGAACAGAGGTTATTTAATACTGTTTTGTAAATAAACCCTTCGGCCTCTTCATCCTTTTGCTCTCCCACTCAACTCCCAAAGTAAAAACCCTCCAGCTGTTGGTAAAGGGAAGCAATGGGGAAGAGGGAAACTTGTCCTTTTTTTTTTTTTTTTTTTGAGAGAAAAGATTTCATTTTCAAGTTTGTCCTAGTTACAGGGGCTGGGACCAGTTTATTACTATGTGGGTATGATCAAAACTGTGTATGTCTACACCCTCTATGTCATTTCTGATGGACTGTTAATAATGGATCATTTCCAGCAGCTGCCCAGGGCACACCTAAGGACTCAGCTGTGATAACTCCCCTCTGGAGAGGAATTAGCACCTTCACACCCAGCCTGAGGGGTCATCTCTGCTAATGGGCCACACTGGACTGGCATAATAGGCAGCTGCAACACCTGGACCATCAAAGACTCCAAAAATATCCCATGAATCACAGAGTTAAATCACCCATTGTAAAAGTCCTTGCCCTGGGAGAGGAACTGGACATTCCCACCTGAACCTGAGCATATATAATATCAGGGTTTTGGGACTTCTGGTGCAACTTGTTGGATCAAGAGGAGAACCAGAACTCCAACAGGACTGCCACTGCCATCCTCCACAGGACTACAATCATTACCTCAGCAGAACTGCCACCATCATCTGGACCAACAGGTTTTCTTTCCTTTTAACTTTGCTCCCATGGGAGCCACATGGTGCTCACCACAGGGGCCAACGAACACTGTTCTGTTCTTGTCCCAGGGAGCTGGGTTATATCTGGTTTTGTGGGTTAAAACCAGGTTTTCTCTGTAGTGTTGCATCTAGAGTAATTTATTTTTAGTAAATTATAACTCTGACTTAAAATCTCACCAGCGTTGGGTTCATTTCTCCCGCTGGTTTACTTTTAAACCAGGACAAAGTAAAATGAGATACTGACATGAGTTCAAGAAGTTATAAATTGGTCACCGATGAAATCTGACTACAAACTGGAAGGCTTCTTCAGGTTTGAGGAATTAACTCCTGGAGCATCTGTCTAAACAGTGTAGCAGAGGCAAGGGTGGTTTAAGATGATGCTCAGCAAGATTAGGGAAAGGGGTGATGACAGGCTAGATGAATGTGTAGGAAGGGAAAGTTATGATAGTAGTCAATATTTAGCTCTTGCTTAGGGGAGGAAGTGTTTGCTGCTCAAGTCAGCAGCAACTTCAGTACCTTCTTGGCTCACCCCTGCCTTGCTTTGAAGGTATGCAGGCTGTTTTCCAGGATCACAGTTCCTGCTCTTTCCTAGTATCACACTATCAGCATTGCTTCTCCTCTGTCATGCTGTTGGTGCTGGTGTTTGCTGCTGGGGTCTGGGCAAGGTGTTTGGGTTTTTCTGTAGTGACTGAGCAGCTCTCCTCTGAACTCATCCACACCTACAGGCTCCAGGGGGTCTCTGGCTGTATGAACTCACAGTGAAGTTGGTGGGAAGGATACTGGTTTAGGATTTCAGAAAGGCCTTTTTGCATTGCACCTAACGTTCTGTGAAGGGATGCACCTAAAGTTCTTTTTTCCCCTCCTTTTTCCCCACTCTTTATTACAGAGTTTACAATAAAAGATGAACAAATGAAATTCCAATCTGCTTCCCATACTCTTTCCCTCCCTTCCCAAAGGTGCAACTTGGGACAGATTTCATTCTCAGCTAGTGATGCTGGCATTGCTACTGTGATTGCTCAGTCTCTCACCTCACTAAACTACTTTTACCTTGTTTTGGTTTTGTTTTTTTTTACTGTGGGACTTGGTGCCAAAATCCTTTAGCATCGTGGGAAGGTGTAATCAACTCTTAAAAAATTACTTCTCACTGCTTCCACAGAAGTGGAGGTTATTCTGTAAGCTACGTATTTTAGCAGGCTGGAGCAATGACCTGAGGTTGTATCATCTAAATATGTTACAATCTATCCCAAAGAAGCCCTTGCCTGTTAATAAGTAGTTTTGGAAAATGATTGCTAAGTATTTTTCTGTATGTGTGTATGTTCTGGGCTCAGTGTAAATCATGCTAATGCTTGTATTGTCACAAATACGATTTACAGTTGAGGGTCTCTGGAGTGATGGCTGAAGGTAGGGAGTCAAACCTTTTCCATAACTTTATTAATGTGGAATGAAAATGCATAGTAAATGGGTGTTGTTTGGTGAGACCACCCAGATAGGTATTGGATTTAGGGGTGTCATAGGTGAAAAAACAGCTTGAATGCCAACAGGTGGTGGACAATTGTTTGTGCACACACATGAACGTCCAGAACTGAACTTTCAACCTCTGAAGAAGAAGCAGCTGCTTGTGAACTACAACTGGTAGGTGGACGTGGACCAGCTGTAAATTTTACTACCACCTGGACTAAACCAAAATGGCATATTCCAAATTCTCCTGTGAACAAGGGGTCATGAGATAAGAACAATGCTGAGAAGCCTGCTCGTGCCTCATCCTTCTGCATGCTCACAGTTTGGACTCAGAGAAGCTGGTCCTGGCAACTCCAGGAGGAGGGGCTGGTTCCAAAAAGTAGGGCTTAAAATCCTAACAAACCCAAACCAAATGAAGTTAAGAACTGGCTGGAGGAAAGATCCTGAGGGCTCTGTAAGGAGCTGAATGCCAGGAGATGGCGAGGGGCCCTTGGGCAATCCCACCATTGGCTCATTAATAAGCAGCTCTACTTCCCAGAGGAAGTCAAAACCAAACCTTTTTACACATACAGATGAGAGATGGAATAATTTTAATGCTGGTGGAAAAAAATAAGAGCTTTTCAACTTTTTTTAAAACTTTTATTTATTTTTTTAGAAAATGAATAAACTCTGCATGGTAGAGTGTACGGTATATAATTTCAAAACAGAACAAGTGATATGGAATGGATTATTTTCCCAAACTATTTAAGGTTGAACCTAAAATCATTTGTAAATCAACACTCGTTGCCATGTAAGACAGAGGAAAACAATCAACACATTTTTTGTTTGGTACAGATTTTCTCTACCACTTCAGCCTGAATTTTCCCAGGGTTGGGGAGAAAAGGGGGGCAAATCCTGCCCATTGTCCTAATCATAATTGTACTGACCAAGCTTTGTGCTCTGAGATCTAGCATCATATGGCTTTACATACGTTCCTAAGTGAACAGTGCAACATCGTCACCATCTTAAGTGTTTTTTCCACATTCAAACTGTAACTGAACATCACTCTGAAACATTTTTCCACCCCCAAAATGACAATAACAATAATGAAAAGCAGAAAGTCTCCAGCAATCAGATTTCATCCCAGAAATCTGTGTAAACGGTAGATCAGGGTCGGGTAGCAGCACAGAAGACAAAAGATGTGACAGCATGATTCAATAGCGTCTCTAAAGACTACTGCAAGACTGTCATTCTTTAGTCTGCATCTTGCAATCACAATTTTCTTTTTCCCTGCAATGCTATAAAGCAATATAAGAAAAAAAAAATGAGACTCAAAAGCAAAAGGTAGAAGCCTTTACAGAAAGGTAAAGCTTCTGCTTACCTTTGAGTAGTCGCTATTAGAAACAGATCTCTGCAATCAGAAACAAATCTTGAACATATATACACACAGCTTCAGTGGAAGGGGATACAGCCAAGGATGGAAACCCTCCTAGCAGACCCACAGACTCTTTTGGCTTGTAGGTCAACACTACACTGCCTTTTTGGTTTGAATAAATTGGCAGGGCAGTTATAGGCTCCAGGCGTGCTCCAGGGTCTTGGCTCCTCTGTTCCTTGGCTGTGTGGGGGCCAGGAGAAGGAGGAGGAGGGAGTAAGAACGCTGTCAAGGGTCCCCCTCCCCTCACTTTGCAGCTGGCCGAGTGATGTGCAGGTTGCAGTGACATGGGGCGTTACACTGGGAAGGTTTAAGTGCACACTTTTCTCTTTACCCCCTCCTCCCCAATCCTGTTGGAATGTATCTATATCAGTAATCAGATAAGTACTAATAACTGTAAGCTAGCGTAGTGTAGTCACCCTCCCCCTTAAAATGGGGAGAAAGCAACAGCATCAAACAAATTCCCATTTGTCCTGACATGTGCAACCTTTCCAGATCCTGTAGAGCAATCATATGCAGGCTTTTTTTTATACTAGGATTTAAAGGAGTCAAAGTTGGCAAAGAAACTGGATGTGTCCTGGCCTAACTGAAGGAAATAGTAAAACTGATTTAAGTAAGAGCAAAAGAAAGTAAGCATTAGTGTGTTTACATCCTCTGGTATGTCCCACTTCTCTACGCTCTGCTCACAAGCCCTTTCTGTACTCTGAGCAAGCACTCCCAAACTTAGAGGGGTAAGGCTTCAGCTAAAATCTCACAGTTGAGATCATTATTTTATATAATTACCACAAATGTAATAATTTGATTTTAGCGGATCCATGTGGGCCATGTTGAGGGCAAGGCTTGTTAAGTGAACCAGCACAGGAGAAGATTGGATAGGGGTGTAATCCCACATGATAACAGCAATTGAACAATGTCCATAAGCATGGCACTAGCTTAGTGTGTATGTAGCATCAGAGCTTGGATGAAGCCCTCAAGTGTCCAGTCAGAACCAGGGAAGCTGCAAGAAGTTTTACTGTAAAACTCCAGTACTGAAATGTCTAAAGGAACTGCATCTCTAACTTCAATGGGCACAGATTTTAGGTTTTGCACAGTCAATTCTAATTAAAAACCCAAAACTTTAACAGCTGATGCCCCTGCTGTTGGAGCCTTAAGACACCCGTTATACTGCTGAGCCCTACTCTTTTTTTTTTTTTTTTTTTAATAAAACACTGTTTTAAGATAGAGCACAATAAATGTGCTTATTACGCACTCTAACATAGAGCACAGAAATACAACACTACAGAGTGCAAGTCTAACCATCTCCACAGTGGGAAAAGTGCGAAGGTTAAAAATATGCATGTGGCTTAACACAAGATATTTTTAAAAAACATGACATGGAAATCTTATACTAATGCTTCCATCTTCACCACAAACATGATTGAAAACTTAAGGTCAGTTGCTGATCCTTCTCTCGCAGTAGTAGCAGTGTAATCCTTTCGAAGGTACAATATTGGAAAGATCAGAGAATTAAAAAAACCAAGTGTCCAAAAATGATCCCATTTACCACTTTTCCAGTAGTTATGTTTTTCAAGAAATAAATGCGTAAGGTCACCTTGATCTTCACCATCAGTAACTGATACACTTGGAAACAGCTAAGCCAACCACCTGGACTGAGATCAGTTTGGTGTCGCACACGCGCACACACACAGATACACACACAAACACCCCACAGGAAAAAGTGCACTTTCAATTGCTGATACAAAAATAGATTGGCACATTCTTTTTGACACAGTGAAGATATCTTCTAAAAGCTTTTTCACTTCAAGAAGTCCTCTTGGAATTTGCAGCAGGTCTGTAGAAAAAGCACTATGAGAATGCACTCAGTGGGCTTTCCAGGGTTTGTGTGATGCAGAGAGGGGTGGTCATGGAGGCTGCCCTTCTAAATTTTGCCTACTTTTATAGCTGTAGTCCCTACAGGTAGGGTCAGTCACCACTCAGTTTCAGCATGTGAACCATTTACCAACAGCTCAGTCTTCACTTGCTTTCAGAAAGCAATGATACTTAAATTTGTCAAAGCTGAGAGTCTTACGTTGATGCAGTGTTTCCTATATGTTGCCAGAAAAACTGTTTCGGGAGAGAGAGAGAGAGAGTGAAGTGTAAGGAGTCTGATTTTGCATTTCCAGTAGTAACTGAGGCTCAGGAGAGCCAAGCTGGAACAGTCGGTAGCCCCTTCCCGCAGGGCAGCCAGTGCTAGGAGTTCTGCACCAAGCGTCTGTAGTGAGGCATCACTTCGTGCTCAGGAAGGTGGAGAGCAAACTCCAAGGCCACCAGCACCGGGAACTCGAAGGCGATCAGCTCTCGCCTGTTCAGCCGGAACTTCTCTTCCAGTTTCTGCAACCACAGCCGAGGGGAAAAAATAAATTAAACAAAATGAATGAGGATTTACCTTTTCAAAAGTGCTTTTCAAAACATGCATGCTGCTGTCAGTAAACTTCTCTCCTGATCAGACTTGCACGGCTCTAGGTTTACCAACTCAGAGCAGGGTGAACTGGATGTACGGATTCCTTACTGTGAAGGTGAACTCACAAAGCTCAGCCAGCCATGCTATTTCTGACACGTTTGCCATTTCACTCATTCCACTGCCAGAAGATACATCTTCTAATGATCACAGCGATTACCACTGCAGGAACAAACTCCTGGCTTCATGCAAACATTGAAATCACTTGTGTAATGGAAGGCATGCATCTTGTAACACAGATCTCCTGCGTGGCTTGAAATCACTGATTTCCTTTTCAACATTAGACTGTGCTACAACGCCCTATTGGGGATATTATTTTTTGCCACAGTTAAAAATGTTTGATTTTAATACCTCAGAGGCAGGAGGTGTCATCTGCAACAACTCTAAGAACAGTGAGTAATAGAAACTACTATCCTCAAGGGGGATGAGATGGGTTTTATAGTTGGTTTTCTGCCGTAATGTACCAAACCTCCCATCTGCCCTGCTGTATTTGTTGGATGTGGATGCTACAAGTAGCAACCAGCTATTCAGAGATATTTCCACCCCCATCCTCTTCTTACGATCTCTTTGGCTTGCTACTTCTCTGTCCGCTGAGTCTACTCAAAAGCTCAGTGTGTATTATGGATGGACCAATGTTTCAGGATAGCAAGAGAGGCCAGATTCTTCCAACTCCCACTGGCTTGGGTTTTTTTGGTGGTTATTCAGAGGACTTTCTAACAAGCTGATTGTTGACCCAGCTCTGTGGCTGTGGGAGAATGGCATGAGTCCAGTCCTGTCCCCCATCCAAGTTCTCATGTCTAACTTTCTGTAGCACTAAATCAGATCAGTATCTCAGTGCTTGCAAAGGATTATGGAATAACACTCCCCCATGTTAACTCTTTCACACAGAGTAGGTGGAAGACCTACTCTACAAAAGAAACCACCTTACTGCACAAAAAGCAGCTGGAATGAGGTGCGCCAATGGGAACACCTCTTTAGGTTTTTTTGCCCAAAAGCTGAACGTGATGAAAGAAATACAGATGTCTTAAACTCCATCTGATATTAGTATCTGCATTTACCTTTCAAAGGAGAGTCCTTATTGACACTCTTGAAAACATAATTAAAAGCAAAATGAATTTCCTGAGGGTTCACTGTTGACTTCTACTGACAGAACAGTGGTCAGAGACTTCTCAGACCTCACAGAATCTGACACCAGGGCCTTCTATCACATCAAACAAGCTTCCCGTGCCTCTTCAGCGACAGTGATCACTACTACTGACACAAAACCATGTAACAACAAAATACATTTAGCTGGCTGTACATCTGAAAACCTAAAGGAGAGCAAGTCCACTGGCAAGCAGGTTTGCATAGACCAGACTTTGCACTTCATGTAGAAGGAACACTGGAAACCTACGGATACGTACATCTATAAGATGCTTGACTTCGTGTTTTCTGAGGTCACTGCCAATTTTGGCTGCTAAAAGAACACAAGCTCCAGCACAAAGCTTTCTATTCTGTTTGTTCAGCTTCCCCTTGAGAGCGAGCTTCTCAAAGTAGACAAAGGCCATGGCCACTGTGGGCTCTTCAAAACCACATTCTTCTTGAGCAAGCTTGCGCATTTCTCTCTTCAAGCTGAGTAAAGAGACCAGACAAGTATGATGTGAACTGAGTTTTAAAGCGTTTTTCATTTCACCCAAATAGTCACCTTTTCAGAGATTCCTGCTTAGTCAAACGGAGGGGAAAATAATAGTAATTTACTGGGCAGATATCTTTATGCTCTGTTTTGTGGGCACATTTCACGGCACAAATTTGATCTCACCATCTCACCCTTCCCCTCCACTAGAAAAGCAGCTGAAAAGCTTTGACATTTTTAGTAATAATATTTCATCAGAGGTCTTACGCCGCATACAATTTTGTTTAGTAACAACAGCTTTATTACCGGTGCTCTATATGCAACTTTGCTGCTGGTTATGGTTGGTCAAATACAAACTGACAGTCTTTCCATGTACTGCAGCATAGTCTGGTTACAGAGCATCATGGCTCAGTTTCCTTCTGGCCACTAGGCTCGAAGGAAATTATCATTACTTCAGTGGAGCAGTATGCCTACCCTGCTACACTGGAAACAGAAGAAATATTACAACTTTGCTGTGAAGCTGTCCACTTGTTTTGCTTCTGACGATGCTTTCTCGACAAGGCACAAAAGTCAGCATTTCTCTTTCCTCAGTTTCTTTTAAGCTAAGTGCCATAAGCTTAGAGACTCTGTTGTATTATTTTTCTGGGTATTTTAGAATAGTGCACGCCCAGCTTGCATCCTCATCCCTTAGATTTCGAATTTGACACCTGACTGGTGCATGTTTGTACATCCCTCTATCCTGTTTACTCAGCCCACTAACCAAAGCAATTATCTGACCTACTCTGCACCTCTGCTGGTCACTGCTCCTGGAAGATCTATCAATGCTGTGCTTCCCCTCACGTACAGCAGGAATTGCACTGAAATGTGAGACAGCTGCATCACGTTGCAGCCTTATCGAGCTTTGCAACGTACCTTCTTATTTTACTGAGGGTTAGCTTGATGTGAGGGAACTTCTCCTTAAAGGTCTCATTCATGTCCTTCTTGAGATCTGATGGCTTCACGTAGTCTATGACTGTGGTCTGTAACACACGTCAAAAGAGAATTACTCTTTTGGTTTGTAAAAAACAAGATCAATCAATTCCCAGAAGCAAGGAATACCAAACAAGTGCCACTCAGTCCCGATGCTTTCAGTAGATGGGAAAATTAAGTCTGAATTAAGGCAACAATTCGTGACTGCTCCATCGAAACAAGTGACCTTTTCAGCACAATTCTTGAACAACACACACCTTATTAGCATCCCTGAAGTATTACTAAGTGTGAGTTTAAGATAAATGTGGGTGGAGGAAACCTACCTGAAAAGCCTTGTAAAAACAAACAAAAAAATCATCACAATGACTGTTTTGATGACCAGATTTGGTGTGCATATCTCCATGAGGTTTTGAGACATACTGAATTTCTCTCAAATTGATTCTCCAAAGAAACTGCTGGTACAAATTCTTGACTACCATAGTATACATTTGTGATAAAATAGGTAATTACCCCCATGGCAGGTCACTTCATTGGAGTGCAAGACAGCAATGCTGCTCTAAGTTAGACAGTAAGTGGGCAAAAGAGTTAGGACAACATTCAAAGTGTACAACCTATTTCCTTTGAGCTTCGTATTCCTTTTTGTTACAACCTAAGGAATCTCCCTGTGTTGCAGAGGGTTCTCCAGACCAATACTGCAATGCCAGTGCCCTCATCTATGCCCAACACTTCTATTGTTCCCTCAGTCTTTTCTTCAGGTACCATTTTGCCCAAATCCTCTGTCACAATTCATCTGGTCAGAATCTACCAGCATGAACAACAAACCAACCTTTATTTTGGGAATGTGTCAAATATATTCTGGGCTTTGGCAGTTCTGCCCCTTGGACAGAAGCAGAGAAGAACCCTAGGTTGGGCAGCTGGGGGACAGCATCCAGCTCCCTGCCAGTTTTAAGCATGGGCAGTGAGAGAGCAACAGTGTGCAGTGCTGTGAATTCTTCTGCTTGTAAAATAATATTTTCCTTCTAATTTCTGGTTTTGCTTAACTTGTATTATGGCAAAGGGCTGCTAACACCAAACAACAAGAGGTGGAAAAAGGCATGCAAAACTCTGGAGCTTTGCTGTAATATATCCTCATGGGAATCTAAATCAGCCAAACAGACTGACTGTATATATATTTTACTCATAGTAAATGGAAGGGCTGGAGGAAGAGAGAATGCAACGGCTCTAGACAGAAAGCAGACAATTTCTTTTATCCAATCATGTTGTTCTCTGGTTCCAAAATAAGCATGAAGGGGAGTAAAACATACTTCACCTTTCCTGTGCTTTATTTAGGAGCTATGGTACTGAAATAATGCAGAATTATAGGAATTTAAAAGAAAGTAGAGCATGTGTTTCCCCTGAATAGCACACAGTAGTATCTGAGGTAAACACACTGTAACAGGAAAAAACTATGGGTGGAATGGGGTGTTGTTATGGTCATATACACATTTTAAAATGTGGGTCATTCTGCTATCTGATTTGCAGTGAGAGAAGCATCATCTGTCAGATAAATTGCTCCCCACTAGGTCCTGGCAGATAATTCTCCTGGGCACATCACACACAACAGTTGCCTAAAGTTGTTTTAAGTATAAATGCTTGTGTGAGCCTCCTCCAACACACTGAGATGTTAAGTACTAGTCCAAGTTTTGCTCAGTAAAGGGAATAATTCATTAAGGAAATTCAGTGCTATTAAGCAAAGCTGCCCCTTATAAGAAATCATCAATTAGGAGAAAGCCACATGTTCAGCCACCCCTGCTGCCCTGCGTATGTATGGATGAACTTGAGCACAGGTCTGGACAGACAATGAAGTGCCACTGAAGTTAGAAATTCATTATGCTGCCTTGATGCTCAGGCAGGCAATTTGCTACCACACCTGAATAAAACAAAGAGAGGAAAAGACAGGGAGGAGAAACTTTGTCCTTCTTTGGATTGGTAGGAAAGTCTTCAATGGAAAATGTGAGCCTGCCCGGTTTTTAACCACCTGAGGTTGGAAGGATGTATGCATGTACCGTGGCCCTTCACTGTAGAGAGCTTCTCATGTGCTTCATCTCACTGGCAGGGCTCAGCCCTCTGAAGAAGAAGAAGAATTAAGATCTTACCAACTTCTCCTTTCCTTTCTTTCCCTGGAACATCACTGCTTGCCTGCCTACTCCTTGGCATTGTTGCCAAAGGATCATCAGCAAGCTGGGTGCTTCTGATGTACAGATATGCTGGGAATTCCATGTGTTTAAGAGGTAGTGCTACAAGAGGGCACTAAAACAAGCTACATATGATTTTCAGACCAGTGCCTTCTGCTACTCGAGGTACAGAAACATCAGTCCATGCTGCTCTTGCTTACAGAGTCAAGAGACACTAAACACATACAGGTTACACACTATTAAATCCAAAGATGATTTTAGTTACTACCAGACAACTTTTGGTTGTCTTGGGCAATCCTAGAAACAGTGAGCTCGGTGTTACTGTGCAAAGCTACCTGACACCTTATTTCATGCTTCACTACAAACCTAAACGCCCGTTGTTTGTTCTTCATTACCACAGAGTTTTATCTTAATTATCTCCCTCAAAGTGATCATGTGTTTTTCTGGAAGACTTGTCTTTGGCTCTCTCCAGGTTATCTTCTTCTCTTTCCCAGAAGGAGAATGCAATCACGTAAGAACCTTACCTGCATGACAGAAACCACTTCTCAGCAGAAAGGGCACGGCAGTGGAGGGAGGGCCTGTCCATCTTCCAGGCTCAGCTGACAGGCTTGCACAGAAGTTATGCCAGACAGCAAGTTTCAGCTGCTTTCACTTCTAACAAGTAGGTGCCAGGGTTACCCCAGCTCTGGAGGCAATTGTGCAGAAGGGGAGTGAGCCTCATAGCAGCAGCAGCAGCCCCCTGGGGTGCAACTTTCTCTGTGGCTGCTCTGCAGGCACTGACTTGTTTTACCTGGGACTCCTCTAGACTGTGGGACATTTGCCAGAATTCAGCTAAATTCTCTTTAGAAGGAGAAAAGCTCTTTTAAAAATTTTCATTTAAAGCAAAGCACTCAGAGGCTGAGACTAAGCAGACAGCTTAAAATTGAAAATGGTGAAGAGGTACAGCTATTTTTAAACACAGAGATTTGCCAGTTTTGTCCTGTTGATAAGAATCTCCCCCCTCCAACTCTGAATACTGCTGCTTCCTGCAAGACAACAGTCTCTATGATATAAATCACAATAATGAAATCCAGATGAAAGCTGGTGTGTGCTGGTTTTGATTCATGTAACAGGATAACGGCAACATGTTTGAACACACTGGCTCTAAGGCGACTGTCTCGTCTTGTCAGTGCCATGCTGGAGAACTCAGCTAACTGCCCTTATTCTCAAGAAAAGGATTTGTGTAAGTTCTTTTTTTTTCGCCCTTCTTTCTTTTTTTTCCTTCATAGCCGCTGCAGAAGCTGACTTTGAGCAATAATGGGAATGCTGCTTGCCCAGCTGGTGCCTATAAAAATGCATCTTGTACATGTGGGACCCTGCCCACCAGAGAAGCAGGCAGCAAAAAACCCTAAAGAAGATCATTGAGAGGTAATTTAAAAGCAATGCTGAATCAGCATCTGTTGAGTGAGCAAATCAGTTACCTCCTGAAACTGTTTCTGGCCAGGCACCTGAGCACCTCTCTTGCTATTCATGCCCTGGCTGGGGTACAGCACTCACAAGTCTACAGAGAAATCCCAGTCCCCAGCCGGGCTCCAACCCAGGGCACCTCATGCATCCCGCAAATGCCTTGGCATTGAGCAGCAGCCCCTTGCCCATGAAGAACAGAGCAGAGGAAACCTCTGGGATGGCCCAGTGACTCACAAAAACCAGCTGGGATCTGACAAGGGAGGGCTTAGACCCAATGTTATCCTTCTCTGCCTGCTCTCTGCTCAGCATTTACACTTCTGTTCTCTGTTTGAGGCCATGCTGTTCCACCTGAGTTGCCTGCCCAAACAGAGCTCCCAGGTGGAGGAGAATACGACTGCCTGTCCAGGACAAGTCTGGTATTGCCTGTTGGAGCACTGTTCAACACTGATGCTCCAAATTTTGTGAAGAGTTTGCAAATATTTCCCTAAAAGGAGCACAGCCTTTTTTTTTTTTTTTTTTTTTTAATCCAAACATACTTTCTTATACATAATATTATTCCCTGCCAGTCAAGCACTCTGTACTCTCAGAGCTGTTAGACACAAGAGCAACGCACTGGGAACTACCAAACTGTCTCTCTCATACTCTAATCTCCAATGTTTCCAACTTCTGTCATCCATAACCGTCTGTCTTGTTTCTCACAGCTTATTTGCACGAAACACACTTCAGTTCAGTATTCAGCAATACTCCTTCATGGGCTCTCTTCACATTCTCTGTATACAAATCTGTGCATGTGTATTTTAGTTTGGCGATGGAAATTGCACAAGACTAATGAAAACCTTGATATATGGTAGCTGACAGATGCCTGGACAGCATGATGAACGCTTCAGCCCAAGTCTGTACTCTGCACACTTTTTGCAGGGCTGGCAGTTTTGAACTTGGAGCTTAGCTTGTGTGTTATTCACAAGCATTTTCAAGCAGCTGCTTTCTCATAGGAAAGCTGTATATATAGTTTCATAAATATGAGAGGAGAGAGGATGCCTGAAATGGCTGGAAAGACTGGCAGGATGAAATATTGTTGAAAATAAATCCTACTTTGGCATACAACCAATAAAAGATGATCTAGCCTTGGATGCCTCTACCTCCTGCTTAAGAGGGATAAAACCAGAACAAAATAGGTGAATAAAATGAAAGATATATGATAGGCTCTCTTCAGCTGTCAGTACTGTGTGCCCCTGACAAATTTACTTCACAGAGAGCAGACAGAAGACTGATACCTGAAACAGACTTTTGGTAGGTCAATGGTAACTTCTCAGCCAAACAAGAAGTGAAAAGAAGTCAATGACTATGCACTGCCTGGCTACCTTAATGCACACCATAGATGACCAGCTATGTACCTATTAACTGTCAGTAACCTAATTCATATACTTACTGCTGAAGATGCATATATATGGAAAATCCTGATAGAGCAGAGGCTTAAAACTGTGATAAAAAATGGGACAGACTTCTTATTATAATTAAAAGATAGACTAAAATAAGATATTTCTGTTGTTAGAAAGTTACTAGCATTCAAGGATCTTAAACTGGAAGATTTCAAATTTCACAAAGCAAATAATCTCAAAACTGCCTCTCTGAAATTAAGTACATGAAAGGATGCCAGTTTATTTTATATTGTTAACATGCTGGAATTATTCTCAATTAATACAGTGTGTCATTGCTACAAAACAGTTGTTTATTGGAGTCTCAGACAAATGTAGCATCAAATGCACAGAGCACAGGGTTTAAACATGATTATCTACCACCACTGCAATACTCTGCTCCCTGAGACTTTTGGGTACAAGGTCAGCAGCTGATAAAAAAATCAGTCTGGAGATACTTAATTTACAGCTACGGAAGTGGCTCGAAGAATAGGGTGACAGCACTGAAGGACACTGGCTGTAGTGGAGTCCTCCTGACCTTGATGCTCCCTTGTGAAAGACAGAACGGGGGAGTGAGAGACCAAATGCATTATGTCATCATGCAGGGCTTTTGTTAGACCAAATGGCCAGGGCAGCAAGCAGTTCTAATTTTAAAGTCACACTGGAGGACTAATATTTAATAACACAGCCTGGCTGTGCTTGATGCTAGTGCAGTACCTAGCAAATGAAGGCTGACAGACAGCACTGCAGGCTTCTGTGACGTGCTTTTTTTATTACTGGTGTAGAGATGTCAATTTATTTTTATATAATTAAAACAGTACACTGAAATTGTAGTTCAGTATCCAACCCTAGTTCCACATCTATCCCTTGGGCACAGATGGATGGATATTTCAGGGACGGTATTACAGAAGGATCACTCAGAGTCAAGGTGCAACTCCTCTGGGCTTTTCTTTTGCTGCAAGTTTTGGCAGCGTGCGGTGGGCAGTTGACATGCTCCTGTGTTTCTGTGTTACCAACAAAAGCAGGACTTCAGAGTCAGCCTCATGGCTGTTGACAGTGAGTTTTCTACTTCTGCACAGAAGGAGTTTCTGCTGGAAAGAATGCAGGGAGACCAGGGAGACATTGATGAGTCTGTACGTTTCCTAGTCTACATGATATTCTAGGAAAGAAATTACTGCTCTGTCTGGTAGATAAAGTTCCTGTTCTAGAGAGATTTAAGGATCTGAAAGAATTCCTTTTTAGCAGTATCAGCCAGGAAGACATCTGTTAACCGTGACATGATGCTTCCCTCTTCCCCCCCACCCCTCAGAATGAAATTTTTCTACCTCTTACTGTTTATATTGTGGCAGACATTGCAGACTCTCCTACAAAGAAAACACAAAATTAAATAATATCTCCAGTGTAGACCAGAGTTTAAATACAACTAATACAATTAATAGAAGCTGTAGAGTTTGTATTAGGGAAGTAATGAAGAATACTTTTAGAATTGTCCCGAGAGGCAATTTGTGGGTATTACTTTTAGAAATACAACAGGGAAGTGTATACATTTTCAAGCCAGGAACTTCACTACAAAAAAAAAAAAAAAAAAAAGACCAAACTGTAAGCACTTCTTCCCCACAGCTATCTTCAAGGAGGAAGCACAGCTCCTCCTTGAAAACAGCTGAGGACTTGCAGTTAAAGCTCCTCTGCAAGTCAGGACTAATTCAACTCTGTAAAATTAAAAGACTCTAAAGCCAATATCAGTGATGATAAACTCGGGCTCCACAAATATAGAGCACATTGAGTGCCAGTTGCACAAATTTCTGAGTAAAATTCATGCTGGACCACACATTTTGTCCCTCTTACGCCTCGGGATAAAGTCTGCAGTGTTTACTGATGCAGCATTCACACAGACCTCAACAGAGCTTTCCCAGAGGAGAAATCCTGGCCTGCAAAGCATGAGCCAGGCTCAGGGGAGTAATATCAGTGCATGTGGTTCTATCCCGCAGTCAGTGCCGCAGCCCAGCATCCACTCCTCTTGCACACCTTCCCCCCATTAATTACTCTGACATCCATAAGGAGGGGTGAGGGGAGTATCTACAAGCTTGCAGCTGTCAAGCATTAATGCTAAATCCTGGCCAAGTAACGAAACTTTAATTACAAGCTGCAGCTCTCCACACACAACAAAATGTTGTGTGCTGACATCAGAGCCGCCCTCAGCTGCTCTGGCGCTTGAAAGAGGCAGTAATTACAGCTGTGTTCTGCTTGGGACCAGAGGCTGCTCTCAGTCTCTGTTCAGCAGCTCTACAGCTCTGCGGTCATTTGGCTGAGGTCTGTCACTACCACAGTGGCTGCACATGGTCAGGAAAAAAACACGAGTTTCTCGGTGGCCCCAGACTGCAATTTGCTTTAATTGCAGCATACGCAGATTTTTATATTTGGGGAAGAAAATTACTTGAAATTGCTGTGAACACTGATGTGAACTGCAGGGGGAGGGAATGCCAGCTGAGTCAGGAAAGTCTAAAATGGATGTGAGTAAAGTCTCCTATGTAGCCAATATGGCCTTATATTCACCAGCTTTACGCACAAGTCCTCCTTGCCTGAGTTGAAAAATCCTATTTAACCTGCAAGCTCCCAGGACACACCTTTTCTCCCTTTTCTTGGCTGAAGGAAGCACCAGCTGCTCGTGAAATCTTTCAACTGAACACTGAAGAACAACCACCCACTTTTTAGCTTCTTGCAAAGCTGTGAAGTTCCTGTGTGGCATCACAGCTTTGCTGCTTTAACAACAGGCAGGCAGGCGATATCCTAGAACAAGAGAGCTCTTGGCACATTCCTGTGATTCCCACTAACAAAAGGAACATAGCACTTAATGCCTTTCAGCCCCTTTTTAGATTAGTGCCAGCCTTCAGAGAGGGAGATGGGAGTGCACAGACCCTCAGGTAGTGCTGAAGAAGTGATGTCTGGAAGGCAAATTTGGGCAACCCCCCTCCCCAGAATGTCAAATAAGACAGGTTTTTGGAACAGCAGTAATTAACACCTAGAGAAAAAGAAAAAGCAGGGAGTTCTCTGTCAATGCAGATATATTCTAGACAAACAATTGCCCTTGAAGTCCATTTTTCACCTTTAAAGTATTTAACCATACCTCTGTCACAATGAAAATTCCCTGTCAGCTCCATTTTGCAATAAAAGTGCAAATACAGACCTCAAAATGCTATAGTCAACCAGTAAATGGAGAAGAAGAGTATTGAACAGCCACTCCTGGGTGGAAACCTCCCCTGTAGTATGTTATCATGGCTGCCCTATTTTGACTCACCCAACCATGTCCATCACAACACCAAACTGAAAAGGGATCAAAGACCCCAGGTGATCCTACAAGACTCATGCTGCCTGGTGCACATTAGCAGCTTGAGGAAGGTCAGAAACAGAACCATGACTGCTAGAGCTATGTTCATTTTGGATGTTGGCTAACAATGTCTTTCTCTTTGATGGAAGACAGTTCCCTGTCTATGACAGTAGCCACATCAAAACCTGACAAATATTTCCCCACACAGATGTAGCTGCCATAAAAGGTTGTCACTTAGTGGGTTGCCAGGCAAAAAATAACTTGTCAACTCGTAAAGGAAAACTGGCTGAAAGTAAGCAGAGGACATTCTGGACTTCCCATTTGGAAACCTAGGATAAACACAGCCTTAGAGCTCAATTAAGCCTCTGTGTACAGCAGGCAGAACGCTCCTGCTAGCAAAGATAATCTTCAATCTACATGAAACACTTAAAATTCATTTTGAAGAAAGAGCACCCAAGAGCAAAATTACCCCCATGGTGGAGGGCAGATGAGAACATACAAAGACTGTATCTTTACATACATTTGCAATTTCTTAACTTATATCTTCTGCTCCAAGTTAAGCAAGAACACGGACAATGCTTTAGACATCGGTGTTTCAAATCAAATTTGAAATCTCTAGACTTAACAGAAGTTAAGTTCAGAAGAGTTCACAGATATTGCACAATGCTGTCTTTGTTCAAGATTTTTGACAGAGATGAAAAATCACTCTAAATACTGAAAACTCTGAATATTTCTATACTAATGTGATTTGAAAAGATATAGAGGGCATACAGTTTTTGAATTACCTGGTAAATGTGAACTCAGGGCTTAGAGAACAGCAAAATTATATGAAGCTCCACAATGACTTTTATTCCTGGCAACAAGTTTTCATCTGTTTATGCAAATGTTTGGATTTGTTTCATTTATCATACCAAAATTAAAAAAAAAAAGAATCTTTTCTCTACTCCTACTACTACTCTGGATAATCCAGACAGATACATGCTCACATGTGTATGACTGCACTGCACCTTGCAGCAGTCCTGCCAAAATAGCACACCGAAGCCTACAAATGTGCTGCAACCAAGAAAAGGCTACAGAAGTCTCTCACCAGAGAAAACACTGAGTTAGAGCAGAGAGCAAGGAACAGTTACATGTCTGTTTTGTTAAGGGTTTGAATATAGTGAGAAATATACAGGCTCTACTCATAATTGCTGCAATTTAAAGGAAGGACTATCCCATGGTGAAATTAATACCTGGGAAAAAAAGCTGTTCGGAGGAGTGAATGATAAGCATCAAAACACAGCGCAGCTTCATGACTTCAGAGAAACCCCAATGGGCATCCTCCTATTTTGTAATAGAAGCCAATTCGAGGAAGTATAAATGTTCCTCTGAATGCGAGAGAATGAACGCATTGTTTGAACAAGCCTTTCATCTAAAGCGTTTATGAAATACAGTGGTAATAAAAGCGTTTACTTTTGTAATACCTCCACAAGTTTGTTTTAACATGTCCTGGTAACTGTCATTTAGAACAAAGCATTCCAAACAGCTGTTATTACTAGATTAAAAATAATAATAATAATAATAATAATAATCTTCTTAAAATACAGCCAAATGCAACCTCAACCTTCAAAGTTTTGTTACCAAAATTTGTTTGTGCTACACTAAATCACTTACCATATATGAAGGAAATATTAAAACCCGCTTATGTTTGCCACATGGCCATTGGGGATCATCTAAAAGATTTGGGTCATATTCAACAAAGTCTCCCAGGTCGCTACCTATAAAACAACAGTAAACATAAGAAATGAATTCATTACCTCAAGAAATCTCTAGACTTAACAGAAGTGGTAAACGAGTTCACAGATATTGCACAATGCTGTCTTTGTTCAAGATTTTTGACAGAGATGAAAAATCGCTCTAAATACTGAAAACTCTGTATATTTCTATACTAATGTGATTTGAAAAGATATAGAGGGCATACAGCTTTTGAATTACCTAGTAAATGTGAACCCAGGGCTTAGAGAACAGCAAAATTATATGAAGCTCCACAATGACTTTTATTCCTGGCAACAAGTTTTCATCTGTTTATGCAAATGTTTGGATTTGTTTCATTTATCATGCCAAAATATCTTAAGCATATAGTGCTTTGGCTTATGCTTTGTGTCCAGCTTTGTAAACACAGCCCATTCCAGCCTAATAAAGGTCACAAGTGGAATTTACACCTTCAGCTTATGACTACTGTGTTGCCACTGTAAATTTTCCATAGCGAAGGAGGGTAATGATAAGACTGATGCAGGAGGAACAAACGACAGCGATGACAGGAGGAGGCACACTGAGTGCCATCAGGGGCTGTCAATATGACCAACGTGCTTGTTTACTTTCCATCGCCCATAAGCAAGCTTTGCTAAACAAATGCGGGATGAACTGTGTTCCACACACCACATGAGACTGTATTTTGCTTAATTAAAGCTAAAAGGGGTACTGAGACACGTGCCCATCCTTCACAATAACTGCCTATCATCATTGTGCCCATGGATATTGAAACAAGCTTCTTGAGAAGTTACCTGCGTCAATGCTCCCCTGGGTGCTGTTAGCTCTTCCTAAAGAAAGGCTACGATGGCTTGCATTGCGAAACTGGGAGAAAGATGAGGTGGAATCTATCGTGTTTCTCCGTGTTGCCAGAGCATTGGTGGGAAATAGGAACTGCGTATAAGAAACCGTCTAAAAAAGAGTCAGAATGGACGGACAGTTACTTTCAGCCCAGCTCGACCGCAGTGGGATGCCTTCGGTGCACTCCAATTTGAAGCAGGAGAAGCCAAATTAATGGAGGATTTTCTGGATTTAGTAGTTAGGCACAGATGAATAAACACCAGTCACCTACATTTGCTTCAGTGCAGTCAGTTTATCCATGCAAAAAATGCTTTTGCAAAGGCATTAATTCTTCAGCAAAACAAACACACACACACACAAGCTCTAATACACTGGATTTACAAAATCCTACTCAAGGGTCAGATTTAAAAATATGTCAGTTTGGTCATGTTTTTTTCAGTGGGCCTTCCCTGTAGCAGATTTCAGCAGTGTCTTTACTGAACTAGCATCATCTATACAGGTTCCTCAGCACACAGCTGCCAGAGGCAGATCACCGAAAAGTTGCTAAACTGAAGCACTTTCTCTTCTATTTTTCTTCTTTAGGACTTCATCTGGTAGAGTCTTATCAGTGTAACAAGTGAGCTCCAGTTCACAGCAATGATTGTAGGAGATCATTTACTACCTCCAAACATGGAGTAAGTGTGAATGAGTAACTTGTGACAAAATTATTTTTAGAGTGCACTGATTCTCTGCTTGTACTCTTGGCCAGGAATAGGCTATGCCTTGCTTCTCGTCCGCTTATTTTCCAAAAATAACATTGTATTGAAGAAAAAAAATTAGTCTCAGATTCTAGACTGGTTTATGAGGAGGTCAGAACAGGTATCAAATAAAATATGTGAGCTTTCATTTATTTAAAAGCAGACAGATTGTCCTCAGGAATTTACAGCCTGTGGTCTGGCCTGACACCTGGTTAGGTGAGCACACCATGTGTAGCAGCATTGACCTAGGGCCTTTAAATGCATATATGACAGCAGACTGGGTAAACTGAACTGTAGAAAGTAAATCATGCTTTCAGGAAGAAATGTTTTCTTTTATGACTAAAACTGTCTCTCCACTACATATTTCTTTAAAATGGATCACTTCCCTAAAGATTCATAATTACTTATTCTATTCAAGTGAATGAACTCTTGGATTTTGAAAGACTCATCAGATTCATGCTACTACTTTCCTGCTCTTTGGAAAAACATATTGTTAAGCAAAATTTTATTAAATACAATTGAAAGCAAACAGAATTACAGCTTACAACTCTTACCAGAAATTATTTTCAAACTCCTTACAATATACTTTGCAGTGATAGCTCCTGCTAGAGCCAGGGGAGGGCTGTGTAATTCAGTAAGGCTTTGGAGATTTAGATATTGCCAGAGGCAAATTTCTTCAAGGATACAGAGTTGTTTGCATTGACAGCTTGGGCAGTCCTCATGAATTTTTGCTGAGCTTATTTACAGTTGCACATACTGTGCTTTAACTACTGTGTTACACTGCTAGTTATAATTTATATTTCTGCTCATTATTAGTTAAGTCATTTTTGGCCTTATAACATAAAATTAAAGCGAGTAGGAACTGAAGCATCCCCACCTTCCCATCTGCTCCAAGCTCCACACCTTCAAGACCAATTATCTCTTTCAGACACACTCCAGTAGAATGACACTGGCGTCCACCATCCAGCTTCATATCCCTGGGAGACAGAAACAAGAGCAGAAATACCTCTTAATACACACACCTTGTTCACCTTCCACCACCCAGTGCTGAAATAAGGTGCAGCATTAATCCAAACATGCCAAAGCAAAGCACAGACCAGACAACATTTCCTATGGAAAATACTTGTGTTGTCTAAAACACATTATAAGAGAAAACCCTCACTTTGTTCCAGGTTGCAGCTCATACCCCACTTATGGTGCAAAGCAAGGTTCCCCATCATTAGGCACCCCTGACAGAACCTGTCACTGGGAAGGAACTGGAAGTCATAAACACTTCAAGTGAGATACAAAAATTCAAAGCCCTCCTGGTGGAGGCTGCCAGGAGAAACTCACTTTTCCATCCCCCTGGGATGGAAACTTGGGGATCTACTTTAAAAGGATTAACCCACCTGGCATCTTACACTTGGACATAAATGAGATGCCTGAGACAAGCAGGCTGTAGCCCATGCTTTAGCCTCATGATTAAAATGTGAGCTAAGGCAGAAAAGACTGAGCAAATTTGTGCTCCACAAATGACAGCTGCACATAACTCCAGACTATTTATCTCGCAATATTTTCCTGGCTGATTTCCGCTGAGGTCCAAGTATGTGCCTAAAAGTCTGTGCAGGAGAGATGCTAACACTGAGGCAGGGAGAAGGCCTGTAGGCTCTTCATCCAGTTGCAGGGCTGGGCTATCTCCTGCTGTGTCTCTGTGCACCCTCATTCCTTGTCTTTCTTTTCCAACTTATCACACATTTTATTTCTCTGAAACATGGCAATCCTGAGTCCCCAGTAAATCATGTACCTTACTGCTGGAAAAATCCAACACGTCTATCTTCTGGAAAACATGCTTCAGGGACAAAGGAAAAGACTGTATCAAGTTTCTAATCCCAACACAGTCCTCTTAGTTTCTTCATTAGAGTTCACTTAGCACAGTGTCATATTATCATTCTTGTTTCCTGGTATCATGTTACTGAGGGGTTGGACAAATAATTATGTAAAAATAACCCTCTGTGAGAGCCATGGTATTAGCCTCTCCATTCTTGCGCAGAAAGTGTTTAAGAGAAATAATTCTCATAAAGATAAATGCCAAATAGTAACCATTTCAGCAGGTCTTACCTATGAAACCAATGCACAACCTGAATCAGCCCTTGAACCCAAAAATGAAAACAACTATCTGAATAACTTGAAATCAGAACAGTTCCGTTTCCTTCCATTCAAGACCTTACAGACACAGAGCAAGAAATAATGCTGTTACAACTTTGAAAACAAGTCACAGAGAAATTTTTCCACGCAACTATAGATAATTCTGTAATTCATCAAATGGAAATCCATCACCCTTTGAAGAGTCAGCACAACAGCTTTCAAAATTAAAGAGCAGCTCTGGGGACTGAAAAGAAATCAGTAGCTCTGGAAGCAAGGAGCAGGGTCAGCTGGCATGTATGAGCATATACAGGGATCATTCCTTGACATCAGCTGAAGATCAATGGACACTAATGCCTCCATTTCTGTATATTTCTGATGTTTCTAAAGAAGACTCTCCTTTCAGGACCCTCTGAACAACATTGCAGTCATTCTCCCTCATCTCAGGTGTTTTGCAAAGGCTACTTGGGGTCTTCCCCTCCTCCACATATTCTCTATATTTCTAGGTGGTATATGATTGCTTGTGTTGTAAAATGGAGTAATAAAATATTACTCTTTGGAGAGAAATGTGTCCATAAAACAGAGAACTAAACTTCCTCTCTTGAGGAAAATCAGCACCAAACAATGTGCAGTTTCTTAGGAGCACGTAAATGGAAAGGCTCATCTTGGCTTCTACACATCCTCCTCTCACTCATAAAAGACCTCGGTGAACACCTAATATGGAATTCCTATGCTATTTTACTGTATCCTTTTTGAGTTCCCTATCATGTGACCAACAGCAAGTTAGCCAAGTTTTTGCAGGACAGGCCTTGATTTTTTCCCTCCCTCCTATTAAAGACAAAGGAGTTCATGGATGCCTCAACAAAGCTCTTCCTGGGAGAGCAAGCCCAAGAGTTGCCACCCTGCTGTTGGGTAGAGCTCCAGCACAACTGCTTCCTCCCCACATCCCCAAAATCCCAAGAGCAACAGCGAGGAAAGACCCGGGGGATGCCTTCGCCTAGCTCTCTCCAGATGGCAAGTCATGCCTAGAGATGAGTTGGGATGGTTGTTTGGGTACATCCACCACACCAGTGTGGCCAAACACCACCACCAAGTTCTTCAGGACACGTGCACTCGTGTGGCACCACAGCCGAGGGGCCCCGAAAGGGAGGAGCATAGGGAAGATAGGCACTTCGTATAAAAACCAGCCAAGCTTTCACTGTGTTTAAGTTATTTAGGTTACTAATGGGACTGAGGAATTGCACAAACCAACATACAGCACTTACACATATATATCAGTATAAGGTGCTTAAAAAATGCAGAGTAGGAAAGATGGTCCTTGCCAAAGAGGTTTTAAAGGGAAGGAAACTTCCTTTCTCCGCTCCTGTTTTATTTCCAAAAGTACTTTTTAACAAACTTTTCAAGGGATTAGAGCAGACACAGAAAAGCAAAAATAAATCATGGGAACTTTTACTACCGTCACTTTATTTGAGCAGGGAAGACTAGAGGAAACGAGAAGATAAGGGATAACATTCCTTTAGGAGGCAAAAAACTAGATCCCAGTTGCTGTCAAAGTTTAGGGAGTTACTCTGATTTACATCAATATCAAGCTCTAGGTATTCTATTCATGCATACCATTTCCAGAAAGCTGAGCAGTGTTATAAATTACACTCGAAAGTAAGCATATTATTTTAGTTATTCAGGACTACAGAATGTTGAGGAATACATCTGAAGGAATCTCAGGTAGCTGAGACTGAGATGCAGACTGAAATGCAGACTGACTCCGAGTGGGAGCCTGAGACAAGGGGCTGTGAACAGCCAACCTTTGGGATAACAAAGGGCAGGAAGATGGGTAATGCCAGCCAAGTGAATGGACAATGGGAGACGCAGCAGGAGCCAGGAATTGCCAACCTTTTAGATAACAAAGGAGATGAAGACCAGTGAGCCAACAAGGTGGATGGACAGAGAGAAGGGGCAAGGAGCAAATAAGAGGTGGAGTGAGACCTTTGCTCTGGGAGCCTCTGAGGTCCCTTTGTTGGGGGTGCTCTTCAGAGGCACCAGCTCGAGCTGTTTCTGTGTTACTGAGCTACTGAGCCGTGAGTAAATGGATTTATGGAATGAGATATCTCAGACTCTGCTAAGGGAAACCTGGGGTTGAACTGGTAAGGAATTGTGGTCTGACTGAGTGTGCATGTGCTGAGTTTAGGGAGTGAAGCAGGACACCTGTCGGCTCACTGGAGCTGCCCTTTGGGAAGGGGCTTCAGTCTCAGCAATTAAAGTCTCTGGACTTGGTAGCATGATGGAGAGTCTCTTAAGTGGTCAGACTGGGTACTTTCCTTAAAAAGGAAAAAAATTTAAAGTTTCTCACTCTAACAGTGTTCACAGATTTTCTTGGAAGAACACCAGGTGACTTGGGATCCCAGATTTGCTGTTGGATGGTGAAAAGTTTTACTGAGCAGATAGATAAGGAACAAAACAAGAAATCTCATCACGTTTTTTATTAGCCAGGCCAGGATTAACAGAATATAAATTGGATGCTGTTACCTTTGGAAGTATTACATTTCTTTAATGAACCAAATGTTATGCTTTGACGTGATCTACAAAGTCCCATGCAAGACTCCTGCTGGGCACTTGCTCTTTAAATGACAGTAACAGTTGAGCACTCTAACCCATGAATAATTTAAAAGTCCATGAAATATTAAACAGATTTCTAGGTACATGAAAAAGCCTTCTGCTTACTGAAAAAAAGGAATCTGATAATTGTTATTTAGATATGTCAGCCTTCTGTAACTATATTTTATGTTTAGTGATTCCTGACTCTTAATATTTATTTCTAAAAGCAAAAGCAGTTCAGGAGACACCAAGAAAAGATGCCATTCTCATCTGTCACTGTAAATAATTTCTACTTATCATCTCTATTTACAGGGACAAGGGAAATGACAGCTCTGGAGAACATGCACTGCCAGCCAATACAGCAGCAGATTTCCCACTGCCTGAAACTGCCTGCTATAACTGATCAAGAGCTTCCAGAGCCTAATTCCATTAGTGTTGCCAGAACAACTCCAGCTGCAATTTAGAGGGAGAGGAGGCAGAAAAACTCCTGGAAAGATGGCCCAAATGGGCCAGTTTCCCTTTCCTCTCTCCAAAGATATTTAGGTGTCAGCACACCTCTTTTCCTGATGTTTTGCCCAACACAGAGTAAAAGTATTAGGAAGATTCATTGATTAACTTCAATTAAAGGGAACAGGGCAACTCAAAAGAATGAGCAATGGTGGCTCTATAAAATTCATACATGAGACGATTAGTTTTGAAATGTCCCACTGAGGGAAAAAAAGCCCTCAGATTTCTGTGTCTTTCTGTAAAGCTAATACATGCTTGGTTTTCTTTTTTTTGTTCAATTTGTGAGAAGGCTAAAAGAATGATAGGCCTACAGAACGATAAATGCTCAGGAAAAGAAGTCAAGATTGATGACTCAATCAAAACTGCCTCGCATACAAAATCTGCTGGGGAAGAACAGAAAGGAACTCGGTAACAAATCTGGAGGACATAACAGAGTATCCTGCTTTGCTGTCTGCTTATTGCTACTATCCATATGGCAATTTAGATGCTCTCATTTGTCCTGTAATATTGCCTTTGGAATGTTTTCCACACTCCCTGACCAGCCAAACAACTGATGGCAGGGATGTGTCAGGGTGCAAGGCAACCTCACCTAAATGCTTCTGGTTTTTTGCCTCATTTTGCATATGACTTTCTTACCCAGCTTAAACACTAAAGATGAACAAAGGTTGCATGGTTTAGGTCAAAAAGGCTGTTGGGAATACCAGGTCTATGAACTAATTGATCATTGTGGTTAGATGTTATCTGGAGTGATAGTATTGAAAACCTCTTGATCCTGGCATCATTGAATTCATTAATGTTCTGGCCAGCAGTTAGTTAAATTCAAAGTTAAATTCAGCAGTGACTTATATTTAGAAACTGGATGAAGCTGGTTAGTAGCATTTCTGAGAAGGACACAAATTCTTTTTATCTAACAACTTGCTGCTTTACTTCAGAAGAATGGTCCGCTTCCTGGGCTTCAATCCATTTGATTACTCATACTGCATTATTTCCCATAGCCGGAGGCAAGTTTTGTCAGATGAATACCTATATTTTTGTCAAGGCAGCAATATGCAGCAGCTATGCCTGCTGCAGATACATTTCTAACTCCTTAATAAATTCAATGCCACGAAGAATAAAAGATGAGGTGAATTGGTCATTTTTATAAGGATGTGCATGGTCTGATGCTCTGTTTTCTGTCCTGTAGCTCCAGCCCTGCCATCAGTCAGTCACTGTCAGCCCTGTGGCTGAGAGTTCAATGTAAGACTAACCATGCTGCAGTGCAGCATTTGGGTGACCACCAGCTCTCCTCCTCCCCTCCAGGTCCTCCAGATTTGTCTTCTGGACAGGACTTCACAGGAACTTGGAAGCTCTTGAAAGGTTCTTACATCACAAAAAATATCACCAGAATAGGTATGATTTCAATCCATGAATGCTTTTGCCATTGATATAAACAAGCCTAAAAAGTCCCTTCTCAAAAACATTTTTAAATTATGAACCATAATGCTGTGTGCCAAAGGAAAAAACCCAACAGAATTATAAACCAAACTAACTACACTACTTCTTATTCTTGGGGGAGAAAGACAACCCGGTACCTTCTTCCTCCTTGACAAAACATCTCTGACAGTGACATTGCTGTCACCTTTTTTTTTTTGGAATTGCTTAGGCACCTTAAAATACTAATGAGAATTGGACTTCTCATTTGGCTGCAAGCATATGCAAAGCATTTTTGCAGGCCACCATGTCCTGCAGGCCACAAGGTGCAATTCTGACAACATCTGTGAGAATTGCCAGAGTTGTACCATCTCCTTGAAGCTGATAGAGAAGTGGCACATAGAGAAGCTTTGGCAAGTAATGGAGAATGGGTTCCCCTCTTCCCTGCCCAGGATATATGCCTTTTCCAGAGTAGTTGCCTGGAGGCAAAGCTGAACCTGGTCCTTCTCCATCCTGGCTCGGGTCACACAGTGGGTCATTCATGTGAGTGTCCTTGTGTGAGTGCCCTTGCACAGACCATGCTGGGGAGTGGAGTGGGCAGAAACCTTCCTGGAGAGTCTGGCCATAGCAGTTACTCTTTAGGGACTTGAATGCCCGGAGCATGACCTGCCTAATGGCTAAAAAGCTAATATCTGCTGTGTCTGATCCCCAGCTCCTGTCTCAAAGGGCTGAAATCCAATTCACCTCCAACCATCTGGAGCCCATTTCCAAATGAATAATTCCTTCAAGTCTCATTTAATCCATCGGCAAACAGCTTCACTCTTTGGTTTGCCATGACACAAATCCCCTCTGAGGGCCCCGAGCAGGTCAGCATGTGGGTGTACATGCCTGTGCTGAGTGTGTGTGTGATGGGGCAGCTGCTTGCTGTTGACCTGAGGCATCTTCCCCTGTCTTGGAAGAGGAATAGTATCAAGGCTCAACTACACTTGCTGTGAGCTGCCACTATGACAACCAACCTCTGACAAAGGAGGTGTGTGCCACAGCAGTTCAGGGGATGCACAAGGTGCACCTCTGATAAAAATGGGAGGTCACTGCCTCCAATTTTCTGCCCATCTGCAGAACTAGATGGGGGTTAATTCTCATCTGCAGCAAGGAAGATATGAAGAGGACGTTGAGCCAGAAATCCAGTCTCAATACCCTTCACAAAGTAGCTCTTTCATCTTCTGGAATATTATATTTAAAGAAGAAAGAGGAACTTGAAGAACAGTATTAGCGTAACATTACATATGATCCTTCAAATTTGCAAGTATTACTAAAGAATATTGGAGTGTCAACATGACCCATGGTATAACATCAGTGAACGGTGCAAAAGCAGAGAAACAATTTTTCTAAAGCACAGGTATCTCTCCACAATGGTAAAAAAAGGTTCAGTAGTCACTGCTACATTTCCTCATGAATGTGTTTTGTTTGTAAACATTACTGCAAAAATATTTGTGTGGTAACAGCATGTGTGTTGCACAGGTTACCAAGATTTTTGTTCAGCATAAAAATTCATATTTTGAATACCCTTTATCCTTAAAGGTTTCCAATACATTGAAAAAAGGAGTAGCAACAGCACAAACCAGCTGGTCTAGAAAAGCAAGCTCTGGTCCAGTCCATTACCCTACTCTTGGCCATGGAAACAGGTAAAGTTGTGCCTGTATTCATGTCACTAGCAAAGATGCTGACCATCTTAGTGTCATCAGATCTGGAGAGACTTTATGTCCCAGATCCACAAAAGTACTTGCTTCTCAGTGACTCCAGCAGGAGATAATCCATCTCAAAACCTTTCTCAATTTAGTTTTACTTCTCTCCCTTTCCCTCACATAAAAGCACTTGAAGCTAAAACATAAGGTTTCCATCAGGCTCAAGACAGGGACAAAATTCTGAGGACAGAAAATTCTAGTTATTAGATCTGTACATGATTTCTTTTTCTTCCCACATCAGTCTCTGCTTTATACATTTCACTTCTCCTCACTGTAACAGAGAAGAGTAGAGAAAGTAATTCTCCCAGTACATGGTGTCCTTCCTTCTCAGCCTCAGCAAGTACCATCAGATTGGCCTTCTGAAACTTCAAGGAGAAAAACCTGTCATTCAGCAGCAGCAGCCTCTGTGCTGCTCTGAGTGTGCCTCCCTTCAAAAGCCTCCTGCCAGCTTCACTTCAGTGAGCTGGCAGCTGCCCAGCTGCTGGGGAGGGGGATTTGGGAAATGTATTCCAGGGGACACCTCAAACTTTATCCTCTCGTGTATACTTCTATGACTGTCCTCCCTGCAATCCCCAGACCTCCATTTGTATTAGTACAGCCACTTTAAAAACATGGTTTGGAGATTTTGGGAGGGTTCTGGCTGTTGTAGTTTGACCTCTGCATGGAGGATGGGCAAGTGAGGGACATAGTCTAGAGTACACTGCTTGCACCTCATTGGTGAGGGGTGATGCTGCCCCATCCACCCTGGGCAAGTACACAGAGTTTAGCTGTGACTTCAGGAATTGTTTTTTACAATGGATCTGCTCCTGCAGTTATCTGCCAGCATTGATAGAGTACAGCTCTTCTGAACTGAATACAGTGCAACAGGGGCTGGCAGCCTCCACAAAACACAGCTGTGCCTGCTGATCTCCTCACTGGCCTTAGTGCCCGTGAGTCAGAGCAGAGGTGGAGAAGCAGCAGCAGCTCCACTGCGTGCTCCTCTCATATGGAACAGTCCTTCTTGCCTGCTCATCCATCCTACTCTCCCACTCCTGCCATGGTTTCTCCAGTCAAATTTCAGATGTGCCCATGGTTCTCTGTGATGATCTGTTTCTTTTTGCTAACTACTGAGTAATGTTTGCAGAATATAAACCAGTTGGGATATCTTGCCTGGGGACAGACATCAGCAATCCAGAGATTTAGAGAAAGCAAAGCTAAAGGATGCTGTCACTACAGTACTTCAAAAGAGCATCCGGTGTCTCTCCCTCCTCCTCCTCCACATCCAAAACGTGCAATGAAGTAAGCAAGCACTGTGCAGCCTGAACAGAGTGGCTACAGTTTATGCTATACTGCCTCATCTGTTCTTTGCTCCAGCTGTTCCTGGAAGGAGGTGCCACTGAATTGTTTCTCTCTTCCTCTGATGCTCTGGGAGAAAGACAGAGGGCATTTTTTTTTTTTAAATCTTGGCTTTTTAGCAAAGGAAACAGGGCTGGATTGTTGTGTACTGGCACTTGCTACCTTCTCATCCCATGCCCTTCTTGCTGTGTAAGACATGATGTGCTGGAATAATATTTAGTTTTGCAGCTGGCCTCATTACGGATATAATTTAGAAGGTATAAGCAGTCATCAGCATTTCAAAATATATTCAATTTTCAATAAAGAGGAAATTTCCACAAGGCAATGACCATAAATGAATGACAGTATACTCAAGAGCAATGAGCAAATCTGTCAGTCTGTCAAGAATTTGCCTGATGTGTCATCACAATTTAATTAAGGGAAAAAATTACTGCAAGAGACAGCAGACCAAGTCAACCCTCTAAAAAGGTACTTCCTTCCTTTGTGCATTAAAAGTTATCTCCCTTTGATTTGAATTACTGATGCACAAGCAGCTTGTGATAAATCTTTCTCCAGAACTAAATAGATGGCTGAAAAGTATGAGCCAAATTCACTTTTTATACATTGGATAAATTTGACTCTAGATGGTTTTTGGGTCTTTCAAACCCACCTCAGCGTATCACCTGATTATTTTCCACAAATTTTGTGCCTTGCAATCACTGAGTCAACCCCAGCTACATGGACTTTCTCAGCTCTCTGGCATGTGGCCATGGTAGACACACTTCACTGCCCTGCCCCAGGGGCCCTGAGCTGCTGCCCACCAGCACTGCCTTTTCCCAGCCTTGTGCTGCACCTCTGAAGGCATCCAGCTGGTTGTCAGGCAACATCCTCCAGCCAAATCCAGTTTCTTCCACTTCTATAGTTTCAGTGGAAGACTGAAAAGCTTCCTCAGTCTTTGGAGAACTACTTCATTCTGAAGAAACTTTTCTATCAGAGGTATAGTGTCTCAGCATGTCAAGGGATGCAAGGCAGCTGGATGGACATTGTACCAGCTATGAACCTGTACAGTATTATGACCAAGATAATCTGTTTTCACTGACTGAATGATCTGACCAATGGCTAAAAGTACAATAAAAAGGTATTCTGTTTAAATCCAAATGTTTCTTTATAGTTCTGGAAATATGGATACTGTAGCACCATGTTTGCATGGGAGAATGAGAAAGCTAAGATGACTTATAAAATTGAAGTTATGCTGTCTAGAGTATTTGTTTTGTCCAGGATGAGTGAAGTCAGAAGAAACAATAAAAACAGTGCATTTTTCAAGAACATCGATTTCAGAAGGGTAGTTTTCTCCAGCTTAATAATCACAGATACCACAACACATATAAATAAACTGGGGACTGAAAGCAGTAGTTTTAACCTGGTCATGTTCCAGAAGGCAAACACACCTAAGTGCATTTATCTCTTCTCAGAGCAGATATGTAAAAGCATTATCCTCCATCATGCTGTTGTCTGTTATCAGGTCCACATGCAGGCCCAGAAAGACTATGCAGTACACGTATAAATATACATACCCGACTTGGGTACAGTCTCGATATGGCAGCACTGAAAATATGCTACAGAAGGATCTTCTGCTGCTGATAAGGACTATTCTAAAATATAAAAGAAAATAAAAGAAATCAAAGACTAAAATTTAAAAATCCCACCACAATAAGCAAAGCAACAGATGTTACCACTGAGGAATTCGTAATCATAAAACTTCCATAATGGATGACTCCTCCCTCCTCTTTTTTATCTCACAGGTGTTGTGCTATGGAGTCTTTACAGAAGTGCTGAAGCCTGTGCCATAGCAAATAAGCTGTAAATGAGCAGTGGAGTCCCATCCCCTCTGTAGGCTTTCTAGGAAAACTATCTTGAATATATTACTTGGAATCCAGGATAGATGCTTTTCTAGTGAAAGGAGAGGCATGGGACCGTTCTGACAACTCACTACGATGGCTGAAACTAAACAGACAAATCCAACAGCACCCCACATAATACACACCAACAACTACTGGTGATGCACACCACAATTCTGTGGCTGACTTGGAGTCTGCATTTGTTGGACAAAGAATTTCTGGCTGCTGGTTGTGACCTTTCTCTGCTAAACCAAAGGACTCCCTTGATTTTCAGCTTCTTGTTCCTGAAATAGACTTCATCCACGGATCAGGCTAAGTCTGCTATTGTCATAAGCTTTCAGATCCTTTTACTGTTTTCAAGGCTCCTCCTTGAGTCTTCTGTTTTTCCCCATCACCTTCTCCTGGTCTCTGGGAATTACCACTGACCTCAGCAGTTGAACATCTTCCAGTCTTACCTTTAAGATTAGTGTCTAGCCCTGATGACCTGCCAGCCTCTGTGCTCAATAGTTACATTAGCCTTCTTGGTTATGATGTTGCATTGATACTCAGGCATGTCTGATCCCACAGTTCCCTGCCATTTCTCCTGCAGCCCAATGTCTGTCTCAGTCACTGTCAGGGCTGAATTACTCCTACTGTAAACATGGCTTGCCTTTATTCCTCAGGAATTCCTTAGGCAGTTAGCTCAAGATTTGGTTACATGAAAGCATATATTATTTGCCTGCAGAGAGCTTATCTCAGAATCCAGGACACTCTTAGAGCAAATGTCTTGTATTTTTAACCAGTCTCCAAATCTCTGCAACATCTGCAAAATCACTGTGTGATACTGTCCTGGTTTCAGCTTTGATAGAGTTAATTTTCATTAAATCAAATAGCTTGGAGCAACCTATCTGTTACACAGTCACACTGCTGCCTTTAGGCATCAAGCTCTGACATATCATTAAGCAACATCAAAACCACCTTGAGGTGAAGACCCACTTTCCACAAAATAGCATGGACTGTCAGTAGTTACATTACTATAGTTTTGGAAGATGCAGATTGGTAAGAAGCCAAGAAAAGCTTGATCAAGATGTAAGATATAAAATGCCAATAAATAACTGATTGTTTATAAATATACCCTCTTTTCTCATTACCTTCAGGATGCTGAGCATTGTACAATTGTACTGACTCCTCTTCCCTCCAAAGTTGGCCAACATGCTGCACCACGTCACATTCCTCTAAGTGATGACAATCTGTGCTATTTTCTGATCTGATTAGTGTTAGAATTTACTGCAGTTTTACCTTTCTAAAATTCTCCACTTGTGGTGACAATGCTAGAACCTACTGCTACGTTGGTTGTCAGGGCTATTGCACTTCCTCGCTTGGCTCTCCAACATTGATTTTTCTGACCTTCTCTCCCACAGATCTGTATGTGAGGATTTCACCTGAATTTTTCGTCCTTTGTCCTGCACTGGCCAAAGCTGGAAAACAAACCCTAGGAAGATATTTTGTTCTTTACTATCCGAAAACCAGCATAAGTACCTATAAATCCCATACCAGTTAGGCTGTTATTAAAACACTGTTTCCTTAAGGGACCAGCTTAGTCATCGTTCTTGGAAAAGGTTTAGCTCCCC
This sequence comes from Myiozetetes cayanensis, assembly GCF_022539395.1. Taxonomy (NCBI): domain Eukaryota; kingdom Metazoa; phylum Chordata; class Aves; order Passeriformes; family Tyrannidae; genus Myiozetetes; species Myiozetetes cayanensis. The sequence goes on from NW_026086604.1 coordinate 46,035,768, forward strand.
AAGAGAGCCACTGCACATAATGCTTGGAAAAATGCAGAATGATTGATTTTCCTTCTCCTGGGTCATTCTGTTATAGTAATCCTATTTTCTTCCTCAGAGGCATGTTTAAAAGCAAAGGGGTATTTACCCTATAATAAAGGAGGGTTTCTAATAATAAACATGCACAAACCTTCAGGAAGCTCTCCTGCAGCAGATGAAGTATGATTTCATTATTGTCTGAATGCTGTAACACTGCTTACCTATGGTAAATCTCAGATCCTGTAAGATGGTCTCATGGTGCAGCAGTAAGTTACAAAGCAGGAGGGAATAATTTTTCACATTTGAGAACGGCAATCCACAAGCAAAAAAGCCCTGGCATATGATTAATTTTGTGCTTGCCACTGCTTATTGCTGAATGGTTGCTACTCACAACAGCTTGCTTGTTCACTGGAAGCCTTGTTTGCTGATGTATGAAACTTGGCACAGATTTCGAGGCTGACATCAGAAAGCATCTTTGAATTCGGAAAACCACAGTACCCGCTAAGCATATTACCCCCCTCCCTCTGGTTGCTTCTGGAAATACAGCTCTTCCACCAACGCCCTACACCTCCCTAAAAATACCACTCAACTCTTAATACTTAAAGAAAAACAAACTGGTGCTTCCACGTCCACAAGCAAAGACAACAGTAGGAAGTTACCACAGAACTGTGTGTATCAGAAGGAATCAGACAAGAAAGGAAATAAAGAGCACCAGCCCAGCCTGTATTTTTTTCAGATTTTTTTTCCCTTGGGACCCAAGGATTGCCTCTCTTTCCGTAAACCGGCGGGCCCTCTTTACACAAAGATCTCCCACACAGAGTGTGAGAGGAGCCCACGGCCTCCACTGCCAGGATGCCACGAAACCTCATCTGCAGAGCTGCTGGAGGAGGTTGATGCAAAACAGCCTTAGGAGCTGGACTGGAAGGGAAGCAGGGAAGGCAGTGGTCAGATGCTCATCATGGAGGGATAAACACCAGCATTTTATGTAGAGGTCAGACAACATGCATGGAAGTAAAAAAAATTCTGAAGGCCTGCAAAGGTTTGCTGAGCAGGAAGTCCAGAAACTTGTCACAAAGTATGCTTTGGAATAGAAGATGAGGTGGAAGCCATTGCTGTTCAAGAACACGGAATTATTGCTTACAGGAGAAGAGCATTTTCCTGTATTTCAACTCTTCAACAAACCTACGATCCTGTGCAGCTCTGAATGAGCTATCTCTGACATCAAAAGCTGTCTGAGAGTGGGTTTATGTGCCCTGATTCCAATTGTGCCACCTAGACATGTTTAGAATCACTTCAAGAAAAGCTTTTCACTCTCTAATTCTCACATTTCATTGAAATGTTGTACTAACTACTATGGTTCAGAGTAACCATTATTTTGCAAGAGAGTTCTGACAATGTGCAAAGGTCTAAGACTGTAAAAGCTAATTTTCCAATTTCTTTATGAGGTGTATGCTATGCAAAACTTACTGACCACAAAGTTCTCAACAGAATCAGTAATTTGCTTGATTTGAAGAATAATGTCTGTTTTCTTCAGTGTCTGTCTAGTTTTCATGGTGTTGCACCAAAAGGCTGTGATCAGGCTATGTGATATATGTCATATACACCATTCACATGTGAAATACTGTAGTCTCTTTTCTCATTCCTCTTTGGTTGATATTTGACTGCCAGGGCCCTGCTGCCCAGCACGCAAAGGTAAACAAACAAATCATGGATGCTGTCTGGGTAGCAGCTCTCATTTTGAAGTCTCACAAATTCAAGGGCTGTTAGAAGGTGGCTGAGGGGAATTATGAACTGTGAGGATGCTACAAATAGTCAGCCTCTTGGACTGCATGTGTGAGCATATCCACAACTTAAAGGGCAGCAAAACAGACCTGTCATGATGGTGCTTGGCCTTCATTTACATGTGTACACTAACAAAAAACCCGAGAAAGCAATGGCATGGGGGTGGGAGAGGAACATTGTTTTACTGCTTTTTATATTTGCTCTATACGATAACTGTAGAAATGTTCTTGTCCTGTTTTCACCATTAACTGTTTGTTCAGCTGGCTCAGGTTGCTGTTTAGGTGGCTTGTTTTTGCTACTCTTCTGCTTCAGAGTTTATGAGGGATATCACCAATAAACCTGCTGAGTGAAGTGGGTAAAACCACATGCTGGTGACTACCTGCACTAGTTTGTATGCTATGGTTGACTTATCTTTGTCTTTGTATGGGAAAGTTTATTTTGTGCTATTTTACAAGACTGCTTTGATAATACAGCCTAGGAAACCTAATTTTCTACCTCCTTTAATAAGCCACGTCCTACAAATCCAAAGAAACTGGTTTAACCAGGGCACGGAGCTATCAACAGGAAGCTTTACAAGGACTAGCTGATAAGCTCTGGCCTGAGTATAGGTGTTTTTTCTCTGTGCTAAATAGCTGAACTCTTATTTCAACCACAGTTAATCCTGCCTTGCTGCTGGACTGACAAAGGCTGGACCCAGAGCATCGTCACTCCACATGTGTCATCCACAAGGCTGAGAGGTGAAGAGCTCTCAGTGCCGCAGGAAAAGGACACATCACTTTACAGGTTGAGAGCCGCAAGTAAGGGCAGTTAATAGAGAGAGGAGCCCTGAGCCATCACCCACACCGCAGTTTTCTTTGCTGTGACACTCACAGGCCAGTGAAACAATTACGTGCTAGCTGTTTTAAAGCCCAGTCACCAAATTCACTGCCCAAAAATATATTCAGTGTAGATGTCTTCAGAGCTGGGTCCCTCAAGTTAAGTGAAAGGCTGTGAGAGAAGGGTCGGTCAGGGATTTTGCAGAGAGCTCAGAGAGCCTGACTCCAGCCTAGCTCAGCACCTGTGTCCTGCACAACCATGCATGAGCCCTCTTGAGACAAGGTTTCAGGCATGGAAAGGAGCCTCAGGAGGGTTTTCTATCCATTGCAATACTTGTGCTTCTCTGTGTCACAGGAAACTGGGGAGGACACCAGATTTAAAGGTCTTAAGGTACTCAGAAACACTGTTGATTTTATGATGAAGACATAAAGCAGATCCACCTAAATTTCTAGAGGTCCTCTTCATCCAGAATGCCTATTAACTTCAGTGACTGCAACTGCATTCAGACCACTTAGAAAAACAGAGTCTGGGATCAGCTTACTTACTGCTAGACATAGGAGTGACACAAAGTGTTAACTTCATATTTTATTTTTAGCTAATATCATTGTGGCTCTACAACTGAAGGACAGAAGCTATTTCCAAAACTGTGTCTTATTGTATCTGTATTCTACATAAAGAGATCTTTATTATGATTGTGGAAATATTCTGGAAAACTGTGTCTGCTGATAAAGATAAGAAGCCAGTTGAATAACAGAAGCTTCCTCACTGTTTTCTTAATAAGAAAAATACTCAGTTATATTGTCAGGCATAATGACTGATCTGTGAATTAAGATGAAATGTTGCATATATGCTACAAATACTTCTTACAAAACACGGAGAAAAGAGTTGACAAATCAAATATTTATTCAATCTTTTGCAGGTAGCATTTCTATCAAGTTTATGCATAGATTTTATATACACAAGTCAGAAATTACTCATTCTCTGTGGAATTTGTATAATCCCTTATAAGTATTTTTTGCTGTAAGAAATTCCAAGAGCATACATCTACTTATGCACAAAATGGACTAAAATTAGAGGTCTGCTTTTCAGCATTTGATTCCACATGCATTTGTTCTAAAGACAATAATCAGCTGCTAGTCAGACAACAGTCAAGTCAATAGTTCTGCGTGTGTCTGTTTGATACAAAAGCCGTTTCTAAAACCTCTCAGGGCCACCTTCTGCAACATTTATGTTGATTACTACCTTGCACTGCATTTAACTATATGCGTGAGAATAAAAGTGAAGAAAACTGTTCTTGAGCCAAGTAACACCTACCAGAATTCAATTCATAAAACCTGTGATTCAATGCAGTGTCAGGATTTCTACTGACATGGTGCCATGTTTGATGGAAGTCAAAGGCTACAGGCACAGACCAGTCCACCAGAACATACACAGTTCACAGCCATGGTAGTTTCATGAGAACAGGAACATGCAAGAGTCAACTTTCTGAAGGCCAGTTTAGTCTACATGCAATCTCTTCAGGTGGCCTAGCTCAAACCTATTCAGGTTTGGAAGAACAAGAATTAAAAAAAAAATCACGCGGCACATGGAGAAACTGTCTTTGGAAAATCAGAGAGGGCAGGTATCTCCTTTACAAGCAGGGAGGAGCTAGTTTCACTTCTGAGCTGGATGATACTGCAATAAAGAATCCGTGTTGCTGATGGGAACACCATGCCTTTGCAGTAAGTGAAGTCACAGCCAATCCCTGCGGTACAGGTCCCACTGGTGCCTGTGGCTGGAACCTGGGCAGTCCATGTCCCAGCTTGGGGTGTGCTGCAGCCACAGCTGCACCCCTCACACATTATCTGGAAGCCTCTCTGCCTACACTGGCCATGAAAACAAGGATCCCACGCCTCACCTTGCCATGACCATCCCTGGCTGTGCATTTACCAACCAGTACTCTGTATCCACTAATAGATGCAGTTGAAGTAGCATTGAACCATTGTTAAATCTGGTCTAGGCTGGTTCATCTGTGTGCCAACTCTCACACTTAGAATGTGACAACACCCTCGAAGAAATGCAACCAGATTATGCCTGGTTTACTCCAAGAGCACCACCGATTTTCCTTTTATGCAGGTTATTTGCATTAAGGAGACACAGGTCTTAAGATCTACAGGCTATAGCACTTCCACTGACATGCAGTTCCCTCGAGGAAGGAGTGTGCACTGCAGCCTGCTCCTTCACAGGCTGTGTTGGAGGCCATCAGTATGTATGTGGTGAGTGGCAATGGCACGCTGTGCTCTTGCACAGGGATGCTGATCCCGCCCCTTCCCTCATGCCCCATGGATTGCCTTGCAGAAGCAGCCTTTGCACACACAGTACCTGCCGTTTCTGGTATCGTGTTGCCGCATGTTCTTGATAAAATGAACCTTCTTAAAGTTCTTTGGTCTGGGTGATCCTGAGAGTGTCCGACATCTGAAAAATAAATCAGTTGCGGGGGGTGGGGATGGGGAGAGAAAGAAAAAATACAAGTACTCAGTTCCCTGCTGTACAGCCAAGAAGTCTGCACAAAAGCAGGAAGGAAAGACGAGACAAATGATTCAAGTCACCCTGTGTTAGGAATCAGCAAGAACAATAAAGACAATAAGTCTGGAAACATGACAGCTCAAACAAAAAAAAATATTTAAAATAATAATAAGAAAAGCCACTGTCCCCCTCCCTTCATGCAAAAAAAAAAAATCATAAAAAAATCTCAGCAAAATAAAACTTCCTGTAATCTGCTGTGACAGCTTAGCCCAAGCTTTCAGAGGGAAAAAAATTAAACTAAACCAAAACCTGGTAAATACGCAATTTTTCCACTTGCATCAACACCCACACTTTTGTAACCTCCTCAGCTATTGATATAGGAGACATTAAGGAAAGATCTTTCTTGTTTTAATTTTAGAAAGGTTTAAAATCTCCCATTGTCAAGAAAAATTCCTACTTGCTTTTAACTCTAACTATTACTTTTCATGTCCCTGATAGTATGCAAAACAACTGAAAATAAATTATCTCGGGGAAAAAAAATAATTACGCTTCAAAACATTAAGCCTTAAATCTATTTTACATCTGAATGCACTTTATAAATTGCACTTACAGAAAGAAATTGCCAGAGGGAGGAGAGATGAGAGAAGCAGCAATATCCTTCCCTCCCTCCCCCCTTGCCTCTTTCTAATCAGCTGAAACCACAGCGCATGTGAAAGCTTTCTCTGTTTCATCTCGGCGTAGTTTTGTTGCAAGGCACGGCACAACGCGCAGGCACTGCAGATAATGCAACTCCCGTGCTCCCTGCACAGCCAGGGCTGCTGGACCGAGGCTGCTGTGTCCTCCACGGGAGCTCAGGGACAAGCATCCTTTGCCGGCACTCGGGACGAGTACAGTCCCTCCACGTTAAGCTTCCCTAAACTATTTTTCCATCCTCTCCTCTGCACAGGCAGAGTTCAGCAGCTTCTCAAGCCCAAAAGGTCCTTTTGTTGGACTGAAACTACAGACCACTGGTCCCAAGCCACCAGGGACTGCCAGTCCTTGTTGCTGTACCCAAACACCACCATGCTGTATGGGCATACCCCAAGAGGGAGGACCCCATCGCTCTGGCTTTTCTGCTTTCCTCCTGTTAGTAAAATCCTTGAGATTCCCTCATCCTCTGGTTGCAATTAGTCTTGTTAGCTTCTTCACAGGAAAATACCAGCAAGAGAGACATCCTACCACCAATTCTGCAAATTAGCAAGTAAAAATACTGCCTGGCAAACCGTACTTTGTTTATATCTTTTGCCAATTATACATGTTTGAATTACTTACGAGAACGCTTCATAACATGCTGGTAAGCATGCAACAGTAAGCTTTGTAAAAATAATCAAGCCTTGGTAGTAGGCCAATTGGTACAGCCTCTGCTATTAAGTCTTTGCTTCGAGGTAGGGAAAGACAGCCAATCTGCATGTGGATAAACAAGACTATAGGCTAAACACCAATTTAAAGCAGCTGAATTACAGGTCCTAAGATAAAGAGACAGTCAAACTTAGGCTGCTGTCTTGCTGAACAGCTGACCTGGAAGCATTCCGTGCATTGGTCAGATTACTGACCAGCCAGTTTCTGAACTGTTAAGCAGTTGCTCCATTTTCCATTACCCTAGAGGATTGCCTAGTGACTAATTACTGTGGTCCCCAGAGAAGTAAGCTGTGGTCTCCCAGATGCAGAAACAAAACCGCACTGAAGCTGCTGATACAATAAGGATGAGGGCAGATTTATTAGGGGGGTAGCAGTCACAAACCTACCAGCCAACATGCAGACAGTAATGCTGGTAACCAAAACAAGATTGTATGTGCTGAGAGAACAAACAATAAAAATCCATAAAAAATAAAAATACTAAAAATATCAGCCTTCAAAAACCTCCCTATAATTAACCATCTGTACTTACTTTTTAAAAGTACCACATATGTTAGGGACTAGCCATTCATATTGGTGACAACTACACTTTTCTATTCATCAAATCTGACATTTTAATTCCTGACATTTCACCTAAATACTGACTTTTTGTTAATGACCTAAAGCCAGGGAATGTGTAATTCATATCATCTACAACCTTGCAGGGCTTGATAGGTTTCAACACTTTTACTCACTACGAAGAACACCTTAACGTGAAGACCCAGCCACTTTTCAACAGGGGGAGGGGACAGCAAGTCTGTCCATGCATGTGCTTTACAGACAAGAAGCCAGAGAGAGAGAGTAAATAAAATGACCTCCTCAGTGGGGCATTTTCCTCGATGTCCTCCAGAGTCTCCAGAGAAGATCGCTGGGAGATCAGCCGACGTCTGCAGAGGAAACAGAACATAAAACATCACCTCTGATTAGAGGGCACGAGAAAGTCCTCAGAGAGTCTCAGAGAGATTAAGCAAAGATAACAAACCAGCCTTCACTAGCCAAGCCATACCTCTGGATATTAATACATTTTGTTCCCTTATGCTTATCTTAATCTATTTGATTCTAACCAGAAGCAAATGTACTCCATACAAGCTTCTACAGCGAGATAGAAGTTGAAACTTCGCAACAGCTCCTCCTCAGCTCCTTCTCCCTTCTGTCAAGGGTTTAACACCCATCTAACACCATTCCCACATGTGCTGTGGTATAGCTTGCAATGCTACAAATACAGTGCTTTGATAAAATAATGCAGATGTAGATCTACAGAGACTGCCTGTCATTCACACTGCCACACTTCTCTTTGCCCCTCGCCCATTTTACCAGATAAATGCCACTTGTTTCTCAGTGATGTTAAGCTCATCACTCCTGTGAGGAGTCCCGCAGAGAGATGGAAGATTACAGTGCTGGTAGCACTGAGTACAAACCAGCAGTTTAGAAAGAAACTCTGGCCATCCCTGTGAGCAGCACAGGTGAGTTTAGTTCTGTTTTAAACCATTTTCCTATGGCTGAGTCAGATCCTTCCTCCACCTTCAGTGAAATGAAGTATGGAAATCTTAGCATTACAAGTTTTCCAACTAGTAGGCAGGGAAGAAGCCCCAGTACAGGCTTGGTTTTAGTAGGAATTGCTGCTCCACAACCTTTAAACACCCTGACAGCAGCACAAAACAAGGAACTGCACCCAGCCCTCCAAACGACACTGTAAATACCAAAAATGAATGTGTAAGATACAGCCCACCTGCAGACGCCTGAAGAAAAATTAAGCTGGCAATCACGAAAACTACTCCGCCGTCGATGGGTGTTAAACAGCTGCAACAGCCAGCAGTGCCAGGGCACCGTGCCCCAGCACCTGGCTGGCAGGAGGAATGCCAGCACCCATCGCTCCCTGGGGCCACTGCTGAGGCATACAGCACCTCAATAGTGATTTAATGAGTATGAACTTAAACGAGAAAAGTATTCGTAGACTACCATTATTTTTTGCCCAATTCCCACTGAGCTGCCTTACTCCCTTGATCTGCAAGCAAAGAGGTTTCCAGAGCGTTATGAGCACTCCTATGCTTGGAAGTATGCTCATTAATTTATTCCTGGGCTGTATTTTCACAATAATTTGTTTTCTCTGATGCCAGTGTAAGCAGTTTCTAATCCTTCTTGCAATTCCCTTGCCCCTTCAGCTGCGCTGCTACAACTGTTCCTGCAGCCGTGCTGCAAATCTGATTACCAAAATGTTTTTCAGTTCAAAATATCTTACTGAGGTTCAGTGATTCAGTTTGCTATTAATTCAAACACTAGATCTCTATCACTAACCCCCAGACAACAGATTTCAGGACAATTTGAATATGTATGTGGCTTTTTGTGTACTTGGAAAATCATAAAAAAAAAAATCTCAAACAATTTATAGATCAACTAAGTGTGAAGCTTAATCCTCTTAGGAAAATATGCAAACCTAAATCCCCTCAGGCTTTGTCTAAACTAGGATTTTAGAAGATCTGGTGCAAGATAGGATACACCTTCAAAATGCTAAGAAAAAATAAAATCTGCATTTCAGAATGTGCTGGTATAGACAAGCAAGAAGAGACCAAACATTTGTCTCCTGCACCTATGGGTGCTCCCTTGGCTCCATCCACAGTCAGAGAAGATACAGGAATGCTCTTATAGGGAGCGATTCAGAGCAGGAGTAGCTCCCGCTCCATTTTCAGTTTCATTGATCCGTAAGCAAAAGTTGGAAGTTTCAGCTACCAGCACTACTGATGCAGCAGATGACAGCTGACAGCTTTTTAATACCTCTTTATACGTCATTACGCTTAATAACACACTTAAATAATGGCACCCTCCCATCTTGTGGTGTTACAGTGCCAAAAGCGTACTTGGCATGTTGATAGTCAAAGAGAGATAAACAACAGTACAACCTTGCCACCTTCTTCCTATTAAATTTATCAAATTAGTCACACTGTATTTCCTCTAGATGCCTGTGAGATGCCAGGCGCTTGTACAACACCAGATGCATATTCCAGCCGCCACTACAGCCCTCTTCCAAGCCTCTCCTCGTCCAAAGTTATGCCCCATCCTCAATTTCATTGACAATGACTTGGCAGACACGGGTTTGAAGACCCTACACTGGCATCTGTTGTTAAGACAGACGTGCTGGTTGGCAGAAACACATAACTGTATTTCATCAGCTGGTCATCCAGTTGCCTGCTGACTCTTAAGATTCCTCTGGCTTCCTTTGCTGGTCTTAACTTCTCAAATCCAGCACCAGTGATGCTGCCTCATGATTTTCTTGCTAACCTCAAATGCAACACAGGCTGGAAGGAAATCGCTGCCACCCCTCTTAGCATGAAAGACCTCACGCTGATTTTCACTGGTGGTGATTTTGCAGTATTTTGGGTATCTAACATGGCAAGTGAGTCTGCACAAAGGATGGTAGGGGGGACGTTCTTTGTTCATCCCAAGCTTGGGAGAGGAGCACTGATACTTGAGCTCCCTCTCAATTAGTGCATAACATAAACATAACTCTGAATAAATTCATCCAGGAAGGAAGGAAGCAAGCAAGCAGATAATCCCCCACAAATCAGTGAAGAAGAATGGGTCACACAGAAGCCTGCAGTGATATAAATGGGGACTACTGCAGCCAATCCTCTCTCTGGACTGGCATAGGTAGCAGTGAGACCAAGGATATCCAGCCCAGCACCCAACACAGCTAAAAACTGCCACATCTTTCACCTCACTCCAGAATTATTAGTTTTAATCAGTTCAACTCCCTGCACCGCCAAAGAAGCACCAAAGAGGCGGATTTGAAGAAACTCTGTTGAAATCAGTTCATACTGTCTGGGAATCACTCCCTCTTTTCACTGAAGAAGCTCAGCCGCAGTGAAGTATTTGCAATTATTCCAGTTTATCTTAAATCTTTATTTCAAGGCCTAATTAAGATGACCTAAATACCAATATTTTATAAGCTTTCCACAGCTGGATATTATACCAGAAATGCCAACTAATGAAGCTACCTGCTGTGAACCAAGTCGCATCCTGTGCCACACACAGGGGGGGAAAAAAAAAAGTTTGGAAAGCTTTGGAAAGCAAAGCTTTTGAAAGGGTCTTCCAGGGAATACAAGGAAAATAATTTTTTCATTGACTTCATTAAGAATTAATCACCTCAACTGGTGTTTAATGTTTAAATTAATCATCTTTCTTTCTTCAGGCAAGCACCCAGGGTTTGTCTATACAACTTCTAAAAGAGTTACTTCTCAAAAATTGATTAACATGCCATAGCAGCTGGTATATGTAGACACTTGCACTGAAATAACCCAAACTATTTTATATTACAAATCAACATCATTCTAATGTAAAGCTACGTTAACACCTATTTTATATTGAAAAATTTCCTATTTCAATAATAACTAGGGAAAATCCTCCTATTGTTGAGGAAGAGTATGTGCAGAAGTATTCAAAATAGCACTGTGTGACTCATGCAGGATTCAGGCTTTGGGTTAAGCCTTTTAGCAGATGCAATTTCAATATAAAATGCTTTAAAACTTGTGTGAGTGTCAGCCAGTTAGCACACTAAAATACAATTGCTCTTAACAACCGAATTAAAGATGTTTCAATAAAAATATTTATTTTTCCTAGTTCACAGAAAGCCTTAAAAAATTTCTTCTAGTTTGATCACCACATTCCAGGCATACCAAACTCACCCCTCTCTCCTGTAGGACAATGATGGTCCCAATGAAGATCACAGACTTTTTTTTTTGTTTAAAAACCATGTAATATCACTTTCCCTTAAAAACCTATCTAAAATATTTTTTGTCTGTTTCCTTGCTGTTGTTGCCTGTGCATGAGCCCAGAAATAACCACTTCCTTACCATCAAATTCCAAGTCCAGTCCAAAGAAAGAAACTGAAGAGATATTTGATGCCCTGGTATTTTAAATGGCACACTCTGTGAGTGCTGACCTTGCGCTTTTGTGTCAAAGACCCCAGAGAATCGGGGCCTGTTTCTTAGTTACCTTTTAATTAAGATATTCATGACCCTGTTTGCATACTGGATTTATCTTTGACCAGCTGTCTGAATCCCTGTGGAAGTTTCTTAAAAGCTAAAGTGTGGTCTTCGTTTCCCTTCACCAAAGTCAGATTAATATGTGGCTCAGTTGCAAAACTGAAATAAAATAAAAGGGCAAAAAAAAAGAAAATAATTACAAGGATAAATAAAAATCAAGCAGGTCTGCAACCAAAAGAGCAAACAGTCAAAGCAAGTAAACTGCAAAAATATTCACTGCAACCACCCCATCAATCAGTGGAAAATTATCTTCACTGTCAATTGCTGCAAAATACTCAGCTCAATTATGTTAAACACACAAAATCTCAAGCCACATAGACAGGAGGTGATAAAAAAAAAAGGAGCTGCAATCAGAACACTGGATAAATTCATCCAGGAAGGAAGGAAGCCAATGATAATACAAGAGATAAAGAAAAATAAATCCATATGTAATGACTTTCTAGCACAGCCACAAAATCAGGAAGAAAAAGCAGCATTTTAAATACATCTTAAGTTGAGGATGTGTTTTCTCTCCTGCTTCTACGAAGATTACAAACCTACAACAGCTGAATCCAGTAGTGTGGGTGCTGCTGGCTCCCAGAACAAATACGTCCCTTCAGGCCAAGCTTCTTCACTTTGTCTGGGACAAATGCATCCCTTCAGAGACGCAGTAACGATGGGACACATCATCAGAACACTTGCTGGCTGCGTTAACACTGATGGGAGAACCTGGGAGGACAAAACAGCTGAAGACTGTTGGCAGTCTGTTCACATATCCACTAGGTCACATCCTCCCTTCCGGTGGCCAGGGAAAATGAACAAGAACCACATACTACCCTAAATGGGTACACAAGGGGAGTGCAAAGGAAGTAATCACAAAACTTGCAGTGATTGGGAACGAGATCAGAATACCTGTAAGGATAACTCAGGGACTGCCTACAGGTGTGCATTGAAGGGTTTCTCTCTGCCATCCATTCACCTTCTGAAAGGTGCCAGCTTCAGACTCATAGAGGAGGTCTTGCTCAAAAGCCAGCCTAGTCCTTTGCAAGCACTCCCTGGGGAGCTACCAAAAAACACAAGCTCTGTTGAACTTGTTTTGAAGCTCCCATAGGTCAAACCAGGCAAAGCATCACTCTGATCCTACTTCTATAGACAGGTACAGCAACCCCAGGGCTGTTCTTATATCAGGCTTCATATTGTTCCCTCCAGCACCAAAATGGCTTGAACAGTAAAAGGAAAACAAGGAGAGTATTAAATGAGATCTAAGATTAGGCTCCTACATGCTAAAATGAAAAAAATAGCTAAATATATATATATTATATTACAATATTAAGGCTACAAATATATCTTCGAGGCTACTCTGAGTTTTGAATAAGGTACTTCTACCATTCTTTTCCCTAACTTTGTTGGAGCTGGATTTGGATATGAACACAAGTGCAGCTGCTGTTCTCCCCAGGCCAAGGAAGCAGGTATCAGCAGATCTACCAGATGCAGGCCATACCCGCAGGGCATCACCCCAGGAAAACCTAAATGCCACTTCTCTCCAGCTCCTGAGGAGCTGAATGCCTCTGCCCAAACTCCCAGGCTAAGCTGTGACAATTAATACACTCTTCTGAAATATTATACAAGACATCAGCTGTGAACGAATCCCCATTCACTTCCTGACCCCTGACTTCATGACCCAGCATGAACCCAGATGAAAGATCCGCTAATGAGTAACCTCTCGCCCTCCCTCTGAAGTTTGTACTGGGATTCTTAAGTCCCAGCTCATTTTCTTCCTATCTTTTGCCAATATTACAGGAAGACAAACACAGGAAAAGCAAACCCTGAGACTACTGAAAATTATTAAGGGAAGCAGTTTCCAGGAGCTACCCAAACAGATATAAAGCAGCTTCTAATTGTGTGCTATCATAATTATACAGCGGAGCAATTCTCTTCAAAGAACATCAAACTCCATTTAGAACTTCCACGCTGCGCAGCATATTGTCGAGGCTGCCCACGGTGGGAGTTGAAAGCATCTGGCACACATTGAAAATGGGTTATTTTGTTAATTCAGCAGCCCAACCCAAATACACGATGAACATACCAAGAGCTCTCCATTTAGCTGTCACCTATGTGCAGAGAGGATGCTAGTATGGCTCAAGACCATAGCCTTCTATAGTGGGCTGTGAAGCAAAGTCTCCAATGCAGAATTCCTGAACTAGCAGGACTCTCAACAACCTGTTCTCTTGGGAGATGTATTGCAAGGAGAGAGACCATCAAATCTAGTGATAACTAGGAGAATAATGCCTTGCCAAATGTCTCCTCGGTCTCCATCAGCTTTTTGGGGCTAAGCAGAAAGATGGACAGAAAGCAAGGGGATGAAGGGAGAGCAATGGCACGGACATGGCTCCGTGTTACATACTCCTCCTAAACCAGGCGTCTCTTTTGCACTGAGTATTCCATCTGTATTGCCATCCAACTCATTCTCCAAGCCTCATCCTCCCACAATACCAAAGCTTTGAAATACACAGCACTCAAACTGCTGCCTGCTGACCTGTCTGCATGTAACATCTCCTTGTCATCCCAAAGGCAGGATGTAAGTAAGAATTAAGTAAGAATGAAGAAAGAGGTAAGAAGCAATGAAGAAAAATAAACATGACAATACTGAGGTATCCTGCTGGCCTTTCACGGTGTGCCAATGCAACATAATGCTCTGTTGACAAATTATTGTGTAGCTTTGCACATGTGATCCTTCAAATAGTGCAAAAAATTCTAGCACAGCTCTGTCCCAATGCCCCAGAGGGATCACCTGGGTCTAGTTAGATCAGATATAAAATCAGGAGGACTAGCACTGCAAAGAGGCAAGGGACTTAAACTAGAACTGCTGAGAAGCAAGATGTTCACTGACAAAGCATTTGTATAGTGTGAATGTGTATATGCAGGTGTGCAGAAAAAAGAAGGCATGGTAAAACTGGATTTTTGGACTTTGGAGTTTTTTTAGCCTCTTGCACAATTCAACTTGATATACTAAGTAGTAGTCTTTCTAGAAGAAAAGACTCTGGGAAGAACTTGATTCAAAATTAGGCACTGATATGAAATCTCCAGTGAAGGGAAAAAACATGGTTTAGCCTAGGGAGAATGGAAGAGCTGTCACCACATGTTGTTGACTCTGGGGGACATCTAATTTTCACCTTCCCCAGCTGCATTCCCAATTCACCAAAGACAGATCTTGTTTGAAACCTACCACCATGGTTCAGTGGTGGACTTGGCAGTGCTGGGTTAACAACTGGGTGCAATGAAGTTAAAGGTCTTTCCTACCTACATGATTCTACGATTTTATCTCCCCTCTGCAGGCAGCTGCCTCTGCACCCAATCCTCCTACTGCTGGCTCTACCCAAGCCATAATGAGGAGCTACAGCTGCAGTTCAGTAAGATTCATTTAAAGATAGCAGAGCTCACACAGATCCTGAAGTGCCCACATTCTCTATTAGAGAATCTACATTCTCTATTATCTTTAGCCTATGATTTACTGATTCACTGTCTTCCCTTTACTGACTCTGCAGCAGTATGATAGCTTTCAGAAGGCTTCTGTGCAGTGATTTGTTTTGAGTATGCCTGAACACTGCCATAGCTATATTTTTCAGAACAACCATTACCTCATAACCTAACACACATTATCATGGTAAGACCTCAGTGGGCACCAGTTTAATTAGACACACTCAAAGCTAGGAAAGAAGCAAACAACAAGATTAATCATCTGACCTTATGAAAACAAGAATATTTGCCAAAGCAGATACAATAGCACTGTAAAGAACATACAATTTGTCCATTTTTATGTCTATTTTCTACAGTAAAACCCACACCATAACAGCCTTTGACTCACCAACATTAATCTAACAGATTCTTCGGGTATCATTACTGCCTGACAAACTCTGTGCATTGCAAAACACTGAATATTGAGTTCTGTCCACAAGCAGTGTTTCTCCTTAAACACCATAACCTAAGGAAATGAAGAATCAATGTTTACACCAAGCACTTGAGGAAGCCACACTGCAAGAGTGCAAGTCTTTAAAGAATCAAACCACAAAATGCTGTATTTCAGAACAGTCAAAGTTCTGGAATTAACTAAGAAACTTGCTTGCAAGTCATGGCTATATGCAGTATATACCATAATACATGGAAACACATACATGCACTACTAAATCACCTGAAAAAAATGCTTTAATTCTAGCCTGCATACATAACCATGCAATTAAAACTGCTGCCTTATCCTGTTTGATTTCCTTTATTTCATTTGTGGTGTTTTTACCATAATAATGAGCCCAACCTCATCTCCCTGGCTTATTCCAGATGCACACATGCTATCTGGGAAGACATATTCTGCAATCCCGTATCTTAACATTCTTAGTAGAGATCTGAACAGACACTTAATCTCACAGCTAAATAAATGTATCCTAGACACTGTGAGTTGTCTGGATAGAGTTATTCTGGTGAAGAAAGAAAAGTCCCCTATGTGAGTAGGGCATAAAGACCAAAGCAAACAGGAGAAAGCTAGCATAGGGCATTTCATGCATGAGATATGAATGCTGCACAGGTGGTGGCAATCTGAGTGTTTACTGGTGCATACTTTGCATTTAGTTCTGGCTACATTTCCTAGAAATTCCCTTGGGATCAGGCATTTTACCCAGCATCTCATTACATACCCAAGAGTCATTACATACCCTGCTTTCCTTAGCCTGCATTGCTGAAGACCAACAAGTAAGTTCATAGCATTCAGAGATCAGCTATCATACTGGACAACTTAGATATCTTAACTTTCTGATATCTGTGGTAAAGCAAGACAGTCCAGTGTCATAATTTTAAATATTATTTAAATATTATTTTAAATATTATTACATCCACAGGAATTAATGCCTTCATGCCTGTTAATTCATGCACAGTCAGTTTTAATGCCAAAGACATTTGAGTACAAAAATATATATTTACTTAAAATACTACATTTGCTTATGCTTTACTAAAAAATTTATTTGTAACACTGGAGACACAGTTCAAAGACAGTACCACGAGATCCATTATTAGGGTAATAGCAGATCCTTACTGTCCAGCAGAACTTCTTCAACCTACCTGTGAGCTTGAGAATCTGGGGCTTGAAGGGGGAGAGCTCAGTTCTTCCCTGCTCTTCTCACTAGGGACAGATCCTGAAGCCACCCAGTATAATTGCTCTGGGAAAAGCAAACCACCTCCTCTTTCCCTCCATCCCTGCCACTGTGATTGGGCATGGCATCTTCCTGATACTTGGCACTGCGTTTATAGATGATAGCAGAGGGTTAGATAATTTTCTTCTCTCTCTATTGATGTCCCTTGCTCAACACAGTATATGGTAATTGGCACATTCCCAGCCTGAGGTTGCTCTTCCCTGGTACAGATCTTTATTAAAAAGTTAAATGTTTTCAGAAACCAGTTTACTCCATTGCAAATATTTAGTTCTGCAGGGCAAAAGACCAGTTACAGACCAAACACAGCGGTTCAGCTTATCACAAGTACCCATACAAAAATCAATCATGGTTTAAAGGGTGACATTTAAGAGACTGGATTTCCACAAGGAATCCTCACTTACCCCAGCTCCCAGTAAGCAAGTATTATGGGAATCCTCATAATACTGGTAACTTTTGGTTGTCTTGCTGTATTTGCTCACTGTTAAGGTACAGTGGGTGTAGTAGTGTCCAATATTTAGAGAAGCTGGCCAAGAAGCCTCCCCACCTGTTTTCACAACAGAGTAGTAGTGACGCAGTCACCACAATGAAACTTACACTGACTTGGCAAATACAGCCTACATCTGCAGGCTGGAGAACTGCCTTTCCCAGGATATATACGCCCCCAAGAGCATAGATGGCAATCGGCAGAAGTCCAAGACTCAGAAAGCATCTCCCTACTCCCTGTTGAAAGCAGCCTCTTCCAAAGGCACCATCCCCACTCACACAGGGAACATGTGCTGCTCTGCCACCCCAGAAACAGCTTGATGTGCAGACTTGATAGGTTCCCAAACTTATGGCCTTTTATATTCTTATATTCCCCATCTACTGTCACAGAGCTGGGTTATCTGAGGTACAGAAATAATATTTATTCTGGTAATCTGAGCTTAGTAAATTACGTAATTATTAGAGAACTGAATTTTTCTGAGTGCCAACTAGTTTGCTGGCCAGCAAACACCTTATAATGAGATATCAGTTTCCAATCAGTTAGGGGAAAAAAGAACACAAAAAAATCAAGAAATTTGGACAATGCCCTTAACAACATGTTTTAAATTCTGGTCAGCCCTGAAGTAGACAGACTGTTGGACTGGATATTCTTGAAGGTTCCTTCCCACTGCAATATTTTATTCTATTTTATTCTAAAAGCAGGTTCATTAACACACCAAAAGTGAGGAAAGCATTCTGCTAGACTGAGTCTACTGATACTTTATATTATCAGAGCAATAAAAAGCATCTCATAGAGACAAATCTGGCCAACACAGTGCCATTTAGGAGACTGCTTCAAGATAAGCATTATTAGAAGGCCAGCACAAGACCCAAATTTCACTTTTCTGTACCTGCTGAGTTCCTCTGCCTTGGTTCACTCATGTCAGTGCTGTGTTCTCCATGTAAACCATGCCGTGCCAGAAAAAACAGAGGCAGAAGCTCAGGCAGATGCAAGAGCAGGGAGCCCTCTTAAAGTACACTGACTGCTGTATCAAATAACTCCAGTGATGACTCCTCAGATGTTCAGTCTCTCCCCAGCACACCCAAAAGATATGTTGCATTCATATTACGCAGTGAACAAGGGAAGAGGTTGGCTGACCTACTAGTAATGTTTGCAGTGATCCTCTTCAAATGTCTACTGAGCCCTCAACCTGATCTAATCTACAGTGCATATAAGCAAACAATTAGATAAAGCAACCATTAAAGCAAAATAATTAATAACTAATTATTGTTGCAACCCATCTCCTGGTAGATATGACTAAATGATAATGGGTTCACACCCTGACCTTAAGTGGAGTCTGGGAGTTCTGAGTTATCCAGCTCTTTCCATCACAAATAACCAACACAAATGTTACGCTGCCTATGAGGAGTTTATATAACCTGTACATTACTTCATGTGCCTATATACATAGGAGGTGGGGGGAAAAAATCTAAACATGCCAGTAAAGTCACAGGAGAGGCAGTTTGATAGTGGATCTCCCTCCTCTGCTTCCGAGTCTCAGCAGAGGCAGGGATGCCTTCCGTAATCCCCCATTTGATGATGGACACCTCCCTTGTCAATAGGGATTGTCAAAAGCTTTACTAAAAAACCATTTAGAAGGGTGTAAGGCACTATTCAACATTTCCAAATCGTCCCAGCAGTCAAAGCTAGCTGCCCGACCTACCAAGTGTCTGGGAAGCACAGGAGCAAATCACGGCACCAAACCTGAAATACACCCATCACAGGAACCTGATGAGCTGATGTGGTGGTTGGTTCTTTTAAAGTTGAGGGGTGGCACCCTTAGTCTGAATGATTTCCAGGGTCTGACAGGAGTAGTGTTGTAACTGCGGTCACGTTAAGTCGAACCTTAGGCAGACCTTTGGATGGCAAAGGCCTGTAGATGACTGTAGATGCAAAAAATTACTTAGCTCTTCTTTAGCTGAGACTCTTGGTTTTTTCCTTGATGGTGTTTTATTTCTTTATACACGTGCACTCTTTAGACAGCTTTAGAAAGAAAAAACACTAAGCCAATGCAGGAAATGGATATATTTGATATTTAAGGCTTTGCCTATCTGTGTGGAACAAATCAGTCACATTATCATTTCCCTAGGGTGAACAGGCATAAGGATAGAATCCGTGCAGATTAAAGATTTTTCTGGTTTCTCTGCTCTCCCCCTTCCTTTCTCTCCTCAAAGTCTCTGCACTTCCACCAGCAGCCTTTGGAGACAAAGAGCCCACGACTGTCTTTCAGAGTTGTGTTTACTGCCTAGTCCTCCCTCAATCGGAGGATTTTTCTTGATGACATAAAACAAGACACTTTGTCATCTGACTCAGTGGCAATTTTAAAGCTCTGCAATGAATTGCAATGAATTTGCAGCTCATTAGCAATGAATTAAGTTGATGAAAGGTCACAAGGAACCAAGGACAATTTTTACAAAGCATCTCCAGGCAGTTTTTCCAGACCATCAGCTCTCTTTTGCTAATCAAGGAACACATCTTGCACTCTTTAGAAAGTCAAGCGCCTGTTTCTCCATAAAAAAATCCCAAAGTATTGCCTAATGAAAGACATAAAGAGTCCTTCTCATGCTAAGGGAACACATTTCAGGATTCTGCTCACATGTTTTTACTCGGGGATGCTTTGATGTAATAGCAGGGGAGAGAAATTTTGAAGGATTTACAGATTAATCAACCAGAGCATGGATGTAGGTTAGGACTGATACAACCGTGCTCCTCTGGGATATTACCCGCAGCTCAACTTTCTGCAGATGAAATGAAACACGCTTTGGGAATGCAAATGAATTAGGATGTCACAAAAAGTAATTCAATTTGCACCAGCACGGTTTTGAATTTGGTTAGTTACCTACAAGATCTTTATTTAACTGTAAACGTGGTACAATACATAGTATGATAACTGATTTGAAATTCTTTTTACTGTTATTTTAAAAATTAGGCCTGATAACTTCTAACAGACTTTCAAGTCATGTCTCTATTATACAAATGTCTATCTCTATGCATTTGCACACTTATGTATGCTCTGTAACCGATCTGCACAAGAGTAGGATCTTTCATACACATAAAAACAGGGGTAAGACTTTCATTCATTATCACCACTATGGAAGAGATAAGTGGAACAAGACAGCTCATTAGTCATCCTCCTTTTCAATCCTCAATAACCACAGAGAGAGCTTGTATTTTTACTGCAGGCATTGTCTTACATCAAACAATTTGTAGATAAGAAAAATCAATTCTCTTCCTCAAGGCACATAAGCAAGTATTTTGATAGAAAAGATGAAACAGCATTAGAAATTAACTGTAACACTTCTTTCCTTCCCTAGCCGCTAGAGCATGTCCACTAGGATGCATTGCTAATATATAACTGTATTATCCAGACTGACAAATTTTGCGGAGTCTGCTGTTTTGGTACTACAGAGCACAAGCCATTAATAGCTGACTGCCTCATTCAAATGAAACAAGACAATTATCAGCTGTAACTTACACAATTAATACTACTGCTGCCAGCATTTTCAGCAGAGATTTGATTCTTTTATAGCTCATTTGAAGTCTTTAGGGAACGTGTTATTAGTACATCTGTCCTCCTGTAAACATAATTATCATGTAAAATTCCATTTATCATGCTGATCAGGAAGCGCTTTCTATCAGCCTTTCAGCCTGGGAACACTGATAAACAGGCAAGGGAATTTGACTGCCCCAGCTAACCTGGACTGTTCTCACTGCCAGGAGCATTGCTGTTGCTTTGCAGCTGAGCCCGCAGCAATTTTCTGAATAGGCACAAAGCTTTTGCTAACCTCTGACTTTGGTGTTTGAGCTTGGGGTACATCATCCTGGACACTGCTTGTTTGTGTCATTAGTCGATTTTGTTCTCCCACAATTCTCTGCTCCTTGCTTATCCCCAAGACTGAGACACTTGTAGGTATGCAGGCCAGTGGAGCAGCTGCAGAGGGAGCCGGCAGCAACTGGATTCATGTGATCATGATCCTTTATCAGTAGCATAAAGCAAGACCACATCACAGACAACAGGCAAGACCTACTTCAATGCAGCATCACTTTTAATACACAAAAACAGGCTTAGGCCAGGTATAAACAGACATCAGTTAAACAGATGCCGACCAACAAGATACTGAATTTTGTCTAAAACGGCTACGAAGTTTTAAAAAGTGAACACCATCAAGACTTAATCACACTCTGGTGATAAGTGGTGATAACTCTTACATGCAGAATAGCCCACAGCTGAAGGCTTCATGTGCAAAGAAATTGTCCTTGTCGACAACTTAACCTTCAGAGACCTACAGAACATCCTGACATCAAAGTGAGATTAAATGAAGTAAAGGTCAGCCCCTGAATAAACCTCCTGCAAACTGTGGCTTCAAATTGGTTTAAAACAGCCTCATTTATACTAATAAGCTTATGCTGTGACCAAAAGGCACCGCACTGCTTCAGCCATCTACCACCCCCTGCATCACAGCAGCAGAAGGTCTCCTGCAGCTGGCCAATTAAGGGAATCGATCCCACTTAACAAGCACACAAATGATTAGCGATCAGCTTTTATTGGGTTTTGTGAGGGAAGAACAGATTTGCTATCCTCAACGGGATCAGCCCAAAACAATCCTCAAATCACAGGAACAGACTAACCGTTCCTGCACCCCTGGAGGATGCTCCCATTGCTGCTCTCTGACTCCAAGCCTTCCTCCACTGCAGCTACGGGTCTCTCCTTCAACTCAGCCACCCAGCAGGCACCTAAAGCAGTCACAGGGAACAAGTGGAACTAAAGCTGGACTCCTTCAAGCTCAACAGGTACAGATTCCAAACAGGCCTGTGACCAATACTGATCACATTCAGGAATCTAATAATTTCTCTTTATCAGCTGAAATGTTCTTTTTTTCCTGGTGTATAAAAATTGCCTGACAGGACGTAAGGGACTTGGAGGATGCCCTGAGGCTGAGGGAATCATGCTGCTGCAGGAAAGGGCAAAGGAAGAGGAGACCAATTCGTGATGATATCAGAGAGCAAATGTTTCAAAGAGATTATTTTACTGCTGATAAATATGTGATGAATACTTTCTTTAAATGTGGGAGAAATTTATAAATCTAAATCAAGACAACTTTTATTGCAGGCTGACATTGGTACAAGCAGAACGACTGCATGACCATGGAAACTCATAAGTTCGCTACATTTATACACTGAGCTACTGTGGACTGCATTTTAGCAACTTATTCCCAGATCATTCCAACGTTTCATTTAGTTTTGTTGAAACAGGGTGCCTGTGAGAAATGAGTTAGCACAGTGGTTACATCAATTACTCTCTTTAAATTCAACAGTCATGCACATCCAGATTGCTTAATTTCTCCCATACATCTGCATTTGCAGATCTTTCTTCTCTGAAGAGCTTTCAAAAGCTCAAGTTTTAATCAGAGGACTATTTTTGATCCTAATTTTCCAAGCTGCAGTAAAGCTGCCTTGTGACCTAATCTGATGGCAAATGTACCATTATTATACAGTGGTTCCAAGCAAGTTGTACAATAACTAGTAATAATGTTTCTTATTTTTAATCACTGATACACCAGGTGCCTAATGTCTAATTAGAGCTATCGATCTGCAGACATCGCTGTAACTCAGGTCAGCAAATGACCTGTTGAAACAAGCACTGATTGGTGTGAATACAATAGATTGCAGAGCAGTGTCTGCTCATCAGCCCCTTGGCCATAGCCCAGCACACCGAAGCTGTGAGCAAAGGCAGATCTGTCTTCTCTTACACCAAGCTCAGACTTTTGCTGCAGAAATGAGCTGGACAAAGGGACACGATATGGTTCTGAGGGCTGAAAATGCCACACAGCTACGGCCATCAGAAATATGAGGGCTGTAGTCATTTGGGTCAGGGGTTTGACTCAATTACAAAGAAAAGCAAAAACATCTTTTTTTTTTTTTATTTTTGCCACTGTTCTCAGCAAAATCAAAAAATCTCTGATTTCATGGGGAACAAAGCATTTTGATTTGCTTGAAGCCGATGTTTCACTTTGAATTTTTTTTCTTCTTACATACGTACAAGCATATATATACATCTGGATGTATGACATAGAAGGCTCATACTCAGGAAAAAAACCTGTTTTCAGCTGTTTAAACATGTCACCTTTCTGAAGAATTTTGCTTCCTGAAAAAAAAGTTCACAGGGTTTCCTCTGGTTTGGCTTAAGAGCTTTAAAGGTTGTGCTTCCAGACAGAAAATCTGGCTTACCCACAGCTTCCCCCCTCTGTTCCATATTTAACAGGTCGCTGTTGTGACCACAAGAAATACGGCAACTGCTGCTAAAACTTTAATCCCCCCCCAAAGTCGTAATCTTTATCTAGCAAATATAATAAGCTTTCTCAGTGACATACTGCAACAATGTTTAACAGGATTGCATAAGCAAAGTTATATTTAAATCCACTGAAAATGCAACCCAATTCTCCCGGAGTCTGCTCTGGTGATAATTAATGACAGATTTCATCAATATTCATGTATCAAATTTTTCATTCTTGTAGGATTGTGCCCCGCTAACACAAGGACAGCAGAGAAGAAATCACTCCTATTAAAGAAGCTGTTAGGCATCACAGATAACATACGAAGCATGGCCGTGCTGTTCTCTATCCTCTATTACTCCTCAATTTTATTCTGTAGAAGTTCTTTCAGCAGCTGCTTCCGGGCTGTAACCACAGCAAGAGCAGGATGTATTCTGCCACTGCTGTCAGACAAGCCAGAGGAGGACAGAAAAGGAAAAAAAAATTAATTTCAAAGTATTTTGCAAAGTAGTCCAAACACTTGGAGGTGGCAAGGTTTCTCTCCTCCTGCCCATCTGGCCACAGTGTGATTCTATAACAAAGCATCACTAAAACAACATATTTATCCTGAAAGATAAACAAATAAAAACATATTTAAACTGAAAGACCAGAGGTTTAGAGTAGATATTAGGAAGAAATTCTTCCCTGTGAGGGTGGTGAGGCACTGGAACTGGTTGCACAGAGAAAGTGTGACTGCCCCATCCCTGGAAGTGTTCAAGGTCTGGTTGGACGGGGCTCTGAGCTACCCAGTCCAGTGAGAGGAGTCCCTGTCCATGGCATAGGGGTTGGAACGAGATGATCTTTAAGTTCCCTTCCAACCCAGACCATTCTATGATTCTAGGAGTGTATTTCCTGAGGTGACTTCTGTCTCTCAGGAAGAATCATTTTGAAAGTAGTTCTTCCAGTTATTTGCCAGAAGCATTTGAAGAAAGAGTGAGACCAACCTGATGGTCATTTGAGCAATCTGCCTAATTTCATTTGCACACAGTGTGCACACCCCAAAACCACAAGTCTTCATGATCAAAGGAGGGCAATTTTCTGAGCAACTCAGAGCACCCACTCTCCGAAACAGGGAACACCAAATTATCTATCTTATTCTTAAACAAGAACAGTCAAGAGACGCCTTTTTACATCAATGTAATTGCAGTTTCCCAGGGCAACACAAGGATGACACCACAACCTGCCCCGGAGAGGCAGGCTTCAGGAATGTTGCCCCTAGCTCTCTGCACTTAACACAAACCTAAGAAAATCACAAGAAGCTGTATCCCCCAACCAGTTTCATGATCCAAATCTCACGACAAAACAAGTCCTGAGCCCAAATCTCTGCAGAATTTTGAGATCCTCCCAGCAATGGGGGAGGACAGGGAAGTGAAGAGGAAAGTGGAAGGAGGAAGGAAACAGCTGCTTCCTCTTCCCAACCAGTTCTGAAAGCTTTGCTCTCCCCATAACACTTATAGGAAAACAGGAGCTACTTTCTTTTCCTGTCCTGGAAAAAGATGGACAAAAAAATCTTACCCTTCTTTACTCTCACAATCCTTCTACCCTGTCCCTGTTAGATTTGCTGGAGAGCTGGAGCAGCATCTTTCACTGGGCTGCAGAGTCCTATGCAGGGACAACTTTCATTCCCAGCATTTATTTTTAATTCCCATTTGAAGCCCAGTGAGCTACTCTAGAGCGTAACAAAATATCCACTAAGATTTTCACAGAACCAAGCCTTTAATTTTAAAAATATTTATCTTGATCGCTGAAGATTTTCACTTTAAACTCTGACTGCGTGAGCAAATGATTTGACAGACCATACTTACATAAAAAAAATCAGAAACTGAAAGGAAATTCAGTAATACCAACCTCCCAAGCTACTACAGCCAGTAACTCAGGGGCTGGGAAGCTGGCCATGGAATTGCCTAATTTCATTAATATTTGGGAGGAGATAGAACCTTATTTCGATTCCCAGACTAGAGCAACAATTGGAGAGAAATTCTTAAAAACAAAGGCTCACGGGTACAAGGGGCAGCTGCCTGTCCCATCCCAACGTTATGTGCTGTGACAATTCTGCAGCGTCACTCCTTGGTTTTCAAGGTACTTTTACCAGTGTCAGTAAATCTGTTATTGTCAAAAACTGTTAAGTCAATCAAAGCCAGGTATTTTAATCAGACGCTGAACAGCTGGCTTCATACCCCAAAGCCAAGGCTGTGGGCAGCTGTCAGCCCCACAGCCACCACAACCCAAGCAAGCAGCTGTTGTTGGGATGAGTTTCAGCAAGAATTGGCAACGAGCTACTCGCAGGCACTGCTGCTGGCGTGACTGTAAAACACTGGTACGAAACCTGTACTCATGCAAACCAGCTAATTTTTGAAAAATATGGATTTGAACATCTCAATCCAGCAGGAGATGACACCCCATCCCACGACAGGTTAACAACCTGTTAGGGATTCAGCACACCCCAGAGCAGCTGGCTGGTTTTGTTGAGACAGGCAGTGGTGCCCCCAGGACAAATCCACCGAGGAAAGGCAATTTTGAAAGAGGAGGCAATTGCCTTGCTGAAAAAGAAAAGTAATAATAATTTTTTAAAAAGTCTGAAGTCCCTCCTGACTGAGTTCAGTATCATAAGTTTCTGGGAGAAGAGAACAAAGGAGGTCCACATACCCAGACCCCTACCACAAATACTACTGGAGTGGTAGAAGATGCAAGAACAAAGTTAAGCAGGCCAGAAGGATGTCTGGCTCCCTTTGCATTTCTCTACATTCCTCCTTTAAACTCAGGAACCACACTTCTGATCATCAGGGTGTGTTGGCTTGTTTTCCAGACAGTCCTGCTCCTGGGACATGCTTCGGTACTGAGCTGACCGAGCTGCCCCAGCCCAGCTGCACTGTATCCACATTTGCCTCAGAAACTGCATCTTCCCAGGACCAGCAGGACCACTGCTGATTCCCTGAAAGCAGGAGGCATGAGAGCCCTGTGATTCTCTATTACCTGTTTAAAAAACAAACACAAAGCTAAAGCGTATCAAAAATTCATGAATTTCTATGAATCCTTAAAGAGTCTTATTTTTGCCTTCTGGAATGTAGCTCTTTAGGGCTACCTCTTTTTAAATCTTCTTTTTGATCTTGAAAGTTAGGAACTTTGTCAAAAAAGACAGAATACAAGGAGATTAGACTGAGCATCTCCACCTCATCCCAACAGCCCCTGAACCTTAAAAAGCCTCTATCATATATTGCAAGACTTTGAAGCTGGCGATACTGGAATAGTTTCCTCAGTAACAAAGATGTAGAGGAGATCACGTGATTCAGAAGGGTTGCTAGTGCTTCCAACCGTCATGAAAACACATACTAAAAATCTTTAAAAATGCTGTGCCGTGGCTCACAGTGATCTGTTGTTTGCTCTTCTATTTCCCCGAGCCAGAAGTGTGATGTGCATGCATATGCCACCTTTCAAATATGATTACTGAGTTCTGCTGAAGGCACTTGCATATGCAGAAACAAAAGAAAATATGTTTGAGTCCACGAAGACAGATAAAATGGATCTGGCCCTCCCACTCCATTCAATCAAAAAAAGCCATGTATTTCTGAAAGCTGAAAAACATGGGGTAATACAAGAGCAGAAGCAGACCTGTGTGCTAGCTTATACCAGCAGCTATTTCAGGTTGAGGTGATACTTTGGGTTGTGAAATAAAATCTTGGAATTATGAGCATATTTGCTTCAGCCAGCCTCTGCTTTGGGGCCAGTAACCCCTTTAATTGCCTCAAATCACCTCGAGGCACCTCCAGGCAGAAAAACCTTTGCTCTATAAGCAGCATCAGGTGGACAACAAAAAAACTTAACCAGAAAACCAGATGGTGAAAATTTTGACAGTATCTCATCATGCCTCCTTAGAAGATAAAGTATATGAAGGAGAAAAGCATGAAATGCCTTGGAAAAAAATCTCATTTTTGCCACTACTTTGGATAAAAATAATTTTTTGTCACAGACTTCACTGATTTTGTGTCCAGTACTCTCCGAGGTAACATGCATCTTTCAGTATTAGAAGAACTAAATGCACACATTCCTTTACAAAAACATCTCAAAGGCGACCACTGAAAGCACATTCTCTCTAAGATTTTAAAATATACCAGACTAATAGATGCACAAATGTCACTTATACCAATAAATTGAACTGATCATGTGAAAATTCACGCGCTTTAGCAATCTTAACAAAGGTACTAACTGCATGACTAACGATGCACTTCTGCAGAAACCTCAGCTGATGGGGCTCATGCTCAAATGAAACTACAAAACTGCTCGTTTTGACTGTGTTAGGAAACGTCCTTATGAGCCAAAGGCAGCAAGCTACCTGGGAAAGTAAGGCTGAACATATCTGCAAGTGTTTGCAGGATCAGGCTTTATTTTTATTTTATTTAGAAATACTTCTTTCAAACTAATCGCCTCTTTCAAGAGATGCCACTAAATATAAAGCAACTTTTTAACAGCCTTGGGGGGGTGTGCAACCACACAAAAATCTATCTTTTAAAAAGGATCAAGGCATATTTAGATGCTACAGACATGAAATGCAGACTGAAACTCCAATACAATCATATGAAATGGATAACTTCATAATATCACACATCTTAGGTCATCTGACTCCTGTGTCTGTCTGCATATTCAGCATCACAGCCCCAAGCTGAAAAAACACAGACAGAAAAGAAAGAGATTTTTGTTTCCTGGTAAAGCTTCTTGCATTAAAGAACTGAAAGCAGGGCAAAGGCCCATTCAAAAATGTGTCACAAAACACTTCACCGCAGACCTGAGAGCTCTGTTGTGAGAGGAGAGAGAAAAAAAAAAAAGGGTTTTGAACAACAATATTGACTAATGGGATTATGTATACACAAGTTTCCCATTCACAATACCCTCCCAGGGAGATGAGTGCAAGCTCAATTTTACCTGCACCAATAACAGCTACATAATTTTATGACAGATATTAAGCTAACAGGGTATAGACCACAAAGCTGCTACCAAAACCACTTAATCTTCCAGGCAGGATATCAGACAGGCAATTAAAGAAGCAATCATCCTCCCCCAAAAAATACAATTTATCCTCTGTAAATGTATCTGTAAATTTACATCTGTAAATCTCTCACTTTTGGCTTTAAGTAGGAGCTCATGAAGCCTACACTTTTGTAGCATATTTTTGGTAACTTAGGGCTTTCAAATTATATATAATGTAGTACCTGGGTAAGTAACACACAGAAAACAGTATCTTGATGACATTATAACAACACAAGAATATATGAACACTAACAACAATGAAGACAAATTGTTTAGCATCCTTTAGAACTTGCTTGCATACAAAAGAATTTCTGTATTCATATTACACAGAAGGAGTATAGAGAAAGAGGTCCTAGGACTGAGTATTTCTCCTTCCTAATTCCCTCCCCTTTCTTTTAATATATGAACTTTGCACCTAACCACAACAAGTAAACATGCTTTGAAGCTTTTTAAGGAAAAAAGAAAAAAAAAAAAAGAAAACCAGATTTGGGAGTAAATCTAGATAGGAAAAACTGTGTTTTAGCAAACGGAAAAACTTATTCCTGCACCTCATAAAGAATAAATACAGCTATGAATACAGAATAAACATCCTTGATTGTAATAATAAGGAAAATATAATGTAGACACACAGCTATTGTTGGAAGTAAAGCACATCCAAAGCCTTCACAGTGCCAGCTCCAGCCACCCTGCCACGCTCCAAGAGGCCCTGCACAGCCTCACAGACTGCAAGGACAGTATCAGCAAGCAAAGGGATGGTCAGATAACCCACGTGCCTGTGGTGTAGTTTTCCATGTCAAGAAGGTGTCAGGAGGCAGCAGCAGTTGGGAGAGGAGCTGACCAGGGATTTGCAGTCAATGCTGAGGTTCTCCCACAATCACGGGACAGTGAGTAGCACTCCCATCAGTGCTAATTTGGATGCTCAATCCTGACAGCAGGAAACTATCTCTACAAATTCAACAAGTAAAATGCAAGATGAAAGTGCTAAAATAGCAGCATTCAGTTACCAGAGTGACAATGAGAACGGTGACTATTTCCTCCCTTGGGCAGGATCTGCTAACTGCTATTTGGAAAACAGCAGATTTAGATGTCTTTATTTTTCCTTTAGAAGCAGCAGGACCTTAAGAATCCGTCCAGCGAAGGAACCAAAAATGCACTTCTGTTGCTGTCTCTCCGAGTGCCCAGGCACCCGCAGCATTTTCCCTCCTCCCTGCAAGTCTCTGCAAAGGAAGCAGGCTGAACAAAGTGCCGCTATATGAGGGCCATGGCCCCCACAGCAGCAGATGAAAACCAGATTATACAAAACTTGTACTGTTTTGCTTCTGTCATCCTTTGCCTCCTCAGAGCTGAACAATAATGAGCTTGTCTAACATGGAAGAAAGAGGGGAATGGCTTTGTGCTTGGATGGATGGGTCAGAGCAGATAGATGCATCACTATGCATCAATATGCTCGCCCAAAGCTGTCTGCATTGGGCTGGGAAATGGAAGAAGCACAAAGGTGAGAAGCTGCAGACAATGGGGCCAGAGGAAGAACACAACCCTCCTCCTCCGTGCAAAACTTTGGTGTGGTTCCCTCTGGCAAATCTCAGGAAGGATTCAACTTGAAAGCTCATTTGGTAGTTAGTTACATACAAGTCACAGACAAAAGTTTGCCTTATTGCTTCCCCTGAAAGTGAAATCAGCTATACTTTGTATAAAAGAGGAGCTTTTTTCTTTCTTTTGATTAAACAAATGAACTCTCCTCCCCAGACCACACAAACAGAAACCACTACTTCCTCAGTCACTACATGTTCGTGTCTAAAACCAGCCCAGGACAAGGGTAAAACCATGATGGGTATGACATTACACCTCTATGTTGACCAAGATCACAAACTGCCATCAACATGTGACACATAATTTTGAAATTTTGGTTTTCCTGTTTTACCTTTTCCACTAAACAGACAGGAAAGATGTCTGTTAATGTGAATAACTGAATAATAATAATAATAATAAATAAAAAAATCCATTTTTGCAGAATTTACCACATTACAAAATGAAAATTTAGAAAGGCCACAACTCACCAGTAGAAAGAAAACAGATCCCAATGCTCTGATTCAACAACTAATAAAAATGTTTTTCCTACAAAATCTTTTCAAAGCCCCTAGTAGAAAGAAGGAAGTCAGTAATTTCCAATGGAAATGACTACAGGAAAGGCATCTGAATTCATAGGGTCAAACAAAACGTGTACTAATCCAAGTGTGAAGGAAGGCTGTGAGATATTTGAGTTAGCTCACGATGAATTCCCTGAAGGGGCATTCCCTGGAGCTTTTTGAAAGATGTGTAGATGTGGTGCTTAGGGACACAGGTTAGGAGTGGACTTGGCAGTGCTGGGTTAACAGTTGGACTTGATGATCTTAGAGGTCTCGTCCAACCTAAATGACGCTATACTTCTGTGAATCCCTTTATTCCGGAGCAGGGAAGCGAGACTCTGCGGACATAACTCCACTGTGTTTGACGTTGGCTCAAAAGCATGCTTTTGAAGCAAGTCTCCTGACCATGTCTGCTTACAACACGTTGCTCTCTCCAGCATGGAGCAGCCCTGGAGCAGGAAGGCTTCCCCTCCAACAGCAGAAAACCCGGTGACACGCTGTAGGAGCACAGCACCTGTCTTCCAACTACTGCTGAGTGTTCAGTCCACAGGCCCAGGTGAAAGCTGGTCGGAAGGAATGACCCAGTAATTGAACCAAAGGTGTGCTGTTAACTTCAGCAAAAGCAGAACCACAATTGCAGTCCACACCACCACCACCTGCTCCCCAGAAAAATGCCAGGGAGGATAAGTATACAAATGGAAGCAGGTCTGGACAGCGAGGTAAGCAAAATCTGTGAAAACTCACAAAGAAAAAGCAAATGCTGTCTTTTCAAAGTGAGACTTTCAAAGAAGCTCAGAGAGTTCATCAAAATTCATGCTTCAGAGGCTCCTTCGAAAATCCCAGCTTGAACTGCTCTGCCGCTCCACTCTCTTCTGCTGCAATTAACACAAGACAAACACCTAATTCAGAACAAACACCGTGGAAGTGAAGTCAAGTTTTCATTACCATAACTCCACATCTTGGAAAAGTGGATAAAAGGGTCAAGAGCCTCTCAAAAATTGTGTTTCTTCTATTATATGTAAATCACACATACACAAAAAAACCCCACCTCAGACAAGACCATGTTGAAATACTCCTGGGGATTCATAGAAAACAGAGAGCTGCAACAACTGCAAGGTAGCTGCCAGTTACACAAAAGACAGTGCCACCCTCAGCTCTTGATATCACATTCATTTATCCAGTAAGATATTCAGATACGCAATCACTTGACAGGTTAGAAATATTACCTCTGCACTTAAAATAGAAAAGACAGGTCTTATCCTGTTCTCATTTGTACCTGAGCAACCCTACAATTAATTCAGAGCCCGTTTGTTTTCAGATGCCTCTGATCTTTGCAAACACGCAGTAGCTCACGAGGGCTTTTTCAGGGTTTTTCACGTCTGCCTCTTTGCTCAGCCCCCACCCCACCCCCATCCTCCTCAACGGAGTGAATTCCAGTCACAACCCACACCCTTCTTCAGTGCCCTAATGCACAAAACAGGTCGTGGGTTTGGTGCTTGGGTCCTAAGGGATATGGAGGAGTAATGACATTTTATACAGCACTGAGAACAGCATCAGTACTGCACTGTAAAAAAAATCCTCACTCCTGCTGCAAGGCTACATCTTCAGGAGAAGGAAGCCCGCAAGCTCACAAACATATCGTGAGAAAATACACATTTCCATTCACATTATCCATTCAATCTTCCCACAGAGCACAAGGATAGCAACAGAAAACACTGCCCTGAAAGTGTTTTTTTTTGAAAAAACCCCACCTACTTAAGGGTGCTGGCAAATTCATACAATGTGCACTTCTTATTTTTAAATGCATTTGCTCAGACTCTGCTCCCTGTTACACTCTAGCGCTACCTTTGACTTGAATAGCCCTACATCAATAAGCAAAACTAATTAACAGACAAGAAACCAATATTTATAATAATTTCTTTAAAACAAACAGAAGCAAAAAACCTTGTACAATGAAGTCTGTTCCTTAAAACAAATGTGCACAGATACTTGCTATATGCAAGGCTGCTCTCGAGTTCTGCAGTACCTGGAGTGCCTTCTAAAATAGAAGAGCATTCTATCTTGAGGCGAGTCATGCACGCAAAAAATACGAATTTTTCAAATGAATCTCAAAGGTCACGACTGAGGTACCTGACAGTGGCACTTTGTGTTCTGCTGTAAATAATTCTGCCTATTTAAGCAACCACTTCTGAGCTGCAACTTCTTCTGAATTAGGCTGTGCTAAAAGATGGGATTTTACAAAGCAGTGAACACCACCAATTAAAAATCATACCCAGTTTTGCTTTAAGGAAACAGCCTCATAAGATCAAGGAGGTTCCCAAGGTACACAACGGGTTGAAGACAGGAGGTTATGTGAACTCCATTTTCAAAAACACAAACACAACCCTTTGTGCTTTACAGACCAAGCCTCCAAGAGCATTAATAGCAGACAGAGAGCTTTCCACACCTTTTTACATAACATGAAGCAGCACCTGCGCGACTCACCTACCTCAGCAATTAAACTGTACTTTGCACTATAGTATCTGAAAGCTGTTTTTCCTCTCTTCCTATTACCCCAAAAAAATCTCCATGTCCTGCATTAGGAAATAATATAATTCATTTAAGTAAATTCAGAGAACTACGAAGTTTGCATGTAACTACCCGGCCTGTTCAACTGCACCCAAACCCCAGGTATCAAGATGGGAGTCTCCATTTTCAGGTGGCTATCTGCCACCTAACGAGGACTACACTCCCTGTTGTGTGCACCCACCACACCCCATGGACACGTGGGCAATCCTTCTGTCATCTTGCATTTGTCTGGGTGTAGCTGATTGCAACCTTGACTGAAAAACGAGGAAATAAATCTCCTTTCCTGTTGGATCTGCAGGTAGTAACAGAAGTGCAGAAGCAACAGGAAAATAAAAGTTTTGTCTATGACTGAAAAAACACAAGGAATAAAGTTGGTGAGTTAAAAAAAAAAAAAAAGTAAGTTATTTTCAAGACACATTTCAGACCACAGCTGACATCTAGCTTCTGCTTTATGCTACATCCTTCAGACAGGCTGAGTACTGTGGGGTGGGAAGTGCAGGTTCACAGCACATGCCAGTGTGAACAAGGAATAATAACAGCTTCTTGAACTGTAGGTATGGACTGCATTTGTGTACACACAAAAGCATGTATGTGATCCAAGCAGGCCTGAAGGCAAAGACGAATATGATATTCATCTCCTGGCTCCTCCTTCTCCATCTCTACACGTGATGGGGGTACTGGATGAAACCAGACATTCCTCCAGGTGACAAAACAGTCCTCCCTGACTGCCAAAGGCATCCTAACTCCTTGGGGCAGTGAGACTCTGCTGTCCCCTCCTCCAGCATCATGAACCCAAGAAGCTTCAAACTCAGCAGGCCTCCTTCTGAAGTAGACTGGCAAAGCTGTGCTGCTTGCATCCTTCAAAGGGCACACCACCTGGCTGGGGATATAATCCACTTCTCTGCTAGCAGCTGCAGTGGGCAACAGGCTGCCCCAGTGCTGTGAATTATCTCCATAAAAAGCAACAGTTTACTGCAAGCAGGCTGTAAACCAAACAGCCCTACTGAGTTCTCAGCATACTGCCCAAAGCCCAGAGAATTGGAAAATCAGACTCAAGAGCTTCATCCCTGTTTGTTTCATGCAGCTAAGTTCCAGCTACATGATGTGTTTGAAAGAAACAAGTCATCTTGCAGAAAGAAGTCATCATCGTGTCCCCTGACAGATTTTTCCTTTTACACAAAATCAGGGGATTTTTTTTTTCAAATATGTGGGAAAGTTTATGCCTCTTTTAAACGCCTTTACCCATAAACTAATGTGCCTATGTCTGATTTGCCTTGACAGCATGTGGATTTGAAAACGTAATCATATTTACCTTGGTAATGTGATTATCTCTAGGAACACCAAAATGCAATCCATTGTTGACTGAAAAATCATGATAAACTTATCCAGCTTTCTACTTTTTAATCCCACCAATACTATACAGTAAAATCCCTGATATTGCAAAAAATTACTTATTAGCATAACATTATTCACTGGTGCTTGATTTGACTGGGTAATTTTAAACGTATGTAAATATACAGTTCACGCTTTGCAGAATCCTGTGTAAGAGAGGACATATCTTCCTCTGCCATCCAAGGCAAACAAGGTAAAACACATTTCAGTTGTGGTGAGTGAATCTTTCCTCAAACCTCAATATAAAATTTTTAGCCTGATCTATAACAATATAGGGAAACACAACTGTTTGCTAAGAAGATGTATTTGTCATTTATATTCATATATGAAGGGAAAGGCTATTTTTTAAAAAAAGACTTCTTCTAAGAAAGAAGATAGCCTCTGCTTCACTTTTCATTCTTATCTCAATTTTCCATCATAGAAAACCTTCCTTAGGCAAACACTCTGAAATGTAGCTTCTAAGAGCAGCGTTGGCTTTGAAACACATAATGAGAACAGAAAAGATATTTAGCATTGATGACAGGAAAGCAGTTGCTATGAGCACAACACAGTAGCCCCTGTAAAGGAACATTACTCTTCCTTAAATATGTACCCCTCTAAATCTGCATACTGCAGCCTAAAAAGCAAATGCTGAGAGTCCTAAAAGTTTCCCACTGGCACATCATGTTTTCTCCAACCACCACTGAAATTTTCTTCTCCTAAATGGTCCGTTGAGCTCTCTACCCTACCCTTACAGCAAATAAAACTTCTGCTAAGCCCGTCTTATGATAACAAATACCATTCCTTAGATTTCTCAGCATGCTACTTGCAAACGACAGGCCAGCAAACAGATACTCTCCATATGCCAAATTATGTCATTTCCATTTTCTAGAACGAACACTTCTCACAGCAAACTGGCAAGGGTTTTTTTTCAGTTGGGTTATGAAAGAGCCAGCTCTGTGTCTTGCTGCACCTGCTGTGTTGCTAAGCCTGGTATCTGGTGGCAGCCCCGCGGTTGTCCATAGCAATTCTGGGTCCAGAAAAGAGAGTTTGTCACTTGTACATCCTCAAATGTTCTGGAGTGAATTCTGTAGATATTTTCATGTAGATTTCTGTAGACACCAGCTTTTCCTATTTGCAAATAGAATTTGATTTCCCACACTTCTCATGGGACAAGCTGGTGCCTACAGCGTATTGATGTCCCAACATACAAAGCTAAACTTCTGCATTTTTAGGTTAAATTACGAAGATGAGTCTTTATGTCCATGTAGTGGAAAACTTGTCTGAGAGACTACAAGCAACTGAAAACAGAAGGAGAAATTTAAAAAAAAAAAAAAAAAGATTTGGCCTTGCTTCTCATCTTGACTTTCCATCATACTCACTGCTCTATGGAGCTTCTGGACAGCCCACCTGGTATTGTATCTACTTCTTTGAAATGAGGAAGCCACAGAACTACTAGAGGGCTGTGTTTTTTCTTTCCTTTCAGGGAGCACACTTGGGAAACTCATATTTGTGTTTTAGGTGTTTTGAACTGTTCCAAGCCAAGCTCTATTCTCTGCCAGAAGAGTTCTTGAAGTCATAATAATTACAGATTAAAGCATACTTCCTCTATCCAAAAGCTGTCATCAAACTATGATCTGTCATTATCCTATCTGTCTCCCATCAGACTATGTTTTTGTGATGGTCTGTAGGGCTGGTGACTCACATGGTTGCTACCAATTTTCAGCAGTTCAAGGTGCTTGCAACACTATTATCATGGAGAGGAAAGCTGTCTAGCAGACTCCTAAGGAAAAGGGCCAGCCTGGCTGCCTGCACAGGAGCTTTGCTGGGAAAGAAAAGAGTGAAGAGAAAGATCAAGTAATGGAAATGCACCAGCCACATAAGCAAACCTTCCAAAGTGTCTCGCTCCTTCCGCTCTCCCGACAGTAACTAGGGCTCACAGCACATCAGCCAAGCACCTGCATGCTGTAACCACGGGACTTCCACAGCAGGTTGGACCTAACAAGCTTTGAATTGGTGGCCAGTAAATGCTGCCAACACAAACAGGGCCTTTCATGTGTTACCAGCTCAGGTTTTCTCTCGGGGGTTAATGTGCACTCCCTCAGGCAGACCCCTCTCCCCTATCTGGCTCCTATGTTGTCTCACTCTGAAACCTGCAAAGTCCTGAGGCTTTGGCAGACACAGCTCCCTCGTAGGATCTGTCCCTCTGCGAAGGTGTGTAATTAATTCCCTAGTACTCAGGAACACTGTGTTCTGTCCCACTGTTCTACTCTTCAGAATTGACAGCAAGGGGTTTTTTCCTTGTTTGATGAATATTACCTTTTTATGTGACAGAGATGCTTGCTAAATAATATAATAAGAGTCTAAAATACGCCAGAGCAAATTTCTAGGGGATTTGTTTTTAAAAGGTCTGAGTAGTAAGGGAGCAAGGCTGATGCATCTATGCTGTTCATCATACTCCAGTGACTTTTGAACCACTGGTCAACATCCACTAATATCTGGAAGATGACCCCATTTCCACAATTTTCGAAGGAAACAACAGAGGGAGGCACAAGCCTGTGCCCTGAACAAGCAGAAAGGCTGGCAGAGACCGATGGTGGTGGATACCAGTCCATGCAGTGTGGGGCTGGCCATGCTCAGCATGCACACAGCTCAGCAAAGCCACTAGTAGTCAGAGGCTGCTCCTGCACAGCTCTAAGTGACCATGAAGACCCAGCCTCTCAGTGTGCTCATGCTAAAGGATGTGGGTGTGCTCAGTGTCCCTTAAGGGGCTCATGGAGGAGCTTGTATGCTGTGTGCTACTACTGAAACAGCCCTTATTACCTTATTACCTGAGCCTGTTGAACATTCCCCCTTCAGGCTGGCACAGGATGGTCATTTAGCCTCCTGAAGTGACAGCTGAACTCAATAAGCATCCCCCGCTTTAGAGGCAGCAGCTATCAGCGGTATACAGGGTCACACAGGCAGCCCCTGGTGGTCTAGTGGTAAAGGCGTGGCGCTATCACCGCCGAGACCCGGGTTCGATTCCCGGTCAGGGCCACTCCCGGGCAGGTGGGGCTCGTTAGCCCTTAAAGGCAACCCACCTACGTCCTAAGGACCTCGCTGCCACCGTCCAAGCTCGCTTGGCCCCGGCAGATGAACCTTAGGATTAAAGGGTGGGCTCAGTTCCGCGCACACTGTGTCTCACCTAAAAAATCCAATGCGCAGGCTGGAAGGTGTAAAGACCTTCCCCGGATCTTCGCTTGCGAAGACTGGCCATTATTACAGGGTCACACACCTATGAAAAGACTTAGTTCAGCATGTGCACTTCCCATTCACTTCTCAGACCATTAAATCACTGTTTTCATGCTATGCTTGTATACATCACTCTGAAATCCAGGCTGCCTGAAGGGCTTTAGGTTCAGTGAATGGAGAGTGTCCATCACACACAAAAGATCCGGTGTGCTTCCAGCAGCTCACAAGCCAACTCCTGATGCTGGGATGACCCCATGGCAAGGACAGTGCCCCCAGCTCTTTGTTCTGCTCCCCTTTCAGGACTCTGCCTGTACGACACTTGTTTCTGAGAGACTTTTCTTTTGTCTCTGGTATGTTCATTTTGGAGGCATCTTCTGTGGTGGGCTGAGACTGTACTGCCTGCCTGCCCAAGGCCACAGAGAATAGGGTTTTGATTTCTCAGCCCTCCACCACAAATCCTAAATGGTGGGATTCAACTCCTGAAGGTTTCCTCCAGCACTAACAACTCAAGGAACTTTTCAAGCCCTACAAAAACCAGGCAAGTGAACTATTCCAGCACCCGCCTCCATTACATATTTCCAGAATATAAATACTGAGGTCATATGCACCTCTGTATTTTCCAATAGGTAGAAACTGAATCTTCACAAGCTTTACTACTAATAAAATTATTTAGAATTACTCAGGAAATGAGAATTATTGTAGGTCAATAAATTCGGAAGAAAAATCCATTTGGCCCTGATAACTTCAATGTCCTTTTGAGTGGACCTCTCCCCAGCAATTACTCAGCAGATATTCTCTCCTTCCCTCCCAGCAACCACTGCTCCCAGAAGGAATTCTCCTGCCCATTTGCATTCAAACCTAATACAGTGACACAGACAATGAACTGTAAGCAATGTTTAGACTCCAAATCCAATCACCAATTTGCTTCCTTAGCAAAACAGAAAAAAAAAAAAAAAAAGAAAACCACAACAAAAAAACAAAACCAGAAAACCAAAACAAACAACCCCCAAAAAAGAATGCGCTTGTTTCTAACCACCTGGCCTGCTGGAAAAGGAAACTTCACATACAGAAACAGCAGTACTTTCCCCAAAGAAAACTATGGCAACAAGAATTCTAGGCATACACAAAAACAACTACCTGGGACCATCACACCAGAGGATGTGAAATGATTTTAAACCAGTGTTGCTGAAACTTCGCCTCACAGAGCTACTCGTTAATTTAAGATGAAGCTATGAAAATTAATTATAATTTGACATGAAAGAAACCCCGGCAGAACCTGGCCCTAGTTTCTAGTAACCTTGTGTCCTCATCCACTCATTCACCACAAACTGAAACAAACTCCTTCTGCATGAGACAGGAGCCTTTGGCACCAACAAGCTGACTTCTGAACAAACCTTTTTTTTTTTTTTGTCATTTACATATAATTACACACTAGCCTCTGAGCAGCTAGAAGCTCCATGTTCTTTTTTTGTATGGTTTGTTTCTTGTGAACACACATAGAGCACAAACCCAAACCACATTAATGATAACCTTGTTAAATATAAACTAGTATGCAATTATACAAACTGCTAACACAAACAAAAAAGCCAGGAAACTCTGATTATATGTTCACAATGGTTTCTGAAAACTAAAGAAAAATAACAACATAAGACAGCCTGTCTTGCCTGATACTGTAACAGAAAAATATTTCACATTGTAACCTACCTGTCTCAACATAGAGGACTAATCTGTCAAACCACACATGCAATTTCAAACTCACTGCAAGAAGAGCAGAAGGCTGTGAGGAAAGGCAGCAGGTGCACACACAAACTACCAAACCCAAATCTCTGATTTTTTTCTCCGCATCGTCCTTCAGGTGAGCTGATGCCTGTCTCTGGGCAGTTGCTATGACTTCCACCCTGTTGCCCTGAGGAGGGCTGGCAGTGTGCTGAGGATCTGGCTCCTTCCTCTCCGTTAAGAGAGCAGTAGCAGGTCTGCTCGAACCCTCTGTTCTTGGGCTTGCACCAGCCCGGTGCATGCCTGTGATTTATCTTCTGTGCAGCCAAGAGCAAACCCAGCAATTGGAGCCTCTACCACATCTTTTCATTAAGATGATGAGTAGCTAAACGCTCCGTACAACCTCCATGGTCTGCAGCTGTCCATCCTGATATTTAAAAATATATAGCTTTTCCAGAACAGAAAGAAATCTATTGAAGGCAGGCCAAAGTCTGCCCTGGGCTGCACACGTGCAGGGTCACAACAGCCAGTAAAGGCAAGGACATTAGCCAGAGCCCTCCTGCACCAGTGTTAGCTGTAAGCAACTGCTACAGTGGAGAGCCTCACACTTGGCAGTGGAGTAATGCAAGGTCTCCGCCACAGCTAAATCTAGCTCTCAAGAAAACCAAAGAGCATGAGAAAATGAGCACTTTCCTTATATCCTACATCACAATAAAACATACAGCACAAACAACGGCCCCTATAGGGGAGTGGCGGAGCATCCTGACAAGGTTTCCTTAGGTGATTTCCCTTGGCGTGGACTTGGGTTATCCACTCAATCTGTTTGCATGTTAGCAGCACAGCTGAACTTGTAAGATGTTGAACTTCTAGGCTGTACACGTGAACAGTAATTACCTTCCCCTCTTAAACTCCAAACTGTTCTCATGTAACAGAAAAGAAAAAAAAAAAAAAGCTACCAGTTGTGGAAGAAAACATTCAGAGTGGCAAACAGGGGCAAGGGAAAATAATTACTTGATTGCTCCTAGAGCTGAGGCCAGGATCAAAGCTTGCAAGCAAGAAAAACCCAAGAGGATCCATGGGAATCTAGAAAGGTAACCTTCAGGAATCCTGCATCAATAATAAACTCACTAACTAGAAGGCCAGGCAGAATACAGCCTCTTGAACACTAAGAGGGTACTGCCATGTGCAGTATCACCAAGAAGGAAAAAGTTCAAGAGTAGAAAATCAATCCCCAAATCATGGTCTCTGGGTCACTTAAGGCTGAGGGCAGAACCATGTCAGACCAAAATGCATGAGCATGTGTGTGTCATACTGCTGTGCTGTTGATCCACAACACAACTAGAGGGTTGTCACTGCAGAAAATGTTTTGAGAGACACATGACTGGGAGAAGAAGGGTGGTAGCCCACCAGCAGGCATTTTACTTGGCAATGTGAAGCTCCCTAGCACGGCACCTGAAAAGCCACCAGTATAATCCAGATGGAAGGGGCAAAACTCAAACAACAGTGGGGCATGCAGCAAAGACAACTTTCTCCTGGAATACCTCCAATTTCTCCAACCTGGTTAGTTTTGAGAGGGACTTTTCTACAGCGATCTATGCTCAATTACCCTTATAAACCCTTGCAATAACATGTGACTCAAAGTTTACCTATTTGTCCAAGGGAGGAACAAGAAGGGAGTGTGGCAAATGGGGAATGTGGGAGTGGCAGCCGATGTGGGCTTAGGGAACACAGTCATTTCCTCCAGCTTCTTCTCTGCTTCTTCCCTCCCCTCCCGTCTTTGATATCTGAGTATGTTATTGAGGAAGTGAAGGAAGGTGATTTTGTACCCGTGGAGCAATTAATCCTCATGCATTTGCACATTTTTACATGATTGTACCTTCTTAGCCAAAAATCTCATCTTTTCAAGCCGGTGAGGTTTTAATTCTTGGGAATTAAATGGCAAAAGAGTACCCAGCGGCAGTAAACAGCCCAGAGGAATATGAAGTGCTTGTAGATAAAGAGCTTATTTGGGGTGGTAGCGAGACGCTGCTTAAACCATGCGCTCGCACCGTAATCCGCGGATGTCGATGCAAAGATTTCCTTTCCCCGTGTGGGCTACAGACCTGAATACGGCGCAGTTGGCTCGGGGCTGCTTCCCAGCCTGCTGCCTATAAGACAGGTAGCACGGCGGGCTGAATCCGCCACCAGCCATGCGAACAGGGTGACAACCTCTCCGCACCTTGGGCTGGGCTGCAGCGGGGCACGGTGGCTGTGCAGCCTCATGCCCGCACTGCTGAGCAAGAGAGAAACTTTCAGCCACTTGCGCCCAGGCGGGAACGATTGACTGACTGGCTGGTGCGACCCGAGAGGCTCGGGCACCTCCGCCGACCCGCCCCTGCACCCTCGCAGATCCCTGCCCCTGCTCCCCCAGCCCCGCGGAGCGAGGCTCCCGCACGGCGGCTATCGGGCCTCCCTCCCCACCGCTTCCCCCGGCGGCCGTGCAAGTCCTTTCCGAGCGGCGAGCCCATCGCCATCCCGCGCATCCCTCATCCCGCGCATCCCTCATCCCCGCATCCCGCGCATCTCTCATCGCCGCGGCGCAGCTTACCGGGATCGCTGCAGCTCGAAGGCGGCGGCGGAGCCGGGCTGCCCCAGCTCTCCGCTGCCGCCGGCGATGCCCTGCGGGCTGGTGCGGCCGAAGGGCGCCGGCAGCACCCCCGCCGTGAAGGAGTTGAGGCGGCCACGGCTGCCTGCCGCCGCGGCTCCCAGGAAGGCGGCGGGCGGCACCTGCACAGCGGCGAAGGCGTCCTCCTCCTCCTCCTCGTCTTCTTCCTCCTCCGGGGGCTCTGCGGGCGCCGCCGGGGGGCTGCCCAGCCGCGGCGGCGGCGGAAGCAGCGGCGCCTGGCGGGGCCGGGCGGCGGGGCCGTCGTTGCCCGGCGGCGGGGGCCGCCCGTCGAGGGAGATGCTGGTGAGGAAGGAGAGCGCGGCCTGCCTGCGCCGGGGGTCGCTGCGCGCCGGCGGCGGCGGCTGCGGCGGCGGCTGCGGCGCTTTCCTGGGGCAGGGCTCCGCCGGCGGCAGGGGCCCGGCGGCGGGACTGCCGGGGCTGGCGGCGGTGGCGGCCGCCGCCATTGTCGGCCGGCTCCCCCTCCCCTCGGCGCTGGCCGGGCGCTGCCTCTCGCTGCCGGCCCGTCAGGCGGGCGGGCGGCGGGGCAGGGGCGCCGCGGTGCCGGCGAGGTGCATGGGGGTGTCGGGGGGTGCGCTCCGCCCGGCCGCGCCGCGCTGCCCCGGGCCCCCGCCGCCCGCCCGCTCCGTATTTATAGGTGCAGCAGCCGCACCGCCGAGCGCCCTGTGCAATAACACGGCAATCACGTGTGGGAAACGGGGCGCTGGAGGAAAACAA
The DNA here is from genome assembly GCF_022539395.1 of Myiozetetes cayanensis. Classification (NCBI taxonomy): domain Eukaryota; kingdom Metazoa; phylum Chordata; class Aves; order Passeriformes; family Tyrannidae; genus Myiozetetes; species Myiozetetes cayanensis. The sequence continues at coordinate 46,078,789 of NW_026086604.1, forward strand.
AAGCCCGGCCAGCAGCCCGGAGGAGGAGGAGGAGGAGGAGGAGGGAGAAGGGTGGGTCTCGGCGAGCTCCCTCCTTTCAACCTCTCTCTCTCTTTTTTTTTTTTTTTTTTTTTTTTTTTTTAAATTCCCTTTCACCCCCTTCCCTCCTCCTCCTCCTTTTTCCCTTCCTGGATGCGTGGGGGCGGGCGGGAGCGGAGGAAGGTGGAGTCTGTGCCCGTAGTACACGGCACATGGCTCTCGGAGCGCCGTACCGGCCGCACCGGACCCGGGGCTGCGGCTCGGCCCGACCCACCCGCGGCACCGGGAGCGGCACCGGGACGCAGCCGTGCCGTGCCAAGCGGTCCGGGCGCTGCCTGCTGGTTTTCCCGGGTGGGGGCTGGTGTCCGGGGCAGGCGCTGGTGGTAGGTGCCCGGTGGGCAGGGAGGAGAGGCGGGAATATGGGAAGCTCTTGGCTGCCGACGGCGCGTCCCACGGTGCAGCAAGCCTGGGCTGCCCCTGCTGCCCCTGCTGCCCCTGCTGCAGTCTGAGGCGTGCGAGTGCCTCTGTGTATGCAAGTTACATCTCACAGCTTCCCTAAGCCATTAAAGCACCCCCCTTCCCCACCTTTCCCTCAGCCCCTTCCTCAACTCTTCCCTCTCCCCTACACCAGAGAAAGCACAGGTATTTATTTTGCCCTCTACTATATAGCCCAAGCCCCAAATCTCTGCATTCCCTGTCGTCCCCGAAGTGATGGCAGTTGTGCAGCTGACTGCAGGTCTGCACGCTGCCTCCTTCTGCAGCTGCTGCTTAGGGAAGGTGAGTGACCAGTCTCACCTCAGCAAAACGCTTCTCCATTTCTTCATTACTTTATTTTGATCAACTCAACCGTGCTAGGAGTGTGTTTGTCCTGTGATGATAAATTCATCAACGGCTTATGTAAGGGTTGGATAACAGATACATACAAACAGCAGAACATATGGTTGTTGCAAGATAACAGCACGCACTTTCTTCATAAAGCATTACAATGACTATTATTACATTCCATTTACAGTTGGTAGATGATTAACAAACCACCCCAAACTGTCACAAAATATGGCAATATCCCCTACAATTTTATCAAAACCTTACTAATTTGATGTTTAAAAGAAAAAAAAAAAAAAGGCTCGAGCAGAAAGGAGAACCTAATCTTATTGTTGGAGGAAGCTATGGATCCAGATTCATGTTCCTCTCAAAACTGACCTTTTGAGCATTCAAAGACTTTAGAACTGAGCTCTGTGACTTGTATTGATCTCTGAACCTTCAGTCTCTACTGACACTAAGTGCCACAACCTCCAGATTTAGAGGCCACATCCCTGGGATGTGCTACTTGCGTGGTAGGGACATTGGATGGGCAGCATCCTGAGCAGGAAGCAGGATGGGAAATGATGGAGGAAAGGAATGTTTTCCAGATCGCATCTTCTTAGGGAGGTAATTGCTATTTTGAGATGGTCATTCTCACCAGTCAGCTCTCTTGAGCTTTACTCTGGTGCTGTCTTTCTTAACAAAAGGCACTGGTGTGCCTGTCCTTGTGGCATGTCATGGATGTGGCAAGGATGGATCATTTGGATGGGAAGTGGGAAGGTCAGAGTACTAAACTCTCCTTCCCAGAGAAAAGCCCAACTGACATGTCCCATCTGCTGGAAGGATGCTCTGTACTCCTGTGGTTGCAAAGTGGTTCCTTCAAACTTCTGTTTTGGAGAGGAAGGCTGAGGAATTTCAGGCCTGCCACCATCCTCTGATGAGGCAGGCAACGCCTGTTTCTGACCAGAGGCCTTCACCCTGCAGGGGCAACCAGTGAGATGTCAGGACAACAATGTACTTGGTGTCCCATGGATGAGTTCCACGCTCCTTTTAAGACAGTACCGCTTTTAAAAGAATTCATGACTTTTTGAGCAGAACTCCTGGGCCACTGAAAAAGGTCACAGCTCTGTAGCCTGATAGCTGGTACATTCACTGAATGCTAACCTCTGGTCCAAGGACTACTTCCAGAGGGTAAATAAATAGGTCATGAAACTCAGGCCTCCCATGTTACAGCCAAGCAAGGTATACACTGGGATATTTTTTTCCTATTGCATTTCTCAGGGGAAGCAGCAACAGTGTATTTTTCTCTCCAGCTCAAAAACTTTGTCTGGCAACTGAGTGCTGGAGTGTGTTTTATAGGTTTACCTTCTTACAAAATACAGGTTTGGGAAAGAGAACCACCACCAAAATGGCAGGTGGGGTTCCAGAGGTTGGTTCAACTTGGGATAATTTTTATGAGTGCAGAAGTGTGCACTTCTTTTACAAAATTATTCTTGTGATGGGATAAACCCCTCTCTGTTGGTAGCATTATTATAAATGGAGCCACAACCTCTGTTCCAGAGGGAAATGTTATCCCCTCCCTTGTCCACATGTGCATCCTAACTGCTTTTTGGCACCTGATTTTTACAAAACTATTTTTTACAGTCTCTGAGATCAGGAACGCCTATGTGAATGGTTGAGCCTATCAACCTCATCACATCAAAATTAGGGTGGTAGGAATAAATTGTAGGTCTTTCCTGGCCTGGCTCATTCAGCTGAGCTCATTTTGGCACTTTGGAAGCTGTTTGTCTGTGCTCACCAGCCTAAATACTTCCACGGGCCCAAACTGATGCCCATGGTCTAACTGCCTATGGGGGGACTGTGCATATGCACAAACTGTCTTTTCCAAAAATCACACTGAAGATGAGCTAAAACATCCCTTCTACTGCCCATGAGAATAAACCCATTTGAGAAAGCCACATACAAGAAGAAAAGCATGATTTTTTCTGTCTGAAGTGAAGCTATTTTTGATAATGAGTGGGGTACCACAGTACAAAGATAATTGGCATGTTAGAAATACCAGGTTCTTGAGACCTATTTATACATGCAGTAGCAAATTTAAATCAATGTGCTCAACACAGGGTGAATTTTTTTCCCAGTTACTTATGTTGTCTTGATCTATGCTTAGCAAAACAATAGGTGATTACAGTGTGCTATGGTAGTCCTGTCTGCTGAAAGTTAAGTGGAAATGTTAAACAAATTGACTTTGCTGGTTGAAACTTTTTTTGCTTGATGGGGAAGCAGTGGTTGACTAAAGGAAATAGCGAAGTTGAAAGGAAAACGAAAAAGCCACATTCTGGAAGCTTGCTTCTGTGACTGTTTTTCCGATCACTTCTCTCCTCAAGTTCTCTTCCAACCAACCAGTTCTACCCAAGTGCAAGCAAATGTTTTTATTTCAGAGGCCACAGGCTTATGTAAGCAGTTGGATGACAAGTGGTAATGGGAGTGATAGAGCATGATGGCTTTTTCACCCAGTACACCAAGAGCTGCAAGAGAGGCTCATCAGTTGTGGGTGTTCAGAGGCAGCACGGAATTTGGGGGGGCCTGTTAACACAGGTGATGGAAAGGCTGTCTTTGAAGAGATTGAAGAGGGTGGAGAGAGTTCAGACAAAAATGAAAGCTCAGCAATTTAACAGTCTCAGGAATGGGACTGGAGAAATGGTGCCTCTGCATACCTGCCTTCAGAGGAAAGTTAACCCAAGTGTGGAATTCTTGTGTTGTCTTGGGTTTCCTCTAGCTAGTGTGAGGGCAATCCTACTGCGAGGCAAGCACGCAGCCTGCAAGACATGAAGAGCCAGCCCCAAAGGCCACAGGCCTTGAGCTAACACTGGGCTCCTGAGCAGCTTGTCAAGTCAAGCTTAAAAATGTCTTTTCAGGTGAATTGAAAACTTCACCCGGCATTTGAGTTAGAGGCGAGATTTGTGTTATACCGAGAGTTAACTCTGCGGGAATAACCAGTCCTGAGTCACCAGTGTGAGTCACCAGGCTAGTTCTTGAGTGGCCTCAGCGCAGTGTATGCCTGCTTTGGTGACAAAAACAAGTTTCTTATTGTCACTGGTACCTGTTAGAGCTGCAGGACCGAGGCAGCTAGGGGAAGAAAAAGTAAATGCAATTGTTTCTTGTAATTTTGGCAAGCTTGATTTCTGACTGTCAGGGTCTGTCAGGTAACACTGTTATGCAAAGCTCAGCAAAGATGTAGTGTGGAGATAATGCTTCTGTGCTCCTGTAGGTGAGAACAGATCAGTGTTACCGGTGGTCTTGGATATCACTATCAGATCCCCACAGTCATGCAGAGTTCCTATCACCTGTGAGCACTCTACTTTTGCTGTGCAAGACTTCAGAGAAACAAGAAATGTGCAATCTTTATAAACAGGTTTTTTTCTTTCTGTTGCAGAAGAGAATTGTGCTTCAAAAGAGGAAAGCAGATGTAAGATTGGAGAAAGATTTGGAATATGAATTTAATAATCCTGTTTAGGAGGAGTGTCTGGCAAAAAAAAAGTTGGTGGAGTTTGAACACATTTCACTGGAAGCCATAGTTAAGAATGGAAATTGGATAAAGACAGTACAAATTCTTTACAAAAGACTAGTACTGCATCTGGATAGCAAGGCCTGTTTTGGTGCCAGGCCCAAACCATCAGTCTGTTGTAAATTTAGACTGATTCTCAGAAATGCTAAGCACTTGTGCTTTCCATTGGTGATTTTTCATGAGCCTTGAAATGTAAAAGTTTGACACAAAGAAGAGTGTCACCTTGTTGGAAAAGTAGCATTCCTTGAATAGCTGTAGGTCCACACTTGGCTCTCTATTATGAACCTAACCTTGCTTGCACTGTTCCGGAGGGCCAGGTGTGAACATTGCCAAGTTAACATAAACCCAAGTTTCATATACAGCAGTGGGAAAGTGGGAGAGATCTGTGGTTGGAGTAGTGCGCGTGACTGCAGGGCAGGACGTGCAAAAGCAGGTGCCCTCAGTAAAGATGAAACAGTGTCTCTGCAAATCAGCTGAGGTGTGGATGGTCAGGGCACCCAACCTGCCAATTATTTTGGATGCCGGAGGTGCGGCATGTGTGGTGTTTGTGTTTGCGTTGAAGGGTTCCTGAGATCATTAGTGAGCTAGTAGTGCACATATGGGTGGTAGAGCCATTTAATACTTGTTTGTCTCTTGAAGAATTTAGGGCAGTCTAGCTGAGTCAAAACTGGCCTCTGTATCATTACTCCAACTTATTGTACCTTTATTAAGAACACTTAATATTTTCCATTGCTAGATCCATGCAAGATCCGATTCAGGCCAAGCATTTCTTGGAAAACTTTGGTCAAAATGGATATGCGAGCTCCAAGGGCAAGACCAAGAAAAACACACCACTTCGCCCACATTAGAAATTCTTTTCGCCTCTCCTTTGAAATATCCGAGCATCCCTGCACTGAGATAAGAATTCAGGAGATGGGCTTCTGTCTCTGAGGTGGGGCTGGGGAAGGAGGATGGCGTGCCCTTCTTGTCAAAATCCACCCACCTTTGTCCAGTTTTAAGCCTTTTGAGTCATAGCTTGCATACGCTAGTTAGGGACTTATTTCTGCCTAGCAGCTAAAACTGGCAGAGAGGATATATCTTCATGGAGCAAACTTCAGGCTTCCACCTTTGCTGAATGGGCTGAGCACATGCAGTCCCCAGACCTACAGGATCACTGAGAGGGATGTTCCCAGCTGCTCTGTGGCAAGCTGGAGGCAGCTCCTGGACCATGGGTGCAGAATGGACAAGCAGAGTGGAGGAGGGAGGAACTGCAGGAGGAAAAATTACCATTCTCGGGTCAAATGCATACACACGGTGTGGTGGCTGAGGGCTCACACGTCCAGCATAAGTTCCTCCTCACTTTTTTTGCATGCTTGAATTTTTTAAGTTCCTTATTCAACTTAAGCTGACTTTGAGTTTTTTCGTTATTGCTGCTGTTATTTTTTCACTCTGTATACTATTGGATCCCTTTAAGACCCCCACTAAACCAGGACCTGCATTTTACTGGGTGCTGCTAAAATGCTATTCCATGCCTCTGTGAGCTTGCAGGATAACTAGACAAAACAGGGAAGGTGGCCATGTCGGAACTGCAACTGGAATGTGGCTGTTGCTGGCTCCTACTGGAGTGATTAAATGGGAACAGGGCCACATAGCTCCTCCCTCCCTTGAAAAACAAAAACTGTGGGCACTTGTACAGAAAACAACCCCTGCCTCTGTTTGTCCTTGTCTTGCTGCAGTTTTCTTCTTTGAAATCAGAGTTTGTTTTTGTTTGGTTTTGGTTTTGTTTTTGTTTTTTTTTTCAGTGTCATAATAAATTAATATAAGGGTGAGGTTCAAAATGGTGTCATCTTTATTGAAACGAGGAATGAGCAAATGTGCTGTCTACCTGGAAATCTCTTTAGGCAGTTGTGTAAATAAAAATAAACTTGTAACTGCCGTAGAACAGAATGACTGGTTGCTAAAAAGAGCTGTTTTAAGGTTTTCATTAAGTGACAGCTATGATTTATCCTGTTCTTTAGCATTTTGAGGCAGTTTGTAATCAAGTACAGAATCACTGGACATTAAGATTTTAGAGGGAAGCCTGGAAGAACATCTGTCTTCGTCACAGTGTCTGTTAATTTTTAATCGCCTCGGGATAATTTTAAAACAGGCTGCAGGTTTCTAGAACATTCACACGGACAAGTCCTTTGGTTTGCTGGCTGTTGAGGGTAAGAAAATCCTGCAGTTCACAGGACAGTGAGACCAAGGAGCTGGATGAGAAAGTAAATGCTGTTGACACCTACTCAGACACGGTCTTCAATGAGTAAAAACATTAAATAAATAGAATCTGAAGTTCCCAGAGGGACGTGCTGGTGGAGTGTTTCAGAGACTCTCCTACGAGTTCAGCTTGACTGGAAACATTTAATATCCAAGAAAAAAAGAAAAGAAAATTTCAAAGGATTTTTTTTTCCCTCTCGAAAATATTAAATTCAGGGAGTGTGACTTCAAGGGGAATGAAGGAAGCAAATGGAAAACTGGTGGCAGGAGCTGCGTTTTTGCATTCAGCAAAATGGCATTTTCTGGTCTGTGTGCAACATGATATCCTCTAAGCACCACACTTGGTTAACTACAAAATTTCAGGGAAGGTTTCAGAGGCATTTTAACTAGGGAGATCCTCTGTGGGTAGTGCCCATTGCAGGCTGGTGTGGAAAGTCGGCAACCCTAAGGGGGAAATAAATCCTGTGCCTGCACCCTTCGTGCCCTGTCAGCTTGGGCCACCTGCACAGGAGTTCAAGGGAGCTGCAGCCATTTTACTTTGCCCCCAGGATGGGGCATGGGTCCTGCCTGGATCACCTGAGCAATACTCCCAGATAAATATTTGTCACTTGTAAATTTCCAACATGATAAAACCCAGCCAGGTCAGCTCTGCCTCTGTCACAGGGTGACCAGAAAAGCTGGCACAAGTGACTGGTCTCCCGAGAAGGAAGGTGAAATGGCAGTGACCTTGGTGGTGGGCTGATATGGGTCCAACCTCAGCTGCAGGCTGGGTGGGAGGAGGATGATGGGCAGCTTCTCTCCTCCAAAACCTCTGAGATGCCAAGGGCTGTGCACCTTCGATTCTGGCATGTGCCCCGGCAGTGTTCTCATCAAATCTAGGTCAAGTCTTCCCACCACAGCCCTCTGGAGGTCTTTCACTGCTCCCTGCAGCCCTGGGATGCCAGTGTGGTGCTCATGGGGGGTCACCTCCTGCACTTCCTAAATCCTCCTGCTTGCTTTCACATTTCAAGGGGAAGGAGTCCAGCTACCCACTTGAGGAACAGCAAATTCACCTGCAGAAGAATGGCCACAGGGGAGGGCTTGCTGCCACTGCAGGGGAAAACAGCAGCTCAGCCCTACCCCAAATAATTGCAACTTGCCACATGCAAGTTTTACATAATCTGATAGCAATTAAAGCTGCTAAAAATTGGTCTGAACAGGATACATTTTTCCTCTGAATGTTTTGGCAGGAAAGATTTGTAAGCAACAAATGAAAATAACATAAATAGAAAGGCAATCCCCTGGCAAGACAAATCCAAAGTCTTCTGCTGTCTCTACTCAAATTGACTAGCACTTCAGGGTAATAATCTTCACGTTGAGATCATTGAGGCTGTTAAATAAATGAAGCATTCAAGTGTAGAAGAAAGTAAGGGAAGAGAGAAGGCATTCATATTGAAAGACTAAAATTCAAGCCTCCTTGAGCCCCAAGGAAAGGATAAATCCATTAAGTTGTGAAGAAATAAGAGCTGGAAAGTGTCTGTCAGACCCATTCTAAAACTTATGACAAAACTTACTTAGGAGGCAGAAAGCAAATGGAAAGAAATGGCAATGTAGCAGGAGAGTACAGCTTTCCTAGCATGCTAGTTGGTACCTACTTGGTGCATCTGCAGATGTCTCTGCTGGAATGTTTGACAGACTGGTGATTCCTTCTTCCAAAGTAAAAATGAATGGTTTAGTTCTACTTCACTGCCATGTCTTTGGAGATGCCTAGTGTTTGGTCCAGTACCTCAGGGGAAAAAAAAAAAAAAAAAAAAAAGGAGGAAATAGGTCAAATACAAATCAAAAAGAATTAATAACATTTTGGCTTTTTATCTATGTAAGAATGAGCGTGTGTACAAATGTATATATATTTAACTTTGCCCTGTGGGGATGCAATTCCAAATAGATATAACAGGACATAATATGTACTCTCCAACTAGAGCAGTAGAAGGAATACATAACAGAATTATTCTGCTGGCTGATTTTGGAAATGTTTTAGTTGTCTCCATGATGCCAGTGTGACTGTGTTCCTATGGGAACAGGCTGCCTCAAAGCAAAAGGGTTCTGTAGCAAGAGCGAATGAATCCTGGCTAAAAACTTGGTGTTTAGCAAAAAACTAAATATTCTGTAAATAGCAAGTATTCTGCAATATTTGGATTAAATTCACTCATTTTCAAAACTAATTGAGAGAGTTTTTCTCTGTTCTGCCAATGAGGCAAGATGCAATCAGTTAATTCAAATCATCATTAGGACTAATTAGGACATCCTAGGTAGTAAAAGCTTGTTCACATCCTCTGTGCAAGCACAGTGTTACTTCTCAGAGCGGCACCCTAATGATGCTGCCCCTTTTGAAAAGCACCCTACTGCAGGAGTAATCCCACAGGCTTTAATGGGACTACTGATTAAAGTACTACTAAGTACTACTTATTAAAGCGCTATTCTGTGTGAGGGAGCATTCTGGAGTCTGTTTGCCTTAAATGCAGATGTCTTCTGAAGAACAAGGCCGTGCGTTGTATACTGTAAGAGTTTTATGTTGCCTTAATGTTGACGTGCAGCAGGAGCAATGCTTATAGAAGAAAACTCCAAAGCTCTCTTGAATATGATAAACACATCAGGTGGCGGGTGAGCAACTGGCTCACAGATTGGGCACGAAGGGTAATAGTGAGTAGGGTGACTGGTCACTAGTGGAGTTCTGCAGGTCTCCGATTTAGGGACAATTCTCTTCAATATCTTCATAAACAACTTGGACGCAGGACTCGGAGGAATACTAAGTAAGTTTACTGATAATACTAAATGGGAAGAAACTGTTGACTGCCTCAAAGGGAGAGAGGCCCTGTAGAGAGGCCTGGACAAATTAGAAGGCTGGACAATCACCAATCATATGAAGTTTAACAAAGGCAAGTGTTGGATTCTGCAGCTGGGATGGGGCAACCCTGGATGTACATAGCAGAGTGGGGAACAAGAGGCTGGAGAACACCACGCAGAAAGGGACGTGGGAGGCAAATTGAATATGAGTCAGCAGTGCCCTGGCAGCCAGGAGGGCCAACTGTGTCCTGGGGGGCATCAGGCAAAGCATCACCAGCCGGTCGAGGGAGGGGAATGTCCCAGTCGAGGCAGGAGATTGTCCCGCTCTGCTCTGCACTGGTGTGGGTTCACCTTGAATATTGTGTGCAGTTTTGGGCACCACAATGTAGGAAAGATATTAAGCTCTTAGAGAGTGTCCAAAGGAGGACAACAAAGATGGTGAAGGGCCAAGAGGGGAAGCTGAATGAGGAACAGCTGAGGTCACTTGGTCTGTTCAGCCTGGAGAAGAGGAGACTGAGAGGAGACCTCATTGCAGTTACAACTTCCTTGAGAGGGGAAGAGGAGGGGCAGGCACTGATCTCTTCTCTGTGGTGACCAATAACAGGACCTGAGTGAATGGTCTGAAGTTGTGTCAGGGAAGGTTTAGGTTGGATATTAGGAAAAGTTTTTTCACCCAGAGGGTGTTTGGACGCTAGAACAGGCTCCCCAGGGAAGTGGTCACAGCACCACACCTGTCACAATTCAAGAAGTGTTCAGAGAGCACTCTCAGGTACATGGTGTGATTCTTGAGGGTGTCTTGTGCAGAGTAGGACTTTGATGATCTTTGTGGTTTAAATTTTATGCTGCTCTAAACAGCAGTGACATGTTGTCACCTCTGCCTGTTTTTGTTCTTGAGAAAGTACAGGAATGTTAAACTGGCTGACGCATTATCAGCATTTTGGTGGACCAAGTGTAATATCTACATCATGAAGCATGCTGTGCCCTTGGAAACAACAATTTGTGATTTCTGTCTTTAGAACAACACTTACAGCTCACAGGAGAGCCACACAGTGAAAACATGGGTGTGTTAATTCTTTGTAGGCTCGCTAAGATGTGAATTTGTTTGAATAGCTATCTTCTGGTCATGAGTCTTTAGTATTTCCTTGCCAACCGAGAACAAGATGGGTGAGGGATATGTTTTTTTTATTGCTCCGTGCAAAGCATACCTGGGCTGCAGGGAGATGCAGGAGGATGGTGGCCCATCTTCCTCTTAAGGTAAGAGGAAGACAAATGCAGGTAGAGTCATTCGTCCCAGAACTTCAAATGCTCAAATTCAGTATGCAATTGTTTCTGAAATGGACATTTTTAAAACCAAGTAATTTTGGTCCAAATCTGTGGCTCTCCAGGGAAATACATTACAGGGCATTAAAAGTTACTCCCATGAAACATCATTTTAACTGTGCCTGAATCTGTACAGTTTTGCCCCAGTTCAGAGCCAGAGGACAGCAGGCAGTGAGACTGACACTGTAGCGCTCAGTGCCAAACAGACTGAGAGCCAAAGCCCTGAAAGTAGCAAATCACATTAATGGGGGATCTTTCTTTTCCCTCTCTTCTTTGAATATTCCCTTAACAAGTGTTACGAAATATAAGTGCAATAGCCTTGTGGGGGCGAAACCTAGAAAGAGCAAGACCTCATGTGAAACCTACCAGCCCATTTTCAGGATAAACCCTGTTTTGTGCCAGAGTGCCCCCCTTTGAACAGGGAGTTTTGTCTCCCCAAACAACAGCAAGTGGGTCATCAGCACTGCCTCTGGGATAAGTGTTTTGAGAGGGGAGGAGTTGTGCAGGTGAAGAAAAATGGTTTGCAAGAGAAATACGACTGATTGTTCCTGTGAATGCATTGGGATGGTGCTATGATAAACCCCCGTGGCATGGGGTTTACTGGTTTTCCACCACCACTTGAACAAAGTGCCTTTCCCATGTTCGTGGATGGGGTACCTGATCTGTGCGGTGCTCCTCGCTCAGCCCTCTGCCTTCCTGCAGCATCTCCTCTGGAAGCGGAGCAGCACTTGGAGCACAGCAGATGATTTCAGTAGGCTGTTTGAAGTCCATCAAAGCAATCTTTAACACAGTGTGACCAACCTAAAGCTTATTTTTCTTTTCCATTATCTGTATGAGGAAGACAGCTCACCCATCGGATGTGGGACATGGCAACTCTTCGTCTTGTGCTGGAGCACGGGTTCTTCTTCAGGACAGACTGCCAGAGGAACATATCCTCTGCCCTCACTCTTCCTGACCAGAACTGATAGAGCTGTTTTTCCAGTGAATTTCCAGCTAGACTATTAAAATAAACTTCTCCCTGAAAGCTTTTGCCTTGAAGCACCCTTTGTTCTATAACTCTCTGTGCTGTTGAATGGGGCTCTCCTCTCCCAGGCAATCCCTTATGCAGCTGAAATTAACATCTATGCAATCCTAGAGAGCACTTACGTCTGACTTTAGTCACACAAAGATATAATCTTAGGGACTTAAAGGCATCCTGCTCCTGTGATAGTTATCTGAATGCTACCCATCAGGTGTATAACAACCTGAAGTGAACTGGATGTTGAACTGTGCCTCACGCTTATTTTATCACTAAGTTACTAGGCAAGAGGGTTGGGTTTTGTCTGGTTTTGTTTTGTTTCGTTTGTGTTTTAATCATCACTATTTGCACCCAATTCTAAAGTCCATGGTTGGGGTACCTATGGTCAAATTAATTTTTTTGAGGGGAGAAAATAGAGCCATGCCCTTATGATCTGAATATAAGCAAACAATCTGTTGTGGCAAACTCACAGGGGGAGGGGGATAAAAAAATATGATGATTCAAGGCAACAATGTCCTCAACCTGAGATCATTGTTTTTACAATGGCAGGGGGTAACAGCTGCCTGTTCATCAGAGGATTATATCTTCCCGCTGTTACTGTTGTGACCCTAAATAAAACCTCTAATGCCAGCGCAGCAGCATGGCCAGAGAACAGTGATGGAGGAATAAATCCCTCCCTTCTGCTCTCGGGAGGTTTCTGTGGACAGCCAGTTTTCTGTTGTCTTTCTGGAGCCTTAACTGATTTATTTTTCGCATTAGGTCCAGAACCTGGAGATTCAAATAATCTCCCTCCTACCACAGGTTCCTTTCTAAAATCACAGGTCCCCATCCTGCTGAAAATGTAATTGAAAGGCATATACAGATGCAGGGTTTAATGCCAAGGTTTTCCTGTATTTTGATTAAAAACCTCCTGGATTCTAAAGCTTAGGTTGTGCTAGATATAAAAACACATGTTCATCCAAGAGCACAACATGAATGAATACGAGCATTAAATTCTGCTGACCATTCACTTGAAATTTTTTCCGCCGCATGTGATTCCAGGACAAATATTGATTGAATAACCTCTGTGTGTGTGTGAAGTGTGGTCTAACGCCCAGAGCGACCTTTCTCTTCCGTGCCTAATCACCAGCGATAGCTGGAAGCTTCCTTTTGTATCAAAAATCTTGTTTCATAACGCAGCTCCCCTGCTCTTTGGAACCTGAGTTTCTCCGTTTGTTTGTTCAGCCAGCTGAGGTCTGCTGGGATATTTCTCTGTTTGATTTGCTTGTTAGCTTTGTTGCTGGCTGAAATGGCCCGGGGATGGTTTGTACAAGGCTTTTGTTTTCTTTTCTGGAAGAGCCTGGTGGAGGTTTTTGTTCTCCACAAGTCAGACAGCATCACTGCACGTGAGGTTTGCCTCGCTGCCCGCTGCCATTCTGCCTGGGCAGGTGGCACGGGGTACGTGCACACGCGTGGGCTCCAAGAATCCACCCAATCTTTGATGGGCTCGTCTTTTTAATTAAAAGAGCATCAGCTGATGTTTTGACATGCTGACTTTTTGGGATGCAAGGCAACAGTGGCTTTCCTTACAGAGGCGCTGAGACTCTGGGGCAGATGGAAAGGGAAGAGGGGGTCAAGGACTGGCGTGTGTTGGGACCAGATCAGCCAAAGCTGGAGAAATACAGGGTGCAGCAGAACAAAGGAGTTTGAATAAGATGCTCTCTCTCTCTCGGGGATGTTCTTTATCACAGGGAAAGGAGACAAATACTGTAACTGGCCTTATAATCACTTTTCACATACGCAGAGTGCAGCGTATGAGGTTTTTATAGAGCATTCTCATGGGAAACCGGGGGAAGCACTGGGGCCTCTGCTCATGGTCCTCCATGCCCAGCTGCTCTCCGTGTCTTCAAGACGTGTGCTAGGAGCTATGGTGGTGGGAGCTGGGGCCTGGATTTAGTTGTGTTTCATTCATGCCATCACCAAAACCTTTAGTGCGTAAGCCTCCAGCTCCTGCCAAGAACATACACATTTGTGGAGCATACGTTGCTCCCTTCTAGCCTAAGGAACAGTTTTGTTTATTTTCATGTTGACTAAAATATTCACGTTGGTTTCTCCTGATATTATGATTTTTACTTGTCTATATAAATATACATATATAAACACACATTAAAAATAGATCAATAAATTTATACATACATATATATATATATACATACACTCATATGTATATATATATCCCTTCCCTCCCTTCTCTTCTCACAGTCTGAGCAGTCCCAGTGAGAGGACAGAAAATTTCCATTACCAATGCTTTTTCTGTGACTGTTTTTTGTTTTCTAAGCCTGCCTCATGAAAATAGACATAATATTTTCATTTTGGTTGTCTATAAATAAATAGAAATTTGACTTCCAGAATGTGTTCCTCGAGCAAATCAAGTTCTTTCAGGTTTACTCCCTTTCTAAAAAATAGTCATGACTTACATGCAGGTAACTCCCTACTTTAAAAATACCCTGATGATGAACTGAAATCTCTGTTACACAGCAGCTGATTACAGCAGTTTAAGTTTTGGTTGGTACCTGCTCCATTAGGTATTCATACCTCAACAAATATGCTCACATCTTTTTGTTATAGTCTCTTAAAGACATGATTAAAGCCAAATCTTAACTTTTCTACATCCAAGCCTGTGTCTGAAGCCATGCATGTGCCAAACCGAGGAGATGAAGGGCTGTAGGAAGCCCGTTTCCTACCTTGCCTGGCCTAATCTGGCTGGTAAAGTCTGGTGCACAGACTTCAGCTGCCAGCAAGGCTTCCCTGGGGATTGCATCCTCCTCCTCCTCAGCATAATGGCAGGAGACTGCTTTCCCTGAGGATTTTTCAAGGAAGCAGTCTATGCTTTTAACATTAGCTCAGCCAGTGGAAAGCAGCAGCTCCACAAGCTGGCATTGTAGTCGGCAGGAAGAAAAGCACCTCTGGGCTGAACATGGTGCCTCTGGAGATGCTCCTGGGACCTCCAGGTGGATCACAAGTCATTGTGGCACTGTGAGTTTCTGCTGGCTGGTCTGCTCCTTCTCCCTGGCTTCAAGTTGCTGCTGAGCCTACAGCTCATCCCCTCTCCTTGAGGGAGACAGGATCTAAAGCAATACCTAGGAGGGACTTCACATCACCTGAGATTTGGATTTTTCCTGCGATGAGCAAGTATTGCTAAGGCAGCCCTACAGGATAGAGACAGTCCCAACACAGTCTGAAGAGAAAATATGGAAACACTTCCTTTAACTCCCAGCACAGGGATGCTGTTATTGACTTGTAGCTTTAGCTGGCTCCCAGCTGGACCATTTGTCAGGGTGGCAGGATGCTGCTGAATCTTGATGTCGGGGCATTTAAGATGGTGCAGTCCCATGGAGATGTTTTGTTCATCAGTACTTCCACTGGGATGCCTGCTTATTTCACATGAAAACAAGCCTCCATCCTCCGTGGAGGGTGAGAATAAGCTGTATATTCAGCTGATGGTCCACACATAACCTCTGGTGCAGGAAATCTCTGAATTGCAGGAATGCTGTGCTGCAGGAAGCTTGCTGTACTTTACCCATGTCTTTTCTAGACTCTTTCTTTAAGTCACAGCAGTGGTTTAGTGGACACCTGCTCCTACTAGATGAGCTACTCTTCCTACAGCTATCTTTAAACATATGGCTGAAAGGGGAGATTGGCCAGGACCAGGCTCTCAGTGAGGAGGACTGTCCGTGCAGCCTGCACGGATGCTCAGTGCACTGACGTGGAACAGGCCGTGCCAGCCCATTTTGCATTTGGGTCACCATTGACTGCTTACTTTGACCTGCATGTTTCACTGTTCATTTCCCTGGTACATGCTTTAGAAATCCCTACTCCAGAAATGTCTACCTGCTGAGGGAGCAGACTGAATATTATGTGGAGGCTAGAGAGGTCCTTGTTCCTTTTCCTGAGACAAGCATGGGCAGAGGCTGTGGGGGGTTGACCCTGGCTCAACACCTGGTGCCCATCAAAGGTGCTCTATCACTCCCTTCCTCAGCTGGGCAGGGGTGAGAAAATATAACAAAATATATTGAAAAGCTCGTGGGTTGAGATAAGGACAGGGAGAAATCCCTCACCAACTACTGTAACAGGCAAAATGGACTTGATTTCAGGAAATTGACTTAATTTATTACCGATCAATTCAGAGTAGGGTAGTGAGAAATAAAATCCAAATCTTAAACCACCTTTGTCCCATTCCTCCCTTCTTTCTGGGCTAACTTCACTCCCAGTTTATCTCCCTGTTTCCCCCAAATGGCACAGAGGGATGGAGAAGGGAGGGTGCAATCAGTTCATCACACATTGTCTGTGCTGCTGCTTCCTCCTCTGGAGGAGGACTCTTCACACTCTCCTCCTGATCCAGCATGGGTCCCTCCCAGGGGGTTGCAGTCCTTCAGGAACAGACTGCTCTAGCGCGGGTCCCCCATGGTGTCACAAATCATTCTAGCAAAACAGCTCCAGCAGATGGGTTCTTCTCTCCACAGGTCTATAGGTCCTGCCAGGAGCAGGCTCCCAGTGTGGGCTTCCCACAGCATCACAGAATATTCTGAGTTGGAAGGGACCCACAAGGATCCCTGTGTGAATAGGCCACACATGGATCAAACCCACAACCTTGGTGTTATTAGCACCATGCTCTAACCAACCGAGTTACTCCCAGGGTCTGTACGGGGCCACAAACTCTTTCAAACGTCCCTCTGCTCCGTTGTGGGTTCTTCCATGGGCTGCAGGTGGATCTCTGCTCCACCATGGGCCTCTATGGGCTGCAGGGGCACAGTTTGCTTTGCTATGGTCTGCACCTCGAGCTGCAGGGGAATCTCTGCTCTGGTGCCTGAAGCACCTCCTCCCCTCCTTCTTCACTGACCTTGGTATCTGCAGAGTTGCTCTCTCATGTTCTCACTCTTCTCTGGCTCCAATTACTCCTGTGCAATAACTTTCCCTCTGTTCTTAACTATGTTATCCCTAAGGTACTACCATGGTCACTGTTGGGCTCAGCACTGGCCAGTGGCAGGGCCATCTTGGAGCTGGCTGGCATTGGCTCTCTCGGACACAGGGAAAACTTCTGGCGGTTTCTCACAGAAGCCACCCCTGAAGACCCCTCACTACGAAAACCTTGCCATGCAAACCCAATACAGAGGGCTTTCAGCTCAAGCATAAATGACACACACATATAGGTGACATCTCTCCTCACCTAGCTGCTTTAGTCTCTTTAGAGTTTCTTTCCTACATAGCATGGAACTGGTGAGATGATGAATCAGTCCTCCTTCTTCTGGAGATCTGAATTTGAAATCCCATTTCAGCCTCCTTTCGACTGAGGGTTAAGCCGACTGTGCCTCTCTGAGCCCACTCACCATTACCAAAATGTGCACTTTTTGCACCACTGCTAAAAACAGCTGCTCCTCCGTGTCTTGTCTTTTCTTTAAGGACCCTTATTGTGACAGTGGGGGATGCTTGTTGCCACATGCTGTCAGGTTTTCAGTGCTGTTCAGCTTTGGAACAAAGAATCAGTGGTTTAGGGCTGGGATGGTTGCATTTTTAACTCTGATTTTCCCACTGATCTAATTCTTTTGGGCACTTACTCCATGGAGCTGGTGCATTATCCACCTTTCCTGTGCTATGACTTTTAAACTAGTATACCCCTCCAAGCATTAATCTTTTCCTTACGATGAGGCTGTTGGGTGGAATTAAATCCTAACTCACATCCACCTGGGAGCTGAAAATGTCAGTGGGGGCTAAGAAGTGGTCTCTGCTGAGGGACCATCATGTTGAGACACGCTCCACACTCCTGATGGTGCAGCTGTTGGAGGCAGAGGATGTTCCTGCTTTGTTGTAGCCCATGGGTGGTGGATGTCAGTACAGTGTGATGCAGATGGGGACAGATGCCTGTCACAGATAGGACTCTGACTGAGTGAGCTCTCTGCCTTTCAAAGCACCTGCAGGAGCAGAGCTTAGACAGAAGCAAACAGAAGATGCCAACACAGAGAAAAAGAGGAGGCCAAATGATGTTTTATGCCCAGCTTGCAAACATCACCAGGTAAACCCAAGCTTGTCCCCAAGGACACCTTCGAAACAGCCCTCTGGAACTGACATGCTTATTGCCTCCTTTCTTTTTTTTTTTTTTTTTTTTTTTTTTTACCCCTTTTTTTTAACCTAGGGCTGCAGCTGAAGCCTCCAGCACAGGACCATGTCACAGCCCCAGCTGTGTGTGCATCTCCTGCAATAGGAATGCCTTGTATCAATGCATGGTTTAAAGAAGGGTTCTTAAAAAACCTGCTTTGATTTGGAAAGTGAGAGTGTGGACCAACTACTCGCACTTAGCAATGCTTGCAAAGTGAAACTGTCTCATTTGGGACCAAAAGGCAGACAAGGGGATAAGGATGACCTGCTTCCACTGTGCCTTTTGTTTTTCTGGGGGGAGAACACAAGGCATCTGTTCAGTTTGCTGTCTCAGTCAGGCAGTGGGTCAGTGGTTCCAAGCAGCATCACAGCCAGTCGTCTTAGCAAGTGCTGAGGTGATGTTTCCACTTGATATCATGACTCAGGAATTTAAAAGGGAATTTTAAAAGTTCCTGGGAATTTTAAAGGTTTTCAGGAATTTTAAAGGATTTGAAAGCTTTCCATCACTCTTCTTTCACAAGAAGGTTTTTACTATGCTTGCTTATGGTTCTGATGCTTGGAGCAAACGGATGTTTGTTTAGAAACAGGTCAGAATTCCCAGACTCATAGGAAATACTCTCTGCTTTATTTTGCACTGTTTAGTACTCAAAGCTAAGCCTGCAAATTGTCCCTGTGAATAGCCCAAGTCAGTCCCCCATCCAGAGCACTTCTTGCTCTTGCTGAGATGTCTCTCGGAGTGCAAGCGGTGAGAGACCATCTGTGCATGAGCTGGAGAAACTTACTTATGTAAATATTGCTGCTTTGGGGCTGGTATTTGGAAGGTGCTGGGCTAAATGATTTATTAGTGTGCTCAATGCTGACACTGAGAGGGTTCTTCTCAGGTTGGCTTTTATCACTGACACCTCCTTATGGTGTCTTACTTACTGGAAAATTCCTAGTAACTGGATAGTGGGAGGGAACTGCAGCCCCAGGTCATGTAGTTTATGAGCCTGTGCTGGAAGCTGTGCAATCCCTCACAGCATGAGAGAATGAAACCCACAAGCACGACCGTCCAGGAGGAATGGCTTTGCACTAGTTAAATCTGATGGGGAAACTGCAGCCTGTGCACTAGTGGCAGCTCAAAGTTTCTCCCTCCATAGTTTATTTCTCTTATTTTTGCATAGGGGCTGAGTTGGAGGTGCCCGTGCAGCTGGCTGGACACTGTGTGTTTGTAAGCCTTCCCCTTATAAGAGAAAATCCTTCATTTAGAAACCTCAATAGTCTAAAACTCATTTGATATCAGACTCTAGGTCACTTATTCATTCCTACTGCATTCAGCAGGGCAGAGCCCTGACATGTGGGGTTGGGGATTACTGGCCTCAGCAGCAGGTAAAAATAGTCTTTAGCCAGGTTTAGCATGAATTCCAAATTGGCACATACACAAAACCTGTACACATGTTGCCAAACAGCACAAGACAGTGTTGTGGTTTGACCCCAGCTGCCAGCCAAGCTGCTCACTCGCTCCTATCTGATGGGATGGGGGAGAGGATCAGAAGGCTAAAAGTGAGAAAACTAATGGGATGAGATAAAGAGAGTTTAATAGGAAAAGCAAAAGCCACTCACAAGACAATAGCACCACAAGGAATTCATTCACCACTTCCCACTGGCAGGCAGACGTTCAGTCACCTCCAGGAAAACTAGGCTCCATCATGCCTTACAGTGACTTGGGAAGGCAGATGGAATCATTCTGAATGTCCCCACCTTCCTTCTTCTTCCTCCAGCTCTAAATGCTGAGCATGATGCCATATGGTATGGAATATACCCTTGGTCAGTTGTGGTCATCTGATCCCTCCCAACTCCTTGTGCAATCCCAGCCTCCTCGCTGGCAGGGCGCAATGAGAAGCACAAAAGGCCTTGACTCTGTAAGCACTGTGCAGGAATAACAAAAACATCCCTGTGTTATCTACACTGTTCTCAACATAAATCCAAAACACAGCCCCGTACCAGCTACACCGAAAATATCAACTCTATCCCAGTGAAAACCAGCACACCCAGAGAACACAGCACTTGCACAAGCAGCACAGTTTTAGTCCTGTCCCCCTCTGTGTCTGATCAGCATGAAGGCCCATGTGTGGGAAATATGTACATACACACCATGTAGGCAGGAACTGTCCTCACATATCCAACCTATCTGGTAGCTATGGGCACCTGGGGGGGCACAGGACCCCCCCGAGGGCTCCAGCCCTACTCAGCTGCAGGCACACAAACTTCATTTGTGTACACACACACACACACATGCACACAGAGCTATGGACCCCTCCAGCAACCAGTCACAGACACACAGCCTACCTGGATGCTCTCATCTCCCTTTGTGCACACCCCCTTGCAGTGAACCCCAGACCCGACACTCTCCCCCACGCTTGGTCTGGACCCCACACCCTTGCCAGTAGCCAATTCCTCCAGCTGTCTCACAGGCAGGGACAGACAAACATCTGGCCCGAGCTATCTCTGCTTTGATACCTGGCTCCCAAACCACCTACTTCACTTGCCTGCCAGCAACAACAGGAACCCTCTACCCAGGGAAATAGTTGGAAACAGAGTTTAACGAGCAGGCAGGAGAGATGGCAGCAATGAGATGCAGGGCAAGCCAGACAAGTGTACTGACCAGCAACAGTTAGCATGCACTGGCCTCTTATATCCCTTAATTCTCCCCCAGTTGTTATTCCTCGAACCACCATGATCCCTCCCTTTTGCCACTTTTGATTCATCCTCGTAACATCCTGTAAGTTTGTTCCATCCCAAGATGCTGTTCCCTGCATCTCACCATGTGCCAAACCCTTCAGGAGAGCCTCTCTCGAGGTGACACCCTGATGGATGTCACCTTTGGCCCATGGAGCTGAGGCTCCCCCAGGACAGCCCTGCAAAGGGCAGGGAGGGACTCATGTTCCCAGTGAGGTTATAGGGTCTCCCCACTTGCTGTCCTCCCTCTGTGCTCCTCGTAGGGGGTGGTGAACCTTTTGTCACATAACAACACGAGGTCTGATATATGGAAAACTTTTTGCCCTCTCAGGTTACTTTGAAAGTTTTGCTTAAATAAGAGCATAAATTTATACAGTCTTTTGGTTTTAGGGGTTGCAGCTCTGTTGATATAACAACTGTGGGCTTGGCTGTGACCTGAAAAGCAGTGCAAAGTGGAATGGTCTGAAAACACAACAAAATGCACACACATAAATAGTGAAAGAGGAAGAGTGCAGAAGGGCTGTCAGTAGGCCAGGAAAATCCTGGAATTTCACATGTTGAAAATTCATCAAACGTCCTTGATATAAAGTTACATGCAGGCCACTTCTGAGCAATAAATGAGTCTTTAATATCCCAAAGCCTTAAAAAAGCTGAATAGGTTAGTGAGTGGGCAGCTCGGAAATCCTCCCTGAAAAATTCTTCCCTTCGGCATCAACCATGGCCAAGGAGTATCAGGTCTTTTATGTTGTAGCTTTTTTACCTTCAAAAAATGATAGGGGCATAGCAGCAGATATTCTGCTTGAGAACTGCAGAGACAGCAGCCACACACATAATCACATTATTTTATTTTTCTGCACTCCGTTCCTGATATTCTCCCACTTGCATGATTTATTCTTGGCTAGTATGTAGCTCAAATATATTAAAAGGATGCAGTTCCATTTGTCTGAGTGGTAAAAAAAAATACAGAAAAAGAGGCAACAAAGATTTAAAATACACTAAGCCAATTTGAAATATCTGATTCAACAGCCACCAGTTGCATGATGGCACAAGGAAAGCCACCAGAGTAGGTTAATACAGATAACGTGTTTTGAAAGTGGATGTAGAATAGGCCAGGATCTGACAAGACGGTCTTGGGCCATCCTTAACATGCTTCTCTGGGGAAATCGAGTATTTTCCCACAAAACTTCCCACCCATGGGTTGCCTCTGCCAGTGCCCCAATCTACATCTGAGCTTTCTGCACTGGGATGAGAATTACAGCTTTCTAATTGCTGAACTCCACCATGTTTTAGAGAGTCTTGAGCCTCTTGCCCTTTGAAACAAGATCCCCTTTTGAAAACATTTCAAGTTAGTCTGAACCAAAAGCCTGAACCCAGAATTGTAAGAGAGATGGGAAATTGCTAGGGAAAATATTTAACCACCAGGAATGCAGGTGATGGCCCTTGGCAGGCAAGCATCAGTTTTGTTCCTGGAAAGGTATGCACATCTAGGACTTGGAAGAGTTGAGCAGATTAAGGAGAGGTGCTGCCTCTAGGTAGCAAATTAGAGCAGCAGAAGGAAGAAATGTTTGTTTTTGGGAGACTCTTGTGAGTCTCTTAACTGTATGTGGAAGGCAGTTCCCTCTAGGAGAATGACTCAGTGCTTACTCCAGCTAGTGGGTGTCTTTGCCGGGTGTAAAGAGCTGCCACGGGTTATGGGGACACGGGTAAGAGCCCCTAGAGTAGGTCATGTTGAGTTTACAGACCCATTTGGAATAATCATTTGTAGTCTCTTTGGGTAATTTATAAATGCCTTAAGTCTTACTGTTCCTGTTCTCATGTCCTTCCCAGTTCAGTCCTGAGATAAACAGATTCTGCAGAAGTTTTCTTCTGAGAAATCGCATGAGATCTATTTTTATTTATACTGAATTGGAATTTTTTTACATCACAAAGGGAAACATACTTTTAAAACAATTGTTTCTGTGGCAGTTCATATTTGTTTTAACATAAATGGCTTTATAAATGAACCCTATTCTGTGAGGAGATCATGTATGCAGTAACTTGAAACAGCTGGCACAGCCTGGAGACCACCAGTCTCCAGAGCACAACCTTGTCTTTTTAAAAAAATATCGATCACATTTAATGACTTATGAAATAAGTCATATATTTCCATATATTTCCATAATGTTATGGCAAAAGAGTTTGGTCAGCTGATGTCTTGACAAAAATTTCAGAAAAGCCTCCTTTTGTTTATCCTTAGGGTGGATAAAATCTTAACAAAGTCATGATGAGTGCAGTTGTAGAGGGACTTACCAGCAAGCACCACTAACTTGACTCCCCTGGAGCGGTGCTATCCTTTAACTAAAGTAGAGATGGAGCAGATGAGACATAAATGCAATTCCTGTCTCAGCAATGTATAATAGTTTTCAAGAGTAGTCACTAAGAAAATACTCAATACTCAGATGTTGAGCAATAAAAAGGGTTTTTTGACAGACCTCACCACCAGTTAACTCTTTCAACATAGGCTTGAGAAAAAGAGAATCCTATTTCCAATGATTTCATGTGCTTCTCTATTACAGACCAAAGGAGAAGTAGAGGGAAGTATGGCTAAAAAATTATTATTTTTAGCTTTTTACATTTCCTTTTTTCCTTGCTTAAGCATCAAAGTATTAGGATTAAACTTCAGAAGTCGCACTGGTTTCTCTGAATGATTTTCCAAGCATTTAACGATTTATTAGCAATTAATAGTGTGCTTGGCAGGCGAGCAAACTGTAAAGTATTCAGTTGATACCCAGCAAGCAAAACATTTTAGAAATGCGTATAAAGAGCACACTGATTTCAGAGAGGGTTGTCATGATGAATTTGAGTTTCTTGCCAGTTTCTATTAATTTGACAGTAATAATATAAACTGAATTGCATTAGGACGGAGTGAAATACTTCAAGAAGTCTAATATTTCAAATCCAATTACTTTAGATTTAATTTCATGGAAAATTTTGCCTTTTTGTTCCAAAGTGGAACACTACTGTGATTTAAGATGCTGGATATTTCCATGTAATAGAAATAAGAAATTAGCTTTTCTGATTTGCAACTATTAGTGTCTTGGTTCTCATTATATTCATCCTTATATTTGTGTGACAGAGTACCTGTATTTTTGCAAACCAGCTTAAGTAAAAGAAAATTTGAATTAAAATAATTGCCTCTTCTAGGACATCTGTTCAACATTAAAAGAGTATCAACTCATTATCTGATACACATTATCCAAGATAATGTTAGCTTTTTTTCTCATTTTATGCTTCTTTTCAATTGCAGCTTAAATTCCCAAGCTCTCTGAAATGGTGAGTCATTAGGAATGTAATTTCAAAGACTGTATTTAATCTCTTTATCTTTTCCCACAACTGATTTACCCAAGGGCACAAGTAAAGCACATGAAACATATTCCTAAAGGCCCCCGAATCGTTACTTCTTTCTTATCTAGCCTTATTTTATTCTCACTTTATTTAAAACTGCTCTAAAAAGACTCATCGAGTTGGTAATTTTGACTGTGAGGGAATGGAGCAGCTTTTATCACCACAAGGATTTGAGCTGATGACTGGATCTGAATTTTTTCTCCTCTGCTTCTTGTTTCATGTGTGTTTGATCCACAGTACAGTCTCCTGTCTATTCCTACAAGTCAGTTCTCAGCATAGAAAGTACGTACACCAAATATTGCTGTTCTGATTTGGTTTGAAGAGGCCTTCCTAACGAATATGTGCTTTTAGCTTAAATTAGCTTTCCCCTCTGTAATGAAAAACCTTTCTCCCATGTTGACCTTAAGTTCCAACTAATTTTTCTAACGAGCTGCTAAAAAGGAGCCTTGGCTATAAATGAGACTGATAAGGCTTGTTCATGGCTGCAGCTGGAATGCAGACAAAAGCCACCCAAGGACAAGTGGTCTTCAAATGTCCTTCTCAAAGTTCCTGCTGGGCAGGGTTATCTCCCACCATTGCCAAGTGTGGGAGACAGGCGTTCCTGCCTTTCACTGGAGGCTCCTAGTGCCTCTCTTCACAATGAAGATGATACAGTAATTCCTCCCAGCCACCTGGATGTCCCTGTGCTCTGCTGTGATGATGCTTGCACCTCAAG
The DNA here is from genome assembly GCF_022539395.1 of Myiozetetes cayanensis. Lineage (NCBI taxonomy): Eukaryota > Metazoa > Chordata > Aves > Passeriformes > Tyrannidae > Myiozetetes > Myiozetetes cayanensis. Next base: position 46,103,518 of record NW_026086604.1, read on the forward strand.
CACTGCCCAGGATGCCAAATGTCTAGCCATGCACATATCCTAAAAAGTATTCTGAAGAGGAGAAGCAAGCAGATTTCAAAAGAGTGGGAGATGGAAAACAACTGTAACCCAGAAAAAAAAATCTATCAATATGACCATCGAGGGAAGATTTATCGATATTTACCAGACTCATAAATTCAAACTTGATGATCAAAATGCATTGTGTATTGCTATAACACATCCTTGTCCTAAGACACAGCAACCCAACCTGTGCCAACCCATCACTTTGTAACCTGTAAAATAATTCACAAAAGTCAACACTGTTTATATCATCTACAGCACATAATTTTTCCACGTGCTGATATACAGGAACATAGACTGCAAAGCACAGACTAAAGAAGCAAGAGGAATTCTGAGGAAAACACTTTCCATTTCAGTTTATATCCAAAGAAACTACATGGACCTAAAGTAAGCATAGGCCACTTTCCATTGAGGTAAACTTTGGGCTTATTTCTGCACTGTCTCACTCCCTCCCTTGGTAGTTAGATGTTCATGCTTTCACACAGAGAATACTCCTGGATGTTTTATGCTCACTCTGTTCAGACCGAGGAGTCTTTCTGCACTAAGACACAGGAATCATCAGTTCCTTCTTCCAACTTTGCCACAACTGATTGATTTGAACACAGCAAATCCCTTTCTCTGAGCCCTGGGGCAGATGTTTATTATTTCTAAAAGCAAGAGTCCACTGATACCCCATACCATGATGATACCATCAACAAGCACCTCATCACTCCCTTCTGCTCCTTCCTCTGTTCTTTCCCTGCCTATGATTTTGTCCTCTTCTATTATTTTTCTTTTTTCTTTTGACAGGAGTTTCTAATTATCAGCAAACAGACATTGTTTTCCTTCTGCTTCATTAGGAACAAGGCATTCATCCTTTCTGCATGAGAAGGGCAAAGTTCAAAAGCACAACTAATTAAAAGCAACTAATGATCAAGTTGGCCTCGAAGGCACTGCAGGAAACGCAGTTTGCCTGTGGACATTTTACCAACAATCTGTGTGACTTCTCTGCTCCAAGCAGCTCCCAAAATGGCTTTTAAACAAAGGCTTGCTTCTCAGGCTGAGATCCCTTTGCAGACATGACAGATAACGCTCTGGAAGTGCTAAAGCCATCACCTTGTCATCTTTATGTTTTTGGGAATGAGCCACTGACTTGAAGGTTGTACAATTGTTGGGCCCATACCAGTGTCTGAACATCACAGGCTTTAAGATATGCTAAGAATCACTAGGAATCCAGGGTCAATGGATGCACTGTACTCCAGTAGTCCAGAAGGAGCTCTGCTGGAAGCCCTGAGCATTACTTTGATTTGAGTTGGGAAAAACTGACTTTCAGAACCCACTTCAGCCCCTTCCAGTGAGGACTGTTTTCGATGTCAAATGGATGTGCTCTTAGGTATTACTGCTTCTTTGAGAGTTCTTACTACATGAATGTCAAGTCTTCAAGCTCTTCCAGTCATGGCTAATGTCATGTCATTATTTATCTACATATCTACAAGAGGCACAAATCCCAGCATCAATTATGCTAATTTTTCCCTTATCTCATAAAATGAGAAGAGGCAGCATGAATCCCAAGACACAGACAAGAAGAGAAAACTAGAAGACATCTGTGACTGTCCTGGCTGTTCTACCAGATGGTGGATGCATGACCCAACAGGCACTGCTACTCAGAGATTCTCCTTTGCCTGCTCACACCTGAATACACCTGAAGAAATTTAACCCACTCTCCCAAATTCTGAGTATTGCCTTCATGTAAGGAAGCAGGCAATTGTCCCAATCTCCTCTGAAGACACAGGCCTACTTCAAGGTTATGTTTTTTATGCCAAATTTCTTTTTCAGTGCTTACAGATGTGGAAAAAACCAGCTCAAAACCACAGTCCACTGCTCTGAGAGCACAGCTGACTGCAATCACAATGTGCTGCCATGCCATGAAGAGGATAGAGATAGCCCATGTTAATTATAAATGTAACAATATTTAAAGTTTTTTTTTTTAGCAGACTTTCTTGACTGGCTCCCTTTTTCTTTCAATTCCTCTTGGCAAAAGACATGTTATTGCAAGAGTTTGCTAAAAAAACAGGTAAGGTGTAATTAGAAACTGCAATTAGAAATGACTTCATATAGTAATCTTTAACTGAACTTTTAAAATTTACAAATTTCACTCATCTTTTTGGTACACAAAGGCTCCTCAGACTACTGATGTTTCTTTAGGAATTTCTCTTGTTTTTTGGAAGGGAAATCAGTCTGCTTCTATTCTCGTTTCTAGACTCTTTTTAAAATGATCTCTTCTTGAAGATGAAGATGAAACACTTTTTCTGTCACAAGAAGAGCTAGGCAAGAGATCTACAGTTTTAAAATCTACAATTTTAAAAGCAATCGAAGTCTTAAAAAAATTGGCCAACTAAAAGGGAAAGGGTAGTTCTTGCAATGTTTGAAGCACAAAAGTAGTTCCTTACTGTCCTCTAGTGGAGTAGTAATATCCTCACAGACACTATCTGCTCCTTTCTGTTTGTAACTAAACCTGCTGCCCCTTGGCGAGCAACCCTTCCTATTTACTGCTTCCACACTTTATGACTTTATTGGCACCTATCACACTCCTTCTTGTGTGTGAAGGGGTTCTGCTCTGCAAATTCCCCCCTCTTCTATATCCCAGTTTGACTTGCATAGTGAATAATTTAACCGACCTCCTACTTTGCCCTCCACCCTTTCTCAAAACACAAAAAGGCTGAATGAAATGGGATCTAGCAGAACCTCACAGCAATTTCTTCCTGCTCTGATGATTTATGTACCTTTAAACAGGCATAATCTAGGAAAGAACTTTTCATTTTGTGCCATGACTTGGTTCTCCTGTGAGCTATCAGATGACTCATGCTTTGACACCTTCAGAGTCCAAAAGACCATCAGAATGGCACATTTAAGAAGTGTCATCTTTTTCATATTGTACTTATCTGTAGGTCTGAAAATCTTGTTTGTTAAGCTCTTACCAATTAGCCCATTTTCCAGTACTCTATAAAAACTCATCAGGCTGCAGTACCACTGACCTCCTTGAAATCTTCTTTAAAGCCCGATGGCAGCATTGTCACTTTGTTCTCCTTGACCACCAAAGCTGCTCTGAATGCCACGTTCTGTGCTGCAGTGAGGGATTTTGTAGTTTCTTCACTCATTTTTCAATCCATGGGAGTGGACTCCAGTCCTGGCTGCCATTGACTTTCTCTGCCATTTCAGTTTACAACAGCTCTGCTGACCCATCCTATAAAGGCAGCTTCTTAGGCGCTTCCATAATGAATATCGCTGTAAAAATCCTGATTTTTCTCATCATCTTACCTTTAAATGTTCCCATTATTGTTTGATCTTTTAATTCACAAACTTACTGTGAAGTTTGTTCTTTCTGATAGTTCTTTAAAATAGGATTTATAATTCTTTCAGAAATGTTCTCAAACAGTCCACTTCATAGCAAATTTTACATTTGATGAGTTACAATGTGCCTCTAACTTTTCTTATTGTAGACATAACTTCTACTTTGTAAAGACTCTCCCTAGTTGAAAGCAGTCTCCTACCCTTCTTTTCGCGCTAAAAACTTCTTTTTTATGGATAAATATTTATTCAGAGCATGTAACAGTTGTTTTAAAACAGTTTTCAAGATATCTGTAAAAATTCCAATTTTTGGCAGCACCCATTAATTTTCTTCAAAGGTTTTTTTTTCTTTTTCAGGAAACTGGACTTACCTTGGCACGGGTTCTTCGACTGTCTGCTCCAAGAAATGAACTTTTACAGTGTGTAAACATTTATTGTCAGCATGTGTTCTAATATGACCAAAGATTTTAATTGTTATTTGGCTTTATGCCTTAGGATATACCCCTGTGAAAGGCCAATGTAAATATATGAACTAAGCAGGTAGGATGAGAACAATGCCTACTGTTACACCTTTTCTTATTTTTCTGCAAGGTCTGTGATTTCAGCCTAGGAGGATTTTGTGTTACTCAGTGTTATGGTTAAATTGATCACTTTTTTTTTTTTCGGTTTTCTCCTTAGGCCTACACCCTGACCTCTCCACCAGCAGAACTTGCCAACACATCTATATAACTACACCTGGAATCAAATGGCCCCATCCACCAAGTTTTTAAATACATATTTTTATAAACACACACACACAAACACACACACATATCAAATACAAGAATAGAAATTACAGATACATTTATATATATGAAAATTTTTAAATATATATATAAATCCTTGGAGTATCTGTCCTTTCTATTACTTTACTTTGACTCAAGGCATTTAAATAGTTGCTTGCTTTATGATCTCTTTTTAAAAAAGAGTTCTCACTGGTTGAATCTAACTCTGATTGTAGCTTCTTTATTTCTAAGTATCTTACAGGTAGGCAGGCCAAAGATCGCTAGGTAGGTATTACCCTGCTTCTGTGATACTGTATGCTCTTACTTTCCAAACATAAGTATGGAACTATATCCCCTGCTACAAAAAATTAATTTAAAATACCTCTGCTGGAGACTCCTCTGTAATCCAGGTGATAAGCATTGGTGTCCACTAGGAGAGCTCTGGGCAGAGCTGTCACCCAAATTTAGAAATAACAATGCTTATCTCTGTCAACAAGTGAGACACAGATATGCAAACAGGTCCAAATAAAAAAAAAAAAAAAAGAGAAAAGAAATATTGGATATTCTAATTTAAATACTTAGGAAAACATGGTGTTATATACTTAATACCAAAATTTAAGAAAGACACTTAGACTTCATGGTTTTCCTACCTCCAAACTATTAACAGTAGATACATTCCATATTTAATACAACTTTATTACAAGCAAATACAACCATTATTGACATAAAAGAAAGGCTATATAAGAAAATCCAGTGCAAAATAAAAGCACCCTAGAAAATCCACATTCCTGTTCCCATTTACAGACATTTACCCTTGCAAGAATAACTGATTCCAGTGACTTCAGAGCAGTTACTCACTGACACAAAGTTTAGACAGGATTTGCTGGAATTTTAGCTGTTGACTTCAAAGGAAAAAAAAAAAAGCGGGAGACTCATTGTCTGACGGGCGCAAAAATTAATACAAAATGTATTAACACAATATGAAACAAACATACATTAAATAGTTTTTGCTTCCCGATAAGTCAGACTTTCAAATGGATTTTATAAAATTTACATGTTCAATTAAACAATTTATCTATCATTGTGGAAAACACAGTCCTTTATTTCAAGTTTATATTAACTATAAATATCTACGGGCAGGAAAGATACGCTTCAAGTTGGCAGGTTTTACTTCCCCATCCTTTATGTCTTTTGCTCTTTGCCTTTTGGAGAAAACATCACAGCATAAGGCTGCCGTCTTTTTGGACGTTGACAGGGAGCAAGATCCTCTTTAATGTATCCTGAAAAGAATAAGAAAAAATTTGAAATAAGAAATATAATATAAAACCAGGCATAACTTCAGCTTAAATTTGTGTTTACCCGCAAAAAAATAACTTGCGATTTTTACCGCCTTCTGTGGCAACTGATTCTCACTTCACAAAAAGTTATGAGATCCCAGAGTGCAATATTGTTCATTAAAACACTCCTCTGCTTTCTAGCAGATGAGTGCATAGTAATGCACTACAGACAGTCAACACTGGAGGATGATAACTATGAATTGTTCAACTGTTAAAAAACAAAACCGCACTTTTCATTTTCTTTTCTACAGAAGATTTTATGTAAGAGTAACAAAGTGTGCGCCGCACTGCTAGTTCAGTTGACTAATAAAAATTACTTTCAAAAATGTAAATCCTAGTCATGCAGAGGAATGGCACTTCAGGCACATGTGCTTTGTGGGTCTAAACAGTACATCTTCCTGTTTTAAGGGCACTCTTATTTACTGAAGACTTATCCACCTGGAAAAAGCCAAACACCAACCTACAGATCAAACACACGCTGAAAGCTTTCTGATAAGAAAAGTGTACAGAAAATTTCTATAACATACTCAACTTAGCTAACACTGACAGTGAGCAGACATTTTATGCAAGTCAATTACAGCACCTGGCTTTTGTCAAACTCTTACTGTTTATCAGGAACAACATCCACTGAAGTGAGAGTAGTAGATTCCTCCTTCATAGCTGGAAAATGCTGTCTATGTAACTCAGTTATTAAAAAAAAAAACACACACAAACCACAATTGGTTCAAGATACCAGGAAGAAGTAGAAAATACATCTGTTGTACCCCACTACTTTGGAGAGATGGCTGCATTTGCTCATTATAGGAACTCTCTCTGGTGTTTTGCAGTGTTACATAATTTTTTTTTCCAAGGGAGGGTTGATCTAAAGTCTGCCTCTGATACACTTTTGAGGACCACTAACAACTAAACAGCTCTTACTCTAGCAGAACAAGGAGACAGCCAAGAATTTTTAAAGAGGCTGTAAGCAGATTCCAAATGGGTAGTAACAAGTTATGTAAAAATCAAAGCTCCTTGTTCTGAAAGATTAAGGATAATACTGCAACACTACCACACAAGAACACAAACACATCTCTGGCTACATTTTCCTATGCCTGACCTGACTGTTGTTACAAGATTAATTCTTCACAGCTAATAACAGATGCACAAGTAAAGATACAAACAACTCAGAGAGTTCCTATAGGGCTCCTTCCACTTCTGAAGAAATCTATATAGAGTATACTACAAACTCACTAAGTTTTAATATCATTAATTAAACCTAATTTTTATACCAAGCTCTAGGACTTTGAAAAACTATTTAGGAAAGAACAAACCCCTATGTAAAGAAAAGTAAAAAAAAAAAAAAAAAACCAAAACCAAACAGCATGGTTTTTTATTGTCACTAACAAGCAAGGTATATGCATTATAAACTATTAATCACACCTATTTAAACATGCCCATTATCATGGGGTATAATGAAGCTCTAAAAATACTGACAAAGGACATCAATAGTGCTGCCTGTCTCTCCTCAGTAGGTAAAGTCTGTCAGCCTTTGCCTCTGAAAATCCAATTCTTGCTTTGATACAAAGACATGTAGGGTTTTAATTAAGTTCTAGGAAAATCCCAATTATTTCTGCCTTCTCTATCTAGGGTCTAAGAAAGTTTTCATATATTCTTAGTAGTACAGGAAAAATGGACAATATTTATTCAAAATAATGGCTACTGATAAGTAAAAAGACCTCAACAGGACAGGGTGAGAAAGGCTACTATATGAACCACAGATAACTTCAGGGAACCATTTCTGGTACAAAAAATCAGCTTTGAAAAGTGCTTTGTAAGACTTTTTTTTGCACAAACCTCTTTCCATGCAGGTTTGGGTGGAAGGAAATCCAACCTCCCAGAAATTTTCAGGTGTATTTGGAGGAATGTAGCGAAATCTGTGTCTTGAACAGGAAGCTAGTTTCTTCTCTCTCTCTTCTTCTGGAATGTCTGCATAATACTAAATGTTGGGGGGAAAAAAAAATCCATGTTAACAAATTCATACATATACAGCAACTGCTTTACACAATGACATTGTCAATCACTGTGTTTATTAACACAGTTATCTAAAAATAATGGTGAGGATAGCCAAGAGTAGAGATTTGTTATCCAAGTGACAAACACCTGGCAATTATCCTAAAAGCTTACCGAACTTACAGATTATTTATGGTGGCAAATTTGTCAGCTTCCTATCTTTTAACATACCATAGGTATGAGGTTTAGGTATGTGTATAATTGCTTATGTCAACCATTTTACTGACTGATTTTACAAATCTAAGTAGCACAGGTGTTGAAATAGATGCGAATTTTAAAAAAAAATTTATTAAGTTTCAGCTTGCATTTACAAATAAAATAGAAAAAAGTGAAGAAACATCGCAAAAGCCACGCTGTGGAATTATTTCTCCTCTTAATTTACAGCAGCAACAGTAAACTTAAGTCAAAATTCTTCCTTCTTAATAACCCTCTAATTAGGAGTAAATAACGAGCTAGTTTAACCAGCTGACTGTCACTGGGACTCCACAAACTGTCTGCCAACCGCGCATTCTCTACAGTAAATTGGTTACTCTTTTATTCCTGTCAGCTGTACTGGAGGCTGCACAGACTTCAAACCTGTTTGCTGCATGTTCCCATGAGTGGCATCTAAGAAAGTCAGCTTGGTTTTTTTTCCATGCACTTTTCTGCTGTTTCAATTTGTAATTCTAGTTGTGTCTCCTAAAACTACGAATCTGGCACTTTGATATCAGAGAGTGCCAAAATGTTTTCAAAGCAAATTCACCATTTGATTCAAATGGCAAGCCAACAGTCACAGCCACACAAGAAACCTGACCCTTGTAGCAATGGTAAAACATTTCTACCAAAATGACAGTGTTACAATTCAAAAAGGCAAACTAAAGTTTAAAGCTCGTTTGATCAACTGCAAAGTGATCTAGACTGGGGAAATCAGGAAAGCAAAAGGGGCCAATAGAGATTACTTCCTTTCCCCAGCTACTGGTAGGATTTCAGAAAACCTACCTGGAATTGTAAAGTATGCTAACAAAGTCCTTTTTTCCTACTAGATGGCAGATAAAGTATAAAATAGGCATTAAAAATCCTCCTTCAAAAAATCATGAAATATAAATATTGATGATTGTATAGAAAAGAGTAATCACAGCTCTGAATATGTCAGTGTCAAAACTGCATGAACTAGGAAAAGCAGACTTGTTTCATTTTGTGATTCTGTACTCTGTGGGAACTGCAACTCTGCCTGAAACAGGTACATTTTCTCCTCTCCCCAAATCAATTCAGACTTTGTGCCATTTTACAAAGTGTGACACCAAAACATACTCTCGTCTCTCCCCTATTAGTACAGGAGTCTGATCTAGTAACATGTGGATCTCCCAGTCAAGAACACAGGTTTGGGTTGTTAGCAGGTTGTAACCAAAATTTCAGGTTACTGGTCTGTCTACTATGAAGTCTTGGAATGTGGGACAGAATAAACAGCCCATTCCATAGATAATATCCAGGAATTGTTATGAGCCCCCAGTAAAAGGTTCTTCAAAACTTTCTGGGTCTAAGTCCAGGATCAGTCACTGAATTTGGAGACACTTCATTTGACAATATTTGCCACTGTCTTACAAAACATTCCCTTAAAGCAGCCTATGCCAAGACCAGAACTTAAGTGGGTATCATCAGTAGCTTGGGGATTGAGTCAGATAGATTAGGGTTACTTTTCCAGCTAGACTTCAGAGATCCAGCAGGAAAGATGTTTGTGTCACTCAGATAAAGATCTAGAGATTAATGAAAGAGAAGGAGCAGGTAATTATCATCTGGTACACATCAATTTTCCCTGCAAAAGGTAAGAACATGGTGTTAAGTCAGCAAAATTAATTATATGAATTCTACAATATCTGTATAAGCCAGATATATCAAATATATATATATAAAATATATATATCAAACAATACTGAGTCTTATTTAGGGATAATTAGCAGTGCTCCATATTTTTGTACTGTAAATAGTCTGAAATTTTAGAAACTGACCTCCTAAAAGTTTGTAATGTGTTGCTTGCTTTTTTTTTTTTTTAATTATAACATTTAGACTGGTAAGGAATATTTATAGATCCAACAATGAGAACTACAATACAGTTCAGCAGGAACAGAAAATAAAAAGACCAGTCAAAAATCAAGACAAGTATGTTTTAAATAGAAATTAGAAAGTAATTTTTTTCCTTGGCTTGTTTAGAAATCTATTACAGTTGATAGAGAATGGGAGAGTTATTTATGTCAGCTAAACAGCAATAAGAACTCTCAGCTGTTTTCTAGATTGATCTCACTGTCCACAGCGTTTTCAGTCCATACAAAACATTCAAGCTAGTCTTTTCCATCTGTGAAGATAGGCAACATCTCATCCTGCAGTGCCTTCTTGGTAAAATAACTGTTTACAGAACTCTACAGTTTCAAGTCTCAGAAAGGGAACAAACCCTTAAAACATGCCTCCCATTAGTTTAGCATAAAATTACTTACAGAATAATTAATCTAAGTGCATATAAAAACATCCGACTGATTCTCCTACTCATCTAAACTGTAGCTAGAACTTTATAACCCCACCAACAAATGTTACTTTTACAAGCTACCTGTAACTCCTGCCTACAGTCTTTCTCTGATAGCATAACAAAGTCATAACAAAACAAAATAAGACCTCTTATCAAAAGTTCTACACTGTAAGGCAAATAAGATGCTTCCACAGTTTTAAGATAAGCACTTATAAAGGACTGTAATATCAGTCTGCTGTGCATGTGCAGAAATTAAATCTGTCAGGTCTTCTCAGAGTGACGGGTAACTCACCCAACTCACATTTCTACCCACTCCCTAAACATTTCCAGAGACTTTGGCGACTTTTCAAACCCACATGGCTAATCAGTAAGCCCAAACTTTTTAAAAGCACCATTTATGCTTTATCCAATACTCCCTTCTTCCATAGGATTTTAATTCAAAGCTAGTTTTATGATTGTGCAGTGACAGAGCCAAGCATTCCCTACATTCCAAGGCATTCATCTTGAATGTTGTAGACTTAAAAAAAAAAACCCTCAAAAAAACCAAAACCAAAAACAAAACCACATTTTCCTGACACTTAATATAGAAACCTACTATTACAAAACCTGAGCTCTGAATGTTTTCAGACACCACAGTTACCACTCTAACTTGACAGAAAGTAACAAAAACTGCATTTGCAGAGAGAAGATCTGTAGGTTACAGAAACAGGAAATTAAAACACTAACCACATGGCTCTTTGACCAAGAAACAGACTGAAGGTTTGGGGTTTTTTTTTGGTTTGGTTATTTTCCAATATCTTGTTTTCTTTCAAACTCTTTCATTCAAACATATTTCTGAAAATGATGTTTATAATTATAAAACTTAAGTATTTGTATTTAATGAGTTTTATCAAAACATATTCAGGAATGTGTTTTAAGTAAAAATATACTCTTATAAATTTCTTCAGCTAAGTAAATGGGACTTGCCTACAAAGTGCATAGCAGGAGAATCTATGAAAAATGTTGGTTCTATACAGGTGTGGAAATTAAGTCAAAATATTCCAGAAAATCCATCATTATTCAGTCATCAATCCACATTTCCAGTGAGTCATAATTTATTAGATCATTACCAATGATTAAGTTCAGCCTGAAAGTCTATTAATGGCCAAATGAAATATGTCTTCATTACATATGTAATTACTTCAATATTTTATCTCTACACCAAGTATCCGAAAGCAGTTTACTAAACTGAAAGGGAGGAAAAAATGTGAACACGAAACCTAAAATTTAATGCTTTTTAACCTGCTAATGTCAACATCTCTGCATGCATTTGCACATATAAACACATTGTCACCTGTGCTGGTGCAATTATCTGAAAAACTTACCCCAGAAAACAAGATAAAAAACAACCAGACCAAACAGAGATAAATACATCTATTTATAAACAGGAACAACAGGACATAGAACTTACTGAATCCTGCAAATTTCAGTAGAGCTTTTGAGCTGAAATTTAAGTCTTGTAATAGTTCTTTGACTTACTGATCTTACTGGAACCATGATGTAAGAAGCTTCTATCACACACAACCCCCCTTCCCCAAGACTTTATATGCAGTTACTACAGTTGAAAACAAACAAACCAACCGCAAGCTTGGTAAAACAGCTTTGGTAAACATTTACTCCTCTGCTGCTGTAGGTAATGATACTGATGCAACCAGATTCATGATTTCAACAGCACTGTAGCACTTAAATACCGTCAGAGTTAGGGGAATGGAAGACTGATCAAATTTTTAAAGTACTACTTACTATTTCACATTCCTTACAAGTATGGCCAAGTAATTTTCTTCTTTCTTCTTTTTTTCGAATAACCTCAATATGAGGAAAATCTAACACGGTATTCTTTCTGAAAAACAGAAACATTTTCACATGATAGTCCTTTTATTTCTTCTACATGACTGGAAATCTCTGGTTTTTAGAATATAATGATGTAGAGTCAAGAAAAAAAATATCAGAAAATGCCTGCAAAACCTAAATCAGATTGTATTTCATAGCTGAATAGGACTATTTTTATAAATAAAAGGTTTTAAATGTAATATAATCTTTTACATAACCAGAGATGTATGTCTCATTATTATGGCTTTTCATAGTCTGAAAGTAATTATTAGATAGAAATTATTCAAATATAAATCTTCTGTAGAGTATTTATTTTTGTCTGAGTTGTGCTTGCACCAATTTCCAAGAGAGGAACGTCTTTTGGAGTTCACGACCAGAACAGATTCTTTTCAACTTATCTGCTCACAAAACACTAAACAAGTTTTCCTCTACAAAGAAAACATACATCAAAGTAAAAAAAAAAAAACAACAAAAAACCAAAAAAACCACCCAAGCTAACTGAAGGCCTTGGTACCATTATGAAATGAAGATACAGACTTCCAGTGATGGTTATACAGATAGGAAATAGAGTAGCCACTAAGAGGCACAGTTGTTGAACGTTACTCATTTATTGCGTAAAGCAAGGGGCAAAAATATCAGAGAAGGAAAAGTTTTTATTTGTACAAGCAACCTATAGGTTCTTGGCTCTTAAACTCATACATGACCACATGCATGTAAGAAACCACAAAACACTGCATTCCATAAATTATAAAAGGCAGAAGAGGCAATCTCTTCTCTTCAGCAAATATGACAGGCATCTCGACATGGTTAATTTTTTTCCCCTACCCCAGCTTTTATCTAATTTAGTAGATCTTTTACCTGTGCATCTTCAACTGTTAACATATTACAAACATGTTGATTTTATGGAGGAACAAGCTTCCTATAGGGAAAATATAAAGAGCCTTAAAATGTCTATACAGAACAAATTAAATTACCTTTCATCACTTTTGAAATATGGCTCCACAAAAGCTTTCTGTTTGGTTTTATCTTGTTTATCCTCATGCTCTGTACATACACATGCAAAACAAAAAGTTAGATGTCATATGAGGTCAACAGACTGCCTGGGAAAACTTCTGTAAAATTATTAACCAACTAAAACCCATAAAAAGCCGTCACGTACATTCAGTCTGAGATAACAGATTCAAGTATGTACTAAAAACAATATGGAATTGATTGAACCAGCAATCAAAAAGCATTCCTGGAGTAGCAGGAAAACAGTAGCAAGACAAGTAAAAAAGACAAGCAGAATATCAAAGGAAAGGTTGCTTAAAATACAAAATACTGTAAAAATCTGTGATAGAACCTAGCACAGGGAGAAGAAAGGAAGTAAGTAATCTGTAGCCAAAAGCTAGTATGACTCTTGGGGATGATCTTGCACAGGGGTAAGAGTTGGACTTGATCCTTGTGGGTCCTCTCCAACTCAGCATGTTCTGTGATTCTGTTTGCTCTAAGGGTCACTTTGCTGTTCTGCTGTTCTGCCAACTTTCATTACACATCCCACATTTGTGTGGTGACTATATAATTGAACTGGCAAAATAATTTTCATACTGGTTTATTTTATGTCCTTGCAATTAATCGATTTTCACATGAATTTATGAAAAAAGAACTGATGGTTTACTTGGCATGTTCGTTCCTAGAGAACAGAGACTGATTTCAAATCAACTTTTGCAGTTTAACTAGTCTAATAAAGACAAAATCAAATCATATCCCACTCTTCAGTTTCTTGCTTGCTACTGTTATTCCTTTATCCCACTCTTCATCATGAAGAGTTTCTTTTTCATCACATGCAGAAGGACTATCTTCTGGTAGGCAGGATTCATATTCTTCGTGGGTTGTCCGATCAAACATCTCTGTTATTTCTCCTCCTATTATAAAAAGTACAATGAACATCCAAATCAGCCTCTCCAAGATTTTAGTCAAGACAGTGCATTTTGATTGAATGTATATCAAAAGAAGTAACATTTAGTCTTCCCATACAAAGTCTGGTATGATTACACAGTAAACTTTCAAAGCTGTTTGTTACAAGAGTGATTGTTGCAGGTGAGATCAGAGCTGTTACATGGTTAAGTATTTAACTCTTTGAGCACTATAAAGGAATAGCTACTGGCTCTCTTGGAACAAATCCTGTAATTTTCTTAATCTAAGTTTAAAAAAAACCTCAAAATCCACAACCATACTGATCTGTGCAACCTATAAAAATACATCAGCAGTTTTTTACTGCAAAACATTTTTTACTATCTTGTCATACAGGGAAAAAATGCCATTTACTCTTCCCTTCTCAAAAAAACCTCCGAACAACAACACAACAAAAAACACCCCAAAACCCAATCAAAAAAAAAAAAAAAAAGACAACCCCCCACCCCCCACAAAAAGCAGCAAACCAAAGGGGAAGAAAAAAAGTCTTACTTGGACTGCTTTCCTGATTTTGCTCTTGATTTTTCATTTTTAATAGCACACTATCACTAACATATGTATAATCCATATCAACAACTTCCCCTCCGACTCTGCTCTGAGAATCACCCTAAAAAAAGCAAAAATGACAATTGCCCTCAGATGCAACTGGTGTAGTCAGTGTCACTTCTGTGTATTCTGAAACACTTTCACAGCAATTACTGGCTTCTTTTTGGACACTCTGATTTCCCCCCTCCCCCCCGCAGTAATGTCTGCATGATAAAGATATAAAATCTATGTAAAGAATAACACGTTCTGAAATTCAAGTGTGAAGCATTTATTTGATGGGCAAGAAATGCCTTAAAAAAATTCATGTTAAACTCTCCAAAGATAAAAAGTAACAATGAAACATATAGAAATTAAAGACTGGACAAATTAACAGATTTTAAGATTGTCTTTAAGTGAGAGAGATAAAACAAGTAGACTTCATGAAAATTCTCAGAGAGCTTAATAAGCAAGCTGCACCGAACTCAGAGAAAGATAATAGTCATTATTGGCACATTTTCTATCACTTAACATAAAGAGATATCACAGAGATATCACACTGAACATTTTCAGAGGAAAAATTATGAGATTTAGAATATTTTTTGTCTTAAACTCAAAACCACCTTCAAAAGCATCAGTTTCATACTGAGTATATGTCTGCTGAGTTTATCAACTAGACAGTGGAAATGTTTTAGGATAACTGTAGTGTACTATGCATAAACAAACATTTCAGGTGTGCAAGCAAATATCGAATGAGATGGATTTAAAATTTTGTTAGAAAATGGGTTTGGTCTGCCCAGAACAACGTTCATGATAGTAGTTTTTCAGGCTTTTTCAACATCACAGAACATGCAGGCTTGTCATAAAAGCTTACCTTTGTATCAATCACAGTAATGTCCATTTTGTACTCTGAAAGGTCAGCTCCTGGGTCTACGCTCCACTGGAGGTTTTCTAAAGAGGTTTTATCTTTCAGGTCTGGATGCAGAGAATATGAGGAAAAAAAACACAATCAGAATCAAACTCTGCCAGCAGCACCCTACAGTATGTAAATTACGTCAGGTTCCCTTTTATCAATTCATCTGTGGGTTTAGGGATTATTTTTCTCAAGCAGGCTCATTTGGTGTAAATAGTATTTTGTCTGAAGAGTTAGAAATAGATCTTTTCAGGTTTTTTGTCATATTCAGGAAGCACACTACACCTTTGGGTTTGTATGAGGCATATAATACATAAAATGCACTTGCAGGTAAATCCTCTATCAGGTAGTATTGATAATGGATAGAAGACATTCATAGCCTCATGCAATTGTTCAGGTTGGAAAAGACCTTGAAGATCATTGAGTCCAATCATTAATCCAGGACTGCTAAGTCCACCACTAAACTAAATCCTTAAGTACCACATCCACAAGTTTTTTGAACACTTCCAGAGATGGTGATGGTTCAGCCGGCTGTTGACCAGCACCCCAGGTCCATTTTCACCAGGCAGCTTTCCAGCCACCCTTCCCCCAGCCTGTAGCAATGTCATATGGGGCTGTTGTGACCCAAGTGGAGAACCCGGCACTTGGCCTTCACAAAATCACAGAATATGTTGAGTTGGAAGGTACCCACAAGGATCATCGAAGTCCACCTCCTGCTCCTGCACAGGACCATCCCCAAGAGTCACACCATGAGCCTGAATTGTATCATCCAAATGCTTCTTGAACTCTGTCAGGCTTGGTGCTGTGACCACTTCCTGGGGAGCCCAACCACCCTCTAGGCTAATATCCAACCTAAACCTCCCATGACACAACTTCAGGCCATTCTTTTAGGTCCTGTCACTGGTCACCACAGAGAAGAGATCAGTGCCTGCCTCTCCTCTGCCCTTCATGAGGAAGTTGTAGACTGCGATGAGGTCTCCCCTCAGCCTCCTCTTCTCCAGGCTGAATAGACCAAGTGGCTTATACCATCTGACCTCAGCCCATTCACCCAGATCTCTGCAGATCCTTCCTACCCTCCAGCAGATCAACACTTCCACACAACCTGAGCTGTCTGTAAACTGACTCAGGCAGCACTTGATCCTCTCATCCAGGTCACTGATAAAGACATTAAACAGGACTGGCACCAGTACTGAGCCCTGGGGAAGTCAACTGGTGACCAGTCACCAGCTGGATGTAACTCCATTTGCCACCACTCTCTGGGCCTGGCCATCCAGACAGTTTTTACGCAGTTAGGAGTACACCTGTCCAAGCCATTAGCAGTAAGTTTCTCTAGGAGAATGCTGTGGGAAACAATATCAAAGGCTTTGCTGAAGTCCAGGTAAACATCCTCAGTCTTTCCCTTACTCGCTAAGCAGGTGTGGATCCTTGGGTGGATCCCATCCAGCCCCATAGACTTGTGTGTGTCAAAGTAATGCAGCAGGTTGCTGACCATTTCTCCTTGGATTATGGGGACATTACTCTGCTCCCTGTCCCTGTCTTCCAGGGCAGGGGACTGGGTACCCTGAGAACAATTCGTCTTATACTTAAAGACAGAGGCAAAGACGGCATTAAGTACTTCAGACCTTTCTTCAACCTCTGTCACTACGTTTCCCCTTGCATCCAATAAAGGATGGAGATTCTCTTTAGCCCTCCTTTTGCTACTGATGGATTTCTATAAACATTTTTTATTGTCTTTTACAGCAGTTGCCAGATTAAACTCTAGTTGGCTTTGCCATTCTAATTTTCTTCCTGTGTAACCTCACAACATCCTTGTAGTCCTCCTGAGTTGCCTGCCCCTTCTTTCAAAGGGTTATAAACTCTCTTTTTTAATACCTGAGTTCCAGGCAATGTTCAGTCAGGTTGGTTTTCCTTCCCATCAGCTCATCTTTCAGCATAGGGGGACAGCCTGCTCCTGGGCCCTGAAGATTTCCCTCTTGAACAATGTCCAGAGTCCCTGGACTCCTCTGCCCTTCAGGACTCCTTCCCAAGGGAAGACTGTCAACCAGTATACTAAACAGGCCAAGGTCTCCTCTCCAAAAGTTGAAGGCGGCAGTTCTGCTACCCCCCACTCCTTACTTCTCTGAGAATTGAAAACTCTCTCATTTTGTGACTGTCGTGCTCAAGATGGCCCCAACCATCATTTCACCCACTAGTTCTGTCCACAAACAACAGGTCCAGGGGGTGCCTTCCCTAGTTGGCTTGCTATTGACATTAGAGCAATGAGACAGATCTAAGAAAAGAGTACAGAAGTGTCCGGTCATTGTTCCAAAGATGCCTCTTGATTTGTCTGTGAAGAGAATATTTAGATTCCAAGCTACACGGCCACACCAACTAGTGACAGATATGTTTTAAATTCATAATGCAAGTGTTTCTAAATAAAGTATGCAGTGTAATAGCTCAGCTAAGGAGTACAGAAGCCTTGATTCTACAATCTTAGTTCAAAAAATTAGTTTTCAGACTGAGAACACTTAATAGGAAAGAAGATACAAGGAAGAGTATATATACAGGAAGAGTATATGGCAGCCTGTGTTCATTATCGCTAAAGGTACAAATTTCTTTAACAGATCGTTAGGAAGAATGAAGAATATTAAACAAATAGCTTATCCTTACACTTTCAAGCATTTGAGAAAAGTTTAAACTCAAACTTGCTAGGATTTTTATTATTACACTGCTAAACAATTACAATGCTAAATAAACAAGAAAGAACGAGATTGCTAGCCTGTTGCGTGTACACCTGAATACCAACAATATATTTATTAAACAGTGGCAAAAGAATGCCAGGAAGATACAAACTGTACATGGTGGGGGGTGATCTTAAGAACTCCTGAATAGAATGAGTCTGAGTTAGAAGGAGAACAAAGTAATTAAAGTGGAAGAAAGGAACATATGAAACATTCTATTCAACCACAGCACAGGCTGAGGGGGTAGGGCAGCAAGAAAAGGAACATTTTCATCCAGTTACCTTGCTCATTTTGCAGTGCTTTACTTTTTGATACTCTACAAGGGTTTGGTTGAAGTACAGATGCTGGTTCAGACTCTCCATGTCCTGTCCTTGTTTTCTTTCTATTTGGTACATGGCCAGTGGTAACCTAACAACATATTGCAATTTTACTATTTCCCAAAACTTAAATATAGTATTTCAAAGGAGCAGAAAAGAAGTCAGAAAAGTGTACCTGTACATCACCAAAAAGTTCCTCTGTCTCTGCAGAGCTTGGCAATGGTGCAAATTTGAAGGGAGGAACTTCTTCTTTCATTTGGATCTGTTTTTTCTTATCTGGGAATGTTTTTCCCAGCATTGCCTCTTGTATGTACGATTCCTCTTGTAAATCTCTGCCAAGCAAACAGCTCTCGTTGGCATTTTGAATGGATGACGAACCTTCAGGAATGGGCTTCCCTAGTTGTGAAAAAATGTCACGCAGAGTCACCTGTTTCAGTCTATTTTTACATGTCTCCTCACTTCCTTGTTTTTTCTCTTGACAACGAACTCCAGAGAAGCGATCAGACAGATCCAAGGGCTTATCAACTGTATGTTCCCCGTTAATATGCTGGACATCTGATCGAAAGGGCACAGAGTTCTCTTTGTTGAAAGATGTTTTTTCACAGCTAACTGCATGATCATCTTCAGTTTTCTTTCTCTTAGCACACCTGCCTTCCAGCTGCTTCTGGTGTATGAGAAGGAAATCGCTCTTCATCACCTCCTCATTTTTAGGTGTGCAAGTGTTTCCAACACAGGTTACAGCCTCACTAGTATTCTTCTTCACAACTATTTGCCTATTGATAGATGTCTGGTTGATAACTGAGTTGATTTCCGTTCCAAGATTCAGTGGTGCCACAAAAGCAACATCTTCAGATTTTGATTTATGAGATCTGGAACTGGATGGATTGTTGAAGAGGTTGGTTTTGAGATTAGGCTTCAATCCTGAATCTAAAATACAAGGAGCATGACCTGTACTTGAGTTGTTCTTCACACTGCTAGAAGCTCCAAAAACAGGAGAAGCTACCTGAGAATCCCAGTCAACATGTGGTGGAGTGTTCTGAGATGGATCTGAAAAACTGAATACAATGAGAGATGAGAGATTTTTCTGGTGTACACAGGTTGGGAGGAGAGAAAGGGATATACAGAAATTACAGGTTTCCTATTACTGATCGGCTACAAAGCTGCGCAAGTTGCTAGTGTTGACTGAAAACAGAAAGAAAAACCAAAGGGAACTTATTCTAGGAGTAAGGACTGTTGCAATTAAAGAGCTGTAAAAGGTAGTCAAAACACAGATCTCGCCCTTCATTTTGGTATGGTATGGCATGAAAATCTTGTTCCACGTTCAACTGAAAACCAAGGAGAGACCTAAGCCTGCCTCGGAATTTCTTCTATCTAAGGATTCCCTACCTTTCAGTGCAGTGAAAAGGAAGAAAGACAGAAAGATATTGCAGCCAATCTAGGTTCTTGCATAGATCTTAAAACCAAGACAACATTTTCTCAAAGATTCTGTAAGTGAAGGAAAAAAGTGCAAGTTTCTTTCAGGTACTCTGTTTTTTACCTGTCACCGATAAAATATACATTCGATATGAAAAATAGGGCCAAAAAAATTCAGTTTAGACCACAACACCATGAGGAGAGTGGGAAGGGAAGGGCAACATTAAATCAGTATGACACCTAATCAGCAGAGAAGTTTAATGACCATTTTCCTATTCCAGCTTTAGGCCCATTATCCCCGGGGTTATGAGCCTCACAAGACGCCTTGCAATAATGAGAAGTCAGGAAGGCAGGGACTGTGTACACAAAAGCCCAAATCAGAAGTTTGTGAATGAAGTAAAAGTCCTCAGTTTTGCATTCTATCAGTTTCTTTGCTTCCAATGTTATTTACTTGAAAGAAACACCTATGATATGACAACACTTATTTCCATGTCTTCAAAGCAAAATGCTGTTAAGGTTTTAAATTCTACTAAAACTAGAACTTCATATAAGCCTGCTTAAAACAGTATTATTATAACTGTGTGGAAACGCACCCTAAATTGCCGTCATTGTTTCTTGATTCAGAAGCTGGATGCTTTCTTGAGTCTTCAGTCTGCATGATCTCTGGGGCTTGGCTCATAACTGTATTAGTGTGGGGAAGATTCAATACACTCTGGGACTCCTACAGATGGTGAAGAAAAACAAAGAAAGGAAGTGTGAGAAGATATTGGAATTAAAAATTAGAAATATGCTAGATTTGCACACAAATACTCAGAGGACCCATTCAAATTGAAACACTCAAAACTTCGTGAAAAAGAATAAAAGCTAGGAGATAAACTTTTGAGTAGCAACTGTAAAGAAATCTTATGGAAACTGAAAATAATTCATCATTCAAATGCTAACACACAGAGAAATAGTCTGCATATTATAGTTTTCATGGTAGTTACTGATCAAAAACATCAAATAATCTGACCTGGAATCACCAAACAGTCTCATCACCTAATACTCTATTTCAATGTCTTAGACTTGATTACTGCACAAAAGGAGTTTGGCAGACCCAAAGGTTTAGATCACTGTATTAATAAAACTTGCAAGTTCCATACAAAGCAGGAACCATATCCCTGCCCTTCTCCCCAGCCCCCAGACAGCTGAGTTGTATCTCTTCTTGCTAGAGCAATTCAGTAATGAGTAAGCAAAAGCAAACCAAAGTGAGCTTACTGGAACTCAGAATACCTTTACAGAGTCTTAATGCAAAAGAGAAAAAACACTGGTTTTGAAAGCAACTGGCCCAAAAAGCTAGTTATGAAAGAAATTTGGGAATACTACTTACAGATTCCTCTTGAACACCAAGTCCAATTGTTTCTGCGACAACCGTAGCCAAGTTAAGAGAGGGCTTTGGAACAGGATAGCCTCCCACCCTTGGTTTATCTTTGTGAGAAGATCATAGTAAGTTACATATATATTATAGTCTCTAACTCCACTCACACAGATGGTAGAAACACAGAATTAAAAAGTTCACATATTAAAACTGGCATTTATGGAAATAGTTTGACCTCTGTCAGATAAAAATCATATCTGAAAGTGCTAAGTGGAGAAAGGGAGGCAGAAGAATAATTTCTGATGAGACCAAACTGCTATATCAGCACAGAGAAATATGCTTCCAATTTAAATATAGCTTCCCAAAATTAAAATACAAAGACAAGTCAGTGTAAAAGTTGCTTTTCAGTCTCCCAGTCCAGGGTAGGAATAGTCTGAGAAAAGCATATAGAACAGTGGTGACGTGTATTTATAGTAAAATGCTTCTCTTGCATTTTTCCTTGGTGACAGTCACCATTATTTTTCCTAAGTTTTTATCAGAAAAACAAATAGATGAGTTTTGCTTCTTTGAGGGGTTTAACATTACTCAGTTCATTACACTGGGGCAAGTTAATAAGATTAGAAAGTACAAGAACTACAACCACCACAGCCCTGATCTGCACGAATGATTCCATGCTAATTCTCACAGTCATTAAAGAGTTAAAAAGGTTTGTACCTTTTCACATTTCTTTGTTAAAGAGAGGTTAAAGAGATGAACCCTCAGTTTTACAATATTTTTGCCCTATTTTGAATGTAATTAGAACTAAATCTATTAATACACTTACTTTGTATAGGGGACAGCTGTGGATCACAGGTGTCTGCCACTAGTATCTCTTCTCTGTTGTTGCTGCTCACTTGTGTGGAAAAGAGTGGAATTTTTCCAAACTCTAGGAGATGTAGAAACATTTCACTTGGTGAAATTAGGTATCCTGTTGTGATAATTTTGTGTAGATACAGACAATGATCCTGATCTTAAAAGCACTTGAAAATGAGTTTGACATGTCAGTTGATCCAGTAATCTAAGCCGACCTGATAACTTGTCATAATGATATCTCAGAATAAAGTCACAAATATTTAATATTAATCCTTTTTCTCACAAATATGACCCCAACCAGTCAGCCCTAAAACAACGCTAACAAAGAATTACACCACTGTCTATACTGACCATATGAATATATGTATTCAAGCTCTATTTGACCTGTTAATATGGCAACAAAACAATTAGAGTAAACCATCCAAGGGTCTAATGCTCTGCATCAGCTAAGGTAATAAAGTAAAAAGGTGAAAACCTGAGATCTGAATTATGATCAACTCTGCTGACAGCTTTTCATGGCCATTAACTGTGACAAGTATTTACACCATTTCTAACATGCTGTACTTTGGATTCATTTAGTAGCTCCATTTTTTTTATTCAGAAAATGGAGAGGTATAGGTATGCTTAGAAAACAGAAATTATTCACAGCACTAAACATTTCAAATGCAAAATGCATGAATAACCAGCACACCCTTTTCACTCCACTGTTGTTCTATTTTTATTCTTTGAAAGAGGCTTTTAGTCAAGACTCCTATTTAAATATATTCAAACATCATTTAAAATACTTTTTTTAATGCCAAAAGATAAATGAACACAATAAGAGCACCTGGATTATCAGATTTCCTGTGTATCATTAAAATACAAACACAAAGACCCTTATTTGACAAAAATAATCCTCATAGTTAAAATCCATTAGAACTTACAGAACAAAGTCAGGAAATAAAATGTGGACAATACTCCTGGACTTAAGATAGAACACAAACGGTGTATCAGTACTAGAAGAATAAAGATCATGTAGGTATCTACCAGTTAAATTACTTTAATTGCAGAATGTGGCAAAACATTTGTTTCCCTCTCCACTAGGTGGTGACATTGCTGCATGCACAAGGCAAATCTGAACAGATTTTTTTTTTTAGTTAACTTGTACTTACAGAAGAAACACAGGTTGAAAAACTGTTAACATTTGCATGAGGATGAAGAAAAGTACAAGTTTGAGATAAGTTCTAAGCACATTGCTGACGTAACAGTTACTGCCAAAGACATTTTCCCGTGGCTTAGGTATTATTGCACAAAATTGAAAAAGGTAAATCATAAAAAGTAAAGATTTTTGTGGTGGTTTTTTTTTTCAGTTTTTGCCCTTTGCAATCAAATTTATACATCATCTTTCTCTGTAGCCCTTAAGATAATTTTTAAGTTGATTTAAAAAAACAAAAACAATACTCTTACCACTTTTGCTAAGTTCCAAATCTGAGTGTGCATGTTCTGTGTATCGGATATGCCTATTCTCTTTTTTTCTCCTCATACGATTAGCCATAGAAAATGAAGAGGTCATAACTGGAGAATCTGGAATGACTCCTTCTTCTAATTCCACTGCTTGCAGCTTTTGCTCCCTGGAGACCAAATCAGGTGGCCAAATAAAACCCCAAGTCAGCAAGATGAAGAGTTTTCATTTCAGCAAGCAGGACAATCACATGGTCCAAGAAAGCAACAATTAGGAAATGCAGCCATCTCAATAGCATCACAGTGTAAAAAAGGAATACTACAAGCCAGTTTTGAGATACATTTAAAAACAAATTCACCATTGCTCCATCAAGCCAAGGAACAGCATAAACCCCTAGTTCTTCACACTTGAAGTCAACATATAACTACTGCACTGTGGAGGACCTTTTCCCTGGTCTTCCCTGGCAAAAGTGAGATAAGTTTCAGATGATGTCAAACCATAACAAGAATGCAACACTACCTCTGACTTGCACAGTGCACCGTATTTGCATATTAACCACAACATTAGCACATTCTTGCTATATCAGATTACAACTTCATGGTCCCTTTGTAGCTCCCCATTTTCATGGTTTTCTTTCAAAATTTACTATGGTCTTTTTCCTTTTAAAATTGTAAAATTACTGTAAGTTTATTTTAAAAATTTTTTTGTAAGACCCTGGGATTTTCTGAGAAACTACTTTTCTGAAGTTTTAACCTAGAAGGAAAGAATTGATAAAGAGTCGACTGAGGAATAAAAGTATGAGACATAAGGCTTTGCTCTATACTGTGACTAGAGGTCAACAAAAATTTCAGTGATGGATTTACCTCTCTTGGTTTAAAGAAAGACACGCCCATTTAAAAGAAAACAAAAAATCTGCACAATAGAAAGAGGCTAGGCTTATGTTGCTACAGTGGCAGTATGCTATCTTTTCACAAACAATCAAAATAAGGAAACAAGTTTTAAACACTTAAAAGCTGATGTTTATATTCCCAGACATTTCTACTGGGGAACAGGGGAAAGAGGGAAATATCTAAAACAACGTGAAACTTACTCCAGCTCCTTCTGTAATTGCTGAAATTGTTCAGTTATCTTTTTATTTTCATCCTGTAAGTTGTTTTTTTCATTCACTGCAGTTTATGCAAAAAAAGAGAAAAAGACAATCAATGCACACATGTTAATATCATAATCTTGTCAGGTCCTTTAGTTGTAATTGTAACTAATTACAAAATGTAAAATTGTAAAATGTAAAACCCTCTATATGGTTTACAAAAACGAAGTTTTAAGCTAATCATTAAAAAGGCTGCAAATGATGTGTTAGGAAAGAGAAAGGTGTCACAATTACTGGATCACAATATTTGTTCTACGCAATCATTAATCACTTTTGTCCACATACACACAAGCGAGACTGTGCTGTAAATATGAATGAATTGCTCACTTGAACCCATAGACAAAACTG
Organism: Myiozetetes cayanensis; assembly: GCF_022539395.1. Classification (NCBI taxonomy): domain Eukaryota; kingdom Metazoa; phylum Chordata; class Aves; order Passeriformes; family Tyrannidae; genus Myiozetetes; species Myiozetetes cayanensis. The sequence continues at coordinate 46,128,404 of NW_026086604.1, forward strand.
CTTCCTTAGGCTGAGGATAACCTATGAAGTATAATACAACTAGAATTCGGTTTTACCCACTGAAGCAACCAGCCAGTTGAACAGAATGAAAAAAAACCTCCACCAAGAATTTCTTTAAAATCAGTTAAATATTTTGGAAATTAAGAGAGACTAGTCAGAACCTTTGATTTTACTTTCCTTAATTTCCAATTCATTCTGTCTATGCTTCACACAAGCTTATGGCATCACCCTTCAGCCTTTTTTCCATGCTGTCTCAAACTAATGTAGTGATTAGCTACCACCTTTTCTGTTTGCTTTAATTTTAGTATTTTTGTTCTTATTTTGTTGTTGTTGTTTATTTTACCTCTGGATTACTTTTGACTGACCTTTTCCACTGGTTGTCATATAGATCTCAACCCAAATCCAAAGAAACCTACTGTTCTGTCACTCAGTGTTCTGGAAGGTTTGTACCTAATAGGTCTCACCTTGATTTTTAAGGTTCAGAGCTTTATTGAAGGATTAACAACAAACAGGGTACAGTCAATCATTAAATGCAGAATTTAGAATATTTTTACATAAATGTCCAATAATAAAAATCATTGAAAAATTGATGTATTTTGTATTAGCACAGAGCATAGTATTTCCATAACTTAATTAAGCATTGAAAAGCTACTTTTTGTAATTGGAATTTCTCATGTCTTAAAGCTCATTGAATGTCTTGTTCTTGATCAAGCAAGACAACTAAATGATACAAAATAATTAATGGTAAAAATACAATTAACATTTTAAAACCCTGTCCTGTATTATTTAGCACTTCATATAACCAATCTTTCCAAACTCTCTTTATGAACTGTGCTGTCTACAAGCTGCCTGGTGTAGATTCTTTTTTGGTTTCAGTGGGTTATGTGAAAGTTATGGGTTTACTGCAGTTCAAGTTCAACTAACTACAGGACACAAGCTGGACCTAGGGCACTTAGTCTGAACTTGCTACTTTGCGATCACCAGTTCCTTTGAAGTCATGGTTTCTTTAGGAAAGCTGGCAATCAGTCATTCTAGCTGCAGGAATAAACAGAAGCAGTCACATTTTATCTAAAGTAGCTACTTTACACTGTAAGATTTTCCACGTCAGTTCACTTTCAGTATCAGCACTTCAATCTCAGAAGGTGGGTCAAATGACTAGTAATTGGTATGCTACATATTTTCAGACTGTAGAGTTAAAGTATCCCCTGACTGAACTTTTTGGGTTTACTAAGCACACCGCATATAAATTATATCAAGTTACAGGAATTAATGAAGAACTAGTCTACAAAATAGTATGTTTTGTCTTCAGACTTGTGGATAAAACTCACTAAGCTCAGTAATAAGTTTGAGATTCTGCTGCCGGATGTTTTCAAACTCTTGTTGCTTCTTTCTCATGTGTTCTTCAGTTACAGCACATCGATCACATAATCCTGCTCTTAATCTGCAATAAAATTGAGAGAAAAATGTCCTTCTGTTAAGAAAATATTGCCATATATGAAGCGGATATCCACGTTAACAGACCTTTTGAACAATGAAAACCAGAAAAATTCTGACAACTGTGCAGACCGCCAAACCACATTAGGTTTAGAAATCTCTGAAAAGTCTTTAGGTCCATTAGAGGCTTACTTCCTCAAGAAACAATTTGCAGAGTCTGTAAAGCATGTATTATGTTAATTTACCAAAACAGGTATAACTTTTAAAGATGAAAAAACGCACTGTAATTTCATGTCTATTGGTTTTGTTTCGCTACACCAGCTTAAACAGGAACAAATAAGGGAGAGGCAGAATGGATCAAAAGGCAATGAGGACAACTAAGTCCAAAAGAAAGCAAAGGACAGGACTTGTAATTAAATTTAGGTAGAACAGACAGAGGGGAAAAAAAACTCCGACAAATTTGAAAGATTTCCTAGTGAGTTATGAAATGAGTTTCACAACATATTATAGCCTTTGGGTTTTGTACTTGTATTATGTCTTGATTCATATGTACATTTACCTCTACAAAAATAGATGTAAGAGAATGTACCCTAAAATGTCTGTTTGCCTCCCCAGCTGCTCTATTCTATGTATCTTAACTGAACTAAGCAAGCTTCAAAAATAACAATATAACAAAACTACCAAAACATAATAAATTTGACTTGCAAAGTATCCAGAGCTACTCTGTTAGAGCAAAACACAACAAACTCAAAAGCTAGAAAACACCACTTCACCTGTCTTCTAAAACCTTGATGGTGTCATGAAGTGCTTTTTGCTGTTCTCTCAGCTGTTGGTTCTTGGTATAGAACTCTTCAAGCCTCTCTGCATCCCTGAAATCAAACAGAGAAAAATTAGTTCTAGCTTTAAATTACAGCTATTAATTTTTCAATAGAGAATTCTCTCTGGGATATTTCTTTCATGTTCTTGGGAAAATCTTATTATCTTCAGCACAAATATTAAGTTGAAGATAAATGAAGCAAGTGTTTGTGATGAATGATAATTTAGAAATGACTGAGTTAGGAAAGATGTAGCTAGTTTCTAATTCATATTACAGTTGATCTGTTGATAAATCTGATTTTTGCTCAGGTAAAAGTTGGAGTTGACAGTCAAAGCATAAAAGGTAATAATATTCAAGAAACAAATTTCAGAGAACATAAGCACAAACACTTCTCTTACACTTTACTGTGTTGAGAAGCTGCTGGGAATCTAATGGGGGCTTTCACAATCAGGTCATTTTGGTCTTTTCTTAGTAGGCAGAAATGTTGCAGTGTGGCAAACCACATTAGGTTTAAAAATCTCTGAAAAGTCTTTAGGTCCATTAGAGGTTTATTTTCTCAAGAAACAATTTGCAGAGTCTATAAAGCATATATTCCTGTAATATGAATACAGTGAAAAGAACTCTCTTTCCAAAACCCTCAGAAACAGAAGATCTTGAGAAAAATATGTTCCCTAAAAGCCAGAGTTAATTAATTAACAAAGAGTATTTCCTCCTTGAAATAGGAAAGGAAAAGCAATAACAATAACTGCCCAGTTTCAGCTCCCTTTCCCTTTCATTATAGGATCCCCACATCTCTTCAAGATGCAATGTACGAGCCAGAAGAACAATTTTTTTTTACAAGGTAATTAACATTCAGTAAAAGCTAAGCAACTGAATCCATGTAACATGACAATGACTAACTTCTGAGAATTCATTTCCAGCTCTTCTTTTTACCATGGAATCCTTTGTATATATCCATGAAAGCGGTTGTTTGTTTTCAGTGTGCCTGAGATGGATTATTTGAGGAAGCCATGAAATTGGCTCATGAAAAGCTGTTAAGCTCACACACAACAGGAAATGAAAACATGTTTACTAACTCGTTGATACAGTTCTTTTACACAAACATATTTTGTATTGACACTATCTCTTTAACATATGTTTAGTCAAACACATTTTCATATTGCTGGCATTCCAGTGATACAAGAAATTAGAAATCATGGGTCACAGAGTGAAAGGGATTGCTGGAAGCTTCTACAGTGTACAATCACAGACATGTTTTATTAATCCTGAATTCTAAATACAGACGCTTTATCTTTCTGTACTACTATCGAGACCAATTTAGGCCTTTTCAATTGCATATTCAACCTATAAAACAGTTACATGCAAGCAGCATGAGGGACCATTTAAGACTTGTACTTTCACTTGGGGAGGACAATGCATTAAAGTTCTGTTATATCAGTTCAATAAAGAAGTACAGCCAGGCCATGGCAAAATTTGAATTGAGAAAAGCAATCGGTATTTTTCTGCTGTTTAGGGCATTAAAAAAAACCCTCTTTTTTTTTTCAATTTATGCAACTTACAGGAGGCCTAAAGCAGCAAATTTTAAAATCCTTTCTCTAGTTAACTTTAAGTCATTCCATGGACTTAAGTTATGTTTAACAAATAAATAAGACAATACTAACATACACTAATACGACATGCCTTCCACCTAAACCCTATAAAGTATTCCATGAAGGTACTAATATGACAGAAGGAACTAGGTTATTGGTTGTTTTTGGGTTTTTTTTCCCTTAAAATTCCAGCTGATAAACGTGACAGAGACGTTTTTGGCTATGAAGACACCCTGCATTATGGCTGGTCTCTGACCTAGGGTTTACAAGTCATTAGCTTCAATGCTGGAGTGGGATACAAAATAAGGCACTCATTGTCAGCTGATTACCAAGTCTGAAACACTAAACCTCAGGTATTCAGATGTACCAAGGAGAACAAGACCTCCTATGTAACAGTACTGTATCTACACTGTGGGAGTTGCAGAAAGATTCCAAAAAATAATGATTAAACCATTTGGTATGTGTTCAGTCACACCACTGATAATATTCACCATTTAGAAAACTGATCATTTAAGATTTCATAACATGGAAGCAACTTATGATACACTAGGCTAACAATAACAACAAGAGATAATTTCATTCCTTTAGATTAAAAATTAATAACTACTTAATTTATAAACTATACTTAAGAAATAACAAGATGTTAAATTGATTTTTTTCCAGAAGTGTAAGTGTAGCCTCTAAGAATAATACATAGCACCAAATATTTGCTAATTGAAAGCTGTATAATAACCTAATACAATATCATGTACTAACATAAATATATTCCTTGTGATACTTCAGTATAAGATTATATGTCTTTGACTGCAGATGGCAATGCAAATCTGGAGTATTTTTGCTACTTCTCAGAAGAGTTGAATTTCTTTAATATATATAATTATATTGTTTTCCACAGTGGAAAAAGATCCAAGTAATTTATTCCTATGCCTCCTACACAGCTACTTTATAAAGCTCAACTCATAATACAGATCATATTCAATAGTAACCATAATATTAATGCAATCAAATCTGAAGTGAAAATTCAAAAAAAGAATCACATAAGCATAACTGTTATCACTTAATTAAATATGACTGTAGTGAGCAGAAGGAAAAGTAATGTTAATTTAATGCTGTAAATACATATCATAATTCTACTGGGCATGTAAATCTTGTAATTCAGATTTTTCCCAAATTGCTTCTAATGAACAGCACTAAAAATAAGTAGCATATACTGACTGCAAAAGAAGTTGTATATGTCTTAAAATACAAGAACTGAGTGAGAATTAGCAAGATTATTAGCAGAATCATTGCTGAATGACTGAAAGCTGAGTTAATGCACAATACCTGATATTAAAGGCAAACGTAGCCAAAAAAGACAAAATCTAAATAAAACTGGCTTCTTGTCTTGTTGCTTACTCCTCTTTACAGATTTTACCTCAATTTTGAAATGTCTCCCTAATTATCTTTTGTATTAGCAATGCAAACATCTTGACTGGCATCCTGGAAATACTATGGATAAGAAAACTGTAGGAATCACTTGTTCAAAGAAAGCAAGTGCAGTGTTCGGGTCACACACCCTACAAACAGTTATGTACATCTTCGGATGACTTCAGCTGAGTTACTGAAGTGAGCAGAGTTTTGTACAAATCTGAAGGAAGATTCCATGAAACTTCAATTGATCTTACAAAAATTACACTCATTAATGGCAGTCTGACTCTCCTTTAATAAATTAGATCATTGGGATGAGTACTTACAAGCATCTTTCCTTTTTTAATTTAGATATTTTCAGCTGTAAGCCTGAAAAGTAGAAAGAAGAAAATACATGTTATAGAATTCTGATTGTAAAAAATAAGGGAAACAATAAATTATTTTCCTTTTGCCAATGACATCTGCAAAGAGACAAAAAAATGTCACTAATCTGGAGAGAAGATCACAGAAATCACAGAATATTCTGAGTTGGAAGGGACCCAAAATGAACATTGAGTCCAACTCGTAAGCGAATGGCCCTTATGGGGATCAAACTCACAACCTTGGCATTATTAGCACCATGCTCTGACCAACTAAGTTAACGGTTCATTCTGGACTTTTCGAGTATGTTCTACAGGATCTTGAAAACAAATATAGTTATTACTATCTCTAGGAAATAGGGACTTCTTACACAAACACTCAGGTTCCCACTTAAACAGGTATAAAACACTTCTGTAAAAAACCCACATATGAATAGCCAGCACCATCAATATATTTTCATTGACTATGCCCACCTAAGTAGCATAAATCATGTTCTGTGTGCACATAAATGCATAATACTACACTGGAAATGAAGCATCCAACCACTGAACTGTGCAAAGCATTACAGTGAATATGCATAAAGGAAACATCAAAAATATGTGATCCAAAGCTTTAAAGCACAAAAGGGTGACACACTCCAATGGAGATGAGATACCAGACTCTCTCAGCCAAAGCTTCTGAAGAAGATCTTAAGTGAGGAACGATATTTCCTCTGTGGCCTTTCTCCCACTAAGACTCCCACACTCCTAAACATGTATTCTGCACAGAAGTATAAAGGTTTGCAAATACAACTGATGTTCTCAGCAGGAGTGGCCAGCTGACAGCCCAGGGGACAGAACACTGTCCAGCCAATCTGCTTGCTAGGTTTTGGATGCATTTGTATGTGCACAGGGGCAGGAAGACAAAGGTGCTCCAAGTACAGCACAGCTTAACAAGCTGGATACAGTGTATGTGATTACCCACACACAAACTGGCCATTCCTACTCCAAATAAATGGTCAGAAATAATCAGACCACAATGATAGGACATTTTCTTAAATACAAATCCAACAGAAATTTTTGTGTGACATCAGAAAATCACATAATTTTTCCCTAGCGCCATTATTTGCTTCTAACTATGAAAGGCTGTTACCAACTTCAGGTTGAACATTAGGTGTCTTGTAAGCTCTCTTGCAAAAGCATTACGCATTTTAGATAACAGGATAAACTTATGAAATCAGAACACTTTTAAGAAAACTTCCAACAAGTCTGAATTTAAGCCAAAACACAGAGCTGATACTACATCTTACTATAGAAAATGTAGGTTAAGGCAGCTAACAGACTTTTTTTTTTTTTCTCCCCTACCATGCATAACTGGGAACAAAAGGGAAAACTCTTAGCTCGAGAAGGTTCACTCTTCAGGCCACTTACAACATCATGACCCCATGCTTGCTGCAAGATGCTAATGAGACAATGAGATAAAAATGCAGAAAGACTACTTAAAAAATTAGTTATGAAATATAGCAAGATTTCTTTTATCTCCAAGTGTTCAGCACCTGTGAGATGTTATGTTCTATCATGCAGATCAGCACAGAAAGAGGGTTTATTTTTTTAAGTAGTTGCTATTCATCAAGTCAATTAGGCATCTGCAATTAGAACCCCTATAAAGCGTGCTTTAATGCTGCTCCACACCCATCGGAAGGAATGAAGCTGCACAACAATGCATCTCCTGTATGAACAGGTAGTCTGTTCAGCAAGTATTTAGGATTGTAACTTTGGCAACCTGAGCCACCAATTGAAGAGGCAGGGCTCAAAAGGCCCACTACTGTGCTACAGGTAACACTATCTCCCCTCTCACCTGAATTCAGGAGGAACCAAACTAGTTACTTAAAGGTTGCATTTTTTCTTAGTTCAATGACTGCAATGAGAAGGCAGGAAACCAGTCTGTTACATTTATCCAAGAGCATTGAATTACTACATCTGGTATAATCTCTTCCTTTTGCTTTTCCAGGACATTGCGAGTTTTTACGCGTACTCATTTCAGGAGCTTTGCTTTTTCGGGTTTCCTTATTTAACACTCTAGTGAGTATATAAACCTACGTGGAATTGCACTACATAACTTCCCAATTCAATTTTATCTTTCACACACTATTTCTATGGAATACACAAGCTGCAGATTATATAAATCTACATTGCCTAAAGCTCCTATGAGCATTAGTAAAAGACACATTATCCCCATTAAAGTGATGGAGACCTTCTTTAAACTGTCATTAGGCAGATTAATTCAACATACAACACTAATTTATGAACCTTGCTACTTGATTAGACTGCATACCTGTAACGTTTCCATTAATGGCTATGACAATTTCTGTTCTGGCGAATTTTCAAATGCACTAAATGCATTTTCCTAAAACTGACAGTGCCTGGGAAAACTGAGGAATCTTTATCACTAATGTTTTCTTGAAACAGGTTGGACAAGCTGCTGTCAGCAATGACACAGACATAATCCTACCTTAAGGGTATAGAGATGGACTAGATGACCTTCTAAAATCCTTTCCAGCTCCATTTTCTATAACTATTTACTTTTGAGGAAACTTCCAGCTATTTCCTTTCCTACAGCAATCTAACAACAAGATTGCTTTCCTCATAGTTTTCTCTGCATCTCTGACTACAGCTTTTTCTCTATTGATATCTTCTGCTTTTCAGAGGTAATTGAATAATTAAAAAAACCCAGGTTATTTCTTGTACATGAAACTCTGCTCACACTCCTATGTTGATATATATATATATACATAAAATATTTTTTTAGTACAGAGCTTTAGACTTGAATTAATCCTCAGAAACCATCTTGATAAGAGCCATATGCACCAAGTATCTATATAATTACTTCGAGCCAGAGGTAAGAATTAACACCTGTGGAAATAAGTCACTTTATAAAAAGTATTATTAAATTCCTTTCAATTTTGTGAGCACTGTGTAAGTAGCCCACACATTCTACAGAGAGGAAATAAAAGCAAATATAGTTGTAATCACCGTTATTCTGAGTTGCTGAGCACTTCTGAAGTCTATGAAAAACCAACAGACACTGACCGTGCCCAACATCTTTGGTAACTGAGTAGTAGGTGTCCTACCAATTGTCTCATAATGAATTAGAGCTAAATGATGGCTGTTTTGTCTGAAGAGGGCCAAAATTTGGAATTTTTTGCAAGTCATCAGTTTAAAAGAGTAAGAAGCTGGATTTTTCTTTAGATAACAATGGAAAAACACACACTTTACAATATAGTAATATCAAAATTTAATAAAATCCATTTCAAACTGTGTGAGTTTAAAGTATTTTCTAGTCTTATATTCTGTAGATATAATATGTCCGATAATTTCAAGTTCATGTGTCATAAATTCTAGTCATACATAGTTAACAAATAATAAGCATTCCACCATTTCAGTGTTCAGTACACTGTGCATTGTACACGCCAAAAGATTTTTCTCCAGCTACTGACTTTCCCTTAATCCACCTTCCACCACCTTTAAAATAATTTTTTGCTGACATTTAGATTGGAAACCCATGAGTCAATTTTAATTCTTATTTATAGACTTCAGGAACAAGCAAAGTCCAGGCAAGCCTGTGTTTGATGTTTCTAAAATATCTTCCAGTACCATTTTCTATAAGAGGATCCCCACCTTCTGAAAAAATTAACTATCCTTCAGGCATGCCTTTGATGTTATCATGGAAGACCTAATTTTACCTAACACAGTGCGGTGTGGGACATACTGACAAAGGGCTAGGCATGAAAAAGACTGCCTGGTGGCAAAATTACCTGGCCACACCCAGCATGCACTCTAAAGAGTATCTTGCTTGCATAAAGAAAACCAAAACTTTAAAATCACGTGCTGCACATCCCAAGAAACTAGAGAAAGGGTCACTTAACACAGCTCTCTACATTGGAGCTTTTTGTTTGTTCAGTTTTTGTTGTTCAGACATGCCACAGATTGCCAGATCCCACTCTGTCAGTACTTCCGCATTTATCTGTGGTTGACATCACACCCACTCTGAAAACAACCATCAACAATTAAAAAAAAGTAAATTTTTGTGAGTTTTGGAACACAACATAAAATTATATTTCAGATGGTTAACATACACTTTTCTTTGGTGTTACAAAATGTTGCTTTCTGGTACATCTTTCCTTTCAGTTGCTAAAATGACAAATGCTTTTTTGGTTGGTTGTTGGGGTTTTTTGGTTTTTTGTAATAATTAGTATCAGAAAGCGTCACAGCCCAGTGCTGCAAATTATTGAATCAAGACTTTCAGAGGGAGGTATGTAACATCTATGCATTATAAAAAAATGTCCCAGTTTTTGAAATGAAGAAGTGATGATATAACTGGACCTAAATGGACAGACCCCCGAAACTGTTTTGAGGCTGGTGGAAACAACCAGGGCCACTGAAATGCTCTGGGTAAAGATCCACCTGAAGCTGTTAATTCACAAAAACTCACCTGCTTTTATTCCTGCCTAATATAAATACTACTTCACGGATAAGGATGTGCTTATTAGAAGATGTCATCAAATACCGTTCTAATTCCATACAAAAGAACTGATCACGTGACTTTAGATTATCAGAACAAAATGTTAACTTGTTATGAAAAGTTTCTAGCAGAAAAATTTATGAATGCTACCTGTAAAACAATATTACAATAGCAATGAAGTGCAATAATTCATCTTTCCCGAGCTACTGAAGAACGAACAGACACTAACAGTCAATCTGTAGTAAAATTGTTATCACAGATCACAAAACATGATGTAAGAATAAGCATTTATAAAAGTATTATAAATTTTGCTGAGAAAATTTAGAACACTACAAAGCGAAGGAATACTTTTCACTTCAGTAACATTAATCTACAGTGGTATTTCGGGGGAAAATAATATAAATATTTATTTAGGGAAAATAAACAATGCAAATCGTTTTAATAATCTGAAGTAATTAAAGCAAAAGACAGAAGAAAAAAAATTAATTGAATAACAGGGTTTGAAAACTTTGAATCATAATCCATTAAAGGAAAAGTACCATTTAAATATTTTCTAAGCAAGCACAAATTCCATGCAACATTGTGTTACTTTTTCTTCACTGACCTAGCAAATCATTTATACTTGTTGATAGCTTAATCCTGTTACACCAGGCTTAGGCGGTCCATCTGTAAGGATCATTTGTAATCATCCAATCAACTTTCTGCATAACTTAAGACACTAAAAATCTATTTAGTTCCGTGAGGAGTATTTAGGTTCAGAGTCTTCCGGTGGCAACTGACAAACCCAAACTTCAACCTGGCAAGCCCAAACTTAAACGATTTACCTTGTACTTCTTTATCATGACATTCTTTCAGTTTGGACCACAATTCCTTGAAGAAATCTCCTGAAGATTCTGCAGAACTAGGGCTCCCACAGCTTCCTCCAGATGCATTCATCTTGCTTTTTTCTGCTCCCAGCTCCTTTGACTTATTTGCAGAACTGGATCACTCTCAAACTCTGTATTTTAAATTACATAGTTGTGAAGCTGTTTCTGAGGACAGGTATACCTGTAACAATAGAATGACAACACTTATGTTTGCATGTATCAGAGTATAACTTGTAGCCATGGATGAAATACAAAGTTTACTGTCTATCCTTACATCATATATATTTATATACTTTTATACTGACAGTCACCCTGAAGGTGTGGATGATGCTAATTCTACTTGTCTTGAAGGGTTTCTTAGCACAGACGATGCCCTCAGGTAAACTTCAGGGGAAGCGTAGTACTCAGATCTGGATCTGAGCCAAGGTAAGATTCAATTCTATCTGCACTGGGTGTCCAATACTGAAATATTCCTATAAATTCAGTCCTTCAGTTCCCTGTGTGTGAAACTGGCCATTCTAAGTTTTCACCATTTTTACTCAGTCAGTTTTAAACAAACACTTTTGAGCAGGTACTGTGTCATTACCAGGTGGTATGATTCTGCAATATAAAATAAGAAAAAAAAAATCGTAAGTATTTTGTACTCTTCCTAAATTAGCAGCCTGAGCAAGGAAACCACTATGTCTATATAGACAAATAAAAGGAGGAATTTGCTCCTAAATTTTTGAGGCACAAGTTACAGATGTAGTTCAAAAGATACAAGTTATCTTAATTAGTCAAGAAGCTGCATTTCCTTCCTTGAGAAACTTCAAGCAACTTAGAATATCTGGGTATAGCTACTGGTTCAGCTGGTCCCTTGGATTCACCACCATAAAATGTTCAGTCCAGTGGCTCAGTAACCAAGTGTAGGGCCCAGAGGCTTTGGTTCCACTCTCCTTTCTCGTATCTCTGTGCACAGTCTTAAGTCACTTTTCTTTCAGTCTGTCTGTCTTTAAAATGGAATAAAAATAATGGAACAAAAAATTATTCTCGATAACACAGAAACACTTGAACTGTACATTTTCTATAGTAGGATACTTTGATGCTAAAGCAATGCTTGAACACGCACTGTCCATAGAAAATTCAGAGCCTATTTCAGTATATGGTTTCAAGATAGCAAATGTTATCTTCAGAGAAGTCCTTAACAGAAAATAAAATTACCTTTTCAAATTAGGCAATGACTACAATTCTTCAGCGGAAGAAACAGTAATCTGCTTGCATCTTTGCAGCTGAAATGCTCCACTTTGTGTGCAGCCACGTTAAGCCCTCTCACAACGCTGCTTTGTGGGACCCATTGCCTAGTGACATCAGGAATGTCTTTTAAACTCTTGATTTTCCACCTTCAACAACAGATATTTCAGAATCAATCTTTTTCCTCTGTCAACCGCTAGGGCAGTGAAACCCACAAACCTGCGTTCACTTACTGTTTTAGATTTGAGTGTGTCAGATGAATCATTTCCAAGGAAAGGTCATCTGACTCTAGACAGTAAATGCTGTCCCTAGTGTTTGTTTCGGTTTTGTTGTGTTTGTTTTTTTTTCCCCCAAGACGACTTTGAGAAAAAAAATGCACAAAACTTGCTCAGAGTTTCTGCAAATGATTAGTACGTCAACTAAATACAAACAGAGAAAAAAAAGAGCAACGCATTTTCCCAAGCTTAACCTGCTTCAAGATTCCAAAATGATACATTGCTTCCTACAGGTGTTCAACCTGCCTTAAAATACATGGACCCCAACAACTGTTTAAGTCGAGGCTTTGACAGGCCTGGGCAGATACACAGGTGTAAAAGTGATGCCTTAGTCTCCAGTCCTAAGAAAAGGCTTTCCAGTCCTTCGGGAAAAAAAAAACAACACCTGAGCTGGATGTACAGATACTTGCAGGCACGGACAGGACTGGAAGCTGCCTGAGGGGGGCTGGAAGCACCACGCCAGCCCCCTCTCCCGGATATCCTGCCGACTGACGCTCTCACAGAACCACTTAAATACGTCCATCTCCCTCTTCTTCCACACAGCATCTCCCTCCGGCACCGTGAGGCTCTGCAGGGCTTCACGAGCGATCGCCTCCAGCAATGCCGCTGCTCATCCGTGTTTACACCTCTCCGCCGGGAACACGCCGCCTCTCCGGGATTCTGGGGAGCACACGGCGCCCCGGCCCACACCAGAAACCCCGAGCACCGGGCTGCTCCTACAAACTCAACTCTCCTCTACCTCCCGGCGGTGAACTTTATTCTCCTTTCCCTCCTGCACGAACAACCGCGCAGAAAACTCACTCGAGAGACACGCCGGGATGCTCTGGGAAATCCTGCCATGGGAGCTTCCCGCCAGGCTCGGGTCACGCCCAGCCGCCGGGACGGCCGGGGAGGGGTCGGGCATGTCCCGCACGCCCCTTCCTGGGGGATCCCGGGCCCGGCGGGGCTGTGGCGGGCCCGTCCCTCGGGCGGAGCGGGAGCGGGAGCGGCGCGCGCGCCGTTACCTGGTTGGCTCCGGCGGCTCCGCGCGCGAACGGCGGGAAAATAGGAAAAGCTGGAGCGAGCGCCTGCCCTGCCCGGGGAGGGGGGGGGAAGCGGGGCGCGGGCAGCTCTCGCGAGGCTTGCGCGCTGCTCTCGCGAGAGAGCGGGGCCGTGAGGGTCTTCTCCTCCTCCCCCAACCCCCGCCCTCCGCGGCGGCGGCGAGGGTGGAAATCTTGTTGTAGCAGTGACAGAGTGGAGGGATCTGTTAGGCTGGAAAAGATCTCGAAGATAACCCGAGTCCAACCTATTACCCAGCACCACCATGTCAACTAGCCCATGGCACTGCGTGCCTTGTTCAGTCTTTCATTACGCACTTCCAGGGACCGTGACTTCACCACCTCCCTGGGCAGTCCATTCCAATGTCTAATCACACTTTCTGTGAGGAAATTCCTCCTGTTGTCCTAACCTAAACTTCCACTGGCACAATCTGAGGCCATTTCTTCCCATTCTGTCGCTTGCTACTTGGGAGAAGAGCCCGACCCCCACCTGGCTACAACCTCCTGAAAGAGGCATGAAGCCTTGAGCCTCCTCTTCTCCATCCTAAACAACCCCAGCTCCCAGCCGCTCTTCACAACACCTGTGCTCCTGACCCTTCACCAGCTCTGTTGCCCTTCTCTGGACGTGCTCCAGCACCTCACTATTCTCCCTGGTGCAGAACTGAACATAGTACTCGAGGCATGGCCTCACCAGTGCCTGGTGGTCCAGATGGCCGGACTATTTCTGGTACAAGCCAGGATGCCATTGGCCTTTCTGGCCACCTTGGGCACACTGCTGGCTCATGTTCATCCATCAAGGTCATCAGGCATTGTCCCAGCCCTTTCCTCCTCTGGCCCAGTGCTTGGACTTTCCACAGAGAGCCCCCAGAAGAAAACCAAGGGGACAAGCCTGGATTTTTAGTCTGCTGATTACTGGGGTTTACACACAGATGTATTTGATGTATTCCCCCTGCCTTCGTGATCATAACAGTTTCCATGGGTTGTCATTTTAGTGCACAGCAGAACAGCCTAGGGCATATTTTGATGTTTTATGTGAGTATGAAAACAGGTAGGCTCATATAATTATTATGGCATAAGGCAGCTGAACTTTAGTGTCACTTTTGAGACTTCTTGCAACATAATTTTTTCCCCCTAATTGTAGATCAATGTTCCTTCATTCCTTGGGACCAACCCTGCTGTCTGCAATAATAAAATAGTAAACCACTTGATTTTAAGTTTGTAGTTTTTAGTGGTGAAATAGAAACAGAATACACCTTTTCACTACTGCTGCTCTACCTTCACGTGATTCCACTGGATCATATGGATGTGTATAGGGACACCCCCAGAGACACAGTGGTGATCAGTTTGCAAGGGCCAGTGCTGTAAACACACTTTCTAGATTGTTAAAAGCAGTATCTAAAAAGTTATGGTTTCAGGTATTTAATAATTGTTAGCAGCTGTTCCATCTTACTCTTGTTACATATTCAGGTCACTCAGATCTCCAGAAAGTGTCATAAATATGGAACTACAGCATAAATAAGACTGGATCTGAAATACCATTTCAACATTTTTGAAGTATTTTGAAATACTGTCAGACAGAAGTCCAAGATGACCTGTGATTAAGCAGACTTCAAATCTGTTGTTCACCTTTGTTGAAAATACTCTTGGTTTCCCATCAAGTACTTACCATGAATTCAGAAGTATTTTGAAAAAATCGTGTAGTTAACTTTTCTGCTTCTTCCTCACAGTTGTTTAACCACTTGGTTTTCAACTAAGATAAAATAATTGCGGTATTCAGGAGCTCAACAGGAGATTGCTGATATTGTAAGTTTGATCCATTATCCTATCAGTACACATATGGAAAACTAAAATAATAGGTTGTGATAGACACTCCAGTCTTCCTAAATAGTGCTTGTTGGCAGCTTTTCATTCTACTTTTGAAGCTTCTATAATCTAATAATTTGCGATGTAGGCAAGTATTCATTTGCTCGGATTAAAGAGAAACGGATGTTTTAAATATACGCACAGATCTGATAAGTAGCAATAAAATAGCCCTCTTACTGATTGATGAGATATTTTACCATAAACTGTACCTTTCTTTCTATTTATAGGAGGCACTCTGGAAAATAATTATGTCATCCCTTTTATTTCCCAATAAACTGTGTGAGCAGTTTGTTCTCATATTCTCTCATGTTGAACTTTACAGCAACATAAATCCACTGACTTCTACAGTGTTATTCTTATCTACTCAACAGTAAGTGATAATGGATTAAGACTAACGGTTGAACTTTACTCTTATCTCCCTTCCAGAGTTATTTGATGTTGTGTATTCCATAATCACATACTTGGCGACTGAATAGATCCCTGGCTCATTGAACATACTAGAAAATTACTGAAGTCTGATATTCCACATTCATTTATACTGGATGTCTTAAGATGACTTGTCTGACTGGAACTGCATCTCGTTCACCTCGTAAGAGTAAACACACACCTAGACAATAAAACTGTGGGAAAAATGCTTCACTGTTGTTGAGCTTGAACAGATACAAAACTTCCTGTGTTGTCATGGCTCATGTCCAGATTTCAAAATAACCCTTAATATGGCACATTAAACTAGGTGACAGAATACTTATCCACCAGCAGCTCTGATAAAAAGGGAATCTAATTTTATCCTAGCCCGTTTTAGACCTGTCTGGTCTGAAATGTTTAATCTTATAATGATATGTGGAGCTGTTGGTTTTCAGTTACAGTTACAGTTTAGTGGTAATGCCTTTCTTCTTGATGACTGGACAATTTACCAGCAAATCAACTAATGACTGAATTTCTATTGTAAGAGTAGTGCCATGTCCCATGACAGATAAAATAAAAATTTGCCTTTTATTCACACACTTGCACCCCCCTTTTTGAGGGTAGTGCAGGGGCTGCATCGGTGTTTCAAACCATTCAGGTAGCAGCAGGTGACCTAGCTCACTGCACATGCATACAGAGCAGGGCTAAATGAGGTTAGCAGAAGGCTTACCTTTTTTTTTGCTTCTATTACTTTAAATTGAGATGTAAAGGTTAAAACCAGCTTTGAATTAAAATGGGAAGTCCAGTTTAAATATTTTATATGCTGTAAGCACAATGGTAACTATTTCACACTTTACCTGTATGTGTATATACATATAAATATACACACACAATAGTGAGGTCCTTATTTATTTGCATGAGATTGAATGGACTGCACATACATGGCCAGTGTGTTCACAACCTCTTTGACTTGCAGATCTGTAACTGAGGGATAAACATAATTTTTAACTCTCTAGTCATATTCATTTAATGAACTTCATGTTGCAATTGCTAATGAGGATATCAAGGAGCCCAGCTTCAGATGCAGCATATAAGAGCAGGTGGCACAGTTCAGCTGCTGCCTAAGTGGGATTTGAATCGGGAGTGTAGGAACTGGCAGTCCTCTGAATGGCATGATTTCTTACAGCTGGGAGGGCACACAGAGAACACCACTGCTGTCTGGCACAGGTAGTTGCTTTCTCTGGAAAAATAGGGAGGAGCCACTCCATCACCCCCACTAGCTGAATTTGATTCTTCTCAAGCTTCTTGCGTAGCCACTTTTGAAATTAAGCCAAGATCAAATTCTCTGATGCCAGTAACACTGTTCACTTTAAGGAACCCTCTTCTTTGAAGTGCTTTCACTGCTCCTCATCAGTAGTCAGAAAAAGCCAGGGCTTATTCAACTGAAACTCTCAGGTCTCTTAAAGAGTCTTGATAGAGGGGGAAAAAAAAGAAGCAACCGGTGTTGCTGGTCTTCAGGCTCTAAGCAGCAGCACCTATTTGTCTTAGCTGCATGCGGAAATGTTTTGCTCCTACTGATGTTTCTCAGGTTAGCACGACTAGTTTGAGTAGTTAATGCATATTTATCTCAGCTGAAGTAAAAGTTTACAGATCTGTGCACAAAAACGTGCACAGTACACAAAATAGTGCACACTACCTTTTACTGTAGTGAATAACATAAATTCAGGACCAGAAAACAAGCAAAAAAGAAGCAACATATAGGAAATAATATTTTACTTACCATTTGAGAGAAAAAAAATCCCCAAACAATTGCCCCTGTTCTTCCAGCCCCCTAAAAATAAAGCAGCTGAGGAAAACCCAAATAAGACAGAACAGGAGGGGGAGAGAGAGAGAGAGAGGGTGGCAAGCAGTATTAGGAAAAAATGGCTTATTTAGTTTGAATTTTAAAAATATACTGTGTAAAAATCCTAAAGCTTTAGAAATCAAAGCTCTCTTGTAGCATTTTATAGTCTCTACATAGAGTTCCTGTACAAACCATATAGTTCAACCAGCTATAATTTTCTCTTTGGAAAATGGTTTATTTCTTATAATTTTTCCTTACATATTTGATAGCAGAATCAACGGAATTGATAGGAAAATTAAACTTTTTTTCCTGAAAAATAATATTAACTTCTGTGAGAAACTTTCCCTTTGTGTTTTTTCTGTTTATCCACACTTCGAAGAAAAGTTTTTACACACAGATACAGTGCTGCTAATGAGAAGGTAATTTCAATTCATTGATTTTTTTTTTTTTTTAAGTGCTCAGGAGGCCTTTTTCTTGGCACTCTACAAAAGAATAATATTCATTTTAGCATCAACCTGGAAACAACTGGCAAGTAAACACCTTTATAATTAAAGCTTCCTGTTGTGTGCCTACCATAAAATCTTACATAATCCTGTATAGATTTATTTGTATGTAGTGGTTTATATCCACTGATTCTGACTTTTTTTTTCCCCCACATCATCAAAGAGAATGATGGTTGTTTCATGTAGAGATAGCCAAAATTAAGATTTCCTAGGAGACGGAAGTAGTTATGTGAAGGTTTTCAAAAATGTAGCTACACAAATAGTGAGAAGATTCACATTTACTTAAGTTAAAGAGTTATTTTGTCCTAACAGGCATGACAAAACCTGTCTTCATTCCTTTCTATTCAGCTCAGCAAGTACTTCTGTGCTCCAGTAGTTAATCAGTTACCAGATTCCACAGCGTTTGTTTTCACACTGTTTAATTTTTCTTATTTGACACAGAACCTGTGAATGGATTCAGTCACAGATACAGGTAGAACTTTCAGGTCAGCCTACTCTTTATGATTAGTACTGCTTTTTATTACCATTACCACCACCGTTACTCATTCCAAACAGGTAAATTTCTAATAAGTATGTAGAAAGAAAGCAGGAACAATGTACACTTCCTATCTTACTATGAAACTAATTCTGAATATGTAAGTCTAGGCTTAATTAACTTACTCTCTAAAATTGAACAATTAAAAAAGTCTGGCAAGGATTAGTAACTGCACATCTTACTGTAATGGCACTATGCCTTGTTACAACAGTGCTGTTATGAGACAGGGATTATAAAAACACTGTATAAAAGAGAAGACCAATAGGCAATACTTAAATGACTTGCTCAAAATACTAAGTCACTGGCAGTGGAGTTTCTATCTCTCACTCCCATGCTAAGTTCATTGAACTGTCTCTCCAGTAAATACTCTTGCAGAGGTGATGATGTTGAGCTGCACACAGAAGGGTCAAAAAGCTGCAATCACAAAAATCCCATCAACAAACACCATAGAGACTGGCAGTACTCAGACACATTAAGGAGATAGCCATTATACCACTTCAAGCATCAGAGAAATTTTTTGCTTAATGTTATCTTAAATTAATTTTAAAGAAAGATTTTCAAAACTCACCCTTCTGTTTGAATTGTGAAAAGTTCTGTTCTTGATCGGGGTGATAAATATTTACTATTGACTTCCCCTCCAGCTACAAACCTCAAGTGTAAGTAAGATGAGGAAGCCACTGTGGACCACACTAGAGAATGCCGAGAGGAGATCTGCTGCACCTAAGATATATACAATGTGCAATGGATAACCTAATATGCCTTTCATTTAACTGGCTGGGCAGGTTTCTGCATTCTGGAGAGCATGGAATCATACCAGAATTTGTTGGCATAACAGACCCATCAGACCGGTTCCCGGGGCGCCCAGGAACCTGCCCAACCAGTCTGCATCAAAGGCTGGCCCAACATGCTGCAGCTCAGCTCTGGCTGGGGAGGCTTCATACGCGGTGAATTATTCACGCCTCTGTCAACTCCCAACATACTACTCAGAGAGAATGATGTAGCCTCCAGCGAAATAATTTACCGAGGGGTGGGGGAGTGATACATCCTTGTTAAGTGTAGCAAGGTCTTATTGTTATAAATTTTCTTTCATTTTATATGCAGATGCACTGGGCTAGAGGTCTTGCCCAGCATAAGTGCAAGGAGAAACAGGAAAGAAAATACCTTTTTTTCTATAACACTAACCATACAGACCTATTATAAGCAAATAACACCAAATTTTTAGTGAGACTTGCTAAAAACCCCGAAATTATGTTCCAAGATTTATTTATATAAAT
Organism: Myiozetetes cayanensis; assembly: GCF_022539395.1. Lineage (NCBI taxonomy): Eukaryota > Metazoa > Chordata > Aves > Passeriformes > Tyrannidae > Myiozetetes > Myiozetetes cayanensis. The sequence goes on from NW_026086604.1 coordinate 46,148,342, forward strand.
ATACCCATTGTATGCCTGGGATTCAGCATAACTTTGTTACCACATGAGAGACAGGACACTAGGAGCTTGCATGTGGAATATCCACCTCGTGACTTTGGTGGAGTCTTTGGTGGAGACTTAGGTCTGTGCAAGCCCACACTGAATTATTGCATAGCGTATTTCAAGGTGAAGCAGGTCAGAGAACATGTCGTGTATGCGACATGCTTCCATAACTGTGGGGAGCTACAGCAGCTGCCCTGTTACAATATCACATGGGCTGCCACAGCAGCTGCGCTGCTTCTTGTTCATGGCTGCAGGGCAAGAATACTTGCACAGCAGTCCTGCATATTGCATAGTTATTCAGGCTGTAGGCAGAGATCAGGATATGCCCCAACAGAAGCCTGCATCTGTGTAAACTTACTTCTTTTTTTTTTTTTCTCCCCAGATACAAATATAGTCCATAATTTTCAGATCTCCTGCTGTGATTGTCACAGATGTTGAGTAAAATCAGTAAGAGCTGTAAAAGTCTAGCACTTCTGGAAACGTGATGATTAGGACATAGAGTCATTCTGCTAAACCTTTGCTTATTTTTTATTTAGGCACCTAAATTTAAACACTCAGACTTGAAAAAATTTGCTGTATTAAATGTTGTCAGAGGCTCTGAGTAACTCCAGAAAGCTGTGTTTGTTCATAAAATGATCCCACAGTGGTTATCATTTATCATTTTTTAGATCATCTATTCTTACTTACCCATTTTAATAATACTTACAAGACAACTAGTGATCAGAATAGGAAGCTACCATCAAATTCAACCAGCGTTCTGCAACATGGGCAGTATTTTCATCATTAACCAGAATGTGAAAAAGTAGACATGCTGATATTTGAATATACTAAGATTATTTTACTACAGGAAAGTAACTCTTCCTATAAGACCACATCTTATGACAGCCTTGAAAGGAAGGCTCTTTTCTGAAGGACAACTAACTGGGCTGAAATGACAGATGTAAGCTGTTTGTGCTTGTAGTCACACAACCTTAGGCTATGATTTCATACAGCTAAGCAGGGCTGGGCTTGGTCAGTACTTGGATAAATGATTTACAGAAACTCTGCTGCAGGAAGTGGTTTTGGTGATTCAGTAGGTTTTACGGAATAATTGGGCACTAGTGCCAGCTGTGATGGAGACATTGGGTTCTGGATATGCCACAGTCTTGATGCCATATATTGAATTCCTTAAGCACTCCAAAGCCCTTTCCACAAGCACTACATCTTGAACTGTAAATCCCTGTCCAGTGTGAATGAACTGTGTTTGCCTACAGTTTGTTTTTATGAGTGTCACATAATTGGATAAACTGTGTAACTGATTAACACAGGTAAATTACAACCCAAAATAGCTGTAAGACTGTACAATGTGGAAAAGGTTCTGCTTACATAATAGACTTCAGGAGGGCTGATGTGCTTCAAAGCTGGTCTACTGCCAGCTGTGTCAGCTGGCCTCATAAAAGATACTGTCTGAAATTTTACTTTCTTCATTCTGAGCACGTTATTAAAACTGGAGTCTTATAGTGAACCTGATGGTGGACCTTTAAAAGACATTGTCCTTGCCATTTAACTTTTTACTGGAGTCTGAAAATTATGGGGATAAAATGTATCTTTACGATGTCTTTCTTTGACTTGGGGTCTTAAAGGAGAATCTTGCTCCCCCCAAACCAAAACCAGCATGTAGCTACCTTAGAGAAGCAGGGGCTTTTCACTAGTTGGGACTTCTCATACAGAGTTGCTGGGAGGGTTGATTCATTAAGGCTTTTATATTCACTTTCCACAAGTAACGGGAATTTAATTTTTCATAAGTAAAAAGGTAAAGGTATAGGACAAAGAGGTTATTGTATGTATCAGTACATTCTTGGATAAACATCACTTGAGTCTTGTTCTCAGCCCTGTAGCTCATGGCAGTTCTGTAAGTACATTTACCACATACATAAATATTGTAGTATCAGGCTGGCTTGGAGAGAGATTGCTTTTCTTCCTGAAGAAGGCAGTATAATTATCTGAAGAACCAAATACTCTCTTATTTCAAATATAATTTACAATAAATGGATGTCACAGATGAATCCTCTTTCAAATCAAACCCATTATTATATGCTTTTCCAATTGAGAATAAATTAGATGTTTGTCATCTCCAGCTTCCGTGAAGAAAAAGTCGCATAATGCTTATGTGTGAACTCTACCAATTTATACAGTGATCATATAAAATCTTCTCCAGAAGAGTCTGAGAGGTGCAATTCTGAAAAGTAAGACAATATAAATGGTGCAGGCTTCAACTTGTTCTTATACTGAAGGTATGCGCAAACATTCATGTCTACAAGTATTCATTACAGAGAGTTTACAACATACCTCCCCGTAGCTATCAAAAGCCGTTCAGTCCTTTCACAAGCAAATTCAGATAACACACATGCCCCCACCCCCTATCAGAGTTAGGTAATATCTCTCTCCCCTTGACTAGATGTGTAGCAGTGTAAGGACAGAAGACTGTTGGTTCATAAAGGCACATTGAAAAAGAGGCCAAGTCCTACTTCGGATAATGAAGAGAGGTAGCAGCACTTAATTTCTGACCTAGAGGCTAACTACAGAAAAATTACTTCAAGGCAACCAAAGAATGCAACCTAAAGCATTTTGTGAAGCTTCTTTGAGCAAGGACAGGTTTAGAACTTGTTGCAACCAATTCACTGGTGACAACAGTGTCTCATCTGCCTTGGCTGAGACAGCAGGACTGGACATTGGCAGGATATAAAAAACAAATTAAAAGAGAACTATCATTATTCTCACTGCAAGAGTAAGGCTGATATAAAAGTTTGGCTATTTTCCTCTGAGAGGAAAAAGCCTTAAAATGTTATTATTTTTGGTGTCAGTCTAACTCTTTCTTCACAATTCTTGAGACTGTCTTTAACAGTTGGTCCAATTTAGTAATCCAAGAAGGAGAATCAGTTTTGTGAACTTCTGGATGTAGAGAGGTCTCACTGTGGGCTGTAATACCACAGGAATGTTGTGAGGAAATGTAAGAGAAGAACTAATTCCTAGGAAATTCCAGCATTCTCTTCCATTCTTGGAAAGGAAGAGGGGAAAAAAGGAAATACAATCAGAAAGTAACTGAAGCACCTGAGACCATTACACTGGAATGATTATTCTGGAATGAGATTGCACAAATTGCTGGAATCTCCATTTTTGCCAAATTCAATGTGTATGGGGTACAATTTCCATCACTTTCACATATAAAGAGTGATCTGTTGTTACTTTTTTCAGAAAAGGCTGTCACAGATTAAAGTATCCCTTGTCACTGGATTTTCTTCTTGTTTATTTGCTTGTATTTGACTAGGTTTGAATTATTATTATAAAACATTGCATTTTATCCTCTTACAGACATTTAAGAATACTTTTGCATTTTTTTGAAACGAAGATTACTCTTAACAGAAGAGTTAGCATTTGCTATAAAGAGAGCTATAAAGCAGGAACCAGAAGTGGCATTACTGTCTTTGTTTGGGGGTCTGAATAATAAATATTATTCTGGTTTTTGTCTTCTTTTCAGATGATATTGTATTAAGCAACAGGCTTCCCACATGAAGTGTACAATATCATGGGCCTCACAATTATCTTTTCACATGCTGAAATTAAATATTTTATTTCTCTATTTTGTCATCTACATTTTATTTATTTTAAATATGAGAACTACTTTCCCACCCCTTAGCTTGTACTTATAGGTCTCTTCTTCAGTCTTTGGTCAAAGACCTTGGAAAATCGAAGTAGACTGTCTGCTACTCATTTATCTGCTGTTTTACTAATACACTTCATAGTTTTATTATGGAGCTACAGTTTTCTATTGCAGAGCACTTGCTGAAATGTTCTTAGCATCAGGTTTCTCTTTGTGTTTCATATTGCAAAATGTAGTAACAGTTTAAATCAAGCTGTTACTGAAGAAAGAATCACTAAAATTTTCACTAGGTCTGTTTTTTTAAAACAGAAAATTTATTTGTTGCTTTCTGGTTCTTTGAGAATTAGTGCTTCTACAGCTAAATGACAGTAGTTTGTCAAGGGCTACTGATGTGTGGAGCCCCTGGTGGTCTAGTGGTAAAGGCGCTGCGCTATCACCGCCGAGACCTGGGTTCGATTCCCGGTCTGGGCCACTCCCGGGCAGGTGGGGCTCGTTAGCCCTTAAAGGCAACCCATCTACATCCTGAGGACCTCGCTGCCACCGTCCAAGCTCGCTTGACCCCGGCAGATGAACCTTAGGATTAAAGGGTGGGCTCAGTTCCACGCACACTGTGTCTCACCTAAAAAAAAATCCAATGCGCAGGCTGGAAGGTGTAAAGACCTTCCCCGGATCTTCGCTCGCGAAGACTGGCCATTATTACTGATGTGTATCTAGAATATATAGAACAAGACCAGCCTTACTTCATCAGTGTGTCTACAAAATAGCTTTTTAATCAGTTTTGGAAGCTACAACATATTGAAATTACAAGGCTCTATGAGAAGGGGTCTGAATCCAAAGTTAACTGCTGTTGTTTCAAAAACCACCTCTTTCAGAACAATCAAGTAATCTACAGAAAACCTAAGGAAACGGATGTTTCCTCTGCCATGGATAGGAACACCTTCCACTAGACCAGGTTAATCAGAGCCCCATCCAACCTGGCCTTCAACACCTCTAGGGATAGGGAGTCCACAACCTCTCTGGGTAACCTGTTCCAGGGCCTCACCCTCAGTAAAGAATTTCTCCCTAATATCTAGTGTAAACCTACCCTCCTTCAGCTTAGTGCCATTCCCTCTTGTCCTATCACTGCATGCCCTTGTGAAAAGTCTCTCTCCAACCCTCTTGTAAGCCACCTGTCCATCTTCCTCTGAGACAGGCAGCTGGAGCCCAGACATTCACGATTGGTAAAGAGGCTATCACTCACCTCCTTGATCCAGAAACCAACTTTACCATTGTCTCCAAATCGTGACAATGAAAGTGTTTGTGGGTTTTCTTAGTGGAGGGCGTCAGTGAAATAATCGGCTTTAAAAATTCTATATTTAGGCAAAAGGAACTTTTAAACCAAAATTATGAAAAGCCCAACATACCCTGTATGAGGATAGCTGGGGTACTGGCAAACCTTGGCAGGGTAGACAAAACTGATGAGTCCACAGGATTTTTGTCAAAACAAAACATACGTTTCACTTTGAAACACAGCAGAGGTAGCATGTCTGAAGGAACACATGCTCAGGCCTTTTTAATACATGAAAGGGATCAAACTTTTGAGAAACTAACACATACATAGTGACCAAGTCTTTATTTAATACAATATAAATGTTCTTAGAGGCCTTAATTTTGTGAAGAAACTATATAATGGACTGACAGCTAGACTGTAAGTACATTTCTGGACTAATTCGAGAAACAACAAAATACATTTTCCTTATTCCAAACTGTTTATGACATAAGAGAGGGGATCAACTGAAAAAAAACCCCAAACAAATAAGCGCAGAAAAGGTAATTGTGATTGAACGGTATCTTTTGTTCTAGATTTATCTTCCTCCCTCAGGAAAGCAGTATGGCTAAAACATAAACTTCACCTGCACAGGAAAGATGTAAACTTTGAAGTGATCCTTTGTTACACAATGCCGGTCAAATTTCGTTTTGCGCTGTGTTTACTATGCTGTGCATAACAACACAGCTTTTTCAATGCTCAAGTGATCAAAAGAAGAAATACAATACAGAGACATTGTAAGTAGTATTGTTTCTGTAAGTAGTTATGAACTTCTGAAAATTCCAAGGGAAGTGGTAATTTGCCTTAAGGAAAGCGTATTTTTTGTGGTACTTCCATAAGCTACTGACAGAAGGCAGGGTTGTCAGGACTAATGGCTCAGACCACCTTTGTTCCAAGCCTCCACCTGAGGCAAGGCCGGCATCCAGCAGATAGCTCATGGCTGAGTCATGCTGTCTGAGAAAACAGATACTACAGGATTTCAGTGCAGTAGAGTTTTTCGGATGATTCATTTAAGCTAGACCAAATTAATCTGCAGCCACTTATACTGACTACATCAGCTAAGCTAAGTCAGGAAGTCTGGTTTTGACTGTGGATTTCAGTGATTAGACAACTTTTTGAATTTGCTCAGTGCAATCAGTTTAAAATCTCATCTTTCATCAGTATGTCCGACATGGGAAGATTAGAGAGAAGTAAGCTAAGGCATGAATTTGCAGCACTCTGGCTACTTCACCCTATTCCCTTCCAAACAAACCCTTGTATTAAGGCTAAGTATATCCTACTGTCAAAGTGGACCAACTAGTGAACCCTGATGGCATTCCCTAGACTTCTTGGCAGTGGTTACCTTGTATAACTGGGACTTAAGTTAATCTACTGAAGCTTGCTCATATCCCACATGTGAGATTCATTTGTATTTTCCCATGATTAGCACAAAGTGGGCAGAAATGTCAGTAAGCCTGACCTGGAGCATCTCGTCTAAACTGGTGCTTGTACTGGTAAAGTGTGTCACTTAATTGTGTGCTATGTAATTCAGGTATCTACCCTTTTTGCAAGTTGTCCCAGTATGTTCTTCTTTAGGAAACAAATCACGTTTTAAGAGGTGCTTTTTTGAAAGTGAAATAATTGGAATTTGCTCTAGAGTTAAAAAAACCTCTGCTTGTTCAGTGTAGAGGCCTTGAGTATCTCTATTTGTAAATCAGCAATGTGGTTTTCTTCTCACCTAAGCATCTAGGAATGCAAAATCAGAACACAGTGGTGAAACCATTCTTTTTTTGGGCCCAACACTGAGAAAAATGCACCCTCAGGAATTAACACAACCACATTTATGAGATGTGCCCCCTCCACCCCTGTGTGTGCCCCAATAATCTATTTCTAGCTAAAGCTAACTGGGTAACAACCATCACTCTCAGCTGGCCCAAATACAGACTCTCCACCTACCTGCTTATAACTTGGCTGACTCATACACAGTTGAGACCAGACATTATGCTATGTAAAATGGCAGCGAATAGGAACCTAAAAGACAGCAAAGAATACTGTCTAAAAAACCCTGTTTGAATTCAGTGAATGAAAATGTGTGAACTAAATGAAAATCTGAAAGAACACCTTCCCCAATCCAGCAATATAAAGTACATATAGAATAGTGAACAAACAGTATATATGTACCTTCAATCGTATATTTTTTCTGACACTCATGTCTGTACTTCACTCCTGGCTCCTGTTCAAGCAAATACAGGAATATAATTAGTTCTAAGAACAAATATCAGGGACTCATATTTGAGTTATGCTTTAAAAGGCACCGAAACAAAAGTGTAAAGTGTTAAACCACATCTAAGGTGTTGATCTAGGCTCTGCTACCATTTAAGCAGGCTTCCTTTTTATAAATTGAGGGATTGTTATTTCATTAAGGAAGTGCACAAAATTAGTTTTCATCCTGAAATGGATTATCTCAATGTAGGTGCATGAAGAATTTGTTCTTTTCTGCTTTCTCCTTTTATTGAGCTGCTGCTTTTTAGGTTTTCTGTTCTAGGATTCTTCAGAGTCTTCTCTCCATTTATTCTGTGAGGTCACAGAGAACCAAGACATGAAATGGGTTCCCCTGTTTCATTAACTGGGATGGCAAGGATCCTGCTGCCTGGATGTCTGTACTGGAAGGGACAGGGAGTGCTTGTTGTCCATGCAGACAATTGCTGCATCCCCTGTGCAGCCTGCTATCCAGTTGTTTCACAGTAAAAGGCCAACAAAATGGATAAACAGTGTCTATTTTGCATTGAGAGCAGAGGGGAAGGAGGGATTATATCTCCTTGCAGGAGTGATCTGCTGCTTCTACTTTCTTCACTGCAGCAGCAGGGGGTTAAACCCTCAGTTCCCCCATTTTGTCAGCACATATGAGTTACTTCATCCTCTTTTTTAGGGTGCTGAGATCCAATATTCCTTACATGCTGAGAAGGGCTGGGACAGCCCAGTGTCAGCAAGGCTGTTTTCTAAGAATTCTGCACCCTTATATACTTACTGCTGAGATGATATCTTTGCTGGTTTTCCAACCACGTCTGCCTTTGATATTTTAAACACAAAGTAGTACAAGGATTAATGCATACTGGAATGTGCATACTGGAACAAGGCCTATTTGTTACAGGAAACTATTGTCACGCGTTACTGACAATCTGACATAGGCTCGATTGTCGGCATTGCAGCACAAAACTTACCTTTGAGGAAATACAAACCATTTATCAATGGCTAATCTCCAGGCTGTTTTCTTAACATCAGTGAGGCACAATAATTTAGTGACAGAGAAGTTGTTTTCTTGTCATAGGTACTCTACGTGGGTCACCAACAACACCAGGGGGATTTTCTTTAGTAAATATTTTTTTTCTTTTCTACATTGTTGCAGTGCCAAGCCAGAGGAATAGCACCAACAAAAGACATTCTGGTCTCAGCCAATTTCCTGGTACATGAGTTGATTTCAGCTAGTGCTGGAACTGGTTTAAAAACTGAAAACAGCTGCTTCGGTTTCCCCCTCCCACCTTATTTAAAGTTTCTAGACCATGCTGTGAAAAAACATGAAAGCTCAAGTGTACCCTGGCCACGCAGCACCTTGTGCGCTTCAAAACTAGGCAGGATTTGGCCCTGCCTCTGTCATTTAGATCAAAACACCTTTTTTAACATAAAAAGGAATTTATTGGTAGAACAAAAGTCAAGCCATTGAATCTGTCTTGCAAAGTTTCTTTTAAGTGACACCAGAATCACTGAGAATTTAAATAATATTTATCTTCAGTAAAACTGTGGGAGTTTCTGTCTGCCATAGGCATGACATAAAGGTTAGACTGAGCCCCTGGGAGTGAGTGATATCAGGAATGATCAAGGGCAGGAAAGCTGGACAGGGTGCTAAGTTTTGTTTTGCTTCAGGCTTATGACAACCCTACTGCACTGAAAGCTTGGCATCTTCTCTTTTTCAGCTGGCCTAGTGAAATATTCCACCTCTTCTGGAAGTGTGGGTTGTAGGGACAGAGGGAATATATACAGCACTGAAAATCCCACTTGGGATTGCAGAGCACACTCCAAAGGACTTGGCTGGTGGGCTGCAGCTTGTACAGCAGCACCGTGTGCTGTGGTTGATGACAAGTCTTGCTGAGGCCGAGGTTGGAGAAGGCAGCAGCTGACACCAGTGGTGACCTTCAGGTTATGATTAAGGGAAGAAGGGCATGGGAACAGAAAGGAAGACAGCTGACATAGCAACGGAAGTATGAATCGGACTACAGGAAGGAATTTGGACTAGAACAAAATTTGGATTTGAGTTTGAGAGTTTTCTTGTTGTGGAAGTAAATGTCTGCTGCTATTTACTCTAAATATACTCATTTTCAGGGTTTTATGCTGTTACTCAACTGGTTGTGAAGCAGTTCACCAGTACTGGTCAGAGGCAATCTGCATATTCGTTTTTTGAAGAAAAATTAATCTTGTTTACGTGGAGGAAGTGATTAGCACCTTTGCTAAGCATACTGTAGTCTAGAAACCAGATTATTCCAACATCTGAAAAACAGTAACGTGTTTCAAATCATCAGCATAATTTTCAGCAGTATCAATCAAGCAACATGCTTAAGAAATCAAGAAAACATCTTTATCCAAGCAACTTTCTCTTGTTTCTGTTCTGGTTGAAATTTTCCTCTGATTCAGCTTTAGAATAAACACCTTATGGCAATTGTTAAGAAGGTTGGAAGAGTTAAATCAGGGTGAATATGGCCCTTTTGTTTGTGCTATCTGTACTTTTTGTACTCTAAAGCCCAGGGTGACACTTGATATTGTACTTAGTCAAAGCTTTTCAAAGGGCGCTCTCTGTATCAGATTAATGATGCTCTGAGTTACACAGGCAGCAAATCAACCAAATCAATACACATACAATAGTTCAGGTGGACCTTTTTTTTTTTTTTTTTTTTTTTCCCAAAAGAATGAAGGACTTGCTGTGGCAACACCACCGGAAAGATAGAAATATGTGGGCAGATGGCAGTAGGGCCTCGTTTGGACAAGCGAACAGCCTGAACTACTGTCATCTCACCTGGCATGTGACCTGAGAGAATTTGGCTCTGAGTTCTTTCCTCCCTTTTGCATGGCCCTTTGTTCATTGTCTTTCAGCAGTGACTGATGTTTGAAATACGTATTCTGCTGCTGCTTGCAGAGCTATAGGACCAGAGGAAAACAATCTGAACTTTGGGGACACTTCAAAAGCAAAAGGACATAGTATCTATCTTGGGACAGCCATTTAGTCTGTGTCTTTAAAAAGTTTTGCCACTGAAAACACGGCAATTGCCTAATTTTTAGCAGCCATTACCTTATTTTTACTTTGAGGGGACACTCAGGTCAGCTGGGATCTCTGGTTTTCCATCAGGGCATCTAGCAATCTCAATACCTAAGTGCAAATTGATGTGTGAAATGCATTTTAAAAAATCTCAATGATAGGAGAAAAACAAGAGATAAACCTGCCTATTTTTAAGCAAATGCTTGAGTCAGAACAGGAAGAAGGACTCAGACTGAGGAGTTTGTCTCTGCAAGAGCAGACTACAAGCCTTCCAGAGAAATTCCAGTGAGATTGTTGTTACAAACGCTAAATTGACTTTTCTGTTTCTTTTCTTCTTCTTCTTTTTTTTTTTTTTTTTTTTTTAAAATTAGGTTACCTGGTTTTATCATGAAGGAAGATCAAAAGACACACAAGCACCATAAAAAAAGCTAGGAGAAGTTGCAAATGCAGAGAACCTGGCGAAAGACTGCCAGATGAGTGACTCTGGGGAGGCTGAGCTGGCTTCTGGCTGAGTCTGAGATTCCAGAATTAAACTGAGCAAGTTACATGCACTGACCACTTAGGAAAGGCAGATGTATCACAACTGAATTTTATTTCTGTACTTCTTGTTCCTGTGGAACTGGAAGATGCCTAATAGCAGGAATGCTGTTGCCTCAGATCCCTACTGGAGGAGATGATTACTTACGGCAGAGCGTATGTGAGGAAAGATGTTGGCTTCTTATTCAGTAGTACTTTCCCCAATTTGTTACACAGCATGACAAATAGAACAACACTTCCATGATGTTTATATGTTTTATAACACATGTTAGCAGTAGAATCAAGACCAAGTGCCAAGATACTTAATTAATTCCACTTTCCTGAATTACCCATAAGGTTTGAGTTATGTATGGCAAATTGTCTCCTTTAAACTGTTAAGCACGCAGAAAGTGGTTATTGCCTGCTGTCTTTCTATCTGCACCATGGCAGGGACAGTGAACCTTGCTGTGTGTGTGCTCCTGTGGTGACACAGTAGTGCCACACACCTTCCTGCTGCTGTTAGAGCCATGACGAGCTGCGCTGGCGGCCCAGCAGTGCTGGGCTGTGCTCCTGCATGCAGCTGCCAGCAGCTCACTGCCTGAGGAGTTCCCATTCCAGGAGGTGAGGCAGAAAAGGGTAAGGCACTGGTGTATCATCACCATGGCTGCAGTATGGAGGAGGAGAAAAGATACAGAGAAGTGAAGTGACAGGTCCACGGTTGCCCTAAGAAGCCGGAGTCACTGTAAGGAACTGAATTCCCCACCTAATCGATGTCTCCATCCCAGGACTTACCCACAGAGCTCCCTGTTAAATCATTAAAAAATCTTAGAGATTTCTTTTAGAGTTTAGTTTCCTCATATTGCTAAAACAATGCCAGTCCCTGGCCATGCTTGCTCCATGTAAGTTCAAGGGCTCTGGCACCTTGAGCAAACAAGGAAAAACCACAATCAAAGGGCAAAACATGCTGCTCCTTGCTTGGACTTCTAGTTTTGTTCTTTCTGCTGAAGGTGCCTGGTTTCATTTTAATTATCTTAATCTGATTAGCCTTCACTGGACCTGTTTTTTGGTAATGAATCTAAACTTAACAGTCTGAGGCTGCTGTGTGATTCTGTAGAGTGATATAGAACCTCCCAACCTGCTTGCAGGACCCATTACAGGGTCTCTGTACCGAAGCTGGTGAATTAAGTGCTTCTGGTGCATTTGGTGTTTTATGGCAACAAATTGCCAATGTCCTGTGGTGGGTCCCATGGCCCTGATAGAGCTCCCTAAGCTGTGTGTGAGGCTTCGCTGCATAGAACCAATGTACTTGAGTCTGCTTTGGGCTGCATGGTTTGCTTCTATGGTTCTTTTGTGGGCTTCCTGGCATGCTCTGAGATACAGTTCTCTGTCAGTTCACGGGATAAAGATGATGTATCTGGTCCATATTTAAAAGCTAGACCACCATCTGTCCCAGCAATCCATAGTAAGAAGGCAAAACCAGAGGACAGTGTATGAGCAAATGATGAATTTCAGCTCCTTCCCAGAGAGCTGGGCAGGGAGGAGGGGGTGTTCTCCAGATCACAGCTTTCCCTGCTGATCTGGGGAGCCACAGCAAATGGAGATGGTAGGAATCTAGCTCAAAGCTTATAAAGCTGAGGTCCCTGGAGAGGGACATTGCTATAAAAATGCCTGCTTTAGCCTACTAGGAAAAGAAAATAGTTAATGGTGAAAAATTGGAGTGTTTTTACGATTGCATTTAAAACCCGAGGGGAGCCTGTAATGGGCTAAATGGACTACTTAGAGAAAAGCCCGCATGTTTTCCTCTTTTTTGTGTGTGTTTTAATTTACTGTGTGTAGCTGCCATTATCCATAAACCAGAACTTACGACTCTGTTACAACAGGAGAAAAGAACACTTTATTGTCTGCTGTTGGCAGATCACCCAAAGTCCCCTCCCAACTTAACAAGCATTAAGCTTCAATAAGGCACAAGACACTTCAGGAAAAAAACATCGCCACAAGGCTAATGATGACAACAGCTGCCAGCAAACTTTCCATTGCAAGCAAGTAAAGACTTGAAACAAATTTTAGCTCAAGTTTTGTTTTAGTAGCATCAGTGACATGTCTGTACCGGCAACAGCTCAAATTGCATTCCTTAACACTAGGACTGTAGACCTATCTCCTGGAGTCATTACATTGCAACAGCCTGGTAGTCATGAGTAGAGTTGTGAAGCCTTTAATGAATCTGACCTTTTTCTCCTTTTAAGAAGAGGTATTTATGCCCTAAATGGCCAGTGAGACAAGTCGCTGGAGTCTCATACAGATGAGAATTTCTTCATGCCAAAGAAAGTTAAAGTACCTTTTATGTTTGGAAGAGGGCATGAGAAGGAGGTTGTGGGTCTCAACAAGGCTGGAGAGAAAGGAAATTTGTGATGTTGTTTACCTTTTTGATACTAATTTTCATCTTAGCAAGTCATTTAAAGCCTGGTCCACATCAGTGACCTTCCCTACATGAATAAGAGCTTTGTACAATACGAGTAGGTGAGGTCTGACCTCCCTTAATTTTTACAGTCTATAGTGCAGTGAAAATTTTACTTGCACACCTCTTTCTCCCAACAGGGTGGATCACGAAGTTGCTCTACATGAAGTTGCTTTATTACAGAAAGCTTTGAAGATAATTAGACGAGAACAACACAAACACCTTGGTAACAGTCTGAACAATGTAAGTACAAGATGGTAGAACACAGGTAGTGAGTACAGATTGGTAGGAAGAAGAGTTCACGCTGTCTGTCAGTTATTGATGTCCTCTCCCTTCTCAGAACAAGTGTTGCCATTTTGCTCAGCATCCTTAAGACCTGCAAAGAAATAGTGAACAAAGGCAGGCTGGAAGGCTCTTCTGACATACTGACTGTCTTTTCCATCTTGTGAAAAGAATGATCTTAAAATGGGGACTATGTTGCAGAGGTGGAGTCAGCACTGGGTAAAAGTGGAACTTACTCAACAAATCTGCTCCCTGCGCTGCAATCAGGAACATGTACATGTCAGTTTTCTGACAAAAGTACTTTTTTTGTTTGTTTGTTTTCTGTGTAACCTTAGACAGAGGCAGAAATTGCATTTGCTCTAAGAAGAATCAGGAAATTTTGAGTCACATAAGCTGTATCTCCCTTACTTCTGGAGCACAAGCCAGAAAGCTGCTTGAAACTAAATGCACTCATCTGTGTGTCTGCAGTTCAGGTCCTAAAGTACAGTTCATGAGCCTACATATCCTAAAGTGTCTTGCTGCAGACATCAGCCTTTTTAGAAGGCTCCCATGCTGACTTGTCTGCATTGTACTGACCATGTAATTTTGTGCATGGTGATAAGAGCATATAATTTGACATGAGGTAACATGGCCTGTGGGTTGGCACATCTTTGAATGTGGACTAAAGAGTAGTATGGCTCCAAATCTCTGCTTGTTTGAAACTCCTGCATTTTGGGTGTTAGTATTGAAATTATTTGGACATGAAACAAATTTGAGCTAAGCATGTGCTGGGACACAAGCTTTGAAATACAGTCTAAAAGTTACCACGGTGTTGTCCACATCCATGCAGACTATAGAGTGCAAATCCCATTACTGAAGGTGCATAGGGGCACAATGATGTGACCTTCTGCTTTTGTTTAGTTATGGTGCAAATAGACCAAGTAAAGCACGCACTTACCTGACAAAAATACAAACCTTCCGAGGTGCTTCTACAAAAATGTTTTATATTTGTGGTCCTATTGTCAGCAGAATAGTACAGGCAAAAGGATTGTGCTATGAAGGAGATACACTGACTAAAGTAAAGAAAAAAAAAGCTAATTGTAAAAAGTAGAGAAGAATATTGGATTTGAGAATTTATGCTCAGTATTTTGTATAGAAAACCTGATATTAAAACTGCAAGAATCCTCATCTGTATTTCAGGGAATTAATCCTGGTTACTTATATACAAAATGCTTGCCTGTCTTGATTATTTAAGATATATTTCTTAATTTCTTTTAGAACAGAACAACACAAAATTGCTATATTCTTCCTTCAAGGCAAAACTCACACATTTAGCCTAAATGAAACCTAAATGAAACTAACTTGGCTTGATTTATCTTTTAGTTATTTTCTATGAGACATGTTGTGTTATTAATTTAGGCAGGACACTCCTCATTGTTTTCACTGGAGAGTCCTGCTTAAAACATGAACCCACATTACACTGTCCTAGTGATGTGCTTGGAATAAGTATTCGGGTGTGAAGGAAGAGACAATCTGATTTTGGAAATCTATAAATTTTTTATGTGGCTTGACTTCAAAAAAAGAGCATGGAGACAAAGTTCAGTTTGAATTCTGACACTCAGAATTCATTTTTTTCCAAATGAAGCTCTCTTTCCTGAGAAGTGAGCTTCATTTTGGAAACAAAAAAAAAAAAGGCAAAAAACAAGGAAAAAAACCCCCATGAATTGCATCCTCCCACGAGGACATTTAATTTAATAAAGCAGCCTCCTCGGGATTGCTCCACTGTTGCTTAGGCGCCTCAGGGGGAGGATTCTTCCTCATGAGGGGGAGGACCTTGGCCAAGCATGAGGGAGACACTAAGGCTGGGTGTTAGGGAGTGGATTTATCCCTGAGGGCAACATTCCCCTTTCCAAACAGCTGTATGGATTTCTAATGCAAATTCTGTCTTCATTATGTGTGTGAGAGCATTCATTTTTAGGTAGATCAACTGTTTCACACTCCTCTCTGAATTCCCCTGGCTGGTCTGCTTGGTCTGGCAGTTTGCAGAAGTGCCCACCCTATGTCCTGGTGTATACCTGCCACCCCCCTGCCATCCTTGCTCCCAGGTTGTAGGATAATAGCAGGGTAAATGAATTGTTGGCAAGTTTTACAAAGGTAGTCTGAGTTTTGGCTTTGGTGTGCCAGTGTCGGTAATCCCAGGAAGAACAAGTTAGCCCTTCTGCCTTTCAAGGTGGAGCCAGTGGAGTCCCTTGCCCTGTCTGTAGCCAGGGTCTGGAGTAGTTTAGTTGTCTGCTACCCCAGCACCAGCGACCCACCAGCTCCCAGGGCCAGAGCTGCTCATCTTTGTCACACTGGGTTAGCAATTTCTTCTTCCAGCATCAGTCTACAAAGTAGAAACAAAAGAAAAAGTCCATTATATGCCCCTAAAGAAGTGAAAAGGCACTTTCTCTGTCAGCCTCAACATGTGCAAGACTGAAAGGAAGCCTCCCCTTGTACCCCTCACTGCCCACTGCCTTTACAATAGTGCTGAAGTCTTTCAGAATGTGAAACAGATGCCTGCTTTTGGGAAGCTCAGTGTGTACCTGTTGCACACTGCCTGCAGCCCAGCAATGGATGCTGTCCAGGAAATGGCAAACAGGAGGTAGAGTTTTACATATTTACACTCTTCTGTCCAGAAGTAATATTCTAGGGATATAAAATAAGTCGTTATTTATTACTTAAGCATTTCAGGCTAAACAAGCTAAGAATGGGGCCAGGAATGAGCAGATTTGCAACAGATTTGCGTGGAAGAAAACTCTTATTAGTTGGTCAGCATTCTTGTGCAGCATCTTGAAGGATGATTACATACTTTCCTGGCTTTGGGAAATATTGTGAAGGACTAGTCCTTTATTGTTGCTTTTTTTGATTTTTTTTTTTTTTTTGGTGGTGGGGTGGAGGGGAGTTGGAAGAACATATGGAAGTGTGATTTTTTTTTTTTTGTTTGATCTTTGTTCTCTTGCCTCCCATGGCAGTTTCTCTGGTTTGTCTTACCTATTTGATTGAGTTTTCAAGAGGAAGCCAAGGAGCTGTGAAGGAAAGGACATTGAAACTCTCTTACATCCAGCAGCAGGAATGTATCTGGCAGCATATTCATGCGTTTAAGCCAAATTTTGTCTGATTAAATGTTTTTGGCAAAAAATTAGAATGGGTAAGTACACTGTATATTGAGCTCCTTTCCAAAAGGAAAATGATAAAGGAGGGGAAATACTATCCAGTTCAGAAAAACTCGGTGGTACTATGATTTGATATCTAGTTATGTATATTTATCGTGAGACATGAAAAGTGGTGGTTGCCAGCGTCAGGGTCACATAATCAGGCTTTTCAAGAAAAAATCAGCAGTGACGCTAGATGGCGCTTAAAGCCCAAAATAACCCTAAAAATGCCTTTAACCGCAGGGCTTCCAGTGCCACCTAGTGCCGCTACCCGCCCTCCTGCTTCGGGCAAGTAATATCTCAGGCAAGGACAGCCGCCAGAATGGCTGACTCCTGGAGGAGCAAGTTACGATCTCTGTGTTCCTCATGTGCAGCATATACAATGGTTTGAGATGGGGAGTGTGTCTGGAGGCAATACTACAATCTTTTAATATTCTGACTCTGTTCCTGCTCTCCTCCTAATGCATCCCACCCAGACGGGACAGTGTACTGGTTTAGGTGCACTTTTTGCTGTTCTCAAGGTATTTTTGACAGCACTGAAATTTGCAGTCAGAAATCATCAGGGCTATGAAAAACCAAAATGCATAAGTAAAAAGAGGCAAGCTGTGAGAAAGTAAGTATGTCTTCCTCAATATCCCTTTCACAGTGATACTTTACTCACTTACATGCCTCCAACAGAGGTTTTGCAAATATTAATGAGTTATTATTATTATTATTATTATAGCTAATGCCATTATACTTTGTTTGCTTCCCTTTATCCCATAACAGCGAAGCAAACTGAATTATTGCAGACAGTAATTTTCAAGGATTCGTTTTGAGAGACAAATCTTTGATTCCTTCTGCTTTGCTGCTGAGCTTGCAAATACTTAGGGGCAATCTCTGTTGTTCATCACAGGGGAAAAATTTTAAAGCAAATGAACATCAAAGAAGTAGTGAGAGGAGAAGGATTGTCAGTTTCCACATTACACTATCCTATGTTAAAAAAAAAAAAAAGAAGAAAAAAAAAGTTGTTTTATCTCTGAATGGATGGGACTTACTCATCTCTCCACAGCTGCCTGCTTTACACAGTCCTTCAGCCTGCCTGAGCATGCATGTTTTCAGAGTGGGATATGTCCTGTCCTGTTATGTCAGCTCCTTTTCTCCTGGAAAAAAAAAAAAAAAAAGAGCCAGCAACAATGTTCTTTTCTTGCAGACCTATGATTTTCTGAGCAATGATTTTCTACATTTGGCTGCTTCATTGCACACTGAACACTTGCCATTTCTAACAGAATGAAAATCTTCCTAGAAGTTGAAACATGTTAATTGCAATTAATGAATACAACAAATACTTACAGGCGTTGCCTATTAAGTAATTATTTTGCATAGCAACCTGTTGCCTTATAATGTTGTTCCCCCATCTGTGCCAGTTCTCTATTCCTCCCATGGATCAAAATGGTTTACCCACAAACAATAGGCAAATATGGATGTTGTCATGTTTTTAGGCATCTTTCCCCCCTTCATGAAATTGTTTGTTGTGTGCTTTGTCCGTAAAGGACTCCTGAGCCACCTAGAGGGCTGAGGGTATGGAGCCTTCCCTGGGAGAAGGTCAGTGAAGGAGTGAGAAGTAGCCCCCCAGGGCCTCACTGGTTCTCCCTGGGAGACACATAAGGGACACACAGAGAATTGACAGCAGTCTGAGTTTTGAGAGTATAACAAAATGAGGAAGAAAATTTTTAGTTAGCTCGTCTAGAGAAAACATGGGGGAAATAACAGTCTTTCTTGCCAACATGTATTTTTTAAAAACAGAAATGTTCTCTTTGCTACATAATTAATACGCATTTTTTGGCTGTCAGTGTCACAAGAAAATGCCGCATGCAAGTGGCAGGAACAAGTTTAGGAGAAGACAGTCATAAGCACTGCACCTCTGCTACCTTCAGTGGAATGAGTTCTCAAAATTAAATGCATGCTAAACAGCCGGGAGGTTAAGCACTTCTGTACTGTGAGATCTCCGCTTGAGCGTTTTGCTGAGTTGAAGCCTGGGACACATGTGGACCCAGACTTGCATGTAAGGCAAGGACACCCAGTAGAGTAGGAGCATGACTAAGAATGTATTCCCTCGAAGACACTTGGAACGGATACTTGTGCCTGCAGTAAAGATTGTCTGATGCTTCCCAGTGAGAAAATGGGGCAGAGTAAGTGGGAACAGATGTGGGGATGGAGAGAGAGGCCAGGAAGAACAAGAACAGCAATTTTCCAGAAAGAAAATACATTTTTCTTCTGTGATTGAACTGTGCTTTCCCAACTTTCATCTTTCATTTACTGTCTAACAAATAGCTTTGAATATACTCATTAAAGTTCTGTCTCATCTCCCTCCCGTGGTTGGACATAGACAATAGTCTTCTACTGTGTCACTAAATGCTCAAGCAGATTAGGACAATCGTAGGCTGTGCTGTGGATCTAAGTTTTTGGGACCTGATGACTACTTGTGAAGTTTTCCAGTACTCTCTCCTTCTTTTTTTTTCTCTTCCTTTAATGGAATTGCATGCAAAAACTACATTATTTAGCTTGCAAGTCAAGGACTGCAAAGTAACAAAATATCAGAAATAAGTTGTCTGTGTTACATTAATTTGTCTCTTCCGTGTTCATGACATTTACGTGATTTTTTCCCGCGGGGTCCTTAACTGCATAGGGTGGGCTGTATTCTCAGACCAAATCAAGCTTCTATCAGTCTCATCTGTGGGAAAATGCAGAGGATGGACCCAAAGCTACAGTCTGGGCTACTGAAAAGTTGCAGTTTGCTATAGTAGTTCTGTTAAAATCCAGCTACAAGAGAAATTAATATTTCTGTAAGGAAAAGCAATCAAATGCTTACTGTTTTTCATTCTCCTCTTTCTGAAATATATGAAACAGTGTGGTTTTGCTTATGCTTTTTGAACAAGGTAGGTGGTGAATTCCCAAGTGGATTGTGCGTTGCCTGAATCCTCTGCTGTTTGGTCTGACTTGTAATTAAAATCTTTGGTAAATTATATGGAAAATTTGTGCTTAGTGATTCCTCTTATGGTTTGAGGTATCCAAATGGATCAAGCACGGGAAAAGAGATAGGAGCTTCCAGTCTGATGAGAGCCATCAAAGCCTATGGAGGTTGACACTGGTACTTGCTGGTTCTTTATAGACAGCACATGAAAAGCAGAGCCTTTGAGGTGCTCCTTTCCAGCAATTGGTTTCAACCCTCCAACAAAAACGTATGTGAAAGGTTTAAATTTTATTCACGATCTTTCTGGGCCACTGGAGTCGAGGAGGTTTCAGTAGGTGCTGTTTAAAATGTCCCATTTGGTCTTTCCTAGTGAAGATACCAGAAGATGTAGTTGCCTCAGAAAGGATCAAATGCCATAGCAGATGGTTTTTAGAGGTTCCTGAATGGAGATCCAAGTGCCACCTGAGATTCATTGGAGAGAGGACTTGCATGCCTAAATGTATGCATGAGGAGCATACTCAGGAACAGAGTCCAACATTGGGACCCTGGGCCTCAAACTTGTGGTAGACTTGCCTTAACTCATTAGATTCCTTCTTCTCAAAAGAAAGCTGGATGGAAAAGTGTTGTCAGCACAGCCGAGCTGATGACTAAAGCTTTTTGTTTCTGGTGGGTTACTTCTGCATCGCTGTGTA
Source organism: Myiozetetes cayanensis (assembly GCF_022539395.1). Classification (NCBI taxonomy): domain Eukaryota; kingdom Metazoa; phylum Chordata; class Aves; order Passeriformes; family Tyrannidae; genus Myiozetetes; species Myiozetetes cayanensis. Next base: position 46,168,682 of record NW_026086604.1, read on the forward strand.
AGCTAATGCTGACTTAAGGATTCATATGAAGGACTTTCAAATATACCTTAACTTCCAGCCAGATGCCATGAGTGAACAGTCCCAGAAGAAATTATCTCCCTAGGAAAAAATGAAGAGAGGGATGAGAAGAATAATTGGTTTTACTGGCTGAGGTAAACCATAGTTGCAATATGCATGACCTCTAGTGCTTTTTCTGGGGAATGTAGCCAAAATCTTTTAGACTCAGTTAATAGTGGAAATTCTTGTGACAAAGAGATATTCTTACAAGTTTGCTAATCCTTCCCCATTGTAAAAGTTTGTCTCCCCAGAAGAAATACATATTTAAATTCATCAGATGACTTTAATTTTAAAAGCATACACTAAGTTATTGTTTGGGTAGGCAAATAAGACTCTGGTGTCACTTTGTCTTGTCATGGAAGGTCTTTGAGGCCTCATCCACACTCAACAGTAAATTCACATTCACCCTCTGGGTGATCTGGCATAGAGGAGAGCAGAAGGGGCAGTGCCACTGCTGCCCTGCAACAGCAGAGGAGCTGCTGGCAAGATGTCACTCTACAGCCTTTACTCCTGCTGTAGAGATGTTTTATTAAAGCCCTTTTAGAAGCGAATACAGCTGTTTGTCCTTTTGAATGCTCTTCTCAATAAAGGATGTAACTACATTTTAGGGAAAACATGAGCAAGGAGAATTTTTTTTGCCAAGACAAAAATGCTAAAGTGATAACTGTCTGCTTGAATATAGACATAATGAAAGGCTGAAGCAGAAGATATGTCCTCCTTTGCCCTTTCCAGCATTACCCTAGAAACCTTGTTGTTCACTTAAAGCACAAGAGAGCTCCTGAAGAGTGTAGAATTAAGATTTATTTATTCAAGCCCTGATTTTTGCTGATATAGATTATGCAGGATATTTAGTTAATAGGAGGCTAGAAACACGGTACAGTGATGTTTGGCTCAGAGATAGGTCTCAGCGTTCATATAGGGAAAACAAAAGATTTTCATATTGTGCAACTATCAACCCATTACTCCTCTACTCCTCTCTGAACACTGGTTTCCTGATGGTAATAAAGCACATCAGAATATCTTATTAAAAAAATGTTTTCTTAATCTTAGTATCATAATTGCCTGCACGGAGTAGCAGTTTCACAGATATTTTAGTCTCTTGTCTTGACCTGGCCGTGCTGGATTCTTTCCATCCACTATTACTACAGTTTTTCTTACTTATAGAAAGAACACACACCTTGTCTATATAAAATTGGCATATGAGGGAAAACTTGGTATTCAGAGAAGGGAAAACTTGATCTGATGCAAAAGCGAGTGCGCCCAAGATGCTTGCACTTCTAACCTGCTTCATATAGAAATGCGTATTATCATCATGCTACCTGTGTGCCTATATTTCAGTCCTCTATAACTTTTGAATCTCATTGAATCATCATGGTTGGAAGAGGCCTTCAAGATCATCTGGTCCAGTGATCAAGTTAGCACCCCTATAATCACTCCTAAACCATATCCCCAGAGGCCACATCGAGATGCCTCTTGGACACTTCCAGAAATGGTGACTTCACCACCTCCCTGGGCAACTTATTCCAGTGCCCAACCACTCTTTCAGTGAAATTTTTTTCCCTGGTATCTAATCTGAGCCTCCCTTGGTGCAATCTTAGACTTTGCTGACTAAATTCACTTCATTTGATGAAGGAAAATTAACAATAATTTCTTCTGCGTTTAGTGAAAATTAGTAGCCAAGCAGAGTTGAGGGGTTTGACTCAATTTTCTGCTGAGGTAAAGACTTCATTATGAGCAAAACATTATTACTGGACATCAGAAAATCCTCATGGGAGAAAAAAGGAGCTGATAGATGCCTCAATCTCAGGAAAAGTTTCAATCAGAGTTTGCATCTTATTAGACACAAGATAATTCAACCACAAGACACAAAGCCACAGGAAACTGGACTTCATTCTCTTAAATCAGAATATTTGGGGTTTTCGTCTCTCTTCAGTTCCAGAGAATTATTATTGTGCTATGATCCTGTGCTTCGAACTTACAGTGTCTTTATCTTTTAACTGAATCTCCTTTTCCATTAGTTTGTAATACTTCATGAATTGTGTATTAACTGTGTAAAATGTGGATAGTAAGTCTGACTACTAAAAATGTATTTGTGACGTCTGTCTGCTAATTAACTGTAAAGTTTCACGTTTTGTAAACACAGTAACTAAAAATACTTTTCCAAGGGCTGATTTAATTTTCCAAACAATATTGTGTGTACAACTTATTTATAGTAGATGCTATGGTTGTGATTCCATCAAGATTTCATGATAGCTCTCAGCTTACAATTCCTTGAGGAAAAACCTGTACTTTTGAGTTGAATTGTCCATATTTATTTAAAGCCCTGAGCATTAATTTACTTTTGGGACATTGTTATTGTTTATTAAATTATTTACTTGGTTTTTATATTATTTATTTAGTGAGATCTGTTTTTACTGTTGGCTTATGTATGGGAGGAAAAGTGTCATTTCAAAAGCAGAACAAGCAAGATTAAATATTATTTATGTATGATTTTTCATTTCAGTGTCTGTTATTTCCTAAAACAGGGAAGAAGGAAGAGGGTAAGACTTCTTTCCAAGCTATTAATTATGGGAATTACTTAATTTACTCACTCTGTTTTCTTTTTTGAATGCCTTGTAGCCAGTAGGTTGGTGCATGACATGCTTCTTTGTATGGTAAATCCAATTCAGTTGAGTTGAAATCACTATCCAGTTCAGTACTGCCATTTAACACTTAAATAACAAGTTCTTAGTTGTACCCAAAGGAAGCAATGTAGTTAAATTAAGCTGTCCCCAGCCTGAAGAGTTATTGTTAAATAATGAATATTCCATAATCAGGAAATGGTGGAGTAGAGAAGGCAAATCTTCAAATCCTCCCGAAATTTTGGAATTAGCATCTATATCAGGATCTAATTAATGTTTCCTTTCTGAATTCATTTTCCATACAATTGGCCAAGCTCTGATTGAGAACTGGAAATGTCATCCAAAAATATTTCCTCTTATGAGACTACTCTAAAAAGAGTGATTGTGGCCTGTCATTATATTCCCTGTTCTGTGATTTCCGCCTTCAAGGATTTTCAGCCATAGTCACTGTATTAAAATTGTTTATTCTGGGCAGATTTTCAGCCCAAACTAAATAGTAAACTGGACTTCATTTTGGGTCAACATAACTCATATGAAAGAAGTGGCTCCCTGTGCCCAGTGCCAGTGCTGTGTGCCCACATGAAGGATTTGAATTGGTGGAGTTAGGCTCCCTGCCTACCATGCAGATGAAGCCATGGTTCAACTCCCAGCTTTGGTGAACCATAAACCAGGGACAACCTTGTTTAACATATCACTGAATCTGATTGATATGTTAATATCATCCAAGTTCAAAGAAACACGTCCTGGCAAGATAAATGCTATTTTTTTGTTGTAATTTACCATTTCCTTCTTCCGTAAATCCAGCAGACAAAATAACAATGGAGGGGGGGAAGGGGGCTGGGTCGGACCAATCCTTTTAAAAATTAAGAATGCTTTGGCAAAGTCTCTCTAACCTGTTACTGTAAACATCAGCAGTCCTGTCACTGTCTCGGCCCGTACAAATACGTTCATGGCGCCCCACCTAAATCAGTGAAATATGTACATAGTTCAGACATACAAGTCAAATCCCAGGCAGCAACAATAAGGAGTAGGAACCCGAGGTCTTTTCCCAGGTTTTATCTTTTACAGGCATCAGTGCTGAGAGCGTAGTAATGCAGTTACTAAATCCTTCTCAGCCCGAATCCTGCTTCCTCTGTTTGTGTGGCACTTCCTCCAAGTGTTGTGGCTGGGGCAGCAGAGCTGGGCCAAACACAATAGTCCTGGGCTGAGATTGTTGTCACCTGTCCTTTTTTGTCTCTTGGTTTTCAACCTACTACACCTAATCATGAATAGAAAAGCCCTTGGACAACTGCTCCTTCATTTTTTTTTTTTTTTTTTTTAAAGAAAAACATGAATTGCACTTACTTGATGTTAAAAAGCAAAGTCCTGTCCTGTGCAGCTAGGCCAGTGCTCTTTGTGCTCTTTCTTCCATTGAAAACAAACTTCTCCAAAGTTTGTGTTGTCTGAGACACGACCAGTGTACTCAGTGCAGCTGAGAAATACCGTGGTCATTTGATGCTTTTTGTATCAGCAGCTATTTTAGAACTGTGGGAGAGAAGTGTTTAAAATTAAGTCCTCTGTGACTTCAAAGGCATTTAAAGTCTCCTCTTGAACTGCATTGGCAGCATGAGGGATGAGAACCACGATGAGAAGCCAGGCTGAAGCCCAGTACTCCTGGACTGCTTGAGAGGGTTGAAAAACAGCTGTTACTCAGACAGAAGATATTTTGTACTGGTGGATTTCCAGCTGATTAGGCGACAGGAAAAGTTTAGTCAACACTTTGTCAGAACACTCACTTATGTTTCGTTGTGTTACAAATAATTTGGGGCTCCATGGTGCTGCTCAAGTCTCTTGCTGTTCAGATTTCACCTGGATTTTTTCAATTAAGGAGAGAGCATTAGGTGATTGGGATGATGGATTGACAGGTTTGAATAAGTTGTAAAGTGGTGTGAGGTGCCAAAGTGGTACTTTGGTCCACTAAGAAGTGGACTTAATCACACAGCAGTATGTTCTCTGGTCCCACCTGTGGCCATTCTGCCAGCCAGTGCCGGTCAGGGCTGCTCTGTTCTGCACCAGATGAGGCTCTCCTGGTCCGAGCCAGGGGTGAACCCATCATGATAAACTGTATTAATTGGTGTGGGAGGTCACAAGACTGTGAGACCAGCCTGTTACAATCTTCGCTCGGGATGGAGTGCAGGTGTCCTGCAGGATTGGCTGGCCAGACTCCCTGGGCACCGAGATCCCTGCCATGCCTCATCTTTCACCCTGGCCCAAGCCAAGTGACTGTGTTGGGGTCTTGTTAGAAGCAAAGTGGTGGAGGAGGCCCTACATCACTTTGAGCATCTCCTCTTGTCCTGGGCTGGCACCAGGGAAACCAGAAAGGCTGTCCATTGAGCTTGGTGCAGGGATGCTGCTAAAGCACTGCTGACAGCTGAGCTGGTGGCATCTCCTGAGCTTTTATGGGGCCTTGTTCCAACATTGCAGAAATGGGTGGGGGATTTGGATTGACCATCTGTGTCCCAGGCTTACCCCAGAGTAAGTACCCAGAGTACTGACCGGTGCCTCACCCTCTTGCTCAGGAGAAGGAGGTTCATTGCAGGGGGACTGACTGGCAGTGCTGCTCAGTGATCAGCTTTTCAATGCTTAGATGATTGTTTGTGTTCCTTACAGTGGGAGGGGGCAGAGTAATTTATGCTGCTCAGGGAAAATGTAAATAATTACAAATTTCCATCCTACCGTCCAAGAAAGAGAGCATCATTTTATACATTTGTTTTGGTGCATTATAATCACTATTCTGGAACATTATTGGAAAAGTTATTGTTTTTTCTAAAATGTTAAGTCATTTTAATGACTAAAAAGTTAATGAGGGTCTTGTTGTTCTCATTATTCATTTATTATCCAATTACTTCACAAAATTGGTTCTGAAAATGTAAAATGTATTTTTATGAAATAACAAACACTACAATTAAGTTTTAAAGGGTGGATTGTTTTTAAATTCCTGTGGAGAATATTAAAACTGAATTAAAAATATTAAATATGGAATCTGAAAATGAACAACAACATTAGAAAGGAATGAAAACAAAAAAAAGGAATGAAAACAAATTAACAAAATTGTTGATAGTATGTGGGCAGGGAAACATTAACCCTTTCACCACTGAACTTAAAAACATTTGTTGTCCCCACTTTCACAAGGAGTTGAACTGGCCCCCTCCATCTACCTTGTCTCTTGCTCACAGTTACCCACTTTTGGACTGTATGGCACCCTGAAGAATTAAACCAGCCCAGATCTGGTTCTGATCTCGTGGGGCTGTAAAACTGAAGCAATTGTTGTTATCAGTGGAGCTCTGCTGGTGACGATCTGGGTTTAGTGCATATCATCATTACTTTGAAATTTAATGTACTTTACAGTTACTCGCCTTTCTTGGATGCACACAATGGATTTCTGATTAATTGGATCCAATTCTGTATACAGATGGAATTTTATTGATTTGCCAGTCTGTAAGAAATGAAATAAAATAAGCATACTGATGTTTCTATAATGAAGTGGGGTGAGTTCCTTTTCCATGAAGTGATTGGGATCCTGCTGTGAAAAGCTTGGCATCTTTTACATCTTGTACAACAAGACTGTGCCCTGCTGGACTCCATCAGCCACTGTTTTTTGCATTTTAGAGCTCTGTCATCTTGATAATTAAAGAAGAAAATGGCAATAAGAAATGTGATAGTATTCAGTTTTCATAAACTGAAATTTCCTCTATGTATCCAAGCAAACAATTTGAGAAAACTTATTTGTTAAAATTCACATCTCCTTTCTAGGAAATTTGAAATTATTTGTTGAACTTCTTCATGAAGCTGCCTGCCTAATAGGTAGTTTGCCAACAATGAATGGTCCATATTCAATAGTGAAACTCTGCATGCTATCAATGTCCCTTAATTATGTAAGTTAGGCTGGTAGAAGGGATTAAAAGAAATACAAACAAAAGCATGGCTTTTGGATCATGAATTTTAGCTGATAGTCCCTGCACCCTGTTTCCCAGTGGCATGTGTAAATTTAATACTCATTTTTCATAGTATTCAGAAAAGGAGAAAAAAGAAGGCAGTATTATTAGAAATGGACAGCAATTCGTAGTTGTGAAAATCTTTGAATTTAAATCTGACTTTGGATTCAAATATCAGCATTTTCCTGAGCCCATTCTTGTAACAGGATTTCCAAGATTCCACAAAACAGCTCAAATTAAGAGTTAAGCTCACTGGTGAGCCTGTTCATGGCCTTACACTCTTTAAATATTTGCATTGAAGGGCAAGGTGATTTCTTTCTACATATGATTATTAAATCTTTTAATATTAATGAAAATTCATAGTGACAAAAGGGAGTACCTAGATTTGCTTGCATATAAATTTGCAAGTCCTTTTTACTACAGATGCACTGTTTTTACAATTAAAATATTTTTAGTAACATTTTATTTTCTCTCAAATGTTACCAGCACAAGAATGAATGCAAAACTGCTTCTAAGCTAAATTTTCATGTGACTAAGTCCATGTCTGGCTAAAAGCCGCTTTACCATACATAATATATAATAATTCTTTATTGTTTTATGCTCTGATGGCAGCTGAGTAACTGTACGCCAAAAAATTATGGCCCTATCTTTTGCAGAGGCCACCAGCACCACAACATTATCCACATGAACAAAAACTTTCCATTGGCATGCTGGTATTTCATTCTCTTAGCATATGGGCATATAAACTTAGACATTTCCTAAAAGGACAGGAGATACACAGTCCCAAGAAAAAAGGACAAGGAACTCAAGTGAAAATCTTTCTCTTTATAGCATCTTTATTACAAGGATGCCTTGCACACTGATTTATTAGAAAACAGTGCCAGCTAATAAATTTGCAATAGCATACAATATTGTGACAGAACTAGCTATAAATAGGGTAGGTAGATGTTTTTTGCTCAAAATTCTGAGTTCAATCCAAAGTTAAAACATAATTTATCCATTCTCTCTACAGCTGTTTTCATATACTTCTGGTAAACTACACAAAAAAATGTGCCATTCCATGACCTTTAGCTGCTTTTCCCTGGTATTTCCTCTTGTCTCTTGGTGAAAATGGAGGCTGATGTTTTGCAGTCTGTGTTCAGGACAACTTGCTTCTAGTTCCCCTTGTCCTATCCTCCTTTCTCCTTGATTAAAAAGATTTGGTGAAATAATAATCTGAGAAGCCTGTATGTAAGGCATCACTGAAAGATTATAAAATGCCACAGAAAGGATGGAGAGAACATGAAAGTAAAGGGTTTGAAACTTTTTTTCTCACCCTGTGTGGATCCAGAAACATTTACTGTATTACTCATCAAAGAATAACCTCAATTTCCAAGTGGTGCTAAAGACAAGTTACTCTCCTTTAGTTATGGGACTTAAAGTATGTCAGGACCAGGGAGACTAGGTTGCCCACTCTCAACTTAGTATATTGAGCTTCCCATATGTCCTTGCTGAGCAAATGCCAAATATTCTCCTAGATAATTCATTCTGTGGCTTTCTTTCAAAAACGATGCAAAATATCCTGCAATCCCATGGCATCACATGGGAGAAAATAGCTTCAAGTTATTCAGCTCTGGTTTCATTAGCACTTCATCTGTTGACTTTGCTGGTTGCTGTAAGTCTATGAAATAGTTGTCAATATGCTAATAAATGCCTGTACTTGTAAAAACCTCTCCCCTTGTCTCTTTGTCCATCCTACTAGAAGAGCAGAAATCTGTCAGCAGTACAGGTTGTACTGCCTTGCCCACCAATAATGGGTGTGGAGAGTACATAAACCTCATTGCCTGAAAATAGTCTGGCCTGCTGAACAAAAATAAACTTTCCATTGCTCTGAGGTCCCCAAGTGCCATCTCAAGGGCATAGAGCTCTTTTCTGGATTCCTGCTAGCCCTTGTTAGCACAGTTTTCCACCTGCTGATGGTATTTTCTCAGGACACACAAAGTAATTCAGCTTTATACAAACTTATTCAGACTTGAACAGAGCCCTCTCAGTTACCACAGCTCAAGTATTTTCCTTAGAAACCTTCTTTCCCTTGGTGCTTTCAAAACACTGAATTTGGGCATGATAAAACCTTTCTTCAGCTGGGGTGTCTGACATGCTCAGCCTGACCTCCTGTGTCAGACAGTCCTGTGTAACCTACCAGACTTGGCCATTATCCTTTTCCTTTCAATCCTTTCCCACCTCCTAAATTGATTCCCCAATACATAGCACTGCAGCACCATGACCATCAAGATTTTTCTCTCCCAACTGACCTGTAACTCCGTACTCAGAAAGGATCTCTCCTCCCTCCCATGTTTCACAAAATGCAAGTGTCTGCTACTCCTTACAGTGTCCCTGATGTATGAAATTTTCCTCATCTCACACCTAACTCCAAAGTGCTTGGAAGGACCATGGGCAAAATGACTGAGGTGCTCAGACTGTGAGGACCACTAAATACCATGAAAGGGAGTTGCAGTAAGTACCTGGAAGTTTTTTATGGTAACTTCAGGTACATTCTATACCTGATATTATCATATTAACTCTACCAACCAGCTGCAATAGCTAGTACAACTCCACCTAAAACTAAATTCAGGAAACATAATATTTGTTGTTGCTTTTCATGCAGAGTCACAAGCTTCTAAACCCTGGAGAAATGAAATGGCTACAATATAGTCCTTCCTATGGTTGGCTTCTTCACTCCAAACTGCTATCAGAAAAAAATCCAGTTCAAAATAGAAATTTCAGCTGGAAACAACATTTTTGGACGCTTTTCCATGTCTCCTGCCTGTAAACTTAATCCTGTCAATCTTTGAGGTTGTACTGCAGTTATTTTAACCTTGATAATTCATTGGGAAACTTGTAGCTGGAAACAAGCACCTCAGGCTCTTCCATATCATAGTCCTTCAGACGGTCATCACTTTAATGGGTTTCTACTCCCACAACAGCAGACAACTTTGGATTCACAGCAAGACAACATAAAACCTCCCTGCAATCATGTACACACCAGAGACAATACATATTTGCATGAGAGCTGGGATTAAGTAAGCACAGTTTCTTCTCAGTTTCATCCTGGAATGATTGTACTTGTTGATTGAAGGCTGGAGTTTGAGCTTAAACAGTGGGACAAGTGTAAGATATTTTTGCTGGGAAGACCCTCTGGCTTCTAATACGGCTGAGGTCAGGTTCTAATCACAGTGGGAACCCTGATTTAGCTGGTTGCATTGCCCCTCCTTGCTCTTGTCCTTGTCATGAAGATTCTGGGAACTGACTATGTTAGGTATCTCTAACCTGCTAGTCAACTTTTCCAAGATTTATGTGGAAGGGATACAGACTGTGCAGAGAGCATGTGAAATTCTCTTGGGTATGAAGCTAAACTGCTTATTTTGGACAACTTTCCTCATGTAACTTGTACATCAGTCGTCCTGCATGACATCTGTTTGGTTACACCTGTGTTAGTAAACAAAAACAGGTTCTGGGCAGAAATGCAGCACTGCACATCCCTGCCTGTCAGTGATCAGCTGGTACCACAGTCCCTGCGTGGTTCTGGCCATGATGGTTGTGCAGACAACATGCAGGCCTCATTCAAGGGTGTGGGACAAGACTGTTCCCATCAGAGGACTTGTGGGCAAAGCCAAGTTTTCCTGCAATGGGGTGAGAGTGTCAGGAGCAAAGACAATTTGACTGAAATCCCAGGCCAGATGACAGCTGTGGGTCTTCTTTACTGGCTACTAAGGACATAGCTTTAAGTCTTTAGGGTGATGGAGATTCAATAAAAGATCACTCACAGCAAAAGGACAATCCACAATCTCACAGATAAGCTTCTTTTTCACTTTGCACTTCTCCTGTACCTGCTAGGAGTAAGACTGTACTTCTGCCCCTTCTCGAGATCTGTGTGAAGTTCAGTGTGATGAAGGACATACCTGCAAACCACACTGAGAAACTCAGTTCCACTGTGTCCATACTGCAAAATACTTTATGACACAGCAAGCCTAACAAGTGGGCAGCACCAAACTTCATGTCAACTGCAGCTCTTCTCGTCCTAAATCCTCCCCCAGATTCTAGCATCGCCTCAAGCTCAGCTTCTTTATTCAAGCTACCTTTCAGTCTGGGGGTTCAAACCGAGAGCAAATTTGTTCCTGCAGTCAATAAAGCAGCTGAGTCCTGTCAGAGGTCCCTCTGTCTTTTCAGAATATCTTTTGTATCACAGTTTAAATAAACTCCCTGGAGGAATTGGGTCTTCTCCAGTCTCGCCATCAGCTTGACAGGAAATAGAAAGGAGCGTTTTTTCCCACTCAAACGCTCTCCCTCATACACTTTTTTTTTTTCTATAGTATAAGTCCCTGATGAAACCAATTTCCCATATTGTTCATCAGATCTGTTTCCGTCCACAAACAAGAGGGAAGGGGTATAAACACACTCTATTAATCAAATGGATGAAATTCAAGCAAAACTTAGCCCCGAAGAGCACACTGTGATTCAAGAAAACTCCAGCCCAGACTTGACCAGAACTGTGCTTTTAAAGAAAACTGGAGGCAGCATGTGCTCTATCTTGCTATAAAACATATCAGGAAGACACTGACTAAGCAAGATTTACTCTATCTTACCCTGGCATTATTTCTCACTAGCATGCTGAAGACAGTTCTTGTTCAGACAAACCAGTGAACCTGGACAGCAATCATTTCCTTCATCTAGCATCCAAACTGTTTAACCTTTTATCACTAAAAAATTTTAAAGATCCCATGCAGACGTCTTTTTGATCTGGGTAACATCTCTAAGAACTATTGGCAATTGTAACAGAGGCAAAAACTCTGCATTCATTGCTCGACTATCTTTTTTTGTCCACACAAATGATTTTGCCGTAGGGACTGATGTTTATTCTGCCCCAGATATGGATTCAAAGGAAGTTCTGTAACTTGTAGAAATTACTGAAAAATAATTACTAATTCTTCTGCTTTCCTAGCAAAACACTTTTGACACGTGATAGATTGCTGGCCACATAGATTTAAATTGACTCGAGAGGTGCCGCTGTTAAGTAGCCAAATACCCAGCATCATCTTTGTCATCCTCTGAGAATACTGCTTTACCTTATCAACAGGGCATACAATACACAGGTTGTCTTGTTTGTGCTTACAGATTTTGTAAGCTATAGTGGTGATACTGTGATGATGACAAATGGTATTTTTTATGCTATTTTAAGGTAGAAGTGTGTTTGCCTCACTGCAGCACTGCTGACGGTAACTATACCTGGAGGTGGCCCTAATAATGCAGCTTACTGAGTCTAAATCTGTGTGAGGGTCTTACAGAAGTACAGACTGAAAGGCAGAAAAACTCAACATGTGAAGAATATGAAGATCAGCCAATGAAATTTCCAAAATACACAGATATCAGTCAATATATTACATTCTTTGTCCTTGAGGTTCTAGTTCTTCATAGTTACCAGAGCAGACAGATGTCTGTTCTCAACAGAAATAGGCCAAGCTGCTTTTGAGTGCTATTATTTTTGGCTATACAGAGCTCAGTTAATTAATTGGCAGGTTTCTGTGGTAATCCAGCTAGCAGTCTCTATTTCAGTGACACAACATCCCTGATGATTAAAAAACAGCTGCTTTGTACTGAAGTAGAGAAGAGTTGGGGTGAATCACCTTCTTCTTTCTTAACACAGTTAATGGATGTGAATGAATAATAGTACTTTTTTTTCCCCTCTGGAATATGCTATTACCCAGCTTACTACATTTTGCTTATTCAGCATTTCCATAGTAAGAGAGGTGGGAGACATCTCTTGTACATTTCATATAATAATCCTCCCAGGTGGAAATCAGTTATTTGATATTTTAGATTACTGATGCTCCTCAACTACATACATATCTGTTTGCACTAGCACTAAAATTGACCTTTTCTTCCTCAGCAGACAAGAGAAGAACAAGTAAGCTTCTTAACTTTGGGTTCTTAGGTAAATGCCCTGCTCCAAAGTGCACTGATGTCACTGGAAAACTCCCATTGGCCTCAGCAATTTTTATAGAAGCTCTTGGATGATTGAAATACAGACCCCACACAGTAAATTAACTTGTGTACTGACTGACTTAGAAACTTCATCTTTGGTCTCTACACATACATTTCCAAAATGGACCACTGCACATTTGCCTCGACCTTTCCCTTTGGAAAGACAACTTTGGAGTCTAAAGTCCTGATCCTGTGAGAGGATTATTACTAATGATATATTCTCCATCTGCAGAAATTCTTGTTTTGGAAATCATAGTGAAAGACAGATCCCGAGCAACCTATTTTTTTCAATCTGTATTCTGTCAAAGGAGATGGGATGAAGAATCTCCAGAGCCTATGAGGACAAGAATTCTCTCTTCAAGTTTGCTTCTCTTGGGTGTGTTTCAGATTAGGTGAGACTTATTTAAATATTAACAAAGAAGAACTATATGCAAATTCTGAGGTCGAAATCTGCAAAATCAAACTGCAGCAAGAAGATATCCCACAACTGGATGTGGCACTTAGTGCCACAGTCTAGTAACCATGGTGGTAATGGATCAAGGGTTGGACTTGATGATCTCAGAGGTCCTTTCCAACCCAGCTGATTCTATGATTCTATGATTCCTAAAATCATTTGGAACCCATCTAGATACAAGGAGCTACTTCCCACCTCGTATTGTAGGGAATAAAAGTATATTTTAATTACTTTTAATTAAAATATGCTTTTAAAATTTGAATTAATTTAATTTTAAGTTCAGTCTATCCAATGGAAAGAACACCTTCCTGTCTTCCCTTCTGCCTTAGATAGCTTGTTTCACATTATTAAACTGTGGACCCCTTCTGCCCCCTCCAACAACCTTAACTTGTACTACTCACAAATGACATTTCAGGAAACATTACATTAAATAGAGCCAAGCAACATGGTTGTGCAATTCACTTGACTGAGTGCATAAGGATAGGGAGCCGAGCCAACCCCCACTGAGGTCTGAAACTCATGGAGCAGACAGAACTCCTTCTTCATGCAGCGTCTCCAGATTCCCAGGCCTGGTTGAAAGTCTTCTTCTGATTTATGAGTAATGAGCCTGCTGGTGATTTCTAAGCAGCAAACTTTCAAACAGAAGTGCTGATGGGCACTGCACTGCATCACATAAGCTAGACAACACCTAGGCAGACTCTCAAAGGATGCATTCATTGAGATGAGAAACTATATGGTGATTGAGTGCTCTCCTGTCACTGTCTTCTCTCGCTTTGCACAGTATTTAACCTTCAGATGCTGTTAAATTTAGATTTTTAAAAGTTTTTGTTTTAAAGAACTTATCTGCAATCACAGCACAGAAATATATGAAGCCTAGCGGTGAAGGTGCCAGTGAGACTGATTGATGCAAAAGTCTGGTTTTGAGGAGGGGAGGAGGGAGAGCGGATTCCTTCAGTTGTGCTTAAAAGAAACAAACTTAAAAACAAGACAAGAAAGTTGAGTGGAAGCTGAGAGGTTGAGTGCAAGCTCTGCCAAGATTTTAAAAGTTATAAGCTAATGCTGGTACTGCATGTTTTCTTAATGATTGAGAAATCAATCATTTTTGTACATGGAGCTCCTAGCACAGAGACAGTGTAAGTTAACAGTGTATTACAAAGTCGGGGAAGTGATTAAAAAATGATTTGCTATTGGTATTTTGACTGAAGAAGTAGAGAAAAAAAAAAAGTCCTAAGACATGTCTTTACTGAAACATTCTCTGTCAAAAGTCTTCCTCACTTGAACTCTGGAAAATATCTGGCCAAGTTCTGCTGTTATACTCTGATTTGTATTTCTGAGTAAGACTGGCATGTGGGTTTTGACTCTACTACCTAGCTGCATCCTGCACTTGTATGTACGTGTGTGCATCTCTTGGACATCTAATAAACCTTCCAGGACAGACACTCTTAGAACTCGCTCCTGTAAAATCTGTTTGTCTCAATGGACTTTCACGCTTTTCCCCATTTGGTTGTTAAAGTAGCTCTCTCAAAATCCTGCTCACAAAGGAAGCAAGAGACTTAAGGTTAAATAATTACCAGTCTGACTCTTAATGTGAAGTAAGTTTAGGCCAAACTCTCCTTTTTTAAAAGAGTGGAAACTTCGTCCAGATCTTGAGTAAGACAGTTTTGCCCTATCTTGTAGAAGTAACAAATATAAATTGTACACAGGAAACTGCAAATGGGACTGTTTGTTATCCTTGTGGAAAAGGGGAAAAAGAAAAAAATCTCCCAGGATTTTGGAAGAAAGGAACATCTCTGAAGTAGGGAAATAAAAAACTGCTTCTCGAGAAGACATCCAGAAACTGAGATCTTCTAGGAGGCCTTCAGGGCTGTGCCATGACCACTCTGGAAATCCCACTGTTGCTTTAACCCAAATTGCTGTGGCCAGTTTAGAGGGAGAGATGTTAGACTCATTCCCACAACCCCACCCCTTCCCCCTTTAATCTGGTGAAGCTGTAGCTCTGTTGTCTGCACACTTTCTGATTGTGAGCCTCTGATGACTGAAGCCATGACTCACATTTCCATGGGGTCATCAGAGGGATCCTGCTGTTTTAAAAGTCATGACTTTGTCTTTGGACTTGGGAATGGAAAGATGGACAAAATTAGGACAAAGAAAACTCTTCTTCTCTTCCCGTGGCCCATATGGCCAGATGACGTGATGTGCACCTCACAGGGTATCACTGCTCAGAGACAACCAATCAGGTGGCTCTGACAAAGCTGAGATGTCCCAGTTTGGAGATGCTAGCTGATGGTCAGCATTGCTCAGGTCAGGCAGCAGAAGTGTGGTGTAGGCTGCTGTCCTCTGCCTGCACCTCAGGGCCTGGAGCAGGATCTGACCTGAGCTCCATTCACAACAATTTCAGATACCTGTGAAGGGCATTTTATTTTTTGGTGCAGAGTAGTATGCTATCCTAAGCCATGCTTCTCCGAGCAGCACTAGAGCAGTTAACTTGAGATGTCAAAACAGCTATATTTTTAAGGAAAAAGAATTAATTTTTATGCCAAACACAGGAGACAGTTCCATTTTTATACTAAATGTATAATGGAGTATCAGAGTTGCCTATTTCTATGCTTTATTCACAAACTGGTCGGAAGACAATTTTTTTCTTCAAAGTGTTTTTTTTTTTAATGAATTATTTGTAGTTCAAACGAAATTGTCCCTCCTCCAGGCTACACATCAGTGCCTCACTATGCACCAGTTACTCCCTTAATTTACAAGCTGTGGTAGTCATTGTGTTTTTTACTATGTTTTTAATTTATTTATCTGGGAAAGATCCACCCAGAGTCAGTGTCTTTATTCCCTCGATTCTCACTAAGATCCTGCTTTTTGTACAGATTATGACTGGAGTATAAAGCAATCAAAGTGAGATTCCCAGTTTTTTGAAGTACTTGTCTTCCAATGAAAATTCACCTAGAAGAGGGACCGAAGGAGTGACATGACACATTATGCTGCACACGCTTTTCAGCTAGCACTTTTAAAGGAGCACTCTGTATTTAACTTCACATTGGCTGATCTGCGTTAACCCTATGATTTCTACAGGGTTTCATAGTCTCCATCTAACTGGTTTTGAGTATGTCTTACCTCCTTTTATACTAAACCTATAGAAACATTTTAACTTCATACTTAGTGCTTACTCCTCACACTCATGTTGTAAATTGGGCATAATTTCTAATGAAGATCTACTACTGTCTGTTCTAAGATCAAAACCGGGTTTCAAACAGCTTTGAGAAATCTTAGCTGTCTTAGTTGTTAGTTCTAGCCCAAAACCTGGCTTCCCTCTGAACCTTCCACTGGCTAATTAATTCTGGTAAATTTTTTAAAAAGCTGTTAGGGGCTTTCTTTTGTGCCCAAGGAAAGCAACATTTCTGCATGGAGTTGGAAACCCATGTCAGGACTCCTCATTCTCATTCCGGGAACACAATATACCCTTTGATGTGCATTTGCTCAGCAGCACACGAAGTAAAGCTGACTGACCTCTTGTTTTGTGCATAGGTAATTTATGCACTGCCTCTGGGAGCACACAAATGACAGGACTTACATGTGTGAACCCTATTTGTGCATGAAATCAAGTGTAAATTTAGAGCAGATGGGGTTTTGACTCATAAGTGATAGAATTTATGACCAAGATTAATAAAAAGAAAAAAAAAGGGGAAAAAAAAAAGCAAAAAAAAAAGCATGAAGTTAGCTTTCCAAATATATTCTTAGGTACCCAAGGACCTGTTTTGCAAAAGTGAGGAGCAACCTATAGCTCCCCTGAAATTAAACAGGGTATATACAGGGAGGATATCTATCTATTTATCTATCTATCTATCTATCTATCTATCTATCTATCTATCTATCTGTATATTTGTATGTTCTGGATCTATACAGGACATATACATGATACTTAGAAGTTCTTGAAAAGCAGGCTGCTTGTTTGAATGCGAGTTCTGTGCCTAACTCTGTGGTTGTCTTTAAAAAAATTACTGCCTAATACAAGCCATTTGGTTTGATTATCTTATCAGTGAGCTGTTGCTGTTTATGTGAGAGGAGGGATCAGCTGCAGAGAGAGGTGGGCACACTTACCCAAAGACACTTACGCAAAGGGAATAGTGGGGAGCCCAGAGGGGCAAAGTGTGGAGGCAGCTGGAGGAAGGCACTTCCACAATCCACTTGAAAAGGCTGTTGTATGTGGTAAGTCAGGCTTTGTGCTTCAGGGCTGCCCATTTCCACTGTAATTTGAGTTCGCACAGAGGCGCAGCTCCTCTCTTCTTCTGACAGTTGTCTCTGCCAGAATCCTCTTGTCTGAGCACAGTCATTTTCCCAGCCACAAAATAATTCTAGGCTATTTATACACATGTATGTCTGTATCTATCAATCTATCTATCTACTATAAGGGAATCCTCTCTACTTTCAAAATCAGAGAGGCAAACTCTTCAACCTCTAAGCCTGTGGCTGCCCCAGTCTAGATCAGTTATTTTGTTGTACTCTCTTTGTCAAGCCCTTGTACAAACTTTGGCACGTGTCACTGCTGATGGTGGGCTGCAATAACTAATTCAGCTTAGCAATACCTGTAAAAGATGTTAACCACCCTTAACTGGTGCAGCTCCCCAGCAAAGGATCCTCAGAGCTGCAAGTTTGTACTTTTTTTTGAAATTTCCTTCAATTTATTCAGTGATTGCCTCGGTAGGCTTCGGACACAACTATTGTTATATTGTGAGCAATACATATGTATATATAGGACGTATTCCCCAATTTAATGTTTAGAGACCATGAGGAGTTTTAACTTCCCCACTCTTCCTTTTTATCTTCCGATTCCTCCTCTCCCTTTCCCATCTGTTCACAGCTGGACGAGGTTCTTTCCTGCTGACTTTCCTTGATGGACTCTTGAGTCATTAGTTGTCCTCCAGGACCTGCTCACAAGCAGTGATGCAGCTGGCTGAGAGAGCTTTGTGAATAATCTCATTCCTTCTAAATAGTTTATGATTTCCCTCAAGCCTCTGGAAATACTTCTCTGGAGAGACAACTTCATGGCATGCTGGGATGTCTGTCCACTGAGGGAACCCTGTCATGGTTATTGATGATTCTTTATTTTAAAAAATCCATCATAAGGGTGGAAAAAAGATCTATTGGAATGAGGCAGTCCCACTTGTTTTGCTGACTCAAGAACATTTGGTATGTATGAACATAAATTGGTACATAATAAAGTCTTCATAACTGAGCGCTGTGCGAACAATATTTGGTATCCCCAAAGGCTGATTTTTCCTTTGAGCTCCACCCCATCAGTCTCTTTGTTTGACCATGGCCTCTCTGTATCAGCAACTAAGAAGATTTTTTGCTAGTTTGAAACACAACCACACATCTTAAAAACAAGTAGGGTTTTTTTTGCAGCACATAACTTGACTCCTTGTTGGAATAAGCAGTAATGGATGTGAGAAAAGAGTTTTGAAGGTTATGGATATTGTACAAACGCTAAGGGAAAAACAGGGTAATAAGTTTTTCTTTTTTATTTCATCCTTTGGTAAGTCTAACTACCTAAGGCTGTTTGGAAATCCCACCTTGAAGGATTCATAGCCATGAAGCTCAAGACATAAGTATCCCAAGTGTGATCCTGTTATCTCTACTGCTCTCTCCCTTTGCCTGTAACACTAATTTGTTATATCATGCATTAAATTACAACAAGTGCTTTGGGCCAAGGCTGTGTGCTACTAGGCACTGCTCTAGAAGAATTTTTTGCTTTAACAAAAGCACTACTGGCCCTGATATCACTGCTGTGAGTACTTTGGAAAGCAGTCACCAGAAAGGATGCCCTTCCCAGAACTGACATGTGGTTTGTACCTTTCTCCTGAGCACTTGATTGACTCAGTGTTGTAAATGATGTAGTTCCCTGCCACGGCTGCTAAGGCTGCTTCACGTTCTCCTTGCTCGCTGTGTGCTGTGTTTAAATGAGCCCCACTGAACACAGAAGAAATTCATGGTGAGGTGGGACACAGGCAGGGAAAGCACAGCCTGCCTACCCACTGCATGGCCGTGGCAGGAACACCCTGGTGTAGGCCAGCTTCTTAAGACAAGAGGACACAGGTCTCAAGCTCTGCCAGGGGAGGTTTATGTTAGATGTTAGGAAGAAATTCTTTGCAGAGAGGGTAATCAGGCATTGGAATGGGCTGCCCAGGGAGGTGCTGGATTCTCCATCCCTGGAGGTGTTTAAGAAGAGACTGGATGTGGCACTTAGTGCCATAGTCTAGTAACTGTGGTGGTAGTGGACCAAGGGTTGGACTTGATGATCTCAGAGGCCCTTTCCAACCCATCTGATTCTATGATTCCATGATTCTATGATTCCTAGTGAGAGTGAGGAAGGGGAAGGTTATAATGGGATCCACTCCTCCTTTGCTGGCTAAATGCAAGGATATCTTCCCCTTTAGGGCGTTTGTTGGAATAGATCTGGGAATTCAGCAAGGGCAAAGCATGAGCCCTCCCGCTGTGCTTTATCTGCTGCAGCACAGCCATTGCTATGTGTGTCCCTGGGTGTCAGGAGATGGAGAGTCTTTGGCGCCGGTGTGATTGACACCCAGCACAGCACTGTCTTGGCGAGATAAGGGCAACAGCCCACCTGGTAGAGGTCCAGGTACTGCCCTGGCCCACAGTGCTCTGTGGCTTGGGTGCAGCCATCTGCATAAACCAGGCCCTTCCTTTTCAGACTGTGAAAAAAATTTTTACCTTAATCCCAAGACTTGTCATCACTTGGCTATGGCTGCTGTGGCAGCCACCAGGGACGAGGATTCCCATGTGGCACACTGTGGTGAGGGCAGAGCAGCTGACTGCTGACACCAGAGTAGCTGACCCTGCTGACACCTGCCTCTGCAGGCTGGTGAGGACTGAGTCTAAAAGGAAAGAAATTAGGCCAGACTTGCTGACCACTCCCTAATTTCAGCTGGTGTGCTAAAATGGCTTGAGGCTATTGCAAATAGAGGGACAAAGAGCTGTAAATGTCTTCTTGTCCCCCTCCCCTTCCTTCCAGATAACATCCCCCACAACACTCAGAGATTCAGAAATCAAAACCCAAAATCAGTATAAAAATGTCCCCAAACTTAAATACAAGTTCTAGTTTTCCTTTGCCATCTGACTTGTGAGTAGCTTTATAGTCGATGTTTTGTCTCTGCTCTTCAGAGTTGCAAGAGATGGGACTGTGTTTTGATTTCTTCATGAAACTCAGGTTCTTGGGTAGACAAACCAAGTGACTCCAAGAGCTGGAGCTTTAAGGAAAGCACCAAATACTGGTGCAGCTTGTGATACAACTGCAAGATCAGGAAGTCTCACAGAGTCTCAGCCCTTGACAGAGTTTGACTTAAAAACCAAATAAATGACAAAGGCCTACATTACCTAATTCATATGAGAAAGTGCAATAAAACTGTGAGCCATTTCTGTTCCTTTGTTAGTGACAGAAACCCATAGCAATTTCCGGGACTGTAAAAACATCCTAATAAATTTCCAGTGTTTCCTCAAGTTGAATGAATCACAGAAATGCTGCTAGCCTTGAATAGGTTTAGCATTCACATCAACTTCTCAATGGAAAAGTCAGCTGAATCATGGTACAACTAGAAATGGGTTATAAATCATGGCTACAGGCCATACAGTCTGGAGGCCTGTTTAATAATGTCACCAATAATAAGATTCTCCCAAGATGGAAGAAAAGACTTAATCCACAATGGAAAATAAATAGGTAGACAAAAGGAAAGACCTCACCCTCTGACTAGACCTGTAACTTGAGTGAAAGAATTTTAGGAATTCCTTAGTGGGACAAGAAATAACCCTAGGGATCCAACAGGTTGTTGCCCCTTGTTGAATTTAGAAGCAAACCAGTGCAGTGTATAAGGCCATGCATGGGAAGCACATCTGTCCAGTGATCAGCTTTCTTGTAGGACAGTCAGTGCACCTCAACTCACTGTTGTCCAGTTCCTTGCTGGAAGTAGCTGAGTTTGAAAATACTTACCACAAGAGTATTTAATACTTGAAAATCTTTGCCTTAACTGCTATGGTATAAGTCAGGTGGACTACAGAACATGTAAGATCAGTCTGTACCACTGGGATGCCCAGGAGGTCTAATTTCGGTTGCAGAATTTGAGACCAACCCTGGAGGCTCCTCAGGAGAGTCATCTTTTTTGTGTAGATGGAAAGACGAAGATAAATGCTTTCTGGCAGAACGTCATGTCTTTCCAGTGTTTCCTTTCAGATGCTATAGTGACACAGGGTGGACCTTGGGAGAAGTGATAGGTTAAGCCTTTTGCTGTTTCAGCTAAAATGGGACAATTGTGGGACACAAGACTCCTGAGGGTGATGGGAACTAGTGGAGGAAGTCCTTTGCCGGGTAAGAGGCAGCCCTTTCCTCTGAGGCCAAAGCAGGAGCACAAGCTACAAGGCAGGAAGCAACACCAGTAGTTGCCTGCTTTCCTGAGGGACCTGTCAGACCCAGGTCAAGGCAGGGTGACCCAGAGGAGGAGAAGTGGACTGGCTACTATGAGGTGATCCAGAAAGAAAACGCAGGAGTAGGGAGGGAATCACAGGTAGGGATCCCAGCATTTATGAAGTAGGCTTGGCATGATGAAGGCTTTCAGGCAAGAGGGGTGTGATCCTCAGCAGGAAGCTCACATCGGCATGTCTGCTGGACAGAGGGGGAAGGCTGCGAGAGCAGTAGCGTGCAGGAAGCCTGCTAGAAGTGTGCTTATCCGGAAGGGCTTTCGAAGAACCAGGATAAAAAAAAAAGCGTCCTAGGCATTTGGTGGGTGAGCATTCCCATCGGCGCAGCCTGCCCTCTCCACTTGCCCATCACCCGTGCGCTCCCCACTAGGTGCCAGTATAGGAGCACACCACTGCACAGCTGCTTCGGGGAGAGAGGAAAAGGCACAGTTAAGACCTTTCAAACATACATGTGTTTGAACGTGTGTTGTCAAACATATATGTGTTTGTAGTGTTCTCAGTTTATAATTAATTCTGAATATGCAATAGGCATGGGGTCACCAGTATTGTCCAAAGGCATCCCCCGGGCAATATTGCTATTAAATTGTTAGATGCGGCAGGACTGAGGTCACCTGGATGCCTTAGTCTCAGGGTGGTCCCCACTGCCCCTGGGCAATGCAAGCTCCAAACGGGGTTGACACAGGCAGAGCCTGTCCTCTTCCATCCAGCTGGAAAGCAACCTCATGACCAGACAATACTTTCTGCTGGAAGAATATTTAATTGTCAGATAGTGGGTTTTATCAGAAAACAACAAAGTGGTTTGGGATTTTTTTTTTTCCTTTTTGAATCCACATGGCAACAGGCATACATAAACTCCTACTGAGTATAAATAATTCTATAAACTGCTTTTGCACTTCACTTTAGGTGCATTTGCAGAAGAAAGCATTGTGACATCTGGGATGGAGGATGCCCGGTGTGTACCTGACTGAGTATGAGAACTGAGCCACAAGATCACAAAACACCCACATTTCAGGTACTTTTCAAGTCTTTCTGGAAGAAAAGTGTTTCTGCATAACCTGCACACCTCCTCTGTCTCTACTCTGCACTGCAGAATTAGTTATAAAATTAAGTGAATGAACAGTGAATAAAGTAATAAGCAGGATAATACTCTGTTACAGACCACCATGGGAACAAACAGTTTGTCGAAGTTCTGATGCCTGTCAAGTCTTAAATCTTTCTGAAAAGAGGTTAAGTTGCTTTGGTTTCTCTGTTACCCGTGCCAAAATAAATAGAATGTGCTCGACTGAGAGAAAACAAATACTTGAAAATAACGAAAAATCAATAGTGCCCTTGTTATTCGGTAGCAGGTATACAGATCTAATCTGACAGGCTGTATTGAAAGTGTAAACTGAATGCTCACACACATGTATTAGTAATGTCAAGGTGAAATGTTAGCTTAAATCTTATCAATTTGGTTTATAGGACAGGGAGGAATTACTGAAGTAATTTTACCTGAACACCCTCCCCTCCTCCTTTCCTCCCCATTTTGGAGAGGGTGGCTCTCAATAGAGTATGTATTTGTGTGTGTTTAAAAACATTTGAATTTCAGGTACCCTTCTTCATTACCATGAAGGTTTTAGTATTGCCTCAACCTGTCAGCCTCTCCAGGTCAGGAAGAAATATTAACAGCAAACCTATTCGCATGGAGAAATTTAAAGGAGTCTTTCATTCTTGGCCTGATAGCATGATTCCCATGGGCAGAGGACAAAGAAATATACAGCTAAGGAACAATTTCACATAAAAAAACACATCCCTTCATCCAAAAGCCCTGCTATGTGTCATGCTGTTACGGAGCGCCTACAGGAACTGCCTCTGCCCTTTTGTACGGAGCTGGCCTCTAGGCTCCATGCAGTCTGCAGCCACCGGCCCCACTCATCTGGGGGAACTATGAATTTAAAGAGATTCCAAGCTTTCATTTTCCAAATGTGTGTACTTCTAGTCCTTTTCTACAGCAAATGGAAATGTATTAGGGATGGAAGTTTGGTGGGTTTTTTCCCTTTAGCTAGATTTAAAAAAAAGAACAACATGCAGTCCTCCATGGCTACAATATGGGTAAGGAAGGTTGTAGTGACAGAAGAATGGAGACAAGGTTTGCTCTGGTAGGTCTGATCTGCCCTCCAGCAGCCCAGGAGGCCTCCAGCAGTGGTCAGTACAAGCTGCTTTGGGGGAAAGTACAAGAGGAACACAGTTTTACTGCTCCACTGTTTAAACTGAGAAAATGGCTTGCAAGACTGCAAATATATACAAAGAATAATCTGTCCTGTTATTTTTGGAGCAGCATTCTCTCTGACATGTGTAAGTCACCAGAACAGAATGAATCCAGTGATGATTATTTTCAGTAATGAAAAAATCACCAGGAGATTTGGTTTGGGAGGAGTCACAAGGAGAGGCAGAGTGACAGGTCCTTATTTTTGAGAACACAGGCTGTGTAATTCACTCTCTGCTGGTAGTCATGGCAGAGTCTGGGTTGTCACCTGGGAAGAGATTCTGCAGTATGGACCTTTCTAGTGTCACTATGGAGAGAGAAAGACAGAGAGACTTGAATGTATCATCTCCATTTACAAGGCACTGCTCTGGGTTGTCCAAAATGACCCAGTGGACCTCACATTTTCTCTGTAGGACACAGAGCTGATGAAGTTCTGGGTTCTGCTGAGAGCAGTGTTGGTGAGCAGCTGAGCTCCCCCAAGGTCACTCTTGTGTAGGGAACATGGAAATGGCTGCACCATCCCTTGGCTTTGTATAGGACAGCTCTTCTCCTGTGCCTCTTGGGAAAGGGTGACCCAGGCCCATCATTGCTTTGATCATCCTGTAGCCAGCACTGGCAAAACTTCAGAGAGCCCAGAATTACCTGGGAAGATGCAGATGACAGGCATGCATATTGTTTAACTGCAGACCGTCATTTGGGTGACTAATTTAGGAGAACTATTGTCTCTGTTTAAGGAGTGCTTTTCTGCTACGGTTCGCTATCTCATCATGTTAGAGATTTAAGTTATATGGACACTCTCTCTCTTGAATACTCAGAAAGCATAAAGAGTGTCACCACACAGTTATCTTCTCTTCCAGATCTCCACCAAAGTGGGGACTTCAGGAGAATACTTCCCACTTTATTAAGAGTGCAGGAAGTTTTCTGAACTTTTTGTAACCAGGCTTACCTGATTTGGAGCCCTTTGTCTTTGTTTCAGTGAAGCTTAGCAAACTACTATTCTTACTTGTAGCAATTATTTCCCAATAGAGAACTACTCTGAGTGCCAGGGAGTCATCCTGTTTGCAAAGAGGCTGACTAGGTTATTGTAGGCTTTTGAACTCTCTAGTCTCACTTTGTAGAAACGAAAAGTGCTGTGGGTGCAGCTTAGCTCAAGGTACCTATAACTAGCTGTTGATGCATGAAAGCACCCAAGTGAGACGTGAATATTAACACTATCATATCTATTGCTGTTTATAATGGATAGCACTGCCTTTGCCATTTTTTCCATGTCCTTTAGTGTTTCCTGCCCTCCTTGGGAACGTGCTCTGCTATTTGTGGTTGACTCAACTCTGCACTCCTGTAGTGGGCCAGGCACAGGCTGTCCCTCTAATCCTCTCTTGGGAAATGGCATTACCCTTTTTGTGTGTATGTGTGTGAACACCCCACCCTGGAATTTTCATAGAATAGAAAATGGGCTAAATCAATTAGAGCAACACAAACTGCAATTGGTTTTGCATGAATCTGTTTGTGAGATAAGAATTATCTTCACTCCTCCCTCATGAACAATAACTGACAATGTTACAGTCCTTCTCAAATGCCTTTTGATAGGTTAATGGGCCCATTTTGAGAGCATATAATTGCAGCAGTTTTGGTTCAAGAGCTGATGTGATGGATTACATACCTCTTGATGCTTGGGGTTGGGATACAATACAGAGAGACTGCCTGGACCCTCTGGTGCCAGAGGGCTTAACACGGTATTGACAGGGCTGTGCATATTAAATCCAGATCAACCTTCTGAATGAACACAGGCACATCTGAACTTTCATGGCTGGAAATCTCCTTCCATAGTCTTAAAGGAGTTATTTTTAGTAAAGGTTGTTGAAAAAAAAAAAAAAAGGAAGAAAAAAGCTCATACCCTTACTGGTGAGATATGAGCTGAAGGAAACTCTCCTGTCAGATCTGTTTCATATATGTTACAAGAACAGCAAAACAGAAAAGTTCATCAGGGTATTATTTTCTTTTCTTTTTTTTTTTAATTTCTTTTAAATTTATGGGATCTGACAAACCAGTCTGGAGGGTGCCAAGTCCAAAGGACTTGGAGTCTAGAGGTATCCTTCAACATCGTGTGATAGCTGCTGATTAGTTTTGGCAGGAACGGTTTCCTGATGATCTGCAAATGAAAATTAAGAAACTCTGGAACTTCTTGGAAAAAAAATGCAGCAGTGTTTCTTGCTTTAGAAGTTTGTGTTGGGCAGTGCCGCTTTCCCAGGCTCAGCCTGGGTAGCTCTGCTAGGAAATGCCACACTCACTGACTCTTTCCTTTGGAATGAGCCAGGAAGAGCCAGGTACGAAGCAATGCAAGGTGGGGTGGGTAATGCTTTCTCCTACTTACACAGCTGCCAATTTCAAAAGAAAACATCTTTTTTTTTTTTTTTTTTAATTTCCAGTGGTTGTTAACTGTGATTTTAAAATGCACTGTAAATTTAAAAGCAATTGAAAGCACATAAATGAGAGAATACCTAAGACAGTCTTTCATCTTGCAGACCCACATGGCCCTGAGCAATTTTGTCATTTAAAAGATCTTGTACTGCATCCTACTGCTCCTGGTACAAAGCTCCCCAACTCTGTCAGCAAATCTTTCATTCCTGCCTGACACCTTCCTATGGCCTTTCACGAACACACTGGAGAGTTTGATGGAAGTCCAACTTATGTAAAGGGAATTGTTTTGAAGGTTTTCCAATAGGTATTGAGCGATATTCTCCCATTTCATGAATTTACCAAAGAAACTTGGTTTGCTTGTCTTTCTGTTTCAAAGAGATTCCTGTTGGAACCAAGTCAATTTTCTAATTACACCCTTCCCTATTGAATTAAAGCCTTGATTCAGATAGCCTGGTGTGTTTTGAAGACTTGTGTCCATTTCAATAACTTTTTCGTGGAGTACATACAGCTCACATCTTCTTAGAGCCCTCTCCTAGGAGCTGACAGAAACAGGTTCAAGACTACAAGAAACCTTTTGCATGTAAGGCTTTTGGAATATGGTTTTCTCTAAGCCACAGTCCAGTTCCCCTGACTCTTGGCAGTTTTAAGGTAGGTGATTGTCTCTTGACTCATCTTCAGGGCTCTCTTTGTACTCCATGCCAGAAGTCCAAAATTCATAATTTCAGAATTATTTTTAAAATTAAATTGGTGTTTTTTCAGTTATGCCTAATGTGCAAAATTAATAAGTACTGAGATGGAAAATGTGCTGAGGCCTTGCAGTGTGCTAGCCCACAGAATCACAGAATCATGCTAGTTTGGAAAAGACCTCTGAGCTCATCAAGTCCATCCTTTGACCTAACACCACCTTACCTACTAAGTGACCATGGCACCCAGTGACACATCCAGTCTCTTCTTAAATATATCTAGGGATGGTGAATCCACCACCTGCCTGGGCAGCTCATTCCAATGTCTAATCACTCTCTCTATAAAGAATTCCTTCCTAATGTCTAACCTAAACCTCCCCTGGCACAGCTTAAGACCGTGCCCTCTTGTCCTACCTCTGGTTGCCTGGGAGAAGAGACCGACGCCCATCTGGCTACAACCTTCTTTCAGGGAGTTGTAGAGAGTGATGAGGTCACACCTGAGCCTCCTCTTCTCCAGACTAAACAACCCAAGCTCCCTCAACTGCTCCTCACAGGACTTGTGCTCCAGTCCCTTTACCAGCCTCATTGCCCTTCTTTAGACATGCTCCAGCACCTCAATGTCCCTCCTCAATTGAGGGGACCAGAACTGGACACAGCACTCGAGGTGTGGCCTCACCAGTGCTGAGTACAGGGGAAGAAGCCCAAACCATGATGCTGTTCATGATTCATGTTTTTTCTGTATCAATTACACAGGAATGTTTTAAGATAAAAGAAAGGCCAATTTCCAGAAGAGGAAAACACTGAGACCAATTATTTCTGGGCTCAAAACCCCAAATGGTCAACAATTCTGCTAAAAATTTATTTTCAGAAGCTGTGAATCAGTTTT
Source organism: Myiozetetes cayanensis (assembly GCF_022539395.1). Lineage (NCBI taxonomy): Eukaryota > Metazoa > Chordata > Aves > Passeriformes > Tyrannidae > Myiozetetes > Myiozetetes cayanensis. The sequence goes on from NW_026086604.1 coordinate 46,196,528, forward strand.
CCAGTTGAAACATATGAAATAGTACAAGACAATCTCTCCCTCTTCCCCAAATTTCCTTTAATGTGGGTTGCTTAAATCCCCATTCACCTAGTGAGACTTTGCTACTTACAAAATCCTTGGGAATACATACCAGAGGGAGTCATGTCACTTCTGTACTCTAATATTTCTGCAAGTAGTCAAAAGTAGAAAATTCTGAAAATGTTTATAAAAAGTTTTATTTCAGTTCTGTGCAGTCCTTCTCCATCCAGACCTTCAGATACTAACACCCATTTCACTTCTCTGTAACCTGTTCTGGTGCTTGCAATCTCCAAAGTCATACTCGAAGAAATTATTCATGCTGCAGCTCTGTCAGGTGTGTGAACTAGGATAGTGCAAAGATTTGTTTGACTATTTGCCCTGACATTTAGGGATGCAAGTCCTCTCTGTAGGACATGGTAAATGTACATGGGAAATAATCCTTTGCAATGGAGAATCCCTGATCTTGCTCAGATGAAATAAGATAGTCTTACTTTCTGTTTTGTTTGAAGAAATAAAATACTTCTTTTTACTCATAGCCAGTAATAGACAATAATGGCTTACTTTGGCTTAATGGTTCAGATCTTCAAGATACAGGTGCTTGAGTCTGATGCATTATAACAACACTCTCCTTAACCAGTCCCTGGTTGTCTCCTCACCTTGTGGGGTAGGACAGGTGAGTCTATTATCACGGATGAAGTACTATATTTTATACAACTAACTAAAAATCAACATTTTGGGTAAAGACTGCCTTGCTTTCCATGTTAAACCAGGAGGCCCACTCCAGCATCTCGCAATATCTCTATTGTGTGCTACTCTATTTTGATTGAAAACTAATGTTGTCACCTAAAAGCTTCGCTGATGGTACACTGCTTCTCATTTGCAGAGTTGTGAAGTTTACTGACAGATTTTGTGTGTCTTGAGAGACCTCTAATGACTGAGACCTTGCAGACTCTCTCAGTAGTCTGTTCTCATTGCCACTATCTGGTTTGAATCTTCTTGATGATAGTTTAAGCCCATAATGTGCATATAATAAAGTGATATAACATTCCCTTTCTCTTACAGCTTCTTTTTTATGTATGTATTTGAAGATGGTTGCCCTTTTTTCTCTCCTCCCCGATTTTTTTTCACCGCTCAGTTCAGGCAGCTGTCCTTGGCTGATTTGTGTTTTCAGCGTCTCTGACTATTCTCATTCTTGCACTTTCCAGAGTTGTCCCACATTTTTCTTCAAGTGTAACACCCCAAACTCAACATATTACTCCTGGCAAGCACTTACTATGTCTTTTAGGCTACAATTCTCTTTATATATCACAAAGTGGTACTTGGACTTTGTTGTGATGGGTCTCCCAAGTTTGTTAGGTGGCCAGGCTAATTCTTTTAAACATATAGCACTTATTTCCTAGCATGGGTTTTACTAAATACCTAGCATCTAGTTTCACTTCTGGTAACCATAAGCTGACAGGACACGCTTGCTAAGTCTTTGATTCTAAATCTAGAGAAAGCAGGAGCAATAAAGGGCCATTGCTCTGGAGATCTTAGTATTCGTTGAGTTAAATATTACTGAGCAGTCGAGCATCCCCACCCTTGTCATGAATGAATCTGGAAGGAATGAGTTTGAAGTCTTGCTGTGGTTGACTATAAACCTTTATTATACGTGGGATGTTCCTTGTGGAGGGTGGGAGGCGGTTGCCTCCCAGACGAAATACGCAGAATTCATCAACTTACTCACTGCCCTGCCGAACAGGGCGTGATGGGAGTAATTCAGGGTGCCTGGCACCTGCTGGAGCAGGGAGGCTGGCTGGCAACCATAAACCCACAATCAACCTTGATGCCTGCCCTCAGTGCAGACTGTAAATAACAAAGGCATTTATTTATTTTATTTTTTTTCTACGGGGATGGAACAGTGATGAGAGTAAACAGAAGGAATTTAAACCACCATGTTGCTGAAAACATGTGGTGGTATGTCCTCAGCTGCCAACACTGCCAGTCTGTTCCGGAGCTTTTTGTAACAATTTGTATTCAAGGAAAGTTGGCTTACATCTTTTCCCCTTTTCTCATCCTCACTGCAAAAAGCAATGGGTATATGAGCAAACCTTACACAGAAAGAAAGGAAGCAGAAAATTGAGAAGACTGAGGGTAACCACTTAAATGGTGTTAACTGCCAAAGTTAACACCAAACCAAACTACCTCTTCCTCCCCCTCTTTCCATTCCTACCTCCCTTTCAAAGAAAGAATCAAGGGATACAACCATGAATGTCTTAACAAGGTCACTGAAATTTTTCTCTATTTTTTTTTTACGACATGTTCCTCTAACTGTCTTGTTCCCAGGTAAATCCATTAGCCTCGGTACATACTGCCTTTTTTTTTTATCCTTAAGGGGTGTGTGTTTGAGCTATGGGCTATAATCCTCAGTCAGGTTGTAACTAGCTACAAAGGCTATCATAAAATGCTCACCAAAGTCACCCATCCAACGTCATCATTGCAGTTGGAAATTCCTGGTCCTTACAGAAATTGCTGGAGTCTCACAGCTGCAAGAGAGAGGGCAATAAGGGCTGCAACTGTGTTGCTGTGCCCTAGTGCCTAGTATTGTGAGAGATTTGGTCACCTGGTCCTTCTGGGCTGAATCTCCTCATCTTTTCTAAACCTGGAAAATAAGTTGACTGGTCCTTTTTGGTTCTTGCATGGACAATGATTAGAAATCCCAGCTGCTGTGGATGCAGCTAAGGAGCCAAGGTCACCGACTCTGGAAGTGCTGGAAACTCAGGGGCTGCAGGCTCAGATTCTACTGGCTCTACAGACCGACTGAATTATTTTAAACTGGTTTTGAACTTTATTTTCCAGAGCGTGGGAATATTTCCAACACTGATTTTAGTTCAAAGCTATTGGACAGATAATGAAGAAAAGCCTTTACCTGTGTAGCTGTTAATTTTGCATTTTTATGTGTATTGTGTTATATGTATTATATAACATAGATATTTTGGAGATGGTTTCTCAGTGGACAGACACAGAACTGTAAATCATCACATACAACTGTCTAGGTCCCAACAGCTACACAACACATGAGATCGAGGAGAACAGCACCTGAGGGCAGAAAATTAAGCCTTCAATTAACTCGAGTTACCTTCCAGTTATTAGATTTTGAAAAGCTGTGATTTGCACCCTACTGCTTACTTGCCTGGGTGTGCCCTGCACTGAGGGCAAACTCAGCTCTTCAGCTGAAATGTTTTTGCTCCTACAGTGTTTGGAGTTTGTACCATTGAATGCAGTAAAAGGCATGATTCATGTTACAATTAAAAAAAAGCAAACCCAAACATCAAGGAAATGTATATAAAACGTGCATGTTCATAATGGTAGAATTCACTTTTACAAGTACTTTTATGAAGAAGTGTTTATCCTGCCATAAAAGGGAGGTGCTAGATGGGTGTACAATGAATTCTCAATTATTCACAAGCAGTTTATCCAGGTTGTGGATTAACTGTGCAGCAAAGGCCCTGACACTTTGCTGGCACTGTGCAAGGGGGTCCATCTGTACTCATGTGCTCAAGCACAGTGTTCCAGGATCCAGTCCAAAATGAACTCTGTGAGGCAACACCTCAGTATGCCCTCGCTCCAGAAAAATTTATCCTTGTGGTTGCAGTGTTGCAAACATACCTTGGGTTGCACATTAGCTAAGACACCCTCTTGGAGCGGAGTGCAGAAATACCTAAGAGATTGTGAAAGCAGCAGGTTGTATCTGGCAAAGCCAGGGCTGAATTAGAGCTAATAAGTCTGGCTAAACTTACGTTGACTCTGTCTGGAGTCAATCACAAAGTTGACCGGTATTCACTTTCAATATGTTGAGCATGCTAAAAGATATACAGGCTGTGTCTAAACCACGTTCTTGGGAGTGACTCTGTGCTTCCAGACTGAATGCCTCCCTGAGTTTGTCCCAAGCCCCTGCTGAGCTGAAACCTGGAAATGTAGCAGTCCCCTTCTCCCTCTCTTTCTCTCTGCAGGAGAATGACCCTGTTCCCCAGCTGAGGTCCAGTAACAACTCAAAATACCAGCGTTGCCCCAGCTGTGACACCACAGCAATGACATGGTGCATTTGAAGTGTGCTTGTGACAGATACATAGTTCTCGGGAAATGACCATCTAGAGCGAGCATCATCCATTCTAGCAGCACAGTCCAGCATGTACCACCATGAAGTTCATGACATTGGGGAAGTCCCTGAGTGTGGGAGGATTTGACCCAGCAGTTCGCAAAAGCTAAAAACATTTATGTTTATTTAACTGCCTTAACTTACTTTTTCACCTTTTCTGCTTAAATTCCCCCTCTTTATATGGTAATGAAGGAAATGAATACATCATAAAAACCTCAGAGGGGAAAAAGTCATAGATGAGTCACTGAAAATATTGATAAAATCACTGAATGAAGCTGATCCATAGCTTCCAACCTTCCTGTTTTTCTGTGCCTACTCCTCTTGCAGCTTCACAGACCCAGCTATGCCCCTCCTTGGTGTTCAGAGGTGAACCAGAGGGATTTCTTCACCTCCCTGTAGCGAGGACATATGCCAGAGTCACAGAGTCCCTTCCTCACCATGCCAGGATGTCACAAAGTCTTTAGCACCTACAACAACCCCTGAAAATTCTCAGAGCTACTTATAGCAACAACCAAAATGTCTTATCACACCCCTGTCTTGGTGACAAATTAAAACTGCAATTTGATTATTAACATCTTTCCAAATAAAGGGCTGGATCTCACTTCCCCTGCTACTGATTGCAAAACTGGACTCAACTTTAGTGGAAGTAGATCTGGCCTCGGGGTATATTTAGAGGAAGCAAGTAGCATCTATTTTCCTAGTGTTTATTTTACATTTCAGGTTGAGGCATTTGCAAGTGTGGTTTCTGCTGGACTTTGTATAGCTGGGGTTGTGACTAACAGTAATAACAGGCAAAGCTGTGACTTTGCCCCAGCCCCGGAACAAGAGGCCATCCTGTCCCCAGAGTCATGCAGAAGGCACATGGTGACTCACGCCCTCGTAATCCCTCTGCTGGGTTTCCCCTTGCTCCACAGGAAAGGAACTTTTTTCCCTTCTATACTTGGCACTGCACATGATCCCAGCCATGCTGGTCCCATAACCGTGAAGTGTGTCGAGAGTGTGACACAGGTCAGGGTTTCAGCACCTAAGGGATGGTAAGCACTGGTATTTAGTGGGGAACTATGTTCCATTTTATTCTGCCTTGAGCACAAACAAACCAAACATGGGTCATGGTGGAAGGCAGCACTTGGGGGTAAGGGCTCCATAATGAAACATCCTTTGGCACAGCTCCCCACAGAACCGACAGCCTGAGCAGTGAGTTCAAGGTGCACTGTGATTTCCATCCACTCCCTCAGTGTCCAAGTGGCTGCAGGCTCTGTTCATTAGTCAACTGGCTACACAATGTGTGTTGGGGCCTTTTTTCTGTGGCAGTCTCGTGCATCAGTTTAATTAATTAATTAGTTAATTACTCTATCTCCTTCCTTGTAGATGGGATCATCCTCAGGTGATGCTGTCCAACAGATCCTAGCACATGTATGTGTTGGCTTCCTGTGAGATTATGGCTCCAGAGCATTCATGCAGGGGCAATCTGGAAAGTATCTGCGTGACTAGTGATGATTGTGAGAGGTTTGGAAAACTGGATATTTTGAAAGCTTCTGTCAAGAGAGCCTGGTTGTGTCATTCCTCTGTGTCATGTTCAGAGAATCTGAACTTAGTTATGGTTGTTTGGACTACAGATAAAGTGGAGTTTCTTGGACACTGTTTTCTTCCAAGCAAGTGCTTCCCCTTCTTTCATACCTTCCACTATTTATCAGCTCCTCTTTTGTCTCTGATGGATTCGTATTTGTGGAACTGCCTTTGCAACTGAAATGGATTGCTTCCAAAGCTCCAGGACAAATGTGCTAATGGATAGCTGGGTTTGGGGGACATCTGTGTTTTGCTCACAATAAAGTTCCTTGTTTTCTCACCAACATGTTCTTAGGCTCATTGAGTGACACACAGCCTCAAAGACCTCATCCAGGTCTTTCACCAGACAAACCTGTGCTTCAAGATGGCACAGCACTTCGAGGAGATCAGCTTCTCTCAAGACTGAAGACCACTCAAGATGGGATCGAAATCTAATCAAAGAAGACATGTTTTTTTGGAAAATGTCCAGCCTGTTGTCCCCTGAAATAAAAATATTGACTGTTTAGAACATTTAAGTTTAGATTCTTAGAATTCTTACTTATGCTAAGCTCTTACCACGGCATCATTCAGTAGTTATGCGTCTACTGTAGCTGGTCAGCTTGGAGACCTAAGCTATGGGACAGAGGATATCTCTACCCTGCAATCACAGCAGTGACTGCTGTGGCATCTGCATACCAGAGATATCTGCATAGCCCTGAAGCTGCAGTGCATTTGGCAAATGCACCTGCATGCAAATGGCAAAAATAGCCCTTATGTGTCTAGCAAATCCCTCACTGCCTGCTTATGAAATTCTCCTGTCTCAACCAAGCAAGATGACCTTGAGTAGCCCTTTTATTTACCTCACTGACCAGGTATCTGCATGGTTTCTTTACTGTTGGTCTGTGCTACAACTCAGCAGTAGGTACCTAGTGAACATGATTTCAGCACAAAGGGTTCAACTGCTAGCACAGGACAAAGTCATCTTTTCTCAGCCATGTGACAAGGCCAAAGTTCTTTAATTTTCTCCCCAGAAAAGGTAACAATACACACATTTGGGAAAATACCTATAATATAAACCTCTAGAACTAACTTATTCAGTGTAGTGGATCACACAGTTACACTTTGAAAGTCCTTAAACACCACTTATGTGGGAATTGACTGGGGGATTTCTTCTTGTTCTGGCACCCTGAGTAGGTGTAGGCTTTTTTTTTCCATCCAAAAAATTTGACTGTGTGACCTGTCAGGAGTGGGATTAGGTTGCAAGTAAGAAAATTCCCAAGGCTTGTGATCAGGAAAATTCCCAACGTTTGTGATTAACCCTCATGGGAAGCCAATGGTGCCATGCACTTAAACAATCTTTGAGGGGAAAAAAAAAAATAAATCCCAGGTAAATGTCCCCAAAGTCCACAAATTCGAAGTGACTTTGTGTGAGACCATTTCTCCCTTCAGGCGTCCTTGGCTGCCTGTTTTGTGCTCAGTCACCTCTTCCCTGCTGCACAAGCAGTCCCCTCTGCCAGGGGGAGGGCTGGCTGGTGGGGGCAGCTGATGAAGGGGCTGCAGCTCGACAACAGCACCAGCGCTGTGAGAGCCGCCCCAGCTCTGCTGCTGAGGGCAGTGTAGGCTCATGGCACGCGTTATCTTCCTCCGGAGCTCCTTCTCCCAGCACATAAACAATTTTGTTTTTGTTTAAAGACTTTCCCACACGAGTGTCTGCCAAGTTCAGAGGACTGCTCTTTGAGTTTGATCTTGAATTTTTTGGAAAGGGAGATGAGATTATATAATAAATTCAGTTAGTCTCAGGGAGACAGTTGGGAGATGCTGTTTCAGACTACAGCGCAACAGCCAGTGGAATTAAGAAAAAGAAAAAAATCCACAGAGAGTAAGTGGGGAAGGAATTCAATTTTCAATTTAGTAAGTCTAGCTTGGAAGCAGATTCACAAGTGAATCATCTACACACCAGAGGATGGTTGAAACACTCTCAAAACAGTAAACCTGAATAGATTGATTTACCTTAGAATAACCAACATGCCTTTTTTAAATACACAGCTTGTTGTACACCTTGCTGTGTCCCTATGGACTTGATCTCAGACATCTTTTCTAACCTAAAGAATTCTATGATTCTATGATACAGTGGTTTTCATATAACAGTCAGCTGGTGATTTGAAGAATTATCCCTAGTTTTACTGCTGTGACAATGTTGAAATTCTGGTTGGTTTGCCAAGTGGCTAGGCCTCTTGATACTTGTCCAGTTCAGGTCTTGCTCTTCTAAATAACTAAACACCCCAATTGCAATGTTTAGAAATAAAAATGCAAGAGAAACATTCCTTTGTCCAGATTAAAATTTTGTATTTCCACATGGTTCAGTAATGTAGCATTTCCAGAGAAATTGAAATTTAAAAGCACCGTGAAGCCAAGGAACTGGTCTGACACTGAGACTGCATGAAGGCAGGCAGGCTGTGCACCATGAGGGCTGGACATCCACTGTGGGTTCTCTCGGTGTTTTTGGTGGAATTGAAGCAGTTGGCCAAAAATGCGTTTTCTCATGGAAATGCTGTTGGCAGTGAGACTGAAATGGGAGGGAGAGCTGTCAGAGCAGCATCCCTGAGAGAGAGGGAAATGCTGACGGCACTCATCATCTCTAACCCTCCTGAGTAATGTCTCTCATGGCCAGGGAGGGCAGGTATTGCTCTGCAGTGGGAGAAACTGTGACAAAATGTACCAGACAGTACCAAACCTGTAACACTTCCCTGGGTATTCTCCTGTCTCCTTTGAGCTGCCTTAGTGTTTCTGCCATAATCAGTTCATGATCTGTAGACAACACAGAGAGTTAGTGAAGCAGCAGTAGTGGTGTCGGGGGGTTTCAGTCTTAGGAATTAGTCCTCTATAAATAAATACAATAAAAAAATGTAGTGGTCATTACGGTACCATCTAAGATGTCCACAGGAAAATAAATTCATCTTATATATTGAGAATTGAATAAACTCTATTTGTAAACTGAACAGGGAACTACATCAGTTTTACAGTTGTCTCATAGTTAATTATTTCCTAAAATAGGGCTTGATTCTAACTACAGAAATTGTAGGGATTCTTGGGAGCTAGAAGATCTTAAAAAATGTAAGTCATGGACAATATAACAAGTGGTCTTTGTTGAATGCATAGTTCAAGATTTTAGAGATATTATTTCAAGTTTTCTCCTCTTTCTACATTAGTGGGCTTGTTTTCTTTTATGTGAGGTCTTTAATTCATACTGTTGGTACAGGCTGCAAACTGTTCAGAGCATGTTTCTTTTGTTATTTAACATTTTTTTCCATTCCATTACAGTTTTTCCATATAAACTTAAAAAACCCTGCTGTATTCTGAAGATAAAAGTGAAGACCTGTTTATTGACATAGAATCATAGAATAGTAGAATATACTGAGCTGGAAGGGACCTACAAGGATCATCAAGTCCAACTCCTCACTCTGTGCAGGACACCCCAAGAATCACACCATATGTCTGAGAGTGTTGTCCAAATTCTTCTTGAATTCATATAGGCTTGGTGCTGTGACCACTTCCCTGGGGAGCCTGTTCCAGCATTAACCACAACCTGGATGAAGAACCTATTCCTGATATCTGACCTAAATCTGCCCTGACTTAACTTCACACTGTGTCCTTGAGTCCTGTCACTTGTCACGAGAGTGAAGGGATCAGTACCTGACCCTCTGCTTCCATTCATGAGGATGTTGAAGACCACAGTGAAGTCTCCCCTCAGTATGTGAAACTTCCATTTACTATTGTTTCCCTTAGTGGAATAATTGGTTTGGCATGAATGTGACAGTGATACCAACGCCTTTTGTCTACCAAAAAGAAAAGAAAAAGATATTTAGTGTGCAAGGTGGATGGAAAGGTGTTTGGTGTTTTCTGGCCACCAGGTACCTGAATAGCAATAAGATGACCGGAGAGGCAGGAAGCAAGGAAGCAGGACAAGGAAGGCAGTCCAAATAAGAAGAATATGCCAAAAGTCATGCTGTACATCTAGCAAATTGTCTCTCCCCACCCAGGGTTGTGCCAGGTCTCACTTCTCTCACAGACAAACATCCCAACTTCAGAGCATGCCAGCCCCGACACCTTGGGACTTACTAAAGCATAAAGAAACTTTACATTCTCCTTCATGCATCTGCAGTCCCATCTGTCATCCAAGAGCTTTCAGCCGCTCCACCTGCCTCTCCTAACTCACCACTGGGCTCCTACCAAGCTAATGAGGTTTGCTGCCCAGGCTGGGGCCAAGGCAGAGCCTGTCACATCCTGTGGATGCAGCTGCAGGATGGGTCCAAGTCCTTGTTCTCCTTCACTGCCTTGCCTGCAGGCCACCTACCAGGCTCAGACACACCGTTCCTCAGGTAGGGACACCTTCTAACATCTGAAAAGTGAGGAAAAAAAGGCTCCTGGGAAACCTCAGAGGATTTATACACCTACATCCTTCGGGATGTGGGGTTGCTTACTCAGAAGGTAATTTTTACTTCTTTTTTCTGAGTGAGTGCTGAACAAGCAACTGGTCTGGCACATCATTCAGAGGGACTCTGGGGCTGCCCTTTGTATGAGCCTTAAATGAGACCTGCATTTTCTCAGGCAAAACCAATCTGGTCCTGAGAAATGAACTGAGCAGCAAATGCAGCCAGCCATGCTTATCTTCCACAGCTTCACCTCTTTTCTTCAGGTGTTCTGTGGTGTCACCAAGCATTTTAAACAGGGGTGACAAAGTTAATTCAGGAGAACAGTGCCCCTGTGGTATATTGTCCAGAGCTACCTCTTATGGATGGTACCATTCTATTAAAAACTGAGGAACAACTTCTGCTCTATCGCTACATAGAGGAGGGAAAAAATACTTTCTCTGCTTATTAGATACAGTTTACACCTAAAGGCCATGGCAGGTAGCCCTGTGACTATGTCTTTTTCTATTTAGGTGCTTCTGCATCCTTTGGATGCATTAAATTCGAGCAAATGCATAGAAAATCTGTGTAGTGAACTCCTTTCCTCTTTTGCCCTTTTTTTTGTGTGGTTCAGAAAAATATTTTGGAGCATCCAAATTTCAAGCCAATCTGCTCCAGTTGTAAAAATTTACGATGTAATGCATCATCTCCTGGAATCAGAGCTAATGAAACTTCCCACAATAATATGACCAAATGCAGTCCCAATGAATAAAACTGTTGCTTTTTTCAGAATGGTTGCTCCAAGAAAATAAATACTTAATGTTCATGCCTGAGTTTGTTTTTTTTTCTGGACTCTATACAACAAGAATGTTCAGAAGAGGCTTTAAAAGATGGTTTTGCTTCCTGACCAGCACTCCTACTGCAGACATCCACAGACAGGACCAGATGATAATGCAGTGTCATGAAAAGGCACCTCCAGAGGAATTTACATCCTCATGGTTTTAGCTGCCCCCAGAATTTATTAGCTAACAGATCACCACTTCCTGCCATCGTTTCTGGATGTCTTGGTCTTTTGATCATGCCATCGTGTTCCTGAAATGTGCAAAAGAATGGAGCCTCTGCGTGCCTGTTCTGTTTGATGAGCACAACATCTGAAGCAATACAGACTATCCATCATTTTTGGCCTGCTCACAGTGAAACAGACTTGTTGATCAGTTCTTACTTGTACTAGACATCAGGACACCAGGCAATTTATCTCAAAAATTATATGATGGAAATTGATGAGGCTGATCCTCCTCTTCAGCTGACATCCTGCTCCCCAAGGTCCAATGAATAATTTATTGTTACTTGTGATCAGTATGAATGGAAAACAAGGAATGCACCTTTGCTTTGACTTGGGACTATTAGTTAAGTAAAACTGGAACTACACTTAGGCTAGTAATGGTGCCACAGCTGGGTATCTTACACAAAAGCAGTTCTGAGAAACAAAGATTTAGGTAGCAGCAAGTATTCATTGATTAAAATATTGTTTGTTTGTTTGACTGATTGACTGATTGATTGATTGATTAGAAAATTGATTTGAGAGTAGCCCTGGAGGGAAGGACTTTGGGATACTGGTGGATGAAAAACTGGACATGAGGCAACAATATGTGCTCACAACCCAGAAGGCCAGCCACGTCCTCAGCTACATCAAAAGCAGCGTGGCCAGCAGGTCAAGGGAGGTGACCCTGCCCTGCGCAGAAGAGTTGGACTAGATAATATCTGAAGGTTCCTCCCAAGCCAAGCCACTCTGTGATTCCATGATTCTAAGTATCCTGCTTCCTCAGATGTGGCTTGCTTAGTTGTTGGAGATGCAGTTCATGGCCCTATGGTACAGAAAAGTAGATGCTATAGATAAGGCTGCTGAAGAGCTCCCTAGATGATTCTCTGAGTCCTTGAAATATTGAGAAGAATCAAGATTGAAAAGAAAAACTTGTTTCTCTTGAAGAGTTCTAAAGTTCTTGTGAATTGCCAAAAAAAGAGAGAAAAGTTGCCAGTACAATAAATGTCTTTCTAATATTTTGTGATCCAGCCAGTGCTCTTGCATCACAACCCCTGTTAGAGTGTATAAATCTGCAGTTCCTCCTAAAAACCTACCACTGCCACAGTGTTGTCAAACAGATTTCTCCTCAGCACCAGGCTTAATTAAAAAAATTTACTAGGGGAACCTGAAGGTGGAGTGAAAGGTCAGAGACATTTTCTTCTTTTGTTTGAATCAGCATTATTGTTGGATATTTGATAGTTGGAGCTTTTTGTATTAGGAACACAAAATAAAATTTGTATGTCAAAGTGTATTCCTGGTTTCTACAGTGACACCCAGATATTTTCAGTATTGTTTCCTAGACTTTTTCATATGCAGTATAACTTTTTATTTGCTTTTCTATCCAATTCCCACTGAATGGAAGGTTTTCACATACTGTTGCCCCTCCTCCACTCCACCCCTCCAGTTCATGAGCAAGTTTACTGAACTCCCCAGCAGCTCATGTTTATTTTCTTATCTTAAGTTAAAGTGCGAAATTAAAACACTTGATTTGTCCTTGGCAAGTTAAAATGCATATTATTTATATAGCACTGTAGGGGTCTTTAGCTCTTTGTGAACAGAAAGAAACTGAAATACCGTGGCATGGGGCAACACACCGCCAAGGGTCAGGTCTTACAGACGCTCAGACTGGGCACGATGGAGCACACAGAGCCATAGCTTGCTTCGTTAACTTCACGGGACGCTTTGTGGACGTACACTCTGCTTCTCTCACACCCAGGACGTTTCACTGGAAAGACATTAGTACCATTGTTCTACTTGGGCACAGCCCTCGGGGAGACTTTTGCAGAGCACCCTGGTGCCAGGTATATTCCTGGCACCGGGTCACGCAAATGTCGTCAGCCACGTTTTACGACACCTCGTTTGGGCATTGCTAGCAGTCAGCTTACAGTGTCATTGACCTCCAGGTGGAAAAACTGCCTTTATTCGCCTTTCCAGGTTGGTTTTTACAGTCTCCATGAAACTCCAAGTAGCTCTACCCATATTCATAGCTGAGGCAAATAGCACCAAGGTAGTGCACTCCAGCAATGATTCATAGGGATTATCATAAACCTGCTTTTTGTATTTTTTAAAATTTCCATATAGCTTAGTTATTAGTTAAGATCCAAATCAGTTAGGAAAATTCTTTACCTATACAACTGTAATTAGTTTTAACCTTAAGTTCAGGCTAAAAGCACACACTCAACAGGCTTCTGCAGTTTCTCTTAGTCTGTTAACAAATTTCTTGTCACTGCTGAATTTAAGGTGGGAATGGTATAAAAAATTGTGTAAGTTTTAAGAAACTGAAAGTAGTAGTAAGTAAAAATAGAACATTTCACCACATCTTTATGCCCAGCTCTTTGGAGTATGTACACACATACTTGCGAATGTCTCAATACGAAGTATTTCTCACAAAAATAATCAGTACCCAGCCTCTTGTCAAGTGTTACCCTTTTATCAGTGCCTCCAGTTTTCTGAAAAATCAGCACTGTTTCCAAAGAATCAAGTCTAAATCAAGATAGAGGAATTTCATGAAGGTGGAGAGCAAAGTCAAGCATTTTAGAGCTGAAGTACTATCATGGATGAAATTATTTTCCTTTTTTTCTCTTTTGCTCTGATATTAGATGAGGGTTATATTTATAAACAAGTTATTTGCCATCAGTTGTTGCAGTTTCCCCTGCATGCAGTTGTATGCCATAAACTTTAGCACATCCAAAATCAGATTGTTCCAGCTTTAAGCCTGTTTTGTATGAGACATGGAAGAAGTATTCAGTCACTTAAACGCCTCTCCATTCCCTTCAAACATAAAAAAGTGCAAGTGGGAAATGCTCACCTAATAGCTGGAAAAGGTCTGAAGATCCTTTCAACTGCAGGTTATAGAGATGGTTATCTGTGGGAGGACATTCCTCATTTTTCCATATGTTCAAAATAAACTGTCTTCTGTGATTCTGAAGCTCTCTTGGCAGGAGAGGAAAAGTGTTGAAATACTGTGTTTCACAATTTTCCAGACCAAATGGTAACTTATCTAAACGATACATTATTGTATTATGCAGTACGTAAGCTCACCAGTGGTTTGCAAGTTGATAATCCTTTTCATTTTTCATTACTTTATAGCTAGAGAGTATCTTGCAGAGTTATCATAAGCATTATCAGTGCAAACAGTGATATCCAGCAAAGGGCCTTTGTGATTATACCATGTTTTTTGCTTGTATAGGATATTTTAGTGCAGTCGCAGTACCTCACTGAAAGCAGTCCAGCAGATGACAGATAATTTCCCCTCTCTCTGTTTTAGTGAGCAACAGCTATTTGAAACATTTTGATATTACAACAGTGGAGGAGTCAATGGCCACAAACTAAGAACTCTTCCTTTTATCAAAGCTTTAATTTTGATATTATTTGAAAAAAAATTATATGATTGGCATCATTTGGTGTTGGCAACACACAGAAGCTTTTGTCCTACAAGATATGTATGTGATTTTAGCTCCGAGTGAATCTTGGGAAATCACATCATCTCATTTTCACCATTTCTTTGTGAAAAAGTCTCACGGTATGTACACCAATGCTCATGAATTACTCAGTACAAAATATTCCTCAAAAGAATAAACTGTCCACAATCAATTCACCTCCCAAAGTGAGCACGGGTAGCGTTTTGGTATAAATCTGTTGTTTCCTTAGCAGCCAACTTGTTGTTTTTTGTGATTTATTGTGTTTTAACAATGAAAAACATTTCAAGAGCTTTTTTCTTACAAGTTGTGTTAGATCTTTTTAATGATTCACACTCTTTGCATGCTGTCTTATCACGAGCAATTCAGAAACTTCTGCGTAAGTGACCATGAGCTGTCTGACACTTATTGCCTTCTTTCTTTCTGCTCCAAACCAGATAATTTCTACACTTATTTGGGAAATCTGACAACCCCTCTTTTTTTTTTCTTTTTTTTTTTTTTTCTTTGAGGGAGGGCTTTTCTTGACATTTTAATGGAACAGTATCAGTTTAGTTGTTGTCACAGTCCTGATCCATGGAGGGGTGTAACTTGAGCAAATAAAAGTATTTAAGTAAAACTTATACTAGCCTTTAAATCACAATGATTTTGTCAGCTTTGAAAACCTTATGTACTAGGCTGACTGATTCCACAGTCTCCATACAGTACAGACAGTATTTGGTTCACGACATATACTCAAGATAAAATCACTATACATACCAAAACTTTTTCCTATGCAGATTCACTGTAGCAGCAGCTTTTTTGGTAGGTAGATGATTTTTGAAATTATTTTTGCACCCCTTCTTGCTTTTCAGTCACAGTGGAATTTATTGTTTTGCAAATTTTAAACGAAATTTAGGACCCTTTATTGTTAAACTGTTGCACAAGTGCAGTATGTTATTTAAGATCAGGAATGCAAGACTTCATCTGAAAAAGAAGGTGTGGAAAGATCTGGGGAGATTCCTACAATGGGATCTTAATTTATGAGGGACTCATCAGAGGACCTGTCTCTATGAGAAGTGCCGGTGGAAGAGGTTATGGGCTCCATATGCATAATGAACAATGCCCAGTCATCAGGACCAGATGGTATTTACCCAACGGCTGTAGAGGAATCAAAGGATGAAATAACTGAACTGCAGCATTTAAACTCACACTGAAAACTAGTGTGGTAGCTGAAGACTGGTAGATGGCAAACTAATACCAAATTTTTATTGTGTTAGCTATAAAAGAACTTTGTTTAAGGGAACTTTGGGGGAACTACAGACCAGTAATCCTGACATCTGTGCTTGGGCAAAGCAGAAGAAACCATAATGAGAACCATAATTAATAAACATGCATAAATATGCTGTACTGTACAAACACCAATATGATGTTTGCAAAGGGACGTCTATTATTGAAATTCCATTAAAATCTTACGTATTAAATACTACTTTTCTGAAGGAGTCAGCAGATATGTAGGGATAGTCCATTGATGCAATCCACTGAATTCTTAAAAAACTTCCTGCAAGACCACAAAAGTCACTCTTAGAGAAACTGAAAAACTATGGGATAGAAGTTTCTTGTATAATTACTTAGAAGATGGGAAGGAGGGAGTAGAAAAGATGGTCTGTTTTCATCATGGGTTGTTATCAGTGGAGTTCCAGAAGATCTGTGCTAACACCCTTGATCAAAATGTTTATGTGGGATCTGGAAAGGGGCTTAATAGTGAGATAACACTGGGGGCATTATTAGATTATTCAGGATAGCAAAATGATGGCTGGCTGTGAACAATTGCAGGGGGTTTTACAAGACTGTGTGACCAGATGGTAAAATGGTAGATTAAGTTCCATGTAAATAAAGATAAGGTGATGATGCACACTGGAGAAAATTATCTGGAAATTAAATATAAAATGCTAAAGAGCGGGTTGCTATCACTTGCGAACAAGATCTTGGGGCTGTAATAGTTGCATGAGAAAGTCAGTCCTGTGCTCATTAGCAATTGAAAAAGCAAATTAGATGTTAGGGAGTATTAGGAAAGACATACAGAACAAACCAGTGACTATGATGGTGCCACACTGTATAGACTCATGATTTCTGTGAGCCTGGAGTAACATGAAGGCCTGAATCCTTCCTCCATCTCTGGAAGAGGTTTCCACATATTCCATGAATTTGTGAGCAAGGCTTTTCAACTTGTGAAGGAAACCACCAAGGGAGAGCTGGAGCCAGAGCCTAAACAGACCTTGGTAACAGGGCAAGGGAAAACAGACTGATTATTGCACCTCCCAGCTTGAGACCTTGCATCCAACCAATCTATCAAGTACTAGCTTCAAACAAAAGAGGGTGTTTTTTGGTACAGTCTTCAAATAGTTTCCTTTCTTAGTTCTAGTCATGAAACCCTGTTATCCTGAAACCCAGTTACTCTGAAACCCAGCTTAGCTTCTCAGAGGACAACAGTGTCATGGTACGAGGATGCCACTTGGGTCTCAGCTCCTCATCTAACAACAGGCTGTTGAGCCTGGATAAAAATTCCCAGCATGATATTTCCACTTAGAACCTTCTAAGCCTTGCCAGAAAAATATGGTTTGATACTAAGCTTCAAAACAGTATGGCTCATAAAGCGCCTACTGAGCCTTTTCCAAAACCATGTTATGGCCTATATGTAGGAAGCCTTTTCTGTTAACACAACTGCTAGTTAATATTTTCTGATCACGCCATATTTATTTACCAGGGTTACAAATGCAAGAAACAAAGACCTGAGGTAATTTCATGTTTAATACATGAAGTCTCAAGAAAGAAGACATTATCATGCCCCATTTTTTTTAATTTCAGATGTGTGAAACCTTTTCTTCCTGACATTGGTTTTAGTATTTACTTAAGATAAGGAGGAACCCCTTGAGGAAAAAAGGTGATTACCTGATTAACAGACGCATTCACTCTTTCATTGAATCTTCCACTTCCTCATGTGACCACTGAATGAAATAAGTGTAGCTGGGGCACCCCAAGCCAACAAGCAAAAAAAAGGTAGCTGAGGGTACAGAGAGGACAAAGAGGAGATAGTTATCCTGGATAAAAATACAGGAAGTAGTTTATGGGAAGAAAAACCTTCTAATAGAACTAGGGCATGAAAGCATGGTGATAGTTTTGTTTCTACACAATATGCTCATCTCTCATCTCAGGTATGATTCATACTAGCACACTGGACTCTAATGTTGTACTAATTGTAGTTTCTCTCTTTTTTTTCCTCTTTTTTTTTTTTTCATTCCTTTTTATTCCCCTTCCCAAAACAGACATTGTGAACCTTCTGGGGAAAAGACTTTATACTCTGCTATTTAAACAGTTTCTAGCACAGAGTGTCCCTGACCCCATCACCAGGATGTGCTTTGGCAAATACAAACCAAAAGGAGAGGGTAGTTGGAGATGAAATGCTGAAATTGGGCCTTGATACTCAGAAAAGATGTTTCTTTGGTATTTGTTTCTGTTATTATTATTATTCCTTTAAGTAAACAAACACATTAGTTCACCTCATTAAAATCAAAGAGAAAAATCTGAGAAATGTAGTTCAGCGGCCAAAGTCTCAAAATCCACCTTGAAATCTTATTGGCTATCTTCTCGAGGGAAGTGTAAATCTTCCTTTCCTTGACTTTTATTTCTGAATTTGGCTCTGCTCCTGGAAATCTTTCCTGAGAGGCCTCCACTTGCTATAAATGTTGCAAAAGAAGCCTCGCTATTTGCAACGCCGTTCTAATTATTTTTCTGACAGGCCAAGAGTTGCCTTGTGGCTACTTGGTTCTGTACTTCTAATGCATCATTTGGAATCATTCAGGACATCAGGCTCTCACTGCCAGCCAAAACAACTACGTGTCTCAGGGTCGGGCCTTTAGTCTGTCCGTGTCCCTGCAAACTCAACTGAAGATTTCCATCTGATGGCTGTGATGCAATGCAGCAGATTCCTTGCTGGAAAGATAACAGGAAAAGGAGATCAAAAAAAAACAAATAGAAATGGAGATGAAGGGAG
The DNA here is from genome assembly GCF_022539395.1 of Myiozetetes cayanensis. Classification (NCBI taxonomy): domain Eukaryota; kingdom Metazoa; phylum Chordata; class Aves; order Passeriformes; family Tyrannidae; genus Myiozetetes; species Myiozetetes cayanensis. The sequence continues at coordinate 46,215,168 of NW_026086604.1, forward strand.
GTTTGGCCATAGGGACCCAGGAAGAGTGGCTGTATCTGATCAATTTCCTTGTACTCTTCTTCTGGGATCCTGCTCTGAGAGGGATCCCTAATTGTACCCTAGTTTTCGAAGAAGACCCAGATGTCCACTGCACTTTTTTCCAAACAACAATAGAAAGGTTCTGGAAGAAATGCAGTGACTTTTTAATGGGTATCTAACTTTGCTTGGATAAGTGGATGGCCTGGGGTGCTTTTAAGAAAGAAATGCTGTCAGGAAAACACACCAGGGGCTCGGTGTCTCACAGTGGATCGGATCATTTTGCAGTAACAAGGCAGGAAGTTCAAGCTAGACAGTTAGAAGAAATCACCCAGAAAAAAAAAAAAAGAAAAAAGAAAAAAGAGAAAAAAACACTGTGGAGCTCAAATACAACTGCTTGTTTCACTCTGAGGTTTGTGCTGAGCGCAATCCAGCTTGCAGGCTCCACCAAGGTGCTCATAGAAAGGAGCTTGATAAATGAATGAATTTCAGGGGGCAGGAAACACTGATGCTAACTTTACTGGGTGCAGCTATAAGACTGCACTGTAACCTTTGAGCTTTGACTGCAAAGAAATGTTGCACAGCCCCGTGTGGCATTATCACAAAGCTTACGAGCTGGGGGCAAAGAGGAGGGAAGGGGAGAGAAAGGGGGCAAATAACATCATTACTTACTTTGGTTTTAGTTCAACATTTATCTTTAAACATTTTTTTCCCTCTGAATTAGTTTCAATAAAACGTGCATCGCTCGTGGAGCTCCTTCAATAAAAAAGTCACTGTTTGTTATACGATAACACTGAACAGACTCCAGGCACTCCATTTTCTTATCTTAGATATACAGTGGAGCATAACTCAAGCAAAGGGGAGAAGTTAATGCATCTGTAACACTAGGTAACAGAAGCAACAGTAGCATGTTAGTGTAGTAATAACTCTCACATGTGAAATATCTGAAGATGGGTTTTATTGAATTCAGTTTATTTAACCAGGATAAACCCTTGAGATATGGATCTCATTTACAAGATGGTGTTGGCAAGAAGGCAGATTATTACAAGCACATGTGGAAGATAAGTATAAAACAAAAAGTGAAAGACCTGTTTATATTTTTAATTAGAATCCTTTTATCACCAAAAATGTTAAGTGAAAAGGAAGGCATTAGATATAACTATTACTTGTTGAAACTAACTGCAATGATCCTTCCTACTTCCTTACTTTCTACATTTTTTTTTTCCTAGATGTCTTAACAATGGGAAAAAAATAAAGGCGAAATGTCATCCCTTGCTGTACATCAGGCCTGGATAAGCCTGTTTTGTTCAGGGAGCTTTCACAGGTCCCAGTGAAATGGTCCACAAGGACCCAGTAATTGTGTCAGAAGAGGGAAAAGGAGCAGTGCAGAGCTGCACAGCGGCTCAAGAGGTGGGGTGGAGAGCCCTGCAACTGGGCATGCCACTGAACTACAGTCATATCTAGGTAATGCTGACACGCTGTGGTAAAAGCCAAGGAGAACACAAGGTACAGTGCAAATTTCAGAATTAAAGTAGCCGAGTAGGTATTCAAAGTGGAATTTGACCAGGATTAACCCCTTTAATCTTGCTAGAAATACTACATGATCTTTCACGAGCACAGGCATTCAAAACTCAACTTCTGCATTTCACACAAAAGGTATTAAAACTTAGGTTTATATGAATGCATTTTTTGAAACAGTTACCTTTTAAGTGACCTCTAAACAGGTACGGACCACATTAAAGTTATATGTGGTATGCTGGCACTCAAGGCTGCAAGGTGATGGAGTGCTTTTCTTTTCATAAGGCAATTTTGCTTGATAATCAAATGTCTCTGGTAGGTAAACAAAAAACCTCTCTCCTCTGTTAGAGGAGTTATGTTGTGTTTACAATGTATTCTTTTGGTCTGTAGTTAACATACTTTAAATACTCTTAAAGGTAAATGGCTGCCTTCCAGCCAATGACATTTTCAGGCTATCAAATGGCATATTTTGCTCAGAAGTGTGATACTGAGTCTGCTGCTCTGCTTTCCCTCTGTACTGCAAGTTTCCTCCTCCTTGTGCAGAGAGCTCCAAGAAGCACAGTCCAGTGTCTTTTTCATCTCTGGGACAGAAAGAAGACCAGGCTTGTCCAGCCATGCTGGGGTTTGGCAACTGCTGGAATAAATACAACAGGACATGACAGTATTATGAAAGAATGTGGACCAATGAAAAACAAACAAACACACAAACAAAGCCTTATCTGCTTGGGAGCCTCCAAGATTTGGTGATGAATATTCACCTAAGCAGTAGGATGCTCCGCTGGGGCCTCCTCCATAGCAAAACTGAGACTTTTTATTTTGTAGGATGATCATGATGGAAAGTACCTCTTGGGTTACCACTGCAAAAGCCTTTACAGGACACAAGGGTTTCATGGGCCATACTTCGGTAATTAATTTTATGCAGTAGCAGCAGCAGTAGAAACTCAGACCCCTGACTTGTCTGTTGGGATTTGTCCTGGTTTTCTCCTGCTTGTATGAGAGGTTTAATTCTGAGTGCCAAATGTACAGGGTGTGCTGGTTGCCTCCACAGGTGTCCTCTATAGTCTCCCTTTTATCTGAGTTTTTCTGTATGCTTGAATCCTGGAGAGGTCAAGTTTCATGTCTTGCCAGTGGTGGAGCGGTTGTGAAGAGCTCCCCAGTGCTCCCAGCTCCTCAGTATTTAGAAATTTTCTTGCCATTGATTTGCACATCATGCTCCCTTCCAGTCACTGCCTCCATTTGATGGCAGAGCAAAATGTTACCCAGGGGTATATGCTTGACTTAATTTGCTTTGGCTGTATTCACACCTCTGTGTATTTGTTTACCATTTGAGCAGTGACATTTATTGGCATAAATGTGCTATGGAATGCCAATTCGGGGAGGAGTGTCAATATTTGCGCTGAAGAACAACCAGACCCAGCTCAAAAACACACTTACTAACTTTAGGCACATGGATGTGTCTCACTGACTTTGTTGAATGAAACCTGGAAACACAAGCAATGCCATGAGCTTTCACTCACCAATTAAGACAAATTGGTCATTGCCCAGCCTGAGTTAAGACTGTTCAGGATCTATCCTCACTGTACTGAGTCTGAAGAGATAAAACACATGCCAGGAATTTGCACACATTTGGGAAAAACATAGCTCTATCATGTCTGCATGGAAAAAGAAGGAGGCAATGTGGTTGGTATGAGTAGCTGTTGCAGTGTTAAGTCTCTGCAAAGGCTGCAGTAAAAAGAGAGTCTGAAAAGAACGTGACTGTCAGGAATATGCTAGAAATAATGTTGAAAAGTCATGCTTGAGGAGTCATATAACATACTAGGTCTTCACAGGTGTATGGGTAAAACAGATCAGAACTCTCAGGACAAACCCATGGGTTTTTTGTAATCTGCAGTTTTCTAAACATATCCACTTCAGAGAATTTTGGCTGCAGAAGTCATGGGGACCCTGCAGTCCTTGCTATAAGAAGATTGTGCTTTTTTTCTGGTGCTTTCTATGATACTTTTTTCTGATAGTTACTATGTAAATGATAACATCTGAGGGGAAATATGCTTGATTGAGTCTCCTGTCCTGTAAGAACATCTCTAAGGAAATAATATGAGGCTCAAGGCTGAGACCATTATGCCAAATTAAGCCACAACAGTAAAGAGTTAGTATAGGAGCACCACAGATTCCTACCTGAATGTTGCCTAACTTTTCCCATTAAAAGAAACTCCAATAATTTTTCTTTTACAGAGATTTGTCAGAGGTTAGATCTGCAGTTAGGAAGGAGCTGCTTACTGTCTCTGAAAGAAAATAAAATTGTTCAGAATTGCCTGGGCCTTATAATGTAAAAAACCAAACCCATTCTTTGTATTTTATTATATTTTATTATAGAGTTTGTCTGAGTGTAATACTGAGCATGCAATACTGGCTGAGCACACCCCAGCCCCTTCAAAGACTCTGCCAAGGGAATGGGCTGGCCAGGCCTCTTTAATGAGGACAAATCCTGAAGAAACTGGGCAGGGAGACTGATATATCTGCCCACAGAAACACCAGTGTAATTTCCTAAGCATGATGAACTGGGGCTCAGGTGGTGCTTTAAATTATTCGTGGAGACCAAGAAGATCCTGATCCAACCCAATGACATCCTTTGCTGAACTCACCCTCAAATACCGACTATCCCTAAATTCTGCCTCTGGCAAGGTTTTACAGCCACGTTGCTGGAATCAAGCACTGCATCTCTAAAGGGCCCCTTAAGTGGCTGCAGTGAACTTCAAACCATGGTTTGGTTACATGAAGTCCCATCCCTGTAGAGGCTTCTCCAAGGAGGACAACCTGCCCAAACTCAGTTTGCCTCTTGTTTTGGACATGGTTGAATCATATTCTCCATCTTGGTTTTCAGCTGAAAAGTAAAATTGCTTGCTGCTTCATGAAATACGACATTGCCCTTCTCTTCTCCCCCTAGAGATGAGCATGTAGCATTGAATATCATGTAGTTCAAATTTACCCTTATGGCCAAGTTCAACAAGTTAGTGGCCAGAAATTTTAATCAGATATTTAATCTTTCAACCATGTAAGTGAGATTTTGTGTTTACAGTGGCAGTAGGCCAGCTTAACCTCAGAGAAAAAAGATTGTTAGTAGTGTCCTTGAAGCTGGGGAAGCAGAGAGCAGTGACTCCACTAAGCAGATCTGCCTGACCTACAACTGAAAGGCAGCTGTAATCACCACATCAGTACCCACAGCACTGTGTGCTTTTTAAGCACTGGAGAGCCAAGGAAGTTATTACTATCTTTGGAATATTGCTAGTAACTGCTATGTATGTTCAAAATTTTTCTAGGTAGTAAAGAAAAGAACCAAGCCTTGGTGACAGGAGGACACAGCAGATGAAATTCTGACACTCGGCTCCTGAATTTGCCAAATCCTGGAGCATTGGGCAGCATCTTCACAGATCAAATGCTAGTACTGAAGTTAATAAATCTTCCTATTTCAATAGTGGCTTGTACAGATGCCTTGCACAGATGCATGTCTAAGTGTAGCCAAATGCACATGATTCATTCCCCTATTTGTAAGGATTTCACCTGTTGCCCAAAGGAGTAGAGATGAACAAGTTGGTTCTCATAGTGTTATCCCTGGGAAGCATGTTGCAAAGTAGAATATGTGAAGCACTTTTCAGTCATACTTAGTGATCCCCTTTATGACTGGAAGCTAGAGGTCCAGTATTCTGACAATGATTTTGCTGTGTATAGTCACTGAAGGTTTATTTTCAAAATATTCTTATTTTATGGCCAAGGGCTGAATGCTTTAGAAGTCTGGGAGCATTTGGTTGTCACCAGGATCTAGGTGGGGTGGCATAGTACCATTTTCTGATTTGCCCTAAGTACAAACCCGAGCTCTCTGGAGCTCTTAAGAAATCCTCAGATTAGGAGAGGAACCTTGACTTCACTGTTCAGACTTCTTACGCAGAAATGCAAAACCCTTTGCGGGGAAAAAGCCTGATTCCTCAGTGCAGATGTGTTTACAATCAGGGATTTATGTCAGCCCATCAGTATTCTCAGTGGTGAAACAGCACTTTGGAGGCATTATAGTTCTGTACAAAGAGTCTAAAAATTATTTACCTTGGCTATTTGCCGGGCATTTTCCTGATAGCCATATGAGAATTGGATGCTAGGAGATATGTCTGGATTGTTTATACTTCATTAGAGTCTGAAGAGGCTATACCACTGTGTACCAGGGTCAAGTTTTCAGTTCCTTGTTGAACTCTCTGACTCTTCATTGGAAATGCAGACAAATTCTGCCCAAGATAGTGATAGTTTTCAGGAAAGGTGTGTATATAGTTCTTGTCTTACAGACTGACACAACCTTCGTGATTTCTAAGTAAAACATACCACTTTGTGGCCTTCCAAAATGTAAATGCTTCCTATGACTGTGATTGCTACAGTTTAATTGCAGTTGTTGTTCACATGACTCAATATGATTAATGTCATAACTGTGGGCATTCCTTAATTCTTTACCTTGACAGTGGAACAACACTTGTGACAAAGTGCAGGTTAGGGCATAATGGATCTACCTTTTTTTTTACAGAATTACCTAAGAGTACTTACTAAGATTTCAGCCTTGGCATTCACTTATTGGATGGTCTGCTGATAGTCTTATTGGATAACTTTATTCATCTTTATTTCCAATGGGATATCTCGATTTCATTCTAGAACAGTGAGAAATGTTGCTTCTGAAATAAGCTGTGTTAGCACATTTGCTGTATAAAAAAATAGACATCCAAAGGGGAGAAAGAAGTATAAACCACATAATGACTGTAGGTACACCATAGGTCAGAATAGATGTCCTTTTGCTCAGGCCAGTATCTGAAGGGAAGATGAAACACAGCCTGCACATTTATATGTAACAGGGATATTAATTAGCATGAGGGTTAAGGCCAAGACACGGAAGTGAAGCCACTTTAGTGGCATTGATGGACAATCTTTCCTTGTCAATAGATGGAATACAGCCATCCATTTTCATCCTTCTGGATCTTTCTTCAATATTTTACACTATGGACCTGAAGATACTCAGATTTCACTTGAGAGTGTTAACAGGGGACCAGTCTAATGTACTATATGGCCAGGTCCCTCTTGAAAGGATGCCAGTGACTACTAGAGGTAGAAAGCCATGCTGTTTCTGCTGTTGGAAGACAACAGTACTTATCAAGTCCCCAAAGGATCAGTTCTCTCTTTTCTGCTGTTCAATATCCCCTGCCAGTCTGATAATGTGCACTCTGAGCACACTCTGATGGTTCTGATTCACCTTCTTGTTGTACAGTCCAGCTGTTTGGCTAATGTGACCAAAGTAGCTCTATCTGGATGAGAGCAGTACGTTAAAGCTATTTACTGAAAGTTAAAGTCAGTCATGACCCAGAAGATACTGACAGAAGAAAGTTTTTTTAAAGAGCTGGAATGAGATGTTCTCCTCTTGCTGGGAGGCATCAACCAGAGCTGGTCAACCACACACAAGGACTAAGGGTGCTCTTTTCAGAACCATAGGGACCACTAAACTGAAAGATACCAACTTGATTTGACTGCAAGAGAGAAGCACACAACATTCTTGACCATCACAGTAGTTTTAGCTATCTCTGCCAGCATTTAACTGCCCTTGCCAGTTGAAAATTTTCATCTTATCTTTGAAAAATATCACACACTGCAGTTCCAGCTCACATTTTCTCATTCTATCTTCAGTGGACAAAAAGGACTGTAATTTTTACTCTTTTCTTTGCAGCTTCATTTTATGTATTTGAAAAATATTATCAATCTTCCCTCTGGATAAACATGCCCATCTTTTTGTCATTTTTTCCCTATAAGTCATGTTGTCTAAACTTCTGGTTATTCATGACTTTTTTCAGTTTGTTCAAGTCTTTTATGAAATGTTTGTTCAATATGGGCACAGTTCCTTAGCAGATGCTTTCTAGGTGCTGAGTAGAGTGGAAGGACTTCTTTGAGTCTTAAATAAAACATTCTTCTTTAAAAATCCCCACAATTTAGATGATTTTTTTGCGTTAGTATCATAAAATTGACTCACCCTTAATGTGTGGTCCCCACATTCTCTAGTTCATTTTTGGAAGAACTGTTGCCTATTCAGTTCTTCCCCACACTTGCATTTTGACAGCTGAGAATGTCTTTCTAGCTTTAGTACTTTACTCTAGTCCTTACTGATCATATTATTTTAAATACTGCTTCTTCAGTGTGTAAAGATCTTTTGAATTCTAATCTAGCCTCCCAAATGTTTCCAGACTCTCCTAAGCAGTCAGAAATCCTCTCCGATATTTTCCAAGTTTTTAATAAAAATGTTGACCCAAGATGGGACTCCCTGTGGAACTGCAGTCAAAAAAACTTTCCAGTCTGGCAATAGTCTATCTCCAGCTACTTGCAATGACCTATTTTCCAGCTACAGTTTTCCAAGAGGCTGAGCACCTGCCTTACAACAGTTCTGACTAATTCATGTTTTCTTAAAATTTCCTTAGGAAACTGTCATATGAGACAGTGTCTAAAGCCTTGCTAGCACCCAGATAAGTGGCATCAACTCACAAAGATCCATATCCTATTAGAGAGGAAAATTAGGTTAATTAAGTTAAATTAAGGTAATTAAGCTAGTGTTTTACAAACCCATGTTCCCGTGCAGCTGTTATCTCCCAAGTAGTTTGATTGTCATCTGATCTTCTTGCTATATATATGGCTACACTACACTAGATATGTATATTATTACATTCTATTATTTTTCTGGACATAAGAATAAAGAAGTTATGCCATGGTTCATGGACTTCTCCATATTAAAAAGAAAGAAAGAAAGAAAAAGTACTATATTCACTCTCTGCTATTACTCTAATACTTCTTCCATCTATCTGAATTTTTCAGGTCACTGAGACTGATTCTAAATTTTTTTGAGTGAATCTCATCAGATGAAACCGATTTTACAATATCTAACTCCGTAACAGGTAACAATCTGGCATTGTCCTCTTTACCTCTGACGAATGGTGTACTAAAAACCTTTGACCAATGAGTTTTATGCTGGTGGTGTTAACTGCATTCAGCATTTGTTCACAGTTCTTTGTAGTGAAGACTGAAATAAAAAAAAAACACACCAAAAAAACCCAACCAACCAACCAACCAAACAAAACCCAAGAAAACCCCCCAAAAAACCCCAAGAAACCCAAAACAAAACAAATTGGATCAATGTACTTGCAGAATGATGTCTCATTAGTATTTTACATGACTTGGAAGTTGTGCTTTGCCTTAATATTTTTTATTCTCTCTGTGGCAGTGATGTTCCTTATAGATATCCTCAGTAATGTGCCACATAATTTACTTTCTTTTTTCTTCTTGTATATAGAGTTATTGAAGAGGTTTAGCAAGAGTAATGACCAGTTCTGTCTGGAGCTGGTCAAGATATTTTCTCCCACTCTGACAATCGTTGGTCTGGCTCCAGTAATTCATGCCTGTGCCATTTCCTGGCCGGGCTACAGCAATGTAGAAAGCCTTCAGTGAATCAGAAACTGGTCCTGTGTGTGCAGAAACTGGTCCTGCATTTTCTCAACAACTGAGGCTATTCCAGATTTGTCATATTTGTCTTCTACTCCTTTGAATGCCATCCCATCAGGATTTGAATCGAGTTTATGATCTTAACTATCTCCATCTCCTCTTGGCCTGCGTGAAGAATCTAAAAGGCTTGCATTTAGACCCTGGGACAAGAGCTGTGGTCAAATGTCCTTTACTCTAACAGAACTCTTGATAAGAAAGGGAAAACTGTCTTTACAGAAAGCAGAGACTTTTCAGGCCTTGAGCAGTAGCAGGGAATTAAATGACCTCTTCAAAATCTGATCTTACTGCTCTACACTGTTGGTACCAGTGACACTTTCTGTATTGCTTTTGTGTTTGTGTCTTTTTCTCTATTACCTTCCCCTGAATATTTTCTGCTGCTGGAAGAGGAAGATGTTTCTTAATGCATCACTGCAAGAAACTCAGATACTCCCATGACAAATGTAACCTTGGAGCCTGTACAGAATCAAATAGGATAAATAAACCTTAGCCCCAGCATTTTAATATGTCTTCGTTTTGTTACTTAAAGCAATTATCGCATTGTGAATAATTTTGGGAAAGTGAAAAAATTCTCAGATTATTAGTTTGATCTTGGTACTTTGCCACAAGATTGATGGGAATTCGAGGGGCATGTTCTGGGAAAGGGAATGGTGGACAGGCGTAGGAGGACATTATGAGGAATCAAGGCTTTATCGGGTGAAAAGATAGAGATTAAGATTAGAGGTTTAAGACACATAATGAATCTCAGACATGTTTCGAATTCTCTATTTTTCTTTTTGTCATTATCAAAATGACAAGAGCACCTAGAGCTTCACTGTGTAACTGGTAAAATCTTCAGACTTTTGCAACAGGGCTTGTGCAAAGGGCTACTGCAGACCCTTACTGGCTTCTGTGCCTGCAAGGATCCAGCTGCCTGAGATGCTGAGGAAAAGCACATATAACATCACTGTCATTCTCAAATGTGTATTAGCAACTACAAAGCCCAGCCAGGAGCCTGGCCAGCCAGCTCCATGTGGGTGACAGCCCTGAAGACCACTGGCACCTTGGGGAGTGGACTGAACTCCCAGTGTCAGACAAAGACAAACTGCACACCATGTTGTCAAGATCTTGCATAGTGTCCTCCAAGCTGGCACTTCTATCTGAAGACCTCCCCAGAAAAAAGGGAGGACTAATAGTGGGGAGGACGAGCAAACATCATAGGGAACTTTTCCCTAGCACAATGCCTGTCATTTGATTCAGTTGCTCTGTGACTAGTAACATCTTCCTTGTTTTCATTGCTGACAGACAAAAGACCAGCAGCTCCAAAGATTTTCAGGGCATTTTTTCGAGACTAACCCGGACACAGGACCCAAGTAATCATCCTTAGAGGTTTACGTCATCCTCTGGTGTTCTGCCCATCAAAATAGAGCCTGCTTCAAAGAAATGACATAGCCCCCTCGATGGCAAAGTGCACACACTGGGAGAGAGCTCTTGGGTTTCTGACCGCTTCACAACACAAGTCCTTGCCGTAAAGAAATTCAAGTTTACCAGAAGCCCTTCAATTATTTTTTGTTTCGCTTTCCCAGTGCCCAGCAGATTAGAACACAGCTTGGCAATGTCACTAGAAGAAAGAGAGAGAGAAAAGAAAACAACAAAAAAACAGCTGCCAATGTTTCAAGTGCAATAGCTGTTGGAAGGGTTTGTGAAACTTGCCATAAAAGTACTTCAGACAGAAATGTTCTTTTCTTTGTATGATTTTTGGAAAGTTTCAGATTTCAACTGGTACTACACACAAAACCAACAGGTCTATGCAAATACATCTGAGTTAAGATTGATAGGTGGGGAAAGCTTACAAGACACCACCAGAGCCAAGAGATCTCTGGTGCTTGTGTGCAAGTGGAAGAACTCCTGCTCTTGCTTGACAGAGATAAGGGTCTTTTACAGTAAAATGAAAACAAGGAATCAGTCTTCTAGTATCTCATCCTGTGTGGGACTTGATCAAGGCATAGTCATAACTCCCAGCTTCACTGACAGGGTGAGAAGGGAACGTGTGGGTTGCTCAGTTTATTCCCTTGCTGCTGGCTGTAGGCATGAGATGAACTTTCATGGGAACTCACGATTTAACAGAAACTGGTGCTAGGTATCATGATATTTCTAACCTCAAACTGTGACATTCTCTTAAACATCAGGAGATTTTAAAGTACTATTAGAATGGGCATGTGCCCATGCACTCTGATGCAATAGCCAATAGGCACATGTTTTCAAGATTTCCATCACAGACTTGAAGAAGGAAAAGTTGAGATTGTCATATAATGTCACTTGTTTCTGTGAGCCACAGCTGTAAGAACTAAAACCAGGATCTAATTGGAGTTTTGATTTAACTGGAAGAATAGGCAGCATTGGCACTTCATGTTTGCAGTAATGTTTATACCTGCCCTATCTTGAACACAAAGATATCTAAATCTATCTATTTCTATTGATATTTCTTACTGATTGCTCTTCTTCTAAAGCTCATGGTAAAACTTAAATGCATGGAAACATCTGTGTTCAAACAGGCAAGGTTTTTAGCTCTTTTCTGTTACTCTTTCTTAACAATAACTATTTGCAATAAGTGGCTATAAAATTATGTCCGATTTAAGCGTAACATTGTGCCTACGGCTTGGTGGTGATTTTTGGCTCAAGAAAGACCAGCAGAAGGACTGTGTGAGGCTGTTTGGAAATCTCTTCTGGAGTTTCAGGAGAGGAACATCCAAGTGACACTTGTTCAAACTCAGCTGTATGTGATTACATCTGTTCTTCAATGTATTCTAGTAGTTTCCAGAGAGAAACGTGTATCTATGTCTGCTTGGGCTCTGAGCTGATCGTTTCCTTCTATTTCTATTCTGGCTCCGGGTCTCCATCATCCCCCACCCCTTGTTCCTGCCCATCTGTAAAACTCATAAAGCCAGATTTAAACACAGCAATGTACGTAGGCAAATGATGATTTGGAATTGCTTGAAGGAAGGGATGTGCTTCATGACTCAAGTGTTTTTGTTGTCCTCAGCAGAAAACACTGACAAAGAGAGTCCTACACATGGAAAAAAGCCGTCAGCTTTTCCACAGAAAATCCCAATCTCTTGTGTTTTCACCTTTAGAACAAAATGTAGAAAACCCTAGGGACGTTTCGCCTCCATGTGTTGACTGAGCCATATTTAAAAATGAAAGTCTATAAGCAAAGCCTGAATTTGTAAGAGATTAGTGAGCTTTCAGTCAAAATGGGCCACACAGCGCAGTCTGCAGTAACTTCACAAATATCACATCAAGCCTTCGGATCTTCAGTAAACACGAAGTTGTTCTGCTGAATAGAACCTGCTACGGTCCAGTCTTTTTTTTTTTTCTTTCCCATTGGAATTCCATGAAGTTACAGAAAAAAATCACAAAGAATATCCTTGGTGAATATCCTGTGCAGGTACCTATTTCAAAGTTGGATGCCTCGGACAGGTGCTACCCTACACTGCAAATGAAAATACAGCACCTAAAAGGAGACCTTTGTAAGGAAGTATAGTCAACTAGGGATGCAGGGCTATGCAAGTCACTTAGCTTTCTGATTCAAATTTCTTCACATGTATACCTGGGAAGATAGGGGATGGATGAATTCCATCCTAATTTATTCATCTATACTTACAGTATTTATTACCAATGCGAAATCTGAGTTGTAATGCAGTTTTTCTGGGAATATCCAAAGGAATTCTTCCCTATCTATGCAAATGACTAAATTACTTGTTCACTCCAGCAAGATTGAGACCAAGTCATCATGGGAGGTGGAAGAAAATTGTCAGGAGAAAAAGGCTGTAGCTGGAGAAATGGCAACAAGATAAACTTTCATTTGATATTTAATGAAACATCTGTTGGTGAATATTTAAGTAATCTCTTATTTGTATAACCAGTGAGGGACCTAAATTAGAAGGAACATCTAGCTACTTTCACAGTATAGAGGTGGGGAGAAAAAAAAGGGATAGTTGCTCAATGGTTATGGAGTTGGACTCCATAACCCCAGGAAGTAAAATCAGGATTCAGTGCTTGATACAAGAAATACTCAACATAAAAATGCCTGAATATGCAGAGTGATTACTCAAAAAATGGTTCTACTGCTATTGCCACTGCCATCACAATTTCTAAAAAAGGACTGTCTTCAGAAAATGGCTCTCATCTTTCAGATTAACAGGATCTTCCCTTTTAAACCACGGTTTAAAGTCTCTAAAAGTGTAGAGTTTAAATCAAAGTCATTTTCCGAGTATTTTTCCTAGCTAGTGGAGGTAGCTCCAGAACTGAGGTGCTTAACTCTCTACATGCCTTATACAGATGCTGTTCGTGCTTAACTTTGGGCAACAGATCCTCCCAGGATATATCTATGCAGCAGGATGCCTGAAAAGTCAGTGGATTCTTAGCTACAAGCCAAGGCACTAGCCACCTAGTTGGTGTTTCCCAACAGGGGTCTTAGATCCATGGCATTTGACTATCCAGCAGTAAACACAGGTCTTGTGTTTCACAGTTACTGCTGTGAGTCCTGTCCCTTGATTAGATGCTGTTCATCTTGTCACAGCTTCAAGGTGGTAAAGGGTGATCTGCAGATTCTGGGGTGAACGAGGGATATACGGCCTATAACCACAATCACGTTTGGGTGGTTTTTTTAACTATTCTGTTTTGAGGAGGTTAATCCTCACCAAGAGCTTTGGAAACATAGCACAGTTACCCATCATCTTCCTCACAGTCAGTGTTGTACCTACCAGCTACACCAGGCATCACTAGGCTGAGATGTATGTGTAAAGCATGTGGTGGGAGGATCAAGCCAGTAAGATGCAGTTTTAAATCCTTGTGAAGAGGAAAGGTAAGTTGTGGTTGTTCGCATTCCTGTGACACTTTGAGAGTTTGTAGGTGGCTTTCTGATACAACCTGATACAACAGGCAGCTCTTTGCAGATAATAAAGCAAGCCATCTGGTGGGAGTCATTCAGGGGATCTTGAAAGACTATGCAAGGGGCACACTTGCTGATATTGTTACAAATATCAACTCTTTTTTCCCCTCTTTCCTACTAGCGATTAGGTTGGCAGATCAACTCTTTCTGGGTGAACTGGTGTTGGTTCAGGCTTCAGGACCATGTCTGTCACTGATGATTTCTGCTCTCAAGTATTTTTGTGAGCTTCATAACGGGACAACCTTGCCTTACCTAGTCAGGTAGAGCTTGCTTCATCTTTTGTGGTTTCCAATAAGACCTCAGTGATTCACAGGGGAATAACCACACAAAAAGTGAGTCTAAAGGCAATGGCCCCCCATAATTTCCAAATCAGGGAAACCTCCTTAGAGTTAGTGGATGATGAAATGCTTTCAGTTGTGCATGTTGGGATGACAGAGAAACTAATTACGTGGATGTGAGGGAATACCCTGCTGTATGGGAAAAAGTGTGTTGCCCAGAGGAAAGCTCAGATAGTGCCTTCATGCCTGCACTCGTGGCTACTCGTCTCCTCAGGCAAAGAGTGAACTTGCCGTTGACAACAGCGTACCTGGATGTTAACATCCGTCCTGCCAAAACCTAAGGATATAGTCACTCCAGCCAGGACACCAAAATTCGCAGCCTAGTGGGAAGTATCTGCCTCCTGCATAAGAAGGCTGCTTACTTCCACGGGGGGCAGGGGAGGAGGGATGGGAAAAGAGCCTCGGGGGAGCTGAAAATAATAAATAACCATTTGAGCTGTTGCAGCAACAGCAGAATAGAATCGGGGACGGGAGTCGGGGCGGGGGCGGGGTGGTTTACAACCAAGCGCCTGGTTTCCAGCGGCCGCCTGTCTCCCTGTCCCCAGGGCTCACGGGGAACACGGTGTCCGTGGGGGCTCGGGCGATGCCGGGGGGTCTGGGCGAGCGGCCGCCAGCTCCGCGCCGCTCCTTGTTGTTGTTGGTCCGGGGCAGGAACTTGGCAGGGGCGCGCAGCCGGTCCCCGCTCCGGGTCCCACAGGCAGGAAAAGTCTCCCAGCCTGCGGAGGAGACAGCCTGGCTGAAAGAGCCCCGCCAGCTCTGCTGCAGATAAGTTAATGTACACAGAAGGGACGTAAATTACCACGACCCTCCGCAGCAGGACATTGGCCAGGGCCTGTCAGGAGGAGGACAAGCGCCGGCGAGCTCCGCGCCTCGCTGACATTTACCTCCAGATAGAGCCGCCGCTGCCCGGCGAGGAAGGACCTGGTGGAGCCAGGGCTTCCTTGAAAACAGCTGCCTGTCCCTGACACCTACAAACTAATGCGGTTTTAATCAGGGGAATTAACGGAGGGCGGTGCACTGTTTTCCCAAACGATCTGCATGGGGACGGCAGCCTTTTTCCCCCTCTCCTCCTCCGCCGCCTCCTCTGTGGCTCCACTGCCATTTCCCTTCTGTTTCTTTATCTAAGCTGATTTTTTTTCCTGCCCCCCCTCCGGGGACCCAGACGTGCCTTCATCTCCACCCCCTGAGCCCTGACGACACTCACCTCCCTGTTTACACACTGACATCACACTGCAGCCTCCCTCCAGCCCAGAAATAACCCCTGGGAATAAAGAAAACAGGAAAAGGCCACTGCTGTTGCCTCCTTTGCAGCTTTGACCACATCACCTCCTTCAGTGACTGTACCCATATGGAGCAATGCATGGGACAGTGGGATCCTGGAGGATCCTCTCTCCTGCCCCGTGTCACTGTTACGACAATGAAGTCACACAAGATGCCTGACTGACAGGCTCCGTTTAGCAGATGTGTGGAGCTGAGATACCTGATACCAGATACCTGAAGCAGCCAGTGGAAGGGCCAAGGCTGGACACCCACGTCTTCCAGGCTTCTATTTCAGCTATTACTCCATGCTTCTCCATATAAATATGTTTCCCTCTCTCTCCTTCCTTGTGCTTTCTGTCCTTCATGAAGAGATGTAGTTAAACTTAAAACCAGGTATACTGAATGGACAATGGGAACAGCAATGGGAAAATGTCTGCGAGGTCACCCTCAGTTATTCCAAATAGCATCTTTTAATCCACACACAGCCCATTAATTTCAACAGGACTCTTTGTGTGGTAAGCTCCTACTCGAGATGTGTGTGGGAGGCTCATTTGGGCCCATGGAGATTTCATTATTATTGTAAGCAACAGCATTAGAAGGCTCCAGGGTACAGCTCTTTGCTTTCCTCTTAGGGAAAAACCCGGCTACATCAGGCTGACTTCTGTGTCTTAACACACTGCTTGCCCTTGCTTCCATGAGCTCTGCTGTCTTGTGTTTGCAATTTACTCTGTCTGGACACCTGGCAGCAGCCCATTACCACCACTGAGCTCACTAGAACTATGCTGGATTGTTTATGTTGCATAAGTGTCCCTAAACACATAAGTTAATTTCCCTAGCTTTGGAAAGGCCATTGCATTTCAGCAAGGAATGGGTGACTTTATGGAGGCCACAGAGTAGGTGCTGTGCCCAGAAGGACCTTTTTGCTCTTCAGTTTCCCCCCCCCGAGATGCTGGGTACAGTGTGATGTCTGGGACCAGATCTGTCTTAATCTGTTATGATTTATTCAGTTGGTTTCACAAGCATGTCTGGATATGGAGTAGGAGAGAGAGAGCACAGAGGGCTCTTGCCCGAAGCCTTTATAACCTTAGAGACAACAAATATGTACAAAGGTCACACAAAACCATTGTTATTCAGATAACTAGATTTTCTTAAAAAAATATCTTTACTGTGGATAGGATTTCGAGTGACTTCCCATAAGTACTACCATTCCTATCCACCTTTTGAAATGCAGAGCCTGTCAGTGATCATGGCTGTGTCCTAAGGGGTGACCTGGGAACATCACTGGGACATCCATTTCCCCAGAGCACGAGAAGGTGCAGTCTCTCCCACTCTGCCACCACAGTCTGGTTAACACGGCACAACCTCTCAATGACACAGCGTGGGACACAGACTCTCCAAGCTAAAGCAATACCCTTTGTTGTGGCCCTCTGCCATTGCCTCTTCCTTTCTGGCAAGGGGTGACAGGAGAGCTTCAGCCCTCCGAAAGAACTCTGCTTCTGTTTGCCTCCCAAAAGAACTATGAAGGACAACAAAAATTATCTGAGGAAGGCTAATGGCAAATAATACATGGACAGTGGAACTCAGGTTGCTAGCACTTTACTGTATGACTAGATTTGGGATACTCTGGGAAGAAAGGAGCTGTCTAAGTAGCATTGATAGTACAATGAAGGTGATGTGCCTACCATTCTGAGTCAAAATACCCTATAAACTGGTTACTACTTGCTATGATTGAACTTTTCTCATGGATTGAGAAAAGTTATGGCTTTTAAGTAAGGAACCCAGTCAGAGAACTGATTCCTTTTCCTATAAGTGTGGTGCCACTGTGAACCAGAAGATGACATCTCTTGGAAGAGTGCTCCGGTAACAAAGTGGACATGCATTTCCTTTTTTTTTTTTCTTTTTTGTCTGGTTTTTTTTTGTTTTGTTTTGTTTTGGTTTGGTTTGGTTTTTTGTTTCGTTGTGTGAGGTTTGGTTTGGTTTGGTTTGGTTTGGTTTGTTGTTTTGTTGATTTTTTTCCCCTGCATTGTAAATAAAAGGAAAACTGTCAATAAGACAAAGAAGTAGGTTGATAACCAAGTATACATTTAACAGGGAGAAATTACCTCTCTTCCCTTCCAACCTACACATCCTTGGACTTGGTGAAATGATGCCAGCATCACATTACAATGGCTTTTCTACAGTTGTTACAGGGTCAAAATGTGACCAATGTGTAAGGGTTTGGTTATGGCAACACCCTTTCTGCTCAGGAGAAGATGAAGGTAGGTCCCCATGTGTGCAACATGGGGAATAGCCAAACCAAATCCCCTCCTGTCTCCAGGAACTGTTCAACATCCATCCCTGTTAAAGAGAAGGGGCTAGAGTCTGTCTTCTGATGTGTTCCTTCAGCTCTTAGAGGACAGAGGAATACCTACCGCCCAGCTGCAAGACAAAGAAACAAATAATATCAGCAGTCATTCTGTGTGTGTGTGTGCCAAGGACAGGACTCTCCAGTGCCTCCTTGTCTCCATCTGAAGATGTGGCTTCCCCAGAGCACGAGCATGTGTCTGCTGCGGCGCTGGCAGGCTCTGCAGGCTGATGCATGTTTTCATCTCTTCCTGCGCAGAATGCCCCCAGTGTTTTCTTCCAAAATACATCCATGTTCCTGGCACTGGAAATCTTTTATCTTTATGTGTTGTTTTGAGCACACCCACTGCTTCCTGACTAAAAGCAGCTATAGCATAGACAGAGATTTACTGACATCAGATAGTGGTTTTCTGAAAGCTGCTTTAAGCCAGATTGTTCTTTTGGTGGACATGACACAACTGGGCTTCATTTGGATGGAAAATAAAGATCAGTTTTGCCGAAGAGAACATGTTTGGAGCAGGAAACTGAACTATGAATGAATGTATCTTGAATGCTGAGAGGCTAATGGGAAGGACTGGAGTAATTGTGATTCTAGCAAATGCTGGTTTTGATTCCAGAGGGACTAAAATCTGATTCTAATTTGAGTCAAAATGCCTAGCTTCATGGCAGGTGCCAGTGACTTCAAACCAGGACCATAACCACACAAAAGACATGCAGAAATGGCTTTCTCAGTCCATCTGGAACATCAGAAGCAAGGAGTAGGACAGATAGTACAGAATAAATCCCTTTTTGAGCACAGCTCCTACAGCTGCTTCACCCTTTCTCCCGTGCTCAGTCGGTGGCTGGCCCCAGCAGAGGACCATCCCCCTCAATGCTGCAGCCCAGCAGGACTCCTGCAGACTGGAGAATCCAGCCTCACATTTTTTTGTGATCTGTTGCTGTGTTCATACCTTTTCAGTGCACTTCATTTCAAAACTCTGATCTTTCTGGTTTCAAATGGGACTTCTGTAGTGAGTCACCCCTAAAATACCCAGTGGTATGTAAACATGCCCAAGCTCTTCTGAAAGAAAGAATCTTAGTTTTTAATGCTGCAACAGACACTCTGATGAGATGCTGACCCTTCTGTCTGTCTAAATGCCCAGGCATGCAGCTTCAGGATGCACAGGCCAGGGTTTGTTTTCTCACTAATGTAAATGCAGATCTTGACCCACAGGTGCTGAGGGATTTGGGGGGGTACCTCTGATTCACAAAAAAAAGTTGCTTGACTGCACATAGATGGCCTCTGGCTTCCTTCAGGGATGCTCCCCCTTTCCCCCAGCCTTGCACTTTGAATAAGCATCCAGAGGCTTGGAAGCTTATCCAGACTTATCCAAATCTCTTTGAAGCGATGGATTAAGGCAGGAACTCTGGGACCCAGGCCAAGAAACCTCAACAGCACAAGTCAGTGAGAAACCAAGAGTCTGTCCAGGGGAGCTGGCTAAGGCAAAATGAAGAAGTCCATCCCAGGGAGATGACAGGAAGGGATTGTCTGTCTGGGGAAGAAGGGCTCCATGGGCAGCTGGGTGAGGGGGATGAACCCAGGGGGAAGGGTGCAAGGCAGACTGGGAGGGCTGAGAGAAGGCACACTGTGGTAGGCTCAGGCTCCGGTTACCTTACTCCAAGCCCACCTTATGGGTCTGTGACCCTGGCTGCAAATCTTCCGCAAAGGAATTATGATGGGAGGCTTCCGCTACTCTCTGGCAATGGCTGCATCAGGAACGCTGGTGGAGCAGTCTGTTATTCCAGCACAGATTACCTTGTGGGAGACATAAGTAAGGGGTACAGATTCTTGTGAATGACATCACAAAATCTTACAAGATAATGAATGGTCCCAAGAAAGAAAACCAGAAGGTTTCTGTTCACCTTGTTGTTCCATGGCAAAGTACAAGAGGACATTTAATAAAATACTGAAATATGGCAAAGTAAGAACTGATGAAAGGAAATTCTTATTCATAGAGCATAGTCTAACCTGCTGTCATTCTTTGGTACAAGCCATGGCTTTGTCTACAAGTCTTGAGGGACTGAACAGAGAGTGAGATATATGGACAAGTAGCAAGGTTTTATCAATCTGTTGTATTAAATGTCAGTGAAAGGGATGGGATTGTCTGAGGGGTTTTGGTAGATTTTGCTGCTTTATTTTTGTTCTGTATAGATCAAAATATTGTCAGTAGAGCAATGTTTGCATTGAGAAAGGGAGATGGAACAACCTCAAGACATGTTGGTAGGCATCAGTTGTTCAGGAAGGGAAGAGAAGGCAGCAGGAAAAGGAGATGGTGGTTGCCTCCACTGTCCCACGGTCCAGCTGCCCCATGCCCTGGAACTCCTGTCCTGCTGTGGGCTGAGACAGAGCCTCGACCACCCAGAATGACTCCTGTAACAGGAGTTTCCCTTTTCCAGACACCTAGTTTGTTGTTGTTGATGTTTGTTTGGCCTTGGTTTTATCTTAGCTGTTTCATTCATCTTTACTTTGGGTGGTTTGTTTTTGCTACCCAAATTAACCAAACAACATGCAATTAGGCTGTTTTACTGAATAAACTACATGGATATTCCACGTTCTGGGATTCCAAAAATGAGTGGGAGCAGAAGTAACATTACTGATTTATAGATTTTTTTTTTAAACAATTGTTGTTGTGACTGAGGTTGGTGACTCCCTTGAAACAGGAAAGCTGAAGTAATTTGGGAGCAGAGTTGCAGCTCAAAAATGTGTCTCCACATAAAAAGGATAAATAGATACACAGGTAAAATAGGCACTACCTTTGAAGGCAAAGACTATTTTTCATTGTTCAGTCCTTTCTTAACTGAAGAATTTAGTGAAGATTTTTCAGCAACCAAAGCTGCACAAAACCATCCCCCACTCAGCTGACTCACACTGTAGAATAAATTTCAAATTCCTGGGGACAGTGTTTGTGCCTGAGTGAAGCTTGGGGGTCATGGATGAAAAAGATATCTGCTAGAATCAGCGCTTCAAATTCATACAGTGTATTTTGAAGCTCAGGCAATCCCTCACACCATTCCCCCATTCATCTATTATTTTTTTCTTTTTCTTCCTCCCCACGTGCAACAGGGAGTAAAAGAGAGAGCACAGAGCTGATCCCCTGCCTTGGAGCTTGGTGGTGAGGGCTCTTCTCTGTGGTGCACTTCTTGGGAGATGAGAAGGCCTAGAACTTGTTAGTGAAAAGCTGATCAGGCAAGAGGTAGCAGCCAGCTCAAAGACCCAGGTGATTTGTTGAAGGTGAAGAGAAGTCCATCACGTGGTGGTACAGTGCTTACTGCATCTACCAAGTATCAGGAACAGCAGCACAACAGCAATATGGGGGGAGGGAGGGTGGCATGAGGGGAAGTGACAAGTTACTTCCAAATATGAAGGAAAAAACATTCGAAATGTTTGTCTCAGAACTATTTTTCTGGTTAATGTTTAACCTTTCACTTTTCCGAAGTAATGTTCTTGTTATCAGTTCCATTGCTGAAGGTCACATATAGAATAAAAGTCATATCTTAGACGTGAATAAATAACACAAGCAGAAATTAATTGAGTGCAAGTGACTCATGCGACATTTAAAGTTTTCTTTACCTACCAATGTAAGCAAATGGTGTAAGCGTGTCCCTTTTTGTCCCATGAGCTGAAAAGAAAGCAAGTGAGCCAGAAATGACCTATTGTGCCACAAATGCACTCAAGCTCCATTAGGAAGGCTCTCGTCTCAAACCTAGCCATTCTAGGAAGCAAACAACTGCAGGACAAGGGGAATGTCAGTGCCCTGGCAGGGAATGTGCTTGGAGGGTAGGGAAAGGCTCTCCGCTAATGAGGAGCACTGGGAAGGCCTTTGAGTTGCACTGTGTGGTACTGAATGACAGCCGTGATTTTGACTGATGTTCAGAGCTCTCTGATAAGAATCCAGGGGATAAAAACAAATGTTTTTGAGGAATCCGTGACCAATAAATCAATCATTTCATTAAGGCAAACAAACACAATGCACATGGTTTACCTCTTGTGTTTGGGAGTTTCAAGAGCTTTAGATGCATGGGGGTTCATCCACCAAATGCGATTTGTTCATGTGAAAGGGAAGTTAACTGGAATCAGCAAAAAGTGTCTTTCAGATTTTTTTTATGGTAAATCCCTAACAGTGTCTATTTATGGTTTAAAGTGGCCATACTCTTTTGTAAGGGGGAAACAAGGATAGAAAAGAAACAAATGCTTCTACATAAGTATTTACAATAAAGTCACCTGTCTCACTGATGTGGTTCATAAATATATGTTTGTATTGCACAGTTCAAAAGCATCAAATATTGAGAAACAGTTCTTGCATTGCAAAGAAAATAATTTCTGATCCAAGATCCCTACACTAGGAAGGAAAGGCCCTGCTTTATAATGCCTAGGGTGTAGTTCTCCTGATTTTATTAATTATTTGTAAATTCCAGAGGAAAAATATGGAGCAAGTCCTCTATGGCTGAGTAGTCATTTCCTGTAGAAGGCAGAGAAGTAGCCTGGCAGATTTCAGTAGATCCAAACCATTTCTAAGATCACTGCTGAGACAGTTCTGGAGATGATTGTAAATATTCAGATAGGATTAATTTTTCCAGGTGCTTTGATACTATTTATTGTGCTCTACTCTGTTGAGAAAACCAGACAGTTTTAAGGAAAAAAGGAATGCATAAAGCATGATTATCAAACAATCTACTTTCTAGATAATTTATAAACTACTGTCTTCATAGTGCAATATAACCAGAGAATCATTTAGGTTGGAAAAGACCTCTAAGATCATCAAGTCCAACCATTAACCCAGCACTGCCAAGCCCACCATTAAACTATATCCACAAGCACCACATCTACATGACTTTTAAATACCTCCAGGGATGGTGACTCCACCATTTCTCTGGGCATCCTGTTCCAATGGTAGGTTTTGATGGTCTCACTCTGTCTTAGGCTGGCTTGCAGGGATCTAAGGCTGATACAACTTTTGCCTGAATCAGATGAAAATCCTTGTGTGTTGTGTCAGAGTAAAATGTCAGCGGGTAGAAGAGAGATCATTCTGGGCACATCTTTAATTTCAGGGCCCACGGGCGTTTTTCTCACACCTGGAAAACAGGAGCATAACTTGTTTGCTGCTGGGGTGAAGACTGCTCCCACCGGCACACTGCAGTTACGGCCCAGTCTGCACATCTCCCAAAGGCTGCAATTGGCTGAGCCTTAAGAGTTTCTAAAAGCCTTTCTAAGGGGCTTGGAATTAAAGTGTCAGAGCATTCAAATGACCAATATGCTTCTTAATAGCAATTATCATTTTTCTAAAGGAGTCTCATTTTATTTGACCTTTTGCTCTGTGCACTGCAAAGTTAAGTCAATAAATTAAAATCCAGCTTCGATGTTGAAGAATTGTGGTATGCTCCTGAAAAGGAAAGCAGCTGTCACAAACAGAATTTTATTTTATTTTATTTTTTTTAATTTATTTTTTTAGTAAATAAACACTGGCAAAGAGACAAATGAGTTGCTCTGTTTCTCCTAATCTGAGTCAAGTTTAATTTCTAATCTGATAATAGCAGTACTGGTGCAAAGTCTCAGAAACACAAACTCCAAAGAAACAAGAGCACTTTCTTCAAACATTTGGACCTCTGCAATAAACTTGTAAGTTGGAGGAGTGGAGATATGGGCTTCTTTGCATTTCTGAGACCACTACCAAGCCTGTGCTCATGCACATCACAGAGAATCCCCCTCACCAGCATAGCAGTATTTGTCTTTCTGAACAGGAAATTCGTAATTTTTTTGCCTACCCTAGCTCTCAGACAAGTTTTATTTCCCCCCTCTTCCAAGAAGCATGTCTCTGATTTCTAGACCAGTATCTAGAAACACAACTTCTTTTGGCACAGTCTCTGATTTCTGAAGAAAAAGGGGCTGTTCAGAGCTGATGTGGTCCAAGTCACTGTCTATCACACTTCCCTGTTCTATTTTCACTTTTCTCATGTAACATCACATCATCTCACTTAATACATTTGTTTCTGATTACAGGCTGTGTATAATGGCCCAGCACAATGCCTTACAGTATGCTGTGGCTTCATGCCATGGGAAAACATATTCGTAATTTTTATGACCCCAGTGCAGCAATGATGCATTTTTTAAAAAACAGAAGAACATATAAAGGAATTATTTTGCAGCGGGATTAAGCATCATTACTCACAGCAGACATACACATTGGAACTCATTAAGCCTGTGCTTTGTTATTCTTGGTATTTCAGAACATTTGCTCTAAGTGTCTCTCGGATCTTTCCAATTCTGCTGTATAAAATCCCTTAAAATTAGGCAGGACTAGGCCATAAAGCTCTTGATCTCAGACGTTGGGGCCAGATTTTTCCTTCCCTGTCAATTTAGAGTGAATCTGCAGGCAAGGGATTTATTTTTTTTCAGCTTCAGATGGTCCAAAAAAATGCTGAAGGAATGCTAAGAAAGGTGGCAAGGAGCAGCAGAATGGGTGGATTGCAGCAAGTAAGTGCACACAGCTTACAGTTCCCATTCCCCATTCCATACTATTAAAAAAAAATAAAAAATAAAACTGAGAAGGCCTGGGTGGACAGAGGGATGGGGTGGAGAAGAAAATGTCAGAGCAAGCCCCTGGCTATTTCTCATTTCATTTCACTCTGTGGCAATATGTCAAAAACAGGGAGAAGAGAAGAAAAGGGAACATTGAAATTTGAGGGAGAGAGAGGATGTGAGTGAGAAACTGCATAAAATATGGTTCCATTTTAAACTCTTCTGTGCAGAAAAAAGTGCAACATTTTCATGTGTTCTTCCCCTTATTTTTCAATCCTCTTCTGTGCTCTCAGAGGAAAAAAAGCTGAGACCAAAACAGTGCAAATGCCTCTCAGAGTTGTGCTACCCAATGTCTAACTCCAGAAAACCTGCTGGCAATGATTCACGGGGATCAGCATCAGCCTTGATGTAACTCCACTGACATCACCGGGACTGCGCTACGGCAGAAGTTATTCCTCCGAGAGGAAGTTCGCTATTTTAAGATGAAAAAGATACAGAACAAAAACGGGAAGCAGAATCCAGTGAACGGCTCCATTCATGAGGATGGGGAGTTTGGGCAGGGTGGACTGAAACCTGAATGTCATTGCTGCTTTTTCTCCTTGGCCTCTGTTGTTGGAGAGGTTTTGGAAGAAGAGGTCATTCCACACACACAACTAATTCCCTACTCAACATACCAGTGGCATTACCCACCTCTGGCCTCCCACACGCTGTCATACCCTTATCAGGACACTCACACACATGCTAGTGCCAGGACCCTTTGGTAGCTTCATAAAAAACCAAAACCAGTCTTGTGAGTCAGGATCTGGTAACGTTAAGTGCTGGAGAAAATGTGCATAGACAGATAAGCCCGAGGCTAAGGATAGTGCCTGCCTTCTGGGACTGCCTCCGCTTTAATGTCATCCAGAAGACAAGCTGAGAACAGAAAGATCTCTCTGGGCTCCTATTACTGGTCTGGAAGTCTCTAGGGCTTTATAGGAAGACTGGGGTGGAAGCTTTGAACACAATTGGTCCAGTAGATCTCCCCCTTATTTCTTAAAACACCTCCATATTACGAGTGTCAAAGTTTTTTTTCATATGAGTTGGCTTTTGGTTGCTCAAAAACCCATTCAGTGAAAGCCATGTTTCCCATGTGGTGAGGGGAAATCAGATGTGCTCAACCACATTTCTGTTCTATCAGCCTTCTCCTGATCCTCACCTTACCATGTTAACCACTTCATACATAGCTCAGCTGTTTCAGCACTCAGCTTTTTTACATATCCCAGATCCTAACTACTCTGTGGGTAGGGGTTTTCAGGTAGAAACTATAAGTGCAAATTTAAAAGTTAGCTCTGGAAATTTAGCCTAGGAAAAGAGATGCTGTCCTAACTGAGCTGATTTAACCAGAATGAGGAGTGTTTCTTCTACACTCTTGTCTGACAGAGCAGCTTTTCCTGAGAATGGAAGTCCTCTGCAGAGGTTCACACAGTGAATGTGATTTGGGCAGACAAATAATATTCTGATACAATCATTGCCTCTTGTGGCCTAAAAAATGAAAATACTGGATAAAATCCCACCTCCTGGCTTTGCGCTTGTCAAGAATAGGATCTATTAGTCTTTAAAAGAAATAATAATAATACATAGTAGCCAAGGACAGCTATGTGAACTGGCATCTAATCAGTGTTTCGTGGAGGGTTTTTGTGTTTTTTCCACTTCATTTTTTTTTTAAATTCTCAGAAGTGTCATTAGCAAACAAGATTTTACTGTTCCAAGCTTTCCTCGCCTTCTCATGCAGGGACGCTCCAGTGTTCTGGATGGATTTTCTTTCTTACTTTCAGCATAACAGTATGTATCATACTGAAAACAGACTCCCAGAGCAGCAGTGTGCAAGAATTTCTTGCCACCCCTAGAGAGCTGGGACAGTCAGAGTTCCTCTGATTTTTTGTCTTTAAAATCAGCTCTCTGCATTCTCCAGCTGCTCTTACAAATATGTGACCAGCCCCACCTTCTTCAGCACCACTATGTACTACCCCTCAGTTGTCTCACAGCTTGTGCAGTCATTTTAAAATACTGTCACATGTTTTACATCTGTTTTACCTTGTTTTCCAGCAGTGTAAAGTTCTACATGAGGTGATAAGCAAGTTCTGATTTCTATGATTTTTGGTGATGGTTTGAACAGCTTTAGACTATTCCTGAACTTTAATAGCTCTAGTCTCGGCAAATCATGTTCCTCAGATTCATTTATTGTCAGCCCAAATTTGGGTTATAAGGTGCTCCTGCATGGCACACCTGTAACATAATTTAAATAATTTCATTTAACTAGTGTAACGTGGCAGCAAAGAGGCTGCCAGAGTGTCTCAGGGAAACACCAGATACATACACATTGTTGTTGTTGTTGTGGACTGGTCCTAACAGCCTTTTCAACTCTACTGTGCTGTGGGAGCAGATAGAGCTGATACATCCCTCTGTTCTCTGGGTTGTCTGGCATTTCCCACATGGGGACAGGAACTTTGCTACAAGCGCAGCCTCTTGCACCAGGGCTGGCCTGATATCCTGCCAGCCCAACGTACCTGCAGCCAAACCCTGAAGACCTACTGTAGTTTGGAAAGACACTTAGTGTTATCGTGTGTGAACTGACAGCGTCACCGTCAGTGCATAACTCCTAAAAGAAGCAGAAATCACTTGCCTCCTGGGTGAGAGCCAAGTTTCTGACTGGTTTTATTTGTACACGCCTAATTTCCTCGCTGTTGCCGATGACAATTTTTAGGTTTTTGATAGATAATACTTTACCTGAACTCCACGAAAAAGTATGTTCCTTCAAGAGCCTGGAATGCCACCTATTCTTATAGCACAACATGTATTCCAAGGAAAACATTACATTATAGCCACAAAAGCCTTTTTTGTTTGTCCAGAAGCAGCTGATGCAGCTATTTACCCTCCTCATGATCTAGGGGCATCTGCCGGATTACTGGAAATGAAAGCACGAAAGACTACAGCAGAGAAACAAACTGCCCCTTCAAGTCTTCACACACATGGGCTCTAGAAGAGAGTATGAGGATTCATTTGTCTGCCTACATATCTGTATCATATCTGTGTACTGTGAGTGTTCTATATATATGGGTGTGTTGCATCTATGCATAACAGACATGTAGGCATGTTAATACGTATATGTATGTGCGAGAGGGAAGAGGAAAGAACAGAGGAGCTCCAGTGTTTCTCCTCTATTAACCAGATCATCTTTCAGACAAGAAAAAAATGCTATGACCAAGCCAAGGCTCCTGCTCAATGAATTAATGCAAAGCCAGAAAATTATGGCAGCAACTGCTGTCTGATCATGACCAGAATTTGAACTGCTTAATATGTGTGCATTGCTGCACACACTATTTCAAAATAAGCTGCATTTATAGTTGTGGGTATTGCTGTGGGGAAGAGGGTTGCTTGAAGTCCTGAGCTGTCAAGTTCCTTTTTTTTTTCCCCTTAACCAGTGATAAGTATCCGGAAGATAAAAACAGCAAACCAAAAATGCCTTCATATTTTTTCTGTGCAGAAAAATATCATATGACATCAGAATGTAGTTTACATGGCGAAGGGTTATAAGAAAGAAAGAAACCAGTAAAAAGATGGTAAAATGTCACAATCAATGATTTTAAAAGGTTAGAACACAAATTATTAAATCCTGAGAAGAGAGTCCTTTAATTGGCTGCTTGGAGGCAGCAGCTGCCTCTGGAGACAGCAGACTGAGATGATTCCAAATCCTTGCATGTCCAGTGACTGAACCTATATCTGGTCTCCATGCAAGAAGATCCCTTTGCAGGGGTCCTCCTGCAATAACAATTACAGGCATAATAATCATCATCATCATCATCATCATCAAGTTGTCCTCGCCGGGCAGCTGAAGTCTTGTACATCTGACTCTCCCATCACATTTCCCTAAAGCCTGTATCTCCTTCAGCAACAGCAGATGTGTCATTGCCTTTTTCCTGCTCCATGATCCCTAAGCTAACCTTCTGTTGAGGTTATGCCTGATGTGTCCTCCCCAAAGTGCCATCCAAAAGGTCTTTCTCCATGCTCAGAGGAGGATGGTTAGACGGCTCAGACCTGGATGCAGAATGCTCATATGGCCTAGCTGTGTCATTCCCCACTAGCACAACTTGGTTCATGGGGTCTTCCACATTACGAAACCAGGGAATGAAAACAATTCATGGTATGGAAGTAAAGGCTTTTTTCCCCTGATGTGCTGCCATACCTCTCTTAGAGTCTTCCTTGGCTGTTTTCCAGTTTCTTTGTTAACCATTAAGTTTCCATCTTCAACACTTGTTGATGATAATTCCCTTTGATACAACATACCTAGCACCTACATCACTGCCCATAATTGATCTTCCATAATCTTCAGTCTTCAATACATATACTGAAAATACAGTTTATAATTCTTTTGATATCCTTCACCCAGTCCTTCACCTCATTGCCTGGCTGTTTATCTTCTCTATCAGCTGGTTATACTGGTGGTATTGTTTGTTAGTTAGCTGCCCAAGTTAACCCCTGTTACTTTTATATATTTAAGGGTTTAAAAAATTTGCAAGCAGGTTGGTCAGAAAATAACCACTCAGTCCCATGTTGATTATTAAATGTTCAAATATATTGTCCCAAACAAGGAAGAATGAGGTGGAAACTCCATCAGAAAACTTCTGAGGGAGTTGTCATGTTATGCCATGTCAGACTCCTTGCTCAGATCCTGTGGTAGTAAATTATCAGAAAGTGTTTTTGAAAGAAGATTGTGAGGTTACAACATCAAAGATATGACTTAAGTGTTAAGCAGACCCCTGGAAGGAAACAGAAACATTGGACACCAAAATGGCAACTGCAGACACTGAAATACATAATTGTCGGGCATCAGTGTTCTACCAATGGAAAACAGAAACTGTTCCCTGGCATCCTTTATGAGGAACATCTTTTCTTGTTAGCTAAAATCAACTTTAGTTCAGAGCCGTTTCAGTGGAAAAATATTTACCAGTTCTACAAAAAAAGTGAAACTTCTCTCCAAAATGTTTTTTAAGAAGGGAGATATGTGTAAACTCAAGTACCAAGTATAACAGAAAGCAACAAATGGCCTGTAAGAGGTCCAGGACTTTTGGTTGACTTTGCAGACATGAAGTATATACGGCAGGGTCTGGAAAGAATGAAGGAAAGACAGAAAAGAGAGGCACAGATTTGGAAGTGTTTTGGTGGGTTTTTTTGGTGTTTGTTTTTTGTTTGATTGTTTGTTTGTTTCTTTGTGGGTTTGTTTGTTGTTATTTTTGTTTATTTTTATTTATTTATTTCTGGGTCAAACCAAGAGTGTGGAGATCTCAAGGTCAAATTCTTGACTGATATAAAAGCAGCGTAAGCCTCATGTCAGCCTCGAGTAGATCAGAGAGTTGGCCTGACTTCATTTTCCTTGCACTGCTATGAAGCCGGACTAACTACCCTGGAGGCAGTTAATAGGTTTAAGAAGAGTGTCAGAGCAATGCCTGCAGATTTGAGAGTGTTTAAGGGATAATGAGTCTTGGAGCAATTTCGGCTCTGGTAGCTACGCAGTGTGACGGTAGCCTGCGTGTCAAAAGGACAGAAGCAACAGTGTACTGAGAAAGCAATTAACAGCAGGGAATAAAGTAAAGTAATCAGAGGATCGGTTTAATTCTGTGCTCTCCTTTTGTTCATGTTCTGGACAAATTACACTTGCTTTTCCTTTCCAGTGACTGCTGTGTTAATGTACGCAACATCAGCAGCGGTACATGAACTTGTAACATCAGTAGTGGCGTAAGCACTGTTTGCTTTGGCCCAAATTACAGGACATTGAAAAGCAAAGTGAAAAGGAAGGATCATTCTTTTTTTCTAATGCAGTATTAATTGTTCCCCCCCCCCCCTCCCCCCCGTATGTTCTAGAGAATCCCTCTTGCAAAGCCCAGGATTAAATTTCATGTTCACAGTTGTCCTAAACCAAGATACTACCCTTCGACTTTTTTATTTTTTATTCTTGCTGGACATATCAAAGCATTTTGATTAGGCCAAGTCACTAAACTTAGGAGTGCCAAAGTAAATAGAAAAGTTTAAATTACTGCAGCAAAGGGACCAAAATTTCAGCCAGGACCCGACTTATGGGGATTTCCAAGCTATTCTATAGGGCTCCAGCATATAAATTTTCTAGATTTGACTTAGCCATCAATTTTGATTATCCTGCTGATTTATTGCTGATTACCAAGGTCATCTCCACATTCAAAATGCAATTTATCTTGTCAGAAATGTTACTGATGGGTTTTTTCAGAGACTCAGGCCAGCTTCCAGCTCTCAACATTTTGAAGCTGCTGGCAAGGAGCCCACTGGCCCCTGCCGCACCAAGAAAATACCCAGCGGTCCACTGGGACCCGTGGATGCCGGTGAAAACTTTGCTCTCTCAAGCCATCTCTCAGGCTGGTGGCTGAGAGAAATTGGTGGCTGCAGCTCCTGCTATGTACCCTGTAACTCCCTGAAATGAACCTGGGGGTGAAAGCAACGCTGAATCCACCCTGAGAGATGGCAATGCCTTCCCCATCACACCCCCATCCAAAGCTGTGTGACAAAGATTTGCACGTTATTCCCTCCTGACTGGTCAAGAGGTTCTGGTTTTGCACCAAAACATTAATTAAATGATGTAAAATAGTCAAGGTTTAGCTTATTTGTTGCCTCACACTTCAGGCAACGGGCTCTTTATCTGAATGTGTTCGTTTCTTGAGCTAATAAATATTTTTAACATAAAGTATTACCTCCTTCAGATTTTTGGAAACCAACCAGAAACTAAATACATCCGTTTCCTATTGTTGGTTTGGAGATATTTTAGGGCCCCATCTTTATTTTTAACCCTGACTTTTTTCCCCTTATCCAGTGGTGGAGAAAAATTAGGAGTCAACAAGAAAGCATAGGCAACAGAATACTTCACTTTTCTCTAGGTGGAAAATTGTAAACAAACAAACAAAACCAAAACTCAGGCCAAAGCTGGAAAACGAAGCATTTACTTGTTAAAGAAAAAAATAAATCTCAAACAGCAAAGGAAAAAGATCACATGAACATTGCAAAATCAAAGTGTTTTCTAAAACATGTCAAAAATAAAGACCGAAAATCTTGGGGGCAGAAAGGTTTAAGAAAATAAGATGCCCCAAGAATCAGGAAAAAAAAATATCTGGTTTTAGGGGTGTTTGCTGCCTGCATATGAGCAACCAGAGTTTTGCCAGCACATAGAGACACTTCATCAGGCACAACATCTTCAATTCATAACTGCACCTGCAGGTACGATTGTAAAGATGGAATTGTGCTCTCCACAAAACCCAGTCACTCTCTGAAGAGTCGAGGTTGTTCCCATGGGACAGAAGAGGTATGTCTGAACTGGACAAACTGGGACACTGCCAGCTGCTGTGACAAGGAAAACTCCCATGTGTAATATCAGCCAAAGTCTGATGAGGCATGTTAACAACAAGCTGAAGTGCAGGTGGGCATGAGGAAGAGCAAGCACTGGTGAGTAAGTGGTAGGTACTGGTCAGACACTGAGGAACAGTTGTCCTGGAAGAAGAAGAGAATGAAACAGGAGCCATAGTCCCTGATGTCATCTTCAGCTCTTGCACTGAAAGTGAGCAGAGCCAGCAAACCCTGATCCAAACACTGCCCTCCGCAGTTAAGTGATGGGAGGGAGGGACTTTGTATGCCTTTCTCACTTCTCAGGAGCAACATCCAGAGAAACGCAAAACACCGACTTGGCTGCAGAGATGGCTCACAACAAGCTTGAAAACACCCTTAGGAAATGCATGGTAAGGAATGGACAGAATAAGGGTTGTTTGTTCTGATGCTTAGCTGTGTCCCCATTTGCCCAGTTGCAGCCCAATTTGTGGGTTTGGCAAGATCACTGTAGGGCTGGCTGTTTGCTCTGCCTGACTGAAAGGGATTTTCCCTGCTTTTAGGAAGAAGACTGGACTTTAAAACTATTTGAATAGATAATGCTTTGAAACCACTAATTTTTTTCTAATGTGGCATGTGTTTCTTCCTTCCCTGCTTTCTGTTCTTTAAATACCTGTGGAATAAGACAGAGGAGGTTATGGCAAATGCTCCCAGTGAAGGGTTAAGGGCAATGGTCCTGAAGTTTGCACAAATTCCCACTTTGTCTTTGGAGAGGAGGGACTGATCTCTGAGCCCAGATTCCTCACTAGGATTTCCAATAGCCTCTCAGGAGTTTCACCCCCACAAGCGCTAAGGGTTTTGAGACATTTCCTCATTGCACATGTCCTATTTTCCTTTCCTGAAGGAAGGTCCTGTTTTGTAGGCCCTGAATGCTTTTGGCCCTTGTGTGGTATCATGAAATAGTGCCCTTTTAGGATCACAAGGTACAAAGAACATGAAGGCTGATAGGGAACTGAGATGATAAACTCAGTTTTGTTTCATTGGGAAATTAGGATGCAATGCCCCTACCAGTACAAGGCAATACCTCTTCATGCCTCTGTTTAGAGTGTCAAAGAGCAAGAGAGATCAAATGAGTAAGCAAGTGAGAGGGAGATTAACGAAAACAATATACAGGAGCCTAAATTGAAACATCATTTTTCACAGGAAGAAGGCTTTGGCAGGGCTTATGCTGTTTCTGATGTAGTGTCTCCAGTCGGCCCCAGGAAAAGTTGGCTGCAGTTTCTCAGAACCTGCCTTTTGGGACTCAGCGACTGCTTTTCTTCCCACAGATCTGATTAAGCTAATTGCACATTTTCTTTAATTAGAAGAACGGAGGTCATTTATCTGCAAATGGCCTGAAAAAAAAATGGATGTTGTTTTAACGTGGCTTTCCCCCCCATCCCCCTTAATCCTTGCTTTTACTAAGGTGTTTGGCTTCTTTTCACTCTGCTGCTTTCAGCTACCCCATTTTGCGAGGGCTAGGTCTGCCAGACCTGGCATCCCGACAAATTCTTAGGGAGCTTATGAGACTGTTTTATGGGATCCAGTCACAGGGATTTATACTGTGAGGAAAACCTAGAGCTGAAGAGATCCTCCTCCAGCCGCAGTCTGAACTGAAGTGTAAGCGAACTGAGACTATATTTGTGCTTTTTTTAAAATTGTCTGCTAAGCCTGTGCTGCTTAACAAAGCACACAAGTGCCATGTCAGAGAGGGCCTGTAAGATAAAAATGGGGTGGTGGGGACCCAGATTAGGGGTGCTCTCCACGCTGCAGGGACTTTGAGGTGAAATGAGAACAACAGGGGGAATCTTACATGTTTGGCATGGTAAAGACTCCCTGAAACAGGAAAAATGACAGCACCTTCAGACTTTTTCAAAGGCCTCATGCCAAAGGTGTATGCTCTCAAATCTGCCTTAAAGACAAGCCACTATACCCAGATGTTTTGCAGAGTTGGATGTGGCAATCACAGAACTATGTATGAGCCAGCAGCAGGAGTATGGAAAAAAAAAAAGAGTACATTTCAGTGATTCCTCAACTTCTGCGCTGCCAAAATATCAATCTCAAGAAGGCTGTCAAAAGCAGATCTTCCATCACACAATCTCTATTTGTTCTGTAAACCAAATAAAGAGGACACACTGGACATTCAGGGCAAAGAGTCCCTCTCATCAAGCAGTGAAAAATGCTCAAAAAAGGCAAGGAATTAATGTGTGGGGTGTGAGATGGGTGAGGAGAAGGGAAACTGCTAGAAATGTGATTTAGGGGATTTCCTTGGGCAGTGGACAACTCATCTGTATCTCTGCAATGTCTGATATGTACTCCATCTCTTGCAGACTGCAGTGACTTTGAAAACCTGAACAACGAGGAGCAATCAGTACCACCGTGTGCTAGTACCACCATGGTACTATACCTGCTGCTGCTGAACACCCTAGAGTACTTATATAGGATTCAAACCACCACATTATCCTGGGTTCACTGGCCCTCCATCCCACTGAATTGTCAATGTGGCAAGGAACAAGCACAACGAAGACTTTTCATTTTGCCTTGGAAGGCACCAGCGAATATTTTGTTATTTGTTCCTCTCTCCCTGCCTCGAGATGGTTGTTACTGACTTGTTGCCCAGCAAATGATCAAGGTGAAGACCCCACCAGGCTCAGGGATATTAAAAAGGAAAGATGAGGAAGCCAATCCATATGGTCACAGCAGTGGCAGCACACACAACTGCCCTTACCTCCCTACTCACTGCCAGGGACCCTTGGGCCTCTGTACAACTGTCCCCCTTTTCTCTTTCCAAAGAAGATATTGGGATTTTAATACACCAGAGTGGTACCAAACAGCTAAAGAAATGGTCTCTATCATACAGGACTTGCCACAAAGTGGTGACATCTGTCAGCAGTCTCTGACCACTGCTGCATCTGGTGCCTCCCAGTGCAACAGGAGCAGCTGTCCCACAGCAAGATGGACCTGGACAGTCCTGGCCTTGGCCACTAGGATTAATCCACATGGGTTCGTTCACCCCTTGGTGAGGTCTTACCTTGTGCTGTGTGTATGTGCTGTAAGGGGTTATGGCACAGACATGACCACAGCCTGTGCCTACCCTATGTAATGTCAGAGGATGTTTCCACATGGATAGAGCATCACCCGCCCTTTTTGTACCATCCACAGTCTATCCATAATCTCTGTGCCCCTCGTGCCTCATGTCAGCTGTTAGTCTGGCTGAGATATACCGTGAGCATGTCTCTACAATTACATTTTCATACTTCTCTGGCCTGGACACCAGAGGCAGGCTACGCACACACATCTCCACCCGTCCCTGTTCATAGTGTCCTCTCTCTCCTTTTTCCCTCTCCCACAGAGACATGCCATATGCTTCTCCGACCAACCATTGCAAAGGTGCTCAGCAAAATTAAATGAAAATCCCCATTCTCAATGGAAAGGCAGAGTCAGCATCCTGCAGGAGCCAAATTTTCCAGGCAAGGCAAGTTTTTGCAAGCAGGCAGGGAGGTGAAGCTGTGCTGGCATTTGCTCTTTATACCTGGTGTATGCAATGGGCACCAAGTCCCTCTGGATGCATCCTGTTGAGAAGGCAGACCTGGCAGAGGGGGCTGGCAGGGGGATCTGTGATTAACCTCTTCCCTATGGGCTGGGAAGAGGTTAATAACAGAGCAGGGCAGAAGAGGCCATTGGGCAAAAGATGTTGCTGGCTCACGTCTGGATGT
This sequence comes from Myiozetetes cayanensis, assembly GCF_022539395.1. NCBI lineage: Eukaryota > Metazoa > Chordata > Aves > Passeriformes > Tyrannidae > Myiozetetes > Myiozetetes cayanensis. The sequence goes on from NW_026086604.1 coordinate 46,250,823, forward strand.
TTTAGTGTAGAGCTGTCGTGAAGCCTCGCAGAGCTGAAGGGTCCCTCAGTGGTTCCTATGGCTTTAAAGTGCCCGGGATGATTTAGTGGAGGGGAGGGATTCCTGATCAGAGAAGTGCCTTTTGCTTTTTTTTTCTTTTTTTTTTTTTTAAACATGTCGCTGATCAAAGCGGTGCCAGGGAGGCTAGGAAGAGCAGGATCCTAATGGATCAGCTGTGTAAAACATGTCAGCAGACAAGCCCCAGTTCTCAATGTGTCTCTCAGGGAACAGCTCACAGATTAGAAAGAAAACACACACACGCACACGCGCGCACACACACACACACACACACACTCACAACCCCCCCTCTGACCTCATGTCAAGGAGTTAAGTGTTATTTGGAAGTGATTGCAGTCAGCATTTTTTTTTTCTTTATAAAATGCAAAAAGTTGTTTTCCCAAATATCCAACAATAATTCAAGAAATGATGGAAAGATTTATACAAGCTAGACAATAACTTATTTGAGGCAAACTAAAAACATTTGGTAGAAAAGGGCATTGGACTCCATTGTTATCCAAATGAATCATACCCCCCACTTACAGACCGCCTTCTCTCCCCACTACCCTTACAGTCATGACATATCTGGATTTACATGACCCTGTCACTGCTTCATTTTGGACAACTTTTGGCAAGGTTAGGGAAAAATTTTTTTTTCAGTAGGCAACCTGTTAAAAAGGCAAGCTATTGTTTTAGAGGATAAATAAAAAAAGGAAAAATTATGTTAAAACCAGAGACAGAAAGTACTTTTGTATGAGTGGGGCGGTAAGTAGTGATTAGAGATATATACACATGAAAGGTGGTTTTACATAAATGTTGATAAAAATGGTGTAAGATTACCCTGATAGTGCTTGCTAATCCCTTTGTTTAAAATGGGCTGCAGAGTTTTGCAGGAATTGTACTTGTTGCATAGAAAAATTAGGCCCTAATTCTGTAAGACTTTCCTTTGTAACCTGAATGGAAATGAATCGTGTTTTTAGTTAGGTGGGCAGAGTGAACCAGAAATGCTCACTGCACTCAGAACACATCTTCTGTTGGTTTGGTCCTTGGTACTCATCCCATCTTTAATTATGGGTCCACACTGGTCTGAATCCAGTAGGGTTGTGAACAGACAACCTGCATAGGGAGTAAGCTCAAGGGGATGGACAGTGTTTCACGTCACCTTCTACAACACTGGTGTTCTGCTTGTACTCACAGGTCCTCTTTTCTAGTGCATAAGTGACGTGGTGACAGTGGAAAGCAAAGTCTCCTCCTCAGCCACTGCAAAAGTATGAAAATAAAAACTCTTTGTTTCAGGAGGTCATGTCATGCTGCACCACAAGGTAGATGGTAAATAGAATAGAATAATTCCGCTGGAAGGGACATGCAACCTTTATCTAGTCCAACTGCCTGCCTGACCACTTCAGAGCTGACTAAAATTAAAGCATATTATTAAGAGAATTATCTTTTCAGAGAGGAAATCATTGTACATCTGAGAGTTTTTAACTACCACCTTCCCCCTTCCTCCTTTGCGGGAGATTTATCCCACAGACCACACCACAGTTTGCTGCCTTTAGAGATAGGAACCCTCACAGGGCATTTTAGCTGCTTTAATATCCCCTTAACCATGAGCTTTTTGTATCATCCTGACCTTAACTAGAGCTGTGGAACAAAGCTGAGGGTTTCTGCATGCCAGAAAATATGAAGAGGTAGTTATTTGATAGAGTAGCTGAAAACCTGGGGTTACATAAATAAAGGAGTTCACTTCACACAAGTATCAGCATTTCCACTAGAATAAATCTGTTATGATAGCTTTAATCTCAGGCTGAGAGAAAAAAACACCCAAACCAAAACAGCCTGTAGAAATATACAGTGGCATATAATTATTTGCTTCATATTTTGTACACATTAAGTATAGCAAGATTTCTTATGAGGTGTATATTGATTTATGATTACATCTTTCAGTGGATCTTGTATCTGCATACAGTTTCTAGGTTTCTTTTTTACAGTTTTCCTGCAATTTAATATATTTTGATGAGTTATGAGCCCAGTTTTATCTGAGGAATGTTCTCCAAGGAGCATGAGAGGCAAATATCCTCCTCTGCCCGGATGGGGAGCAGCAGCTGGGACACCATTCCAGGCAGCCATGCAGCACACACCAGGACAGAGAGCATGGCCACAGGGAATGCTTGGATACTGGACTGTCCCAACATGAGCTTTCTCTCCAGAGCATGGTATTTTGTGGTGGATGTAAGTTCAGAGCTGTCCCACACTTCCACAGTGTCTGGCAGTGAAACACCCCGTCTGTCCTGTTCTCAGGGGTACAGGGACAGGGATGGTGAGTGGTCTCACTGTGGTCACTCCTCCCAGCAGCTGTGCTCCAGCCACCTACCACAACGGTGAAGTGGTGTCGGACGGTTTTCCACCTTGAGGTGGGACTCTGATGTCTTGAGGAAGGCCTGGAGGAGGGAGGGAGGGAAAGGGAGGGCAGTGCTCTGTGAGTAGAAAAGGCTCCTCTGGAGCTTCAGTTTTCAGCAGCAATGTCTTGGCTGTAATGTGAGGGTCTGCATCCCTGAGCAAATGCCGGCTGCGGGGATGGCTGATGCATCTCTGTGTGCTGGAGCCTCTCTGGGAGGCAGCTTTGGCCACACCACAGGCAGGGATGATGGGGTGGTAGCGAGTCAGTCACCAGGTACCTGGGCCACCCTCCAAGAGGAGCTTAAGGGGACAGGTTGGTAAAATCTTGGGAAGCTTGAGCAGTAACATGGGGGAAGGAAGGAGTTTGGCCAACAGGCGGTGCTTTAGTCTTTTGGATCTTTTGGAAAGTTTGAGCTGGGCAGTGGGGACCACCTGTGGTTCAAGGTAGTGATCGCTCAGATAGATCTCTTCTGCCTCTGCCTCTCTCCTCCACTGCTGGGTATTTGGGCCTCCTGTTAAAGAGGAGATAAAACCCTATAAAAATGTTTCGTTGTTTTTTTCTTTCCCATCAGAAGAGATTTTCCTCTCATTTTGATAATCTGCTTTTGGTGTGATAATTAACACTGTGTGCTATGAGGGAACAGCAGTGTACTCTTAACAATACCTGGAGATCAATTCATCAAACACAAATCTCTATTTAAAATGCAGCTTTATCATCATAGCAAAAATATTGACTCTAAGTGAGCACCATGAAAAAATAAGACAGATGCTCCCTGCTTCATCTCTTTCCAGTCCTGATTACACTTTGAACCAGTTTGCCACTTGATCTTCAACCTGGGAATAACCATGCTAACCTCAGTATTTCTACTTAGCTAAAAATAAAGCACCTTCTAGTGCATAGAGTATTAATGATCACTTTTTGCGTTCAGATAAAGCATTTGCTTGCTCAAAGCATGTTTGCCAAAACCTCTCCCATTTATCAAAAGGCTGGAAAAATCCCTTGCTCCCATGAAAGGTGACATGGTGGCCCTTCTTCCAAGTAGGAGCTAGCAAAGGGCAAGTCTCTGAAGTTCTGTGAGTTTGGCTTTTGAGATCATAGAATCTTCTACATTGAAAAAGAGCTCTAAGATCATAAAATCCGACTGTTAACCCAGCACTGCCACATTCACCACTAAACCATGCCCCCAAGAGCCACATCTATTAAATTGGACCAGGGATGCAGCTCAACCACTCATCTGGGCAACCTGTTCCAAGACTTGACAAGATGATGAGAGGAAAGTTCAAATGAGGATTTGGCTTTGACTTTAGCCTTTGGAGATGGCACAATTAGCTTGGAGTTTCAGATCATGGTGGGGAAGACGCTGCTTCTGCAGCAGTTCCCCTGACTCTGGGAACTGGCCTTTCCTTTCTGAGGTGACTGCAGTGATTGCAGCAGAGGCAGCGGTGATTTACAGCAGCCTGTGTGAGAAGAGAACAAGGATATGCATCTGCAAATAAACGCTAATGAGATGTTAAGATTATGAAAAGCCAGGAAATTCCAGAAGTTGGGGCTGCTACAGCATCATTAGTTCTCCTGCAGTGCTGTCCTTATCCGGCAGGGAGGGGGCCTGGGGGTACTCCCGGCCAGGCTAGTAATAATAATAATGGCCAGTCTTCGCGAGCGAAGATCCGGGGAAGGTCTTTCCACCTTCCAGCCTGCGCATTGGATTTTTTAGGTGAGACACAGTGTGCGCGGAACTGAGCCCACCCTTTAATCCTAAGGTTCATCTGCCGGGGCCAAGCGAGCTTGGACGGTGGCAGTGAGGTCCTTAGGACGTAGGTGGGTTGCCTTTAAGGGCTGACGAGCCCCACCTACCCGGGAGTGGCCCTGACCGGGAATCGAACCCGGGTCTCCGCGGTGACAGCGCGGCGCCTTTCCATTAGACCACCAGGGGCTCCTGGCCAGGCTAGTGCTACTGAGCTAAAGGCAGGCTGCCTCCCTGATCGATTGCTTCCCTGCAACTGAAGGAATTACCCCTGTGCTGGGCAAAATGTCACCTCTCACAGGATGAAGCTGTGCTGGGAAAGCGGAGGCTGTGCATCAGCCCAGAGGAAAGCAGGAAGCCATGTGACTGGTGGCAACCGGGGGATGGGGTAAACAGCAGCCTTTGCCTCATCTTCAAACTGCTTATAATCAAAATCTCACTGGTTGTGATCCCTGTAATTGCAGAACTGCATCAGCAACCAAATTATCATTGCTTTCAGCATGTGATCCCTTGGGATGGGGAGTATGAGGGAGGAGGAAGGTCTATCAGCTGTCACAGTGATCAGAGCAAAGAAAGGATATACTGGCTGAGTGCCACAGTGGGCAGGGGCAGACAAGGCACATGCGACAATCAATGGCATGGTTTTTAGCAGGATGGTAGTGAAACAGTGCTTGGGGCTGGAAAAATTTTCCAGTGGGCATGAGAGATGGAGATGTGGCAACCAGCTGGGTCGAACTCCTTTAATTCCTGGTCCCTTGTAATGAAACAGCCTTGGATGTGCCTTGGCATTGGATTTTACAGCCTGGCACTTTCTATGACCTGTCCAAACCTGGCAAGCAAGTATTTGGTTTCAGAATCCACCCAATGCTGAATAGCAGTATCCTTGGTGAGGGGTCTAATGTTCAGCCCCAGCCAATGGTCCCGCCAGCAGACAGCGTGGCCTGTGCAAAGATGCAGCCTCAGGACATAACCTCCTTCTCCTTTGGTTCCACACAGTCTCTTAGAGAAGAATTATTGCATCCTACAAGACCTTCTCCTGACTTTCTGTTAACCTGTTACCCAGGCTTGGTTGAAGACCAACTTCATGTCCAAGAAGAGAAATGGCTCAGCAGCCAGAGGGGTGTCTGTTCTCTGCAAAACACTGAATGGAAATATTTGACTTAACCTGACCCACAAATTGAAAGAGCATCCTGAAAACAAAAGCTGGAACTAAAAATATGCAATCCCATTGATGCGCTATTTTTCTCCCTGTACAGAAGAAGTTGTTTGCATCCTGAGCTGTTGCTTTTTGGGTTGGGGTAATTTGTTCATAGAGGTAGGGGCAGGAGCATGTGCATGTAGTAAATTTCCTACCCCTACCCTTTTTTTTTTTTTTTTTTAAATGGATAAACATAAAGGCAACTGAAGGGTTGAAGGACATGTATAAGAATATTTCTATTGGCAAAGATTACTGACACATTGCAGAGCTGGATATTTTACAATGTTTGTTCAAACCAGTTCAGCCCTGGTATGAACTGACTTCACAGACAGGGGACAGGACTGTACCCCAGTTGGGGAAGCACTAGCCTCCACTCAGGTTCAGAGCACCAGGGATAGCTCTCAAAAAGACCTTAGAAATACCTGCTGTAAACTGCCAAAGACAATTCCCTGGGATATATAAGAACTGTTCCTCCCTAGGCACTTGACCTGCAGCACACAAGACAGTAAACTGCCTGTGAAAACATCACGGACATGGGGTGCAGGGAAGCAAGTGGCATTTTGAAGGGTATATATGGCTCCTGTATAGCTAAATGATACTAATATCTTTTTACTGACATGGGAGTAAGCACAGGACTTGGGTTTAGGATGATCTGGCCTCCTAGTCCTCCTAAATGTTGCAGCAGCATAGGAGAAGGTATAGAGACACTGAGACCCTGAAAGTGCATTAAAATACCATTCAGGCGTAACGGGATCACAAGAGCTATTAAGGTTGCACAAAGAAACAAGATCCAAAAAGGTGCTAATCCAATATTGTAGCAGAAACTTGACAAAATGTTTCTCTTAAGATATTAACAACTAAATATTAATTAAGAAGAAATATCTTGACAGGACAGTTAAAGGAGATTTAAACCAGTACAAATTATTTAAGCATTCATGATGAAATGCTGTTAGGAATGGGAAAGTTAAATATGCAGAAGCTGCAGTGAGGACCTGTAGAGGAGGCAAGACTTATAGACCCCTTTCCCTAGGCTTTGGGCTGGAAGGGGCCTCCATGCCATACACAAGTGACCGGGGAGTGGTGAGTGCTTTCCAGATTAAATGCTAAGTTAAATCCCCCGCAAGGTGAGGGTCTCAAGTAGCACATGAGGTCTAGCAGGACCAGTCTGAGTAGAGGAGAAAGGAACTTTGTGTGCCTAGAAATGCTGAGGAACAAGCCTTCAGACAAACCTTCACCCCTCAATAACCTAACCCCCACCTCCCCCTCCCCAGCCCCCATCTGTCCCTGAGTTATTCATGTCCAACAAGGCGAAAAGGTTCTGTTTGGCTGTGGCTCAGCAGATTACCACTACATTTAATAGCTGTCTTTGGTATGATGCCGTTCACCTTATCTCCTTTCTCCTTTGACTCGGCCTTTGAACACTAATCCACCTTCTAGTGCAGCCTGCACCCTGCTTGATCTTTGTTTGCCATGAATGCGTATGGCTCCAAGGATTTTAGGAGTGGTGTCTTTGCTCCGTGGGCCCATGCTGTTGCAGCACTGAAGACACATGGATCTGCTAGCTCGCATTGCTTACTCCTGGGTTTACCCCTGAAATGAGTCAGTTTTCCTTCCAAGAGCCAAGTTCTGGTCTCAAGCTTTGGTTTAGACCCTTTTTCTTTTTTTTTCTTTTTCCTTTTTTTTTTTTCTCTCTTTTTCTTTCTTTTTTTTTTTTTTTTTTTTTTTTTTTTTCTTTTTCTTTTTCTTTTTCTTTTTCTTTCTCTTTTTCTTTCTCTTTCTCTTTTTCTTTTTCTTTTTCTTTTTCTTTTTCTTTTTCTTTTTCTTTTTCTTTTTCTTTTTCTTTTTCTTTTTCTTTTTCTTTTTCTTTTTCTTTTTCTTTTTCTTTTTCTTTTTTTCTTTTTCTTTTTCTTTTTCATATATATTTATTTGCAAGGCAGTGCAGTACCTGGAAAGACTAGACAACATGAAAGTCTTTCCATGGATACCCCCAACACATACATATTTACTTTCTCCTTCCACATGCACACACACACAGAGGAGCAGAGTTCAACAGCCCAGTTCTACCAGTGTTTAAAGCAATTTGGCCTCTTTTAAGCCTTTAAATAAAATCTGTTGTGTGCGTGTGTGGTTGGGTTTTTTTCCTTTACCCCACTTCTTAGGAAGGAAAGCAAATGTTTCTGGCACTCTGCTGCTGGATTGCTTGCATATTTGCTTGAGGAAAAAAAATTATAAAAGATGTTTGGCATAGTTTTCATTCAAAAAGGAATCCAGTGCCAGATCCAAGCATTGAAAACAAATGTGTGGCTTAACTGTCATTTACTCCAGGATCATGGGAACGGCTGCCTGGCTTTCCAAATGAGCAGCCGCTAGCTCTCCCGCAGTATATGGAGCACACTGACTTGACCAGCTTGATGCAGCTTGAACATCACTGCTGCGCCTCTGCGTGACAGCCTGGGCGCTGATGTCAGCACAGCCACGTCCCCACCGCCATCCCTGCTGACGAGCTGTCACACACGTCTCTCTCGTGCTGCTGAGAAATCCTCCCCTCGCCTTTTGATGTGTTGTGACCAGACAATGTGCATTTGTCCTAATAATGTGAAGTTTCAATGTGAAGAGCTCCCCTGGCTGATGGCGCTGATGGCCCTGATGGAGCGTCATCCTGGTGCTTCAGGCATTTGGCCGGTAAATTGTTTTTCTGGGTGACATAAGTGATGAGAAACGCTTGATGTCACCCAAATCCCCACCTCCCTGTGGTGCGCAGAAGCTCTCACGGAGAGTCAGGCCTTTGCTGCCATCACCAGTGGTCCCAAGAAGCTCTGTAACAGAGAAGGACCCTGACCCTGCCCAGTACCCTCCTCCCTGATATCCTTCTCAGCCCCTTGGAATAACACACGTTTCGTGGTGGAGGGAGAAGCTCACCCCAGCCTGTACCTGAGGAGCAGTGAAAGACTATCCTAGGGCATCTGAAACTGGCATGAAAAGGCACATTTCCTATCTTTATCTACAAAATTAGTCCAGGATCAGCTCAAAGCTGGATCCTGGCCCCACATTCCTAATGCAGCATCGCTCCCAGAGGTACAGTCACAGAGCCACCTGGCCAGGTGCACCCTGCAGTTCAGTGACTGTCTGCTGTACTTTAATCAAAGAAGGTTGCTTTGGGTTTCACCAGCATTTTTGTGAAAAAATATTTGGTCTGCAAGACGTGCATGTAGTCCTCTGGCAGCTGTCAGCTCTGTGTAATGCCCGGCTTTTACTGACTTATGTGCAGAACTCGGCAAGGACCTGAGCTCTTATCCAAGGGCAGCGAAGCAGGAGCTAGCTTTAGAGACGTGGTGATAAAATAGAAAATTATGTACAAAGTAAAAGGGTCAAACCCCTAATCTGAAGTGTTCTAGTCAGCTTGCCATGTTGGGTTTTCCTCCCGGATCAGAGATAACCCCATTTCCAAAGAGTTTGGGAGACGTTGTTCGGCAGAGAGGAAAAAAAACCTTTAAAAAAGCCACTCATGAACCAAAAAGATCCCCCAACCCATAAAAACAAAAACAGAGTCAGTGACTCCAGAAAACAGCTCTCAGTCTGTCTGTTCCAGTCTGAAATAAAGTCATCCCTCTTAATTCCCAGCGCATATTGTTCCTACCAAAGAGCAAAACCTTAGGAGGAAATCACATCAGTGAAGGGAACGCCAGCTCCTTTGTACTATTTTTCAACCCTGCCTTGGGAGCCAATAATCTGTCATCCCTTGAATAAACAAGCACCTTATCATATCACAAACATTTATTTAACCCTTTTCTCCTGAGCTTTTACCAGCCAAGCAAAGTGGCTGGGGAGGGGTGTGGGTAGCCCTATCCCTAGACTGCTCTGGCAGAAAGGACAAATTTCCTGTGTATTACACCCAATCTGTAAAGTGTCAGGCTGCCCTTCTTCAGCCTCCATGAAAAGCAGCAGCTTGAATCCCTGCATTTCACATAGCACAATCAAATTTTCCTGTCCCTCCACTGTTCCATCCCTCCCCCGGTACATTAACGCCTCCCTCCCTGGAGACATACTCTTGATTCCATCTTAGGGTCCATCCAAATGGAGACAGATTTAATTTCTTGGAGGCTGGGGGGAGGAGGGGGGTGGCAAAGAGAGTGTTTACATTTCTTCTTTTAACAAGAGGCTGTGATGAACAGAGCTTTTGATTCCAAGTTGCAGAGGGTTTTTTTTTTTTTTTTTAAGAGATATTCTTTGACTCTGACATCATCAGAAAATGGAATCAGCAAAGTATGTGCATTTCCTCAGCTCCCACAATATCCATTTTCTCTCAGTGGATGTTTCTTGTTTTTCTTTTCCAGTGTTGCTCCCACACAATGGGGCCAATTTCTGTTCAGGACAAAGAAAATATAAACAGAGCATGGATTTGGAATATGAGCAAGGCCTCCAAGCTTACAGAAATTTTCAGCCATGGGGAAGAGCCATGCTATGTTAACCATCTGCCAATAAAGCCTGGTTAATCAAGTGTCCCCATTCACTTTGCTGGTGCCTCCAGAAGGCTGCAAATGCTGATGGGCAGGATTGGCACTACCTGTGAAATTCTTGATGTAGACTCTGTGGAGTCCCTGAGCATCTGAAGAGCATGCCTTGCAGGTGAGGTTGGCTGACTAAAGCATGCGGACAGGGAAAGCCTTTTCTCCTCTCTGCTGTAGGGTTTCATAAACATTGAGTTCACCAGGCAAAGTCTGGCCATCAGAGGAGAATAGCCCCACATGGAAGAGAGTCTTTTACTCCCCTTCCCGTGGGGCTTGGCATATTTGCCTAGAAGTTTGTGAACTAGTACATGATATGAAAAAAAATTACATTACTCTCCTCATGAAATAGAAGCTTCTCTTCCAAACAACTTGAGAAACATGTGCCTTGAGAGGTAGATAGTATTTTAGGAATATTATCTATGTTTGCTGCTTATGGGTAAACCACAGTTTGTGAGAGTGTCTCCTCATGCAGGTCCCCCAAGTGACCTGCTCGCACTGACCAGGACATCAGCCAGTCCCTGGAAGAGAAAGGCAGTTCACTGGGGGATGCCAGAGCCAAGCTCTGGGGTGTGCACCCTTGGGACAGGGCCAGGAGTAGGTCCCTGAGCAACCAGGGCATCTGAATTCTCATGGGTGAGTCTCTGTGACAGCAAGTCACCCAGGTCTGCATAAATGACAGCATCGAGCTGTGACAAACTGATTTACCCCAGAAGAGTTGATTTATGATGGGTGATAAAAAACAACTCCAATAAGGGCCTCATATCTCTGGACTCACTGACTGTAGCTCAGAAGCTGGTGGGAAATGCCCTGTGAAACATTTATCTAGATAAAATAATGTTCAGCCATCAGCAGATGAAATTCATTGACATCCTCTGAATCCACGGCCTGACACACCTTGTACCGAGTAGCAGACACACAAGTTGGCTTGTTAAGAGGCTGAAGTCTACAGACCAACTACTTTGCCCCCACCAAAATTACTTGGACTATGGTTCGGTTGGTCTACTCTGGATCTTCTCTGATATTACAAACTTGTCTGCTGAGATCAACAGTCTGGCATGAGAACCAACCCAGGGCAAAAGGAATAAACATAAGCAATCAACAACTTAACTTCCAAAGGGTGCTTTTATTAACAATATTGAAAAGGTGTCTTTTAGCTCTTCCCACTGCCTGACAACTAGCCTGTCCTCATGAACTATTTGAAAATTTTAGTTTTGCCTGGAGATTTTTGATTCAGATGCTTCCACTCATTAGCAAAATTAATGCCCTTGCAGTCAAGCAACATCCAGAGGAACCCTCAGCAAAGAGGGCAAACAAAAGCTTCACTTGAATGAAGTTGGGAGACGCCTACAGAGTGGATCCATTCATTCCAAGACTGTTTTCCATGATTTTAACACCATGGTAGCATTTACATTCATCATTGCTTTCAAGTCAGCTGGCTCAAATATCTGATTGGCAAATGCAAACATGGAGAGGAATTCTTAAAAAATATCCTGTGAGGTCACCAGATGACACCAAAAATTAATTCTAAAGAAAAGAAAAGAAAGCCTAGGATGGAGTGAGGATTTGGGCCTGGAGAAGAAATGGTAGACAGAAGCTGCAGAAAGATTGGGTGGAGTCTATCAAAGCTGGGTTCTGCTCCTGAAATGCTGGCAATTTAAAGGAGAAATGTTCTTCTTTTTCCATTGGAAGCTCCTCAGCCTCAAAACTCCAGAGTGGTTCATGATCACTAAACACTGCAACAGAATCAGTTCCAGAGCCAAATTCATGCTTAGCAAAATGCAAATTAACTTAACCTGATACTCTTAGGAAAAAAGTCAGCACTTATCAGAAGCTGAAGACATGCATTGGCTTGTCAAAGTCCTTCTCCCACCTGCAGCAGGGAGAAGCCAGGGAAAAGTTTTGATGCTAAAAGGAAAGCAGAGGGGAGTGCCTGGCTGGTGGACTGTGGTTTTACTTCAATTCTCACAGCCGTGCCTGCAGAGCCCCAGGATATACAGCACAGCTTCTTGCAACTACAGGGAGAAAGGATAAATGGATTATTTTGGAGTGATATGCATGTAGAACTCATGCCACTGGAGAATGCAGCCAGGCTATTTTTAATGTACTGCTTCATTTTGCACCTGCTACCATTACAGAGTTGGTTTTGTTCCATTAGAGCCACTTGTCTTGAGGAGTTTATAACTCCTATGAAATGTGTAGTTCTGGGCTGGATGCTCGTCCTTAGTTAAGGAACAAAGATTCTTATCATTAAAAACCAAAAGGTTAGCATGACAGCATTAAGAGTGTATGGAGGACAATTTTGAATAATTTTATGGGGTTTTCATAACTGTAATTCCTGAAGGTCAGTTTAATATAGCCTCCTTTATTCATACTGAAATGGAGAACACAGGCTGCAAGGACCTGCCCCTTAGGAGCTTGCAAAACCAAAATTGCGTGAAAAGTCATTCTCAAGTACTTAATCAGCCACAATATTTCAATAAAATTATGAAATAAGAGATAAGGAACCTCAGCCCTTTTTCCCCACTCCCACCGTGCAGAGGGCCAAGTGGAGCTCAGCATCTCTTTGAGAGGTAGGAGGCTGGTGCCTGGCGCGGAGCTGCATTGCCTTAGATCACACACTCCCAAATACCATCCTGGTGCAGTGCTGGGGAGGAAACTCACACCAGCAGCTTGCCAGGGCCTGCAAGGAAGGCAGATGTAGAAACACCATATTGCTTGCTGCTTGCCTTCTGCCACCATCTCTGACAAACACCAAAATTGTTATGGCTTAATTGTGCTCATATTGCAGCATGATCCCACTGAGAACACCTGGGGGCACACCAAAGCCCCTAAGACCCGGATGTTTGCAGCCTTCCGTGGTGTCTCCCCAGCTAATGCCAAGGCAAAGGCTCTGCAAATGCTGCCTGTGGCCCAGTCCTGTGCCACAAGTGTTCCTGTGTTCAAACAACAGCCATTTGAGTAGAGCTGTGCTCTCTCCACAAAGCATAGGTAGCAGTAAGATTACTATTTGCAGGTGTTTTCTTCCTGTCACGGAAAAGCTGCTAAATGGCTTTGAGACATGGGATACTTTACATTGCTATACCAGCAATGATCAGTTTGGGGAGAGTGGCCAGCACCTGCAAGTCACCTGCAGCACTGCAAAACACCCACCAAACCTGTTGGATATCTGGGCTTTTCAGACTCAGCTCCCCAGAGACCCTTCTCAGCCTAAACCCTGGCAATCTCAACGCTGTTTGCCTGCTTTCCTTTCCATGTTCAATCTCTTGACCAGGTTGTTTTGCAGTCAGGATAATAATGGTGAAGGTCTTATATATCACCTCCATTATTAATAGTCCTTATGAAGTCTCCCCATCCCACACATTCTTGTGTAAAACGAGGAACCAGGGAAGGCATGAAGGAGGGTAACAGTTTGGAGAGGCTGCTCAGCCCTGCACCTATGTCAACCAACTTCAGGGGGGAACCACACCCTAGATTCCCATGAAAACAAGGTCTGGGAGTGTTTTTGGCTCTGTGAGGTGCAGGAGAAGTCAGAAATAATGATGCAAAACTTCGGTGTTAAATATATTCAAGATGATGGGCCCAATGTCTTCATAAATCAAACCAAATCCCTAAATCCAGAGTTTTCTGAATTGAAGTAATGGGTTTGGGTCCTTTATCTATATTCACTTGGTCAGTAAAAGTGCATAATTTCCCCCCTGAATATTAATTCAATTAATTCAGACTCCTGGACCAAATTTATTTTGACAGCCTTTGCACACTTTCTCCTTGGCTTTCTGCAAATTCCTGACCAGTGGCTTTGCCAGCAGTCATCTCGCCTGGAGCAGAAGCACAAGTGCTTAACCAACTAATTGTAACTGTTTCTGTCAGGAAATCACAACTAATTACGCCAGCGATTGCAAGTTTGCACACATTTGAAGTTTGCAAACATTTCATCCAAAAAGTGTTAACCTAACGAGATGCCATGGACGCCTGCCAAAGGGGGCTGCAGGCTGCACTCCCACTGTATCCTAGTAAGGGAATCCTCACACTGCAGCAGTCCCGCTGGGAGGATCAGACACGGGCCACTGAGTCCTTCTTATCACGGCTGCCTGCCAAATTCTTCTTACGAATAAGTGTCACTTTGTGGTACCTCTATTTTCCTTCCCAATAAAATAATAATTTGGCAGTGCCTGAGATGATGATAGTAAATCAGTGTTAGACAGCAGAGGTTACCGATAAAATTCAACCTATTTATCAAGCCACGTCATTTTGCTATGTTAGCTGCAAGCGGGTGTAGGCTACTGTGCTCTTAAAGTAGTTTGTTTCAGAAAATGAAGTAGGTAATGTTCACATAAAAAGAGGGAAACATGACCTCTTTTCATCTCAGAAGGGAATTGCTGAGGGCTGATCTGCCTCTGTTGTGTTAACATTGCACACCAGGCTGAACCACAGCTACCTTGCCTTGTGTATCAGTGGGACCATCACCTGGACCAGCTACAGCCCACAGCAAGATAACGCAGACGGATATCCATTTCTCTTTCTATTATAGCAACACACTTTGCACCCCCCTGACATGAGCTGTTGCCCAGCACACTGGGGCATTTCGAGTCTTTCAGAATTTCAGGGACAAATCAGTATGGAGACCAGACAGTCCTGCCCAGGATCATCCTGCACATTTGCACTAGCAGCAGGTTTCTCTGTTGTGCTACTGAAGGACTGCAAGGATGAGTGTCCCCAAAGGTCTTGATCTCCATCTCCTTTCATCCGGTAGTGACATCCACCGGGTTGCTGCTGAACCCCCATCTTCATTATGGGATAACAACACCATGATGAAGATCCTATAAAAATTAACACATCAAGTCTAAATAATATGTGAAAATCATCCCCTCTGTGTGGATTTTAGGGTGTGGAAAAGAATGATTTTCCTTGAATTTGGGATTACAATTTTAATATGTATTCCCTCCTCTTCCGGTTATACCTTTATTTCACTTTTCCTTGCATTTTCCCACTGTATTGCAGTGCTTTTCAAAGATAGAACTTACAGGTTATCTTGAGAACAGACCACAGACTTGAAATCTGCCCTCTGTTTTCATAAAAGAGAAAATTTTTTAAGGAGGATAATCATATTCGGAAATGATGTGACTAAATGTTATCAGGTTGTCATGGTGATTGCAGTCTTTTAAAAAATGTCTGTATTGTGGTTCACTAATGAGCCATATATTAACTAAACCAAACAATATTTGTCTTTTCAAGTGTTACTCATATGCACTACTGAATTAAGTCTCCTTTTTTTCTGCTTTTGGAATACTGTTCTTTGTCTTATAAACACTGGAACTGAATTCAGGCAATAAACAAGGGCAGAGATAACTTTGTCACCTTTGCTATATTTCATATCACTGTGTCAAGCTGAGCCTCACATTAACCAGTCTGCAGCTGCACATATTGAGCATCACATTTCCAGCAAAATTACTTGTGTAAGGTAGAACTTCAGGCTTATAGTTTCTGACACTTGAAATTTAGTCAGTCTCAATTATAGTGCAATTCCCACCACATATCTCACCACCGCTGGGGTTTATGTTTTTTGTGTGACATGCAGAAGACAAGTTGGAACACTGAAGCAATGCCCGAGTCAGAATGGTTCTGAGTTCACCCCATCCCTACTAGGTCAAACCTTTAAATTTCACCTTTCAAGTCCCCTAGACTTCATGAGGCATCTGAAGGATCTTTCCTTCTTGTAAGTGGACATGGAAATGGCAGAGGTTAAAGTACATTTTGCACTCATGTACATGTCAAGGCATGGTTTGCATTTCAGAAACTCTTTGGACTTTAGTGTTCTTCCCAGCAGCTCTATTAAAACCTCTCACAGAGGGAATCTACCACAGTTCAGGAGGACGTGTTGGTTTTAGAGGGTCAGTGAGGTCACACCAGAGGGGAGATGTATGAAGGTAGATACCCTAAGAGAGACACTGAAAACCTTTGGGAGTCTGGAGGTCTTCCAGTCCTGAAACTGTGCCATCACAGGTTCAGGTTTGACCAAGACCTTCACTACCCTCTGAGCACTCTCCAAACCCTGCACTGACACTGGAAGTAGCTCCAAATGATGCATAGTATTAGGCGGAGCTGAGTCCTATCAACATGAATATCAATCATAAATCACATATTTGCAAAATTATTTCAGGTGGTACTCCATTATTTTACTGAAATGAAAGTCGTTTTTATGTTCCTGATTCTTTTGACACAAGCTAAGATGAAAATCCGAAGTCCTTCAGACTTTCCTGGAGCCTGTTCCTGCCCAAGATCTGCAGGAAATCCATGATTTTGGTTATGTCTCCTTGCAAAGCAAGTTTGTGTAGGGAATGAGAGAGGTAAAACCACATGACTCAGATGTTCTGTGCGGAAAAATGATATTATCATGCCCACTTAGCCCATACATTACATGTTCTTCCTCTGCAGTTCACACTAAGGTCTCACTGGCATTCCATTAGTTTTTCAAGTCTGCTAGAGAAAGACTACAGAAGTGGAGCCTAATGCCTAGCCATCGAATTAGTTAAGTCTTCCCAGGCATTTTGCAACTTTTGTTTATGGAGTTGTTTTATATGACTCATTCGCTTTATTTTTGTTCAATGAGTAATATTTGGTACTTGCACGTGCTTTTTATTTTTTGTAATGTGCACAGTTTGCTAACGCATCTTTTGAACACAGAATCTCCTGTTTCAGTTTTACTTAGACAGAAGCTAAACACATAAACCCTGCTATTAAAACTCATCATTAATTAATTATGCCTAACTACTCTCAACACAAGTTTTGTGTGTCGAAAGAGTATTCCTGGCTCTCCCCCTCTCCGCCATATTTCCCCTCCTTCCCCCCACCACTGCAAGCCTATATTTAGTTGGAGATTTCGGTCGATCTGCAATTCCCACTGCAAATTCCTTTCCATCATCAACTACAGCCAGAAGGTCCGAATAAGGGAAAGGTTTGTGCCTCAAGAGGCTTCCTGTTTCCCTGGATTTTCAGGTTTGCTACTGTTTGTAAAATGAGGCTGGTACTAGACTTTTCAGACTAAGTGGCTGCTAACCCATTCCTGTTCTGGCACTGGCATCAGGCTCGGGTGCAAAGCATTGTCTGGTTGATGGACCTTCCAGAAATATAGGCAGCGAAAGCAAGGAAAGCATGTCTGATCCTGAAATATTTCCAAAGCAAAGTGTCAGAGAGGATAATGCTGACAGGACTGGCAATCTCTCCAAGAAGGAGAATGAAGTAGAGGAGAGCAGCTTGTAAATCACTGCAAAGGAAAGTACAGCGTGGGGAGGGCTCTGTGCGTAGAGGACTGAAATGCTCAACCCTGCTTCAAATGCAGGCGGGGAAAACAGGAAGAAAAATATTGCATACTTGTGCTAGGTTTTCTCTAAGCTTTCCAGTAGTTCTTTTTCCATAATGCTTGCCCTCCTGGCCTTGGTCGTGTCCTACCCTGCAAGCTCCTTCTCCCTTGGCTTTAACCTAAAGTACAAAGAAGCAGTGGGACACAGCCTTTGCTTTTTCCAGGATCTGCGCTGCCCGGTCTAGGACGAGAGCCTTGCCTGGGGGCTCCGGAGACCAGGGTTCAACCACAAACACCCTGGGCAAAGCCTGCCACCTGCATGTCTTTTACTCACCTGGCTCCTAGGCATGTTGAGAGGACAAATAGTTTAAAGCTCATGAGATGCTGAAATATTATGGTCCCGGGAAGCTTGTTGTACTGGGATTAGTTGGGTTTGCCATTGAATTCCTCTCCTAAGATCTCCATTTTGCTAACTGATTTCACTGCAGTTCACATTCACGTTTTTACCCGCTGTTGAACTGTCAAAACATAACCAGTCTGGATACTTTCAGTTTCAGCTGTGTTTTAACACTCCAACATTTCTTAAAATGAAGCCAAACACTTGCCTACCTAGTTTGGATGATGTCAATGCATGTGTAAAATGAACGTGATAAGGAGTGTAATATGGTGTATGTCCAATAGCTGATTTTTTTTGCCAACCAAGAGAAACTAGATGACGGCATAGGAAAGTTATCCCTAGAAGAAGAATCAAAGTTGAGATGCAGCATAAAGATTAGCTGCACTTGCTCGCCTATAAAATGTTGCTTAGTGGTATTACATTCTTGTCACTAATTGTAATAATGACTCTAAGCCTGAACAGAAGCCAGAATATGTTGATGAAGTCTTTCATGGAATTCAGTAGGCTCAAGAACATACTCTATGTTTGTAATTTTTTTTTTGCCTTTGCCTAATATTTGTAGGCTTGAGGCCAGACTTCTCAGGTGTCTATCACAAGAAGCCAAATTCTCTATGAATGTCCCCGAAGGCTGACCCCAAGGGCTGCCATTCCACTGGCTCTAGCAGGAAAGGCCCTTTGAAATGATGATTCCAACTGTCAGACTTGTATTTTATTTTCACAGTGTGTACTGACTAAACAGGGCTGCCACTGGCTTCCATTTGTCTTCATATTTTCTACTTTCTGTCACAGTTCTGTTGTCTCTTGTGTCACCTGATGTTGCATAATCTATACCTCAGCGATGTGGTGTTGCCACATATAGATATATATATATGTGTATATACACAGAATATATATTTTCTGTTACATTTATTAAACTAAACAAACAGTTTTGAGATACATCTTATTTTTTAATTACATACTTGCAAATATCAAGCAATATTTTATCAAATGTCTTGTAACAGTAACAAGTATAGCTAATTGCCTTTGCTCTTGTTTTTGCCCCAAAGTTCCTGCTTTAGCAGAATATATTTATAGCAGATATGTAATAAGTGCACTGTGCTGATTGAAATATTGGATGTGTTTCAGTTGTTGTTAATGCTTTACTATTTATTTTCTTTATAAATTAGTGTCTCTGGAATTGGAGATATTGGAGATTCAGGCTGATGCAGCTACAGTGACTTCCTAATGTTCATTTCTCTTTTTATTATGTCTATATCTGCTGTGAAGGTTAAAAGACCTAGTATGAGGGATGGGCCCTTTCCAAAACGATGCAGCCAAACACTTTCAAATCATGGAGAAATTTGGTCCAGATTCAAATTTCACAGCTTGGACTTACCTCCACACTGAACTGAACCAACATCCAAGATACAAACAGCCTTGAACTCAGATCCCAGATAAGGATGTCATGTACAAATTCTTCCCTTAAATCTCAGATTCATGATCTTTTCAAAAAGGGGCTTTCCTAAATTTAGATATTATTTCCTATCTCCTTTCTGCAACTGCCTTTGGGTGGGAGGTTGCCATGTCCTCAGCTAAGCCAAGTGAACAGACCTGGTGCTAATCAGCTTCAGCACCAAGTCAGCAAAGTCACTTTGAGCTGCAGCAGAAGGTTAGTTGAGCCAGGTTGGTGGTTTTCCCGGTCGTGCTTTCCATTTGCCCGACCGGATGCTGATGTGGAAAGGGTAACCCCCAGTGCAGGGGCAGAGGATAAGGGCTTGTTTCATTAACTGCTTCAGCTAGACCTGCAAGAACGCCTCCACCTCCATGGTGCTCAAAACTATGCCACTGACTTACTCCAAAGCAGAGTTTTGTCCCGTCTGTAACTGACAGGGGACTGATTGACAAAGCCCAGTCTATTTGTATCCCTAAGTATATTCACATGGTTCCTTTGAGGATACTTTTTACATGAGTCAGTTTCTGCAAAAGGAAAAGCACTGGTTTCACCAAGAAAATACAAAAGTTTGTTTTTAATACCATAAAATGTCTCTCCACTTAATTATTTCTGAAGAGCTCAGACTTATTAATAAAGGGCCTAATGAGGAGCTGCCATAGCTGGCATGTCCCTGGGATCTCTCTTCACTTACAATTAAGTGGGTGGGATCAGGATGTGAGCTGATGGCATGACTGCCAGCATTGCTGTAAATTCCAGTTGCAATTTCTCTTTGACTTGTAACATTGCTTTTCCCAAAGAAGCCTGTCTGCTGTTTTGTTTTGTGTTTGGGCAGACTGGGGTGCTGTCTCTGGCTTTATGAGGAATGCTGAGGTGAAACAGACAGAACATCAGCTCCAGGGGAAAAAGAAATGGCCATTGCTTTGGCATAAGTCTCCTGCCTTTCATCAGCTAATGTCCTACCTCTGGTAAAGGGGCATTTTTTCCCACCCACTTTGGTCTTGATGGAAGCTGAAGGAAAACAAAACAGCTTGGTATATACCTGGTCTGTAGATCATTGTGTCCTTCTCCTACTTAGTAAATGTTTCTTTAATTGGCTTAGTTGGCCCTTCTCACCTTTCAGCACTTCAGGAATGACTCTTTGAAGAGAGCCATGTACAGAGATTTAGTTGACATTTAGTGACACCAGGCTCTGCAGTCTCCAAAATATGACTGATGTCACTTGTTATGTTCCCTTGGGTCTCTGGGGACAAAGTCACTCTTACCCTGAAGCATGCATTGACAATCTCAAGATAACACTTCTTTGACAGAGTCAGGGGCCCTGTTCCAGGGTCTAATGTAATCTCTAGAAAGTTTCCAATCTGGGTATTGTTTGTTATTTATATTCCTTATCTGGGGTTTGTGTTTGACTTTGTGTGATTTTAGTATGAAAAGCTGGTAATAAGAATAAAAATTCCTACCTTTTTCCGCTGGACGGGTGTGCTGGCAGGTCTGTGCCCAGATGCAAGAAACCTTGCTCAAGGTGAACAAATTCAAACAAACCTAGGAAAAATAATCAGAGCCTGTATTCTTATTTTGCAAACAAAGCCACTGGCACCAAGAAGACTGTGAATGAAACTGAGTTTTACTCTAACTACATGAATTTATCAAGACCACCTTATTGTGTAGATACCCTTCACAGGACCGGGAGAGGAGTTTGTAAGCAGACCAAGATGCTCTTTGGTTTGTCTTTCACCCTGAAGGGAGGACCAGTTTCATTGCCGCTTTATTTTGCTTTGATCCTTTACTAACTTCACTTTTGCTCGCCCGGACACAGACCAACAGTCCTGACTCGGACTCGCCTGTCGGGAGGGCACCCGAAGGAGCCGAGGGGCAGAGGGCGGCGGGGATGCCGCGGGCGCCCACCCGCGGCACGGCCCCGCGGGGCGAGGAGCGGAGGGGCAGCCGGCACACGGGGGCGCTCGGCCCCGGCATCCCCCGGCATCCGTATCGCTAGGCATCGCCAGGCATCGCCAGGCATCGTCCCGGCCCCGGTTGCCCCGCCCGAGCCGCCACGCTTCTCTGCCACCGACGACTTCGGTCTGATTTGTAAAGAGGAGTGAAATAATGGCCTGCCTCTTGAAGACCAAAGGTGCTTTTAAAGCACCTGATAAAATTCGGCTTCTATGCTGCATAGATGCAGCTGGAACTGCCCAGACGAGCCTGACCTTCCTCCCTGCCCGTGCGCACCGAAGGGCTTCGCCGGGAAGTCAGCGCTCAGGGCTGGCACTGCGGGAAGGAGGGGATGTGCAATGAGGAAACCCGGGAGAAGGAGGGGATGCGCAATGAGGAAGTTGTACTACAACAACAAGCCCATTTTTACTGCTTTAGTGCACTCTTTTAAATGTTAATTTAATCATCGAGGTTAATAATTTGTTGGTGGCAGTGAGAACTTGAAGAGGCAACACTATAGAAGTTTTTTATTCTTTTTTTCCCCTGTTTTACCTTTGATGAAACTGCAGGTTTCTAACTGCCATGCCCTGTCACTCTCTCCTCTGGGCTGTACCACAGCCTGAGTGCTCCCCTGTGGAAGCACGGCATTGGGCTCCAGTTCATGAGGAGCAATTAGTACCCCAAAACCACCAACCTCTCACCAAAACACCAGGAAGCAGCTGGAGGTCACTGTGAATCCACAGAACAGAAACCTAACTTTCTGTTTGAGAGCTTTCTCAAACAAAGTATTGGAGCAGCCTGGGATGAAAAGAAGGAAAAGGAAAGGAAATGGAAAAGGAAGACATTAAACAAAGTGATTTCCTGCCTCTCTTGGAAGACAGTTTAAAACTGGTTCTGTGTTGTAAAGTTTAAAATTGCCCTATTTTTTGTCTCTTGTGCAGAAGCCCAAGGTCTGCCTAAGTCAGAATATGAAGTAGTCTAGGTAATCTGGGTAATCTGAGGTAGCACTGACAACTGAGAGCAAGTATTAAAAATGGTTCTTGTGCCTGCTGCCCAGTGGGGCTCAGGTGGAATATTGTAAGGCAAGGGCACCTGGGTCATTGCTGTAAAGCAACATCATCTGAGCAGACATCCTTCCAAGTGAGTATCAGTTATACCTGGGAATGGTAATAAAAGCTTTCTATGTAAACACAAACCGTTCACACACACTCGTTCCTCACTCAGCCCACAGGAGATTTTGGGAAAGACAGGAGCAACTTGTTCCTGCCACCTTTGCTTGGGTGCTCCTCAGATCCAGGCAGCAACTCAGGCTGCAAGCAAGGAGATACCTGTGCCATACCATATGCTCAGGGTAAGGTCAAGGTTCCCAAGATATTCTGGGTCTCCAGCATATGGGCAGGCTATTGTACTGTTCGTGGGATGGAGGTCTGGACAGGATCTCTGACCTGCCCTGCCAGTGGATGTGGAGAAGTTGATCACCACTGATTTAAAGTCACGTGTCAGGTGTGAAAAATATGTCATGTGCATTGGATGACACGAAAACAAAGGAAATTGGTGCAGAATCAGAGGCACTGCAGTGCTTGTTTATGCTTGAGTCATGAATCAGTGCTCAGTGTCCCTGTGTAAAAAAAAGGAAGTACACATATATGCAATAACGAGATTTTGAAACAGACATGAGTGTGGACCTAAGCAAAAAGTAAAATGAAGTAAGAAGCAGGACCTGAGAGTGTGATGTTGTTTACTTAGTCAGAGATGGCATCTCCCCCATATTGAATTTCCAAGGCAAAAATCCTGCTGCAGTCTAAGTCTGGTCAGCTGCTTGTATATGACATTCCTCTTTTCCCCCCTGTGAAACAGAAATGGAAGGACTAGTGTCACTGGATGAACTGGTTGAGAATACAGAAATTACCACCAATTTCTTAGAGTTTTTTGTGGGGTGTCTTTTTCATGAACGTGCTTTTGTGTCACCTGAAATGGAGCAAGGCGGAGGACATAATAGTCATCAAGGCATTTAAGGAATCCAGACATTTGCAGGATTTACCAGCTGCTGGGATGTCTGTTGAGGTGCCAACGTATTGCCCACGGGTACAGAAGAGGCAGGTGGGCGTGTCAATACTTTTGCAGCTCAAGGTCTTAACTTCCCAAGTAAGTAGTCCAATAATAATTCTGTCACAGAAGCAGTTTGTATCCACTTAGGACAAGTCTGTGTGCCTAGTATAACTTACTTCTTGGTATTGCCCTGGCTGTCCATTCCCTGTCAATTCACAAGCATTAGGTTTGCATCTTCTTTCTTCCCAAAGCACCCAAGCTCAACATCTGGAGCTGATGTTGCACATGCAGTGCATAACTGGCCATGGTAGGTGAAAGTCCCTCTATTCCATATGAGTGTTAGACCTTTGTGTGCATGAGATGGACAGAAAATCCAGGCAAAGAAAATTTAATAGTGTCTTGGAGAAAAAGGAATTCCCACCGCTAAAACAGACTTTTTTCACAAGGAATTCAGGGTTGCCTCTCCCAGAGATAAACACATAAACTGGGAACATTCTTTCACTTGCCTATTGCCACATCAAAGAAGCAGCAGGAATGAATTCCTAGTTTAGTTCATGTTAAATTAAAATACATTCCAGTAAGGTGTCTCTGTGTGTAGTTTTAAAGTTGCAGTAATTCCACTGTTACTACAAAGACACTTCACTCATAAATAAACAAATTCCCAGCCTTGCTCCATTGCTTTCTATGGACACAACTGCCAAGGGTTGCATTTCCATCAGAAACACTCCTTATTACACTCTGTGATTGTTTCTGAAGAAATCTATTACTTATAGGATGTTGATCTTAGAAGGATTCTTTGCATTTTCTGGTAAACATAGCACATCATTCTTGTATGATCCTGCAATTAATGCTTGTAAATTGTTTGGGAGACAAACCAAGCTATCATTTTTAGGTGTTGTCACAATAACAATCTGTCATGTCAAAACACCATCAATTCCTCATCATGTACAAAGGGAAACTATGGAATTAATGTTAACACTGTTTGCTGAGCAGACCACCATCTTGATAGTTCATGAAGGGATGCTTTAAAGAAGCCTTTTAACATTGGCTTTTACAACATGGGATATGCCAGGAGGATTTACATTAGGGCTGAAGAAGCAGAGGGATCAGTTGTCCTCAGTGCCATATCTAGAATACGACAGCAGGCTGCATTGGTTAGTCTGGAAGCCATATATTTATTCAGGTTATAAAGGTTTAGTGAGGTCAGGAGCAGTCACCATTACTCATAGTGGAGGGAAGAAATGGGATGCTGAAGGGCCAGAAGTAAGTAGCAAAGAGATGTTGACTACTGCTTATGGGTTTTCTGTGTGTTAAGTCTACCATACACAGAGATGGATGGGCAGGCAGGGAAGTGAGGAGAAGCAGGACTCACTTCATACTGGTAGGTTCAGCTGAGACTCAAGCACTCAGCACATCCAGACTTAACGATGACTCTGAAGTTGACCTTATGATGCTGGCCTAGTCTGAGGTACTCAGGATCTGGTACTACTTCAGGGAAAACCATCAGAAGTAGCATTACCACTTATTCAAAATAGGTGTTCCTCTGTAATGGTACTTACCTCATGCATTTGTTATGTAGATGTTCCTTGTCTCAGAGTTCTCCTGCTTGTCTAAGTAGGCTCTTTCAGTCTTTCCTCAGATGAAGAGTACTCTATTCACTGATTGCCCTCCTTGCCTTTCTTGACCTTCCTTACTTTCAGTTCATCTTTCTGGGCTAGGAGAGGCAAAATGCATAGAAGGACTTTTTACTGAATTCCTACAAATGACTTGTTCAATAACAGGTGAAGGTTAATTTCAGTTAATACTTTATGATCTTGACCGTGAAATATGTCCCCAGTTGCAATTTAGAGGGGCAGTTATGTTTTCGCATCTCCACCACAATCTCAAAGCACTATCATCCTGGAAAACCTACCATCTTTGTCACTAAAACAGTCCTTTAGATGCAGCATTTGAAAGGCACTTACACACACTTAGGGGAAAATCATCAGTTCTGTTAGACATCTGGTGCTAAAGATGTAGAAGTCCTGTTTCCCTCTCTGTCCTCCTGGAGGAGGGGAGAAGGAACACGAGAGCATTGGATTAAGAAAGAGAGGTGAGCAGAAGGCCAGGGAAGCTTCAGTAACCTTCTGAAACTCCTGTAGGAAGCTCCCTGCCTATGGTCAGAATGAAAATATCAGAAGTGTTGGTGTCTCACCTGTCTGCTTTGTTCTCCATGTTGTGGAATTATATATGAAACTGCAGCCATGGGTCCAGAAAACCAGTGTATGGCAAGAGAGAAATGTGGTGAGTACTTCTGGGTACTGTCCCCTGCAGCAAGCAAATCCTTTCAGGTGTTAACTCTATATTGAATGGAGGACTGACCTGTATTTGTCCCACAGTCACTTTCTAAATATACAGTGCTGACAAGATTTTATTTTCAGTGTCTTATCTATGAGTAATTCATTTTCTGTGTCTTGGAAAAAGCATATTATTAATAGGCAACAATAGTGAGGGAGTGAATCATAGGGCACCAGACTAGGGCCAAGTTTGGACTATCAGCAGTCTAGTTTCTGCTCTTAGTTTCTACTCTACCCCAACATAGTCATGTAGGCAGTCGGGGTATCACCAAAAGAGTGATGCTGACAGCTAGCTAAGGCATACTGAAAAGTGTCAGCTGTAGAAGTGGTGAGGGTGGGCTTCAGCAGGAGCCAGAGCTTGTCATACCCACTTGCTTTTCATTCTTGTTGCTGTCTGTAGCCTGCGTCCACTCCATGTCACAGCATTTTTGCTGGGCTTAGCAGCAGCTGAGGACAAGGCTGTAAAGCCTGGTGCAGCTAAGCCGTTTGAGAAAGGGTCACTCCATCCCTTATACATCAAGCAGACCTGGGCTTTTTCATTTGCAGACTTCAAAAGTTGGTGGTTTCTTAGCATAACCTTGAAGACTCACAATGCTAGGGGTTGTTGAATCTGATGTTGAGAATGAGTTTAGAAACACAGCAAGCTAAAAAGATAGATGCATTCTGGCAGTTTATTTTGCTGGGGACCAAAATTATAACTGATGTGGACCCATAAAATTCTGTATCCTTCAGATGGGGAAGGGTTTCAAAATTATACAAGGATATATAGTTCTCCTAATGTGTTTTTAATCATCCAACTTTAAAGTCTTGGCAAATGGAAGACTGTTTGCCTGACAAACTATCAGATCTGTGACATCAGTAGGACTGAAGATATTCAATGAACTGGTCTATCAAACACATTTATAGAGTTACGAATAACATGCTATATATTACTTGGCAGGTTGAGAAGCAGAGTATAAAACCATGGGGGAGTGTCAGCTCTTGAGGAAAAGCAACCAATGAGCAGGAGCCAGCAGAGACCTCCATATGTGAGATAAGATAAACTTAGTCTCGGGAGCAAGAAGCGGAGCCAATTGAGAACCCAAGCAAGAGCTTAGGAAAGAAAGGAATTGCTCCATTAGGAGCTGTGCATACAAACTTTTAGATCCAGAAAGCTTTGAAAGGTCCCCAGGAACACAGGGTGAAGCCATGGAATTTTGATGTAGTTTTAAGCTTGAAGAAGGGTCAGCTGAACCAAGGAAGAATTTCAAATTTCCTGTTAACTGAATGGTTAACCAGATGCTAAGATCCAGAAATGCTGAGAATTTTTCAGAATCTCTGCTTTCTTTGCTTTGGGATTTCTTTGTGTTTTGGTGTGGGTTTTTTTGTTTGTTTGGGTTTTTTTTGTTTGTTTGTTTTTTTGTTTGTTTTTAAGGTCCTGGAAGTGTAGCTTTGGTTCATTTTAAGGCTCCAAAACACTAAATTAAAAGCTCATTATATTCCTCAAGTAAGCATCATGACTACGGAGTGAAACGGAGCTGGAAGCATGTGCCTCATGATACTTTTTTTTGTCATTTAGAGCTGACAGTCCTGACATTGAGACAGGCACTGCAGGTAATTGAAAATTATCAAAGCTTTTCAAATGCATGTTAAAAAAAGACTGGGTGCATTTGAGTCATCAGGGAGCTAAACTTTCAGGTCAGAAAAAAAAGAAGAGCTTAAGCCATCTGGGAATTTCAGATTCGGGGTCAGAACTGCATGAACCGTGGTGTGTTGTTGGGAATTTCTAGCTCAGCAAACTGTCTGGAGCCTGGAGGGAGTATCGGGGCCCGGCAGCAGAGAGGGCGTGAGGAGAGTGTGAGTCATCTGGGACTGCAGACAGGAGAGGGCAGCTGCCAAGTGAGTGGGTGCCCCTGGGGAGGTTTGCATTTTGCAGGTCTCCCACAGCTGAACTCAGCGGTGCTTGGTACAAGCAAGAGCACTTTCCTCTGCCTGAATGTTAATATTTCCCAGACACACAATGGGAACTGCACAGAAAAGTCCCCCACCTTGCCAGTTCTTAGGGCTTCATCCTGCAAACATTTATGTCAAAGTCACTGTTTATTGAGGTTGCTGGGTTTAACAAAGCTACTCCCTTGTCCATAGGAGGTGAGTTCTCCCAGCAAACCATATTCATTCCTGGTGGACTGACCTGGCTTCATGGCTGTTTAAATCAGAGATAAATGTTCCCTCTCCCTTCTGTGCTAAAAGATGTTTGTGATCATCTGGAACAACTGCATCCATTAAAGACAGCATAAGCCTCAGCTTTGAATATTTTCACCTTGTTTTCTATTATAACAATTTATCATCTTTGCCTGACTGTCACCACAATAACAGTATACCAGTTTATTCAATAAATATCTTCTCATTTTCCCGATGAGCACTCATTATTTAAGACTAGCAAGAAAACCTTTGCCTCCAATGACCGAAGGAGAATGTCTCCTTGTTTAATTACCATGTATAGTTAGCTGCATGGTGATTGGGATAAAATAATTCACTTTCTATTCCCAAAAGAGTTTTCCTAAGTGCCTTGACAGGCGAGGGGGAGGATGGCAGATGAGTGCAATCTCAAGAAGCACACTGTAGTGGAATCCAGCACTAGGAGCCAGATGGCAAGTTTGCACTGAATAGCACATTTTTTTTTAATAGCTGTGAAAGTTCTCTGTCTGCACGTGGCTTTGCTGAATGACAGCCGAGAGCACTTCTAATTTATCTGGTGTTACACTTAGGTTATTCCTTTAGAAGGTTTCCCTTCTTTTTCCCATAAGATCTGGGCCCAGTGTCAGTACCAAAGCTAATGTTTAAGTATCTGTGAGAGTTCAGAAAGCAAACAGGGCAAAGCTGTGGGAAGAGAAATGCTAAAAAAAATGAGAAGAGGAAAAATTAATTTAGGAGAGTGCTAACAGCAAGCAGCACCCCAGTCTTGCTCTGTACAACCCTCTGCAACATGGTTCTCTTGTGCGTGTCTCTTGCAACATCTGTTGTGTCTGTTGGGATTTGCATACACATTTCAAAGGATGGGAATGAGAACCTGAGATAGTCAATGATTTCTCACTATGCTTTAAAATTCAGTTCCACTAATAAACGCTGTGTAAAGAATGTTACCCTAGCAGTATACATAAGAATTTTATGTTAGCATGGTTCTCAGAGTTTCACTGTAGTATTAGAGTCCACTTGGAATCTAATGATTTCCATCCATAAAATGATGATTGCACCCCAGATTTTTAGTTTTCTGACTCCATTAAGACATAAAAACTCTCAAAACCCCTGTGAATTAACACGATCTGTACAAGTACAGTACGTTTGCAAATGCCCCTTTGAGTATGTAGAATCAAGTGTGGTGACAAATGGAAGACAACACAAACCTTGCTGCTGTCTTCAGGCAATCATCTGACTGGTAATGCTCTTCTGGGCAGGGGTGATGGCAGCATTTGTAAAGACTATGAAGAAAACACACAATTTAAGAAGCATGGGCTTATGCACTGTTCTATAAAGCAGTGAAGAAGGACTAGACTGAGACTTTCTTAGAACCAACAGATGCACTAAATCTCCCCTGGAGTGGGCATACATGTCACACATCCCTGGAAACTTGGCCTGTTGTGATAGTTGTGTATTGCTCTGAATGCTTCTGGTACATTCGTGGAGTTCCTCTGCCTGAAGTCAGACTTCCCATGCAGCTCCTGTGTCTTTGACCACAGAAGTCTGTGACACTTCTTTCAGTGGAGCAGAACCATGTGTTCCATCTTGCTCATGTAACCTGTCTGCACCTGGGAAATGAAGGCATGAATCCATCTTTGATAGCTGTTGTGCTTGGAGACCTGGTAACAGAGGTGTGACTCTAAATCACATCTCTTACCATGTGCCAAGCACATTTGTCAGCATGAACTACTAAGACTGGGAGAATTCAGAAACTTCTGGAATACAGTTTTGGAGTTACACCAACCAAAACAAAGTCCATGTGTCTCCTATTGTCTATCTCTGCAGCTTTGTATTCTCTCATTGAATACTGACTGCCCTGTTGTTACAGAAATTGGCACTAAAAGCAGATGGCATTCTTCTAAGCTGCCTACATATTTAAAACTTTATAAATGTAAAGGCCACTAAAAACCTGCAAGCAAAGCTTTGTCTTGTTGGTATAGTTGACACTGTACCTAGCCCAGCGGACCCCAAATCAAACCCGTGACATGCATCCAAAAATAGGAAAGAGCATCTTCAGACATAGCACTTCTGCTAAGATGTCTGTCTCATCTTAGATAGGGATACCTGCATCTATTTAAACAGTAGAATTCATCTTTTGCAAAAGGCTACCTTCAAAACAGGACTGCTAGTGTCATATCTGAGCCTCAGACATTGCTTTGGATTTCTGGGGGTCATCAATTCTACAAAGTCATCGCTATAACAGGCTGAAATAATTTTGCATTGCTTTTGCAGAATAATGCCTGTGGATAATGGGAGGTAAAAGATCTGTTTCTTCCAACATTTCAGGGTATATTTCAATGACACAAATCACTTCTGTTTCTCTTTTCACTTTTTTTTCAAGTTCTGTGTATTGTTCAAATTTTTGCTTCTCATCTTTACACATTTCCCATGGCAATGTGGATGAAAGAATTAAATAACAGGAATAATTTACTTTCTGTGCCCTTTCCAGCAGTCCTTTTCCTTATCTGTATCAACATTTTATTTTCCAGAATGATATTTAATTCTTCTAAGATGGGATTAGTTTTTCTTAAAAATAAAACAACTTTAACAACAACAGAAGAGATAATTGGATCAGCTCAGTGCAGATACACATGGTGATAGCCAGACTGATGATGACTTAAAATCATCTTTTTACTCTTCTTTTTGAAGACTGCATTTTTAAACTATTCTTCATTGACAATCAATAAATGATTTTCAGGTTGCTTGTCAAACATTCCCAATACAGATGTAGAAACAATCCCAAGCTGAGCCCAATAATTTTTCATGTCTGACACAAAACTTTCCTGAAGGATGTCCAGCCTTGATCTGGTGACATCAAACTTTGGAGTACTCACCATTTCCCAGAGTAAAGCATTCCCAGTGACTACTCACCCATGCTCTTGATAATTTGTTTCACTAACTCCAGATGATTTTAAAGCACTTTTTTTTTCTGATTTCCCAGATCAGCACAAAACCAATAGCCCAGCTCTTTCTGAGGCCTGACTTGATTCTCCTCTTGCACGTCTGAAATTTTGCATTTGAGACATAATTTATCATTTATAAATTGTCAGCTTCTTAACTAGTTGATTACACCTACAGCTCAGGTCTAACTACTTCTATTCTTGTTCAGGGGCACAAAAAAACCGCATCAAGATAAGTACCTTTGGAAATGTTTAAATGATCCTAATGTGTACGGCCAGAACTGCTCCACTTGCAGACAGAGATAATCTAGCTGTCATGGACTAATGAACTGTAACCTGGAATTCTGGTTGATCCTGTCACCCTTGGCCAAAATAGTCCAAGGAGGGACGTGACGCATGTTGAAATCTTGTTTTGAGAACTGGACATTCGGATATCTTCCAGGACTGCTCTCAAGGTTGTGTTGTACTCACAGTAGAATTGTTTGGAAGAATTTAGAAAAACTTAATGATGGAGGACTATTGCCTGGACTCTGATGTGAAAAAAACCCCACAACCTGTCCTAACTGCAGAGGCATTTCATACCCTTTGCAAAGAATCCCCTTGTGCCTGGGCTTCACTTGCTACAGCGTGAGATACCCTGTGGTTTACAGCTTACAGCCCTTCTACAGGATTACTTTTTTGCGTAAAATTAAGTATATACTTTTGCTTCATTTCCTTTTTCTGTTGTCTGTGTAACTGAATGTGGCAGGTTTTAGTGTTTGTTTGCCTGAAACTGTTTTTTAAAGAAGTGTTTTCTATTTATTTTAGTATTTCTTCCCCCAGGAAACAGTATTTGGAACCATCTGGCAAATAATATTTTAACAAGCATTAAGTTGCCGTCATTAAGACCACAGAGAGAAGCTGATGGAGGAGGGAAAAAAAGTGGCTGCAATGTGCCATCCTCTAATGCCATTTGTAACAACATGTATCCTGTCCTCGCTGAAAGGGTAATTCTCATGCTTCTCCACATGAAAACACAGGGAACGATGAGTTCAAATCAAACAAACTGTCATTGAATCACTGTAAGCCACTTAAAATTAGTGAAAACCGAGTTTAAGTCTAAATTCCCACCTGTTTGTTCTGGCACATCGCACAGAGAAGCGGCAGTGTGCCGTGCTTTTATCAGACCTCACTTTTTGCCAGCTTGCCTTACATGGAAGGTTGTCTGCAGCTGAAAAAACCATGCTGTGAAGCTGAGACAGGAGCTCTCAGTTTGGTAGGAAATGGCCCAAGAGTCAGCTCTAGGGCAATTTTGCTGCTTCCCGTGGCTGTAGGTACCTTCTGCTGCACAGACTACCTGTCATGTCAGGGAAGTTCACTAGCAGGAGACATCACCTCGGAGTACAGCTGATATGATATTTCCTTGCTTTCCACGAAGGAACGAAAATGTTTTAGCCAGTTAAAATGTTAAAACCAGCTTTAGACGTGAACAAAATTTTACAGGGAAAAATCAATGAGCTTGGGAGAAGAAGGATGCCATGCTCCGTGTGCTGGCATCTGTGGCCAACAGCCCAGATAACAACTTGGACAGAAATCTGGGTAGGAGCAGTTTCAGTGAGTAACTTACCATTTCTGGCAGGCCAGCTAAATCAAAAGTCACACCTCTTCAAGTAGGATTGTCGTTCAGAGAGATTGGAGCAACCCCGCGTTTAGCGCTGCCTGGGGCTGTTGTGGACATGCCAATCACTGCACACAGAGAGTATCAGCCAGCAGCTGTTTTTCTAGGTGCTTGAGAGCTGCCTGCCCTGAAAAGTACCAATTATCACCATTTAATGGGGCAATCTGGGGTGTCTAAAAAATACTGCACCAGTGATTAGGTCCTGCCAGACATTTCAAAGTAAAGACCCAGACCAGGGCACAAACGACTCACTTCAGACAATGCTGTCAGCAATCCCAAGTAACGATTGCCCTGACAAATGTTGCCAATGACAATAAAAGCAACCCGTTTGCCACCTCCAAAGTGCACAGGAGTTTTGTCGCCACCAACAATGGTACAACCGCTTTATGTTTCCATTCCGAGCCTAATGACACTGACAGCAGAGTAAAGAGTGATTAGGGTTAAGACAAAGTGTAAATGGTACAAAGAGAATTTTATTTAGCAATTTCACCAAAGCAATTAATTCATCAATTCATCAAAAAGTCAAGCTGAAGTTAATGCCTGAGCGTGCTTCTCAGCATCTTTTGGAAGTGGGAGTAAGTAAGCACGTCTATCTTTGAGGAAAACACTCCCATTTGTGGGATATGATCTCTGCAGAGAGCTCCCGAGCATGGAGTATGTGGCTGTCATTTCAAGGGATCTTTGTGCAACTGAGAGCTTCTCCACTTTCCAGCTGAGCACTCAGACTGGCTGTGCATCTGCAGGATGAAACACGGAGAAAATCTCTCACCCAGATCTGCAAAGGTGCCAGTACGCACTGGTATTGTGGATGCTGTTTTCTCCTACTTACAGCAGAACATACTTTATCTCAGCTACTGCTCTGAGATGTTGGTAGGCAGACGTGGAAAAGCGCAGTTTTTCTCTCCCTGTCTTTTGTGGGTTTTACCTTACAAAAGAGATGTGCCACACCGTATTTCTAAGGTTTGATTTTGATATGTGCTCAGTAAACACAGCGCAGTGATGTCATTTCAGCAACATAGAAGGCCATTATCACCCGTGCCGATTGCATATGATGACGTTATACATTACATAGCCTATCAGTGTCTTGCTGTGTGGTTTCTTCTGTCCTTAAATTCTATACACAGTTTGAATTGCATTCTCCCCTTCCCTGTTAGGAAGGAAATGCTCTAGGAGTCTTCAAAGCAAACATTTCCTAACCACTTCTGGCTGCCCTTCAGCAGCCGTTGAGTCAGGCCTTCAGTCCTTGAGCATCCGTACCTCACGTGGCACTTACAGGTCTGTGATTCTGCCACAGAGCTGCTCAAGGGGTGCTGCCCTGGGCTGTCTGCCAGCTCCACAGCCACAGGATACACAGTGCTGGGGATTCCAGCCTAGAGATACCCCCACCTCTGGATGCCAGGCAGTGCAGATGCAAAGGGACACAAAGGCTTATGCATCCTCAGGGAGCATGATTTTAGAACATCCAGGGCTGCAGAAAAGGCAGAGTTTTCTGTCTGTAAATTAATGCTCCCAGTGACCTTGCTATGCCAAGCAAGCTGTTAAACAGTGCATGATTTCACTTTCTGGTCTAAAGCACACATGCTGGTAGAACTGAGGCTGCATGTGGGCAGATCCCACTTGAATCAACACAAAGGAAGAAGAGGGAGGTGGGATCGCAGTGTAGGCATGGCTGGCAACGATGGGGATGCTCAGCAGTTCATCCTAAAGCTTAGTGAAACCATTGGATTGTTTACGTGGTAAAACTTTTTTTTTTGTTGGGTTACTGTGAAACACTCCCAACAATGTGAATAGCAGTTCCAAGCCAATAGTTATATTGAATAGCTTCGTGCCAGGGGAAAAAACAACGCGAAACTAAACAGTTTATACAGTTGTAATCAGGAAACGTTAAAATAAAATGGACACACAACAAACCTCAAGTTAGCTAGTGATTTTGCAATTGCCAAAGAATAAATTCAAACAATATAAAGGGGAAACGGTACGACAGCCCCTCTGCATCTGGCATTGATGTAAAGGAATGTGTTACTGGAAGGCAACTCTCTAAATGAGAGTTCGTACTTTTTCACTTATGCATTGAAAAGTTTATCATATTTCATATTTGACATATATTCACCTAATTTCAAAAAAAAATCACATCTAAAATGCTCCATTTTAATTTTTGATTGTCCTGTAATTTTTGTGTTCCATAAGCTATGTGCTGGTAGCTAGCCTTGGGAAAAGCCTTCTTAGTTCTTTACAATTTGCTTTGTGGCCAGCACAATAAGTCTGCCCACAAGACTTTCCACTGCCTGAAGAGTTCACACTAGTGACCCTTTCAGGAGAAACAGCCAGTAATTCCTAATCTAAGGACAGAAGTGATAGATGATCTGCTTGATGAGCCCAGTTCAATCACAATTTATTATATTGGAATTCACAATAACATACAAAATTAGGAGGAGGAAAAATGCACTCATTTATGTGAACTCTTCTTCCAAAACTCTAGAGATTAAAAACCAACAAATCTGTGGTTGTTCACTTTAAAAATACTGCTTGAGGAGGAGGAGGAAGATGAGTATTAGATCCAAGCAAAGAATTCATTGCAAATAATTTTTCCAGAAGGTCTGGCTAATTCTCTTTGCCAGTTTTGAGATTTTTAAGAACCTTTTTTCAAAATTATTTTCTTAAGAAACTTTGGTCTCTACAAATATTAGCAAACAGATAGTTATATGTGATTCCACTGCAGATCTGCCACTAGATTTTATTAGTTCTGGCTAGAGATTTGCTGCTGATTTCTCTGAGCCCAGGTTAGGAAAAAACTAAATATAGTCTTATTTTCATGTGATGGTCAGCCTAAGTAAATTAAAAATTGTCTTTCCATCAATAGCATCTTAAAAAATTTACTGTTTCAGACTTCTACTAATTAACTATTTGTTAAGCTATTAACATTGAATAAATACAAAAGCCACAAAAAAAGGTGAACACTTCTTATTTACCCAAGATAATTTTTAGGTATTCAGGCATCTCTGGTGATAAAAAAGAGGGCACATTGTTTCTGCACGATGTCATTCATGGATGCCCGGCATTGAAAAACTGACACCTTATCACTGCTGCAAAGGTATTTCGACTGTGGGATCACTCAGTGGGCTGAACAGTCTGACACCAAGAGTGGGATGTGCAGTAGCCAGGTTAGTAAAGTCACTCTCCATGCCCTGGAAGGGAAGGAAACCGTCTGGTCTTATAAAACAGATGTTTTAAAATCATACAATCTAGAAATTTCAGTATTAACAATTAATGTATTAGGGATGCTGGAATGACTGTTTATCCTTTAGGAAATCCTTCCATCAAAGGAATCACAAGTTTGGCCAGATGAGAACAGATCCTCCAAACTTGGAAATGGGCATTTCCTCCTGCACAGTTAGAGGACTACATTTTGAGATCTCCATTTATACTTATTTGGATAAAGGGAATAACATGAATTCAATAAAGACTTTTGGATTCCTGACTTTGTTCTGCCTAATTGATGAATTTTTTTCATAATTTATTTTTCTACGCAGATTGAAAGAATCCAGCTTTTCATCTATGGCTGAGAAATGTGGATTCCTAACTCCCTCACTACTTGATCATGATTTGGGCTCCAGGCCTGTTGGTCCCACGACTGCCATCACATTGCATACAAATGTATCTGAAGAATGAGGGCTAGATTCTCAGACACTGGAAAAATGATAACTTCATTTGACCTCTGACTTTTGACACCTACCAAGCAAAATTCTCTCTTTAGTTAAACAGCTGACTCCCTAAAATGGAGGCCTTGAAGACTATGAAATAACTCCAGATACACAGGTAGAACTGAAAGCAAAACTCCTTTGCAGTAGTAGCCTGCTATCTCACAGCCATGGATTTTCCACTTCTCACAACTGCATTATGTATGGAGACCAGTTAGAAACCTCTCAAGATTTGCTCTTGATACAAATTACTTCAGTTTGTCTGGGAAAAGACAGCATTCGAGATGAATAAAGCTCCCTGATTGAGCTCTCAGTGATTAATCACTGCAAGAGTGTGTGGGAGGAAGGAGCTGAATACTCTGACACAACCCTACCCAGCTACTGAGACGAACCGGGGGAACTGGAAAGAAAACAAGGGAACAAGGGGGTTTCTGCCCAAACTCTCATCCTGGAGATTTACGGAGAGGAGGTTTGAGGTATGAAAATGCCGAAGGACAAATAGGAAAGATTAGCCAACGCAATCTGGCTAATGTGTTTGCACTGTGGCACATGCCGTGTGTGCTCTTGGAAGGAGATCAGTTTTGCGGAGGGGAAGAGGCTGATGTTTGGTGTTTGCCAGCTTTGTATTAGCATATGAGCCAGCACCACTCAGCCCAGCAGCCTGACAGCAGGGCTGCTTGTCCCCACAGGTGGGAAAAAAGGAGTCCAGACCAGCGTCCATACACTTGGCCTCTGGGAATGGCCTTGATTACACCGACTGTGGCTGTTCCAGTGGCTTGGTGCACAGGAACCACTAGGAAGAGACAAAAGTAAACATTACCAAAGGCAAATAGAATAAGCCTGGGAGGCCTAAGATTTGGGTGGATGTCTGGAACAAAACAGCCTTTGGGACGTGGGATGTAGCAAAATTGGCTGAAGTCTCACCACAAAGGTTTGCGAGAACTCCCACTGCTGTATGGAGATTGCTGCCTTCTCCTGGTGAGCTGGGCAAAGCACAGCTGGAGAAACTAGCCCAGCAAAGCTGAGAGTCTTGTTCTGAAAGGCCTGGCTCTCTCAAACTCCTGTGCCCTTAACATTATCCATTTTCATATTTTGTATAAAAAAAGGATGACCTGCAAACCCACAGTGCTAAAATCAGTTGCAAGGACCTCACTGATTCTATTATTGCTACACAGAGAATATCCCATGAAGCTTCCTCCTCCCCCCTGCAAAAAATGACTAAGGAGAGGGAAACAACTAATACCTTCCAAGGCATCAAGGCAAGCAAAATGAAGAGGACTTTGGAAGAAGAAGGGTGTGGACATCTCTTGGTTACTAAAGTGCTGTTTTTCTGCCAGGGCAAACAGACAGAAGGGGGAAGTGGACGAGGGAAGTTTCTCTGCTGGAGCTCCCTGCTTGCTACAACTGCTCCCGGAGATAAGACGTGGATCAAGGGAGATAGCAGGCTTGGCTTGCCTCTGCTGGGCTCTGCGGGGCTCTGCTCTGCTGTACGGAGCCTGGCCAAGCTGAGCGCGTGCACAGCTCCTTGCGAGGAGTAACCCCACTGGCAGATGGACACCCTAGAGGATTTAAGAAAAAAAGTTGTAGCCATCTTTCCCAGATGTATTCTGGAGACGAGTGTTTTCCACAAACAGCCTTGCCTCACTCGGACTATCTGGGCTCCTCTGGAGAGCCCTGTTGAAGGCCAGGGCCTATCAGCTGTCCTGGCAGGAGTTTGGAATTGTGCTCCCAGGCAGTGCCGAGCCCCACACCTCTGGCTCATCATACTGTGCCCCTGGCGAGTCCGCCGGACCTGCCCTCACAACACAGCCCTCAGGCTGCCCAGTGCCCTCTGGGAGACTCTCACCCTCTCCCGTCTCCAGTGGTATTCTTCTACTGAGACTGTTTTTTGCTTTGTGAGAGATCAAAGGAGAATAAACATCTCCATCTTCCCTCCGAATATATCCAGCCTAATATGCATGGTATTTTTATTGTGGAAGGGAGCGATTTGTAAGAAGAAATGAAAATCTCCAGCGTGTCAGCTCATAGGAGCTAATGATGTTTACACAGACATACCACACTGATGGAATAGTCCCAACATCCCCTTCTCTGGGAGGGGGGAGGGGAGGAAAAAAAAAGGGGGGGGCGAGGGGAAAAAAAAAGGGGGGGGGCCAAAAAAAAAAGGAAAAAGAGAAAGGGAGAGACAGCGGAGAGAGGAGTGACCCACACTCCCCTCCCCCGGCTCTTTCCTGCGCAGCAACCTGTACTTGACCCTCCCGAGCCTGGCTCTGCTCAGCCTCCATCCCGCCCCGCCGGAGCCGCAGCGCTGATACCAGGCAGCTGATGCGCCGCCTCATCCAAAACACACACTTGGGGGAGGCGCACGCCCACGCCAAGCTTCGGGGGGGCTTGGGGGCCGGGGAGGGACGGCACCCACCTTCCCCAGTCCCGCCTGGCCGGGCCGGGGTGTGCTGGGCCGCCGCCGCTGTTTGCCAAGCACTACAAGTGGCGCGAGAAACGGGTCCACTTCAGGGTGGAAATATTTCAAATGCTTCGTGGGATGGAGTTGGGGGAGAGCCTGCCGGGCCAAAATTTGTGGGAGGAGGGACCGCCTGCCCCCGCGCCCTGCTCCCTCAGCCCCTCCCGGCCTGTCACCCCCGCTCCCTTCTGAAGTCCAAATTGACGCGCATTTGGGTGGGCTGGCTGGCGCACCTCGGGGACCGGGAGCTCTGGGCTCCACCGGTCCCTTTGCTTTCTCATCCCTTCGGCCCTCCATGCACCCATGGGTGCGTTAGATTATCTCTGTGAGGGCACATCCCAGTGGCTGTCAGCTTTCTTGGGCAAGGAGCATGGAAAGGGGTCCCTAAAAAACCGTACGTGCTTATAAAAGGCAAAGGAAACAGAAGGTGAAAGGTCTCAGAGTTTAAAAAAAAGTCCTCTATGAGTCAAATTTTCACATTCAGTCTTTCAGCCTTGCTAGTTCCAAGTTGTTGCTGTGTTGTCTAATCCCCGACATCCATATTTCTGCTGCTGCTCAAGGGTGAAGCAGAGAGCAGCTGATTAGCCTCTCTCTACCTGCCCTGTGTGTTTCCCTCTGTTTTTGTGTCGGGGAAGAACTATTACAATACATTTCTGTAAATCAAAAATTCTACTGTTAAATATATTTCTTTTATAATGCCTGTAATGTACACAGTTTCCTTGAGTTTTGCCACAGATTTTATAGAAAATCTTAATAGCAAAGCCTTTTTTTTCTCCTTATTTCTTGCTTTCTAGTTTGTGATTATTTTTTTTTCCCCAGTGCCTTTGTTTCCTGAAGTACAGGCTTGCTTCTAGGAACAGACCAGGTTGCTCTGGACTGACCTATTTCCCTCGGAGCTGATATGAAGACCCTGGCTGGGTCAGGGCACCAATGGAAATTTCAGGCTGTGCACAAAACAGCGAGGCTGCAGGAAAGCCAAAGTGACGATTTATTTTAAAAAAACACTATGGATAAAAGTGTGTGGAATAGCTCCTCAGCTGTGGAACTGCCAAACACTTACACAACTAAGGTAGCACTGATCAGTTTGTAAACCCCTGTCCCTGTTCACACGGTCACTTTTTGAATGGTGCTGCTGGTAGAGAAACTGATCCCAGAGCAGCTGGGGACTGGAGGGGATGTGTTTATACCCAAAGCCATGATGATTTTGTCTAGAAAGCACCTTTTATCTGAGCCTGCTCACAGTATGCATCGCAGTGTGGTTGTGAGATTAGCTGCTTTTCCACACTGAGAGCTGAGAAGGTTGCCAGTCTCCTAAGCTTTGGAGCTAGGTGTTAGTTATTTTTTTTTCTCTCTGGCAGCTTCTATAGAAAACACAGGTTTTAAACCCAGTCTCTGTCTTGAGTTTACTATTGTCTTAGTGCATCTCTAAAGATAGGACAAGTGAAATATGATGGAACAAATGGCCACAGAGGATCTTGCCGTGGTGTACCCAGTCGGTCCCCTCATATGGCCGAGTGCAAGCAGCTGTGAAAATAGATATTGAGGGAAACAAGTATTACCCAATTCACCTTATTTTCAGGATAAGGCTGAATGATTTTCTCTGAAATCAAGAAACTGTTCTCAGCATTCTGTGCTATATTTTTAAAACAGTGTTGCTGAAGGCTGGAAACCACATATCGTCATTTAATTCTGAAACATCACAGAATCACGGGGTGCTGAGTTTCAGCTGTGTGGGGGATGCAGCTGTGGCACCTTTAGTAGGCTGTCCAGTACTTTCTCTAATTTACCTGAACCAGTGCCTCTGCACGTATTTGCTGAGGAAAAGCTCCAGTCCCTGTCTCGGGACAAAAGACCAAACTCATCTGGTACTGCAAAAGAATGGAACTATTATTTTTCTGCTTGGGAAATATAAGCAAATGTGTGCCAAATACCCAGTTCTGTGATTCTAAGCATTATACTCATGAATGCCCTTACAGAAATAATGTGGTTACTGGTGTCCAGACCTCTGTCTGTGATTTAGTGTCCTGTAGCTGGGCTTTGCACTTCTCTACAGTTCCCCTTATCCATAAGCCTTCCAGTTTTTCAGATTTCTAAGCAAATACACTCCAGAGTGAAAAAATGTCGAGTAGTCCTATTTTGAAGGCAGCCCATCAGTAAAACCCACTCAACGTCAGATAATTTGAAGTGTGTTGATTTAAATCAGCTTCCAAGGCTCCTCATTCTCCCATCCTTAGATACACCACAGGGCATCTGTTTGTGTGCAGTGTCCCAGTGTTGTTCACCTCAACAGTGAATAGCCTTGATTTTGTGCTCCACTTTGAAGCTGGTAAAATCACTTACCTTTTCTCGTGTAAGACGACATCATCCTGAACAAGGTATAAGGAAACAAACAGACAGAAAGCTCCTTATTAGAGAAAAATGCTCATGCATCAAGTTTCTCTCCCATTTAAGACCTTATTTTCAGCGTGTAACCTGATGCTGGATGCTGCTTGGATTATTGTAATGGTTGCATACAAGATTGAGGAGTACTTTGTTTCTGCCCTCCCTCTTCCTAATTTTTCCCCATTTTTACCTCTCTCTTCTTTTTCTTTCAATGCAAGTTCAGAAGCTCAGTTGTAACTTATGTTGTTGACATTACATGTTTGCCAAGTTTGGGTATTACAGCACTCATGCAGCTCCAGTTTCATTCAGTTTTCCCTCTGTGCTTTATCCCTTTTATCTTTGGCCCTATTAATGTGATTGCCCTATGACAACAGTTGCTGGAAGACGTACAGGAGGGCTGGATCAACCCGTGTTTCCCGGTAGCTGCTGAATGAATGCTGCCTTCACATTGGTGCTGTATCCCTGCAGGAGAGAGCAGGGGAGCCTGTGCAGCTCTGCTCCTGGCAGGGAGATGTGTGTCTTCCTCAGGGAACTCAGCTGGTCTTGCTAAGGATACCCCAAAGCAGCCCGGCAAAGCAGACTTTTGCAGTTCATTGAATAGCAAATGGGCAGGTTTGTCTTCTATTTATTTCTCCTTTTATCCTGCTAGTGAGGGATCATCAACATGCAGACAGTATCTAACACTCCCAGATAAACTGCATCTGTACAGACTCATTCAGACACAGGCTATAAATACTCGCCGCCTGTGCACAGACTGCCGCCACGCTCCCTGGGTGCCTCTTCCAGGGCAGGCTTTCCAAAAGGTTTTTGGAAAGATCCTTCTGCAGTGCCCAGACCATGCTGCGATGAGACCTGAGAGCTGTGATTAGCAGCATGTGAATGCTGCTATGGCAGAGGCACCAACCACTTACCTTCTCCATTTTATACCTATATGGTGTCAGTGCTGTGATTTAAATAGGTTCCCTGTCAACTGGGACATAAATTACAGCCAGCACTCTGGCGCAGGACTCTGGGAGCCATTCAGGGCATTTCCCTTTCCAGAGATTTGTTTCCTCCAGAGCAACTCACTAAAGTAATGCCTTCCTCCTTCCCACTGCCCTCAACTTCATGTTAAAGACACTGTTAACCTGGTGCTGCCCTTCTCTTAACCCTGACATAGAAAAACGGAGCAGGATGCTAAGGAAGAGTTAAATAATTAATTCAGAGGTATCTAATTTTCCAAATCTTGCCTAATCCGGCTTTCCAGTTTAGCATTCATTTTCCCCACCCTTTGTATATACCAGTTTCAGCCCTTTATCTCTCCTACTTCTAAATATTTTACTGGGGTTTTGTTTTATACAGCTGAGAGGAATGCTGTTCTGATAAAACAGGGCTATAATCTCCTCAGGCTGCATTTCCTTAGTTCCCACTCTTCATCTGTAGCTTTTAAACAAAAAATCTTTACTAGATGAAAATAAAGACGGTGAATTTCAGTGGTACATTTAATAATTCATAAATCAAATGAAGTTCAAACAGGTTCAAAGTTTAAAAGTTTAAAAGTTTTGCTGAAGCTTTAAAGTTTAAACTGTCAGAGACTTTGACAAAAAACTTTTCCTGTCTGGAATATTTAAGATTGTTAAACCGTATTACATGCATGGCTATTGCTACATCTTTTCAACCATAAGTTGTCTTCTAAAAGAATATTAATTTTATGGGTTTTTTTAAACAACTAATACATATGCAGTATAAAGGATCATATTATTAAGGTAAAGAAGATCACAACTTTATAACCTGCATATTATACGAAGTTTTTTCAGGCCAACTTACTTTGGCCAGCAAGAAATCACTTGATTTATTAATGCTGCTATGAGCTAGAGGGGTAGGAAAGGTCTCCTTTTAATGGCTTGGCCATTAGAAAAGAAGAATTCAGGCGAGTGTACACAACTACAAAGTCTGAAAAGCATTAAGTTTTATGCATGATGTCCTTCCAAACTTTGGAAAACATTGAGGATCTGTTTCTGTTCTTGCTTACACCAGTATCAATATCAAAGTCTGAATGCCACCGAAAACAGAATGCCACTGAAACTAGTGAACTTGTATGTGATCTTGTTTATACTAACTTAATTTCCATAATGTATTCAAAGATCCCTTTATTCATGTTTTTATCATTCCCAAAGCATTTAAAATATTTTCAGAAATATATTAATTTCATTCATTGCATTTCTGAATGCAATTGCAGCTCTAAATGAGATTCTGTGAAAAAAATATGTTATAAATAGCACACTAGGCAGATGCTTGTACCTAAAAGGAGGAACAAATTTCCCTTGGGGAAAAACTGGCATGGCATCAGAGGAACCCCACCAACATCCAGTGGCTGAGCCCCAGGCTCAGCTGAGATGTAAGCACCATCAGTAAGCCTAGAATTTGACATCCTTCCTTCAGTAAAAATAACACACACTCTATCTGTCATTATTAACCTCTAAAATTAATTTAGTTTTCATGAATGAGCTCATGAAGTAAGCTGTTTGTTATGGTAAAAGCAGAAACATTAATGGCTCTAAATGGTTTTAACTGATAATAGTCTGATAGACGGGGCAAATGGAAATAGGCATCATAAGTTGCTTGGTTCCTAAAGGAATTAAGGATTGGAGAGAATAAAGTGAAGGAGAAAGGCAATCCATGGTTCTTCATGTAGCATACAGTGGCAGTAAGAAAGGTATGTCTCAGAGTTATTTTTGAGTCTCTAAAGCAGACCAGTTGCAATACTAAAAGTTCAGCAGA
This sequence comes from Myiozetetes cayanensis, assembly GCF_022539395.1. Lineage (NCBI taxonomy): Eukaryota > Metazoa > Chordata > Aves > Passeriformes > Tyrannidae > Myiozetetes > Myiozetetes cayanensis. The sequence goes on from NW_026086604.1 coordinate 46,294,219, forward strand.
GAGCAGAGTCATGTTCTTCCATCAGTCAGGAATCCCGTACTCCTTCTAATAAGCACAGATTTTTTCCAGCGAGCAGTACGGAATGTTATGCACATGTTACAAGACTTGTCTTCGGCCTCTCAGACTGCCTTACCCTCACTGAAGTTAACAGTGAATAAAGGACAGTTTCCCAGCATCCTACTCCAGTGGATTTTCTGTCCCCTCCCACGCCCCCGGGCTCATTGGAATAGCATGTGAATTGTGGTGTGAATGAACTGCGATGAAGGCTTACAGTGTCATGTCATGTCTCATTTTTCCTGCCAGGAGATCAGTTACAAAAAGTCAACAAAGGGGAGATACAAAACCTGCCAAATAAAGTTATTTAAAAACATATTTGTGGTATAGTGTTCACACAATGGAATTAACAAACCTTAGCAAGCACTCAGGGCTAGGTGCCCACAAGTATATTTAACGGGTAGTAGTGGCAGAACCAAGAATGCAGCAGTTGGGGATTAAAACTGAACATATCATGAGGGAAGATGACTAGAACTTCCAAAGTACTGTCCAAAAATCCCTCCATCCTGAGCTGGAAGATGCCTGTAAGCAGAAGGTACTTGCATAAGGTGGATCCAAACCCTAACCCACCACCTTCCCCCTGCATCTAGAAGGTTTAGGTATCTGACTTCAGGTCAACTATAAGGTGCTGCTACCCCCACAGGGGACCTGTTGAACCTGTGTGCCTGCAGATTTTCAGTTATGAGTCTCTAGGATTAAGCAGCTGAATACATGTTTTCCCTTTCAAGATTTCAGGCTTAAAAGCTTCAGATCCTCCTGTTCATTTTGGAGATGTCACTTAAGCGTAATAACATGACTTGGCAGTGTCTTGCCCATAGTGAGCTTGATCTCATTTCTGTGATAGTTTAGCATCATCAACTTGGAACTGACTCACTTTGTTATCCTAAATGGCAAAGAATTGCTGAATGACCCTTTTATAACTTGCTGGGAAGAGGCAGTGGTCATCTTATGACAAGATTATAAATGAATTGCAAGTCATGATTTCTGTTACCTTAAGCACACAATGTAAACAGGTTGTATGGAGTTTTTATTTCAGGGACTGCTAACTGGTATGGCCAATGCTCCAGATGCTCCTTGCTCATTGTGCTAAATGGAAAGCCTCCACAAGCCCTGCAGCGAAGGGAAATCCAGCAGCCATACCAAGCAAACAATGCTACAAGATATTTATCCTCTGCTTAATTTTCAGGCCACAGCTCTTTGGGGACTGCTCCGCATTCTTCTGATGGCTTGCCTCTTTAGTACCCTCCCTGCTTGGCTCATCTAGGATGAAAAAGGGTTTTTTACTAAACAAAAACATGGGTAGGGCCACAGAGAAGGGACGTTTTCACCAAGTAGCGCTAAGATATCCTCTCTTGGTGGAAAAGGGAACCCTCATATTCATCTCTCAGATTACATCTTATTTGATTCCTGTGTTTAAAATTTTAGGCAACTTGTGTCCAAGGCTGAACCACTGTGGCAGATACAGTGCCAGAAAGCGTAGAAAGCATGGAAATAGCTCTACCTGTGAAGAAGTTCTGGCAACATCATTTGCAATTGTTACCAGCCTGGACGGGCATCTCAGACAGGTCAGGATACAGATCCAGTGAGGTCAGTGTTAACAGTTTAGGGATGAGTAAAAGGCTGACCCCAAGAACTGTTACACAAATGACTTTCTTTCAGCATGTTGGATGAGGAGACTAATCTTATCAATCTTGGAAGAACAAAGAAAGAAAGTAGCTTCCCTATGTGCTAGCCAGCACCCTGCTACCAGGCTGCAGAAAAGGGAAAGCAAACACCTGTTTGCTAGCCTTCAGGAGCACTCAGTTTCCTCTGGGAGGTGTTTTTCAAAGCCTGAAAGCTCCTTCTTCACATACTCCCTGCTTTTAATGATGGACTTGTCCATCTAACACGTGTGATGTTGCAGGGCATGCAGGAGGACAGGATCTAGCCCCCTCCTACTGGTATACTGTTCACTGCCTATTTGCAAAGCTTACCAGATCTGACAGATTTCAGCAGATCCTTTGCCTACATGCAGCAGTGGTTTTGCAATTGTTCCCAGTCACGGATGTAGAGAGAGCAGTGGGAGACTGAGAAGCCGAAGTGGCTCTTGAGCGGGTGTTTTGAGGAATTCTCCTCAAAGCTACTCTACTCACAGTCGCCGCCACTGGAGTGAGTCTGGGAATGTTCCCTGCGCCCAGGTAAGGAGCAGGAGGAGCTCAGCTTCGCACTTGATGCTGGAAAACTTCACAACGCTCAAATTTCAGCTGACTGCATGCGTTTAAAAGGGTTTCAGGATGGGACAGTTCAGAACTAATGAGGCTACTTTGGATGTCCCATGAACGGGTCCCATTACTCTAATGACCTAGCAGATATTGTCAATTAACTAAGAGGTATATGTGGTGCAGGCTTTGGAGTATTATAGTCTTTTCTGCATCACATCCCAAGCCAGAGCTGTGCCTTCTGACTACTTTTAATGAAGAGAATGTCTGAGGTCTTGTTTTGCAAATGTTTAGCCTGTTTTAATATAGGGGACCTTTGGGTTTTGAAGACAAAAGGAGAGAGGTTTCCTGGGAAGAGTTTTGATTTTACTGGCCTTCTGAAAGAAATTAAAAAAGGAAAAGAAATAAAGGAAATAAATTCTGCATTTTGTAACCACTGTACTTATGTGACAAAACCAAACAAAAACAAACCCCCCAAAATATTGAGAAAAAGCCATCAAATCTGAGACAAAGAAGAATGGATAGACATAGTTTTCTGGATCTGGCCCTCAACCACAATACAGCTTGGAGTGCCTTATTATACCAACTTATACTGTTGTATTTTAGCAAGGAAATTTACTGTAATGACATTAGGTTAGGGAGTTTTCTTATGGTATATTAATACTGTAGCAGAAACCTGCTCACACCCAAAGACCTCAATGTCACCAGATATAGGATGAAGCTGAATTAAGGAGGAAAAAACTGCAGAAAAAGGACCCACAGAACTTTTGTGTGTGCCTTACTAGACTGAGCCATCAGAGTGAATAAGGAGAAGGTGCCAATAATTAGGGCAAGTGTCTGAACTGTCCCACCAGAAACACCCTGGCCTGTTACCAAAGGGACTGATGCACAAGGAACAGCAGATATCTTGCTAATATCTTATGAAACCATCCTTTCTCAGCACAACATATCAGCTTTCAGAAATTGGCTACTGGACACCTCCTCCCTGAATTTCTCTAACCCTGCCCAGACCTGTAGACTTCATGCCTTCATTACATTCTCAGAGAAACAAGTGCCACCATTGCATTAAGGGTTTCTATAGGAGAAAAGGAATTCCTTTTGTTTGTTTGTTGATGAACTTTACACCGGATGTGTTTGACAAGGGGTTTGCACTGCCATCTGCCCAGGAGGTTTTGCTGACATGGAAGGGTGGGCAGGTCTCATCAGCGGCAGGGGGAGGCACCAGGACTGTGATATTCTGCCATTCTCCCTGTCCCCAGCCTTGGCCTCACACAAGCTCAGGAGGTGCTCCTCCAGCTCTCTGATAAGCTGCTTCGTGGAGCTGAACCAGCAGGATACTATTCAATTGATTTCATTTCTAACCTGGGAGAAGACTGGATGACCAAGGCCATCCAGTCTTAGGTCACAGTTTAGGCTGCTGTGGACATGTAACTTCATTTTAGAAACATGATAGCTGTTCCCATTTCACTTTTTTTATATCAGTCACTTTTCTGTAAACTAGTATCATCTCTCTCACGCTTGCCTGTGTTCCCACTGGGTGCAAATAGATTTCAAAACACAATTCTTCTGAAGATTGCTGGTTTAATCTCAGTGCAGTGCTGCCAATTATAATGACCTTTAGTCCCACATACTGAAGATAACCTCCTGAAATCAATGGGGTTCCCTGCAAAGTTATGCTCTCTACAGCATTATCAGGATCTTGCTTGCAAATTACACCAGCAACCCCAGGGTCCAGCTACCTTAGCTTGCTAAAGCAGGTGACACAAAACCAGGGACAAACCCTGGAGCTTATTGCAGCCTTTTCTGCCATCATCTACCACGTTCCCGATTTCCCCTCTGAGGAAAATCTGAAGGTGGGATGACAGCATGTGTAAGAAGATTTGAGGCAGTAGACTGTCCATTTCTGAGGGTAGGAAATAAAAAGCAGATAGTTCTCAGTCTGATTTTGAACCTGTAATGACATTCTTATCCTTTTCTCCATCTTCTAAATTATAAAAAGATAAAATCTGCTTTGGAGATAATCCCTTTTCCAAGCCACAGGGTGATTTCCTGTATCTTGGAATCTTTCTCTGCACTAACTTTGTGTCCTGGTGTTCAGGGCAGCTGAGTGGAGAGGAACTTCATGGACTCCAGGTATCAGAGATCCCTGCAAGCCTGTGTGTCCCAATAATCTGTCTCCTGCTTTTTGCAGGAGAGTTTTACCAGACCTTCTGGACCAGGGCCTGTGGTTTTGGAAGAGGAAACGTTATTTGTCTCATAATACAGACATCAAATACAAATAAGGGAGCTGCAGTTCCTGGCATGAGAGCTTTTTGTAGCAATTTACTATCCAACATCCTTATAATTAATGAGGGCTATAACCACTATTTTTAGTACAGCTAAAATGAGCTATAAGTTATTAGAGGGAGACGTGTTGTGTAATATGTGACTAATGTACCATTTTACCAAGAATTTGTATTACATTGCTGAAAATTGCAGGAAATGTCTTCCAGAGTATTCCAACTGCTCTGGATGCTCTTTGAAAGTACAGTAGAAAGCAATATTCAGCTTTGCTGGCCTGACTGGCTAATTAAGTCAAGACCTTCAGAAAATTAAATTACTATAATGTAAATTCAGTCCACATATTGCAAGAAAGAAGAGGCCAAATGTATTTCAGGTGTGATGAAATTGAAGTCATTGAAATTAATTGGGGCAAGAGGTGGAAAACGGAAATGGGAGAAGATTACCAAAGGCAGAATTGATGAAATAAGATGTTTCATTTAATGGGGTAATTAGCCTAGCCATTAAAGCCTGTCTAGGGAACAGAGGCCACAGGCCCCTGAGCCTGCGAGGTTAGGGCAGAAGTGGAGGAGGATGACACGATGGGCCATGAGGGGGAGGTAGTTGAAACCCATGCATGTAGTAGGAGAAAGTCACCATCTCAGAGTAGGGTTTTGTCTCTGCCACTGCTGAGGTAGCCAAGTATCTTATGTGATTTGCTTCTTATCTACCTTTGCTTAATTGCACTGTCACACATTATCCAGCATCAAAATCCTGTCTTGGAAAATGGAGATCCAGAATCTCTGTGTATTTGACACATCGTTTCAGTGTGCCAGTTTCCCAGATACATGCCCAAAAACCCTCAACAAAAACCTCCCTCTCACGCCCCCACACCCTCTCCACCAAGTAACAACCCCAAGTAACACCCTTCTTTCAAAAGAAGTAGTATAAAACTTTTTTTTCCCTTCTCTGGAATTGGGGCACATTCTTCCCTGCATAATGATGTTGTTTTCTTGTCTGGCAATGTTGTACACACTGTCACATCTATTTGCTATGCAATTCAATTCATAAAAGTCAGCAACCTGTTGAAGTGATTACCCATATTTGCTCAAGAGACGCCCAGTACTGGAATTGCAGGGAGAGTGCATTACAGGTTGGAGTTACAATATTGACCAGGATCTGGGGGGAAGCTTGTACAATCACATTAGCCATTCCTATTTATGACTCCTAAGCTAGTTAACCTTAATACAGCTACTCTTAAGAGATACAGATGGGAAGTAACTCTGTAAAAACTGCATACTGTATAAAGTTTATGTGCAATCAAGTTGAAGATGGAAAGATGGGGGAGTGGATCCTTGAGATGCAGATTACTTCAGCTGCTAGGCAGAAGCACTGGCGTTGGCTGGAACATCAAGTGTTCCAGCCCAGACAGCGACATGTTCTTGAGAGAGTGCTCCAGCAAGGAGTATAAGGTCACCAGCACTGGCTTGGTGCCTCACTGCCTGAAGGATTTTTGTCTGTGCCTGGAGAATTTTCATCTGCATCTTCTAGGCACTTCCCAGCAAAGTGGCATGATGTGAGGCACGTTGAGCACAGATGCAAGAGGCAAAACAGACAGGGAACCTATGTGACTTTTTCTTCACCAGAAAGTGAGACAAAGGTAAAAAGAGCCTGTATTCATTATGGAAGAAAAAAAAATTTCCCTGTGATGGAGCACAGCCCTCAGAACACAAAATGGACAATGGAAATGGCAGTGGGATTTTTCAAAGCACAAAAGTAACTTAGCAACATGTATTTATTTCCTGTTTTAGAAAAGGTGCTATGAAGGCATGAATTCCTGGGGGATGAATCATATATAAAAGACACACATTGTTTAGCTTTGAAATTGCGTGAGGAATGCCAATGAGATAATGCAGCACATGTTGTCCTCCATTCACAAAGACCTCACCTGTTGATCACCTAGCAGGTGTGCATCCAAATAGAAGATGAAGCTGGAAAGTCCTTGTGAAAGACCATTTTTTGTCTTTCCCCTCACACTTCTGTTAGTGGCACAAGTAGCAGGTATAGATACATCTTACAGAAAAGTAACTCCTGTCCAAGAGGTTATATTAGTACGTTAGAAAACTGAAGTTAGAGAGCTCCTCAGTGTTCCTAGTTTAATAAGCAATCATGTAATAACTTATTTCCGGGAGTCCAAAATCTAAAGAAGATGCTTTCTCTTTTCGTGGTAACTTTCAATTTTCAAAGCTGGCAATGCTTTTTCTGAAAAAAATTGAGTCCGAATGGGCATAGTTTTATGAGTTGCATTGATGACATTTATTGGTCAGCTATAAATGTGAGATCTTTAATGGTCCTGAGCAAGCTAAACTCTATAGCTCTGTCCATAAGCGTACAAATATTGTTCCACCTGTGTTGAAAGTTATTTATTGACACTTAGCAATTTATATGAGGTCATTGACCTTTAAAACGGGTCTCTTTTTGAAAATTTTATGGCCATGTTACATTGCATGACTAAAAATAATTAACTATCTACATTGTTTAATGACACTGCCAAACTACCAACAATAAGGTGAAACAGAAATATGAGACCTTGGAAAATTCTTCCTCCTGGTTACTGACCTTTTTTTTTTCTATTCCTGAGGGATTTGTATGGTCTAATAACTGAAGCACCCATGTTGCCTTCTAGTCTTTAATATATTTGTCCTCTGAACACCTTTATGAGAGAGCAAAAGGAGTTTTTTTTTCTTTCAACAAATGGATATCTGAGACATGGAGCAAATAGGAGTGGACATGACATGGCATGGATTGAATCATGAAATGCTGCTGGGGTTAGTATAGACAAGTAGGAAAACATTTTGGAAAACAGTTCTTGCAGCAAAATGGTCAAGTATGTAACTAGTTTTTCACCCCATAGGCAACACTCAAGCAACTGTTGATAATTCCTTATTGCTAAGTGTCTTGCTTTTCCTGTTGCAGTGATCATTAACACAAACAAATAAAAATCACCTGTCTACTCCTGCAGCTGTCTATAACTGGGAGTATCTGGGCACACCTTTAATTCTCTCCCATCATGTTGTCTATGGTATCATGATGGGAAAGTTCCCTGTGGCAAGCACTTGTAGGAGATTTCTGGAATAACCAAACACTGCCTGATGGATGAATTATGAAGGATGGAAGCACAGACAGGAATAAGGCTACGCTCAAGAATTTTAGCAATTGATAATGAATAAATATGATATCTGACAGTTGAGTGAGGGTGTGGAATAATACTCATTTCAATATCTCACAGATGGTTCAGCCTCATTAGCTGTCTTGAAATGCATGAGAAAGTGGGATCTTTTCATGTCCTCCCTTTCTCAGAGCTTTCTTTTATAAACTTGTCCTTAAAATAAAAATAGTAATTTGGTCTGTCTTTTTGATTTACCTTTTCACAGAATAAATAACCCGATCTCAAGTAACAAAGATTTATCCCTTCCCAACAGCTTCAGTCTCCCTATGTCTGGTGGAAGATGGGAGATGGTTCAGCCCAGGACAGGGCCACAAGCCAGGGCTTGGGAAAGAGGACTGAGAGTTTCCCTTGTGTCTTTTTTTTGCCTCAGATCCCAGGTCAGCCATATGACCATTTGTCAGTGGCTCTGTATCCAGTAAAAGAGCTCTGCAGCCATTTAGAAAATCAATTCTGAGGGTTTCTGGCTTGCTTAGTTCTCTGCAAGTTAATGTGTATGCAATTTCACAGCTGATTTCAACCCAAACCACTAATGATGGTAATAAATATCTTCCAATTTTATTAAGTCAGACATAATTAATTTTTCAAAGAAACAAGAGGAATGGGACAGATTAGATCTATGAATATATGAGATTAAATTCCTCTTTCACTTGTGGCTGTCCTGTTTGAGTATCAGAATTGGTGCCTGTGTACTACTGATTTAAGTGTACCTATTTATCAGTAAATTGAATACCTGTGCACATATATAATAGACCTCAGTACTTTTAAAAGCAGAGTTTGCCTTGTTCTCTCTCAGAGGAAATGGGAATTCATCACTCTGTTAGCACACGTCCCAGAGGCAGAGGCAAGCACTTTGCTTGGGGGCCACTCCTTGTTCTGCCTGTGCCCTTCAGCTGGAAAACACTTGCAAACTGAAACTTGCTCTTTCTGAGTTTAAGGGGAAGAAAATCCAGCCACAGGCTTTGCACATGTTCACAAGAAAAGCACAGCATTGCTCTGCCTGTAAAGCATGCTCTGAAGACAGCGTGTGTATGTTGTGGTGGGTATTAAAACTGAGTTTTGGATATTCTGGAGACACTCTGTGCCCCTGCCCTGCCAATGCCAGGAGTCTTTTCCCAGTGACTAGACACTACCTTACCTTAACCAAGAATGCTGTGTGGCAGTGTTGCAGATATCATACTCTCCTCCACACCAGCGTCCTGCCCAGGTCTGAGATTCCACTGCCTGCAAGAAATACATGAAATATTAAAATGCATAAGCAAATTCCTAGTGTAACTGTTGAAGCAGTCTGCATGACAGTAAGTTGGACCAACTGCTTTCAGATGAACTGGCGCTCTTATCATAAGTCATAACGTCACCAAGATATTTCATGGTCAAGATGATAATCATTTGAGCGTCACAGAAGAATGTGAGGCTTCTACAGTGGAGTCTAGACCATCCCCTGTCAAATCCATTTTGTCATCCCGAGTTGGAAGGACTTTTCATCCGCTTGCATTTTCCTTCAAACAATGACACTGTCTGAAGACTCTAGGTTGAGACCTTGAGCAGAAAAAAAAAAAAAAAAAAGGATGCCTCTAAAGGAAACTTATCCCAAGGGAGTTTGGTAGCAGATAAATATCATATTCTGAATATCTGCCCAGCCTCTTATAAGTTTTTATTATTTCAAATGTATTGAACTTACAGGAAGAAATGTTAGAAATTGTACAACTATTGGGGTCTTTTTCTATCTGTCTTCTTTTTAACTATTTTTTTGAAGTGACATATGCACAGTTTTGTATTACTGAAGTCCAAGAGTGCACTGATCCATTTGTGCCTGAGAATCCTTCAAGGTACTGTGCTGAATGCAGACTAGGTAACATTTGTGCAGCATGAGAAAAAAAAATGCAACTGTAAGGCTGATCACTCAAAAGACTGAATGTTTTGATCCTCTTCCTTCAGCATGAGCTGCTCTAGCCAAGAATATTAACCGAATAACAAAAGGGATGGCTGAAGGGGAAGTGCAAGATGAGGCTTAACATCCTCCAGACCTGAACGTACTTTCTGCAGCCGAAGCTATTGTTGCTAAAGTGACTGTTGTCAGTTCAGGGACTCAGGAGCCTTTATCTATGTTGCTTTGACTATATTGCTTGAAATTCAAGGCGAGTAAATTACTGGAGTTACAGTATGAAAAGAGTGTCTTGTAGTATGGGAACACTCCGAAGATGTTGTCATATGCATCCTAGTGAAGGTCCATATTTTTCTAGTTGTTAAGGATTCATTCCTTAACAGTGAGTGTCCCCTGAAAGCCCTGAATTTCACCCAGTCAGGCCATCAGACAGCCGTGCTGTTTGGAGGGGGGGAAGGAGCAGAGCAGCCAGCCTCACTGGCTTGTAGTGCCTGGGTCAGCTGAGCCTCAGGAGACTGCAGAGCAGAGAAAGTGTCTCTGCTTGCACACCCCACCATCACCATGGCACAACTGCATCTTTCTGCTTTCTGTGGGTAAACTCAAAGCCTTTGCTCAGGCCCAGATGCAAGTTCATCAGTGTTAGATGAAGTACCGAGTCAATGACTGGCCAGAGATCTGCCTGGTGTAATTGCCCTGGCATTGGACCACTCGGGTATTTGTCCCGGGGTGCACACATGACTGGCAGGCAGGGACCCGCTGGGACCCTGACTGTGATGTTGAATGCTCCTGGGGCTGCTCACAGACATGCTGAAATGGGAAAAAATGGTGACTCATTCAAATAATAGCTGGCCCTTTAGTCAGAAGAACCAGTTACCAGACACAAATAGGCAACCTAATGCATACACTTTTTTTTCACTACCCCCTTGCACAAAAGAAGCCATTTAAGGCTCAGAGAGTGTTTCCCACAAAGGCAGAGGGCAGTGGGTTAGTGGCTTCCTTCCTTAATGGGACGTGGACTGTGGGGCTCCTTCGGCTGTGTCGTGGCAGGGGGCAATGAAGGAAGGAAGCGGATAACACACAGCCATCCTGCACGCACCAAAGGGGCATGGGAGGAAGAGTTAGAGGTTGTGAGCTGGGAATATCTGGGTTGAAGAATAAAAGCCAGGTGATCTCCAGAAGGGGCTAGAGGTCCCCCCCACCACTGGTGCCACATCTGTGAGAATACACAGCAGCTGAGTGCCTCCTGCACCTCTTAGGCAGCACCTATCATCCTGCCATCCGGCCATCCTGCCTTCCAGCCATCCTGCTACCCTGTCACCCTGCCTCTGACATGAGCCAAAGGGACAGGCTGTTCAGTGAGTGGCAAGTGTGTTGTGATCAGAACAATCCAAACAGGAGATAGAGGGAGAAACTTCAAAATGAAGCTAAGTAGTCAACTGATACCCTCCTCCCTCCCAAAAATCTTTAAGGAAATAGTTGTATCCACACTGTTTTTCACCCTATCTGTGATTTTATACCCATTATCTGTCTTAAAAACAAGTAGTGGTGTCAGGTCAATGTATCATTTATTATCTTCTATACATAAACTTCTCTGTTCAGACTTACTATCAGATGAGCAGGAAGGAAGAAACAGTGGCTGGTTTTGGTGGGAATTTCCCAATATTACAGTTTGGTTTGTATTTTAATAATACAGAGACTTGGAAAAGTACTGTGCCTACAAAAACTGCAGTGAAAATCACAAATTGAGTATTATACCGGTATCTAATTACACTGAAATCTGAAGGAAATGATAGAACATCTAAGTAAGATGAAATCAACAATAAAACTCTCATTCACTCCTGTGGTATGCCTTTCTGAAAAAAATATACCAGATTAACTAAAGGATTAAAAGCAAAGATGAGGAAAAAAAAGAAAGTGGGTGAAAGTGGCAGCAAATGAACAAAAAAAAGGAAAGACAGTAAGCTCTTGTGCTTAAATAGAACCTTCCACTAGGCTACAGACTGGTGTAAGGTAGACCGAGAATACTTTTTTTTTTTTTTTAATTCATGTGTCTCATGGTTCAAAGACGAAACACTGGAAGCATCTGTGCTCTTTTCTGCCCTATTTAAATCACTTCGGGACAAATCCATTCCTGTTGTAAGTGGGTGTAACTCTGTACAAGCCAGTGGAGTTGCACCTGCTTACACTAAGGCAAAGTTTGACTCAGTTTGGATCCAAATTAACTCAGCATTTGGAAATAAAAATGAGAGGCTTGGCATATTCCTGTATTTCATCTGGAATCTCATAAAGCCTGAGATTAGTTTATCTAATAGATTTACAGCTTGAAAAATATTTTATTCTGCTATCAACTCAGTCCAAAACTCTCCCTTTCCCTGCTCCCTTCATCCTTCCTCCCTCCTCTCCCTGGTGGGGAGGATCGGTCCTGCCTTGGCCCATGTTGTCCTGTTGCAGCTGGGGAGCACAGCTAACAACAGCACATCCTTTATGATCTCCAAAGTGCTCCACAGGAGATGGTTCCTGTTGGTAAAGCTGGCCCTGCTGCACTCATCTGCCAGCTTCTCCTCAGACCATAAGGATGTGAGTGCCTGAGGAAAAGGAATGTTTCCTGTACCAGCACTGCCAATGACTGGGCCTGCAATATCTGGCATTACCAGGAAGGAGGAAGTCTGGTTTCCTCCCTTAATTACTAAAGAAGTGGTATAGAGTCTCACGTGGGGAGGACAGTTACATCTTTTTAATTTTTTTTTTTATTATTATTTTTGCAACTTAGTACACCTACATTTCTTTAGGAGTCATCAGGGACAAGTAGTTAAGCCTGAGAACTGATAAGTATTTAAAGGGATGTCTTGCAAATAAATGTAAGCACGAGGAAATGTCAAAGATCCTCCACAACAAGCCCACCCGTTCAGAAAAGGCCTGAGTAAATAGATAGCCTCTGCAATGTGTTGGGAAAGTCAACAAACTCGGGCTGTCTCATAGGAAGGGGGAAGTGAATCCCTGAATCAAAGATTCTCTCCTGAGGAGACCCTACCCACTACTCTGAGAAGTATAGAGTTACAGCCTTTTAATACAGTTTCTTGCTTAGCCCTCCAGAAAGAGTAGTCCAAAAACACCCTGGAGCCTAAGAGAATCTGGCTCAACAGAGGAGAGGAGCTTGTGTTATGCTTGGAAATGACCAGCAAGACAGATTAGTCTTTGCATTACACATTTGTTATGTTTGAACTTTGCCATATACGCATAGATAGGTGTATGATACCCCAGCCCTCAGGGATAACCAAGCGAGCACATTGTCGTGGTCCAGGAAGGGCTGTGAAACCATTGGTAACATTTGCAGATTTGGCAGATGGTAGGAAACACTGCTTGGAGAAGAGGATAAAAACATATGGCTCGGCCAGGAAGGTAGTGGTCTGTCTTGGATTAAGTACTTGCAGAATCACAGAATGGCTGGGGTTGGAAGGCACCTGTGCAGGTTTGGGCTGAGGTACAGTTAATTTTCTTCATAATATGGGGCTATAGTTTGGATTTGTGCTGGAAACAGTGTTGATAATTGACGGATGTTTCTGTTATTGCTGAGCAGTGCTTACACAACCTCAGGGCCTTTTTTCCTTTTCACCCCAGTGAGGAGACGTGGGATGCACAAGAAGCTGGGAGGGGATACAGCCTGGATAGGTGACCCTAACTGACCAGAGAGGTATCACAGACCATATAGTATCATGCTTAACCTATAGAGCTGGGGGAAAGGCTGACCAGGGGCAGCTGCTTGGAGGTTGGCTGTTCATCACTTGGTTGGTCTTGAGCAATTCGTTTTCATTTGTACCATTTGTCTTTCTTCTGTTTTATTTCACTCTCTCTCTCTTTTTTTTTTTTTTAATTTATCTTCCTTTTCATTACATTATTGCTATTTTTGTTGTTGTTATGTTATTATTATTAATATTATTATTGTTGTTACTAAATTGTTTTTACCTCAACCCATGAGTTTTCTCACTTTTACCCTTCCAGTTCTGTTCTCTCTTCTCCTGATGGGCAGAAAGTGAGTGAGCTCCTGGGTGGTGCTTAGTTGCCAGTTGGAGTTAAACCACAACAGTACCTCTGGAGGTGACCCGGAGCAAACCCTTGGCTCAAGCAGGGCCATCCCCAAGTCAGTTGCCCAGGACCATGCCCAGACAGCTTCTGATATCCCCAGGGTGACAGACCCCACAACCGACCTGCGCCAGTGCTTGATTAATACTGCCCTGGTAGAACCTCACAACCCAGCATCTCTTCATCTTTCAATCACAGGATTGCCATTTCAGCCACGTCTCAGCCTAGCAAGGGAACTGAGTTGCTGCCTTGCCTGTATGGGATAGCAGGTGGGTCACCTGATGGGTCAGAAAGGTGCTTATGCCACCACAGGGTACAGTGTCCCATTGCTTCCCATGTCAGCTTTGTATCACATGACTGTGCTGGTTATAGCTATCCAGAGCACAGCACAAAGCACGAAATTCAAAAGTTAATAATTTAGATTTTTCTCTATGTGGAAAGAAACTCAGCAGCAACTCAGAAGGAACATGATGATTTTAATTAATAGATGTGTTCCTGTCATCTCAGGACCATCAGAGCAGCATCTCATGGTAGATGTTTAAGAATTGTCATTACCACCAGACTTTTATCTCTTATGAAGAAAGTTCATGCTAGAGCATGCACATCTATAAGTGCAACTGCAGCCTCTACCCCTAATCTCCACTCGAATACGAGTCAGTCAAATGATCTACCTCATCTTTCTTGTATGCTTTTATCACTACATCGTTCTTACAAATACTCTTTTATTAAAACTTTTTTATCAAGCAGAGGACAGGAGCTTGTTGATAATGCTGTCCATGTCAGGATAAAACTGAACACGTTATTTGTAAAACGGTGAGGCTTAGCTTTTCTGAAGGAAGCTGTCAACAGCTGTCATGAAAGCTGTTTGAAAGAAACCGCTATTTGCCTGTAAAAATTTTGTCAGCAATGAAGAATCTACTTTAAAACCACAAATAACAATCAACTCACCTTCCAGTTCCTTCTAGAGTTTTCCTATTTAAAGCATACTGGATTAATTTCTAGCAGCAGGCAAAGAGCAGAGTTTGTTGCTTTGTGATCTTCTTTAGCTCGTTGTTGATTCAGAGAACACACCATCCAGACCAGGACACTGAGAACCAAGAAACCTTATATTAAAGCAGATGTAAATTCTTGTTTCATGAAAAGAAGTGGGAATTTTGCCATTTACTTCAAACTGCTCTGCTCTGATCTGTAAGAATTTGAATATAACCACAAAAATATAGCTCTAACACTTTGGACACCAAGGAGAACAAGATAAATTAATCGTCAACAGACGTGAGATATTACATATTTTTTGACTCTGTTTGGGATCTTTTGGAGCTGAGAACTTTGATAAGTATGCTTACTATTTTACTTTATCCAGGAAACAAGTTAGTTTTTCATTTTTCCTTCAAGTGTTCAGAAGTGATTTTTACACTCAGTAAGTCCACAATATGAAGGATGAGAAGTCAAGTCTGTTGTGGTGTACCTTGGACGAAAGATTAGCAAGGATCAGCAAAAAAAATTTAAGGAACATATCAGATTGTTTATTCTATGATAATTCATAACTGGAAGCTAACTTCTTCCATGAAGAAATCAAGAAGTACTTCTTCTTCTTATAAATGGTTTCTAGTATCGCTGAATTTTCCTGCTGTCACATGGACTGGTGGCAAGATCCAGCCAGTGTAACTCGCAACACAGATTAATTGTGTCATCTGATACATAAAATCTAGAAAAGAATTTGTTCATCTTGGCTTCTGATGACTTTTGTACTGGTCATGTCATTTAACTTGAGGTGGGTTTTTTTGTTTTTTATATTTCCCCAAGATACGAAAAGAACCATCAAGTTCCAGCTGTCTCTGGCACCCAGATTCCATTGAAGCCACTTATTTTCAAGTCTGGAATTTACCCAGAAAGCAGGAGTACTTTCGTCTTTCTTGCAGATGTCTGTGCGACAGGCCTATCAATCTGTACAGCTGATAGTGATTCCACATGCTTGTAAAAAGCTGCCTGTGGTAGTTACTTGCTTTGTTTTGACTAGCTCCATTACTAATTTTCTTTTGTCTCCCAGTCAGAGAAAAATAAAATTGCTGATAAACAATACTACAATGAAGTGTTCAGAGTTGTGAATTAAAGAAGCTGGAAGGGAGGGGGAAATAACAGAGGGTAATTATATATCTTTGACCTGAAGCAATAATAAATGTGAAGTCTGTATAATCATGGGTGATGTTTTTATATACGTGTCATATTTTAGATTGGTTTGGGAGAGAAACACATAAAATTGATTGGCTGGTGATGTGGCAGTAATTATGCAAATAGAGCAACTCAACCATAAAACACTTTAAAGGGGAGAAGGTAGTTCACTAACAAGTAAGCATAAAAAAATGTGGTTATTGCATCTGTCCTAATGCCCTGACTTCTCTCCTGCCAAAGCTTGAAAGGAATGGATGTTGTGTAACAAAATTAAGACTTTATAAAATGTCAGATGAAGGTCATAAATAACTTTTCCTTACAAAAAGCATGTCTTTAATTGTCAACTGTGTCTTTCTTACAGTTCTGTTCAGTCTTGGGCAAAGTTCAGTTTTATGAGACCAACCTTGTGCAGCAAACACACCTTTGCTCTGCTGCTTTACTGCAGCGTTAATGTTTCGTTTGCCTTTGGGGGCAGGGGAAGGTAAGGGCTGCTGCTGTTCTAGCCTTTCCCTTATGCTGCTCAAATGAGAACTCTGAGGTAATAGTTCATTGAATCATTCCATGAATTATTCTCAGTTCCTGCAATAGTAAGTAATGTCAGAGTGTTCCCTCACCGCCCACTACACAGTCCCTGCATTCTTCAGCTGCATGAGTCCTGGTGTAAAATGGTGGATGCTTGAGAAGGAGGGGAAAAAAGAAATTACACACTTTTTCACCCTGATCCTAAATGAAGCCTGAATAAAAATAGTCTGCTTTTGTGGGTTTTTTTTCCTTGCCACTCACTTGTGTCCAAGACGTTTTGACCCTATCCCAGGTCATATGTATCTCTATGTGTCATCATGACCTCAAACAAACTCAACCCCAGTCTGCATTTGCATGTCCCAAATGCCCACAGCCCTTCCTCAGCACGTGGACTGCGTGCTCCTGAGGGATCCAGGTTTTGAGGTATTAGAGGTAGCCATTTATCAGAAGGGGATTGACAAGGATCAGCTGTCCACAGTATCTTCAAAAGGTGACCTAGGAACTATCAAATGAAGCTAATGGCATCAAGGTTCATGGTAAGCCAAAGGTGGAGGTTGTTCTTGCAGCAGGTGCTAGACCTGTGCCGTTTCTTGTCGAAAGACACTGTGGATGCATGTGATTTACATCAGGGAGGAACAGGACAAGCTCTGGACAAGAGATTCGTTGCCAGCTAATATGTAAACAAACAGTAGGGGCTAGGCAAGTCCAAAACATTCTGAGCTGAAAAGTGTGTAAGAGAATTAAAAGAAAGCATACATACTTGTCCTGTTCCTATGCTTCCCATGCATGTAGCCAGTACTGGGCTGGAAGAATATTTGGTCTGAACCAGTACATTTGGATGGATGTTTCCCCTTTCCTCTACAATTAGACTGCTAAATGCTTTTTTGCCACCTAGATAGGATATAATAAATATATAAATAAGAGGCATTAAATATTGGACCTTTTAATCTCTCAAGTAGAAAATCACTCCTACCCCCATTATTTTACAACTAATTACAGAGACGAGTTGAAACCAAGACTGGAAAGGTGAAGGTGAGGAATCTCAGCTGCTCTCAGTGCTGTTATAAGGCAAGACCATAATCATGCTAAAAATGCTCGTGATTGTATAGTCCAATACTCAACATGAAACCAATAGATGTTGATTTCTGCCATGTGTAGAAACAGTGATTTTAATACTGTATAATGAGATCATTAGGTCACCAAGCAGCAAGCACCATGTCATGACGTGTAAAAGTCTATCTGCTCTGGGAAACCAGGAGCTCCTGCCCTGTACAGCTTTCATGGTGACAGTGCATATACATTTATTCTTTTTTTCTTATTTCATTATCATGCAGGTTCCTGGAGCCCTTGTCAGGCATGAGGTCACACAGCCAGCCAGCCAGCCACAAGGGTAACAACTTTCATGGCTCCAGTAAACACAGTAGCTCGGTGTTACCAGGTGAAATGCACAGGACTTGGTAAGGCCATGCCTTTTAGGCCTATTATTGTCATCTGCATTTAGTCCAGTGTCCATCTGGACTAACAGAGAATTAGCTTGGAAAGATGTATTTATTTTCTGACACCAACAACCAATATAGTCAGGACATAGTCCTTCAACACAGGACATCAGACATCAGACACCAAAGAAAAGGCGTCATTTCAGCCCATGTCCTGAAGCTAGTCCAAACACAGAAGCTAATTCCTGATGGAGTCATTTAGCACTTAAAGGT
The DNA here is from genome assembly GCF_022539395.1 of Myiozetetes cayanensis. Classification (NCBI taxonomy): domain Eukaryota; kingdom Metazoa; phylum Chordata; class Aves; order Passeriformes; family Tyrannidae; genus Myiozetetes; species Myiozetetes cayanensis. Next base: position 46,312,321 of record NW_026086604.1, read on the forward strand.
AGCTAGCAGGCAAGTGAGGAAAAAAAATGTCCATCTCTGATTTAAAAGCAATGTTTTAACCTGGCACAGCAGAAACAATAACCTGTTTCCCAAGTGGAGATCAGGTATGTTTATTTTACAGAAATATATGGGTTTGTGACAATCAAAAGCAGATGTTCATTAACAGGCAGGACATAGGTAGGTTTCCAAGGCATAAAGCATGAGGAGGGCAAAGAGGCAACATATTCAGTCTCCTGCCTTGCACCTGAATCTGACCAGCCCCTTAAACCGGTTTTCAATAATGTTTTTTTATTTTCACTCTTTTAAAGTAACAGCTACGCAGATGCTGTTTCTGCTAGCCTTGCAAAACACGTATTTCAGAGATCATTTTGTTTCCATTTCAGGATATTTCTCACTTGCTTGCCTTTAACTTGACCTGGGATCCAGAGCTAGATTTGAAATCTGATGGCTGAAGATGTGCAGAGCTGAGAGACTTCTTTTATAAACCCACTGCAACCTTCAGCCTGGAACTGAGTTTCTTCAGAGCCTGCACGTGCTCAGATCCCATGTTTGGTACAGAGGAATCCCTGTGGACATGTTACTCCTTATATAGCATTTTTGTGTCTCCTAACAGTTTGAAGCTCCCTGACTGGAGGTGAGTGATGTTGCATTAGACCAGGGCAACCTTATTTCAAGCAGGAACTGTCAGCAGAATCAGTGCAAGGTCAGCCACTCCACTTGTTCCTTTCAGGAAACTACTCCTCCTACAGACACCCTTACACTAAACAAACCACCTCAAATACATGTGCTGCAGCATTCCTCCATTCGCTGGCGTCATGAAGACTGGCAAAAACGCCATGGCAGCAAATGTTAGCAGACTTCCAGACCAAATCAAGTCCCATTTTCCCTTGTACAAGGACAACGCCAAGATAACTTGCCAGTTGGCTGCGTTTCTCTTCCCAAACAGTGTGACAGGGTATCAGCAAAACAAAAGTCTCAGGAGTGTTTCTGCCAGGGAAATTGACTGATGAAACTGGTAACTGGATCCAGTACAATGGCAGATGAATTATTTTTATCGACTGACCCTGAGTACGCCTATAAGATCATGGTTTCTAATTTTTGTCTACAAGGGTGTCTGAATCACAGTTCCAAATCAAAGTGGGGTCTACATATTGTAGATCAGTCACCTGAGTGCTTTAAAACTTAAAAAAAAAAGGCAAGAGAAACAGGGTGGATTTTGGCTTGTGAAAATTCCCCAAATGGCACACTTCCCTTCATCAAAAAGCCTGAGACATTTCTGTCCACCCACTCACGTGGTTCACACTCCCAGAACATGTGTGGTCTCGGACCACGAAGGCTGGTTGCCCACTAGACTAAATGTGGCCTATGAGTTATCCTCAGTGGAAATGCTCATAAGCCCACCTTGCAAAACAGCTCTGAAGGGGAAGGGACTCAGCTCCTTAGCTGCTGCATTTCAGGGATAATGGTCACAGTAGCAGAATCCTAGTCCTAACTCCTGCACAAACCTTCCAAACCTGTGCAGTTATACAACATGATACCACTGACATAAAGATAATAATATTGGCCATCTGAAGCAATAATAACCAGGCTGAGTCCTCACTCATCCACAGTGGTTCCTGGGTCCCTGGTACCCTGAGAGGGAGTTGGCAGAAAGAAGATGAGGGAAGGACTCCAGGCACTCTGGTGGGCCAAGGAGCTCCTCAACATCCCCCTATACAGGGTGCAGAGAAGTGTTTTGGAAAGGTCTGGGAGCAATGGGCATGTAGGTTCCACTCCTGGCACAGACCTTGAGGCCATATGAGTGGTTAGTAGGTCTATCACCCACATACATAGGGGATGCAGGAGCTGGAGTCTGAGCCATGGAGAGATCTCTGTATCCCTGGCTCTGCTCTGCTTCCAGTGCCTAATCCCTGCACTGCAGACCATGGGACAGGGCTAACAAAGTTAAAACAGGTATTTGACACCAAAAAAACTTACTTCACTATGTTATAGTAAGTCACACAGGGCAGTCTTTATTTCCTAGGCTCAGCATTCAGAGCAAACACACCGCTGTAATCTTTAGCAAATACATTTTTGCTTGCACAATAAATCTGTTCAGAAATCACACATTTCCATTCAAACTAGTCACTAAAGAGTCACGTGTTGGGGCCTATCTCTGCTTTGTGCTGACACTGCATGGGCAGTGAATCACGTGCCTTCATGAAAACATATCCCCAGTCTTGAGGCAGGGCTTGGCTCAGGGTCACATAAGACTCATCCATATTTCATATCATGTTTACTCTTCTTTCTTCACCAACCAGTCTTGAAATATGTCACTTCCGTGCCAGTAGACCAACACACACCACAAATACATGCCAAGTGGCTGTATCTATGCTGGGAAATAAAATGGGCCAGGGAACAATTAAAGGAGGAGTACTGCGAACGACAGCCTATGTCCCTCTAGCTAAGCTCTCACCCTCCAAAGCAGGGGGGCAGCAATCCAAGCCAGGAGCAGCCCCTGGCCCAGATGCTTTTCCCTAAACATGGACAGCAGTTGGGAAAGTGCTAGGTGGTCCCAACCAAAACTATGCCAAGAAGTCAGTAATATGAGCTGTCACACACCATTGCCTGTGTCCTGGCACTGGTGACTCCACCATCTGGGACACCGTCTGAGACCTAGAAGGTGCTCAGTAAATGTCTTCCCTATGAGTGACTCCTGTGAAATTTTAGGGAAACTACCGAGGCTTTCTAATCCCTGTTGATCCATAAAATGGGGATAACAAACCCCACTGTATATCTCAGCGGTGGAGGGAGGACAGAGCATTTTGCAGATTAAAAGTAATGGGAAAACATGAGAGCACCCTGGCTGTACAAGTAGGTTTATCCCATTGTGTTTGATAACTTTCATCTGGAGAGAGAGTTAATACTGATTTAAGTGAGTAACTCATAATCAGAACAGAACTTTGGCTATTGCTTTAAATTACAAATAAAGCCAGTCATCTGCACTGGAAATAGGCATCTTTGAGATAAAGAGTAATATATACCTTTAAAGTCTACAGTTAAAAATATTTTGCCATATTCTGAAACAAAGTGTTCTGCATTTTCTTATTGATATATATCCTTTTTTTTTTATTTCTTTCATTTGTGTGAGTGAAAGATTATTATCCATTCTATTTTTATGACCTACTTATTGCTGCTATGTGGAATCATATCACTACATGAACTTCAGTAAGACAGACAAAATTTTCTTGTACTGAAGAGTTTAATAAATGGGATGGAAAAAATTCAGGAAGTGGTTTTATTCAGTGCTGCGGATTTAAAGATTTTCCCAATTCCTCCACTGTCCAGAAAATACATGAGAGACAGACCTGTAGCTGGGAAGAAACAGAACAAAATACACAGGATGGAACAGAGAGGGAGAGGGAATAAAAAAGGGAAGGAGGGGAAGAAGGACGGAGCCAAAGCAAGTAAAAAAGAACAAACCACCTGGGGTGATGTTCCCTTACTCACTTATGCACCCACATGCCACTACAGCATTCACAAGCCAGCAGATCCACTGGATGCAAAGCACCCCTGATTTTCAGACTTCAGTGCTAAAGATCTTCCAAATTTTGCGGCCCATACATAGAGCTACATAGAGATGTATGTTTGGAATGCCTAGTTTACCTACAGACTTTCCAATCTACCTGGCCTTCCCCTTATACATTAGATTTCCATTAGATTTTGCAAATTCTGATGTATAAAAGACTTTCAAATGCATGTACTCGATGGGTGTGGGAAGCCATAAGTGTAAAACTGCATCTTCTGCTGCCATAAGTTCACAAAACTGCAGTGATGCTAGTAGATGGACAACGAACACTTGATAGCAGGTGAGGATCAGCTGCAAAACATGCTTTTCCATGTGGAAGAGTTAACTGGAAAGACGGTTAAAGAGCAGTATTCCATGACGTCAGTGGTGTTTATGACATGCCCTTTAATTACCCTTACCAGTAAATCAGTGTGTGCACTTTAGTACCACAAAGTAGGGTATACTTCAAAGAAAATAATCGCTCTGTTGATTGGCTAATGAATATGCTATCAGAGAACTCTAGGAGCCTTTTCACTGCTGCTCACTTTAAATAATAATGCTAATTAAAAACATACTGCAGGCCTCAAGTACACTGCTTAACTTTTCAGGACAGTGAATCTCTCACATTCATTCTTTCAGTTATCTGCTTTATTAGTAGAAGGATGCTGTCCTGCTCCCTGCCTACATGTTTAATTCAGAGGAGCACAATAGTACACACAGAATAGAGGAGTGAATCCGTTCTGTGATCTTATCTGCGTCTAGAAAATGAACCTCCCTTCTCCATAGGGCCAGGGAAGCCCTCTCAGGATGCAGACTGTCCAAACCTGCTGACTGAGACACAGTCTCGGTGTTCATGTATCAAGGGCCATCCTGCAGCTGAGTATGACAGCTAAAAAGTTCCTTTTTCCCCCATTTACCTGCTGATGAGGCTGAAGACAGCATAGCTGCTGAGGTTAGGTGATTAAGAGAGCTCAGATAGTCACTGCTATCACTTCCCACTGCTTTTACCTTGTCTGCTTCCATAGCTAAATCCCCTCTCCACTTAGAATGCTTTTACCTAAAAGATCCATTTAATCTGGGCTATAATTCCTTTACGCATTGCTAAACTCATACAGACTTTCTGGGCCAGGTTATGTCCTTCTGGAGGACTCTCTTTTGGGAGCAGTTGTCTTCAGGACAGCACGTAGCCACTGTGGCTGTGGGTGTCTGAAATATTCTCAGATGTAAGCTAGGGAAGTGCAGACCATGCCAAAATTACTGCAAAATTAATGCAACAAGAAGTCTAGCAAATCATAAATTTCCCTTAACTCCACTAAGAAGTTTGCTATCAATAGAAGATACAAAGCCTGGCTGTAATGAAAATTATTATTTTTTTTTAAACCAGATACTTTCAACTCACTAAATTAGAACAGCAAATTAAATATCTTCAGAAACTTCTGCTGAAAAGACTTGATCTTCTAATCACACTACATCCTGCTTTTTCTCTTGTGCTGCAGCTGTCCTTAATCTTAACTCTGAAATCTTCTCCCTGAAAAGGTATATTCCCACTGCTTTCTGTTGTAGTGCTTTTTATTAGCAGAGCTCCATCTGACCCTTACTACCTCTCTTCCTTCCCACCCGTGCTGAGTAGGTAGCACACACATTTTTTTCAAACACAGGGAGTACCCTTTAAACTGGCCCTTTTTGCTCAAAACTGAATTTCTGGGCCCAACGTGCAAGTTCTCTCAGCAGCATCCTAGATGAGCACTGCTCTCCTGCACCACCAGTTGGGTACTGGAGATGGGAGCAGGATATCTAAGGCCCCAACAGTGAAGGGTTGAGATATCCTCCCCCAGGTACAGGTGGTAGTCAGAGCTTCTGATGGCCAAGATTGCCTGATAGCTCTGGCACCTGGCAAGCATCTGAACCACAGCCTGGTTGGCTCAACTGTTTGAGAAAGCTGGCTGAAGCCTGCCCTGAATTCCTCTGCCTTTTACAAGGCTCCTCCCAATGACTGCAGCTTGATCTAAGTAGCTGCCTCATTAATTACAAAGGTGTCAAACTTGCCTTTGTTGCTAACACAGCTTTCACGTCAAACCAGGCTACTTGCTACTTTCCCACGTGCTTGCCTGCTTTAGCTGGCCATAATGTAGTGCTGGGCTTGTCTCTTTTAAAGGTTCCTTTTTAATTGGAGTTCACCTATGCCACTGAGCTCCGCGGAGTTCCACTCCCGACTGCAAGGGGAGCAAGAGCAGGGCTAGGGCTGGGAAGGACATGGAAGATGTCAGTGCAAATCTGTGGGAATAGAGAGGCTAGGTTAAGATTTATCAGAGCTGTGTACGGCTGAAACCTCAGAGTTAACATTTCACTCCCATACTCCCCATCAGTGGAGTACACTGACTCATGGGTAAAGCATCCTGACCACCTTTGAGGTTGCCCGGAACAGGAAAAGTAGAGTGTACACAAACACCATAGTGCCTCAGTACAGAACAGGTGTGAAATATGGGTTTCTTTCAGTTTTTCCCCAAGTTTTCTTACATGTGGCTCATTTCAGAAGTACTAATCCTTTGCTTTAGATAAGAAAGGGGTTTGCAGTGTGACAGATTTGACCCTGCTGCCCAATCCTGATGCAAGCGCTCCAGCTCACATCCCTAGCAACCTGCATAAGGGAAAACTGCACACCAAAAACTAATCCTGCATCGGGATCAGGACTGGTTTACAATGGAGAAAAGGTACAGCACACAGCTGTCAGTGCCTTTCCATGTCTTCCCTGATGAGCTTGGACACAGAGAAATGGTAAGACATCGGTATCTTGTTTACAAAGCCCGAATCTGCTGGAATCTGTGCTTAGTCTCTTACTTTTGCTGAAAACTGATCATGGAGGCTTAGAAAGACAAGCTGTTTTTCCTGAATTTCCTACTTATACCAAGCTTTCACTTAGTCCCAGGAATTTTATCACTACTCTGAGCAAAGCATAAGACTGGGTAAGAAAGTGGGAGCTCTAAAGATATCCTTTGCCTCCATCTGCCTAGAGCACATTTGATCCTAACAATGCTTTCTGAGAAGTTGCCTTTTTAAATTTTCTGGTAGTTCCTAAAGCTTACAGAGTAAAATTGTTTCATGCCTATTCTGAGTGATACCTTGAAGGTATCGCTTGGTGGTTGCAATAAGAATAAACATTTTATTGGTCAGACTTTTGAGCATTTTTTTCCTTTTATTGAAATTGTAATGCTATTTTCCGGTATCCAGGCTCTTACTTTGATCTGGGGAAAAAAAAAAAAAAAAAAAAAAGACATGTCAAAGTTCTTGGAAACTACAGGACATCACCTTCTTGTAAAGAAGGGAGTATTGCTGTCTTTGGGAGACTGTTTCAGGCTGAAAAGTTACTAATAGTTTAAAATAAAATAAACTTAAATGAACCTTGTGACATACTTCATTAACTCTGTGAAGAACAGAGGGTATGCCTTATTTCTTGTCCAAGTCACAAAAAGTCAAAGAGGTGCCCCAGGCCTGGTGTACACAGTGTTGGGACAGGTGGGTCTACACAGACCTCACGGGTGCTACTTTTTATCTCTGTCACTGATCTAGAGGTGGCCCATCATCCCAGCACTACTTGTGAATAAGCTTTGATTCAGGTAAAATGGAACAATCACAGGCAGTTGTGGATTATGGTAGAAAAAAAAAACAGAGACAAAAAGATCTAATTTTAACAAAATGTAGACACATGCACACGCACACACACACACACAGCACACACACACACACATATCGAAGATGGGGTTCCCCAGCTTGCCAGAGGTTCCTTCCATGTCCGGAGAAGGCGAGTTTCAGCTTCTTGGTCCTCAGGTACCTTAAGTCACAGTGAGCAGAGGCTGCCCATGAGCAGCTCCTCATGATGCTGCAGTTGAGGCACAGCAGACCTCCCCTCCATCAGGCCTCCTTCCCTCTCCCCTCCACGGGCCCCTGGCCAAATGCACACACCCTTTCCTGTCAGCAAGGCCACTCCTGGGAGGCATGTCTGCCAAGCTTGTGCAAAACCCCTTCAGAGTGGGAATGCTCACCGGGATCTGCCTGGCTGGTTTGGGGCTCCTCTCGACTGCAAAGGGATCAGATGAATGACCAGCCAAACAGACAAAGCTCATCCCCACCCTCTTGGGCCACAAGACTTGGTCCTCTGTAAGCAAGGCACAAAAAGCAGCATCATTTCAAGTGTTATTTATTCCCATGAGAGGAACAAGTAGAATTTAGATCCCAAGTGGGGTTCAATGCACTAACAGAAACCTCCCATCGCGCTGGTTTTTTGTGGTTTTTTTTTAAATTGCCACATTCATAAGATGACCCACATGCCTCTGTTCCTTCTTCAGGCTGTGGTCTTCACAGCATCAAAAGGTCACAGACTGAAGACCTGCAGACCTCAGTCTTCAGAGAAGGTTTCCTTCCTGCTTCTCCAAGAGCAGGGGCTGTTTAGCAGTCCCTGTCTGCGTGTCATGCCATAAGAGGGGACAGAACTTCATGTCTTCTTTGTTTAACTTCGAAACACTGTCTTTTCTTCTACAGAACTCAGGTTGTATTTAACAGGAAACAATAAAGATGTGGGACAGTTTTGGAGAGGAAGTAGGACGTTTTAGGTAGGCAAAAATATAAGTACTTATGCTGAAACTGGGTCAAAACAACACAGTGCTTACCACGGCTCTCAGGAAGAGTGCCATAGTTTTTTTAATAACAACAAAAATTCAAGATCTCAGCATTGGGTCTCATCCCAAAAAGTAATACGGTTTCAGACCAAATGGAAACTAATCCAGACCTATAAATCATGATGCAGCAGACGTAACCCACTCAGTCCTGAACCCAGTCACTTTTGGTCAGCTAAAGCTGGTCTTCCAGCCAGCTTTGTTGGGTTGGAAACAACAGATTGAGCACTCGTCTTCTTCCCTTGCTATCACTCCAATCACTAATTAGGTTTGCTGTTTCAGCTGAAGCTAAATGATGGTTTTAATTAATCCAGCTTCACCTTCTAGCCACTAGATCTTGTTACGTTTTTCTCTACAAAAGGTATCCTAGCACCTATCATTTACTCTCCATGAAGGGCCTTACTACATCAGTCTCATTTTAGTCTTCCTTTAGATATTCCAGGCAGACTGTGGTCTTTAAATTTATCAAGACCAGATATTTTCCCCAGTTCATGAACCATTTCAGTGGTTCTTTTCCCTACCTTTGCTAATTTTTAAACACACTTTTCAAATGCAGATGCCAGGTCTGGATGCAGCATTCCAAAGTAAAATTACCTCCTTACTCGAACTCACTGTTTTCCTGATTCTTTGTTCAAGGAGTACATTTGCACTTCTGGTTACAACATTGCTTTGACAACTCTTGTTTGACTGCGTATCCACCCAGGTAACTAAGTTTATAGGTCAATGGTTGGACTCGATGATCTTGAAAGTCTTTGCCAACCCAAATGATTCTGTGATTCTGTGAAATTCTACTCCCCTGTCCTACATATGATACCAACTTCCATCAGATATCTTTAAGGAAAGATTAAGAAGTGTTTCCAAAACACGTTACAAATACACAGTGAAGACCTCAAGCCTCTTGCAACATGTGGAGCAGAAGGCACGTGAAACTGCTCCTCAAGCCCTCGGTTTCCTTCTCGCTGGCCCACTGCAATAACCCTTGCCCTATATTTTAATACTGAATTCAGTGTGTTTGACACAACCCTGGAATGTCCAGTGTATACAGATTTAGGAACTGGAGGATCTGTGAGGAATGAAGTTCATGACAGCTGGATAAAGGAAGATCTGGAGCTGTGAGCACATAGGAAGAGTTGAAGTCCATTTCGGGTTTCTGTAGCCTACGCTAAACTAAGGCTCGCAATAGCAGGGGCAGAGTGTTAGTCCTAAATCTCTTCTGCTTCTCTTAGAAGCAGAAGTTAAATTACTTTTGTGCAGGAACAGACACTAAATGACCCAAGTTCTATACAGCAAATGTTACAGAGCTGATACATGGCTTTGTCTAGCAAAGACAAAGATGCAAAGACGGCAAGAAAACCAAAATCAGCTACTTGGGTCCTTTACTTCACACACAGATCCTTGCCCGCTGATCATTCACATGAAACAAAGTCCGCTTGCAGTTCTAGAAACAGCTAGGCACCTATTACTCACTTTGGGCAGCATCCAAGGCTGTTTTTTTTTGCTTAAACAACCAAAACCCAGCAGCTGTTGCACCCTGAAGTACCTCTACAGCACTCAAACCACGGCAGTATACACCCTCAATGCTGTGCTGAAAAATACCACTCTGGACCACAGTAGGGATTTCAACTTATTTCAAGCACTTTGAACAGAAAAAAACCCCACCAAATATGAGTGAGGGTGTCAGGAAGACAACTAAAACAGAATCTAGGACCTAGGGAATACTGGACGCCAGAGTAACACACGTGGCCAGGAGCAGTCTGATCTTGGGGGGCCACCCAAGAAAATTTGAGCCTTCAAGTATTGTTTAGTGGGGGACCCTGAAGCAAATGCTTTGGGACACTGTCTATTTAATTTTTACTCTTTTCAGAGAAAAGGTGCTAAAGTGACAAGTAGCCATATGCCTTCATTCCCCCCCCCCCCAAATGTCAATTCTGAAGTGTCATTACAGTACTAAAGAGATGTTCTGGGGTCACTCTGGCTTGTTCAGCCTCACTAGTAACCAAAATTCATGGTCAAACTCTTTGTTCTTTCTAAGCCCACCCCAGCCCAGGGCTGTGACTGAAGAGAAATGGGGATAAGAGAGGAAAGCACCTGACCATGCCATCTATCAATATCAGGGATACTGATGACGTATGAGCCACAGCAAAGTCCAGCTCACACCCAGAGCTATGCCAGCTCAGCAAGATTAAAATGCAAAACAAACAAACAAAAAAAAATAAAATAACAACAACCAAAAACAATCAATCAAACAAACAAAAACCCAAACCAAACCAAACCAAAAAAACCAACAAACCCAAAGAAACCTTTATTTCATCTACCAGTAGCAGCTCCAGCAATCAGTACACTTGGAGAGCAGTTTTGGTAAGAAGGGATGTACTCTTCTTACAATCTTTTTCTAGGTAAAATCATAACAAGGCACCTGGCTTTGAACTCAGCACCTATACAGTAGGGCAATGTGGTACTGTATCCCCCTTGACTCATATAGAGGATTGAAAACCTGACACCACTGCTTTTGGTCCAAGAAGAATACAGTATTCCATTCTTGATTTTTTTGTTGATAAAATATTGGAGGTTTTCTGCGGGTTTTTTTTCCCTAAAAGAGCATTTTCATGCTCAGATCTGAGAGGAAGTTTTACATGTCCACTGCAAGACTTACTATCTGCAGGAACCACCCTAAAACAGACCCTGGGTCAAGGTGGTGCTGAGAAGGGAGCAGGGCCTCCTAGGAGCGCTCTTAAATTGTGCCACAGGATTTCAAAGCAACGTGGCCTTCCACAGGCTGCCAGCGAGAGCATCAGCAACCAGCTGACTTTTTCTGCTGCGTCAGCAGCACAAAACTGGAACACGCTGGTCTAAACCTCCTGTTTTATGATAACTCCAAGAAACTCAGCTCTGACATACCCAGCAAGCACGAGTTAGGTGCTAGGCTCTTCAGAACTGGCACACCAAATTTCACCCCAGCAAGAAAAAGGGAAATAAAAAAGGATGTTGACCCTAGCTAAGGCTGAACACTCTGCAACACCACTTAGCAACAGCTTACTGGAAAATCACAATCACAAGTAAGAGAATTTTAGTCAATAAATGCTTCAAAAGGAAAGATATTCACCCTCTTCTCCACATCTGTTGCTTTTTAAACCCAGTGTTTCTGTGCACGGCTCATCTTGCACTTACATAGGTATTTAGTTTTGTAAATCACAAGATCCAAGGCCCCAGGGCCAGCAGGGCTGGGCTACCTGGTCACATCAACTCACAGGCAGCAAGGACATGAGCTAGCCCTGTACCGAGGGTGGCACGAGGGTCACTCCAGGAGGGGTGAGTCATCCCCACTCCTGGCTGGCCACAACAACCTAAACACCAGGTGAGGCTTGGCCTGACTCCTTCTTGGTATTTTCCTGCTGCGGCTGTGCAGCAGCATTCATTCCATGGTCCTCACAATACCTCCGGGGTAAGGAGGCAGCCTCAACTGTGAGGTTTGGAAAACCAAGGGGCAGATTCTTGGCTGGTACAAGTCAGCATAGCTTCACTGGAGGCCAAGGAGCTACCCCAATTTACCTAAACAACAGATCTGGCACAGAGAAGCAAAAAGATGCATTGCAGCCACTCCACAGGTCACAGAGTATGGAGGTTGGGCATCCTGGCTTCCCAGTCCAACAGTACTGGTGACATAGCTGGAAATGTCATACATGGCAGTAAGTCTTGCTCCAGTCAGCTGAGCAATGAAGAAAGAGGACCAGTCCTCAGAGCCAGCAAAAATTTTTCCACTTTCCTTAGTATCTAAAATTCACTGTCTTCTCTTTTCAGCAGCAGTGCCATCAGTTTTTGCTGCCCTTCACCTTTGGTCACCAGAGGATGCCAGAAGGCACACAAAGGCTCTGCCACCCAACAGTTGTGTCTGCAGAGGGTGACATTCTGATATTTGCTCACTCAGCACTGGGGTAGACCCTTTAGCTACGGTGTGAAGGCCAAGAAAAACCACAGTAGTTCTCACAGGGCACGGGCTCAGTTCCCCAGACTTTCATCAGAAAAACCTCACGTTTGCCCATACCAAGCTTATAGTCATAGGTGAAGGCCCTATTTTTTCATATTATCAGAGGGTATATTGAGGGAAGCTGCAGAAAAGCCACATACAGTGCAGACTTAGACAGAGCAGGCACTTCAGCTGGAGACCTTCCTTGCAGCTATCAGACATGCCGCCTGTATCGGGTACATTTCCAAAGCTTTTAATGTAGCTTAAAAATTGTGTTGGAGACAAAGGAGAAGGCACACTGTACAGGAAAAAAAATCCCAAAATGATACCCTTTTATTTTTAAAGCTCTGATGAAACAACTTTCAAATGACATCCCACTTAAAAACCAATGGAAACCAACCTAACTATGTGTCAGTCACACTATACAGATTGCATCTTACATTTTCAAGATGCCTAGATATCTTCTGTAGTATTTACAAATATATCAGTTAGGTAGTAAAGGTTCATTGCAATTTGTTTCTTTCCAGCACACTCTTATTCAATGGCAAAATAAGCCTTGGGGATGCATTTGGATTTTTGTACAACACTTCTGAGCAAATGGTTAGGGCAATTTTCCTGAGAGAAGGCTTGTTCTTTGAAACTCTTGCTTTAACAACTGGAAATACAGAAAGTGGATGCATTTTTGTTGCGCTAAAAAGCCTAAGGATGCGCCTAGTTAAGTTTTTCTTTTAAATTATTTACGTACCATTAAGTTAAAATGTTTACATTCATTCGTATAAAAACCGTTGTTAAATCTTATGCAAATGATTTAACACTGATTGCTGCAACGCAAATTGCACTTCTTTAAAAAAATTATTGTATATATGGAAGAAAAATATCTGATTGCTACCCTGTTTACAAATTTCGACTGACTCTATACAGTTCAGCCAGAAAATACGAACTTTCATAAATCTCAGTCACAGTGTACTTTAAAAGTTATATCGTAGTCTTGCAAAGTGAGTAAATATCTTAAACCAGAAAAAACCAACCCCAAAATCTCCTTAGCCAGCTGGACCTTGTGGGACTTGTACCAAACATTTTGATTTCTTCCAGGGGCATAGCTGGGCTCTGAGGAGCAGAGCAAGGCACACTGAAGACGGAGGGCAAAGGAGGAGAGAGGTCTGACGGGGTGAAGACATCAAATGTTCAGTGCAAGAAGTCTATGCCGACTCAAGCCACATGCACTTCTGACACTCATTAAAAAAGTATCTCACTATCTCTGGTAATTAAAGTCTTTGTTACTTCCTCCCCGACAATGATGGCTTCCACCAAATTCTTAGGGGAAAAGGTGATGAGAGAGTGAAAACAACTATGCAATCAGAAAGGCAGCGCTGCTGGGTAAGTCGAAGATGTATTTCTGGAATCTCTCAATAGGTCTAGGTCTATATGTTCTTTTTTTTTTTTTTTTTTTTTTTTTTTTTTTTTTTTTTTTATTTGTTTTGGGGGTTTTGTGGGTTTCTTTGAGATTGTAAGGCTGCATTAGCTATCCCCTGGTGGTCGTTTGCTTTCCCTATATTTTTCTTGCATAGATGAGGAACTGGATACTTTGGCAGAGCCTCTTTCAGAGGCTGAGAAACACCTCTGCCACCAAGGCTCAAAAACTATTTCAGAGGAATGGTCTTTGCCAGCACTCTTGCTGCCGCTGCGACCGCTCCACAGGAGAAACTGCGTGTGGACGTCCGGGGGCTGCCGCACAGCACCAGGATCCAGCTTCCCTCACACCGGGTCATGCCAGAGCCAGGGCACACCAGGGATCCTGTCTCACAGATGCTGTCACTTCGGCCGTGGAGCTCAGGCTGACTCCTGTGTACAGCCCATCTTGACCTGAATACTTAAGGTTGTTGCTGCTTTCAGGACTGGTGCTCTCTCCTGGGCCAGACATCACTGATGAGCTCACCTGGAGGAAGAGAACAAAGAGAGAGGCATTGAGCAGGTGAGCTTTGCATACATGGGTATGACTAAGAGCACAGTGGGCACAGGGCACAGCCATTATCCCAGGATTTCTGCAGAGAAACAGGGTTTGCCCTCTGCTTGCCCCGTGCCTCAAAATCCTGGGGGAAAAAAAAAAAAATCTCATCATCAGCCCAGTGACTGAGCCCTGTTGATGGGAGAGATATCTGCATTTGGAGAGGTGGAAAAGAAAGCATATGACAAGCAGAAAAACCTGGAAATCAGACCATGGTGAAGAAGCAAGTGTGTGTGTGTCCCGCTGCCCCCTACTGAAGAGACATAAGTGACAACACCAAAAATGTGATCTGGGAGTGGTGGCACCTATAGTTTTTCTTCCACGATGGGAGAAGCCTGATACATCCCAATTCTCCAGCAGATAGAACACCTCCTGGAAATCAGCCTTCTTTGGGTCCCTCAGACCTCGAAATGCCTAAAATCATTCTTCACCCTTCAAAATGCTAGCCACAAGCACTTCATCCCTGGACACTGAAGGAGATGCTCTTTAATCTCCGGTGGAGATAACATTATGCCTTGGAAGCAGGAGCCTTTTTGTTCCGCTGCCTATACAAGACAACATGCAAGGGAGCCCTGGTAGGCACGAAGATGAACCTCTGAACCGCACTGGAACCAGTCCATTTATTTTAACAGAGAAATGGAGAGTTACAAAGACAAAGGAACAATAATTTTTTCCATGAGGCTGAGCAGATCTACTAAAGAGGAAAAATTCACAGTGCCAGACAGAGAAGGGGCAACATTTTCACCTGATAAAGGAAATGTTTAAGAGCTGACTTCATGCAAAATTAACCCTTGGATATGTCAACTTGAAAACCTTAATTTACTTGTTAATGGATAGCCTTCGGATGAAATTCCTTAAAAAAAAAAAAAAAGCTATCCTAAACTGTGACTGCAGAAGCTTCCTGCCTGCTGTTTAAGTGAAAAGTATACATATTTAATCATTTTACAAGAGTAGAGCTCTTGGCTCTCCTGGAGCTGTGCCAAGCTAGCAGTCCTGACACAGGAAAAGCAAGGCTTCATTTATTCAAAGGTAATTTCCAAACGGTGCCATGCAGGGTTCTTTTTGCCATGTTTAACCCAGGGAAAACCTCACCTTTTGAAAGAGATTCTCACTGTTAGCAGTCATTTTTCTCCGAAATAACAGACTGCAATATTTTCTTTAGGTTTTCTTAAAATGACTGACAGCCACTACTCTTCCACCCAGCCATCAACCCCAGTCTCACTCCATTAGTCACTACCCAGAAATGCAGAGAAGGAAGGAAAAAATGCCTGTCCCCCAAAACCAGCCAAATAACTCTAAAAATTCTAAGAAATATGTTTTATCACTCTCTCTCTCTCTCAAATATACAATTGCCAATCAATGATGATGAATCTCTGTATCCTTTCCTTGTGACTGCATTGAGAATTCAGTGAGGCAGATTCCATGCCATGCTTTTCCTCTGGTTTTGGTCTTGCATCAGCCTAGCTTTTCAAGGTCTTTTTTTTATTTATTTCTAATACCACTTCTGTCAGCATAAAATACGTAATTTTTAACAGCTTCAGATTCATCTCCACACCTTGGAAGAAGGATTTAAATTAGTGTTGAGCAGTGTTTGCTCAACCTGAGCTAAAAATACTTAGAAGCTGCTTTGAAAGTTTCCCGTTTGCCCATGTTTGCCACTGTTGTTCCGGTAGGCAAATACCTTATCACTACCTGTTTTTTTTCCAGGCTTGGAAAGTGTAATTCACTCTTTTCCTGATTCAGCCCTATAAAGGTGGGGTGCATGGACCCACAGTTTCCACATGGGGTTATCAGGTACCCCTCCCTTCGGCACCCCAGAAGGGAGGACATGGACCCACGTCCTGTTTGAAGACTGCCCATCCCTGCCCAACCAAGGCCGGATCCTGGCTCTGTTGAGCCAGAACGGGCAGGACCTGGGCAGGACTGCCAGGCCTGGAAACCCCACCCCGGTAGCGTCATGACAAATCCAGGCAACTTGGGCAGCTCCCAAAGTGAGACATGGAAAACAAACTTTAGCTCATGAAAAGGACGTGACTGAATCACAGCTCTGTTCCTGAGCCTTCCTACCTCTGCTTTTACTTCTCCAGCTTTAAGCGATGAAAGATGACAGAAGTTTCACTTTGTTATTAGAGGACATTTGTCACCTGGGATAAATAAACTGAACAATGCTGCTGAAGTCAGCAAGATCTTCTAATTCAAAACAACTGTCTCTATCAGTAAAAAGGTAATGCATTTATTTTTATTGCTGAAATTTGATAATTAAAAAAGGTAATCAATTGACAGCTTCCTGAGGAAAAAATGAATGAAACCCATTGGAAAGACACTGCCTCCCAAACAAACCAGAAGGTTGTGTTTGTATCTGCAAAGGTTCTTCTTTTTACCCAACCAGCAGGAGCTGGTCATAAGTCATTCCCCAGGTAGGTTGTCCAGACCAGAGGTGGCCTTTCTGTAGAGGACCTGCCCACCACGTGCATAGGAAGACTTCTGCCAGAGCCACAGAGGGACTTAAGACCTGTAGATTGTACCCAAACCTGCTCTCAGCACCTTGGAGCCGAATTTATCCCCGCTAAAGCTGCTCCAGATCAAAACCAGGCTGCTCAGCCTGTGCTGGCCAGCACTTGGGGAACAGCATCAGCAACTCTGGCTGGAAGATTCCTGCTTTATTCTACCCACTCCTTTCTGCACTATCAAAGGAGGGAGAGAAGAGGGACTCTTTTCCCCCTGGCCTTCCCTCACACCTCCGCAGGCAAGAGGGAAATGCTCTGGGCAAGGACAGTTGGAGGGGGTGGCAAAGGGCCTTGATCCAAACCTTTGCTCTACCAGATAGAACTTTGCTCTATCCATTTCACAGGTTCAAAATGCTCTGTGCATTTTGGACATTACACTAAGTCTGTAATAAACAGAGTCTCAGCTGAGACTCTCTTCCTCCTCAGTTAGCCTAGTTTAGTTTTGCTACACTTAAATGATCACCATAGTCAGCCAAAACACATTTGCAAAGACTGCTTTTGCATATAAGGTGCTGTGCCAAATGGTGGAGTTCTTAATTTTCCAGCCTCAGCCTCCCTGCAATAACTGCCATCCTCATCAGGAGCACATTTTCCCAATACTGTCACTCCCTGGTTTCTGAAGAGCAAGTCTCAGCACTGCAAAATGACGGGGTTTTTTCTCATGTAACGACCCTCTTAGTACACAAAGTTGTCATTTCTCATTAGTCCAATTGATCCTTTTGTTTATACTGCAGACGTGTAAGTTTACACATCTTCTAATCTCTCCTTTGTATTATAGCAACATAAATCTGTGGTTAATACTTCATTAATTTCCTAAGGGAGGCAACTTCCAGCATGGCTTGGAAAACTGATGACCCCACTGCTGTCAAGGGCTGCATGAGTAACTGACTTTATTGCTTTGGCAGTAAAACAAAACCGAGCAAAAGGTATGTGTCCATATGCATATAGAATTTTGGGGTAGAAGCAAAAATACTTTTTCTTTGGTTTTCCCTACTGAAACAAAAAAGATGGATTGCTTCCTTCTGTTTCATACAAAAATGAAATGCTCTCTTTTGGATTCAAGTACACAGAGCAAAGAAAATTAATGACTCAGTGTATGAAACTGGGGGGAATAAAGAAGCTTCCCATTTTGTCCAGGAGTGAGGACTAATGCAGAAGGGGTAGGAGACCAAGAAAGATTTAAATGAGAATGTCAGATCTTCCACCATAATGCCGTGTCTACCACACTATTTGATATGACTGACATGTTCCTCATGCCTTCTCTTGATCTTATTCCACCTGGTTTAGATAAATATTTACTCATGCCAGGACTGAGGCACCGTGTTCCTATTTTCCAGGTGAAAGTCCTACCAACCAGGTTGGTGAGTCTTTCCTGTGGAAACTGTCCCAGCAGCTACAAAATTATTCTGTAACAACTGAAAACTTATCATCAGGTAATCTGAAGAGCCCTCAGACATTCAACTTCCCAATATCCGGGTGGCTAATATATTGTTTTAAGAGATCGAGTCTCTGGTTCATCCAGACTCTGGCACATACTGTATGGAGCCTGATTCCCCTGCATGACTGTCCTACATATGTGCTGCCTAAACAGCAGCTAACAGTACCACCTCTAACCAGATCACGAATCTTCTTCCGAAAACAAGAGAAAGTAAATGCAAGAGAAGCTGTCCAGATAATCCAGGGCCATCTGTCCAGTATTTTGGGGACAGTTAAAACGTTTTCCTCCTAGCTCACCACCTGCCGAGGCCATCTCACTCAGCTCTCTTACTTCCCACCCTAAAACACCGAAGAGCCAATCCTGAATCACTTCTCAAGGTAAACCTCCAAGGGAAGTAAGCTCTCGTTTTACCTCCTATGTTACTCTGTGGTGTGTGATTATGGTCCTTCTGAGAAAGCTCCAAACTGGAGGCGAAGGACACAGGAAAGATTTCTCAACGAAGAGCTCCCCTGGTGCTGCTGAGCCTTTCCTGACATCAGGCCTGGCTCAAGGAGCCTCCATGTCCTGCCATAAAAAGCAGATTTTACAGCAGGTTTCATACAGCCTTTTATCCTAATACGAGAATAAAGTCCTGCTGGTTATCATGGCTGTTGAGGCTCCTGCATGGAAATGGACAGGTTTGCACTACACATTGTGTCCTTTGTTTAGCAACTTATTTGGTGGAGCTTTTCTCTGTACAGTTTCAGCAGCATCAAAGGGAGACCAGGTATAGATGCAGATGCAGACTGTCTAAAACTTTCAGATCTTCTTTTTATGGGGTTGTAAGGCAACTTCATACATCGTGAAGCTGGATCCTTTCCATATTAGTAACACAGGACACCCAGTACTTATACTTCTTAAGAAAACAGAAATGGGCCTAAATCCTAGATCCAGATGTGAATTTGGCAAATAGCCCCTTTACAATGGGACAACAAAACGTCTCCTATCCAAACACTTCTACACTTTTGGATGTTTGAAATCAACTTTGCCCCCACAACAATTCATTAATCATATCTTTTAAATGTTTAAACTTCAGCTAGAACGTAAAATCAACATTTAAGGTTCTTGCTA
Organism: Myiozetetes cayanensis; assembly: GCF_022539395.1. Classification (NCBI taxonomy): domain Eukaryota; kingdom Metazoa; phylum Chordata; class Aves; order Passeriformes; family Tyrannidae; genus Myiozetetes; species Myiozetetes cayanensis. Next base: position 46,331,562 of record NW_026086604.1, read on the forward strand.
ATTTGTCTCAGAATTGGCATCATATAAGATTCCCTTCATGAAATGGATAGTCTCAAAGACATTGCCAAGAGTAATTGCTGCCCTTCTCTTTTTCTGCCCTCCCTTCTTTATTTTACTTTAACAGAGATAAAGAAAGGTAGGGCAAAAAGTGAATGTTACTGACACAAATGAATTCTGCTGAATTTCATTTCCATTAGATTTCTACATAACTAGAAACTTTTTTGGCAGACTCCCATAAAAGGCATAATAAATTGCCTTTGTACCAGTAGAGGAATTCGTTTTCTCTGTTTCATTTAGCAACGATATTGCTGTGAATTTCACAGAACAGTTTCTAAATCGTCATCGGATTTCTCTGCCTAATGTCAATTTGGCATTTTTCCCCTCTTCACAGAATAAAGGCTAGAGAAGTGAAAACAGAGCAAAACAAAAACCAGTTGCCATCCCTGTTGTGTAACATGGGGAATGAGCCAGGTTTGCTCTTCCAGCAGGTGCCCATGTTTCGGCAATGCCACCAGGACCACTGGCTGGAATCAATGATAGTCTTGTTAAAGTGACCAAATATTACAGAGACTGGATTCATCCATCTGAGGGTTTTTTCCCTCCTGACATAACCTGGAGAAGTTTATTCTCCTTGTGCATAGCCATTGCCTGTTCTAGGAATAATTACAAACCTTTAACCTACTGATGGATCAACTCAAAAGGGAAAAGAAAAAATAATCAAGGAAAACAGAAGTCTAGTAGAGTATCCGCTGCCTCACTCTAAAATGCTGGCACCTCTTTACTCATGACAACTTCAGTGGGCTTTATGAGTGCTCAGTCCCTTTCATAGGATTTAGGTCCATAAGACATTATTTTGCATCCTTTGCAGCCCAGTGATATCTGGGGCAATGGGATCCAGTCTTAACAGCCACATCTTTCTAATTTCAACCTCCAGTCTCCCCAGTCCTCACCTCTTTGAATTACAGATTCTTGAGCAAAGCCAGGAGCTCAAGCGAAGGATGTGCCTACGCCCACGACGGGTCCTGATAACTGCTCCTCTGCAAATCCTGTCTTCATTTACATAGATACGGGGCTGGGGTGCAGGGGTGGGAGATCAATAGCCCTTCACATAGTTTCGAAGGGAGTCAGGGGGATGCCCATATATTGGGTTGCTGCTGCCAATTCCCCTCTTCAGCGTGTGTCATAGCCTCTCTCCATTACTTCCTTTCATTTAAATTTTTCACAAGAGAGAGAGTATTTGCAAGTGCTTTGCATATGCAAGGCACATCTGATCAAATCATGGTGGGGAAAAGGCTGTGCAGGTTTTACTGTGCTGCCTGCTGGACACAAGGGGACAGATTTCCCTGGCTGTTGTGCAGGTGTCCTCTCCCAGTCTGATTTACTATGGAAAAATCAGGAAGAACTGAAGTCCTGGCACTGAGGATGCCATCTTGTAACTGAGAGCAACCTGAGGGTCCCTGGGAGTTGCTCTTAGCTGCTAACAGCTCTCAAGGAGCCTTTTGGCTCACAAACCACGACCCCACCCACTCTCCTCTGATACCCACAAATCTCCACACAGCAGAATCATATTAAATATGGTACTATTACGATTCTAACATAAAGATTATTAATAACATATTTTATATACTTTTCTAGGGAGAAGGACTACGGAGAGGAAGTCAGGTTTTAGCCAGCCAAGAAGGCAACAGCATAGTGGAAATGGGATCTCGCCTATACGGCCTCTCCATCCCCGGCAGCACGTGGTCGTGCTGCCACAGCCTACGCCGCTGCCTCGTGCTCAGCTGGGACTGTCCTTCCATTTCTATCCATTATATAAATCTCACCATATTGCTCAGGGTCACTAGTACTGCTTAAGGTAATGAAAGGAAAACTTAAGGAAAATTTGGCTACATTTTTTTCTTTGCAAATATTAGGGGAGAGCCTAAAATAGTGCATAGTAGTTCACTGGGGAAGTCTGGAACTCACTTCTGAAACTGAAACAGTTCACTTTTCATTTGGTCTTTCTCTTTTTTTGATGTGATCTGTTTATTTTATTGGATTGACAGTGTTTTCTCATGTCAAAGACAAGCCCTTTTAGTAATATCTTAGTCTCAAAGGATCCAAACCCCAAACCCAGTGTCCCTGAAATTGGGTGGCCCTGTCAGTCCACAAACAATCATATTTACTAAAAAATGGGTTTTTTCTTCCCCTTGTACAATGAAACTTTGTACATCAGAAATTAAACTATTGAAAGTAATTTGGATGTTGGGAACGCCAAGACATTGAAAAATAGTTATTATAAACAATGTCTTCATTTTATTAATAAAGGACTACAGAAATCCACATTAGGAAAGCTTCTCAAAAGAAATGATGTGCCAGATTAAGGGATACAGAAGGCCGAGAAGTGAGTGTGGATACAGATAAATATAGCCAAGGGGTTAGAAATTAATCTACATGAAGCTTCACAACTTTAGCAGTAGTATTTATCCCACACACTAACTGAGTGAAGAAAGGAAGTTTGAGATGGTTGGAGTACAAGATGTAAAATTAGGATAAAAACTAAAGCAGGGGGTGATCAGCAGTCCTCTGGTGCTGCTCTGGAGCTCGGTGCTGCCAGATGCTGAGCACCTGGCCCCTGAGGAGCCGTCTGCAGGGAGAGGGCTGAACCCCTGTGCACTGCAATCAGCAGGGCACTCCAGCCTGAATTCAACTGAGTCTGGACTGGGATTTAATCCCACATTTTAATTTTAAAAAAAGCTTTTATGATTCACTTCACACAGCAGGATAACATTTTGCTGGGGTTTGCCAGGTATTCAGGATTATACATAAAAATGCATATACATATATATATATACACATATACATATATATATTAAATAGCTTTTGAAAAACATGACATCAACAACAGTGCCTTGAACTATAAATGCTTATCATGTCATTTCAGAAAAAAAGGGGTACCTGCACAATTGTTTCTTGAAAGGATCGTCTGGGCATGATTTATTGTCTTCCCTCCAAAAAAAACCCTCTGAAATTAAAGAGCCTGAACATCTCGAAACAAAATGTCTGGGGTTAAGCTGTGTCTAACTTAATCATAAAAATTATATAGATCTTAATGAAGAGGTTTGTAAAGTACTTCAGCTTGTCGTTCTGTTTACAGTTATCTGTGATATCCTCTGAAAATCTTGTTCCAGTATCAGCTAACAAAACTGGAAAGTTTATTTAGATTATTGTTCTGCTAGATAAGATAAAAGCTGTGATAACATTGCACAGTGATCAGCCTGCTTACAGATACAGACACTCACCCCGGAGGCTGCAGTCTGTGCGCTGGGAGAAGCGGTTTTGCTACAGTCATCTGAGTTAGTAGAAGACGTGGATGTTGGAGTCATAGGAACTGCAGTAGTAGTGTTACCTGAAAGACGGGGAATTGGTATTAAAAAGAAATATTTTCTAGCCAGGGAAGAAACAAATCCCCAGAAAACAAACAAAAAAAAACCCCAAACAACTATAAACTATTGCAAGCTACACTTTCTTATCTTTTTATATTTACCAGAGCATGCCTTTGATTTATTTATGTTCTTAGGTTTTCGCTTCCTCGTCTGAATTCCTTCTTTTTTCATAGCAAGAGGTCGGGGAACCTGAAAAAATTAAATTTGCACACCAATCATGGAGTTGTACATGTACCCTAATAACAGAAGTCAAAATTCACTACAAGATCAAATATGTTGTTTGAAAACACCTCTATAGCAACTCAGTTTTTCCTATGACAGAGTGCAGATTTTATAGAAAGTTTGCATTTTATTTGGGCAAAGCAATGATTTGATTCAAGGGGAGTTTTAGCTGAATATATAAAATAGGGAAACTTCTTGATGTAAACTAGACAGAAAACCAATATACATTTAGGGAAAACCAGCATCATTTGGGAATAGGGCATAAGAAATTAAACTGGATGGGGTATATCTGATCCTTGATTCCTTATTCCAGTCAGTTAGGAATTATCTCCAGTGCCTGATTCTGGAAAGGAAGAATGCATATGAGAAGAAAAAACACTCCTCATCCTGTGGACCAGCTGCACAAACCAGATCATCACCAGTAAATATCTTCGGATGGAACCTTTAGGCCACAATCAACCTAGTAATTTTTCTTATAAGCACTTCTGCCACTAATACAGATTTACAGTTTCCAAATTTATCTTTATACTGATAAATTTATATGTGCTCAAAAATAAATTTTGTGTTCTGTGTCATCACAGTGATAATCATTATATAGAAAAAAAAATAGTTTAAAATATATTTTAACTTAATGATAACACCAGTGTGGGGAAAGACAATTCAGGTGCACGCTTACTATCACTATAATGTTTAAACCAGTGACATAATTTACTTTTTTCTTGAGGCCTAGACCACATCTCAATCACTTCTAACGCCCTTGCTCTTCCAACACTTTTTGCTTGACTGCAACGCAATCCACAGGGATCTCAGCTAAAACATACTCCACCACATTCGGGATAGAGCTTTTTTCTTCATCTTTTATTGCCTAACAAAGGTTGAAATTGCATTTAAAATTTTGCTGGCATAGCTATGGCTTGAATTACATTTGAAGTTTTGCTGGCATAAGTATAAAAAACTGTTTTATTGAAGGTTTAGGGTTTTTCTCCCCACTGAAGAGCTAGTTTAAATCCCAGTGTCAAAAAAGACCTCTGCTGCTCATCCAGAGGTGGTTACTTTATAAAAATCTGTTGAGAGACTACGATGGCAAACACATAACTTGTCTAAAGCATAGCATGCTAAAACGGTGTAAGTATTTTCTAATATCACACATTTTTCAGTTGGTTTATCCATCATTTTTTAACTCCACGGTACAAACCATGAGTCAAGACCACCAGCATCAACAGAAACATCTCCCCGACTTAAGGATGCTTAGTGCCAGCCCCCAAAGCCCCCAGGCACCTGCCAGCAGGAGGAAACCCCCTTCCCTAAAGGAGCACCAGAGCTGGCATGAAATCTCCCTCAGCAAAGCAGCCACTTACCCCATGGAGCTTCATGTAGAGGCCGCAGGCGTTGCAGACGGGCTCACCCTCCGCGTTCCTGCGCCACAGGGTGGTGGTCGTGGTGTGGCAGTTGGCACAGGACAAGCCCAGCCGCCGCGACGAAGGCTGGAGGTTAAGCACAGGCAAACACGTGCATGAGCAGGCAGGCAGGAGCAAATGGTTTATGTCTTTATGGCTTATAAAAAGTACTTTAACACATGGTGGGGATGGTACGAGATTTTTTCGGTGGTATCTTATCAGCAACATCCCAGAATTAGAACAGAATTATCCTCATTTCGGAGAGTGGAAAGCTGATGTGAAGAGTTTGCAGCCCCGGGCAGTCATGGCAGAGGCAAAATTCTTACTGGGGAGATGGTGACCCAGAGACCTGTGTTCAGACCTCCAGGCATTGATTCTTCTTCCAACAGGACAGCTAGGAAACATCTCCACTACAGCACCATCGAGCTGAGGAGAAGGCACATCACTCCCGTGCCACCCCTCCAACCACTTCAGTGCACTCTTCCCTGTGTGGTGGGTGAAGAGGTAGCTCTGATCCTGCAAGTGATGCTCCCAACTTATTGGAAAAAATCAGTCACTCGAATCACCTGCCTTCAGTGGCACTGCAGCTGGGAAAAACTTTCCTGGGAGTCCCAGGGGTAACATGTACAACAGCGTTATCTCTGTAAAAAGACCTTTTTATCATCACCCATCTTACCCTCACACAAAAAGCAACTTGCCTTGGGAGCGTGTTTTACAGAGCAGAGCTTCCCCTCAGCCAGCAGAAAAGCTGGAGGGTGACAACAAGGTCCCCACAGCAAACAAACCATTTATGACACTCTTCCGTGGAGTTTGGAGCCAAGATGAAGCAACCTTGCATCAGAAATAACCGTATAACCCAGAGCTTTATGGCCGCAGGCTGTATATCATAAGCGAAGGCAGTGCTCATAAACATGTGAAATGAAGGTGAATGGGTTATAAAAGTCCCTGTAACAAGTGATCTCTTTTACGTTCATCACAAGCAAAGAATTTCAGCTACATCATAAATCTAGCCTTTTTCAAAGTATCGCATTGTCAAAGAAAAATATAAAAAAATCTGTGCCTAGCTCTGTGTCTGGCAGCTGAACAAGTTTACATGGAGAAGTCAGTTTTAGAGGATTGCATTAATCTTATTCTGACTATAAAGCACCTATAACTGAAATTACTAACTTAAGGGTACAGTGCCCTTCCTCTTGAATCATTTACTGCTGGGTTGTTAGATGTAACTGGGTCACCTTTGATACCACAGATCTGCCTGCCACTTGGGAAACTGATAAAAATGTTTTGAGAACGAAGAATATTGCAGAGTAATAACTGAGTTTTTTTAATTTTATCTGTTTGAGTGTCTCTAGCAGTAAGCCATCATTTTACACTGCAGTTCAGAAAGAGCTCCAGATTAAATACAAATTTTGTAATCTGGAATAAGTAATCCATTATTAACTGCACTGGAAAAAAAAACCCAAACAAACAAAAAACCAAACCACCCAGTCAAGTGTAATATAGGCTGAAATAGACACATATAGTTTTTAATCTTAAAAATCCAAGTCTCATGAAAACAGAATTTTTGACCTCACTATTAAATACATATGCACGCAGTGGTCAAATCACACCCTTGATTCAATATGAGTTTTACATGCATCGAGTAAAAGAAAGCTGATCTTAACACATATCCTTCATTTTCTTTCTTTGCAAGTGAAATGCTGTCAGATGTTTCACTCCGTTAAATCTTTCCCTTTCCTATGCAGTCTGGTATAAATCTTCATATATTTTATTTCAATAGCTTTTGCTTATTCCCATATCTAAACAAACGGGGGATTTTGGCATGTTTTGAAGTTAAAATGACTTTCCTGTTGCAGGAATTTTATCAGAAACTTCGGGGCAATCTAAACATATTTAGCGTTTTCAAAACATTTTCCCTTCTCACCTACATACTTCCAACTGTATGAACACACAGTCACAGTTGATTTATAGTTATGGCCAAGGTACTCGGTAGGGACTGTTACGCAGAGCTATTTCAGAGTTATTCTGCTGAGGTGTCAGGCTGAAATGGGGCTGTAGTTTGACTCTGCTTTAGTCTCCTCACCCCACCCCTCCTCAAAAAAAGAAACAGAGAAATGCTGGAGCCGAGTATCAGCTACTCGAAATATGCCTTGGGCCAGGGTGCCACAGACAGTGGGGCTCTGATGCTTGACACAATCGGCAGATCTGGCCCCTCCGCTGCTGCTGCCTTTGTCGCCCGTGATAACACCTTGTGCCATGAAATTTACTGGACGACCCGCTAGAAAAAAAAGGGGCACCCAGCAGTAATTAGCCTCTGGCTGAAAGTTAAATTGACTCTTTGGCTTAAAGAAAGGTCCTTCAGCAGGGGCGGGTTGATTCCCGAGTGCTTATTGTCTGCTCGGATCATCGTGCGTTTTGTTTCCCCTCGCTCCTGTAAGGGCCTTAAATTCAAACGCTTGTGAAATAAAGAGCGGTGGGCGTTGTAACACAAGGGAAACAGTCACCGAGCGAAGCAGCTGGCGTGACTGAGAGGGGCTTGAAAGGCTGATGGGTTTGATACACTGTCTCCATACCCAGGGGTCCAAACATCAGCTTGGATTATACCGGCGTGATTTATTGTGGCTCGCTCGGTAACAGCCATTACCGAAGAGCGTATTCTTTCTCACTGCTGACCTCCACCCAGATTTGCTAAACATAATGTGCAGTTCCCGCTTGTTAAATTTTCTCCTTGCCTATTCAGTGCCAGCCTGGAGTTATAAACAGGGGTTCTGGTTTGTACTATTTATTTCCCCCCCTAGTTTTAGGAGTATATTTTTAGAAAAATTGCCGCTCATTTCTTAGGAGTAAAACAAAACAAAGGCTATTATCATTGTTTAAACAATTGGTTTTCTTTGAATTATATACAAAACTTGCTTACATTCCCAAGGATCGAGCTGTCAGCAAACAAAGCAGGTCTGGAGAAATTCCTAGCCCTCTGAACAAACATTTTCCAACCTTGATTTTCTTTTTTTTTTTTTGGAAATGCCCAACATCACCAGCACAAATTTCTTCCAAGTCACTTAAGCCCCCCTAACTGATGGGGTTCATAGCTCAAAAAGCCAGGCTGGCCCATGCCCCGTGTGCAGCTCACTCGGGAGGCAGAGGGAGATTTCGCCAGCGCAAGGCCTGGAGGTCCGCAGTGGTTCCCAGAGGGCTGCCAGCCCTTTCGCCCCTCATTAGGACCACTTTGGCCAGTTAAACTGGTCAGGAGCCCCACTCGGTTTTGAAGCCGAGGAGATCACCAGGCTAATACACTCTGATTGTTCTCCCACATCCTTGCCCCCTGTTTCTCCCTGGCTAGTGCTGACTGGGGATTCCTTGGGGCACAGCTCCTCTCACCCGCCTACTCCCCTCACTCCCCACTCACCACTCTCTTTTGGGGCTTGATGAGGGGCCGGCTGAGGCCGTTCATTTTTGTGTAGAGACCGCAGGCGTTGCACAGGTAGTTGCCGGTGCCGTCCCTCCTCCACAGCGGGGTCTGGATGGAGCCGCAGTTGACGCACTCTCGGCTCTCGGACAGGTCCTCCAGCAGCTCTGGGGGACAGAGGGGAGAGGTGGTGGGGCACGGCCGCAGGCGGGCGTGGAGCCCAGCGGAGCCCCGCGTAGCGCGGCCCCGGCCCCTCCGCGCCAAAGGACTGGCCCCGGGCGAGCAAGCAACCGGCGCTGTTCAGCCCTCGGAAAAGCAATTCCCTGGCAGTGACGGCAAACATGCGGTGATTTTTTACAAAATCCCTCCCTTCTTTTCCCCCCTTTTACCCCCCTCCCCTATTTATTTAGATGTACCATACTCGCTGCCGGCCTCGGCGCAGCCTTTGCTTTCCGAACCCCAGCGGAACCGGTGAGCCCCGGGACGGGCTGGGGGACACCGGCCCGCCGGAGCGGTCACTCCAGGCCCGCTTTGCACTCACGTCGGGGTTTGGCCCTTGTGAAAGCCGGTTGGCGTCCGCTCGAGGGGCGAAACCCCTGCCGTGGTGCCCACCGGGTGGAAGAGGAGGTGCGCTTGGCTTGTGAGGGGAGCAGAGAGGGGAGTTAGGTGCCTATCAGAATAGCCACTTGCAAGAGCCACCCTGGGAGCCGGATATAAGGAGTGGTCGTTTTGCCCAATATTCCCCAGGGTCGAAGCTGGGCAAGAACTTTTTTACCTCGACTCTTATTCTAAATGCCTCGCAACTAGTAAAGCTTTAAGTTTAGAGGCAGCGTTTGGGGCTCTGGTGTGCCGAGCGACGGGCAGTGAATACTTTGCCTCGGCTATTTGGTCAAATTCGAGCTGGTTGGTAGGAAACGGAGGAAATGGAAAAATACGCAGTATTCTGCCTCCTGCTTTCATAGGAACTGAGCACTGAGGGGAAAATAAGGTCTAAATGCACGGAAAAAGGAAAAAAAAAGAGAGAGAGAATCCACCTACAAAAGCTAACACCTTCACCCCTGCGAATCCTTGTTCTGATTCAACTCTCCATATTTCGGGGAGGGTGGAATAAACACGTTTTTTACATAGACCGTGTCACGTTGTGCAGAAATAATAAAAGGAGATGTTTGGATATTTACAGCATCTTTCGAATCGAAGTTGGGAAAGTTTGTTTCAGACTCAGAACTTCCTCACTCTTTTTTTTTTTTTTTCCATTTTTTTTTCTCCCTCCGCTACCTGCCTTAATTCATCATTGTGTTATTCTTTTACGTTTCTCAGTACAGTGAGAAAAGACCTTATAAACCTCGAGCAGCTTTGGAGACTGGGCTGAGGTGACACGGCGGGCATTGAGCTGAGAGAGAAATTGACTTTTGGCCCGCACCCACCCAAATACTTTTCTCTCCTCCCTTCGTTTGCAAATTATTAGGCGCTAAAGAGGGACGGGCACAAGCACAGTCCAGAGACCACAGTTCAACTGACATTGTCAGCTTGTAGCTCTTAGCACATCGCTAAGATTAATAAATCTTTGCACTAAAAGCGCCATAGAAGACTGTAATCAGGAAAATGCTTAAGGTTTCAAGGACGTTGGAAGTTAAACAGTTATTTGTCTCAGCTATTTGCTTTATAACATTGCCTTCGTACCTCCAGAAAGAAATTCTGCCATGACAATATTTCTCGGGCATTTAAATTTTTTTTTCTCTTACAGTGTAATACATTTCTCTTCAATGAAAACAAAATAGTTTTCATTTTAGATACTGTTTTAATGTCTATGAGTAACATTAAAAAAGCTTTGTCAAACTGTCTAATAGTTAGCCGTAAGAAATATATTTCGTCTACAATTTTCCTGACAATTTTCCTACAATTTTAAAAAGGGAGCACACGTGGCTTCGGCTTCGCTGGCGCGTTTTGCACTGCAGGATCAGAAAACTCGCGTGGCCCAGGAGCCGCGGACTGCTTCGCCCCACGTTACACCGCGATGCGGCTCCACTGACACCCTTTCCCTCATCGAAAGGTTGGCCAGCCCGCGTCCCACCGGCTCCCAGCACCGGAGAACGGAGGCACAAGAGCGGGAGAGAGACCCCCGGGAGCAGGGGAAGCTGGCGTGCTCCTCCTCGGCTGGCTTGGCACTCGTGCCCCAACCTCCTCAAGCGCCGGGCTCCTTACCTTCTCTTCCCCTTCTTATTCATCCTTCTCTCCCTTTCGTGAGATTCTCTAATCCCACGTCTCTCCCGGAAAAAAAAAAACCTCAACAACAAAAAACCCAACAACAAAGAAAACCCCAACAGATTTCTTTTTTCCTCCGTCACCTATTTATACACTTTAACTTTTGGAAATTGAGTTGGAAAACTCAACTTCCGTGTCGGCCTGAGACGCGGCTTCTCCTAGCACCACTACTTCTCTCTGTTATGTTATTAAACACCAAGTGGGAGGCTTAAAATACTTAAATCTACCGGGTATCATCGAGAGAAGGGAGGAGCATCAGGTAAAACCCTACAAAAGGGTAAAAAGCCATGGGGTAATTATACGCAACACTGCACTGAAAGAAAATCACGGTGTCTATAAAATATTCCCAACCTGGTGGGTAGTTTACGATTAAAGTGAGTGCTGATCAAATCTGTGTATGCGCGTGTGGATGTATATGCACATATACATAAATATATATACACAATATTTATGCATAATATATAAAATATGTATACATACACACACCTCTCTGTGCACCTTTATTTATATATACATACATATATTCTAAGGCTGAAGAAACTGCAATAATCGTTAATCTTTATAACTCTTAAATAAATTATCGCAGCTCAGCCTCCACTTCACCAATTAATTTAATGACCCCAAGAACTTCCCAGACTAAAATAAAAAATAAGGACGGGACACCTCGGAAGCGAAAGCAAAACTCCATCAGGAGGTGCTGCATTTTAACAGCAGTTTATAAACGAGATTTCCTAGTTCATATCCGAGGTTTTGCTTTGCTGCTTTTCTCTTTTAATGAAGCAGTGAAGTGTTTTGTATTCGAAATAATCCCAAATGGGTTAAGCGAACCCCTGTAATTTTCGTTTACGCTACAAAAAAAATCAGTTTGCCGTGAATTTGACACCATTTCTCGGCCAGATGACCACATTTAGGAAAAGGAGGAACGTAAGGATCTGGAAAAATTAAAAACTAGGTTTAAACCGGGATCTCTGGGTTTGTAGCCCCTATTGTCATACTCCAAACAACGCCGCTTTTGGGGGATGTGTTCCCCCCTAATCCAACACAAACGACACGAGTTTACCTTCACTCCAAAAATCCATGGTCTCGGGACTGCCATCCTGTCACAGCCACCAGGGCCACCCCACGCCGTCCCGCCTTGCCCGCGAACCCCGCGCTCCCCGGCCCCTCCGTGGCCCCTCCAGCGGGCAGCCCCGGCATGCGGCGACCCCTCCTGCCCTACCCTACCCCGCCCTTGCCCGCGACCCCGCCACGGGTCCTACCTGCGCTGGGTGCCCGGACGGGGATGGGGGCGGCCCGGCCCTGGAGGCAGTGCAGCATGGAGTTCTCGAAGGGCGCCGTGGGCCACGCGGGGGTGAGCTGCGGCCCCACGTAGGACGTGTAGGGCCCCGGATAGGAGCCATTGAGCGGCCGGGCCAGGGGGCTGTACTGGTCCCTGGCGCCCAGGCTGTTGCTGTAGGTGCCGGGCTCCCGGGAGGCCCCGTTGGCCACCGGCGGGCTGGGTGAATAGGGAAAGCGGCCCGAGGGGTGGGAGCCGCCGCCGGTGCTGTACGAGGGGCTTTCCGCGGCTGGCTGGGACCAGACGGCGTGGCCGCCGCCCGGGTGGCTTGGCTGGGCCGCCCCGCTGCCCTGGAGGTACGGCAGCGTGGGCAGCATGGAGCCCACGCGGGTCGTGGGCACGTACACGGGCGAGCTGGGTGTGGAGTGCATGAAGCCGCCCGGAGATCCGTCGTAAGGCGTGGGGCCCTGGGCGGCCGAGATGGCGAGGGTCTGGTACATCTCCTCGGGTTGCTCTGCGCCGAGGGCGCTCAGCTTGGGCCCGCGGCTGGACCAGATCAGCTTGTTGGTTTGGTCTAAGTCCGCGAAGAGCAGGATGTCCTCCCAGCTGAGCCGGCCGGAGGGGTGGGGGGCCCCGAAGTGCACGTAGGGGGCGAGCAGAGACCTGCCCTCGGCGGCGGGGGGCGGCGGAGGGGCCGGCCGGTGACTGTCGTCGGTCTCCGGCCGAGGAGTCTTGGAGGAGCCGCGTTCACCCTGGGAGCCGGAGGAGGACGAGGAGGAGGAGGGCGAAGGAGACGGGTGCGGTTCCCTGGTGGCGAAGGGGCAGGAGGGAACACCGGCGTCCGCAGCGCACCGCTTCACCGCGCACCAGCCGACTTCAGCCACGGCCATCCAGGTCCCCTTCTAGGCGCTGGGTGTGGATGGGGAAGAGGGAGGAGGGGAGGAGGAGGAGTGGAGGTGGGGGTCCGCAGGGCAGGGCGGGGAAGGAGGACACAGAATAGCAGGGAAGGGAAGAGAGAGAGAAACAATAATAACAAAGTTTGCAAACAGGACAGCACGTCTCCCTCCCGTAATGAGATTCATCAGGGCTTATCTGGACCCTCTGAGCGCTTAATCAGTCATGTCGCCTCGGTGCTGTTGTCCCTCCCCCCGGCAGTATGGGATCAGGCAGACCAGGGCAACACGGGCCGGGAGTCGCCAGTCCCGCAGGGCCAGGGTTGCGGCTCCGACGCCGCTCCCGCGCTGCGGGCGGGCTGCTCCCTTCTCCCTTCGCATCCCGGGCTGCGGATTTGAACATGAAGCACGCCGGGGAGAGGTGGGCGGGAGGGCGTGGGGAGAGAGGGGGGCGAGGGACATTTTTCCCTGTCTGTGCCGCAGCCCCTTCCTTGGCTGCTGTCGTTGTTATGATTATTTCAATGAATGAGTCATTTGACTCGGTTCCACCGAGAAAACAATTAGTAAGGCGATCCCTTTAAGGTTACTTCTCCGGAGAGCAATGTTAGCTTTTCCGCGCATCGCCTCGCTTGTTTGCTTATTTCCAGCCCAAGGTCACAGAAAGGAGGAGAAGGAGGAGGGAAAGGCACCCGGGAGACGGGAGATACGCACGGGCCAGGCGTCGAAGTGTGCGCCATGGGACACGGACCGAGGCAGGGGCCGGGCCGGGTGGGATGTGCCTGCCGCGGGTGCCGGTGCCAGCGGACAGTCCTGGATGAGGGCCTGCCCCAAGTCCGAGCATAACTCTCGGGGTTGACACCCGTTCCGAGTCGACCGGTCTCAGTTCGGAACCGCCGGCATGAGAGAGGCCGGACAGACAAACGGACACGGAGCGTCCGGTGCCCAGCCTCAGGGAGAAGGGGCAGAAAGCGAAAGGGGACGCGGAGAAGTGACAACAAGAGAAGCGGGCGGCGAGGCTCTCCGCTCTCGGCCCACCTCGGGGGTCTTCAGATAACCATAGGCACAAGAATACAGGACACACACAGAGCCCCCTCGCAGATAGGCACCAAATACGTCTCTCCCTCCTGCGAGGTAACTGGGAGATAAGGCTCCGGCAGATAAGGGCTCCAGGCACCGGCATCGGATGTTTGCCCACGGAGTCTCCCTCAGGCTCCCCCAGCCAGGCGCAGCCGCCGCCGCGCCGCGCTCCCCTCAGAGCGGTCGAGGGCGGAGAGGCAGGAGCAGAAGAGCGAGGAAGAACAAGGAAAATCGCGGCGAGGCAAGAAAAGAGAAGGAGGCCAAACCTGGTGCCGATGCCCCGCATGGGGCCGGGGCGCGGGGCCGCGGCGGGCGGTAAATCCAGTGCGGCGGGGGTGAGCGGCGGCGGAGAGTCCGGCGGCGGCGGCCGCCGGCTCATGTATAAAAAGGAGAGAGGAGGCGCCTCTCGCAGCCCTGCCGGAAAACTGCAGGCAGCCGGCCCTGATTGGGCTCAGCCAGCCCTAAACAAACACGGGACTCCGCAGGGGTGCCAGTCCCGGCGGCCAGCGGGCCCGCTGCCCCCCTGCCCCGGGGATGGGGTGCCCGCAGCTAGGGGGCTACGGACCCCTCCTCGGGGAGCGAGAAAGATTGTCCTCCCAGATGCCACAGTCTTTTATCTTACTTTTTTTTTTTTTTTTTTTTTTTTTTTTAACCTAGAAATAATACACAGTCTTCCCTCCTCCCCGGATAATATCTTCTTTATGCTGAATGTTCAACTTTTTTTTTTTTTTTTCTTCACGCCTCTCGGTATCGCAGCGAGCATCTCCTGGTAGCGGCCCGGAAGGATGTGTGCCAGGCTCTCGCCCCAAGCAACCAGGTCTCCCTCTCCCAAATCTCCCTATTTTTGCTCGTTAAAATAAGAGCTATTCGAGGGTAAAAAATGTGACTCCTCCTTGAGTTACCCCAATCGTCAGGTGAAGCCAAAGCAAGCTGTGGGATGTGTCCATCCCAGCAGCTGGCGGTAGGCATTTTCCCTCCGTTTCTTTCTTATCCCCCCCCCAGCCCTCTTATCTCAGCTGTGTACAAACTGATATGGTACTTAGCAGGAAAGTGACTGGAAATTAAAATAACTTCGTTCACCAGAGGTTATCAGCTGGATATCTGTCATCATCAGTTTGTACAGAAAGAGTCATCGGCGGCAAAAGGCTGTACTAGAGCAGAGCCCGGCTCTCGGCAGCCGGCAGGCACGAGCCCTCCCGACAGAAACCGAGCCCAAACCTGCTGATGCGCGGTGCTGTCGTTCCTGGGGTAGGCACAGCTTTTCTTTCCGTCTTTCCAGGCAAGGTGAACGGGAGGTGAAGAATTTGCGGTGCTGGGGTTACGGTAAAACTCTGGCTGTAGCCATCCACTCTGCCGGCGTGGGTGAACCGATCGTGACTTGGAAGTTTTATTGTGCGCGTTATTTTTTGTCGTATAGCGTGGCAGAGGTTTGGTCGGAAAATAATCAGTTTATCGATAAACCGTTTCTCTATTAAATTGTACGATTAAAGGTTATGCTTCTTTCTTGTCAGGTGTCTTTAAATAATATCGTTAAATAATATCGGTCATCCTGCCAGGTTGAAGTGATTTTATTCTCTTTTTACTTTTAGGTGTGTTTTAGTGGGTTCAATATTAAATAGAAAACAAGCTTTTGCAAGAGAGGGCAGGGATTTGTTGTCTCCCAGCGTCCGGCTCGTTTTCCGATCCCAACTTGCAACGTAAAACATTTTCCCATGGTTTTTGCCTGCAAATGCGCGACAAGAGCAGGAGAAACAGCGGGAATAGATGCTTACGCCGCTTCTCCCTAGCTTCGGTGCTGCCACTGCAAATTTGTGTGCTGAAAAACGCCGAGCTATCGGCTTTAAACCCTGCATTTCCTTTCAGTCATTTGGATACCTCTTCTCCATTTAAACCCGAGGGTATTTCAAACACGTGTAAGGGTGGATATACTGCGTGAAATACCGTGAGAGTTTATTTCAAGCGACCGGAACATGCCGGTGCCCATGTAACCCCAGGGTGAGGAGTGGGGACCTGCCCAAAAGTTGAGGGTGGCTGTGAAGAAGAATGGCCGAGCTGGCCTGGCAGGCGCCTCTTTCCCTTGTCTCCAAACTGACCCGTGTTTTACACTTCAGGCGCCTCCGTTTTTTCTTTTTTTCTTTTTTTTTTCTTTTTACCGCCGATTAGCCTGTTTACGTTATAGCCGGGCTACAAGTTTCATTTTATTTCCTCCGATAGTCACGATAAGAAAACCCTGCTTAAACTGGGACCGGCGTGGGAAACAGTTTCCAATCACCCCTTTCCTCTCCGTTTTGGGTTTGTTCTCGAACCGCTCAAATCATATAGTCTCCGGTTCCTAACTCTTCATTGCGTCTCTCCTTTCCCGAATCCCACTCTTCTGACGTAACTTTCACCCCGGGGCTCCGGGAGGCTCTCAGGTATCTCCTGCCCCGGGCCTGGGTTAGGCATCCGGGGGTGCACGTGCGGGAGCATTTTTGCGGGCGGGGGGATGCTCGTTGTGGGAACACATCGCTGGGGAGGTGGTGCCAGCAAGGTAACCATCTCTCCTGATGGTTGTGGCCAAAGAGGGAAGAAAGCAGATTGAGAAAAAAAAGAGAAAGTTTCGTATCCAATTAAGGCAAATTCCCTCGTGGGCACTTCAGCCTCCCAAAAAAGGGCTGGGGGAAAGACATGTGCAAGTGCAGAGCGGTTTCTCCTTCCCCCACTCCCGGGTCTCTGCAAACGTGATCCCTTTGCAGGGATGCATTAGGGAGGAGGGGCAGGCTGGGTCCGGCCGCATCCCCGTCGCCCCTCGGTCAGGGCAACCCCGGGAGCAGCGGGCATCGCCCGCCGTGTCAGGCTGCGATGCTCCTGAGGCCCTGGGGGCCCGGCGGGTTCGGGTGTGAGGCGGTACGAGGGGTCACCTCGGTGACTATCGCAGGTTGGAGTGTATTCTTTTCCGAGACGTGTTTATGTAACTTAATGTACTTTAGAAACTGCTGGGGAGTTTAGGCCGGGCTGATAAGCACAGCGGTTATTACGGGCGACGTGCCGGCACCTCTCCGCCTCTCTTCTCCCCTTCGCTTATCCGCACTACTTAAAATATACTTTTATCAAGGCCACCCCACGATACGGAGGGTTTCCATTCCCCAGCGGCTGTGACATTGAAGCGGACTTATCGATCGGGGCACCGGCAGCGCTCAGGCTCGCCCAGCCCGGCGGGGAGCTGCCGGCCGGCCGGCTCCGAGCAGAGCTCACGCCCCCGCCGCAGGCACCGCGGCCGAAGCCGGCGGGGCAATCCGCATCCACCGGGAAAGAGCATTCCAGAGGGACGGGGGCCTTTGACATCACCCATCATTTCCACCTCGGGCCGGGCGGGGCAGACGCATGGAACTCAGGGTAGTGGTTAGTCAAACTGAGCCCCAAAGCAGCAGCGTCCTGTACACACCACAGAAAGGGAGGGGGCGGGCATGGCGAACGTGCCCTTTGCAGTAGATCAGATGTGTCCAAAGGGGAAGGGGGACCCACAAATTCTCAAGTGTGAGGAGGGATTCTTTTTACTTTCTCCGAAACTCCTAGCGAAGGGCTGCCAGGTGCTCAGAGGCCGGGCTTGAACTCCAGCCTGTCTTGCTGGCCGCAGACAGCAGACTTTGGGCCCGGCGGCTGCCCCGGCCCTGGGCAGGACGCCCTGACCAGGTTCCGAGGACCATTCCCCGCTCCTGGTCGGTGGTTCGGCTCTCCCCTGGGTTGAAGCCGTGCCCGGCGGCGGGGAGTGGGGCAGAAGGTTATTCCCCACTGCAGTAAGCGGCCTCCCCGTCACTGGTGACCTTCTGACGCGTGCTTTTGGGTGATTTCCACGGTCTTTCAACCCTTGACGCTCAAATAAGCATCAGGCAGCAGAGAGCCTACACGGACATTTATGCAATAGGTGTCCAATAGGTGATTTGTTTTGTTTGTTGGTTTTTGGTTTTTTTGGGGGGAGGAGGTTTGTTGTGGTTTTGTTGTTGTTGTTGGGGTTTTTTTAGGTTTTTGGTGGTGGTGGTTTTGGGGTTTTGTTGTTTTTTGTGTGTTTTTTAATAATGATCTGCAGCTTCTTTTTATTTGCCCACCCTGCAGTATCCGAGGTCTGGCTGGTTAATGATTTCAACCTTTAAAAAAAAAAAAAAGAAAAGAAAAAAAAAAGAGAGAGATATTTAAATCAATAAAATGCGCGGAGGAGGCTCCTGTTGCTGCGTAACCTGACTCCCGGAGCCAGTGATCCGCGGTACTCGCACGCTGAGCCCCCGTGGGGCGCATAGGACTAAGGCGATGCCCTACAGCTCTCGGGGTGGCACACGGGAGGCAGACGGGACCCACGCAGCATCCAAAAAAATTTAGTTATGACTTAGATGCTTCTGTCCTAAGGGCGCATACGTGCTTTGTCTCTTTCCAAACACATACAGGGGGACTTGGAAAGCGAGTTAAGGATTAGTTGTACTGTTTCTCGGCAGTTTTAAAGGTTTTTAAGTGTCGGTGACTAAAATGGCCTAATTTTGACGCTTTTATCAACGGGCACCTCAATGCCCTTACTACGAAGCGTTGGACCTGTGTTGCACTTATGCCTTGTGGTGAAGAATACTATATCTATATATATATATATACTATATATATATATATAACACTATAATTGTAGCCACCTCTTTCTGCACACAACTGCAGAGAAAAATCAAGTACCTCGACTCTGTGTGTGGATCGGCTTCTTGCACACCGAGAGACAAGGCCAGAAGGAGAGGTCCCCACCCCGTGTCCCGCCGCCTCACCGAGGGGGACAGGACGGCGGGAGAGTGAGAGCCACCGCCCCCGCCTCCTGGGGCCGCGGGGCGGGAGCTCGGCGCCCTCCCCGGGCCGGAGCCATGGGGACTCTTAGGATCACTGTTTTTTCCTGCCTGGGTGCTGGGGAATTGTTTCAGGGCTTTCTTCTGCTGGATCTGACACGAAAAGCCCGGGGAAAGTGTCTGGGTCTTCTTGCTGCGAGAAGTCGTCGTGGGAGAGAGGGATGGGGAGGGACGCAGAGCACGGCAGAGCCGCGCTTCTCCCCAGCGCTTCAGCACCGGGCTTCTCTTCATCCTCCCCTGTTCCCTGTCACGGATGTTAGGCAATACCAAATCCGATCTGCAATTAGCTATCTTACCTCCACCCCTATCCCCACAGCACAGGTTGCAGAGACTTCATTCTTTCTCACTTAAAAAAAAAAATAAAGAAAAGAAAAAAGAAAAAAACTACACACCAAAAACTCCTCACACTCCACACAGGCAAAATCCACCGTCACCAACTGCTCCCTGGGACGGTTGTCACCCCTGCCGCACTCCGTGAAAGAAATCGTTTTATGCATCGAAACCTGCCATACATACCCACCCCCCCTTCCCCCCGGCTTAGTTGTCTTCTTACTTCTCTGCCCAGGAAATAAAACAACCAAACAGAACAGACAAAAATCTTCCAGTGAAATGTTTTCCACAGGACAAAATGAATGCGTCCTCCTGGAAGCATTTTTCGGGAGTAATTCTGTTTCCTGCGTGTCCGTGCTGAGCTCTGGCGGGGCCGCTCCGTTTCTCTTGGCATCGTGGCAGCCTCTCGCCTTCCTTTTTGTAACCGCTTTTCTCACCATTTATCTGCTTGACTGAAATGTCTGAGACCAACTGCAGAATAATAATAATAAAACTCCCAACAACGACATTCGCAATCTTAGCTAAGTAAATCGCGTCCCTCCATCCGAACTAATGATGTTTTCACTTGTTGCTTTCGTGAGAAATGCCAAAATTTGAGGACTTTGTTCCTGCTTGGAATGAAAGTTGATTTCTAAACGTTAAAATAATATCTTCCAGAGCGAGTCTGACCAGTTCTATAAATGAAAGCGCTACTGGATTGGAAAATCAAATCAAAACAACCACATCACAGAATCAGAGATTTCAGAGTTAGCAGATCGGGGTAATTAGATAGCCTATTAATAGCCTTGCTCCTCACTGCTATCAAAAGTAAGTGGATGACTCCTGCCTTCGGAAGGTATGCGTTAAGCATGCCACGGGAGGTAGGATGGAGACCAAGGAGATGGGGAGAGGTTTCCGACGAGACGTGTGGGGCCCCACCGACAGGCAGAATGGGTGTACCCTCCTTGGTTTTGCTTGTCATCCCCGCAGACCCTGGCTCTTCCCCTCGTTTGATAGATGGAGGTGTCGAAGGCAGCCGCGGAGGCAGTTCCCCGCCGGGCGGGTCGCATCCCCATCGGCCCGAAGATAAGCGATGCTGCTAATTCACCTCCGGGGACGCGACGCCGTCCTTCCCCTTTTGCTTTTCTTACCCTAGGTGTTAATGGCTTAGCGGAATAGCCTTCTATTTGCAGTTAAAAGTATAAATATATACGTTCGCCGTGGGAATACCGCAATTCCATTTCGTTCATGTAATCACTGGCAGTGTTTATCCATTTCGCTTAAGCCTCCAAGACCAAAGAGGGCGTGCAATTAAGTCGCACTTTTCAATTACTTTAGGAAAAGATTGGTTTTATGCAGCCGTTGTTGCTGCTCACATTGAATTTATAATTCAATATTAAAGGACACCAGTATTTGCAAACAATAAAAAGAACAACTAAAAAGCCGATTATCCCCAAAACTAGGTGCTTACAATGTACTGTTCCCCTGTCATTACTGACTGATTTTAAAAGGTCACAGATGACTGAATTTTTAGAAGTCCAACGACTTTCTTTTAATTCCACTTAGATGAGCAAGAAATAGTGTAGTCTGATATACAAAAGGCTTTTTTCATGCTGTTATTTCTTACATTTTTTTACATACAAACACTTCATTACCTAATTTCTTAAATTATATTTCTTAATGGACATAATAGTTTCAGTATTACACATGGAACACTGTAACAAAGTAGATAGGTGTAATTCTGATGTTACTCGGGTTTGAGGTTTGGGGGGGTGGGGGTTTTTTTGTATTCATAATGTGGATAGAGATAGCAGCCTTTTTCTGAAGTAACAATCCTCAGAGTAAATCAGTGTGATGGCAGGCTGTAGAGTGACTACTATTTCCAAGGGGTAAAAAAAAAGGACCTCCACACTTTCAGTAAACTCTGAAGATAATGCCATGCAACAGTATTACAGGATAACTTCAGAGGGTTGCTGCATCCATCAGTAACATGGGTGGTATCTGGATCATGCTTTTAGCGTTTGCCAATGACCATTAAACATAAGTTAAGCCACACACAACTTTATTATTCACCTGTGAAATAATGCAAAACCAAAAAAACCCCAAACAACCCAGTTTTACTATAAGTTCGCATATTATTTTCAGCAGTGTATTTGCATTGTAATGTTACTGTAGGTTGTTTTTTCTGATAGTGCATGTGAAACAGGGCTTACAAAGAAACCCTGCTTCTGTGCCTCTGCTCATTTCTCCAGATACTAGAAATGTCTAAGGCTACTCATTCAGCAGGAATTTGTCCCACGATAACTTAAGCATGAAGAGTCAGTGCCACAGACCTCCATGGAAATTCCTCATGAAGCAATAAACCTTGCTAATGGATCTGTTCTGAAGTTCACAACAAGAATTGCCACCTGGCCCTTCAAGTCATGGTTTTAACTAAACTAAGCTGGCTTTAAGCAGATTCTGTTAAAAACTCCAGGTGAATATTTGGTCAGCTAATGCCAAGTTTTCTGCTGTCACAGCTCGGAAGCTGTTGGTCCCAAACAAACCCAATCAGCACTAACTCAGCAGCTACCATAGTTCCTGTAATGAACTTAACAGTAAAGGTAATGTAGATGCTCTCTGTGATTTATGTCAGGCTCTGTCAGGTTTAACAGCACCTCTTTATGATGCAGATGTCGTGCTGTTGCATGGACACTAAAGATGACAGATCCAGCTCTATGTCCAGTACATCCTTATAAACTTACATTGTGTTTACTTCTGGGGCCCAGTAACCCCAGCAGAAAGGACAACAGCCAGCACTGACATCAGCGGCATCTCGTGGCACCACAGGTAAATCCAACAGAGGTGGGACTGTCAGAGCCTGGGAGTGCTGGGAGACGAAAACTCAGCAGTGCCTAGCTGGATTGAGGACTTTTCCCTCGCTACTTTCGGCTTTGCTCCAAGCACCCCATACATGACACCCTATGCAGTACCACTCCCCACAGATCCCCAGCTGGGCAGTAGTGACCACAGCTTTGTGTAGCACCACTTAAATGAAAGTGTTTCATCTTCTATACTAAGCCAAACTATTTGCCTCCAAAAAAAGCTCATATCAATCGCAACATTTCATTTTATCCAAAATAAAGTTTTTGTGCTGTTTTTGAATTATTTAACCCTTTAAAGAAAATCAACTTGGAATCAAATTAGCAACAAGGTTCATCTTGAGAGGGCAGACAAAGTGGTTTGCATTTTCCTCTCTCTTTCAGGTTGATAACAGGCTTACACCTGGGTAGGTAGGAAAGGTCTGTCATGTCTGGACCAGAAGCCAAGACCTCAGCTCCTCATCCCTGTTCAGCCACCAGAAACCACAGCAAAGCTTTTGTTTTGTGCTTGGTCAGCATGACACAGGCAAAGCAATAACCCCTGAACTGTCTGAAACTGCTGTCTGTACTCTGGGTTGAAATTTTAAAACCTTTTTTTTTTCTTTTTTTTTCTTTTTCCTTTTTTTTTTTTTTTTTTTCTGGAAAAGATAGAGTACAACACGAATATGTTTAAACATATTTCACTCATGGAACTGGGGAGGGGTATAATTCAACCTAAAACCAGAATTAATTCTATACTGTTATTTTAGTTCTTACTACCTATGAGAACAGTTCCTACTCATCTCACAAACTCTATCTGTGACCTGTGTTGTTTTCAAATCAATTTGGTTTTGCTTTTGATAGCTTCAACAGAATTGTTGAATGACATTTCCTTTAGAAGGAGTTTTCCAAAGAAATTAACCTAATTTCTGCTTGCAAGAAATGGAAACATGTTTTCCTTGTGCCTGCTTGGAACTACATGTACCTCTGAGGTCCAGAAGGTGACATATGTTTCACAAGTGTTTCCTTTAATAAGCATAGATAGGAGAAACTAATGATTGTGACCTGTAGCTACTGGAAGGTTAAAAATATTCTATACTGAACTATGCTAACCATAGCTCAGCATTTGGACCTGTGGAGCGTGGAGCTGGCTAGGTTGAGCCCATGGAGAGAACTGGAAAGCAAACAATTAAAGCTCAGCTGGAAAAGGAGGCCCTCTGAATTTAATGGGATTGGACCAAGTCAGCAGGACAAACCCTACAAGGGCTTGGCTGAATGCTAATGTGAGTATTTTTGGTTGAATTCTTGACATCGTCTGGTCCTTTTGGATACAGCCAGTGTTATTACAGTGAAGGTAGGATATGCTGGACATTTTGTTATGATTGGTGGTAGAATTGGAGAAAAATGGTAAGTGGATGGGAAGGGGAGAGAGTGATGGGGACAATCCTGTCCAAAGCTCTGTGACTGTAGCTAAGTAAACTGAAAAAATACAAAATATGGCCCCCAAATATCCTCTTCCTCAGCACAAGGAAGAAGTGCTGTCTTGGGTCCATACCCCCAAAGCAGGCACAAAGCTATGGCCAACAAACCTACTGGAGTTTCAGTGGCTCTGGCTCGCTCACAGGCTACCTTGGACCAACCCAACTCCTTGTACAAAAGCAGAATCCAGCACGCCTAGAATTGCACTTTACTAAGAGGAATAATGATGCATATCCTTTATGTTACTCAGCGTTACGATAATTCCCCATATCTGTCAGTCTGAATGTCAGAAACACACTGTGTAACAGATTAAATTATTTTATCAGTCCTCTATTTGGAAGGCAGAAACCTGCTGTGCAAAGCTCAAGAAGAAAATAAAATCTAGTGATGAAGGACCAGACTCCTGTGGGACTTTTGCTGGAGAAAGGCCCACAACAAGTTTACATGTTTAATTAGAATGCCGTAAAATGCAATTTCCTTTACATTATTACACTCCAATGTCAACCTTAGAATCACAAATTTGTTGAAAGCTGTGCAAAATAGTCTGTCTGTGGTTAGCTCTTGGTAATAAAAAAACGCAAAAATAAGTTTTTAAGGAAATATGTTAATAATTAAAAATAAATTTAGTGTTCTAAGTGAAGAGTACTGATGGCGCTAAAAAGGACAGTGAGTTAATTAGTCTTGTTGATGTCAGTTATTCATTTGTGGGCCATCAAACTATAAACCGAGGTACTTTATTGACTGCAATATTCACTGGATATGTGCCATATTATTCAAGCAAAACAATACACTGCAAAAACAATACAGAGAAGAGGTAATTTGTACAGAGTTCATGAGGCAATTATATTATCTAAATAAAAAACTGAGTCACTGTGCCCTTGGTTCTCTTTATTAAAAGAGAATTGAAGGATATACTAAACATGCTCAGAGTCTAGTAATTTAAATTTGAATCCTGCCCATACACCCAAGCACCCAGGAACTGGTGTGGTCCAGCACATGGATCATGAGTCCCGAAGAAGGACTTTGATGTGGGACTCAGGATACTACTTCATTTTCTGGTGTGCTGTAAATTAAACTACTGCCCCATTTTCCTGAGAAGAGCTTTGAAACTCACTCAATATCATAGAAAAACATTTACTAGTATTAATAACGCACACACACACAAAAGTACTTATTTCAAAAGAGGACAGCAGTTTGAAAGCTGTCTCTCTTTTACATGCTTTACTGGTGCAGAGCCTCTGGAGAAACGTAGCAGGAGCACTTGGATGCAAGTGGATGTGTTTCCTGTTCAAACAGAAGCAAATCACTGAGGTGCCTGAACAGAAGAGAGAACCAAGGCTTTGCATATGTCACTTACTTGCTCACAGAGAAGCTCATCAAAGCACAGAAATGACCACGGCCAAAACAAAAGTAAGTTGCTGAATTACTTTGTGAATTTCCAGATTGTAGTTGCACTACAACATGTTGAACCCTTTTCAAATGTTTTTCCTTAAACTTTCAATGCTGTTTAAGGAACATATAAGTATTTCATTTCTTGATCATGTAATGAACTTTATGAAATAAAATCTTATTTTTTTTTTAATCTCTTCTGATGTTTTTTATGCTCAGTTTACTGTGCATTTTGTATTTGAGTAGACTTTAATGCGTGACATCTAATCATACTATAGTAAATTGTGGAGGAGGAGGTTAGTATTCAGAATTATTATAAGGTGTATTTGTTTATAAAACAGGAAAAAACCTCAGTGTCTCTTTGTTTGTTTTTGTTAATAGTAATGCTGGCTTGCATATAATAATTTTTAAAATGAATGCTAAGAGGATCTAACAGACAGAATAGCAAATGGAGAGCCTGGGGTACCCAAGTCTGGTTTTGAATCAGGCAGGGAAGATATAATTCTGCTTATTGGAAGGTACAATTCTGTAGCACGTTGGCCTTGATGCAATCCTGGCTTAAGAAACCCTCTCCCTCCCCCAGGAGGGAATCTTCTGCCTGGAGGAGTCACTCCAGTGCCAGACAGTGCAGCAATCCACTGCCTTCTCCCAGTTGTGTTAATGAAATTCCTTGTGAGCCCACACTGGAAGAAAGACCATTGAAATGATTACAATTAAAAATAGCTCTCCCTCTCTTCCTCCCACAAAGAGTTTATTTTTAACTTCCATCACCTCAGTGCGCTGATTTAAGCACTGCTGTACACACAGTTGTTTTGGCATGACTGAGGAGGTGATAAACTGCAGGCCAGAGGTGGGAACAAACATCTGGGGCAGGAGCTGGTTGCAGCAGCTTAGCTGCCAAAGGCAATGTATCATGGGACTATGGTGTGATAGTTCATAGTATGAACTTAAACTTTGCCTTTCCTGTCTGTTTTCATAGCCATGAGGCATCTCTGCTCCAAATTCCTAGCACAGAAGTGCTGGACCAGTGTTGCTTTCCTACCCCAGCCTGGTTCATTTACATTAGAGATTTTCAGTCATGTGAGCTCTGTCCCTGGGAAATACAGTGCAAGTGAAGCCTCAGCTGAATCATGAGGCTTATATCCTTAAAGACATTTAGATGGCTAACTTTCAGTCCGTGGAAGGCTTAAGTGGACAGGGTTAGGAGCAGGCGTATGGTAAGTGACAACGCCTTGGACACAGGACAGAAGCCACCTAGGCTCACAGCCTTAAATGCTTTGCTTACATGCAAAGGATCAAGCTGTGTATGTGACTCAGGACTGAGTAAGAACTTCTGCCAGGTCATTTTGGCCAGGATTTAGGATTCTTCCATCTTTTCTTAAAGCACAGGCCATGACTCACTTGATGAAATCTTCTTTCTTATCTCTCCAACTTCCTGACATTTTATGGACCTCAGGCTGTGGTGGCCCTTTGATTTCTTCAGTCCCCTGCCTGTGATTTTTGTGTTTTGAGGACTTGAAAGCTACAACCCATTTTGAATTTTTGTTAACACCTATGTAAGCACTGGGGTGAACTTGCATAGACTTTAAGCATACAGGAAGTCAGATAATATCTAATCTTATACCCATTAGGGTAAAAGTGTGTCCCTAGCAGGTTATTAACCAATGCACTGTAGAGCAGACAACACAGTGCATCAGATAACCCATCCTACAGTTCCCTATATTAAAAACAATTATTTGACTGGTTCACATGTGCCAGCATCACAGCATGACATCATCTAGAACCCACTGAAGTCAGTGGAAGAAACACCAATTCAAGTAAGTTTGGAGGTCTCCTTTAATGCATCAGGTAACCTACCTCACATACACATCACAATCTGGCTTTTGAGCCTCCACCATGTTCACAAGCCTTTATTTTTCCTGCCAGCCTTAACCTAGACTAGGAAACCGGATGATTGTGTTAATCATGGTGACTGACACTTCTGGCAGATTTAAGAGTTCAGTGTCAAACCTTTCAATAAGAAGATCTTGTTTGCCAGTACAAGCATATGGCTTCTCTTCTGCTCCATGTGCACTGTTCCAGTCCTCCCTGAGGTCAGCAGACCTTCTTGTAATGCAAATAAATTTTAAATAATATGACATTGCCATGGCTGTAAAGGACCACTTCTGTGGCACTCTACTTTATCCTAATGTCATAAACAAAGTACCAAATGAAAAGTCAACCTTGAAAATCATCTAGCTCACAAAAGCATGATTTTGTGATGGAATGGAGTAGCCCAAGCATGGCTGGACCACAGAGACCTCCAATCTTTTAAGAACTCAATAGAGTTTTAGTCCATTGTCTACAGAGTTAGCCTTGGAACTATTTCTTCAAAGGGTCTTACTGATTTTGGTGACTTTACCTGTACTAGAGTGTTTTTCTGTTTATCTGTTAACCTCATTCATATCTTTTCTGTCCTCAATTCACAGACTGAACAACCTGTATGGAATATACAGAATCTACACACTCACTCTGGAGAGTGTGATACATGGCATGCAAAAAAATTTTTAAACCCCAGTGTATTTTCCTACCAATCCTTACATATCCACCAAGCTGAAAGTTATTTCAGAGAATACTGATGCTACTCATAAAAAGCCATTACTAAAGTCAGCCAAAATTTGAAGAAAAAAAACACCACAAAAAACCCCAGAAGGGCAGGCAGATAACTAATCCATTTTGGAGCTGTCAGGTTGTGACCTGTGATATGTTTTCACAGGAAAGGCAAAAATGAGGTTCTTTCCCAAATGAGGAACAATATGGTGATTTAAATAAAGAAGGATAAATGACGAACAGATAGTTCTGCCTGCACAGAAAACATTCCCAAGAAGAGGACTCATCTGACATAGTCATAGTGGATGGCTACAAACTGCCAGACAGTCAGTGTTGAATCTGAGCTCCCACTCCTGAACTCCCTGTCCTGGCTGCAGCTTGTGTAAAAGACTATAAGGAAGGAAAACCCATGGAATAATGAAGATGAATGCAATAAATATACCTGAGCCTGTCTACTTGTTCTAGTGGTTAGGGTCACTGCAGAAACACTGCAGGGCTTTAAGCAATTCTTAGTGATGAAGATTTATGAAGCCCTTTCAAAAACTTCATTAAGGGGTCAGAGAGATTTAAGTGGCCTTGCAAGCTCTGCGCTAAACCAAGAGATTCTCTTTGCAGAAACTC
Source organism: Myiozetetes cayanensis (assembly GCF_022539395.1). Lineage (NCBI taxonomy): Eukaryota > Metazoa > Chordata > Aves > Passeriformes > Tyrannidae > Myiozetetes > Myiozetetes cayanensis. Next base: position 46,359,594 of record NW_026086604.1, read on the forward strand.
AGCCAAAGGCAGCAAGGGCAGAGCTGGCTTGCAAGGGCTCTTCACACACTCTGGCCTGGGAGGAACAATGCTGGGTACCCTATGTGTCTGGGCAGTACAGCATAATGCTGAAGTCCCAAGCAGGGTTGTGGCAACTACGATGGTTAAAGGAAGCTGCTTAGCAAAAGTATTTCCTCTGAATAGTGTTAAGGCCAGTGTACTCTGGTAAGCGAGCCAAGTCTGCATACACTGCTAGCATAACTTTCTTCTACCAGTTTCCCTTAGTTTGTCCAAAATATGGTAAAGCATTTTTTCGTAATTCAGACGTGTTTTCCTCCTTCTGATGGCAAGTACTGCCCAAACCTCATAAAATCATTGCCCAGAAACATACCTTCCCTACTGATGCCTCCAAGCAGTTGTTTAGGACTGTGATTATTTAGATATAAATAGCAGTGCTCATTAATCTAGCAATCACTCCCAGCTACGAAAATGCAAATTGGGTTGGCTTGTTTGTATTTTCGAGAGAGAGAAGGTGGTGGTGGTGGTGGTAGGTGGGAAAGGGAATGTTCCCCAGGTGCTGCTGTTTATCACCTTTTTGTCTCACTGTGAGCCAGGGAATGTTTCATCTGCACCCTGCAGAGCTTTGCTGGGCTCTGTTCCACCACCACTGAGGTGGGTGTGCATCACGCACATCTTGTAAAAGTGGTTCTTGGACTGACAGGTTGGGTCAACCCCATAAAAAAAGAATTCTGGACTTTTTTTTTTTGGTAGGTATACAGCAGAATAAGCTCTGGTAGCTGGCAAAGCCAGCAAATATTGACAGAAGAGATGAAGGCTGCTTTGATAGCTTCACAGGTAGAACTACCATTCCCTTTGGCTCGCTGAAGCTGCTGGGCCAGCAGGAAGCAGCCATGATGGAGCAGACCTCATGAGCTGTAACAAAATTTGGTGTAACCAAAGCAGCAAATCTACAAGAAGCTGTGTTTCAGCTGGACTGCCCACCTGAAGTGAACACCTTTTGCTAGGTGGCTTGTAACCCAATACATTGTGCCTCAGATGGAGTGTGGGAGGCAGTACACAGCCTTGGTGCCTAGCAAAGAGGAGAGGGCCTCCACTGGAGCTGAAAGGAAAGAAGGTAAAAAGAGAAGGACAGTACAGTATGGAGAAAGAGACCTGAAAAATCATGCAGCAAGAAGAGAAATGCTAGGCTGAACCCTTGAAGACCTCCCTCACCTCACATCCCATTCCTGGCAGCTGCCAGCAGCACATACTTACAGAAAACTCTCAAAAAATGCAGAATAAGGAAGCTCATCTACCTTTTTTTTTTAATTGTTATTATTATATCCAATATGCTAAGTACCTTTAAGTCTAAATGCCTTTAGCATCATGAATTGATGTGAGCACCTGAATTTTAGCAGTTTGTTGTTGGACAGAGAATTTAATAATGGAATCAATTTAACAACTAGTTTTCTTGATTTTAAGTGAGATTGTTCATACCAGTCTTCATTTAGGAACACACTTTTTGCATTCACAGAGCTTAAAACACCTGCTTTTTTACACTAAAGGGGAGGGATGGGGGGGAACCATGCCCTTATGAATTTGGCTTCTCAATGAGGTTTCATGGCAGAATGATTCAAGCCTGAGGTAGCCTCTACTAAGGGTTAAATTTACAAATGATGCAACATGTAACTCTCTGGGTGACAGCGCTATCTGGTACTACTTTAGCATCTATTAGAAATACAACACTGGCTATAGACTTTCCCAATTGAGCTGTAGCAATACTTCCCAAACACTTATTTGATAAATGATTCAATATTAATGAACAGCATAAGGAATTTTTATCTACCATTACCTCCATCCTGCAGTTTCTTACAGGAGCCTTACCTTGCTATCCTCATTTGAATACAATAATTTCTGGTGCATTCCTGAAGCTAGCAACAAAGTCAGGAGGTGTCTTCCCCTCTGCAGCAGCAAGCAGAGACTCAGGAGTGAGTGGATTAGGATTATGGCTGGCAGGAAGGAGAAGCCTCCCTCATGACAGTGAGTCACGAGATCTCAGCCTTGACAAGGAGAGCTACTACAGAAGAGCCAATTGTGTAATATCCCAAAGAAGAGCAATTAAGTGGTTTCATTGATAGGGCCTTTGCCTGAGCTACACACTACAAATAGCAACTTCATTCAGGCCATTTCAATGACACATGCTAGAGATAGGAAGATCCAAGATAATAATGTTTTGCCATGGCATTTTGGGAAACTGGGGATCAGGAATTTTTCCAGAATGGGAAGCTTGTTTTGCTCCCCGAAGACTTTGTTTTGATTTCAAGCACTGCCGACTGTGCACTGTTGTCGCATTGTTTAGATACCTTTTTTATTGCTCCCTTGATCGTAGGGCACAGGGAGATTTCTTCAGCAGACAAAGACTTTTCTGAGGCATATGCTATAACAGTGGAAGGAATCTACTCCAGAACTTCCACAAATACAGGGTTAGCTCACTGTATCTAAAAGTGGCTTTACATCAGGAGCATTGTTCTTGAATATCCAGTGGAAACTGGAGATACAGGGCAACAAAGGGAAGCAGTGGGCGGTTCAGGCACCCAGTGTCTGAGCTCCTGGGTGCCAGTGTCAGACCTGGGGGCTGACAGTTGCCTCCACAGCCCTGAGGTACAGCAAGTTTCATCTCTGTTGGTCATGTCTGGCTGCTACCCCTTGTGAGATGCTACAATGGCTCAGGTAGGAGAGCAAAGCTGTCCTGGGTCTGCTGTGTGTAAAGCGTCTGTCACTTCAAGAGGCAAATCCCTGACTTGTATGGTTTAGAGTAATAGCAACCTGGATGCTGTTATAGTAAAAGCATTTGAATGGCTTAATAACGGTGCCAGAAAACATACTACAGTGAAGTGTACCCTGATCCTTCATCTGCAGCCATATTCATAGTCTGCCAGAGTGGGAAATGTCTGAAGTGACAGGAATCCATGAATCAGGGGGCCATTTGCATTGTTGCTTGTTTTTCTTTTTTTTTTTTCCTTCATTTTCCACATGGAAAACAATATAGGTTATCATTAAACTTAGGGACTTTTGATGATCCTCAGTTAGCACTCCTAAATCTTCTGCTCACTTCAAGTTTGTGAGTGAAACAAAAGACAAACTGAAGCAGAATGCAGTCCTGAGTTTCCTTGAGCCAGCAGGAACTTTGCCAGCACTTGATTTTTTAAAATCTGGTTTCCTCTGCTAATTCAGTCATGCAAAATTAGCAGCCTCAAGAAGAAAAGGGTAACTGTGAGTGTGCTACTCCTGTTATGCCCAAAAGTGGGTTACATTTCCCATCAGCTCCCTCAAGCAAAACCTGCACACCTGTAAAGCATGGGGGGTTTTGGGTTTTTTTTTGGGTTTTTTTTGTCTCTCTCTGATGAGACTTTAGGGACACATGATCTGCAATGTTTGTTGCAAACCTTCTTTTGGACTTTGGCTGCTCTCATAGCTCTTACCTGGGGGCTGTCAGCCCAGCCACCGCATCTTCTTTCAGCAGAGAAGAAGGAGAACATTACTCTTTCCTTTCCCCTCCATGTGGCAAAAAGCCACAGGGAACCACAGAGCTGTGTCATCCTGAATTGCTGTGACCAATTTGCCAGGGAGCTTTTCCCACTGGAAGGCAAAAGTGGTGCGACTGCTTGTCTGCCTGTGCATGTACCCTGGGCTCTGTGTAGGAAATGGAGTTGGCAGAGCAGCTCCTGCTCAGCACAACACTGTGAGTGGTTCCCTTGTACCATCCTGGCTGCAGGGGATCATGGAGCACAAGCAGGAGTGAGAACATCTGGCAGTGGCAACAACCTAACACTGTCATACGGTCTCAGGTCCCACCTGCTGCATTGTCTGAAATGAAACTGAGTATTTCATGGCTGACTCATCCGATGAAGGAAAAAGTAAGTGGGTCTTCAGGTAGTGGGCTTCAAATATACAAATTAAGCTGCTGCAAAGAGAAAAAGAACATTTTGTCTCTGTTGGCAGATGAAAGGAAAAGGCAATGTTAAAGATCCACCAGAGAAAACTGGAGAATTGCCATCACCTGTGCTCTTAAAAGGAGGTCAAACACCCTAGGAGAAGGCAAGACATAGGAAAAAAAGGATTTGGTATCCCTCTGAGGTCCTTTCCAAGGGAATACCTCTCAGGCTCTGCAAATGTGTGATTATCCACATCTGTCAGTGGATAGTGCATTCACAAGGGAGAAAAGTTGCGTCCTTGATGAATCAAACAAATGATTCATTAAAAATCAGCAACCCAGTCCAGAAACAATCCACTGTCAATGGAGTCATGAAACCAAGAGGAGTTAAAAAACAAACAGCTGTGGCACAGCAATGAAATCCCCCAGCAATTAAAGCCCACCAATAAATATTGGCGAGTGCTGGAATGAACTTTTATATTTCTAGAAATTATTTTAGCCGTGGAAAATATAAACTGTCTCTTCCCTGCAGACCCAGCCAAAACTAATCAAAATACAAAGGAAATACCTCTGGGCTGCGATAAGGACTATGAATGTAGTTCTTTTACGTCTCCACTACCTAATAACAATAAGATGGACTGGTGGCACTGTTTTCAGCACAGAGATTAATAGTCAGGGAGAAACCGAGAAGGAGAAAGTACACTTTCAGTTTTCTTTCCGATGGCTAATTAAAAAGCCCATATCTGAGAGGAAACACTGTGGAAATGAGAGTTATTTGGATGTGCCTTCCCCACACACTATCACTCTGCTTTGTGAGGAATGCTTTATTAACGCTAATCTCATCCCTGTGCTTTGACAGAAGTTACAGTTTCCTTCCTTTGCAGCCGCTAAGGCTCAGTTCTATTACAGGGTTTGTTTAATGGGAGCTTTATTATTTTACTAAATTACCTCATCTTCTGGGAACAAACTTAACCTTGAACTACGAAGCTAAATGTCTTTTTAATGATGCAAGTCTGTTTGGAAATTGTTCTTTGATGACTCTAAATTTTCTTCATTCTGCATGTTTAATATGTGAAATATACACAAAAAAGTAATTAATTTCTGCAGGCTTTCCTGATTCGGTATTTAAAATAAATTTGCTGCAATTATTAAGGTTAAGACAAGAGGGAACAAACATTCTTAATAGTATTCAGGCACCAGAGAGCAGCCCCTTATAATCACTAGGGAACCCATCTTCAGTAAACTGGAAAACTATACAGTACTGATGCTTAAATATTCCATATTGAAATGTTTAAATTCTAAGATAATATAAATAAAACTCCTAGGTGCATTTTGGAATGGAGCCTTCTTGTGCTGTCATGAAACTTAATGAGAAACTGTGAGAAACAATGAGAAGCTACCATTAACCCAAATGAGAGTGTGAATTGATCCATACTTTGTAGTCAGACCAAATGAATGTGATTTTCTAGAAGTCTATGGTACGGTGGATCTCTCTGATTTCAGGGAAACAAGGCTTTGGCTACAGGGTGGTTGTCTGAGCACAGAGGGTGAAGCAGGGTACAGGGCTATTTTGTTAAGATCTGATGTACACTAGAGGAATTACTGTCTTGGTTCCCGGTTGATTCCCTCCCAAATGCCTCTGAGTTGCTGCAAACCCACACAAAAGACTTCTTGACTCTGGAAAAATGTGTGTCTATGTTTAGGGTGTGTGCAGTTTGGGTACTTCTGAGGCTGTATTGCCCAGAGGTCACCCTTGGGCTAAGCTGGGGGCAGTGTTTTTTGTTTGTGTGAGACTTGAGTGGGAAGAAATACATGAAAATCAAACAGAAATATGCTGTTTGCTAGTGGGGTAGACACACTGTGATGACTTATCTATTTAAGAATACTGTTAAAGCTTGTGAACTTCTTTCCACATCTCCATTCAGAAAAGTCCTGTACCTTCCTGAAGTAGGAGCAGAGGTCTGGGCACTGCCTCCCCTTCCTCATCAAGCTGTAAGACCCACACAGCCAGGCACAACCTCTCCAGTGCTTCCTGGAGAGGAGACACTGAGTTGCTCCAGACCTGCTGCATGTGTGTGCACACACATCCCTTGCCTGTCACCTGTGAAAAATGGTTCAGGCATCTGGGGTGGTTAGGGAATTAGCATTGGAAAGATTGATGCTTTGGGGAAACAGCAGTTTCGTCCCAGCCACTATATCTCCAAGTGAGAGGAGCCCTGAAAGAAATGGCAAATGTGTCAGGTTGCAATACCAGAATAGCTCATCTGGGGTGCCAAGAGGTTCCCAGGAGAAAAAGATACCAGGACCAAAGGAACAGGCTGGATAAGTTGCTCTGAGGGCTCCAGACAGCCCTTACCTGCATCAGGCTTCCAGCTTTGCCCCACACTGCTAAGGTATTAGAAGTAGAGTTGCTGTGAGCAGGTCACTTTTAGCATGATTTCTGTTCAGCCTTTCTCATCCTATGAAATAGTCCTGGCACATCTTGTGAAAACAAATTCTCTGACGACAGCCTCAGAATTGGCACTAGTTATTTCTTCTGTTGTTAGGCACCCGAAGTCAGCTACATATCATACAGAAGAAAAATCAATAGTTCTGATACCTGTTTTCCTGGTCCTGAGAAGTTGCAAAGCTCGTCTGAGCTCAGAGGAAGAGAACTGGATATTCTCATCAGATGATCCACTCTTCTACCATAATGCATCCCAATCACTCCAGATCAAACTTTTTATCCCTTTTTGGTGCCATGCCAGTAACACCACCTCTCATTCCCTTACTGTAGCTTTTTTATATAGACTTCTTCACTTACCCCAAGGAATGCTAGTTAGCTGACCTGAAAAGATCACAATCAACCAATTGCTTCTCCACCCACAAACTTTGTATTCCCTCCAGCACCCCCATTCCTGTAATAGTCTTGGGCTGCCACAGCGTTATGAGTCTCTGAAAAAGTCTCTTGCCCTGCTAAGCAGGAGGGCCAACTTTCCCCTAGGCAGACTTTCATAGGCATGTGTCAAAATCTTTTCCAGGCGAGAGCCATGGGGCAACATAACGCTGTGGGCATCAGAAAGCTGAGGAAGGAGGTCTGGCTCAATTAATTATTTGGGGATAGCAGCTATTTCACGTTACTTTCCAATGAGATGGGGATGATTTGGATGTGAACTGTGTTACAATGTCATTTAGTCATGTTAGTCTCAATGTACTCTGCCAATTTTCTTCCCCCAGCACCTGGGATTGCCCGGGAGCCTTATGCCAGTGCAGGTCCAAGGTGTCTCTGAACTGAGTAGGGAAAGAGCACTTGCCCCACCCAAGGGCTGACCTTGTGCCTTAAAAACTGCAGCTTGAGCACCTCTGCTTTATTCCATCTCTGACTGTAGTGTGAAGATAAAATGCCCTGCAAGAAGCCACTGAAAGTCTAAAGTCTGTATTTCCTGCAGATCTTTTACGTGCCAAGAATATATTTTCATATTTTCTTGTCTCTGGCTCTAGGGTTAGGGGCAAGTTTTACCACTGCAGTTTCATGGCATTGCTTGGAAATTCAGTTGACAGACAAGGTCCTGCTGTGCTACTAAACATAAACATTTCACCTTATTGTTGTGTTAAGCCTCGGATGGATTATTTTTTATCAATTTTTTTTTTCCCTAATGGGAATGCAAGCAGCTGAAGCCCAGTGAGAAAACATGAAAATAGATTTCTAGGAAAGTAACCGAAAGGGCTTTACCAGCACGACAAGTTGCTTATCAAGAACTATTTTAGGAACGTGAGGAAATGAAACTTTGATGAGAGAGTTCCAAGAGGGAAGATTTACTAGGGAGCTGAGGGTTCAAAGCAGGATGACAGCACAGCTATCAGGAAACCTTCTCTGCACCTGTTTCTCAACCAGCTGCCTAACCATACTCCCCCTCCTTTCTGCTGGCAGCTGAACAGCCGAGATCTGCATCCTCTTTTGTACTAATCCGCTCCACCGTCTGTCTGGAAATGTTTGCCAGTCAGTTCATCCCCTCCTCCTCCTGAGCACAGACATAAGACAGAGTTTCTGATTTTAATGCCCAGCTGTGCTCCAGAGACCCCATATAAATCCAAGTCACACTCTCAGAGAACAGGGTCTCAACATGCCTCAGTTTCCCATCTGTACAAGGGGAATACGTTACAGCTTTACTTCCTTCTTTGTACTGCCTCTATGCTATCTAGTGAGGCATCGGGCTCCTCAGGTTGGTAGATACTTCCTTCAGCTCCTTCCTATGTCCAGCATCTAATGCCAAATGAACCACCTCAGCTTCAGCTTACAGGTGCTGTCCTGGTTTAATGGTGCCTGAAGCACTACTATTATGGCCCATTGGTGCGAATTTACTGCAAATCAAAACTCGTTTAAGGATGATGATAAAGTGTAGTCTTCCCCTGTGCCACAGCTTTGCACATGGGCACTTTGTGAGGTCTCCTCTGAGCTGCATGGCTGAACCATTGGTTTCACAAGTGGTTTTGCCTTCCTCCTGCAGGCTCTTCCCCTGGAGAAGTGCCCAAAACTCTTACTTGTTGTGCCAGATCCCAGAACATTGCACTTCTGCCCCTGTGCCGTGACAAGCCAGCACGGATGCCCTTGCTGAAGTCAGCAGAGCACCGTACAGTATCTTGGTTTCACATGGCATTTCAGAGTCAGTTTAGCACGATGAAGCTAGACACCTTGGCACCAAAGAAGGCTCACATCCCCTTTTTGTGTCAGCAAGTGATTCTGTGTCTAGCTAAATGACAGTAACTGGGAACAATATCCATCTCGGCCAAAATCCAGCTCTATCCCAGATAGAATTGTTGACTTTCACTGGTCGCAGCATCAACCAGCCTTCCCCACTAGTCAGCTTTTAGGAAGGAATGGGATTGTGGAGCAAATAGCGCAACAGACTTCTTGTCAGCAAGCCTGAGACAGGGTGACAGAGCCTGCTGGTCCCAGGGGCATCCTCAGATGCTCTCCCCAGAGCTGCACAGTGGTATCCCAAGCTGCAGCGGGGGTGGACGCCGTGGTCGGCAAAGCCTGGGTCGATAAAACCTGGAAAGCCAACACGGCTGCAGAGCCTGCCTGCATGCGTCGTGGGGGAGATGCCTCTCTGATCTCTCATCACCCACACACACAGGGCATGCACTGGGCTGGTGGCAGGCTCAAGGCAGTGAAAACCACCCACAGCCCAGCACCTGTCTGCCTTCTTAGCAAAACTCGTGCTGTGAGGGGGATATTGATAGGTCTTTGGGCACCTGCTCCAATAAAGTCCAGGTTGGCTGCTTGAACGCTCTTGCTTGAGCCTTGTTCTTGCTTGATCCCACATTAGAGAGGGCTGCTGGGTTCCAGGCAGCACTAGAGGGGCTGATCCTGGGACATGACACATGGGAAGTGACTGAAGCCATGGTGGTGAAGAGTCATGAGCAGCTTGCAGAGGAAGGACCAATCCAGAGGGTCTGATGGTTTGTCCACTCCTCAGCCACGGTGCAGGGATGCCAGCACATCTCCGCTTTGGGGGGTGAGGACCTTGTGGAGACCTTCCTTTGAAGCATTGTTTTGACACTGTGCATCACAGAGACAGAGAGGGCAGAGCTGGCTCCCGCCTGAGCATGACCCAATGAGTCTAGGAAAAGACCTAGGGGACTTCTTTCAGAAAAGTGCTGTCCTCTCTGAGCTTGAACCATATCCCATAACGATGGATTTCAAATAAAGGATGACCCACTTAGATAGCTGAGGAGTCGGCATCAAATTCCCAAGCTTTTCCCTGACAGTGAGAAAATAACTTTTAATGTCTCATATATCAAGTTCATTACCTCCTTAAAGAAAATTATTCTTATTTTAACATCCATCCCTGAAATACTTTCTTCTGTGTGCGAGCAGTTTTAAGGACAGAGCTGTCTCAATCACATTAGGCTCCACTTTACATTGTTTCTTCTGCTCTTTTCCACCCATGTCCTCCCTTTGCTCACAGACCTTGCCCTGGTTGTTGGCTACTATAAGGATGGCAGGGGTGGAAAGAGTAGCTGATTGCAGATGAGAGGCAAGGTGTGGGCTATGCACTTGGAAAATTTGGTCAGATACGTATCTTTCAGTATATGAATGCCTCTGTGGTTTTCAGCAAACTGATGAGACTGTTGTTCCCATCACTGCTATTGTTGTTACTCAGGAGAACTGGAGGATTCATCCCAAGTACCAGACCTTTTGAATTAGGGAGAGAGGTACAGAGAGTACGCTACAAAAGCTTCCAGTAGGAGATGTATACATAGTGTACATGCACTCACACACCCGTGTATAGATGTCTCCTATCACTGTACAGCTCTCTAGGAAGCAGGACTGTGTTCTCAGTACCTGGCCACAGTGAACGTGTCTTCCGTGTCCCCACTGCGTTCACAGCCAGGAGGATCCCCTAAACTTTGGGGCCCTCATGACCAGTTTCCCCATATCTGATTGCGCAGTCAAGAGTTGGCTTTGGCTGATCTCTGCTTTGGGCATCTTTTCTGCCTGGACAGGGAGCTCAGCCTGGGCTGAGCCTGTTCCAAGGCACCACACTGATGTCTTTGATTACAGCAAGGCTGTGCTTCAAGCTGAAGAGAAAGACAGGATAGAGTGGATGTTGTGCATCCTCTGTAGAAAACTCCTGGGACAGTAAGACCAAGTCTTGAAGCTTTCACCCAACAAGCTTTGACCCCCTTGGAAAAGGTTGCCTTTTCCCTCTTTCCTTCCCCCTCCCTTAGCAAAACGGCTGAGCGTGTGCCAGTCCTGGGGCACCAGGACACCATGGCACTCTGCTGCAACCATCCTGTGACAGCCTGACAGGGCTGGTAGGTGTTTGGGGCCAAGAGGAAACCCAGCACCTTTGCACACTGGAGCCATTTACAATGACTTTTGTTGCTGATGGCACATGTTTGGTTGTGCTTGTTAAATCTTGTTAAACAGGAAACAGGTTTCGAGGCGAGAGGGTCCCTTAGAGTTCAAGCTCCCGCTTTCAAATGTTCTTACAAGATGCACAATTGGCACTGACTTACAGGAAATGTTTAATTGGAGTCGGAAGGCGCTGGCTCCACCGACCTTGTATTACATTCCTCTGTGTGCTCCTTTCACAATGATTTTCACCTATAGCTTAAATCACTGATTTATTTATACCAGCCAATGGTGAGTCCAACACCATCAAGGGGACGAGCAGAACGTGGATATGCAGTGAACTGAAGGGAGGAGCAAGCAGCAAGGAGTAGTCTTATAAAGGAGAAGGGGCTGCCGCAAACCCAAGAGTGACATATTTATGAGTCCAGTATCGGTTGCCTGCACTGATAAGCCACGGTCATTAAAGGAAGGAAAAGTCACCTTTGTGTATATAAAATATACAAGATTCATAGTCTGAAAAGACTTGACAGGAAAACATTAGGTAAATAAAGGATATCCCATAAAGCATAATGTGAAAATCAAATTACCTCAAAGGGAGGGAGGCTGTCTGTCCCAGCAGTGAAAGTGAGGAAAAATGAAATTCCTCTTTTCCACCTCAAAGCTGATTTGGCTTTAGGGTTTTGGGTGGATCTAGAAACATTGTTACTGATGTCTATAAAAAAAGCATTAAAGTCCATTACATTGGACTGGAAATGCTGCAGCTTCCCATAAATTTTCACTACATGCTCACAAGGTGGTGAGAAGCATGTTATTCATTGCTGCTCACAGTGGCCAAATAAAAGAAGTACTATTTCAAGGGTGAGTTGGACTTTCAACATTATTTCTAGTTTTCAGATCTCACCAGACTTTTTTTCACCTGATTTTGGGAGCTGTAGTTGTAAAACACTGGGAAAATTTTCTGTCCTCCTCCCCAGATTTTTCTTTTCTGGTGGGGGAAACAGATCCAGGATCCAAGTATTTTTGCTTTAACTGGTTGGTGCACCTCCAAAGCTGAGGAAATGTTGAAACATCAGGGAGAGGCAAAAGGAGGGAAATTGAAGGAGTTCACTTATTAAACTACTCAGCAAAAAAAATAATGGGGGGGGGGAAGGGGAGGAGAAGAGGTAGAAAAAGAAAAAGATAATCCAGTATTTAAAAACTTCTTAACTAAAAAAGGCTATTTTTTAAAAATTTGTTTTTACAGAATGAACCATTTCACAAGTAAGAGGTCTGTCTGCTAGAGGCTGTCCCCATGGAAGGCATACACAGCCCCTGCCTTGCAGACAGGTGGCCAACAGGTGAGCAAAGTATGGATGTGCAGCCTCAGCAGAAAAGTCCCTGCAGGTGCAGCCCTCGGTCCCTCCAAAGCTGATAACCCAAAGCCTCACTGATGCCCAGGGTCTTTGCAGTGTTTTTGATGGGGAGGAGCTGATTCAACCTGAGCCAAGCCAATCCCCTTTTTTATTTCAAACCTTTATCCTGAAGACGCAATCCCGCAGTGGTTAGGTAGATCTGAATGCAACTTGTAGCCATTATTAAGGTCTTACTGATTTTTTTCCCAGCAGAATTCACAGACCAACATCTATTTATAAATGTGACAGTCTACTTTATTTGTCCTGTGACAGTCTACTTTTTCGTCTATCTTAATGGAAGTCACTTCCCAGTGTGCTGTGGGATTTTGGAGGCATAACTCAAGCAAAGAGCTCAGCACCAGTTCCTTGGGTTTCTGTTGCCAGGGTCATGTGCCACAGTTGCTGATCCAATTGAAAACCATTTGATTGTGGTGCATCACACAAGTACAAGTCTCTCTGGTGCCCAGTGAGGGGCCCAGGAAAGAGAGGCCCTTATTCAGCACAGCCTGCTTTTTGCACTGGAGTTTGCATCACCACCTCTTCCCACCCACTTTTCCGTTTCAGATCTTCACAGGTCTGGGTCATGTTACAGCCACATCTCAATCTGCCTGAGAAGCCCTTCGCTCTCCAGGAGCTGACAGTGTCCTCTCCAGAGCATCTCCAGCCCTTCAGGGTACTGCATCAGGCAAAGTACTGAGTATTATTATGGGTGACCACTGAAGGGAAGAAAGGGACCAAGAAACTTATTCTGAGCAAACCGAATTGAATCATTGAGGGTGAAACTTCATTATGTTTGCAGACCAGTTGTCTACTGGCATCACTTTCGCCCACCAATACAACTATTAAAGGGTCACCATAAAGAGGTCACCTTCCATTTTCGAAATGTCCACATTATAGACGCACGGTGTTAAACTTAAAAGTTTCTTTTCCGAGTCAAAACAAACAGAGGGCTTTCTATCTTGGCAATCAGCATTGCTTCAGTGACCTCCATTGACCTGGTTTTTACCAGAAAACCTTGGTCTTCTGGAGCTGCCTTGTCCTTCCAAGTGTGTGGGAGGAGGTCCCTTATTTTTATCATATATTGTGAAATTGAAAGGTGCCTCTGAGCAAGGCAATCACTATCACAGCCAGGTTTGAACCTAGGAAACTGTGACTAACAAAACAATAAATCACTGATTTTCCACCTCTGGAAATACAATTTAGTCCAACTGTGTCACCTTTATCCACAGCCCTTGGGGACATTTCTTTATTTGTAAGGGGTTTACTTTCAAAACTCTGCATGTGATCCCCCATTAGATAAACAAGGTGAGATCCGGAAGAGAGATCGGTTTTGCAAGAAGCCTGCTAGATGAGGCAGCTTCATTTAATTTTTCTTTTAATCACACTTTGGCCCTTTGCTGATGTCTCAGCTCCCTCTCTAATAAATAACTGGTCCACATCACTAAACTGCTGCACATAACTCAGAGCAATTTGTTACTGTTGGCAATGTCTGTGCAGCAGGGGCCCAGGAACGGACCAGCATGGAAGCAGTAATACCTCCCACTCTTCAGGAACATGATTTCTGCTTGATTACAGAAGGGGTCATTGGTAGGACAATGCAAAGAAGGTCATATACAATTGCCTCCACAAAAATTGTATGTGCTGCAAGATACTCACATGAGCCGCTTTACCCAGGAGTATCTGACAGAAGAAATCAGTCCTGTGATATCAACACCACAGATGTGGCAGGACATTAAAAAAAATTAATACATATTCATAATAATGAGAACACAGTGAAAGTGTCTGAACACTTTATACAGCCCCAGTGGGCCCAGAGGGTAGTTTAAAATGCAGAAATTCCTCTAGAAACAATGATATAATAAATCCAGTAGGCCTAAGGTCCTTCCAAAGATAAGACTATAAACACAGTGTCCAAATACTTGGTGAGACTGTAACATTAAGAGTCATGTATAGTTTTAAAAAGATATGAGAAAGGACTAAATTTTTTTTTCCCTCAATCCCCATCTGTCTGCCTTTCATGAACACCGAGCAGTGCAAAGAGGGCACATTCTCATGGCACGGTTACTTGGATGGCACCCACCACAAAGTAATTATCTGGGAGTCAAGATGCAGGGAAAGAGGGAGTTTCAGAGTCCTGCCTGGAACAGGAGAGCTCAGCTGTCCTCTGCCTGCAAAAATGTTTGAGGGTTAGCTGAGGGTATGTGGCACTATGCACATGGGACACCTTTCTCTCTTCCCAGAAAGGTCATGAGGGCTGAGGAACAAGGAAAAGCAGCTCCTAGTCTTTGGAAGAAAACCCCTCATCCAAGTACATGCCAGTTGTTCCAGTTCAGCAGGGCCTTTCTCAGCTTTCCTTTGTCTACACACTTATCAGCATACAGTGTCTAATGCACCTTTCTCATTACAAACACCTTCCTTGGGAGCCCTTTTAGGTACACAACACGGAGAGAGAAAGCAGAGGGAACATTATTTCTGTACACACTCTGGTCTTCCATTGCCAATTAGCGAGTCTCTGTGGATGTTGGTACTTGAGCCTGGAAACCTTGGGGCTCGATGGAAGAACATCAAATGGAAGGTGAAAAATAGGTCAGCAGAACAACTGGAGGGCAACTGTGGTTTCTTTCTCAGGGCTGTAACATCTGGGCTTAGTGGCACCGTGTGCCAGTGCTTTCCAATTTCAAAGCTGTCTTATTTGTTTCTGTGGGAATTTCGGGGAAGTTTGTTATTTGCTGTTGGTTTTGTGTTTTTGTTTTGCTTTTTAACAAAGCACCTTCAGAAAGAGTATGCTTTCCAAAAAGACATTGTTTAAGGTAATAATACAAGAGGGAAAATGGAGGATGTGGGGTAAGGCAAGAAAGTAGCAAAGCAGACAGAATCTCCTCAGTTGCTCTCAGCACAAAAACATAGGGTTTGTTACTGATTAAAATTGAGAGATTGAAATTTTCAGACACATTTCATGGAAGACCATTTATTCGGGGAAAAAAACCCACCTCATTTTATTTCTTGAAATGTTATATTGTTGTTTAAGAGCATGTGAGAGCCAAGCAAGGAGGAATACCAAACTCCCAGAGCTCTCATGCAGAATGCAGAAAGATCTATGGCAAATTGGGTGTTGGCTATGACCTCACTGATCAAAATGATCAAAATACAGGCCGTTTCCTGAGGGAGTTAGGGAAACCTTGAATAAAAGCCACAGATTGCCCAGAACCCTCACTTACAGCCTCCACCACTTGCTCTTTGGCATAACTGGCTTGCCCATTTCTGAGGAGGCAGTCAACTGGAAGAGGAAAGTGGTACAACTCAAATTGGGGAAACTGAGGCAATTTGAGCTGCTTGGCTCCAAATGCAACAGGAGGCAGCAAAGGAAAGATGAGGGAGCAAGGAGGAGGGCCAGGGCTCAGACAAGTACAACATCCCACGGCTCCACTCTGTGAACACAAGAGCAGGCTTCCCTGCCCTGTATGCCACCAGTTTGGCAAATTCTGGAAAGGGTAAGAGCATAAAAGGTGGTCATGCTGGTGATGGACCCTTCCTACGTCAATCATCTGCAGAGGAGAATAACAAAAACCAAACCTGCTGCTTTCAGAATCAAGCAGAAAGATAAACTCTAATATCAGAAGGGGCAGGTGGAAGATCATCTCTTTCCCCATTCTTTTTAAGATTTTCCTTGATCAGTCGATAATTAATGCTAATATGTAGGTACCTCAAATAATGCACAAGGTTCAGATAGCCCCAATGATTACCAGTTAACTGTATGAAGGCAATAACAAGCTATTCATGAGAGGTTGATATTAAACTAAAATTACTAGTTTTACTTGCATAACTCTCATTAGTGACATCTTATTGGGCAAAAGGGCAAACCCAGGCAACTTGAGGTGAGAACAAAATTGACAAGATGGTGGCATTCACCTCATTCTGGATGTTTCACAAACATCTGGATACTTAAGAAGGTCTCACGAAGGAAGAATTTTGCAGGGTATCTCTCTGCCTTGTAACGCTTGCTGTAACACTCATCCTCTGCATTAGTCTCACAAAAATAAAGGAGCTACTCACACTCTTAAAAGTCATACACAGCTACTTGTCTTGCTGGATTAAGATCAAATCTCTTGAGTTTCTGAAAGGGAACTAAATGGAACTAAAAATCACAAGTTCTCATGTGATTTCCAGTATTTCCTATCTTGAGGCAGGCTACAAATCTTGCTTGAACATTTAATGGTGCTACACCTTGCAAGTTAATTCTGGTCAGACACAGCAGTGGCCTCCTTCATTAAAATGGAAAATAGTTCATGTGAGGTATCTGTGCACATTCAAACTTCAAGTTTCAATGTAAGCTTGGTTCAAGTCTGGGCTTTTAAATTAATTTTGCTTACTTATTTATTTTTAAGCTATATTAATTTGCCTTCTCTTAACATGATTTCTGACATGCTTGTCCTTTCCTGCTCTTGCCCGGCATTTCCAAAGCTGCTAAATCTGCCCCTTTTACCTGACTTATTTCTCTCTGGAAAGAATGAGCCCCTCCTCCTGCCTCCCCCTTATCCCTGTGTAAGTAACATCCATCACTGTATCAGCACCTGACTGAGCAGCACTAGGGAAGGGTCAAGGTATTATTTCCTACCCTTGACAGGTGTTATAACAACGTTGAACAACCTCAGCGTATAAAAGTTTCCATTCTCCAATCTGCTGTGCAGACTTTTCTTCTTTCTATTCCATCCTCCCTGGAGGTTTCTTGGCTCTGCTTGTGCCAAGTCAAAAAGCCACTCACACTTCTGCAAGTGAAAAAGCAAAAGACAGACTTTGCCCGCGTTGCACAGTGCCAAGAAGAGCCACTACAGACGAGAGCAACCTCAGGGGTCGTCTGTGATAGCCACGGGTGGCATTGCCCCTCGTGGGTCAGGCATTGTCTGAGGCACGATGCTGGGAAACCCCCCCACCAAGCAGGACCACGCTTGGACTGCAAGAGGAGACCCAGAAGTAAAAAACAACCACACAGAGACACAGGATGGCTACTCAGACACCAAACAGTTAGTCCTTGTCCAATCAACCCCTATGTGCACTTACAGAACTTCACTTATACAGGCAACATTATAACCAGAACTGGGAAACCAGCACTGCAATAGACTCTGGGCAGATAACAGAGAATTTGAACCATTGGGATGCCACTTTGGTTGCAACAGGTAAAAAAGTCAGAGGAGATAACAAAATGCCGGGGCTAAGTAGAAGCAGTAGTACAGGCATGCACAGCACTCTGGAGTGCTCTTCAGGGAGAGGTCAGATATTCTTCTCACTGCCTTCCTCCCTGTCCTGTTCTGCCTAGCATAAGTGTCCGGACTAAACTAGGTTAAATCAATCCTTGCAAATAAATCTCTATGGCCATCAATTAATCAGGACCATCAGCTGAAACAGAAAGTCTAACTTTCAAGTAAGTGGGATTATTTCCTCCCTTGGGACGCAGATGCTTAGATATTATTCAAAATTTCTCATTTTCTTACAAGATGTGTTTCCCATTATCTTCAGCATTCAAGATACAGTGCAGCAGGTCATTTGTCCAAGAAAAAGAGGAGCTCCTTGGAGGGTCTGCCTTTCAAGACTCTCCACTCCATGTGCACCTTTGCCTTTAGCAATGATATATTCTACCTTAATGCACATCAAGCAATTACTCCTGAGCACACCAGTGTCTGGGTACGAAGGTTGTGCCTGGTCTTAACCTCAGGAAATGTGAGGAAATTTATATATGCAGATAACAGTGTGTGGAGAAAGCATACAGGGGAGGTGAGAAACTGTATTTTAAAAAAACATTTAATATGGTTATATATTATTCTACATCCTCCATTTTGCATGGTTTGGGTAATTTTGTTGGGTGTTTTATTCCCCACAAAGAAGCACTGTGTATATAAGGAGTAACTTATTATATCTTGCATTCAGTTGCTGATGACCATTATGAAAAAGCTGCAGACTTCCAGCCTCAGAAGCAACCTAATAGTTAAAGATTGACTGGATCTGTTCAGAGGTAGATTGACAATATTTCTGGCATTCTGAGGCTGGCAAGCCAGCAGAGAAGATCCCAGCACTGCCCCAAGCATTAGTTATTTCAACTTTCCACTTGGACTCCTGCAGACTGAGAGGTGAAATAAATGACATTACGGCAACCTTTGCCCATCAGAGGCATTCCCCGAGCTGAAGAATCCTTGCAAAGACTGCCTTTTTAGAAAAAAAGAAATCATCAAATTAATTCCTTAATTGTGATTAGTTGTTTAACTTAGTTTGGCTATAATTCATAAAGTAAGTTTAGACATCTATCCAGCAGAAACATGCACAGCTTTTTTGACAGTGGCGCTGAATCTCCTTATGCACTGGCAAAAGTGCTTTCAAGTAAAACCCAGAAAGAAACTGCAAAAACAAGAATAAAATAATATCCTATGCAGAGGACAAAGAAAAGGCTAAAGTCAGCATTTTATCTGATAGACTGTCTTCAGGAAATGCCTGTGAAAACAGTTTTGGAAAGGAATAGCTGATCTGGCTGCAGATATTCTCTAAAATAAGAAAGGTGCAAAATCCTGGTGCCTTTTTTAAATTTTTTTTAACAAACAAAATAGTTCTCACCAGAAGAAAAGTATTCTGCCACCCCTCCAAGTCAGAGTGCCTGATTATGGGTAAAGTATTAGAAGATACAAAGTTGACGGGAGAAGAATTCATATACTTGTAAGAGCAAAAGGAAATAGCTCTGCATGAAAAATGAGGGAATGGAAAGGGAGACACAAACACAAAGGAGGCCACTATGATGTTGAAGTGTTTACCTAGTGAGGCTCTTTCTGAATCTCTGAGTGCCATCATCACAGTTTTCCTCATTCTCGGGATTTTTTATATGCTTTGTTTTGGTATTTTTTTTTTTAATTGACAGACAACTGCACCCATGAAAACCTGAACCCTGATCTACTCTGCTGTATACCTTCTCTTCTTCACTCACTCGATGGCATCTATTCTGCTGGAGAGAGAAACAGATGGAGAGCTGGCAGGTGTCATACTCCCGTTAAAGACAAGAAATACAGCTGAAAAGGTCTTTTAACTGTTACAACCTCCTGCCTGACCACTGCAGTTAACCAAAGCACTGTAAGTGTTGTTCCTAAAAACGAGCTCCCCTTCTTTCCTCCTATTCATCCTTATTCAAAACGTACATGCCTCTTGTAATGGCAGTGGAAGTGATCTCACCTTTTTCTGGGGGCAGAAGTTGAGTGCAATGCAAATGACACCCTAAACGCGTCTCCAGAAAACAAATGCACTGCACATGGGAGCCCTGACAGATGTACTCTGTCCTGAAACCTGGGAGCAGCATAAATAACCACTGTCAGCACCCCAAGTCCTGCAGCAACACTATCGTGGGGACACATTTGGTTGCAGGGGGATGCTGACACATAAGAGGGCATCATCTACTCCAGTTCATTCTTTATTCTCCATTTCTTTAAAGGCAGTGGGAGGCCCCTGGGGATGAGACATGGAGAGGTGCTCCTATGCCTGGAGCTGGAGGAGTGGTCCATAGGGGATCCTATGGACACTTGGCTGAAATGGCAGCTCAAAATTTCCCTCAATTGTGGTTTATGGTTTCTTGGGAGGAGGGGCTCTCAGTGGGGGACAAGGGAGCTGATGCTATAAAACAGACCATAAAGTCAAATGTCAACTTTTATGGCCAACATGAGTATTTGTAGGAGCATATTCCAGATTGCCCAGGCTGTTGCATAATGGGATGGCTCTTACTGAGCTGGGCAATAGTGGGATCATGAAGCAGCATAGTGAAAGAGGAAGATCTGCCATGTTACAGGCAAAACTGGGTCTGGGATCACAGTGGGTAGACTAAGATGGGTTTTTGGGGGCTGTAGAAGCACTTGCATTTTTGTTATCTGCAGCCAGTTGCCAATCTCCAGCTGTAATTACTGGGCTGCAGGTGAGGGAACCCTAAGCAATGCTCAATAGCTTTGGGAAAAACAAAGACCTCGGTAGGATCCTTCTACGGGGGAATCCTTCCCAGAGCCCCTGAAAGTGTCTGGTATATTAAATACTTGTAAGCTCAGGTACTGGATGAAACATGCCTGGAAATTGTACTATAGCAATGAAGTGGCAGCCTGCCATCCAAGTCAGCCACTTCAGCATCCATGTCTTCCTCTCATCTAGTGCCAGAATCAATCAGCCAAACCAGATTCTGATTTGCTATAGCTGTTACTGGCATGGAAATGGGAAGGGAAACATCCCAAACAATAACAGCAAAATTAATATCTCTTTAGAAACTGTTTAAGCAAACAGGCACAATAACCTAATCCAACCAAAAATAAAAAATGATGCCTCTGAACAGCAGCAAGTGGAAGATAAGAACTAGCCTTTATCAAGTCCAGAGGCCTCCTGGACAGAAGGAAAAACAAGTGGAAGATCAAATGGATTGTGGGTCAAGAAAAGCACTAGGCAAAGAGGTTTGAGCCAAACCACAGGACACATTTGTCAAGCTCTTAAAAAAATAGAAATGCAGGATCAAAGTAGGAGCACTTTGCAAATATTAACATTTGTCACCTACTTTTACTTTTGATGTACTTCATTTTGAAGACATTTTTCCCTTTTCTCTCTCTCTTTTTTTTTTTTTAAACAGGATAATCTAATCTTTCAGTACACACACTTGCCTCCTTCAAAAGAAACACAATGACAATATTACTGGAACATGGAAGACTTTAATAAGAACACATTAAAATAATCAACATATGGAAAATAAATAATAAAAGCATATTAAGCAGCAGTCCAGGGAAATGTTGTTGACACTGTTGTCAGATATTCTAATATAAAGGTGTTGGTAGTTCTCCCAACAAAATATAAATGAAACAACAACTCCTTGATTAACAGGATCAAAATATGGTTCAAAATGAAAAAAAAAAAAATAAAAAAAAAAAGCTTGAAAGCTTAATCAGGAGGATTTTCTGCTGTGTGTTTGTCCCTGCTACACCAGCCCTGCAGCTCATGTCCTTCACACAAAGACAGCGGAAGAATCCTAACTCACTGGTTGCTGATGTTTCTGCAAGATTGGGTTACAGTTTTCTTCCACCCTTCAGCCAGAAGGTTTTCATGTCTCCACTGACATCCCAAGCCCCAGGACTGTGGAGGGCTGGAGCAGCACTGAAGGACTTTCATCATGGGAGGACCTTCAGCATGTGCTGAGAGCAACCAACCTCCTGCACACTGAGGGACTGCAACCTCCTGCACGCTGCAGCCAAGGTATCGCTTTGCACGGCACAAGATACACAACAACAACAATGCCTCAGGCTGAATTTAGGAAATTCGGTAATTGTCAAGTGTGGTAAATAATCTTTAAAGCAAACACTCTCAAAGGCGAAGCGATAAAGTTCATTCCCCCACAACAAGGCAGTAGCAAGGAATACACTGAGGCTGTGGGCAGGGTTTCAAAGCAGCGCCATCACACTGGGTGAGATACTGCCGCCTGCTCCTGACGGGATTTCTGAGACTGCTGGCACCAGGGCGACAGGCCAGTAATCGTTAACAGGGGAAGTCTGTCTGGTGCCTGCTCTTTGTTCCAGCCCCACTTTCATATTTGAGAACCCTTATGGTATACTTTCTATTCACAGCAACATTTTAGCCTGTCGCAAGTGTGGCCCCAGTGATTATAGTTAGGCAAATACAGCAAGAACCCACACATGCTTGAGCCCTTCAAAGTATCTTTCCCCCCCCTGCTCAGTTTCCACTTGTTAATATTTGACTGAGTCTGTAGTTTGAACAAGTACTTCCCAAATATATTTCAGCTTTCAAAAAGAAAAAAAAGAAAAGCTACAGAACGTTTACGGTGTTCAGAGCATTTATGGCGGAAACTAGTTCTGCAAGTTCAGCCGTCTGTCCTGCCCATCCTTTCACAACTGTTCCCTTGTAAAACGCAGTCCCTCGCCTTACTGGGGAACTCACAACACTCCCGGCACCACATTCAGTTCCTGGATATCTCACCAGGATGACTTTGTGAAAACAGTAAAAGCAAGGAAGATGCTAGGAAGATATAGCTCAAGATGCTTACACCTGCAAGGAGGAAGGAGGCATTGAAATGCAGATAACAATCTCTCCAGGGATCCATCTGGACGAAGGACATACCCAAGTTGGGGATTGTGATCACCTCCACAGAAAGATGATGATGAGACACATGCTTCTGGCTACATGATAGTAATTGCAGTACTAGTAGGAACATCAGAGATGGGCCAATGTGATTATTACTCAGATTAACAAGTGGGATAATTACCATTACTAACTGTTATCCACATAAAAAAGCTTGAAAAGGGGATCCGTTCTTGCTATTCACTGTTGGAATTTCACAGAAGGTGGAATACACAGGGTCCCATTAACTCCAGCAGCTGCCCTTCCAAGCACTTTATGCAGTCTTAGCACAGGTGATTTAATATGATTCTACACAAAGATTTCTTCATTCTGATTTTGGCAATATAAACCATTTTAAAGAGGATATCAATGACACCATTCTGATAGAAGCTTTAACTATTGTTCTTATGGGATTTTTTTTCCACCTTTTTTAATCTCCTTAATCTTATGACTGGACAAATGTGAAATCAGAGAATTTTACAAACCCAGTTTCTTTTTTTTTTTTCGGTCATGCACATACATCAATCCTGGATTTCTTATTTCCATACATAAGACTATTCCCTGTACGGTGATATTGTTTGTCCACCAAGATTGGCAAACAACAACACTGCAATATTAATACCAAGGCAGCCCATTTTCCCTTTGAAGAAAAGCTCTTCTTTAAAAATAAGCTTTATGATATGTGTAAATAATTGAGTGTTCTTAGAAATTATAGGTATTTTTTAACATGAAAATACATTATTGTAATAACCATATGACCCCACACTAGCCCTTCAGACATCCTGGGTGAAGGCACAGTTTTGTTGAGGTGAGTTCTGTGTGGACAATTAAATAAATATCAAATTTTCCATTTTTTTCTTCCCATTCTTCTCACAAGCCCTAGACGCTGCCTCTCCATCTCTGTCATTTCACTGACTGTAGATGTTAATGTCACCTCTCCATCATGTCTCCTCTGTTACCCTTTCTTCCAGGTGCCCCTTTACTTTTGTAGAGCCTTATTCCACCTGTATTTTCTAATCTTCTAGTTTGCCACTGGGCAATCACAGTTGGAGCTGTCTAATTTTCTCCCTGGAAGACACCATTTTTATTGTATCTCATGGGAAGATCACAGCTTTTCCTTCAGTAATAACATCCCACCAGCTCAAGCAGGTATGCAGAGGCAACCTGGTCTATGGGGTCTATGGGTGCTGCCGAACAACCTCTGTTTGTAACACTTCTTCCTCCTGAAAATGCAGCCAGGAAGCAGTTTGCATTTTCAAAGTGTAAATCAGGCTCGTATCTTGGATGCAACTGGTACAGATGGAGCATAGTCAGTTTAAATCAGGTCATAAAGTGAAAACTAAATAATGAATGAGCCCAGAAAATCAGCTTGGCAAAACTCCACCACAATGATTTGTTTTCCAAAGTGCAGCTGATTTACAGATTTGAGGCCTTCATTGGTGCTCTCTAGGTTTAAAGCAAGATATTTCAACAAAAATTATAGCTGAAGAGCTGTTCTGCTAATCCAGGAAATGATGTGAGGGTGACAGTAAATGCTCAAGGTATGTGTGAGAGGGGTATATCCCAGCTGGTACTGTTACATCTCTACACAAAGCAGCCAAACAAGCAGAGTTCCTGAATTTATTGGCTTTCCAGGCCCCTGCCCTGCCTGTGGGCCCAGAGTTGCTCCACTACCCCAATGGGTGGGGGTTTAGCTGTATTCCCACAAATTCCCACCGAAAAGGCACTGTTTGGATGGAACGGGCACAGGGAGGTATGGCTGGTTCTGTTGTACCTCCCATCTACACACCACCAAAACCACCCCCTCCCACGAGGGCACAGGAAAGCCTTCAAGAGTAAACCACGAGTAACAACCCTTGAAGGAAACAAATGCTAAACTGGGCGTTTCCTTGGGCCTGCTGCAGTTTCTCTTAATGAAAGGAGAAGATCTCCACTTGCTAGCTCCTATCTGCTTTCCACCACTAGCTTTAACTTGGATCGAATTCTTGAGAGAGGAACAGTAAGTTCTTGGAGAGACTGACCTATTACACCGTAATGGAAGTTTTATTCCCAAACAAACTGGAAAGTGACTCTATTTTGATGACAGAAGCACTGGTAGCTGACACCCAGCGGAATACCTGGCTGCTGACCTGCCAGCTGTGGGAAAGTGGCTACAGGCATTTAGGAGCTCTCCAGGATGGATAATTTTTTTTTCTGAAGCATGCAATTAGATGATGGCAATTTAAACTAACGTAAGACACAACAAAGTGTCCATCAGAGATTATATAAGCAGTACAGCCCTATTAATTTCAGTGTCCTGAGCATAAGGATCTATATCCACCACATCAAAAAGCAAAATAAAAGCAAGAGGCAAACTCAGTAGGATGGACTGTGCCCTCACTTCAACTCCTATGCTGCACTTCAATCCTCTGGTATAGGGATGTGATTAAGGGGGTCGATTTGTCTTTTAGGTGAGGTGACATTGTCTAGGAAAGTGATGGGGTTGTTTATTAACAGCTTCCTCACAAATTGAAGTGGAAAAAAGTGTTCATTAAACTTTCAAGCTTCTAAAGTTAGGAAGACAGACGCAACCCATTGTTGATGTGAAGAATGGAAAGAGAGACCCTTCCACTTCTGGGAGAAAGGTGGCTTTGTTTCTAGCACACCTGGACTCTAGGAATTTTGAAGAAATGGAGATTTCAAACTATTAATTTACCAGGACCTATGGAAAGAGAAGCTTAAAAGTTCTGCCAACAATATTCTCATAACCGGAAATACCGACAGTTATCAAACCACCCCCAGGAAGCTGGGAAAGGTTTTAAGAAGAAGAGCTTTTACAGGACAGAAATTGGGAGGAGACACGCTCAAGTTACCCAGAAATGACTTGGCTGCAAGAGGGGCTAGTCAGAAATGTAAATTCGGGGTTAAAGGCATGAGATTTTCAAAGGGTCGTCATGATGTCTTGCACACCACCACCTGGACCTTTGCAGCATGTAGATTTTGGTGGTGTACAACCAGCAGTGTATGGGGCATCCTCTCCAACAAAGCAATACAGACAGCTGGGTGTTGCAGAAAGCCCTGTCCTGATGCCAGGATGTCCCCACACAGTAAGGAGGGGGCAGTAATGCTGGGGGGCAACCAGGAAACATGGCCCTGGCTAGTCCAGCTGGGCAAACAGGGCTGGACCTCTACCCTCTGTACCACCCAGCGTCTGCCCAGTAAGACACTGAGAGGTTCCTTTTTCAGTTTTTTCTTTAAAAAAATAAAATGTTTCATTTTTTCATTACTTTTTCCTTGCTTCACTTTCTAGCCCTGGCTTCTTTCACTCTTCAAGTTCTTCTTCTTGAAGAAGACTTTCTCCATGACTTTCTTTTTCTGACAAACAGAAGTGTAGAAATGTCAGAAGAATAATAGAAAATTCTCCAAGAATTCTTTTTTTTCTGAAGACAAATTCTGAAATTTCTTATCTTTATTTTCATTTATAGATTTTTGAGCTGACTGTTTTCTACATCTGTAAAGTAGCCTTGGAAAGACTTGATAGCTCTTAAGGGCATGTGAAACCAAACTCACTGTCCTGAGACTTAAAATCCTCAGAAGGACAGCATTCAGCAATGCAAAGCATGAGACTATTACTTCTTGTATTTGTGCATCATTGTTATCTACTCAAAACTGTAGCTGAAGGAGAGACAGGGAAAACCACAGGGCTGATTTCATGTGGCAACCAGAGAAAATTTTCAATTGCCTTTATGTGGATAATATTATTTTTTCATCAATGTTTCCAGGAAAATATAAGGTGACAGCATGGCACTGTACACGCCATTCACACAGAGTAGCAAGTTGGTAGCATGAGCAGAAGTTTGGGTGCTGCGGCTTTTTTTCGCAAGTGCTTTACTTTTTCTTTTTTTTTTTTTTTTTTTTTTTTTTTCCCAATAGACCTGGGCAAAGTTTTGTGTAATTTTCCAGTGACCTTGATTATGCAATTGGGTATGACTGCTGCCCTAGACAACATGAAAGATGCCACTTTCATCAGGTGGCAGGCAGCCCTAGCCAGGAGAGGGACACCCTGAGGGCTCCCAGCAGTGCCAGAGGCAGATGGCTCTCCAGCCTGCCTTGTTTAATGAACTTCTCTTGGGGAAGCTCTTATTGCTCCATCTCTGTGTTTTTGAAGGGGGAAGTTACAGAGCTGGCAATCATAAAGTACACATATCTACAGTATATCCTCATGTAGATGATGATATCAACTTCAAATCAACTGAATCTGTTTTATTTCCTCTTCCAAATGGAGAGAGGAAGGTCCCAACCCAGAAACAGCGCGTGCTTAATTCCAACCAGGAGCTCAAACCCCTCTGAAGTCAAAGGGTTAAATTCATTCCCCTTTGAAATCAGAAATGGCAACCCTTCACCTGAACGGGGCCAGTTCTTCCTCCCAGTGCTAAACCCTTTGATGAATCCACACTGTAACGCCTAAACGAGGTGCAAAGCAACATCAACTCTTCCCAGGTCCCTCCCTGAGGCAGGCACAACCCTTTTGAGCCAGGCTGGAGCCAGAGCTGGGACATGGCTCCTCCACCCTTTCTCCTGTAAACCATCAGGACTCTCAGGTAAGAAACACCACTCTCAGTCAGTCCTGGCTCCTCTCCGCAGCCTGACCATGGGCAGACAGTAAAGACTGATGACCCTGCAGAGGCAATGGGGTGAGAGGAGCAGAAGTGATGTTCCCCCAAACTGTCTCAGGAGTCTCTGATCTTGCTTGATAGACCTCCTTACCAACCTTACAGGTACAGGAGGAAACCAACTACAGTCTCAAATTGCAAAAATACACCTAACATTACCCAGAAACCCTCCCATCACAGCCAAATTCAATTTTACCATAATTCAACCCTTCCCCCAAAGACAGATGAAAGCCACCTACACCCAGTGTTTCAGGTGGTTGAATATTAGTTATTTCTGTGGTAGGATCTGGAAAACTAACCTGTGAGAGGTTTCTACCTGTTCCTCTTTGAATACGCCTCTCTTTTTGGTCCCTTTTCCACAATTTCTTTTCCCTGCAAGCCTGGGAGGGAGATTTTAGCAAGTAGGTGATCTATCTCCCAAAAGCTCTTGATACAGTAAGACAGAAAAGAATGAAAATTGCCCATTAATCCCATTAATCCTTGGGTTTCAGAATTTTTTTGCATCAAGAATTTTCTGATCAAAACAGTTCATTTTCAAAACACCTTTTTTTTTTTTTTTTTTTCCCTCCTTTCCAAAAAGGTAGAAAATTGAGTGAAAAATAAGAAGGAAGAAAAAGAAAAGATAAGCTCTGGTCAATCAAGCCCCGGGTCTCTTGTCTCCAGTTTGTGATACGTTTTATGATCTCAGACACAACAGATTGTGAGCCTGCAATGTTTGGAAATAGTAGATGATTAAACCTTCTGGCCAGGTGTAAATGCAACCTTTGTCTTCTGATGACTGTGTGAGAATTACCTTCCTTCTCAAAGTCCCTGGCTGGCCCTGGTGTCTCCGCTGTTGCAAACACCCCTGCTCGGAGCTACAATCACAATGTGCTTCCACTTTATTTCTCATCTATCCACAGGCACCAACACAATCCATATCATTCCAACTGTCCTGAGACAGGGGGCAAGAAAATGCTGAGCAAGCTACTAAAAATTTGAAAGATTCTGCCCTGTGAGTTTTTCTACTTCTTCTCCCAGGGGGATTTTGTACCAGGTAAATAATAAAAAATGTGTAATGATTGACTAGGCTTTTAAACCTGAGCTGAAGGTAAGTTTGCCTTGCTGTTCCAGTTAAATATTCCCACTAGCCCCCTTCTCTTTCTCCAGTCGATCATGCCACAAAGTCCTATTCAGGCTGATGCATTCTTTATTCTTTAGAAATTTGGGCAACAATCAAATCTGACCTTTAGAGCCATAAACAAATTAAATTGTTTCACAACTAAATAATATGAAACAATATTGAATAGCTGGGCTTCCGCTGAGTTTCCTCTTAAAGAGAAAGAAGCCCCGAAACAGCACAGACATGAGAGATAGAGGGAGAGAGATGGAGGACAAGGCACGCTGATACTTCACAAGGCAATGAGATGGTGAAGCCATGGGGTTTGGCTTGGGACTGACAGGCGTCAGCACTGTGGAAGATACTGTGGGAGGTGTTTATTTCTATTTCCTCTTCTGGGAGCAGAGGGTTCCTCAAGAGCCATACCCCACTGCAATCCTGCTGATGCACAGACAGCAGTGCCAGTGGTGCCTTGGGCTCTGGCTGCGGTTCAAGGTGGAACCCAAAGGTGGCCAAAGTGGCCTCAGTGCCACTGGGTTGGAAACTATTTCTCCTCTCCACTGTTTGCCTGAACTTTGGCTGCATGCAGTCCAGCCTTCCTGCACACACAGCACCTGATGCCACACGCGGTCCTGCTGACACAGGTGAGGGGCAGGGCTGTGTCACCCACTGTCAACTTTGCAGGGACATCCTTGAGAGCAGGGTCGCAGGGCTCTTCCCCTGGTTTGGGTGCATGCAGGAAGCCGACAGCCCTCGAAATGGCAAGAAGTGAGCCCTCTTTGCAGAGATGCTGTAGGGTTCAGAGCATTTGTGGAGCATCGCTGGAATGTAAAGCATCTGGGCCCGATGTGGAGATGTGATAAGGTTTCTTGCTGTCCTTAAAAACACTATGAAGTGGCCAGGTAGGGATTCCCCTGGCAAAGGGGGATTCCCCGCCTAGTACCAAGAAGATCCCAGTTGCCAGTGAGGCTGTGGGACCACCACAGACAGCCCAGCCTCAGGCCCTCGGGGAGATCCCCTGTGATCCCCTCTTCTGTGGGTGGCACCCAGGCGCCTGCTCACCCTGTTGCCCCTGCAAGGGGACACCCCAACTGCGAAGAGGCCACCCCTCTCCTCCCTTGCCTGTGCAATCATTTATGCAGTTTTTGCACAAAAGCACCAGACAGAGAAAGAGACAGAACAATAAGGGTTGCCAATGCCAGCTGCACAGTACAGCAGCTATACTGGGAGAGTGGGACCCACAGGCCCCTCGCTCAGACACTGACACCATGGCCGTGGCCAGCAGAGGCATCCCTGTGCCCCTGGATGCTCATCAATGCAACAATGGGCACCATCAGCATCTGCAGCAGCACAGGGACCCTCCCCAGGGATGGTGCACTTCTCTGCCATGCCGGTAACTGAGCCTGGGGAAATTCACTGTCCTTGTCCCCACTGCATGGAGCAGCTCCAGGCTGAAGAAGCAGTCACAGACTGCGTGCCAGGGACACCTGAGCACTGTGTTGGTGTGACCTGTGCCTAAACAGCAGCACTTTGAGATCAGCTCACTCACTTACTTACACTTAAGTGATATAGAGAGATCCAAAACCGCGATTCTTTCTTCCCGTATGTGATGTCTGCACACAGGACACAAGCAACAATCTGTTTATAGGAGATGTATGAACAACACTCATAGCTGCTGCTTTTCTCCTAGGCTGGAGACTCAGCTACAGATGTGCTGTGGACGCCTAAACTGCCATTACTGTCACCGATATGAAAAGCTTCTAATTATCTATAGGTTTATGTCATTTACAAAGCAGAGGCAAAAGTCATGAAGCACATTTGGATGCCTTAATTAACTTGAAGAATTATGAAGCCGTGTCGGTAACTGAAATATAGTTTTGCCTTTTGTAAACCATTTGACATAAGAATGATGAGTCTAAGAATTAAATGTAGGAATACATCTAAATATTTACACTATGTTCATTACACCAGTATCTGAGTGTATGTTCATTTTGTAACCTCCACTTTTGCATCTGTTAATACTAGTTTGCTCTGTAACACCGTGTAAGCCACTGCACGGTGCCATGGGTGCCCTTCTAGAGGGACAGACCCGGTTATAGGATGATTCAGGGGAAAGCCCTTTCTCTGGGCAATGTATTTCCCCTCTTGTTGCAAGATTTGCTGAGGCTTCAAAACCAGGACATGGGAGTGAACAGACTCCTGACCTAAACCCCTACCTTGTGTAGCCCCAACAAACTGAACCTCCTCATGTCGTATTTCAAAGTCCTCTGACACAAACACAGCTCCAAGCCACCTCATTTCATTACAGCAAGGAATTGCTGTGGCCGGGATCCAGTAGGTGCCGTCATCAAAATGCTGACAGAAACTGAGGTTAAGGGGACTAAATGTTTCACTCATAACAAAGCCAATGTAATGTGCTTTTTTTAATGATTTTTTTTTCCACTTAAAATGTTAATAAATAAAGTGAAGAACACCAATTTTGGGCAACAAAGACAACAATATTGATTTTGAAAAGTTCAAAACAGAACTTGTGTCCTGACATTTTGCTCCTAAAATATATTTACTAGTTAATAAATTGTTATCCAGAATAGTCCATCTAATTCTACATTTATTATAATAAAAAGCAATGTAAGT
This sequence comes from Myiozetetes cayanensis, assembly GCF_022539395.1. Lineage (NCBI taxonomy): Eukaryota > Metazoa > Chordata > Aves > Passeriformes > Tyrannidae > Myiozetetes > Myiozetetes cayanensis. Next base: position 46,390,249 of record NW_026086604.1, read on the forward strand.
AATTATACACCTTCACACACTCACACAGGAATATACTTTTTTTTTTCCCCATGGAACAGAACTGCAAGTGCTGCAGGCCGCATTTTTGACCAAAGGGTGTTTTAGAGCTTTTGTATTAGAAAGGTAAACAACTTGAACTGGTATTTCTAATTTTTCCTTAACTAGACACCATGACACTTGCCCTTTGCCCCATTCCAGAAGATCTCTTACTGTCAGCAACTTCAAGGAGGTGGTCCCATCAGAGGCTTTCCCTCAGCATCCTCTGTTCTGCCTTCCCAGCCCATGTCTTCTGTCACCCCAACCACTAGACAGGGTGTGATCAAAATCTCAGTGAGTGACAGCTCACAAAATGGACTGGCATTAGTCATTTAAAGCTGTCACTTTGTTTCTACTAAGCTATTGAAAAAAAGATATTGTCATTTCCCTGAATGCATTTCTTTCCCCTACACACACACACACACACTAATGTCACCAGTCAGTGCCCTAAGCATGGCACTGGACAGTAACAGTTCCTGTGCCATCCTTTTTGAAGAATGAGTTTTGCTTTGCAAGGGACAATTTAATTTTGCCAGCAGGGTGAAGAGGAGGAGAGCCATCCTGGTCTTGGCAGATGCATTCCCTGGGGAGTGAGTGGGAGATGTGGGCCACTCTGCTGGAAGCAGAGCCTGGGAGAGCCAGTTTAGGTGAGACAGGAGTTTGCCCCCTTGACACGTGTTGGCACGTGGCTGGGGAGCCCAGCATGGGTAGCCCAGTCTCCTTGCTCAGGGTGGGCTTGCCTTTCCACTGCAGCGACATCTCTCACCTCCATCTCCTTATCTCATAGCAGTTCTGGTTACTGGGACTCAGCCCCAGACTGTTTCATGCTATTCCTGTTTCATCCACCTGCTGTTATCTTCTGCTGTTCTTCAGAAATTACTGCCAAATTATGCTGCTCTTTTTTTTTTTACCTCTCCATCATTAATTTCTTTTCTAGGGTGGAGAGCTTCCCAGATCACCCTCCACCCACTTACACACATGCATGCACACACACACACTTTATAGAAAGTGTTTACTTATGCGGGGGCAATAGTTTAAAAGGTAAATGAAATAGAGGACGCAGCCTGGATTGGCTTAGCAACACAAACAGTGCCAGCAGGTAAAGGGCCCAGGCCTGTTCTTTCCCACCTCAGAATTGTTTTAAAATGACACCCCTTCATAATTAATTGTACAGCACCTGATTAGTCACTATTGACAGACCTAGAGCCAATTCACTCCGGTTTTTTTCTTCTTCTTCTTCTTTTTTTTTTTTTTTTTTTTTTTCATCTGGCTGGGGAGAAAATATGAAGTGCCTGCAGCCACACACACAGTATAGGTACTGGTAATTACATCAGGCAGCTGAGCAATTAGAGCTGGTAGTAACAGCTCAGGAGCTGGAGGCTACAGTAGCAGGATCACAGCCAACCTTAGCCTTTAATATGAAAATGAAGAAAGGAAGCAACAAATCCAATAAACCCCAGAAGTCAAACAAAGCCAACTGGGAGTTCGGTTGCTGGTAAGCTGAAGGAAGAAATGGGTCTGATAAAGCCGGGTGCTTCTTCTGCTTCTCTGGTCTCTCTCCTGGATGGGAAGGATTAAACTAATCAGGAGGCAGTCCCAATCCACCCAAGTGAGAAGGCAACCCCAGTGGCAGAAAATGTGTTTGTGCTTTATTAGCAATGGAGTTGGGTCAGAAGGAGTGGGTTTGTATCCCTTTCCACTTGCAGGTATCTGTGAATGCTTTGCAAAGCAAATGAGTTTGCTCCAGGATAGGGCAAGGACACATCACACTAGGGGAAGGTACAGGCAGCCCTTGCTCATGTTGATCTAAAATACCATCATCTTGCTGGAAGCTTTGAAAGAACAAAGTCAGTCTCCAGTACCAGGAATGCAGTTGAGGTCCTCCATCTCCAGATCTCCACCAGCCCACTTCCAGACACGCTGCTTTCATGCACCTCAGTCAGCCTGGTATCAGTTCTACTCAGCCGTTGTACAATCCAGTAAAGCCGAGTCCTGCCACTGTGCAAACACTTTACTCTCAAAGAAGAGGATCTGTACAAGACCTTAGCCAACTTCAGAGCACTTCTGAGTAAGGTATTAAGCCAATATCAGTGCCTACATAGGTGCTTGCTCCAGTGTGAGTTAATCAGTTTAAACCCATACCTTTAGGTAAATACTTGTGTGGAGGCAGACAATGGCTTGGGATTTGACCAAAGCTCAGTGAATACAATGTGAATGAATGTGTGCTCTGAATAAATAAATAATTAAAGACACACATAATTAGGACTCCTCTGTGGCCACTCATCTTATAGATGAGGTACTGTACGCAGAAAGTTTTGGGGTCAGCTCTAAAGCAGATTACATGAATTTATCAAGGGATCTGTTGTTCTGGAAGCTGAGTTGTTCATCAGGAACATTTTGCTTGGGAAAAAACTCTCCTGCATGGAAAGGCTACGTATAGCCTGTATTGAAACTTCTTAAACATGGCTGATTTTCAATCTGAGCTGTAGTGACTTCCAAACTTAGACCCCAAAGCAGAGGAGACGGCAGAGCAGAGATCCCACAGCTGACCCATATGAACTGCTTGACGCCAGGAGGAGTCCAAGCCACCTTGAGTCCAAGGTACAAATCCCTGCTAAACATGCCTAGCCCTGGAGTAGGTTATTAGAATGGTCTGCAGAGGACCACGGAGTTACTTTCTCAGTTTAAATCAGTATAAAATGCAGCATATGGTTAGTAGATGTTGCACCAGTTAAATAAGAACCATATTTATAGTTACAGTTTAGGGTTCAGTTCTCTTTGGAAGAATGTAAATACTGTACCAGTGAATGCCCATAGAGCATATAGATGAATCCTGGAATCAGGAACATACCACAGAATGACAGAATCAATTAGGTTGGAAAAGACCTCTGAGATCCCCTTTGCCAGAACACCACCTTGTCAATTAGTCCACAGCACTAAGTGCCACGCCCAGTCGTTTCTTGAACACCTCCAGGGATGGTGACTTCACCACCTCCCTGAGCAGTCCATTTCAAAGCTTAACAACACCTCCTGTGAAGAAATTCCTCCTGTTATCCAGCCTGAACCTTCCCTGGCACAGCTTGAGGCTATGTTGTCTTCTTGTCCTATCACTTGTAACTTAGGAGGAGAGGCTGACTCCCACCTTGCTACAATCACTTTCCAGGTAGTTGTAGAGTGATAAGATCCCCCCTGAGCCTCCTTTCCTCCAAGCTAAGCAACCCCAGCACGCTCAGCTGTGAGGAAGAACTGTCTGAGGGTGGCAGGGCAGTGCATTCAGCCTGAGTGCTTTAGGCCCGGCACTGAGGAAATATTGGCAAACGTGGATGGTCTGAGCATGGGATACACCTTTTAAACCTTTGTGGGAGTCCCACCTTGATCATCAGGGAAGACCTACCAGTGAGTTTGTACTCCTAGAGTTATTTATCCCTGACATTCTCATGCTGGCTCTGGCTGTATTTTTCCAGCTTTTGAATTTGGAGGAATGTGAAGAGGAAAGAAGAGAAGGAGACTAAGAGGTGATTTTACCTCCACAGGTTGGAAGCTATACTTATGTACAAGAGATGTGTCTGTACCCTTATCAGCAGATACACATTAGCCATAGGGTTATCTGCGTTTAATAGCTCTTACAGATTTGAATTATTGTTCTTTCTCATTAGTAAGTGGCTAGAAATTATCATTTCTATTCTGCAGATTATTGTACCATTGCAGAATTTTCTACCGTTATGACACTAAAGAGTAAACCTCAATTGCTACCTTATTTTAAATTACAGAACAGATATTTTGGAGAGCTTTGTTGGGACAATTCCAGGAAACTTCACTTTACCAAAGATGATGACTTGGTAGTTGAATAGGACCTAGAGCTACTTAGAGCAAAATACTGAAATAACAGATTTTAATTTCATCCTCTGCATGAAATGCAGAAGACTTAGTGATTTGTTTCAGTATATTCAGTCCCATCAGAACTGGAATTCTTTCTGTATGAAACGTTTAGAAATTTCAGAAGGAGTAACTATTCCACTCGAGATTTAATATATCCTGAAGTTATACCAAGCATCACTGTTGCTATTTTGCATACTTTTTAATTCTCTTTTTACTTTGCCTGTGAGCATTAGCCAAGAGGGAGGACCCAGAGGAAGATCATTCAAAAGACTTGGTAATCCATGAATAAACTACCTCTGTCTAGGAGAAACTATAAATTTTGCCACAGCAGTCCAGCTCTCACTGTCAGGATGCTTCACAGTACTCCCACAGCATATCGTTATTCCAGAGGACCTTTAATTCCGGGCAGCTTTTGCTTGTTTTTCAGTACATATTTGACAGGGTGTTTGTTCAAACTGTGGAATGATACTCTGAAGACACCTACACACAGGTAGCATTTGCTCTTTATGGTTTGCATCTTCTACTGTCTTCAAGCAATTGAGTAAAGATAGAGACACTGCACCATGATACCAGGGCAACCTGCCACAAGTTGTCTCTGATAAGTCTGTTATCAGATAAGCAGCGTGTTGATCTAAGAACCTGTCACAAAGGGAAAATGTGTTAGACAGCTTATTTCCAAGGAAAACTTGATCAGTTTGAAACTTGGCAATCTCCTTCCAGCACCAGTCAAGACCTAGTGAAAGAAAAGAAAAGAAACCCAATAGAAAATAATAGAAAATAAAAAGAAACTCAAAAGAAAATAATGTACCTTGAGAATTCTTGTTACAAGAAAGAGCTCTGCCTCTGTCCCTACTGCTTCTGGTAGGATGGTAAGGATGTAATGGGGTCTTCCCCCACCAAGAAGGGGCAGGGGAGTGAAAACAGTGCTAGCGGATTATGGCTCTTGGTCTGGTGTCCACACTTCCAAAAACACCAAAAAAAAAAAAATGGAGAATGTGTGGGAAAATACAGATCAAAGGCAGCATCTCTCAGTCACTGTTCTGCTTTTTAAAAGAAGGCTGAGTTGTCTTGTTGATGGTACAAATTCATTCAGAAGGAAACAGTATCATGTAGTAAGCCCCACTCAGTTTTGGTAGGGAAAGACACAAAATAAAGAGCTGGAAGTTGGAGCCAGATTTAAAAAAAAAAAAAAAAGAAAAAGTGCTGTGAGAACTGAGACCTACATTCTTCCCAGTGAAGCATGAGCAGAATGCCAGCAAGCTGCCAGGCTCAGCAGAGGGATGAAATGCAGGGAGGAACTGTGTGGACAGCATGAGGTGGGAGACCGATAGAACTGTGCTCTGGTGCCTTCCAGCCGTCACAAATAACATAGGAAGGACTAAACCCACTAACACTTGTGTTTAGTTGTTCCTGTCAGTAGGCATGTGTTACACAATTTTTTCATCTTTCACAATCATTTCTATTTCTGTAGGAAAATGTTTGGAACCTCAAAAACATCTTTATCCACTTACTTCAGTGCACATATAATTTTTCATGGGGGAGACCACCCCCCTTCACTTGCTAATCCCTCAGCTTTCCCAGATTGTTGCATTCCCAGATGCTAAACACTAATCACCAAGCAGGGAGGCATGTACAACCACCAAAAATAGATCTTTTACATCCTACATTATGTGATGACAAATGACTTGCCATTAATGAATTTCATCAGGACTAGCAGGGTGGGGGTCACAGGTGTGGTTTTCAGAAATCCTAGCAGCAGTTGTTTGAGGTCCAACAGCCACAGAGACACCAGCAAGAGTGCCTGCAATGGTCAGACCAGAGAAGAGTTTGTCCAGAAGACAGAGTCATGAAGAGGTGCAAGAGACAGTGTGGCCTGAGGTCAGTTTAGGCTGACATTGCTTGAACAAATCCAAACTGTACAAAAGACTTTTTGATTTAGAGTGGTTTTCCCTCCTTTCCTCCTGTTGTTTTTTGAGGCCTCTTCACCCATAATATGCCTTATCCTTTGATTTTCCACAGTTCTCTCAGTCCATAGTTCCCCTTTCCATCCCTGGCCTATTACTTCTCCAATGCTTAAGAAGTAAACTTCAAGCAGAGGCAGCATTGGTGGGATCATTGCAAGTTAGCCCCCCAGAAAGTCAGTTTGGTGCTGGCCCTACATTTCCTGAGGGTGGTATGGGGTCACATCTTGGTGCTTTCAGTAGCACCATTGATGATGCCACGCTTCCCTGGCTGGATGTCCTGCAGCTTGTCAGACCAAGGGGCAGTGGCAGAAGCTTCCCGCTGCGTTCATACAGAGATGCTTATTTCTTCAGCCCCATCACCCTGCCTCGCCAAGAAACATCCTCCCTAGCCAGGCATCCCATATTATGACTAAGGCAGAAGGCCACAGGTTTAGTCAGTTTGTGTACAGTTTGCAATTATTCAGCTGTTTTAATGAGAAGAAAGACCTTGAGGCCTGTGATGTCAGAGATAAGAAAGTGTGGAAAGCAGCAGATGTGTGACCTTGCGGCTCTCGTATTGCTTTCTCCTTTGTTGTGTGTGCTGCAGCTCTTCAAGGTTTTGATACCAGGAAGGGGTGAGGGGAAGGTGAGATGCAGGTTTCACAGTAACTCCAACTCCTGGCTCATGGAGCAACTCCCTGGCTTTTAATACAAGCCACTCTTGGTAACTTAAATCCAGCAGCTGCTCAAGAGTTGTGGTGTTGTAGGCTGCAGCCCTATCCAGCACCTGGGTATTTGTTCTCATCGGTAAGTTGGGATAAAAGTTCCCAGTATGCAGTATCTTCCTGGACAGAGAAGTTTTCCAAAACAGAAATGCCAGTTCATGAACGCTGGGAGCCTTTTTCACACAGTACTCCATCTCCAAACACATGAATATGATTGACTAAAACATTTCAGTTTCATGTGAGTTTGTGCCTTTGGCCTAATAGGGAGAGCTGCACTGTGAGAACTGGTGTCAGCAAACAAGCATAGGTGCCTAAATCAAACCTCCACAGTCCCACAGGCACCTAGGTACAAAGGCTGGGTGCTTTACTTTTCTGCCTGGGTGCCATTATGCCCTTCAGACCTCTGGGATGCACTTGGCTTCTTAAGGCACGGCCAGGCTGAGTTGCAAAACACCCAAACCCTATGGCTGTCTGTGCCAGGGTGTTCTCCCATCTCTCTTGCCAGCAGCACCTTCTCTTCTGAGCACAGTCTGGAGGTGGGGTAGCTGCTGTCTCATGTGTCTTCAAGTAAACTAGAAAAATACAGCTTTGATGCAAAACTGGTTGGATAATGTTGTCCAAGGAGCAGCTGTTGGTGGTTCATTGTCAAAAAGGGGAAATATACGGAGAGGAGGGTACACAAGGCTTGTATCAGCTCTACCCGGCATCATTTGTCAGAGCATGAGAGAACACAGAGTGTGTCAGCAAATCTGGCAGATGTAGGCATTTGGGAAAGAGAATTGGAGTTTAAAATTTAAGAAAAGGGAAAAAAGGGGGGAAAGAGTCATTGTTTTGATGATTAGAGAAAGGGTGTGACAAAACTCGGTGGAGAAGAGTGCAAGAATCTTCAACTAGACAGAAATAACCAAGCTGAAATGGCTGGTTAAGAAGCAGTCCAGCATAAAAGACTCTAAATCACACTGTTACCAAAACCAAAAACAATAAAGCAAACATCATGTTGGAAGGGAATAATAAGCAACATTGCTCATACAAAGAAATGGCCCTTTTGCTCAGTGCAGCCATGGTATATGCTACTGCTGTTATAGGGTGGCCACTTTTGGGCAATGCATTTCAGGAAAGATGTGGACCTTCTGGAGAGAGTCCAGAAACAGCAGAGGTCTGGGAAATGCAACCTGCATGGCAAGGCAGAAAGAACTGGGCAGCCTAGGCCAGAAACAAACAACTGAGGGGGATGCAGTAGCAATCCTCAGATACACAGAACAGCTCACAGATGAAGACAGGAAATGTCTGCTCCCCTGTTCTTAATTGACAGGGACAAAAACCTTAATAATGGTAAGGGGGACCCTTAAGAGCAATGTAAGAACACTTTTCACAACACAGGGTGCGTATAGTTGGTCCCTTCTTGGGCAGAGGGATGCTTCTGGAGATCCATTCCAATCCCTCCATCCATTTCTGTACTCCAGACATAGGATCCCTCACCTGCAGGCAGGCGGTCACCCATACCTACCCAGTGTCAAATAAACATCCTCACCACCGGCCTTCAGGCCTGGCTCCCTTTGAAATTATTCCACTTTCCACAGAAGGACGATGGAGCCATTTGTCTGAAGGTGGAGATTGCTCTTGCCTGGACTGGTCTGTGCAGGTCTGCTCAGAGCGGTGTGGATTGGAAGAAGTTGTCACAGCTGAGGGTCCCTGGCTGACCAGCCAGCTACTCCCTTGGGGCATTGATAGGAAAGATAGGCCTATTTGAAGAGTATTTAGAGCATCTGTGTTACCCTCGAAAATACTTCCTGAGGGAGTTTCTCTCCCTTCCTCCACTATAGAGGTAGCTAGGATGATCAGGAGGCTAGATAAGCAAACTAGGTGCATTGGCTTATATGATCTCCCTCTTTCCCAAAATGCCCTGCTTGTAAAAAGTGACATTTTTGCATACATTTCACAGGGCATTTAATCACCTTGTTGCCATTTCTCCACAGAAGATACAAACCCTTGAAGTGCGAGGGAGAAGCTAGAATTAAAAAGCAAGCCAGACATGATATTTATTTTTCAAATGAAAAACCCGCAGCACAGCACCTTATTGATTGCAGCTGGAAGTCACCATGGCAGGCTGTTCCCACTTGCAAATATTTTGCCTGACACGTCAGGGAACAACAGCTCCAAGCAAGCTGTGCCAGCCACAACACTGGGACAAACAGTGCCTGCTCCCAGATCTTGCCCTCTGCCTGTGAGGGGGCCACCACCTCACCCCAAGCACTGCCAAAGGGACAAAGGAGAGGGAGCAGAGAGACCCTAAGGCTACGATATTGGGAGCTATACCTGTCCCCATCATTACTTGGCCACTACATTCGTCAAGGCAACTTTTAGGTGCGAGGTTCTGTGTTCACACCACCCGCAGCAATGTTGTGGCCAGAAAATACCGCTCTTCCAGCCATATGATGGCTTTCTCCCACTTAACCCCCATGGTTTCCCCAGGAACCTCTCCTTTTATAGCTTCAAACATGTATTAAAGGTCGGTGAGGGATGCATGGCAGGGTGCAGGATGGAAGGCGAGTGCAGGCGGGGGCAGCCCCACAGCCACCCTCCCTCGCCCCACGGAGCAGGTAGTCAGTCATCAGGGCACTCCCCACTCGCGGCCCCTGAGCACCCCATTGTAATTCTTATCGGGCTGATGCACATTTTTCACTCAAGGTGGCAAAACGCCCAGGACTGCCAGGCTGCCAAACTTTCTGCTAAAAATACCGCTCAGACACTTTTCAGACTGGGCTCATTAAAGAAAAGAAAGAGCAAGCGCATTCTGGTTGCAGTGGAAGTGACGTGGAATAAGGCAGGGGAAGAGAGAGAGGGAGAAGGAGACAGAGGGAATGAGGTGGCATGAAGGCTGGAGGGCTGCCCATGGCAAGTCAAAGCCAGGCTGAGCCTGAGGGAGGTGTTTGCCATCCCCAGGGGTGCTGAGTAACGTCACTCGTGCTCCATCCTGCTCCCCCTTCTCACGCTGTAGAAAATGTTTGTTCTTGCCATGCTTCCTGCTTGTGGTGCCACCAGTATGGCAGTAAAAGAGGGAGCACCCTGGGATGTCCCCCAGCAGTGTTGCAGACCTGGCATAAGGGACAGCGGCACCAGGGTGAGGGCAGGAGGAAGACGGAGAGACCAAAGGGAGCCTAGATGGTCAGGGTGAAGGAGATCTGGTATGGAAAAGGAGGAAACTTGAAAAGTTGGGAGAGTACAAACAGCAGTTCATACAGAGCTTGGGAAAGGACTGAAAGCAAAGGGGTGGGGGGGTGATGCTGGGTGGGTGGCAGGAGAAGGGGAGAGGAAAAGATGAAAAACAAGAAGAGGAAAGAAAAGAACAAAGGATAATAAAATACTCTCAGCATGGAAATCCTCTGGCCTCATTCTCCATCAAGCGGGATCCCATTAGCTTGAAGATCCCTGGAGAGATCCATATTTTGTGAGTCCTGCACAGTGTCACGTTGTTCATTGACTTTCCTGGCCTTCAACAAAGTGAACTTCCATTAAGTGTAGCTGATTATGTTTTATCAATATTGCAAATGGAAGGAGCAATTTGGGAGGGCAGGAGACAGTTAGGAAGGGGCTTTTTGAGAGTCAGGACCAACTAACACAGCTTGCTTTTCCTATTTTTAACCTATGCCTCTATGTTTAAACAGTACAAGAACTGAAGAACCTTCACTAACACAGCCTGTACTTCTCTCTGACCTTGCAGATAACCATGAACCAAAACGTACAGCTCCCTAATTGCTGTTCCTGGTGGCACTTCACAAGCTTATGCTATATTTAACAAGAAGGAGGAGGAGAATCCAACTGAAACTTTCCTAACGTTTTTTCCTGTGGCAAGGGGAAGGACTGGAACATCTAGGAGGATTGGAGTCATGGTGTGCCTCCTATAGAGGGTAACAAAAATTCAAGAGATACAGAAATAGCCAGAGAATCCAAATTTACTTTATGGAGTTAATCCAACAGGAGACTGGAGCCTGCATGCACTTATGGCAGCATACCTATGCCCACACAGCCATAACAAAAATAATCCCAGGTTTCTGTGTTGCTGGTCACAGTCCCTGCGCTGCAGGTCCTGCCACACACACACATGAGGTTGGTATGACTAGAGAGAACCTTGGAGGCATGGAGTTCCTTCTGTCCCACCATCCTGGGAGACACCCCACGGTGGCAAGGATGTGAGGCAGCAACTGGGTCCACAGGGATGACATGCAGCTCCTGGGAGCTCAGCACCGGCCAGGGCAGCATTCCTGGCACACAGGCACGCACACACCCACCACCGGTCCAGCCTCGGTGCCAGAACACACCACTGACGCACTATAGCTGCTGAAGGGTATTTTCATTTTAATTTTTCAGGGTTTTTTCTTTCCCAGTTCTGTCCCTTCTGGCCTGGTATGTTCCACACTTGTGATATGTCAGAGGAAGCAGATGTTGCCCTGACCACAGAAATTGCCACAGTGTTTAATTTTATTAGTCTCTTAAGGAAAAGACTCTTGGCATCTTTCGCAAGCTCCATATGCCAGCCTGAGAGCTTCAGATGACACCAGACAAAAGCCTTCCCTTAGGAGGATCACAGTGTATCCAAAGAAAGACCTTACAAGGGGAGACAGCAGATCAGCTTGAAATTACCTGCTTATTGAGTTAGTACTGCAGGAAAAAAAAAAAAAAGGAAAGAAAAAGAAAAGAAAAAAACCCAACCAAACAAACACCAAAACTCAAACAAAAAATGCCAACTTACCAGAAACACAAAGAATAAAATAAAATAAAAGTTGTAACAATCAGATTATTCACTGATCTAGTAAAAGGGTCTATAAAAGTCTGTTTAGAATTGGTGTCTAATTTGGTGGGCAACTTGGAGCCCTGGAAAGTCCTTCACGAGCAGAAACCTGGATTTAATTACTCCTCACTCTGGCGCCCATCTTCCCTGTGCCTCCTCTCCCTTCCACCATCTGCAAGCTTCTCAGGCCAGGGATTGTTTCTTCCTTGCGTTTTGCATATTCCTGGGGCAGTGAAGCTTGGTTGCCTCCCCACTCCGAGCAGTGGCAGCAGGAGCAGCAACAGCAAACCAAACCTTTGGGCACTCTGGGTGTCAGCAAGCCCTGCTGCTGACTCTGTCGACAGAGCGGAGACTTTGTACCGCATCAGAGCCCAGGCTGTTGTGTCTTGTCCAATTGTATTGTATTGTTTGGCTTTGGAAAAGAGGAGAAACACGTGACTTACAAGGACATGGGCGATTCTCCCATGTCCCAATTGCATATTTCAGTCAAGCAAAATTTATCTCTTCACAGGAGATGAAGATTTAGTGTGGGTAGAATTACAGTGAGCATGGTGAATGAGGCAAGGAGGAATAGAGCAGAAACAAATCAACTCACAAACAGAGGAAACATAAAAAGGTGATGCAGATAATCCAGTAAAAAAAAATACGGACCAGCTTCAGAGAGCTACCTGAGCTGGAAAAAAAAGATAGATACAACAGCCTGTGCAGTCCATGACAGATGAAAAGGCAAAGTGGTCTGAAGGATTAGAAAGCCACATCATTTAGGTACATACGGGCCAGATATTACCATGGTAGTACCAGAAGTCACTTCAGCTTCTCAGGAAATATTTAAAGGAAGACTCTGTTTTCCAGTGTGTGAGGGAGAAGGGTATAGAGGACATATTGAGGAAAAGAGCTATGGATGAGCTTCACATGGGAGAGGAGCATTTAATAATTCCTGCTTGTGTTGCAGAGAGCCTGTTATCCATTTATTTTCCCTGAAAGAGCATTCAGCCTTCAAATAGTGTAGGAAACACAGATTAAGGCAAACACCCACACCCCTGCAATGCAAGGAAATGGGCTGTCAGCAGTTAGAGTACCTGCACTATGTTTTCTCCCAAAAGCTGATGTGTTAAACCATCCAGCTAAAAACTCGAACTCCTGCCTAAGTGCACTGGACATTTTCCCACCTTCCCCTCCTGCCTGAGTATACCCATGTGTGTGGCTGCCAGCTGGGTGCTGCAGCATGGGGAGAGAATACGAGCAGGTGGGCTAGGACAGTGATTCCTGCGTGCTGCCCTAATGCACCATGTACTGGACAAAACATCTCAATTCATCATCAGTACCTTAAGGAATAAGAAATATGAGGATTCAGGTCTAAAAGGTCTTTCCTGTCTCTAGCCATATGTGGATACGCCGGGAAGTAGTACCTGACAGAGCCTATGTGAATGCCTGGTTTCATTTCTGCTGGAATCCAGGCTAGAAAAATGACCTTGGGTGGCAGACAGGAAAACAGCAATATTGGTAGAGTTTGACCCAAATTGTGGCCTTAGAACAAAAAAATACAGCTCTTGCATCTATTCATATTCCCTCCGTTCCTTGCCAGCACTGGTTCCCAAGATGACTGCTGTGGAAAGCTGAAGAAGCTCTGACTCTAGTGCAAGTAGTGGTGGGAATTTTTGCCCAGAATTAAGTGTTTAATAATAATCTTTACATTTTTCCTCACTGCTGTGTTCCAGGACACTTGAATTAACAATTCACCGAGCGTGTGTTCACGTTGAATGACTTCATTGACATCAGCACAAACTCAAACAGAAGCCCTACAAAAAGCCAGAGCTTTATCGTGTGCTCGGTGGTGGCAGCAAGGAGGCCTGTGAGAAGGAAACAATACCCGTCTGAGTGGAGCGACGGTTTATCTGCTTGCCATCAGAACAGGCCAGTCATGTTGTTTTTCCGCTCGTTCACCATGTAAGCCAGCTCCGGTGTACGGTACCAGCCCGAGCAAAAGCCCGCGGCTGGGTCCTTCTGTTTGTGGGGCTTGCTGACATAAGGTGGAGTTGGGGTTATTGTGGTGTGGGACGTTTCCTGCCGTGGCCGCTGATAACCGCAAATCCCAGCAGCCTTACAGGCTCCCTTTGTTTGCCGGTCCAGGACCTGAGCTATGTATAGCCCACGCCCGCCCAGCCCGGGGCAGGCACGCTCGCATCCCTGTGCCTGAGGATGCTTTGCTGCACACTGATTGTTTCCCCGGCGAGCTGGGTATGCCGAAAACCTTTCTACGCACCGAGTCCAGCTGAACTTTTTACCTCCAGAAGAAAAGGAGGAGACTGAGGATGGGTCTGTGTGGGGCAGTCCCAGCCGTCGAGCACACATTCTTTCACACCAGAAGTAAAAGGATTCAATTGACTGCTAAAACCCGGCTTCATTTATACCAGCTGAGGTGTAAATGAAGACCTTGCCACGAAAACAGCATTAAGCTCACTTTGTGTTGTCTGTCTCAGTGTGGACAGCGACAGGGTGACACCTCCATGTCAGCATGTGTCCCCTGCCCGTCCCCCTGCCCGGGCAGTGTCAGTGTGGTCGTGCCAGCCGATGCGTGTGGCGACACCACTCTGTGTGTGGCTCTCACGAGGAGAAAAGCGGTGCAGGGGATGTGTTTTCATAAAGAGGTGATACAGGAGTGGGTGTGGACAGTCGGTCAGGAGAAGGATGAAGTGTGGGAATGCGGGAGAGGGGAGCACAGGCACTGGAGGGTTTGAGCACCAGCTCCCAGGACATGGGCAGCACAGAGGCACTGCAGCAGGCAGTGCAGAGAGAAGAGACTGCTCTGGGAAAATGATGGGGCAGCAAAGGGGTAATACACAACACAGTGCAAAATCAAAGGGTCTAGAGCCCCTAAAGGGTTGCCCTGAAGCCAGGGCTCTCTTCCAAGCTGTGCTGCCTACCTGCTGCAGGATCACCCCAAGGACCAAGCTCTGCCTAGTGCTGAGTGCACACTGCAGCAGGGAAGTAAATTAAATGCTCTGGGGCTGTCCCCTGGTCCCAAAGCCTGCCAGCCCAGTGCCGTTTGCAGCCATGTGGCCAGTTCTCATACCCTAAAAACACACTTGCCACAACCAATGTGCTCAGTTGTCACAGCTGCTGCACGTTCCTTAAACACTCTAATCATAGAGTCACAGAATAGTTGGGGTTGGAAGGGACCTCTGGAGATCACCCAGTTCAACCTGCCTGCCAAGGCAGGGTCACCTAGAGCAGGTGATGCAGGAATGCATCCAGGTGGATTTTGAATGTCTCCAGAGAGGGAGACTCCATGACCTCCCCGGGCAGCCTGTTCCAGTGCTCTGCCACCCTCAACGTAAAGACCTTCCTCATGTTCAGGTGGAACATCCTGTGTTTTATTTTATGGCCATCATTGCTCCATTGCTGGGCACCACTGAAAAGAGTCTGGCACTATCCTCTTGTCGCCTCTTGCTTTTGAGATATTTATATGCGTTAATGAGATCCCCTCTCAGTCTTCTCCTCTTTAGACTAAACAGGCTCAGCTCCCTCAGTGTGTCCTCATAAGAGAGATGCTCCAGACCCTTCATCATCTCAGTGGCCCTTGGCTAGACCCTCTCCTGTAGCTCCTTGTCTTTCTCATACTGAGGAGCCCAGAACTGGCTCAGCACTCAGCTGGACACAGCACTCCAGATGTGGCCTCACTAGGGCCAAGTAGAGGGGGAGGATCATCTCTCTCGACCTGCTGTCCACACTCTTCCTGATGCACCCTAGGAACCCATTGGCCATCCTGGCATCAAAGGCACACTGCCAGCTAATGGTCAATTTGTCATCCACCGAGATTTCCAGGTCCTTCTCAGCAAAGCTGCTCTCTAGTAGGTCAGCCCCTAACATATACTGATATTTGGGGTTATTCCTGACCAGGTAAACAGCATGCTTGTCAACCCATCCTGCCATGCCATCATAGATGGCATGACCAATCAGATTGGTCAAGCATTATTTTGCCTTTATGAATCCATGCTCACTACTTGTGATGAACTTCTTTTATTCTACGTGCTTGGGGATGACCTCCAGAACAATCTGTTCCATAACATTTCCAGAGATGGAGGTGAGGTTGACTGGTTGTTAGTTTCCTGGATCCTCCTTCTTGCCCTTGTTGAAGATGGGGGTAATATTGGCTTTTCTCTAATCACTGGGCACCTCTCCTGTTCTCCATGATTTTTCAGAGATGATGGAGAGTAACTTAACAGCAGAAGCTCAGGGAGGTGGTAACTGGCATGAGCCAATACCATGCAGATGCAATGCTAAACAATTCAGTGATCCAGAACAGCTACATCCTGGCCTCATTTAATTTATTGCCATAGATGTTGCTGGTGACATGGAATCCTCTTTCCTTTTTTGATCCTTTGTGTGTGGGTGACAGCCCAGACTGGGTGCTCCCTAAGCTGCCCTGTACTGATGCTTTCCATGTCCAGGCCCACCAGCCAAAGCACACAGATCATCATTCCCACTCAGGCAGGCTCTGCTACCCTGACACCTCATTGTACCAACCACAGGAGACAGGGCTGGTGCTGGAAAGATCACCTTGGTCTGTAAATTTCTTTGGTGGAAGGCAGAGGGCCAGAATCCCTTCCATCAGCTGGGCATTGGGACCATGCTGCAGGGAACACCAGGCTCAGAGCTAGTAGAGGGGCAGCACAATTTTTTGAAGACTGGCAACCCCCTGGTTTCAGGATTGGTGCTGATACTTGGCAGCGAGGTGTTAACAAGCAGCAGTATTTTACCTGGACTCACATGAAGCCTCAGCAGGCTGCGCCCTGAGGCTATGCTGTGCTGCTGAAACAAATGGCAGTCTCCCTGAGCACCCCAGGGGGCTTACTAGGTGTCCCTGGTGATATCTGTTATCCCAGCATGAAGAATTTCTCCTCCCCACCCCACCCGGTGAGCCGACCTGCTCTTCTCAGAAGATGAGGCTGCCCAAGAGCACCCATGAAGAAAAATATTGCTGGCTCGCTGTCCCTTGCCCCAGTATCCTGACTGCTCACCAAAAACCTGGTCATGTGGTGGTTCTGGTGTGGGTCTGTGCATGGTAGAGTAAAGAGTAGGGGGAGAGTAATTAATTCAAACCAGGTTTTCAGGGTCTTGGTGGCTACACCTTACTGTGCCTGAGATATGATCCGCTTCTGATATGCCACAAGTAGCTCAGCAGCTCCTGTTACTGCTGGTTCAAACTGTGGGATGCTACATTCTTTGCACAGCAAGCCAAACTAATGTGCCCTCCAAGTAGGAAGCACTGAAGACTTTCACTTTTATACATATTTGCTCCACTGCATTCACACCAGCTTGGGAAAAGAGCACTAATAACATCAGCTATCAATGTCTGCATCCCATAATCAAATATCCTGCTCCCTGTGAACCTCAGACACCAGGAAATCAACATTGCTACTCCCATGAGGCTGCAAGGCAGGAAAATCCCCTATCTCCTGAGCAAATTCAAGTGAGAAAATAGTCTGAATAATGTGTCCTGCTTGGCTCTATGTGCAGCTGCGATGCCTCACACTCACAAATAACCCAGTCATGCAAATCAGACCAGATCCTATTTAACACAAATGTTAATTTATCATGTGTTTCGTTTCTCTTAAATGTTCATTTCAGTACTGTTGGAACAGACAACATTGACATCTTTCAACCTCTTTGAAGGCTCAGGGCTTTCATTCTTCCCTTCGAATTTGTCATAGAGTTTGCCCAGTCTGGGCACTGCTGTTCTGTCTGAGTTGTGTCCCCCAACCCTTTGTGGGGACAAACCTCTATGCCCTAAGGATGCTGCTTCACACATGGTAGTGATGTAGTGGTGGCAGAGGCTGGAAAAGGCCTTGGGAAAAGGATATGGCAAACACAGCTGAGGCAAAGCCGCTCCCATATGAAGTCTGTAACACTAATGGCATAGTGAGTCAGACCTCGGAGATTCCCTGTGCCATGTCAGAATCCAAGCTGTGGCATGGGCATTGGGTATTCTTCCCCCATCCCCAAGGCCCTTCCATCAGCCAAAGGGGTTCACTGAGTAGTTTGCAAGGAGCAGAGACCCTTCAAACCCCACTTTGAAGGCAGTTTTTTGGGTGTTACACACCAGTGAGAGAATGCCCTCCCTCCATCCACATTTGAGCTGGAACTTCTACCCCAGCTTTGCTAGAGCCCAGTAAGCTCCTCTGACCAGCCAGCTGTGCTGGCCTGCACACCAACCACAGAGGGCACAAACCAACACATAGAGTGGATCAGGGAATAAACAGGCAGACATGGAAATGTACAGGCTGGGACTGGAGCAGATCCACTGGCTGTGTGTGGTTTGGCAGGGCTGTGCTGGTAAGAAGGAGCACAGGTTCAATGCTGCGGAGCAATGAAGACTGGGAGGGAGGGAGAAACCTCAGATTAAATCCCAGTGGAAGGAAGGGAGCATGGGTACAATAAGCTAGACCCAGGGTGACATCTCAATCAAGGCCAAACACCCCATCCATCTCGCTGTGCTAGTCACTGCCGGCAAATTTTTCTCTCTGTGAATACTCTACCCGGCTCCCTCAACTCACCCGGATAATGGCATTTCTATTCCAGTTGTTTAAACTAACAGCAGCACAATTCGCAGCCAGCGGCTTCGGCCGCTTTGTGTTCATTTGCTCAATCAACATTCACCCCCTGGTAAGTGACTTTCAGAGAAAACTGTCACCGGCAGACAATGGGCTGGCAGTTAACAGCAGCAGTTCTGTGTCTAAATGTTTGCAGACGCTGGGGTAAAATGTCTCAACCCAAATTTATAAGGACAGTCACCTCCCCGCGGTGCGTGGGGCGGGAGAGGCAGCAGGGAGATGAGGATGCCTTTCCTTCTTCCCTGTCCCTGTGCTGGGAAGGTCGGAAAAAGGCGTCTCCAGGCGGTGAAGCTCAGCGCCTCCGCTGATGCTCGGCCTCCCGCCCTCCCCTCGCCTTGCACGGGGAGCTCTTTCTCCAAAGGACATGACTCTGCTTTGGAATACTGCTGCAAACATCCACGCTGCCTGGGCTTGACAGCCCCCCTGCCACCAGCAGCTCCCTGGCATCTTCCCCAAACCTCAGAACTTCATGAGAATAATTTGCCTCCCTTTCTGCGGCTCACTTAAAACATTTATTTTGACAATGAAAGCGATTATTAATTCCACCCATTGATTTATTTTTCCTAAAAGCCCATTGTTACCCCCTAAATGTGCATGATAACTTGCCATTTGAGATACCAGCAAGTGGTTTATAGACTTGTCTACCAGGAAAAGCCATGTCAGTTTATAAACAGGCTGGTTAATGTGGCTCCCTCGTGGCAGTGTCCTTATTTTGCTTTGACAGTAAAGCTTGATAGTATTTAAACCTTAGACAAACCATTACTTATGTAAATTAACACAATTTTCTCGTGCAGCTGAGACCTCACATCTCTTGGGTTTTGATCATGCTATACGAGTACTGTACACCAGCAGGTCATCCAGAAGCTACTGTTCGGTGACAGGTTCCTTCTCATCCTTCTAATAAGGGTGAGGTCCTGAAATGTGAACTGATATGTCTTTCCTGAAACTTTTAAGAGAGTCTTTTGAAAAGGGTCTCTACTTTTATGTCTTGGGAAAATGAAAAATACATTTCAAACCTTCCTGACTGTACAGTAAACCTTGACAGACAGATCTTCCAAAGATTCAAAAGCCAGAAAGAGAAAAATCAGGAGTGTCTTGGATTTTTCTCTGTTTCTTCAGGTTTGCAAGAGTCTCCACCCCCTTAAGCCAGACCTGATTGCTGCATATGTGAAGCTCTTGGCAGCGCAATCTGGCAGCCTGAGCTCCTGTCAGGTGATGAAGCTCCAGGTTTTACATAGCTTGAGAAATCAGTGTCTGTTTTTTACCACTAGTGTTTCTCACACAGCATATATTAAAATGAAAGCCAAGAGGCTGTGCTGACATAAATCACCCTGTGAACCTTCTGCCTGCTCATAGAGACCTTGCCTACCCCAAGACCTGTGGCCCTTCAGAGGCCCTCTCCCTCCCTCTCCCCTGTAACACCACCAAGACCCTGCTCTCCCGGGGGTCTTTCCCTAGGGACATCCCAGGGATATCCCCTCCCGGGACCGACTGGCAGATTGATCCCAGCTCCACGACCCTGAGCGGCGAGCCTTGCAGCGCACCATGCATTTTGGGAAGGTAAATACACAACCAAAATATCCAAGCTGCGGGGCAGCTTGACCTTCGAGCGACCCTTAGCCTGACCTAACACTGGTCACTCTCACCAGCAGATTTGTTTATCTTGGGACCTGGAGCCTCCCAACCCGAAAGCACCGGGTTGACTCCCAGCTCCAAGGCCTGCCAGTGCTGGCTGCCAGCCCCCATTAGAAATGCCCAGCGAGAGGCAGATTTTATTTTTAGTCCCATCCACACAACCTCATGCTAGGCAAGCGGCTGCAATCCTGCTAGAAAAGCCCTGTTAAGTTAAACTGGAGTGTGAGCCCCTTCCCTGGCCTGCAGAGCAGCTGTGGGCATTCACTCGGGAAATGGCTCCGAGAGGGGCTTTTCCTTTCTTCAAAGCTTGGAGGAAATTTTGCGCAGGGGTTTCCTCTCTTTTGGTTGGAGAACTGCAGTACGGACCAGGAGGCAGTTAGGGCAGCAGATGCAAAAACAGGGGGAGATTTTTTTTTTTTACCACGGGAGAGCAGGACGAGGGGGGCGGGGGGCGGCAGCAGGACGCATCATTTCGGGAATGTCTGCTATCCCAGAACTGAGTGGAAACAACCCATCTGAAATATGCAGAGCCATTATCAGGCCAAGGCTTAAATAAACTTTACTGTCCATTCAGTGATCAACCTCCCTGGGAGCCACCGGCTCCATTCATCACTGTCACCTTTTCAAAGTGACTGTGATGACAGTTCATGATCATTAACTAGTAATGGTGTGCTTTGCATTAACAGGAGGGCACATCAAACGAGAAGGCTCGCAGCTCGAAAGTTAACTAAATTATATAATAAACATTCTCCAGCTAACCATGTACAGATGGTGACAAAAGGTGGGACAAAGTGGCATGCAGGAGAAAGCGGGGAGTGGGAGGATGTGTCGGAAGAAGAAGCACTTCGGCACCTACAGGGTCTCTCTACTTGCTTTTGATTAGGAATAGCAAAACATGGCTCTCCAGCCAGAGGGACCAGAGCTGCTTGCTGAAGTTGCAGAATTTTTACTGTCAGAAAAGTTGCTTTAAGATTTCACAGATCTGCCATGGCCATGGGCTTTTTTCTGCATTTTGTCTTCTTTTTTCTCAAATGGTATTCATTGCGGGCAAAGCTGAGGCGCTCCGGGCACAGTTTGGATGGGAAAGGCTGAAAACTGAAAAGAAAAGGGTGTGAGGAGGGAGATTTCAAAAATTTCCTTCATCTCAAAGGGCTGGGATGGCTCGTCACCGCTTCCTGCTGGCATGGAGCATCAGGCTCCTGTGCATCCTCAGTGCGTGCTCTGAGCCAGAAGTGCCCATGCTTGATTAGGCCCACCAGCCCAGCTGGTTCAGGGTAAACAGCCTTGTTCAGAGAATAGCTTGGGAGGCAGGAGCTCCTAGCACAATTCCCAGTACAATCCCTACTGACTGAGAAACTTAAAAAAAAAAATAAATAATTTTTTCCATCTATTCACAAGCAAAAAAAGGAAAAAAAGCCATAAATCTATTCTAGCAGAATTTATTATATTATACTTGTAACCAGATCTTTCACACAGACAAAAATGGTGCCTGGAGTTCTTAAGTCCATAATTCAGCACTTTAAGGAAATGGAAATATATTTTAACTGGGACTTCAGCAGGAGCTCCTGGATGCTCAAGGCTTTTGCAAAAGTCCAGCAAAAACAAATGTATTGCAGCAAAGGTTACTCCTTCCCTAGACTTCAGCAGCCTCTCTGCTTAAATGCTTAACTATAGATTTTAAAGGGTTTAGTTTTAGGCACACATTTTCTAACGATTCATCTTAATATTTTAAATTAGTGCATGGCCACAGTCAGGCAGAGCTTTGTGTTCCCCATGACTTAGAAATGACAAAAAAATTCATTAGTCACTGACAGTTTGTCTTCCTTCTCCACACCTCAGTCCCTTTAACAATCTCTCAGATTATGTACTTTGCCACCATTTACCCCTCTTTCACATCTATTTCTTCACAGGAAAATGTCCCAGAAAAGGTAATCTGGACTCAGCTTTTATCCTAACCTAAATAGTCCCTGGAGGGGAGGAGAGGGAAAGAAGACAGCCTGATTTTTACAGTACTTCTCCCAACAGTTCTTCAATCTGCACTTGAAGAGTTGACACCCTTGAATGATGCAGGAAACATTTTTGGACATGTATTTTTCAAACCAAACAATTTTTCAATGCTAAAACTGTTGCAGGGAGGGAGTGGAGGGACTGACTTTTCTTCTGACTGCATGTAACCACCTGTTTTCAGGCACCACCGAGCAGTGTAACTTCCCACTGGCTTGCTGTAGCTGTGGGGAGTGTTGTTAGAATTTCAATTTTAAAAAGAGATTTTTAGATTTGGGTCATCCACTGTTTGGGTGCATAAATTTGAAAGCGTGTGGCTTGACTGTCTAAGGTGCCCAGAGCTCCCACTTGTGTCAGGAAGGGACAAAATGTACCAGGTGGGTGGGAACTCCCTGGGGATTAGGTCACTCGTGCTCCCAGAGAGCTGAGAAACCTGCAGCCAGAAGGTCCTGTCCAAGTATTTGAGCAGACAGATTGCACTTCAGAGCACAAGCATCTGCTGCTGTCACCTTCCCTGTCCCAGAGGTTTCTGGGCCCCCACACCGGGGCAACAGCAGGAGAACATGAGCTCTCCCATCTCAGCAACATTCCTGTTGGTTCCAGCTGCTGACAAAAGGAGGGCTGCTCCAGTACAGCAAGCTGTGAACTGCTTTGACTGAGATACAGCTCTGCCTCTGCCCCTGCTTGAAGCACCACCTCGGGGAAATGGGTAGAGCAGACACCATCAGCAGCTTTGGCCATCCGAGCACTTTCCCTCCCAAGGCACAAGCTGGAGCCCTTTGCATTCCCCTGCCACTGTGATCACTTTGTCCCCAGCCTTCCTGGGTCTGTCCTATTCTGAATGGATGTCCTATCCTGGATGAAAGACTATGCCTAGTCTGGGTCTTGTATAGCCCTGGCTGTCTGAGCACCCCCATGCTGTATTCAAGCCACACAGAACAGCAAGAACAGTTGTCAGACACTGAGGCGAAACATGATGTGAAGTCAACAATTTAAATAAGGAGGCACGGGTATGGCAACACCCCCCTTCAAGGCTAAGGAGATGAGAGAGAACCTTCAATTCCCCTACAGCTACCCTTTTCTCCCTTAAGCAGCAGGAAAAGAAGTGACAGTGTCCAAATGCTAGCAAGCCAGCTAGGACACCCACTGTTTTTCACCCCTCCTCTCATGCTCTGCCAGGATCCCAGCTGGGCTCTGCCGCCTGCTCAGCACAGCATTTCTCCTTGGGAATATGACGGGACACCAAGCATATACTGTCCTACGAGGGACGAAAGCCTTTCAGAAATCAGATAGAATGAAGAGGCTGCATTATTTTCTCAGGAGATTTATATTTCTTGTGGGATGTTGCTTAACAGATCTTTCTGTCCCTCTTCCGTGATCCTAAAACAATGTTTCTGACAGAATAGAAAACCAGAAAACTACAACTGGTTTACGATTTCTTCTTTTATACATGCAGATGTTTCATAAACATATTTAAAACAACAACCCACCCTGGGAACACAGTGGGCAAGAGAGGCAATACAGCCGAGGATTTCTGGGTCCTAGTCCTAGCCCCACCAGTTGTCATTTGTGTCATCTTGCCTGAGTCACTGCAGGATTACTTTGTGCCTCTATGTCCTGCCTCCTTTGCTGTTACCTTCCTTCAGATGGTGAGCACATCGAAGGGCAGGAAGGCAGGAAATACTTCTTTTAAAATGTTTGTGCAGCCTCCAAAATAACGAGGACCCTATGAGTGGCTGTCTTGCAAAGGAGATGCTTTGTGTTTTAGCATCAGCATAGTCTTTCAGGCAGCCCTAGAGCTGATAGTGAATGGGAGCTGATGAACTCAGATGTATTCACAGCAAAAGCAAACAAACAAACAAGAGCTGAGCCATAGTGTAATATTAACCATATGCCCCTCAGGGGATTGACAGAGATTTTGCACTTATTCCTGAAGGCCTGTGCTGGACTAAAGGTTACCATATGCCATAGGAATGCTCTGCAAACACCAACAAGTGGCCATGAAAGTTGAAAACTTGAAGATACTATACAGTCAAAGGTGGTTAATTGAAGTTTCTACAACCTGTTTGCCCAGGTATATAGACCATTCAACTGCTTAGTTACAAGGGATGTTAGCTTTTCTCCTCACACATGACTGACTAATTTTCTACATACCATTCAAAAGAAAATGCAAATAAAAGTGGTTTTCAAACAGAACAGGATTTCTTCTCCAGTGTGGCCTCTACAAACCTTTACGAGTTCTACAATGACTGGTCAGGAAGAGAAGTTCAAGAGCCATAGCCGAGTGGCTTAGAAAGGAAAGGGAATAGAGTCTTTAGCAGGAAAAGCAAACTCTGATATTGTCAGGAACTGTTTTCTGGTTATGCTGTAAGGTCTCCATCTATTTTGCAATCAGTTAACTCCTTCCACATGCCTCATGCACCAAGAGACTTCCCTCAGCCTCTGATGTGGGTAAGGGCATGTGATAAAGACTGTATTTGCCAGAAATGCTCAACTTCTTTATGTGTTATGGACATTTTATCTTAAATAAAGAGTAAGAATGCAGATGGGCATCAAGAAACAGGGATCCATGGAGGCTACATTTGCAGTGACAAATGGTGACCTGTCATTCTTCAAGGACTGTCAAAGCAGGGACAAGAAAAGTGGGGCAGGCAAGCACATCAGAAGCATGAATGAGATTGGGTTTATACTATCATATAATCAACAGGAAGGGAAAGAAAATAGCTGTATTGATCTGCCAATATCTCCTGAATGGAGCTGTGTTCAAAGTGGAAGATGTTCCTCTGCATGAACCTGTCTTCTTATTCACAGAAATTAGATGAAAGAACATGCTGAGATGAGGAATGACAAGCTAAAATGCAATAGAAAAGTGTTTCTAAGGCACATATGAGACTTTTTCTGCCACTGCAAGGTGTAAACGTCAAGAACACAAATTATAGAATATATGTAGGTGCAAAACCTACCAGAAATCAGTTTGACATGGAGGTGGAAGGCAGAGTGGGAATTATAACGTCCAACAGTATAATCCAGCCATTCTCCTACAGTCTTCATTTAAAAGCAGGAGGTGATTTAGGGTTTTAATTTCATCAGAGTTCATTGAAGCACCTCTGCCCCCCCCCCAATATGAGAAGCTGAACAATCTTGTGCAAAATACCTGCCCTGATATATTAGCAAAGAGCTAATCCAAACCACTGGTTTCTTTGGAAACATCTGCCCTCACACACACTTGTTTCCCTCTTCCCAAACAAAAAAACCCAAAAACCCAAGAAAACAAAAAAATGACAAAGCCATTTCCACCTGGTAGGAGATATGAGAGACATCATTAATAAAGTGACTTGAGGAGGAAAGCATGTCAAAAATAATTTAATTAATCTAGAAAGACTGGAAAAGACAGGGCATGGGATTTAGTTGCTAAGGTTTGCTCTAAAGGTATGGGAAATATAGGCAGCAACTGAGCAAAAGGGAAAAGAGAGCAAACCCTAAATACTGAAGGCTAGAAGAAAAGTGTTTCCTGCTGTGCTCCATCACAGTTTAGATCCCTGCAGCTGGAATTCCCACTTCCCACTTTCAGGAAAACAGCTCCAAACATAGAAAATGGTAAGCTCAGCGCTGACTAGGAGGCAGGTCTGGTTAACGTTATGAAAGGTACTGTATTCCCCTTCCCCCGGCCTCTTCAAGGGCCGGAGATTTGTGTGCAAAATAACTCCAGTTTCTCCCTGTGGTCAAAGTCTGGTGTTTTATTTATTTGCGGTCAGTAATGCTGGACTTCTGTCATATTTTGCCGTGATACTCTATTATTTAATAAAGTCCCATGGAAACTGGCCAGTGCCTTTGCTTGACAGGGACTACTTTCTGACATTGCACCTGGTCACTTTTTTTACTGAGAGAAGAATTAAAAGTACAACAAGAAATTGGTTTCTAGCCCAAAGGAAGGGGAACTGTCAACCCTTGCAGTTGGTTTTGGTTTCTTTTTTTAATGTATTAGATGAATATTGCTGCTTATGCCACAGAGCATTTGTGTGTATATATGAAGCTGCTTTTAGATCCTCTTAAACATGACACACCTCGGTGACTTTCCCCTGTGACCAAAGCCACAGCGTGCCCAGCCACTGCTTAAGAAAGCCTTGGGTTATATTCATTCTAAAAGTCCGGAGACTCCTCGAACAGCTCCTTATTCCCCTGTCCCAGGAAGGCAGCTCAGCTCTTGTAGTCCCTTATGCTGAGAACCACCCACTGTAATCAGATTTTAAAGCCTTTCCTCAAGATGAGGACCCTTACCACTGCTCACCACCAGCCTGGAGATTTCATTACTATCCAGCACTGCTAGACTTTTAGGATGGAGGTGAAATGCAGCAGCACTGTAATACCAAGTCCTGCACTTGCAGGGATGAAGACAGTGTGAAAACAGGGACCCCTCTCCCTTCTTAGTGAGAACATTTCAAGACAGCAGCTACTAGGCCTGGGAAAATAAACCAAGGGAATTTAGACAAGAGAAAATTATAAACTGTTGAAGTGCTGGAGTACTTCCAGGTATTCAAACAGGTAATAGATTTGTTTAAATAAGTGGAAATAGTTTCAAAACGTCAACTTTGCCACATTGTCTAGTTTCTCCTTTCTGGTCTAGCTCCAGTCTGGGAGGTTTCTTAATGCACGAGCTCAGAGAAAAGCACCTACTGCAGAAACATAGCAAAATCCATGGCATTTCAGCAAGGGGATTTTCAGCTGGCACATGTCTAACGCTTTCATGATTTCCTGTTGGGCAGATAGCTCTGAAGAAATGCTGATATGACCTACTGCCCAAATAGCATCAAGGAACTATGCACTGAACTAAATAAGCAAGTTAGATAAATGCAACCCTTGTCACCCTCTTCCCTGCCACAGTCCTAAAGGCTGTTGGATTCTTGATAATCCAAACTCATATTTTGGCCAAAACTTTACAGCTAATTTAAATTAAGTAGGTGACACAATAGAACAGTGAACCTAATTAATCCCAAAGCCCATCAATATACAACTATATATATATACACACATACACAATACCAATCAACAAATAAATCAGAAATAAAAAAGTATAATTATATTCCATCTAGGATGCAGCACATAAGTATATTTGCATCTCAGGGGAATGATGGCATTTCAAACCTATGTGGACAACCCATTACTCCACACACGGTTTATTTTAAGACTTTTTACTGTCTCAATATCCACCATTAATTTGCAACAAGGACTGCTATCTAAGTATTTCCAAAACTGTTCGTTTTCTCTGCAGCCCTGGCTAGGACAATAATAATATACTCATGAAGTACAACTGTCTACCTGAAGATAACTTACAATATAACTCACTGTTTCTGTACGTGTTGTCCTTGATTGAGAGTTATGGGAAAACAAGGCAGACAGTGATTATTGGATACTCACGAGAAATGTTCCTGATGAGGAGATGGCGCAGATGTCCCAATTCTCATCAGTGTTCACACACTTCAAGACAATCCCCTTTATTTATGTAAATGATCACAAATTGGCTGCAAGATGTAGACCGTTTCGTATTTAGCTCAGCGTCCTACGAAACTGAACCTTGGGCAAGCCAGATTTGACAAATTGAACTCAAAGTTAGTAAGTTCAACAAAGCTTGAGAAAAATATACAGCTGCATAAAGGGAAGAACAAGGGGAGAGAAGGGAAGAGAGAGAGAGAGAGAGAGAGAGAGAGTGTGATCTGGAGAGACCAGCATGGTTCACTCATGGAACAGCCAAAGCTTGAAGAATCCCCTCCAGCAAAAGCTGATGAAAATCTGACTCAGTTCACTCCATTGCTCAGAGAGTGACTTGTTCCTCCATATGCTCCATAACAAAAGCACTCCTGATGTCCGTAACATGTGGAAAGAGCAAATATTTCTCAATTGCAAATGATTCATTGACTCAATAAGCATCTGACCTAAACATCTGATATATATTTAAAATTCCATCTATTTCCTAAGAAATAGTCCTTACTTTTGAGTGATCAAAACCAAACGACAACAGTAAAAAAAGGCAATAAGGTAGTCTTTTTTGATGGCATTTGTGATCAGAGGCAAAAGCTGTTTACCATTGGTGTGGACCAGACTGGGAGCAATTCTTTGCTAAAGCCCTTCAGCTGCTCCTTTCTCAAGCAGAAGAAACTGAACACAATGCCCCTAACTCCAGGCAGTTTAGGACCATCGGTGCTACTGGGGTCTGCTTCGGCAGGGTAGGTGATGATGACATTCCTGTGCAGAGGGCTATTCCCAAAGGCAATTAGTGACTCAGGCTGCCAGGTGCACACCCACTCCAGGAGGACACAGCCCCTGGCTCTGGCTCCCAGTCACACCCTTCACTGCGGGTCCCTATCAGATGACTTTTACCACGCACGGAAACCGGCATAAGTTACAGATCAATTTATCACTTCGGAGCTGGATCAAACACCAGCCCTTCAGGTCACTGCGGCTCCAGCCATACGTGAATCAACATTTAATATGGCATTAAAATTCTCTTGTGATTGCTTTTAACTTTTGCGCAGTGTGTGCTTAGGATTGCAGAGTGGGGGTTCTCCTGTGCAGCATTTTGTATGCCAGTTTCAGCTGCATGTCCAGAGTGACATTCCTCCCCTTCTGGATGATCCAGAGCGACACACTTGAGCTCCCTGGACACATTTCCCCTCTCTTTTCCTATCTAGAAGCAAAGCTACCCAGGCACAGGAATGCACAAAGCATCCCTCTGTGGTGTGCAGAACAGTAAGGATGTGAAGGACTATGACACAAGGGCAACTTGTTATCATTTACTCCTCCAGCATTTTAACTTCTTTTTTTTTTTCCTCCTTCCCTGTTTTTGCTAGATTAGCTTTTCTAGCATAGCAGGGCTGACTCTCGGTGTCTGGGCTAGATTTAAAGTTCAATGAGGTTCTTTATTTTCCAGGAAACGTTTTCCTTCCTCTACTTCTATGATTGTTCCCACAGGTTTTAGTTTCTTATTGTTGGGGGGAGGGGGGTTTGACCTTTGTTCAGTTGCTTTATTAGCAGGAGTCTTGAGGGTCTCATAGCAGGTTTCAACATAGTTGTGCTTCCAGTCCAAGAGGGGACTTAGCTGGGCAGATTGTGAGTCTCAGAGCTGGAAGCATGGGCTCAACCATTGCTTGGTCACCTTACTCTACACAGACATTTACACCTCCCAGCAGACTGCACAGGGGCTGTTGCTCTCATCAGCTAAAAAGCTCATTCCTGCCCCTGCCTACCACAAGAAAGAATGGCTACAAGACATTATAGGCAGTATTATTAAGCAGGAATACCTTCCTAGTCCAGGCATATCAAGGTTTTTCATGAAAACTACATATATATGTGTGTGTGTGCATATAAAATAATATAGAAATAATATAGAAACAAACTCTGTGATCTTCCTTCATCACTTCTCACAAGAGTCTCTTCTCTACCACCAGGTTAAGCACTTACCATCTAATAGGCTTGAATACATTTATTCTGAACTGCTTAATACCACTCTACTGGCAGAGAAGACAAGACATCAGAAAAGAGTTATCTGACCTAAGGCCTCCACATCTTTTCTGTGTTTCCAGCACAGTTTGTTTGGCTCAGGACTGTTCCTGCTCTTCTTTCCTAAGGTTCCCTCAAACTAGGCCACTGTAATGAATATTGCCCTGCCTGCTGCCAGCTTGATCACATGTCTTCACTAATCTGATAATGCATGTACTAAACACTTTGAACATTCATCAGGCTGTCCAAGCTACTCATCCTGGAAGGCTCACCCAGAACCTCACTGCTCAAATGATAGGAATTTCCCCTTAAATCTGCAGCCTATACTTGTAAATCTACACTTCATGGCTCTCTCTACTGTTTTATGCTCATGTACACTCCTTATATTTACTTACACTAATGTTTTCTTACACTCGGTGTTCTTCAGTTCCAGCTCCTCTTCTTTGCACCTTTCCCCTTCTGTACTTCGTGAGTGAAGCTGGTTAAGCTTCTCACAAGACAGTTTTTCCAGCCTCCTGGGTTGTTCTGCTAGCCATATGCTGCACTTACTTGCAGCATGGACTGTTCCTTGTTTCCAGTTCTCCCTCTGAAGGCAGCTGCGCGGAGCCACTTGCAGCATTTCGCGTGAGTCCTCGCTCCCCAGCACCTGGCTCAGCCGTAGGGCTACAATGCTCCCCTCTTCCCTGGAGAGGGTTGCACTGACACCTCATCCAGCTAAAACTTCCTGTGACTCACTGCAGCACCCCGGCTTTCACCTCCTCTGAACCCATCAGCTCCAGTTCACTGCCAAAACGCTTATTATTTCTCCCTAAATACTGTGAGATCTTATCTTCTGCAGTATTCCATTTCACACCACTTTTGCTACTGTGATTATTTCATTCTCCTTGTGAAGATCCAAATTCCATTCCATGGAAAATGCTTCCCAACTCCAGATCATCAGTATACTCCTACATAGACCCTTGCTGAAAATATTAGTGCAACTTAGTTGCCAGGTGTAATTTTATGAAACTCTGCCACGAAAATTCCCTAAAATCTCTTATTTCTTTCTCCCAGGTTAGTCACTGTTGTTGCCTTAGCAGCCAGTTCCTTATCCATGTCAAATAATAATTTCAGCAGAATCCAAACTTTATAACAGAAATAAAAATGTTACAAAATTTTAATAAAGTTGTGAAAGATGAAAATATGTGTATTTCCTATCTATAAATAAAGATCCATTACAAAAGGAAACAACCCTGCTAGTCTGCCATGAGTACTTTTTGTTCTTTTTTTTGTTCTTTTGGTCACTAGCCTGCATGTATTTAATAATTCTTTGCTTCAAAGTCTGTAGTGAATATTTTTTAGTATTTGAGGCTGGATTGACAAGGGGATAGGCATTAAAATCCCCTAACACTGCCTTCTTAATTAAAGGTACTTAGATTTCTTGTTCATTAACAATACATCGAATTCCCAAGTTCAATAATTTGAGTCAAAGTTCAAATAAAAATCATGACCAATGATTTAATGTGAGGATTTTTTAGCTTTGTGAGATGGAAATGGAAAAATGTCTTTCTGTAAATCTTCTCTTGGTGTTACATGTGCTAGCTCTGCCTTCATTAACTAAAGCAAAAGGAACAGGCACTCTTAATTTGAGCTGTCTGAGTAAAAATCCATGTTAAAAGTAATCAAACCTGCAAGCCTTTATGAGTTAGTAGGATTAAAGTTCTAATAACCCATTTCCTACAGTCTTTAATTTAACAGGCTAACAGATATAAAACCTACAGCATCCTTTACTTGGCTAGAGTCTACTCTGAGCTGCACCAACACTCCTCTCCTGGTAGGGAGGAGAAGACCTCAGACCAGCAATGTCTAGCCAAGATTCTCCAAGTCTTTGACACTTTCTGGCACATTTGGTCTATGATTGCTTTTGCCTCCCTCTCCAAAGAATCCCTTAAATACAAGCGATATGAATTGCTTTGCCAGATGCCTGATACAATTTCTCTTGAAAAACACAGAAGTTGATGTTAATCTCACATGACATTGGAAGATTACAAATATATTTCCTTCAGGGATGAAAAAATAGAAAACATCCTGATTTTCTTCTTCTATCATAAAAAGCTGGCTACATGGAGGAGAGCACCCCATAGGTCTAATCTACCAAAATATTTTGTTCAATCATCCTTCTGCATCCAAATGCCCTAAATTTGTGACTCTACAGCTGTGAATTGTCCATGTTTCCTTAATTCCCAAACAGGTTTATGGGTTTGGAGATACCTTACTGATCAAATACAGCAAGAAGAATCTTACTTCCATCTCTTTGGATCAGATCTAATGCTGGAGACCAATATAAAAGAAAAAGAAAACAAAAAAAACCAACAAAAACCAACAGGTAGGAAAAAACAAGAAACTGGAGCAGCTAAGGACAAAACTCCAAGTCAGGACTTACCCAATATTACCACAAGCAATTCTGTTAAACCAGTAACATCTGCATAAACGCCAGGCAAGGCAAAGACTCACACAACTGATCAATCAACTCACTGGCACCAACCCACCTCTCTGGCAACCCACCACACAGCCTGTGTTTCAGGCTCCCAGTCTCCTATCATGGCAATGTGATGGACCAGGGAGCTCAGCCCCTTCTTCATTCCTGCTGTTTTTCCATGATGGCCTCGTCACCCAGGAGCAGGCTGCTGAAGGTGGGCACACGTGTGCTCTGCTGCCAAGATTCATTAGCAAGCACTCAACTCGCATTGCAATGCCAGGAAAACCGGGGTTGCTGAACGTCAGCGTGCTCAGCATCCTTTCCTGGGGGTGCCCAGTGCCTCTGAAGATCAGGCCCTCGGGTACTCGCTGCGCCATGAATAGACCTTTCTCTCTGCCCTTCCCGGAGACACTGGCAGCATTGTTAAAGCACAAGCACAACCGAGTCTAAACTGGCTGAAAATTTGGCTGGCCTTTTTGCTTCAGCGTGATCAAATGGCAGCACTGCTCACCGAGTGTGAAGGGCATGAAGGGATTAGCCGCCCTCCCCCACCAAGCAGGTGAGCCGAAAAACCCTTTCCAATTCACTACATGTCAGTTTACAAGTAAAACATAAGGTATAAATGCAGCTATTGTTAAGGTGAAGCAGCCATCCTGGCTGGGGAGTTAGATTAGCAATTTACCCTTTGTAAAAGGATTAGCAGAGCCCTATTGTTTAAGTGTTTATTTATCAATTTGCATTTTTAAAAGGGGACATATATCTGACAAGGGCCCACGTTCTCCATGTACCCTGGGCCACACCATTTCCTTTCAACTCCCTACTGCCAGAATCTACCAGAGCATTTACTAGACCAGAAATCGAGGAGAACCCAAAACTTTGGCACCACTACTGCTCACACAACATTTAGTTAGGCCGGCCGGCATTCCTGCATCTTTTGCCTGCTAGCCATGCAGATCAAACACCAGAACTGGTTTCCCACTTTTCCTCCAAGAGCTGAGCTGAATGCACAGATATTTACAGCCCATTCACTCTAGTTTCTAAGGACATGGGCTGCAGCACCCAGCCTACTGCAGGTTGTTCCCTTAAATGGATTGCAGGCACCAAAGCAATGAACTCTTAGGATGAAGCACCTCTGTAATTAGCACTGATTCCACACTAACAGTCTTCAAAGTCCCTCAAATAATTCATACAGCTTCCACCTGTCTCACAGAAGTCTGTTTTTTTTAACTGAGGAGGGTAGTGGTGAAGGAATTACTTGGTTCATTAAGCACAGAGGTTAATGAACTAACACAGCACTACTTGGCATCCCAACATCTCCAATGGATCCTCAGCTTTGGTTGTGTTGGGTGCTTACAGAGTCTTTGGGAGCCTTGAAAATGAGCATTTATTGCTGCAAAGACTAGTTCAGTCTCCACGTGTTGCAGGGACTGCTCACTGGAGTTCAAGTTGAGGGAAGCGGTTTCACTCAGAGCTGTTTGCAGCACGGGAGAGGGGGAACGCTCACCACAGAGAACTCCGCCAGCAGCACAGACTGGCCATTTGGCAGACAACAGCTGCTCACTCGGATTAGGTAAAAATTCCTTCGTTAGAGGGAACAGGGATGTTTTGGAAGGTAAGTGAGAGAGCAGATTTTTTAATTAAAGTGACACCAGTATATTTGCGCTCCGGTGCAGCCCCACACCCCACTTCTCCATAAGACGGCGATTTAGGAAGCCATTCTTTTAAACCATAAAAACAGTTTGGAAGACGAACAAGCATCCAGCTGTGCTAAATTATTTTCCTTCTCCCCTAAGACCCAGCAGCAAACTACAGCATGTATTTTACAGGCATATGATTTATTTACATGGACTAACATACAGGTATTGACTTTGACCCGTAAACCCCTCTATGGCTGGGGGCCTACACATCCCAAAGCCTTCTCCCAGCCCGGGCTCCACCACCACAGCTGTGCAGGAGCAGGATCTCCATTTGTAAGAGGGGGAGAAGAAACTGCAGGGTGTTCTCTGGCTTTTTGTAACTCCTTCCTCCCATGCATTTCTTTTTCTTTTCCCAAACAATTCTAGTTTGTTGATCAGGCATCTCACACAGGCAATTTGTTTTCCCTGGTCATGAGGGATATGAGGAGGCTCCAGTGGGAAATGCTGTTAGATCTTAAAATACGTTCTGTGCTGCTGGCTTATTACAGATACTCTTTTCAACCATGAATCAGAGAGGCCACGAGTGGTCTTGATTGAGTACATGAATTTAGGAATCATCAAGGCAAGTGATAGGCATTCTGCTCTGAGGATTGTGCACAAACATAAAATAAAATAAAATTAAATTAAAAACACACAAAAGGAAGGGAGAGAGTGCAAAGGACAAGCTCTGTCCCCCAGGACTTTTGATTTACATTTAGATTAGCACAAGTAGAAGCAACATTGCAGGGAAGATGGATAAGGGTTATAACAACAGAACTTTGTTGCACTGTAATTTCACTAATTAGAAAAAATGAAAAGTTTCTAGTTAATTACTCAGCGCTATTGACATTTCCATGAATTTGAGGGAGGTACACAAATACCTGTGGGATAAATTCTTTGATTGGATTTAGCCATTCTACTCTCAAGAGTAATGGTTTTCAATCATCAGCCTTTGAGGTCTGCTTTGAAGAGCTGCAAAAGATATCTTAAGAAGAAACAAGCCTATTCCCTAAGCTTACATTCACTGTATACCTCTGAATAATTCTGGCGGGCAGGAAAGAACAAATCACATAACACTGTAAGCAATTGCTCTAGAATGACAGATGGAGAGAAAATATTTTCCTCTTCTTACTCAACTGAGAAAATCGATTATCTCATCCTCATGGACAGAGGCTGGCAATCTCCCAGTGTGTGGAGTTACTAACCTCTCCACAGGAGCTGGACTAACCAGGCTGACCACTGGTGAGCATTCAAGTGTCTGCAAATCTGAAGTATATACTGACGCCACAACTTGCTACTAAGTTTTCTCAATAGATCTGCAGAGGCCTCAGTCATCTTTTAGATTGGACTAGTGTGGCCGTTAGCAATAAATACCTAATCATACCTCAACATAGCAACAGCCCGCGGACATTCATCTATCACCAGGTGCCATGGCTACAACACAACACACCACAGCACAGCAGTGGCACCCCTGGCACCATCACCGTGCTTTATCGGTGTTGCACGCACCACCTCCCTTCACGAGGCAGCAGCGCGCCCTGGGAGGGTAGTGGTGTTGGCACACATGATTATTCATGGCACTTCCCACAACAGGGCCCCTCTTTTTTTCTGATTTGCCAAGTTTCCCCTCTCAGTATGGAAGCGGAGAAGCAACTGCAACCCTCTGATACCTCTTGACACTCCTCGAAAGGTTGGTGATGGCAGCCTAAGGTCTGTGAAGACAGCTGCTGACGCCAAAAACTGTAGTGAAGTGTAGTTTTTGTTCAGCTCAACATCCAAGGTTTGATAGTATAGGTGGAGCAGGCATAGCCGAAAATGAGTGCTGTATGAATAAAACTGAATATATTGCCTGGTCCAACCAAGAGTAAAAGTCAACTATGCTGAGAATGCTTTCCCATTCAGCTAGCTAGAAACATCTCAGGGATCTCTTGGTACTGTTAATATTTAAACCACTTTATTTTTATACTGAATTATCACCAGGTTTTCAGCCTAATATTCTGCTGACATAAACCTTTTGGATTTAAATAAGGAAAGAGAAATCAATATACATTCAAAGCCAATTGAGTTTTTGGATGGCAACCATGTTCTGGAAATTCAGCATGTAAGCACATGTATCTGGGGTGGGACTTGGGCACAGAAACTGGAAACCCTTCCAAAGTTATCTTTTGTTGCCATACTTCAGATTCCCCTTCCACACCCTGCCAAAATTGTTCGCTGAGTGAACGGGGTTTCCAGAACTCAGTGACTGGCTGGAACCATGAAATTTTCCATCTTAACTCGAAGACTACCAAAAGGCAAATCAATTCTGGTTTTTGAGTGCCCCCAGTCAACTGTTTTAAGCAAAATGAAAGCTCGAGAATGAATTCTGGCTTTAAGGTAAGCTTCAAAAAATACTGTACTGCGAGATGACCAGAGAGTATTCCATGGTCAAGGCTAAATGGACACCAGTGCACCAGGCAAATATTCTAGAGAGTACCGTGACTACTGTTTTAAAGGCAAATAGATAGAGTGAATTGATAAGACAGAGGTCAACTACTGGTTCTGATATAAAACATTTCACAAAAAAGCAGACCAGATCATGCTACAGTAACTTTTATTGCAGAGACCAGTAGGCCAGCACAGCTATTCATAAGTACTATGTATACACAAGTGCCTCGTGCTTACGCCAGCCAGCACAGGGCTAAAATGGAAGCATATAACCAATTAGTGTTAATAGGCAAACAATCATTAGAAGTGTTAACAAGTGATGGTGGAGAGGCTCTGGTTTTCATTTTATTACTGATCTCTAGTAAGTGTTATTATCCTCATATAATAACATTCTATTATGAAATGCACATGCACAGCATTAAAGCCTTTGATAGTCCAATGTTTGCCAGCAGCAGCAAAACTGTAAACAAAGTGAAAGAATCATTTCTAAAATGCCGACAGCCATCAGTATTCACGAAGTTTATAGGATACAGAGAGCCAGTGTGCTACAGTGTAAATAACAGGAATTTACTATGACCTGGGGATCTAAGGAATCAATTGAATATTCAGTTTCTTCCCATTTTTCAAAAGAGCCCAAACATACACACTTAACCTCCATTTATTTGTGCCTGAACTAGGGTCTTGAGCCTGTTGCATATTTTCAAATCTTTTCAGCCACTAGATGCCTCTAACATTTCTCTCTTTTATAATACTTTAAGCAGCTGCAACTAATCATATTTCATTATGGTTTTGTATATCTGTTTTGCTTGAAAACAAATTTTATTTAACCAACAACAATGCAACTGAGCAACTTCTGCTCACTGTAGAAATGAGATTTTTCTGAAGACTGGCAGAATTGGACATGGCATCAGATACCATTAAGAAAATGTATGTATTTTAGACTACAGTTAGGGAAAGGACATGGGTTGAAGAAAAAAAAAACACAATGAAATGAAGAAGTTTACAGGACAAGACAGACTTAATCTTTGCCTACTTTCTGTTACTGTCCACAGACAGATAGTTTGAAAATTATGGATACATTTTATATGACTACCTATTTATTGCAATCATTTCTTCAGCTCTGATGTACAACCAGAACAGTAAGTCAACGAGGCTTACATTTCTGTGTTGCAAATGTGCCCCAACAATCAGGAAAAGCTGCAATGGGAGCTCAATTTACTATATCATAACTGAGTAACACGAAGCCAACTTTAGCAGCAACACAATGCAGGAGGTAAGAGCACACAAGTTGCTTTACTGCCCTGTGTAAGCTAAACTTAGGAAAGTTTACTGAACCATTAAATAAGTGATTATGACAATGTAAGATATTAAATACAGATAGGGCTGTGTCAACCAAGCTACTAATTTTGGTGGGTTTTGGTTTTAATTCTTCCCTGCAGAAATATTAGAACTATTCAAGTAAGCACAATACCTTCCCTTCCAACACGTACCTCTTTCCTCAGAAGATACCTAAACACCACCAAAGAAAGAAAGAATAAAACTAATGTAATACAGCAAAGTCCTACAGGGGAATAGGGTTTTAATGAACACACAAAGCAACTAGGTGACATCTTTATCAGCCCTCATAAACCTTGATTGAATACACAGTGATAAGGCCTGTTTAAACTGTCATCCTCACGATAACATGGGCAGAGACAACGCGGGCCTTAGCAACGACCTGGGCGAGAGAGGCCCTTCCCAAAGTGCAGGCTCCGCTAGGTAATGCATATCACGTAAACAGTCCAAGGCTTGCACGGCTGGTCTGTTTGTGGGGCGGTGGGAGGTGGGGGAGCTGCCCAGGAGGGTACACGCACACCTCCCCA
Organism: Myiozetetes cayanensis; assembly: GCF_022539395.1. Classification (NCBI taxonomy): domain Eukaryota; kingdom Metazoa; phylum Chordata; class Aves; order Passeriformes; family Tyrannidae; genus Myiozetetes; species Myiozetetes cayanensis. The sequence continues at coordinate 46,427,791 of NW_026086604.1, forward strand.
TGGCACCGGCCTGGAAGGGCCCTTGGTTTCAGAACCAGCCTGTTTTTGGGGGTGGCCAGCTGTCTGGGGAAGCTGGGCACTTGGAGTCAGAGCGACCTTTAGCACTTTGGTCTGCAAACACCAAGAATGCCATATAAGTGGTTTTAAAGGATTGAAGGAAAGGCTTTCTCGGGTTCTTTGGTGGTCAGTTTGGGGTTTTTTTTAAACCCAACGTCATCTGTGAGGTGATAAATAACATTTAGCACTAGGAAGCAAGTAGGCACTTGGGGCCAGCATGGTTATGGAAGTTGGCAGTGACATGACTTCTGTTGGAGCATCTGGCCTTGGCCATCTGGGATACTTATTAAAAAAAAAAAAACTAAAAAAATGAAGTATTTCAAACCCTTTTCAAGCATCTCCAAGAAACATTTTGGCAAATTGCAAAGGTAGCAAGTAAGGATTTAATTTAATTATTCTCCTGCTTTTCTAACTTAAAAAAAAATAAAACATACACTTGAACTTTTATTCTTTCTACCCAAAATTGTTCTTCTGTCACTTCAATGCTTGCAGTGACACCCACTGGCTGTGGGAAGTCGAGTTTCAGAGAGTACTTACTAAAATGATTCAGCACACTGGCAAGATCACGAACTGACAGAACCTCAGAAAAACGCTGCCACCCAAAAGCTGGCATTTTGTCATTTCACTTAATGTTATAACTCAGCACCTGTATTCAATACAGCTCTTTTTCATTAATAGCTTTAATAAGGAAATAATGATCCAACGGTTACTTGTTAAGTATAATAAAATATATATTTGTATATAATTACTAGTTAATTAATAACTCCCATTGCTTGGGTGGTGGAAGACATTAATTCATTTTATGCCTATTTGCTCTTTGGTAAGACTGTGAAGTAGCACCAGTACCAGGGTTCAGTTTTTCATCAGGATAACACTAAACTGAGCTGGTACACCACTGTGTGACTGGCTGGCAGGGGAGGCATTTTAGCTACTCAGGAACTGATTAGTGCTTTTGCAGGCTTCCCTGCATACACCAGCAGACTTCTTTTAGTACCCCCAAGCAGTAATGTCTTGTTTCACACTTCATAACGAGGGGAAACGCAGAACTAAGTGACTGGAGTAAAGATTCAGGCGAAAACCAAGGAAATCAAACCTAACAAATCACAATCTAATGGCCTCAATTAGAAGATAACTTGTTTCTTCAACTCTATTACAGAAATTTCTCTATATCACATGTAGGTTCTTAATGTTTAAACAAAATTATCCAAGTTTAGGCTGAAACACAAACAAATCACTCCGTGTTACACAAGATATTCACCAGAAGAAAAGGCTAGGTTTTAATTTAACTACAACGCAATGGCTTGGAAAGGATCAAGGGAAATTTCAGAATTACTTAGGATAAAAAAAATAGAAAAAAAAGAGAATTATTTTTGCCTGCCCTGTGGCACGAGCCAAGAACAAATGGCTCTTGGCTGCAAGCACGCAAGGTGTGTTTGCTGACTTACTCAGATCAAAAATATTTTAGTCAACTTTATGTTATTTTCTGCATCTACAGCCACTAATGTTCTCTCCAGAGAGTCAGACGCAGAACTATTACATTCATGGAAAACACATTTATACAGGACTTCCCGCTGAGCTGAAAAAAAAGAAAAAAATGTTATCCAATGCCTTCCCAGCCAAACTTCCTCCTGAAGTGAAAAATCCTTCCCTTTGATAAGAAAGCTGTGTCAGACCACATTTCTGTCCCTGACAAAAGAACAGCTCTCCCTTGGCTTGCTCCAGTTTTGGCAGCTGTGCTCAGCAGAACCACGCTGCTCTTCCCAGCTAGTCACCACGCTTCATGGAGTCACCAGCTTATCTTTCCTGAAGAAAAAAATAAAAACGAACTATGCACAAGCAAGTAGTTACTGTGGGTAACACTACCCACAGCTCTGAGGCAGGCAGTTCTGCTCCAGGTTAGAAATTCCATCAATAACATAACACATCATTAAAGACCTCTCTCTCCTCCCCCTTCTTTTTTTCCTATCCATACCCAAAGCTATCCACAGAGATCTTCAATGCTGGATATACAGAGTCTGCAGCAAAATAAGCTAGGCTTGTTAACTTCCCTTCATTCTTTCTGTATCAGGTGGAATTAAATCAATAAAGCACAAGGAGGGACACTTTCACTTGAACATGGAAAGCTGGTGCCTTTTAGATACTCACGTTTCTAACAACCAATCCAAGGATACACACTGCTGCTTAGCAATCTTATTCTGGAGTTTTGAACTAAGCATACCGAGCACCATGCAGTGGGCTATTGTCCAGGTTCTGTGTGGTACCTACTGACCTCACCTCAAGCTACCCTTCCAGGAAGGCCAGATGTACCAACTCCTGAAAAATTTTATGTTATCATGGATGCACTGCACTTCTGCTGTCACTGCTGTGCCATCAAGATGCCTTAAGCTCTATCCACCCTTCAGGGGTAGGTATACCCACCCTGCAAGTCACACAGCACTGCCCAAGATAGCATCTGGCCAGGGAAGAGCTTAACCTAGGATGTGGTAAGCCCTTACCTATGCTCCCTAGAAAAATTAATATTCCTATAAGCAGAGCTGGCTACTTTAATGGTTAAACACCTGTACCTGATAAAACAATCAGACTTAATTTTTTAGGAAAGGACATGCCAAATCCAAGAACTCCAGACTAAGCAATGATGCCATTTACTTCCTCTAAAAATTCCATGCCACCTGGAACACAGGAAGGCATCCCTACATTTGATATTTGAAGATGGCCAGAAAGAAAAAGATCAGATCAAATCAACATTAAATTCCTTTCCTTGTCCTGGAGGACAAGGAATTCAGAGGGTAATGGTAGCTCTCCTATAACCCCACAAGTGCATACTCACACTCTGTGGAAGGATGTCCTGGGGAGAGGTAGTGTGGTGGTCAGAAACAGATGGGCCAGACACAAGGGATATATGTTTGATTGTGGCTAATCCAGAGAGCAAGTAGTAGTTATGGCAGCATTTCTGCGTAAATGGAAATTGGCGAGTGAAATTAAAAACTAGGCACAGTTCCCATCCCGTACAGTAAGCTCAAAAAAAAAAAAAAAGATACTTCTCTTCTGAAATACTGTCTAGATGCTTTTTTTCTTTTCTGAAGATTATTTGACTATGTCCTCCAAGTTGAGAAACTCCTGCAAAAGCAAAACTATGAAATCAGCCAATGACTAACTTTTCCTGGAGTGCTCAACAACTGCTTGCCAAATCTTGGCGTCACCATTTGATTCAGCATAGCAGATAAAGCCTAAAATCAAATGTCTGGTATCCCAATCTTGTTAATGAAGATATGCTTTTCATATCTAATTCATTTCCATGCCACTTACCAATAAAGCAATGTCAGCTCAGGACAGGTAGGTGCCCAGAGGGCTTGGCCCACTCAACCCTACTTGGCTGCAACACTTTAAAATGTAAGTGGCTCCCAACTTCTGCCTGCTGCAGGGCAAGCACCTCACACAGCTCATTAGTGAGTCGTTGATTTGTAGTAGCTTTTTTATGCTGCTGCCTGTGTGCAGACAGCCACGGTTCACAGAAAATCCAAGTCAAGATCACTTACCCCGTTACATCCCCTCTGTGTGTTGTGAAGAGAGCTGTGTCAAACAGAACAGCAGCTCTGTAACTTCTGCATCAGGGACTGGCTTGTAACTCCCATGTCCTTCCTCCTCCATGTGTGGAAGAGTTCCAGTTTAACCATAGAACATATTACTCCAGGGACATTTGAGGTGGAGGGACATAGCCAGGGTTGTAGGATGTACAAAATGCAGGAGACAGCAGGGTTAATTACAGCAGGGTTTAATGTATCCATGCTACAAGGTCTCAGGAGAGGGAAGAGAAGAATTTAAAATTCCTTTAGTAGATCATTCTCCTCCCAGTCAAATTTGCCATCTGAGTTTCTCACCTGAAAAAATTCAGAAGAACTGGGCCTATTTCAGCTTTAGGTTTCCCATGCCCTTACTCTAAAACACTTTTCTATCCCAACAAAAAGGTGTGAAGTGCTTCCAGACTATGTCCTTCACATGAAGTGGTGGGAGAATATTTCAGAGGACAATAATGACATGAAGACTTCCTCAGCCTTATACGGAATCAAAATCACCTGACTAAAACCCAAGACTAATATGAATTAGGTGTTTAAGTGCCATATGCTATAGAATGGAAAAATACAGTCAAAACCCTTGAACATGATGCTTTGAATTTTAAATTAAATTTAAATTTTAAGGTTACAACAACCCAAGGCCTTTGTGTTAGGAAGAGCAGTCTGGTCTAGATAGACCTGAAGTAGTCTTTATTTTACAGGTCTTTCCCAAAGACAAAAGAAGAAATGAAGAATAATAGTATTGTACTTCAAAGCCCACAAACGATATGACATGCCCATTGGGAAATAAATACTGTATAATTCTAATTTATTTTATATAGCTTTCACATAGAATGAGACCTTAAAAATGAAACATATATGCACAGGAGGTATTATGGAATCTTAGTAGAAAAGTATTACTTAGAATGTGGTTTCAGATTAACTTAATTCAAAGAGGCAGAATTTTTTCCCTTCTTCTTTATGAAGGCAGCAAGAAGCCCCAAACCAGAACCCTTCTCTTTGCAAGTGATCCTATGGAACTTCCTCTGGTCAGTGTAAGTGGGCAAGATGCCTGTGACTGGAAGACAGTAACATCCATGTAGAGTGACTTTCTCTGAAATGTTCCGTAAGTTGTCACCACAAACTGAGTCCAAGATACAGTAAAAATGAAAATTTCAGGAAGTCTATGGGAAAAAAAGACAACACCAAAACCAAACAATCCTGTAAGATTTGTTTCTGAATTTCCTCATGTGACAGTTGAGGACAGTTGTAACTAGACCAAAAGAAGTATCCCCACCCTTTCCTCAGGTGGTGGCCAAAACCTCTTTCTTATACTGCCAATAAAGAGAAATAAGGTATGTCAATAAATTAATGTGAAATTTTCTTATGACCAAGTTCAGGAATTCCTCCTATCAGTGTATGAATTTAAGAGTTGAGTCAGATACAAGGATAAGTCCCCGCTGTGCTTATGCCAAAGCACTGTGCTAACCCCAGTGTAAACGAGGACAGAGTAACATTCAGAAAGGACATACCAAGAAGGAAGGGACACAGCTCTGCTATCAAAAACACAGACATAGAAAGAATTGAAATGGAGGATTTGAGTAGTGGGGACAGAAGCTCTGAGGACATGAAATGCAAAACCCACAACAGATGAGAAACGGAGAATAATGACTTGCCAACACAACGGTAAGGAAGGCCCCTTGCTAAGAACCTGTGCCAACCTGAACAACACTGACCACCTCAGATTCCTATTTGTGAAACATGACTTCAGTACAAGGGCTGGAGGTTTTTGTTGAAAGGAATAGCTGTCTGTCTGTTCAGCCTCTTGGTAGAAAGATAATGAGTTACTTCAAACTTCTGCCTTCAAGTAACTTGCATACTCAGGGAAGCCTTGAGAAGCTGGACATTCCTTCCACTGAGCAGACTGATAGGCTTCAAAGCATATTTAACTATAAGCTGTGTTACTATAGGGTGGAAAATATTAATCAGTTCTAGCCATCTAGGGAGAGTGTGGTTTATCACTAAGAATATGTGGGACACTCGTACAAGAATTCTTTTCCCCTGCCTGCTGGACAAGCCCTCTCATATAATTTATCTGCTCCCACTGCATGCTTTTGAAAAAAAGCTAGACTAAATGAATACTTTCAACTAGAGCTAAAGGCAAACACTCCACTGGAACTTTGCCCTAATCAATAGTAGCAATGTTCATGTCACATGAGAGTCAGAGGATAGAATATGGTGCTTACTGAAGTCAGCAAATAAGCTAATTATACTTAGCCTGCTTGAAGAAGGGGACAAGTGAGGTCTGGTCCACCCACTTATTAATGCAATCATCATTATCCTTATCCCTTGTTTACTTTGTGCTGAAATTGTAATAAAAACCTGTCTCAAATGGAAGGTGCTACTGACCCCTTGTGGGAGAAATATTCTTACATCTTAGGATGCACAAGTGTCACTGGGGAAATAGGTTCAGAATTAAGTTTGTCTCCTCCCACACATTTATTTTTAAGAAAAAAGTGAAATGGTGTTATAGTGTCACAAGTGTATTCTCCTGATTTTAGGCAATTTTGCAGAAATTCACGTTTTTTACTAGCTTCTTTAGGGCATTCAAGTAAGCATCAACAAACCCTAATCATAATAGATACTGCACTGACTTTTAAAGTCTTGCATTGTTGAAGACTAAAATTTATACATTACCAGAAGGTACAGTTCTCAGTTTTTAATGTAATTTAAACTATTTTAATCCATCATAGCATCACTCCATCAAGACTGATTTTTTTAAAAAACCCAAAAAACTTATCTCCTGGAAAGTAGGGACATACTACTCTCATTACTGAAAAGGAACGAAGTATTTAGATTCCTAAAGTATTTTTCAGCCAAAACCTTGTAAGAAAAGTTGATGTGATTAATTCTTAAAAGTAAAAGCTTTCCAATGCATGCTACTGTGTTGCCACGAACAGGGTTGCACAAAGCACAACAACAAGATCTTCAACAGTTGAATTCTGACAACTGAAATTACCTTTCCATATGGTGGAAAACCAAGTCTGAAAAGGAAGGCTCTTGCTTCTTATTCAAATACTACTGCTAACCTTTCTTCCCTGAATAAAACAGAGTGCACCCACGAGGAACCACCCTCAGCATTTCATTAAATGTCAAATCCAACAGAAATCTCCATGGACTTTCAACATCCCTGTCACACACGGCTGCATATGGGATATAGCTGGAATGAGTTAGAACAGCAAAGCGCATTATACAGAGATGAATTATGTTACACAGTACTTACATTATAAAGTCATTATAATCTAATAATTATTATTTATATAGTACAGTATGAAGCAGCTTTCTCAAAATCTAAACCCATCAATATCAAACACTGGCAAAACCTGCAGCTTCCACTGCAACCAACAGCAGGGACTGAAAGCCTACAGACCACAGAGACCAAGTCTTAACCCACTACCAACAGCTGCTCCCATCACATTCAATAAACAGGTATGGAGAAGGATGTGAGCAGCTTGTAAATCCCAAAGCAAAGAACAAGTGGTTACTGAAAACATATTTTAACAATTTGCATCAACTATTTTAAAATAAAGTTTTTTCAAAAGTATCTAAAAATACTATCTTCTCATATGTACCTGTCATATAAACCAAGGTTGAAGATATCTTGAAAAATGAAAAGAAACTGAGAAAGAGAGCAACAAAGTTTTTATTCTGTCAGTTCATTTTTTCACCTGTACACTATGATAAATTAAAACACTAAGTCATTTAAGTCAGGTTGGTTTTGTTGCCTTTGATTACATACACTTTTCTTTTAAATGCATCCATTAAAATGAATCCTAGAAGTATAAACTGTGATGCAGCATCTGTTGTCTCAGAATATGGAAGTTACTGTATCTGGCAGATGTTTAAACGATCACATTCACGTAGCCAGATCTGGAAAGGCCATTCAGTAATAAGTAAACACAGAGTCTAACACACATGTAACAGCAGCTCTAGTCAGTACTATGAACTGCATATTTACAAAAAAATTTGCACGTATGTCACACGTAATAATTTTATATCAACCTTTTTGTTGTTACAACATAATCCACCCCTCGTACTTCTACTGCGCTGCTTCAGCAATGTCTGAGTATATGGGAGATTCAAAGGCACGTAGCACTTCTGATGCTTCTACAAACTCTTCAGAGACAAAAGAGAATCAGTTCTTTTTAAAAGTTTGGATTGCAAACTTTATCTAATAAAGTCTGATGCACTTTTAAACACTGTATGCCAACAAGTAACTGAGTTTGCAAACGTTCTTTCAAGCATACAATTTTCTAATTTCATGGTGACATCTAACATCATTACAACTTATAAGGAGGAAGACAAATGAGCCACCACTCCTTTCCTGATGCTGTGTGCACAAAAATCAGTATTAACTCAGTCCAATTACACTTGAAAGTCAAAGCTTTTGAAAAAGTCAGTATACATCTTATATGACAAGTTTTATTAACCATCAGCATTTCCTTTCAAAAACTTAGACCATGCTAAGCAGTTTTAAAGGAAGCAATTATATAATGCTATCTGCATACAGAAATCCTTACAGGCAACCTTAAAATTCTCCAGTAAACAGTCATGACAAAATCTACAATTCCTGAAAATACAAAGTTGATTTTAACAAAAGCAAAAATGTTCCTGTTGTTCAGTAAAATCTGTTTTCTAACATTAAAAGTTTGCATTCATAAAGACACTAAGCTTGGGACAAAGCAAGTATTTCCTAAAAGCTCAAAACGGGACCTAAACAGTTTTCTATCTATGAAATGGCATGCAAACATATTGATTTGTTGTCAGTTGTTTCTCTCTCTTATAAAAGACTTACTGGATCAGAGTAAAGCAGGTACTTTTACATGTTTGTTTAGACAATGATCTCTCTCTCACATTAAAAATGTCACATACAGAACATTTTATCACATCCTCGACACAAAAACTGCTTCTGTAAATTTCAATATTATGCCCTTTAGACCCCCATGACCACAATCAAACAAACAGGTTTCAGAAAGCCTAACAATACCTAAATTTGCTGATTTTCCTTTACAGAAAGTATATACAAGTTTATAAACCCATGGCAGGGCTATTACAATTATATTAACATCAACTCATTAACTGAATTCAAAAGACTTGCATTCTGTAAAGACTCTATGGCTGATGCCCATTCAATAGTTCTATCAAGGCACTGTACAGTCATTAAATCTCCAGTATTCTCCAAGATGTGCTGAAGAATACCGTGAACATGTTTAAGTTGTTGAAAAGCCCTGAGTCAGAACTTGCGTATTTACCACAGGGTTAGCTATAAAAATGGCACACACTAAAACTTCTGCAGGTAACAGTTTTGCTTTGTCAACACAGAAAAGTTATGAAATGCACAAAAAGACAACAGTATGAATGCCAGCAAACTTATGCAAGAAAGCTATACCATGTACATTGTGGCAAATCACACGCTGCTATTGTATGTAATTTATACAGTCAGTAAAAAACCTTGAAAATGTATTCAGACATCAAAAGTGACGAAGCAAAACAAAACGGATGCACTCCCCATCCCTTCCCAAAGACAAAGAACAGCTAGAGAAGAATTCAGCACTTTGACAGAAAGGAGGTAGCACTGCTAAAGGTTAGGCTGTAAGTGTTGTTGGGCATTTTTAAGTGAAAAGTTGACCCATGCAGCACAAAGAACAGGATAGGCTCTTCGGTTCATCAGCTGCTACTGGAAGAGTAAAATAAATTTCTGGTACATTTAATTTTATAGAGGAAGCTCAGATCACTAGCTTAAAGCAGCTTCTTCAAACAATTTAGTGTTTACACAAACTGCAATTAATACTGCTAAAGATAATTACACATACATAAACCTTAATCTCTAGAAAATATCTACACAATAAGTACTTGGATTATTTTTGAAAGACCATTTCATGTCTTTAAAAGAGGTTAAAATACCAATTGTAAGACTATGCTAACAAGGCACAAGTACTTGTGCAAATCTGCTATATCCACACCCAGTCCAAGTTAAGAACAACACCTTCTAACTGAACTTACACATGTACAAAGTAACTTGTTTACTATTTTGCCAGTGTAGTTTTCAGTATCCACTTCAGGAAAAAAGGGATTGTAGTAACAGCCAAAATTTTGAGAAGTGAGCTTGGGGAACAGTAAGTGAAAGAAAGGTTTGGGAGGGTAAAAAAGTCAAAACATAGTTATACAAAAGTTAACACGCTACAACTATTTAGCGTAATCTGTTAGCCTCTTAGGTTGCCTTTCTATTTTAAACCACTGTGTATTGATGTGACAGTATTTATGTATTTTACTAAAAGGAAAAGAAAGTATTTTACTTAAGCATCTGAGCATACCTCACATCTGAACAATAGGTATTATTAGGTGCCTTCTTGTTTCAAGAAACAAATAGAGATATTTCATTCCATTTAATTTCAAAACTGCTATTAAATACTGGGAGATAATCATAATAAACCTTGCAAGTCTTGCATTTTATGATTTTACAGTATATTAAACACGTTACTGATTTTTCTCATTTTCACTTCACTCAAGTGACTTACATGTTAATCTTTTGCTGAAGACAGAGGCACAGTGACATCCTCAACTCTCCTATTTGTTATAATACCCTTTGGCTTCCAGCTGAACTTCTGTTTTTATCCTTCTACTATGTGTTACCCAGTTAAACATTTTTAGTCTACGCACATTGCATGGATGATACCAGACTGAAGAGAGTGAAGGAACTTACTAGGTCCTCAACAACACTAGTTCACCTTCTACACCATAATCCAATGTGTGAATATAAATATCTATTTCAAGAAATTATACTGGCTTTGCAAACATTTTTCCTCATTAGGTTTTTGAAAGGCAAACAGTGTGTAGCCTTCCTAAGATAAGATACCGCTCTTCCACCTTTCAATAAGAGGTCCATACTAATAGTTCAGTAACTGTTGGTAAACTTATCTAGTTTTCCTAATTCAGCTGTTTCTCATAGCACCATAACAACATCAAGCTGACATACTTCAGTTTCAACTGGCACATAACAGTGCCAAATGAGTCCAATCACAAACTCCTATGCAATCACATACATCTGTTGTAATTCCAGTACAGAAGACTAAGTCAGCTCCTGGAGCAATACCATCATTGTCTCTGTTTCCATAGGACTGTGATGGCATTCAAGTACTGAGAGTGTTATAAAGTAACCTAAAGCTTCTCTGTTGAAAAGTACAGGCCTAACAGAGAACTCACCTATCTATGTTATGGTATGTGCCTTCTGCAGTCAACTAGTATTTAACATTAAACTCCAGTTTCCTACCCAGGATCCTTTAGATCAGTTCTTACTCAGCTCAATTTTTCAATTCATGGTAAGTTGGAATACTTTCAAGTAATTCTGGCTTGTTTCACTAAAAAAGAATTAAGAAAATGCCCACTGCTATATTGAAGTTACAGTTTTGAGTTGCACTATCAAGAAAAAATCCACCCTGCCTTTGTGCTGACAACAGTTTGTAGAGGTCCCCGGGAATAATAAAGAGGACACAATATTCAAAATATGTCCACCAGAGACAGAGGAATCCAAGGTTCAGATCTGATGTACTACAGGCTAAAATGCAGAATCGATTGTCAAATGGCATCCTATCATAGAAGTATTTCCAGGGAAGCCTGACAGGAAACTGAAGCCTACCATAGAAAGTTCAGCTGTAAAACATGCTACCAAAAAACCCCCAAATCAAACCACAAGAAATCCACCCTCCCACCCCAACACCCCCCCACACCACCACCCAAAAAAACAGAACCATCCTCAAACTTAGTGACATGCACATTGGTCAAATGAAAATTGCAGTGAACACTCAGGTGAACTCAGAGTTCAAGTAGAGATAGCAAAATGCTAAACTAAAAAGGAGGTTTATATCAGAAACTTTCCAAAGCTCCTTGAGATTCTGGTATTTTAGAATAGGAACCCAAGAAGCAACAAAGGAAGGCTATTTCATTTTGCCAAGAATACAAATACACAGATTATCTGAGAACAGATGACTACTAATGTACAAAACAAACCAGACTACTATACTGACTCCAGATTGTGATTTTGTCCAATGAGTAACATTTGCAATGCTGGAGCAGGATTAAAGATGACTACAGAAAGGCTGTGTATTACATCACTTTGCAATGTTAAAAGCTACTCTAAATACATTTTTCCAATCAATCACTGTAGTTGATTCCTGGAAAACTCTATTCAGTGTTTAAATCTTATTGCTTAAAGATTTGTCTGTCTTTATAGTTTATTAGTACCATTCTTCTGAGACTTTTGCCAACGTTTGCACAATTCAGGCATATCAACATAAGCTTCAAGAGACAGATTGATTTATCTGAAGAGACCACAATTTTATGCCTTTATCCTTACTTGGATCTTTCCCTGACCTATCTCTTTGTCCATATTTTTGACATGCAATGAGAATTAAGGGATAAATTAATCTTAGCTGCAAGTAAGGCACCTAAATGACTCCAGCGTGGATTTCTTTACTGTCCTGCAAGAGCACATCCAAGTTAAGTCTGCACAATGGCAAAGGGCTACATGAACTGTGCACTCAGAAAACTGTTGAATCACACAATCCTTTCAGCTATAAGAGATCCTCAAATCAGCATACTTTCTACCATCAAAAACGATGAAAGAATGTATTTGTTATCAAAATGTTAATAGTCTACAGTTGCTGACAGTAGCATTTTTGGGGTCAGGAACAGCTCTTTGTCACAAAGAGGTCAGGAACAGCTCTTTGCTGTCAGTGATAGCAAACTGCTTCAGCCAAATTCAGCTCACCTAGGCAAGGCTCACAAAATTCACTGTTCTGTCAGCAATATCTTCACTTGCAGTATTATCCAGCAATGCTCACAGATAAGTTCTGGTGTTAACACCCAACTCAGATGAATAAGCACTATTAAATCTTCTCTTTTGCTCTTGACCCTGTTTGCCTGGAGATCATAAAAACCCACTTAGAAAGAGAGGAAATGTTGCAAAACCTCTAATTTTCTCTTATTTATATACCCACAATTTTTAAAAGGTTCCACATGTATGTTCCTCTACAACTGATCAAATTCACTCATCTGAAATGGGTAACTACCCACTGCACAAACATTTTCCTTTCCAGTCAGGTTAAAAGAAATTCTGTATGAAGTCATGTGACTAGCAGAATTACAATGTTCACTATTTAAGTTAGCTAGCTCAAACCTGTTAGACTAAAGCGCAGTTTTGGGAGCATAGCGTTTCTAACAGATTTTTCTTCTCACTGTTTCCTTCCCAGCCCATCTTCAGCAACAAAGGGCATGATAAAGTTAGAATTACCTTTGTATTGTATTCTGAGGCCTCATCTTATGGGAATGGTATATTTATTACTAGTGTGTATATAATTTGTATTGATTTTTCATGATTGTATATTTCAAGATGGAAATTAATGTGAATCAGAACTATCACAGGAAATATGTCAACATTCTCCAGAAAAACATAAAGCAAAAAAAATTCTAAATATTTATGTTTGGTGGTTACTGACAATACAAAAAAAAAAATCCCTTACATCACTTGACATCTGATACGTATATGGTACACATGAACAAAACCAAAACAAGAATGTGCCTTTAAACTTTAAGGGGAAGAAGACACAAAGAAAATGAAAAAACGACTGCTTTAAATTAGCTTCAGGCTTAGATGTTTCAGAAGAGTAAAGCTAAAAGCTGACTGTTCAAATACTGTTCTTTTATTTGGTGTGTTCACAGTCTTTAAACAATTACCATGTAATGAACCTGTGCTACAGTATTAGAAATGTTTTCATTAGAACCCTTTACTGCCTTTTAAACTTACAGAGATTTAAACCATCAAAACGACCTTAATAATTCACAACCTCATAAAAGACACCGGTTCCACTATCTAATACAAAAGAATCCTTCGTTCAATTGCCTTGCGGCATATAGGGCATTCGCTCATTCGGTCTCCACAAAGTTGACACGTTCCATGGCCACAGAGAAAGATCATATTCTTCAGACGGTCCAAACAGACAGGACACATAGTCTGTAAAAGATTTTGACAGATTACACAGTCAACGGCAGCAGTTATACAGTATCAAAAATTTTCAACAATTTATACGTTGCATATAACAACAAATACATCATCTTAAGCATAAAAGATAACTGCCATAGCATAACCCAGCCACTAATCTAAATTGGTTTGGGCTTTTTAAAATCCCATTTTTAATTGATATTGATTTAAAATATGTGGGTTTTTCCTATACAACTATGTAGCTTTTTTCCAAATATGATCCCTTTAGGTAAGACAATCCAGTAGAAGGCTGACGTCAAATTTTCAATATCATTGTCTTGATGTTGCAAACTTGGGTATTCTTCAGAAACAGTCTCCTATATGTCATGTAATCTTCCAGGAAGCAAACACCACAAACAGCTTTACATATGCAATGCTTGGGTAATGATTTATAAATTTCTTCTCAGATTATCTGGCCATTCATATACTTACCTTTAAACACCAAGAACTGAACACATGCAGAAGTAATAAAAATGCTGCATAAAGAATAATATATATAAAGATTCGATACTTTGTTCATGGAAGTCACCTAGATTTTCAACCGAAAGAACACCTCAAGTTTCAAATGAAGAACTGTTTAATAAATACGTGACCTTCACTCGTAACAGTAGCACAGCAAACTTTTAAAATCAGTTTTAATTGCTGAACGTTAAAATGACAGCCAATGCCCAAAAAAGATCTCTAAAAGTTCTTCAACAGCAAAATTCATTTTGTACCAAGCCACTAAGGAACAGTGTCCTTCACCTTTTGTCATATGCAGAAATTTTGGTAAGGCATGTTCCTTCACCATAAACATACTGCAGCCATATTAGGATTTCATTTATAACAGTTGATCAAAGGTTAGTAAATGAATAGATGTTACAACAGATGATAATTGTTAAGACCATTCTATAGTTCATCAAGTCAAATCTAAGGTGTCCTCAGATCTGAGACACCCTATACATATCTAACAATTATAAATGTTGATCTTGTACATAATATGAAATACTGAGAGGGTTCATATTTCAAATACAAATTCATTTTATCACCATCTTGCACCTGTGACTTGTTTACATACTCATCATTGGGTGTTTACTTCAATTTGTTCATCTCAAGAGAGAAATCCATAGTAGGAACCTTATTCAGTATAACCTTAAAGCACACTTTCCATGGAATTAAGAGGTATTCACAGAATCACAGAATCAACTAGGTTGGAAAAGATCTCTGAGATCATAAAGTTCAATCTAAGACCTATCACCACCTTGTCAACTAAATCACGGCACTAAGTGCCACGTCCAGCCTTTATTACTTCCTAGGGTAGTTTAGTTGAAGACGAAAAAAACCCCAAATCACCATCATTCTGCTTGTGCAGAGTTTAAATTGGCATGGAATCTGGCTAAATGCCTATTTTAATCTTCAAGATACCAGTATAACAGAGTAGGAGGAGTATAAAACCTTATGCCAATTTATGTTTAAAAAAATCCTGAAGGAGGGTGTGCTCCAGCTTTTGCCAGATTTCCACAGCACTATAACAAAACACTCAAACAAAAAATTTGCCCAAGACTGAGCATCTGTCAATCAGTCCCACTCATTTTTCCTTTCACACTAAGTCACCAGTTTTGCATCCCAAGAGGACAATTAAGAGTATTCTTCCTTCAGTAACTCAGACTTCAAATATCAGTGAAACAGCTATTTCCAATGCAATGAACACAGAGCTGTCCCGTGACAAGTGTCTATAACCTGACAGTATTGGCATGATGTCCTTTGACAAAGGACTGACAAAGCAAACACTAATCTTATCTTTTGGGGAAAAACATCTGTAGCCTTTATTCTTTGTTTTAGCTAGTTATTTGCCTTTGTGTCTAAATACAATGTCAGAATTACTGAAGTTAAAAGGATCTGTTTCTCTCCAAATGCCACAACATCATTTAAAAATGAAAACGTTTATCAAGGGACTCAGAATAACAAAAAAATTAAAATCTCTTTAAACACCATTACTTTTAACTGTTTCAATCATTGAAGCACAGAACTCCTAACATGTTCATCTTATAGACATTTTCTGCAATTGCATGCAGTGTTAGCAAAATGTCCAATTTCTACTGCTCAGTATGAAAGTAGAGAATATAAAATACATTAGCTGTTTAATTTCTCAACATGATACTAACTTAAATGTTAAGTTTCTTTCACACAGTAGGAGAACAGAGTTGGCAGGAGAACCAATCTTCCTGTTTGCTACACAGGGTTTTCTTGACTAGCTCAGCAGTTTCCCAGTGGGAGAGAAGCCCAGATAACTGAGCTTTCCAGCTTCCAAGGAGAATTTCTTACTTAACTAGTAGTTTATAAGTACTTCTACAGAATAAGCAGTATCTGTTTCCACTGCACTATTGTTTGTTAGAAAAGCCTCTGCCTGAAAGATTTGACTCCCATCTTTTGAAGAAAAAGGAAGAAAAAGAAAGAAAAAGGGTTATAAAAAGGCATTATGCCTGTTTCTCTATGAGAACTACTTCTTTGGGTAAGTACTCGGAAAAAGTGCTCATAGCCACTTCAGTTGCTTTTGCAATTCAAAAAAAAAAATTTACCACTAACAAGGTGTTTTAAACTGCTTGAAGTATCAATTCCTCCTTACTAAAAACAGTTTTTCCAACAATATACAGGTGCACAGTGACAAAATGAATTTATTTTTAAGGAGGAAGAAAGTGATGTAAGTATGGTGAAGGAACATACATAAGATATTAGACAGACGATGATGATGATCATGTATGAAATGGAGTGAAGGTATTGCAATTACAGTCAAAAGGGTTCACATTCAGGGAATCCCTGAAGAATGGTGTGGTCATCAGATGTGGGAGATTCTGTTGACATCAGCATCACTTCTGCTTGCCACCAGAAATGGTTTTAAAAGCTTGCTGCACTAACATATTAGATTATCATTGAAGGTATGAGTTGAAACAAAGGATTATACCTGCTGAAAGAGAACAAATTAATTTTAAGTAGAAAAATATCAATTTAACACTGAATTGTTACAGCATAAATCAAAAGAATACACAACTATAGTGGACTGCTGTGCATCACTTCAAGTACAAATTTAAAAAATGACATGACGAATTTTTATCAAATCCAGTTTGCTACTGACAAGTATGATATTCAACTTGCCCAATCACAAAACTAAGCAGAAAAGACACTAAGGAAAATATGAAAGAGTATCAAGCCAAGATGCACACAAGAATGACCAGAACCACTTCTTTCTAGTCAGAGGCATTGAACAATTCTGGCTTCTGGCTAGCAAATCCCAAAGGCAAGACAAAACTGTATAGAATAAAAGAGCACCTAAGGAAAACTGATAAAAACCTGAGATCTCATCTGATCAAGAAGAAAAACTGTAATATAGTTTTCTTTTCATGTGCCTACACATAAGAGTATTAGCATACCCAAAGAGAAACCTTTCATAAACTCCTAAAGTAACCAGAAAAAAAATACATCTGAAGAAAATAGATTACTTGCATTTATGCATTCATCTGCATCTTTTGCATACATCACTTCAAATGCCAAAGCAGTAACCTTATTCCTTCCATTCAGTGTTAAAAAGTAAAGCAGAAGCTAAAGACTAGATATAAGACCTCAGAGATATCTAGAAATTCCAGATGTTACTGTTAAGACAGACATGCATTTTTCAAATGACAATTTTCCATCTGCATGTTCTTTTACAGACAAAAACTACACAGGAATCTGTTTTGAATTTCTATTACTGGGGTGCTGGCCCAGTCACCATATGACAGGAACAGCTCTTCACAGACATTCCACTGAGCATATCAGCTCCCAAATTTAAGGCATTTAGAGATACAGGCCATAAAACTGGCAATCTAAACACTATAGCCTGAGCTTTCACATGCATGAACAGCTGAAAGCCACAACTACCAGGACTAGATGTGATGCTACCATCACTGAAGTATTACTGACTGCTGTAAGCCTACAAGAGGAAAGGGCAAGTTAGAACACCTCTGTTTCCTGTATCCGTGAAAAGTTTCTTCCAACTTTGTTACACATAGGGAAGCCATTATTAGGGTTCTAAGAGTGTAAGTTCATACAATAATCAGATACTTCAGGTCCATTACTACCAAAAAATCTAAAAATCAAGCTTTCCTTCAGATGGAAAAGGAATGAAACAATTCAGTAATTTAACACAACAAAGTTCTGCATGTAGACAACTACTTTAAGCATTTCAATGGAACTAGACTTAGAGACATAACAAATTTAAATAGGTAACTGAAAAATTATTTTTTCTTTTAATTAGGTTTCTGAATTTCATGTAACTTAGCCAATGAATAACCAATACAATCTATAGTTAATCAGTATAAATTTCCTCCTGCAAACACTATACATAATTACAGATGACAAACCGTAACATTTAAATTAAAAATATTCAAGTTATTTGAATAGTACTTCCAAAGTTTTAACTTTGCAACCACACAATCTTTTGAAGAATATGTGAACTATACCCCTCATATGGCAGGTAACAGCCCAGCTGTTGTTCAAAGGCAGCTAATGAACAAACAAGTAAAGATTCACGTAGATATAGAACAGTGAAGAAAATCTACTTTTACCACCATTCTGTGAAAACAGCTTCTGCTGTACCTACACACTCAGGTCAGCTAAACAGGCAGAGAATACACTGACTGGGCAGAGTACCCTTTTTTAGTCACACCAACACAGATGCTCTAACAGATGGATTATCAAATCTGGACACTTTTTGTTTTTAACCCTGTACACAGACAACATACAAGCCACATCACACAAAAAAATATTGCTCATTTAACTAAAATTTAAGAGCTGATGCACTTTAACACATCATCTTGCTTTAAATAACAGAGGATGCATTGGCTTTTCCAATTAGTTTAGTTGGCCCATAAAATTTTCATTCAGCGTTTTTACCTGTTCCTTGATGTCTTGTAACTGTTGCTGCAGCTTCTGTACATCTGCATTGACATTAGTGTTGTCTTTGTCCTTCTGCAAAACTGGAATGTTTCCACTTGCTGTAATGTAAAGAAAACAGAGACACATGATTATGCAGCAATCCAATGAAACGGAAATAATTATTTTCAGTGTCGTAACTACAATCTGTCAATTATCTGAAATAATGTTAGTCAAACATCTTTGGTAATCTAATTGAATTCACTACATCATCACTGCAGCCCAATTAATAAAGAATTTCTCTGAATTAGTGGCAACACTTCTTTGACAAGTATTTCCACAATAATGATACTTGTGGTCCCTTAATGTTCTCGGAGTTCTTATCTGCCAGTAGTTCCTGAAGTAAATTTTTGGGGGTACATGCTGAAAAAAAAAAAGCCAAATCCTTTCACACTGAAAAGACTTATATACACAGATGATTCTATCTGGTGTTCAAAACTGCACAAGTGTCTTGGAAGTAGTTTGTTCAGACTTTGAACAAGCTCTGATTAATATTCTTATATCTGATTGACCTGGGAAGCAATGTTACTATAAGAAACAGAAAAACTGTAAAGTATTTTAAATTCCCAGCATATTGAAAACTTGACTTTACTGATTATCCTTACATTTATCTATTTCAGAACATTATGATAAGAATGAAGTAATATACCAATTCCCATAAATTCAACTGAAATACTGTATATCACACATACACAGAGTAAATGGACACAATCCACAGAAATTATTCAAAGAAGTCACAAGAAGTTTAAAAACTAGTCAAAGCAGGAGATGTAAAACTGTACATTCTGTCAGGAAAAGTTGCTTGTACCTAGATGCAAAATATTTGACATGACTTCAGAGTTCCAGAAGTAAAAAAAAATAAAATATTATTTGCTCATTTGCACAATTGCAGACAATCTTCAGCTTTTGATTCGTTGGACATTATTAAGTGGCTAAGTTGGCACACACTCTCAGCTTTACTCTGAATGCTGGAAGCAATGTTCCAGTATAATGACCAGTGTTATCACATCTGCTGCTGCCACTGTAGAAAGTAGTGCAAACAGCAAATGGATACCTGGGTTAACACTGTTTTTATTGAACTTTTCTTTAGAAAGGAGAGAAAGTATTTAGGTCATTTAGAAGAATGAGAATAAGAAGTTGGCGGAGGAACGTGAAAGAGTATGGGCTTTGGAGTCACTCACAAATATCATCAGTGGTATCTTCTGTACCTTTCCCTCCGCAGCACATTATGAAAGGCACTCTTCGCTCAACCACTGCCCGACACTGTACACACTTCTTCATCAAGCTTGCACAATCTGGTAGGGTAGAGAAAGAAATCAACTCTGAATCCTGTTACTAATTTTTCTTCTTTTCTATACATGAGCTTGTCTAATCACAGTAACTATACAGCAGTGACTGAACACATGCTTGTAATTAAACTACTTTCTGTACAAGCTTTCTGCAAATCACACAAATAAACATTTACTTTGGGATTCAAAGTAAATCTATTCCCTTTATCTCCTTTTAAAGTATTTCAAGTGAGCAGCTTCCTCTTTCTCCGAATGGATGTCTATTCCACTAGAATTAAGTTGAAAAGTAAAATTACATACATTTGAGATCAGAATTTCCAGGAATGACTCACTACCCACTTTTTCCTTTAGAGTAAAGGATCTTACTAACTGTCCTAATGGTCCAGGGGCAAAGAAGTGCTGCTCCTTACCTTTGAGAATAAACCTACATCTTTTGATATAATCCTATAAAGGAGGCTGCAATTCCTCTAGAAAAGGCAAATTATTATGTCTCATAAATGCTGAAAGGTTACTATGAATTAATAGAATGGGTCTTATAAACTATATAAATTTGGAGACTCTCTATCATCCTGTTTGAACAAGATGTCCAGAAAAAAAGCTGGAACAAAATCATCTGCACTTGTTAAACCTTTTGCTGTCCCTGTTACAGTTTAGACTTGGTAACGTGCATTGCACTGCTGAAATCCTTCACCACAGCAATCAATCTTCTTATTGTCCTCTTTCCCGGGAAACAAATCAAAACCACTCCTCTCACCATCTTTCAACTGTAGACAGTGAAAGAGGCCAGATCAGGATAACTATAATCAGTGATGTCAGCTGCCTCAGCCAGAACAGAGGAAGAAACCAGCCTTCTTTAGCAAGACCGAGCAAACAGTTACTCATGGGAATGACTACCCTCCCTCTTGTGTAGGTCCTCATCAATAAGGACTGCTCTTCTCCAGGCAAATCACTCTTCAACAAAGGCCTGAAATGCCTAGAGACAAGGTGATGGCTGCATTCTCATCCACATATTCTCAAAACCAGAAAATTTCTGGCAATCTCCTAGGTATTTTTTTTCCTACACAGGATAAATTTAAGTGAAACACAACTGGTACTTTCTGCAAAGATATACGATGTGTTTTTTAGAGAAAAATACAGCCCTCGTGCACATCTGTAGATTAGTAACGAAGCATACTAAATGCTAAATACTCCAAAAATATTTAAAGTATTCTTTTAAAACACCATTTGCACATCTGAATGCCCAAAAAAGCTGCAAAAAAGCAACAAAATTAATTCTAATCACTCCAGAAGTTTTAATGACATACAGTAGGTTTTTGTAATAAATAACTCTGTTGGAAGAGCACTTGTTTCCTCAATTTTTGAAAATCTCTACTTTGTCCTCCAATTATTACCAGCATGTCAAATAATGTCAAAATTCTGACCATCACACCAGGCTATCAAGGAAATTGGACATGAAATCAGATGACTGATGACCTTTTAGCAATACTATTAAAAACATTCTGTTTCATGATTACTTCAGAAAGGGCTTCTGTCACGTTACTTACTCTCACAGGCACACATATGACCACAAGGCTGGAAAAGCACCGCTGCCTTTTTATCTGAACATACTACACATTCTTCAATCTGTAAAGAACAACAAACACATACGAGAAAAGTTTATCTCCTGCTCTCTACATTAATTTGCAAGGCACAAGGACTTGAAGAAGCTTTATCTAGTGGGTTTTGTAAAATAATTCAGCACCTCAGAATCTAACAAGTTATCACACTAACTTCTAAGATGATATCTTTTCTAGCAGTTTTTACGCATTCAGTGCACTGACAAGCACAGAGAAGCAGTTAGGACAGTATACATTTCTTTATCTTTTCTTCTTTATTCCATCATATATACTTAAATTGGGGTTATTCAGCCCAGAGAAGAGAGGTCTCTGAGGAGACATCACTGCAGTCTTTCGGTACTTAAAAGGGGTTTATAAGCAAGATGGGGACAAACTTTTTAGCAGGGCCTGTTGCAATACGACAACAGGTAATGGTTTTAAACTAAGAGAGAGTTGATCTGGACTAGATATAAGAAAGAATATTTTATAATGGGGGTGGTGAAAGACTGGAACAGATTGCCCAGAGAGGTGGTAAATGCCCTGTCCCTAGAAACATTCAGGGTCAGGTTGGATGGGGCTCTGAGCAACCTGATCTAGTTGAAGATGTCTCTGCTTATTGCAGGGTGTTAGATATTAGTTACATGACTAACTTGAAAGGTTCCTTCCAACCCAAACCATTCTACGATCCTATAAAATTCACTTATAAGCTACTTTTATATTCTGGGTTAGGGTTTCTCTATGTTATATTTATATTATATTTACAACTCTTATATTTACTCTGAAGTAGATAAAAAAACCCCAACATAGTGCAGCAGCAGTAGACTAGTCAAATGTTTTGAAAAAATTTTAAAAATAGAATTGGGTTTTTAAAAAATCTACTGAGACTGGGTCTCCAAAATAGAGCACAACTGGTTGATACTCTGAAGAAAAAAAGACAGCATAATGAAACTTATGATTCCAAAGAAAGAAAAGCTGAAAACTGAAAGTAATTATTAACTTCAAAAACAAGCACATATTAATTAACTCAGTTTACAGGCAAATGATCTTTTAAGCAGCCCTAAGGAATAAAAGAACTCAGAAGAATTACGTATTACTGAGGGAAATCATACTTCAGAAAAAGCAGTAATTTATCTTAACATGAAGAAAAAAAACACTGTGAAGGAGGGAAATAATCTATTTCAATAAAGTATCCTCAGGTGACTGTATGAGGAGCTCTGAAGACCTGAACATAAAAGCATTGCAAGGCAGGGAGAGGTTCAGGCAAAGACAGAAGAGCAATCTACAGTGTTTGGACAAGATTTCATTACAATGCAAAATTAATTCCATCCAGTGAGACACGTGTAAGGCAAACTACCACATAAAATAAATTACGTATTTCCTGGACCTCTTTATTTTTTTTCTTTTCCTTTAAAAAAGAGAGAGAACCAATGAACTTTGGAGGTTTTTACCTTTGTCCTAGACTGAACTTGTTCTTTACAGATGAGGCATTTTTTCACCCGTGGTGAGCACAGAGAACAAGTGGCAATGTGTCCACATGGGCCAAACAGTGTATCCCTCTTCATGTCTGAACACACCATACATTCTTCTAAAGTTTCAGAATCATTGTTGATCATAGACGGACTTCGGGAACCAACCTGACCACTACAAAGAAACCTTGCAGTCAAACTTTTAAGAACTAAAAAAAAAAAATTAATTTAAAATGCACATCAACTGGCTGTTTATATACTCCTATGCATTCATGCATCACTGTATCATCATAAAGCAATCTGAACTGCCTTTTCCCAAATGAACAACTGACACCAGAGTGCAAGGTCACATGCCCAGCTAAGACATCGCAGAGACACTGGACACACGAGTCAGAACAGCGTGTCATGAGAATGTATGTGAAAAGCTGTAAAAACCCCTTCCCTCTCATCCTAAGGGTTTACTTCACTGCTAGAGACATGCCCTGCAGATTCAGAACCACAGAGCTGAATGAACGCCTTCCCGCTGACCATGCTTCCAATGCCCAGCAGACAGAGCGGGAGACCGGAGCGCTGTGCTACTGCTCCCCCAGCAGGGGGCGTCGCTCCCACGGCCCTCACCAGCCCGTAAAGGCTGGAGCAGAGGAAACAGCCAAGGGATGAGGCCGAGAGAGATGGACACAGGCAGAAAGGCTCTCTGAAAGATTATAAGCACCTTACTCCTTACCAGGGCAACATCAATAAAAACAGCCTCTCTCTGTGACATTTTGAAAGTACCGTTTTTGACTTCCACACAGGAACTAAGGATGAGAATCATTTAAGACATCATGGGGGAAACACAACCAGGACGAGCTGAATCATCTCATACTGCATGCACCTGGTAACATGACATTTCACTGAAATTGTAATTCCTAAAAACATCAGACCCACTTCCTTATCCTCTTTTTACAGAATCATACAATTGTTCAGGTTGACAGGTACTCAGTAGGCCACCTGCTCAAAGCATCTTCCAACAGTAAATTTTTACCAGGCCATACTGGGCTTCACCCATTTCAACCTTTAAAATTTGTATAATGGAGACCTCGCAACTTCCTAGGCCAACCTGTTACAATGACTAATTATTCTTCCAGTGACTTCCCCCCACCCCGCTATTTCTGAAGCTCTACCAGCCTTCCCCTGCAGATTGTCACCCTCCCATTCTCCTCCTTCCCATATTAACATACATGACAGTCCTGCAAGACTTGGGTAAATTTCAACTCATGTATTTGTAAATAGCATTCAATGTATCATAGAAAATGAAGAATTAATTGAAAGTAAATAAAAAGGTTTGCATGTTTTAATGCTATCACTAATAAAGGCAAGATGTTTTAAATAAGCAAGTTAATCTATAGAAGAGATTTGGAAACTGTGTATTTTATGAATATACAAACCTGACTTTTTCTTTGTGACACTTAGCCAATGCTTTGCAGAGACTCGGATCAGGGCAGAGATCGAGAGGAGATTGACCCTTCTTGTTACGGATGCTGAGATCAGCTCCGTTGGCTGCTAGGAAGCAGGCAATAGATGCTGCACTCTTCTTCTCTGCTCCTTGAGTGCCAAGTCCCATTATTAACTGAAAGAAAACAAATACATAAGCAACTTGAAAGACTCTCTAAACAGTTAAGAATTGTTTGGCCAAAGGAAAACTACTTGACATGCACCCATGCACATACACACATATATGTATGAACCTGTAAGCTCAAGAAAGCATCTCTAGAACTAAAATTAAAACAATTGTATAATTGCTTAATTTTTAGCCAGTTATACTCTATTTTCCTTTAAGGAACTAAAATTCAGCAAAGAATAGTTTGAGTGTTGAAGCATCCTGCACACCTACACTCACATGCGAAGGGGCTGTCCTTCTGTGTAAGCACTGTAAAGGGCAAAGTTCCAGTGGGTATATTCAGAACACACTTCAGTACACTGAAACTGCTGAGTTTAGACAAAATGCTGCCATCAACACCACACTTGGACTGAAAACATAGCTAAGCAGAGAAATAAATGCACACCTACTTTTAGTCTAGTGAATAACGTACCTGCACAAGATAGCAACCGAATTCGAGTTTTTCTCAGCCTGGACGGACTTAAACTCAAACACTGTCCCTCTTGTCCTAATCAGGACAGGACTTTGCCCTTTTACAGGTAGTACTGTATTTTTGTATTACTGTACCTATTACACACAATTCATAGGGCCATCTAGACAAACAAAGAGAAAAGGCTCACTTCCATAGCCCAGCAAGAAGAGGATTCACCTGCTCCAGAACATTCTAGGCCTGCAGCCACAATTTTTTTGTATTAAAGCTTGATCAGATAAAATGCATTAAGTATAACACAGACTACACAAAAACTGGAACTGCTGGCACCACTAAGAATTCCCCATCAAACTACACTACACTACATTCAAAGGAACAGCTCTGGCACAGCTCGGACAGCTCCAATTCAGAGAGTTTTAAGTGCTGAATTCTGGAATTACAAAGGCTTCAATCCTAGGATAGAGGCAGGATTTTGTATGCACTTCTTTCCAATTATTTAAGTGCCCAACTGACTGATACACACTCTTTGACACCATTTTTAATTTTGTGCAATCTATCCCTGCAGCTGGTCTTCTAAAAGCCCCCTGAAAAATTAAGTCATTTTGTCTGGATTAACAACCATTTAGTATTTAGAGGACTAGATGTGTTATTGTAGACACAACAGCATACAGGAACAAATTTGAAATCCCAGATACCTGTCACTCCAGCCCTAACAGTTGCATATCTTGAAGTCTGGAACTATGAAGAAAACAGCCTTCAAAACCCCTCTAGTTATTTATCCTATCCCTCAGAGGTAACTCATGAAGAAAAAGACTTGGTTTGGGTTCATTTCTTGCAGCATGTGAAGATTGTATGAGAAGTCTTTACCCTGCCTTGACAATTGCAAGGTTATCCTTCTCATCATACAGCCACCCCATTTCCTAAGGAAGCAATTTATGTTTATTTCTTTTAGTTGAAGAGTTTTTACCCTAAACTAAAACTCTTACATCAATATGTATCACTGAGGTGCTACAAGACTCTTGAAGGTCACTTTATGAGTTCACAGATGCTCATCCTGCATTCTTCCTTATGATTAGGTAAGAACAGTACAGCTTGAAAGACTTCACACCAGGAAAATCAGTAAGTTATGGAGACGCATTGCTTTGCAGTGTCCAGATTACAGAAAATTTTTGATTATAAATTCAGACAATTTTTATGCACTTCAATTACAGCACTGGCTGAAGTGAAGAAGAGATTTTATCCAGCTTCACTCCAGGTACTCTGAACCACGTCAATAATTCAGCCAAGGTAGCACAACACCCAGTGAAACTGATTTGCTCCGAGGTTGGTAGTCATCATGGAACAGCCATCAACATTAGTCTAGAAAACTTTGGGTCCTAAAATGCCTCTGCATGCCGTGCTATTTAAAAACACCAGGACAATACTGCATCCCGTGACACTCCTCAGGAACCTACAACTTTTCATGCACACAAAATGAGAACAACACAAAACAAAGCCATGAACAAAAAACCCAGCCCCATTATGCCTTCGTGCACAGTACAGCAGCAGAAAGCCTCCTCTGGAAGGGGCCAGCCCTGAAATGCATCAAAACACAGGCCAGTTCCAGCCAATTCACCTGTGAGGGAGAAGTTTCTGTGAAATCCAACAAACAGTATTAACTATCATCTAAGTAATTGTAGCTACTGAGCTTCCTTTGAAGTTGTAAACATCTCCCATTAGAGTTTTTTCTTTTAAGTTAGGATTTAGGCAGTGGTATCATGTAAAACATTTTAAAAGTCTGAAAGACACCTATACTAAACTAAATTACATTAAATGCACCTGAGAATAATACATTTATTTGGAATGAAAAGTACCCCATACCAAGGAATACTGCCTCTGTAATAAAGAGCTCAAATGATATTTTTTTGTGGTGGTGGTGATTTAACATAGAATATCCTGAGTTGGAGGAGATCCACAAGGATCATGGAAGTCCAACTTGTGGCCCTGCACAAGACAACCCCAAGAAATACACCATGAGCCTGAGAGCATTGTCCAAACACTTCTTGAACTTGGTAGGCTTGGTGCTGTGACCACTTCCCGGCAGGGGGTTGTTCCAACAGAAGGAACTACTAAAATAAAATAAATCAATGCTAAAATTTTCATTCTATATATTTCCACTTACAAAGTAAGTTCACGATATCAGTAAAAAAATACTGTTTTGTATTTTAAACAGTGGTCAAGACAAAAAGTAAAAAATTGTAGAATTTCAAAGAAGCTGCTGTTGGACCAACTTTATCAAATACAAAAAAACCCTAAGATCCTGCAAGTGCAATTTTTCTTTCTCAGTTTTCTCAACTGAAACTAAAATAAAATAATTATCTGTTGAAGTACTATACTACAAAGAAGCATCTTACAGGTCTTAGTAGGTTGGAATCTTCAAGACAGCAGTCCAAAATTAATTAGAATTTAGTCAAGCAAAAATGAGGTCAAAAGTACTACATATTTACAGAGGTGATTTGCTATCACATAGACTAATGAAATCTGACATGTTTCCCAACCCTTAAAGGAATTAATAAAGAATAATAAAAAACCCTCCCAAAACAAACATTCAATTTATCATATTTACAAAAAGAAAGCCTTACCAGTTCCCAGACTAAATTATTAATCCAAGTTATCCTTTATTATCCATCACCTGTATTTGCAATTCCACACAAGACAAATTACTGATGTGTTTTTGGATAGCTTCAGAGGTCCAGATGCCTGCACATATTTGCACAGCTTAGAACCTGTCTTTGACACACAATTTTGGGCCAAAGGTGGTTTAATATTTAAAACTCTTTACTGGTCAATTCCAGTTTACAGAATTTTTACAGTAACTTTTTCACAAGACATTTTCAAGATTGTTTGACCATCTTAAAGAGTTTTCAGGTATATTTTAGCCAGGCTTAACTCCATCTTTCATATTCCAGTGACATGTTGCCACCTCAAAAAAAAGATAAGCAAGTTTTCACCTCTCCTCTGAGGGCACATATCTTCTCCATGCCACTTAAACCTCTCAAATGTTTTAGTTAAGGGAAAAATTTTCTCTGCAGCTAAACAAAGTGCAAAAAAAAGACCCAACAGTTCAATCAAGCTAATACAGGACATAGTGGCTAATCATGATAAGAGTCCATAGATCATGGAAACAACTGAGCTGTAATTGCTCTCCTCCTCTCACTTAAAAAGATACAATCATATTCTTAAAAATGCCAGTCATTTTAAGTTTCTTTCAAAGCTTATTCCAGTATATTTCAGCAAGATTAAGTAACCAGTTTGAAAAACATTTGATGTACAGGGGAATTATTATTTTGAACAAAGGCTTTTAATAAAATACAAATGCACTGAGTTTATTAATGAAATGCAAAAACATCATCCTCAGCTAAAATTAGAAAAAATATTATGACACTGGTATCTAATGATTCAGCAGATCTGACCTACTGTTATATTGTGCATCTTTAATATCTACAGAAAAAACATTCTTGTTTTTCTCAATTCAAATTCTTCCAGAATTTTATTTCTCCTTTGCCTCTCAGGTAAACCACAAACTTCACCTTTGCATATGGGGTTCACACAGTTTTCTGGGTGTGTCAGAAAGATATATAAAAATAAACATACAAAACTAAGAAGGTCTTGTTCTAACAGAATATACTTTCAGAAAGTTATAGAAGCAACTAAACAACTAAAGACATGCAAGACACTGAATCACAGAAAATTATTTCAGTCTTATTCTGTACTGTAACACTGTTTATTTCTCTTTCCTAAAAAGCTACTTTTGATTTTGGCAGCTATATATGTTCAGTATGGAAGAGAGATTTGTAGAAATATTTTTGAACTAAATAACCCTATTTTTCTGGAACAAAAATAATGACTACACGTGAGAAGTCACATATAACAATGTGATTTCTGCCTACACTGCATTTTAATGCAGAATGTCTACGTAAATTGACACTGCCAAAAAACAGTTCAACAGTACAGAACCAGACAAACTAGACAAAGAGACAAATACACAGAAAAGAAAAAAAAGAATAAATAAATGTGTTTTATTTACTGTGTTCTTTGATGGCTCCCAAGCAGTATCTACCTTGCCCACATCTTGCATGTCTTGGAGTTGGCGGAGCTGTGACAGGGTATGGTGTCTCAGGGCTTCGTGCAAGGGAGTATCCCCATCTTTATCCTGAATATCGAGCTTAGCACCTGCACGGACCAAGAGCTGAAAAGAAAAAACCCAAATTAAAGCCAAAACAGGCAATTTATTCCTTTTAAAACTAATTTCAGGAAACTATGGTTGAGGATGCTCTAGAAGGTCCAAAAGGGTTGCTTTTTTATCTTGCTACAATTCACAGTTGAGTTTTTTAAAATTTATTTCTCAAACCTGAAGCTCAACTCTCAACTGAAACATTTATCTGTTCCAAATATCAAGGTTATTTCAGCACAAGACTAAGGCTTGCCTTTGCTCTGAGTGCTACAAAAGACATTATTTTAAAAGCATTCTTTCCACCAAGACTTTAATTCTTTCAAGACAGTCTACAATGTAACATATTACAGCAATATATCAGAAACAGAACTAGTGGGCAATGCTGTAGATATGTATATACTCTTTACTATTAGGTAAATCAAAACCCACCACTTTCACACCATGCTAAACTTTACAACTTAATTTACAGTGTACTCCCATTAGCAATATAGTTAGGCACATACTTAGGTTTACCCAGATTCAGCAGAAGACATAAAAACCAATGACACCCTTAAAAACTATCTCAGAACACTTTGAAAAGTAATGAACTGTAAGAGTCATCTCTAAGGCTAATTTTAGACACACATTCCTGGTCACGTGACACAAAAGCAAGCATAAGGCTGCACAGGCCCTCCTATTCCTATTGCCTTTGAATACAGCCTTTCCGTAACTCAGTGCACTAGGACCTTCTTAAATATGTTGTTGAACAAAACAAATGTTGACAAATAAATAACAACTTCCCCTAAAAATTAAATCCCATCACTGTCCCTATTAAAAAACCTGCAGATAGCAACTGAGGTTTTAACTTTAGTTTTGAGTTCACGATACTCTGCAAAACTGGGATTAGCGTTAGAGACAAAAGGCATAGTCTAGAAACAGGAATACATAAAGGGATTCTCCCTCTTTGGAACCTGCATACTTTCAAGGATCTCAAAACCAAAGAATCTCAGACTACAGAACGGGCTAAAAGGAAAAGAGCTTAAAAGGAATTCAGAGCCTCATTTTCAAGGAAGCATATGCCTGCAATTATTTGCAGTTTACCACTTTCCCCAACCTTTCTGTCTACAAGTGAAACCAAGAAAACCATCTAATATTGGAAACAGTCTCCTTCCAACTTTTTACACTCTTCAAATGGATTTACTCTCTCCCAATTTCTTTCTCATATTCAGATGCCTGCCAGTAGTTCTTTACTGCTTCATTTCTCCTGGATGAAATTCTGTAAATGAGTACTTTTCAGGGAAACCTGGAATCCTTGACTACCATGGAAATTCAAAGCCTTTGTAGAAGTTTTAAATAAAAAAAATAAATTTAAAAAAGACAAACCACTATCCTTTGTTATGGCAGCAGGGCTTTTAAAAGAACCCCACTACCTTTGACCACTATTCCAGAGATGCCTGAGGGTACAAACCCAGCCCTGGAAGGTATCCAATAGGAATTAATTTTGAAATATGGAGCCAACATGTTCTTTGCCAGGCTGCACGAGCTATTTTAGGACTTCTCAAAGTTAATCCAGATCTGAAGTACGGAAAGTCTACAGGGTCATTCACTTAAACATTCTCAGATATAAGCATGTAAGTCTAATATACATACTAATTGTACTCGCCTACCTTCCTGCTCATCTGCTACACTAACATTGTATTCCCAGGTACCATGGCCATTTCAGAGGGGCACAAGAGTTCACCAAATACAGCTGCCAAATAACTTGCAAGATGCAAGTGACACTGACTCTACGAAACCATTCTTTTGGTAGCAAGCAGTTCCAGATATAGGGCCGTATCACATGTTTCACTGTAATGGGATCACACCCATCAGCCCTCGGAGAGGGAGAAACCTTACAGCAAAAAGAAAATGCTAAACAGAACTGAAGATATAGGTCTGCAGAGGAGATACAATTCTCTGTAGGTTCTGAATAAGAAACAGTTTTTCATATAAGATGACTCTCTCTGCAAAGACAGAAAAATTACACAAGGGCCAAGGCTAGGTTGATGTATCCACTCACAGGGAACATCTCCTACAGCAGTGAGTGCTTTCTCTGAGCCTCAAAAGCCCACACTAGCAAGGCAAGCACTGAGGCACACAGGTCCTTGCATGGACAGGGCACACAGGTCAGAAAAGGGCAAACAGTGCCGGACTCCCATTTCCTGTGCCAGTAACAAAAGTTTTGTTAAGTTTAAACTTTTGCAATCATGCAAGCAAAGAAACAAGGACAGCAATCCTTTCTCCAGTAAGGTACTACTTTTACTGCTTAAGGCTCTCCCAAGCTAAGAACAGGGAATGTTCTTACACAGAAAAGTAGTTAAGGTCATAAAAAGACGTTTTGTTTAGCTACCACTTGCAGAAACTATGAGCAAGAATAATTACGCATGCACCAAGAGTTATCAAAAATGCTATTTGAAGGTCCCATTACAGCACCACAAGTCAGACAAGTAACAGAGGAACATATCATATTCTTTCTTTTTCAACAAGGAGGGATGTTGGAATTGGCAACTGCACAGAGGAAACCATAATGTACATGTACAAAAATTTAGCATTCTTGAAGTGTCATTCATATTGCCGACTGACCTTCTGTGCAAGTTGGCAGGTTTCTGAATTAAACAAAATGCATCACACAAACATGCAACAGCTTCATGTTGTCAAACAATTTTTTAAATGTTCATGAAGTACCCATGTCTTAGCAGCTGCCATTGGCTTTAGACAAGTACCATTAACCATATGGCTTACTGCAAATAAGATACTTACCCTAACAATTTGTGTGTGCTGTCGTTCAACGGCAAGGTGCAGAGCAGTCTGCTGGTTAACATTCTGGATATCCAGGTTAGCATTGCCCTGAAAGATATTTAAAGCATTAGGGCATTATCATCCCAGCAATTCATCTACAGAGAAGGCAGTCCATTAGGGCACTGAATATGACCCTGAATATGATTCCTGGTTAGGGGATTTGAGAGTAGAAGTGATTAAATACTTTTAATTATTCACTGTACAGATGTTAATCTGTTGAATGAAATGAGGTATCAAGTTTTTCAGTCCCTCTGCACCATTAGGCCATTGTAACAATCTCAAAGGCAAGTTTGACCTTTAGAGCTCAACACGTCCTTCCCTGCTCCACTGCTTCTGCATTGCGACTGCAGGTGTAAAGCAGCAAACTATTTTCACATCAGATGGTTAACCAAAGCTTGACATTTAAATCCTCCTGAGCAAAAGAGTCCTACCTGATGCACCAAAAGCTCAGCCACTTCCACGTGATTATTGAGAGCTGCCAGATGCAAGGCAGTGTAACCATCATCTTT
This sequence comes from Myiozetetes cayanensis, assembly GCF_022539395.1. NCBI lineage: Eukaryota > Metazoa > Chordata > Aves > Passeriformes > Tyrannidae > Myiozetetes > Myiozetetes cayanensis. Next base: position 46,460,400 of record NW_026086604.1, read on the forward strand.
TTTCTCGTCAACAATCCATGGTCGTGGCAACTTGGACAACAATACACGCATGGCACTGAAATAAACATGCAGAGATGGCATAAACACACCTATAATGCATACTGAACAACAACTACAGTTGAACAACATTAATTCTCAGAACTATGTAAAAGTTGCTAAAATAACTTCAGTATTTTTTCAGAGAAAGTGGGTGAAAAGCTGTATCACCAGTTTCAAAGCACAATAATTTCATGCTTACCTCCTTCTAATTAAAGCACACAAACAAACCAAACAAACAGTGTGACAATCAGGTTTGCTTTCCAGAAGGATGTTATCTAGCAGTAAAAATTACCTTTAAACTATTACAACAAATTCTGACAAAATAATTTTCTCTCTCAAAATCTTTATAGCATCCTTTACTTATGTAATTAACGACCAAGTTCCACTACATTAGATTTCTTTAAAAATCATAACTTTATAAACTGATGCTATGGGCTGTAACACTTAAAACTCAGTTTCTGAGAAAAAAAATGTAGTAAAATCTCTTAAACACAGACAAAATAAATGCTGAAACTATGAAGTGAGTACTACTGCAATGTTTTCTTAACAGATAATGGCTAGTATAATACCCCATAGCGGTGCCTCATGGTCAGGGGTAGGGTGAGGTTAAGCAACTCGATTACTACAGACTAAAGTCCATGAAGTCTGAAGACAGAAGTGTTAGGGGTATTACCAACATAATGCTAGATAAACAAATTGCCAAATCTCAGAAATATAGTTTTCTTAGGCTTATGTGTCTTCACTGAGCTTTTGGAATAGGTAAGCAACCAAACTTAAATCCCTTTATAAAACAGCATATGCAGCTCCCTTATGACAGTTCCTCAAAACAAACAGAAAACTAGAAACTGCTATAATCTTGTGCCAAGAAACCTCTCCTGTCATCTGATTTTTCCCCACTGTTGAAGTTACATGCTCTCTACAGAAGAAACGGAGCTTCTTCACAAAATTCAAACTTTTAAAATCCAAGCAATACTAGCTAATGCAAGTGGAACCACACGGTCACACAATACCTTGCAAGGAAGATAATATAACTGAATTAAACAGTTCTTCATTAGCAATCTGATATTGGAACCACGGGATCTCAATAAGCCTCAGAAATAGCCTCATAAAATGAGCCTCTCAGCTTTCACTAAAACGTATTCTCAACAGGTACGAATGACTGCTCTGTCAAGCAGTAACTGAGGTCCTAGTTCATGGCAATAATCTGTCACCTTGAACATCCACACTGCATAAGTGCTTTCAATCCTAAGCTCTCTTTTAGAGTAAGCCAATGAGTTTCCTATAAAACAAGCTCATAGATATAGTTCTGGGGACAGCTCACCCTAATGAGCCCTCCTGGAAAGCAGAAGAGTCCATGAGGTAGACTTCTGTGCCAGTAAGAAAGTGCACTCCTTCGAGTGCACTGCTTGGATGCTATCCTAACAGATCCTGACTTATTAAGCATAAGCATGTTCTCCTGCTATTGCACTGAGTATGCAACATAAACCCTCAGTTTCACACTTAATACACCGTCATCCTGGCAGCTGCAGTATAAATGACACTCCTTTTTTCCCTAGAATTCGAATGTCTGAAAGAGACCCAACTAACCAACTCCATCTTCAGGCCACAGGATCACACAGGCCCACAGGAGACCATGACCAGCTGATATGTGGGGAATCCATAGCCAGGTTGTTCTGGAGGTTTGCCCTCCTCAGACCAGACAGAAACCATTCTCAATCTCTTAGGATTTTTGTTTTCCTGGCAGAACTAAATGTCTCATTTCCTCACAGTCCAAATCACTTATAACAGCAAAATAAGACAACAACACTTAACAGATTGTACATTGCTCATTGTGAAACATTGCTCAGTTTCTATTCATAACACCTTCTACAGCTCTCTCACGTGCTAGGAAAAAAACTACTAGAATATTTGAGAAAAAAACCAAATACTGGCAACATTAATTCTTTGAGAGATTCATTTATGCAAGAATTTCCAAAATTAAGGGTACGATTTCGTAAAGCACGAGTTACCAAAGCTTCATGAACTGTGGCAAAATAAAACACTATTAGTTGCACTAATAAACATAATTTATTTTGTAATGAAATGATGCAGTATTTTCAAACCTAGGATATAAATTTATGTGTTTAGCTGCCTTGGGCAGCGAGTAAGTCTGGAGCACCGTGGTTCACTTCGTATCTGGACTGTACCCGGGCACAGCACCTCACCAGCTCTTCAGAGTGCTATGATGACACAGAGCACAACATGTCTTTCTACAGTGGCTTCCTACAGGGCATCATGTCAGGGAAGCTCTGTATCTTCACCTGTTAGGCTCAGTGTTTCTATAGACCCCATAAATCTTTAACGTACCTACTGCGGATCATCTAAAAAACCACAATAAAAAAAATACCTTACAGAATAAAAAAACTGACAGAAGCAGTATGACCACTGTGAATGACCAGGAAAAAAAATAGGGCACCAATAACATAACAAAAAGCCCAAAGTCAAGAAATTTTTCTTACAACTGCAACTACAACTTGAGGAATGCTATGAGAAGGTATCAACAATTAAATCTAATTACAAACAGCTTGTCTCTAAAGTAGCTCTCTAGTCACTAAACAAGGAACTGTTCTAACCAACTGAGATGATATTTTATATCCTTTTCTTCTGTAAGGAAGTAAGAAAATTGCCAAATCCAGAGATAAATAAAATAAAATTTAAAGTATATTCACACACTTTAACAGATGCCTCAGAAAGTGAATATATTTCAGAAACATTACTGACATTTCTTTAACACCTCTCATCCTGGAAAGAAAAATAAGAAACTAATTGAGTCAATATTTTGTATGCTATAAAAGAAATCACTCATTCTAGTATTTGCATGACTGCTAGCCTTACCAGATCCTCTTTCAAATCTTTTCCTATTTAATTTGCTGTCTATAGCAGGAAAATTTTCATCTTAAATTTGACTGAAAAACATTTGGGAATATCTTGCTTTCATAGAAATGAGATGCCTGCTACATTTCTGGAACTATCAAAATGAATTGGTCTTACTGGAAAAACAGAAGGACCACCAAAACAAACATATGGCTTCTGTGTGGAACAGACTTTTATCTTACTTATCACAGCAACTACTCAGTTGTTTCTATCTACTCAAGAAAAGTCTACATATCTCTCTTCCAGATCATGCTATATTACTGGACAGAAGGACTGTTTCATGGAATGACACCTTAAAATTCTGCAAGATAGTAATATGCTACAATAGCAAATTCTTTTTGATGCTCAGTGGCTGCGCCCTCTTCTTCACTAGCTGAGAGGTAGTTTCTTTCAATTTCTGTAGGATTTTCTGGAGCTGCTGCCAAAATTTTGACAGCTAAGTGGCTACCATTCAGAGCAGCACTCACTGGAACAGGCATGTATTGTATCATAAAAAGTCCCATTAGTTGAATTAATGTTGCCAATTGCATAGTAACTCTTGATTCACTTTTCCCATGAAGCATTAAAGAATTTGGGTTGTACTGCTCTGCTTTTAGGATCATAACACAGCTGTGGTCCTGAAAACTTGATTTCATCTTGTATACACTAAAACAGACCACAGGCTACTTTCACTGTAGCTGTGCTGAAAAGATCAAGAAATCGGCAAATCTAATGGTAGCCCTGATCATGAAAGCAGCTGAAGAAAACTTTTCAGACTATCATCTTCAATGCATTCAGCTGTTACAGATTACATGGCTGAGTAGCTGCAAAGATTATTCGTAAAATGGTTAAAACTCATATTGAAACACTGAAATTATGCTATCACTATGCTATTTATGTACTATTACTAAAGCATTCCTAATGAAAAAAACCTTTGAAACAGGTAAGTTATGGTATTTGTTGTTCTGCAGTATTTTCAGCTTAGCAGGAAGTTGAAAAAGCTTGTTGAGGGTACAGTAACTTACACAGCCCAACATAATTCATCCCCATAAAATGACAGCCCAGGCTCTAACAAGTGATTTGGTAGAAGGAATACCCATTAATAAAGTGCTACATTTAATTTGAGATGCAGAAGAATAACAGCAAATGCTGCTGTTGCATGCCTCTTTAATTTGACGTTGCTACACAAGTAATACTTTTTTTTTTCTTTTTAAATTCATGGTTTTAGAGAGTCTGGAACCACAGCTAAACACAGAATGGTTTGGGTTGGAAGAGACCTTAAAGATCATCTCATTCCAACTCTTGCCATGGAAATTCAACAGCATGAATTGTATATTTGCAATAAAAAAAATGTGTCACAGATCTGAACAGTATCCTAATTAATTTTTAGCTGCACGGAGCACTTGTTTTAACACCAGTCACCAACATTAGATATTCAAAAAGAAAAAATAATTGTTATGATGAAGTTAGCATATGGTATATTATTCATTATCAACCTACATATAAATTTTCTATGCAATATTTTACTCAGAATTTTTACAGATGCTCATCAGCATTACCTCAGAATGTGACACACAATAACAGGTTTATTTGGAAAAATCTACAAGATGAAAGTACTTGTAAGCAAGATGAAGCTAGCACCTCATTGTATAAAAATGATTCCAGATTTAGCAGTCTTAACTGCAAAGGCATCCTTCCACCCTGCTTAAAAAAAATGCATGAAGAAAAACTAGAGAAGATTCTCTGCTACCAACTGCAATTTGACTGCAGAATTATGTAAATGGGGAAGGTTGAGGGTTTGCTGGATGGTGGTGGGGTGGGGTGGGTTGGTTGGTTTGGCCTTTTGGATTTTTTATAAGAACAGATCTTAGGTGTAAAAAATTAGAAAGGCTACTTCACAATCTCCATAAGCATGTTTAATTTACATTGCTACTGAAAGACCCAATCCCACTTTGCCCTGCACTTCAGTTCCTGCATTATGCTGGCTTCACAGACACACCGCTCTCTAGTGAGCGAAACAACCTGCCAGACTCTTGATTTGGTAAGTTTGCTTTCAGACAGATCAACGAGATAATTCAACTTACCCTGCAACTTCATGAGCACTAGAAGCAGTATGAGTAAGGACATGATGAAGCCAGAGTTGCAGGGAGGGCAGACAGCCCTTTCAAAGGAGCAAAGTCTTAGATCAGCATAAACTTATCGGTAATCATATCACCAGGGGTTGTAATGATTCACTGCACTTTCTACTACAGGTTTCTCTACTTCCCTGTCATTCTCCTCCCCCAAGTCAGGCTTCCACTATCTCAGTGTGATGTGCTTTCATAATATATTTTACATTTATCCTGGCTTGAAGTACTCCCCACACACATACACCACCCTTTACCCCCACATACTCCTCTCTACTGACTCCCAACCTTGGCTGAGCTAAAGCTTGTTCACCCATCTCCTGTTAGCTCCTCAAACAGTTGAAGGAACAGATCAGATTTAAAGACAGCTTCTGTGGCAAAGTTTTCTTTTAGGGCTATATAATCTGACATTTATTTTACAACACAACAGGAGCAAAACTACTTTTAACTAATCCCATTCTTGTCCTGCTCAGAAAACTCCCTCCAAAAGTGGTCCCGACACAGCATCTAAAAGGTCACCCCTTCCTGTTGGATTATTTCTCATACAGAATAGTACTCCAAGCCTGCTCACTGTGAAGCCAAAGAAATATTTGTACCAACATAGTGCAAGAAGTAACACAGGAGCAGGACAGTGCTATTTTTGGCAACGATACGACCGTAAGAGCACGTCAGCACACAACTTCAAGCCAAATCAGTTCCCTGATTTGGTTCACACCACACTCACTTTGCAGTACAGAGCGTTACACTGGAAGAAAGACGAAGGAAGTATCTATCCCCCTCAGGAACAAGTAACAAGGAATAGATTAATACCTTAGACTGGTATTACTGAGCCCGTTGTATCCTGAAATTAGAGTTTAATAATGCACATCTGACCGATGGCCTAGTTAGTAAGAGTTTAAGTAGAGAGGTTGTTTCTTTAGTCTTGAAAATTTTCAGATTTTCAAGCATCTCTTAGTTTTGAAAAATCAATTTCAATATCCATGGAAGTAAAGAAATGATGAGGTATATAAATTTACACAAAATACACAAAAATGTATTCTGCATTAGCTTAGACCTTGTACAATGATTTTATCTTCAGTGTATAATTATGAAATCAAAGAGAAAAGAAAAAACGTGACTTTTATCAGAAAACTACACTGCAAAAGGGTGTAGTACCCCAGTTACAGGGTAAGTAGCTACCAAGCACAGGACACAATCAACACAAAAGAGGAAGCAAGGGAAGTATCAATCCAAGATAGTGGTCTGCTCAGGACTTTGCAATACACTCTCTACCCTACAGTACTGAACTTTGTAACTACTAATTACATCAATATTCATTGAGACGATATTTCCATTTAATCAGTTCCACTTTAGATTGAGATATTTTCAGCTTTTTCATTCTTCCTTCTCCCAAGCAAGGATTTTTTCTGAAAAATACAGAAAAAGTCTTGAAGTATTTGGATTGCTGACTGATGTATTTAAATGCCTAAATTTTAGTTGTTATGAAAATCCGTCTGCATATTTTGAATGTGCAGTTATTAGTCTTGCCACAAGCCAATTTTGTAAACATGAAAGTCAGATTAATGCAGTGAGCAGTTCCCTTGATTTCTTTTTAAATTCTTTTCTCCTAAAACATTTCAGTTTCTGCAAAGAAAGTAGCACCTAATTTACACGTGCACTTACTTTCTTTAGAAGTTATTCTATGGACAAGCATTATAAACAAAATACTATGGAATTATTTAACATAATGGTTTGTAACGATATGAATTTATTAATTAAAGTTTTTTCAAATAATTTCTAACTTGATTTGAATATGGAAATTCAGAGCTACAAATGGACACCGACTTCTTATTTATAAAAATAACTGTATTATTTCCATCTGAAAACTTACATTGAGGCCGCTCAGACCTCGAGTTAATCGACATGTTTTTAGTCACGGTATTTTTCACTGATCAAGAAACCAGGTTACACAACCTGCTGTGGCAGCACAGGATATTTATTGTTCTATATCTGCATGAAGTCCTTGCCTTGTTACTAGCAGGGTTGCCTTTTTATTCCCCCTCCCTTCCTCTCCTCCCCCCCACCCCTGTTTCTAAGTATAGTGACAGCCTCATCAGGGTTTACTAGTAGCAGCGCAAGCTCAGTGAAAACCTGGGAAATCTAACTGGAAACACGAGAGAGAGCTTTATTTGGCAGTGCTAAAAAAACCTGGGGACAAATGGCTAAGCGGCGGTGGAAGTGCAGGCTGCACAATCAATAGGCAGAGAGCTGGATAGAGGCTCCCTTCGCCGCCGGATCGACAATCGACAGCTGAGAGACTATTTTTTGCAATGGTTGACTAAATATGGTCAGGGAAGAGAGAGGCACAAGAGAGCCTGTTTGCCTGGGAGTGCATGTTTCAAATGCTTAGCTGCCTATAAAGCCGTAACAGTTTTGCTCGTGCCCTCTAAGTGGGAAATACGGTTAGTGTCTTCTGTAGTGTGTCTGCGGGAGCCCTGACCTCGCTAGCAGACTTGACCTCTGAAGATGGAAAGTAGCTTCAACACAGACCTGCCTACAGTTAAGCCTGGAAACATAACCTCAAGCAAGAAAAGATGCAGTGCAATATCTAAGGAACTAGAAGAAACCAATATTTGCCGGGGGAGGGGGGGAGACGATCGCTATTTTTTTTGGTGCCTTTTTTTATTTTTTCTTTTGGAAGCAACTCCAACTTTTGGGGGCTTGGTTTTGGTCTTCTGTTGGGTTTTTATTTTTCTTTTTGGCTGTGATTATTTTCATCTGACAGTGGGCTAAGTTCACCTTCCCTTGGCTTCCTAGCATCTATCCTTGGAGTCTTAACTCTCAGTCCAGCAGACATAAGGTATAATTTCTATACAACATCATCCATATTTTAGCATTCAAACAAAGGCAGAAGGTGCCAATTAGGCACCCATCTTCATGTTTTTTTTTTTTTCCTTTTAAGTTTTATCTATTTAAGGTGGTGAGGTACTGTATGCACCGACATTCGCCCCCTTGCCTCCCCCTCCCATGTAACGAAGAGCTGATTCAGCGAATAGAGTGAGAGAGCACTCAGGATGAGATGGCTGCTGCTGATGTGTCTCTAGGTCATTACCTCTCTTCCAACTGCAAATGCTGCATGATACTAAGCTTACAGGTAACAGAACATCAGGAGACCTGCATTATTCTGCACGTTTAAAGGATGCCTATGACTTTCTGCATGTGTATCTTATTTACTAGAATGTTTTTTTTATTGTTATATTAATCCCTCTACTCTGGGAACAGCTTAATTTTGAGTGTGTTAAAGTACCAAGCATTTGTAGTGTAAAGAGCAGGTTGAAAGAAAACGACGTTAGTCCAAATTTCATGGCAAAAAAGAAAAAAAAGAAACAAACCCCAACTTGCTTGGTAGGCAGAATTCATTTTAAAGAAGATAAACTAATAAACTGCAATGCCATTAACTGGTTGTTCATTTCAGTGAAATATATTCTTATCTTCCTATGCACAACTAAAAAAATTACCAACTTTAAAAAGAAAACCTAATAAACAGTGTGGTAATGCAATGCTGAGTTCTCAAATAGGTCTAAGCAAAATTTTCAAGGTGCTTTATCTCAGATGTACATGAAAACAACCTACTTAAAAACTAGAATGTGACTGCTGTGATTCTAATGCTGCATTGCTGATTCTCCTTGTAGTACTGTGCTAGCTACTGCTACACTCTGATTTGCTCTCTATCAGCTGCACTAGGTTTTTGTCATGAGCTGCAGAAATTCTTACTTCCTCTGCTCTCAGCTTTCCTTACGACTATTACAGTAACTAATTCTTAAGCTTATTTCAAGTTTACCTTCTAATGCTGTAAAGACAAAGCTTACTCTTTACTGTAACCCCAATCAGCTCCTGAAATCCAAACTAAGCAACTATAAGCTATATCTGACAATTCCTTAGAAGTGAAAGCCATACTGTACATCAAATATTTAACTACCATTCCAAAACAAGTCGCACAGAATCTTATGGAACTTGGGAGTTTGTTTCTTTTAGTTGTTTGTTTGGGGTTAATTTTTTTACTTGTCCTAAATATTTCAAGTGTGGACGAGACTTTGACTGAAGCAGGTGAGTGCCAGTTTTAAAAAATGAGAAAAGCTGCTTGCAGAAGTGTTGAATAGGTATTAACTTTCACATGTGACCTTCGGCCTAACAATCCAAATCCTGTCACAGCAGTTAGAGGTTGTTTTCTTAATTCAATGTCATCATCTTTATGATAAGCAGGATCAACGGTGACATGTGCTTTTGTGTTTGGTTTTTGTTTGGTTTGTTTTGTTTTGTTTTTTTAAACCACTCTGAAACACAGTGTAACTAAGTACAAACCTGCAAAGAGTTTGCAGAATACCGGATGGGATGCAAAAAGCATGAAAGTGGGATTTGGGGTAAGAGAAGAAGTTTTATAACTGCCATTTCAGACAAGTCTATGCTTCCCTTCAGGACACTGAAGATGCAAACTGTACGCCAGCATGAAAATCTGCTAGAAGACCTGGGAGGAAGCTGAAGCTTTTTACAATGGACTACAACTAAAAATTCCAAGAAAAGACGTTGCAAAGCTACCAGCCATTCAACTTCTGTCCACTTAAACATGATTACCTAGAACAAACAGCAAGAGACTGAAAAAATATGGAAAAGCACTTCTGACACCAATGCCATCCCAAAACAATGAACTATAACCAGCTTTAAGACACCATGCAGGTAAATTGCATTGCAAAGTTCAGTTAGCATAGTAAGTTTATTTTTTATCATCAGTTAATCATAGCATAGTTCTTCCAAAGAATTGTCAGCCTGAGTTTTACCTAATGACAGCAACAGAATTCAGCGAAATACTTTTCAGGTTCATCTGACAGGCAGACAAGCAACTCTGTGTGTACCTGCTCAGAGCACATACTTCTTTATGTACCCATATGAACATACAATGCTATGGAATGTAAAGAAGTATGTATTTTTGGCAGGCAAGGAACGACCAGTAAGAGGAAACTAAACAGCTGCTGGAAGAAACAGGTTTCCCTCTTGTTTGAATGACATTCATGTGACAAATTGGCCTGCTAAGGGTCAGCTGGTATTGCCAAAATAACCCATACTTGTTACTAACAAATCACAAAACATTAAATTAAGTGACTATAAAAGCGGCTAGGAAGAATTGTTAACAGCTGATAAGCAGAATATTAGTTGCAAACAGAATTCAAAACAAGGCTGGAAATGTAATCTTGAAATGCACCAATTAAGACTGCAGCATAGCTGCAAAATTTATCATTACCAGTACTCCTCACTTAATAGATCCTAAATTAAACTTAAAAGACTGATTATCAAAATGTATCTCATCAAAAACAAGCCACTGTTCTAGTAATCACAGCCTGTTCTGTGTATTTCAGATGGTAGTACTTAAATTTGCATCTACCATAGAATATTTACTCCACAGGTTGCAACTGAGACAAGCATTAACAGCTAAGAAATTATAGCTGTGATTTAGAGAAAATAATTGCCAAAATAACTGAGTATAATAACTTCTGCAATTTAATAAGACTTAAGTTAGAATTTTCTCCAAATCAGCACTTATTATGCTCACTGAGCTCTTCGATACAAAGTGCAGTGTCAGGTTTAGCACAGAAAGTGACAATACAGAGATTTCTAGGCCACAGTTGCTAGTCAGCAGATTAAAGCTATTGACAGATTCCTAAATGAAAACACAAATGACAACTACAACCTCAAAGGTAAGTTTTCTTAAACATTATTTTCAAATAAGCTGTATTTATTTTAAATCCAAATTTAAGAAAATTGGCCTTGAAAATATGACTTCATAACATCCAGAAAATTTTAAGAACTACATCAGAAATAGTTTAGCATCTGTTTCAAGTTCTAAAAGCGGTATTAATTAAAACATATGGGTGCATACCATCCCTAAGTAAAGACACTCAACATCAAATTCAGGAACAAGGGAAAAACACAAGGAAAGAACTCCCTGTTCGTCAATCCAGCCATTCCCAACAGCAACCTTCTAAAAGCAGTTATTAAATAGGATATGTCCACGATACGTAGGCACATTTGGCCCAGATTAAAGATTCTAACTGTACTCCTTTGTTTACTTAAATGACTGGAAGAAAAAAATCCAAAACCAAAAACAAACCAAAACAAACAAGAAAAATAAACAAAGGCAATGTATAATTTTTAGACGGAGAAATTATTTTTAAATACTCACATAATTCTCAAATAGCTAATAATATATATAGCCTGATATTTTTAACACCTGAAACTACATACTAACCTAAATACAAGAAGAAACATTATCTTATCTGAACGACTATCTTATCTGCTTAAGAAAGCAAAATATCAATATGTGTTTTAAAGCTATTGCTCTTACAAGCAGATATTTTGACATGAAAGCTACAGTTATCTTAACATCTAAATAAAAACCTGTTTTTAACTGGGAAACAGTAGCTTTTCTGAATAGAGCAATGCTACTGAACTCGATTACGATCACAGAAGCAATTTGGTATTACTAGCAGCTTCATTGAGGGGTTAATTGCTAAGCGTCTAGTACTTTTCCTAAAGAGTTTGTGTGCTCAGCACCGATTGATTTGGCTTCCACTATATAATGAGAGTAATTTTTTTTAACAGCTTAAATTTATTTTGAAAGGGGTTTGGTAACTATTTGTCATACTGTGTTCTTTCTTGTATAACACTGCACTGCTACGCCGAAACAAAATGACAGTTCAGAGTGATACAGAAGTTAAAATTATATGTTGACATTGCTTCCTGCTAGTTCATGTTAGCATATCTCTAAGAATACATATCCAGTCACTCTAAAATGTCACATCCATCACTTAGATCAGCTGTTCAATTTTAACTGAGCACACGTTGAACTTTGGGCATCTGCTGACACAGTTGTAACTCAAACATTTCAACTGTGTGACTGACAGGGATAACAGATGCTGACATTATCAAATGCTACACGGCTTTTTTTCCACGGCCGTTTTTTGTCCCGATATGGCCAGTACATGAAACTGTATTGCCATCCAAAAGTGCACTTGAGCAGCTGTATCTGTAAAACAGTTCCTCTATAACTGGTATAAATAGAAACTCATTTTATAGCCATCTTGATGCTTAAGTCCAAGCGACACACCTGCTATCTTTCTATTAGGATACATGGTGTTGGGAATATATTTACATAAATCTTCTCACCAGCATCAGACTATGCAACAAACAGATGTAGACTATCCTTGACACAGTCATTACTAGTGAATGGTTTGAACTAAGGTTGTCCCCTACTTTCCATTGTAGCTCAGGAAGAATTCAATATATGACGGGGAAAAAAAGCTATGTGAGCACTCACAAATATATTAGGGACCTCAATTTAGAAGGAATCAGATGCAGCGTCAGATAGTTCTTTAAAAGCTGTATTTTTCTGGCATTGAACTTTTTTACATATACTACTAAAGTTAAAAAAAAAAAAAAGAAAGAATGTATCCTGCTATATTATATAATCATTCCTAAAAAGTTAATACTAACCAGAGATATAGGAATGGAATTGAAAGCACTTGACATTTATACTTGTGCTAACCAACTACAGCATAAAAGCAGCTGCAAAAGGGAACCTGCCAAAAAATGAATGGGGGGGAGTGTGGGGGAAAACTGAAACCTTCTTCCCCAGTGAAGTTTAACATAAAGAAGTAAGGGAGCTCTCTACATGATTAGAAATTTTAAGACTTCACTTTCTAATCTAACCTAAAATTTCATTATTGCAGACAAGAAAAAGTTAAAACTGTAACTTTAATTTGATTTGAGACTCGTCCAAAGATCCTCAAGGAAATATTCAAGGACGGAACAAATCTATCCAGGCCTTTCTGGTATACAGCTTTTCATTTTGCCATCTCCAAATTAGTGAAAGAGTTAAAAATTTGCATTGACAACAAATTGTGTAACACAGAAGAAAGCCACATGTTCTTTGTGAACTGTTCATGTGCCTAAAAACGTGTTACTGAATTATAAGCTCCCTGCACTCCAATGCTTTGCTAAAGCTGGTAAAATGGAACCAAATCACCTCTTCAATGGATTTGGTCCCCTTCAACCAGCTGTAGCTATGCATTGATCACTACAGGATTTCTCATATTTTTAAAACTGGACATGAAGCCTGCTCAGCATAATTATGTAGTCCCCGCTGCAGTTCAGCTCAACTATTCTAGGCAGCCTGAAGACAGAAGGTAACAAGGAGTGTAGCAAATTCTGTATTCCGAGATTTCAAGTCTGTATTTGTAAATAAATAGCTGCTGGTGTTTAATATTATGTTTACATTCAGTGAAAATTCATCTCTTAAAACATTTATAAAGAAGATAGGTAAGCAGTGAAATAAACACATTTTCCAATGATTTATGGTCTCTTGAATTTTTCCTCTGGTGCCCTTTGCAGCAAAACTGACCAGAAAAACACCAAACAAAAAACCCCATCAAAATGAAACGATCATGAACAGTCCTGATAGGGCAGATCTATGTTATGGGCACCCCTCTTTTCCTTCCACTCCCCCTGCTTTTTTTAACTGCACAAGGGAGGAAACTCTACAGGGAAGGAACTGTATTTGCCATCTTGTACATGTCAGGCACATTATTTACTATTTAAAGATAATAAATTTGTCACTGACCTCAACAGCTACAGGCTAATCTGCCATCTAATTATAGGCCTGTTCATGGAGGTTATATTTTTTCTCCAAACCGACTTGAACAAAAGTATTCTTTCAAAGCAGTTTCTGACATAGTACTTAAATAAGAGGTTTTTGCACTCAGCTTCAAATAAGTTTAACTTACTGTCAGAACTGCAAATATAAAAGCAAAAAAACATTTTGACTGGTTTAGAAAATAACTGTACAACTCTCATTACCTCACAACTTGTCTCTTTGGGGACCTACATGGCAACACAGCATGTGAGTCCTGGAGACACTCATTAACACTAAGCAGAGGTGAGAAACCCCATCTCTCAATTAAATCGCTACAGTTAGAAATTGCATTGCCAACCCGTTCAAACCATCTGCAAATCTAAAAACAAGTAAAGATTTCCTAAATAGTAAGAAGACCACGGGGAAAACTCACAATTCTGTTTTAAACCACAATCTCCTACTCGTCAGTTTATGAACATAAAGATGACGTACTCCTTGCCATTGGAGAGCAATACATAAGATCTGCGTCTTACTCCAGGATTTTAATTTTTCAGTTTAAAGTCCAGCAGAATTTATTGCTCTGAGAACTGATTGTACACGTGTGTGAAGTCAGGTCAGCTAAGAGCAGCCTCTATTTAAGATCCTAGCTGCAGAGTGAATAAAGCTCTCTTCACAAGATACAATGCAAATCTAAAACTAACTGGGGCAACGGATATAAAATACGCCTACACTTCACAGTCATGTCTTCAGCTCAAAAATCTGAAGTCACAGGTATGCGAATAGATCAAACATAAGCAAGAGATGATAACATGGTAAAAATATCCAACCTGTACCATACTTTCAAATTTTATTATCCTTTTTTCTGTCTGAAAAAAATGTCATTAACACTGAAGAGGCAAAGTCTGCCAAGTTTTTAGGTTCACAGTACTGTGAAAGAAATACAAAGTAAATGCACTTTTAATATGACTGACTCAGTTAAAAATCATGAACAAGAAACCATGTATTAAATAAAAGTTTAACTTCCCTACACTTAGTTTAAAATTTCTTTTCAGCTCTCTCTCTCATGCACAAGTTTAAAGCTACCTACAGCACAAAGTAACATTTATTCTACATTTCAACCTTATACAGTAGCATAGAAAACAGAAGTTATGCTTCTGTACCAATTCACAAGGTACGAAAAGTAGGAAAATACAAGCATAGCATGCTCTCCAAAATACACTATACCTTAACTTCCAGAAAACATTGCCAAACTGTCATGGAAGATTAAGTGCTGAGTAAAATCTAACTTATTTGACATAAACTGCTATTTTTCTTATAATATTTACCAAATATTCAAATGTTTAGCATAGAATATATTTGTTTTGATATGAAAAAAGAAAAACTTTGGAATATTCTTCTGAGCACAATTTGTGTGGGGTTTTTTTCTTGGACATCTATATCCCTACTGTTCACAAAGGTCGGAATTCAGGCAAGAAGAGGTTTTGCACTGAAAATGAAATTGGTTCCAAATACCTATTTGACATAAACTGTAAAAAATACTATAGAAATATATTTCACTTCATTGTGGTATCCATGCACTTAAAATATGCATTTATTTTATTATCATTAAAAAGGAAGATGGATGTGGACTTTATCAATACTTGCATATATAGCAAGCACTGAAGTTTTTAGAATTATAGATATGCACAAATGCATACACATTTATATACATATATGAATATAAGTTTAACTTTTATAAAATAACAAGAGACAGTAACATAATATCTTCATATATTTGAATATATAAGGAATTTAGTGCACTATATCCATACAAAGTACCACATCCAGAAGCCACAAAACCTCCAGTTTAGGTGGAGAAGGAAAGCTTAGATTAGGAAAAATAGGTCCTAAAGTAAGGTTTCAAGCAGATTTTAATATGTAGTGTTTGCGATCCATAGCAGCTACAAGCTGAAGTTCAGGGGGTTATTTTTAACAGTGTTTTAAACAGCTTGTGCTTAGTGCATTTAACAGATGAGTAACAGCCATTGTTCTGTATCAGATTAGGAAAACAGGGGCAAATATAAAACCTCCATTCAGAAACAGGTGAGTGGCAGAACTACAGAATCAACAATGAAGGTAACAAGTGTCACTAAAGTCTTGAAGAATATAAAACTCAACTCCTAAATGAATTAAAACCTTACAATTATTTTTGGCTGCAGGAGAGGAATCAAAATATATTTCTTTTGGTTTCATTTTCATACATTTCTTCCCAGGTTGATGTCTGACACTGGGAGTATTACGTATTTTACACGAAACTACTACTTTTATGACACAGCACCTTGTGTACAACATTCTCTTTCTGCATCCTTTCAGAAACGCTCAGATGGAACTGCAACCAAAAAAGAATATCAAATATCAAGTGAAACCCTATGTATGGGGGGGAACCCACGCACAAATAGCTAATGCTGGAAATATTTCCCTATACTTCCAAATAAAAACTTTTTTAAAGGAGAGAAGGTTCTGGGGAAAACTGCACCGTGCCTCACATTCTACCAACCATCAAACTGACTCGGTGGGAACTACAACTTGGATCCCTCCATCAAAGGAGAAGTTGGCCACTCCTAAAACATTCACTCACAGAAAAACCTTCATGCCTACAAAGAACATTTTTTCCCATACAATTTCCCTACACCTCATGTTGGATCATGGTCACACAAACCAACTACCACAAGAGCTGAGGAAAAGCACTGCACAAAAAAAAAAAACAAACTAAGAAAAAATACCCCACCTAGGTAACTGAGACAGAAAACAGTGCTCCTGGCTAATGCCGTTATGCAAATATAAATAATTCACATTAAGGGAAGAAGTTACCAAGTCAGATTTCAAAAAATTGTCTTTTGAATGCCAAAAGTCAGCTTTCTTCACCTGGTCCTTGACATGTTCTCCTGAAGACTCTTTATGAGTACTGTAGAAAGCAGTAAACACATTTCTTGATCCTATCAACACTTCCAACCACTATTTCTACTTTGGGAAGTGCAATTCCATTCCATATACATATATAAATATTTACACTTCTTAACTATCAGTCTTGATAGCAATGTTCTAAGAGACTAACCCAGATTTTAATCCCATACACTAATACAGGTGGAATTTATACTAATATACAGCTTTATTTGTCCAACTTCACTCAATGGAGAAGTAAAATTTCGTAGCAAACAAGTAAACACATACATTTCTTTTTGTGCAAACTATACTGAATCCTCCATCACCATATGATAAATTACTATTGAAGTCTTGCTAGAATGACAGCTTTGAAAAATACTATTTATCCACTATGTAATAAGCAGCCATGCTTCACTTTAATGAGACAGAGACATTTGCTAAGGAGGGAAGGGATAGGAGAAAAAAAAACAACCCAAACTCCTCCTTCTGAGTAATTATAACTCTGAACTTAAGAGGTTCCGGTCAAAAAGGTGTGGAAAAGAAACCAACAGCTCTTTACTAAAAATACATATGTGTGTATGTGTGTAACGCAACAGAACAAGCACCAGCTCCGTGACCAAAAGCTCCCCAAAACAATCACGCGCCCCCGGCCCCTCGGCGCAGTTACAGCCACCCCCAGCAGGGGGCGCCGCGGGGGGCGGGGCTGCGGTGCCGCACGGCCATCCGGGAGGGGCGGGGCCAGAGCGCTTCGGTAAGCCCAGGGAGCGCTTGGCCGACCTCCAGACCAGCCCACACGGCAAAGGGCGGCTCTCGGTCACAGCAGCTGGTCTGAGACACCAGGCAGTGCACGCTGGGCCCGGGGCTGTGGAGGGGGCAGCTGGCAAGGGACGGAGGTGCCGGTCCATCCAGAGAAAAAAAGCAGGGAGACCAGAGGAACAACGAGAGCTCCTTTGGTCCTCAGCAGCTCCCAGGAGCCGTGAGGCAGTGGGCAGAGGTGAAACCAGGACCTCCCTTAGGGCTCGAAGAAACCAATGACCCGTTCGAAAAAAATGAACCCAGAGCTTCCTCCCCACACCGCTCCCCGAGTCCGCACACGAATCAAAGTCCCACCCCCAGAGGAAAAAAAACCTGAGCTCTCCCTTCCCCCCAGCTGTGGATACAGAGGGGATGGAGTTTCCCTTACGAAGTTTAGCTGGTGTGCCGAGATTATTTAGCATTTCAATGAGGTGGTTGTTAAGTCCCAGACTCGCCTAACAATGGAGTCTTAGCTTACCAGCAAGAAGCAGTTGGTATGGGAAAAGTCACGAGGAAAAAATAAAAAAGTATAAAGCTATGACAAACCAGCAACACAACTATTCCATTAAGTTCTATCTATGAAATAGTTTTTTAACGCTACCCTAATTGAAAATTGAATGTAGACATATAGTATGCAGCTAGCATAAAACAAACTATGCCTTAAACTGAACTTTTTTTTTCAGTTGAGCTGCTATTTAAAAGCTAAAACAGGAACTTCCTTCTATATGTACTTCTAAGAAAATATAATTAACTTTTTCTTATACTGACAAGTATAATTTAATGCAACAATCCCCAGATCACTTTATAACTGTACGGTATGCTTAATAATTATTAAAAAAAATATTCCTAGAAAACTCAAATCCCTTTGCCAATTCCAATATTCAAGAAGGGAAACACTTTTATAAATCCTATCTCAAGATTCCATCTTTAGATCTTACTTTGTGACTTATCAAAACTTTTACTGGCCGAATTTTACAGCCATGACAGGAAATCCCCAGGAATCTGGAGTTACCTGAACACAGGTTAAACTGAGCAGAACAGTAGCTTCATTCTAGTAACGGTGTCCAAGTATTAGAAAGATGCACAGTTAAGTAACGTTACAATTTAAGAAATACAACTACATGCAGATGTAAAGATCGTTTGAAAGAATACCACTGTTCTATCTTCCTGTGCACTTGCTTTCCTTTTACAAATGATAAAGAATAATCTTTAAAAAGAAATCTTTACCTAGGGTTTCCTCTTAGGGCAGCATGGTGAAGAGCATTAAACCCATTGTTGTTGGTGATAGTAACATCTGCTCCAGCTTCCAGCAGTACAGCGAGGATGTCATCACGCTTTTTACTTATTGCATCATGAAGTGGAGTGTCACCTTCAGAATCCTAAAACCAGAAATAATTGGCATCAATTTCTGCATGCATCCACATTTAAAAAATGCTAAAATATCACTAGGAAAACAGACTACAAAACACAAAACAGCTCTTCAAGACCTGAAAGTGCTGTTATACTGCAGAGTTCAGAGCAAGCTCCTTCTTCTCTTGCTCTAGTTTTGCAAATGTTTCAGTGGGTAACCCTACCTTGGGCTCCAAAATTCTACAGTTACACTACTGCCAGAACTACATTTTCCATCCAATAGTACTAAACACTCTGGCGTAGATACCGACTTCTCTATGCCTCATAACCAGATAGGGTTGATGCCCATATTACAGTTTATGCCCTAGACTAACAGTGAGAAGACATATCCATTTAAGCCTATTTGCAGCTATATGGGAAAAATCTCTAGATTTATGCTTCCAGTAACATTCTCATACCATATAAGTAAGGAAGCCTTGTGTCATCAACACTGAGTCAGCCACAAACTGACTAACACAGAAACTGAACATTTTAGCAATACACTAGTACGAAACAAATCTTTACAGTGAGAATAAAA
This sequence comes from Myiozetetes cayanensis, assembly GCF_022539395.1. NCBI lineage: Eukaryota > Metazoa > Chordata > Aves > Passeriformes > Tyrannidae > Myiozetetes > Myiozetetes cayanensis. The sequence continues at coordinate 46,479,763 of NW_026086604.1, forward strand.
AACTGCCAAAGAAAAAGTGCCAGAATATGGAAATACTTAAACTACTGTGAACCAGTTTGCCAAAACTAAGTTGTGTAACTTCATATCTTTTATTTTGTTTAATTGATCATATTTCCTGAATTTACTGTTTACAGACTAACAGTGAATTGGCTAGAGTAGTAGAATGCTGGCCACATAAATTCCAGTCATGCCTCAGTCTGAATCTCCTGTGCTCTCATCAACCAAATCAATCATCTACTCACATTTGCACATCACAGTTCCTCAGCACACACCTAGAATCTGAAAGTCTAGTCTTTTCAACGACAATTATATTTTCCAGATGGAGCACCATAGCACCATTCTACTGAATTTTTCAAAGCAAACAAAATTCTATAATTTAAAGTCAGGAAAATCCACTCTGACTACCCATACATCATTAAGTGATATGCAGTGACCCTTTACTGGTCTCAGCACATCCGATTCCTTATTACATCTACTGTTCAATAAATACTAAATAAGGTCTGGATGGACATAAAGCTCAACTTCAGCAAGATCAAGACAGTACCTAAAGAGTCAGGTAAAACCAGATAAATAAGCAATCACTATATTCACTAATTTCAAGAAAGTTTTTGTTCATCTTCTTCTATGTGCATTTACAGCTTAAAAAAAAAATCTCTGCTTGTGGACTTGGCAAAACAAGGAGGTAATGTGTTATTAGTGCATATCTGTATTTGCCCAGGCTATTATACCTTTTTTTTTCTGATGCAAACGTCTTCAAACTTACCCGTTCTCATTAGTTTTACTAATGCAGCGGGATGCAGTTGCATTCAGCTCATGCAGAGCATGGATACCTGCTTATTTTATAGCACATTTCCACTCTACCTTCTCAACAGGACATTGCACTTATGTTTCAGCTTCCACCACATTCATTATAGATGAAACTACCTGTGAAATATGGTACTTGAGATCCTATGCATGAGGGCTTTCTGGATAAAAAGCTTAACATTTAAAAGAATCTGGCTAAATAGTTATCAATGATAGGTCAATTTTGAGGAAAAAGAAAAAAAAGTTTCTTTAACAAAACATTCCGCAGTATCATCAACCTGCTAAACTGTAGCTTGCAGAAGGAGCAAGCAGCTGTGGGTTTGATACAGGAGGAATTAATCTGGAGGGAAAGTTAACAATTACAATGTGAAAATACCAATTAACATCAACTGGCTAGAATACATCAGGTGCCAAACTAACTGTCAAGAAAAGAAACAGATCTAACAGCATTTTTGTTACTGCTGATCACACCTTGGGATAGAGGTTGAGACAGACGACTTTACAAGGTCTGTTGCTTTCAACCCCATTTTCCATAATTTTTCTATAACCTACACAGAGCGAATCATAAAATTCAGCAGCTGCAAAGTGAACCTACATTAAAGTTTACTTTACCTGGAGACTGGGATGGCAGCCGAAGTCCAGTAAAGTCTTCACAACTTGCAGATGGCCTTTGTTGACAGCAATATGGAGCGGAGTCTGCCTGCGCTTGTTGCGAGCATTCAGGTCAGCGCTGCCTCGGTGCAACACCTCAATCACAGCACCCTCATCGCCAAAGGCTGCGTGGTGGACGGCCCTGTCTCCATCTTTGTCCTGGAGCAGAAAAATTCAGCTGTGTATATTTCATATTTCCTTTGCATTTAAATAAGAAGGTTAATTTAAACTGAACAATTGCACATATTTGATTTATTTAAAAAGACAAATTAGACAACCACGATGCCATCAAAATATGTAATTAAAATAATTGCTCAAACCACAATAGAGGATAAAGAATCTGTTTGTATTTACACATACAGATTCTACAACATATAATATTCTACACCATATACAACAATTGCCCTGAATCTTTGTGTTATGCATTCATCAAACTCAAACTGATTCATTTGGGTTTCTATGACAAAACAACCACTGTCAAAAAAACCCCAACCAAAAAAAAAAACCACGAACAAAATCCAACCCCCAAATGGTATTACACTCAGGGTAGTCCTTCCTATAACCCAGGAACTGTTACAGATTCCAAATCATGGTTTAAGACATGAGAATTGCCTTGTTCATACAACTAAGTTAATATTTATTAGTGTTTATTGTATGTGTCTTAGTATTGACTTCCACCTTTCCCAAAGAAAATTTGTAATTGACGCTGAAATTAATTAGAAGCTCTGATTCTATGATGATGATTAAAGCTCTAATTCAGTTTGCTTCAGTTTCATCCAAACTGAGGATTAAGGTATGAAAGTCATAAATTTGTCAGTTTGGGTTATTTTAACAACATTCATAAAAGTTGACTGTACAACATGAAACATTAATATTAATTGAATTCAGCATTAATATTAAGTGATTTCAGCATTAATGATGGTACACAAAAGCTGAAAATAAAAATTGAAGGTATATAATTGAAGGTTTCAGCAAAGTAACTTCCATAAGCTAGTTTCTAACTGATGATTTGTGCACAGTTTCATATTAATATGCATTTGTATTATGCATTTAATTTTGAAAAGAGAGAAACACTGAAAATCGTAAGATAAAATCACAGCTGATCAAGGGCTCACCAGCAATTTGTCTTCTCATATTTGCAGTCTGCGAAGTACACAGAGATATTTACTGATGAAATCCCATATAATTATTGAATATTTCAGTTTTAACATATCCCAATTTTGAGAAACAAATCCCTGGCTTTATTAAAACATAACATACAGAATTCCTACATTAATGAGCAGAGGCCCAAGATCATGTAGGCTTTTTTTCTAGCTCAGCATCAAAACAAATAATCTAAGGAGCTAAATCCCACTATGTAGTTACTGTAGTTACTACACAGCAGCATTAATACACCTAGAAAAAGCTAGGAACTAGTCAATCATCTCTCCTAAGACTTAGATAGAAATCAAAATAGTAAAACCACTATATTTCTATACATGTCAACAATATTATATTGGCAGTACTGTCAATATAATAACTGATATCTATTAATTTCTGCAGACTAGAAGGGTATATATTTTTACTAGGCACTATCTACATCAAGCTTTTTGAGCTGTCAGTAACAAACTGTTTTCTGACTAAACAGAGGCCACTTGTATTCTACATTAAGCCCTCAGAGACACAAACACTGAGGAGACAACAACATGGGGGCACCCCCAGAACACGCAATCATGAACATATATACACTGCAGTAATGACTGTAAGTGTAAATATATCCAACTCAGCTAAAAAGCAAGGAAAGTAAGGATTTTTATCTATTGCTTTCATGCCACAGACCACAACAGTGAAGTAAACAGGCTAAATTTTTGCTCTCTGCTTAATATGATGGCTCTGCTGAGTCTTTGCATGACAATTTATAAACAGCTGATATTTTTAATGCCTGAAAAATATAAGTGTTAATCTAATAATATCTTGTAAATTATTAATATTATAATATCTAGAGCAATTATATAATTAAGTGGGAATACCATCTTCACTTAAGCAATACAAAGTTAAATGAAAAAGGCTTGAAAATTCAAATAAAATCCCTGGCAATTTTGTTTAATGCTAATGTTACGGTGCTTCTGAAGCCTGAGCAAACATGAACTCTTCACAATTCCAGTGCTAGCAGATTACCAGGCATATTGTCTTGAAACTGTTTAAGTAGAGCTTCTACCTACCTCCCTATTGTTTCTAACCCTTCCTTATACCAAGAAGAAAGCATCAGTCCACCATTTGATTAACATGGCAGCTCTGAATACCATAGCACAGATGAAAAGCAGTTTAGTCTAATTTTAACAGTATATGCTATGTACTGCAGAGAAAGCACTACTTCCATCTAAAATGAAGCTACTTCACAGAAAGCATACCACAGCAAGTATGTACTGCATTGAATCTAAGCCATCTTTAGAACTTAGAAGAAAAATCTTTATAAAATAATGGTGTATCTGTGAATATAAAAATAATTTCAGTTCCAAGAGTTACATCATTGCTTTATTTATGTTTTAACATTTTATAACTTCTGTATATCAAATACAATATAATGCCCAAGTGCCCAAGCATGTAAAGTTGTTTTTCTGTTATGCAAACAAAAAGTGGGCATACAATTAAAATCTTAGCATTCTGTTAGGCTTCAATATTTATTCTTAGAAAATCAAATTTGACAGATCCTCTTATGCTTCACAAAATGAGAAATGGTTGCAATGTCAGTGCATTCTGTGTAAATAAATTAGTCAAAATCAATTCAAAGAGCAAATATCACAGTAGGCTGACAGATAATTCTCCCAAACAATAATTCTAAAACACCTAAACAAGAGAAACCCTTCCACTTTCAGTGAAGTTAAAAAAAAAAAAAGGGGGGGGGCACTGAAAACCTGGAAGTAGAGTTGTCAGTTTCTACTCAAAGATATTAATATTACTTTCTGCTTAAACCTGCCTTAGTTAAGAATTCAAAGTGTTCTCCTACCTGAACACCATAGATAAGAAGCACCACAAGCATCTGGAGATGCAGCATCTGACAACACCTTTTTCCCTCAATGCTAAAGAATTAGATACTGACCCTTTATAATACTGTCAGTAGGAGCCTAATTTGGGAACACAATCACAGTAATAAAAGCAGCTTTTCACTCTCTCCAACATTTAAAAAGAAGAAGATAAGTCCATTAGAATTGTTATGTATGCAACTGAGTTTAAAGTTTAAGGACACACAAAGTATATTTTGAAGTATTTAGGTTACCTCTGCTTCTACGTCCACGTTCTGCTTCAGAAGCAACTTCAGAATGTCGACATGGCCGTTCTGACTAGCAGCTTGCATAGCTGTGTGTCCAGCACACTGCCCATTCACCTGGAAGCGAACCGGTACTTGGAGATAAGTTGTAAGATACACACAAATACCCACAAGACTGTTTAGCAGTACAAAACTTAAAGCAACAGCACACATATCGTAGAATCAAATGAACGATTCTTAGCTGCCTTTCTAGCACATACAGATGATCTCCTATGTCTTCTCTATTTCATTTTTAGATTGAGGGAAAGAGGAAAAAACAGATTTATTTAAAACATTAAGACATTGAATGATACTTGGATTAAAAACTTTCATCTTTGGGCTACTGTAAAGGCAAGATTTTTGAGAACAGGTCTCAGATTTAAAGGTCCTCTGCTCTACAGTACATTTAACTTCATTGTCTAATTTATGGCAGCAATAGGAATCAGTCAGAACAAAATACAATGTTTTGCATAATCTTTACAAATCAGCCCTCAGAACTGAAGAAGTCTCTTACCTGCAAGAACTACTACTGCTGTAGTGAGAAAAATATCTGATTGTGATTTTAAAATTTGTTCCTTGAATCAAGTCCTATAATTATTAAGCATTTTCTTTTAGAGTCCTCAACACTAGGTGGTTAGACAAGTTGGTAAAAGGAATCTGACAGAGAACAGATTAGATTATCTACCTCATGAGTTTATAAAACAAGATGAAAACTCACTACAGCAGCATAAAAAAAAAAATCCCTCCAAATCTACCCTCCTTCTTTCTATCCCCCTTGAAACAAAAGAATTTGAAGACCCTTCACTAATGGTGAGTGTTTGGTTCTCTGAGCCGACTCTGACAGAGGTCGAAAAGTATTTTAATTCATGGCAGACAAAAGAACACAAATTTTGTCTAGCAAAAAAGTATGTACAGCTCTGTGTTCACACAGCCCACACACATTTCATAGGACAATGAACGGGAAAAGAGACTCTGGAACTAACTGTACGACTTCTAAGCAGACACACCACTGACTGGCAAGGAGTATTCAGGACAGCCTCATTTCTCTTAGTATTACAGGTCCCCAAAAGAGGTACTCCCAAAACAGAACACTCACATCTACATCTGGTCTCTTTAGCAAGTCTTCCACTTTAGCAACATCTCCGTTGGCAGCAGCTTTAACCAACTCTTCATTAAGATCTCCAGATTCTTGAGTTTCAAATAATTTTTTCAATAGCTGGGACAATCTCTCTGTAATTGTTAAACAAAGGACAACTAAGATTACAATTTTAATCCCACAAGAACAGAAAAAAACCCAGCTACATTTGTCATGTTTCTAACAACACGTACATAGTAATACACAAACTACCATAAAATGGCAGCTGTAAAAGTATCACAGAGTTCTGACTAAGAACTGTACCCTAATACTCTTTAGACAGCTGAGACTTTCACATCAGACATTTCAAAACAAAGCTGATTAAACTGCAAATAGCTTGTCTCCTGCAAAATACAGACTGGATGAAGTAAAACATGAATTTATGTATTGCTATAACATATTTTCTATCTTCAGGTATATCCTGTCCTCTGTGATTTGAAACACTAAGTTGTATAACTCTTTTAGCTAGTTTTATGGCCACTGTGACTTTGTCTTTATTGCAGAAAACTCACTGTATCTATGCCTCCCTAGGAAAAAAATCTAGAAAACTATGTAGAAAGGTTTCTTGGCATTAAAGCAAATATGTGAAAAGGAAAAAAGAACTAGCTATGACCAAAAAAAGGAAAAACTCTAGTTTAATTGATCTGTGAAACAGCCAACAGAACATAAAATACATTGGACGGTCTCTCTGCCTTTTTATTAGATGAATGAGAGCATGTTCAACAAAACTGAATGAGATTACACAGACCCAAAAAATCCCACTATAATTAGTCAAAGGATGTCTGACTAAATTTTAAGACAGAAATTTCAAAGCAAAAAGTAACTCTGAGTAACCACCTATAACAGACTCCTCACCTATCTTGCCATCTCATACCACCTATTAAACAAGGAATCTGCTTGCTACTGTCAGTAATACCCTCTTCATGCCTTGGTGCCTATTTCAGCCTAATCTCCCTCCCAACCATTTAAATTTTTAAGTCCTTAGAGCAAACCTTCAAAGACACAGCTGCACTGTGACCAAACAGAAGTACTTGATCAAAATAACAACAAACATCTCCATAGTGACTGCAAACTTTTTTTATCTTTCTCAAGTACAACTTCAATTAGCTCAACTCCAAGTCTATTATTAACCTTGCATACAAACTATGGACTAGTACTTATGAACAGATTTTTAATTAACACAATTATTTGACATACATACATTCCTGTTTATTCTTCAAACTTACCACCTGATGCGTTACTTATAGCAGATCCTGCTGATGCCACCTTTGAGACAGCTGCTGGATTATAGGTCCAAGATGTCCCACAAACCTCTACCTTTAAGTCGCTGTCTGAATAGATCTGCTGGACCCGACCAACTTTGCCTAAAGTCTGCATTAAAGAAAACATCAAACGCAAACAATGCTAAGAATAAAATATTGAGAAATCTGAACGTTTTATACAAATTTCATTAAGTCCATTCTTTAACAGTACAGTTGCTAATACCTTCAGCTAAGTTTCATCAGGTTGAGCAGATTGCTATATCTGAGCAAGTTTTACACTGCGTTTGGTGAAATACACTTTCTCTAACTCTTAGACTCCCACAGCCTCCAGGTATTATTACCAATCATAACTAGAAGCACCATACAAGCTTTACCCTTCTATGAATCCAAACGCACAACTACTTACTGGAAGCATTGCTTCAGCCCACTCTCCGTGGCCTCTCTGAAGAAGCTTGATTCGCTCTAAGTCATAACAGACTTGAACAAGGTCACCCACTTGAAACTGAGAGGTGCCTCCTTCTGCACCTTGAGCAGCATCTCCACTTCGGACAACGTTGGCCTTGGTGAGAACAGCTGGATTAAATGTCCACCTAAACAATGAATCGTTTAAAGTAGATCTTAAACACATAAAGTGAAATATATGCTTAAAAATTAGCTATTGGACAAGTTTCTGCTTGTATGCCTACAAACTTCCTGCAATTGGATACTATGGCATATTTGTTGTTAACCATTTTTTGTCCATGAACTTGTCTGTAACTCATTAAATTGAATATTTTGAGGGTAATGTTCAGAGATGTACATTTGTAAAGGCAACTGAGAAATATCCTGCCTAAAGGGAAGCAAGTAGCTATACAGTTTGTTTCTCCAGGGGGAGGAGAAGACTGGTTAAAAAGAGGAAGATCCAAATTGTCTTGCAAAGGACTGTACTGTCAGGAAACAACATGGGAAGAATATGGAATTTTGGTCCCTCCCCCCAGGTCAAAAGCTGCAACATTCAGTTATAAAAATACTCTTCAGCTACATGGATGTCCTAGATATACCTCAATTTTCAATCAAACTATTCTAATTTTTACTATCAGTTTTAGTGCTTTAGAGGCATTTAGCTGTTAAGTCAGGGAGAAGACCACAAGACAGAGCGGCTTCTTTCACTGGCTCTGCTGCCAGGACTCCCAGAAGAAAAGCCACTTGCTGCCCCTTAGATGGGAAAACAGCAATGTTTTGCATTAATTTGCAATATTAACAAACCATATCTTGAGGGAAATCCTGAATGAATAATGCACTGTTAATCCTTTCTAGACAAACTGAACAGGTCAATCTCCACATACAACTGAAATGATATTCCATGCAGCCGCTGCTTTTTAAAGATAACTTGAGAGCAAGAGAATACAAAACCATTTGGACATATCAGCTCAGATCCAGCTGGACAGCTGGGTTTGAATCCTGTTAGCATGGATGCATCTAATCAAAATTCCAGCCTAAACTGCTTGTGGGAAATGGTTTTGGCTTTATCAAGACCTCCTGTTCTTGGTCTCCATTTACATAAACTAAACATTCCTTTGAATAATAAAAGGTTAGATACAGATCATGCCAAGGTGACTCTGTATTAGACATCATCCCCCACAAGTTTGTCACTTGTCTTCTTAACCAATTTTCCAGGAAACCCACAATGAATTGCTATTACCATTCCTCTTGAAACCACAGGATAGATACTCCATAATTAAAATAGAATTTACTGCTTAAAACTCTACATTTTAGAAATGACATAGTCTAGAACACAATTTCTTATTTTGGACTACATTTTCACCAAGTGAGAGAGTCAATAAACTTCCTTTTCCCATTAGAGCATCTTTAGAGATAAGTCCTTATTACAGATCGTAGAAGGAAATCTTAACCAACACTGAAGGAACAGAGAAAGTTTCTGACACTAAGTGGTCACAAGTGCTGAAGGCAAAGGAAGTTTGTGAGAAGCAATGATGAAGGCTATACAACAAACCTGTTGCCACTTGGATATTGTACTACAATGTCGTGATCCTCATCGATGCCACAAACTGTTCCGGTTGTTGTTAAAGTTTCAAACATGCCATCAGTCCACCCTCCGTGACCATGCTGCAAAGACTGCACAATTTCCAAGTCAAGGTCAATGTTTACAAGGTCACCTATTTGCAGCCCACCAGGGTTTCTGTTACCATTTTGCTCACCTGAAATGGAATATGAAAAAAAAAAATAATGTTTGCATGACCACACTAACTTTCCACGCAGTTTAAAGAACAGAATTTGACAATTCTGTGAGTCTCAGAAATTAAGGTTGAAAAAGACGTTTAAGACTATTAAGTCCAACCATCAACCTAGCACCACTGTCATGTTCACCATTAAACCATGTTCCAAGTGCTATATCCACACATTTTTTGAACACTTCCAGGGATAGTGACTCCACACCAATGTCTCTGTAACCGTACTGGCCAACAGGTAAAAAAACCTCTGAACCTCTGGCTATGGATTTGTGTGTTTCTTGTGGAGTTTTCAAGGTAAATAGCAACGACACTGGCAAATGCTAAACTATGAGCTCTAACTGGGATTGTAACAGCTATCATATGGTGTTAGACATCTAGATACCTAAAAGCTCTGATAATTTTCAGTGTCATACACAGAGTGCCACTCAGAGGCTGAAAGATAAACAGAAGGTCCACAGAAAGTTTTGAACTGGGTCAGTACCTGAAGAAGGAAAAAGCACTGGCTAAAGGAGAATGTCCAAAATGACCAGTGGTGAAAATTTTTAACTTTCTGAGGAAGTGACATGATAAAAAAAATCCTGCAAATTTAAAATTAAAACATTCTTCCTGGACAATGCTTGATTTCAAAAGATGTGTCACAGCAAAAATTCTTTAGCTGGAGGAAAATGGCATACATTCACACACATCGAGCTGTTAACTAATGAGAGAACACACTTGCAGACCCCCTCACGGCCAGAACCCGAAGATGGTATCTGGTGCCATCCATGGAACAGCAGAAGTGGCAATGGTAGAAGTCACATAAATTGAATTCAGTGGCAAAGGACTAGGTGAGCAAAGTTTCTTTAGTAATATTGCTCTCTCCGAGCAGAGAGTTTGGAGTGCTTGCTTTGGCTCTTCCAAGCAAGATGTAATAAGGAAGAAAGGATCCTTGCATGTAACAATAAGCAAGTACAAACAAAAAGCCTGACACAGAAAGACAAAAACATTATTTAGAGGAAGACTGCTTCTAGAGCCTGAAGCCCACACCACATGGCAGCACTAGTTGCACCACTAAAAGTCTCCAGAGGATAGAATGCAGAGAAAAACATCATAGAATCACAGAATCATTAGAAGGGACCCTAAGATAATCTAGTTCCAACCCTCCCATCCATGAGCAGGACACCTTTCTGAAGAAGAAACTGCTGAGAAAAAAACATAGCCATGAAAAATGCTTAGGTTCAATAGAATTTAAATTCTCAACCATGACTGACTTCTTTGTATCCAGGAAAAGGGTACACCTTCATGGCAGATGGAACAGTACACCTTCGCAGCAAAACACACAACATGGAACACAGTCCCTTCTGCAGAGGACTAATTCTTCAAGAAAAGCTATTGATACAGAACTTGCTAGATAGAAACCTTAGACAGCAAACATCCCAGTGACAGCCCTGATGACTCAGGGGAGTCTAAGAAGGGAAGAGATGTAACACAGCAAATAAGTACTGAAGCATTCATTTAGAGGAATTGATTGCTAGAGGTCATACGGTCTGATATTCCACACAAAGCTGAACTAATAACCAGCTGAGAACAGTTGTGGATTTGCTTATCTGAGTCCTGAAAGCTCTCAAGGACTGAGGTTCCACAACTTGCCCAAGTTACTTTTTTCAGTGGTGCAATATAGAGCTGTAATTGTAACAGGAAAAATTCTTGGATACCTGAGTCACTCATGGTGGCCTTAAGGCCACAACCATTTGGTTTTATTTCATTTGCCACCATTGAAATTTCAGTGCCATTATTTCCAATCCCCTTTCAAGTGGGCATAGGTGGTGAGTTGATTACCTCTTAACCTCCTCCTTAGCAGATTCAAGAAGCCCAGCTCCATCTCCTAGCAATTCATGCACTCTCAGTCTCTTAACCACTTTAGCAGGACACCATTAGATCCTCTATGGTTTTGAAAAACTGGGAGAGAAGGGAAGATGAGATGGGCAGACAATGACACAGACAGAACACAGAATTCTAGACACAGCTTCATCACCACTGAGAAAAGGAGGATAGTAACTTTTTCTGTTCTGTTGCCCACCAAACTCCTAATATAGCCCACTACGAAATTTGCTTTATTTGCAATGACAGCACACTCCTGTCTCATTCAATTTGGTGTTCAGTGCAACACCCAGGTCTTCCTCAGCAAGGCTTCTCACTCAGGCCTTCTCAATTCCCAGTCTGGGAATTACAGGTACATAAGCTTATTTCAACCAGAGTGCAAAAACACACTTCTGATTGAACACCATTCACTAAATTCTTCACTTCCTCAAGGCTCTTGAGAATAAAGTTCTACTCAACCACATCCCTCTGTCAACCTGCTATCAGCTGCAAATCATTTGGAATTGTATTCTATCTCATCAAGGTCACCAGTGTCATATTGAACAAAATTTGCTCCAAATACATACAACTCCATATTAATTAGGCCCCTTCTGGAGTATTAGTTGCACTCTAATTCAAATATCAAATAGTTTCAAAAATAACTTTCTAGGTTTTAATGCAAACATACATTTAAATTCCCAGCCTGAATGTATCTGTGAACTACATTCAGAAAACTAATAAAAGATGTTATAACAAAGAGTAAGACTGAGAAGACAGAGCATAATGTGCCAAGAAGGATGAACTGAGTTCATTGTCAACCATTAAGAACAACTCCATACAGTGGAAGAGAAGAATTTAACAAAGAATAATCTGCTATCTTTAGTGATTAATATTCATGCATACAAATACAGTGCCACACTAAAAGTAAGCTTCAATAAGGACCTAAAGTAACCTCCACAGTTGTCACAGGTGAGTTGAAGCTTTAGACAAAATTTATTAAAAAGCCCTGCTGTTGAGCCACAAGGTGCAGAAAGGACTTCCTTGCTTTCTAAATTCCTTCTCAGAGAGGAGTCTGTGTGCGGCTGAATCCAATCTTAGCTTTGGATTATGTCAACAGTTTAAATTTAAGTGATTATAGAGGTGTGATTGAACAACTTCTGTCTCACAGGTTTTAATGACTGGCAAAATGAGAATATTTATAAAAAATAAATATTTTATTATTACAAATGATCAGAACAAAAGATCTTAATCAGAACTATTTACTACACAATATAAACGCTAAAAATCTCCTAGTAGAGTATAATATAGCATAAAGATGTATAGCACACTGCAACAAAGCAATTCAGTTATATTAAAGCTGGCAAAAGAAGTAATTATTAACTGGAGATTTGACGTAACTCAGCCATACCAATGCTCATGGGAAGATCTCTTTCTGTCAACCTCGAGGAGCATCCTTGGGGGGCATCCCCAGCCCAAGGAATCTCCACGAATACATACCGAGAAGGGTTATGTCTGAAGAACCTGACTGCATAAAAGGGGGCTTTATACTTTTATAGTATAAAGTGACTGACTGCTAATTAGATATTTACAGGCCAGCTATCAGCTTATCTGTGAAACCAGACTTTAAAAAGTGGGTCTGGATTCAAAGTCTGCTGAACCAGGATGGTTTTAGCATAATTAACACCAATACAACACCCTGGCTCCAACGGTTCATCTTGCATGATAGCTTGATTGGATTTTAGGTCTTATTAGGGTGGGTCTATCCTGCCACAACAATAAAGAACCAGTGAGACATTATTACTACTTTTCTATTTTTATTCACATCAGAGTAGAAGTACAAAATTAATTTTAAGGAAAGAAGCAAGATACAAGGATCAAAGTGCCTTGCTCTTTTTACTGTCAAGTAGATGAATTGTTGGAAAGTAAATAGCTAAATGACACCTTGAACAACTGGTAATTTTTCTAAACAAAACACACCTTTACTGTTTTCAGCTTTTCACCAATTCTGTCAATAAAACAATAGTGACTTGCTGGTCATACTTCAAGTACTTGTGCAAGGAATTAGATTAAGACTTGTAAACAGAAAATTATCATCACATCAGAAATTAAGAATTAATAATACATTAATAATTAATCTTCAACTTACCTAACACAGGACAATGGTCTCTGTAGAAAGAGCCTCCTTTTGCATCTTGGACACATTTCAGGTCAGACTGCAGAGAAAGATTGAGACAACTTTAGTCCTCACTGAGTGAATCTCCAGGCTAACGTAAGTCAAAGAAACTAGAACTGAAGTACATTTAATTAAAAAAGGCTGAAAATTATGTGTACAAAAACCATGTCCCATGTATTTGTTACTGATGCACACAATCTCAAATACTTTCCAATCTATCAGCCTTGACATTCTCAAGATTTCAATAATCTTTACCAATATAAAAGGCTATAAAGGATGTGAAATTTTTAACTGAAAGGCAGGGACTAAAATAACACAAAGCTCCTTTGCATTGTTCCATAAAGTTATCTTTCCTTTTAAAAAGAATTCTGTCAACACAAGGAAGGAAACAAAAAAATAAACTGAATATCTGCAGTTAGGGCTCAAGAACATAGCCCTTCCTGTACTGATCATTTAACATCTGCCAGTGCTGTCCATTCTTCCCAACATTTTTTGACAGATCTATGTTTAACTAGAAGAAAACAAAATGAAAAAGTTCCAATTAAGAATACCCAGAACACAAGGCTGGTACTTAAAACAAACCAAAACCCCCACTATGCTGAGCTAAACATGATCTTTTTAAAGAGAAAAGTTTTAAAGCTCATCCTCCAAAAAGACTGTTTCATATTATCTGAGAAAAAGAAGTTGCAATCAACTCTTATTCATAAAACCAGAGCAGTTTCTATAATTCTCCTTTCCTTTAGGTTTTTTCCCTGGGTAACCCTTAATTCCAAATGACTACCAGCTGCTATTGTTCCTTATAAAACAATTTTCGCTAAACAAAGGGCATTTTTTTGCATGATGAATTGGGAAGGAGATAGGAAACTGTTTGCAAGATGTGTCAGAATATTCTATGGGATGGGGGAGGAAGTAGAGGACAGGTGGTGGCAATGAAATAATTAACCAGAACTAAGCAAATACTTGCACAATTCTTTTTCCCATGCCCAAGATTTATTGACAGACTGCCCTCCTGCAAAAGGATTAAGATGAAAACTCTGAAGTCTTCCAAATCATCAAGGCACTGATGAGCACAAGACTGCCCTCAGTGACTGTTAACTGTTAAGCAGCCAGAAACAATACAAAATTCAGTGTATGTCCCGATCTACAAAGAATGAACTGCCACTTTGGAAAAACTGTGAAAACAGCCAGATGAAAATAATGAGATTTAGCCGCTCTTCAAATCCCCTGAGGAACCAGAGAAAGAGCTTGCTCAGCCCAGCACAGAAGGCCTGCGACAAGATGCTGCCACCCGGTGGGCAGGTGCCGGGTTTAACTCAGCCGCAGACAAAGGGGCTGCGCTGACCATCCCAGATGGCAAATTCATTCATTCCCCGGGACGGACAGGGATTGAATGTGCCTGGGAGCACTGGGTGTCACCCACTGAATACAAACCCTCCGTGTCAGGCAACAGACAGCTGTCTGTGGAGGAGAGGAGCATGGGTACACATGCAAGAGCTGCTTTCACATTCTTCAGAGCACTAAGAATAGAGGACTGGGGCTTCTCCTCGCTGCCAGGCAAAATCAGGGTGAAAGATTGCTTGTGTTACAGTAAGTGTTAATACACTGAGCAGGCTGATGGTTAAAAGCTAGCAGAAGAAACAAAATGTTCATTAAAAGGTTTATTACTATCTTGCAGCAGATATTATTAGGAAGCAGGTTAAGGTATCTTAAATTTTACAGAAAAAAAAATCCAGAAACCTACAGAAGTGCACTCATATTTTACCATTCCTTTACTGTGCCCAGTGCACAGTTTATTTCTGGAGTATAATGATACACTTAGTTTTCCATCCAAGTGGTAGCTTGGTGTTCAACCTCAGCTTCACATCTGTCTTCCTTCCACTTACATGATGTAGTCCATGTTATATTGCAAAGGAGTAAAATGAGACTCTGATCTAAGTATTGCAAAAAAGGGAACATGTATTTTTCTTTGTTTACATAAGCCTTGACTAAAAAATGGAGGACCCAAAACACACAGAAAGATGAGGCACTGACAGAGATTAAGGCAGTACAAAACTAACTTATATACTGTATATACACAGAGTTCCTTCAGCAACTTGGCAAACAGCACCACTAAGAAAAGAAATAACACGATAACGGCCTGCAAATGTCTTTTAAAAACCAGCCAAACTGAAACAACCTTCTGAAGTTTTAAGACAGTAAACTATCCTTAGTTGTACAGTACCACAAATGCTGGGTAAGCAACTACAAATTTTCCTTCTAGAACTCAGCTACTACATTTATCAGAAAAGGAAAACAAGCTTTTTCCTGTTCAAATAGTTAAAGTAAAAAATCAGGGGTGGTGGTAA
This sequence comes from Myiozetetes cayanensis, assembly GCF_022539395.1. Classification (NCBI taxonomy): domain Eukaryota; kingdom Metazoa; phylum Chordata; class Aves; order Passeriformes; family Tyrannidae; genus Myiozetetes; species Myiozetetes cayanensis. The sequence goes on from NW_026086604.1 coordinate 46,495,489, forward strand.
ACTCCTGGTCATCCTACCCTGGGGACTGCATGGCAAGAGGCCCCCTAGTGCAGATGGAGCAAAAGCACATCCAGAGCCTGGACACACCAGGCTTTGCACTTCAGAGAACTCCACTGGGATTTCTATAAGTTATATGAGTCTCCCTGAGTCTTCTAAATGAATTGTAATAGCAGATTATTTGGAGATGAGACATGCAAGTGCAAAAGGGAATGTACCAAAACAATAGACATGCTAAAATATAAGGTTTAGACTTGCAGGGACGCCATCAAAAAAAATGTAACCGCTCTGAGGCTGGGCTTAATGTAAATACATGGTGGAGATGAATAAACCAGCTTTTCTACAACTTAGTGGAGAAATCATTCAATGAATCCTAAATAGGATTCTTACAAGAAAGAGAAAAATAAAATACAGATTTCATGGAATTTGTGTACAGTTAGAGATGGAAGCCCCAGTTAAGCAGGAAATCATCATAATAAGAACTCAAGGAACAGCGTGGGAGCCGAACACTGTACAGCAGGACCTGCAGGTCAGTAGTAACAGCTGATGCACACAAGCAGTGGGTAATAATGGGTTTTGCCTACAGTGGACAACTTTGGTCTTCCAGCACCTACATTCTGACTTGCACTCCAGCCCTATGTGACTGGATCACAGAGACCAGGACCTGCTCAGTCAAATGGGAAGTACAGAAAATTTAACAGTTAACTTGGACTTACCATCCAATTATACCAATGAAAAAAACTAACAGCAATTTCATCTTCATAAAAACTTCAGAGAATGAAAAAACTGTACATTACAGCAATGTCAACGGTGTTGACAGATGGTGTAACAGCACCATCATCCCTGACCTTAAAAATAAAAACGATGCTCAAGGACAGCTGACTCCTGGAATAACTATGAAGTTATTCTGATCAATACAGAGTGCCATCCATCAAAGACAGGGAGGAGGGACTACAGACTTGATAAGAAAACCAGGTGTGCTGCTAAGAAAGAGAGGAATGTTTGATCTAGATGCACTGATACAGCATCTGACACCAGCAGCAAATATCAGGAAAGAAATTAATACTGATCTTACAGATACACCAGCAGGAATGGTGACATAACTGCAGGTGTTTGAGGTAGCAGTGAATACACCCAGTAAAGGTCACTTCAAGCGTTTAAATTCTCAACAGCTTTTGGCAAGGGAATCAGTCCTCAGGAGGCAAATGGAGAAAGCCCAGGGCATGCTCCTTTATCACCAGATTAAGGCAACAAGGGACTGGATAAATCCATACATTTCAGCAAAAAGTTTGTAAGACATGCTGTGTTTCAGATTTAATGAATTCAAATCATTCTCAGTTTCAAAAAGCTGAGAAAAGTGAAGCAATAAAAAGAGAAAGTAGAAGATAGTAGACAAAGTGACTGAAGTGACAAGGAGATACGAGCTACAGAAACAGTAACATCAGTTTCTTATAGAGGAAATCACACCTCAGACAAATCCTGAGTGAGTAGTTTATAACCTTCTACTATATAAATACTTATATATATATAAATAATTTATATATATATAAATATACACACTTAAATATATAAATATACATATTATATAAAAACATACCTATTTAAAACTTATAAAAATTTTGCATATGTAACTTTTTTTTAAAGGGAGATACAGTCTTCCTTGTCAGTAAATACTATAAATAAAAATAGAAAAGGATCAGTAAATAAATTCCTGCTTAATGGAAAATTTTTCTCTGCAACTCAGAGATGAAAAACTTGACTTGGTTGAGACTACAGGAAAATAAATACACAAGATTTACATAAATATCTCCTCTGGATTCCACAACAACTGACCATTTAACTTTCTTACTGACACCTAACTTACATCACATGTAATAAAAAAACACCTGCTGCACACATTAAGGTGCCCAAAAATTCATAATTTTGTGTTTTAAAACAATTTTGTTCAGCACCTAGTAGCAGAAGGACACTAAACTAGCAAAATAAAGAAAATTCTTGTTGCCCCTTCTTAAATGCCTCATTTTCAATGTAGTGGGGATGAGATAAAAAAACTAGACAGCAGAAGATTTGACTGATATTACAGATCTGACATTTGTAACTGCAGCAGAAAGCATATTTCTATTATTTTATAACACTCACTTGAAATGTTTAGTATACCAAGTCACTTACTTTGTTTTTATTTTTAAAAAAAAGTGTCAACAAGTAATTCTTAAAATCCTCTAGAGTAATTTGAAAGAATAATTTTATGGGTAACCCAAATAGAAGTTGATGAACAGACATTAGGTATCAATCACACAAGGACAAGGAATCTTCTCAATTCCCCTTATGCACTCAACTATTTTGGAATTCATGGAAAAGAGTAGATCAACACAGATGGCTTACAGATCACTGTGACAGTGATGGATGATAACTACAGTTACTTCTTTCAGAGTGTACACAGATGAAAGCATATCCTTCATAATGAGAAACAAGAAGGGCAGGTTAATCACAGAAATAAAGGAAAGTGGTACAGGGCAAAGAAATTTGGTAGCACAAAACTGATTCCTAAATGAAATTGATTTAGGGCACTCCTGCTGATGGAACTATTTTCCACTGAAAACCAATGGAAGTTACCAGCTTTACATTCTTAGCTCTGTGATATGAAGAAATAAAGCCTAGACAAAAGCCCAGTAAGCTAAATCACAATCTTCCCATTAACTCTCCAATTCTACATGATGTATCTCTTTATTGCAAAAGGCTACACTCACATATTTCAAGAGCAGCAAAAGGTGGTTAACACCTTGGCTTGGCTCTAGACTCTGAATACACATAGATAAGAAATGTGAGCAGTGTTAATAACCATATTACCCAATAGCACTTTATTCTTACTAAGGATGTACCAAATATGTCATTCAACCTAATAGCATTGTAAACACAGGTTTCAATTTGGGAATTTGTGGCCTGTGGCAGCAGAAAGTCCCAGATTTAAATGCCAGACTTCACATAGACACAAAAAAAGATGCACCTCTCTCAACCACTTCATATGTAAGCACAGCAACAACAAACTCAAAACCTCCAAGTATCTGACCAGAAATAAATGGAAGTTTTCATCCAGCACCTGCTGCCCCACCAGCCGACCCTCATCACTCCCAAGGAAATGCTGGCAGGCTGGATAGATTAATTTTGAGGACCAGATGCAGCCTGTTAGCTATCAAACAAGAACCTTGACTTACAATAATGAGCTGTGTTTCTTTAATCAGCTCCATTAGCATGAGTCAAGTGTTATTCATTGGCAAGTTGGGGTCTCTTCCCAGCTGTATTTACATGGGCACACACTCTTGTGTGTTGTTGATTCCACATCCTCTGGACCTTTTTAACCAATTTCCAAGTACCAAAACAAGTTTGCCCCAACTTTATCTGAACTTCCTGAGAGCTTGTTAGTCAGCTTTACATAACAGCATATAAATAGTAGTAAATAATCATAATGAATTGCACACTTAGCAAGTTATTACTCAGTTATAAAATTTAGCATTACATTCAAATGACTTTGTCACAGACATCCAAGAATCCATTCTGTCTGAAGTGAAATTTGCATTTGAAAAAAGTATCAGAGATAAAATTACTGTACATCAAAAGCCTCAAATTGTCCCTTTCGTACATATGCATATATATTTTTATATATTATCCTCAATATGCTGTGTATATATGTAGTTTCACACACAGTTTAACAGGCTTTTTTGGTAATTGAATGACCAACTATTTCTTTTTCTACAAAACTTGTGTGAATGGTCACCCTTATACCTTCGAATTTACAATTGCAGTACTTAATTAAGTATTCTAGAAATATTTTACACTTCCACATGTGGCAAAGTTTGGAAACAGAATATACTTGATTTACAAATGACAAATATATTTTTTTCATTATGGGAATAACTATTTCAAAACAGAATATAACTTATCCTATCAAATATATTTTTTTCCTGAGGCCAGAAGGAATCTTCAGTGATTCCACAGCACTTGCACTATGCAGCCCACAAATTTTAACACTGTAATATAGAAGTAATAAAAACTACAAAAAAAAAAAAAAAAAAAGCCCAAAAAAACCCAACAGCTGATTTTTATCTCATTCTATGTAGGTTTTGTAACTGCGTTACTTTTCTATTTATTACAAACAAATATAGGAGGGAAGATACCAAACATTGATTTAATGTTATACTACAAAACACACACAACTTTAAATTACCTTTTGCCAGTATATAAGGAATTTTCTTTAGAACTCCTGGGCACTATGACTCACATAATTCAATACTGATTTATATTTTATCCTTAGCATCTTCATGCATCCGAAAAGCTGACCTGCACTAAATACTTTTACACTTTCTAAACATGACACTAAAATACATATTTACTGAAAAAGTAGCGTTTCTTTTCTTTTTAAATAAAAAAATAAACGTTAAGTGAGGCTATAAGGCCAAATAGCTAACATTGAAAAAAGTAACCAGTCATTGTTTAACATTTTATTACTGTTACGTATCTGACAAGATGACAGTTCAATGTTAAGTTAACGTGGTCTTCCTCTGCACTATCACGCAAATATCATGCAGAGAAAATGCTAATTAAGACGTTATAAGCAGTTGATAATCCAAGTAACCTTTCCTTGACCCACATTAGGATAAGAAAACACAGCAACAGAAGGCACTTAGGCTAGAGTCTGACCCATTTCTTCCCTAGAGCTGGAGACATAGCTGGAGAAGCTTCAGAATGAAACAGAAAATTTAATGCTAAAGCAAATAAAGTTCTAATTTAATTCAACACCTTTCCACTGACAAAAAGAAAATTGCTCTCAACAGGATTCCAAGTGTTGACAGTAATTAAAAAATTTTAAAGTTTTGCAGTAGTCACCCCAAAATCTGAAGTCAACTGAAAAATTCAGGAGTTTAACAATCAATTTTATATAAATTTCATAAGTATGTTTGTTCTTTTCTGAATTTTAATTCAAGCAGAACAGCAACACAGTAAGATAAACATGTATGTGATGCAAACATTTACTATGGCTGAAACCAGCTCTTAACTTATAGTTATTCACATGTTTCATAAATTCCCGGATCAGACTTTCTTACTAATACATATGCATGACGCCTACAGCTGGATTCACAATGACCTGACTAACAGCATGCAAACCGACAAAGCATATTACAAAAGCAGGACCATAAAGCACAACAAGTTATTCTTACTGCCCTCCCCCCACCGTGCATCTTACCCTTTGTGCTCTTTTACACTTACCATGCCCTCAAAGCCAACTCTGTAAAGGTTTTTAGCACCATTGTCCCAGAGAACATATGCTGCGCTATGTGGACTCGACGCACTCCAGTCTTGGATTTCAGTTACCTATTCAGTTTGAAAAACAAGAAAACTGTTTCTAGAACAAAGACTTAGATGCACAATCTGAACTTAAAACCTTGTTAATCTCTTCAAAATAATTCAGGATATACCAGTTTTACTGAATTTGATATAATTTATTCTAAGGCTGTTTTCTGTTTGATACAAGTCTTCCCTAGGTACCTCAGTAAGAGAGTAGATTGAATATATGCTTTGTAGGCCTCTTTTTCTTATTGTATATTTGGTAGGTAATCTAATTACTGTAAGCAGAGAACAAAATCTGAACTTTAAAATTTATTTTATAATGCTGTGATATGTTCTTACCAGAAGCATTTCACTCCGAAAAACAGGATGAGCACTATTTTAATTGCTTCAGTTTGTCTGGTTTAACCTGCATTAGCCTAGTAGCTGTGCACTATGTTAGGAGAGAAAGTTTTATTTCCAGAGCCAATATGTTTAGCAACAGTACAAAAGAAGAAGAGTGAAAATGTCTTTCCCTGACATTTCTGAAATCATGAGGCCATGCACCAAATTCTGAGAATGCTGCCGTTATTAAAAAAAAATCTCAGTTTCCAGAATTTGCCTTCATTCTTATTTGTATTGATTTAAAAGCTGTTTCTGCTATTTACCACATACTTTTCCTTGTTAAAAATATTTATATACATTTATATATATTTTCAGCTTGCAACTAATCCCTCTAATACAAGTTTAGTACACAAAGAAGACCATGCAGGCTAAGAGTCTTATTCTGCAAAGTTTCAGAGATGTCAAAGTATCTTGACACAAGAAGGGGTAAATAATCAAAATGAAAAAAGCTGCATCTAAATATTGTTTTAAGAGATTTAAACTTATTATTTCCTTTCAATAAAATTTGAAATTAAATCCCCAAAAGTCCTAAAGCTTCCCTAAATGTCTAGAACATAAAATAAGCTAAACAACAATATAAAATAGGCTAAACATTATATCCAGGAACTTTTCACTCTCTTTTAAATACTGCTTAAGTGTACTAAAAATAAATTCACAAACAAACCCCAAACAAAACCAAAACCCAGTTCACCAGGATATAAGAGCATCCAATTCTTAAATGTGCTGATAAAAGGTACAGTATATTTTACACTGCCTGTTGTATTTCATACTTATAACAAACCCTGATTAGTTCTCAAGGTAAATGGAAGTTGTAAAAGGAAAATACGTGAAGTTTACAATTAGCAATTTACCATTCCATACTATTTTCGATAAATTCAAATATTTTTACTATAGAACTACATCAACAGCAATCATATATTGTCCTAAGCCAGGAATCTAATATCCGCATTCAACACTTGAAAAGTTTTTAATTTTAAACTGGAAAAGCCCCTATAATTATTAGATGAAAAACAACGTGACAGGTGCCAGCACTGAAAACCAGGAGCAAGAGATACACAAATGCACTGGCCCATGAGCAATAAGACTACAGAATGCAGTGATGACCAGAAAGGGCTACTCTTGATAGCTCTCTTTTTATACCAGCTCTCTCATAAAGCTGAAATATCCTCAAGACCTAACATTTTTTACAAGCCAGTCTTAAAAGACCACCATGACAAAAATTTAGTAATTAAAAAGATTTTGTGCTGGTTTCATAAAAATGCATATTTAAATGTAAAAGAACTGTTATATGTACCCTCCTCTTTCTAAATGCTTGAGCATTACAGGATAAGATTTAAAAATGTCCAGAAAATTAAAATAGTAACTTTTATTACGAAGTTTCTACTTTACAATTAGAAAGGCCACTGGGGCCATTACATGAGCATGCAAAGGTGCATCTTGTTAAAACCAGCTTTATTTTTACCTTTCCTCTACGCCCATTGCCACCATCTTGATCTTCCCATTGCCAGTCAACTCCTCGCACTACCCTGGCACCTGCAAAGATTCCTCTTGCTGTAATTTTCTTTGATTTACGTCGAGACTCCAACAATACCCTGAAGTTATTAAAAGAAGAACCCACAAATGTCAAGATAATAAAGAAAGTCCAAAACAAATCTTTGGGGATAGGAAGGAGAGCATTTTGAAAGCAAATAACTCCAAAATAAAAAAAAAAAAATAACCCCACACCTGCAGATTTCAGTGCACAAGTCACATCCGTTCAATTCTCAACTTCAACACCAGCACGATACAAAAAGACATGATCTTCCAAGATGTGATTTACTCTATGTTTATAGTTAGTTTTCAGTTCTAACAGCAATTTCTTCTCCAAACTTCCTACTACCAGCAATCATCTTCTAAACATATATATAGATCTGTACTGTTATTATTAAAATCATTAAAGAAACATGCAGAGTCATATAAACACACTTCTGTTTCTCTTAGACGTACCCTAGGCCAATGCTTTTATCGCACGATTGCCCTGCCACTTCTATTCAGAATTATGCTATTAAGAGCTGTATCTCTTTTCTGTCCTTGTCTCAGTTTATTTTCTACAGGCTTTTCATAGCATCTTTTAGCAAATTTAAGTCAATATATCAGCATCCATTTTTTCGGTCATATTATGTGATTTTTCTAAAGCAAAACCTCTTTTTTCCTTTTCACCAGAACTGAAGTAGATAAACTCAAACAGAACAGTTCATGAGCATTTAGCTAGAAATAACAGAAACAAAGAGACAAACATTTTCCTGCCTTTTCTGTCATCTCAAAAGCCACCAGTTTTCATGGAACACAACTTCTTACTTCATGACAGGAGAATGTTGCCAGACAAAAGTATTTTTCAGCTGACATTCAGATTGTTTCCTGACTGCTTCAGGAAGTCTCTCAGCCTCCTGCTGAACTTTTAACATCCAGCAGATGGCACAAAGCGAAAAAGTTGAATTGTCACAATGAATGCAAAGAGCATAAAAAATGTTGGCCATTTCTTTCCTAAGTAAAATAAGAGTTATCAAAAAAAAAAACCCAAAAAAAACCAAACAAATCTTGTTTGGAGCAGCTTTTTAGAAACTTCTCAACACGTACAAAACTGAAACAAAAACCAGGACACATTACATAGATATGCCATCTATATGATATTCCAGACTCAAAAATAAAATAGGTAGAGCTTATGTTTCCCTTCATCCAAATGTTCTTATACGCCTCTTGCCATTTTTGCCCATGGGACATCCCTCAAATTCAATAACACTGCTTGGCCCCTTTCTCCTCCCTCAAACAGTTAACTTTCATCAATTTTTCTCAGTTAAACTTGATGCAATAGAAACATTTCCTTGGCAGAAGAAGTTGCCTTCTAGATAAGAGTTGCAAAACAGAGCTCAATAGGAGTAAACAAAGGGAGAAAGCGACAAAATGCAAGAGATTTCCAGCAACACTATACATTGTATACAATTTATCTCCAAAACTAAAACTTGTACTTTATACACCATAACAAACCTCTTAAAACTACAAAGGAAATGTCAGCTTAAGAAAGAAAAAGAAAAGTCTGGCAAGCATTCTCAAAAGCAAAGAGACTTTAAAAAAAGAAATTTACAGATTTGTATTTGGTTATCTATTCTTCATTAATTACACTAGACCAACACTTTCAACTCTTGGATACAACTTCTAAGTTTTGTTCTGCGTTCAACATTACAACAGAGGTACTAAGTTTATGATACCTATTTGGTACCTTTTGATTAAGCCAGTGACCTGGGCATCTGAGCCACAGTTAAACTTTAGGGCAAATATTTGACAACATAAACACAAACCCCACAAACAAGACACAATGTGAGAAATTTGATTGTGTGCTCCAATCCCTTAACTGTAAAAACACATCACTAAATTGCACCATACTTGTAAATCTAACTTCTCCAAGAAGAAGAAATAAATGTTGTCTTATACACATCTCATTGAAATGAGTATCATATCTAGCAAAAAATTTTCAATTATTTAATGAAAAAACATTTGTGAAACATATCCCAGAGGCGACACCACAACACGTAGCCTTTACACAATGTTTTTTCATACCTCTCCAAGTATTTAGGCAAATATTGCTGTTCCCACTTAACAGGTAGATAAATCATGACAAGAGGAGCTTTCGATTGAGACAAATTATTTAAAGTCAACAGCTATGCAAGAACAACTAAAGGCAATTTTGTTCAGAGTTCTTCACTGGGAGAAAATAACAGATGCCTAAGAACATGAAAACAAAGGCAAGGGTAGAATAACCTTTCACAGCATCTTCTCTCTGCTTTTCTGCTCACTGTAGTGAGCAGTTTAAGCAGTTCAAATCCAAGTTTTTTGTTTCTATATCATTCTGTTTTCCAGAACCTACAAGGAGAATATTTCCCCTCAATCTGTCCACACTGTTTTTGAACCTAATTAAACTTTTGAGCTAATTAAATATTCACATTCAGGAATTCATTGACAAATCATTTTTATTTTAAAGCTGCTAGATGATAATACAAGCACTAGGAAGATGGTAATGAGGTTCAGCAAAACTGAATAATCATATCCTTTTTTCTGTACCCCATTGTTTATAAAATTTCCATGTTTTCCAAGCTCCCAAGATCTGCCCTAGCTACCCTTCCTCCCAAAGGCAGACAAACAGTAACTGAATCTAACCTCAACCCACTATGTTACCTAAGCCAAGTTTAAGTAACCAAATCTGCAGTTTAAAAGTTAATTAACTGTTCCTCCTTAATTTCGAGGAGAAAAAGCTACATTTTACCTCTCACTTCCAGGTGTGGTAATTCTGTAAAAACGATGCCTCAGGTGATGCTTGTCCCCGTGATAGCAAACTGTGCACAAGTCATAATTTGTGCATTCAGCACATTTCCATCGGATGCCAATGATAGGTTGCTGCCGACAAGTATCACACATAGTCCCATCATGCTTGATACCTGCGGGAGAAAAAGGAAATAAAAAGACTAACAACTTTGCTATACCGGTACACAGATTTCTGCTGCACACCGTTGAAATGTGAAATTACATACTAAAAAGTTAACAACAGAGAAATGCTGCTAGTCATACCCTATCAGCCTATATGATTGAAGGGAAAAGATAGTGGACTTTGCTTCATATTTCCAGTCGTCAGTCTGTTCCTGAAATGTACTATCTTTTCTCAGCTTAAAAGGCTGAGAAAGCTATGTCTCTTTCCTTTCATCTATACAAAGGAGAGAAAGAAAATGAGAAATCTTTTAGCTCTGAGTTAAAGGGTCAGAAATGCATTTATCAAAATATACAGGCAATCTAGAAGTTTATTTCAGGATTAAGGCTATCAACACACCTTATATCACAAAGGCTACTGTGCTCAACTGCGTGTGACAGTTTGACTTACACATTTTGCACAGTGGAAAAGATAAGTGCTTATCTCCATTCTTTTTTATACAGGAAAAAAATTTAAGCTCTCTTGGATAGATGCCATTAGCTTCATGAAAATCTGTTACCATTTTAGAAGTTTACTGTTACGCTGTTCTTTTTTAGAAGAATGTGCCAAAGACAGATCAAATGAACCCACCAGCATGTGCTCTGCCCAGCCTTCCACAAAAACTGAGTTCTTAAGATTCCTTATTCCTACAGCTTTGCCAAGCTACAGCTGAGTGAAAGTGATCAGTCACAGTTTCTATCCATGCATTCTAAATACAGCTGAACAGCCACGAGTTCATTTTTAAAAAAGATCAAATTCTGCTGCTGTTCGGAAAAAACTGAGCAATAAAAGAAAGAAGTACTGGCATTCACTTAGCCTAGTAGCACTAGACACAAATGAGCACTAAAAAGTTGGAGTAACATAGAAATTTCTCAGTTACTCCCCAGATGAATCTGAAATCAGTGAGGAAAAAGAATGGGTTTTCTCTCCTCCAAAAGGGATGTTTTCAGAAATGACTGCCAAATTCACTATAAATCTATTAGTCACTTATGTCCAACAGCTGAACCATCTGCAGCAAAGAAAAATTAACAGTTGGAGAGGTAAAACTAAAGGAAATGCCTTCCTGTTTGATCATTTCACAGAATCACATAATAGCTGAAATTGGAAGTAACCACTGAAGATTGTCTCGTCCAACCATTGCTGCTCAAAGCAGGATAAACTAGAGCTGACTGCCCAGGACCACATCCAGTCAGTTTTTTGAGCACCACCAAGAACAGACACTGCAGCATATTCCAGCATTCAATCATCTCTATAGCAAAAATATTTCTTCTTATGTTGCAGTGGAAATTCCTGTATTTCAATTTGTGCCCATTGCCTCTTGCCCTGTCAGCTGACAACACTGGAAAGAGCCTGGCTCCATCCTCTTTACAACCTCCATCAGGTATTTATATACCCTCTTAAGATCTCCCTGAGCCTTCTCTTCTCCAGGCTAAGCACCATATTCCTCAGTCTCTCCTTGTATTACTAGATGCCTTAAGATCCCTTTGCTGCAAACACACTTGCAGCCCTTCACTTGACTCTCAGTACATCCATGTCTCTCTTGCACTGGGGATTGTATTGAAGCATTTTACTAATTTTTTGGTGCTCTTCAAGAACAGGTGCATTAAAAGGACTGAGATATCCTCCTAGTGGTTTTGTCACCTTGTTTTTAAAAGTCTAACTAGTTATGGTGCTTGGGGTTGAGGGGTGGTATTTGTTTTGGGTTTATTTTTAACTGATTGCTAAATTGGTATTTCACATATAAACAGAGAAATTACACATCTTTGGAATTTATTTCTTTTAATGTCTGCTGAATTTCAGGGAAGACAGTTGGCCAAGGAATATGTTTATTCTGGATGTGAAAGGACCAAGGAATTGGGTGCTGTAGGATTCTTCTATTTGTCTGAGCAGCAGGGAAGAGGGCAAAAAAGAATCATAATCAGGAATCATCAGTCATTTAATATAGAATATGCAAACTTAAATCAAAACTACATATTTCTAGCCAGAGGCCAAAGTTACTATGGAAAGATCAAGGAAAAAAAATATACAAAGATATTTGACTCAAGTAATTTTACTGGCCATAGAGCCTGGGACTTAAAAGAGAACAGTGTATTTGGAGTCTATGATCTAGAGGGACAGGTCTGTACCTCACGGATCTCTAAACACCACCCTGACAGATAAGGCCTTTCTTCATCCATTTCCTGACACGTGATTCCAGCAGCAACACCCACTTCAGTGCATGCCTCACACAACTGTGCTGCCTCCATTCTTTCCGTTATGCCAGCAAATGGTTTTTGCAGAGCAGAGATGTAAACTGCATCAAGAAACATACCAGGCTGGAAAAACAGTCAGGAGGAAAAATATTCAGCTGAACTGGTTTCCCAATCCCATTCTTTGTGGTGCTGCACAACACTGCTGGTATGACAAAGAACTGCAGGGCAGGAGCAGGCAAGTAATCCTGTTACAGAATGTCTAACCACTGCACTAGAGATCTGGAGGAAGAAGCAGATTTGAATGCCTCTGGTGACAGTGGACTAAGAGACTTCTAACTTCATCTGCTAAATAAAAAGAGGGTAAAAGAAGATGCTACTAGTGGATCACAAAATGTGACAGCTAAACTCTCATTCACAGTCATAATACAAAGTTACTTACATCAATAGCAAGTGTTAAAGAAGACTGAAAGAACGTATTTGGTTTTAAGTTCGACAAGGTATTATAGGAACACAAGTTTGGTTAACCTTGACTGGCTGTCAGATGTCCATCCAACTGCTCTCTCACTCTCCCTCCTCAACAGGACAGGGAGTGAAAAGAAAATTAAAAACCTTAGATCAAGCTAAAAGTGAGATCATTTACCAATTACCATAACGAGCAAAACAAACTTGACTTGGTGAAAATTAAATTCATAGCTAATTGAAAAAAAAAAGAGGATGGTGACGAAGACAAAAACTAAAACATCTTCTCCCTCGAGACAACTGCATTCCTTCATTCCAAACTCCTCTATCTCCCTGTTTCTCCCCATGGTAGACAAAATCATAGAATCATTTTGGTTGGAAGACCCTTAAGATCACTGAGTCCAACCATTAATGTACCAAGAAGTCCACCACTAAACCATGTCCCTAAGCACCACACCTACATGTCTTTTAAATACCTGCAGGGTTACTCAACCACTTCCCTTGGCAGCCTGTTCCAGTGCTTGAAAACCCTTTTGGTGAAGATAGGAATGAAGGGTTATGGTCAGCCCATAGCTCCTCACACTTTTCCCCTGCCCCAGCATAGGTCCTTTCCACAGGCTTTCATCCTTCAGGAAAGCACTGCTCGAGCGTGGGCTCTCCATGGGCTGCAGCTTCCTTCAGGGCACACCCACCTGCTTCAGCACGGGGTGCCCCTCGGGCTGCAGTGAGGATCCCTGCTCCACTATGGCTGGAAGGGGACAACCTGCGTCACTGTGGTCTCCGCCTACTCACTAACCATCTACACAACAAAGATCACTACTGAAGACCTCATGGCAGCAGTACCTGCACTTGGAGGGAGGGAGGGAAGGAAACTTTAATCCTAGTGTTTCGGACTAGCTCGGCTCTACCAGAGATCAGCCTTGAGATCACATATTTCAATTCACTTTCACCAAAAACCAAAGCAGGTTATGTGCTACCAAACCACCCCATGAAGTAAATCAAAGCACAATATACAAGAACAATCAGGAGACTGGATCAAGTGTAGGGCTCTGGAGCCAAACTAAAATCCTGACCCAAATGCAAACAGTATCTGTCACAAACTGCTTCCGCTCTTTGAAAGCAAGGCTGTTTAAGAAAGGTTGAGAAACACAAACTTTACAAAGTTTATATTAGGAAAGAATGCCTTCATTAAAGTACTGGAATAAATTAAAGTGCAGTAAAAACTTCAGAATTCAAAGAGTAGCCCTGCAGCTGACCAGCTGTGCACCAAAAGAGCACTTTAGCTCTCTAAACTGAGATAATGAAAACACTAAACCTCTAACTATTCTTCAAAATTTCCTCGAAGTAGGCTATTTCAAAATGAAACAGGTTTTGTATCATCTGCACTAAAAAAAAATCGAAAGAATCCAGAAAGCGAGAACTGTACTTTCACCATGCCTAATTACTTTTAAATAGCTGCTGTTTCCTAAGGTCCCTCCAACCTCAGTACACCATAAAATCCAGTATTCCTGATCTCCATTTGTCGTTAATATTTTTTACTATTTGAATTTCATATTAGTTTTCTACCTTTATGTCCCTACCATCGTTATCTTACTTTTGTCATCTATTCCCAAATCCTCCCTGGATTACTTAGCCCACCATTCCTCTGTCACCTCTCATTTATACACCAATTTTACAGCCCTTTCCTACAAGTTTTTTAAATCCATGCTCATTCTTACAACTGTGAAAGAAAATAGAAGCAATGCTGCTCAAATTGCTATTTGAATTTGTTACAAACAGCTCTTTTGTACTAAACATAATGAGCTGGCAATATACAGCTGTCCAATAAAAGGATATTTTAACAGTAAAATAAGATGAACAAGGGGTATCCACATCACTTACTGTTAAGCACAGAAGACACCAATAGTGACTTCAATTACATCTGAGAACCAACAAAATCTGCTTTCCAATGGAATTATTACTCTCTACAGAACTCTAATAAGCCAAAATTCCTCTGTACCATAATAATAACACTACCATCAGGTAAGGGATACCATAAACTATTTAGAAAATTGATTCATTTACACCCCAATTTAAAAAGCAATAGCAATGTTTTGTTCTTCCCATTCTTCCACTCCAGACAACTTATACACTATAGCCAGACTCCAGGCAAACTGAAAAAAAAGAATTCTTAGAGATTAACCAGTTAGATTTCGACAAACTGCATGCAAACTCAAATCAGTGTTCCCACAAACATAACTAATCTATTAAACACACTGTTTGGAAGTAGCCAGCTGACCAATTATTATTATTATAAACATAAAACGCCAGACTTGCTAAAGCATGTGTCCTATCTGGTAAGAATATCACAACATACGCATGGAGGGAGAGGATTACTGTGTAGGAGACATGGGGGAAGGGCACGGTAAAAGAATATATTTATTTAAAAAACAGGCCTCCCAAGTACCACTGCTAAGGAAGTTATTCGATTTTTTTTTAACTTGTGAGGGCTCCTGTAAGTATTTACAAATAGCCTCTAAAAAGTCTTGGCTAAGACAATTTGCCTTAAATTACATTTGCTGTGCTAAAAGTAAGAACAAATAAACAAATATGCAGGTCTGCCTTTTAAAATACGCCAACATGTAAGACCTCATGATGAATTATACAACTTTTCAGGTTACAAAAAACTATTAATACAAATACAGAAAGCCACCCTTCAACATATAACACCTAAATTTTCAATATTAGCAGAATACAGCACATAACGTTTTCCATGTTGCACTGATGCACATTCTAGCTGTGGAATAATTTCACATCGAGATCCCATTTCCAGACCTCCTGTGCCGCCTTCCCTTGGTCAAACATAATTGGGTAAATATTTTCAGTAAGAAAGTAACATTGTTACTTTGAACCAACCATATAAAAGAGGAAATGGATGACGAATTTTGCTTCCAAGCAAATCTTCAGAAAGAGAATAAACAAAAAGTTCCCGTAATGCTCATGAATGTTATGCGAATGTAGCCAGGTGTGCTCCCTACAAACATGCTACTTGTCTGGCCTTTACCTCTGGCAAAAGGTTGCCTTCCCTTCTAAATATACAGCCTGGGTTTATATTCTTCTAGTTTCAGTTCGACAACTCCAAAAACTACTCCATTCTGTTTCTTTTCCACAAAACTACCAGAAAAAGGGGACACTCAAGACTCCTAGATCTTGGCAAAAGGCTACTTCACAGAAATAACAGGGTTTATTTTCAAGTAATCGAGCAACTACACTGCACTGCTGATGTATCACATCCCACCACTCTGTCCTTTGAGGAACCCACGATATAGGGCCTACCTGAAGTTTCCTTTCTTCTAACTGAAATCTCACTTCCTTTCAGATCATTAGTTTAGCAATCCCTCTCAGTCACTCTGTCTCAATTTAAAAAATGCTGGCCAATGTAAATATGACCACACTAAGAAGCAGCTAATACAGCTACCTTAGTAGACACTGCCAGAACACCACAAAACTTCATACCACAAATCACTCATTACCCAGATGACTACATCTGGAGCAAAGAGCTTACAAGAGATTCTTCATGTAAATCATAAATGAGCTTTTAGTTTGCACAAGACTGTCCTAATACCTTAGTACTAAGGCTATTTAAGTTTTATAAGAAGTTAACAGTCTCACAATGCTGGTAATAGCCTACAACCATTAAAAGACAAGAATAGTATATTTTTTAAGTCTATGAAGCATTGTTATGGCATCTACATATTTATGAACACATGCATCAAACTCAAGTTTCTTTCCCTTTTTTTTAATGGAATGAGCTTCAAGCATTACTTCTGTAACACAGTAAGTTCCTGATGCATCACAACTGTTTCTGGCTGCACAGGCCTCAAACTCATCAAAGCAGCAACTTTGTCTGCAAGCACCAATTTTAAGAACTTACAATCAAGACCAGTTTTTAACACCTCATAGAAAGAACTCCCCACAACAGCCAATTTAATTTTGCTTTTTACTACTGCATTTTTACTGACTGTAAATTTATGAACCAGATAATGTTTTTAATTTTAAACCACAAGAGCCATGATTTCACACCCTGCTAAGTATCATCAAACAAAAGGCCACCTCACATTCTATATTTCCTTGCTCAACAGTATAATTATTAATACTACCACTAGAAATTCCTGTCACCGAACCCCACTTGCGTAAATGCCCCTAGAGATAGTATCAAACTATCATCCAAAGTCAGTCCTTTAATCCAAACAACGGATAGTCACTACCATGGAGAAAACATAAGTCATTACAAAAAGGTGAAGAAGGGAAGTGATTTGCACAAGACTACAAAGTGAATCAGTAGTAAAACCAAGATTTCAGTCCAAATTGACAGCATTCTAACTCCATTAACTTTTTTGCTGCTACTATTTCACACATTTTTACTCTTCCTATCTCCAGGGAATCATGACCTCAAAAGTAACTCCCTCTAGCAAAAAGCAGTCCTGGGTAGTTCCATGCAACAGTTCCATAAGGATGATGCACATGTTGGCCAGAAACCTCAGGAAGGGAAATACCATTTTGCTAAGCCTGACTGCTAAGTGTTTATGAGTTTTCCCCAGAGCAATATATTGAAACAGAAGTGAAAATTCTAATACAAAAGTATAAACAGAAATGAAAATTAGAAAGACTTAAAAAAAAAAAGAAAAGGGGAAAAAAAAACAAACACAAAAAAACCCCACCAACTAAACAAACAAACAAACAAACACAAAAAACCCCACCAAAACAAAAGCCGGGTTAGAACAGTTAAAACTGAGTATTAAGTCTAGGCTTCCAGCTGCAGTTAACCGGATACCGTCTGCTTGCAAGTACGTCAAGCAGAGCCAGAACAATGAGCATCCAAGGTTCATATTCAGCATTTGTGCATACACTTCAGCTCTACGCAGAAGCAGTCCCACTGGTTTCTACAGGACATCAAATGCAGGTAAAGTTTCAAAGCATAAATGTCTGCAAGACAAGGGCTGACAACTTGCAAGACTACTCCTAACTTCTTGTTTTAAAGTCCATTTCAAAAACATTTCCAGCTCATTACCCTCTAAAACAAAAAAACAACCATGAAGCCAGGAGAGAGGAAGGCGCCCAGCCACAGAAAAATTAAAACCATCTCAAAGGTTCACCATGCAATATGTAGGGTTTTTTCCTAGCAATACTTTTTGTAATTAGAGTGGATTCCATGCTTCTGTCTCCTCAAAAGTCCTTTAGCTTCAACCCGGTGCTATAATACTACAGATGGCTGGCACAAAGATGGTCTCTTCATCATGTTCTAAATGAAAGACATATTAAAAAAGCAGTACAACCAAGTGCCTCAGCAAATCAGTCCAATCACCCCATTATTGAGGCAATCCTGCCTGGCCCAAAAATCATCTTGTTATTTCTGATGAAACTTAACAGTATAAATATTTTTCTTTGTGAGTTTTCACTGTAAAAAGAGGTGCTAAAAGGAACATTTCCCTGCAGTGCTTGCAACACTAACACTGCCGCATAATATCAGTGCAGATCTAAATCCATTGTCCAAAATGACTGGACTTAAAGCACACGTATCAGCCAGGTATTTAAAAGAATGTGCTCTTCCCCCCACCGCCCCCACTACCTTCGCTATTTTAAGGCAGGTCTGGCAATACAGATAAAAGGCAACGTGCAGACTACAAGACAAAACCGTGTTTCAACCACTTGATGTAATCTGCAGCAAAAAGGTGCTATACTTCTCTTCTGCAATTCTCCCTGTACTGGACTCAAGAATGACTGCCGCCCTTTCACAAAAAGCGCTCCAAAATATAAATTCAAGAAGGGGAGGGTGGGGTTGTGAAAACAACCCCAAACCTTGACGTATCCCCCTCTCGGTTCCCTCTCTCCACTGCCCCCCCCCCAAGAACACCGGGAGCCCGCTGTTTGTAGCAGATCACTTCTGCTTTGTCTACCCCAATTTAGGAGTCCCGGGACAACACCTCCTCTCCCCACGGCCCCACGCTACCGATCTGTCCCAAGTTCGCGTGTACACACACACACACACACGGACACCCACGCGAAGGGAGGGGGAGAGTGGATGACTCCCGCCCTCCCCGCAGAACCTCGGGAAAGGGGAAAGGAGGGGCGCCACCCGACCCCGGGAGGGGACCCCACACCCCCAGCACCCCCCCAAGCACCCCGGGGCGCTGCTCTCGAGCCCGCCGGGGGGTCCCTGCCCTCCCTCCCTGCCCGCTCACCGGTGGGCGCGCTGTCGAGGATGCGCAGGTCGTAGGCCCCGGAGCAGCGGTAGTTGGCGGCCGTGCCGTTGTCCCACACCACGACCACCTCCTCGGGGCTCTCGAAGCTGCGCACGGTGCCCACATGGCCCTCGCCGCCATCCTGCTTCCCCCACTTCCAGTCCGGGCCCCGCACCACCCGGGCCCCGACGCCTTCCACCATCACCCGGTTGTTCCGCGAGCTGCTCATCCCGGCGGCGGCGCCCCGGGGCGGGCGGAGGGGGCGCGCAGCCCGCAGGCGGCGGAGGGGGACCCCGATGGGGGCGGCTGCCTCGGGCGCCGGGCGGGAGTCTCCGTCCGGCTCTTCTCCTCGCTCGTTTCCTTCCCTCCTTCCTCCCTCCCCGCCTCCCTACGCGCCCATTCCCGGCCCCCGGCGGCGCCCCCCGCCCGCTCCCACCGCGGCCCCGCTCCCGCCGCTACATCCGGGACCTGCGACGGCGCCGGCTCCAGGGAGACCGCCGGGGCCGCCCCCGCCCCGCCGCGCTGCGCATGCGCGGCCGCCGCCGGCGAGCGCGGCGCTGGAGCGCCCCCTGCGGAGCCGCGGCGGGAACTGCCCCGATCCCCTGCCCCGCTCCCGGGGGAAGCGGAGGAGGGAACAGGGGGTGGTTTATCTCTACCGGGAGGGCTGCCTGCGGCTTCTCCAGCTCGCCGGCCCGGCGATTCCCTCTGGAATGCCGGAGCCCTGCCCGGGGCTGCGGCGCCGCTCCGCCCGGCGCTGAGGTGATGTGGTGGCGGCGGCGCCGGGAGCGGTTCCTGCGGACGGGCTTCCCGGACCGCCCTCCTCCTCCGTCCTCAAATTGCTCGTATCGCCTCTCCTACAGTGGCAGAGGGATTTTCAATTACACTAGATCAACGAAGCCGTGCGAGGTCTGGCTTAGGTGAATGGATGGGGCTCTGAACAACCTGGTATAGTGGAAGGTGTCCCTACCCATGGCAAGCTTTAAACTGAAAGAGGGCAGGTTTAGGCTTGATATGCGGAAGAAATTCTTTATGTGAGGGCGGTGAGGCACTGGAACAGGTTGGCCAGAGAAGTTGTGAATGCCCAGTCCCTGGGAGCGTTCGAGGCCAGGCTGGATGGAGCTTTGAGCAACCTGGTGTAGTGGAAGGTGTCCCTGCCCATGGCAGGGCAGGCTGGAACGAGATGGTCTTTAAGGTCTCTTCCAACCTAAACCATTCTGCGATTCTGTGATTCTAAATCTGTGTAGTGTTTTCCTCATTTTTGAGTTACTTCCGTGTCCTGAAATCCCTTGCTACTGAGGTGAGTCTGGTGGGGCTGTACTTCTGTAGCTCAGGGGCATTTTTAGCTGGTATTCGGGTGCCCGAGTGAGCCAAAGGGAGACACTGGTCCCTCCACCCACCTTCCCACTTTGAGGCATCCCTCCTGCATGATGTATCTGCTCAAAGATCCAGCACATACTTGCAATACAATTCTTAATCAACTACTCTCTTCATTAGTTTCATGATACTCAAGAATTTCCTTTAACTGCACATATCCTCACTAATCTTTCACAGAATCTGATTCGTCATTTTTAAAAGGGTCCTCCAGTTGTTTTGTCTCTCTCTAACCATGTTCTGTGCCGCCTTTTTAAAAGCATCCATCTTAAAGGACAGACGAGTATAAACTAGACAAAAGAAAAACATTTCTTAGTCAACAGGGATATGGCTGATAAAACCCAGCCCAGCTACCATTGTGTCCTGGGTATTTTTACTGTTTCTGTGCTTTCTTCCACCTTTGTGGTCATTAATATGGCTAGAGGAGTCTATGAGACCATGGTCTGACTTCTTCTGTGTAGCTTTTTACCACATGTATAGCAGAGAAGAAGAGTATGAACATGTAACCACCAGACTACCACCACATTCCTCACATAATTCATTCCTTCCTAACCCATGCTAAAGAATGCTGCCTTAAACATGAAATTGCATCCTGACAATGGGCGATCCCAAGCAGTGTCCGATTTCCTCTTCTGCAGTGAAAGCCTCAGAACTTTAACAGATACCACCCTAGAGGAGCATGCAATTGCCAGGCAGTGTGGTTTTTTAGCAGATGCTTCTCCTCATATTAAAGGTACCCACAGCTTGTGCTAGCTTATTACATTGGTGCATTGCAGAATTTCCCAGAAATTCTGCACAGTTCTTGCTTTATCAAAGGAACTGTTTAGGCTCTTATGGGCATAATTTTCCCATCTGCCTCACTCTACTTTTTCATGGTTTGGTTCATGCATATCTTAAGGATAACCCAGGGCACATTTTTTTGATTATACTTTGATACGGTTGGATAAAAAATGTATGCCAGAAAACCCCATCAAAGTCTGAGATCAGAATTAGTTCTTCCGGAGAGAATCAGAAGAGTTACATTTATATTTCCATATATCTCCTAAATTACAGACCATAAGAGAGTCTGCTGCTGCTGCTGCTGCAGTTCAGCAGCCATGCATGTGAGTAGATATTATCCTGGAGCTTCTTCTTTCCTGCTAATCCTTCTACTGATGACTCATGCTCTGTCTATCACAAAACCCCCTGCGTCTCCTCCTACTCACCTGCTTTTTCTATCAGATGATTTACTTGCAAAAAACAGAATCTCTAAAGATGCCTGGATTATTTCAGATGTCTCTTAGACGATCAAAAATATAGGTAGTAACTGGAACCCAGCATCTCTTGGACTGAATGTGAATGCTCCTCTGTTGCTCAAAATACAGAGGCTTGCACCATTTTATTTGTGTGATGGAAAATAAAGACTGGATAGACTGATCTGATATATTCACTTGCCAATGATTATATGACTGATTTCTGCACTCTAATCTCCTGTCATTTCTAGTCCTATACAGCCACAAAGTTGTGGAAGTTGCAAAATTCTCATTAGCTACATGATTAGGTTTTCCAGAATCCCAAATATTTTATGGTGCTATCTCTTTGAAACAGACATGATATTATATATTCTGCTTGGTTTTTAACCAACCAGTAAGGGAAAAACTTATTTAGCTCTTAAACCTTTTATTTGAATTAGCCTTCAAAATAGCTTGTGAATACCAGTTTCAGATGGAGATTTAAAAAGTGACAACAGAGAATGGAAAAGGATATAGATTTGGGGAAAGATTTATTTGTCACGTTGGGCATTTAGTGGTCCTTTCTAATATTCTTCTGGTATCAGCCACAAGAATATATATTAGCATTTGTACTAGAATAATAAGCAACAGAATCTAATTCTGAGTAAGCACCTGTAGACTATTTGATATTCACAGAAGGATGGAAATAGAAGAATCAGAACGTGATAGCAAGAAGAAAAAGAGAGCTTTGAGCGTTTTGAAAAGAAGCTGAAGTAAAATTACAGATAAATAAACAAGCAAAGGTATAAACAAGATGAAGATTCCATAGGAAGTTGGATCCAATTAACATGTTGTGACAAGAAAAGTGACAAATACAGCATTTTCAGGTGTGTATCACCATTTTCTTTAGACTGGGAAACTAGTCACAGTAACACCTTTAGGAAAGAACTCATTAATTTTTCAGCTGAAAAAACCCTAGTTGGCTTAAGGCCTTTTGTGAGGCAGAAAGGGTTAGCTCCTTTGGCTGGTTGGTTGCACACATAGATGCATGCGGATTTTAAATTGTCTCTAACAAGTCTCACATCTCTCATAAAGACTGTTCTCTTCTCATGATGTGTGCTGAGAGCTTATCACATCTGCTAAACTTGCATTTGCTCCTCATTGCACAGAATGGCTATTTTACAGCAGAAGAAGAGAGGGGAGGGGAGGAGAAGAGAGGGGAGGGGAAGAGGGATAGCCCTAAGGGATGTTGTTGGTGACCAGCCACCAGCAAGATGTGGCCTCACTCACCACAACCCTTTGAGCCCTGTCCTTCAGTGAGTTCTTTGCCCAGTGAGTAGTGAACCTACTCATCCCCACACTGGATGACTTGTCCAGAAGGATACTGTGAAGGACAATATCAAAAGCCTTACTAAAAACCAGAAAAACTGCAACTATTGCCTTCCCTTCATCCACTAGATGTGTGACCTTATCACAAAAGGGTATCTAGTGGGTTAAACAGGACTTTCCCTTGTGAACCCATGTGCTCACCCTGCAGGTAATTTAATCTATCAGTCCTCAGACTGGGGGAGGGGAGGGAAATGCCATGTAAAACCTCACTACTAAAGTTAGGAGATGGGGTTTTTTTATTTGCTTTCTTTGCTTTGTGGGTCTACAGTCTAGCAATCTCGCTCATAAACCTCCTCAAACCTAGCACCAGTAGAGGCATAGGACTGTGTAGTTTTCTCCCACCATACCTGTTACAGGAGGAGGCCACAGGGGCAGACCAGCAGAGCAGTAACGCCTTAAGCTGCTGCAGCAGAAGCAACCAAAGCTCACCTAGCAGGGCTCACTTGGAACACCTCAGGTAGTCGTGACAGAGCAGCTGAATCACAGGCTGGATGGAGGAAGGGAGTCCACAGAGCTTTAGGCATACTGGCCTGCAATTGCAAAGAGTCATTCACGTGCAGTCAGTGCAGGAATCTGGATGCACAAAATGAGCTACTGAACAGAGTTCCCTTCTGGCTACCCAAAATTATGGGTATTGCTGAGTCACGCCACCCTCCAGCTGGTGATCATGGTCTTCCTCACCACCTCCTGCAATTAATATTTAAAAATATTAAAGCAATCCAGTGAAAGGCCAAGAGAGAAGACCTCTGGTTTATGCAGAATTCAGTGCTGTGCATACCCTAATGACATCCCTGTAAACTCCTTGTTATTGTTGGAGAGTATACTGGCTTTTTGTAAGAGCGGCTGCTACCCTCCTAGAGGGCAGGGCAACCCTCAAGACAACCCTCATAGAGTCACAGCAAACAGGACCTTGGAGGATATCCAGCCCATGATCCTGTCCATCTAAGCTGTTCCTGAAGGCTGCTTGCCTAAACTCCACCTGGTTGCCTCTGGGCTCTGTAAAATGTCACACTCCAGCAGGAAATCATAATATAAGTATTTGCATGGACTGAAGAGAGACTTTGACAGAAGTTCTTCTGGACTGTCTTGTTTGATTAAACCTGAACTTGTAGTGTAGGATCTGGAACACACAATGCAGAAAGGGGACTGTGCCTACTGCAGGAGAGAATTCCATCTGAAAGGCCTGCTTTTATAAATTTCATAAGAAAAAAAAAATCTCCACTTCTTGGAAAGACAATTTATAACTTGTGGTGTTCTGAGGTTTTGTTTACTGTCTTGCACAAATCTTGCACAAATTCTTAGAATTTTTCATATGAGGGATATACATAAATAGATTCCTAGGAGTTGAGAAAGAGCATCTAGTTTACATATAATGAGAAGATTGTAGTTTTCTTTTTAAAATACAAAGAGCATATTAATTTATACTGCTCTGAGTCCAAAAATTCTGCCTCCTCAGTTCAACAAGTAAGTTTTTTTATTCCTCCCCTTGAAAAATTAAGGCATTCTAGATTTTAATTTTATGGTTTTCCCAAAAGGGATTTTTATAATGCAGTTTTTCCCTGTGGACAAAAGCATCAGGAAAATAAATTGGGGAAAAGTAAGCAACTGCCTTGTTTTTATCAACATACACCCACTTTTCTGGGTGGAACTAACTCAACTGCTGAGGAAGAAAGATGGAAATATTGACAAATGAGATGAAAAATACTGTTTTACTGTAAAAAATATTGCCCCAAATGTATTTTTCTTTCATTTTTGTGTGGTTTTGTTTTTTTTTTTTTTGAGAAAAGTATGTAACCCCTCTCCACAGAAACTTCTGATCTGATGAACATGCCACATCTTTTAAAATGAAAATGTAGATAATGTACATCATGTAATTTTCTGGAACTGGAAGTACCAGTTAGGAACTTCAGGGCATATCCGGTTTATCCGTAGTTAATAGTCAAAAACAACCCTAATTCCACAGCCTCTGCTGCCATCGCGTGGCCATGAACCATCCATCTCTCATTAATGCTAAAATTCACCCAATCCTCTTAACTTGTTGCGGTCTGTTTCCTCAGCTTTATTTACCAGGTTCATAACACAGTCCAATTTTCTTCCTCCATTTTCAGAAATATCATGAATAATTGACATTGATTTTTTTTCCTAGTTTCTGCAGATTTAAATATTTTTAATACCAAATAGTGAGCAGGCTGTCATCCAACACAGCAAATTGCTTTGATGGGTTTGGTTTGCACTCTGCTACTGGTATCCCTCTATGAAACTGGTAATCAGAACACATGCATTAACCCACCTCGTCCATAACACTATTTCTTTCCCTATGGAGTCCAATCTGCTACTTCTTTTCTAGGAAGGAAAAACAGCTGAGCAGAGAATAGATAATACATACGTCACTTCATCTTCCTGCTGTGAAACAACAGTAATCCCACAGAGATCTGCTAAAAAAGAAGGAATTTCTTTCTGCATCTGGCTAGAAACTTCCACATGTTGAAAAAAGTGTTTAAATTAGTTGATGCATTGGAAGGAGGGATTAATTTCTTCCTGATATTAAATTTCCTGATTGCAAAGATTATAAAGAAAGTACTCACTTAAAATTCTCAGATGTAATCAGAACCAGCTAGGTTATATTTTTAGACCAATAGGAAAATAAACTGTCTCCATGACTCATCAAGATACTTTAAGAATGCTCCTAATTTATATGCATGATAATTTTTGTTGCAGTCACTGTGGCTGACTGTATACTTACAGTCAAGTACAGGTCTGTCTTGTATTGTAAAGGCACTCAATATGCACTAAGTAATACCTAAAAGATGACTTAAGCACCAAATAATATCCATGTTTAATTTTAACAATCTGCCAGAATAGTAACAAACATTGAGTTACTCAAGCAGAATCTAAATGTTCTGTATTTTGTCATAAAAAAACATGTCCCAGTCACACTATCATGTAATCCTAAATTCTGGGAAATAAGATTTCCAGTACACTCTAATAGACTTTTTGAAATCTGTATTTATTAAAAACTCAGCTAGAAATTAAAAAAAAAAAAAAATCTGCTGCTGAACAAGGCCAAATGCTTTGCATAAAGTAAATATTTTTAAAATACGTTTCATTTAAATTTGTGTCTAATGTTTATAAAAAATTTTCACCCTTGACATGCTAAAGAAAATCTATAAAATTGTCTAAAGGAAAAAGATTAATTGGATGTATTTATGACTTTGCTGAATTCAGCTGGAGCCATACTGTTGATGTAGGTAGAACAAGAGTTTACCAAATGTATATGGAAGTTGTTTTGTTGGGGGTGGGTGATATTACAATAAAGCATTCTAAAATGCTTTGGTTTTGTGTTTGAAATACCAGATGTAAATTTTTATCCTTTTTGAAGTGATTATGATGGAATGAAAATAGGTAAATAACATTGAGACTATTTTACTTTAAGCTACAATAAATACACCTTGGAGACAGGACAAAATTTAACCTAGATTCAACACCCAATCTACTGTACTCCTAAAAAAAGTTCTGTAAGTCCTGTAGCAGCTTCTGTTAACATTTTTAATGAAAAAAATTTTATAAGATAAATGCTCTCAATATATTTGCTTGCTTTCAAATTATTTTATACTGTACTGTCTCATATTCTGTTTTCAACATGCCCTGTATCTTTGATTTCTGAACAAAACAATCAATTTTAAATTAATTCACATTTATGAGAATTACACTCAGCTATATAGCACAGAATTTTAACCTTCGTTGTAACTCTTCTGTAAACATTTTACATTACACAAAACAAAGTTTCATCACTATTATTTAAATATTAAGTAATATTTAAGTAAATTAGAATTTTTATTATTATAAGCCAAATTGGTCTGATGGTCTACTAACCGCGATTTTGTATTTAGCAGTTCTCCACCTGTATTCAAAGGCAGGGAACTGGTTTCATGTAGATTAGATCCTGCAAGAGTCATCCCAAGGGAGAAAAATATTGAGAAGACTTCCTGTTGCAGCAGCTGTTGAAGATATCTTCAACCACCTAAACAGAGACTGAAACAATACCTGCTACACCTGCTGAATTGAAATACATTTTAATTAGGAAGAAGTTAAAGTTTAAGGGAAGAAGTTCAATCAAATTATCATAGAGTCATAGAATGGCCTGGGTTGGAAGACCTTGAAAATCATCCAGTTTCAACCCTCCTGCCATGGACAGGGGTACCTTCCACTAGTCCAGGTTGCCCAAAGTCTCATCCAACCTGGCCTTGAACACTTTCAGGAATGGGACATCCTGTACAAGCCCTTGTAAAAAGTCCCTCTCCAGCTCTCTTTTAGTAGCCCCCATTTAAGTACTGAAAGGCTGCTGTAAGGTCTCCCTAGACCCTTCTCTTCCCCAGGATGAACAGCTTCATCTCTCTCAGCCTGTCTTCACAGGAGAAGTGCTCCAGCCCTCTGATCATCTTCATGGTCCTTTTTCTGGACCCGCTCCAACAGGTCCACATCTTTCCTGTGCTGAGGACCTCAAAGCTGGACACAGTACTCCAGGTGGGGTCTCACAAGGACAAAGTAGAGGGGAAGAACCATCTCCCTTCCCTGCTAGCCACAATCCTTTTGGTGCTGTCCAGGAAGCTGTTGGCCATCTTGGATCCAAGTGATTGCCAGGTCATGCTGAGCTTCTCATCAGCCAACACGTGACCCAAAAAATTCCTTTTGAATCCTATGTTCCTTTGAATTTTACCCCTGTAAAGGGCTGAGAAATACTTTATGAGGGAGTGAAGAATCTTGGAATAAAAACATAAGGATGCATGGGAATAGAGAGATAATAGCAAGAGTAGCAAAGCTCAAGAATGGGACAAGCAGAAGCAGTTATTCCTAACACCACAATTACTGATTTTTTCATGAGCACTAAGAGTACCAACATAAACACAGCCTGGCTTTCTTCCTCTGAAATTTGAAGAGCCTCCAACATTGAACATTTTCACTGACTTCATTAATTCCCTACTTCATTCATACTTTAAGGAAAGAAAAATCTATAATATGCATGAGGGAGGCTTGAGAAATGCTGAATTGAATTTTGAAATGCACTTTTTTCTCCCATTCCCCTCCTGGTAATAAATGTTAGCAACATTAAGAGCCTTCTTCCCTGTTTTAATGGAAAACTTTTCAGATGTTTTATGCATGGATTTGGAGCTTTTTAAGTATTCCCAACATAGGTCACATTGACAAAAGATAGTTTTCCCATTTTGTCATATGAATGCTAAAGGTAAAAAAAATATTAAAATAATAAAATCAAACAGAACCTTGAATTTAAAACTCTGAGGTTTAAAGTCACTTTGCCCCTCCTCAGAAGTGCTGCCTATTGAAATCCATTCCAAGAGTGGGATTACAGAGAACTGCAGTGGGACCAGCTTGCAATTGTCCACTGGAATGTCAGTAAGAACATGACTCTACCCCAAACCCCAAATGATCACAGAACCACTTCCCCTAACAAAAAATAACATAAAGACAACATAGTGCAGCCTCCTAGTTAAAAACAGCAAATCAAACTGTGACTCTTCAATCGCTTCTGTCAGTTATTATCTATTGCTTAAGCAAAATAAATTGGGTGACAATATGAAAGAAAAATCCTGTGCCCTTTCATTTCTGCTTAATCTATAACCCATTAGTGGTGGGTTGAGGCAATCGTTTTATGAAGCACTTAAGAGAGCAGAGACCACAGTGTAAATAGCAAGTCTCTCTGAGAATGTAGAGCTCTCTTCCTCTGAAAAAAAATGCAGTTACAGTTCAAAACACCACAGTGACCACCTTGTTTTTTCACACACACATAATGTGCAATGACTCAATTGCTTGGAAGTGTTTGTAATGTGAGCAGCATACAGCCTTTTTCTCATCAGCTCTGCAGAATGTGTTGCAGGTCAAAGGACAACCTTTTAAAGACTTAAAAAACTCGAGCACTGGAACTGGAGGATCTGATGGGGATTATTTGAAATAGAAGGAAGTTATTAACATTATTGCTATTGTCAGTGTAGCAAAATATTTACATAGTAAAAACAAACAAACAAACAAGCTGAGCACTTCTCAGTATATGTAATCTGTTTTAGTTTGCCTATGGCATGTCACATATCTGACCTTGTTAATATTCATTCCCATGAGTAACCAACACAAGGTAGATAGGAGTCAAACACAAAGACAAACCTCATCAACCTTTGCAAGTGGACCTTTTTTCAGGCATGCAATTTCTCTTGATTGTTGATTGAGTCATTAAACTACTGGTTTTGTATGCCTCAAAGGCTTTCTCTAATCATCAACAGCCAAATCTCTCACTTTTCAGTCAAATGTGTGTATATGCACTTATAAGCCTTCTAGACCCAAGGACGGTCTGTGTCTTCTTCTTTCTCAGATGTTTGGGATTTTTCTTTTCTTTAGTTTCTGGGTAACTCTAGGATTCTTCAGCTTAATGGGGATAGTACTTGAATGCAGGAAAACAATCTGCTGCAAGCAACAACCAGTTCACTCCTTCAGACACTGTAGATTCCTCTGCATCCTAAAGTATATTTCCTCAGTTCAGCCAAATTAGTCTCTCCAAAGATTCCTATGTTCATGTTATTGATGAAGCCTTCATGTTTTGTGGATTAAGCTATTCACTCTAGCTCCTCACACAGCAGTGTTCCTTCATGATAAATCCTTTTTATCTGAGGTGTCCAACACACATTCCCAGAAAGGCAGGACCAAGACCTGAGTATGGCTGCTCTCTATCAGCAGAGGAATCACAGTGTTGATGACAGTACGTTTTCACCCATTCAGTTTCCTATTTCTACAACAGCAGCAGGGAAAAGAAATAAACTCTAGATCATTCCTGCCTCTGCTTACCAATTCCCATACTCTTTTCAATGGTTGCAGTTGCTCTGCCCCCCTGTCTCCAGAAACTTTGGACAGCTGACTGGACAGATATTTTAAAATTTCTTCAGATCTCTGCAATACACTCTTATTAGTTCACCTTTCTTAACACATCAATTAATTACTCTGCATACTTTGATCATGCTGATTCTTTAATGAGAAATCCTTAAAACTGTACAAACTGCTTTTGCTTGAGAAGAAAAAGGTGATAAATAGAAGATTTCTGCTTGTCAGATCGAACAATAAAACATGCTTGATGTTTCAAAATCCCAAATCCAAATAAGCAAAGCAATCAAAAACAACCATTTGGTTACAATGGGGTTCCATGACAGTGGTCAAAACAGGACACTGCTGCACAAAGCAGAATGTTTGGTTACACAGTATGAAGATGATAGCATTTTTCTCAACGGAAAGCTAAAGTCTCTTTCAGTATTTCTCTATGTTAAGCTGTAGTGCAATATCCAAGTGCTTGTTCATAGTGAACAAGAAAATGCTGGGCCGAGATGCCTTATGTCAGAGCAGAATCTTTATGGTAAGATCTGTTCTACTAAGGGAGAACAATTGAAAAAGGCCATATCTCTTTTTCTTTTCTTTTCTTTTTTTTTTAAGATTTTAAAATTTGGATATAGCAAGAAAACACAGATAAGGTAAGAAGTGAAGAGTCTCACCAAGCAAGGTCTGTCTTCTCTCAGCAGTTCATGGAGCCAAGCCATAAAATAAGGAGAGGCAGAGTACTTCTGTGTCCCATGCTGCATGCATCTCAAATAGCAGATGGTCGGTTCCAAGATTTTTGTGTTATCAGCTGTGCTCCTACGACTTTGCCAAAGAAAAGACGCAGATACTGTGCATCTTTTTCTGAAGCTGAACGGGGGGAGCATCTGAGTTAGTAAACACATGAGGGCCCCCAAGCAACAGTCCATACAGCTGGAAAGGGAGTAGGCAGAAATTCTCTTGGGAGTTAGAGATACCTCTACACCTCTCCGTTCCTCAGTAATGCCTTATAACAGCTGTGGTAAGTGGAAAAGCAGTTGCACTCTTCCATCTCACGTAAAATATTTAGAGAGATACTGCTGACTAACCAGTGCTGCCTTCGGAAGCCTCCACGTCCCCTCTTCCTCCTGCACCATACAGGACTCCTGTCCTATGCAAATCACAGCGTTTGGGAAGGGGACACGCTGCCTACCCGGGAATGACTGGGTTTCCACACGCCGGCATCAGCTGCTCCTATCTGACCCCCCTGGCCCTCCCTGCCTGAGGGAAAGCGCCGGGGCAAGGCGACACCGAAGGCGGCGCTGGATGGCATCTGCCGTGGGGCGGCCGTGCCGCGGTGCAGCCGGTGCTGGCCGCGGCCGCTGGGACATCCCAGGTCGCCCAGGATTGCCTCCCCTGCGGGCAGGCCTGCCACCGAGCCCGGTCGCGACCCCTCCGAGCCGGCCCCAGGCCTGGCTGTCACTGCGGGGGCGGTGCGGGGGCGGTGCGGGGATGCCGCCAGCGGCGCTGCAGCGCGGAGAGGTCCGCGGGCAGCGGCTGCGGGAGGCGGGGGGCAGCTCCTCCTCCTCCTCCTTCTCCTCCTCCCTCGGCGGCGGGGTGGGCTCGGCCGCGGCAGCCGGTGTGCGCTGCCGTGCCGTGCCGTGCCGTGTGCGGCGCCGCGCCGCCCCCCCTGTGCGATGGACTGGAAGGTGCTGACCAGGGAGCTCTCCCTCTACCTGGAGAGCCAGGTCCGCGTGGGGCTCTTCGGCTCCGGCGTGGGCTTGTCCCTGGTGCTGGGCTTCGGCGTCGCCTACGCCTGCTACTACCTCAACAGCATCGCCAAGGTGAGCGGGAGGGCGGCGGGGCGGGCGGGCTCCGCAGGTGTCCCGCCGAAGGGGGACCGTCCCGGGAAGGTCACCGCGACCCACCGCCCGTAGGGGAGGCGCCGGCGCCCTGCAGGCGAGGGGATCGGCGTCTGGAACGGCTGGGGGCTAGGGTTCTGCGGCCACCTCGTCCTCACACCCTCATCCTCTGGAGGAGCCGCTTCGGGGTCCCGGCCGGCCGAAACCCCGCACGGTCCGGGCAGTGCAGCCCAGCCCACCCGCGCCCGCCGGGGCCGCTTCCTTCGCGGGGGCCTCCGGGGACCCCCGGGGCCACCGGCCTGAGGTGAGGGACAGCTCCTCTGGTCTGGGAGGATAAGAGGCTCTGGCCTCGTGCGTCCCCAAAATGCAGTTGTACCAGGGAGAGAGCTTGGCTGGATGCCATGATTTGGAAAGGGAGGTCAGGAACCCTCCTTTCACAACATAAACCCGCGACCTACTTGGTTTACTAGCAGGGCAGGTGATAAAGTATCTTTTCTATCCCTATACTGCCGTCGGTACCATCCTAAGAACCTCTGGAGAGCCACTATGGCAGCGTTTTGGGGGCTAGAGCACTCTTGTACATCTCCTCATCAGTAATGGTTTCGCAGGTAAATTAGGCAATCGCAAATTACTTGGATACAGTGAGCCTGATCAGATCTAAAGTGGCCCCGTGGTGAGAGCGCCTCGTTGAATGCTTAATCAGCTGAAAATACGCATATCAAAAGGTTTTTGACTGTTGAGGACCTGAGTATTGCCACAGTTCTTCAGAGAACACTGAGAACATAGCCTTCCTCTTCACTGAGAAGAGGGTACTTGATTTTGGTGAGAGGAGAAAAAAGAAGTGAGGATGTGACACTACTGATGTTTAAATGTAATGGCTTTCCTCAAAGTATCGGGTTTTGCCGTATGAATGCTTGCATGTTGGAGAGTCACTATAAAATAGAAGTTTAAGAAATATGGTTGCTAAAACATGAGATGTTTGGTATACAGGGATTTTTCCATGTTAATTGGAAGCTGTAAGGAAATTCTCTGCATGCAGAGCATTGTTAGAGATAAAGAACCGATACAGTCGTGTACTGTAGTATGAGATGGGAGACGGGAGTACTCCTACCAGGTTAAAGTAGGTACTGCAAGTGCACGGTCAAAGTGCATGCACGGATTAAAGGTCATTCCTGCGCAGACCAAGAAAATGGACTTGGTAAAATCTTTCTAACCTACCGAGAGACCGTAGGGTTTTGATTTGTCAGTGAAGATACAAAGCTGGTAAAAGTAGAGCTACATCAGTAAGTTATTAGAAATAGGTAAGGAGCCCATTATGTTTAGTGGGTTTCACTTTTCAGTTGGGCATCTTGGCATTTCATTTACTTATCTCTTTACCAGGGAAGGAGAAGGCATTGCAAATGATTTTATGAAATAAATCAGTTCACTGGGAGAGGATTTTAACAATTATTTATTTACTTCTTTATTTGGGTTTTTTTAGTTTGTTTTATGTGAATGCCTATGCCTGACTTTAGTCTCTCTTCCTAGAAACCCCAGCTGGTGGCCAGCAATGACCGCTTCTGCCGCTTTCTCGAGGAATATTGCCCTGTTGTGACAGAGACTTACTATCCTACGATCTGGTGCTGGGAAGGTCGGGTACAGACACTCCTGCGCCCCTTTATCACATCTAGACCCCAAGTACAGTACAGGAAGTAAGTGCCCCTTTTTTTTAAGTGATTGATTTGCTAGCCAGTTGTTACCTTACTCTGAACATGTCACAGCTACTGTCATTGATCAGGTTTGTGCTTCTGGTTTTTTTGCTTTATGCCCACTTTTACAACTTCCTCATAGGCTTGGAACTGTCTTCATCATGGATTCAATATGCAGTAGGTTTAAAAGGTCCAGTGTTCCAAAATGGCCCTATTTTAGCTCAGAGAGTTCTGGAGCACTGAAGTATTAGTGACAACACAGGAACTGATGTGGTTATATGTTCATAGGATTACACAGTGGTTGAGGTCAGAAAAGACCTCCAGAGGTCACTTTGGCTTCCCTGCTCAAGTAGGGTCACTCAGAGCCAGTTCCCCCAGATCATGTCCAGATGGCTTTTGGGCTTCCCTGAGGATGGTGACTGCACAACATCCCTGGGCAGCCTCAGTGCTCAGTCACCCTCACATTGAAACTGTCTCCTGATGGTCAGAGGGAAGCTCCTGTGTTTCAGGTTGTTCCCATTGCCTCTTGTTCTGTCAGTGGGCACCAAAGAAAGGAGCATGGCTCCATCCTCCTTGCACCCTCCCTTCAGGTATGTAAACGCATTGCTAAGTTCCCCCTGAGCCTTTTCTTCTCCAGGCTGAGCAGTCCCTGCTCTCCCAGCATTTTCTCATAGGAGATAGGCCCTAGTTCCTTCATCATCTTCGTGGCCCTTTGCTGGACCCTCTCCAGTATGTCCATGTCTTCCTTGTACTGGGGAACCTGGACCTGGGCACAGTTCTCCAGGTGTGGCCTCATCAGTGCTCCATAGAGGGGTAGGATCACCTCCCATGAACTGGTGGCAAGATTCCTCCTAAGCCTCCACAGCCTCCAGGCTGTTGGTCTTCTCTTCTGCAAGGGTACAGTGCTGGCTCATGTTCAACATGGTGTCCACCAGGACCCCCAAGTCCTTTTCTGCCACTCTGTTTTCCAGATGGTCAGACTCCACCCTGTACCAGTACACAGGTTGTTCCTTCCCAGGTGCAGGACTTTGCACTTCCCCTCATTGAACTTCATGAAGCTCCTGTCAATCAGTTTCTGCAGTCTGTTGGGATTTCTCTGGATGGCAGCATAATTATCTGGTGTATCAAATATTCTGGTGTTTGAATGCTGTAATTTTGCACAAGGTCATGTAGTCACTGTATCTGTCCATTAAACCAACATATTCTACCTTAATCATAGCATGGCCACATTCAGCTTTGTTTTGAATATGCAGAACTTCATGGATTTTTTCAGAGTAACTTTTACCTGTGGTGTTTATGTTGTGTTCTTTGATGCCTAAATTCTAAGAGGGGAAAAAAACCCTTATATTTATTGTTTGCCCTCAGCTGATCTCTCTCACACAGAAAGGAGACTTAGCCTGGCAAATGAGGCATTTGGCACAAGACCTAAGGAGAAGTACTTTTATGCACCGGAACCTGGATGCAACACAAGTTGTTTCAGCTCTGCTTGCATGGTAGAATAGATTCAGTATTTAGCAGCTTCCCTCAGTTCTAGTAACTAGGAAACATTTCAGTGGCATGGCCATGCCCACTTTTTCTAGCTCTTCTTGCATATTTCTGTTTCAAGGCATGTGAGGGAAGAAACATAGTTCCGTGGGGCAATGCTTATTTTGCACCATTTGAGATTGTGTTGGCAGTACACACCAGCGTTTCATCCACTTCCTATTACTGAAAAAGGGCAAAGCTGAGCTAGAATCCAACAAGGTTGATTACCTTTAAAATCTGGAATACTTGCTACCAAGACTTTAAAATGAAAAATCAATTGCAAGGTAGGCATACAGTTTGGTAGTTCCTACACCAGCTCTCTCAAACAGTGTTTTCATTGCTAGGAAGAGGGATGATGCTGTATGTTTCTAAAAAAAAAAAAAAAGAATAAAACTTTTTTGTCATTGTTTCATGCATACTTAACTTCTTGAGATATTATAATATTTGTTGCAATGTTAAGAGATATGGTTTAAGAGTGCATTCTAGCAAAGTTTGTGGAGATACAGGGAGGAAGATACAGCAGTGTGTGTCTGTGTTCTGCATATTTAAAACATAACAAAGTGCCATACATTATATATTCTGCTTCTTTGGATAAAGAGGAAAAAAGATGTGATAAATGTTTATCACATTATCCAGTGTGCTATCAAAAGATTCTCAGATGATCCAAAGGAAATCTGCAGTACACAAGCCTATATAAAGCAGAAGGCAGTGCCAAAAATCACATTAGTAACAGGCTTCCAGTACATCAGCAGCAATTTATAAAAGGCCAGCTCTTCATTTACTGTGAACAGGAATTGCTCCACGAATTGACTGTTCTAACTCTAGTCAGCTGTGTGACTCTTTCTGCATGGTAAACATGCAGACATGCCTAGTCAGGTGGCACTTTGGGTATTAAAACATAATGAAAAATGCAGAATTCACACCTGGTAATTTGTACACTGCAAGCACTCTTAATAGTGTGTATGTATTTTTCAATCTAATCAGTGTTGTCTTGAAATGTGCCTTTCAGTGAGCTCATTAAAACAGCAGATGGAGGACAGATTTCATTGGATTGGTTTGATAATAATGACAGCTTATATTATCCGGATGCCAGCACAAGACCCACCGTCCTGTTATTGCCTGGCCTGACAGGAACAAGCAAGGAATCCTACATTCTTCATATGATCCATCAAAGCGAAACACTGGGATATAGGTGCTGTTCTATTTCATTGCTAGTATTTTGCTGCTTCTAATAGGATCAAATATAATTATGTATGTGTATAAGATGCCTTCCAAATGCAAATGAGATCTAAATACATTAGTTTATGTAAGGAAGTGTTATTAGTAACAATAATCATAGTGGAATTACGTAACAGGCCGTCATTTGGAAGGGTTGTTTTAGCATCTACAGATGTGCCCCAGAGATTGCAGTGAAAGTGAGCTAAGTCTGCATAGGGCTTTCACGGCTGCTTCTTAAATTATGATATCAGCATTCGAGTTAGCTTTTACACTTTCTAGAGAAGGAGTTTGTATTCAGCTCCAAGAGAACTCGTGTGGATGGGTTGCTGGCAGTAGGCCTTGGAGGAGGTCAGCTTCTGAATGCCAAAATCGCTTGATTCAGCAGCCTCAGATTCCTGGGTGCAGAAAAGAGAGCTAGCCTGCTCTTACTGTTAGAGTTTAAGGAGGAGGTCTGTCATCTCTTAATTGTCACTGTGTAATTTAGTTTTGTTCTTAAGGGTTCTGGTCAGAGTTGGGTAAAATAAGTGGATTAGTCGATGAGTAGACTCCTTTATGTAATCATATTGCTGCTGCTGCTGCTGCACATCAAAATAAGTTGTCATTGTTCCAGAACCTGTATTTGGAATATTACATTTTGTCTTTGCAGATTGGCTTCTGGTACTGACTATAATAAGTCCTTCAAATATGTACATATGAGCTTTTATCTACATGTCTGGCTATCTCTTCTCTGTTTGGAGGTTTGGATAACTGCTGTACTAAATTATGAAAGTAAAGTAGCACTTTAACTGTTCAAAGTACTTTTAAAACCACTTTAAAACTTAGCAGTAAAAAATATCAGAGCTAGCCCTGAAATCAACAACTTGTTACTATTAATTTTTAAAATATTCCTGAGAGTAATATCTGTATTTCATCACCTAAGAAAAGAAGGTAAAGCATTAAAAAGGAGAGCTTTAGGTCAGATTTCAAGAGAATACTATAATTTTATTTTTAAGCAGCAATATTTGAGAAAAATACCAAAATAAGTATTTTTTCATGCCTTTAACTCATCTAAAATATGTACATATTATTTAATAACATTATTACAGTGAGATGGTGCTAGAGTAATAGAAAAGAAAGATTTATTAAGAAAGTATAGATCCTTAAATCATGGTAATACTGCTAGAAGATTCAGAGACTCCCACCAACACAGAGAGAACAAAAACTTATGCTGTACCAGACAAAAAAAAAAATCCCCAAGAACCTGCAACTTAGATGCAGCTCTCAGTATAATTTTGATTTGGCTCATTTCTTGCAATTTAATACAATTATGTAGCTTAGGAGGATGTCTGCACACAGATCTCTGACATTCTTTTTCAGAGCACAGCTTTAGGCTCAGCCCTGCACTGGCAGAGCTCATGGCAGAGTGCAGGCAGGACATGTCTGTACCATCTTCAGGTAAACCCTGCCTGCAATCTGACCTTGACCAGCAAATCAAGGGGCTCATATAGAGTCCCACTGACCTCAGTGAACTCAATTTTGGTATAAAGCCTGTTCTGCACAGGTCAGGCTCTAGGATCTGTAGGTCTGTAAATGTTTACGTGCTGAACTTATTCATAGAACTGGCTTGTTTTTCTTTATGCATTTTCATTTTTTGGTGTGTTAAAGTTATCTTTTCAGTGAAATAAATAACGTGTATAATTGAATTTACTGTCTCGATTTTTAGATGCGTGGTTTTTAACAACCGGGGAATTGCTGGTGAGGATCTTTTGGTAAGGATGACTTCTGAGATAAACATCTCTCGCTTAGAAGTGGTATATATGGAATCATTTGTGTCTATTTGTACAGCTGGATTTAAATGAGAGAAATTCACAGCATGTGTTGAAAATCCAGAGAGGAGAATCTAGCCATCTGGTAGATCAATCGTGCCAATATTCATCTTTTATTTTAAAACTCTAAGAGGTCAACTGGTCAACACACAATTTTTCTGAGCATTTCATTTTATGGAATATTTTCAATTACTAATATCTGTGACATTAAAGTGAACAATCCTTACGTTTTTCTTTCACAAAATCCTACAGTATATTTTACCATACAAATCCAAATATAAGCAATTGTAATTACTTTCCCAGTTGCCAATATGAGTTTAAAATAGATTTTTGATATAGTAAAAAAGTTGTGCCATTAAAATTAATCCATATTGTGTGTTAGTGAATTAATGAACTAGATTTATATGGATAGCCATATCCTAAAAGTTAAATGTGTTCTTGTATCTTTCTCAGCAATTCTGACACAAACTCAGCTACAGAAGACAATTTCTTGTCTTTGGGACAGACATATCATGTTTGCTTAGAAATAATTGGCCATTCCTCAGATGAAAAAGTCTTGAAGCTAAACATTTTCTGCAGCAAGGGACAAGGCATGATGAAGTATTGCTGAATAAGCTTTGTTTCTTCATATGCGATTTGTTGACAGTTCTGCAGCTGGAATGAATGTGCATAATACTTGGTATTGTTTTGCATTTTTTAATCCCTTGGTTTGAAACTTTAAAAAGCTCAGAATGTTTTCCCATAATCAGATAAAGCATTTCAATGCAAACATTGCCATGTTAAGAGTAGTTTTCTGCATACTTTTGCAGATGGATCTACAAAGCAGTTTTGTGACACACAAAGTCCTTATTGATGAATTTCTGAATCATTAAGAGAAAAGATCTCTTGTTTGGATGCATTGTGTGTATTTTACTGTAATCGGATTTACATCTTTAAGCTTTATAAGATCTTGCAGTGAAGCAAACTAGCTGAAATTATCACATTTTCTGCAAAGGGGTTTCTACATTTTCATATAAAATCCCTAGTTAATGAGTTTGAAGCATGGTTGAGCACCACAATAGAAATTAGTTATAAACAGTTCTTTTTCTAGTCTCTTTAAAGATCGATTCAAACTTATATCAAATAATATTTACTTAAAGAATGCTGTTTTCATTGGTTTTGAAAGTTACTGTGAATTATTGCTATGGAATAATCAAGTATTAGGTTGCTCACAGCCAGTGTAAGCTAAGATGGTGTTTTAAAATATCTTCATATAAAGAGGAGAGAGAGATATGTTAAATTGTCAGGAATTAACTGAAGTTAAAATGCAAGATATCTCTCTAGTTCTATAAACTTTTAATCACATACACTTTCACTTAGAATACATTAGACCCTAGTTACCAAAATAATTTATTTTTCCATGTAAACTTGACAATTTAATTAAAATAAAACACATTCACACTGTTTATAATTAATAGGGTGTAAAACAGTGAAGAGTGATTCATGTGGATGAGAACTAGCAATGCAACATAAATGGAAATTAAAAATGTCTTCAGTTTTAATTATCCAGATTTAGCTTTTCTTTCCTTTTTTTTAATCTTTGACTTCACCATTTCATTATTTTTGATAAATCTATTCTAAGTAATTAGTTTCATCTAATTAAACTTGTTAAAATCACCCACAAATAGCCTGGCTTTTTAACTGAAAGCAATTTAAAAACCAGCCTTGAAATACATTGGTGCTTCAGGCAACAAATAAGTTCCATTAATTCATAATTATGCATTTTAATACTTAGTTTTAATGTTTATACTGAAGTTTGGCAGGTCAGTCACTGCCGATAGTTAAATCAATGTGACTAACATGTTAATAACAACTCTTTAAGTTAAAAGCTTTCTTTTGCTGTAGATGAAATCTGGACAACACTGTTAGAAAGAGCCTTGTTTTACTGTGATTCTTATTGTTGCTAAACAGACTTGTCTCCCCTACACTGCTCCAGATGGTTCCTCAGATTGTGGCCTATTCCAGGTGCCTGTGCAGATAAGGCTAAAAAGCTGTGCTTATCCTTCAGTAGCAGGGAAGGGGTTATCCAAATCTCAGTGATGCCAGTGGAAGTCATTCCTAGTCTCAATTCAGGATTTAAAGAGTCGCTAATGATAGACAAAGAAGGGATAATATATGTGTTTCATTACTTTAGTTAACTGGATATTTTACTAAATTAGGTAAACGTCCCAGGGGAATTTATTTATCTGTTTATTTGGTTGTATTGCATGTAGAATCTAAATATTGGTTACTTTTCAAGTGCTGGCTGTTAGAACTTGAAATCTAATATTTTCTTTTGCATTTGGATGTGGGTGAAGATGGTAAAATTGTCATTATAACTTCCTTTTCTGTAAATCACAGCCATTATGATATGTTTCCATTTCCTCAGGGTATTTTAAAAATATCAGTGCCTATTGAGTTCTGATCTAGTTCTGTCTAGTTTAGCTCACTACTCTCTGTTCAGATTTCATCTAATGACCTGGAGGTTGCAGATGCTGAAGATATCTGTCACCTCTTTTATTTTGTAATGATAACATGTATAACTCTTTGTCCATCTACTCATGAAACGCTCTGGGTTTGTATTTGCCACTTAGCAAAGCTTCATGACAAATGCTATATTTATCTTGTTATGTAAATGATCCACTGTTCAGTTTGCTTTGCCCTTAAAGGATAAGCTTATGATGGCATTTTTTTCCCTCTTGACTCCTTATAGACACCAAGGACTTACTGTGCAGCTAACACAGAGGATTTAGAGGCCGTAATTCATCATGTACACAGCCTGCACCCCTCGGCTCCGTTCATGGCAGCAGGTGTTTCTATGGGAGGGTAAGGTTATGTAACACAAGTCTCAGCTTAACTGTGGTTGTAAAATAAGATCTGTTTTAGCCTTTTAAATTACTCCTCTGCAATACTTGCATTATTTACTGAACTGCGGCTAACTTGGGTCTGCCTCCAACAGTCAATATGCAGAAGACTTTTAGAAACTTCTTCATGTCTTTGAACCTTTTAGCTCTGCATCAGGGAAGGTCCAAATTAGCCAACATTCAAAAGTTAGAGGGGGGCAGAGAAAGACAGGAAACAATGGCAGAGAGATTGACAGCCAAATATGTAGGCAGTACAATCTTTGGAAACTGTGGAGGCTGTCTTTGGAACAGAGGGATAAAAAATTAGGAACTAGAGCTAATATACCACGTTTCATAGCAACCTCTGAAATGACAAGGTTTGTCTTCACTCTGTTTGGGTTCTGCAATGTGTGGGTAGATTAGGCTGGAAGAGATGTGGGTATCTGCTCTGTCTGGCTCAGAAGCAAGAAGTAGTATTGTTATTGAAACCAGTATGGGTTGATAGAGCATGTGGTATTAAGATTTGCTGTGTCTTGGCTGCTCTCCAGAAAGCACAGCTAGAACAGACAATGATAGCACAGTTTCTTAGAAAAAAAAATCACTGCTAGAATCTAGAAGAAATGTTCAGGCAGCCTATTTAACAGAAATCATCACAGAGGAGAATTTTCATTAGAAATACTGTAGACACAGTGGTAAAGTCCTGAGACTTCCCACTGTCTGATAAATTTTATGGAGGGTAGGCAGATATGGCCCTGTATATTGACATTAATCTACTAATGACTTGCAGGAGCTTTGGGATAAATAAATGTTCAAGCAATATAGTTATTGATAACTAAATAATTAGCTTGGAAGCTTTTTAAATCAGGCCAACCCTTTTCCATTCATGTTACAGGGATTTTGCAAATGTCTTCAGTATGAAGACATATAAATTTCTCCAGTATGTGAGTGTCTTATCTAGCTTGGAAGCCCAGAATTTGGCACAGTACTCCAAATACAATCTCATAAGTGTCAGATACAGGAAAATAATAATTTCCTTAGACCTGCTTGTTGTGTGCTTACTGACAAAGCACAGCATATCATTAGTTGTCTTCATTGCTTTAAGAGTGCGTGGTTCTATTTGCCCAGGTCTTTTTCAGCTGCTCTCTATCCAGTCATTAGTCTTACTCAGGTGCTGGACTTTGATTTCACCATGTTGAACTTCATGAAGTTTCTGCCAACTCACTCGTTCTGCTTGTTGAGGTCCTTCAGGATGGCAACGTTGTCTTCCAGTTCAGCAGACGTTCCCACAGTTTGACCTGCAAGCTTCCTAAGGGTGCATTCCATCTCTTCATCCAGTTAGTGAAGACTTACTTACACAGTATGGGCCCTGTTACTGCCCCCTGAGGAACACTACTGATATCTGGACCAATCAGTCCATTGCACTTCAAGTTGCTGATTACAGCTCCCAGAGCCTAGTGGTCTTGTCAGTTTTCCATGTGTGTTGCAGGTCACCTATTCAAACCATGCTCGTCCAGCTTGACTATATGGAGACCATGGAGACTGTCAAAAGCCTTGCTAAAGTCAAAATAAGCAACACCCACTCCTTTCCCCTAATCAATGAATGATGAGTGAGCTCATCACAGAAGGCAATCAGCTTGCTCAGGCATGATTTGCCCTCGATAAATCCATACTGGCTGTTACTAGTCAGCTTTTCTTTACCTTTACATGCTTAGAAATGGCTTCCAGGGGATATTCCCAAAGGGTTGTTGTTAGGCACTCCAGCCTGTATTTCCTCCTCCTGGCAGTTCTTGTAGATGGGTGCCTCTTTTTTCCAAGCACGAGAAATACTCAACAGTTGCTGCAGCCTTTCAAAAGTGATAGACAGCAGTCTCATGATGACACTGGGCCACCTCCTTCTGGAAGTTTGGTGCACTTCACCTGGTCCCATTGGCATGTATATGCCAGGTTTGCATAACTGGGCCCTAATTTGGGCCCTAACTTGATCTTCTGCTGCCATTCTCCCATCCTCTGCCACTAGGCACAGGGACTTGGTAGACCTGAGAACTGATCTCAGCAGTAAAGACAGGGA
Source organism: Myiozetetes cayanensis (assembly GCF_022539395.1). Classification (NCBI taxonomy): domain Eukaryota; kingdom Metazoa; phylum Chordata; class Aves; order Passeriformes; family Tyrannidae; genus Myiozetetes; species Myiozetetes cayanensis. The sequence goes on from NW_026086604.1 coordinate 46,538,420, forward strand.
AGACAGGTAGCCACTCCTTTTTTATAGATCTTTAGTCACTAGGTTCCCTGCTCCATTGAATTGTGATCCCAGGAAGGACAGAAGGCTGGTCAGCCTAGCTTCAGTTCTTTGGAAGGATCCTCTGGAAGCCATCTGCAAGCACATGAAGGATAAGAAGGTGACTGCATTCATCAAGGACAAAGCATGGCCAGGTGATTTGGTTGCCTTATATGTTGAAATGACTGGCTTCAGTGATGAGGGGAAAGAAGAGGATGCTGTTTGTTCTGAGTCTTTTTTGTACCAATGGACTTACAGAAGCCTCTCTTGTTGCAGAAACCTTTCTCTTGTAGTCCAGTATATCCCTTGCTTGTGCAGGCTTAAGAGCTGGACTCGATCGTCCCTTCCAGCTCCGCACATTCTGTGATTCTGTGATAATCTATACAGGACAGATTTGCCCAGTTAAGAATTAAAATAAACATTCACTTCACAGACATGTAAATGTAAATTAAAGGCCACTTGTTCTATTGATCTTCAATACGTACTCTTTTGGAAAGGGACTTTATTTTCTAACATAAACATTCCTGAACCTTTTCTCTATGACATACACTCTGCATTCTGTTAGAGAAGTGGATTCTTCTACTACTATAACTTTTTTTTTAATGAATTTATTGGGCTGCTGTCTTATGATCTGCTAGGTAGCGCGCAGGGACAAAGTCCCTGTGATAGCAGGCTGATTCCTGATGTCTTTGCTAAAGGTTGCTGTCTCCTGAAGTACAGCAGATGAAGCCAAAGTACAGAGTGTTGGTGGTCCAGGGAGCTATAATTAACAATTAATTGTAATGCTTTGTGTTAAAGGCTTGGTATTAAAATGGTGGTTGTAAACTTTGAGGTCTCAGGCAGTAAAGTAAGACAGCTTTTCTGTTAGTATGTTTATTTTGCACTTTCCTGCTATTTTATTTTTTCTACATTTGAAGGATCAGATATTTGTGAACTCTCCCCTTTTTCAACACAAGTGTACATTAGCAGTAGAGACTGTAAGTTGCAACTGGTCAGAAAGACAAGACCTAAGTCATTCATTTGGCTCATAACTTTGTCTCTCTAGTTTTATTCATTATCCAACACTTCATTCTTTACATACTAGGTGTTAAAAAACAGCTGTATTCTCTCATGTGTGAGGTGGGGTAATGGCATTACCTTCAACTCAAGAGACTTCTTCATAATGAGGCAGGCATGCCAGGGGCAGCTGACATTTTTCAGGCACCTTTATCAGATTTAACACACCAGGAAGACCAAGGCCATTTAAGATGGTAAAACTTACTAACAATTTGGGAATACCTGTTCCATGAGTAAGAATCATTTGTTTGACCTTTTCTCCCTTTAGTGATATAAATGAGACTAGTATACCTTTATATCTAAATGCATTCCTACCCACACCCTACACAGTGCACCAGTCTCCTCTCTGAGGAAAGTAAACTTCATGAGTCATGTGTTGATTACATTGACTACCTTTCAGCTGTATTAGGCACAGCTGTAGGGCTGATACAAGAAACTATTGAAAAACAGACAAAAAGATGCCTGACTGTTATATTTACTCTAAACTGAAACAAACAACTTGATAGTATATATGTTTCTGTTTTTCATTTCTGTTTGTAGCATGCTTCTATTAAATTACCTTGGCAAAACTGGTAGAGACACTCCTTTAATGGCAGCTGCAATTTTCTCTGCGGGTTGGAATGTTTTTGAATCTGTAGAATCTCTGGAGAAGCCACTAAACTGGCTTCTTTTCAACTATTACTTGACCACTTGTCTACAGTCCTCTATCAGCAGGTGAGTTGCCTTCTGAACTACTTAGCAAGGTGGAAGGATGTTAGCATGAGATCTACAGCAGGTATAATAATCTTGGCAAAATCAGTGCTGTAACAACACTTTGCATAGCTGTTCCGTGTGCATTCTTCGGTAAGTTTTAAAATCAAAAGGATCTCTGCAAGAAAGATTGTCCTCAGTGTGGCTGAATTTATCTGCTTCTCAAGGGGCTCAGCACAAGCCCAATGTATTTCTGTATTTATAGATGAAGTAAATGGATGTTGAAAATTTTTAGACATGCACATATTGACTTAAGAGTATATATGTATATATACTAATTCTTTTAAGGTGATGTTGACTGCAAAAGCACAGAAAGGGCTAGTTCATCTTTTGCTTTATAAAACTAGGGTGTATTTTGTGTTATCAAATATTAAGTTCTATTATCTATGGCATTTTTCTCATTGTTTATGCAGATTTTTACTATGTTGCTAGATGTGGCTGCATATGAATGAATAATTCTTCTGCTCTTGGATTCCAGACAGATTTTTATTATGACAGAAAATTAAAACCAAGAATGTTCTTGTTAGAAAGTTACTTCTATAATGTATCTGTAAAGCAGAGGACTTCTACATCTGTTAACACAACAAAAAACAAGCCCTCTTTTCTCTCCTTCTTTTTAGACATCGACAAATGTTGGAGAAATTATTTGATATGGATCTCGTGATGAAGGTATGTGAAAATGTTACTTCTGCTTTAGCTGGGTGCTGTTTTCCAAATGCTGACATAGTTCCCTATTTGAATTCTGTACTTCAGGCTAGAACTGTTAGAGAATTTGATAAGCAGTTCACTTCAGTCATGTTTGGCTACCGTTCAATTGATGATTACTATGAAGATGCTAGTCCATGTCGCAAGCTGAAGTCAGTAGGAATTCCAGTGTTATGTCTAAACTCTGTGGATGATGTTTTCTCACCAGGTCATGGTAAGTTTAGGCTTTTTAAAATATATTTATCTGTATATGCAGTCATTAAGACAAACTACATAGGTTTGAGAATGAATTCAGACCTATATGTGTAGAGGTCTATTTAAATGTTAATTGTACATAGGATCAGAACTTCCACTTCAGATTTGCATCTTACCTAAGGTATGACACATCTAAAACAGCTGATGATGGAGAGACCTGATTAGTACAGAATGCAGAAGTATATGGGGTGGCCTCATTAACCATTAATGGAGTCTTTACAGTCAAAAGAAATATGCATATTTAAGGTGTAAGTTACCTCACTATAAGGAAGATATCAGATGTAGTACCCTCTCAGAAGCATCCATTTCTATTCACCAAGTACAAAGAGAACCTATAAAAAGGAACTCAGATTCAGGTGACTGGATTGTAGACATTCAGTTCTGTGCAAGTGAAAACAAGTTGGGTTTTTTTATTGCCATTTTTTAATCAGTCCCTACAAAGAATATCTGGGAGTTGCTTATGTTTCAGATGATGTGAAATTCTCAACTGTTGATCACAGTGCCGCCTCCAGTGCCTGAAAATTAAAAGTAAGAAAAAAATCTAAGTTAGCATGTAGGCCAAAATCTAGGGTAAGGGAAGTGATATACACAAGGTAAGCTCCTAGAAGGAGGCACATTGAAATTAATAAGAATCTAACTAGAAGATGAAACAGCAATATCAGCTAAATAACTGGCTGAAAACTCTGTTTTCCATTTGCTTCCTACTTTCTGCCAAACACGTGATCATTATGAACATTTTGCTTTTGCTCTGTAAATCAAAACCTTGGTGCTACCTATCCTAAAAAGGTATGCTAGTTCCTGTGGTCTGTGTATTGGTTATAGTGTCTGAGAGGGAGAACAAAAACTACTGTAGAGGAAAACCACTAAAATGGTTGAGGCAACAGTCTTGGGCAGTGAACACCTGACACCTTTAAAACTTAGTTAAGGCACTTGATTTATTTCAGGGAAATTTTCTTCTGCCACCACAAGTGAAGTGAGATTCTTGCAGAATGAGTCATGAAACCAGTGTAAGCAGGCAAACATATTAGAACAAGCAGAGAATGAAGGAATTGGAAGAGACTCTTTGTGTGTTGTACTGTTTTATCTGTGTGCAGATGTACAACATATACAGAAACATGCACACGCACTACTATTTATAGTTTGAAGACCTGTTAGAGACAAATGTGACATGAGGAGAAAAGGACCACTCCAGTAGTGTGCACTGGAAAAAGACAGTCTGATTTCTTCTCCTCTTGAACAAAAAGCATGAACAATATAAAGAGGTGACAGCCACCTAATATGAAGGAAAAAATGGCAACTCTGGATCACCCAAACTACCTACCCCTTATGCTGGCTGAAACAGAGGCTTAAAAAACATTTCAGTCAACACAGCAATATTATTCCAGGGTACTACATACACCTTTAACAATTTCTGTTTCAAGGACTTTGTGAGACAGAGTTAGTCCCTTTGTATTTACTAGCCTCTGTGGGATTTTTTTTTTTCCTTTGAAATTGAGAGTTGCTCATTCTCTTAAACTTGTAATGGCCTGGAAATAAGAATGGGTGGGTCACGAGCCTAAAATCTATGTCCAAATATAAAATCTGACTAGTGATTCTGAAGATATTTTATGGGTCTTATGACCCTGAGGATGACTTTCCCCATCATACTGCAAGGTGGGTGATCTGCTGTGCCATGTTTCTTTTGTGAAGTATCTGAGAGAGGGAACAATGGCTTCACCTCTATGCTTAGCTCTAGCTTAGTTTGTGGTTTGTGTCCTACAGTGAACTAGTAACTGTGGCAGGAGTAAGCTTACCTAGTTAGCATGGTAAAAACAGCAGTGAACCAGACAGTGTGCCTCTGTCCCTGGAGGATTTAACCTTTTCCAGCCTCTTATCACTGGGACTGGGACATTTCTTAGCTAGATGAAAGCTAGTGCAGATACTCCATCCCCTTTTAATTTTAGAATACAAACTCCAGCTCTCAAGAGCCAAGTATTGATCTGACCCCATGAAACTCAATCTGAACACAAGAAGACACTTTTTTTTTTTACTGTGAGAGTGGTCAAATAGAGAGGCATAGAGAGGTTGTGGGATCTCCATCTCTGGAGACAGTCACTGGACACAGCCATAGGAAACGTGCTCTAGGTAACCCTGCTTGAGCAGGGGTGTTGGACTAGATGTCCTCAAAGAAGACACTCTCTCCTACAGCCTCAAAAGTTCTGCAGTTGCATAGTTTGACTAGACAAAAGGTGAGTGCCCTAGAGTACAGCTGTAGCAGATCTTTACAGCCTTGAAGCTGTTTGTAAAAGTAACACAAGTCTTGGTGAACAGTGGGATGGTCTTGAACCTATTATGAGAATGCCTTAGAAGTCTCACAGTGTAGAGGAGGGTAAGGTAGAGCATCCGCACTTCTGAAACAAGAAGTGTTAGAGTCTGTTCTAATGACGGTCCATCTTCTCCTAAACTCCGACCCTAAACAGCCTTTCTCCCTGAAAATATTAGTGTTGTTAGGCATTCATTTGTTCCTTGTTCACAGAGTTAATGCTGTTAGCCATAATCCTTTGTCCTTGTGGTGACTAGTTTCCCTTAGAAAGGGCCACCAGGGCAATGCTGATTTACAGCTAATAGTACTTCTGTGTGTCTATCCTTGGCTCCTTTTTCGTTTGTGCTGGGCACCCTCAGTGTGAATCCTTGTACTGGCAGGAGACATAGAGCACCCTGATTAGTAGCCTAGGATTTATATCTGCTGCCATCAGTTACTGGGGTTCATTCATCTTGACACTTCTGTGAGCTGTTTTATGTTAGCAAACATAAAGGGCTGGTGTTACTTTCGGAGGCGACTTTATTCTGGCAATGGGTTTGTTTTTTTCTGACTTAAAAATGTGTGGACACATGTAAGCCAGTGACAATCAGAGGCAGTTTCCACTCACAACTGTATAATGGATTCATAGCCACAAAATTCATTCTCATCCAGACCCCAGCCTTTTATTGACTTTGGGAACTGGTTATTTCATGCCTCATCTCTCCCAGTAATACCTACCAGCATCTAAGCTACCTTCCACTTCTGTTGTAGATAGCTGTAGTTTCCAAGAGCTGGGAAACAGGCCTAGAAAACTCATCAGGGAGAAAGCCGTGCCAGATTCCTTTGTGTTTAAATAGTCTCCATAAAACCAGACACATCTATCTTCCTGTAACAGAACCTGAGGGATACAAAACCAAGTCACTACACAGTATGGACCTAAAGAGACCCTTCCCTTAAAAAGTGCAGTGGCTGCCTCTGTTGCTTCTTACTACCTGATAATTTCTTCTCATTTGCTTTTTGGTACGCTTTTTACTTCCAAGCAGATATTTTTAAATATATTTTTAAAACGTGCCATTTGATCTCAATCCAGTATTAGGAAGAAGCAATTAATCTGCAGTCCTTCCTTAATGTTGGTGTTAAAAGTTCATAGAGCTTGGCAGCTGATGTATCTGTAGTTTTAATTCTGGAATGCAGTTCTCATGTTGCATAGTACTAACTAATAAAAACAAATGCTTTCTTTGTTGCATGACACTTCTCTCACCATAACTAATTTAAACAAGCCATTGTTTCAGGAAATATGTAATAAAACCAAGTCAAGCCCTTTTATTTTGTAAATGTGAAAAATAAATCAGGAAGATGGAACAATAGCAGTCATTATCAGTGTCACATTTAACTTTTCATCCCAAGTGGCATTTTTCTCGTCAGAGACTTAAAGCAGCATATTAGGCATCTGACTTAAATTTCACTACACTAATGCTTAGCTAATTGCTGCTAGTGAGCATTGTGCCCGAGCTGGAAGCCTGCCCTTGAAGCTAGGTACCATGCCAGCTCCCTCCTGATCCAGTGTGACAAATAAGTGCATGTCTGAAGCTCGATTGTACATTTTATTGAACTCTCTGAACCTTTTCTGTTCCCCTGAATCCAAACTTGAAGTAATTGCTCTTAGGTGTTATTTTGCATCCTGTTATGTAAACACCACACTTGAATGAAGTCGTTGGGAGAGACAAAATGGCCAAGGAATAGCCAGACAGATGACAATTAGGGTAAAAGTTTAAGGAACAGAGAGAAATCAACGAAACAATGGAGCATTTGACAGCAGTGACTTATTTAAGCTGATTCTGCTTCACATGTATGTTTTTCTTTTGTTCTTTTTAAAAAAATCCTTTTTTGGGGACAAAGAATGTACAACAAATTTGTTTGAATTAAGTAATTCTGCATGTATGTATTTACATTGTGATTCTGTGATCACAAATAACAGACCTGTGCCTGCTGGATCAAACAGCAGTACAAATTTTGGCCAGTAGAAACTGAAGTACAAGGTTACATGCTGACAGTAATGAACAGTGGTATCTTTTGGCATGCCATCCTATATCCTAGAGCGCATCACACATCCAGTGCTCCATTTATCTGCCCTTTACATTGCAGAATTTGCTCTGTTGCACTGTGGTTTTATTTATTGGATGGCTAACAGTCCCTAGAAGCAGCCTTAAGGGAAGTATCACACCACTGCCAAGCATCATTTGCATTTTGGCACTGGAGAGCAACACAACATATTCAATTCTTTCCCAAGAGGCTACAGAGCAAGAAACTCTGCTGGGGAGGAGTTACACAGATCAATAGAGACAACTTTGGGATGGGGAAGATGACATTCATAAAGACCTGTGTATGGCTCTCACCTTACCTGGCACAGAAGATAACCAGCACCCAGTGCAGGATTGGTAGGCTTCTAGGAAAGAGCTGCTGTAGCTGTTTGGAGGCAGGCAGCACATGGCACCCCCTACAGTACTGCCAAGCAGTTTGGGAATGTATAACCACCAGCAAACCGATTTGGGAGTCATGATTATGCTGGCAACCTCTGAATGATGGGTATGTAGAGGTCACAGTGAGCTTTGCCTGTAAGGGGTTCCCCAGCTGAGTCGGCACAGCAGAGGAGATATTTATTATCATCTCCCTTCCAATCCCCCAGCAAAGCAGTTTCTTACTAGGAAAGGATGTTTCTGTCTACACTTTCGATACTAGTCTGCGAAAATGAATGTTTGTCATGTCTTTGCACAATCTCAGCCAGTGAAGAGGTATGTTCACACCAGTAAGCAGTTGATCATGAATCCATTAGGACCAATGAAGTTCTCTGATTACTGGAGGTCAAGTCTGTCCCTCCTCACACATTCCTACCCATACCCTTGCACAGAAGCCTATTTATTAGCCCCCTCAGTGACCAGGGAGACAGCTGCAGAATGGCTGTGGAAAGTGTGATTCATTGCCTGAAGCAGGATTGGGGTTTGCGTCTGATCCCCACTTCTCTATTGGGATTCTGTTTAACATGGCCCACATGCTACTGGAGGGAAGAGGAGCAGATGGCTTGGTACAGATAAGTGGGCAAATTCCTATGCAGTCGGCAGAAGCCGACATGAATCGCAGCCACTCTCTTTGTGCATGGCAATGTGTTCATCCACAGAGTCCAAGAAAGGCAGATCAGAGATTGCTTAGCAGATTAACCCAGGCAAAACTCCAGACAAGCACTTGCTGAGTCTGAAAATGATGCATGTGCTGGATTGCAAGAAATAATACACTGCTTTCTGCATCTCTTGTTTTCAGCCCGTGCTATTCCTCAGCCTAGGCTTTTACTTCATTGACTTTTCTTTTTTAGTCTTGCCTCAGTACTGCTTTCAAAGACTGAGGTACTGCATACAGTATTTCCAGTTTTCCAGGTGAACAAAGGAAAGGCCAAGGAATTCTTTTAGAGACAGTAAGAAGCATGGCTCCTTCCGCCTACTAAAGAATCAGAATCACTTAGTAAATGCTGGAATCCATACAATGCATGCAATTTTGAAAGGATGGACAGAGTGGAAGAAATGGATCGCACTGATTAGCAGAGAACTTCACATATTCCACAAGGGAATCCCCGTTGCTCTCTGGAGCTCAGTCTGTGCTCCACCAGGCCACGGTCACGTACCTTATATTATGGGAAGGAATCTTGTAACATACATTCGTAAAAGACACTAACCCTGTTATGCAGAGAGTCGGTTTAGCATTCGTGCTGAGGCCCGAGAGTGGAACAGAGCATGTCATTCCAGGCACTGCTAGTAAGGACCTCTGAGGCACGGACCGCTCCCCTTACTCTACAGGTCCAGTGCTTCTGCCCTGATCTATTTTAAGTTGCACAGCTGTTCACCACAGTCACTGCACTCAAGTTCTTGTGTGACTTATTCTGGCTGGGGGTTCTTTTTCGGCTAAGGAAGGGGTTACTCTGTGCTCTTAGTCTAGTTACTGAGAACAAAGGCAAATCGGCATCTGAAGCACACAGCAGTGAGTCTGCCAACATCCAGATGAAAGAAAGGAACATCTATAAAGAAAGTAGTAATGTGCAGGGATAGTGACTATTCAAGGATAATGACCTTTGAGATAGCAAATATCTAAAGGGGTAAAGGAACAGACTCCTAGAAATAGGAGTGAGTGGGAGGTGTCTCTGAAGGAAGTGCAGTCAGAAAGGGATGTGGACAACTGGGCTCCTCCCAAACTGAACCTGATTAAAAATCTCACTTCAAAAATACTTTAAAATAATTGAGGAAGCAATAGAGATCTTATGAATAACTTGCTGCTTTGTGTTGTAGTGCCAAGGCATTTTTACTTCAGCAGTGTATGACTTAAAATCAGATTTATTTTCTTGTGGAGTCATAAGCTTTTTTAGACAACACAGCTAAATTCCTGCTACTCCCTTCATTAATTTTTTTTGCTTTTTCTTCATTTTTCTTTTGCTGTTTTTTTCTCTCAATCCTGAATAATCAAAAGATCTGTATGATTTTTAGTTTTTTCTCTTTCGTATATTCTTGAAAACTGGAACTTAGTAAGGCATTCTTTACTGAAATGTATTGAGATTTCTGCTTGTTTAACCATACCTAAAAAGCCAGAGGGATTTGCTTAAACAACTTAATTTTATGGATCTGTGGTGTTTGCACTCTTGATATAGTTCCACTGCTACGTCAAGCCCTTCATAGGATAGCAGGATCATTCCATCACACCAAAATACCATTTGTGAAGTCACATGATTTCTCTGTTGTCAGTCTGTGCTAGCTGACCTTTATTTTCCTTCACAAAGGGAACTGCCCAGGTGTAGCATTGATTAAGCCACACATCTATGCATAGTCACAATAGGAGGCACTGAAACCTCCCCTCCTGCACATTTCCAGATCAGTGCATATATCAGGTGCCATTCACTGATGACTCTGAGCTAACTGTAGGCCATCACTGAAATGGCCACCTCATCAAAGGTCTCATCTGACTATGTCTGCCACCATTCATATATTTGCATTAACATGGGGAACCAGAGCAGGGAGCTGAGCAAGAAAACTAACCCAGAAAAAGAAAAATGCTTGTAACACCCACTCTAATAATCTAAATTCTAAATTAAGAAATTTCCAGCAAGTCACTATTCAGTAGAGAACCACTAACCTTCTGGGTGACACAGAGCAGCTTTCTGTGTCCTTGTACAATTGTTAGCCCTTCCTCTTTTTCTGTTTACCTTGCTTATTAGATTGTGAGCTCCTCAGGGCAAGAACCATCTCCCAGTGTGTTTACACTGTGTGCTCTAAACGTGCAGGTGTAAATGTATGTCAAATCAGATGTAATGATAACAACCCAGGATAATCTTTAATATTAGCTGATAGGATATCTTACAGACCACATCTTACTGTGACATTAAAGGGTTTGTGTTTGGAGTCTCATACAAAAAGAATGGGATTCGCAATTAAGGTCCCAGTTCCTCAGCTTTTCTAAGGCTGAATATTGCAATACCAGTTAAAAATTACAGGCTTGATTGTCCTTTTACTTACACTATTTATAGCAAATCCTAAGTATGCATTAATGTGGGTACTGTTCCATCAGTGGGACTGAAAGAAAGATGAAGCTGAAACTTTTACAGCAGCCAGAAAAAAACAAAAAAAATCACACAGATAAGGTAAGTCAATGATGAAGAGAGAAATGGCTTTTAACACAGCTATGGTTCTAAATCCTGTGGTACATTTAAGCGTTTGTCAATGTTGTGTCTATTTATTCAGATATAATATGAGAAAGGTTTAAGAGAAATTATTCAATGTCTGGCATTTCTTAGAAGGATAAGGACTTAAAACTTTTTTTCCCCCTCTTTTAGCTATACCAGTAGAAACTGCCAAACAAAACGCAAACGTTGCTTTGGTTCTGACTTCGTGTGGAGGCCATATTGGTTTTCTGGAAGGAATATGGCCAAGGAAGTGCACTTACATGGACAGAGTCTTCAAGCAGTTTGTGCAAGCTGTGTTTGAGCATGGAAATAAAATCTTAAGCATGTAGCTTTGGACCACTAGTATAGCACAGTGGCACATTCTGACAAGGGCAGTTAAGCTTAGTGCACAAATTTTAACTCCTGTAAGCCAGCAAATGGATAAAGTCCATTACTACATGCAAAAATATTTTTGCCTAAGATTTTGTAGCAAGAAACTAAACATTATGTTGTCACTTTTATATTTATTTTTAATATGCCTTACTAAGAATGACCTTAAATGAAACAGTGTTCTGCATACATCAAATTGCACTTAACCAAAACTATCAAGTAGAGAGATTATAATTCCTCAGGATTTTAATTTAAACCAGTATGTATTTAGGAGACTTAATTTAGATGGCTTGTAATATTAGAATGGCGACACTCAAAATAGCTTATATTATCCTGTCACACATAGTACAAGTTGGCCCATTCCTTAGGGCACTGAGTGAAAATCTTATAATAGGAAAACAAAAGGAGGGAACAAAAAAAGCACCAATTCTGCAATTAAAAATTTCAGCATGTTATTCCATAGCATTGGATTGATAACTGCTTTTGCTGTTCTACCCTGAGAGTATTCATATTTAGGGCTGGTTATTGTTTTTTAGACTATGTCAATGCCATACTTGTCTTACATGATTATTTTTTAAAGAGCTAATTTATAGTGTTTACATATAACCAAAAGATTCCTTTAAAACAGTACTGTAATAACTTATGTAATTAAAAGACATTTTGCATTTCGAATTTTATGTAAACCTGGGTGTTGTCATGTAATACATGCTTCATATAACTGGTAAACCTGATGATTTAACCTGCTATGTTTATATTACCCTGCAAGAACATTTCAGTTTTACAGAATAAACATTAGAGCATTGGGAAATTATTATATAATCTGCTTTAAATTAAAAAAAAAAAAATCCCAACCTTTCGTCTCTGCTACTATTTCATATAATTTTTCTGAAAAGAACACAACAAACTGTTTAAAGTAGAGTTGGGATGAAGGTTGGAGTCTCGACTCTATGGTTTATCTGATCATTTTGTCAGCATTTTGGCAGTAGGTTGTGAAATCATTGAAGCCACTGCAAACCGATTTCTGCCCTCGCAGCTTACGAGTCTGTGAGGCTGGCTGAGGCATCGCTGTTCTCCTCAGCCCTGACATACAGTGACAGCCAACGTGGGCCTGTGAGGAAAAAGGACAGTTGGACAGAATATATTCTGAAACTGTCGGAAAGTCCAAATTTAGGGCATGCTGAAATTTAAACAAGGCTCTCTTAAACGGCTTCTGTGGAGCTCCCACCTTGTGCTGATCACTGATTTGGGCCCAGCCACACAAGAGAAGTCAGTAAAGATGCCTCTGCATTTTTATTTTTATCTTTTGAGCAGGGTCAGTACAAGAAGAAAATGCGGCTAAAAAAAGCAAGTCAGGTCTTTTGTCTCAAGCAGTACGTGAACACTCCTCTTGCAAGGCATGTTTCCTAGTAACAGCAAAGGAAGAACAAAAATACTTTTTGTCTTTAGAAAAAGAAATTGGGACATGCCATACGAAAGCTGTTTTGTAAAGTGGACAGTTGAATTAAAAAAATTAGAAAGTGCTTTCAAATTTTGACTTTTAAGACAAGCACCGGCCCTTGCCCAGATAACAAACTCTTATTTTTTCTTTAATAAGCAAATGAGAAGTGACTTGCAAAAGCTACATGACATTTTGTGCATGCTACTACAATATATGAAATCAGCATATTAGTAGGGTGCCTTATTTATTCTTGTATTCATTTCCAGGTGTTATGTTCATGCAAAAACAATGAGCAATAAACAGTGTATTTAGCATTATATTTGTAAAACTGTTTGGGTACAGTACTGTTCAAAACTCAGCATCAAGTATTAATGAAAATAAAACCACTTACATTAAATAACACCTTACTGTTTAAATAAAAGTAGTATGATTAATGGCAGAATTTCTGTCTCTCTGCACTGTCTTACTTCATTTAGGTCCAATCTCATACACAAATCCCCATGAGGCATTTATTTTTAAAGGTGTATCTAGCAAAAATCTGTAAAGTTATTTTTTTTTCTGCCCCAAATATACAGTGTTTTTACTTATAATCTGTTAGGGAAAATAGATTGTTAGAAGTACAGTGTGCAAAGTGGTAACAATCCAGTTTTACTATAGGTATCTTCAAGCTTTCCCAGTCAGATTTTCTGAAACAAATAATGCGGTCACTTGCCTCAGATACAAGTGCCATAAATATTTTTGCTATGTAACATCTGTGTGCCTTGTACACAATTTCATAAGTGAGCCAAAATTCACAATGTGCTCTCTATGGAAAACAGTGTGAATTTACAGGGTCTTAATTTGGCTTTTCATGTGATCTGAGTATCCAGACATGAACAGGAATATAAAATGTTAAAGGTGGGAGGAAATTGTTAGTTGTCATTATACTCGTCACTGGAAAGGCAGAGTAGAATGAAAATGAAATTCAAGCTACAAGGGCTCCAGACACCTACCTCTTAAAGAAAACTTTCCTCCTAGTTCAGAACCTTATAGTAGCTGAAGTTGGTAGGATCTCTAAAGATTGTCTAGTTCAACCCTCCTGCTCGAAACAGGACATATTACAAAAGTCCTCCAGAACATCCACCTCTTCTCACTTTGCCCTTGGAGTCAATGCGTGGTACTGTTCTTTTTATCTGTGAGGCCTTCAGTCATCCAAGAGCCACCTGTGACCTCAGCTGTCTTAGTACCAGATCATAAAGAGCAAGGTTTTAAGGTGTAATTTATTATATTCTCTCTTGGTTAAAAAAAAAAAAAAAAAAAAAGACTTGGAGAACTGAAAATTTAAAATAGCAAAATATGATCCTATGATTGTATACAGAGAAAGTAACCCATGGCATATATTTCACACTGAACAGAAGAATAAATGCTCTTTTTAGAAACCCAGACACATAACAGAAGAGTTTAAAGGACTTAGCCAAAAGGGCTATGGAAGACAGTCTACAACTCCACAGGAGCTGAGCTCAAGAAAATGCCAATAAAGCAGCGGTGACTCCAGGCATGTCAACATGGTCTGGTCAATATGGCACTGAGTGTCACCCTTCAGACATTAACATGTTGACTGTTGCAGGATGCAGTCACTCTTGAGGCCTAGACTCACCATTCCCCTAAAACAAATTCTCACGTTCAGCATGTGAGCAAAGCGGACAAGTTTTTTTCCTGCCTCCCTGCAAAAAGAAAAACACCAAAACAAAATCAGCTCTTCAAATTCCACAGACTCCCCATTTTGAAGATGGCCCCTCTGCTTTCTCAGCTAAATGCTCTGTAAAGCTCTTCAACTCCAGGCAATCGGGGCACCATCCAATCCCTATTGTCCCATGTGCTATCTACATAGAAATTTCAGAGGGGAACTGCCTCTTCCCCTACAATTCCTGTAGCTACCTGGCTCGTGCCAATGACTCACACCTGCCAGGAAGAGGACTTTCAGTGTACACATGGTGCTCATGAGCACGCACACCATACTTCTCCCCAGGCCTCTTCAGCTCGACACATGATCTCCTTGAGGAATAAAAAGGAAACATTTGTTCCCCAAGTCATCAAGTTGCTGTCACACACAGGCACCCTTCATCCTGTGCCACTTGCTGTAGTTCTCATCCCTGGATGCCAGCTGGTCAAAAAATGCTTAGAATGCTCAAGGCAATGAATAAGACAGAGAAATGTATAAAAAAGCCCAGGAGACTCTCCCTAGGGCCTTGCCACTGACCTGCAGCATACATGCTGGATCCCCCCCCCAACAGTTTAGTGGTGATTCTTGACAGCCAGTAAAATAATTCCTACAGCCAATCTGCTGTGGAATATTTCAGCTACATTTCTACATTTTTATTGGGTTGGTTGGTTTGTTTTTTTTCTGGTTTGGGGGATTTTTTTTTTCGTTTTCATTCCAACAAAGGAAAAATCTGCTAAACACACAGCAGTTCTTCATTAGCAAACATCTCTTCCTCTGAGGGATCCAGTTTTCCTGTCTCATTCCCTCTACTGGTGATGCAAAAATCAGCCTTTCCCTTCTTCCTGGATGATGATAGAGGGACTTTTTGAATCTGCTGAAGGGAAGGAAGTCAGGGCCCTGTGTTATCTCAGCTGCTCCTCCAGTTCCGTAAAGGTTCTATATGTGTAGTGATTAGAAACCGACTGGTTTAAATGTGCTTCCCATGTGGCCTTACCTCACCTGTCTGAGGCATTCTGACGCACTGGCGGTGATTGCAAGGTTAATTATCAGTGAAAGGTTTAAGCAGCTACTGCCCTTTGGTTGTCTGTCACTGCTTCCTTGCTCAGATGAGATGTCTGATAAGCAATAGGGCAGGCTGGGAGTGTGTTCGCATGTCAAATGGGGCTCCAAGACCTTTGTGCTAGCAGGACCGCTGGGATTTAGTCTGGGATCAAGAGCTCAATCCCGTAATTCTGCAGCCTGCCCTCAGGCTGCAGTTCCACAAGCAGCTGTCAATGTTAACAGCACCTCCTGCCAAAAGGAAAAGGCTTGCTCTTCCTCCTCCCCTCCCTTTTCTTATCCTCCCTGATTCCAGTCATATGGTCCTCAGCCTTTCTTACTCTGGCAGAATATGATTCAGTTTTTCCACTGGGTTATTTTTTTTTTTTGCTAGCTCAGTAAGTTGAATTTGCTTGTCTATGGAAGTCCCTAAGGTACTAGATGGAGGCTGGCATGAGGTAAGAAGCTAGAGAAAAGTGCTGAGAGTGGGGAGAGAAAGTGGAGAAAATACTGGGAGAGACTTTCCCTGTTTGGTGACAGTCATCTCCTGAAGCTGTGGCCCAACACGGCACTCTCTCAATTAGTGGGGATGATCCGTGTATCAGCTGGGTTACTGTTCCTGTGAAAAAAGGTCTAACTTAGAAGCAAGTATTTTTCACTTAGCTGCAGACAAGAGGCACTCCAGCAGTATTACAGCACTGGTAAATTAAAAAAAGGCAAAATTCACAAAAAGTCCTTTTGGGGTTAAAATCTGTCCTATCCACATACTCCACCTATGGGAATGCAGTTTCTCCTTCCAGTTCTGCAGCAAATTTGTGCCCGAGCACTCCCGTTCATATTCACCACGACTTCTGAGGACAGTAAATTTCTGTTGTTTTCTTTCAGCAAAGTGACGTTTGCTAGCAAGTTCACAGACATCAGTGCTTCAAAATGCTGCCACCTTCTGTGGAAAACTGGAAATTTACTGGTATTCTATCCCATGCACTGAATTTTTCCAAATTACAGAATTTAATGCTTTATAAGAATGCCTGCTGCTTTACTACTACCCTGCTGCACAGCAAATTACTATTTTGTGGAAGGATGTGAGAAAATCTAGATTTACTTCCTTCATGTTCCTAAGAAAGAGGGATTGGGAGAACATCATGTTAAATTTATAAAATTAATGACAACATAAAGAAAAGCTTTTATCATCCTCCAGGAAATTTACAAGCATCCCAGTTATTAAAATATCCTTTATCTGAAAAGGATTCTGTCGGTTCATGTAGGAGAGCAGGAGACCACATGTTGCTGCCTTCATTGTAAAGTCACAGCAGATTATCATGCATTAAAGAGGAGCTGCTACAGGGAGTTATAAATAACATCTCCTCCTATCAGCTTTTAAAAAAAAACTGCAGCTGCTGAAAATTTCCATTTGTCCAGTACAAACTGTGCTTCAATGAAGTCTATCCAGGACTTAGCAAGCAAGGCTGTTCCTTGTTTCAGTTAACAAGGAGACAAAAAACTTTACAGGCAGAACAAGGTATTTCCAGGTCATTTGCTCTATACAAACTAATGTATGCTATTCAGAAAACTTTATAGCAATTTCCAAAAATGAATCCCATAAATGTCATAGCTACAGAAATCACTAAAACATTTAGAAGATTATAAAATATTTATTATAAAAATAACCCCATTTTAAAGTCTTCAAGCATTAACAAACAAATATTTATAGAACCAAGCACTAAAATACTTATGTGGTCTTGTTAGATCAACGAACTGTAACCAGAAATCTGTACAGGGAGAAGCCCTGTCACATACTACCATTCAAAACCTTTTCTTCTAGCATCTTGCATGGTTATTGGCTGAGGTTCATCATGCTTATACTCCAGGTGTTCTGATACAGGGGTGTATACACATCACTGTGTGAATTCATGATCAAATAAACTGAGACTGTGTCTATATTGGCAAGCAGAACATACTGGTAGGAGTGGATATGCACAGCAAAACTGCTGAATGTCAAGATCCTGACACACATACTGTATGCATATCAGGTAGGACCTACTTCAGGTTAGCCCTAGCCTAGTGCTAGCAGATGGAGCGCAGTAGGTGTGCACGAGGCATGCATCTTCTGATCACTCCCACTCGTTATACAGTGTGCATAATGGATTCCTTTTAAAGGAAACCAAACCCTTAGTTACATGCCCAGAACATACCCAACATCTTCCAACCTTAGCAGACACTGCATCCACAGGACTAGACTAAAGCTGGTCTGGACTGACACATCAGTCCAGATGCGTCAGTCTAGATGTGGTGTGGATGTTGCATCCTCAGGTCCCCATCTTTTGTTCAGATCTTCTTTTATTTGCGTAGACACAGGCTCAGACACTGAAACAACCTGAGGTAAAGAAGCCACAACATAATGTCAGTTGAGGTATAAGCACATTACTGGTGTAGCAAGGACTGAAATATCCCAGACTATGGCAAAAATCACAAATACATGCTTAAGCCACAGAATGAGTTATGAAACACTGTGCAGAATACACAGAATAAAAACAGCTAGCTGGCATCTGCAAGGTTACTGCTGAACTTAGGAAAGCAAAACAAGTTGGACAAGTGGACTCAAGAAGGCAGCTCAGCGAGCGAATTCAGTGCTCTGGAGATAGAAGTGGACACAGCGCAGGACCAAGACACACCCAACAATCCTCTTTAGGCTCCAAGACACAGACAAATGTCTGTCCTGCTTTTACACCCAAGAGACACATGCTGTCACTGTTCTGCACCTGTGCCAAAGGAGCTGACTGCTGTCTGCACACCTAACACACAGCGGAGCAGCAGGAGATCCCCAGCAGGAGTAACCCCAGAATGTGTCTCTGCATCTTTGAAGTTTCCAAAGGTGGTGTTAGAAAAGCTCACTTCCAGTACAGCACCAAACCTATTTTAGAGGCATTTCCAAACATACTTGTGAGAAGGGGGCTGCAAACACTGAGGAAATGCTGCTGCGAGCACATACTGCTGTGACACCACCAGGGGCTTGGGGAGACTCGGAATCACAGAATTGGACAGGTTGGAAAGGACCACAGTGGGTCATCTGGTCCAACCTCCCTGGTCAAGCACGGTCATCCCAGAGCACATTGCGCAGAATTGCGTCCAGACAGGTCAGGGATATTTCCAGTGAGGGAAACTCCACAGCTTCTCTGATCAATCTGTTCCAGCGCCTGTTCACTCGCACAGTAAAGCTCTCCCTCCTATGCAGGTGGAACTTCCTGTACATCAGTTCCGTTGCCTCTTGTCCTATTGCTTGGCACGACTGATAGGAGCCTGGCTCCATCCTCTTGGCACCGCCCCTTTAGATATTTATACACATCGATGAGGTCCCCTCTCAGTCCACTCTCCTTCACTTTGCATTTCACTGCTGCTGCAGCCGTGAGTTGTCACTGACACAGCGCCGGCCGCCACCGAAGCCACTTTGTTCGTCCTGGCCCCACACCATGCGGCGCCGCTTTCCCTCCTCGTTTTTGGCAGGCGGAGAGGGAAATGCCAAGGGAGAGCCTGGGCCAGCCCATCCGGACGCGCGGCGGTCCGAGGGGGCTGAGCCGCCGGGATATCGCCGCCAGGGGGGGAAGCTTAATTATCATCCCGTTCCAACTCCCTGCCGTGGGCAGGGACACCTCGCACTAGACCACGGTGCTCAGAGCCCCATCCGGGGGGCCTTGTTCAGCCCGGCCTTGAACACTTCCAGGGAAGCGACATCCACAACTTGTCTGGGTAACCCGTTCCAGTGCCTCACCCCCCTTCGCAGTAAAGAATGTCTTCCTAATACCTACTCTAAACCTCCTTTCAGTTTGAAGCCATCCCCCCCC
Source organism: Myiozetetes cayanensis (assembly GCF_022539395.1). Taxonomy (NCBI): domain Eukaryota; kingdom Metazoa; phylum Chordata; class Aves; order Passeriformes; family Tyrannidae; genus Myiozetetes; species Myiozetetes cayanensis. The sequence continues at coordinate 46,557,605 of NW_026086604.1, forward strand.
TTGCCCTGCCGCTAAACGCCGCTGTCAGTATCCCCCAGTCGCTGGATGCACTTTTTAACTGGCGCTGTCTCCGGATTCCTTGCTCGACATTCCCATACGGCAGAGATGCCCTCACACGGGCGGCCGCGCACGCGCGGACCGCGCCGCGTTGCCCCCTCCCCGTTCCGATTCCCGCCGGAAGATGCCTCGTCCCCGCCGGGAGGCCGGGCCGGCGGCGGGCGGGACGGGGCGGTGCCGCGGCGGTGCCCGGCTGTGGGCGGTCCGAGGCTCGGGCTCGCCGCCTCCGCCGGCACGTCGCTGACACCCTCGCGAGGTAAGCGCCCGCCGGGGAACCGGGGAGCGGGTGAGGAAGTTGAGGGCCCCCCCGCCCCGATCCCTCCCGCCCCTCCCTGCCGCTCCCTTGGCCCCGCGCCCGGTGCCCCCCGCGCCCCCACCCGGGGCCGAGAGCCCGGCAGCGGCTCCTCCCCGGGCCTGCCGCGGGGGGAGCGGGCCGGCCATGCCCTGTCGCCAGAGGGAGCCGGGGGGGGCGGGCGCCTGGCGGCGTCCGGCCTCATCGCGGCACCATCCCGGCACCATCCCGGCACCCCCGCCCTGCCCTGGCGGCGCTGGCCGCGGGAGCTCCTGGCCGGGTGGGGGCTCCCCGCCAGGCCCTGCCCCAGGAGGGTGTCACGGCGGAGCACTGGGGCGGGTGACATCGAGCCACGCTTGGAGGCCTTTCCTTCCTTTCCCTTCCCGTCCCTCCGAGTTCTACGTTGGCCGTCAGCCGGGACGGGTCAGGTGCGAGACCCCCGCTCCCTGTCCAGCAGGTGGGCATCCTGGCTCGGCCGCTGCCGCAAGGACTGGAGGGTGTGGAACTCGCGTTCCTCTGGCCTTTTTTTTTTTTTTTTTCCCTTCTGTACTTCTTGCATCAAAATCTTTGATCGTGTTCTAGTTCGTTCCTACACTTCTGTGTCTTCCCTTCTTTCCATGATCTGAGTTTTACTGGAGGGCGACTACTCCAGGGCAGAGACTGCCAGTTCTAGAATGTCTGGAAAAGACTTTGCTCTGTTGTGCAAAGTATTAGTAGGAAAGAAATTGCTGTTGAAGAGCTCTGTGGGAGGAGTGTATCTGTCAGTGTCCTGAGGAGTAATGCCGGCGAGGGAAGGATTGTACTTTCTGGTCTGTACTTGAAAGTCTTTCCCGAGTGTGCCATGTCATGTGTCTGAGAGCTCTGTATATGTCTGGAAAAAAGCCAAGAAGGTCCAGGTGTATACAGTCCGTGTCATGGTGTTCTCAAATTCCGAGAGTCGGTATTGCTCTCCAGAAGACCAAAGGCTTATTCAGCAACTAGAGCTGTTATTTCCAGGGTGAGTGGCCATACCGCAACTCTGACGGGTTGTCTTTGACTAGTGGAAACCCGTAGGCTTGCAAGGTGTCATGAACTCATGAGCTATTAGAATTTAAGCACGCAAATTCTGTTACCTACTCCTCAGGGACAGACATGGAAATAGCACCACGAAAAGTGCTGTTACAGATTTACTCTCTGGACAGAATTAAAAAGTATATCTCAAAATATGAGTTGTTTGTCATGCAGCTTCTTTAAAGGTCAGAAGACGGCACTGATGTCTGGAATCTGAGTTTTTGTCAGCTTTTAAATCAAAATTATCAGTTTTGCATGGTTAGTTATGCATTTCGTAAAGGAGCGGATAAAAGCAAATGAGGTTAAGGACAATTTAAAGTCTAAAGAAAAGAAGTGCAGCTGTTTGCTTTTTCCTTTTGGATAATGAGTAATTATTAAAAGGAGCTGAATGTAAGTATCTTTCAAATTGTTAGAGAAAGACATGCATTTGTCAGTACTGGAAGTCGTACTGTAGTTGTAATGAACTGAAAGTATCTGGTCTGTGTTACGCAACTGGTAACTTGAAGTTCCTGTTTGACCTTAATAGTTTGTCGGATTTAACGTCAGGTCAGTTCAGGTTTGAAAAGCAATATAGTTCTGCTGCAGAAATATTTCTTTGTCAGTTTGTCAGTGACAAAAATTAATAGGTAATCCTTGATTGAAAAAGGTGATGTAGAAGTTCTGACCACCGAGTCTTCCGGTAAACCTGATTTTAAAAAGTTATTAGTGAAACTTTGCTGAACAGTTATTACTTATCCCATAAGACAGTGTCTTTGAATAAGAGAACTGAAAAGTTTCAGAAGTCAGAAATATATATGAAAGGGAAGATCAAATCTGTGTAAGATTTTTTTACCAAGGATCTCTGCTAGTTTTCAGGCTCTTGTGCAGAATAACTTCTGCATCGTTAACATTGTTCCAGTTCTCATGAAGACATGGTCTTTAATTGCCCAAGGCAAATGTCTCAAATAATGCTACTTTCTAGGTTTTCCGTCTCTGATTTGTAGCTTAAGTCATATCAGAAGGAACAGTTGAAGGTGGTTGCTGATGTCTGTGAAGTTCTGTTGTGGCAGTCACAAAACTTAGTAGAGTCTAATGCATTTATTCACTGCTGCTGTGAGGCACAGGATTGACAGTGGGCCCATTTTTTTGTTGGGTGTGAAAGAGAGCAGCATACTGTTTTCTGGAAAAAGGTGAAAGGCTGAGAAAGTTCCTTTCGAATGGCACTGTTATCTGCCACCTTTCGAAAGGTAAAGAGTAATGCTTAAGACAGCAAAATGCCAAAAATTGTTGGATATGGAAAGAAAAAATAAAATGTGTTACCTGTTTTTTGATTGCTTCTTAGCTTGTTTTTTAGTTCTGTATCAAAGAAACCTTAAAGCTAAGCATGGTCTGAAGGGATGGAAGAAGGTGGGAATTCAGAGTTTGAGGAGGAGATTAATATAAAGTGTTTACTGCATAAACATTTTTTATTCTTTATAGGTGGCATGAAACATCCTGTTTGTAAGCATATGCATAAGGAATGCTCTTGGCACACCTTGATAAGTTACTTTGGCCTAAACATCGATTACCTCTTCTAAAAACATGTAAGTAAAATAAATGTAATATGATTTGAGGTTGCTTTGAATATTTGCTTTCTGATCACAGTTAGCATGATCTACCTATAAAAGGAAAAGTGAATATGTGAAAGTGAAAAGTTACAACATTTGACAAAGACTCTAAAAGCTGTTGTGTTTTACAGAAATGGCAGCTCAGAAAAGGAAGTCTGCGTTAGTAGAGCCTTCTGCTAAACGTCCAAAGCTGGACAAGAACAGCAAACAGTCTTCAGCAAAGAAGGAAAAGGAGGTGTCAGATACAAAACATGGCTCAAATAAGTCAAAGCCTAATCAGTGTGCAGTGCAGGAGAAAACTGTCCTCAAAACCTCTGTCAAATCAAACAGGTCAGTGACAAAAAACTGTGTTCTAGATTGTATTCGTAGATTACATTAGTGCAGAAACAATCTAAACAGAGGGAATCTGAGTTAAAGATACAGCTAAAAAGTTAAATAGTACTAGTAGGGAGATCAGACTTAAATCATTAAGTATGCTGCCTGCTATGTAATCTTTCTCTGGAACCCTGTAAATGTCCAGAAAGATGTCCTTGAAAAAAGTTTCTGAAGTGAAAATTAAGCTAATACTTCCTTTCAAAGCTACAAGTGTCAACGATTAAAAACTGCTAGAGACGTTAAAAAGCATTCATCTGGGGTTCATAGTTCAGTCTTGCCATGCAGAAAAACCATTAAGGGTACACTTGAGAGTAACCAGGTAGAAGCGAACTCTTCTTAGAATGATTCGAGAGAAAATTCTTCTAAAAGTATTGAGGGTGGAAGATTAGTGTTTTAAGAAAGAAAATTAAAAAGGAGGCAGAAGTTAGTAAGAGTGAAAAGAATCTTAAGACAAACTGTACTTTCTGGATGCTGAAAAAATAATTATTTGAATCTTTCAGTGATAACACCAATGAGCCTGAAGTAGGAATGCGCATGACTACAAGATCGTCAGCATTCAACTCAAATAGTAAAACAATACCTGGCAAAGCAGTCCAGCAGCAGCAGCCTAAATCTGCAAAAAATAAGGAGGCATGCCAGAAAAAATCTGTGCAAGAAATTCCTAAGTCAAAATGCGTAATTGCACCAAATGAGCCAGTAATGAGGAGATCACAGAGACTGCAGCAGTTAACACATGTACATGTTCCAGCAAGATCCCTGCGCAACAGAGAAGTTAAAGAAGAAAAAGCTTTGGAAGTTAAGCACAGTAGTCAGGCAAAAAGAAACAGTCACAGTGTTCCAGCAAAACCACTTAAATCTGCTGGAGAGAAGACGGAACAGAAGAACACGAAGACAAAGCCAAAAAATACTAATGAGAATAAAGAAATACATGTAGAGGTGACCAGCTCTCTGAAAGAGAAAAAAAGTAAAGCAGACAATAAAAAGGATAATTCCAGTAGCTTTCAACGCAATCTTCAAGGGTCCTCATTAAGTCCTGATGAGAGTCATGAGGAAGTTAAGAAAGACCAAACGGGCCCTGTATCTCCTAATCCTAGCAACACAAAGAAAGTGGAAACTGATTCTCTTAAGCCAAATTCTAAGACAGTATCTAAGGAAAAGCAACAAGCGCATCAGAACATAAAACCCAATACAAAACCAAAAAATACTTCACAGCCATCTGTAAGTGAAACAAGCGTGGCTGATCAACCAGAGAACGATGTGAAATCCAAAAAGGTGAGCATCCTTGAACTTTGCAAAGAAATTGCAGGTGAGATTGAGTCAGATACAGTAGAGGTCAAAAAAGATTCCCCTAATGCCGAGGACAGCAAAACAGAAGAAAAGCAGGATGATCTGCAGTTACAACAAAGTGAAGCGCTTACTCAGAAAGAACCTAGTCAAAGTACTCAGTGCAAACGTTTTTTCCCTAGCAAAAAAGGAATGCCCGTCAAATGTACTTTGAATGGTAGAAATAACTCCTCAAACAAAAACTCTAAATGGACCAAAATTAAATTGCTGAAAGCTAGTAACATGAAGCAAAGTAACTCAAATTCTGCAAATGCCCCCAAGCTTGCTTTTTTAAAAGATTTCCCTGAAGTTTCAGAGGCAAGTCAAATAGCTACAGAAGCAGAGCTTTCGAAGGCACAAAGCAAGCTGTCAGCAAGACTCTCTGAGAATGAAAATACAACTTGTGTGCAGGAGAAATCGGATCCTTCAGCTGAAAGAGCTGGAGTTAAAGAAGTGACATCAGAAACAAAACAGCCCACGAGGAAAGGTGCAGAGAATGGTTTGTTGCCTAATTTGACAAAACATTTATGTGAGCCAAGACCAGATGAGGTAAGTTATTTTAATTATGGTGTATGGTGGGAGGGTGTTCTAAATCTGTTGTGTTTTCTGAGAATCCCATGTTCAGAAACTTTATTTTAACAATGACTTTATTTTACAGTAACTTAAAATTTTCCAATGTATTAAAGATTTACTGTTGCGTTGTCACAGATGGAATGATAGTAAGGTGAAAATGATTGATTCCACACTCCTAAATTCTGTTGTTAGCTAAATGTTGATCAGTTAAAATTTTTTGCTGGAACCAGAGGTTGTATGGATTTATATGGATACTTTTTCATGACTTAAACTTCCATAGCTATTCTGTTCTGGAAAGATGTGTTAAAGGAACACTTGTTTCTCTCTCATTTCCTTATCTGAATGAGTTTCTATTAAAATTTAAGATTTTAAGGACAGCTGTGTTCTAGAGGAAATGTTTTAGAAGCTTATATATACAATGAAAAAGATTTTTTCTTTAAATTAATACCACAAAATTCAATATGGACTAGCCAATCAGTTGCATTTTGTCTGCTTAAAATAACGTAGGAATCAGAAAACTGGTGCTGTATTCAAGATGTTAATACTTAGTTAAATTAGTGATTTTGTTAATAGGTTAAAGGCATTAAATAATTTGGTGGTTTCTTATTTAATGTTTCCTGTTTTGTTTAGAACTTCCGATTACATTTGGAATCAAGTCCAGAAAGTTCTCCAGTAAAGTGTGCTACAGCTCCCACACCGCCAAAACAAGTTAAAAAAGAACCCAGAGAAAGTGAACCTCAAGGTAAGCATTTACTAGTAATTTCTCCACTTCTCTTGGCCAGTTCTATGAGAAGCATAAGTCTTCCTTTAAGAGAGGTAAGGTACAGCTGGCGCAGAACTAAACTTCTGGAATTGGAACTGCTCACCAGGGTTTTGGCATTGCTTTGTGTCACACCCAAGGTCACTCTGGTAGCACCAAAATATTCTTTCATCTCTGGGCTGTGAAGTGGGTTAGAGTTCTTTCCTTTACCATGTAGTAAAGCAGTAGAACTTATAGTAAAACTTCCATATTTCAGTTGGCTTTTCTTGGTTTTGTTTTTGTTTTTTTAATTCTCTGTTCTGGTTCCTTGGAATTTCTTTCTTCTGAATTATTCTACTTGATCTTGACCAAATTACTAACTGAGTAATCACTCTTCTGTTTTTATTACTTAGTCTTCTGCACATGAATGCAGTTTGTCAAAGCTTATGATGAGTATAATGTGACTATTTTGACTGAAGTACATTTGACTAAGAAATATTATCAATGGATCACTAACATGTCCCTTCATTAACTTTTTTTGTTCTGTTTCTGGTGGTGGTAGGGTTGTTTTGCAGTTTTGTTTTAGTTTTGTATTTTAGTCTGAACCTTATTTTGAGTGCACTCTTTAACTGTTTAGCTTTACTAAATAGTTGGTTTGGAGTTTTTTTCTGGCATTGTAGGATGCTTTTGAAGGGCAGAATAATATACTTGTTCTGTTAGAGAATGTAAAAAGTATTTTTTCTTTCATTTGCTATTGCTGATTGTTTCTTTTGCTTAAGTGTTACAGAACATGCCTCAGATGGGGACTACACATATACATAGAGCTTTTTATGTGTGTGTCAGTATAAGCATATTTAAATTCCTTGTAGTTTCACTGCTGGCTTTGTTTAGCTGCTGGCAAACTGCTCTGCAGAACTGCTCTGGAAATGTTGAAGAAAATCACTTTTTTTAAAGTATTGTGGAGGAATATCTGAAGACTGCCTCAGGGTTGAATCTTTTTTTTTATTGGCCACGAACAAATTGCAACATTGTCTGGAATATGTTTTTTGCAAATCACTGTTTGTGTAGCTTGAATTTCCTTTGCAACTAAGAACTTTATAATGAAGTTATCATCTTTGATTAATTGTAGATTTGGCTCCCACGCAGTTGACACAAACTTCACCTGCAAATCAAACTTCTGAAACTGAGAACAGGTATAGTATTTCATACATTATGAAATTACAGTAACCTCCCATAGAGTTACAAGAGGATTTATTATAAGACTAACTGTTGTCTCCCAGGCTCAGTTTTCAGTTTCAAGTAAGTGACTTGTCCTTTGTAAAAACAGACTTTCATTTTGCCCTGTAGTTAAGGGATGTTTTTGTTTTGCTAAGAAAATAATTAAACAAGATATTTTTAACTGCGCATTTATTTTTAAAAGTGTTATTTAAGAGCTGGGAAAACATTTATAGTGATCTCTTCCTTAAATCACATAGCCAGAGAGTATGGGAAGGGTTTACCACATGATTTTCACTTACATCCGGAGGAGTTTTCTCATCCTTAAATTAAAGGAGTCTGTGAAATCTTCTTAGGTGGTGAAGAGGGGATTTAATTTGGAATTGTTTTGTGATTGCTGTGAAATGAAGGTGTCAGCAGAAGCCATATTTAAAAAAAAAGTTCTTAGTGCGAACTAAATTTGTCTTACAGTTCAAAATATGCATTTTATCTTTGGTCACGTTGACTGTTGTAGTTTTTTAACAGTTCTGACACGGTCTCTGGTTTTAGCCAGTTACAAGCTAAATACAACAATTTCTTCACACTCGATACCTTGAACAACAGCCTGGCTGGCACAGGGGTTAGTATATTGATACTGGTTTCTATATCCATAATGGGGACAAAAATGAATGTTTAAGCTAATTTGCAGTATATCCTTCTGAGGCCAAATAAACAATTCTAACTAACCAACTATACTACTATGAAATTTCACAGAAGATGGATGGTAAGGTAGATGCAAAACTACTTAAGTGAGTGAGGTTTTTAAGAATTTTCAATAAGCATTACAATAACTTCTGGTTTTTCATATTTTTACTCTCAACTGTCAAACAGTTTTATGTTATCTACTTAAATTTGTTACCTTTGTTATTTGAACAAGCCCATATTGCTTTACTATTATTTGGATATATATTTTTCTTCTGAGACCTTTCCTACCCTACTTTCCATACATTAGCCAAGATTTAAGTCACCATTCTTTCTGTGGTAATCCTGCCTTAACAGAGTAATCTATGTTATCTGTGTGCATGTCTATAGTGTAGCTCTCTTTGTGGCTTTGTAGGAAAAGGTTGCAGCAAGAAAAGGCAAACCTTGAAGTAGCTACTTAAAAATGCAAATTTTAGGGCACATGACAGGAATAAAAAAATTAGCTCTGATTTAGCATAAAAAATGCTGTTTTAAAAACGTCTGGCAAGAGTTTTTATTTTTTGAAAAGCTCACTGGATTAATCTGCTACCTGTGCTTCAGCAGCTGCCTTAATTAAGTGATCGGTCCTATACCCTTAGTTTGCTCAGAAACAGAAAATACATAAATACCTAGTTGAAGTATGTGTATTTTTGTGTATGTTTTGCTTTATTGACAATTTTTTCCCCCAGAATATAGTAGCAAGTTCACAGAAAAACTTTGCTGATGTATTTTAGTCCTTTCTAGTGTTTCTTTCATCTGTGACAAGGGGAAGCTTAAACCAAGGGAGATTCCAGTGATACCCATGCATTTGTTCCACGGATCCTCTTCCACCCTTCACTGCCAGCCATTAGAAAGCAATAAGCTTGAATTGGAGAGCTGACTTAGATTTGTGGGAATATTTACATGGTCTGCTTTATCAGCCTGGTGTATGATACCTAAACCTTACGCAGGAAATATACAGTGATAGGCACCATTTGTCATGCTCTGAAAGTGCCTCAGTTAAAGGCTTGTGTTGATGGTTGTGACTTACCTGCCCACTTCATCATAATTTTTTGGTTTTTTTAATAAACCAAAAAATTTTGTAATTAGTTTAGTCACAGACTGGGTTTTTTTGGTTAATCCTTGTATTTCCTTATTTTTCCATTTGAATTGCAGGTTAAAATATGTAGGACTATGTTTTGGGTAATACATTTGGATCTGCATTTCCTTTAAGTTCAGTTTCGCTAACTGCAATGGCTTTGAGTCTCTAATATGACATGTATGAGTGGTTCCATTTTTAACATGAAGTATATTTGTATTTCAAGGGTTCCATTGTCAAATCCTTCATTAGCATCAAAATGCAGTAACTTCCCATCTTCTGAGGAACATATTCAGAAGCTAAAAGAAGCAGGAAAAGATGGTGATAAGCAGCTGATTGCAGTAAGTAATACTCTTCTAGTAAGGCTTATAGCTGCTGGAAGAAATTAAGTTTGAATTTGCAGTGCTGTGGTCTTTATGGACTTGTCTAAAAATCATTACTTATACCTACTACTTACTACCATTGTAAATGACTTCTGAAAGAAATTGTACTGGATTGTCATTCAGTGTTGACAGAAAAATGGTGGCAATCAACCTTAAGCCGATTCTTGTTAAAACAAATTTCTACATTTTTAAAATAGAATGGCTATTCAGTGAAAATACAGCTGTTTTAGGGATAATTAATTTGCTTTTACTTATATGTAAAATCTCAGTTTGCTAAAATTTCAGAATTACAGGGTGAGCTGCATCTGGCAGACTGTGTACAATATTAATACCAATGGATTTGTTCCTGTGTCATTCAAATGTCCCTTTTTCTGAAACAAAGATTTTCTAGTGGATGTCCTTATTTTCCCCATAATAGTTAAGCAGCAATACTGGTTTGGTTATTTATTCTTACCTTTTTTGCTAGTAGCTACAAAATACAGGTAAAAAGAAAATGGGAAATTAGAAGGGAGTGACAGTTGTTTTTCTGTCTTGTGGAATGGTGATACTTGGTAGTGAGACAGTTGGAGTTTTTGGTTGTGTTTTGTTTTGTGTTTTTAATAATCCACATATCAGATAATCCTTGCGAAACGAAAAGCTAGAGCTGGGAAGCTACAGGGGAAGACAAATCCAGGCCATAAGGAAGGAAGCTTCTGAAGAAATTACACCTCTCACATACATAATTGGAGGTCATGCTAAATTGTATTTTTTTCACGTAATACATGGATTTTACACGTGAAAATATTAACTAAATAGAACCAGGTGAATTCTGAACACTGTTATATTCATACTGAAATATTTTAAAATCAGAGCTTCCAAGAACTAATGCCCAGCCACAGGATAACTGAACTGGATCTAACATTTCAGTTATTGCCTCTTTGAAACTCATTTTACCAACAGAATTAAAATTAGTTATTAAATATTTTAACTATATTAAAAGGACTGTAGTAATATCCCTTTTCATTTCAGTAAAGCTAACCTAATTTTTGCTCATGGAGTCATAGAACTTGACAGAAAAGTTGGTGGGATCTTTGACAAGAAATACAGAACTTCCTGTTAGGCTACTGAAGAGAGGTTGTGTAGCTCTCCTCTGCACTGTTCATACAAAGAAATTTCTTGCAACTTACTGACTATGCTGGGAGTATCCTTGTATTCCACCTGAATCAGGAGAGTAATATTTTCTTTTCTCTAGCTATTCAGCAGTAAAAGTTATTTACCAAGCAAAATTTCAGAGTATAGAGAAAGGTTCATCAGTGAAGAACACCAGGAAAAATGGGAGAGACTTAGTGTCTAGATTTTGTATGTATGTTTTTGGAAAATGCAACTGAGCATTGTGTTTAAATTGTAAATATGAAAGCAATCGCTTCACAATATCTTACGTATTTCATCACTTCATACAAATCTAATTAGCTTTGATTTCACTGAGTTCGGAGTAGGCTTTTTATTGTGTTGATAAGGCATTTTGGTAATACCTGTATTTCACTTTACCAAGAAAGCATTAGGGTAAGATGCTGATTTTTGTTTTACCTTAGGGTAAACTGCTCTTTTAGCATTTCAAAACATACAGAAGAACCCAAGTATTAGTTAAGCTATTTTGCATAAGACTATGCTTGACATGGGTTACTGTGGAGATGAGACATAGTTATGCCTAGAATAGTTTGTTCTAGCCTTCTGGAGGGTGAATACTCAAAAAGTTTGGGATTAAATGCATGTAATAAAATAAGGTACAATTTGTTATTAATAGTTTTGTTTGCAAAACCACAGTGAGTTTCTTAAATGTGGATTCTGAATGGCTGTGCTTTTTTTTTTATTATTAGTAGCAAATATTTTCAAAGGTGTTCGTGCAGTTCTCTAAATGATCCTCTGAGAAAGGAGAAATTACTAATTTGGTTTAAAAACTGTTGAGGTTGACATTTCTCCTTGGAGAGCAGGTCAAACCACTTAAATTAGCATTTATAGTGTCTAAAAAGTTTTATAGTTAATAACTAGAAATCATTTTTATTTCAAGTTTCTGGCATGTTGTTTTAAGAGAAACAGTTTCATTATTCTTCCATATTTTTCCTATTCTTCCTTGAGCAAAGCTGGGAGGTCATGCTTTTATTTTTAGCAAGAGACATTTAACTTGCACTTTGTTACACTTCTTAAAAAAATGAAAAGCTTGAAAGGTGCGATTGGGCTCTCTACTGTGTGATCTGATTCCTTTGGAGATCTGTCGAGCCAGTCCCTGTTGATGTATGTACAGAATCCTTTTTTCTTCCTGTAACCAAAGCAGAAAAACTAGTTGTGCTTCGTTTGACTAGCCACATGATGCAATATCTTTATTTTGCTGTTCTTTTGCTACTGAATCTTCCTAGTCCTTTGTATTTAAGTTTGGCATCTGTTCTTTTAATTGTCTTTACAGTATCTGAGGCTCATAGTCTGGAATGTTACGATATTGTGTGTTTGTTCTAATCTTTTTTGGTTCCCGAGCTATATTTAGAGAGGTGTTATGGTAAAACTAGGCTTTCTTTTTCACAATATGCTTTGAGTTTTTTATATTTAATCCTTAAAAATCTGAGTTTCCTTCTTCTCCCATATGATTGCTAAAATGACTAATATTCTTTTTTTCTTAAGTAATACAATCTTGAGCAAGCTTTAAGGCTATTTGACACTAACAGAAATAACACAAATTCTGTTTGTAGAAGAAATACTTAGTAGCTGCACTTGCACCATTCTCTTTCCTGATACACATCATCTAGTTATCTGAGCTGCTTTCAAACATAAAATTATCTTAATTTTGTTTCTGTTCTGACTTGTTGCAATCACACATCTTAAAAAACAGATCTCTTCAGAGCATGGAACTTGAGCTGAAAACAGCAAAGAATCTAATGCTCCAACAAACTTTGCAAAGCAAACAGTGCCAGGAAACGATGGTGTTTGAAGTGATGTGCAAAAATTTAGGTTGAGATTGAGGAGAGTATGAGGGGAAAGAAATTAAGATTGAGGCTAAAAATATATTATGTTCCACATCCATGACTTGGTGTTTGTGGGAGTAGTCTGTTCTGAATATTTGTGGACTGTAACCTCTTACACTTCATTTAAATATTCAGTTGGTAGGTTGTCAGATTATGTGGAACTCCTTAGGAAGTTCTACAGAGCAATGCACTGAAATTGTTCTTTATTTTCACTTCAGTCTGATGTGCAAATACGAGAACTTGAATATGAAATCATCTGTTCCTTTTCCTTCTGAAATGGAAAGAAGTAGAAATTACAAAGCATGTTTTCAATTTTCATAAAATGAGATTTGCTTTACATCCAAGACAAGTAAAGTCAGTTATTTGTTTCTTGTAAAAATTCTGCTTCGCTGTCAGAACAAAATTTTGGCCATAAAAATATGGATTGATAAAAGCAATAATGCTGTGAGGGAATGTTGTATATAATTGCCTATGAAATACAGGGATACTTCTTCCATTTTATGCCACTGAGGAGATGTGTTCCTTTGAGCTAAGCTGGTGTTTTGGAAAGGATGGTAATCAGTTTTAGGAAAAATTGTGTAAAATGAATGAACAGAGAGAACAAGTCACTGAAGTTATAAAAACATGGTACAGAGTTATGGAGACTTTTCTGCCTTTCTGGAGGACTGAGTTAATGCCTGCGTGCTAGCAAATGTGATTAAATTTAGTTGATCTTTATAAGTATCAGCAAATGCATGGATCAGGATGGCTTAATGGAAGGTTCTTCTGATTCTGAGGTTGCAGTTGGGGCTATATGTGGAAGTGGTGTGCATACTAATTCAGTTTACACATTTGGATATCACACTTGGAATTTCTCCATATGTGTATTTTGGTTTAAGTTGAACATGGTTTCCTCTTTGACTGAAATAGGTGATCTGTGAAAGAAATTAGTGGAAATAATAAGTGTAAAAATTATTTCTTAGGAGCCTGAAGAAATTTGCATAGCAATCATTTAAATTTGCTGTTTTCTTCCATAAACTGGTGTAGTCTGGTTGGGCAGTTTCTCTGAAGAATTAGAGAATGGCTTTTGGGCAGTATTTCAGTGTTCACATTAGTTAAGTACTGACTTTCTGCTTTCCTGTAATCCCACTAAAAACAAGGCAGTGAGCACTGCATGGGCACAAGGGAGGCAGTTTGGTAGTTCAGACCAGTCACTTGTCTTCCCACACAAGTCTTATCCCTTGGGATAGCTCTGCTCCAACAGAGGGGTAGTGGCTACCATCCTTTCTTATTATCACTTCTTCCAGTTCTTGCTTCACTGCTGCAACACAGCTTAGTCTAGCAAATTGAGGTGGGTTGTGCATGGTACACTTTGTCCTGAAGGTGGGGGAGAATGTTTTGTGTGGTTAGCTGGGAAGCTGAGACAGGAATTCAGGCACCAAGGCCGATAACACGGTGTTTTGAGTTAACCCTGGCAGGCAGCTGAGCACCATGCAGCTGCTCCCTCAAGCAGGATGGGAGTTTCACAGATAAAGCAAAAGCTGTGCCTGCAAGCAAAGCAAAATAAGGAAATAACTCACTACTGCCCATCGGCTTGCAGGTGTTTAGCCATCTCCAGAAAAACAGGAGTGCATCACGTGTAACAGTTGGAAGACAAATTCCATTAACTCCAAACATCCTCCCCTTTCTCCTCCTTTCCCCTGGGCCTTACTGTTCCACATGATGCCGTGTGGCATGGGATACCCCTCTGGTCAGTTGGGGTCAACTGTCCTGGCTGTGTCCCCTCCCAGCTTCTTGGCACCCCCATCCTCCTCGCTGGCACGGCAGTGTGGCAAACAGAAAAGGCCTTGCATGCTGTGTACACACAGTGCAGCAATAGCTAAGACTTCCCTGTGTTATCAACCCCATTTCGGTCACAAATCCAGTACACAGCAACACAGCAGCTGCTGTGACAGAAATTAACCTTATCCTGGCTAAAACCAGTGCACATCAGAACACACTCTGCAATACTCCTAAATAAAATTTTTATATGTGTTGAGAATGGATTACTTGTCCACTGTAAACACAGTGTAGATTTATTTATTTTTACTTTTGTTTTCATATTGCTTTAGCCAATGACCAGTGAGGTTGTAATTTCATGATGGATAATGAGACTCCATTTTCATATTTGAAATATGTTAAGTAATATTAGATACATCACAGTTCTGAAAGTTTCAAGGTGATTTATATCCTTTTGCTAAAGCAGTTTTTCAGAAAGATGGATACTGGCAATGGGTTGGTTTGTTGTTGTTGTTGACCAGGATTTTATTTGTTCAGAATGAAGGCACAATTTTTTTCTGAGTTGGGACATGTCTTCTGATCTTCCTGATCAGCAAGGGGATCTACCCAGCAGCCTCAGTCTTGAATGCATCATTCACTGAAATAGAATTCTTTGACCTTTTCATTTTCTGTGGAGAGCCCCAAAATCTTTGTGTTGTTTCTTCCTACACTTCTTGTATTTCCTTTCCAGCCTGCTTGTTTCTGTGGCTGGGCTTTATTCTTTGTTCTGTGCAAAGACTAGAGGAAAAAACAATCTTCTCTAACCAATACTAGGTAATCAAGAAAGAGATGACCTAATCTGTGCCTGAATTGAGAGAAAAAAAATAACAGAAAGGGCCCCTTTTTATCTCCTACAGAGGCACCAAATGCCTTTTTTGCTTGCAGGGCTTCTTACTCCACATGTGGAGGATCAGCAGACATGCACTTTCTCAAAGAAGATATTGGTAAGACTTTTCTTTCTAACACAGAATTAAGAAGCCCTTCTGGAGATTAAGGCAATATTCAATGTTCAATTACAGTGAAGCCTTGAAACAGTGGATATCCTGTATTTATTTGAGGATTGCCTGAGTTGTTGGGAATGCTTACTTAATGGCCATCTACACTTGCAGAATTTGCTTAGGAAATGAAAGTATCTTTGCTCTTTATTGTTACTCTTTAGAAAACTGAGTTTTAAGCAAAGTAACACATTTCTGTTCCTGAAACCACACGTTTTCTTGAATATTGCTCTGAAAAACATTTCTCTGAGAGTCAGGCTTCTTCCATGTTTTTCTAGTTCTGGCAAGTCAACAGTTTATTTTTCAATACCCAATATCTGGTGTTTGCTGAGAAGATTCCTCCCCTCCCCTTTCAAATCCCAGCTTTATTTACTCTCATATGTGGTGCATAAGATACTCCTGTGTGGGGTTTCCTGGTTGGCTGGTTGGGTTTTGGTTTTTTTTGTTCATCTCTTCCCATAAGGAATGACTGGCAACCCTTAATGCAGTATTATTGTTTGAGTGTTCTTTTTCCCTATGGATGCATGCCCTTTCCACTTTAGCTCTTGCAGTGACATCAGCTTAAAAATAGTCAGATCCTCTAGCTGTTCTGTTGAAGTATAAAAATGCATTCTTCGTAGTTCCTGACTTTATTTTGCATGTCTTTTTTTGGTGGTGTTGTAGTCTGCGTTGGATTTCCAAAGCTACTGCTTTTAATTTTTGTCTGAAGCATTATGTCCTGTTCTGTGGCTTTGAAATAGTATTTCAGTTACACAAAAATCTTCTTTATTGCCCTTGGGATACTACGAAGTATTTCCTAAAACTGTAGTCCACATTTGTTAGGGCTACAGAGCTCAAAAGATTGCTTTAGATGCTACCATGTGCTTTTTCTGATAACTCATGTAACATGTCGTTCATCTTAACCTCTGGTTAACCTCTGTTAACCACTGATAAAACCGAATGTGTGTAAAGTAGTAACTTCAGTAAAATCCTTAAAAACCAAAATCCAAACAAAAGTCCTCCCCCTCCCCTCCCCCCAAACTCAAAGCCACTGATACTAGCAACATCTGAGAAAGTCAGACTGCAAAATACAACATGACAGTACTATTCCAGGAAAGTAATCTGTTCCTGGAAACTTGCAGAAGAGCATGTGTATTTACAAGGCAAGGTGGGATGAGCTAAGCAGTCAGACAACTTTGAGGATATCCTTACCTTGAACTTTTTGATGACTTCCCATGTAGCTAGGGGGTTTTTCTGACTTCAGATTTTTGGAAGATGGTTGGCCTAAATACCTTTAGCCTCTTGGTGATTTAAACAGAAATTGTTTCATGAGACTTATGCAGTACTGTCATGTGCTAATTATTTTAAGACTTGCTTTATGTAGCTGATTTTCTAATTTACATGATGGGGTTTTTTCATATATTCCAAATATCAAAGTGCACTTCCTTTTCACTTTTCCTGCTCTAGATATAGGGGAGATGTTAGCCATCTTCAAGGTAGGATTATTAAATTTGGTTCAGTTGGTTCATCTTTAGATAATCTAGCCAGCATACATCATTCTTCCTGCTGAACTGCCTTTGCAGTATATTTTGGTGGCCAGGATGGGTAATTTGTTTTGAACTGTATTGCTGCTTTAAAGGAAATCTGCAGGTAAAATAAAACATGTTAGATTCAATTTTTGCACTTTTAGAAAGCTCATCTGACTTTAAAAATCTAACCTAAGGGTTCATCTGTTCTGTTTCCTTCAGAAAATTAACGTACTCCTGTTTCTCTTTCTGTAGGAATCTGTTCATTGACAAGCAGTGACTTCTCAGACTCACCTTCTTTCTTTTGGCTGAGTTCCACATATGTGCTCTTAAAGAAAAGTTCAGTTCTGAGTTTGTCTGGCCTGTTGTACCTTCGGTCTCTTCTTGGAAAGAAACTGATACCTGCAGTTTAGATTGCACTAATGTCTGAAATAGGTTGCTGTTGTGTGGAGAATTGAACTGTCACTTAGCCTTTAGACATATCTTTGAAGATGGAACGAGTAGGAAGTGATTTGTAAACACTTCTTCCTGTGTTGCAAAATGCTTTCTTCTATAAAGTAGGCTTTTTTGGCTATGAATATTTTCAGCTCTTAGAAAACAAAATTAAGTTCAGGTGATTTGTTTTCTTGTAAATTGTGCACACAGATCAATTTCCTTAAAAAACACCCTCAAATCTTTTTTGCTTATATAGCATACTTATTTAGAGTATAGAATAACTTCTTGTTTTTCCATTGCTTGTGATATATGTTAAAATAGATTAAAAGTGACATTTTTTGCTGGTTACATAAACTCCATTTCCAAATGTAGTTAAAGGAAAAAAAGTAGTCAAACATTAAGCTGTAGCTTAAAACTTTCCTTTTTGGATAGAGACATCATTCTAACTGGTGTTCTTTTGCTCTTTGCAAGAGGCAGCCCCAGCACCTGATACTTTTGATTAGGCACTGACTCCTTATCTGAGCATACTTACAAATTAGTAACACTTGTAATGAATACACAGTAAAGCAGCAGGTACTAGGTAGTGCCCTTAGTTTGGTAATGGTTGGTTATAGAGTAGGAGGATAACCTAGAGGGTCATGAGCGAAATGGTATGATTTTCCATTTGCAGTGTAGCTACCATACAGTGTCTGAAAAATTGCCTTGGAATATTTAGTAAAAAAATGTAAAGGTAGTGATCAGCTGTTGCAGATACATTGCTGATCTTACCAATTATTTCTGTGACCTTTGGGTTTTTATAATATCCTTCCAAAGTTTCAGGAAAATGGCTCACCTGTGGCCCATCTCAAAGCAATTCACAACCAAAACAGCAGCAGCAGAACTTTAGGGAAAACCAAATAGTGTGGGGCTGGATACAGGAATTTTCTTTGTGGAAGGTGATTATATTTACTGCAAATGGTATAATGAAGAATTCTCTGTTCTTTGTGTTTCATGAAATAAAAGTAATTTGTTCAAAAGTAGTTGGGAGATGAAGGTAATTTTTTTAGGTAAAGTTTGCTCTGTGATTGATGCCTGTGCCTTTTGGGGCTGTGTTAGTTTTCAAAAGATGGAATTCTAAATTCTGTTCTTGTTGTTTCTCCTGTTTCACCCCATTTTAGCTTTTGTGTTGAATTTCCAGAAAGCATGTTATAAAAGGGATATCTGATTAGATGAAAGTTCTGTTTAACTGTATTTACAGCTGACAAATACCTGTTTTGTGGATTATTTGTTGGTGTTTTGATTTTTTTTTTTTTTAATAGGATGGAGGACAGAAGAGATTTGGTGCTATTTCCTGTAATATTTGTGGAATGCTTTACACCGTGTCAAATCCAGAGGATGAAACCCAACATCTCCTGTTTCATAACCAGTTCATAAGTGCTGTTAGATATGTGGTAAGAAAACCTTCTCTTTCTAAAGGCATAAACAGTATTGTTTGTTTGATGTGTACTAGTTAAAATTCACGTTACATTGTGTTTTAATAAATTATTATTGCAGTAGGACATAAATTATCCACTTTGGGAAATAAATACTTCTAACAGCCATGGTAGACAGGTTATATGTAATGTATAAAATTGTTAGTAGGATAATGGTGTTTCATCACCATTGTATTATTTCTGCTACAATTACTTAATCTAAGGGAGGTGTTAGGGTAGTGATAAGAAAACAAAGGAATGTCACTGTTCTCAAAGTACTAAATACAGGTTTCAGTACAACTGGTGTTTGCAGCAGTTAACTTAATAGTCAGATAAAGGACTGATTGTACTGTTTTTGTAATTGAGATGACTTTTGTAATCTTAGATGACTTCTAAATTACTTTACCTTTAAATATGTGTAATTTGAAGAGAGACTGCCTAGAAATCCAGCTGATACAACTTCACAGTATATTGAAATTTTACTGAATCTATAGTTAGATTTTAATCTCTGAAATACAAAGTATTATTTGATAACTTCATTATATATGCTATATCTGAGTCTATCTCTCATATTAAAGCTCAGATTTGAAAAAATGTGTACAATTTCAATTATATTGTAAAATCAGCTACTTCACAGTAGCTGATATTACAAGACATAGGAAATGCCCGTTCACATGTCTGAAATCCAGAATAGAATCCACAAAGTCTATTTTCTTTATCACACATGTTACCTTCAGTACTCTACACTCGAGTAGATAAGACCTCCAGGATAACTGAACTGAGGCCACCAATTCATTCCATGTAGATAACAAATGGCTGTTGGGCTACTCTTAAATCTCAAGCACAATTTTATCTCACTGTTTGAAAATACTAAGATATATCTTCAGAGCTAAAACTTTCATGCTTGAAACTATCTGGTAAAATAGTTTTGATATTTACTCTTGTTCTTGGTTAGTTTTTGCTGAATAATCCAGACATCTTAAAAGATCACTTCTGATACAACACTGGCTACGTTGTAGGGTGGGACTGGGCAGAAAGTGTGATGGGAAGCAGTACATTATAATGGCAACATAAAATACGTTTCCCCATTTTATTCCTGTTTGTCCCCCTCTGCCCAAGTACTTTCAGATCTTGAATGTTACCAAAGATGTAAACATAATTTACAGAAGATGATGTTAGTTCTTTTGGACAGAAGCTGGCAGATGAGTTCAATAGCTGCTTAAAGCTGCTATATTCGTGTAGGTAAGAAGCTGAACTGAAGTTTTGAATATTTTGGAAGTTGGACGAGCTGAAATTTCTCACTTGTATGCATGTGTAGAGTAACAGCATAATTAACTTCAATGTGAAAGAGCAGACTGCATTAAACCAGTCATAAATAACTTTGTATAAAATTAGGTATGCTTTTAATTTGAGAAAAGCTTTTCCTATTGTTTTCTCAGTTGGTAGACATCTTTTTAGATCTTCCAACAATGTGTAGTCAAGCAAAATATTGTATTGTCAGTTTAGTGAGTAAACAGCTCTGTCTCTGTAGACTCTAGTTGTGTTTTGTGACATTCTAGACAGCTGTAGAGCGATGATTTAAATGGTTATTCTGGAGTAGAAACTGTAGAGTAAAAGGCTAAAGAAGGGTTTTTATGAGTCTTTAATTCCCTTCTGATTTTTTTTTTCCTCATAACAATTTGAAACTCAGTTTTCTGTGTGGGTGGGTAACTTTTGCCATGATAAATAGGTAAGTCACTAGTCATTTGATCCACAGTCAGTGGTTCTTGGTTGATAGTATCGTGACAGAAATATTCTCACATCCTCTTAGAAAATAATTTCAGTTTAAGATAAACTTTTTTCTCAGTGAATTAGTACAGCAAGTGACTACTTGTTAATTCTTAGTCATCCAGAAATACCAGAATGATTGCTAGTTATCCTGGTTTTGCTAGGAGGTTTCTGGTGGGGATTGTTGGGAGGATGGCTCAGAGGTTTATAGGTATTTGTATGTAGTTACTCTGTTGAAGCTGTAATTGCCTTCCTTTCCCTGACAGGGAGTGTTAACTGGACAGTAGCGTCATGGAATTAAAAAAAAAAGTGTGCTAGAGAAAGTCTCAGTAATAGCTTGGTTAGACTTTCTGGTCCAGGAACATCTAGTCTTGGTATGTTACGTTATTAGCTCTCTCTAGGTACTCTTTTCTGTGTAGTTAATATGTTTGGCATTGGCATTATTTGTGATTTGGAGGCCATTCTGAGGTATCTTACAAGCATTTTTCATTCTCTTATCATTCACATTCTTTGTGCCATATGATGTGGTCCCAGTCTGACTTAAGAAGACTTTTCTCATCTTTTCCTCCCTTTGGAGTATCTCCTATTTTTTTTCTTAGTAGTTATATAATGATTTGTTTCACAGACTCACAAGTGGGTCTATATGCATTATCATGCTTCTTGCTGTGAACTGTGAAAATGGACATTATTGTTAGTGTCATGCCCACCTGCATGCAGCTGTTTTGTGGGTTTTTTAAAATATTGAGTATCCAGAAGGTAGTTTGCATGTAAATAGCAAATTATTTACTGTCTTCAACAAAATAAAATTTTGTTTGTTCTTTTTTAAAGAGCCTGTCCCAAAAGGACAGGCTAACAAGGAGATGGTATTGGGATACTTATTTTGTCATGGATGGCTGATAGAGACAATGAGGAAATTGTAGGCCTTGCATGCAGAGGGGAGAAGTTTGGCAAGTTTAATGGCATTTTCTAGATTTGGGAGCAGAAGATTGGTAAAGACTGTTGGGTTTTCTGAAGGATGACATTTGCTATTAATAGAAGTGTGCAAACTGAATTGACCAGAAGGTAAGATGGTCAAGGATAGCACTGGAGCAGGAATAGATTAGTTTGAGAGATGTCTCCTACTGCAGACAAATGAAGCAGTCTGTCTCACAGGTCTTCTGGTATCAGACATCTGAAAGTCTCCAGAAAAGTTATGCCTGTCTAGAATATACATGCATTGGGTGATGACACACACATCAAGTGTTAACTCCATTGGGATGGATACTTTGTGGGGTTGACACATGGCTCAGTTTTATAAAATCTCCTAATTGTGATACACACAGTATCAGTTGTGTCCCCTCCCTATGATACCACAGTGTCAACTTAGTACTTCTGTAAATTTTTTTGTAAGAGCAAGGCATTTTTAATGACGTTTCGAAGTTGCAAAGCCAAAAACTTAATCCACAGGCATTTGCTAACTTCAAATGCCTGATGTGAATGCAGTTAATCTGTTTGCATTTCAAGCTCATCCTCTTGGTTAAGAAGAATATCTTGACCTGAAGAAAGTGGGAGAAACTGT
Organism: Myiozetetes cayanensis; assembly: GCF_022539395.1. Taxonomy (NCBI): domain Eukaryota; kingdom Metazoa; phylum Chordata; class Aves; order Passeriformes; family Tyrannidae; genus Myiozetetes; species Myiozetetes cayanensis. The sequence continues at coordinate 46,579,497 of NW_026086604.1, forward strand.
TATTTGAGGAACAATCCCAGTCACCACTACAAGCTGGGGGCCGACCTGCTGAAAAGCAGCTCTGTGGAGAAGGACATGGGGTCCTGGTGGACAGTAAGCTGTCCGTGAGCCAGCAGTGTTCACTTGTGGCCAAGAAGGTCAGTGGAATCCTAGGGTGCATTAGAAAGAGCACTGACAGCAGGTTGAGGGAGGTGATCCTGCCCCTCAGCTCTGATGAGGCCACATTTGGAATACTCTGTGCAGTTCTGGGCTCCACAGTACAGGGAGACATGGAGCTCCTGGAGCAGGTCCAGAAGAGAACTACTGAACTGGTCAAGGGTCTGGAGCATCTCTCTTATGAGGAATGGCTGAGGCAGCTGGGCCTGTTTAGCCCTGAAAAGAGGTGACTGAGAGGGGACTTCATTAATATGTATAAATATCTAAAGGGGCGGTGCCAAGAGGATGGAGTCAGGCTCTTCTCAGTGGTGCCAAGCAATAGGAGAAGAGACAATGGACAGAAACTGATGCCAGAAAGTTCCACCTGAATACGAGGAAGAACGTCCTTTACTGAGAGTGACCAGGTTCTGGAACAGGCTGCCCAGCAAGGTCGTGGAGTCTCCCTCACTGGAGATACTCAAGAACCATCTGGATGCAATCCTATACTGTTTGCTGTAGGATGACCCTGCTTGAGCAGGGAGGTTGAACCAGATGACCCACTGTGATCTCTTCCAACCTGACCCATTCTGTGATTCTGTGAGCTTATGTCTAATCTGATAAATTTACAGCTATTTTGTTGTAACTGCACCCAAATCTATCTGGGAGCTTCTTACAATTTTCAGATTTGACTTCTTGGCACCTAAGTTTAATAGGATACTGGAATTGGAGATGATGCTGAACTTCATATCATCTTAGATTTCATGCTTGTCATGATTTAAAAGAGCATGTAGTGACAGGACAAGGGGTAATGGCTTCAAACTGAAAGAGAGTAGGTTTAGATTAGATATTAGGAAGAAATTCTTCACTCTGAGAGTGGTGAGGCACTGGAACAGGTTGTCCAATGAAGTGGTGGATGCCCTATCCCTGAAAGCATTCAGGGCCAAGCTGGAAAGGGCTCTGAGCAATCTGCCCTAGAGAAAGGTGTCCCAGCCCATGTCAGGGGAGTTGGAACTAGGTCATCTTTAAGGTTCCTTCCAATCCAGGCCATTCTATGATTCTATGATGAAAACCACTGAAGAGTTATTGTGCTTTTAATGCTGGAACCAGATTTTTAACTATGTTCTGCATCATTAAATGTATGCATAATATCCAGTGAAAGCAACACACTACACTCTGTAGTGGTAACATAGTACTGTCTGTACTATTTCATGATGTGGTAGCAACTGCTTGTCTGTATTGCCCTTTTTGGAATTATTTCTTTCGTTTTTTAATTCTGTTACCATTACACCTTAATAAATAAACAGAAGCAACCTTCATTCTTGTTTGAATTGGTAGGAAAAGTTAGAAGTAGATAAAAAATGAGTTAACCATGTGTTGCAGAGTGGTCTTATGTTCTCAAAGGATTACAAATACCTGTAGGATAAATAGGCCTAACATGGAGGGCAGGAGGGTGTTGCAACAGCTGTTACATACCATCAGGGCTCTGTGCAGCACCAGTCTGCCCAGCTGCGGTGATTAGGCTCTATATGCCCTACTGCTGCTGTCTAGGGGTAATCTGCTGTTGGGCATGGACTGCCAGTGTCAGGGAGGAGTGCTGTAATCATGGTGTTTTACTCCAGGCCTTGCAGAACATATGTCCTTACGGGAACAATAACTTTCCTTTTGAATTTCATCACAAGCAGAATATACTAATGCTTGGGTATCTGATTCAGCAGTAAATAAGTCTTAATGTCCTAAAGTAATATCAATTAAAAGGAAAGGAAAAGCAGTTTTTCTGATGCCACAGTAGAATATTATGTAGTGTAGACATAGCGCTTTTGTTTCTTACTATAATAAGGTGATCTTGTCATCTGCCTCTGTGAAAGACCACTTTAGTTCTCACTGATTGAAATACCTTGCAGACTGTAATATTTTTTTAAATAGTGTTAAAATAGTGGGGTTTTGTTTAAAAAGCGTCAGTATGGGTATGTTAAAGGACCTTATCAATCATCTTCAGACCACAGTCAATATATTGGTTCTAAACCATATTTTGTGTACTGTGGGTATCTAATGGGATCAGTTCTAGCTGCAGCTTTAGCACATTTTCCTTCAACGTTAGAATATGACAGAGCTGTGACCAGTCTTGTGCATTGCTTCCATTTGTCTGGTTTAAAGGAAGGACAGTTCATTGCTTAGAAAAGCTCAACAGTAAGGACAGTAAAGGCGCAGATAAATATGTGAAGTGATAGTTTTTCTTTTTAGAATTGTTGGAGCTGCACAATATGGCTTTAAAATGGTTTCACTAAAAGTCTTGGATGAGTTTAGGGTTTGCAGAAAGTTTCTGGAAAGCTGCATCTAAAAGATACATTTCTGAATAAATTCCAAAATACTTCAATTTAGAAACTACCCCTCTGGTGAATATCATCAGTCCCGATATTATACAGATCACTTAGGAAGATGAACAGGTGGACAATAATGAAAATGAGTCCTACATATTAGTCAATTACTGTATTTTTACAGAATTATTTTTAGACTTGTGCTAATATATTGTTTCTTAAAAATGTAACAACACTATGATGTTCAGAAGTGTTTTGGTTTTTTATGGGATTTCATTTTGTGGAAATACCTGGCTATAACATTAACAGGATACCTTAATCTAAAATTTAGTTTTGAATTTTCTGCATTAGGCTTGCAACAATCTGGATGCTGTAAAACCAGGATTATCAAGCACATTGTATTTATTTCCTGAGCGATTGTCACAGTTGGTTTAAAATAGGCTATAAAAAGCTCTTGCAGGGCAAACAGGAAGGCAAAAGGCAGAAAAGGACAAAAATTTGCGAGAGGTAGGATTTGAGGTTGGAGAACAGTAATCCTTGCCTGAACCTTTTGATGCCTTTTCTGACAGTCTCAAAAGGCACGTCACAATCCCATAAATCTCTACTTTCCTGAATATTTTAATACTGCTGTTGTGTCCTTTGTGTTCAGACCATAATGTATATAAATTCAAGCAGGATCTTTGTTTGTACAACTACTACTGAGAAGAAAAACAGACAGGATTAAATTGGTGTCTGTGTTGCAACCATTGTCATGCCGGCTGCTAAACTAACGCTTAAATAGTTCCAGGGCTTGTAGCAAGTAGATAAATTTCTAAAATTATTCTCTTCATGTCTTACTCAGTGTAGGGGAGTAAAATCAGTATGAGTAAAATGAGGTACAGATCAAGTATTATAACACTGAACTTTGACATTTTTTGTGGTAGTATATATGGCATTCATCCAGTGCCAAATTCCATTGTTTGGTCTTTAGTTGAACATTATTTTGTGGGAAGGTACAGAATTCAATGAGAATTATTCCATCAATATTGTTTCTTCAAAACTTTTTTATTTAAAGTTGCTTTGAAGTAAGACTTGTAGATCAGCCTTTTTAGTGGCTGAAGTTACTTCTTCATTCAGTATTTTTAGGTCCCATCAAAGCAACTTGAGTTCTAATATCTACCAGTCCCATCTTGCTAGATTTAAGTGGCTTTTTTTGTTTTGTTTTTTTCCATGCAGGTACTGCTCATTATTCACCACGAGTGTGGATCTGAAGAAGAGTTAATTACCTCTATTTTTTTGAGTATGTTTATACTTCAGATACACACAACGTAGTCTCCTTCCCTATTAGATTCTTAGAAGGTAGTTATAAATTTTTTTCTAGTATCCTTCTTGTGGCTTTAACAGTTATGATCAGTAACAAAATAAACTATTCCTTACATTTTGGGCAACTGCATGCCAATCAGTTCACTTAGAACCTCCTGGAGGTCTTTCGCATGCCAAACTTTAAAAACTGAGTGTGTATTTGTGGAGGTAACTATGTTAAAAAGAAATCTTATAATAAAACGTAGGGTTTTCCCATTCACTGGACTTCGAAAAAAATATTTACGTAGGTTTGGAAATCAGTTATGTGAGCTGACTTTGCTACTTCTGTTTTAAAGTTGAGTTTACATTGCAGTCCTGGGGGAAAAAATCTAGTTGGGAAATTAGAAGACACTTTCATGAATTGTTTTTAGATACAGTTAGGTTATTGTGTAAATTATTGTATTAATAACATCATATTTTGTATGTTGTGCTCCTTTAGAAAGCTAGCTGAAGTTTCCTTCTCTAGCAAAGCAGCTGCTAAATAATGTGAAATCTCTGCATAAATTCAGTGTCTAGAACAATAATTTGCCATTTCTGTTTGTAAAAGTATATCTTGTATATGGTTTAGATAAGTGTTTGTTTTATTTAGGGTTGGAAAAAGGAGAGAATTTTGGCTGAATATCCTGATGGAAAGATAATAATGGTTCTTCCTGATGACCCAAAGTATGCACTTAAAAAGGTATGGTGAAAAGGACTGGGCTTCTATATTTTGCTTTGTTTGATATTTTCATGTAAATAATGAGAATGTCCATAGTAAAGTTTGTATAATTTACATGTGTACAGTTGAAGTTGGACTCAAAACTGCAATGGTTCTGTAGCTTTCTCCACAAACAGGTTAGATATCTCACTTCAAAGTGCTGCTGCTCTGTTCATAGAGAAGAAGGGCCTGGGTAGGGGTGGGAACAGTATTAACCAACTGACTTTTTAAAAGACTTTTTTAAAATATACTTGCTGAATGTCTGACAGATATTTTAGGTAATACAAACTTCCTACTGTATTTAAACGAACTGAAATGTACTAACTTTATTACACAGGCACCATTCTCTTGGAGACTTTCTAATGAAAACAGATTTAGCTGGAAAGTGGCCTCAAAGTCTAGTCCATTCCCATGTCCAGAGCAGGATCTGCTCATGATGCATCTAACAACTTTCTAAAAGTTTTACCAGTAGGCAGTTGTCTGACCTCTTCAGACTCTGTTACAGTGCATCCGTAATTTTAGGAAGTTTTCTCCAAATGTCCAGCATAATCTCCATACTGCAATTTAAGCTCATTAGTACTAATCATACTGACATGATTATAGAAAACATCCTTCTTTCCCTCTTTGCCACAGCTTTTTTGTGCCTGAACAAACTCCGATGTTTTTTTTACTCTGAGGAAATTGACTGATGTGCTGGGTTTTTTAGTTTGTACTCCTAAGTAGTGTTTTTTAGAGCTCTATTCATTTTCCTACTCTCCTCTAGATTATTTCCATTTGTGCCATGACTCATGTCTCTCCTGAAACCCTCTAAAACTGTGCACAGCACGCTAGCAGAGACTTAGAGCAGGAGGGTACTGTGGTGTCTTGCTGGATGGCCTGTGTTCATACATCTCAATATGTCATTACATTTGTCATAACCTGTCATTGGTTAGCCTGGGATTTGCTGTGACTAACAGGAACTTTTTTACAGTACCACTGTCACAGGGTCACGGAATGGCTAAGGTTGGAAGGGATCTCTCAAGGCTGAATTGATGCCCAAGAGAACTCTTGTTGGTGGCATGACTGTAGGAGCTTTTCTTTAGTCTATCTAGAATTTTTTCAAGTTATTAAATTGAAAAGAAAAAGAAACTATGACTTTTCTTTTTACAGCATTTAATGCAGATAAGTTTATTTGTTTAGTTTTGCTTCTCTGGTAGTATAATTTTAATTTTAGTACGTCTGTTGCACATTCCTTTTTTTAATATAATGGCTGAAGAAAAAAAAATACCTAAGTGGTGCAGAGGAAAGGAAGACTGTAGTGAATTAAGCCATTTAGGATAGAGTTCTCTGTAGTTCTGTGTGGCTAAAGTTGAGAGAATTTACAGCTGTCACTACTGTGGATGCCTGATTTCAAGAATGGTTACTCAGTGTTTCCAACTGGGTAATTGGACTTGTCATTAAATGATTGGTACCTGAAGGTTAGATGAGAAAATCAAGAGTGACTGATACCATGTCTTTTGAAAGTTATTTTTAAAGCATTTTTTTTACATGGTTTCCATTTTGTCAGTACTAAGGGGCAAAAACTGATACACAGGAAATTCCATATGAACATGAGGAAGAACTTCTTTACTGTGTGGGTGACCATGCACTGGAAAAGATCACCCAGAGAGACTGTGGAGTCTCCCTCACTGGAGATATTCAGTGAACCGCCTGGATTGCAGTCTGGTGCCATGTGCTCTAGCATGACCCTGCTTGAGCAGGGAGATTGGAACAGATGACCCAGTGTGGTCCTTCTAACCTGACCCATTCTGTGATGTTCACAGCATCAGTAATTCTACTTTTGCATTACTAATGTGATTAGAACATGCATGCAAGAAGCTTATGCCATGTAATGCATGCACCACATGGGAAAGGCAACCTTATTTGTCTCACAGAAGATGAGGAATGATAGAGGCTGCTTCCAATATCCAGTTGTAGGTACAAGAATCCAGCAGTAAAATACCAGCTCACGCATAAGCTTTTGTTTGCATTCATGCTGAAGTTTCTGTTTCTTCTAAACTTGCTAATATTAAACAAAATTTTATTTTTAATTTCAGTTATTCTTTGCAAACCCAGCTGGGGGAAAGAGACAACAGTTACTTATTCCTTTACAATAAATGCATGCATCTTCTACTTGCCTTGACACTGTCAGCTCTCATGTGCTCAAAATCCTTAATAGATTAGTTCTTTAAATACTTAAAAAATAACAGAAAATGTTGAACTAAACTGTTTTAAGTTTTCCTGTAGGTCTCGTTTACTTCTAAAATACCAGACTCCACACTTCGATTATCTGAATTTTCTCTATTAGCCTTTGACCGTTCATGTTTGAATTTCATGGAAGTTGACTGAGAGATCTCTACTCTTCCTTTTTCCAGACGAGTATTATTTAAGGAACATTTTTGTGGACTGATGTGTTGCAAGTTACTTAGGATAATCCTTAACTTATGGAACAGCTTTCGGTATTCTAGATCTAGATTCTCCATCTTTGCAAATCTGTGATTGTAATGTAAGTTTATAGAAATGTACATTAACATGTGTTTCTTACACAGCATTTAAACTTATTTTGACAGGTTGAAGAAATTAGAGAAATGGTAGACAATGACCTGGGATTCCAGCAAGCTCCACTCATGTGTTACTCTAGAACTAAAACTCTTCTTTTCATTTCTAATGACAAAAAAGTTATCGGCTGTTTAATTGCAGAACATATCCAGTGGGTAAGTGACTGAATTGGAGAAAGGCAATCTGTGTCCGTGCTTAGTGATTGTTCTAGCAAATGAGCATTCCATGTATGGCTTTTCCATAGAGGAGGAGACCTTGGAGGGTAGACCATTCTGAAATGTAGTCACTCATTTTTATATGGTTGACTCTGAGCTGAGGCACGTGGATGGTGTCATACTTGGCTCAGACCTGCTCATCTAAGAGCTTGATATAGCCAAAGGGTGGAATTTTTCTTTCTCTGCTGTTGCGCCAGCTCTGGCTCTCCTCTTGCTTGTTGACAAGCAGGTTCAGCTCCCTACCCAGCAGAAATCCAATCTGGATGAAAAAGTGAGTGTTCTGTATGAGTGAGTTGAATCACAGTGGGATCGAACAGCTCCGCAGCACAGAGAAGGAGAGGGCAGGACAAGAAGTCGTGCTGCGGTACTAAACAGTGATGTCAGAACTTCATCACATACTCTGTCTGTTCCCTTGTAAACTGTCCTGCTGTTTTTCTAGTGTCCCTTGGGAGTAGCAGACAAGAAGCAAAACAATCTTAGGCAAAGTCAGAGAAGTTGAGGCAAACGCTTTAATACAGGTGCTAGTAAGAAATGGATTATTTGTTGCTATTATTTTAAGTCAGAGAAGCTTTTGAGGTGGGTAGTTTTGTTTCACCTCTATCATCTCTTCCTGTTTTGAAATTGTTAAGGCAAATTAAATGAGACACAAATATACAATTAAGAGAAATTAAATGAGACACAAATATACAGTTTTTTTGGTAAGGCATTTTAGCAACTAAGTATGTTTAACTGAAAGAAATAACATTAATAACATTAATTGTTTTCTTAAGTCATTAGTGATGCTTTTATAAAGAGACATATTTTTTTTACATCACCTGCAGGGCTACAGAGTTATAGAAGAGAAGGTTCCAGAAGTCAGTTCAGAAAATGAGAAGGTCATATTCGAACGACAGAAAGCGTGGTGCTGTTCAACCTCTCCAGAGCCTGCTATCTGTGGGATTAGTCGAATATGGGTATTCAGCATGATGCGTCGAAAGAAGATCGCTTCTCGGATGATAGAGTGTCTTAGGTAATATTTAAAAAGTTCCTGAGTTTTACATGTGGTTTAGATAGAACTTAGTCCAAGCCATTTATTGCTTTGTGTGTCTCAAGCTTGTATTTTCAAGCTGCTGGTGATACTGGGGATGTAGATTTGAGCACAGTTGACAGTTCCAGTATTAGGTGGAGTGCAGTAACTGACATCAGTAATTCTGCAGTAGCTTGTCTTTAACAGAAATCTTTAAGGGCAATTGTAATGAGTCACCTGGCAGACTTCCAGCGAGCTTGGGGAAGTTCCTCCAGGATAATTATGAGTGAAGGATGCAAGACTGTTTTTGGACAAAGTGTGAGATTACCCAAGTGTTACAGACTGGGACTGAATCACTGGCTGATATTCCATTCCTTAGAGGTAGAAAGAGGGAGGGACCAGAGACCCAGTGCATCAAACTATTTGATATAGTCTGGTGGCTTCCAACTATTGTTTTTTGGGTTTTGTTTTTTTTTAAATATATACTCAGGTTCACTGAGCCTTATGAGATATTTTCCATTTCCATGGAACTTTAGTAGCTAGTGATGAGTGTATTCAACTGAATGCTAAGTGCTAGATCCATAGAAGGACTCAAACATCTGTGCTACTATATGTTAAAATTGTTGACTCTCCAAACCTTAGGTTTCTTTCAGTGTCATTTCCTAGAAGTTTAAACATCAGTTCTGAGTAATGCCAAGAACTGCCCGAATGTTGCTGCACTTTGTAGCACAGGTACTGATGTCTCTGCCAGTCCTCAGTCTCTTGGTTATTTGTAGAACTTAGCAAAGCTGTTGTACTCTGCAGAATGCATCATACCTGGCTGGTGGAGCAACTGGAAAGTTCTTACCAGATCATGTTCTGTCTGAACTATTGACTGTAAAGCTGTGTTTAGATGAGCGTAGTAACTTGATTATTTGGTTATATTTTTGACAACTTTTTAATAGTGTGTTTAATAGTAGCTTCCTATAAACTATTTCTAAAGGAAAGATTTGGAACATGGTTCTAACAATGCCAAGGTCGTGGGTTCAATCCCCATAGAGATCGTTCACTTAAGAGTTGGATTCAATGATCCTTGTTGGGTCCCTTTCAACTCAGAATATTCTGTGACTCTGTGATCTGTCCCCCAAATCGATGCTGGAGTTGTTCCCTCAGCTACAGCCCTAAAGGATTTTTACAATCAATTTTGATGGTTTGTTGCAGCTAGCGAGGCCTCAGTTTTGCTCTTAGCTGTACATGGCACCTCCTCACCTTTTGCTGTGCTCTGGTGCTTGTGTGGCCTTCCAGTAGCTCATTGCTGCCTTAGTAGAAAACAGATTCACCAAAAAGAGCTTTGCATTACTCTGGTGCTCTGTTGGTTTGTAGAAAGGTCTGATGAGCTCTAGAGCAGGTGTAGACAAGGAAGCCCAGACAGTTGTAGAAGGCAAAGGAAAGGAGTGAGACTTGATTTGGGATGGCAGTAAGCAGTTAGATCCCCTCAGCAGCTTCAACGTAAATGTCTTCTGTAGCAAAAGGTACTTTGAATGGAATGATTCTGGTAGCCATCTAAATTCTGACTTCTAAATGTTGAAGGCATTGTAGCAGACTTTTAGGTCCATTTTGAGAATGTCTGCCCCATTTCACTCAAGCTTTCACAGTTGACTTGGAGTCACAAAAACCCAGTCAGACAGTCTAAGAACCTTGAAAAATTATCTTCCTAAATACATGAAAGGGAAAGGAATAAAACTGGTAGTGATTAAAACAGATTTTGTTCCTATTATGTTTTTCTCAGTATTTAATGGAGATGATGTCCATACGAGTGAACCTTATACTTGCTCTTCAACTGCATTTAAATTTATTTTATAGAAACTAAAACTCTTGAGTTTAAAGGGAGTTTCTTCTGTTTCCAAGGATAAACATTACCTCCTCCTTCCTCTAATCGAGGCCTTAAAACCTGAGTTCAGTTTTCTAAATTTGCTCACATAGTGAACCAGAGAAGTAGAACAGTATCTCTTGATTCCTGTTCTTACTTACAATAAGAATAAAACATGCATAAAATATTTCTCATGAAGTTCAGCAAATTGATTCTTTCTTTTTGTGTAGTTATTACTGAATGTGTACTTAGGAATTATGCCTTGAGGTTGGTCCTTTCAGCCCCTCCATCATCACGCCAACTTGTTTTGTAGCTTGTGTTTTTGTTCCTAGTGACTGTAGTCACAACCCTATCAGTCTCTTTTCTATGAAAAAATATTTGGAATGAGTTCAATCCTTTTTTTGTTTAAAAAACCTCTGAATTTGAACTCTTGATGCTATCATACTGTACAAACAATCCTTCTAGAACACCAGAACCTTATTAAACTCCTCCCAGAGCAAGTGATCCTCCTTGCTGTTTGGAAGGAGATAGATACTGTAAGTAGAGCCATCTCCTCCTAATAGAGTTTCTTCCTTTTCAGTGTCAGTGCCACTTAATTAATGGTTTGTGGCCTAGTAGCATAAATATTTTTTATTGTTCCCTGAGGGTAATCCTCTTTTTTTTTTTTTTCACTCTTTTAAACAGGAGCAACTTCATATATGGTTCATACTTAAGTAAGGAAGAAATCGCCTTCTCCGACCCCACTCCTGATGGAAAACTCTTTGCAACACAATACTGTGGCACCGGCCAGTTCCTGGTATACAACTTCCTCAATGGACAGCACCAAACTTAACTGCTCTGAAGGAATTCCATTTTTATTGGGAGACTTCTGCCAAACCGCACTGAGTGGGTGCAGACTTTTCAGCAGAAGCCAGGGCCATTTTTATAACAGTGAACTCAGGACTGGTAACAACCGAAAGGTTGTACTATTTTATTAAAATTGTAAACAATGCAGTAATAGGCTAACTTTGTTTTTTTAAAAGAAAGATATTTTATTAACTTTTACAGAAGTTTGATTGTATTTTATCTAGTTAGTCATGTTTACATGCAGCAGAAAATTGTTCATAGTGGACTGTAAACTAATGCAAAGACTCTAGTCTTGCTGACGAGTACGTGCTGAAGTTCTTAATGAGGTGATATACCAGTGCTTCCCGGTACTGTAACTGGTCTCCTGCCCCAGCTCCTGCAGCCGGGGGAGCCACTACTGTGGTTGCTTGTTTGACAGAGCTCAAGGCAGTGCCCACATGCATTGAGGCAAGGAGTGTTACGGTACAGTTGTGGTGGGCATCAACCCTCATGGACTGCACGGTGGCTTCTGGGGTGCATCCTGTACCCTGCTAGATGCCAGGGCACCTGCTTGGTCTCAGCAGCATCAGAATCTTGTTGTGCCACCTGTCCCCTTCTCCCCCAGACTAGTGGAGTAAAAGGTGGAATGAAAACCCCTAGAACTGGTGTACTCGTCATTCTTCAAGTACTGTACTGAGTATATACCTTTGTTAGTGGACTTCACTTTGATACTTGTCACTCCTTCATAAATCTCTCTTTTAAAGGGTTTGTATGTTGAAAAACTGCTGTGGCCTTTCTTGATCTGTACATAATGTAGATAGATTAAAAATAAAATACTTGATAGCTTTTCTAAAGTTACTCTGTATGATACTAAGTGTGAATGAATCTTTAGTGTATTTCATACTTTTTCTGGGGGAAATAAGTGGCTAAGGGCAGTGTGTGTTTTGATGCAGTCTCTGGAGAACAGAGTTGTGGCATTCAAACCTGCTTGGATAGGAATCTCCTTAACAACAATGCAAGCCCCATATAGCTCCAGATCATTACCATCCTTATACAGGGTTTGTGGTAAGGTGTGAGGGGATGCCTTCAACCTTGAGTAATAGCTTAAAACTCTAATGTAAGATGGGAAAGAATTGGGGTTAAACTTACAGTTTGTTTCAATTTTGGAACCTCTGTGCAGGTAGGATACACTTGTTTATGTCGTACTGTCCTTAACCTTGGGCTAGAGCTAAAGAACTCGCACCACCTCTGAAACAATACTCAAGAGTGCTTAAAGCTGGAGTAGCAGAATGGTGATGAATTCTGGTCTGTACAGTCTGTTTGTTTCCAAGCTGCCACGTGTAATTTTTGGGGGGATTGTGAGCAGCCTGTAAAGGGCTTGGTCAGAAAGGTTGGTGCAGTGGGTTCACTGGAAATCTAAAAGTGATCCTGTGGTGGGCTTGGAAAGCAAGAGCAGTACCCATTAAGAGAGAGACAGTCTGAAATGGTAACTTAATATAATCAAATTTAATGAAAGCACATTATAAACATACCATAGCCACAACTTCAGACAGTTTCAGTTCATAAACAATAACATGAGGTAGACTGACTAGTGAAGCTAAATTCACCAAGTTTTTGGTTAAGAAAACTTTACACTAGGAAAGCAACATTTTTAACCCTCTTCCAAAAGTCACAAAAAGCAATTACATAAGTTAAGCAAAAAGCATCTGCATATGATTCTTTAAATCTTAGTTTACATTCAGTTTTAACCTGTGAATAGACAAGAACATCTACAGGTAAGATATAATGCTAGCCAATTTAATACATTCATAAGAATGGCCTTGATGGCGAGGCTTAAAACCAAAATGGAATAGCAATTGTCTGGCTGTCAAACAAGGGTCTCCTTCCCAGGAATTCACAGGCAGCTGGTTAAAGTGTTCCATGGGACAGGCCTGCACTGTTGGGGCTGGTGTAGTGCACTCTGGCCAGAGCGTTACCAGAACTCCTTCCTTCTGCAGGGCAGAGTGCTGACGAAATGGGTTTACTATTAGTTGGTAAAGGCAGGCAAATACACTGATTTTCTAAATGCACTCTCAACCTTCAGGAAAATTTTGCACTGCTTCACCAGCAGGCTAATTCCTCCTAGTAGTCTCAGCACCTGGAATTTTAAGAACTTAGTGCAAACATCAAATACACAAACAAAAAGGAAACCATTTTTTAACATGTAATACCTGACACTTCTAAACCACACTAAGACTTGGGCTTGGCCTTAAGCCTTTCTGGCAAAACCAGAACTACTGGAATACATTCATGTGTGTATCAAGCGCTTCAAGAAGCATCTTTTATATCCCTGCTTCTTCCCAGTGTTAAAATAGATAAGGCAGGTTGTGTATGAAGGAAAATAAAAAGTAAGTTTACAGAGATGGGTTGTTCATCTGAAATTTGTTAAATTTACAGCATCAGAGGTATGCTACATCAACACAGACATATGCAAACCATTTTCCTTTGGCCTCTGTCAAATATATTATGTTTTTTCATCTGTAAACATCTCTTTTCACAAGATAAAAAAAGTTGCTTAGTTAACACTATGCGTTAAAAAAAATGCAGCTTTGGCAGGTCCTTCTCCAATGAGTTGCAGGTCGGCTTTAAAGATGTGGTAATTTCATTGCATTTTGGGGAGTAAATTCATATTCATGAATAGCATTTAAAAAACACTCTGCATTTTTCCTTTTAATAAAGGGGCCATGATTTGCAGAAAGATTACTTTTGTTGTGTGTGTATGGAAACCTCATCAAGGCAATGCCTGCCAACTGTGTGAGTGGAACAGAGGACCCTATGATTTAACCCTGACAAACAAATGCAAGGGCACCGAGTTCCTTCCAGAACACCTTAACAAGGATCACTAAGTATTGCGCTTATAAGTAGAATAATGTGCAGCTGCTGCATAACCAGTATTTACAGATTTACAGGGGTGACAGTGTTAGGTGATGCATTCACACCTCTTTGCTTCTGGAGAGTCTCTTGTGAGCAGTCCCAGCTCCCTCGGACTTCTCCCCTGCTCCCTCCGGAGCAGCTATAGAATGCTTTCAGTTTCTCTTGGATCCAGCTCAGGCATCGTTGGTGTCCTGCACATTTTTTGGTGTGTTGCTTCATATATGGGTACAACAGACCTAATCCCAGCTCAGCAGCCACCTGGAGTTGAGTGTAAAGGAAATGGAGAGTGAGTTGCATACAGCCCACCACAAAGGCACCAGACGGATGGGAGGACACGTTTCCATACGCAAAGGAGGATGGACCGCAAGTTTCCAAAGCTCTGAGGAGAGTGAGAAACTGAAGGTGATTTGCTGGGAAGTTACTCTAGCCTCTAAGTGAAGAGAGAGCAGCTATGAGAAGCCTTTGCTTCATCTCTGGAGTTGAGGAGGGGTTGCCTACTGGGCACAATACCATTGCTAGGAGAACTGAGGTGCACAGTGCCTGCCATGCCCATTTGTTCAGGTTTAAGTAGTAAACTTTGAACACCTGTGGAAATTTTGCCAAAGACAGTTTCAATACGTACACAATTACAAATTTTAAACTAACACTGCACAGAGAACAAGACTATTCCTTTTAATACAAATATCTACTTTATATTGTAGTTTCAAACCCCTGAGTATTCCTGTACCACAGCACAGAGCTGAAGAGACACGGTGGGCTCTCCTCCACCTATCTTCAATAAATTCCACATGCTGGGGTGCATTTCATGTAACACATTCAAGCTAGCAGCTGCAAGAGGAGAGCAGCTTCTTCCCCTAAATCAGCTGATTATTAAAAGGATTCTTCTTCAACCAAACAACATCCTCTTCCCACATCCAACAGCTTGGTTGGCTGTGTGATTAGTGTCGGCAGTTGTGACTGATGTGAAAATAACTGGAATCCAAGATCCTTTAAATCATAACTGTTGTGGTAATTTATCCCAAGGAATAAAGCCTACTTCAGAATTGTGGGGAATCCTTTAGAGCAGTCTAGATAAATATCGGTTGCACTTTGCTCCACAGTGATTGTACTTTTAAAAAAACAAACAAAAAAAAAAAGTTTTTTTTTCTTTAGCGGTGTCTTAGCAAGGCTTATATATGGCGTCCAGTAAGAAAATAGAGTGGTTCATCATCACTACTGTTAGCAGTTTGAAACTCATCCCGAAGTCGGAACTGCCACTCATCCTCCAACTCCAGCCGGACTATCGTCTGCCGTAACGAGCTTCTGTCTTGACATATGACACACAGGGTGGCACCTTCAATTGAAAAGCATGTTAAGTTCTCAGGGTACAATAACAACTCATTTCCTTCATTCATTTTCCTAACATATTTCAAAGAAATCTCTGCTGCTATGGAGGGAAAAAGTAGTATTAGAAGGGTCTATCAACAACCGTCCAGTCGAGGCTCGGATCAGTTGTGTGAGCCTCAGGACAACAGCAAATGGTGTCCATCTGTGAATTCTGTGAATTTGCAGGAAGGCACGGACAGGGAAAAGCAAGCATGGTGTTGGGTCTGCTCCATATCACAGAATTTCACTGCCTGACAATCAGCCAGTGTTGATATCATCTGCTGTTAATATCAGAGAAAACATTAACTGGAATCCAAGATCCTTACATTACTACTGAAAATTATAGCAAAAAAATAAAGCCTACTTTGTTTGTTTCATGGAACATATGGGTTTGTACAAGGTCAATAATGAAGTTGTACTAAGCCAAACCAGTCCCACAGCTGACTTAAGAAAATCTGCTATGACTTCCTTAAGTATGAGATCTGCCCTTGGTAAAGCACTCTAAGAGTCCTTGATTTCCGTGTGGCTTAACAAATGTGCAAACTTTCTTCCACCTGGTGTTACACACAGACATTTAATAAGCAGGAGGGCTGGACACCTTCACTGTTCTGGGCTCCAGCTCATGCACCTGACATACAGAAAGTTTTGGTTCAGATCCCTCCTCTGCTCAGTTGAAGCAAGGGAAGGTCCTTTCCTACCAGGCATCCGTGGCCCTTTCTTGTGAAGAAACCACCTCTGGCCCAAGAAGCAACAGAGAAAGTGGCCTCTCTGGCTGCATTCAGCACACATCAGCTCTGGGAAACTGGCAGTGGCCAGCACCAACCCCCCCCACATCTTTGTGCCCTCCTTCTCTGCCCCTGCCCTGGAGGGCCAAAGATGGTGAACGAGCAAACTTTCAAACTTAGTTCTTGGGACTGGCTGAGCGTCATCCCCACAGCACCCCTGCCTGTGCACCATCCTCAGTCAGCACAAGATGGGAAGCAGCTCAGCCGTGGCATCACACACTCACTGGAGCTCTACAACACACTTCAGCATTACTGAATACCTGTGGCAATTTGTGCTTCATTTGTATTGAGACAAAAAGATGAAGAAACATTTTTATGAGGTTTATTAAATTCTGGTGGGGGTAGACCCCATAATCCTCCAGTTAAGAGCTGTCCCATCTGCAGTACTTAAGATTTGTTGCCATCATAGACTGACTGTCAGAGCAGAATTTCTTATCCTCATCAGTAACACCTATGCTCTAAACTCTCAAGTTGCTGACTGCACAACTCACTGCCTGATTTCCATGGATTCTGATTTTTCTGCACCTATTTAATTTGATGTCACTTATAACTTAATGAGTGTAATTTGTCATAGCTCACTTAAGGTTCAGTTACTTGTGCTTACTACCAACAGTTTGATACAGTCCCAAAAAACCACTCCATCTATTTCTTTTGAAAACAATGGCAGCACTAAGTGTGAAAATAATGGAGCTGTTTAACAAAGCTGGTTATTCCTCTGCCTTTCCCTTTTCCTCAATGCTATTATTACTTGGCAGGAAAACACTGAGGATGCCCAGCAGAGCAGTGAGATTACCTTTCAGAAACCTGAACCGCTTGAGGAGGTCTGCACCAACGAAGGAGTCGCAGAGATAGAGCAGAAGTCCGCTGAAGAACACCCCGTCACAGTTGACATTGACTGAGTGCGGGCGAGAACTAATATAGCATATAGCCACCTGGAACAGAAAGGGGAAAGAAAGGAAGCACTTCTGTGTTAGAAAGGTCTGAGGATGCCTTTAAGTGGAATGGAATAAAACTTAGTGATAACAGGCAAGTCAGGTGGTGCTGGTAAAAATACAGACATGAGGACTACAGCATTGAGCAAATTCCCCAAGGAAATAACACATGGGACAAACTTCTAGATTCTGATTTGGTCACCCAGTCTGCAACACGTTATTTCAGGGAACTCTGCAATTCAGTTTCATTTTCTCATTCTCTAAAAATTACCTGCTTATAATGACTGTTAAGAATGCGTAGATCGCTCCAATAAGGATACATTTGTCAAACACAGTACGCAACTCCATGGGTACTAAAACTGCTGAAGCTTGTGGTTCGCAGCACTGCAGCTCTCCTGTGTCGCAGTGCTGAGATAAATGTTGTGTATATTCTCTACGTTACCCCTGACCTTCATAAATTGTCAGAACAATACCCCTGTTAGATGTTCACCCCCTGTTTCGGACCCACTTCAAACTGACCATTGGGTTCAAAAATTCCAATCTCCCAACCTACAGACATCTAAGATGTATTTGCAAAAACCTAGTTTCCCTAGAAACCTGTGTTCATGAAAAGAAAAGCAAAAAAGGATGAATACCAAGTTCTGTCAAGAATGGCATTGCTTTCAGGTTTTTACTTTGTATGAAATAATATTTCAGACAGACACAGTTCCTTTACAAATCATAAAATCATAGAATTTTTTAGGTTAGACTCATTGAGATCCCACTGTTATCTTGGATCCATGAGATCCAAGATCATTGAGTCCTACTGTTAATCTAGCACTGCCAAGCCCACCACTAAACCACATCCCTAAGGGTCACATCTATATATCTTTTAAATACCTCCAGGAATGGTGAATCCACCACTTCCCTGGGCAGCCTGTTCCAATGCTTCACAATCCTTTCCACTGAGAAATTTTTCCCAATATCCAATCTAAACCTCCCTTGGCACAACTTAAGGCCGTTTTCTCTTGTCATATGACTTGCTACCAGGCAAAAGAGACGAAAGACCAACACCCACCTGGCTACAACCTCCTTTCAGGTAGTTGTAGAGAGCAATAAGGTCTCCCCTGAGCCTCCTCTTCTCCAGACTAAACAACCCCAGCTCCCTCAGCCGTTTCTCATAAGACTTGTGCTTCAGACCCTCCACCAGTTCTGTTGCCCTTCTCTGGACACACTCCAGCACCTCAATGTCTTTCTTGTAGTAATAGGCCCAAAACTGAACACGGGATTCAAGGTTTGGCCTCCCCAGTGCCAAGTACAAGGGGACAATTCTCTCCCTGGTCCTGCTGGCCACACTATTCCTGATACAGGCCCAGATGCCACTGGCCTTCTTGGCCATCTGGGCACACTGCTGGCTCATGTTCAGCTGGCTGTTGACCAGCATCCCCAGGTCCTTTTCCATTGGTCAGCTTTCCAGATGTTCTTCCCCAAGCCTGTAGCAATGTTGCATGGGGTTGTTGTGACCCAAGAGAAGGACCTGGCACAATCTAGCAGTCACATTAGTTCATCACAGACCTCTGGTCTCTACCCACACCAGCCAGCTGGAGGCCTCATCGCCAGCTCCTCCATGAATTGGTTCTTGACCTCCAACAGCAGAATCTGTTTGAGATCAAAGTCTTCAAATCCCACCCTTGATGCTGAAGGTTCCTAACAGAAGGGGTTTTCAACACAAGAAAGGAACTGAAGTAAAGGTTTGCATTTACTCATCCCCATTATTCCTGTAAATATTTTGTACCTCAAGCCCGATGTTCAGGTAGCAGTCGACGGCCAGTACCGGGTTCTTGAAGTTATGAATGGCCTTTGGGAAGAGTTTGTATGTCGCGTGTTGAAGGAATTTCTCCAGGAGGAACTGAGACGGGGCTGCCAGCAATGTATGCTCACTGTCAGGGGCACAGACGTACTGAAGTGGCATTATTGGTGCCACGCTGTCCGAAACCTGCAGTGAAACCAAGGGGAACCCCTTTTAACCCAGTGTGTTTGCTCTGCAGGAGTTCCTCTACCCAGGGAAGGGATCACCATGGCAGAGCAGGTAGAGAGAGAAAGCTGGGGAAAGGATCAAAAGTCATCAAATTTGACAGCACCACAGCACAGAAATAACTTAATTACTTGCTAAGTACTTCTGTGGATATCTGCTTGCCTAAAAAAGGGATAGAAAACAGGGAGTTCGAATTGCCTTCATCCTGTCTTACTCCTGGGCATTACAGGAAATGACAGATTCCTTGTGTGGAGTCATCTATAAAAAATGTTTTCTATGGAGTTTTCTTATAGGCCAGTCCATCACTGCAGATTCCATTGCAACCACAAGGAAAAGGAAAATCAGAAAATTACTTTCAAAAATACTCAAAACCAGGGTTTAGTCAGTTAAATCTTGAAGTATGGAGGTGATTTTTTAAAAGAAGGATGGTGTGGGATGTGTTTAAAACTACCAGGAACACAAACGACAAGATTCTTTGAAATACATCTCCATTTAAAGCTGGCACAGGTGCAGCATACTCTGTAAAAAATATGTGGTATATTTTTATAAATACTTGGATTTCTTGGGTAGATTTCAAAAGGTTTCAGTTTTCAGAGCCTTTCTTCAGGCCTCTTCTTGTCAGGAAGTGCAAGGACTGAAAGTCATCACAAACTAGCAAACTCCATAAAGTAGTGGCTGTGCTAACATTTTTTAAACTGAGTCCAGTACAATTTGCTTGCTTTTCATCAGAATGTATGTCTGCAAATTCTTCCTCCATCAGAGACACCACTGAATAGCTCGACCAAACCCTTTCCAATTCCACTCCATCTTCTAATTGGATTTTCATTAGTAATTTATAAGTGGCAAAATATTTATAATTTTCTATTTTTGATGTGGCAGCCCTACCACAGAGTAAGCCATGAACGTCAGATGTCAAATAAGGACAAAATAAATCTAAAAGACTAGAGAATTCATTATTTTAAGGGGAAATAGGTCCTGATTTTACCCCTTACGTATTACGGAGCATACTTCCACACTCACCATGATTTTTGGCTTAACGACAAAGTCCTTTTGTCCTCCCACCTGAATGTGTTTCTTCATGACACTGAAGTTGTTGAAGCGGCAGATGAGGAGGCCACTGCTGTTCGTCCGCAGGTTAAAATCTACATCTTCACAGAAATACCTGGATGTTAAAACACAAGATCACTAAGCCAGCTGTGTGGCCGCTGTGACAAGCAAGCATTCACACACCCACTGCTGCAGGGCACTGGTATGGGCTCAAGAGGAGATTTTTGGAGACCATCTGGTGTGGTGCCAGTACAAATTCTTTACAGACCTCTGAAGATTCATTCCTTCAGTGTGCTCATGGTGTAGGAAAACAACTGCTGGTCATCTTAAAATCATACTAGTCTTCACTTTGCAGTGTGCCTGTATAGTTCCTCCCCATACCAAATCTAGCTTGTCCCCTCCTCCTCGTCATGTACTGACATCAACCATTTCCTGCCCACCCTTTCCTTTTTTTATTTCTTTTTAGTTGTTGGATTTTTTTAATATATATTTTGGAACTGAGAGAAGATCTGCAGTGACCAACCTCCATTTCTGAACAAGCCAGTTCTATTTGATGTGTTTCTTCATAAACTGGAATTGGGGGATAAATGTGGCTTTGAAAAATATTTGGCTACGGGAGACAAAGCAGCTGAGAAGTAACATTTGTCCTGTGCTATTTACAATGTAATTGCTCAATTCTGTGGGCTGATTCCCATCTCATGATTCAACCTGACAAAGAACGTGAAATCAAGAGCTCTGGAAGCCACACCAGCTTGCATGGGCAGGCTACAATTCCTCGCTCAAATATACAGGATCCTTGAAATCAGCAGCAGGAGCTCAGGGTGAGAAGCCCCAGGGCCATCTGTGGCCGGCAGAGACAAGAGTTTATTTTGAACTCACTAGTCTGGAGAGTGGGAGAATTGGATATTGCTTCAGTCTATAATGAGAACTATCAGTAAAGGTACATTATGTCAGTGCTTTATTGCAAATATTTTAGGATGAAGTTAGGTGAGGATCGGGAAGAAGAAGGAAGGAAATAGTGGAAAATTACTTTTTAATCTGCTTTTCTTGCAAACCCAAGTGGCAACAGGGAGGATAGCTGACTCTGCAGGAAACACAAGGAATCCCTCCTCACAGCATTCAACAAAGGAATGGCTCAAATATTTCCTATACTCTTGTTCTTAGTGACACAACAGGCTCTTGCCCGGTAGAGAGGCACACTGGAAGCTCCACACTCTTCTGTAACTGATGTAATTTTGGCTCCTTTCTTCTACTTTTGGTCTCCCAGTTACTTTTTTCTTCTGAAGTTCGTTCTTTCTCCCGTCTTTTCAGTTCTCTGAAAACCTGCCCTGCCCTTGCCTCATGGTCTGTCTCTCTCAGGGTTTTTTTGGCTTATGGTAAGTTTATTTTGATGTCTTATTCATTCAGATGCAATGTATATCACTCTGTGCTTTATTTTTGTGATTGTGCACTCTTTACCAAGACAGGATCTTTCTGTTTATCTCAACAGCATTCAGAAATATTGTGACAAGACTTTTATCAGGTCAGCATACATTTGTCCCAAGATACATATGTATTACCTACCTGTTTAGATCATATTGCACATTCTGGGTCAGGTCTATGTTGAGCAGTATAAAATCATGCACGTGGCACCTAGAGAATGGAGCCTTTGCTTTCCTGGTGTTCAGCTTGCTGTTCCATTTCTGAACACCCAGTATTGCATAATGAACAATTTTGGGGGTGGCTTCAATGTGTTGGAGGACGCTTTTCAGAGACACATTCTTGCTGAAACTCCCAGGCTCCAGGGACTGGCTGCAAAACATGATCATACACAACATGCAAAGATACCTTATTATTTTTATATAACATATACTGCATATATATACATATATGTGTATAAAAAGGAGCAGGAAATTCCAGTAACAGCTGAGAATGTTTACTCCAAATGCTGTAAAAATATATGCAGACTTTTTAAACAACAGACAGCTAATCTTATCCCATCAGTGTAGCCATTAAGAAAATCAGCCTTTCAGCAGAATAGGGTCTTACACAGCAGTTTAGGAAGGGAAAAGGAATCACCTTACACATCATTTCTGGAAGGCTATTTTCTCTTTAATAGACAGTGCAAGTGCTGAGAAGGGCAAGAGCTTAATGCATTCTAAAAAGCTGAAGTTCCCAAAATAACTGTTTTCACGGAGAACCATAAATCAGGGAAGTAACATTGAGAAATATCACTCAAACAGTCACTAAAAGCAAGAGTGGTTTTAGGCAAAGAACAAACACAAGCAGAGGTTTGTTGATGGTACTGACACAGATGTCAGGGTACAATCAGGTGGAAGTGTTCAACAGTAGGAGGTTGAATGTTGGTGGTCAGCAAGACAAAGGTACAGCCTTCCTACTGCTCTGAGTGAAAGAGCTGAAGTTTCGCATTTTAGAAAATACATCTAAAGTCTAAGTGTACACTTCCTGTGCTACTTGAGTAATAATGATTGAGTGAATAATGACCTTTGTGAGGCTCTTTGGACAGGCAGCCTGGTGTTACTACGTCAAAGCCACTGCCAAAAACTGCTTTTGCTTGGCAAAATCTCGAGTACATTACCAGCAGCTCCAGCTCCCCAGCTCTTCCAGTTGTCTGGTCTGTCACACCTTGTCAGATGCTGGAGAATGAGCCTAAGTCACAGATGTGCTGCTGTCTGTGCTGGATCAGTGTAAGGACCCCCACGTGGTGGTTACTTACCTGGACTGCTCGTGGACACTGTGCATGTTCCACAGGACACAGGAGTCATCCATGACCACAATGAATGGCCACACACACTGGCGCTTGACTCCCAGTTCCTCCAAGCGGTTTCGTTCCAGTTCTAGATTGTGGTAGGAAAGTTCCTTAATAAGAAACCTGGCAGCACCTGACAAAATACCATAAAGAAGATGTCTTTATTAGACTTTATCACTCTTCTCAAATCTTCGTTCGCGAAGCTTAGCCATGATCACTCTTCCCAGAGAAAGGTTACATGAATATCTGCAGTCATTATCCTTTGTGAACTTAGTGCTCTTAACATCTTAGTTTAAGAAAAAATCAGTATGTCCCTTTTTCAGTATAAGTAAATCTAAAAGACAGATGCCAAGAAGACTGGATGCTTTAAAACACTCTGCAGAATGCAGTTTTGTGGGCATTAATAAAGTAAATTGAACCAAGAAGGGACTGAGATTCTAAAACTGAAGCTACTTAAAACTTTTTGCAGGAAAATCTCAGCATCCATGAAAACAAATTCCAAAGTTCAAGCCCCAGTGTTCAGTTGCAGTTAATATTTACCTTCAGCTAACTAAAAAGCTGCAATTTGAAAAATCATATGTAAAGCACATAGAATGAACATTCACACAGCAGGGCTGAGTAAAATGAGTGAATATGGTCCATAAAATACCAGATTTTAAACTGAGAAAGCAGTGATCAGCACAAACATATATTCCACGTCCCTGACAGCAGTTCTTCCCCATCACTGTGTTTTGTACACATATTCCTGCTGTTATTACAGCATGAATGTGAAGAGCTGCTGCAACGTTTCCTTCAAGAACATGATCCACATTGTCCAGCATGGATTTTGATACCTTCACAGCAATGCACGGATGGCGTTTCTTACCAACTCCAGCATTGTTGAACATGCCTGGCAGAACAAGCATGATGTGGTTGGGCCAGTATTTACGGTAGAGAGGCATTTCATACTCCTTGACTACAAGGAGGTGCAGGTGGCTGATGCCTTCCATGGCATGGTAGAGGTTCAAGAGGCCATGTTCATGACGTCCACTCGATGGAGTGAAGATAGGACTCTTGACTGCATTCAAATTCTGCTGGAACAGGACATATTTTGGCAACATTAGGTAAAAGTCAGGTTATTCCTGCTACAGGTTTTTATTTGCTTACTGTTTATACCAGATTTTAAGATTACTGATCATTGCAACACACATGAACTGGACACTAGGAATGGAAAAAGGGATGATTGTCCTTAAAAACTCCAGTTCTAAGGACAGTCAGGCAAGAATTACACAAAGAACTTTAAACCAAAAAGAAAGCGAAAAAATCTCCCCCCATTGATTTGCAAATGTATCTCAAGTTGACTGCATTCAGCAGATGGATAAGAGCAGCACATGCACCTTGTCAGAAACGAGTGGGAGTCGCATGCTTTCTAGATGTTTTCCCTGCTTGCTGAAGACAAAGTGGCTCTCTTTGGACTTTGGGATTATAAAATGCAGTTGAACCTCTTCTCCTAGCATCGAGGATGAAAACGTGAATGCGTGCAGAGTGGAATCAGATACCTGTATACAAACAAACAAAAAAGATTTGCAAGCAGGTACAAGGAGTATATGGCAACCTGTTCTTACAGTCACGGTGCTGAAAGCCACCAGAGAAGAACATCCAAAACATTCTCCTTCAGTAACTGAAGTTAACTCTACAATATTCTTGTCTTCCTCACCATAAGGTACATTGTTTAGGCATGTAACCAGCCTTGCTGTTAAAAGAATCAGCTTTCCATACTAGTAATGATCTTTGGCAAACTGGACTCCTCTGAAGTCCATTTCAGCTAGGAGTTATTTATCAATATTTACAAGGAGAAGTCAAATATATATATGTGTATATATATATATATATATACACATGTACTAAGAAACAAACTGTCCAAATTGATTTCCCCAAAAGATTCAAATAGCAGTGTAGCATGGGGGTGTGCCTCCACAGCAGCGTGCACTGCCGTACAGACAGATCAGCAGCAGCACAGCTGCATTAGTATGGTATTTTTCCTGTGGCAACACTCTCCTTTGAGTGACCAAAGCAGACCACGCCATTAACAAGGCTATGAAGAATTTGGGTGAGCTTAAGTTTACACAGCACTTCACTGAACCCTGTAAGTGTACACAAAGTGCCTAAATATCTGATAAGACTTAATTCTTCAGAAACATCTGTCTTACTACAAAGTTGAATCATTTACTCTTAACAAGGACTTTTCTATAATTTCTACTAAAAACCTGAAATTAGCCTAAATAAAGGTGGAAAAAGCAAGTGTTTTATTTAGGTTCTATTAAAGCATCTAAGAATCTCTCTCCCTTCATAACGCTTGCTATCCAGCATCTCCCCTTTGAATGTGTAATTTCCCTGAGCTCAATTATCATAATTCTATATACACAGCTCCCACGTGCACATAAAGCAGATGTTTATATTTATTGCTACTAGTTATCTTTGACCACGTGCACAAAGATGAGTGGAGGGAACAACAGATGTCCTTGGGGAGGATTTGCTCCTGTCAACATACTTAATGAAGCATGAGGTTTAAGCCAGACCTGCTGGTGCTGCTCCGAGGTGACTGACATTGTACACTGCCATGTTGGTGTGTCCACACTGTGATAGCTTAATAGCAAGCTGTCAGAAAAGATTAGCAGGCAGGGAAAGAATGATTCGAGATAAGAAACTTCCAAGTAAACTGTTGTTGGTGGTGAAGGAATAATGTGTGAGCTATTAACCAGGAATAGTCTTATTTGCCAGTCTCCTGTGAGCATAACTGTTCTAGAAACCAGAAGGTTTTTAACGAAACAGTTAAAAATGTTCATTTACTTGCAGTGACTCATAAGCTATTGCTGAGAAGCTTGCACAGTTAATTACAAAAGGAGGAAGAAAGGCCTTCCCATCTTCCATCGCACATGTGGATGGTTGGCTTTTAGGTAAGACAAGCATCTCTCTTAATTTTAGTCTTCTCCCCTGAGATGCTGCAAAGTCTCTGGGCAGGCTGAATAATGCTTTGGCTAGAGACAACTAGTCACAACCTTCACCCTTTGCCCGAGGCAGCTGGAGAAAACTGCTCATTCAGAACACAACAGACACAGTTAATGCTCCTGAGTCCATAGCTCCATATCTCCCCTGAGAATGGAAGAATTAAACAATTCCATCGCAGGGAAGGTAGAAGCATGAATCCTGAGACAAGAACAGTATGCCTGGAAAGACCACAGAAAAAAACGAGGATGCAGTTTACCTTTAGGCCTCAACACCAACCTGTGCAGCAGGATTAATGTCCATGTACTGATGGCACTGCTCACAGTGATGGAACGTATTATAAGCTGCATATTTGGTCAGCATCATGGACACAGTCTCCCTTTTCTTTGGTTCCTCTGATTTTGCTTCTTTGCTTGTTTCTGTGCACAAAGAAAAGAAACAGAAATTTAGGAGTGGTAAAAAAACAGAGATTGTGATCCCAGGAGCAACTGTAAAGAACACACAAGTTGTTTTGTTGCATATAATTTTGGAGATTAAAGGTTCCTGTGAACTCACGTGTTCAACCAAACCAATAAAAACTGATTCTTTGTAGGAAAGTATTCCTCAAAAAGTTTGCATTTTACTTACCTTGTTTCACTCTTGAGAGTTGTTCTGTGTATACAGGACTTATATTTCTGTACTTGGGGTCATGTACACTCAGGTCAAAAGATATTTTGCTGAAGATCTCAATGTCTGGCCAGTGGTCGTTGCTAGACTGCGTAATTTCACTGTTTTCTGTATGATCTGCAACAACACACTTCAGGTAAGCAGTATCAGATACCCACCAAATGATATTTATGTGATGGTTGCTGCTTTTCAGTAGCACAGGAACTTACCACACACACACACATGCAGCAACATCTTTGAACATTTTACCACTGAAATTACAATCCGTACAAAGCCACTTCAAAGAAATGGCATTTTCTTAGAAACTGTGTGCAGGTGAAGGAAAGTTCTAGGTATTTTTCAGCTCTGTTCCTCATCAAGCTGCTGAGGTGTTATTCACTCTGTTGTAAGCAAAACATGCTCAAATGAATGGTCTTATTTGTGCAGAAGGTACACTCTTAAGGTGTAGTTTTGAGCCTCTTTGTGATGGAATGAAAAGCACTGGGTAAATGAGAAGCAAAATATCCAAAGGCAGAAGGATGAAAGCAAGGAAAGAGGCAGCATAAATATATGAACTAGAAGCTGGTGGTACAGGACAAAGGTAGTAAAAGATATGCTCCTATTACAGAATGGGGTGTGGCCACCAAGGATCAGCTGAAACTTTTTTGTTTTGATCCAACAGAGATAAGTCCAAAGCAGAAAACCAAGTTTAAGCAACGGGAACAGTAGAAAGCACTGGTCAAAGAAAACAAGTTCAGAATGCAGCCTGAACATCAGCCAATTCGGCTTAAAATGAGAAGGAAGAACACAAAAGTAGGTGTGTAACTGAAGTTAGTGATTTTAGAAAAGTGAATTCAGGTGAAATGAAGGTTGGGTCTGCAGATGAGCACATGCTCACATTACCCTGTGTGATGCAAGAGAAGTTACAGTAATCTACAGAGCTCTGAGTCCATTACTTTGACCTTGATAATATTAAAAATCAGAGAGGGTAGAGGAAATAATTAAAGATGTTGCAGTAAATGATAAATGTGATAAAATGCAACACAGGTTGACTAAAGAAGTCCTGTGTTACTTTCATTATATGGCTATGAGATACCTATTTCTCTGAACAAAGGGAATGCAGTGCATCTTCTCCTTCTGGATTTAAGTATTTGGTATGATACTACGAGACAAATTATTAATACAACTGAAGAAAATGAAGACAGAGAATTGAAAGAGTTGATTAAACAGAAGATGGCAGCATGTAACATCGTAAACATTAAAGGCAGATGGAGATTACCAAAGAAGTTAAAAGATCGGTAGAGGGGCATGCAGTTTAATATTGCCACTATTGTCACCAACTTAAACAAAAAATTTGCTTAGGTTTCCTAGTGGCCCACTCTTAAGGGTCATTGTCAACATGGAGAAGGAATCAAAGATCAGCCAGAAAGAATACAATGCCCTCGAAAACTGCAACAAAAACTTGTTGGTATTTAGCAGGAAAAATGTGAGTCCTATGAACAATCAAGGACTAATAGCAAGCACTTCTGCAGCAGGTTGGGAGCACCTCAGTTGGAAATGACTGAGTTGCTGGGGAACCTAGTAGTACAAGCTATGTATCAATGCCAGCGAAATGGGAGAATGGAAAAGACCAGTGCAATCATAGGTTTCATCAATCACAGGGCTTTCAGTGGGGGTAGGGGAATACATGAGCTGTTGTAAGCTGGGTTGGTTAAATATCCCTCAGAACACCTCATTCAGTTCTGCTCACCCATGTACCAGAAGGATAAATTGAAAATAGATATGCAGGCGAGAATACCAAACTGATAAGGAGAATAAAGGACCTGTCATTTGTGAGGATCCTGTAAGAAGATCCAGGCTGCCTAGATGAATGTTGAGAAGAGGGTAAGATAGCTGCCTGACTACACCAAAGAAGCAAACCTCAAAGAAGAGAAAAAGCATTTTAATTTAAATTAGTATTTTCTTTAGTCCCAGTGAGAATGTTTATAACTGGGAGAGAAACATCTTTGGGTTGGAGAATATTTTCAGTGATGAGAACACTAGTGCTCTGGAGAAGCATACCAACAGAAGCAGTGGGAGCAAAAAAGCCACAACCAAAAACCCCAACCAAACCCAAATTGCTCTCATGATGGAGTTCTATGCATTCCTGGCAGGGGTGTGACACATTGCTCTGATCATAACAGGCCAGATGGCATGATGGAGAACATCTCTTAAATTCTGATATTTCATCTTAAGTTTCTGGGGTACTTTAGTTCAAATAATGAGAGAATAACCACCCCTAAAGCTGCAAACCAAAGGAAAATATTTTTTTTTCTCCCCTCCTCCCCCTTCCCCCCCCCCATTTAATAGCATTGTATGAACAGAAATACAAATTAGCCTTTTCAAGGGTTTGACAACAACTACATTTTCAGAATGCCAGTCAACAACAATACATTTTCAGGATGCCAGTCTAATGGTCATGAGAGTTAAGCACCACAGAGACTTCACTACAAAACCACAGAGTTCTGTAAAGAACACCATGAAGAGGAATAATATTTAAAAGGTTTTGTTCTTTTCAAGGAAAGCCCTGCCACAGCAGTTAATTGATCTGTGAGATCTGTCAAATGAGCACAAATCCAAAGAGAATCCCCCTCCCTTTTATCCTCAGCATAAGATCTGCAAATTGCAGACAGAAGACAGTCTACCTGAAAATTGGTATATAACTTAACGAATAAACATAAGTGTTAAATGTCCTGTATATTTAAAAGCAGTTAATGCTTAAAAACTTGCAAGGAGAGGTAACATGGACATTTACATTCACAGTTTTGTGCTCACTATTTGCTATAAAAATATATCAATCCAAAACACATTTAATAGTTCTCAGCTAAACCCAATATAAAATTTACTTTTTTATTAATCAATATTGAAATATATGCAGACACCTAGAGCAAGTCTAGCTACACACCAATGGACAAGACATGTAGTAGGTGTAATTTATATTTTTTCAGTAAGCCTAAAAAGTTTCACTGCTAAATAATGCATAACATAGCCTCTTTATGATGCATATTAAAAATGCCTACTAAATACTTACTGGCATTAATCTCTTCTTCATCATACACATCCACTTCCAGCAACCGGATCAGCATGCGGAAGAGAATCCTTAGGAACTGCAAGTATGAACCAGTCTTTCCAACCTGAGCCAGAGATGGAAAAAAAACCAACTCAAACTACTATGATGGAAGGGTAAATTTTAGGATAAATGCCTTTGGGCTTACCCCAAAGCTCTGTTTTCAGCTCTGCAAGACATAATATTCCCCATTATGCTGAACAGTTTTACTAAATTCCTCTCTGAGCACAAACAGGCCCACAGCCTGTGTTACTTCTGTATTCTCCTGACATGCTCATGGAAATGTTATGCCAGGTGCCATCCACGTGTATTTCATTTAGGCTAAAACATGACAGACAGCATCACCCTTCCTCTCCTTACCACTTCCAGCATGGACTTAGCCTTAAAATTTGTTTTAAGGTGTTTTAAATGTTTTAAATGGTTTTTGACCTTGAAAGGCGTTACTGCGGGCAACTTTACAGTACGACCTACAGTCCTCATCACTGGCCCTCTCAGACAGCTAAAAAGGCAAGAGGAAGGAAATGTGCTCTTACTTGTGGTGGTCCTGTCAAAAGCAGTCGCCTGGGGTGAAAGCTCCTGGCGCCAGACGCCTCACCCTGATTGCTGAAGTCCGCATGGTGCTGCCGGGCTGTCGTCCACTGCCTGTAGTACAGAGACTGCTCTTCACTGTTCATGTCCTTGTGAAGCAGAGGCCTTAGAGAGCTCAGCCAAGACACATCGGCATGAGGCAGGAGGGAAGAGGAGGAAGGCAAATTCCCACTTTTCTGCGAGCTCAGGAGACAGTAGGCAGCTTTGGAGAGGATGACAATGCGTGGCAGGGCAACACGGAGGGCCTTGCTGTCTTTGGCAGAATGGGCAGGCCACTGAAACGTTTGGGAGACTGAAGACAATGATGAGAGTTTTGAAGTGGTGCTGCTCGCCATCTGGTTACCCAGGGAGTCGCATTCTTGTTTCAGGGTCTCTCCAGCTGTAAAACTGGAGTAAGTTCCCTCATCTACTGAGCTG
This sequence comes from Myiozetetes cayanensis, assembly GCF_022539395.1. NCBI lineage: Eukaryota > Metazoa > Chordata > Aves > Passeriformes > Tyrannidae > Myiozetetes > Myiozetetes cayanensis. The sequence goes on from NW_026086604.1 coordinate 46,610,003, forward strand.
TGTGCCACAGCCTGAAAGTTAAGTGGTGGTGCCTGCTTCTGAGACTTTTCTGCTGCACTTGAGGAGCTCACACCATTGTCAGCCAGGGAACCTGGGAAACAAAGAGCACACAACGAACAGATACTGGCTGACGTAAGAAAACCATGAAGTCACTTGATCCATGAGACAATGTTAACCCACAAGTACTTCTGTTCAATGAGTGCTGCTGGAGCTTAGGTAAAAGAAACCATTTACATCCAGGGTTCAGATTCCAAGGCTTCATTCCTAAGCTCTGTGTGCTAGCTATCATTTCCCATCTACGATTTGGAATTTTACGGCATGACCTTCTGAAAGTCAAGTTTAACAAACCATTGTATACACAGACCCATTTCACCTTTCTTTCTATGAAGAACAGAGCATTTATTTCACGTGAACTGGGCTCTGCTCCCTCCTCCATACCAATTAGGTTTAGTTAGTGTATGTGAAAATCTGTTACATGGCAAAGATCCAGTTCAGCTGTCTTAATACCTCAAACTTGCAGGGAAACAAAGGGAAGGACCCAGAAGTGTTTGTGGAATGCAAAGAAGAGAAGGCTTGATGGGAGGTGAGGCTTCACTGATGCCTGGAGAGGTAGGGCAAGACCCAACTGTTCTGTTGGTCTTGGCAAGGAGGCAAATATCCATCCTCACCCATAGCTACTTCCACAGTTACAGACCATTTTTCTATTGCTAGAATTTTATACTAGCCTTTTTCACTCTGATTTTTAAGATTTTTTCAGGATCCACTGGACAAAGCTAGCAAAAAATGTGAAATGTAAGTTTAAAAATAAAAATCACAAGGCACCCTTAGCTATGGCATACCATCCCTTCCACTGAAACACCATCTCCTTTTAGCAGTAGACAGGAAAATTGCTCACCATGGGGAAAATCTGCAACTAACATTTCATTGTCTAGCCTGCAGTAGGATACAGCTCAGCAACCCACATTTGAGTAAACATCTTAATGTTTGCATTCAGCTTCCAATGATGTAGGAATAAAGACACGTTTTTCAGACCAACAGCAGAATAACTGACCTGATGTTCCAGTCACAGCACTGCTATTACTCTGGGGCCGGTCCAAGTCTATCAGCAGCTCATCAGAGTCATTCTCGCTACCGTTAGCCTTCTCCTGCTCCTTCTCACTAAGGTCAAGAGCAACAATAGGCCCTCGAATTGCCTCCTTTGAGACGTAGCAGCATGCCAAGCCTACTTCCTGCTCCAAGGCAGTACGAGTTAAGTAGCTTGAGTCAATTAGCCGAAGGTCACAGTATTTCAACGACCTAGAAAACCCAGCACAAGAAAAAATGAAGTTTTGTTTCCTCTGACTTTGAAGAATACTCCCTCCCTATCTGTAGTTGCTTACTAAATATTCATGAACTATTTTATTAGCCCATAAATATAAAAATATTTTAAAATATTCATCACCTAAGTTATTGTCCTTGGTAGTTTGCAGAGACACTTGCTGACCCACACAGTATAGTAGCATTAGTTTTCACAAATTACACTTTCCAAAGATTTAAACAGTTACCAAAAAAGTATTCAAAAATACACTTCTTTTGTGGAGAAAGTAGCCAGACGGTATCGAACCACTTGTCCACCCCCAATTCACCTAAACATGCTAGAAAACAATCATATTGAAAGAGTAATAACAGCACCTGGGGAAAGTTTCTCCCAGCGGGTCTTTGCCAGTTAGAATAACAATGCAAGGTAGACCTTCCAGATCCTGATAGGTACGAGGAATCCAGTCATCCTGCTCGTTGCCCCTCCAAGCCTGTGAACAGAGAAAATTCCAGTCACGTCTAAATGACTTCTTCTAAGTATTCACCTGGGATTTTTTCTTCATCAGTTCCAGCTTTTTCTTTGTATATAGGCTTTGCTTACTCAACAGCCAACTGAAGGAGACCTTGGGTACAGGCATGCATTTGTTTTATGGCAGCCAACTGTTAGCCAAGCATTAAATACAAAGCAAAAGGATGTATAGCATATGTTGTTCAGTGTTGGAAACATACATCTGGTGTATTAGTGTGATATGTCAGAGAAAAATGCAGTTGATGCCCTCAATTTCAAGCTGGCACAGACAAAAGGTCTTTGAATTAATGTAAAGCTAAAGTAGGACTTTCAAGTGGAGTGTGAAAATGATTCAGTGAACCTTGCCTAATTATTCTATATAATGATAGTTTACATGAAAGAAAAACATTTTACCTTTCACTGGGGTTAATCCCACCAGAAAGGACTCCTCACCTACAGTCTACCAAGGGTCGAGACCACAAAACTGCAGCATTTTCCCTTAGCACTGGAAAGGTTGGCAGCACTGGTCCTATGTCATTATACCCTTCAGTCCCCTTGGTTCAGCAGAGATTACTGAAAAAATTTATTTCTCCAGTGACTTCTGACTCAGTAAAGCAGCCTTGGCAGCAGAGAGATAATTTCTGGCTCAGTGAGGTTAGTCTGGCTGTGTGTCACCCTGCCTCTCCAATGATGGAAATTTCTGTGAAAGTGCATGATTAGAAATTGAAATACCGGAGGATACAAACCTGATTTTCTCTTTGCTGGCATAAGGACCTAAAAAGAAGCCTGAGTGCCTGGAGCTTTGAGCTGTAAACTTGCATCCAGAAGATAGATTTCTTGACCATTTTACTCAGGAAGGGCAGAGAGGTACAGCCCTCAGGGCTGTTCACTTCTGAATGCCTCCCAAACCGTTTGATTCTTGTTAAAATTAAAGAATATGCCATGACAGCATCCCTAGTCAGAAAAATAGTTATTTAAATTGTTTTCCATCTCTTCTTTCATTCTGTACCTCTGGCTCCCTGATGGAGAGGAATGATCTAGCTGACCAGCTATCAGGGTCATCTGACTGAGAGGGGAACAGTCCAGCCACCAGCACTGCAGAGACAGCTGCCCACCCTCCCTGCCCTGCTGTGGCACCACATACCCAGCTAATGCCCTCTTAGAAAGAGGTTAAGTCAAACTTTACAACTGGGGTCACTAAGAGCTATGAAGTTTCCCTCCCCGCCCCTGAAAAAGGTTATGATGAAGTCCCATCCTCCCTGAAGCCAAGAGCATTTATTGGTGGGACCAGCATTTTGAATCTCAGCCTCACCAGAAAGCACTCAGTAGCCTCATATTGCTCTCCTCCCACACACAGCAAAAAAAGGGCCTGGGTGCTTGTAGTGAAAGCAGGCACCAATCAGCTCCCCACTTACTCTAGTCCTCTGGCTTCAGTACTCCACCTAACATCAGAACAAATGCCAAGCAGCTTGGAGACTAAACCAAAATTGTCTGCAATAAACTAGACTCAACAGTGGCATGGCTGATGAATTTTATAGTGGGAATCAGTTTCCCAAACATATGCTCACGTCACTTCAAATATCCTGTGTTATCCCAGGCACCTGACTAGCAGGTGTGGTAGCACAGCACAGGACTCAGAGGCAACCTTTATCATTTTGAAATGCTACTGGGACACCCCTCCTAAAAAGAGGCTTATATTTGGGCAACCAAATTCCTCTCCTCACTCCCTTCATATGCGTGGTTCAGATTTCAAGGATTTTTTTCTAGAAACCTGCAAGGAAAGAAAAAAGTCCAGAATGCTACAGCTTTGTTTAGTCCAAAAATGCATCTTATATTTTGGAGAGAGGAAAAAGAAGAATTATTTAGAAGGTTTTTCATTTTCTTCCGGATAAAATTCCTCTATTCCAGACGAATATATACATGAATATTCACCTGCAACAGCTCCACAGTCAATCCTGATGTGTTCTAAAGGCCTCACAGGCTGTTCCAGCATTGTGTAAGGGCTGCAAACCCACCATGGCAAAGGATTTTAAAGAAGCGTCACAGAACACAATCCAGAATGATTTAAGCTTGGAATTAATGTCTGTCCAAAAAAAATCCATCAGCACAGAGCTGCTATCTCACGTCATTTCCTCATTTATGACTACTTTCCTCTTTTCCCTCTCCCACTGCAGATAAGGTTGGATAAGCAATGTTCGTAACTTTAAAGGACATTTTGTCTGCCTTTGGCTGTAGTCAAGCTCTCTAAGAAAGGCTCACAAAATTCATTCCTCTTCTGTGTGGTTTTGAATGCACTGTATAACTCATAGCAGAAACAGAATCTTTCTGTGACAGAGCAAGGATCAGGACAGATAACCAGTACCACGTTCAGCCTGATACTTGAGGCAGGCAACCCATTTCTTTGTCTAATGTATGCTAATATTATTATTACAATTTAATGTACACTAATATTAATATATAACAATTCCTACTTTGTTTAATGTAGTTAGGTTCATTCAGGAAGTGGGTTTGGCTAGTTGAACCATGCTCTTGCAAATCCATGCAAAAGTTTAGCCTGGGCAGAAGAGGCTTTCAGCATGCAGGAGTTTGAGAAAGGAAGTCTATGACAAAACAGCATACTTTACCAGTTACCAGAAGGGCAGAAGATGGGTGGACAGAGCAGACAATAGACACACTAGGCAGACAGATAAGTTGGTGGAAATAGTTAGTTTGCCTACAGAGATCTGAGCTCTGCTTTCAGAGATGAACCGTATCTGATGCATGCTGTTATTCAACTTTAAGAAGTGAGATAACATCTTGTGTTTGACTCCATGGGACGGTAACAATTCAGGTTTGTTCCAAGTTTCTGTATCATTTATGCTCAGAAGTACACACATACATTCACAGAGACAGATACAGGACACACAACCTTTTCCTACAGAATAATTAACCCATGAACATGTGGGAATAAGCACAAAGCAATTACAACACTCAGATGACCACAGTGAGCACACAGGCAATTATTTAGGTTCTGCCTACCTTCAGCCGTGTCACGAAGTGTTTAGCAACAGTAAGTTCTGAGGCAGGATTCCCAAGGAGGATCTCAAAACGATACTGCAGTCCTAATTTGTCTCTTACTTCTTGTAGCCTCTCCTTGGCCAACATGGCCAGCTGCACCGATGGCACCCTAATGACAAGCATGTGGCCACAGCCATTCTTATCCTTTCCTGGAGAAGTGATAAGGTCATCCATTATGCTGAGCGTTTCGGGCGTGCTGTGATCTCTTAGTGATGCCATGGTGGTGAGAGCCATCAGAGCTTGGGAATACTGCTGAATGAGAAGGTAGCAGCGAATCACCATGCTATGGAGCCGGGGGTACCTTTGAGGAGATACAACTCTGCATTAGCACATGCAAAATCACAGCAATGTCTAAAAATCAGCCAAAACCCAGGACTGCGTGGTAAATAAGAGCCTATTTTTTCAGTAGTGCTCAAAGATGAAGCCTTCAATTTCTGTAGACAAGAATTTTGTACAAAAATCTGTGTTTTAAGTACATGACTATAACATGGCTCTCCATCTTTTGCATTTGGCCCAAGTCCTGTGCTCAAGTAACAAGAGTTATAAACTCCTGTTCCCCTCATCTGGCCCAAAATTTTAGCTAAAGGTCTTTGAACTGATGGAGATAAAGATCACCTAAGATGCAATTTATTCAAAGAGCACAGGGTAATAATTGCTCTGCTTTCCATAGGCTCTTTCTTCTAACAACTTGGAGGCCTAATGCAGCTTCAAGTGGTTTGTGGGAGAAGTACTTCATTATTTCACATCTTGACTTCTCACCAGAAAGTTGGATTTACCCATAAAAATTGCTGGCTCTGAGCCAAATCTGAACTTCCATTTTGCCTTTTAACTTACATGGACAATGCCATTCTCTTTCATTGCAGCTATATGCAGTGACAACACACATGAAGTAAAATGTTAAGAAAAAAGATTTAAAACCTACTCAAGCAAAAAAAAAACCGAAACCACTCAATTTCTAGACATTCCCCATGAGTTCACTCACCAGCATAATACAGGAAAAGATTACACTATTATGCCTTGAGTGCTAGTCTTGTGCCACGTAAGTCCAAATAACTAAACTAAAAGCTCCAGATTTCCCTGGTCTCTTTCTTGACAGCCAATATAGTATCCATTTGAAGAAAGTTTTGTGTTGTTTAACCAGCAGGTACAGTAATTCACTTCGGTCACCATAAGCCAGTCATTAAATCTATACATTTTTAAAACACTTTTTACTCTCCCTGCCATAAAAGTACCCACTGCACTTCTGCAACTAAAACAAATGGAGCCTTTCTTATAACACAGAAATGTCTGCAATGTTTTCAGCTTGTAAGCTTGAATGGCTCACCCGCCCAGACAGAATAGCCCAGTTTCTTAAAAATAGAGGCTAAATTGATAAACTGTGACACAAAAACATATCCTGCCATCCATTTCAACTCTCATCCTAATCTCATATTGTTATTTGTTCATACACAAATTCTCCTTCACCCTTTCTCCCATCCACATTTTAAGAACAGAAACAGTCTTTGTGACCACTATCTTTTCTGTTGGATTTGACCAGAAATACTAGAAGCCTGAAGAACTGATCTCATTATTATTACTTACCACATTCATTACTTGCATATTTGTAGATAATAATAAATATTAATGGCGTGCTTAATCATTCATTTATGTTGCAAATTTAGCACATTTGATATTGTATTTTACTTAATAAATACAGGTATATTTATAATTATTATGTTGACCTAATTAAAATTGGAAAAATAGCATTGTAGATATCGTAGAGAGAACAATCCCATTAGAGTTACAATATCAAGATATGAGAACTATAGATTGAAGGGATCTGTCCTGCTGATACACAGAGACGATTAACTCCACACTTCTGGAAATGACAGTGTTTCCTTCATTCCTGTAATGTACACACTGAAATTATATCTTGGAGATGTGCCATGAAAGTAGTTTGTTCAGGCACTTGCAGGGTACTGAAGGGCTCTGAGATGCAGGAACCAAAAGCATAGCCAACTAATGAAATAACAAAAATGACATTTTTGAAATTATGTATGTCCCTGACCTGGGTCACCACTGCCAGGTGTGTTGGCAGCCCCAACAAGAGAGACACCAAAAATGGTGAGTTATGAAACCCCTCGTGCCTTCTCAGCTTAGTGAGGTCTTAGCCAAAAAAAGAAAGCAGCACAGCTGAGCCCATATTGCTGCTGAACGGGCCCAATCTCTTCTCCAAACAAATGAAGGATATCCTCTCCTTCTTCAACAGCACTAAATTTGTAACAAAAATAAGAATTGCACATAATTCATGGATTCCAGGATCAGCGTCAAAGGTCATCATGTCTTCCTCCCCTGTAATGGGGTTCATAAAGATATCTAAGATCCCAAATAAGCAGAATCCCAGGTTCCCATGTTACTATTTACCTTTCTAAAAGTGTGTTGACCATTTTTTCAAAGGTTTCATCACATCTCAAAAGGGGACTCGTGACTCCCCATTGGAGGGATTTGCTGTATTCATTCAAACCAAAGTATAGCTTGTCATCACTTGCCGCGTCATCCTGTTCCATACACAAATAGCAAAAAATATAAGGAAAACTGGTACACATTTTAATTTCTTGTGTAATTTTAAAAGATAGGTGGAAAGCAGACCCAAACCAAAGTAGCCTTTCCTTTTATCCATTCTGCTTTAGTGATGCTATTTATTTGTTTCAAAGAATACAATTTTTTTTTTTTAATGAGCTTATTATTTGTGTACGGATAGCAAAGACAGGTGTAGGTCCTTGCAAATTTTTCACCACATCTCCTATCTCTGACTGCAGGGGATTTCTAGAATCCTGCTAATTATTTTCTGACTCCCTATCTCAGGCTTTACATCTACTGACAACTGTCATCTCATTTCAATTTAAAGTAGAACCTGAAAAGAGAAGGATTATTAATTTCCAAAGTCGTTCTTGATTTTCAGATTCCATACACCTCTAATGGCAACCAGAAACTAATAATTTTTTTTCCTGGAATGCAAATCTGCAGACAGCTATCAGAAAGGGAGAATATTTGTGTCTCAAATTTCATAAAGTCTTTGTTGGAAGCACAGCATGTTCCCTGGTGCATTTACATCAGCAATAATTTCTAGGAATGAAAAATCACATAGAATCTCCCCTTTTATTGTGGGTTATTTTTTTAATCAGAAGACTGAAAGTTGTTAGTTTTTTACTTTTGGGAAACAAAAAATTGTCTAGACCATTTTATAGAAGATCACCTCATGGCTTATATTAACAATCAACCAAAAAGCAAATTTAAAATTTGCTCATTCACTCCCTCATTTTACTTTAACTATTTTTTTTCAGCTATCACTTTAATACATTTCATAGAAACCAATGGTCCATTCAACACAGTAAAGTCAAATTTGATATAAATATCCCAAACAGAAAATAGGAAAAAAGGCTATTTTTAAGCAGATTTAGCCAAAACATCTTCAAAATCAGCTAGCTGAAATTATTAAAGAAGCTAATGGTGCAGAATATCCAACAGGTTTTCTCCTCTGCATAATGACAGCACCCACTACACCAAAACTTATTAACCTAGCACACAACTTTTATTAGGACCAGAAAGGCAATGAGCAGACTTGACAGGCTGTGTGACACAGAGCTTACAGTCAGAAGTCAGACTGCCTGAAAAGGGAAAGCCAGCTCCAGAGCCTTATGGCAAGTCCACATAGCTTTGTCTGACCAAAGCACAGAAAGTAGTGTGTCATCTTATGTGACTGGACAAAGAAAGATGTGTAGTTCCTGGTCCTACACATCAATGCTGCCTCTACCATCAGTGTCCCAGGGCTGTGCATCTGGAACCTGAGAGAATAAACTCCAGCAGGAAGGAGCTCCCTCCTATACACACACATATTCTAGTTTCTGATAGGTGTGAAATCCACATTAAAATTCACAGTTAAAATTAACATGCACTTACCACAGTCTCAGATTGTATCCAATGTACCTCATTGCTAGAACTGATCCTGGACTGCTGAGTTTGCAAGGCATAAGGAAAAGAGCTGACCTGAAGAACAAGGAGGTTGAATGCTTCAAGCACCTCCCTGCAATTAATAACTCTATCAGCCAGACCATGATTAGGCTCACCATGTGACAGGGAACTTGAAATGGCACTGCAGAAATAAGAATGCAGAGAATTGCCTTACTGGCATCCTGAGATTCAACGGATTACTCTCTTCCTGCAGAAAAATCTCCAGTCAACCATGCTACTGAGAATCACAGCTCAAAAAAATCTCTTTGGAAGGGTAAAAGATGTCAAAAACCATTTGAGTGTTCTCTGTGGGTAGACTCAGGCAACAGAAGGGAAAAAAACCCAACAAACACCTAAACAAAAGATCAAAATCTGCCAACAGTGATAAGGTGGATTAGTGTGCCAATTTAAAAAAGCATGAGATGGAGGAAAGCAAAAGTAAGCCAAAGGTGATGAAATCCCTCTCACTGAAAAACACTGTTCCAAGAGCTGTGGAGATAAAGTACCAATTTTACAAAATCCAGTGGCTTTTCTAGACTGAAACAACAAATTTCTCAAAGACCGGCAAACCTAAAAGTCTGATGTCCTCATTTCCAGCTCCTGGACCTACCTTCACTTCCAGGATATATTCAGAACTTCCAGATTCAGAGTACAGCAAAGACAATAACAAAAATATGATGGGGAGAATCAGCTTGCTTTAGCCTATTTTCAGCTGTCCTTCAAGGACACTTTTTTTTTATTATAGAACTGTAGAACGGTTTAGGTTGGAAGGGACCTTAAAGACTACCTGGTCCCAACCCCTCTGTCATGGGCAGTAATATCTTCCACTATCTCTGATGTTGAAATGAATCCCACAACCTTACACACTGTGTTTAAATCACATTAAGATTATTTTCCTCAATTTGCACATGGAACAAGAGCAGAATAATTAGCTTTACTTCTTTTTTTTCTTCTTCCAAGTTAAGGTTGTGATTCAGTGTGAAGAAATGTCTCTGTGATGTGTGTACATGTTGTGTTTAGACCTAAAGCTAGCCAAATTCAGTACAGCTGGTTTTTAAAATTCTTTTCTTGCAGTACCTAAATTCAATACAGCTGTTTTTTTAAATCCCTTTCTTACAGTAGCTATGGCACATGGCATCTTTGATATGATGAAGAGTTAATCTCTGTAAATCTCCTTATATTACAAACAACACTATTATCAAGTATAAAAACATGAATCAAAGCAGGACTAGCTTGTGAACATGGGAGACATTTGGGTTTGAATATAGAAAAAGAGGAGGAAGAGGAAAAAAAGACAAGAAAAACAAAGAAAGTTGCAAAATTCAACCCTTTTCCCTGGACTTTAGTACCATAGCACATACTCCTACAAGCAGTCTTGTTAGGGATCCAATAATCTGAAACTAGTCTCACCTGCCTTCATCTGAATCAGAATTAGTTAGCAAATACCATGGGCAAACAAAAAAGATTATTTCCAATTTTAAGGCACAAAACACCTTAAAAATGCCTAGAGAAAGCATTGGGTGTCTAAGACAGTAAGTCTTTTGAAAAACCTGACTGAAGATACTGGAAGAGGAGGGTTTTCCTTTGATAGATTGAAGCAGCTACCTTGTTAAATCCACGTGGGCATTGTCATGGACCAGCACAAAGAGTGTATAGGGATTCTGCTTCACTCGTCTCATGAAAACTTCAAATTTTGTTTGAATCTCATTGTCCAGCCGAACCACGTATTTCTCGGCTCTCTGATACGCCGTTCCATTGTCTTCTAGGCCCAAGTCCACAAGGACACCTGTCAAAAATAAGAATACAAGAAAAATCTTTTCCTTTGAGTGCATCCAAAAATGAAGGGTCAACGGCACGTTGCCACTTGTCTGCCAATATCAAGACTTAGCCAAACCATCGATAAGCCCTAGTAATGAGATGATTATCCAAATGCATTTTCTCTCACAATGGAGGCCAAAATGTGCTTCTCGGCTTCTGGATTTCCTTCAAAAAGTGCCTGAAGACCTTTAAAAACTTCTCACATTACCAAAAAAGGGGGGAAAAAATCAGGCCTCCACAAAGATTTCCAGAGCAGCACTCGGTTGGCTATGCTCCATGACCCTAAGCTAAACCTGCCCACATTTAGCTAATTTATTAATACTGTTTGAGTCAGAAGAAGTTATCCTGACCTTTCCTTTGCAAAAATCATAAATTCATATCAAACTGACTCCCACCAGTATCATATTTTGTTGCTCTCATGCTCTTCATGCTGCAACATTTGTGTTAATTCAACTATACTTTAGCAGTCTTTGTAATGCTGTATTTCCATCATATTAAAAAAGTAGGCATAATATAATCTATACAACCTTGAATGACATTTAAATTAAAGAAGTAGCAACAAACTACTCTGAAATGTGAGTCACTGATGTATCTTCCAGGCTCTTAATGATTTTAAAAAATAGTTTCAAAACAAGTAAAATAAAACCCACTCATTTAAAAAAATAAAATAAAGTACATATGAAAACCTGTAAATGGATACCAGAAAACCTCTGGTTTAGTGTATAGCTGCAAATTAAGTAAATATAATGTCTGAAGAAACAAGCAACGGAACAAAGGACCAAATATTTACACAGATAGTTGCTAGTTCTGTTAGACAGTAATTTTCTCCACAGAGAAACTCTTACGCTTATCTGGACATGTCAGTCACTAACAGAGAGGATGACAGAGATCATTCTCAAGAGGAACATAACCTGTTCTTCTTCCTCTTGAAACATTTGGCACCAGGCATGGCCTGACACAGAAGCCCAGACAGGAAAAATCACCATCTGAACCAGGATGCCAATTACTGTGTACCAATTTGCGTGCATCACTTAGGCATTTATTTAACTCTCCAGAGAGCTTCCTGCACATACATCTGTGCCAATACATACGAGAGCATATGCACAGGCGTGTACCTAGAACAAACGGCACTAACAGCTCTAGGAGATAAAAGATCTGAACAGTGGCATTTGCTAATGCTTCTCCAGGTCATACATTCCTTAGATCTCCATGAATATGGCAATTGCTTTTGACACTTACATGGTACACCTTGAACCCCTCTCTTATGAAAGGAAGATGTTTAGAATTCATCAGTTATACCAACTAATGAAGCTACTACTGGACATGCAAAATACATGTTGGAGGAACTTACTTCTCCATTTATACCAGCTATGATTTAATAATATCACACAGCTTGGTTTATCGGTCTCCTTCCCCTCCCTTTTACCTGATTGTCGAATACGTTGAAGGGTCTGCTGCACCAGGACTTCAGAACGGGGAACTATTACGATGAAGTCCACTTTGCTGAAGTGTCCCAGATCCAGGCTCTGATTACCACTGTCTGCTATAGCACAAACCTGGGACAAGAGCTTTCTGGCAACTGTAAGCTGTGGCTGGTAAATTTGGAAGGTATCAACATCCAAATCTAGAGTGTGTTTGTTTGAAAAAGAAAACAAAACACAACAAGAAACATGTTTACTTTCCCACCCCCCCAGTAAACACGAACCTCCAAACAGCCTACCCTCTATTATCAGAAAAAAAAACCAACAAAATATCACTCACCAGAATAAATCTCAACACTGGAGAGCTGGGTCCAGATCACAAATGTCAACTTTCTTTCTTTGCTTAAAATGTGGTAATATATCAGATGACCTGAAGTACAGCACTGCCTGTTTTTCAAAATGCCCTAAGTGTTTTGAGGATTTTTAACAGTGCAACCCAAGAAAGCCTTAATACCAACATAGTGAAAAGCATTCCATTAAACAAACCAACACATACATAATATGCATCCATATATATATACATATAAAGATGTGCATGTGTACATAAATAAAAAGCAGAGAGAGAGAGAGAGCTCTAATATTCTCCTGAAACTTGCAGTTCTCTTTCAGGAACTTCCCTCCATCAATCGTGCTGGGAGAACCAGCCATGGTGCTGAGGCTGCTGTGCTCTGGGCACAATGGGCTGAGAGCCAGCACACCTATTAATCTGAGGAAACCAAGCCTGTGCTGATAATCCTGCCAAAAAGACTCTAACAGGACAGCAGGTCTGTTGCAAGTTCATTTGTACATTATCCCTGCTCTGAAGTAGTGAGCCCCACTCTAAGCCATGACTAAGATAGCTGTATGTCTGTGTACTGACTGGTAGTGATACATGCTGTGAGGGGAAAATGAGCAATACAACTGGGCAATAAATCTGTTACTGGGGGAGGGGAGCATTTATTTCTTTGGAGGTTTCCTGACTTCCAACAAAATTTTAGTCTCAGATTTATTTAGACTTAAATAAATGTCAGTATAACACTACATGCAGAGAACTGAGGGACTAACCAGAGCACTCGTGTTTCCTCAAAATTAAAGGCATGTTCCATTACAGTATTTCCATTAGGTAAATTCTGTGCCCAACAGTCCATATTTCATTAACCACTGAATATTTTCAAACTGCAGATTACCAAATTAAATCCTATAACGGTATTACAGTTTTCAAGTAATTTTTTCTACTATGTTAGTTTTACATAGACACACGTGTTTGTGTGTGTATGTGCACACACTTATCTCCTGCTCAAACCTGCCTCAGTGTCCACTTCAGCAGATCTGCTATGGGAGAAAGATCTATCTCACTGCCTAGGAGACTCACTTCTCCTTTTTCTCTTTTGTTTTTTTATTCAGGCAGATTCTCAGTGGCTTCAAACACTGTACAGCCACATTTTAAAGACAAAACTAACTCAGAATAATTGTTTGTGAAAATATAAAGCTTTTAAAAAAAGTGAACAGGAAGAAGAAAAAACATCCCCAGAATCTGAAGATAATTCTCCCTTCAAATTAATTCTGTGAGGAAGTTCAAGACTTGTCCTTCTGCAGCTGCCAGATCAAATCTCCTGATCCATGTGGAGACTATGAACCATTTTACTTTCATTCAGATCTAGCACTGAGATGATGAATTTAAGCACAAAAAAAAATATGAAAAAAGTCTTTACTGGAGGTTGAATTTACTTTGATACTAGACCTACAAGAATTTCAGTGTTCACAACAGTTCAGTGCATCTTTTACCATTTCTGTTATATGAAAAGGAAACTGTGGTTAAAACTCTGAATAATTAAATAATTCTAAAATGGGGAAATTATGATTAGCATTTTTAGACAGGAAATCCTAGCTCATCTTTTGCACCTTAGCATTTCATCACATTATGCTGAATAAGACACTGATCAATAAATTACAGATTATGCTTGCCTAGCATGTTCAGTCGAAGATCTTAAAACACATTCCCTGAAAGTTTAAGCCTCAGAGCACAAGTCTGTAGTGTGTATTACCATTTTACATGCAGAAAGTGAGGAGTATCAAAAGTTAAGGAGTAGGACACCTGGGAGATCAGGCCATGAACACAGTTCCCCACTGCCTCAAACTCAAGGTTACATTCTTCTTCTAGGTGCAAAATGGTGAGATGAATCCACACTGCCAGTGTTAGAAAGAAACATCTTCTCTACTCTGCCTAATGCCTAACAGAAGATAGCATGTTTTAGCTCAGGAATTATAGGAAAAACCTCGCTGAAGGTTATTACAGAGATTTTCTGTCTGAGAGACTGCTGTATTGCTACATTCAGCTGGCAGTATTAGTATTTTAAGGTTGGCACACCAACTGCAACTGTGCCCTTTGATTCTTCTAAGGTGTATGCCTGAGGTGTATGCATTTTGACATTTAACAAGCTACTCACTTATTTCACATTTTGCACGTAAGAAAAATTACCTGGTTCTTGTGTAGAAACCATGGCAATCGCCTCCTGAGATGACACACACTCGCTAACATCTCCATTAAAAGGAATAATGACACTTTCCCCTCGCTGCTGTAGCATCTTCTCCAGCAGCTTGTCCAAATCATCACCTAGATCAGAATCAGTAACACCAAATTATCTGAAAGTCATTTCAGATAAAGGACGTAGAACATTACGCACACAACTGTTCTCACATAGCTGATGTCAAATCTGTGAAGGGGCAAGGGACTGGAGATACACGGAGAGGGGAGATACAGGGAAGAGAGGGAGGGAAAATATTTTTCTCTTTACTCTAATTTACCTGTTTGCCAGTTGAATTAATTCAGAAAAGAAAAGGAACCACAGCTGAATAATTTCAGCTCTGTGCCTTTACAGCTACTGATAACAACTGATGACTATAAAGAAATACACATTATAAAACAATCTCTAAAATCTTGATAAAAACTTGTGCACTTATGGGTGCCCTGCCATTATATTCAACAGCAGAAACTGTTAAAAATATTTCGCTACAGGATTAGTAACTGGCACTAACAGGTGAAGGAGACAAGCACTCCTTTACAAACAGGGAATGGAGAGAAGGAAAGAATGCTCTCGATGGAGAGGGAAGAGCTGTGTTCAGGTGCATTTCAACTGCTGAATGGGAGACACACCAACCCTAATGACATGACTGTCTTGGTTAGAACTACTGATTCTTAGAATCACTCACCTAAAGATGTATTTTTGAAATGTGATGCCAGGAAACTAACTTTCCCTGTGATGAGCTCATAACTGATCTCTTTTAAAAATTCACTGGTGGTAAGCATGCTTTCTGCAAGTGCCCGAGATTGATACTGACCTGGAGAAGAAGTGGAAAAAAAGTGAGAGCAAACCTTAATATAGTGTACTGTCAGTACAACCTTTTCATCCCAGAAATGTGGGGCACTCTGATCTTCAGTCATGGATCTCCACTGCCTTTACCCAGAAGACCGGGAGAGCAGTCTCAAGTCTACTTCACTAGTGACTGGAGAATTAGTTGATATAATTAATTTTAGCACACTCTTTGCAAGCTGTTGCCCATCATTTTGTACACTTGTGTGACAAATGACATGGTTCTGGGTAAATATGAAAAAGTAATTATCCCTAGTGTGTGGGGGGGAAGTTAAAAAAAGTAAAAAATCAGCATTACTGATTTATCTGCCTCCAAAGGAAAGATGACTCGTCAAAATTCACTTCCATCCAGACACACTCAGGCACACACAAACATCACAGCCAGTCCCCAATGTGGAATTTAAAATCAACGTGATAGAAAGGATAAAATGCATGTTCTGTTTTGCAGCAGTCTGCAGAAGACTCTGCCATGTAAAATATCACAGCTGTTCCACAAAACAAAGACAAACCAACAGTTTTGTCACTGGGTTACTTCAAGGTATTTTCTAAGGTAATCACACAAAGTCTCAGGCCACTCAAGGAGTAGCATAAATATATTTTTGTAGATCCTCATAGACATCAGTACTCCAAGTCTTGATGGAGAAACAATAAACTGTGACATTGCAGTGTAACAACACAAAGGAGAATAAAAAGAACAAAAGGGATTCAAAAACTGGATCGATAAATCGAGAAAATTAATTTGGCATTGCAAGCAATCTGCAGATATACTCACCTAGAACTACTACGCAGAACTCATTTCCTCTTATCTTTGATGCACAAATGGCAACTACGTAATCTGGTAGCTTTTGCTGATGTTTCATTTCATTGAGAGACCTCAAGGTCTCCGAGATGCCCTCTGCCAGGGAATTCTGGGTAACAACCACATGCACCAGGTCCCGAGACACACTAGCGATTAACCTGGCAAGCCAAGGGAGTTGACCTGGTGACACAGAGATGCACTGTGCGCTCATTTGCAAGGATCGCTCTCTCAGAGTGAACTCCTGCATAGCTTTCAACATGATCTGCTCAAATTCTTCCCTCAGGGGTATCTGGTCAGGACCTACATCGAAAACAAACAAACAGAAGAACAGTATCTCATATCAAAATGTTATTGAACCAGGAATAATCACAGTTCTGCCTTGATCTGAAAAGCTCCTTCGACCACGTTTTTTATATTTTTAAAAAACACTCACTACACAGTGGATATCTAACCCCGTGGTTTATTCTTGGTTTTTCATTTTAGAAGCCACTCTCTCCTACCATTGCCTTTTTTTTTTTAATTAACAATGAAGTATTCCATCTTACTCCTAGCTTTCTTACATTCAGAAACTGGTGGGATGAACAAGGGAGTGGGAAAGTATGTGCCTTTTGCCTGGAACAGAAGGATTAATCATGCAGCCATATGTTTTTACAGCAGAAACCCCAAATGCTTATACTCGTAGGCTGATCACAACCATGCAGCAGGACAAAGCCTGTCAAGTGGTCTTTACTTTGCCTTTTCTCATCATGCATACTAATCAACTAAGCATGATTGCTTGGTTAAACATGTTTAACCTCTTCTTCATTTAGCAAATCTTCAAACATCAACATAAAGAAGAATATATACCTTTAGATCTTTACATTCCCCAGACTTTGTAAACTATATCGTGAACTTGAATTGGAAAACAGAAATATAAGGTATCCCATCTTAGCATCAGTCGTCCAACTCAATTTCAACTAAAATTTTGCTCAGTAAAATTTGTCTCATTGTCAAAATACTTGAGAACAGATAAAAACATTCATGAAGTTCACAGAGTAAAAAGTAACCATAGCTTAAATTGCTAAGATCTCGTATCAGTGCCAAAGGAGGTAACTTCACACTTCAGCAGCTTGTTTTTCTATGACAAAATGGAGGGGGCTTAAATACCAGAGATATGTGAAATGCTGGTTTTGTTTTCTTTCAAGGCGGGAAACAGAAAGGTTGTGTGAGAAGCAGGCCGTGGGTAAATAACAGAATCTGTAAAAACTGCTGCCTGTTGTCATTTCGCCTTTTTGAGGAGTAACGTATGGAAAGTGTCACCATCCAATTATCATAGGATGGTAGGACAACTTGTAAATGCAAGGCTGTTTTCATTTTTGATGCAAACTGAAAAATTCCGATGAGTCCAATTTAACACAGCATGGGCATAATTCTCTCCTTAGAGTTCATTTTTTAGGAGATGTATTTTCTTTTCCCTTCTAAGAAAACATCATGAATTCTAGGTCTTTGAAGTTATCAAAATAAAAAAAAAATCAGACATTTACTGGCAGAGAAAAATGTTCCTCTGCAGAAATGATGTTTATCTACAGCATCTCAACCCCTGAAAATGCGATGGGAAATAAAGAGAAATAAAAGCAAGCTTTTGCTTATTGAGGGAGGTTACCTAAGAGACAGGTTTTTAGACACAAGGGTCATGAATTCAAGAATATTAAAATAATTTTACAGATGGTAAGACAGACTCTCTGTATGGCAAGACACAGAATTTCCCTCAGATTATTTATATGATAATATTGTGAAATTAGTGAAGTGCTTAATACCACACTTGGTTCATGGCAGTCTTTCTCTACAACTATCCAGAAAAATAATGGAACTAATATCAGATAAGATGGAAGACAAAATTGTAGATATTGACATTGATTGTAAACAGTTTCCTAAAAAAAAAATATGTCAAGGTTAAAAAACATATCTGTCAAAGTTAAAAGGGAATATGAAAGCTTCTCTACAGAAATGAGTACACAAATGGTAATCTTGACCTCAAAAAAACAAAACTGCAAAGCAAACAATACCATAAAATATTAATATCTGAGTTACATCCAGTTGGTGTCCTGTCACAAGTGGTGTTCTCCAGGGCTCAGTGTTTGGGCCAGTCTGTTTAATATCTATATTGATGGTCTGGACAAGAGGATCAAGTGAGATTAGCTCAATGGGTTAGTGCACAGTGCTAAAAATGCCAAGTTAGCAGTGAATGCCAATGGACCATTCCCTTAAGAGCTGGACTCAGTGATCCTTGTAGGACCCTTCCAACTCGGAATATTCTGTGATTCTGTGTGAGTGCACCCTTAGGCAATCTGTGGGTGACACCAAGTTGCATGGGAGTGTTGATCTGCTAGAGGGTAGGAAAGCTCTGCAGAGGGATCTGGACAGGCTGGATCAACGGGCCAAGGCCAACTTGTATGAGGTTCAACACAGTGAAGTGCTGAGTCCTGCCCTTGTGTCACAACAACCCCGTGCAGCACTACAGCCTTGGGAAGAGTGGCTAGAAAGCTGCCCAGCAGAAAAGGACCTGGGGGTCGACAGCAGCTGAACATGAGCCAGCAGTGTGCCCAGGTGGCCAAGAAGGCCAATGGCATCCCGGCTTGGATCAGAAACAGTGTGGCCAGCAGGACTAGGGTAGTGATTGTCTCCTTGTACTCAGCATTGGTGAGGTTGCACCTCAAATCCTTTGTTCAATTTTGGGCCCTTCACTACAAGAAAGACACTGAGGTGATGAAGTGGGACCAGAAAAGGGCAATAGAGCTGGTGAAAGGTCTGGAGCACAGATCTTATGAGGAGCAGCTGAGGGAGCTGGGGTTGTTTAGGCTAGAGAAAAGGAAGCTCTCTACAACTCTCTACAGCCTGAAAGGAGGTTGTAGTTGGGGGAGAGTTGGTCCCTTTTCCCAGATAACAAGCAACAGGACAAATGGAGAAGGCCTCATATTGTACCAGGGGAGGTTTATGTTGGATATTAGGAAAAATTTCTTCACTGCAAGGGTGGTCAGGCATTGGAACAGGCTGCCCAGGGAAGTGGTTGATTCACCATCCCAGGAGGTGTTTAAAAGACACATGGATGTGGCACCTGGGGACATGGTTTAGTGGTGAATTTGGCAGTGCTGGGTTAACAATCAGACTCACTGATCTTAAAGATTTTTTCAGCCTAAGTTTTTCTGTGCTGCTATGATTCTATGCTATGATGCTGTACAGTTTAAGTCGACATATTGAAACATCATTCATTTCTGGATGACACACATTTCTGGGTAGACAAACTTCATAGTTCATCCCACAGAGACTACTCCTCCAAACATCTCAGACCAGGACAATTGCTGGAATAAGCTCTTGCTTTCAGTGTCTGACTGTCCCTTCCACTGAAGACAGAGGCTTGTTCTTGCCTTGACTCTGGGTGTGCATTTAGATATTAAAACTACAGAAAAACTCTGGGTGTCACAACATTCAACATATATAGTCAAAATTATTCAAATGTACCACAACAACAGAGGAGGGAGAATGATTTTATAATTCTACACAGGTGGTATAACTGAAGGTCCAGAAATTTCCTGAAAAACCAAAACACAGACCTTAGCACAGCATAGACTGTGTTTGTAGAAATGATGGCGCAATAGTAAAAAGCTGATGATTGCAGATGATAAAATGTAACCCATACTGCAAATATGGACATTTTGATGATAAAAAAAAACCTTGAGAACACTTCACCATGAATGCTGCCAAAGATAACAAATGTGAAATCCAAGTAAGTCCAGGAAGTAGACTAGGAAAACCACTAAAATTAAACACACCTCTTCATCTTTTTTTTTACTTATTCCTTTATCACAGTCAGTGGAATTTATTTATAGAAATGGTATGGCTTCCAATCACAGCTTTAACTGTGTATAGTCTTCATAGAAGGTTTAAAGCATCAGAAATGTATTTATTTTGTTTGCTTTGATTTGTAATATTATCATGAGTTGCTCAGCTGATTTCTAAAAACACAACAGCATCATCCTACAATAATGTCATAATTTTACATGAAAAATAAAAGGAATTCTCAGCTATATCTTTTTTTTTCCAAAACAGGAGCATTTTTACAAATAATATTATTATGATCTATGATCACAGTCATCTGCAAACATATTTCATAGAAGTAGCGAGATCTGAAAAAATTAGTCAAGACTATCCTTCATCCTTTTGCCTGCATTTTTATCTTTGCCTTTATCTTATTCTTTCACAATATACTCTGGAAAAAAACCCAAACATTTTCGTCCTACTTTCTCAAGAAAAAAAGAGAGGCTCACATGAATAAATGTTAATTTACGTGTGTATTGGTCTCTTCTTCTCATCAAAAACTTTTGAAGCTGGCTGCCCTCCAATCATCTTTAATCTGCTTTGATGTAACAAAATGGGATAAAGGCTACAGTTCAGTACAGCTGTCACAGTTCCAGCAGTTTTAAGTGTACAGCAATATTCAAACCAACAACATGTTTTCATCCCCATGCTCTGCAGAATGTTTTTACTTTTCTCCTCATTAGGTCCTTTCATCTCACAATGCTGGCACCCATTTCCACATTAGGTCAAATGAAAAACTATTCAGCTTTGCACAGTTAAGAACAAAAGCCAAACTAAACACCTGCTAATAAGGGAACTGCTTTATGCTGAAGGCATAGTGCTCACTAAACACAGCTCAGCTTCAGAAGCTTTGCATGAAGCCTACTCTAGTTTGCAGCAAGTATAGACTTGCTGCATCCATCTAAGGTTAGATTTGCTCGTGGAATGTGGTTCACTGACTCATAAGTTTCGATAAATACTTTATTTTTAATTGGACGTGCTATATCAGTTTGCTACATGTTCCTCTGAAGGAAATTTGCAAGCTGCCTCTATCAATCCCAGAACTGTGTGAAGCAGCTGGTTTAAACATGCAGGCACTACAAATAAAGATTGAAACCTCAAATAAGAGATTTAAGCCCACCGAGAGAAGAGCAACAGAAAAACATTCAGTCTGTAAAAAAATAAAGAAACTCTGTCAGTTCTAACATGGCATCCACTGGACTGTTGAGACAGAGAATGAGAAATAAAGCTATCACATGACTTATAGAGTATTAGAACACAGAACATGGATTCCTTCCTGTCTGTCACAGTTCTGCAGCAAAGCATAAGAACCCATGGGTGAAACCTGCACAGAGCACATTTGTTCCTCCAATTGTAAGGTTATCACCAGTTGTGCTGCTTTTGAAACATCTGCATATTTCATTCCCTTAGCTATTACAGATGCAGCGTGCTCTTCACAAAAGTCATTTCACAGTCCTCTGTGGTAAGTAGCATCTTTTCAAACACAAGTTAAGACTGAAACTGCCATGGAAGTTTCCCAACACCATCCTGCATTATTAACTTCTAAAACCTTACTGTTACCACTGCTCTTTTTACTTTAAGGTAGGGGAAAATGTCTGGACCTGCAGTAAGAGAAAGAAAATGTGGTTTGCTCTCAAACTTGCAAAGAGTCCATTTCAAAAACATTTACAAGAATAAGATACTCCCTGAATCACTTGCCCCAGTCTGAATAACAAATGTGGTTTTCATGTAAACAGTGCTGTCACCAAAACAATGACAACGATCACACATCTGCCAGCATTTGTCACAAAACTGAATAAAACAGACCGAGTGTCCTTAGAAGGGGCTGTGATAACTGATGGTTTGATACCCTAAGCAAATGAGTTATCTGCATTGCAAATCCATTTCACAAAGGTGACCTGGTCAATCCCCATATGGAAAGCAGAAGCAGTATCAGCCTTTAAATTCACTTCGCTTCTTCAGTCTGAGGAACAAAGTAGCAAAGTCACACACACTAGATGGAGCCACTTAACCTCTTCCAGCCACCCAAGTAGCCAGAAAATTGGCCCTGAAAGGGGCAGAAAGAGGGTATGGAGAAAAAAAGGACAGTTACAAATAAAACCAAGTGCTTATGACAAATTGCTTACCAAGTTGGACAAGATACTGAATAGTTAGAAGTATCATATTCTCCACACTTAGAAGCTGACTGCTGGACAAACCCAAGAGATCCAAATCCTTGTTTTCCAGCTGTGGAATCTTGTAGCAGTTCACCAGCAAGGGACTTACAACAATATCACCAACATTCCCATAGAAATAAGGTAAAGTGCCATAACCTATGAAAAAAGAAACAAAAAAGCCCCCAGAAACTCACAAAATTTGCCACTATAAGAAATCTTGCACAATGATGCATTTCCAAACTTTTCCTTTATGTTGTCTGGCAAAACATATTGCATCAATGACTGTTCTTGGCATTATAATTGCTTACAAAATAAATGAGATAAGCCAGGGATTCTTTGCTGTCTTTTACAACAAGTGATCACGTAGAATGCAACAACTAACACTTACTGCATGCCAGCAGGATAATAATTATTGTTATCTGAATACAGATGAGAATATTATCTGTTTGGGTCTTACCCTGACCTTTAAATACAGATTCTCCATAATATAGTGTTCAAAGAAGAAAAATCAATAAAGGCAAAAGTACATTGATCTTAACATTATAAAAGCAGCATAAGTCACATTAGCATTGATTCAGCCACTGTGGTATTGCTGTGATTGATTTCATTTTTTTGCCATCTTTCCATTCTCTTTTCATAAACAGGTTAACTAAACATCAACAACCAAACATGCTATTGTGTAAGGTAGAGCACACAGGCACAGGCTAACTCCTTTTCCTTCAAACTGTTTTTTCATTTTAAAAGAAATGTCCACAGAGATTTTGCCAAATCCATCCATTTGGGTACATCTGGTTCTGTACTATTAATAGGACGCTGTTTCTCAGGGCCACTAACATTTAGCCTAACTGGGGACTTACTGGCAGCTCTCCAAGAGCCTAAGGACTGCATTCAATTTGCACTTAAGCTGATGGCTGCAGGCACCCTCATCTTTAATAAGGAAGTGTTTCTCTGAAAACCATTAAAGCGCCATGCTAGAGCTTTAAAATCAGCTTCCAGAAAACAACACTAAGCAAAACAAACCAGAAGTGTAACCCCATCCTTGACAAATTTACTAGTGTAGATGGCCCCCTTAGTTCTCCAGGAATTGTATTAGAATTATCTGTGCAAGTGAGGAGTTGGAGAACTTCTCCGTTTCTTTCAAGAATGGTCATTTTTTCCATGGACTGTATTGATAAGCATGTTCTGTTAACACTGAAGCTACTTTTATACAACCATCTGTACTATACTGGACCTAGAAAAAATTTAGAACAAAAAATAAAATTCACTCAGCAAAATTTTTTTACATAGTATGCCAAAATCGTTCATGTTGAAAGGAATACTGGCATTACAAAAAAAAAAAAAAAACAAAAACCAGTGTCTTTCTAAGGGTTAATAATGTACTTTATACAGCTAAAGGATTTTAAAAGCCTGAAGCCCGATCTGTTATCTCAGTTGCTTACAAGAAGTATGGACTATAAATGACAAAAAGTTAGTATGATTTATTTCTGTTTAGTCAGTCCAAATCAATTTTCTAGTTCTCATGTAAAATCCTGGGGCTTCAAGATCTGGTCTATAAATGCTGCAGGAAATATTTACTTGGTTTATAAGTTGTTTATACTGGAAAGCTATTTTCATTACTTGGAAATATTTCTATTCTTGGATTTTACAAAAATTTTATTTGTATAAAACCTTGATTTGGCCAGCGTTTCTGCATAGATTTGACCTAGTTGTGACCTGTTTGCAAATCAGGTCTCCAGAAATCACCTGACTCTCAGTTTTAAATGTTGAGTAACTACAGGAAACTATCTGTTTGACAAACTGACTTTGTTTTGTACTGAATGCCAGAACCAACAAAAAGGAATCTAAAAAGCCCCTTTCTCCTAAGGAGCATGTTTTAGTACAAAATGCAGCATCTCATCCACAGCGTAAGACTTACCTATCAGAATCACTGGTCTAACTCCTGAGTTATTCAGCAGGTTTTCAGGAACTATTACAGTCTCCCCTGCTGGGATGGGTTGAGGCTGTAAAATTCCAGTTAACATGGATTGAGGAACTGGGACTGACAAAAGAGGCTCTATAAAATAAAGAAAAGAGAAACTTCCATTACTAAAAGGCTCATACTGTGATTTGGCCGTATGAACAAATAAGAAAAAAATTACCACAAATCACTAACTGTAATAAAATTCAAAAGGTCTCTGCATTTCCTGCTATAGTTTTAAGTAATTTAAATTAAGAGCCTATATCCTCCTGTAGCCCCATCCCTGAAATAAAACTTTTTCTGACCACTGTATTGTTGGTGAGAATGAGAGAGGAAAACACGGGTTTGAATATGCATCTTTAAACAAAGCCAAGTACTAAAGCAAAAGGGCACCTCTAAGATGTAGGCCACCCCTCAATACTGCCTCTCAACACAGGGGAAGAAACTGCACCGAATTCTGACCTAGAGTATATGTAGATAAGGAAAGTAAAAACAGAATCGCAAAGCTGTCCTAAGATAGTTGCTACAAGAATAAAAATCAGGCTTTACTCATGAAAGAGCATGAGCAGCTTTCATAAGTAAAAAGAAACAAAGTGCAAGAATTTTGTAATCTGTAATCAGGTTTCAGAGCAAGGCCTGCTTCACGAGTTTCTCAGGCTTCATGTGGTGGTTTTTTTCAAGCAACGCCATCAACAGAAAAGCATCAAAGGCAGAATGACTGAATGCATATGTTTTACCAGGGGAAATTGTTTATCCAACAGAAAGAAAAAACACTACTAAAAACTCATGGAAAATGGAGTACACAACAGAGGTAGAAGATTAGTGGAGACGAACTCAACAAAAAGGGGGAGATTGCCTTATATCATGTATTTTCAGCAGGTTTCTGAAGCTAGAAACTGATAAAAGCTGTGATTTGAGGTGTTCAGATAGACAGGCCTGCACTATCATGTAATCCTTCCTCCTATGATGAATAACTCTGAAAACAATTCCAAAATGTCTCAAAGCCAAGCTCTACAAAGCAGGGTTAAAAATATATTGTGCATGTTGGCTTTTTTAATTCCTTGGATATTTATTCTCTCACTCCATAGAGGGAAGAATAAATAACTGTTTATTCCCTTTCACAAAGTGTGCTGAATCTCACAATTGAAAAGTACTCAAATAATGAAAGGTTTAATTAACAATTATGTATGAAGAGGTACCGACATGGATATTGGTGAGTGCTTGCAATTAATTCTATTTCATGTCATGATGTTATATACCCCTCCTACAGCTTTTCCATGCACAACAAACATTTGGGTTCACTTTGTGCTTTTAACTGAAGATGACCTGGTGGACATAAGCGTCCTTTGTTAGGCCAAAACTATATTAAAGCTGTTTTTCCTGTGCAGAAACAGAGTGTACAGTTTCTGTAGCATGCCACACCAGACTAAGACATAACATTTAAGGTGAAGGTTAATGAAAATCCTTGAAATATATTCATATCACCTGCACAGTTTTAGAACAACTGAGTTACAGTTGGGGAACTCTGGATTTCTTTTTAGCCTTGGATTTCAATAATATTATTTACATCTTCCTTTCCTCTCTCTCCCCTAATAGTTTTACTTTCCCTATGTCCCATCTTAGATTACAACAACAAGGACCAGGCAATATTTGTGCTTTTCTGGGTCATCTGAAAATCTCTCCATGGTGTCCTTAACTACTTCAACAAGTTCAGTTATGTTTGCTGTGCAACACTTGAAGCTCGGCACAGGGTTACTTGTCTGGCTGAGAACACATTTTAACAAATGACATCTCAGTATTATTCAAGTTTTACCTGTTCTCGTTGAAGGTCGAACTGTAGGAACAGGTACTGCTAAACCAGGAGGTGGGACTGGGGACCCAGGAGACCATCCCCGGTGACGTTTCTTTGGTGGTCCAGAACTGGACATTGATGCTGGAAGGAAAGCAAAAATTTAAACTAAGCCCCATCCTTCCAAATGACCAAATTCCAGCCCACATTTCCATTTCACAGTGGTGTTGAGTTGGAGTCACATCACAGAGCACCAGAGGTTCATACCTAGATTTACACAAAGCCAGACTATGGATGTGAAAAATATCGTTACCTGTGTTAAAAATTCCAGCATTATCATTAATGGTCATGCCGAAAAGCAAATGGATCTGTAAGGACTGAATGGTAGGAACAGCTACAATGGGAAGAAGAACAAAATCACAAATTTCAGGCTCAATGCCCAATGCAGCTTAGAATAAAAGAACAGAGAGATTTTCTTTACCTTGGTCTCCAGCTGCACAGCCAGGACTTGGAGATGTCGAGTGAGGCATTGGCCGGGAGACTGTAGAACTCAATACGTTATTTCTTCCTCCATTAGCGTTTCCATTAGCAACATCAGTGGCACGCAGTGAAAGAGGAGCTGAGTATAATAAAATACAGAGAGTGCATGGCTTGAAAACAATCTTGAAAACAAACAAAATAATACAGCCACATGCAGACACAAAAGAGCAGGGCAAGATGCGTGACTGAAAGAAACATACTCCAGGGAAAGCATGAAGTGTATTTGGCAGAGAAACATTTGAGCGCAGGCTGAAAAACCCTAGCCCTGAAACAGGTTGTCCAGATTTCTCGGTGAGGCAGATAGGTGGGGGGAAAGAAAAAAAAATCCAAAACAAATCCCACCAAAATTAAATAGGAAATTGCACGCACAAAAAATCATTGGGAAGTTCGTGATACATTTTTTTTACACACTGAAGATTTTAAAAAATACACATCACGAATTCAGTTAGTAAAGATTTTTAAGCCACTTCAGTGTACCTTTTCCTCCCAGTCATTCACATAGAGTGTGTTACATAACAGGGCTCTCATCTGACGCTTTAGCAAAGGAGAGTGTGCAGGGAAGACAGGGCAGTTTGCTGTAAAGTATACATGGTCTGAGCACTGTTGAGGCAAACCATGCTTAATTTTGCTACCTGTGCCTAAGACAATCCTCCAGTCCCACCAAGGACTGGCAGGACCCTCTATAATCCAGTCCTTGAAATGAAACTATAACAACGGAGGATCACAAGAAGTTACCTTCTCTCATCTGAGCTTCTTCTCACTCTTTTTCAGAACCTACTTTTTGCAGAATAAAAAAAAAAGGAATAAACTGCATAGAGCAGACATGGAGCCCAGCAGGGACTACAGCTCCTTGTTGTTATCTGCCAGTTCCACAAGGATCTAGCTCCCAGGAACATATTCCAGGAGCAATGCCAGGAGATAATGTAGCAGCTTGCTGATGTCAGCTGCAACAGGAAGTGTTAGAGATTTGGCTTAAAACAGTGTCACATGGAACTCTCCAGCTGCAAACATCCAAATAAATTTGGGCACAAGATTCTCAGGTTGCCAATTACAAAACATTAATAACCTCACTTGCCCATTGAAGCTCCCATTTGCACTCTGAGCCAACAATTCAGTATGGACAGATGTGGTGGACATGGGTCAGTTACAAAAGTGGCTGAAATGGTGGGAAGAAATTTCAGTGCAAAACAAATTCACTTATACAGGTATGGAGGCAAAAAGGATATTTTACACAAAGTATTTACACAAAGAATGATTCATTAAATACAACATAAAATATTATGTGCCATAACAAGGTATATTCTATTAAATAGCAGATGTAATACGTCATGTATAAAATGTAATGCTCATGTGCATATCATCATCATGGCTAGGCTTCGTGAATGAAGATTTGAGAAGGGCTCTACCCACGCTTGCTACAAGCGCGCTGATGGCTAAAAAGGCCAATGCGAGATAGACAAGTCCGGTTGCAAAAGGTACAGCAGAAAAGTGATATCAACATGACGCTATTCTTCCTGCTTTGTCTTTTCTCCTCGAGAGTGATCCTGTGTGTGTTCTCAAAAGCAGCAGCAGCGTTAGAGATGGTGTGTCTCCAGGCCTCCCAATTGGAGGCCTGGGTAGGCCAATGGTGATGATCAATATGGCCAAGGGTGAGGGATTGTTTCAGGCAGTCCTTGGATCTCCTCTTCAGGGCTCCTCTCTTGCGGCAGCCAGTGGCAAGTTCCCCATAGAGCACGATCTCAGGGAGGCGGTAGTCCTGCATCCTGGAGACGTGCCCTGCCCAGCACAGCTGTGTTCTCAGCAGCATGGCCTCAATGCTCGTGACTGCTGCCTGTTCAAGGACAGACGTGTTGGTCACAGAGTCAGTCCAGTGGATGTTGAGGATTGTACGGAGGCAGCGCTGATGGAAGTGTTCTAAGAGACGCAAGTGGTGGCAGTAAATGACCCATGACTCAGATCCATATAAAAGAGTAGACAGTACAATGGCTCTGTAAACACTGATCTTAGTACTTTTCTTCAGGTGTTTGTTTTGCCACACTCTTATATGGAGTTTACCAAAACCTCTGTATGCTTTTGCTAACCTGTTGTCTATTTCTGCATCAATCTTACTGTCCGAGGAGATGATGCTTCCCAGGTAATTGAACTGCTGGACTGATTTGAGCAGTTTCACCAATGGTGATATGGGGATGATGGGAGACTTCCTGCGGTGCAGGTTGATATAAAACTCCTGTTTTCTTCAAGCTGACTTTCAGCCCAAAAAGCTCAGCAGCCTCTGCAAAGCAGGATGTTAAATGCTGCAGAGCTACTTCTGTGTGGGCAATGAGGGCGGCATCATCAACGTAAAGCAGTTCATGGACAAGATGATTTAAGGTCTTAGTGTGGGCCTTCAGTCGCCTTAGGCTGAACAGGCTCCCGTCCGTACGATATCGAATGTAGACACCATTTTCATCATCAAGGTCTGCCGTGGCCCTTTGGAGCATCATGCTGAAGAAGACTGAATAAAGTTGGTGTGAGAACGCAGCCTTGCTTCACACCACTGGCTATGGGAAACGGCTCAGAAAGTGCGTCGCCATATCTGACTTGACCACGCTGGTCCTCATGAAGTGAGATGATCATTTTGAGGAACTTGGGGGGACATCCTAAACGTTCCAAAGTCTGCCACAGACCTTTTCTGCTCACAGTGTCGAAAGCCTTGGTGAGATCAACAAAGGTAACATAGAGTCCTTTGTTCTGTTCCCTACACTTCTCTTGCAGTTGTCTGAGAACAAATACCATGTCTGTGGTACCTCTGTTGGCTCGGAAACCACACTGGCTTTCAGGTAGAAGATCTTCTGCTATGGCAGGTATTAATCTGTTCAAAAGAATTCTTGCAAGGATTTTACCAGCAATGGAGAGCAGAGTAATACCTCGGTAATTTGAGCAGTCTGATTTATCTCCTTTCCTCTTGTACAAGGTGATGATGACAGCGTCATGAAGGTCTGAAGGCAGTTCACCTCATTCCCAACAGCGAACCACGAACTCGTGAAACTTACCATGGAGTGCTTGGCCACCGTACTTCCAGACTTTAGGAGGGATTCCGTCAACCCCAGCTGCCTTGCCAATTTTCACCTGCTGTATTGCTTTGAGAGTTTCTCCCATAGTGGGGGCAGTATCCAGTTCAGTTTTCACGGGTTGTTGTGAAATGAACTGCATTGCTGAGTCTTGAACTACATGGTTAGTACTGAAGAGAGTCTGAAAGTGTTCAGACCATCGATTCAAAATGGACACTTTATCTGTGAGAAGCATTTGGCCATCTGCACTGAGTAGAGGGTTTTGAACCTGGTGTGTAGGACCGTAGGCTATTTTAAGAGCTTCATAGAATCATATATAAATTGATATATTTTCTTATTCAAGCACACTGCCCTGTAATAAGTGTGATGATTTTTTTCTTTCATTGTTTAAAGGGCAAATCAGTTAAATTAAAAACAATCAGAATACCACAACAGTGTCAGCAAGGCATTTAGATGCCAGAGTTGAATATTCTAATTTATTAAACACAAAATACAGAAATAAGTAATTAAAGCAGCAGAGATATTAAAACTCCTTTAAATGAGATTACATTCCACTAAATGTATCTTGAGGAACTACAGCTGTTAGAAATGCAGAACTACACACAGCTCTCAACTACTGAGGCAAGAATCAGTGTGATATCAAGAGGTGAAATTTATGCTCCCTTGCATGTCTTAGGAAGTGCACCCTTACCAGAATGCCAAATCTGAAAGCCAAGGTGTGGCTCAAGTCTGGGGACAGTAATAATTGCAAAAATGTCTGTGTTGAAGACTGCAAGAATATGAGAGTTCTGGAGGATGCTAGTGAATATTTTCCTTTCTCTTTCCCACCAAAAGGATGATGCTCCCCTTTTATGACTGTTATGACTTGTCTCTCTCTATGGAAAGCAAAGCCATACCTGCAGCAAAAGTCTTTCCTACAAGCTGAACTGACAGAGCCAGAGGTTTCACGATGTTCTTGTTCCGGGATTGGTCTTGCGTTCCGCTTAAGTTAAGAGCAGAAGATGATTTTGCCGGACTGAATACTGAAGAATCTGAGAATAGAAGTTGTTCAATTAATTATGAAAAATTATATACACACAAATATATATATATATAATTTATTATATACACATGAGTAATCATATGCATTTATCTAAACTCATCTCTGCATATAATGCAAACAACTTTTTTACACTCCTAAGAAATTACCATGTATTGCTATCTTTTAGGAGTTTTAACAAACATTTAACTGGGGGTTTATATATAGAATTTTATAATCTACTGAATCCATGACTGATCTCTTCCACAATATTTTTCATTCACGTACACTCAAAAAATATTTTAACTGTAGAAAGGGCTATCTCATTGCTCCTCAAAATAGCCATGTGGGATAGGCAAGTAAACACACTTATCCCACGTTTCACGTGAGAAAGCTAAGACAAAGAGATTATATAACTTGCCACCAGCAAGTGTAGAGAAAAAGCACTGGAATAAGTTGCCCTAAAGAGGTTATGGAATATTCATCATCTGATATTTTCAAGAACAAGCTACTGAATCTGTCAGACATAGCTGAGCTTGACTTAGGCAGACAAAAACCCAGATCCAAAAACATGGTCTCCTTACAGCGCTACTGTCTATAAAGCTATGAAAAGTGTATTCCCATTTATAAATCTGAGTTGAAATGAAGGGTATCTGAGCCCAAACTCTTCCCATGAATTAGCAAATGCCAACTCCTTAGAGCACTTCACCAAGGCTAAAAATTATAAACCTTATTTTATAGAAGGATAAACTGAAGAACAAACAAATGTTGATACTTGTCCAGTATAAAACCATAAATCAGAACCGATTCCAAACCTCTCAGTATGCAGGCCACTACTTTTACATCAGGCATTCCATATATGCAATTTGCTTCAAGAAAAATTTGACATTCAGATGCTGATATGCTGACAAATCCAAATTCTTATAACTGGAGCTAAAGAATATTAACTCAGCATCTGTCTGGAAAGTAGATTGCAACAAGTAGGCAATATAGGCTAAGTTCACCTACAGAAGTCCTGGTAAAACAGCCAGCTAAAGAAAACAGAAGACAAAGGCCAACTTGATCTGCCAAATACATTCACCCTCAGGCCACACACCATTTGGTGAAGGAGGGTGGGGAGGAAGGTCTGCTTTGCCAGACAGAGTAACTGAGATGAGGAACAAACACAGAAGCCTCTGCTGCTGCTCCACCACCACCAGAAAATCCTGACCACGTTCCCAGGAAATATGCTGAATGGCTAACAAAATAGACCACCAGGTCAGGAGCTTTGGAGGAAAACACTGGTCTGTCATTAAATATGATGTACTAAATATGTAGTGTTAAAGTAGGGGGGGGGTTTCCTATATCTGGTTCTAATGTGATTTCTTGAAATGTTATTTATGAATGCAGATGTAGCTGGTAAACACTACTCCGGTACTTAAACAGGACTTGTAGCCCTATCAGTTATTAAAATTCTTCAACTTTCTGCTGTAAAACCTTGTTTCTAGTTGCTTTACACCCTTTTAACACCTGAATTGAAGTTTTCCCTCTCACCTGTCTGCCTAAAACTGAATTTTGATACTGTGTGCCCATAATTGTCTACCTACAGGTACCTGCTAGAACTGTTCCCTTACAAGGGCAGAAACCAGAAACATTTACACAATTTTTAAGGAAAAATGGGTATGAGTTGACAATGAACTGAAAACAATTCCAGAAAACAGCCTGCTAATGAGGGGTGCCGTTTTAAAACAACCAAAAAGCAAAATCAAGTACAAAGAGCTATGTAGAGCCTAGCATTGTAAAAGTCAGACCTCCTCCATCATAGGTGACACGTCAGAATTCATGCCATTGAAAAAAGGTGCTCTTCCCCCTTCTGCTGGACACAGGGGATTCATGTGTATGTAATGGGGCATTATCTTCACTAGAAGATAACAGTAGAAGGAGATGAAAAGGTTGTGACAAGCATGACCTAAGAGTACAAACAGTGACACACAGAAACACCCAGCAGACTGAAAATTGCAGGGAGTGATAAGGGAGAAAGCAGTATATAAAAGGTGTATCTATTAACTTGGCAGGTACAATAGAAGACAAAGTTGTGTAAATATTAGATTGTTTGTTGTTTCAAATAAATACATTCTCATGCATCTGCACAGTTCTCATGCCAGGATCTGGAAGCCAAGGCATCATGCAATGAAATGCAGATGTGTTTAAACAACACTCTCATTTAATTTTAACCAAAGCCTAAAGCATATAGCTTCCTAGACAGAGACACAGGTGGCCACCTGGGGAAAGTGCCTCTGAACATACTAATCAGTGATTACAATTTCATAAGAATGTTC
Source organism: Myiozetetes cayanensis (assembly GCF_022539395.1). Classification (NCBI taxonomy): domain Eukaryota; kingdom Metazoa; phylum Chordata; class Aves; order Passeriformes; family Tyrannidae; genus Myiozetetes; species Myiozetetes cayanensis. Next base: position 46,642,985 of record NW_026086604.1, read on the forward strand.
AGCTTTTGTTTATTATTCCTTTTAACATACTTTCTAAGTGGAAAAAAGTATTTTAACCATATTATTTTATATCTGCATTTCATATTCTTCTAGAGAAATATGTTTTCTGGGACATACATATCAATTAACAGGAAGTTTTTTCCTGTTTTTAGTTTTTCAAGAAATAGCACAAAGAGACACAAAAACATACAACAGCATAGATGAAGCTGCAATAAAGCAATGAGGAGAAAAAAAAAGCTCAAACAAAAGCACCTTGGCTATTCACAATAAATAAATATATACATGAAATTAAGATGCTGCTTCTTTTTCAATGTCTATTTAATTTTATAGTTTCTCCTTGTTTAAGTATATAAGGAAGAGCTTTCTAGAATAGTTATGAGACACGTTAGCTCATATAACACAAAACCACTGTATGCATACAGGGAAATTGCTATTGTACACCTTTAAAGTACACCTTTGTGTGTAATAAAATTTAAATAAAGAAAGAAATAAGCAATAAACTAAAATCCGCTCCCCTAACCCCAAAAGGAGGTTAATTTCCTACTCAAGATAAATAGTCTAGTCTACATACTAAGTCAACACCTCCTTATAAATGTGTAATTCAAGTTTTTTTAAAAGCCACAAAAAAATTAATGAAACAAACAAAGGGAGGCATAGAATCAAATAAATTAATCAAAATATCATCTGATACTTTTAAACCAACAGTTGTTATGAGGACTAAGCTAACCTTCAGCCTCACCTGGTCTTAATCTTTCCCAAAGCAAATTTTGAAAGGCATCGCCCCCACTGTAATCTATACATGGCTTGAGGTAAACACCCAGTTGTTTACAGCATCCCTGAACCACCAATATCTGAGGTAACTTACCACCCCCAATGGTTATCTTTACAGCACTTTCAGCTCCTACCTGTCTGAGTGAACCCTGATTTGTATCCATTAGCTGATCCACCCTCTGGGGTCGTGGACGGTGACACCGAAGAATTTGGTTTAGCAGAGAGGCTAGCGGCAGATGATTGCCTGCTTCTACATTCTGCAAATGAAGCAGCTACAGTACATATTAACAAGGCCTGCCTTCCAGTTCTAGCAAAGTACAGCAACGCGGTGGCAGAAGGTGACAAAATGTTAAAAGCGCACACACAGCACGTACAACAAACAGCGGCAAACGGCAGCATTCAGTGAAAATACGGATCCCTCAGTTTAGTCCGCTTTGTCTCCTAATTAAGAAAACTTCCCTGGGGGCCACTCAGAGGGCCAGACAAATACAGACCAGATGCTGCAAAATGGCAAGAGCCCTCATTTCGCAGCTTCCAAGAGATTGGAAAGGTATTGGAGATGTCCCAGGAAACACTCAGCGACTTCTGTGGCACAACCTGTATACAAACTGTCGTATGTTGCCCTTTAAGAGGAGAAATTGTGCTGAAACCCAGATTCCTAGTAGGTCTCCACAAACCTCCAGGGAGATCTCAGTGCTCTGAGTGTCTGTCTGGATGAAAACTGAATTGGGGGAGGAGAAAGTCACCTGGAAAATCACACATTAACCCATTTTAAAAGCTGAGACCTAATCAGGTCTTGTTTGAAGAGAAGAGGGTATTTAAAAGCATTTCTCTTCTTCTAAATAGACCTATAATGTAAGTAACAGGTGAAAGGTTACCAGATGGGTGATAGCAATATGTGGATAGAACCTATCAAAATAATGCCCATGAGGTTGATTCTTGGTTGATTTTCCAAACCTGCATGGGTCCTCAGAACAGCTGCGATTAGCAAATGACCCAAAAGTGAAACCAGTATCTGCTTCTCCCACATGTGCATTGCTCCTGAGTGCATTTACCAGGACACACATGAACCCCAGCTGCAAAAGTAAAATAAGATTTTCTTTTTCTGTATTTGGAACTTCACTACCAAATTAAATATTTATGTCGTTTTCGTGAAAAATGCAGTTGAAAAACCACATCCATTCTAAAGCAGTAGTTAATTATACTTGTAACAGAGGAAAGAAGCTGAAGGCAGGTTCCCTTTGAACCACTGACTGATCCAAACTATAATCACTCATACAGCTTGGTGATAACCATCTCTTTCTGGTGTCATGCTGCTATTCACATGAGGATGTGACTCTTCAGATGTCTGCCAGTCCTCCTGCGGAGCTTCTCCTCTCCTCACATCAACCTTTTTGGAACAACAGGGAACAGATCAAACTCTGTCTTTACTGAGTGAGACCACAGGTGAGAAAGTCAGGAGTCTGCATACAGACCAGCTTAGCAGAAAACGAGTAGGAAAACCATTCTCTCCTTGAGTCTTTGCATGGCTCTAGCTCCAAATACCTACACCCTCCAGTAAGAGACCCCATGGCTACCTCGCCTTGGGGTCACAAGTGTAATCTCTTTAGCACGTGACAATATTGCACAGGCTGCTCTGGTAGAGGGTAAGCTCAAGTGTAAAACACTGTAAATGGCAGGAGCATGCAAGTCTTTTCTTTCCCTGAGAGCAGTGACCTGAACTTTCTTAATCTTATGGCATGCTAGTTATCCTCAGGCGTTAGACAGATTGAATTGCACCTGCTAAGATGAATATCAGTGGAAAGCCAATGTTGCAGCTCTGGCTGTGAGTCACCTTGCTTCAGGCACGTAAAAGAATCATCTGATTGAATAACCTTATTTATTCTACCAAGATGACTACACATCCTAAGACAGGCAAATGTAGGGCTCCCGTTGAAAGTATGGGTAGATGGAAGGAGAACTTTTACAATCGCATGGCTACTAGTAAGACTCAAATAAACCTCTTTGGCAAAATCCAGACTTCAGTGAAATCAGTGAGAATTTTTCCTTCAAGCAGTTACTTTTGAATGCATACATTTTCAACAGCAACTTTCAATTTTTCATTCAACATCAAACTAATAATATTTTTAAAAACCCTAATTGAATGGGCACCTTTATTACCTTTCCAGCAAATAAGGGGTCCCTTTGACAGTACACCTTGGGAGCTTCTTACTAGGTAGTACTTTAAGTGCTTCTGCTTCTTTGGCTGAGTAGTTAATTTCAGGTTGATATGGTTGGAAAACTCTGTGAAGTACCGAAATCCTCTTTCTCCACAGCCTATACAATTCCCAGAAAATCCTGGAAGAGTGAAGTAGGAGATATACATACAGATTAAATGTCTGGTACTGTCTGCTAGGAATAAGGCCATTTAACCTACCTGTTAACATCCAGTTCAAAGTGAAGGAGGTGGACGTCTCCAGTCAGACAGCTTCTGCAGACATCCTGCACAGCATATGTGTGTCAGGAAGAGGCCAAAGAGAGCCAGATTTTAGTCTTAGTTTCTCTGAAACTCCACCATCTAACTTATACCAGAATCCTGCCACAAATTTTCAACTCCACACAGTGCAGAGAAGAATAAGTACTTGGCAAAGGGAGAGCTATGATGCCAGGCTGGGAAATTTCCATGAGGATAAAAAATTAGCCATTTTCTCTACATTAAAAAACAATGCATGTTTCAAACTGCATGCATGTGTCTCAAAACAGTGGTTAATCCATAGCAGTAACTTCATGTGACTCAAAACAACCTCTAATAAATTTTCTCAGACACTCCTTACACAAAGCAATTTCCAAGTAAGTTGGACCTTACATCTTATAAAAGTCTTAAAAGCAATCATTTGACATGAAGATTTTCATGGCTAAAGTTAGGAGTGCTTCAGAATAGTTTTAAAAACCTATGACCTTCCATGAAAGTAACAAATTAAGCAACAAAGGCAAAAGACTGCTTTTCTGCAATGTTTCCAACGTGGTTTCACAGAAAGGGGTGCAATTTTGAGTTGAGGTCTGGAGGATAAAATCCAGATTAAGTGTTATAAGCACCCTTGTTTTCCAGTTCCATTCACAGCTGTGTCAATGGGAATGTTGCATATAGATGGCACTAGCCCAAAACTTCATAGAATAAAGCACAGGGCATGTTCTGAAAAGGGTTTGCCTTAAAACCTTTGATGTTTAAATCAGCCCTCTATTATCTAATGCTGAACAATTACACTCCTCTGGCTTACTTGCCATTCTACTCATCTCTGAATTTCTTTCAATCCTTAATGAAGAAATATCCTCTCTGGAACATCAGTAATGATTCATAATAGCTCTAGCAGATTAGATTCCCTCATGAAAATGCTTTAGTTTTATTTGTTTTGGGTTTTTTTCCATTTACAAATCAGTTCAAGATCTGCAGCAGAATCAATTTTTCATCCTCGCTACTATCATTATTTCCACAGTGCCAAGCACCTTGGAGAACACTGGTTCCTACACTCACCTGTCAGCCACATTCATTGTTTTACGAAAAAGATATTCAGTATTTTTGACAAAATGCATTTTCCATAAAATCCTCATTATTTAGGCAACTGTTTTTTGCCTTACTAGGCTTCATTATCATCTTGGATGAGGGTGCCAAGAAGCAGACTTCTTCATCCTGTTTCTCCTGGAATTGAATCATTCTTTCCCTTCTCCCTTGCAACCCATGGGAACTACTGGTGCATCTCCACAGTTGTCAGAAATAGTCATCAGGGTCTCACAGAGCTACTGAGACACTTCTTTGCTCACAGTTACAAAAGTCTAGAGGTATTTAAATACATAACATCAGCAATGCCAGAGGCGTAAGTCACTAGGCTCACTATCAAATTATATCAGAGATGATAGGTTGATACAAAGCTGGGGCAGGGGGGAAGGTACCAACAAAGAAAGCAGTACCACATTTAGCCAGACTAAACACCATCTACCAGTCTACCAGATAGTTCTTATTGATCAACTCCCAACACTTCTCCTACTCAGGAGAGAAGCTCCTCTGAATCCTGGAAGTACACACCAGAGTACCCCATGATCCCACATCCCCAAGCATACCCAGTGAGGGCACATCACACCATAGCTTCTATCTAACTCAGGCCAGTGGGACTTCTGCCTTAGGTCCAAGGGTTTACAGTGTGTAGCAGCATAGTAAATGGGTTTAAGGGAGAAGCAACATTCAAGTAATAAAACCAAGGTGTTTTGTACAGTTACACAAAGTATGGCGTGCTCTGGACCAGAATTTGAGCAGCGTAGTTAAATCAGGGTATTTATCTTTTGCAATACTTTCTTTCCTGTTGAAAGGTCTTTCTGAACACATTCTAAGTAGCACAGTCACTGGAGGGAGAAATGAGAGAGTAAATTCAAAACAGGCTAAAGGAGCCAAAATACATTAAATCATTTTTACTAGCCTGTTAAAATGTGTACCAGCTGTGACCCAGGCAAGAAATCTAGGTGCACATATGCCTGTCTTCAATCACCAAGGAGTATTCTTATATTAAAATTTTAAAGATCATAAATGTAACTTATTATGACATAATTGGTGGGGTTTTTTTCCCTGTGTATTGAATTTTGAGAAGCAAATTACTCTCAAAGGTCCTACTAAGAACAATGTTCCCAGTGGAGCCAAGGGCAGAATTTATCCCTTAATCCACAGAAAAACAGATAGTTCATCTTCAATACTTGCATGAGCATATTTTTTCTTAAAAGAAAGTGCTGTAAGCTTCACTGGAGATAGAGTATATGGATAGTTCACATTTAGAATGCCAGGGCTACAATTGACTTCTGCCCACACAGAAGTCACCAAGATATCAATTGTGGTTAATTGCAGAACTGGGCTTGTTTTATAATGGGCTTTTAAGGTAGGTTCGTCTACAGATTTAATTTCATTATATCAATCCTCAACTATTTCTAATAGAGGTTATTAGCTGAAATTACTTTGGATAATTTTGAACGGACTTTTTTCTCTGAATTATTATGGCACAAAGAAAAACAAAAATCTCTTACCTAAAAGTGCATTTTTTCCATGATCATCTGGCAAAAACCGCTTGTCAACAGCACAGACTAGAATGTGCTCAGGAAGGTTGGGAGATTTGGCTCCTACTAACAGGAAGCCTGCTGGGATATCGATTTGCTCCATGCACAGAGATACTAACCGTAAATCCTTGCCTGCTTGACAAAAACCTATAAAACAAAGCAAAAGAGATGATAACTCTTCAAAAGATTTCATTTCGTTTTCTTCTTTTTATGAGTTAAAAAAGCAATTCGACGCTGTAACTGGGAATTTTAATATATCCTTTTCAAAGGAAAGAGAGGAAATTCAGATAGCATCTCATCAGATCCACTAGCTCAGCGTTTCACAGACAATAGATAACTGTGAGTTATATATAGATATATATATCCAGGTAATAGAGATACTGAACACATACAGGCACAGAAGATATTTAAGTGTCCAAGCACTAGTTTACAGTCTTTTCAAGAGAAATAATGCTGTCTTTCTTGCTTGTAACAGGCTGGCATCAGTACATAAACACCATTAAGTAATACAGAGGAATGATAAAAATTGATGAAATTCCAGCAAATAAAAGATGAATTCACTAGTTTTAGAGATGGACACCATGTTTTCTCTAAATCTTCAACTAAATCTCCTGAAGTCTCAGTGGACTACATGACTTGCATGTCTTCAGTTAGGTTTTTCCCCACCCAAATACACATATGCCCATGAAATAGAGATGTGAGGTTGCTCCTTGTGCTTCTAGTCAATGTAGAGCTAAAACCAGCAACAGACATGGGCAAGGCTGCGGACCTGAGCAAGCATCCATCTGGTCTTCCATATCCTGCAATGAACAGGTAGCAGGCTGGGTCACACAAAAAGCACAGCAAGGCAGCCCAGAGCACTGTCCAGCACCCCAGTGGGGCCCTAGGGAGCTCAGGACTCAAAATGAGCTGGGCAGGTTGAATGAGACAACTTAATGCAAATTGCAGGACTTCTGGCGGTACAGCTGGTCCAATCTTTTGCTCAAACCAAAATCAGCTGCAAAGTTAGATTTTTTGGACTAAGTAATTTACAATAACATTCAAAGACTCTCCCATTAGCTTCAACACTGGACTTACAAGGATCAAAATCACATTCCACTTTTTTGTACAACTCCATCTTATTAAGTTTATTGAGTAATTTCTTCTCTCAAGAAAGGAAAGGACAGGTGTGAGTGAAAGCAACAGCCATGTGACTTCCTCCACAGGAATGGATATGATCACACTAGGCTTTCTAATTTCCCTTAGGCAAAAGTCAGTGAAAGCACTACCAAGTTTCATGAAGAACCAGACTCTTTTGTTGTGTTCTCCTCCCATTCACACTTCTCCAGCTGCAAGATCAGCGCTACAGTCAGGCCTCACACATCTCCCAGCAGCATCTGGCAGAATCCCCCCACTGCTTCAGGATATCCAAAGGCATCACACATTTACCCAGTGACTACCTCTCTTCTGCTACAACCATAGAAATATCATAACACAGACAACACATGCATACATCTGCATGAATCAGTATTTCAAAATTAAGGAAATTATAATCACAATAATCAATACTACTGTTAAAAACAAACACATCCAACTAAATTTGAAATTACTGTAAAATCTATTAAGACTTTAGTCATTAATATACGTATTACTTACACTTAACTGAAAATATTATTCATGTAGTCCTTACTCAACACAGAAATTTTAAGGGAAAAAAAAAGCCCCAAACCAAACCACTGGAGAAAGACACTGTTTAAGCATTTGGTAACACAACACGATCACAGCTTAACCAAGAGCCACTCACCCATTATTAATATGTACATCTGCACTGCTCCTGTGCTAAAACTTAAGAGTTTAAAACTCCTTCAAAAATTATGGAAGATAATGTTCTTTGGTTTTATCTCAAAACTGTAGCAGGCACAGAGCATGTGCAAAGTGGAATGCACAGAAGCAGCTAGCATGAATCTCCTGGCAAGCAGCAGCTTGCTGAAAACAGGGTCCAGTACAGGTTCAGTCTTGTGCCTACACCCAGAGTCTGTTGAACCAGTTCTTGACTTAATAGTTTCTTCAGTTCTTCAGTCAGCTCAGTTCCAGCAGCAGCTCATTTGAGCTGAGAGCTGTCTTGGATTCTCCCTCACACATGCCTTTTTCCAGCCAATGAATTAAAATGAAGTGCCTAAAGTTTTCATGTATGAATCAATGGATTATAACAATAACTTATCACTAAGAAGCTATATATGTTTTAGGAGGAAAGTATTAAACCAGCATATTTAAAGTAAAATGTATTCTTTTCTGATTAGATGCCATTTGATCTTTGCATGTAAATTCTTTTTAAGGTGTGTTCTTTAAAAACATATTGATCTTGATCAAATAGAAGGGTAGGCACCAGGATAAATATTATGTAATCTTTTCATTGTAATTCAGAAGAAACAGTTAGAGATAAACCTAGGGAAAAAAACTCCCTTATATTCAAAATAAAAATTGCTTATTCAAATGTTTATGCCATTTGGGTGTTATGGCCAGAATTTTCAAAACTGACCTTAAATTTTTAGGCATTCAGTGAAATCTGAGTAGTTAACATGCTTAGAAAATACCTCCCTATGTCTAGATTTAAAATAGGAAAATTACCCACTGCTGACAATGTGGGCAAACAGGAAATCTGTAGATAAGTATTATGAAACAGCATTTCAAGACAAACTGAAAACTGTGCTTTTACACAATGAATTTCTAGCTTTGCCTCTACCTAAAAGTGTTCAGGAAACACCTAGAAGCACAAACGGTGACCAGTAAGAGGCTTTTGAATGAATTGTTAGCAATAGTGACACCAAAGACACCACAGAAAGCAGGATTTTGGTTATCAGTGTTGTTATATGTCAATAGAGGAGTACACAATGCTTTCAGAAGGAGTACACAACGCTGAGAAGGCTGAATATCATATATCATATAAGAAGGTTAGAGCCTCTTGGGATGTCCCAAGAGGACACTCTTTTGTGCCCTCTTTTGATGTTCCAGTGAAGTGAAGCAGTGCTCCACAACATCTGAGATGGAAGCAAAGAGACAGCTATTATCCAGCCTAGAAGCAAAACAACTTCAGCTACACTTGAGGGGCTTCACATCAGCATTCTGCATTGAGTCCTCAGTGGGAGAAGGTACAGAAAAACCCTAAGAAAGACACCACAACATCTTAAGTTGACACGAATTACTCAGTAACATCTTAGCAGCAGGCACTGAAACAAACTGATGCATCTCAGTCTGCTATCATGGCAACAGCAGCTTCTTATCTGAGAGGCTGTAGGTCTGAACATGTTAAATATTCTCCATCATTTAGGATGGAGGATATGTAGGACTGTACTGTAGAAATGCTGCATCCTACCTAATGTGCAAACAATACCTGCGATTTACCCTCTATATCATCTTTTACTTTGCCCAAAGTTTTCTCAGGCTCCTTCCATGCTCCACTTCCTCCTTGCACAATCTCCTTTGTCATCCTCCTCTGCTTTCCTGTTGGAGACATCTCTGGATCAGAGAGGTATGCATGCGTAGACTGGCTGGCCACCACATGCCTCTGTAATGTTCAGACTGTGTGAGAGCTATAATTACTTTTCTGCCAGAGGGGTCTTAAATCTGGGGACGCCCGATGTCATACAACCAGCTCCTGAACTTCACAAATCTTCATTACTTTTAGGACCTCTACCTCTGTGCCAGCACCAGCAAAAAGCAGCTACAGGTGACTGCCAAAACCTTGTTTTCTGAGGGAGCGGGACATGAAACAGGGCTGACACTAAACTGTTTCCTCCGGCTCCCCTTCTGCAGAGTGAAAGGGATCCCGATGGGTGAGCAGTGAGAAAAGGCAGTACAGACAGAGCCTCCATGAGCTCTTCTCTTGTTTGGTCAACAGCTGCCACAAGAGAAACAGGCAGGTCTGCAGAGCTTGGTCAGGTACAGCTGGGGCTTACTTCCATCAGGAGATAGGGACAAAGCAAATCTGCTTCTGTGCAGTAAAAATCTTGAATTTTCCTTCAGAGACACACAGATGGTATACTTCAAGAGCCCTTCATTATCATTCTTTCCCTCTGCTTTTGGAGCTGAAAAGAACTCTTTTAGGTTTCTGCTGCTTTTTGAAACTGAATGAGGAAATTCCACCCAAAACACATTGATTTGGAAGCAAGTAACTGACTGTGGGGAGAGAAAGGGGGGATTAATCCCTCTCTGAGTTACAATGTCTTTTTCTAACTAGTAAGCAACACTGAGGCATCAATATTATTTACTTTTCTGTTTTGCAAGATTTCTCACTGATAGTTAATTATCTGTTAGAAATAACCATTTTCACATTAGGAAAGACAAGACACAGTGCCTCAGTACTTGCAGAACCTGTGTTGTCCGTGTTTAACACTTAAAACATGCAAAATCCATTTGCATTTCATAACTATTCATTTATAATTGTGTTAAGTTTCTAAGTCAAGAGCACTAACACATCCAACTCCTAGGAAAAAAGAATGGCACTTCAGTGTTGCATTTACTTGTGTACCGTTTATGGACATTCAAGTACAAAGAAGAGAAAACTCATGAGCCACTAAACCAAATCACTTCTCCTTATGAGATTTTTTTTGACAGGTAATAGTAAGAAGCAAAAGCCCAAAGCTGAGCTGCTCCATTAAAAAAAATAAATCATCTTCTCACAGGATATCAGCTTTGTTTCAAATGAAGAACAGGTACTTATATTCTGATTCAAGATTTGCAAATACCAAGAGCAGTCACCAAAAAACCACAAGTACAATGGCTTTTACAGACATTATCTGCATTTCTTTGAAGGAAAATTCACTAGTTTTTGCTTCTGAGAAGCGTATTTGCATTCTCTAATGTCACTTCATTTAAAGTAATCCAGTCCCACCTTCCTGAAAATGAAAATATATCCCCACATCTGTCAACACCCAGAAGTGTTGGAATCTTCTTAAAAATTAAATTTGTATATATCCTTCCTTTCCGCACCATAACAAGAAGAGGTCTCCATGTGGGGTACCAGCCTGTTGTTTCACTGTAATAAAGGGGTATTTGCATAAGGAATTAGCTTCCAAGAATTGCATACGAATTACAGGTCACTGTCACTCGCCATTGTAACCTCACAGTAAGTGATCAGGTGTTAAGTACCTGCTTACCTAATTGCTTCTGAAACTACCTTGGCCTTTCTTTAAGCATCAGGTAAATTGAGGATTTACTAACAAAAGGAAGGTGATACTATTTTGTTTCCCACAGCTTGCATAAAACGTTATTCCACAAATTAGAAAGAAGCTCCTTTTAAAGCTACAGCAAGCAAGTGGTTCAGAACAGCTTCGTGTATTATTTTGTTGCCTATTTGAGGTACCCGTATGAAAATGAAGAATTATTTTTCTCAAAATCCTATTTTCATGGAAGGTGTAAATTAGTTACCAAAGTTTCTGTTGAGCAGGAAAAAAAACTCCCTGAAAAGAAGTGAATTCCTTTTATGACTAATAGTAAGGCAAGTGGCAAATGCAGTTGCTCTTTCCACTGGGCTAAAGAGAGTTAAGGGATATAATATCACCACCAGTTGAGAAGGATCCTCAAACAAACTGTCACTCTTGAGGCACTTATTTTTTTAACCCTCAAATAAAGGCAATAATTTCTATTTTCTGCACCCAAGTGACTGACAAAGCCATTTGAATAAATCAGCAAATCACCACAGAAAATAATATTATGGTTATGGCACACATCCCAAACTCAGGAAAAGCAAACAGCAGAAATACCTTAAAGGAAAGAAAGATTTCACCCCATCCCCTCTAAAAGGTGGGAGACAGGTTTTACAGCAACCAGAGCAGGTTCTAGTCACCAATATTTTGCTCTTGGATAAGCAATTAAATACAAGCTTATTTTAAAGTATCCAAGCAAAGTGAATCCAATTATTATATCAATATTCTTTAATATTTTCATTATATTGTTTGCTTTCCAATTAAATAACTGAGATAAGGGACTTAAGCAATAGCAGTGATCCTGTCTTACATCTCTGGAAGGGCATATTCATGCAATGAAAGATAAGCTATCAGATTGATATCTTGCTGAGATATGGTCTGTAGTGTCAATGTTTGGGAACTTGTGTGTTATAAACACTTAGGTAAAACTGTCCTAGCAGTATTTGGAAAAAAATGCATGCAAAAACATTGCTTTCTTAAATCAGAGAACACTGAAGAGCAAGGTAGATTTTGTAAATTCAGAATGGTAATCTTAACAATGAGTAAAGAACAATCCTGAAATTCTGCAGATGTAACACAGGGAACTTTCTTCTAGAGTGACTTGATCATAAAAGTCTGATAGATAAAAATCAAAACACAGAACTCCGCCTGGAAGATCAGATTTTTCCAGAACATGCTAAAAAGCTTAATATTACATATATATGTAGATGAGCACATTTAATGTAACTGGGCATAATGTTGTGACATGCAATATGTAGCCACAGCAGAGAAGTCTGCACTGCCATGAGTGCCTGACAGCCGAGCACCTCCTTGCAGTGCCATGTCAGAAAGAGCAGCTGTACAAAACAATCCTGACCAGAGGTGGCAAAGGTACTGCTCCTGCTCTGCACAGCAGATTTTGTAGATTTTATTGATGCTTGTCCTCAACTGCGAACACCTTCCTAGGAATACATCTTTTCATACTTTTTCCTTTTCTTTCCCCTCCAAAAATGTCAAAGAATTACCACCGATGAGTTCTTACTTCTGTCACTGCATATAAGCATACACTTCAGCAAGGTACAAAACCATTTTACAAATTACAACTTTCGATGTACTCTGCACAAGGAATCCCAAGATTCAGGAGTATATTGAATAAAATGTCAAGAAGGGCTTTTGGACCTGGTGGGAACAGATGCTTGTTTTCAAGGGGGATGTTTTTATGAGAAACACATCTAATAAATATGACTAGATCTTCCTTCTATGAGGAAGTTAAACCTTCAGAATAGAACAATTATAGGGTAAGATGAAGAACTGATTACATCAATTTTACTTCGTCCAAGTAGGTATATGTATAATGATCTGACCCTTTCTTTAAAAATTTAAAACCAACAAAAAATACAGTACTGTCAACAATTTTCCTCATCTTGAGCAACAATCAGGTCAGCTCAAGGGAAGCAAGCAATGGCCAGCAGGCACGTGGGGAAGACAAAACAGACAAGCTTCCTCTACCAACCCCTCTTATCACCTTGGTAGCACAAAGTACAGCAACCCTTTTCTCCATTTTCTTTTTCCAAATTCTGTCTTCTGCCCATGGAGGTAACTAAATCCAGCTTTGCCAATGTTTCTGAGAATAATTTAGGCATAGACTGAGAACCAGCCATACTGATGCCAACTTAGGTAACCTCTCTGAGGACAGTAAACCAACAATAACCACAGAAAATAAAGGAAGGGCTTTCAGAAACTAATCAAGGGCCACAGCCAGTCCTAGACACTGCTTTCAAGTAACAAATTACACTTTATGTCCTGAAACAAGTCCTCCTAATTCATATCTTGTCAGATTTAAGGCTTTGACTATAAACTGTATTTTCAGACCTTCTAGCTCAAGAGTTTCCAACTGTAGAGAATGCACATTAGAATTAGTTGTAAAGATCGTACAATAAAAAAAAGGATACCAACCATCAGTAGTGCAAGACCCTTCCGGGGCAGGTTTTTGCGAATATGGGATTGGTGGACTACTTGAATCTGACATGTCTTCATCCTCCTCTTCATCTTCCATTTCATTAACAGTTTGGTTGGCAGAAAAGTCCAGGTTACCATTTTGTGAATAGCGATGTACTAACTCTTTATCCAACTCTTCCACCTTTGGCTTTACATCTGAAGAAGAAAAATAAAAAAAAAGAATAAAAGCTAGGAACAAAAAATTTGAAAATTAATTTTTTTCAACAGTACTTGCATTTAACTCCTTTTAAAATAACCAGCATGCCGTTTTTTCTCCTTAATGATGCCCCAGATTCAGATTTTGTGTCACACAATGAAGTTCTGTGCAGTTTTTTCTTTTCCTTTTTTTTTTTTTTTTTTTTTTTTTTAAAAAAACAAAACACATCCCACCCTTTTCACACAGAGAAAAACAACTGAAATGTGCCATACTTTCACGGTTACCTTCCGGCAAGAAAGGAGGCTGGTCAGGATCCAGGTACAGCTGTGAGAAGATCGGCCGGGGCACAACGCTGCTACATCTCAGAGAAGCTTCTATAGAGTTATGAAGAGCTTCTTCAAATCGGGCAGATTTTAGTTGCCCTGCATATGAGTTCCCCATGATCTAAAAACAAAAAGGAAACAGCTGATAAGGGGATGGGAAAGTGTACAGACAATTTACAAACGAAGGATGGGGTCTTACTATCATCCACCATGTCAGTGATATAAAGCTTGCAAGAAAATATGCTATGAAAACAACACCTCTAACTAGTATTACATGTCCATGTTTCTCTCTCAATCTCTCCTTCTTTTCCAGTAAGCTTTTAGCACATTTCCACTGACACTGCTCTGTGTCTTTTGTGTACATGGCCTCTCAACAGCCTCAGGAACCTGCCTGGTATAAAAATTAATGGAGGGTAGATAAAATCATTATTATCAGGGCTTTTTTAGGACATTCAGAGCAGGATACAGAGAGGCACAATAATACACAGAAAAAAATTTTTAAAAATCAAGTTGGGCTTCATCACTTGTCAAACAGTGTGTTTACACGATTTTACTTGTCAATATGCCATCATTTGTAGAGAAGCAATACACAGAGACATCCAGTAACTTGAATTTTTGATCCTGTTAATATTAACTGAAACTACATGGAAGCTCTATCTTTTCAGAGTCTTCACCTCTTGTCTTCAGTGTAACACTATGATTTACATGTAGTCTGATCCATCAAAGGACCTAATCATACTCTTACAACAAAGGATGTAAGTAAAGAAAGAGAAATAAATAACTTCTAAACCATATGCAGCAAATACAGTGAAATGTCTTTATTTTAAATTATGCTTTACACTAGTACAGTGATAGCAGTCTCTTAAATATTCTCTTAATTAATATTTCTGTTTATATCAATGATGAATTTATTAACTTTATTAAATATTCAAGCATAAACAGAACTGTAGATCATTTTTTCTCCTTGGATGACATTTCACAGCCCACTGACTGCTGTATTCGTGCACCCAGCACTAGGATGCAGACTCATAAATGTAAACATTCAGTAACAGGATAGCCATGGAAGGTTTTAAAATGAGCTAAGACAGACTCACTGAAACCTGAAATTTTCCAGTTTACTAGATCATTATACCATATGACATTTGTTCCAAAGAACAGCAATCTAACAGTTTTCAATATTCTCAATACAAAACTGCACTGTCAGAGAAATTAATTTCAACAAAGTTTTCCCCAGTTAAATCAATAGATAGAAAAGTACAAAGCCTTATAACATTATCTTTGTACTTCCCTTCACTAGATGTCACCTAGCCCTGACCATGAAGGGACCTTGGTCAAGAAGATAAGTTGGCATTTTGAAAACCTACAGCTCCACTTCTGCTTTATCACTCAGTTGCTCAAGGTCCTCAGGGCACATAATTATGACAGCCACTTCCAGCAGCATTTGAGGTCTGCTGGTGTAGACAAATATTTGAGAGCTAAATATTGCTATTTTACTGGATACATAGACACAAATCAAACCTAATTCATCACCTCTAACCTGGAAGGGAGGCTCATTCCCTGTTCAGTCAGAAACTTTACGCAACTTTGGGAAAATAGTTCCCCATCTCTCACTTAGATTGGTTTTTAATAAATTTTGTGGCAACTGAAATTCCCTGACCCAACCAGAGACAATACAAGATAAACACAATTTCTTAACATGACACATTCTGCCATTTCAGCAATAAAGTGCTTCAGAAAAGTAGATTCTCTTTTTTCTTCTATAAATTTTCACTAAATTTGGAAACGGTCGGGACTGTGTACAAACACAAAACTACAGAGTGAGATAGGGAAAAGTCATGATGAAGCAGTATTAAGGCTGCAGTACACTAAAGCCTGTCAGATGCCTTTGAACAAAGAATTGATAAAAATCAGCTAAGTGACTGAAATCGTGATTTTACTGAAATCAGTGATACTTCCATAAATGTCAGTGAAAACATGACAAACTATTATATCAATAAATTTCATGCCATAAAATCTCATTTCTGTGCCATTTATGTCAGTTGTGATGTGCTTAAGATTTCAGGTATGTATTCAAATGAAAAGTCTTTAGTTAAAATGCCATAATAAAAATTAATTAATCTTTAAGAATCAGAATTTCTGCAGCATATCATCTGCCTGCAGTCTGTTCATCCTCCATGTTTTTTACAACCTACATGTTGTATACAATCCATGACAACAATTTTAATTTTGACGGCAAACTATTACTAAAACATAGGAGGCACACAGCACGAAGGCTGGTGAGACAAGGCTATTTAATTTGCCTCCCTGGAATCTACGCAAGGAGACTTGCCTGTGGGTGGGGACTGTCGCAGGTTTACCTGAGAAAGCTGGTTGATGTCACCGGAGGACGTTTGTAGCTTGCCAAGAGAACACAGGGTTGTAGGAGGAAACGCCAAGTAAAGCTCAAGAACCACAACTTGTGTGAGCACTTGTCCCTGCAGCATGGAAGCAGGGAGCAGGAGACAAGGCTTGTCGGGGATGTGCTTGTGCTGGGCAAGAAGGGGCAGGCAGAGGGACCAGAGGGCAGAGTGGTCCCGGGTCCTGCTGTGCGGCAGGGGAGGCTGGGAGCCCTGGAGAACAGCATGGGGCAGCTGATTTCCTAACACCGCCTGAGGCCATTAGGGCAGCTGGCCTCATCTGGAGTTCAAGGGAGCGGGGGGGGGAGAGCAGGGGGCTTTCCTTCTGCAGGGGAGAGGAGGTGGCAGGACGCTCCAGCGGTGAGCTACTGCCTGGTTCAGGTTGTGGCACCTTGACCCAGCCTCCCCAAAAGCCAGGAGCACCGATTCAAGGCAGTAACGCCGTGTTTCTGCTTTTGATTCCATCCCTAAGTGCCTGGTGCAACTAGGAAGCACTTCAGTTTCCTCCTCCCGGTGCAAATGGGAGATAGCTCCCAGTGAGCACACCTCAGCAGCAGCAGGGGACACAGCAGAGCAGAATGTGTTTTAAACATGCTCAAATGTGCTGAGGGCGCTTGAGGAGGCAGCAAAGAGTATGGAGGAAAAATAAATCGGGGCAATTTGAAGGGAGAGGGGGGAAAAAAAAAGATGAAAAATCCATTTCTGTTATTAACACATGTATCTGCCATATCTGCATTTAAATGTGACCAAACCTAATTATTTAACATAACTAAATTAATGCTCATTGTTAAAACTTATCCGAATTATACGTCTATCCAACATTCCTATATGAAGTCATTTAATAAAAACAAAACAAATACACCAAGCCCTGCTGCTTTCTAGAGTGACATTAAGGAAAGTTTTTCTTAAAATTCTTCACATCTGATGCATCAGTAAGCTCAGGAGGATGTGAGATATTCCATGGCTGAATGCAGCTGAGGTGATCTGATGCAGTGTCTGAGAGGAAACGGAGCTGGACTTGACTCAGCAGCTCCTCCCCGATCTCACACGCTTGTTTTTATGCCCTCAGCACTGACACATCAGTACTCACCCTCATGTCCACTGTCCTATACCCAGCAACACTGCATCAATCCATGCTGGAGCCTGCCTTCATGCACGGAGAGATTTCTATTTTTTTCACCTGCACAGCTGGAAGGAAACCAGTGTAATTCTTAAGTTTCCTGCTTCTCATGGCAACCTTTTGAGGTCTGTTTTGGATTGAACTCCACAGAATCTTCCCCATCACCATAACAAGGGAGGAAGTTCAATTTGGCAACAGCCACTCTCAGGCTTCCCCTCTACCTCACCAAATTTGCCACTCTACACAGGCAATTTTTATTACATCTCCTTAAAACTTACTGTGGAGATTAGAAGACACTATTAAAACAGAGTAATTTCAAAATTAAATCTACAGTAAAACATAAAGTAACAATAGGACGATTTCCTAAAATTTAGATCACCTGCACCTCCAGGCTCTATCACAACTCAGGGTACTTCTCTGCAATGATTCAGATACTAAGGCATCCTGATTACTTCCTAACACATCTCCAATACTGCTATGCTTCTTCAAAGCAGATTTCCCAAGCCCACTTCAAGTCTTCTTTGCAGTGGCCCATCACTGAACTAGAGGATTAAGTGTGAGATTTGCTAGAGTGAGAGCTGCCTTACAACAGAGCTAGAAGGCATCCCTCACATCTCAGTCTGGCTCCTTACAAAGATACATGAACAAGGAAATCGTGAAATTCCTCTAACCTGACCACAAGTAAGAAAGTACCCATGTTACAGCTTTTAATAAAAAAACTAATATGGGCATTCACTATGGAAAGCAAAACTATGATTACTGTGAGTTTCCATCAAAGCAGATAGAAATGGAAGTAACAAAAGCAAAATTTCAAAGAGGATTGATTTTAACACTGCATTACTTAACTGTGTGGTGAAGGACCCAGGGAAATTCTGATCATTTGTTCAAACCCAGAAGCTGAACTTACAAGAAAACCTTGTCAATTCAAGCAAATAATCTTGGTCCATGTGGTCATCCAGGTTTCAAAAGACCTATGCAGAAACATGATACAGGATATTCAAGAAGAACCAGAGCCCAGGTCCAGCAGACTTGTAACACTTGTAAACACCACCCACTTCTAGTTAAGAAAATAGGTGACTGTGGTCATTTACATACATACCACAAAAAAATAACTTCTGAAAAGTGGATTGTTTCTCAGCAACTCTTGAGAGCCAGAACTGCACACTGAGTTGAAGGCTCTGCTAGTAAAAATATAATCAGATCATTCAGTACACCAGATACCACATATTTGGCCTCCAGGTGGGTCATGACCCCAGAGACTTTAAAGGAGAGGAACTGAACTGGAGGATGAGGGAGGGGGTGAGTGTTGTTGTTATGGCTTAAAGCAATTTCACAATTACCTGATAGTGAATGATGAATCTGATGCAAACACCCTCCATTAAGTCAGCTCTATCAAGTCCTTACTTTGTGTTTAACCTAATAATGTAATTGTGTTCTCCAAAACACATAATCTGGCTTCTGATCTGGCCTAACCCCACAGGAAAGTTTTCTCTTCAAAGGAAAAGAAAGCAAGTTCCTTCACAAAGGCACTGCTGGGCCCATCAGAGCTTCTGTATCTCAAAGGGTTATCTCAGGCAAAGAGAGACCAGGCATCTCTTTGCACTGTAGAATTGTTTGGAAACTGGTTGCTTCAGGTACAGCTAGCATTTTTTATTATTTACATAATTCTCATTCAGTTTCTGGCAGTATTATTTTTCCCATTAGAGCATCGCTAGGATGTATCATGAACATGCATGGAGCAGAAAGGATGTCAGTTAACAACGACAAAAACGAATGTATATCCTGATTACAAGTGTAGACATCAAAGTCAGAAGTCCATGCACAGAATTAACTGTAACATTCAGTGGGGAAGACCTATGTGGGAGTCAATACAAGACTGCAAGGTGGAGTAGTCTCCTTAACAGATCCATTATCTCATAACCTTTGTGAGATCCCTTCCTCCCCTCCAGTCCTTTCAGGATCCTGAGATTCTGACCCCGCTTTTTGTCTCGGTTAGGGATATTTACACTCAACTTCAAAAGAGCTTACAATCTTACGTTGCAAGTGACAGATAACTTGTTCACAACATCTTTCAAGAAAAATGAATTAGCAGTTTGCACTGACTCTATTTACAGTGCAATTTCCTTTCATTTTTATTTTTCATTTTATTTCAAAGAAAATATTGTTAGCATCCAACACCATTTAGAATCTCCTCTTTCGGTCAGATGTTGCCACTGCTGTATTAGAGGAATGGGAAAGATCAAGAACCCCTATTTTTTTTTCCTGACAAGGTTCTTCCTCTTACTGCTCAATTAATAGTACCTGTACTTGGAGTATTACATCAGATTGTCCGGGATTTGGACAGTTTTCTTGGGTAGAAACAGACAAATGCATACAAAACAGAGCTACATGCAGGATGGTGGAATAGGGCAGCTGTTTACCCACAATATGAAACAGCAAATCAAAAGTGGTGTTAACATGGAGGCTGCTATGCTCTTACTGCTCCATCCCTTCACATCAAGACTATTCCCACAGTCCTCAGGCACAGCTCACAAAACCATAAAC
Source organism: Myiozetetes cayanensis (assembly GCF_022539395.1). Classification (NCBI taxonomy): domain Eukaryota; kingdom Metazoa; phylum Chordata; class Aves; order Passeriformes; family Tyrannidae; genus Myiozetetes; species Myiozetetes cayanensis. Next base: position 46,663,030 of record NW_026086604.1, read on the forward strand.
ATAGTAGAGGTAAAATTAACACCTGAATGCAGCATGGTGTTCTTAAGTTGAATTTATATTAATGAAGCTATCGACTTCAAATCACCCCCAAATACTACAAAAATTAAGTTTGGATTGCATTTTTAAAAGATCAGTGATCTAGGAGTTTTAGCTTCACAGAATAATACAGCAGTGACCACAGAATCATAGGATCAACCAGATGTAACACTGAGGCCAAAAAAAGAAAACCACCAAGAAGTAGAAACTGAACTGCAAGCTCATTTTTTTTTACCTAGAGTTTGAAATTTTTTTTTAGTTCTTTTTAAGTGTTGCCTACTGAGCTATACACTCAAAGAGGAGTTTGCAACTGCAGTCAAACACAGAATATATTGAGAGGTGCAATGGTACAAAAGTCACTGCAAGTTAAGCTCAAGTTTTACAAAATGGCAGCTCAGTATTTTTAAGTTACAAGGTCAGCACTTGTATTTATTACCTAACATGGTGCATATTCCTTCATCTTTCAAATGTTCTGATAATACTCTCCCAGAACCTTTAGTTCTGATCTTTTTCTAAGCCTGAAGTTTTAAAACACTATTTTAGAGTTAAGTCTGTATAATTAGAATCAACTACATAAATCTAAAACCTTAAAGTCAGTTGTTCTTATCTCCAAAATGGAGCTCAAAGTAATTTGTCAAGATTGCTGCACATGAGACTTCGTGAGAAGAACTGTAAAGGCCTTGCTTTACTTTTCTCCAGGTTATGGCTCTCACTCAGAAAAAAAAAATCCAAATATGTTGAACTCATATGGCACAGTGCAGTCAGTGCACTGGGGCTGCTCAACACATTCCTCTAGTGAGGACTGAGATGATTTTAGATTAAGCATGTGCTAAACTTCATTTGATGCCATTTCCTCAGAAAACTGATGCAACAAGCAGATGAAAGAAAACCTCACTACTTCATGTATGCAAACTCACTTACATGGAGAACTGGTTTCTCTTAATAAATGATGCTATGCTAGAAGCATTTAAAGTAATATATGCCTGCCTGGATATGGCAAACTACATGAAAAAAGTACTATAAAGAGATTAATGGAGCAAAACTGTAGTTGATAACAACTTGGTGTGGTACTTGAAAAAAAGGAATGTTTTCTGATGACTGTTTTAAATGCACAGCTCGTTTTCATGGACAAGAGCAGTCTTAAGTAAATGAGCATTTGTGTGCAAATATGTTCTGTCACTAGTTACATGCACCCATACATTTATACTGTCTCTTCTACACTCTCATTCACTCACCCACATCTGTTCATACAATCCCTCCCCTCCACCCCAAACTTTCGTGAATACAACATTTCTCTAATTATTCCTCCTCTGCCTTCCTACTATGGAAAAAGGAACTTAATTAGAAACCATAAATAAACCATATTTTGTATTTACAGTATTAAAAAATATATATCCTTTTTAGTTTTCTCCCATTGCAATCCCCACTGTTATCATCGAAATATCAAAGATACTGGGTTGTAGACAATGACAGGAAGTAATTGTCTGACCATAAAGGCTATGAAAGAGTAGAACACTTAATAAAAATTCAGTTGCCAGTAATACAAAAAGAAATGTTCATTAGTATATAACTAAGAACGAGAAGATTACATAGTGGAGTACAAACCTTACAGGTCTATATCCTTCATGACATAAAAGCTTTCAGGAGTTAATTATGTGGATCTAGCCAATTCTGACTGCACAAAAAAAATCACTAAGGAGCACTTTTGAAAATCTCAGCCTGCTTCCTTAAAACATGCATGCTCATACATAGCTTTCTCCACTTATGTAATCTGCCCTAAATCAATAAGACTATTCTCCACATTATTAATGTCAGTGCAATACAACCAAGCCAGTAATGCTGCTTAATCTTAGCTGTAGGGTCAAGGCATATTTTTACTGTGTAATTTTGATTTTGCACTTGTTCTTCTAACAGCTTAGCATGTTAGCACAGACAGGTAGTTATGTGTTTGAACCACCTCTGCTCCCAGCAAGATCAGAGAGCAGATCCTCCTGGAAACTGTACTAAGGCACATGGAAAATAAGGAGGTGACCGGTGACAACCAACATGGCTTCACTAAGGGCAAATTGTGCCTGAAAATTTGGTGGCCTACATTGGTAGAAGGTAACCCTATAATGGGGTTACTGGGGTGGAAAGGGATGTCATCCAGAGGGACCTCAATAGGCTTGAGAGGTCATTCCATGCAAACCTCGTGATATTCAATAAGGCCAAGTATGAGTTCATGCACACGGATTGGGGCAAACCCAGGCATAAACACAGGCCAGGTGAAGGATGGATTGAAAGTGCCCACAAGGAGAAGTATCTGGAAATTTTGGTGGACAAGAAGCTCAACATGATCCAGCCATGTGCGCTCGCAGCCCAGAAAGCCAACCGTATTCTGGGCTGCAGGTCGAAGGAGGTGATTCTGCCCTTCTCTTTTACCCTTGTGAGACCCATTAATTGTAAGCAATTAATGTGATAACATAAGCCCAAAGTTGTTTCCCAAATAATGTATTCAAAATTGGTAACTGTTCCCAAACCCAACATATTTTCATTGAAACTTTACTATTTTTATATACTTTTCATACATGTGTACAATCGTTCACTGACTCTTCACTTACATAACATATACTCTGTTAATTCACAGATCTTACTGTAAATTATTAGCTAATGATTATATTTAGTAATTACCAATTAAAACAAACTATTCAGAAGTATTAGAGACAAAATCTATGTAGTTTACAATAATCTATAAAGTAAACTATCATGTCTCAGATGCATCAAGTAATTTAAAGCTTTGTTTTCAATGGAGATTTAAAGTTTCTTTCAATGGAACTTTGTTTAATATTACACCATTTTTAAAAAATTGATTTCTATGACTGGGAAGCTCAGTGAATAATCTTGTTATATTTTTCTAAATATGAAACACAAGTCCATATTTGTTAACAATTTTAATGCTGGTAATTATACCTAATTGCTTTTATTTGTTATTTGTTGGGCTTTTTTGTTTGTTTGTTTCCTGAGGGGTTGCTTCTATCCTGAGAAAGTGAAAGGGCAAGTTACCAGTGTTTCAAAAGAGCCATATAATGCCATTAAAAGGAGCATTAATAATGGTATCTCAATTGGCACTGCTCATGAAACAGAGAGGGATGATGACCTGTTAAGCATATGTGGTCTGGGTACTTAGAAGATGAGCACTTCACCTACAATTCCAAGCACACTTTGAATGCTTTATCAATGAATTTTCTGACCAAATCTTCAACCCAACTGGACTAACAAAGACCATCATATGATGATATTAATTTCCAACCACTGAGTCTGCTCAACTTCTTTGTATTCATTTTTTTCCCTGCAAATTCTCTCTAACCACTTCTCCTGAAGTTCCTTCAGAACTCAGTACTGTAAGTACATATTCACCTTCCCAGTGTTGTCTTCAATAGGACTGTGGAGTAGGACTGTGCATTATGGCTTAGCAAACCATGTATGTGAATTACTGTAAATCCCTGGGCCACTAGGCTGCAAAAACTTACATTTTAAACACCATAGCTTATGCTATTTATTTATTTATTGTAGGCACAAGGTACCATTTATATAGGAATTTATGCTTGACATTTTATAAGATTGTTAACCAAGATGACGCTATTTGATAGGAAAGCAGCAAAAATTTCACTGCTAAGATACAGAAAATAGAAGCTAAAATGTAATCCATTCTGACACATCTCAACATCAGACTGTAAAGTAGAGCATTAACAAGAAAATTCTTAATAAAGATTATCCTAGGTATCTATGTCTGCAATAAAGGTGTTTTCTCCATATCCTTTTCTTTTTTTTTTTTTTTAATTTTTCTCATGTGAAAGTGCTACTAAATAAGAGAGGCAAAGATATTTTTACTGCAAGCAATATAAATGAGTTACTCTTCATTTTGCAGAGATGTTACTTGTTCTGAAAACTCTGAACTCTAAAAACATGTACTAACTGACACTAATAGAAATAAATCTTTTTGAATAATAGGCAAACAAGGATGACCCAATTCTTCAGGAATATCCACTTAGTATTTTCTTTTTCCACAGTATTCATCTTATCTGGTGCATGTTCTGTTTTTTGACAGCTATAACAGGCTAAAAATGAAACACTGGAGTAAAACTTTGTTAACTTCAACCATTTTTTTTACTACAAGTAATTTTTCCCCCACCCCGAAGCTGGCAGAGTTGGAGATGTACCATGGCAGTTCTTCAAACATGCAATCAGAAAGTAATTTCAGGGTTACCAATTAAAAAAAAAAATGGTCTCTGCAGGCAGAGCGTGTACATGATTCTGTACGAAGATAACACCCTGCATCCAAATGCCTCACACATGGCATTTCCCTCATCTCCCTCATCTGTAAAGTGCACAGTCCTGGCAAAAGCACCATCAAGTTTTGTTCCTCTCCCTCTGCAAGAAGATTATTAAACAAATCCCTAACACAGATTGCTAGATTAAAAAATAAAATTAAATCAAGGCAAAATAAAGTCAGTCTTAAGTAATCAAATTAGCCTTCACTAATGCACTTGGATAGAAGGTTAGGTAAGTTGTTTGTTCCTCACATTCTCTGAAAAATGACTCTTTTCCTCCCTAGAGCCCTGTCCAAAAACAAGGCAAGCCTGAAAGATAGTTCTGCTTTAGTTCACAAGGCTTGGAAACCATCATCTCTAAAAAGGATCCAGCAAAGGTGGAAACAAGCTCCTCTTCTTTTACAGAGGGTTATGTCAAAATATCTATCAAGTTTAATCAGAGCACATTCCTGCGCAGCTCTTCCAAAACCACCATTTTCAAATAAGTCAAAATGATCATTTTTGACTGCTCTTCTGAACTCTAAATATGTTTTAGAAAGGAACAAACAAGTATTTTCTTATCTGAAGCTTCCATGTAGTCTCTAGATAGAGAGGCATATCTAACATTGTTCTCCTGCAGTCACTTTTAGCCCATGATGCAGTGACAAGAAAAAAACCAACACAGTGAAGCCAGCTGCTTTCATGGCCATTTCTATTCAAAAAGCAAAGCAATGTACGAAGCCTGCACAGGTCAAAACCGTAACTATCAGCTTAAACCTACAAGTAATGTCAATTTAATACTATTCAGACACTTTTTGCAATTTCTCTGCTGCTTAGTATCTAAAGTGCTCATAGAATTTCTATTTGAAAAACCAATGAACTTCTCATACGTAATTTTAGTGGAAATGAACTTTCAAGTGCGGAGTGCTTTGTAGAGTTCTTCCTTTTCTTCAACATGTGTTTGTCATGTGTCAAAGCTGACTCTACTTTCTCCCCTCCCCAGAATACCACAAATTCTTCCGTTAAATAAACAAAGCTCTGCCCAGAATCTCTGAAATTACCAGAGGCAACCCTGTTTGAGATCAAAGATGCGCATCATTCCTGGGCCTTCTGCAACATCCCAGATTTTAGTCAAGATGAAATTTGCAAGAAACGGGCAATCGACAGAACAAAACTGGAACATTATATCCAAGGATATATCTAAAAAGAAGAGTTTTGACATTCAAACTACCTTTTCTAGATACTTGGGAATCTCAAAAAGTATTCGTGGGATAAATGTCCACAAAAGACATTTTTCTAATGCCATTTAGGTCAAGAAAAGAGCCCCACCTTTATCTTTACTCCAAACAGAAATGCAAAAATTCAAAATTACATACTATTAACATTTAATAGGAGGAGAAAGTAATTTTCTATTTCTAATGCTTAAATGCTGCTGTGATGCAATTCATCAGCCACTACGAAAAATTGCGTATGGGGAGTTTAGGTCTTGGTAGAAGAAAAAATGATTATAAAATACCAAACTTGTTGTAGACATTAGATGTGCTTCTCTACTTTCTTTTCTCGCAAAAGTATTAATGATATTTACAGGCTGAACTTAATTTACCTGCGACATAAACATGCTAGCAGAGGCAATCTTGATTCCCAAAGCTGCTATTGTGGTTTAATGAGTCAGCACCACAGATTCTATGGATTCTTGACAGCATACATATAAAACTTCTGGTAAATCCTGACACTCAAGAAACTAGGGTTCAAAATATTTCTCTGGGACTGTTGCCACAACAGGTTATAAATACTATGCATAAAGTTCCCACTGTGGGCTAAAATCCACTTGAAAGAAAAAAAAACAAGCAAACACTAGATAAATAAACACTTTATAGATGCAGAACAATTTTTTCCAGTAAATAAGAAAAAAAAATATTAAAACCGCATATAAATTCATTTTACATACTTTGAGTAGTTAAATTCTGGAGTTACAAATAAAATTAAGCATTATAGCACAATATGTACTTATCTAAGCAGTTTTATTATACAGTTTATTTTATATAGCCCTTAATTCTATATAGATATATATGTAAAATATGATAGTCATTATCTACGGGGATAAAGCTGAAAATAGACTCAAATAGACATCTCATTGAATTTCTATAGCAAATGCCAGTCCAACCTCATTGATAAATATATCACCTTAATCCTTTCTTCATTTGTTATTGCCTTATTGCAAAAGCATGAAGCTGAAACCTAGAAAGTCAAAGTTATGGCCTGACCTTCCATCTCTATCCTATCTGGCTGCTCCCTTGTGTACCCCTCAAACACACATGCTATCGTTTCCTGATGAGTTTAGAAGGGGTTATCAGGAGAATTTCAAGGCATGTGTCAGTTTTGTAGTAACCTGAATGCTATACAAACATCTTCTGTGTTTAATAGGCGATTTGTATTTTAGTAGGTTTATCCATTCCCCACTTTATTTGTTTAAAGGTGCCTTAACCTTGACGTAAATCAATGCTAAGAATCTGTATAGAGTACTTCTGAAGAGTTTAAAAATTAAGCTCAACAACGAGCTATATTTTGCAAGCAGGTTTCTTTCAAAAATAAACCAAACCAACTCGTCAACTTCTTTGCTCATTTTCCTCCACCCCTTGAAAATTATGCAATTTGTTCTTTTTCGCTCTATTTATTATAGAGTCCTTTTAAAGATCACGATGAAACACCGGGTTAGCCACTATAAAAACGCCACCACCGCCGGCTCCCAAGCACCTTTTTCTTCCTAATACAACAATGAGTGTTTGCGTAAGACAGTAAGGCCAAAGAGTCGGAGGCCCTGGGCTGTGCCTTGCAGCAACCCCCCCTTCCAAAGGAAAACAAAAAGCACTGAACCTTTTCTGCCACATGCCCAGTCCTTCCCCCACCAACTCTGTGGTGAAGACAGCCATTATTACATTTCCTTTCAGGTTATTTACAAGGTCTTGGCTCTGACATTGATTTCTTATCTGTTTCTATGACAAATGTTAAGTGTTAATAAGCTGTCCTTTTAAAGAAAGATAATGCTAAACAAATTATAGGAATTAATTACCCCAAACCTATTCTCTCTCTCTCTCTTTTTTTTTTTTTTTTTTTGTGAGCATTGAAACAAGAACAGCAAAAATTACTCAAGATTGGAAAAAAAAACCACACTTTTTTTTTTTTTTTAAACAATTACTAAATATCAGCAGATTAAAAGTTACAGTTTAAGCCAGGCAATACCCTGAAAATCTAAAGCAAATTTATCAGGGAATATAGAATAACTGGGCAGGCGCAGCTCCCTAAGGAGCAGTTTTTGAAATTATAAGTGAAGATCTTACTTTTTCCTTTTTCAGATATTTTGTTCATGATATAAATTTTAGGATGAAAGGTAAAAGCTCAGAAATCTTTTCAGTTACAGAGCCATTAAAATGATAAACATTTGAGATTCCCAAAGTACACTTCTACTCTAACTGTCCTTTCAGACCCGCATTGACTGCACTATAATAGCTGCCAACATTTGGTAAGGATTAGCCTTTCATTTAGACAAAAGCAAGCATTCCTTAGCTAAATCAGCACTTTTTGCCATCAGACTCATAAAACCTTTTCACAACACAGATTTTCAAGAGAATCCTTTAGGGTTTTAGGATGCTGCTCCTTTTACTAAGTAACAAAATACACCCCAGGGTGTCTCATTGACCGCACTCAGCTGTCCTTTGACCTCTGCAATTGTTTAGCCTAACTTCAGGGCCACAGAATCTGCCTCCCCCCCATCAAAAAGGCTAATGTTGCTTCCTCCTAGCACCTGGCGAAGCAAAACCCGGGAGGTTCCCCCCTCTTCCAGACTTATACCATATTCCAGATGTTGCCAAGCAAAACGTTCCTGCAGGCAGGTTTTGGGAACCCACAAGCGCCACTCAGAACCTGGGCTGTGGCCATGACCCCCTTGCTCCGCTCAGGGCTGCCCTTGCCCCAGGGATACAACAGGTCATAAAGCAGGAATAGATCTTCAGCCTTCTGGGTACGCTGGCTATTTAAATGCAACGAGAAACTATGTGAGCCCAATATTGTGTACTGAGACGAGCCTCCCCCCTTTTAGAAGTCAGGAAAAAAAAAAAAAGACGTGTGAGAATCTCAGTTGGAAGCACAAATCTATCCCAATCATTACAAAGATCTGCATTCTTCTTCCCATTTGTTTTAAACCCTTTGAGAGGACAAATAAACAAACAAACATTCACCCTCCAAGTGCATAAAACATATATTTAGGTAGTTGCTTAGGTATTTGCAAAGCCTCTAAGTAAAACAGCAGAAGAAAATTGTTACAGCTTCAAAAGGACTGTCATTAAATAATGAAATTGAGCTCCTTGAGGATACATGAATAAAAAGTGGAAGCACAAATCAGCCCTCTCCGGTAAAGGCTGTTCAATTATATGGATTTCAAGATTTTTTTAAGAACTTGGACCTTTTACATGCTTGAAGCAAAAATAAAATCATTATTTACAGTCCACACTGTTACTAAAATGCAGTCAATGGAAATGAAAGCACAGATGCTGAACACAAACATGCAATATATTGCCTATTAGGAAGCACAAGTACAGTACCTCTCAGATTCCTTTTAACCTATTTGAAATGCAGTCATGATTAAAGGATGCAGCTAAGAGTTTGTGAAGCCTTGCTGCAAAGTTGTTTAAAACTCCAGAACACCTGAAAAACAAAAATGGAGAAAAAAAATTAGAATGACTCATGGCAGCATGTAGTTTATAACAAGCCAACAAAACCTGCCTGTGGAAACCTGGTCTAGGGTGAAAACTGGAACTGGAATAGGGAAAGCAGGGCCAACTACTTCAAAAAGTGTTTTTTTCTTTATAGGAGTACTTGGTTGAAAGTGCTTGGTTGCTTCTCTATATTGTACCAGAAGTACAAGCTTGTCACAGAATTCACACGTTTTTGGCACTGAAGTTGCGATGACAGATTAGGAATTTAGCACATTAATATAAGAAAATTGAGTGTTGCAGAAACATTTTAGAAAAGACTATAAAGTAGAAGTAATTATTTTACTATTCATTTAAAAAGAAACAAACTAACTGGGTGAGGAGTTATCTACCTTGGAGATTAGTGTTCAAAATTAAAACTGAATTGTCTGTTTGCTCTTCTATCTGACTTCCCATAAAAGTATTGAAGTGAAAACATATCTAATAGAAATTGCAGTTTTTAAAAGAAAATACACCAGAAATACCCCAAGAAATGGCAAAAGTGGTAAGGCAGGCAGAAAAGTCATGCCTAAATTAGCTAGGCCTGTACAGAACAGTAGTTAACATCAAAAAAAGGTTTAAATTAAGTTATCATTGACTGGACTTCACCAAAACTTTCTTAGGCAGACAAACTGATTTGGTTTCCCAATAGAAACAGACCATATTTTGACAAAAGATTTAAAAGGAATTTTCTATGTTGCTCACACATGGGATTTTAAGGGTTTGCTGCTGGGACTCTACAACCACAGGCCTGCTGTCAAAACCAGAACGCAGCTGCACACCTAGAATTCAAACTCCAGGCTTTAAAATTTTAATTTTAAGCTTCCTCCCCCTAGTCTCATTTTCAAAAATCAGTCTATTTAGGAGAGCAGCTATAACCTCTGGCTCAGGCAAGGTTTCTGGTAGGACTGTGGTGTTCTGAAGAAAGACTCTACACAGCTCTATCGCCAGGGACCACCGATGCTGCCCCGCCCTGTGCACCCCCCTCTAACAGTGAACCCATCACAGATGGCCAACAAGGTTAACACTCGCAGCTCCCGACCGAACTGTAGGGCTCTGCAGAGCCTCCAGTGATTGCAGAATGTCAGTAATCCAATTCCAACAGCTCCTGGCTCTGAAATTGGTATTTTTCAGACACGTGCTGAACATTTCACCTGCTAGTAATGACATTTTTGTATTTTCTTCTAATTACACTCAAAGCTAAGACCTTTGGCCCTAGGCCACAGACCTCTATTCAGGCTGCACACATTCTCTTAAAGGCCCTGATCCTTTGTTGTCACTCTCAGTCTTTCATCTATTATTTACATCCATTGAGAAGAGAGATACTCTACCATTTGTGAAGCTTTAAAGCTTCTAATCATCTTAATTTCTTCGCCTTTCAACCAGTGCTTCCCCTTATGGACCAATGCCAACAGTGTGACAAAATAATTTTTCAAGCCAAGATCCTCCTGGACCCTTCCCAAACCTTGACACACACTGGGCTGTAAGTGCCTTTTGTCCTTTGCCGGCTGCTTTTGCAAACACAGACCTTTGCTCAGCTTGGGGGTGGGGGGTAAGGACGTGCTTGTCAGTGGATTCGAGGGAGTTTTCTTAGGGTTTATGTACGGGCTTTTTTACACCACTTTCGTTCAGCTGAAAAGTCTAACTCAATTAGTCCAGCTAAATTAGAGGTGCAGTGAATCTTATCTCCTTTAAAAACATTAAGTACCTTCTGAAATACCATCAGCTATGAATTTTGTTTTTTTTTCCAAAAGCTAAACTGCTGATATGCTGCTTTGGTTTTATACTGTTACATGCCTATTCAGAACTGACAGATGGTCACATAATATTTAAAACACATAAAATATCACTAACCCTTTTCCTGATTATTTTGTCCTAACCTTACAATGCAATACAATAAAAAACCAATTTCCTTCATCTGATGTTCAGATCATCTCGTTCTGGTCCTTTCTTGTTTACAAATGAAGTAGGAAACAAACCAACAACATTTTTGCCAAGATGCAGAAGTTCTCTTCAGAATTTGTCAGCCACCAATGTTCATTTCCAAGACCTGTGGGATCTGCTAAGATGTGATCCATCTTGGCTCGTCCTTCCACTACCGTCTGGCTTACTTTTGATTTCTAACAGTGCTTCCTTGTTGTCTGTCCCCTCTGAAGACCCCCAACCCCCTTGCCTTTTCTTATTTTCACCATTTGCTTCAACTAGCAGTTCACTTGAGACTCATCCATCTTACAATGCCTAAAGTGACAGATGCTCTCAGGAAGGACCATACTGTTGAGTGAACAAAAGATAACATCACCTCTAGGAACTCGGGGAGAAATACAACTTCAACCCTAAGACACAGCTATCCTGGCAGACACAGCACCATAAACCTCTCCCAAGGGGGAAAAAAAAACCAACAAACAACAAACAAAATACCCAAACACAAAACCAAACAAAAAACCCAACAGAAACAAACAAACAAAACCCCACAAAACAAAACCAAACCAACAACTGTGGAGAAAAGGAATCTAACAAAATTAAAGGCCAAAAAGAGTATCCTTTCTGTCCTAAACTGCAGTCAGTGATGTTTATGGCCTTTTTAATTTTCCTTTTTTTTTTTTTTTTCCTGATACCCCATGGAAGAATTTTGTAGAATTTACCCATGATAAAATCAAGAGGCTCAGAGAGAATGGAGAAATTTCACACAAGAACAATTTTGGGATCCTACAGACTTGAATGGAGGAAGAAGGCACTTTAGAACAGTTTCAGCGGAAGGTCACACAAGTCCTTCAACAAAACACAGACGTTACCTTGTTAAAATCTCCACATCCTACAGACCAGCTGTTGCTCAGTTAAATTCCACAGGAATTCAGAATCATCATGCAAGTGTGTGCCCTTGACAAATGCATACTGTAATCAGAGTAAGATTACTTTAATGTCACAGCTGCTTGATAAATCTGCAATCTGCAGGTAACAGCCCCTCAGTGTTTTGACATTTGAGCACACATCACTTAGAAAAAAATTAAATTTGAATGATAGATTTTCCAGCCAACACCCACATATCCATCTAAAGAATGATGTCTGTTTCTAAATGAAAATCTGCCCTCTACACCTAAAAAGATTGAACTAAGATTGCTGACTTGAAATATGCCCAGAAATTCTCTGTACAGTTGGTGGAATGGGACTTGCTGAAGTGAGAAGAGTCCTGGCTGTTGCTAGAAAACTCTTACTTAACAAAAGGAAATGTCATATTAACTTCTCCCAGTGACATACTTGTAAAAGTGACACCACAAATACCGAGAATCCCTTCTCTGCAGTGAGATGCAAAGAATTCCCTTGTGTCTCAGTAAAGCTTTAAACAGCATCTCATGTTCAGTTTTCAAACACTACAGGAAATAACCATCCTTAATAACCACCATTACAGTACATGAGATTGACAGCACGTGACATAAAAGCTAGAGTTGTAAAACAAAGACCAAGATAGGGGGCCTGTTAACCAAACATATTCTGTTCAGCGTAAAGTCAGGGAAAGATCACAACATGGACTTCTTAACCCTTATTTATTGATTGTATTTAGCCATATTTATTAATTTGTGGTGTGTTACGATTTTAGGTTCCTATTCTGATGCAAATTCTTTCTATTGAGCTCTCATAGCACAGAAACATCAAACCACCAAACTAAATACAGAAGTAAGGTAAAATACACCATTTTTAAATATAGGTAATTTTCCCATAGTATGCCACACCTTACCATTTCAGACATCCAATATATGGAAATTAAACTAACAACCAGTTTGGTCCTTCCTAAAGAGAATCCCAACTCTGGATCTCACACCACCTTTGGAGTTCCTCTCTGAGCCACTGAGTGATCTGATACTGAAATCTTTGATAAAATACCATTCCACTGGGGAAAACACAAATAGGAAACTCTACAGAAGACCTTTGTTGGTACATGATTGAAAGAGTTGTATGCAAAACTCTTGTTTTCCACCTCACATGCCATCTTGCTCAGTCACACATCACTCTGGAATTCCAGTACTCAGCAAATGGCAGAGTCCAAGGCATACTGCAACTACCAAGAAGAAAAGCAGTGAGAAAACTGAGTTTGGGAGATGTATAGGCACATTCTGCCACGGTATCTGAATCCAATTTTTGCCACCAACTCTGTTGTACTTTGAGTGTCATCATGCTCAGAAAAACTTCCTGAAACTCCTTCCAACTCAAACAAATCAAAGAAGGAAATGAAGTCTGCACTTCACATCCTCACAGGAAAAAGTCTTGAAAATATATAATCCTTTCATTCAAAATACTTGATGATCTTGACATCAGATATGGATGGAAAAAGTAGTAAGCTGTATCCTGCCTTATAAAACCTGTACTCTGCACTCAAATAGGCTTCTTATCACATATCCAGCCATGGATGTACATGGCTGGATCTCCAAATATTTATCACAGCAGAGAGAAGTGTTTATAGTTAATACGCAATCTGTCTTCTGCAAGCTGCTGCTTTTAAATAAGACAAAATGAGAGGTAAAAGGTCAAAACTACTAGAAAGAGCCATAAATAAAAATTCTGACATTACAACCATTTTGCTAGAAGAGACAAGTTGTAAAATAGGTTATTGGAGTCAAACTCCCTATGGAATGGGGCAGGCTAAGGGTACTCATCCAAACAGCAGTAAACAGTAACACAACTGTTGATGTTAATGTGTTTAGTAACTCCAAACTTCTTTGAAAATCTCTAATTTAATGAAAGTAACATTCTTCAGTTAAGCTGAACATTTTCACGTGCATGTGTATGAAATCAGTTCTCATTCAGCACAATTTTATCATGGAAAAACTGAAATATTGATATTAAACTTACAGGTAACTTCTGTCATTGCCATTAAGTTATTGACACTGAAACATGACCTTGAAATGACAGCTTCATTAATGCAACTTTTACCAGGGAAGGTTTCAAAAAGCCCCGATTAAATTAACTACTTTTAAACACAATAGGATCAATATGTATGCAGAGAATGTACACCCCCATGGCAAGTTCTGCTTGCTTGATTGATCAAAAACAAAAAAATCCTGTGGCTTTCCAGATCTCAGCTGGTGCCAGAAATCCACATAGAAAAAAAAAAAAATCCATCTAAATGAAACTCTGAAAAGGTTTACCCTTCACCAGTCTATTTGCACTTCAAAAACTCTTTAAGTCCTTCAGCTAAACCCCAGGGTTGAACCATTTAAAAAATGAGAGGGGGATGGCAATGATTTATCTTCCTTCTGTGCTCTGGACAGAGCTGTAAAATCTGCCTGCTGGTGTGCCTGTGTGCTGCAGGCTTCTTTTCAGGAACCTTAGATATTTGCTGGTTTTAGAAGTAACTTTGCCCAATTCCTTACCTGCCCTTCATCTTCTTCAATCAGACACAAGTACCATTTACAGAGCAAGATTTTGATTTTTATGGACTGGCACGCAAGATGATGAAGCTGAATCAGCAAAATGGCCAAGCATCTGAAATCAGCATTTTAAAGGAAAATATGGCAGATCTTGTTCATACCTGTAAGGATCAGCTGTTGCCTTAGTGAATTTGTGCTGAGGAAACACTTGTTTAAACCATCTAATTTAAGCCTATCCCATATATTTACTAGTATCAAACACATTTTTAGCAGTAAGCCCCAAATCATTTTCTGTTTGTAGATAATCAATGTGTTAGGTCACGCAGGATGCATTTTCCAGTCCTCTGTACTTCAAGATACATTACCAATAGAAGGAAAATGGAGATTTCATGGGTCAAAAACTTCTGGGTCACAAGGACCTTCAGTCCTACTGTCTGCCTAGTAAAACTCAATCGATATGCTCTTGCTTTATATGTCCACTATTAAAATCCCTGCACCTGAATTTCAAAATGACCTTTTCTGAAATAAAAACACCAGTTCAGCAATTTTACTGACATTCTTGAAAAGAATTTCATGCTCTGATATTCAGTTAATATGTTAAAAACATAAACACACGTCTACAAATTAAACATACACCTCCTGCAAACAGCACAGATAAATCCTCAGCACCAACATCCCAGAGCAGAATAAAGTGAGCACTGAAACATGCCTATGTACTTCAATTTTTCTAAAGCTTTCTTCTACTCTTGAGATTCAACCCTATAAACTATGTATCAGTGACACAACTCTTATCAGTTTAAATTCTTCAGACTTGGGTAAACAGATAGGCTTGCTCTCAAGGTAAATAAGAGTAAGAATTATAGTATCTATTTTTGTAAGGAAAGGGCCCATTTATTTCCAAAGTCCTATTCAGATTTTGCTTTTATCATAGATCTGGTATCTTCCATTCTAAAACAACAGAAATGGAAGAAAAATCTTTCATGAACATATAAAAATATGGCCATCCTGCCACCGTAGATTGAGTCTTAATTAGACTACTTTAAAGCTTTAAAAACATTGACATTGTGCTTGTTTTTGTGCAAGCCAAATACTGGCCCTAACAAAACTGCAGGACTAATCTTAAAAAAAAAAAAAAAAAAAAGCCCTAATCACTCTATTAATCCCCACTCAAATCCACAAGGATACTTCAGTAAGAGGTTGTGGATATAAGAAGGAATGGCATCTTACTCAGCATCTGACATGTTACTCACTTAACTCCTCAGAGTCTGAAATTCTCCTCTGCTTCAGAAAGAGAGCAGATGTTTTGAGTATATATCCTCTTTGGTATATATACTTTTCATAATAAAAAACCTCCTCCAGTATAACTTGGGTTTTTTTGCAAAAACTGTAATAGACTATTTATTTGACTATGTCCTTCACTGGATCAAATTTATAAGACTGAGGGTATTTATAAACTTCCATCTACTCGTGGTGTACTTGCAAAAATTCATTATCCCAACTGCAGTCTCATCAGCAAAACACTTCAACTTCCCTATGTGTGCCAACATTTGCTATTTTAATAGTAAGAATTTTCATGAAGGTAGAGGTTTTTACCACATCCACTATTACCAAGGACAAGCTTTGTGTATCATTTATTGTAACAAATAAATTTTGTGTATTTGTGTAGCCATCTATTTTTTCCATACTTATTTACAATTCCTGAGAAAACCCCAAATGGACACTGTGATAATACGATTTGGTACTTCCATTTAAAGCAAAATGAGTATCACCACACCATAGCCAGGTAAACTGACTTCAGAAACTGAAGTCCAAGCAGAGAAGAGAAAAATTCCATAAAACCACAAAAAAACCCCACCAACCAAGCTCCTACAAAACCCCAAACAAACAAAACAAAAAACCCCACAAAAATCTGGAAAAACAAAACACAAACAAGAAATACCCTGTGGATTCATTAGCAACCAGGGTGGCAGGCTTTCCACTAATTCCCTTTAAAAGCCCATGACTACCTGCAGAGCCTGGGAGTGCAAATCACATTAGTGGAGCCACCAGATGACCAAAGAAAGCACTGGAGGCCTGGTGAAACCAGTAAACAAAAGGCAGCATTCCAGCTGAATGCCGCTGCTAGAGTCAGCATTGTAAGATTCTTAGATCTGATAACCCAAAAACCAGATTAGCTGCAGGCAACAAAAGAGTAAAATGAGAAACAAAGGGGTCATTTTGACACATGAAGAAATCATTTCCATTAAACCATCTTGAGTTTACTGTGTAGTTATAAAATATGCTCCTGCTTGAAGTGACATTTGAAGCAATGAAGCTGTGACAGTGCAGTGCCTTGGAAAAGCTCCTGAAATAACACATCCCTGAACGCCATATAATTTTAAGAGGCAAACTGGCCTCTTTGTCTTTGAATCTTTCTGACATTTTCAAGGTCTGATAATGATTTTTACATCTGTTGTACAGATTTCAGTTAGATGACTTAAACACGTATTGCTAGGTTTGACAAAAAAGAGGTTCATTAGTTTTATCTGTATTTAAAAGTCTCATATGCACATACCATAAAATTCTCATGCAATTACACAAAAAGGTTGCCTTCTCTCCACAGTCACCATCTCCTCCCACGCATGTCTCACACTTAACATGGGAAAAGAAAGAATCATATTATATTCCTTATCGGAAGCTTAAAACAGGATTTTCTTTTCCTGAAACAACTCTAGGCATACTATAATCAAGAGGACCAAACTGCAAAACTCAGACACAAAAGTCCATAAGAATATGCAGACACTAGAGAGAGAGAAGTCAAAACTTTCCAGGCTAAAATTGGAAAATCTGCTACAATTTTGTCTTATACAATTAGGAATTCTATACATTCAAAGCCAAAACAGGTCTTTTTCTTTCTTCACAGGACAGTAAATTGTCCTGCTGTGAAATATCCACGAGTTAGAACGCTGTGGCACACAGGGAACATTTCAGCTTGCTAGCTGTGCTCCCTGCCTCTCCTGCTGCTAGCACACAACACACAATGAGGAAACAGGCCTTCATGGAACACGTTTCTTCCCTGGTTTTTGCACACATACAGCAACTAAACCTGCTAGCTTCAGCAAGGATGGGATTTCACATATGAAGCATATGCATCCAGAGCTGATTCTTCTCAGTGACAAATGCAGAGAAAATACACCCAGAAAAACAACTCAGCAGTCTGATGGGGACAGCATAAAAGGACAACCTACAGCCATGTCCAAATACAAATTAACGGTATACACTGATCTCAAAATCTTGCTACAAAGTTTTGCAAGCACCTTCTTCTACTTGGTGACCTTTTAAAATACAAAGCCATTAAACACATCTGAAAGGGGAAAGGCATAATGCAGACCTCTCTTTATAGACCAGGGACATCTCTGAGGATGTCTGCACCAATATATTCACATTAGAGCCCCAAAAGTTCACTGATATAGAGTAGATTCTGTGCACATGTGGTTTTCCCCTGGTTCCAAACCAGCATGCTTTGGAATACCACTATGATATCCATACTGCTCCTAGTATTTTTGCTGCATACATGTCCAGGGGTACAAAGGTGGATGGAGAGAAGATAGAGTAGAAGCCTCTCTCTATTACTGTTCTTTTAATGACAACTTCTTATCCAAAACAGCACTCAGGCATAAACATGCCTTCATAAATTCACAAAAGGAAAATGCAATGAAAGGTGAGAGGAACAGAATCAAGAAGGAAGGAGATTTCAAAAAGAAATATGACTTGTGGCCAAAATGTGCACACAGAAATGCTGTTTAAATCTTCATGGAGGGGAAGCACAAGATACTGTTGAACATCAGGCTCATCTTGAATCCCTGCACTGAGGAAATTCAGCCTGTCACCATTCAGAGAAACTCTTAAATGTTTGTATTTGTAGCAATTTGCCAGCCTGAATACAAAGATGGATGCAGCTAGTAATCACATACAATGATCCACTTCAATGCAGTTGGCCTTTATACAGCACAGAGAAAACAACATGGTTGTGAGTCATGAACAGTTAGATTATGGTTAGAGATTTTTCACAGTATCTTTCTAACAAAAATGTCAGAGCACTCTAAATAAAGAAGCTGATCAGCTCAGAATATTGAAAAAATCTTTAAATATTTAATCCAAGCAGAGTTTGTTTTTCAGTTACCAAGGGCTTTTCCAAGCAAGGCTATTTCCAGTTTTGTTGCCTGGATTCCCTCATCACTGCAATATTTCAGCAAAACAGAAACTTTTCCAGGGTTTCCTGCTTAACAGCTGTTGCTTGTGCAGAAAGACATAGTGTGGCCTGGCCTTCCCAAAAATGTTTTTCTCTCTTTGAGGAATTCTAGTTATTTTTACGCAGGGCAAGCACAAGTCTTCCCTTTGCTGGGATTGCCATGGACCCAGTTCTGTGCAGTTGACTGAACACTTGGGAGGTGGAGGAAACTGGTGTCTTGTTCATAAGGACATTCATCAGAGCTGACAGAAAGTCCCTAGAAAGAAGACCCCCACATACACTGGAAAACTGATGGGTCCTCATAGACCTGATAGGAAAATCACAAACAGATCCAGGCATCTTCACTACTCATGCTGATGTATAATGTCTGTGACTGCAGTTTGAGCCTACATCTTCTGTCATATTAAAACCGCTTTTGTTGAAAAGCTCTCTATATCAAGACTTCCACAATGCCCACAGAGTTCCCTGAAGTGATGTACTTGAGCAAAATTTGGGATCACAAATATCCGGCATTAGAACAGTTATCCCAGTAGAGTAGAAATCATACAGAAATTACGCCTAACCCAGACACTGCTTGTTATGCTAAAAGTCCAAAGTGGATATTGAAGCATTTTACCTAAAGACTGGTGGAGAAACCAAGCTGCTTTTTGAACAATTAAAAAGAAATCCAGCATAGAGAAAGACAAATTAAAGCCTTGGGATTGGGAAATAATACTGCTCAGGATTCACAAGGATAAGACAGTTGCTAGTACTTTTACTCTGTTCTTCCCGGTCTCCAGTGCTCTGGCATGAAGGAAAAAAATTGTCAAGGGAAGAAAAGGCCTTTCAACAATAAGAATTTCACAAGAAAGGTAAATAGGAAGAGAACACCTTGTCCTCTCTCACACACACTAAAGTAGAGAGATCTCATGAAGACTCAGGAATAAGGAAAAGTTCATTCTGCTCTTGAAGTGCAGGAGGGGACAACTGATAGAAACACTGAAGCTCTCTCTGCTTGTGATTACAAACCTGAGAGACTCTGATAAAGGTGGACGAAGGAGGATAATGGTGTTTTCTTCTCACGACATCATAACCAACTTATACTGGGCTACTCCAAACAGAGCTGACTTTCCTGTAAACTGGTACAGGCCTCTTTTTTTGTCAGGGTTTCTTTAGAAACTACAGCATAAACTGAAAAACCCATACAGAAAGATCCTGGAAAAGGCATCCGTATTCCCAGCAGCTGATCAGAGCACGACAATCAGGAGTGTATACAAAAACATGTATTAAAATAATACAGATCTTTAAAGTCTGACTAGCTCTGAAACGGTAGTCTGCCTCCCTCTTCTTTCAAGGGAAAAGCCTCCATTTCTGCTAAATGTATTTGTTTTCAAGGCCATACCCATACACTGATCTATAAAGAAAACAACATGCTTTGACGGAGTAAGAATCTTTCCACAAAATGCAAAAGGACGACATTTATTTTGTTCCTCGCTTAGGTCTATTGTTATTGTACAGACATTTTCAGAGGGCAGGTTGTGTAAAAACTAAATAGGCAGAAAAAATACTATCTTCAATGTCCCTAACGTGACAGCAAGCAGTACTTCCCCACCATATGCTACATGCTTCTGGTGCCTTTCAGAAAGCCTTTTTATCTCATGCTGAGAACAGACTCCTGCTGCAGATCTGAATGCCGAGGACTGAAAGTACTGCAAAAATGAGAGATGGAGTTGGGGAAAAATGAGTGGCTGAATATAGAAAGAAACAGGAAATCAATTCTCAGAGATGCTATCTTTGCTTCAGTGCTTCTGTTTCACCTCCTCCTCCCACACTTGCTCTCTGCCCCTTGCCAGCTTTCTATTGTACCAGCTCTTTTCCTAGCTACTCGCTAGTGAGGGAAGGAAAATTTACCAAGATCATCTTTCCTCTGCTGTTGTGGTACGTCTCTGTCTTAAGGGAAGTGTCTGGTTTATCCTGGCCCAGGTTGGACTGTCATCTAAAAACACAGCAATTCTTTTTTTTTCAGCCTTTTCTGCTTCCCCAAGTATTGATTCAAATCCCATCTAATGACAGGGTTTGAGAGAAACACATTTTTCTCACGGAAACTCTGAAAGCAACAGAAAGATGAAAATTACAGTGTGTGAAGAATAAACAGACATATTTTTTAAAAAAGCAGGGGCCAGCTGGATAACAATTCCAGATAAGATTTAAGTAAACATATGTGGGAGGTAGCAGAAAAGGCAGTTGGTTCCTCATGCTCAGACGCACACAGGTAATGACCTCTGTCTCTTGCTCTCCCAGAGCTAACAATGCCGGTTATTGCACTCCTCCAGTGAGCTCTGGAAAGGATCCAGTGCACTACTGATTACATTTCATCCACAGTTAGTTTAACCTTTGAAACATGACAGTCAGTGGCAGGGAACAGGCCAGCACATAAGGTCAGCTCAACCTTGTTGGTCCCAGCATTCTCCCAGTGTTTGCACAGAAAACAACCTGGTGATCAAGGATTCCTCCCCTGTAAATACAAAAGACTCAACAGGAACAGGGCCAAAATGCTGATTTTATTGCAAGGTGTCATTCACAGCCATTAATCTGTCAAGACAGAAAATGATAGGTTCTCCTTTTTCAAAAAAATAAAATAGTATTAGAGAGAAATTGTCTCATTTAGGAAATATGACTGATCTACTGTCAGGTATAAGGTAACTGTTGCACCTTACTCCTCCAAGAATATAAAAATAAAAAAAATACCAGAGAGAAAATAAGTACACTCTGAAATAACAGTGAGACAACGAGGTAGAAAGTGTAACAAGAACACTTTGTGCTAAAAGGAAAGCTAAAGAAAAAAAAATTACTGTTAAGTTGCCCATTTTTCTCAAGTTACTTCCTTTCCAGAACAGCCTCTTTTAAAGTTCACATTTATCTGTTGTACACTCAATTTTAAAATGAAAAAATAGCATCTTCAATTACCCTGAATTTCTACAGAAAAGTACAGGACTGAGTAAGATCAGATACCTTATCACTTTCTAAATATTATTTTTAAGTTTTAACAAAGCCCTTAGTCCCAGGAAAACATGCAAAAGGAGAACAACAAAGATATTCCTGGCTTCAAAAAGCCTCTAGTTAGTTATTTAGAACTTCTCACATTTTCCTTATGGTCAGATTAAAAGCATTTTGAAGGTATTAAAATGGGGAAGAAAAATCAATTTTCCTTAGGAACTACTGCCCTCTAACATAATAGCAGCAATGAGAATCTTTTTTAGAGATGCTTAAGTATCCCTTGGAGCATGTGCACTTGGATTTTTCATTATTTGTGTAAGTATTTGTGTGGACGGCTCAGGGAGCACAGGCTTTTCAAGAGCCAGTAAGAGGTGAAAAAAAGGTCACTTCAGCAGAATTCATTTTCTCTTAAAATCTCAGAGAAATGCTTCTAAAAAGTGGTAACAACAAGCTCATCACCTTTTCCCCTCACTATTAGCATTTCCTAAGGTTCTCTCAGTTTTAATACAGCAATGCCTTTGGTTATACCCTATCACCTTTTTCATCCTCCTCTAAAATTAATTTTAACACAAATGCTGGCAACAGACCTCTTAAGAGCAGGAGCTGGACTAGACCTCCAGACACCCCTTCCAACAGCACCTCAGCACTGCCATGAGCAATCCACTCACCCATGATCTGCATCTGCTGCTGCTTGGGAGTGAAAGCCTCCCCCCACTTCCATTCACCCCTGCAAATCCCCACCATTAGGCACAAACTAGAAACCTTGCCTCTGGTTTTTCCTGGAGGCAAACCCAGGGATCCTTCAAAAGAGGCGGAAAGCAATGTAGGCTTGCATAAAGGAACAACTGTGCATCAAGGTTTACTGAAGGAACATCAATTCTTGTATTTAGAGTGGAAAGGGGATGCTGCTTTAAAAGCTTGCAAACAAAACAGACCCTTTGGAAAATCCAACGCCTTCTTGCTCTGGACTTGCTCACTCCCAACCCTTCCCACCTCCCCACTTGCTTGAGTCTCTAAAATGGTCAAACGCCTGCACCAAAGCATGCACGTAAAAATCAATGTACTTTTGTTATGGTTTGCGTTGCCTTGGAGTTGACAGCATTTATACTAGGAAAGACAATACCCTGACCTACAGATTGGCTCTTTTCTAAAGTATCCACATGAGACAACATGCTTCAGAGGGGAATACAGTTACCCTTTGTAGAAGCAGGTCCTGGAATACACTGGGTAACAGAAAAATCCAACTCCGGAAAGTGGGACCACAGGGCAGAGACGTTTGAGTGGCTCTGCCCGAAAGCAGCAAGGTCAGGTCAGAGACAGGGTGAAAATAAAGCTCACCCAGAGCAGAGCTGGTGCCTGCACAGCAATTGGCCACCTCTGGCTTGCAGAAGGCCCTCCACTCTGGCTTAGGAGCTGGCTGAGGTGGCTCCATGCAGCCACGCTTTCACTCCTGCAGCCAAAATGCCTCACCAGATGCAAAAGCACCATGCTCCAGGGAGCTGAGACCCAGCAGGGCTCACTGGCATGGAGCTGCCCTAAATCAAGGACAGCTGCATATGCCCCATTAGGCACCGCTGGCTGACTGGGTCCTGGGGCTGACATCTCAATAACAAGGCAACACAAGGGGCAGATGATGGAGAGGAACAACCCCCAGGGTTTTGTTATTTTTTTTTTTTTATTTTTGAGGGCCCTGAAAGAAAAGATAAAGAGCTTAGGTCCAATGCTATAAAGACAAGAAAATGCTGGCAGAGGAATGCAAGAAGGAAGGTAACACAGTCAAGGTGACAGGCTCAGAAAACAATTTTAACACAGACCAGGCATAAGTTTGCCCAGTCCAGTGAACGCAGTCCTGATGTGCTGAAGATGGAAGGTGAAAGCTTAGATAATGATATTTCCCTCTCCAAAAGAAAGAGTAATACTGCTACAGAGACCTTATGGAGGACACAGCCCTGGCATGGGCAGGTGGGTGGGCACAGGAATGGGTCCAGCTGACAGTGTGGCCCAGGCACAGTAGCAGAGAAAGGACACAGGAGGGAGGACCAGGAGCTAAACATCCTGGAGGAGATACCAGAGAGAGAGGCCAAGATATCAGCTCCAGCCCAGGGAGACTGATGATTCACTTTATGGCCTGCAAGCACTTCCCACCAAAGTTCACACAGGAAGATAATGTCCCCTTCAAATGAATTTATGCAGACGGCAGTTCATTTGTCAGAGGATAAAAAGATGCACTTTCAGTTTAAAATGAGAACACTCAAGGTCCTCAGCAGATAAAAACAAGCAAAAAGCTAGTGTCTATATGTGAGTGGTTTCTGCTCATGCCTGTTGTATGATTTCAGTGGGAGTTTACACCACCCGAGTTACACAGGCCTGATGGTCCAGAAAGGTGTATGATTATATTCCATTAAATCCATACCAAGTCCATACTTCTCAAAAGATGCAAATAAAAAAAAAATGTAGATTGTGCAGGTACATGTCCCTGCAACATAACTTCTGAATTGAAAACAAACACAAACCATTACCAAGTGTGCTCCAAAATGGACAACTGCTAAATGTGAACCTGGATACTTCAAGAAAAAAGTATTTGTGAGTCAAATAACGTTTTTTTATCTTGATTTAGATTAAAACCTGTCTTTATTGATGCTAAGCCTCATTAAGATTAAAAAAAAAAAAAACCACAAAAAACCACAACAAAACAACTGCTTCAGAAAGTATTCCCTGCCTACTCCATTAGCCAGTTTCCTGTGCCTTTCTCACATGAACTTGTAATCCTTGATGAGGTTTACACATGTGAAAATAAAGTTTTAAGCTGAAAATCATCATTACCTCTACACAAAAACACTACATGTCAGGCATCTGATATGGTAGACAAAGCACAGTGGTAGAAGGATGAAAAAGAAAACATTTCATTTCACTACCACTGAAATCAGGTACTGAAACCTGTTCATTGATTTTCCTTCATTAAAAAATGATTGTAAAAGAAATGCTCCTTGGCAGGATCAAAGCCTATCCTACAGGAAACACACACACAAAGCATTTGGAAATGAGGGTTAATTTGGCATGCAATTTAACAGCATTAGCTTTTATCAGCAGCATTTCAAGGTCAGGCACATCCATGTTTAAAATGTTTGGTTTTGTTACAGTTTCAACTACAACGTATCAGAGCTCAACACATCTTAAAGTGATATTAATCTCAGGGAAGGCTGCACAGAAGCACAAAAACCTCAAACCCTAACACCACTGTTGATAATTTAGCATTGCAAACATTAAAACCAGAAAAAACTGTTTAAAAGAAACCAAACTAATGATGTGGCTCTTTAACTCTCCCTTTTATTAATTGAAAACTTGACCCTTTCAAGAAAAAAAGAAAATTATATCAAATCAGCAGGTTATAAAAAATGCTCTTCTTCATCTGAGCATGGGATTTAGTTAGAAAGATCAGGCCAAATGGAAGGAGTCCTTTTACTGACAGTTTGTTCATGATTTAGAGAGCTTTTGAAGATATCAAGTGACTAAGTCAAAGTAGTCTCATATTTGAAACAGTGTTTCTCTTAAAGTGTTTGATTTATAATTTTTTTGAAGAGAAAACATTTTTTGTTTTTTACCTAAACCAAATCTGCTCAGAATTCAAATTAGCACATTTAATCTATTCCCCAAAAGATTAATTAAAAATGTAAGATCATTAATTATTTTATTGTACTTTACACTTAATTTATTCAAAAATGTACAAAAGGGTGAAGAGTAAAAGAAGTAGATTTGCTCAGATCCTATATAAAATACTCCAAACAACTACTGGAGATTTCCCCTTTTGTTGATTTATAAACTTCAAAAAATAATGAATGGTTATGTGTTTTCACGCTCTCAGTTATGCTGTGGAAAGGTTTTCTGCATCTCTTTTCACTGAAGGCTTGTTCTACATAAAGAACCCTAACTACCCATAACGCTGACAGACTTTAACAGCGGTTGGCACCAAATGTTTCGTGAGATCAAGTCCATACTGCACTTGAAACAAACCCTTTGATTAATCAATTACTGGCAGAACTTCTCAGTACCGTGGATGCACGCCTAAGAGCTTTACAAACGCTTATGGGACAGTGATGTTAGGGGACTGAAATCTCTTAAGCCTCTTTCTTTGCAATTCTCTGCCACAGTTCAGAAGAATGCCACCCCATTACGCCAAAACCAGGGGGGGAAAACAGTCGCTCTCGCTTCTTGCATGAGCATAATTAATCTTCTGACACGTTGACAAAGCAGCTCGTTGATAGTCAAAGGAAGGATTTTTCTGATTTCCTCCCAGGACAGGAGATGGTCTTTATCCATCATCCCTTCTTCCTGATCTCTTCTTCCAGAGTCCCCTCGTCAGCAGAACTGTCTATCAGAGCAGACAGCAGGAGGGAAAGGCCTGGCTGATTGATAGGGCACCAGTGCTCGACAGTGCTATTTAAGTGTAGGAACCCATTGTTAGAATCTTACTTTACAGCAGTTTAACAAATATAATGGCAACCAATTCAACTATTGTACCGCTAGAGTCAGCTCAAGCTAATAAGTAAAGTTAGCTAATTACACTGATCTGATTTAAAATAAAGACAAATTGTAGAGACAGACAGCATCAATGTGCACTGAAAGAGTGAAAAATTAAGGAAAAAAAGTTTTGCACATATTATGCTTTCTGAATTGAATTATGTCTGCTTCTCACTCTTCCTTGTGAGCAGGATCATAGACTTCCCTTCTCTCCTAATCCTGGGCCTGCTAGGTATTTCTAATTAATCAAAACAAAGGTATTTTTGATATAATGCAGTTGAAATTTCTTCCTCTTTCCTTACTTTCCCCAAGTTCTAGCATATTTGACTGTTAAGATTGTGAGGAATTTCAGTTTCTAAAGGGAAAACATTATTAAATGGCTTCTATAAGAAGGATACTACATACTGCAAAACACACCAAACTCCACACTTTTAACACATCTTTCAGGAAACTAAGTTGGTGTAACCAAAGTGCAGATGTCTTGATGTAAAGAGGATTCTGCACACCCCTCACAAAGATACTCCATATGCAAATTTCAAAAATTATATAGATATTTTTCTTACATAAGCATCATATATATTTATACCTCTTTTGTAGTTTCTTTCCAGTCATCTCCCTCACCTTCCCAAAAAGAGATTAGCAAAATATTTGGGCATAATTAATTATATGTTCGCTTAGTTATTTTCTGCACTCACAGAGAGGGTAGAAATTCTGTTAATCACTCCTTTGAAAGCTCTAATTCTTTGATAATTGCTAGTCATGAACCATTCCAGGTCAGAGAGGACCAGGGCATGGCACTCTGTGAACTGCTGCCAGGCAGGGCAAGTCTGACTCGTTATTTGAAATAGATGACCAAGAACTTAATCAGACCACAATCTCTAAGGCCTCTGCCTCACCAGTGTAACAACCAAGGCAAATGCATACAAGAGCCAGTGATCTCTTCCTGAAGTTGCCAAGAAAAACACCCTCATCCAAGTCACAGGAATTTGGTAACTCCTGGGTGTAGCTACAGCACTCTGACCTTGACTATTTCATTCAGGACTTACCCCTCCATAAAGATAACTACCTGCACTACCTGGTCCAGAGCAGTTCTCCAAGCAGTCTTCTTTCATTCAGTTATACCACAAAAACGACCAGTATTTATGAATAAAATTAGCCATTCGAGAAGTGAACATGGTGTTTTTGCCATAAACTGCATGACATTCCAAGGAATACCAACTAGGCTGGAGCTGGACTTCAATATTGTTTATGTCAGAGCAAATGTAAAAAACTACATGTTCTTTCTGTCAAGAAGACTGTAGGCCACAACCTAGAGAAAGATCTTCCTGTCTCTTTGGACGCATTTTATTCTTGCAAATGTTAAGGCAGCAATAGGAACAGCCATCCGCAGTCTCCTCCTTTTCCTTGTTTCCCAGTCTGGCTGCAGGAATGAACAGAACTGCTGGTCCTTGTGACGTGATACATAAAGCAGAGATGGGGAACACTGGCATGGGAGAACAGACCATCCAGATCCGAAGACCTGTGCTTAAATGCTGGTGGGAAGCAAAAGGGTCACAGGTGGTAGAAACAAGGGTGTCTCTGCTGAATGTTGCTAAAGAGGAAAGTGGGCTTTCTAAACTGGAAGGGACTAGAATGGGATTGATGAGACACAAGGCTAGGCAATCTGAGTCCAGAGGAAAGGCAAGCATGAACAAAGGGCTGTGGAACACAAGGCTATAGGAAACAAAAGGAACGTGGGGACCTCAGGGTGCAAAATTTGAGGTTATTCTCAAATCCAAATGTCAAGTGCCACTAATGCAGATCTTCATTTAAGGGATGTGAAAATAAATGTAAGACTATCTCTCTTTTTCTTTCCCTTCCCCCCACTATGAGCTGCCAAAAAAGGTGACTTTATACCCAGGCCACCTTGTTTGCTCTCAGAAATAATGATGCTTTTTTCTGAATTACAGTCCCACACATTTTCTTAAGGCTGGAACTGCTGAGTCAGAACTAGAGGGAGAAAAAAAAAGTGGATCAATAAATGGTAAGTTGCAACCTTGCAAAGGCCCAGGCCAGCCAAAGGTGAATTCCCCAGAGAATTCACAGAGCTTTCTGTCCATAAAAGCTCTCTACTCCTAGGCTGAACACTCCCTCTGTCTGTTGTCAAGTCAGTGGCAAAAATTTATCAAGTGTTTACTGCCAAAATTTAGAGTATTACTGGATCACAGGAACTGGATAAGGGCATTAAAGATATCTGAGGACTGCAAAGAATTACTTCAATGAGACTTCAACTACGCAAGAATTGCAAGCACTGTTCATCTACCAGGTCTGTATTCCCCTTCCTATTTGCAAAAACAAAAGCAAGCTAGAGGTCTGTCACTCAGAGGTGAAGTTTAACAACAAATATAACAATTTCAGTATCTGAATGATGAATTTTGCATCGCATGCCTGAAAGCAAAAGAGTAGTTCCCCCCCAGTGGTAGAATGGGAGAGCACTGGGACCTGCAGCAGCTCCTGCAAAGATAAGATGTGCCATTGAATCTGTTTCTTTTGTTAACATGGCATGCAGCTGACATACAGCCCAAACCAGGCTGTATCTTCCCAGCAAATGCAGAGCAAAGATATCAGGGATGTAGGAGGCAGGTTAAGAACCAGAAAGAGCCCACCCACAGCTGCAGGCAGCTTTGTGGGGCAGTGTGTTCTGAGCAGTGGACTGGATAGCTCACGTGGAGCTCCTGCTATCTTGGGTCAGTGTCTATCAAAGTCCAATCCTTCTCTATACAGTCAAGGCTGACTACCTTTGCACTGAACTGCAGAAAAAACCATATGTAGAAATACCCTGTTTGTGGGTTTTCTGTTTGACAGTAGAATGGATCAGGACATTTACATACTGTAAATGCCTTACAGCAAACTCCTAATTTAAAGAAGGCATTCCATTTGTTACTGATGCTTTCTCCCTGTACATATTAAATAGAAGATTGTTAGTATATGCACATTCCTTTAAAGCAAATTCGTGGAGCAGAGATGTTGAGGCTTTCTTCTTGAAAGTAATGGTCACAACAGTGAGTACAAAACATTTTCCTCTTCATTCTAAATACCTCTTGGGCACTTAGGTGCAAGGTGCTCTTCACTAGAAATAAGGAATTTCTTTGGAATGATGAGACCCATTTGGTTTATAAATAGGTGCCGTGATACGTGATACAAGAATAATTTCAGTGCCATGCTAGGGTTTTATGTGGAATAGTTAATCTTTGGTGCTGACAGAAAAATATTCCACAGTGAATAGAATATTATTTGCTATCTAATCCTTCTTCTAGAAAATATCTAAGATGATTAATACTAAGGATCCAATTATACATCAGGCTTCCCTGTTACAAGTTCATCCAAGACACAGCACAATAATTTTAGGTATGGCACGAGGTGTGCCTCTACCCCATGGCAGAGTGCTGAATGAAGAAGAGCTGCTATCAGCTGGAAAAGGCTAGAAGGTGCAGTCCAGCAAAACAGTAGTAACCCACTGCAACAGCGTCCCACAACCTCTTAGACCAGCCAAAGCAAGGAGCTCCAGCAGAAAGCATCCCCAGTAGCTGTGCAGCTGACAGCAGGGCCAGCCTGGCCAGGCCCAAATAGAGTATAAAACATAACACAGTGAGGTGTATTCTTCATATATTACTGCATGCAAGAGGAGACCAAAGGGCAGTGGGGCAACAAAGTCATCCCAGTGAAGAAAAGGCTCTGGATAGAAACTTTGCTTCCCTCTTTACTGACAACCTCCACTAGTACTTTCTGGCTTGCTTAAGGCTCTAAGCCACGATTTAGACAAGTTCTAACTTTTCATTACAAGTTTTAACCAGATCAAGTACTTCTTCCCATCCTGATGTCTGAATTGCAGATAGATGGAGGTGCAGTCCTATTAACACCAGGAGCTATACGTCAGTCTCTGGAATGGCATTACAGGGAAAGCTGACTCCAGCAGAGAAGCTCCATCCTGAAGGTGAATGACTCAGATTACTGAAAAAGAGTATTTTGACTGATAGTTTCTCCACCTTGACCCTTCTAAGGCGATTTCACCAGTCATCTGTTTGTAGGATGCTAAAATTGCTTCCTTTCATAGAGCCTAGGACGTGACTTTCCATCCCTATACTGGTGGACAAGAAGCTGCTAGTAACTTTACCCAGGCAGAGAATTTTATAGAGTTTATGATTACAGTTCTGATACACAAAAATAAAAGTCATGTCTCTGAGCACTAAAGATACAAATACTTCTTGGCTTGCATTATTTTTGGAAACAGCACATATGTCTGTTTTGGTGGTGAGTGACAGTGATAAAAAGGTTGGGAAACACAACAAAAACTAAGACTTGTTTCAGATACAGCAGAAAACAAACACACAAGGCACAGAATAAACAGATAAAATCCCAGTACGTATAACAGATCTAGTCAATATTTATTTAACAGCACTAAGTAGCAAGGAGCAAACTGCAAGGTAGCACTGTCTAATGCAGTTCCTCTGACTTTTTGCTTACAGCCACAGCTGCACCTTGTGGCAATGCAGAACCTGGTACCTGATAAAGGAAGCCCAGTGGAGTGCTCTTCTGTGGTACACAGCCAGTGTTGACTAAATGAAACCTACCCTTTTGGAACACAAAGCAGCAAGCAGTTCTCATTTACAACAGAATCTTCTCAAATATTCAGCTTCAATGAAAAAAACAAAAAAAAACCCACACCAAAAAACAACCCAATGCTTTATAGATTACTGTAAAATATGACTTTCAACCATGACCGGTAGTAAAGTATAATCACTTTTAAAGAGAACACAGCCTTATTAAATCGCCCATTTAATTTCCCTCCTCACAAAAAAAGAAAAAAACACAAAAACATACACAACTTCCCCCCGAAAAACAACTCCCCTGTAGAATTACCGATGAAAACATGAGTTTTCATTTAGCAGAGTCTCTCTCACCTATCCCTCTAAAAGACAAACAGCAATATAATACAAATGTTTTTCAAAGTTCTCTACAAACTACTGATTTATAATTGAAGATGATTAATATAAGTTATTTGAATACAGAAAATCCAAATCATATCCAAAGCTCTCATAGGACCATTATTAGTTATGCATGATTTTAATAATTCAGGTAAATATTTTTCAGTGAGGCCTAAATTTCCATGAAGCTCTGTCAAAAGTTACTTCAGAGGTAATAAGAGACTTGGGTAGCATTGCTAAAATACTTCATGAACCTACATGATATATTTTGTAATCAGTTCTAACATTCACATATTGACAATGTGAGGCAGACAATAAAAAGGTAGAAATACAAGTTAAATTGATTTGAACTCCTTTAGCCATTGTAAATTTAATAAAATTCTGTCAAAGTTTTGTTGCATTTCACTTGTTTTGAAATTTCCTGACAGATCTTCCAGCAACACGCACTATTCAAAACCAGCATTGTTCCAACCTTACAAATGTGCCCATTGCAGCTCTGTGCCTATCAGGACTCAGATGCTGTTGTCTAGCTGCACCAAAATGTCAGGATCTCTAGACAGGAGATTTTCAGTGCAGGCCATACCATCAGGAAGAGCAAAAGCCACAACTGTAAATATAGATGCTTATCACTGTCAGAGACAAGGTTGGTTTAGACTGGGAACAGTTCAGCCCAAAATACTATCATACTCAGATTTGGGCCAGTCCCTCAGAGACTTGCCATCAACAGCTGTTTGATGTACAATATGAACATAAATTCTAAAAGCTGGAATTAGGAAAAAAAAGGCTCCGGGTATTTTTAGATTATTACTTCGGCCCAATTTTAAGTCACTTAAATTCAGCATGTGAAGTCTAAAGTGGTGTCTGAATGATTTGTGCTTGTTCAGTCCATGTTGTTCTCATCATGAACATTTAGAACATTTCTATCTTCAAAAAGTACATTTTGTTCTCTGCCACTCAAGCATGCACACCAAACACTAAGTTACAAAGAAAAGCAGATATGTTGAAATGAATTATGGTTGTTTTTCATTGAGATAAAGTACAGTAGAGAAACCAACTGTATTTTTTCCTTCCCCTTCTCTGCCCATATCCTTACACATACCCAAGGTAAAGAATACAGTTTATTCCTTGCCTTCTAACAAGTTGGATAATATTTCTGTGTTTCAAAGATATGGTTTCAATTATCTTTTAAGTTCCAATATTACAAAGACCTAAAACTGCACCTTTTCTTCACACAATCACATATTACTCAGTGTCCAACCAATTAACATACTCTTCCAAAGGGAGCACAGATTAATCACCAACTGTGGTGGCTCCACTTGAACGCCATGGAAATGGAGGCAACCCTTTGTAAGACAACTTTTAGCCCAGAATATGAATTAACACAAAATCTAGTGTTCTGCAAGGCCAGTAAATATTTTCTTTGTTGTTCTTTTGTATGAGACATCTCACAAAACTCTCAAAGCTCTTCCTTTCAAAGTAATTGCAGTGTGACATAAAAGAGCTGGTAAAGGTAAGTACAGAGCATTCGATAATGCTAATTTTGGAAAGGACTGCTGGAAGTAATGTTTTTACAGAAGAGCGCTTTTTCATTTAGAAAGAATTTATGCTTTATATGAAGCCCATTTCAGAGCAAATACAACTGGAGAGGAATGATAGTCTTCACTTTTTTTCATTTGACGTCCAGCTTGTTTACTCTAGAGACATTTGAAGACCAATTTATAATGCTTAGTAATGGAAGTAGAAAATATGAAATACTCTTTGTCAATCGTCTGCATGTAGCCTGAGTGCTTGTTTGCAGATTCATGCAACACAGTTCTCAGGAAAAGAGAAAGAAATGGAAACTGCACAGACTTCAAAGTCAGCAGAGTTTATTCTTCACTGGCATTGTTTGCATCATGGGTTGAAACAAAAAAAAATCTGTAAAGCACACTACAATAAGAAAATAGCAAAGTTATAATAATGAATCTCAAGAAACAGATAAATAATGTAAGAAAATGATCAACAGGTTTGCTGTTACAAAGTGAAAGTTAAAATTATTACAAGTTCTCTGGAATAGGTACATTTTATCTCAATGGTTTCACATAGTGCCTTTTTAAAAATAAATATCAGTTTATATCCATTTAAAGGTAAACCTAATTGCAGTAGTAGCTATCAAAGTGACTTTTGAAATTCCATGCTTTTATTTCTAACCTCATTTTTGCTAGCTAACACTGGACTCACTGAAAATGAAGAATGCAAACAAGTTTTAACACTACCATTTAAAGATAATGAAAATTTTATTTACTGCAGAGCTATAGCCATTTGCAGAATTTAAAGACTGTTAAGTCAATGACACTTAAGGCAGTTTTATAAGCAGCAAAACTGCAATATCCTTCTAAAATAAAACAAGCTATCCTACTTGGCGAGGGGATGTATCAATTTTCTACTCTTGACAACTTAAAAAAAAAAACCAAAACAAAAAAATCCAGAAAACAAAAACAAACAAACAAAACCAAAACAAAACAACAACAACCACCACAAAAAAACAAACACATATTTTGAAAGACTATATCTGCCCCTCATCCAACTTTCTTACATGTGGTCTTGCCCAGTGATTCACACAGCAACACACAGAGACAAAGGTTGTATGGACACTGAAGAAACTGAAGTGATAGTTTTCATTTTGAGTCAATCCAGCCCAAACAGAGAGAAACTGAGCAGATTCAAAGGGATTCTTCTAATACTTCATGTACTTCCATGTAATAAAAATAAAACAATGCCACAGCAGTACAAATATTTCAGAGTCATCTGCTAACTATCACATAGAATTTATTCGCATAGAGATTTTCATGTGAATTAAATGTAAATATCCCAAAGAGCTTGACAACATAGACAAAAAGACTACTCACATATAAATATCACAGGTACTTTCTAAAGAACATGGCGACAAATAGGCAGAGTGTGAGGAAAACCTATGCACAGGGTAAACCTCTCACTCTCCCTGCCAAAGAACAGGCAAGAAAGCTAACACAAGATAACAAAAAATAGGTTTAGAGACCTAACCTTCAGAGCAATGTAAAGAACTGACTTCACTTCTTTTG
This sequence comes from Myiozetetes cayanensis, assembly GCF_022539395.1. Taxonomy (NCBI): domain Eukaryota; kingdom Metazoa; phylum Chordata; class Aves; order Passeriformes; family Tyrannidae; genus Myiozetetes; species Myiozetetes cayanensis. Next base: position 46,697,235 of record NW_026086604.1, read on the forward strand.
CTCCTCTACTACAGCAAATGCTATATTGCCATGAATTCACACCATAGTGAAAAGATGACATCTTCAAAATCAACTTCATGTTTAAATGCTGTTCTTCCTGCTCTGTCGTTTCTGGTGATAAATACTAGGAAATCAATGAGGAAACATCATTTGAAGTGAGCCATTCATCATGTACCGAAAAGGGTAAGTACCCCATAAATTGCAGTGATCCTATTAGAATCACACAACAGAAGGCAACAGCGTTTCCATTAGCAATTTTTATGACCTCTATAGGTAGAGGATAAGGTTAGGAAATGGCTTATTTTTGTCAGCTATAAAGCAGTTGTTGGGTGGGGTAGAAAGAAAATTTTCAAGAGAATCAGAGTTATTCGTAAATCAAAGGGTGGGGGGAAGGAGAGATACAACAAATAACAGCACCACCAACTACACCTTCTCATACTTAAGAAATTTGTGGATTGGCAGTCCTCTAAGTAATACTGAATATTTTAGTAAATTTTACTGTCATTGAAACCTTATTATACTGCACGTGAGTGTAGGCTCAAAAAAAATTGCTACCATTGCTTGTGACTGCTGCCCAGTAAACAGCACTTTTTTTACAACCTAGGGATTGGATTCTCTTTTACTTTTTTCAAATGTTCCTCTAAATCCAGTGTTACACAAAGCAGGAAAAAAAACCTCAGGCTTTAAAAAAGAAAAGTAAATTTTATTTAATCAAGCCCTCCATTTTCCCTTAGCCCTGTTTACCTTCCCTGTCCCATCCTGTGCAACACTCTATGCTCCTCCACCAAAACCAAGCAGGACAGATATACTAGCTAGCAAAAAGAAATAAAAATTGTAGGATTTAGTGTGTCCCTTCACAACTGACAACATGACTAAATACCAGCCCTGAAAGAACAATGAAGCTTTATACATGAATAGACTTTCTCTAGAGTTCTGAGAGTGGGGTTGGGAGGAAGAGACAAAAAAAAAAAAAAAAGCTTTATTTTCAAATATTCCCTCAATTAATTTTACTGTATTTAACATAGAAATGCCTCTCAGATTCTATCTGACATACTGGCAAGAGATTACATTTTTAAGGAAATCTCACCCTAAACCCAGAAAATTTTAAAGTCCATACACCAAAACATCATCTGATTTTGTGACACAAATTGTAGGAAAGTACCTTATGTGTGCCTCAAAATTGAAAAACATAGGCAAAAAACTATCCAATGGCAATAATAAGGTTTAAGGGATGGAAAACCTAATTAAATCAAATAAAATTATTATGCATCTCCTGTGACTCAAGGTCTACTGTGAAAACCACTGAAAATCCTCTGACCTGTGTTATACAGTAAGACAGTCTGAAGGAACATCAAGTCACTTCTGTTCCTACCTCCTCCCCTTCCACACACAGAGCACTGAATTAACACTAAATATTTCAACAGAATTCACCCTAGCTAAAAAACTTGCACATCAGTACTTATATATGCAAGTCTTTGAGCTTAGTTCTACCCAAGTTTCCACCTTTCAAAAGACACTGCAAGCCACTTGATTCATTTGAGCCACAGTCCCGTAGAAATTCAGATTCAAAATCCTACACTCACTCCATCATGGCTAAACTGGAGCGATAGGTGAGTCTACCACCCAGGACTCTGGTCCACTGACTCTGCTAGCGGTGGTAAAAATAAAACAGCCTAGATAACTAGGCATGAATTTTCCCCTCAGCAATGGCTGGTATTACCTCACATGCCACCCACAGATGAGCCCATCCCACACTAATTGTTAAGCTACTTTCTGTTCCCAGCAGCCAAGATCAAATGAATGTTCTTACAGTCATGAAAGCGAGGGGCTAGTTAGCCTTTGTAAGTGAGATTGGTTTCACCTACATGAAAGCTCCACTAATTACTTTTTTTTCTTTTAACATTTCAGACCAGCTTTTGTACACGCCTCCTTTTCCTCCATGAAAATTCAGAAATTCTGATTTTCTGAAATAGTTGAGTGTATCATTGTAATAATTTAGAGCTTTAGCTGTTTCCCGAAGAACTGATTTTACTCTCCCAACAGTGCTCTCAGGACCTTCTTCATTAAACTCTGTAAAATCAGAGCTCAGAATGTGATTTCACCATAACAATATTTTTCTTCCCTCTGTGTCAGTGTATGTGCCATACCCAGGACAACACAAGGGTGCCACCACACACTACAAACACAGTTGTAGCACAGTCCCCTTACAGAGTGACACCTAGGTTGCCCCCCTCCCTTCTCTCTGGGCTCAGCTTCACTCCTGATTTCTCTCCCTCCTCCAGCAGCACTATCAGCTCATCACTCATTGTCTTTGCCATTCCTTCCTCCTTCAGGTGGGACTTCTCACACTCTTCCCCTGTTCCACCACAGGGTCCCTTTCACAGCGTGCAGTCCTTCAGGAACAGACTGCTCCAGCATGGGTCTCTTATGGGGTCACAAGTCCTGACAGAAGATCTGCTCCAGCCTGAGCTCCTCTCTCCATGGGGCCATAGGTGCTACCAGGAGCCTGCTCCAGTGTGGGCTTCCCATGGGGTCACAGCCTCCTTTCAGCATCTACCTCTTCCTGTGTTGGGTCCTCCATGGCCTGCAGGTGGATATCTGCTCACCTGTGGACCTCCATGGTCTCCAGAGGCACAGCCTGCCTCGCCATGGTCTGCACCACAGGCTGCAGGGCAACATCTGCTGCAGAGCCTGCAGCACCTCCTTCCTGCTCCTCCTTCTTCACTGACCTTGGTGTCTGCAGAGTTCTTTAACACATCCTCAGTCCTCTCTCCGACTTAAGTTGCTGTTGCTCAGCAACTTTTTCCCCCCCGCAGCTCTGTTATCCCAGAGACACCACCACGGTCACCGATGTCAGCCTTGGTCAGCAGTTGGTCTGTCGGAGTCAGCTGGCATTGGCTCTGCTGGGCACAGGGGAACCTTCTAGCATCTTCTCACAGAGGTCACCCCTGTATCCCTCCACCACCAAAACCCTTCCACACAAACCAAATGCATACTGTCAGTAAACATCATAAGTCTTTTGACTGACAGGGTCTCGCCTCATTGCCGGTGTTCCCCATGGAGCACCGTGACTTCAGGGGAGGAACTCCAAAGACCTTTCCCACTCCCATTTGCAAAGCAGACGTGGGAAAAGTGAGCATCACAGGGTTCTCACTGATCTGTAAGAATACCAGCAGTGCTGCTTGACTGCTGCTTATGTTCACCAAAGCCCACCTCCTCCCCTCATCTGGGGCTTAATTATCCCCACAGATAATCACAGTAATGTGATCACATATTGCTGTGGCTAGGACATGGGTGGGTTTGGCTCAGTGGTTGGGTCAGGCCAGCTGCTGGGATACAAACAGGTCAGGGTCAGGAAAACACAAAGTCAGGGACCAAAGAAATAAAAACACAATAATTTTGAGGACAAGGCAGGGGCGTGGATGCCAGGCTGTGATGTGGAACTTGGGAAGTGCTGGTGTGCCAGAGTATGCCTCAAAGCACATAGTCTGGGCTGAGGCTGGACTCAAACTCTGCACCAGAACATGGGAATGCTGGAAAAGGATGGTTTTGTTTCTTATAACCTACTCTGATTCGACTGGTAATAAATTGAAGCTAAAGCTACCCGAGTTCATAGAATCATAGAATTAACTGGGTTGGAAGAGACCTCCGAGATCATCAAGTCCAACCCTTGATCCAACCCCACTGTGATTACTAGGTCATGGCACTCAGTGCCACATCCAGCCTCGTCTTAAAAACCTCCAGGGACAGTGAATCCACCACCTCTCTGGGCAGGCCATTCCAGTGCCTGATCACTCTCTCTGTAAAGAACTTCTTTCTAATATCCAACCTAAACCTCCCCTGACACAGCTTAGGTCTGTGCCCTCTTGTCCTATTGCTGATTGCCTGGGAGAAGAGACTGATCCCCACCTGGCTACAACCTCCTCTTAGGTAGTTGTAGAGAGTGATGAGGTCACCCCTGAGCCTCCTCTTCTCCAGACTAAACAACCACAGCTCCCTCAGCCTCTCCTCACAGGACTTGTGCTCAAGTCCCTTCACCAGCCTGGTTGCTCTTCTCTGGACCTGCTCCAGCACCTCAATGTCCTTCCTGAACTGAGGGGCTCAGAACTGAACACAATACTCAAGTTGAGTCTGTTTTGCCCATGAAGGTAATGGGTGAGTGATCTTTTCCCCTTTGTGGCCCAAAAGGCCACAAGCATTTTGCTGTATTTTCTCTCACCTGTTTAGCTGAGTAGGGGAGTGATAGAGTGGTTTTGGTGGGCATCTGGTGTCCAGTCAGGGTCAACACACAGTAGAAAAGCAACGATGTTAAAAACCCCTTTGGTTCTGTTTTAGGCATTACAATGGGGAAATCTAATCCTACTGTCTTCACTCCCAGCTGTTTTGTCCAACTCCAGACCAGTGCCTTTCTCTCATCTGAGTCATGTTACTAGTCCACACTGGGTTAATTCCCATCATCCCAAAGGATTTTCATCCCACTCCTAAAGTTTTATCCCAGCAACTCTCTCCCATCATCCAAAGACTCCTTACAAACCAGATCCCATATCTGTATACGAATTTGTCAGACACATTTGGTTTCATCACATCTTTTTCCCTCACCTCAGCAATTCTCAGGCTCCTTGCCAATATATTCTCAGTATCATTGCCCAGCTTTGCCTTCAACACCCCTTCACTTCCATTTCTGATCCTCATACACTTCCTCCTCATGAAGCCTATAGTGGTTTCTTTCACCATGTGCAAGCCCAAAGATTCTTTTACAGTCAGTCCAGTCTGCTTCTCAATTTGTTCCACATGCTTCACTCCAAGCTTCCCTATCTATCTCAGCCTCCTTGTTTACTCCCCCCATGATTATTTCCACTTCCTCGCTGTCTAAGCTGAGTAGTTTCCACCTGCACATCAATGAAATCCAACCAGTAAAGTCACACAGCCACACACAACATCAACCCTAAAAAACCTCCTCAGTTTCAGTGCCTGATCTTCAGAAGGGTTGCAATGATCAGGAGTATGACTAAATGTTGTACAGCTACAAGCTGTAACAGAACCACGGGGGAGGCAAAATTTTAGCAGTGAAGCACTAGCAAGTTCCTGAGCATGAAAAAACTAGAAGTTTTGGCTCTTAACTCAGATAGCTTTGGCTGACTTCTGAAGGGACAGCAAAGATGCAAACTCGAGATTAAATCTACTCCTGCCAAGCACAAAATAATTAAACAGCAAGGATGTTTAAAAAAAAAAAAAAAGGCAAGAGCAATGTTTTCCTAATATTTTCCCTTCTGCAAACAAAGCAATCGCTCCATGTGTGTGTCTGATGCCAAAAACTGCCTACTACTTCAACTTGAAATAAGGGGGAAAAATAGTCTGCAATAGCTGTTCAACAAGCCCAAGTTTCACGCAAATGACTGAAGTCTGGTGAAGCACTGGAATAGTAAATTGTGTAACAGAAACCACTTGCAAATCTCAGCAGATTACATTAAAAGTTTCATCTATAGTTACTTAAAACAATACAATAAAATAATTTGTCCAAAAGTATTTGCTATTTCTCCTCATTTGTTTCTAAAAGTCACTCTTCCTTCACTTCCAGTTTTAATCTCAGCAAGGCTTTTAAGCTTCATCTTGCCACCACTACCCTCCAGCTTCCTAGAGGGTTCAAACAAGAACTTTTAAGCTTATACTTGACTATCTCATTGATACATCTGGCTTTAGATCAACTCCTTTAACTTCAAATTTCACATGGATTTGCTATTACCAAACACAAAGTCACTGACTGCATAATTTCCAGCTTCTTTCAAGACAAAGATTCTCATCATAAAGAACAGTTCCTCTTTTTAGTAATAAATCAACTGTTCTGCAAACAGATAAAATTACTTTCTAGTATCACATCCACCATCCACCTACCACACCTGCATCAGAAGGCCACAAACTCAGGCAAGGTTCAAACTAATCAGCTCTACACTTCTGAAACTTTCCTGTGTAAGGGGGTGGGGGGGAGATGGAAGATGACCTCCACACTTAGTCTTGGCAACTAGGAAAACAAAGTCACAAGAGCAAAAGTTTCACATTAAAAAGATTAGATCATCTAATAGCTCTTGTTTTTCTCAGGCTATTAAGGAAGATATTTCCTAGTGCTGTATCCACTCCAGCTGTGACTCAGCTTCCTGATGTGTGACCTGCCCTCTCTCAAAATACTGGTTTAGTATTTTACTAGTCCAGAAAAGCATCCAGTACAGTAACTGGAAAGTATGGTTTCCAAAGAGACAAATAATGGCTTTCAGGTCTCCATTTCTAATTTTTAATCATCACAAGGGGTGACTAAACACACTGCACTGTGCAGTGCATACTTCCACAGATGTAAGGTCATTGTATCACAGAAGAATTGGTTCAGAATCAATTTGAAGTTCATGGGCATTCAGTTTTGAGCTGGGATAGAGAAGCTACAACCCACGGCCCCATGTCCTACAGCTGCAATTCCCTCCAAACACATCATCTCTGTTTAAAAACCAAAATATTTTCAGCCAAGGGTAAGTAAAGAGCTTTGTCTGAATGCCCTAGTCTTACCTCAAAAATGTCAATACTGAAATTTGATTAAAATTTTATTTTTCAAAAATACTAGTCACCATTAATACAAATAGTCTAAAAGTACAAAACCACCATTTTTTTCCTCCATTAAAGTTTAAGCTACAGGTTAGAAGGAAAAGAAAGTTATCCCAAAAGCATGAAATGTGTTTTAAGAAGTTGATTTTTTTTTTCTCTTTTAAAGATGGTAATAATATTGTAGCACCTCACAGAAAAATAAAGCTAGTGAACCAGTAGCACCTATTTTTCACGGAAATATGAAGGAAAAATATCCAGAGCCAAACTCAGACTGGCACAGCCCAGAAGTTAGATAATTGCATTGACTCCATCACCCCTCACAAAGCAGAGAAGGTAAGTCAATAAACTGACCCTTTAAGATCTGTCTAGTTCAGTAATTGTCATTGGTATCCAGTTGGCATTAAAAAAAAGTAGTCATGATCATGACCTTTGCATTTCTACAAACATTAGCCATTGTCATGAGGAAGACCCCTTTGGCCTCATAATTCACATGCTGTTAACAACCAGCAAGAACACAGCATGTGTGTCACTTACTAAATAATGTAAGAAAAATTGGATGTCACACTCACACCCCACTGTTCCTGTGTGCAGCCATGAGCACTGAAGCTAACCTGTATTACACTCAAAACTTTAGAAGGATTATAATTAATCTACTTTTGATATTCATGGGACTTTTTGGACTATATTATCACTACTTTGGGGCAAGATGAAGGATTATTTGGCTTACTAATATTATTTCTATTTATTTTCCACTATTTCTTTTTGCCTGGTTTCCAAGAGAAACATGGCTCATGTTACATATTTTCTGCCAAGCATCTCTTAAACACAAAATTCCATGCAAATGAGACAGGGGAACAGAGGTCTGAAAGATATTTCAGCCTTTCAATATTGAAGAGGAAACTTAGCCAGCTGAGGCAGGACATTGAACCATGTGTCAGCTACAGGTAACGGCTGTTGGAAGGGCTGATTCTAACCACATCCTAAATATGGAAAACATTTTTAATCAGAGTTTATAACTCAATAAAATCCAAATCTATAGGAAACTAGGCTTCTTCAATTCTGACACTTCTGGAATTGCTTGTTAATACTTAGTTTTATTACCTATAAAACTAATATGTGCAGAAAATAAACCTGTATACTGTTTCATCTGGCTCACTGCCTGCAGAAAACGCACTGTGAGCAAAGGACAGAATTGGAACACTTACTGCAGCCCACCTCACCCAACCCAGTGTCCCACAGTAGAAGAACAATAGGGTGGTCAAAACAACCTAAAAACAGGCATGCCATGTCAGACCACAAGCTGCCTTCCTTAAGTCACAGTGGCCAACAACAGATTCTCAGAGAAGAATACAGACTCAGTGATGTTCCTGCAGTAATAAGTACCCAAAATGTTCTCCCAGTCTCCACTGATCTGCAGCTCAAGGCTCATTTAACAGCAATCATAAATTTATCCAGCTGCTTTAGAAACTGCCTAAGCTTTCAGCACAGTCCTGAGAAAGGTGTGCCACAACCCACCTCCCGCTGGCAGTTATAACATTTTATTGCATTCAGCATGGCTCCTGATAATTTCATTTGGTGCTCCTCAGTTCTTTCTCTCCAGAAGACATTAACAGTTATCACTTCTGCCCCACATTATTTTATGGACCTCAGACGTCTTACTCCCAGGCTGCAGTCTAGTCAATGTAGTTGTTCCTTACATAAGAGCACTTGGATCACCTTATTTTCTTTCTCTTCATTTTTTCCAATTTTAATATCTGTTATTGAAGAGACAAGAGGAAGGAGACAAAGTGCAAACGACCTTCAAGACGTAGGTATGCTAAAGATGCATGTGCATGGCATAATCAATTTTTTTTGCTTTGGTCCCCCCCCCATCCCCGCAAAGACTCTAACATTTGCTTTCCTTTGTCTTTCCCCCCACACCATTACAGGCCATTAAGCTAGCATGTTAATAGCACTCTCCATTACAACCTTGAGACATTGTTTCTGAGCAATAGCCCTTTCAGAGTATCTATACAAAACTGACACACATTCACGCACTTGCTAAGACAAATACTGAGGTATTTCAGAAAGAGAACATTGTATATTCCCAGTCCATCATCAAGATGGAAAAGCAGCAGAACTATCTGAATTAAGCTCTATCCTTCCTCTTCTGTTATTATGGTATGTGAGCCACTCTGTTGCAGTGCTTTGCAGTGAGAGGGAAGATACTGCATGTGAAAGAGATAACAAACTATAGGTCATCTTAAACAGACTAGAAATTCTGCATATAGTAGCTGTACAGCCCAACAAGCCTCACAGGCAACTCATTCTGAAATTTCATACAAACCAATGCTGCATTTAACAGCAACAAGAAAGTGTGTATTAGGCAGTAGGTTTCATTAGAGAAATTTCAGTACAAAAAAGGATTAAACCATCACCGTGTGGAAAACAGACGATAAGGTGGATTTTTTTTCTCTCTCTTCTGCCAAAGGCTGGCAAAGATCACTGAAATTAAACACTGCCCAAGGCAATTGTTAAAAGCAGTTTGGCCATTAAAGTCATGTCATCTGGTGACCCAACTGACCTACATTAAGTCCAGGCTAAAGGGCAATGTCATCTCTCTTTTCCTATAGATAGCATGACTTTGCATCTTCAACACAGATGGAAGACAACCCCTTTGGCCTTCTGGTTTCCACTGTATCCCTTGCTGCAAACCAAAGTTAGCTGCGACCAATCTTTTGTACTTGTTTGGCCTTACGAGGATTTTAGTTTTGTGAAACAAAGCTGAAAAACAGCAAAATTTTCCTCCCTTCAGATTATTCAAGCAATATCTGTCTAACCAGAGCCTGTAGCACTCCATATACTCAATGATGGAAAAGATTAATAGGCCAATTCAAATATTACTAAAATTGTCTATATCATTATCACTGGATACCTTCAGTTTGGATAGTCAGAATGAGAGATTATAATAATTTTTCAATTATAACACTAAATGTCAGAGAAGAGGTACTCAACAAATAATTTACTTTAGATCTACTGAATGTCCTAAAGTTTTTCCACCCAGACTTGAGAGCTACCATGTCAAAAACGAGACATTCCTCAAGAATTTTCCCAAAACTTTAATACTATATAAAGATCCTTCACAGTACACAGAAATTCTCTTCCACCAATAACATTGGGTCATTCCAATTCTAATCCACCTCAGCATTACTATGCTGAAGATCCAAGACCATTGCTTGTAGAACTGCAACAGAAGCAAAACCCTCCAAGCCCAATTTAACAAGCAACAATCTTTTATACATTTCATATTTTATTAAAAATTGTGTATAAGTGGCTCAACCAATGGTTTCAGTAAAGACAAATATGGAATAGGAAAACTGACTTTTAAATTAGATGATTAGTAGTTAATTAGATCAAATAAAATTTAACTTGTTTTTTCTCAGAGTCACAGAATAATTCAGATAGGGATGGATGTCAAAAGGTCTCTATTCCAACCTCCTACTAACAGCAGGATCAGCTGTGACAGCAAACCTGGCTGCTCAAGGCTTTGCCCAGTCAAACCTTGAAAATCTCCAAGGATGCAGACTGTAAAGACACCCTGGGCACCCCATGTTCAGGGTGAAAAGGAAAGCTGCTCTACACTTTGTTAGTCCACAGACCATCTCACTACAAGGGCTGTGTGTGCAAATTCCACAAAGTCAGTTTATGGGAGAGAAAGTGGATGAGAAAAGAATAGTTTTGTACTGGTTGTTATCAGTCCGTCTTTTATGCAGTTATTGAGGAGAGCCCCCCCATCTTATTCACTGTTTTTTATAGCAAATGGTGTTCAGCACAGGCTGCTTTAAGAAGATATAAAGTGGTTAAAATCTTGCAGGCTTAAAAGGGTTCTTGAATTATTTCTGTGTTCTGGTCTCCCAGAGAAAACCACTTCATCAAAACCCAGAGAATATTCTTACATTCCATTCCACCTCTGCAAGACAAAACACTAATTTACACTGCAATAGCTTTCCTGTTTGCCAACAAAAGACATTTTGAAGAGCTGCCAGTGTGCCAGAAATTAAGTTTATAGCTTGATCCTGTAATGTCTGTGCCTCTTCATTAGCCATCTTTGCCAGTGGGAACAAACTGCTAGGCTGCCTCATGGGTCACTAGAACAGAATTTGTATCTTCTCCGGATGATGCAAATTTAAAACCCATGCATGTTTCACAGTGTGCTATTAATCTCAAAATCATATGCCCGCTAAAGCATTAGGTCGTTTTTACCCACAAAGAATAAAAATTATTCCCTTGTTTGAACCAGGCACGCACTAAACATTCCGGCAACTCATTCATCTTATTGGTTCTACCCATACTTCCAGTCTTGAAAATCTTTTAAGAGAACTGAAGAAATGCATGCAATATGCCAGAATGCAAACAGCTAAGTCAAAATTTAGTTTGCTTTTAACAGCCAAACTTTAAGGAAAAAAAAATAACCACAAAACAAACCAACAAACCTGCTTTCTCTGTTTTCACTCTACCCAGTGAAGGATACTGGAAGATCTAAAGATATGTAATAACTAAATCCTTCTGACTGCTATTTAAAAATAAGGACATTCAAACATCGTCCATTAAAAAACCCCAAACCACCACCAGCAACAAAACCCCAACAAACAACAGCTTTTAAGGAAAAAAAAAAAAATCAAAGTTGCAAAATTCTGATCTCAAATTCACTGTCAAGGCTGGAACCCTTACTAACAAAGCAGAATGTCCTAGAATCTCAGTGACCAGCACGTTGAAGGGAAGACCATGTACCCAATGACTCATGAAAGTTTAACTTTCATATGATTGTATTAACATATTTCAGTTTGTCCAAAACAATTATTTTGAACAGAAAGGTTTCTGTTGGATAGACTCCTGTCTTAAGATTACCATGAAAGAGAAGTTTTCAGAAGGAATTAAAGACATAATGGAAAAAGCTGACCAAAAGGGACAAAAATCATGCTGAAAAAAACAGAAGAGGTAGAATCAAAGAAAAAATGCGTTGAAAAATACATTTTTGTGCAAGACTTGCTCTTGCTTTTTGGATGGTGTAGCAGAAAAAGGAAGATTTTCATTCATAAAGTGCAAAGATCCCTTGAGGTCCACATAAATGCTTTTAAATTATGTTTGGTTATAGTTGGAATGCCAAAGCGTACACAAAGTGCCCTGATACCCTCCCAGCTCCCTGCAGTGGAGGTCCCCTCCGGACTCCTCTGAAGGGCTCTGCATCTCAAAGATAGATGGGTGTTCATCCCCACTCGAGCTCCAGCATGAAAGGAAGGTACAAATTACAGAATGGAAAAATTCTACCAGAGCAGCAATAAAGTTTCCTTCCACATCAACTTTCAATGATTATTTCAAGTTTGTGAGACAGCAACATGAATTTTCTGTTTTATTTATTTTTAAAAAACAAGTTCTTGTGGACCCTTCTGCATTGAAGTCTGTCCTTAAAAAGCTTACACTTTGGTGACTTTTTTTTAAGGAAGGAATTTACAATCACCCCTAGTAAGCTTACAACATGTCGAACACTAGCAGTTTTGGATCTCAAAAGCTTCACAAGGTGTAAAGAATTTGTTTTCCCCTCTTGTTCTGCATCTTTCAGGATACTGAAATAAAAGAAGCACTGAAAGTGTGACAACAGGATTAAAAAAGTTGGAAAAGAATCACGAAAACAAAATTTAGAATTATAATTGTTTATTAAATTTTATGTCCACAGCGTAATTTTTTTGAGTTGCATACCTTATTTCTCTTATGCATTGTACACATTCTTAAGTGAGATGGAAGATGACCTTTCCTTCTGTAACCTCACAGAAGTATCTATATTTTCATATATGCATATACATTCCTTCATTCAGTGTTTTGTATGTATCTGGAAGATTTAAATCTTGTTATAAACAGCTTATTATAAAGCTAAATATTGAGAGACATTTTGATGTCAAATCACATCTTTGCCCAGGGCAACGTAACAACCACAAGTGCAGAACTGTTAAGGAAAGGACCTAATCAAATTAAAGGCTTCCCTACAAACACCTAAAAATGATAATTTGTGAGAGATGCGTGCCAACCACCTTCTGTCCTTCATTGCAGGGAGCAATTCAGTCCGCATTTGGCTTCACCCCTGTGGCGTCAGCCACCCATCTGTCACCTCCCTTCTTCTGGGGTAATCTGCTCTGTACTCATCTGCACACTGGCCTCCTAAGTCTTGCCTTCCTCAAGCAAGTTACCTCTTGCTGACATTGGGTGTAGAGAGAGTCGTAACCAACATGGGTAAGCACTTGCCCGGCTAAGCACAAACCACTATCAGCAGCATCCGCAAAACTGTAATAAAACGGTGCTCAACGGGCCCCCCTTACGCTTGTGACTCCAAAGAAACTGTATTTAGCTGCAAATGAGAAGCCATAAAGTTCTATTATACAATCTACTTTTATAAAGAAAGTAATCTAAGGGCACACTCTCAGTCTTGCCTAATTAAAGACAGCATGAACACTGGTGGTGATTTACTTCAGCAGCATGGGGATCTCACCCACTACATGGGTTTGTCCAATAAAGGGCTCTGGAGTATATGGCAACACACTCATTTCAAAAACACCCAGGCAGAACAACACCTGTATTTGGTCTGGCAGTATTCTTCTCAACTAGAAACCTTTCATCTCTGTGAGGCAAAAAGGACTAATTATATGCCATAACTCAGCCACACAGCACAAATTATTGGGATGTAAAGACCTCACTACGTTCAAGAGTTAACATTTACACCAATTTTTTAAAAAAACAGTTCTCCTAGCACAGATGCTAAAGATGTTTGTTGCAGCAACACACTAACTTCCAAGAAGCCAGAAGGCATTAAATCAATTTAAATGTCATATTCCCGGAATATATTTACAAGCCTGACCATCTCCTCTATAAACAAGCTTTCCAGGGAAGATGTAAGTAAGCACATTTCTGCTTGAGCTAAATGGACACAGAGCAGCATCAATAAAACGTGTTTGGCTACAAGAGTTCTGCATGAAGCTAAACTTTGTTAGAAAACACAGTTTCCTTTTTTTCCCCCCAGCTGCTTAATTTTTAAAGTGTGATTTCATAGGTGCAGTAACACAGCTTACAAGACTCAGGTAGCTGTCCCATAGGTACTATAAGCAGAGAGGTAATACCCTGACGCAAATATCAACTTCAGTTTCTCCACGATTCAGTTGTCAGAAAAGGCACTAAGTCACATCTGGTACTCCTCACATCGGTATTCAGAGTTCTGTAATGAACATGCCTTAAAAAAACACTTTCCCATGCCTAAAATCCCTACACTAAACCAATGTGACATTTTGTATGTCTGATAAGTAGCACTGAAAATTTAAACAAGAGAAGGTAATTGATTCATTACATCTATTTCTACTATATTTCTTTTTGTATTTTTTGGTCCCCATTTCAAAAGGCATTCTTTAAATTGCCCTAATCTGCAAACAGCAACAATAAGTGTAGCAAATACTTGACAATGAAGATGTAAAGCCTCTAAAAACCTGTTACCTTAGTAACCATGGGAATGCAGGAGAATAAGAATACGAGGAGTGTCAGGACATCATTTTGGATTCCACAGGGTTTGGGTTGAAATACAGTCAGCTTTCATTAGCTTTTTGTTTTTCCCAGTAGGTCCTTGGACTTTGAAACAAAACCTGAATGACAACTGTGAGCAATTCCAGCCTCACTCCTGATCAGCCACACCAAACAAAACAGCTCTTTTCACTATGAACCCCCCTCCTTTGCACCCAACAAGCCTGGAAACAAACATTATTTATGCTGCTGACCCCTCTGGGTATCACTAATAGATTGCATTCCAAAAAAGAAGAGCAAAACGAAGAGCCACTTTCATGGGACTTAATAGATAATTCACTTCAAACAAGCGTACTGCAAGAAAAGTAAGTCAACATATCCTCCCAGGATATTTCTATAAACCCACACTTCATTTACAGGCTTTACGAATTATGTTAATTCAACACTAACACTAAGAAGAATTTAGTTGTTCATTTAAGTAACACTGTATTTACACTTTACTCATAGAGGAGGAAAAGAGATTGAAGATAAAGAATTGAGATCCATGCCCTACCCCCACCAATATCTGTTGGGAATCTTGTGGTCAAGACAGAACAGAACAAAGATCTCCCAACTGCTAGCTTTAGCTGGCTTAATTTTAGGTCCATCCCCTTATTCTTTGCTGCTATCTAGTCACTTGGGAAAACAATCTGAAAAAAAGCTCCAGTCAAAACCATTGGAAAATGAGCAGGAAACTTAACCTTGTGAGAAAAATGGTAGAGAAGGAAAGGATCATACTTCTGCTCAGGAGAAAAAGAGAAAAAAAAAAAGGTTAAAATAATGGCCTACTTGGTCATCATGCGATGCATCAAAAAGACTGCAGTTCAGAGACAGTAGCCTTACCTTGCCTTACACTGGTTCACTTTTTTCAACTGAAGGTATTTCTTTTCCATTCACAGAAATTACCATTCCAGGGCAGCACTGACACATGCAAAAGCTACCACCTTCACATATTTGCAGTCTTCTGCAGTCATTTATATACATATATAAAGTAGTACTAGACCGTGGCAACACTTGTTTTACATGCAATAGTCCAGATTGTCTTTTTTTGTTTGTTTTATACTACATTGAATTACATTAAACACCAAAGTTACATCCTCAAAGTAAAACAGTAGTGTATCTCCAGGCAACTGCAACTTCCAAGTCAAATCAAACAGAATATCTTGATTAAACACAATCAGTTGATATCTATGGAAGAATACTTTCTGCATGATCCACTCAAACATTTTGCATATCATATATCATATATATATGTATGTGTACATATATATATATATGTATATATAAAGGAGTTGCTATTCCCCATTGCTGAGTGGGAAACAGGCTCATCTCCACAATGGTAAGGACATCCACAACACCAATGAGCCAGCAGGTTACAAAACAGAACATTTTATTCAGACATATGCAGAAGGAAGGCCATCCGAGGTTTTAAGACATGAGCTTAGGCCTCAGAAGTCCAACTTTCAGGTAAACCACCTGCTTGGGTTTTTTTGGTGGTTCAGTTCTCTGAGGTAGCGAGATAAAACAAGCACAACCATAAAATATTTCTTAGGAGGAAAGGATGTCAGAGGAGTCAAAGGAAATTACAAGTTCTAAGAAATAAAAAAAAGTTTCCTAAAAAGATGTATTGAAATTAATTTCTTTAGCATACAAACAAAATTCGGAATATTATTAAAACCAGGTATGAGTTTGCATATATAATAAAAAAAATTTATTTCCAAGCTTCCCTCTGACCTACCCCATCTTGCTTCATTTCTTTAAGACTGGTGGCACACACAGTTTCTGCCTAGCCTGGCATAGCCTTGACTGCCAACCTGAGCAGAACTGGCTTGCTTGCCACTGCTTGGCCAGCCCTTGAAAGGGTTCCTCCAGCAAGGAATAAGGCAGATTCTCTCCCAGCAGTATCTACACCCAGAAAGATTCTACAGTGAAGAAGCAGAAACGCAACCAAAGTTAACTTAAAATCAGTCAATTTCATCTAACCACCATGAATGTTCTCCCTGAATCCCACTTCTTTAATGCAGAAGATGAAAAAGCAGCCTAAAGCAGAAGTCACAAGCAGCCCCAGAAATTGTCAGTCTTTTACAGAGAGTGCTGCCAACTACTAATCAGTCCCATCAACCACAGCGATCATCCAAGGGGCATGTTAGATGACCAGAAGACCACAGGGCAGAACGGACCATAACAGCTGTTCTGCAACACACTTCCAGAGAGTGAAAAGTAAATACAGCTTCCAGAAGTGATCTAAGTGGAGCAGCTGAGCCAGTAGCCAACTCAACATAAAGCAAAGATTAAAGGATGAGCACAGCCCTGTATGTCCAAGGCCTGGAGTTCTTCTAAAGGTAAGTGTTTACCTGAGCAGTAACTTTTAACACAGAAGAGGGCTGTAATGGACTATGACACAGTCGGTCACGTAACTCTGGAGAGGACATGTGTTTGGTTTTGGTCTTTTTCCAAAGTTAAAGTTTCAGCTTTGTGGTTTCAGAAAGCTATTTGTTGGAAACAAAGGGCTCCCTAAAAACTTTTACTTAGTCCTTATTCCCTGGAAAGCCTGCCAGTGGTGCTGACAGCCAGACTGTCCTACAAAAAGGGAAGCTTGGCACTTTCAGTTTTGATGCATGTGATTTTGGAGTTGGGGATGGAGGCTGGGGTGAAAAGAGTAACGTTGCTGCAATGTCCAAACTCTGTCCTGCAAACCACAAACAGGACTTTTTATCACAGGAGAGGAAGATTTCTCAAATTGGTACTAAGGATGGCACGGCTGCCAGTTCTGTAAATGGAGGCTGGGTCAGAACTGCAATAGGAACACTGTAACAATGACATAGGTGAGGAGCATGCAGGAAAAGTAGTTATCATGACCCTACCCCTGTGTTACCCTTCCCAAAAGAAAACCCCTGCCCAACACCCTGACACTGAATAGAGTTCCTCTGACTCTGGCTGACGGCATTCAGAAGGGAAAAAATACACATAAATAATTCCATCCTTTCAGCAGCAATACGAGAAGGTGAATGCAAGCAGATGCCAGTTCTGTACAGACTTCCCTTTCTAGAATTACTGCCCTCACCTCTGTAAAGCAATCCACAGGTGCTATGCCTTCTGACTGGCAGATCTGTAGATGCTTTTATCTGGGAACAAAGGACACACCAGATCTGTTCTAATGGGAGAAGTACAGTACAACCCAAGCAGAGAAAGCAAAAGGTAAGTGCAGGCCTGTATTCTCACTGCTCTGTCATCTACAGGCACCATGAACTCAGCTGCTTTCCCCAGATGCTGAAAGAACTGGACTATTTGTCACTTCCCTACACTTGAGCTATATACTTTAGTAATGCTCTTTTAAGGGAACAGAAAAAAACCTGGATTAGAACAACCACTCATCAATTTCTCTATGCCAGATACAAAAATGTGTTCTAAATATCTAGAACAGGGTTTTCAAGTCTGAAATAAAATTCCCTGGTTCTTATTTTTTTCCCTTCTCACAGAAACTCATTCTGCAGGAAGAAATAGAATTTAATCAGTACTCAAACCAGTTCAGAACAGTTCCTTCACTGCCAAGTTTAAGCTCCCCGGTCAACATCAACCTAGTTGGTGCTAGTTCTACAAATGATTTTTGATCTCAGTGTAATTTCAAAACAGACTGAAAAGACCCAAAAGGTATGTTGGTGGTACCTATCACTTTCTACCAAAAGGAGGGAAAAATGTAGCACATATGAACATTCAATTAATTTTACAGAAGTGATGTCTGTACACCCGTCCAGTTCACAAAATTTCCAAACCAATCCCAAAGTAAGATTTATCTACCTAACAGAGGATGTATATTTTAAAATACTTCAAAGCATGTTTGGCATTAATGATTTGGGGAAAAAACCAAATCTATTCAGTACTTATCACTTCCTCCCCATTGTATTACACTGCACTGGATCAAGGGATTCATCCATCTAAAAAGTTACCTAGAGAAAGACGTCATTTTTCAAGTGGATCAGTTCCTCTGCCAGATCCCAGCATATGCCAAACAAACAGCAGCAAAGTAGGGGGAAAAGGCTGAGGGTGGGATGAGGAGATGGGCAAGGAGGATGCAAGGGCTGATGGACCAGCAAGCCACAGCACTGACACATAGGCTCGTTCACATGGTTTCCTATGAACCTTCCTTATTAAGCCAAATCACAGATGCAACTTTCTTTTAATAGGACAGAAATCTGACAAGTATCCCTGACCCAACATTTCACTAAATGAATGTTCAGTAGGCACTTTGCCATCGAATTCAAGAAGAGCTGAATCCCACATACACCCAGGACCATGCTGGAAAGCTGCACTAACAGCTCTCCTACCTGTGGAAAGCAATCTGGAAAGCATGTGGGAAAAATAGAAGAGAAAGGGAAATTAACTTTCCTTACACCTTTAAGCCTGTGAAGTAACCTTTGAGAATTACCTCCAAATTTCATCTACTGAGTGACAAGTAGGCTTAACTCAAATAAGCAAAGACCTGTAAGATGCCAAGACGTTTGGTCTTTCCTTCTCACACTCCTCCATAACACAGCATCATGTAAATGCTCCAGGAAAGAGTTTCACTGACTGAAGGAAATAACAGTGACCATCATTTTTCCTATTGCACTGGGGAACTTTCCTACCTTTTGGCAGATACTACCTGTCTCCCTGTGTCACAAATGCCTTATTTTCCCTTAGCAGATACCCAGAACTATGAACTGCTTCTCTGAATGCTGAAATTCAGGGCAGGGAAGATAACGGTATCAGAATGCTTAGTAAATAATTGCCAGCTACAGAGGACACACACAGATTTTCATGTGTATGCACCTTGAACCTTGCATGCATAAAATACACTTGCTTTTGTGGAAAAATATGGGCTTCTGCAACATGAATAAAAACAGACAACTTAAAAATAATCTGAGTTCAAATCTATCAATCACCCTACCACTAAGAAAACATCAGGAGGTACTCAGAGAATGATTTTCTGACAATTAAGCAAGAACAATAGCAAATATTCCATTTGTAATTAAGAATCTGGGTTTTGTTTTCACAGGAACAGTGGGTATTTCTTCAATAGTGACTTCAATTAACTTCTGCTCTCCCCCACTGTCACAAGGTTTAATGGGCCCAAAGCCGTGGCTGCTTTTTCCCAACAATTTCAGGCTGAAAAAACACCTTATTACATCCTCTTTAAAAATGTTTCAATTACATTTATTACACTTGCCTGCTGTAATGCAGGCACTTCCCAAGAGGAAAGAAAACAAAAACTAAAAACCCAAACCACAACACAGATAAATAAACCCCAGTAAAACCACAGTTAGTAGCCCCAGAAAAACCAAAATCCCTTAAATATTAAAAAAAGAAAATTAAACTTAATAGGTCTGTCTTGTGGTTGCCACAAGCCAACCTGCTGATTCAGGGCAATGTCACCAACAGTATTCTTATCTGTAAAGGGTAAGAATCAATTGTTTGACAGAAACAAAGGAGAGCTCAACAGGAAATCAACCAGCTTGGGACAGATGGTCACTGAATCAAGTTTCACCCCTCCCCTCTCCAAAAATAGGCTTAAGAGGCATTTTCTGTTACCAAGCAACAGCCCAAAGGAAGGCATAAATCTTTTCCTACGTATTATTCCCCTCCTCCCCGACACACATACATTTCAATCTACTAGGGCGGTGCATTTGTGGGTTTGTTTATTTTCCACATAACAGGTAGGAGGAGGGTTTATTCCGTGTGATGACAATGCGTTTCTGCATGCCCACTAGCCTCGTTTCTCATTTTTAAGGCAAAAAGGAGGTTAACTCTAACCATGCTATGAGAGCTACCCTGAAGCTGGGCTACAAGCAGGGATCCAATGCTAGTTAGAAACCCCTCCATGTTCGGCCAAGGTTCACTGGAGACCTGAGAAATGACTCCCCGAAGACGGGAATTCCCAATGACTACTTTATATAAAATCAACATGACCCTCATCACACTCTGACAAGAGAGGTCACCTTTTTTTAAAACTCATCAAAAAACCCTGTACCCGTTGTCTCCCACATACCTGCTTTAACCCATCAAAATCTATAAAACTTAATTCCCAAAAAAAGCACTGTGGTATCTTTAATATAACACACAGACCAGAGGACTTCCAAACCATTTGAATTTTCAGAGCATTAATTATCTAGTACATCAGCCACCTCAAGTGAAAATTGGAGTATGGGAAGAATAAGAAAGGATAATCAAAATTTACTGTTCTGAAAGGCCGGGGAGAAAAGAAGTGTGTGGTGGGGATGGAGGGAAGAAAGAGACCCGAAGAGGCTGTTTGCAGAAAGCAGGGAAGAGGGGGAGGGGAACAGAGCCCGGGGGTGAAGGACAGCGCCTCTGAAATTCAGATTAGCATCCAGAGAACAAACCGGTTTGTTTGACCCCCCTATCATACAAAATGGAAACAGACCGGCAGTCCTCGAAAACAGATGGAGTTAAATTTAGCCATACAAAGAGTAATCTGCAACAAAATTAAAAAAAAAAAAAAAAAAGGGTTTACAATTACAACCCTCACAAAAATTAAACGGGGAAGAAATAGTCTCTCACTTCAGCAACAAACTGGGTAATCATCCTTTAAAAGCGCAGAGCCTGGATTACCACTGACACATACTTAGACTACTAAAACATATGGCCAATAAAAAAAAAAAAAAGAGAGGGTACAGGGGGGGAGGGGAAAGGTTGCGACAGCATGTGGTCTGCAAAGGCTTTATTTACTCCCTCCTCAGCTATTGCTTGCTTTAACCAGCCAGCTGAAGACCTACTGCGAGGCACAGCCTAGGCTATTTTCACTGGGTATTTCATACGCTCCCCTAACACCAGCGCAGATACCGCTTAGCACCTCGGTGGTGGGTAAACAGAGCCTCGGCCACGGGCTGCTGCACTGACCAAGGGCCTTGGACTTTCGAATCCATTCCACCGCAAAGCCACCGCAGTGGAGACTCTGCCCTGGCTCTCCACACATGGCAAACAGTTCTCACAGGGAAACCGGAGACTGCAATGTTTAAATTCAACTCATTAAAATTAAGTTGACTGAAATTAAACAGAAGGTTTGAACATAAAAGCAAAATAACTGTTTGTATGTATGCCAAGAACACAATTTGTTCCTTGAGGTCTAAAGCTTACTGACAGAAGCATGAAGCTCGGCAGCCCAGGGGGCCTGACCAGGAGACTTGAACTCAGAATCCTTTAGGCTCAGCCATGGAGCAAATCATTACTGCCATATAGTGCTTTAAAAACTCCCAGTACAAACACCGCCCTTGGTTTACAGACAGGGAAACTGAGGCACGAAGAAGCCATGTGCCATCCCTCAGTGGCAGAATATAGAGGTAACAAGATCTTCTACAGACCCAAGTCCACATTGTAATATCACCCTGAGCATTCAAAGGAAAGTAAGTTATTATTTATGTAAATTCATGGCAAACGTCAACATTTTTACAGCTGTTTTTCCTGGTCTCTTCACAGCTTAGCAAGAGACCTGTAGCTGAAATCCAGTTCCTTACCAAAAGTAGTCTCTCTGATCAGGCAGGCAATGATAGTTATGCCAGAGCTATTCAGGAATGAATATATTTGTTTTTCTAACACAGCCAGAATTGGACTAAATAAGACATGGACCTGCAATGCTTCTCTAATGCATGTGAGTAATTTCTCTGTAACTTTAAATGAATTATGGACTACAAGGATTTTGTTTCTTTTGAACATCAGTGTAAATTGCTTGAAATATACTACAGCAACAAAAGCCCCATACTCTTTACATGCTAGTACATAGATCATTATCCAGGAGAAAAATCTACATTGTAATTTTGCATAAGCATTTATCATAATTTTAGAAGAGGCTTTTTCTCTTACATTCACATTTATGTCCTTTACTGCTATGCCACGGTAAGAGAGAGATAACCATCTAAGAGGGGAAAGAAATGTATTTCCCCTCTTAAGTAAACCATCATACTTTTCTTCAATGACCAAAGAAACTTCCTCATTCCTCGGCCGAAGTGGAATCCCCAGACACTTTGCAACATTTTTTGGTTGAAATGTAAAGGGACACAAGTTTACCTCACATTTCCCTCAATAATTCTATGATTCTATTAAATGAGGTTAGGGGAACCTACTTTTCAGTATTTTTTTCTTAGAAAAATCACAGAAGATTTTCTTTAGCTTCCCTAGCTCTCAAGCTGCTAGTTTAGAACTCTAGGTCTTCTAACTCAGCATATTATTGTATTAACTTTGACTTTTTACCTTGAACTAAGCCATTCTTCAGTTAAAGAAAAGCATGTATCTGTAAATGATCCAAACAAATCCCCATCTTTTTTGCCATGGAACATAATAGCAATTGGTCGAATTAGGAACATGAGAATATTCTTCAGTTACCTCTGACTTGCTCTGGTCAGATGTATCAAGCTTAGGCTAAAGTTACAAAAACATGTTTTCTCAGTAACGAGTAATTCAGTAGTAGCAGAAGTGGGACACAAACGTGAATTGAATTAAAAAAAACTCATTAAAATCATAATAGTCCTTCCCTCCTGGGAATAGGAATAGAATGATAAAGAACAGTGATCCTCAGTTAAAACTTCTGTTAAGTAAAAATAAGTTTATCTGTAGAAATAGAGAAGGAATTACAAAAGATCAGAGATAGGTAAGCCAGTAATAACCACAAATAAAACATTGCCAGCCTCATTTCCAAAACAAAGAAAATCACAATCTGAATGTTATCGCTCATGAGGCTATATGGTGACATTGCATTTCACTGTTTGTTCACCATTTTGATATCAGCCTATTTCAAAAGGGGTCCTTTCTCTTATAACTATTTTCTCCTTATGTATTCATAGTTTGGGGCTGTTTTTCCTGGCACACATAAAGACAGTATGGACAAAAGATTCATAAGTGTATTATCTCTGCACGCTGCCTGAAAGAAATACAGTTTATGTGATTTACTCCAGATGAGAAACACACTGTGACAACACACAGAATAGACCTCATTTTCAACATGCATTTTTTAAGGAGAAATTTACCAGTCCCTCTCAGCATGGCCTGCACTTTGGAACAGGTAGGAGATAATTGTTTTAATGAATTCATCCTGAGGCCAGCATCCTTACAGGCACATGGCCTCAAATACACTTGTTTCCGTCCTTGGGGCAAAGGATTAGTTATGAATCATAAAACAGTTCTGCTTTCTGGCCCTTGTTGACTTGCCAGTCAACTCCTCCCTAAGATGGAGTTTCTCAAAGAACATTCAATATGCAGTTGCCAAATTTTAGTTCTTTCCCCCTTGCTGTGTTTTTTATAAAACCTCAATTTCCCACGGTTTATTCAGATAATCATTTGGAGCAGGAAAAGGTATGTTATCATCCAGACTCTATTCCTCATTTCATAATTGGAACCAAAAAGGCCAACCCTCTTTTTTCCACACTTGGTTGTTTTTCCTCTACACATGGAGCATGTTCAGCCAGATTATGGCAGCTAGAGAAAAACTGCTACACACAGACAATCATCACATAAGAACCACTATGTCCAGAAATATAAAACATATGGATACATATACAATTCAGTTATCAGAAAGATGCTCAAGGGCACGTCATTGAGAACTGCTGTTTCCAAACCTGACCAATTAACAAAATAAGACGTAGAAGCAATTGATTGAAATAACAAACAAATATCTCCTTTTAATGCATGCTTAATTTTAGTCCTGAAAAAGGTTTAAAAGTAATAGTACTGGGTTTATTTCAAGTTTCCTTAGAGTAAAATGTTCGATTATGAGCAATAATCTGGACAGATTTTAGACAATGCAACAATGTCAATCTACTAGGTATCATTATTACCCTTTGACGCTCAATCTTCCATCCCAGACAGGCCAAACAACCTCTTATGGAGTCACTCAAGCTTTGCAGCCTTCCTGTTAACACGTGCCCAGCAATGCCTCAATCACCAGACCATTTCTGTGTTGCCATCCACTAAAGTGACAAGATCAGCAGAGAGCTGCCAGCAGCAGAACCCAGAGGGTCCCTCCATTGATGTGTGTGACTGGATCTGCAGTCAGCATGCATTTCTCCCCATATACAGAAAGCACATCTGGCACACAGTGGAAAAATGACCAGAAAGAAGACAGTGGGAAGCAGGTTACCAAAACAGTTCATGCTGCCACTAGCCAATTCCTTGAGTATCTTTGCAAAATCTGTGGGCCAGATGAATTGTCTCAGGAAGTTGTATCTTACCAGTAGGTAATACTGCCAAGTTTTATGGATTTTGTATCGTCCCACTTTACAACAAACATCACAGAATAATTCAGGTTGGAAGGGACCTCTCAAGATCAACCAGTCCAACCTCATACTCTGGCAAGGTCACATTGGAAATCAACACACTATTCTGGCATATTTTGGTTCATGTCTGATCTGCACTGATAGTTTTGACTTATTATCCTGTCAAATCTAAATGTAAGAAAGATTCTCAGTAGTTCTTAGACTACAACGAAACAAGAACTAATGGTCTGTTTCTTGAAATAAAAAGGTTGAGGCACAAAACAGTTTTTCTCAAAGAAAATTAAATGTTTTATCAATGCAAATACTTTATCTCTTTCTCAATATGCAGTTTTTGCAATTTGGACAAACCACCAAGACATACAAACCAAAGCTTCAGTCGTGTCAAGGTTATACACTGAAGTTCATGCTGTACTTGTTTATACAGTGAATCAGAATAGACAACACAAGCTTATGATACCAGTATCATCAGACATCAGAAATATCAAAACTATGCAGTATCTCCAGCATTCCCCTCTCTTTTTCAGCCCTAAGAGCCTGAACTGCATGTTGTGGAATTCATAGTTGAGGCCATTTTCACAGGAAAATTCAATTTAAAAGCATCTGGAAGAATACTGTCTTTTACTAAGTCCCAGATCCAATTCTCATATAAACACTGTTGGGACAGCATCCTTTAAACATGGTGAGCAAAAGCAAACCTGGTTTTTTTGCTTGTTTTGTGGTTGTTTTTTTGGTTGGTTGGGTGGGTTTTTTGCTTTCAAACAGACATCAAAGCAACAATATTAGGATGAATTTTCAACTGTTCTGAACCTACAGGTTATATAGATCTGCCTTTTTCAGCAGGAGGAACTCTGGGAACACACATATGTGACTTCACAAGTTCAACTCAGCAGTTAATCTGTCTGGGCTTAGCACATAATCAGAAATGGATTTACTACAGTGGCAGCAAATGGAGCTGAAAACCTACACTGCACTGTCTAGGGGAGTGCTTAACCCCTATCTCAAATACAGCCTCCCTCTTTCTACACCAAATCCACATGACAACTGGAATCACCCCAAAGCCAAGCTTGACAGAAAGCCAGTCAGCTGTGCTGCAGATGAAAATTGAGCATCCATCTGCACAGTCACCAGGCATCTCTCAATAAAACAGCCAAGCTGGACAGTCAGCAAGCAGACACTGTTCATTATGATATTTGAGAGCAGCCAGAAGAATGCCTTTCTTTTTTTCCCTTCCTTCTCAGAGTTTTTCTGCCACAAGGTCACATCTGCTGTTTAAAATTAAAGTGGGGGTTTTTGGTGATGGTCTTTGTTTAAGGTCTTCCAAGGCATACTGTTTTGAATAAAATTACTAGTGGCACATCTACGATACACTAACAACTCCTGGTCTATAAAGGTAAACTGTGCACACAGAGTTCAGACCAGTATAAACCATCTCAGCCAATCAATCATTAGAGAAAAATAATCCTTTAAAGACTCATTAAGATACTTGACCAGTGTGATATTAGATGTCAGCATTTCTAATTCATGTCCATTTCTCCTTCATATATACACATATATGTACGTGTACATGTACAAATATACTCACTGTCCTCTCTAGTTTGCCGAATCTACAGCTTGGAGGAGGCAACTGTCCATGCATTTTCCATGTAGCACCCAAAACACTCACAGGCATATAGTAAGAAAGAAGAATATTACTAAGTTAATGTTATAAACAAAACAAACCCTGGTTGTTTAGGTGTTCTGTCATTTCATAGAAAATATTCCATAGCTCTTGACACAAAAAATTGTGGCAGCCAGCATTTTAATCTCCCTGCCCTTGAAATCCTGCTTGCCTCCCATATCTGCTGTAACCATGACTTGGAGGAAAAAGGTGAAATAACAATGTGGCAGGCAAGTCATGTTCATCCTCCTCAAGAGGCTGACTCTCCTAATGAAAGTGCTAACTCTCCTAATGAAAAAAACACATGACAGGAACTAATCTCCAAAATTTGCTGAAACTGCTGCAAAAAGGACTGTGAGGAGATGCACATTTTTCACTCTGAACTTCTGCTTTAAATACCCTGTTGGTAGTTCTGTGTACCTGTATCCAAGGCATTAAAGTCTTCTTGGATGGTTTGGCCTTTCCCTCCCTTCTCCTTAGGTTTTTCTTCAAAATTACTCCTCTGTGGGCTGGTACTGATCACTTGGCTAATCCACCTAATTTCTTATTGTTCTCACAGTCAGAAATTTGCCTCCAAGAGACTAAGATTAGGAAGAGTAACAACAGTGTCTCAACATTTCATCTCTACAAATAAATGTTTGAAAGTATTTTTATGAGACCAGAAACCCACCATGTTCTTAGATGTCACATACAACATGACTGGCAGGAAGCTCTTTTCCTCTTCTTGGTGCAGTGCACTGTAGTTGTAAAAATCAAGACCTAATTCCCAGCCTTTTCAAAGGAATCAGGAATCACCTAGTTGCACTACAAATTTGATTCTATGTAAGTGGTTTAAAGAAATTACAAGATTTAGCTTCCTTTATGAAACCAGCTGTTCTCCAAGTGGACTGAAAGTATAAAAGGACAGCAGAATAAAGCCACCTAATGCTCCAAAGCAACACACTATTTGGGAGGCTTCCTGACAAGCCACAGGGAGATGATCAATGAGACACGATCATCTGTAGCAGTAAAAGTAGGTGGCTCATTCTCCTGAATGGCAAAACTGAGGTGCAGTTGTACACTATAAAACACATTACAGCCAACACAGTATCTCCAAGGAGATAGTAAGTAGAGAACTAATTGTAACAAAATCCTGAACCAGCAGTAGAAGGACACAAGGCTCAGGACAGGGAATGGAGCACTTGGCTCTCTGCAAATCCCAAACTGACAGTGATCAAGATGAGGTTTTGTTGCAGATGCTCTTCATTTTGTGACATCAGTAACATGGGTAGGCAACAGTAATACTCATAAAACTGCTGTGAATGTCCCCATTTCCCCAGTGACTCCAGTGTAAAGAACTAGTTGCCCAGATTCCTTATAGCACCAGAAGCAGCTGAACTCAGTTTTTTGGATCTGCTCTCCGTCACCACTACAACATCTCTCAGAAGGGGGTATGATGGAGAAAGCACCAAAGAGCTTGGATCTCACTAGGACCAGAATGCTGTGCCACACTTCACTTTTTAAAGAAGTGATTATTTCCTCTTTACTAGGAAGATTGTGGAGGATCAGGCACACAGCGATTTCCAAGCACTCTACTAATTACTCAATTACTCTCGACTGATAACACAACAAGGGACCATACAACTCCCAGTATACACAGTCTCACTGAGCATTGGCATTACAGTTGCATGTGAACCACTTCTGTCATTTAAAAGGTAGCTAGAAAGAAAAGGGGGCATGAAAGAGAATTCTACCAAATTAAAAGCATAATTTAACTATCAAACTCCCAGAAAAATTCTCCTTAGCAAGTTTTGAAGCTGGAGGTAGCATTGCAAAAGTAAGGGGCAGGGCCAAATCCTAATATCTCTCAAATACATAGAACATAAGAGGAAAAAAGTGTTTCTTATGCACACTAATACTTTTATTATGAAGCCAAATGTAAAATTAGTATGGCTCTAGAATAAAACATAGTCTTCCAAAGAAAGCTACTTATTTCTCTGAAATTTTGGAACTGTAGGCACCATTCAACAGAGAAATCAGTGTTGCAGAGGGAGGTGCAGCAGAACTTGGTGCAAAAGACAGAAGTACTAATAAAATGTTCAACAGCTGAAAATAGTTGCCATAGAAGTAACAATTTCACACTTTATGTTCTAGGGAAGTCCTATTACTTTTGGTGAGATGCACAGGTAAGTGTTCATTAAAAAAAAAAAAAAAGCAAACAAGACACTATTAATAGAGGGTATTTCAGAACACAGTTATATTCAGTAACCAGCTTCTTCAAAGTGCCCTGGTCAGATCATGCCAAGGGTCTTGAAAAGAGCTGATTACAGACAATGATGGAGATAAAAGACAGAACAGAAGGATCTCTGCACAGCATTTTATAAAACCAGTCACTCCAGGTTTGTTCATGGAACCAGTACAACAGATGTCCGGTAATCTTTTAAGTAACATTATCTTAGGTCTGCCCACACTGTTTTGCTGTTCAAAGCTCCATCAGTTTGAAAAATTACCTCAAAATAACAACTCCAAAACCTTACATGAGGAATATTAATTGAATGTTTCTATCAGATCTTGCCATACCGACTTAGGGTCTCACTACCATTTTACTCTTCCGGTGATTTTGTCACAACATACAGTTGTTCCTATTTTTTATATTTTACAAATATTTTATTAGCTAGTGCAGTAAAACTGCTAAAAGAAAAAGTTAAATGCAAATTATCCAAAGCATTTGAAAGTATATGATGCAAAAAATTTTCAGATCAGGTATATGTGGTTTTTTTTCTTAAACCTCTGAAGTGCCATGGAACTTCATGCTAACTCAGTGAGAATTACATTAAATACAATTCAATGAAAGCTGTAATTTACACAATTCTTTATGGCTTCTCATGTCCCAAAAACATTTCACACAAGTTGTGACATTACTGTGTGACAGAGCAAGACAACAGAAACCAGCTGACAAGGCTTCAGGAGTTATCCAAACCAAACAACATTGTAGCATCACAGAATCATTTAGGTCAAAAAAGACCTTTAACATCATTAAGTCCAACCATTAACCCAACACTGCTAAGCTCACAACTAAACCATGTCCCTAAGTGTCACATCTACACATTTTTAAATACCTCCAGGAATGGTGAATCCACCACTTCCCTGACAGCCTGTTACAATGCTTAACGGCCCCTTCTATGAAGACATTTTTCCCAGTATCCAACCTAAATCTTCCCTGGTAGAACTTGAGGCCATTTCCTCTTGTCAGTTGGCAAAAGAAATCGACCCCCATCTCACCACAACTGCCTTTCAGGTAGTTGTAGAGGGTGAAGTGGTTCTTCCTGAGCCTCCTTTTCTTAAGGCTAAGCAATCCCACCTCCCTCATCCATTCTTCACAAGGCTTGTGCTCCAGACTCTTCACCAGCTTCATTTCCCTTCTCTGGACACACTCCAGTACCTCAATGTCTTTATTGTAGTGAGGGTCCCAAAACCGAGCACAGGATTCAAGATGCGACCTCACCAGTGCTGAGTACAGAGGCACAATCACTTCCTAGCCCTGCTGGCCACACTATTTCTGTCATCAAGCCAGGATGCCATTGGCCTCCTTGGCCACCTGGGCACACCACTGGCTCATGTTCAGCTGCTCTTGACCAGCACCACCAAGTCCTTTTCCACCAGGCAACTTTCCAGCCATTCTTTCCAAGGCTGTAGCGCCGCATGGGGTTGTTGTGACCCAAGTGCAGGACTAGGCACTTCGCCTGATTAAACCTCATACAATTGGCCTCAGCCCATCAATCCAACCTGTCATTTCTATAAGAACTCCATAATTCCATTTGTTCCAACTTCCAAGCCAACAACAACAGTGTACAAAATTTGGCTGTTCCTGCAGTGATTAAAAACACTGTCATCCACATGTTCCTCCAATATACACTCTGCATTTTTTTCTTTTGGATTATAAAAACATTAATTATCCTACTTAGTAATAGTCTAACACTACTGGATTGTTTACCACTGCAAGCATCTTCACAGAATGGCTCCTTGCTTTTGGGTCATCTCCACTACCCACCCGCAAGTTCAAATCCATTAACAGGGGCTATACTAGCCCTGCTCACAATTGCAGATAAGCCTTTGCAATGACTCACTGAAACTCAACTTACTAGTTTCCTTCTTATTATACAAGGATGTTTCTAGAGTTCTTAGAAACAGGATGTGTTTGGGATATACAAGACATAAAATTGGTCCATGAATGTATCTCCACGCAGAAAATAGTATGAAACAAAATGATCAGGCTTGGAATTTTTAAACAAATAAAAATGAAATTACGTTAGGTAAAAGTGTTTTGGAAACATATTCTTACAAGCAATTCTTTTCTCAACACTTTAAGGAACATAATGGCAAGACAGGATTTGCGGAAAATAATTATTCTTAGAGAAAATAACACATTAATTGTAAAAATTTAGTGTTGTTTTATGACTGCCACTGTAATCTCTTCCAGAATATTAGAGATAGCTTAATTGCTTACTATATCTAATGAACTCTAGTTCACAGGACTAATTCTCTAAAAGACATGATTGTCAGAATGTCACAGCTTATTACTCCTTCATTTGCTGGTCTGCCCAACAGTCCTCCTCCTCACGATTCTGTTTCAGAAGTGAAAGAAAATGAGTCTTCTGCATTATGTGTGAGAAATGATTATGCGAGATTAGGAAAAATACACACATCTCAAAAAGGTTATCCATCCGAGTTACAAAGCCAGAAATCTGAAATGCTTTTTACATTAATGATTTCACAATCCTTTTTTACAAGTCAAGACATGATGCCTTAATATCATGTCCAAGCTCCATGTTTTGTTAATTACGTCCTACCTAGCTAAATACCCCCCGTAGTTTCAATTAGACATGGTATTCTTCCTCACTTCCCGTCTTGATTATTGTGCACTGTTGCTAAGCGCTAGTTAACAGTTGCCACATTCACCCAAAGTTGGCTGCACTTCAGTAGTCATTCAAAGAATTAAATACAAAACATATGGTACAGAACCACACAAAGCATAAAAGCACTTTTTAAAAGGACTCTAAAAATGCTTAATATGAAAGGTACTGCAAAATCTGTTACACCACTGGAAGTAAAATCCTTACAGTCTTATGCCCACTCCAGATTTCCGAGAAAGAGTGAAAACTAGAGGAAAATGCATTAAAACTTATTTTTTAGCTTTCATTAATAAGATTTCCTAGAGTATGTTTTGACATTATATTAAGTCTAGTTTTACACTGAATAAACAGTCCAGCATTCATAATACAATAGGCTTCATGGTACAGAAACCTTCCCAGATTTTCCTTAAAAGACTGTTTCATTCTCTATATTATCCCATAGCAACTAATTAGAGTCTCCTAAATTACACTCTAAGTTTTCTTCTCCCTCGTAATTGCAAAATACTTTGGACATGACTTGTTGAACTGCCAAATATCAATGCCAATAGCTATGAGTTTAAGAAGACCTTGAACCAAATGTGCTTTTCTGAATTCTAGACAAACTTTTCACACGGTCAGATCACCTCTCCTTTCATCTGTGATGCCCTCATGAGATCTTAAGAAACTTCACATATTTTAATTATCCCAGTAAAAGCTTGGTAATCCGGTTGTCTATTACTGCTTATTTCCTTTAGTATTACATCCTGAGCTTAAAAACTGCCTTACCAAAAAAAAAAAAAAAAACAAAAAACACCCCTCACTATTTCTAATTGTTACGTTATCTACAGACAAACCCAACTAATAAAAATTCCTGCTATGTACAAATTGGATTTTAAAACTAAATTTCTTTTTTCTATTAAACACCTAAGCCAAATATTTGTTTTGTATGAACGCTACCAATAGTAAGCAAAAACTTTTTTTTTTTTAATCCCACTAGCACATATGTAATAAGTTTTTCAACCAGTATAAGACACACTCTTGTTTCTCTTAGAGGGTATATCCCTCAACAAAACCCAAACTTAAGTGGGCATTACAGTATTTAAAAGTGTGGAAAGCCTTAGATGTCTTCTCAGAAGTCATATGTGTAACTATACCCACAACTGAAATATGCACCTATTTGCTTCACTCTCAGCTAAAACAACGTTAATAAAGGTAAATAAATAAATAAAGCTTCAGTTATTCCTACTTAGGAAATAAGAGACAGCACTTTCTTCTCAACAGCCTTTTATTTCAGTCTTTTAAAAAGGTCTTTGTAACAAGGTATCAATGAAGTAGGAAGAATATGAAATATTATTTTACTAATAGGTAAAATACCAGTCAGTGGAAAAGTTGGAAGAGCCACCGTTTCAAAGAAAGTCAAATGGACTTATGCAAAAAAGGTTGTATCTTCAGAGTATTTAAAGAAAACACAGCTGACAAGCAGTAGACATGGGAAGTATTTTTCCACCGGCTAACTTAAAGAGTCTCCTGCACTTCAAACACATCTGAGCATTGATAATTCCTAAATTTCAGAATACGGATAAATATTTGCAGGCTTGGGGCCTAAACAAACAGCAACCCTCGGCCCACCCGCTGGGCTGGCCGAAATCCTGTGGTTCACACAAAGTTTTCGTCTTTCGGAGGTTTCGGAAAAGCCCGGGGAAGCGCCGGGAGGGAAGGGCCGGACGCCGGCGGTACCCCACGGCCCCTGCGTACATCCCCTGTCAGCTGCCGCGAGGAGCCGGCTCCATCCCAGCCGCTTCTTCCCACTCTACCTTTACCTCCCAACAGCAAGCAAGCCCCGCCGATCGGCCGCCACCGCGGTGAGAGCATCCCCGGCGGCCCGCGGGTGACACGGCCCGAGCGGCAGCCGACCCCCCTGGGGCTGCTGCGTATCCGGGGGACACCGCCGCCCCTCCGCCACACCGACAGCCCCCCCTCCATCGCCGGGAAGGAGGCCTCTCCTCCCCAGAACCAGCCCGCACGTCGCCCATCAGTGCCCCAGAACACCGCATCCCCCGGGCCGCCCACGGCCGGCTCTCCCCACGCCGGGCGAAGGCTCCCGCGGCCGCGGAGGGCGAGGCGGCCGAGCCCCCTCTGCCGGCGGCGGCGGGCACGGCAGCCCCGGGCTGGGGAGGGAGCTCGCCGCTCGCCCGCTCCCCGCCACAGCCACAGCCACAGCCACCTGCACCCCCCGCGCCCGCCCCCGCCTCGCCTCGCCTCGCCCCCGGGCTCCGCTGCCCGCCGCCCGTCCGCCCACAGCGCCTGCTTTGCTCCCGCAGCCCCCACGGCCGAGGCTCTCCCACCCCCGCTCTACCCCGTGGGCTCGGGGTCATGTCTCCCCCGGCGCCGGTCCAAAACGCCGCTAACAAAGGGCTGGAGCCCGTCCGGGGGTGGGCACCCGCAGCCCGGCGGTGACGAGGGCGCTGCCCGCGGTGCCGCTGGCAGCCCGCAGCCCCCCCGGTGCCGGTGCTGAGCCCCGCGGGGGTGACAGCACCGAGCGCGACCCGGCGAGCGGAGCCACCGCCGCCACCCGACCCGCTACCTTTGTGCCCTCCCAGAAACCGGCGAGAAGGCGAAGCAAAGCCCCACGCCGCTCCCTTACCTTGCTGGACAGAGAGAGAAAAAGTTGAAGCGCTCTCCTTCTAACCCCTCCCTCACTTTTTTTTTTTTTTTTAAATAATTTAAATGTTTTAATTTTTTTTTTTTTTTTTCTAAATTTCCCCCTCCCTCCCCACACACCGAGCACTGCGCTCAGGCAGTCCCGCCCGGCGCCTTCGGTGCCACCGTCTCCCTCCCTCCCTCCGGGTCTCGGTTTCTCTCTCTCTCTCTCTCTCGGCGGGAGGAGGGGAGGGGAGGGGAGGAGAATGGGGCGGACCCGCAGGTGCCGCCCCTCCTGCTCTGACAACAGGGCAGAGGGGTCGGGGGACGGCGGGCGCGGTGCTCAGGTGCGGGGGTGTCCAGCGGCGGTCCGGGCCGTGCCCCAGGGCGGCAGGGCTGGGAAGGGAGGCTGCCGCGCAGTGCCAGGGACTGAAGTGATGGAACGGGCCCTGGCATGGACCCGAGTTAGTGGAGGAGGCAGGTGGAGAGCAGTGAGGCCCGGGACGTGACGGCCGCGGCTCGGTGAGGAGAGAGCGAAGTGGGGTGGCTCCAAGTCTGGCAAGGAAAGGACGAGGCCCTGAACGGAGGGGAGCCAAGCTGGGAAGCATCAACACCCTGTCAGGTGTCCAGCACGGCTCGGTGGCCGGGGCAGCAGAAGGTGGCACTGGGAGTGCTATCCACTCTGCCCTGTGAGAGATTGCCCTGTGGTGAGGGCTTGTCAGGGCTGTGGGCAGAGCTGAAATTTGGGCAGGGGGATACCCTTATGTTGAGTTTGAGTTTAGTTAGCAATGGAGCTGGTTCAGGAGTGGTGAAGTAGAAGCCGATGGGGCTTGGCATACTAGGAGGATGCTGGAGACAAACTGGAGAAGGGTGCTCTGACTATACTTGTGCCCAATATTTAATTGAACAGAGCTCAAAGAACGGTGGGTGAAGATGAGAGGATCCAAATGTGTCGGAGGGAATGGAAACAGAAAGATCTGGAACATTTAGAGCTGTAAATGGAGCCTGAGTGTGTGGGGAAGCAGTGGGTTTGGATTCTTAGTGTGTGTAAAGATGAAACTCAGACTTAGCAGGAGCATGGGAAGGAGACTAGAAATACAACTGGATGCTCTGAGCGTGAATATCCATTGAACTGGGGAAAAAATGATTTTGCATTTTCTTCCTTTTACCTTTGATTGATTAAGTGACTATATGAACCATCTCCTCTCTTTTTCATTTTTCAAAGGACATATTTTTTGAGAGCCTTTCAAAAACCTTTTTCATCTCTTGGAACCAGAGGGCTCAGTCCTATGCAGTGTCCTATCTTTCTGCCTAACAGATGAGGGAAAAAAAAAAAAAAACCAGAGTGACAAAAATGTGGTAGTGTTGTTCATTTTCTTTGGCAGGAACCTGCTTCAGTGTGACATTGAGAAAAAGATGTCCAGTACTTTTCTCACATCCTTTTCTTTTGTACTTGATGGTTAAAATATTACGTTCCAGCATCCATCTGGCACTCACATAGTGAGTGTTCTCATTACTGGACATAATGAGACTTCCCATTAAAAATGGCAGGGGAAACCTGTCCATACCTCTTGGAGGTAGCTCCGTTGGTTAGAGTGTGGTGCTAACAACACCAAGGTTGTGGATTTGATCCCTGTATGGGCTATTCACTTAGGAGCTGGTCTCGATGATCCCTTCCAACTCGGAATATTTTGTGATTCTGGGAAAGTAGAGACGGCACAGCAACAGTGTGGCACTGCAGTAATGCTGCTTGGTCCATAAATGAGAAATGGGTGTCTAACAGATAACATAAATGGTTTTGAACATTAAATAAACTTCAGCTTTTTCCACATTAATCACACTCTTGGCTATAACCACGAGTTACAGAATTTTCTTACATTTACTGTCATGCCACAGTTCTTCTCAAAACCAAGGTTCCTCCCAAATAAAGCATTGCAACTAGGTTGTTTGGCTACTTTGATTCTGAGATTATGTAATTTTTGTGTGAATAGCTACATCAGTTGGCTTTGACTGGGCTAATCACGCTCTTGAATGCTTAGAGCTGGGCTTCAGCTGTGGATCACCTGAAGACATGCTATCGCCATTAGCCCAGCCATCTTGGTATCTGTATTTATAAAGTTGCCAATAATATGACTCTTAACAACAGGAAGCTAGAAGTTTGGTTCAAGCAGAGTTGAAGAGACAGGTCAGGTCAGGCATTAGGATCAAACTTAGCCAGTTCAAAGTGGTATACATGTATGCTGTGTATGTCAACTCTGACACTGATACTCTGCAAAATATAATAGAATATCAGTTCTTTGAGATAATGTTGCCACGGGACTCTGGGCAGATTTAGACAGTAACTATTATCACTATTGAATGTTTGTGAGAGATTTGAAAGCATATAAGGTGCCTGTATAATACCTGCTATAACATATGATAATTCTAACCCAGATTACTTAATTATATCTAGATTGATCCCAGTAATTGCAGTCTAGATTTCCCTTGAAATTTCAAACTCTTTGAATTTAATTAGAGGTATCTACTGAATGAGTGAGAATTATTCTGGTAGCTTTAATGCAGTAACTCTTTTCCTATTTGGACTTATTTTTGTTTCGCTTTTTTCAAAAAGGAATAGATTAATTATATGTTTTCTTCTAACTTTCTATTTTGACTATCAACATTTACAGCTTGTTGGGGTGGTTTCATCTGTACCATCTGTGGGCCATATTGCGCATCAGATGGCAGGATAAAATCTGTAACAAAAACGTTTTGGGACATAAAAGTCTTTCAGGGTTTGAAGCCATGATATTCACAACACAAATGTGTGGAGCCGTTCAAGTATCTGAAACAGAAGATGCAGAATGCCAAAGCAGCTGCTGGAGTGAAATAAAGAAGAGACCACACAGTTTGGGGAACATACAGCCATAGAGAACAAAAGAATGTTTGAGAGGACAAGAAAGTGCAACTTCAAGCAGTGAGCAATTGGAATCAATCATTAGGAATTATTGACAGCAGACATGCAGTCACACAGCAATTAGAAGTTCACTTTGGGAAGCAAGGTCAATTAATACTGTGGTAAAGAGGCAGCATCAAAAAAAGCACCTGGTTTAGCAAACAGCATTTTCTGATCACTGACTAGGCAACACAGAAGAAAATTGTCGATCACGGGTTGGGTTTTGGCCATTTTCATATTCACAAGGACAGATATCATCACCTATATCCTGTTGTAAAGGACTATATAAGAATATTTTATGACACTACACTTTGTGCAAAGATTGATGGGCCACCAGTGCAACTACAGAAGTTGATAGGTGCCTTCATTGTATATTACATTTCACCCTGTCTTCAAGTGAAAGTCTCTTCACTTTCTTCATATTTTCTGGTTTTGAGAGCAATAGGGATAAGACCCTTTAGGATATAGTGTTCTAAATACTGTGGATAGTAGGAATTGACCATTCCCCACTTCCAAGACATAAAGGCAAACTTCCTAACAGGTTTCAGTCTTTTTTCCCTCTGCAAGTGAAGGTTGTCAGTTCATCTTAGATCATTCCCTGAACTCTAGCTTGTATTTATAGTTATCATGCCTGCTGCATTTAAATATTCACTGATAACCTGATGTATCCAACTCAGAAATTAGGTCTCAAAAACATAAACAAGTAAACAAATAGTCTCACAAGAAAAATCTCTGCTTTAATTTCTTGTTATTCGTGAATTTACTGATCTCGTGCATACTAAACCCAGTAATTTCTGTCCTAGAAATATTAATATCAATGTTTTATTTGATCCAGACTACCAAGCCTTTGGTATTAAACTTTGCCTGAATCAAGTGTCTGAATTCCACAGACCTGGTGTTGTCATTGTTAAAATCTGGTTGCAGACTTTGTTTTGACTTCTCTTTTTGGGGCTAAAGTGAATCCCACCATCCTGATGGGTAATTCTGGTTTGAACCTTTCAAATAACTTTCATCCTTCTGTATGAATCACCAATGATCTTTTAAGATTCACTATATTTTATCCTTTTATTATTGTGATGTGAGTTATCCTTTCCCTTGTTGTAATATTGTAAAGTTCTATTTGGTCTATTTAATGTCGAGGCATCTACAAAATGATCTATTTCCTAAAAAACATTTATTCTAAATGGATGAAACAGGTGAATAGGATTAAACAAGATGCAGTGCTGCAGATGGGGAGCTAAAGTACATAAAATCGGATATTTTTAATGCAGACAGTTCTGAGGGCAGAGCTAGGAA
Source organism: Myiozetetes cayanensis (assembly GCF_022539395.1). Lineage (NCBI taxonomy): Eukaryota > Metazoa > Chordata > Aves > Passeriformes > Tyrannidae > Myiozetetes > Myiozetetes cayanensis. The sequence continues at coordinate 46,735,056 of NW_026086604.1, forward strand.
CTGAATTCAGATCTCCTGATTCAGATCTCCCGATTCTGTAATTCTAATGTCATCATATACAAGCTTTCTTATCCCTGTTCTTTTACAGAAATATTTTCAAAATCCATATTTTGACATGGGTGTTTTTAGCATGAATATTTAGCACACCTACTACCAAAAAAAAACTGAGGGTGCACAGTAAGATGAAAGAGACAAGAGTGTTTCTTACAACGTAAGAGCATACTTGCTTTATCTTTCCATTACTCCATAGAAATTGAGCAACCCATCAGCAGGCTTTTCTGGAAATTCAGCATAAGTACATAGTCAGTGACAGGCATGTGCAACTGTACATCATCCATCATGCAAGACACAATAGGATGCCATTTCCTTTGCTAAGAAACCTGTCCTTAACAGCAGCCTTAACAAGCCAGCTAAAGGGAAAATGCATTACCCTGCCTAAAGCCAAGGCATTCTTTGAACAGGAAAAACTTTTGGCACCTGTATAGCTGTGCTGCGTGAGAGGCTGTAACAGAGTTTCTCTTTAGAATTTTCTAAATAATTTGTTACGTTCAATTTTGTTTCAGGTAAATGTAAGAGGATACCCCCTTTTTAGTATTATCAGATCTACTGTGAAAAAGTATATTCTCTGTTAAAGAAAACTCTGTAAGCTAGCACTTGTCAAAGCTGACCATCTGCGTAGTTTTTATGTTTTGTTTTTTCTTGTACAAATTTTTATTTCATATTTCATTTTCAGAATTCACTGGTTTTTCAGCTGAATCATTTTTATTAACTAGTCTGTGCATTACTTTGGAACATGTCTGATTGAAATTAATTATACAGCGTGAATTCAGGTTTTATGACTGGAGCATGGTTTTTATACACCATGGAATTAGCGAAATCCATTTTGACCTCTTTCAGTGGGAAGATACATACTGACTTTTTACTATACAACAAAATGTTATCAATACTCCCATCACTTTTAAAAGGAAAATGAAAAGCATGGTGACAGATTGCTTGAAATCATTCAAGAAGAGTTTTCTGATTGTAGTTGGATTTGTTCACTTTACCTAGATTATAAAGAATTTCCATGTATCTTTGAATGCATGGGTATGACACTCATGAGGTGACTGTTTTCTGATGATTCTTTTCTCCCCCCAGGGATATATAGATATAGGCTAGTCTTTTGTTCATTAGGAAGTACTATTTTAAAAAATTATATTTTTGCCATGGCTACTTGGATAATTGTGTGTCATTAGAAGGAGTAATTTTTTTTTAAGTGTAAGACCATATGAAAAATCAATCTCAACAAAATGGAAAAGTATGCTTAACACTGACTATTCTATAAAATACTCAGCTCTACTCTGGATTTTTCACCATGGGTTGCCTCATCAGAGACACTACTGAAACTTAGATCCATTATGCCTAAATGACGTCTCCTGTTGGTGGACGTCGGCAGTCTCCACTGCCAAACACATAATCTAATCAAATTATTTTATAGCCTAGAGTGAAATAATCCTTTTAAATAGGGCTCATTTACAGATGAGGCAGTCTTGCCTAACTTTAGGCTGTCTAAAACTCGAGATCTAATCTGTCTTTATTTATAGACATGAAAATGACTTGGCAGTTTCAGTCTGTTCTTAAATGAACACCTTCAAAAGGCAACACCTCTTCCCTCATTCTCCTCACTGACTTTTGAAGGAGCTGAGAGATCTCGATTACTCTTCACAGCTATACACCACCAATACTGGGTGAACACAGATCATCTCCTTGTGATCACCTGATCATCTACCACAGGGACATAAAAAAGATTTTCCCCACTGTTCCCCATTTGACGTGAACAACAGAACCACTTGCAGGCATTTTAAGTCCCCTGGTTTGTCAGTTATATAAAACAAAAGGACAAGTGGCAGTTTCACATAAGCATTTAAATTTAGAGCTTACAGAGGTAGGTTTTTTTTCATGGCACTGACATGGCTTGATGAGTGAAGCTCAATGGTAAAAGTTTTTTAAATTCCAAATGTGCAAGGTTTCCTGCAGCTGTTATCAGTAAGAGCAGTTAATCTTATGGAAGCTGGCATAGAGTCACAGAATCATAGAACGGTCTGGGTTGGAAGGGACATTAAAGATCACCCAGTTCCAATCCCTCTGCCACGGGCAGGGACACATTCCACTAGACCAGGTTGCTCAGAGCCTCATCCAAGCTGGCTTGGTCAGTGTTAGCTGATGTTTGTTGGGATGCTTATTCTGCGGAGTGGCAGTGAGTTCATTTGCTACTTTATTTTTGTTGTCCTTTTATTAAATAGCTTTCTGCACTTCGTAAGAGGTGCTGCACGTGAACTAGCAAGTATGTTAACAATTACAGCACCCATGGCTTTAGTGTAAAGTTACCCACGGCTTAAGTGTAATGTTTGTAGTGCAAAGCATTTTTAGTGTCTTCCACTAGCTAGAATCTACGGAGAGTATCAAACTTTCATCTTGGTTTGTGATTTTGTTGGTTTTTTTTGTTCTTTGTTTTTTTTTTTTGCCAGGAAAGTCACAGTTGTGTTTGAGCTTTTAGGGCTTTTACAAATGGAAAATATTTTTGAGGTGAGGTGGATAAAACATCAGAAGCCCTAACCATTCTTGGTTTTGTCACTGTTCCCTTTACACAGACAAAATTCCTACTTAAAGCAACTTACAATAAATTCCCTGGGGTTGTGTAGCTGCCAGAAGTAACAGTCACTCCCTTCCCAGTTTGCCAGCCAGGTCCACAACATCATGGTAGACCAGATTTATGCTAATGAAAAGCTTAGCTGGTCAGTGAAGTCAGTCCAACATTCACTGTTTCTTAACAGGCTCAAGTGCTGCCAACAGCAGATCCCTTAGCCTTGCGGATGCAAACCTCTGAGCCTACACAGGTATCTACTCCCATATTTATAAATTCTCCACCTTCTCCAAAAGAATTTACAGAGATATGTGAACACGGAGATGTCTTAGTTCTCTCAAGGCATAGAAAGAAAAGTAGGTGTGTGCCATGAGGTGTGACCTGCCAGCAGCTGGCTTTTCCACTGAATATTTCCCACAGCACTCCAGAAGCATGTCTGATACCCACCACACCTCTCTTGGGCAGCTTCCAGGGTCTTGGTGTTGAGCTGTCTTAACCTGCACTCTGCAGGTGTGCAGACACAAAATATTTTACCTACTCATCTCACAGATGTTTCTCTTGTTTGCCAAAGAAAATAAAATTTAAAAAACCCAAACAAACAACAAAAACAACAAAACAAAACCCCCAAAAACTCTTTCCCTCCCCAAAGAAAAACAAAAACCCGAAAAAACAAGCTAAATTCTGCAGTATTTATATGCCTACAAACCTCCTTATAAAAATAAATTTGTGTATGTGTTATAATGTATTAATTACAAGTATTTTTGTCCAACCACCCCCCCTCTTTTTTCTCTTTCTCTGTATGTAACTTTCCTGGGAGACTGAGTTACATGCATCAGTGTGTCAGAGTAGTAGTACGGGCAGACAGGTTTCCTTCCCTCCAGACAGCAATCACAATCCCGTCTGTTTCACTGTCAGGAGGTACCAAGAAACCTGTACAAAGAGTAATATGTAACTAAAACATGACCTGAAACGCTGTGTTGCGGTCATGAGGATCCAAACATGTCTGAGCTGGGACTGGGGGTCATATATTAGCTGTTGTGGGCTCCAGGGAGAAGATATTTAGAGAGTTAGTGCAGCAGCTTTCCCTGTTGATCAACCCATGTACAGATCTCAACCCAGATTGCTTTCAAGATACAAGTAGGGACTCTACACCAATTCCCTTTCACTGATGCCACCAGAAGACATACATAAATGCAAAAGCTGTACAGCAAGTTGTTAGCATATCCAGGTCATGCAAAACAAATCCCTCTGCATTCCAGCTTGTTTTAAAAGACTTTTTGCTCATCTGGAGTAACAAAAAGCCACTTAAGTCTCTTACTGTGTTCACTAATGACATTTAGCTGTCATTTAATTTGCATGGTATTTCTGTCTTCCTTTGCTTTTTGTTTGGTTGGTTGATTTTTTGTTTGGTTGTTTTATTGTTGGGTTTTTGTTTGTTTCATTGTTGTTGTTTTGTTTGGGTTTTGCCTTGTTTGGTTTTGGGTTTTGTTTGTTAATTTGTTTTGTTTTCCCTTAACCCGTGAGGAAAGTTTTTCCTTATAGGTGAGTTCAGTTTTATCTAACATTTTGTAGTTGAAAGCCAGAAGATTCCTCTTGGGTTTTGACACCCTCAAATTCAAATAAGGCATACTGCTGTCTGGCTCAGCAGGAACTTCCTCAAGAGGCTGCCAGAGAGTAACACTTCTCCTAAGGTACCAAATGTGCAGTCTTACAGATGGTGGCTCCAGCTGTGGTGGGAACCTTTAGTGTTGCCAGACGTGTATACTCTTGGTGCTTGGGTCCTGTCTACATCTGATGTGATCATCAGCACCAGGAATGTGAACAATATGCAAAAGTAAACTTGAAAATCACAAGACCTTGAACTTTTCAGTTCCAAATTAAGTTGAGGGTAGGAGAAAAAGCATATCACTTGTGAGGGGAAGACTTGAGGAAGGAGTCCCATGCTATCGGCAAATTAGAGCTAAAAGCAGACAGATATTAGGAATAGTTTATAAAATCCTTCAAGAGATGCTGCTGGAGAGGAAACCAGAAAGTACCAGAACTGACATGAGAAGACCGACATGAAATGGAGAATAGGTGAACACAATGATCATTAAAGTACTGGTTGAAACAGAAATCTACTTTGACTTCATCAAACACTTTGGTCAACTACCTGGTCATTTAACTGCCCACTGACTGGGAGAACAATGTTGTTACTCAAATCTTATCTGGTTTCACTGGAGACAAGTTGCTGAGCAACCAGTCAGACCAAGAGCAAGCCGAGGAATGTAAATGCCACCTCCCTGCAAAGACGTTTGTCCTTCATCGCATCGCCATCAAGCATACTGCCTTCCCTTGTAAACACCAGTTGACACTTACTTGCCTATCGGGGAACAAGAATGGAAATTCCATCACAGCATTAGGGGAAAAAAGCCTTGCAAGCACTGGTTGCCCAGAGGGACTGAGGAATCTCCATCCTTGGGCATATTTACAGCTTGACTGGAAAAGACATAGAGGAGCATATGCTAAGTCTGCCGGTCCTGAGCAGGGGGCTGGAGCAGGTGCTCTCCAATTGTCCCTTTGTTCTGTTGCCAGTAAGTAACTGCATATTGACTCAGTAAGAAAGAATGGACATTTTTAGGTACTTTTAATTTCTCAGTAATGTGTATCTGTGCTGCTGTATCTAAACTGAAAAAAAAAAAAACCACAATAGTGAGGTGTTAAGATGCAGGCAGGACCCTTCATATAGGTAAATCCTCACACAGGGACACAGACCACAGGGACACAGGCAAGCATTGACATTAGCTGATCTGTGTAGAAGCAGACCAACAGCAAGGTATGGGGGCAGAGGGAAGGATGCTTGAGGTTGAAGAAAGCCTTGCAAAAAGCATGAATTCCTGTTCTTGCCCAATTTTATTTCCATGGTGTTTGAATTGAGCCCCAGCAGCAAACTGAGCAAGAGCTCTGAATTAATGAATTAATGGAAGGTAATATAACCATCACTGAGAGCTGTTTGCAAAACACATGTACGTGCTAAAGCCTTCTGCACCTCCTTTCCAAGAAGTGCCTGAGTGACAAAATACATTCTCCCTCCTGAATGAGGGAAACTCCATCACTTAATGGCAGACTTGGCAGTGATGGGTTGATGGCCGGACTCTATGATCTTAGAGGTCTTTTACAACCTTAACAATTCTATGATTTAATCTGGTATTTTAGGAAGTCTGGTAAAAGAAATAATCTTGCATTTATCCTCAGAAGTGTATAAGGTTTTCCTGTTTCAGACAATTATTCTGAGCTCTTGCTGAGAATAATTTTGTCCCCTGTCACAGGGAGAAGCAGGGAAACCTTGATCTCAGATGTACTTACTTCCATCTAGGAGGAAAAATCATTATATTATATTAATTATATTAATTATATCATATAATATCATATCATATTATATTGAGTTTAGTTCTATTGAATGGTTTCAGTTCCAGGAAAGTTATACTTGACAACTGTCAGAAAGTGGTCTTCCAGATATAAAGAGCTCTGCTTTCACAAATTTCAGCATTCTGTTTGCTGTGTTATACACCATTTTCTTGCCCATAAGGGAAGTCCCTGGACCATTAGAAGCTCCACCATATGTGCTTTGGGTCTAACACAGCAAAAAGGCACTGACCTCTCCCCTCACTAATGTGGCAATGACCCCTGACCCAAGGGTAGAAGAACAACAGTTCAGCTTAACAGCAAGATTACTGCCAAATCTCAAAATCTTCATTAGCCCCAGTCAAGAACTCCCCTGCCTGTACATCTAAAGATTACATTATCCCTCTCTGTCCCCTTTCAGTCGGAGTTTCTGTTTGTTGTGGGAGTTTCTATTTGTTTGCTGTGCCTCTCTTTTCTGAGTTTTTTCCAGAGCCACTGCTTCAAAGTATCATTTCCTATCTTAATATCGCTGCCTTTATTCTCTGTTCGTAGACATACAGATTCATGTTTACCTGTAATAAAGTAGTATATTATATGCTTGCTTTTTGTTTACCATCTGATTACATCGGTGACCTATTTTCGTTTCTGTTCCTCTGGTCTGTTGCCATACAATGAGTTTATGTTTTCTTCTGTATCACAGATCGAAATGGAAAATTGCCAAGAGACAATCCAGGTGGAGCTCCAGTAGTCAACATCCTGAACAATGAATGATGTGGAACAATGATTGTTTAGCACTGAGACTAATGATTGAGTTAACCACTGGATTTTGAACTATCTGATATATTGATATGGTACGACATCTCCATCAAAGGGCTGCACAAAACTATAGCCTCATGCTTCTAGCAGTTTTGTATGAAAATAACTTGTACTCTTCTGAGAAAGGTACCAGATTATCTCAGCAAAATCTGCTTTCTGTAAATCTACGTCATTTGGCATAAATAACATACTTCCTTTTATCTTCGTATTTATTAACATAGTCATTTTGGGCAGCACCAGTTTCAGGCTATGGACTTCCATCAGGCTCACGGCCAGAAGAATCCAGGCAATATCCAGCTACAGGCCAGATAGATGTTCACTGTCTGAACTTCCCATGTTGCTCTGTGTACCTTTCAAAGTACTGTTTCAGCATAAACTTCCTTCTCATCCTTTACTTCCAGTTCTTCTGAAAGTGAGTTTCAGTGACAAAGTACTCTTCTGCTAGCTCCTAGAAAGTTCTGGAGTGCTAACTAAACACATTTTCTGATGTTAGGATGTCTGGTATCAGTGGCTGCTGTTCAGAGCCTTTTGACACACTTACTCTTTCCTCCACAGAAGTGACACTGTTGCTTTTTTTCCCAAATGCAGAGCTAGGATATTCATTGAAATTCCCAAAATAGGTCCACTGCAAATCTTTTTTCAGTTTATGTTGTTCATAGGCAAAAATCCCAGGCAAATCTGAGTCAAAACTAAGGCAGAGTCTTAAAAACTGCCTCAAAGTGTTTCCTAATTAGAGCACAGTTAAGTTGCTTGAAGCTTCTCCCCTGCCTAAGTCACTGCTGGCACTTCTACCGACCCTGAACAACAAACACATTACGTAAATTCCCTCTCTCCCTATCATTTCAGATCAGCTTTTTCCTGAAATGCTTATTATCAGTATTTCTGCTGCTTTTCATCTCTACGGCGTTCTTGCACTCCTGTGGTGCTACATGGCAGCCGCCTCTCCTGGCTGCGTGCCGCCTGTCACCCTGCGCTTCCCGTGGAAACCCTGACATTCCCTCTAGTACCGGCACTGCCTCAGTGTGGGAGACATATTAGAAAGTGCTTCCAGCGCCCCGAGGGGAGGCCCTTGGGAGCCGGGGGGATCCATTGGCAGTGGCTGCCGCCCCCGCGGCCCGGGCTCCCGGGGGAAAAGGGCCTGGGCCCCTGGGGATTCGCTGCCGTGCGCGAGGAGCTCCATGGACGTCATCCTCCCACGGAACTTTCCGTCTGCGCCCTAAAAAAATTTTTTTTTTTATTTATGTACAGGCTTTTGTTTGGGATTTTATATATATATATATATATATATCACAGCTTCCCACAAGCGTCAGCACCTGGGAAGGGAGCAGCCCGACCCGCCGTGCCGGACCCGCGCTGCCGCAGTGCCGCCCAGCGGAGGAGCAGGGGGTGCTCGGCCCTTCCCGCTACCGCCCTGAGTCTGAGCGCCCTGCGGGTGGGGGATGAGGAGCCCGCGGCATTAACCGGAGTGAGCTTCGTTCCCCTGAACATGCTGGTCGCACTCTCCCCCTGCGCGGGAACAAACCCCTCCGGTGGCGAGGGGGTGCGTGTGTGCCAGGCTGAGCCCTACCTACCCTTGTCGCCCCAGCTGCCTTCTCCGCGCTGCCTGGCTTTCACCCCTGCAAATTTGTCATCATTCGCTTCAATTACGCATCCCTGTTTCGGGGCACTGGTGTAAAATTTAAGCTGCTCTTATTTTCTTCTCTACTTCTTAGATAAGTAACCATTTTCCTTTCTGTTTAGACCCTTGCATCACTGGTTTTTTTTCCCTTCCTTATCTGGGAAAGTCCTGGAGACAGTAAATGTCTGTGGGCGATGGTCCACTGGTGACATCTCTGCCCTGCTAGAGAATGTGACAGGAATCCACGTTGTTTCTAATCGTTTGAAGTCCCTTGTCTCTCAAGTCAAACTATGCCACAGTACAGCAAACAGCAAATGATGCCTGAGGGGACGTTGTGAACCTGACCATGGAAAGAGCCTGTGAACCTCTGAGGGAGCATCTCTTCTCCTGGGATCTCTCCAAAGGATACAACACTGCTATGTCCAGCTACAGCTTGTTTTTATAGGTGCCAGTACACTAAATAAGGCCAGTTCATGGGAGAAATGCAGGTTTAGTTTAACTTCTTTTCACCAAACTCCTGTCTGAAATAAAGTGTTCTTGACAGTATGTGAGGGTGTGTGAGCACACCCCGTTCAGGATAGGGTGGAACCAGGATGTTGCCTGCCTGAGAATGCGAAGCTGCCACTTGGCAAAGCACACAACCCCTGGCAACATGCCCAGAAAACTAGAGCACCCCACAAAAGAAATAAAACAAACAAACAAAAAAATGCAAGCAGAAAAGAGCTCTCAAACAGGCTTCCTTACTTGGGCCAGAGAGGTAGGTTTGGATTTTGGTTGTGGGGTTTTTTTTGTTTGTTTGTTTTTGTTTGTTTGGCTTGTTTTTGTTTTGTTTTGTTTTTATCTTGACATTCTCCTGTAGGGAAAAGCCAAAGACAGAGAAAACACTTCATGCCTACCCATCTCCCCTTTGGCTACATCTCCTAGGACAGTCCACTCACACTCCTTGAATCTTTTTTTTTTTTTTTTTTTCCCTTGATAAGAGAGCATTTAGGCTCAAAGTTTAGGCTTGGAATCTGCCCTGAAATTGCCATTGTACCTGCTTTCTTTGGATAAGCTGGTCACCTCAGGAACTGGCAGCACCTTATTGCATCAGGCTATCTGTTCTGACACTAGACTTCCTGTAGTCAACACTTCAAAACTCTGCCCCTGCACCGCTTCTGTTCTCTTTGGTGTCCACCCTGTAATATTAACATGGAAATGGCTTTCTAAACTCCATCATGGTGAATGTTGCCAAGGTGTGTGCAGCTCCTCATCTGGGTCCAGGCTGGATTTTGGCAGACAGGGCTAGGGAAATACAAAGAGTGCATGTGACTCATAGTGCGCCTCTCTGTGGATACAAAGCTGTCTCTGGCTCTGTGATAATCTCGTGATTCTTCACCATCTCCAGCATGTGAGGATGGAGGCAAAGGGCGGATGCAAAAGAAGAGGTCAAAAGAACATGCAAGATATCTGAGGCAAAATGAGGTAGGCGACTGGAAATGGCTGCAATACAGAGATTAAAGGGGCTCTGATTTGAATGTCCAGTTAAAGAACATCAGTGACTGGCAACAACAACCTGGAGACTAAAAAATGACAAGAAGTTGAGAACTGGCTGATGACGTTTGTTCTGACAGTATCGGAACAAGTCCATGTCCCACCCAAACAGAGTTAAATTGTTTAAAACATAATTCAGCCAAAAGGGTGACCTTTTTAACCATAATGTTTAACAGTATGTGACTGCCAACTTCTGATCTGATTCAAGAAGTCCTCAAGCCAAATTTACTGTGTCCCCATATTACAGCTCCTTAAAATATCGTCAGAGTTTTTCTTTGCATATTTCTCATCTGACTGGTGGTCTGGCGCTATCTGGGTTATACAATTCAAACTAGCCATGGCCTGAGGTGACTAGATTTTCAGGGAAGGGTTTCATGTAAGATCCATCTGCAGTCTTTGAACACTACAGTTTGCATTGAGCTGCTCAATTGCACCAATTAGGGTCATTCACAAGTGTAATTATGGAATAATATTTGAGCTGCTTTTTCAGAAACAAAATCCAAAAATGAAAATTTATAAATGCTTGAAAAGTCAAAGGAAGAAAGCATTAATTTTTTTTTTATTTTCTCTTTTAGTGGGAGAACTTTTCCAGTAACAGACACAAAATGAACAATTAACCTTTATATAGCACTTTTCAACCTCTGCTTTTACAGTATTTTACGAAAGTGCTCAAGTATCACTGGCAGGAAATCTGAATCAATCCCAGTGGAATTACTTGTTGTAGCTCTGCCAAAGAGGCAAAAGCAGAATTAAAAGCCATTAACTGCCTTATCTCTTAATTCTCTGCACAGGCTCTAACTGCTGTGATCTATGTTGTCTGTACTGAGACAGAAAGGTGAAAAATGCTCTCTATGGTCCCCAGACCCCAGTAAGGATCAAAATATTACTGCATTAATCAAATGGTATTGTATAAATCAAACACACCATTCTTATTTTAAAATTATCTTTAACATCTTTAAACCATGAAATAAATTCATATTTGATTGAGCCCTTACAAATTATTCTTTATAATAGCTTATATACTGCAAACATTTGTTTATTAATTGAAAGAAGCTTTTGCTCAAAGAGTTCTTCATATTTTGATCAGCTTGTGGGAATCTTAGTTACATTGGAGAAGGCTCCCTTTGGTTTTGTCAATGGCAACGTTGGAAGCTACTGTAAGTTGTATCCACAGGGTGTTCCTTCCTCGTGTACACTTCCAGACCACCAAAGGTTTTTTACTTCAATTCCTTACATCTATTTTGTTTGGGTTTTGTTTTGTTGGGTTGTTTTTTTTTTTTTTTCCTAGAAACAATGCATGCTCAGTGTTGTCTAAGTTAAAGTATCATTAAACATTTTTTATGTGATTTATTAAGGCAACACAATTCCTGACAGGCAAGGAACTGTGGATGTTTCAGAGGGCTCTGCTGAACTGTTTGGATGGCCTGAGATTCACTGGTGTCCTGTCCATCCACTGATCACACTCTGCAGTTGCAGCATGAGGTAGCTCATTTCTCAAGGAGGACTTCACGACATCATTGCAGTGCAACAAAGTAACTGTTAGTCCATAATCAAGGGGATAAAAAAAGCTCTAACTAGAAACTGTTTGCAACATTTCACAATGTCTAATGCATAATAGTAGAACTCTTAAGTGTCAAGCTGGCTCAGTTAGAAGACATTTAAGCATCAGGACTTGATCTCAGGTCCACTGTTGATACTAGCAAATGCTTTGAAGGTAGAGAAAGGAGTGTCTTATTGTTATAATTGCTGTCCTTTGGCTGAAATACCTAAACAAATTGCATTTTTTTCTGCTGAGAGCTGTTTATCCCAACGTAAATGTGGATACAAACAAACAGAAGATAACTGGTGTTTTCAAAGCCTAAACGTCCATTCTAGCTTCCCCAGTTTGGTTCTCAAACTACAGAGGCCAAGCCTTTCCAGTTCCAAACTATCATTACTTCACCTCGTTGGAAGCCACTTGGGATTTGTTTGGGTCTTTTTAATGCCATTCCCATAACTGAAAAGTAGTGGGGAAAAAAAATCATCTACTCTGTGACTTGCCAGGAGGATGGCAAATAACTTCTAGATAAATGTGAATGGAGTCCCCACTGAAATCAGCAAATGTGAGCTGCAACTGACAGGTTAAGTAAGAATGGAGTTTTACTCCAAGGGCTTTTATCTGTGGGATGGCCAATGCTCAAAGGCGTGAATTTGGGCCAGAGGAGTACTAAACACACTCTAATGGACAGCCTATCCACCTAAGCTTGGGGTTTTCAGTGTTTCAGGGTTATTTGTGTACATCTAAAAATCACCTAATACACTAGCTCATAGAAGTCTAGCTGTCCAATACAAAACAATCACAAAACAAGGATCTATACCATTTATGTTAAATTTTCAAGGGAGTCAGGCCGTGCTGCTGTAACGTGGCTTTCTTCCCCTTAAATCTGAAGACTTTCCATGATATGTTATTAGGCAAAGGCTTTGGAGCTCTCAGCACTGAAGGCAGTGTCAGGAAGCGCTTGGCTCATAGCCTCCTGCTGCTAAAAGGTGTTTCAGTCTCCTGGTGGTCTCCTGATGACAGAAGTTGTCTAGTGACAGTCATCATTTAGCAAAATCTGGTTCTCAGTATCCTTTCTAGGTACCGAGAAAATGCACAGCTGAACTCCCCTTGGTGTTTCTCTTCCCTCATTAATGTTCCTGTACAGCTCTGAAACCGTTCCTGTTACGTAGCTTTTCAGTTTGTGTTCTCTTGCAAGGACAAGCTTACCTTTTCATTTATGAGCTGACTCTTTTCACCAATAATAACACGATGAAAACTTTTACTAAAAAAAACAAAGGGTTAAATTTTTTTCTGGTTGGCCCCAAGTGACCCTCTGTTCCCACTGCTTTTGAAATTACTGGAGTTTGCTTAGCCTGAAAAATTACAGCTATAGGAAAAGTTATGCTTCACTGATCTATTTTAAAAAGGAACAGCAGAATTTTAAAAATAGAATCCTTTTTTTTTTTTTTTCCTCTCCTGACTGTGGCATCTCTAACCCAAGTATGTTGATGCAATTTCCAAAGCATTAAGAAATGTCTTAGGTCACATTTAAGTCAGGTCAGCCAAATCCAGGATCAGTGAAAAAATGAGTTGTTCATCTGGTCTGGAATGAGATCTTTCTTCCCATCATTCTTAGTTATAAAGATATCTTTTGTGTGGTTGAAGCTAAATTTAAGCCCAGTCTGAGTGTATTTGTGTACTATCTAGGCGTGTTTTATGCATCAGCAGCACACTGCATTACTAGTCTGCACACACAATTAGGGCTTTATGATCTTTGAAGTCAGTTAATAAAAAGATTTATATATTTGCAACAATAAAAGTCTGGGAAGTAATAGGAATAGGCGTTTCTTAGAGCTAGAGTCTGATTCTCCTTTGGCTCCCTGCCTTCAGGTGGACTTAGTCCTCACCCTGATTTGAGCACCAGAAGAAGAGAAGAAAATCCATCCCTGAATGCATGCCTAGGGAGCTCTTCTTTTGTAGACATTGCTTTTCTTCCAAACCGTAGTCCTGTGGAGCGAAGAGCACTGCAAGAGAGACCAGATTCTGCCATGGGTATTAAACTGTGCGGCGTGATTCTTCTGATGAATTCACAGCAGCTTCTTCAAGACTGGGACTGGGTCCGGCTCTGGTAAGCAATGTCGGAAGGAGTGAACCCGGCCCTGATGGGCTGCTCCCAAGAGGGCCAGTTTGCACAGGGGTCTCCTGCCTGCTTGCCGGCGATGCTCCACCCAGCAGGCGGGAGGGAGGTCACACCTGGATGCAGGAATGAAAGTCACACTCAGAGAAGTGTGGATTGAATGAAGGAAACGGTAATAATAATGGCCAGTCTTCGCGAGCGAAGATCCGGGGAAGGTCTTTCCACCTTCCAGCCTGCGCATTGGATTTTTTAGGTGAGACACAGTGTGCGCGGAACTGAGCCCACCCTTTAATCCTAAGGTTCATCTGCCGGGGCCAAGCGAGCTTGGACGGTGGCAGCGAGGTCCTTAGGACGTAGATGGGTTGCCTTTAAGGGCTAACGAGCCCCACCTGCCCGGGAGTGGCCCTGACCGGGAATCGAACCCGGGTCTCCGCGGTGATAGCGCGGCGCCTTTACCCCCTAGACCACCAGGGGCTCCAAAGGAAACGGTAAGGTGAAAACATACTGATTTAATACATGCATTACTATTTTGCAAAGAACCGTCTCACAGACTGTTTTTTTTCTCTACTAAAGCGTTCAGCTACTGCAATAGGATTTAAAAGTATGAGTTGAACTTTAACAGATCTATAGTAGCAGTTAACTAGCAAAGGAAAGTCCATGTCTAGCTGTTTCCTGCTGCCACAATGTTTTGATAACAATGGTACACAAAGAGTTGTTTTGTTTAGCATGCACCATATTATTGCATTTCAGACAAAGTCTTGATTCTCTAAGTCCAAGACAAAGTCTCAATTCTCTCCATTTGAGACAAAATCTCAGGACAAAAAATATGGACTTGAAATGTCCCAAACTACAGAGGAGTAAGGAATCAGATTAGCATGAATTTCTGCTTCTAGATACAATGAAAACAAAGATAAGGCAAATATGTATTTTTTTAATTGGAGGGACTAATTTAGGAAAGATTTTGTACCTCATCATTCCCTGTGTAATTATGAAATCAGAAAAATGAAAATATTCTTCCTATACTCTACACACACACTGTAAGTACCCCAGGCAGACCTGTTCTTACTGTGCTGAGATTTGTTTTCCTACAGCACCGAGTTTCCCTTCAAGAGCTCACGGGCACGGAGAGAACCTTTGTTTACCACCCCCAGGTGCAAACCTCATTAACTAATGTTTACTTTGGTGTTTTCAGTTTTCAGTAATGACCCGGGTTAATGGATAGTGAAGACGGTGGTGGGGAGAATGGAAAGGAAAATTCAGGAGCTGGTTTTACATCTTTGAGTTTTGCAGGCTCAGAGGCAAAAGGGCAATCAGCCATTTAGCTATACAAAAAAAAGAAACCCCAGCCCTTACAGTTGATGACGCTCCTACCCTGGATTTGTTTTGTTTGGTTTTTTTTCAGGATGGTGTGAAACAAAGAACAGCCAGCCCCCTGACTTTTTGCAAGTTAGAAATGCTGTACAAAATTCTACTTTTGACACCAGAAAATGCTTTCTCCTGTTGTTCAGAGTGACTCCAGATGCTGACGTACTTAGTACACAGCACAACTAACCCAACTGGAATGAAAAAGCAAGGTAATTGAGTTTACACTCATTTGTCAATATTCCTAAGGGACAGACTGTTCAGCCTGCCAAGTTTGCTCTGCTTATGCCTGCAGAGTGTGAACTTAAACTGAATGGAGATTCCCACAGTAGATTCTCCCCAGTGAATAGGGGATCTCTGCTGCTGTAATCTGTTAGAGGTGGTGCGACCACTTCTGTCATAACCTTTCTCCATGTCCCACATCTCCATATTAGGAGATGGGCTGAATGTTTGGCAAGAAAAGAAAGAAAAGGTTGGGTAGAACTGAGTTTTAATGCATCAGGCTTTCCCCTGTCCCAAGTCCCATTTTCAGAGGACAAAACATCAGCTTCTTCCTAGGCTTTTTTATGCTTCTCAGTATTATAATATGAGGGCTTCACATACACGTATTTCTTTATCTTTCTATTCCAGTGAAAGACTGTCATCCCTATATGTGAAATAGAACATGAAGATCAAAGCAAAAAGTTTCTTTTAACTTTGGGTGAGCAGTCTGGGACAGTTGTGAGAGGACTTTTAGAACCATAGAGTCATAGAATATCCTGAGTTGGAAGGAACCCACAAAGATCATCGAGTCCAACTCCTGGTCCTGCACAGGACAACTCCAAGGGCACTGTCGAAGTGCTTCTTGCACTCTGGCAGGCTTGGTGCTGTGACCATTTATCTGGGGAGCCTGTTCCAGTGCCCAGCCACTATCTGGGTAAAAAAGTTTTTCCTAATATCCAACCTAAAACGTCCCTGACACAGCTCCATGCCATTCCCTCAGGTCTTGCCACTGGTCACCAGAGAGAAGAGATCAAGCACCTGCCTCTCAGCTTCGCCTTGTGAGGAAGCTGTAGACTGCTGTTAGGTCTCCCCTCAGTCTCCTCTTCTCCAGGCTGAACAGACCAAGTGACCTCAGTTGCTCCTCATATGGCTTTGGCTCTTGGCCTTTCATCATCTTCTTTGCCCTCCTTTGGACAGTCTCTAAGAGCTTAATATCTTTCTTATATGGTGGCACTCAAAACTGCACACAATATTCAAGGTGAGGCCACACCAGTGCAGAGCAGAGCAGGACAATCCCCTCCCTCGACCTGGCTGGCGATGCTTTGCCTGATGCCCCTCCAGACACAGCTGGCCCTCCTGGCTGCCAGGCACTGCTGATTCGTATTCAACTTGCCATTGACCAGGACCCCCAGGTCCCTTTCCACAGTGCTGCTCTCCACCCTCTTGTTCCCCCAGTTTTCAAATAACTTGGCATTTTTTACTTTAAATAGCCCTGTATTTGACTAATCACTAAACTGGCCTTCACTTAGGACATTTCCATAGGGGATCTCCCTGTAGCTAGACCATAAAAACAGCAGCAATCTCCATCCCAAATATGGGAGCAAGTCAACACCTGTAGCAGAGCAGACATACAAGACATGTGTGAGAGAAGAAACAGCTATGGCCAACATTCAGTACATATATTCAGGAAATACTTGATAGAAAAGCAGAAAAGATGGGAGAATTTGTAAAACAAAGGAACAAAAGAATATTCGATCCTCTGGTCTGGCAGGAAACCAGGGAATGTGTCTCTGATGAAAAGTGAAACTAAGAGCCTCTTTAGGTGAGGTCTGGGTGGCAGGAGCTGGTAAAGACAAACAAAGGAACTGCCTCCTGATGTTTGGCTTCTGTTCCATCTGAGGAAACAGTCTTGTAGCCAACTCAAAGGAAAAGTGGCTCCACCACAAACAACCCTTAGCACATTGGCTCCAATGCCATCTTAAGGCACAAGTGTGCACAGACAAAAATATCTGGCCCCCAACTGGAAAGGCAGGCCCCAAAAGCAGCTGCCAGTGCACAGCACGTTTGGCGATAGGTGGGCTGGATTCACTGTGTGCACACTATGAAGCTGGCATAGACAGGTGCAGCAAATCTTACACGTCAAATTTAAAACAGGGAGGACTCAAAAAATACAAGTATGGGGAGTCAGGATGCTTTGTGCATACAGACCAGTCACCTTCATACGTGTACCATGCCCAGGGCTGCTTAGCTGGGCTCCCCTTCCTGAGCTCTCCTGCTTGTGTTGCTATCAAGTGTCTCACTGATGAACCTGGCCTGGCCAGTGGCAAGCTGTAGTTTCCCCCATGGTCCATTGTGAGAACTGGAGTTTCACCATGGGTAGTGGTGTCTGTGATGAGTAAGGAACCTTGCAGATAGGCAGAAACCAGTCCTGATGAACCAGAACTCAAGCCATGTCACCAAGTGTAAGCAGAACTTGTTGGCCCAAGCCTCCTGCAAAGAAGACAGGAAAGACTTAAAAGAACTGTGGGCAAGAGGGAGGGGGCCACACACACAGAGAAAACCAAGTCAGAGTGCCAATAGTTGAGCCCCTGAGACATTCTGAGCTCAAGAGGCTACAGGTCTAGCTGCTGAGCCTCTTGCTTCTTTGCTTTCCCACGAATGAAGGACACTTGTGCTGGCACCAGCACATCTAGGACCAGAAACCACAATTAGAGACCTCCCTCTTCAGATATTCGTAGGGATCCTCTGTTTGTACCTCAAAGCAGGTGGTAAGAAGAGGATCATCTCCTGCTATTCATAAGCATGCTGTGCAGTGGCACCTGGAAGTAAATACCAGAGTGCCCTAGTCAGGGTGGGGTACATGTATGAAGAATCTCAGACCATGCAGTGGCATCTCCTTGTGTTTAAGGGGTTTTGGGCATGGTAACAGGACCACGTGGCAGATTTCCAAGGGTCCTGGATGTGCTCTACGGGGCTTGGTGTGCCCTTCCTCGTCTGACAGCCCTTGCTGCTGTGGGATCTTCTGTTACTCCCTTGCCTCGGGCAGCCATTGCCTCCAGTGAGAAACAGGGAAATGGGAGAGGCAAATGAGTGAGAAAGGGGTAAACAGTATTTTGCCCAAACTAAAATGGGGAATGTCCTTGCTCAGCAGTTGTTCTTAGCTACCTCAGTGTCCCAGGGTAAGCTCCCTTCAAAAAAACAGAAACTGATCCAGGCCAACATCTTCTGTAAGAGAGAGCAAAGAGGAGACTAGGACAGGAGAGCAAACAAACTCACCCCTTTTCAGGCTGTGTTCCTCAGATTTTATTGCTCATCTTCAGTTCAGCCCAAGGGAATAATGGCATTTTCCTCACTTTGTACAGTGCAGGAGGAGAGCAACTGGGTTTAAAGCCTCTGGCAATTCCTCTGAGGGTGGATATATATTCTCCCAAAACAAGGATTCTTCCTTCCTGGGAAAGCAAAGACAGCAGTCCAAACTGGAGTTGAAGAATCAAGTGTATTTACATAAAATAAATAATGAGTGCAATTTATGATTGGGTAAGTTATAGTAATAAAATAAGAACTATTTATGCAAACCAAAATTCTTAACCTCCCAGAGGCAAGTATTCAGTGCATGGAGAAACTCTTTCAAGGTGCACAGCAGACCTGATAGCAAGAAACAGGAGCTCCATACTTTCTCCAGGAAGGTGTAAGAGGAACAGGCCAGTAAAACTGGAAGTACTTCAAGGAGTTTTCCTAGCTGTTAGCATGGGTTACCATGCTCTGGCTATTATCCCCAGCTCCCGGCAGAGTTGCTGGTCACTTTGCCCCAGTAGGAAGGTTCTCGCTGCCAGTTTCTGTTGTGCTTTGCTGCCACAGTCACTTCTTCCCCCCACTCATATGAATTGCTGCAGAGCAGGGAGAAAGACAGCAGTCCAGAGGCGGACAAACTAAAAGGCAGCAAGGAGCCTTGTGGTCTACCTGGTTTCTTTTCCTTCTTTCTCCAAGCCAGAAGGTTCCTGAGCATGAGCAAGGCAAAATGTCACTTGGCATCAGTGCCATAGATAAATGTTGGTGTTTTTCCTGGCAGTTAGAAAGAAAATGTTTCCAAGTGTCCAAGGAGACTTTGCTCTT
Organism: Myiozetetes cayanensis; assembly: GCF_022539395.1. Taxonomy (NCBI): domain Eukaryota; kingdom Metazoa; phylum Chordata; class Aves; order Passeriformes; family Tyrannidae; genus Myiozetetes; species Myiozetetes cayanensis. The sequence goes on from NW_026086604.1 coordinate 46,754,143, forward strand.
AGAGGATGGCCTCCCTGCTGTGTAGGTTTCTCACCGGTTGTGCTTTCTGCTGGCTGTGCATTCCCCAAAGAGTAGGTGAAAGGGGTTTTTCTCCCTGCAATTGTGGCAGGGGAGTCCGAAGAGCTGCTCTGGTGCTGGGGGTAAAGCTGCTCCCTGGTATGAGCTCCCCAGGAAGTGCTGAACATAGGGACATGAATGCACATGGGAAAGAGCAGGCGCAGCAAGGTGTTCTGCCCGATAAAGTCACCTCAAGCTCTGTTGTCACTATGGGATATGCTTACAAAAAAGAGCAGGCTAATGTGATTCAGAACAGTCAGAGAAGACAATTTACAGACCTGCCTCTTTTGAATGCTGCAGAAAAAAGGAAAAGCCTTATGGCAAGTTGGAGCAGCCTGTGAAGTGTAGTAGGATAAATAACTCCATGCAAACAGCAGTTGAAACAAAAACAGGATCAACAGCTGCTCTCCCCACCTCACAACTTGTCCTGCCTACTCCAGGCTGAGCTCCAGGCTGATGCCAAGTTCTCTTGCTTTGGAAGAAAATGCTTAACAGTTTCATCAACTGAGATTGCTGGACAGCAACTTTTGTAGATACACAAGCATTTCAGGAACCAGTAGCAATTATGGAATGACCATAATATGGCTGTTACTTCTCATCATCCAAACAGATGTACAGACGTTGAAGTGCACATAATTTTTGGATATCTGGATGTATTCCTGTTGAAAATTCAGCTTTCAGCCACAGTAATTCTTCTGTTTTGATATATTTATTTTTTCTCAACGTTATTTATTATTATCTGACCTTACATTTGTTTCCAAGAACTCTGTCTAGGAATACTATAGCAAAGATACCAGTATTACCCACCAAGAAAGTAATTCATACATCCCATATTGGATAACTTTTTTCTTTGTAGTTTTACACAGAGAAGACACTGAATATATCATGGATTTAGGCTGTGGATAAACATCAGCTACAAAATTTTATTTCAGAAGAATATTGGGAGGAAGTTAGGATTATCACAGGATAAGGACTTGACTTTTTTTTACTGGTGCCCGTGGGAAATGCTGATCACCTACATGCTTCAGGAATTCAGCATATGTCTGATAGCTGCTGAGTAATTGCAATTATTCCCTCTGCAGTTTAATATTCTTCAGCCAAAAGCAGAATCCAAGCCCACAGGTACAATTTCCACAGTAACAACTACAATGATTCAGATGCCTTAACACATATTTGGAAGGATTTTTCTTCATCTGGTGGAAAAGTGAATAGGAGATACTAAGGCTGCATATCATTGACCAACTAGATGACAGTTACTAGGCTGCTATGAGGATAACACTCTCTCCACGAGCAGCAGATCTATTCAGATACAAATTGATACAGTCAGAGTTTTCTTAATATCTGGGATGAAATCCTATCTATCAAAGTGAGAAAATTTTTTTCCTATATGGAGAGGTATTTCTTCTCAACATGTATATTGCTCAGCACTGGGGTGACAAATACCAGGCTTGCTTAACAGAAGTTGGATTAGAAGAGTGCATAGGAATATTTTATTCACTGTAAGTCTTTTTAATGGGCTGTTGATCGACCTCTTTGCTTCAGAAAACAGTAAACAAAGCAGCCTGTCTGTTTGTTGGCTCATATATCTGGAGATGAGAGGTGACAAATGACATCTTGCAACTTGCAATACTGCCAGGTTTGCAACCTGCAGACTTCCATGTAAGGACCATGAAATACAGCTTTGAGTTGTTTGACACAAGGATTTCATTGTGCTGCTGTGAGACTGTCTATATGATACAACCCGACATTTTCAGAAGCGGAAAGAGCTACACAAAATTACATGCTCCTCTAGAGTCTGAGTTAATTTGAAGCCACAAAGCTAACCTTGGAGCCTTGTGCTGACTCCACATACTGAAGCTATATCTGCAACAACCCTACCAATAGCCTCTACTTGCAAGCAGAGAAGATTTTAATTTAAAATCATGGATTTCTCTCATTATTGCACATTCAACTAAGACAAGCAGTCTTTGCAGCTGTCATAACTTTCATCCACAATGAAACTGAGGAGATGTTTGTTAAGCATCAAGCTCCAGTCCTTGAGACAATTAACATCTTGGCAAGTCTCCTGCAGCGATATCTGGTGGACAGTCATCAGTACACCAAATTATGCATGCTTGCAATTTGATCTTGACCAACGCAATTTCCTTCCCTTCTTTAGGAATTCTTTCACTGCCTTTATGCCCAAGGGATAGATGAAAAAGATAGCTGTACACAAACTGCTTCTGCTCTGAAGCTAATACTGGAAAGCTAGTTCTACTTCTGTTAATACTGCTACTTTGCCCTACAAAAACTATGTTAACAATGTGTGAAATTCAGCATTAAAAAAAAAAAAAACCAAACGCAAGAAAATGTATTTCCATCTGTCTAAACTGGCTCTTTTTATATAGTGTGTATATATATATAAATAGTTTATTGTGGCCTGTATAAGTGACAATGGCTTATCCATGGCAAAATGAGACATGGAGAGTTGTGATTTGGTGGACTTTCTATCCTGTAATTTGGCACTATTTAAGCATTTAGGAAAGCAAATTTGAATTAGCTGACTGTGGAGATTATCTTAAACACACAAGCATTATCAAGGGGCAGGAGAGTGCACAGACTGTTGGCCTCTGTCACAAGTTATAGAGCACTTTAGAGTTCACATTATACAGGACAGAATAATCTTATTTAGTAAAAAAAAACAAAAAGGAAGCTTCTGAGGAAGCACATAGAACTTTACTATCAATTTAAACATTCTGGTTTATATTATTATTCATACTTGTGTTATATCTGTAGAAATATTTTTTTTGGTATTTGTAAAATTTGACATCTTTAGGAAAATTTAATGTCTTTATTACTTTCGTCAGACCTTTGTAAGTTAAAGTCATTCATCTGAGAGACAAGATTTTTCCTGTGTTCTGTGAATTTCTGTGTGAGAGTCATTGAAATGGAAACTGTTGGGAACTACCACTGCTTTTCTCTTGTTGGGTTTCTCCAGGAAAGGTCAGGGCAGTCTGCCAATATAGTAATTGGGCAACATCACCATTTTAAAGACCCAAGTTCTCACTGACACTGAAACAGTAATAGTAGATGAAGCATTAGGAGACATTGCACAGCAAAAGCAGAATGAAATTTCTGGATTGGATTTAATAGAGATGAGGGTTAGTAATGCAGACAAAATAGAGCCTGATTTCTACTAAGTGGTCTTTCAGCTTCAGGATCTGGACCAAGTAACTCCTATTTATGCCTGACAGTGTACCCCCACTCCAAAACCTATTAATTAAATACTTGTAATGACAGCCTGTGTTACTTACTCAATAAATGGCTTTTTTTCTTCCTAGAAAACAAGCTAGGACATCCAATTCCCTAAGCCCCAGTCATTAAATAGTATAATTTAAGCTACAGTGTCAGTTCCTGATACATTAGAAAATGGCAGATTTAAGACTCTCTAGGCAATCTTTTTTTGTCCCTCCCCATGTGCATATGTTTTCTTACAAACCCTTCCATGACACAGTCATATTTTAGACTTTCCCACAGGATGCATGCCTCATTCTGTACAACACAGGATAATCACACCCAGTGGCAGAAATAAATTAGCATAGCAATCTTAATCTGGTATTTCCTAATTTTCCTAATTTCCTTATCCTTCAATGCTACACTAATCTAAACAATATTCTTTTAATGTAATTTTTTAAACATTATCCTTTAAATATATATGTATGTGCATTTGTGTATCTCTCCATCTATCTGGATCTGTTAATGTATTGGTAAACACAAAAGAAAAAGATAAAAGTTGTTTGTTTTTAATTCTTTCAGAACTGTTTGATCTCTCCTCACTTGTTTTAGCAGCTGCCTGACTGTTTTTTCTCCTATGTAAACTTCAAAGTCAATCAGAGGTCAAAACTCTGGACAAAGACAGAATAAGGAAAACAACGGTGACTGGCGTATGTGATGGGAAGAAGCAGAGGAGCTGGGTTGTAGAATACTGTGTGTTTCTGGACACAGCAGGGGGGGAAATGATCTACCTCTTGGACATAACATTTCCTGATCTGAACACTTGATGTAGTTGTTGAGGCCTCTATAGTTGCCTGGAAATGTATCTCACAGAAGAAGGAAGGGTACAGCCATGTACAGAAGGACTTGACATTCCCTGGCTATTCTTGGTTCAAGCAATCTGGAAATAGCTTAATAGATTACTGTAAAAATGCTGGTGAAAAACAACTGGTTTCTGTTGAATGCAGAGGCATTCAGGGGTGGGTATAGGTTTTGATTCCCAATTTGTTGTTTGCTATTTCTGGTCATAGGCAAATCAAAGGAAATGCAAGTGCTGGAGAGGCAGCTTCTGCAGCAGAGCAGTGTGGAGCATTTTCTGTAGGCATGTGCAGTCGTGGTACAGGATGTGTCTTCAGTTCACACTTTTTTTTTTCCTTCGGGAGAACATCTGCCTTTCCCTCCTTCATTCATCTGTGGAATCAGGCCCCTGCTTGTGCAGAGCCCGGCAGAGGGCCGTGAGCAAGAGAGAGTCCCCGAGGCTGGGGGTTGTAGCCTTGCAACTTACCTGGCACCTGGTTAAACAGCCTGCAGAAATTGGGAACACCTTAGTGATTCACACATCCTCAAAGCAGCTCCTGCCAGCAGAGCAGCTGGAGAGGCCCCAGCAGAGGCAGAGGAGGATTCTGTCATACATATACCTGTGTGTTTGTGTGTGTGTAAGGCCACAGTGAGTCATAAAAATCATAGAATAGTTTGGGTTGGAAGAGACTTTTAAGAGTCCTCAGATTTTGTGCAGATCATGGAGATTTGTTTAAATGACCTCCAGGATAATTTGTTCTGAAACAAAAATATAGTATTTTCCAGTTTAACCAACATGGAGGATGGAAATGGGGCCAGTGCCACCCTGTCTGTGAAATGTATTGCCCTTGGTCTTCTTCATTTTGGTAAGTTTTGGACACCTTCTGCTTTCCCTACAGAAGACTTCAAAATATACGATTTGTACCATATGGGCTAGAACCAGGAATCCCTGAAGGCATTTCAGGAGGTAGGAGGGTCCTCAGCAGTGTAAATTCTGAGCAATACTACAGTGGGTTTGAAAATGCCAAAGCAAACCTGGTGATCCTTCTGCAGGATACTAGTGGCAAAAAAAAAGCAATTATAATTTAAATTATTTCAAGTATTTCCCTCAGATATATTAGCTTCTATTTGCTGCTTCTTTTAATCCCACATAACAAAAAAAAAAGCAGCCCAGGTTCTTGTTAAAGTAAAAGCCAGGCTGTGAACAGGCTGGAACTTCAAGCTGTGCTGAGCAACAGTGGTCTAAAACACAAAATAAAGACCCCTTTTTGCTTAGGGAAGCAGATAAACTTTTCCCAGCTGCATGAATAGCAGGCAGAGGTGCAGCTTGCCATTGGGTGGCAAAGAAGCTGTGACTGGGCTTCCTTGAGGCTTGTGGGATGGTAAATGAGTAAGGAGTAACAGGAGGGAAAGTTATGGGCCCGGGCTACTGTGCAATAGGCAGAGCACACCCTCTCTCCTACTGTGGGCCGCCCCTGAAAGGGCTAAGAAGAGTTTCAGCCCTGAAACTCCTCCTAATTCAAGAAATATATTTTATATGTAGCTTACTGTCCCTTTGTTAACATGAACAGAAGCAAAATTATTCTCTGTAGCTTCTCATTCAATTACCGATTTCTACATAGCTCAAGGCCAGTGAAGATCATTTTTTCCCTTAATTAGCTTCCTACCAGTTTTTGTTTTAGCTGCGTGTTAGTTTTCAGATTTGTTTCAAAGAGTTCCGCAAGAATTAAAATTTTACTCACTATTTATCATAAATCCAACTAATCTCTGCCATTAACACCAAAGTGAAAAGAAAAAAAAACCTGCAAGAAGTCAGTGACAGGAAAGGAAGAAAAAGTGTGAAGTGTCTCTGCAAAAAGCCACTTAAGAAAGGAATATAAAGTGATGTTAAGGGCAGCTCAAGGGATGCAAGCAGCTGGGAAACAAAAGCAGAAGGACTGCTGGAGCAAAGTAGGCTGTGGGCGGCCCGGATGGGAGGAAGAGGAAGCAGGAGCAGAAACGGGAGCGGGGAGATTGTGTTTGGTCTTTAAGCAGAGGGTGATGAGCTCGAAGTGAGGAGTTAAAAGACAGGAAGGAAGCCAGTGAAGGCAAATAAAGAGTGCAGAGCGATATAGTTTACGTAGTGAGAAAAAGATTACTTCAGTGGTAGCACTGGGCATCATGTGCTGGTGGGGACTGCATAATGTATAATCAGCTTGAAGCAGAGGTCGTGATTCTTCAGCAGACAACCTAGAAAAGAATACTGTGGCTTAATTTTAATCCTTTTTTAGCCCAGGGTCTCTCCATATAAAGGATAAGCATTGTGTTGCCCTGAGCACTAAATGGAGTGCGTTGTGTTTTGTGCATTGTCATTGATTCTAAATGCCTTTTGTGTTTCGGGGCTCTGAAAACAAAGGTCAAGTACTAGCAAATTCTGTTTTCTGTGAGAGATTTAATTAAATCCTAAGGACAAAGGCAGAGTACTAGAAACAGCTATTGAGTGTGAAAGATAGGTGAATTTGCATTACCATTTCTCTATATCAGTTTGCACATAGCTTTGTAATTTTTTAACTTTTTTTTTTATCGACAGGAAAATAAACATTAAAAAAATCAAGTTAAGTCTTTCAGATGTTATTTTCTGCATATAAGTTGTCCAATAGATGCTTGGAAAGAGATGCTAGGAAACAGAGTGAGGAAGCGCATAGAGTAGGATGGAACAATTTCTGAATATAGATTTGGGCCTAGTAATTTAGTGAGTTTAAATTGTAGGGCCAGAAATGGACTGGGCTGCCTAGGATTTTTTTATCCTTTATGGACAATAGCAGCAAACCAGAGGGTTTCAGCAATTAATAGCACACTGCTAACTGCAACTTCCTCATGAATTGCTGAGGTAACTGTGCCACTGAAGGCTCTGGAATCAAAGGGGACATATTTCATAAGGGGGCAGCCCCCATGGCAGCCAGACTGGTATGTAGGGCTTTGGAGGTCACAATGAACCCATTGCATTTTACCTGCAAGCTAATCAACTGCCTCCTGGGGCAGACCCACTAGCCCCTCTCTGATCCACTAAGCCATTCTCTCTAATAAATAAGCTGTTGTGCTGTGCCAGGGTGGTCTTCTCCCACGCTTTCCACATGGCTCCACACCTCTGTGCAGAGACATCTTGCAGACATCCCTGCTGGCAGACATGACTCATTTCGCAGAGTCTGCGTATGGGGTTTTGCAATAGTCTGATCAGGACATGAGAAAAGACAGAAATGAAGTGTGTGTTCAGAAGTACAAGGCACTCCACCATGTTCACATAGGTGTTATGAAGATGACTGCTGTGAAATGATCTGCTGGCTGCCGAGAGTGAGTTGGGAACCTCCACCCAGCTGAGAATAATAGCGGCCAATTGCTGATTGCCTCCCCCCCTGCACAAGACACACGTTTCTTTCCTCATTTTCCCATGAAAGGCTGGATTGCATGGCTCATGGAAGTGGGGGACTTGAAGTCGACAAGATGCAAAGCACACACTCTTCTGGTAGGGGATGCTCTGGATGCAGGTTTGCGAAACTGATTTAAGGATGGTTGCAGTTATTGCTGTCTGAGTGATAAGACTGTGATGTTTCAGTGCCTTTTAGGAGTGAGTCAAAAAGGAAATAGTAACAGCTAACCAAAGATAATCATGTGGTCATCAAATAGTAGAAATACCGACCACAAGAAATTCCTGCCATATTTGCCTACACTGCAGATAACTTCACTGACGACTGACTGTTATAACTGCATCATTTTTTATGTTTGGATGGATTCCTATATTCAAATTACTGAAACTACAAGTACCATGTCCAAATTATTACAGAGTTCAGGTTTGTTTCAATGAAAAAAATCTTGTGTCTATCCAAATTGAAGTAGTTCCCAGCATGCTCCTGCGGTGATGGTGCCATCATTTTCTACACATGTGAAGGCGGCAGCATTATGCTGTGCTGTGAAATGCCCACAGCAATTGTCTGCACCATGCTTAGAAGATGTGATGGTGTCATCCAGCTGGATGAAGAAACAGCTGCACGAAGCTGCAGCAACACGGGCTTTAGGGCCTGGGCAAGTAACACAATGACCAGTGGAGGCTGACTGTGCCACTATAGGTGCTTCAGTTGGCTGGCTAGAGACTAGCTCAGGTACGTCTGGAGGTGTGGGATTGTATGTTCCTTTTCTGTATGTACATTGACAGGCAAAGGGATAAACTGCAGCCATCTGGATTATACCATTACATCTGCCAGCACGGTGGGGATGTGGTCTAAGTTGCTGTGGACATTTTACAGCCCAGGCAGTATACTGTTACTACCTTCACAGGAATATACAGTGATGACATGGCCACCTTAAAGGAGTGCGGGGAGCTACATAAAATTAGACAAACAAGAGACATTTTCATTAAACCAAACTCAAACTCCATAATAATTTGGACACAGTACTTGTAGTTTCAATAATTTGTTTAAAAGTACTTAGTCTAGTTCTGAGTTATTCCATAGTTTCACCAAAGTTTGGCACACAAAGAGGAGTGATTGCAAAGGTGTAATGATGTAACTCTTTACAAATACTGCTTTGCATATACATTTTCACAGCTATGTTTTTTCATTGTATGAGACTCTTGAGGGACAGCTTTGTTTGCCATGTTACCTTTTGTTTCTATGGTAAAGGTTCTAGAACATTGGCTGGAAGCAATTTTGTACACATTCATATGGCTACGGGCCACGAATGAGTCAATCACCTTGTACTTTTTTTAATCCAGTGCTTTATAGAGCAGCCTCATCTATTCTTATGACACAGAGGCAGCTTTGGACAATACTGACATTCTTTAGTCGTGGTGGATGGGCTATAGTTGATTCTGTGGAAGAAGGAGACTGTGTCGGCTCTTTTTTCCCTTCTGCCTGAAAACCCGCCATCGAGAAGGTATTACTTTGCATCTACCAAAGCTTTGAAATGGCCTGTTCCTGGCCTTTAGTTTGTCTCTTTGTCAGATTATTTTTGCTCTCGTTAAACTAGGAGTCTATAGAAATCATGGAATGGCTTCAGTTGGAAAAGACTTTTAAGACCAACGAATCCAGCTGTTAACCTGGCACTGCCAAGTCCACCACTAAATCATGTCCCTAAGTGCCACATCTGCATGGCTTTTAAATACCTCCAAGGCTGGTGACTCAAACGCATCCCTGGGCAGCCTGTTCCGATGTTTGATAACCATTTTGTTGAAGAACCTTTTCCCAATATCCAATCTAAACCTTCCCTGCTGCAACTTGAGGGCATTTGCTCTTGGCCTATCTCCCTTCTCCACCTCAGAACAGTTTAAGGCAGTTACCTGAAGTAACAATAATTATAATTAATAGTAACAATAATAGTAGTTAGTACTACTACTAGTAGTACTAACAAAAATAATAATGAAGTACAATGATGGGGTACAACTGATATAAAATTGCCACCTTCCGAGTATCAAGACTTGAATTACCCAACAGACTTGCATAGTATACCACAGGAAGTAGGAAGTTTGGTGTCTTTTCTCTTCAAGAGAGGAGGGAGAGAAGAATAAGACTTTGACTCTAGACCTGAGAAAGAGCTTGCTCACACTTGCATACATGCAGTTTTCTGTCTATGATCACACCTATAAAACTTTCATTTCTGGGTTTTGGGTTGTTATGGCCAAATGAAAACAGCATTATAATAATCAAATGCAAACCCTCTCTGTCCTCTAAGGCTAGGCTTTCTTAAACCTTATAGATGTGTTCTTAGAGTAGTAGAGCTCTACAAACAAAGCAGTAGTAGTGTTAGTGTAAAACAACAGTTAACCCATTGCCTAGTGACATGAGATTAATAGAAGAATTTAAAAATGTCCTGAGTGTGAACAAAATCAGTAATTCAATATCTGTGATTTAGTTACTAAAAATCACCAAAAATAATTGACTCATTTATAATTCCCGCAGTTGCAATGAATTTGAATTCTTTTTTTGTGACTAAACTTTTAAAATTACTTTTTGATATATGGAAGAGAGTCATATGAAACACATGGGTATTTAGAAACTGCATATTTAGTAGCATTTGAGTGCCTTAAATTTAAGACAAGCCATGTAGAATCACATGAAGCTTCATGGTATAAAAGTAGCTGTACATAACTGGTGTTGCAAAACTTTACACTGTGTCAAGAACAGCAACTTCTGCTGTTCTGCCCAGAAAAGGATCATATGAAGCCCTCTCTGTTTATACCAGCAAAGTTATGAGAAGTTAATTATCTATTAAAGCCTGAAACTGTTAAATATTTCCCAGGCCCAAGATAAAAACCACAGCTTTTTATGGATTTGTCACAGTCTTCAGCAGAGCAAAGCATTTACAGGGAGCGTAGATATTTAGGACAGCACACATAAAACCAAAGCCAGAAGAATTAAAGCTAGTCTACTTTTAAACTCAGCCCAGTTTACTTTTAACTTTTGTCTTCATAAGAACTATTTGAGCAAGGACTGCAAAACTAATCCAATCACAGGAAATGTGATATGTGTAAGTCAGGGAAGTAGGAGTAAGGTGAGGTGGGAGAAATTTATTCTAGGAGAGAGCACTTAGGGTTATGAACTGGAGAAATAAGAAGAAAACTTCTTAATCTTGTAGGTGATTCATAGCTAACAAGGCAATAGTAGTGTAGAAAGATGGATTCATGATAGCTTAATCTGTAAAGAGATCTAAAATTATGGAAATCACTCTACTTTTAATTGACATATATATTTATTTATATTTCCATTTATACAATGGAAATATACAGATAAAAATATATATATTATTTATGTTTATATCCTGATAGATGAGACCATCAGGAAATGATTTTTTAGCTCCTGCTTTAATACACTCCTACCTTTCCAAAACCTTTATTTTTTTCAGGCTATTTTTTTAAATGTTTTTTCTTTGACTTAGAGTTCAGTTTGCTTGGCTTTTTGAAGATTTCAAACAAGAAGTACTCGGACCATTTTTAAGCTCTGGGATAGGGAAAATAAAAAGCTTTTTCCCAGGATAAAAGAAGAATTTCTGGCATCTTGACATTTTCTGTACCCACCAAGTGACTTTAATGGGAAAATAGTATTTGCCACGGAAATGGTCGTTACTGAGGTATGAAGCTTTTAGCATTTCAGTGGAATTTTGTTTTGTTTTGATTTCACATTACTTTGTGAGCTTTTGCCATATGCTGGTTACAGGCTTTTTTTTCTGCACTTTTAAAGCATAAAAGCAGAGGGAGCCTGTGCTGTATATGCACTTGAAGTTGATGTTGGCCTGAGCCATATGGTGACCAGGTATGTGAATTGGGATCTGTCACTGGGGCCACAGTCCCCTCCTTTCCAGATACAGCAGAAGTTACTTTGGGAGTGCCTATGCTGTTTATACAACTATGCCCTTGTCTGCTGGCAGCAAACACATCTGTGTTTGCGCTGGAACAGACAATGCCATCCAGTTTACTTCCTCCCTTTAAACAGTTTGTTTTCAGACTGAATCCTCTCCATCAAACTGAGCCACTGCAAGTTCCAAATAGTGATTCTTTTTTTCCTATTTCTAGACTGTTCAAGAAAATACAACAAAGATTCAGGTGCTCCATTTCTTACTCATCACTCACCACTCACAGGCAGCAGGAGCAGTTTTTCCTGAAGTTTCCCACGCTGTAAGCAAAACAAGTACTATGGTGCCTGAAAATGCTCTGTAATAAGGAAAAGCAGCAAATGCCCTTTGCTGGGAAGCTGAGATACACTGGAATAGGCAAGGCCATATGCCTGGAGCCTCACATCTTTATTAAAGCTAGTGACATGTAGGAGAAACGTATTTATATATGTATAGGTTTATGTTACACTGTTTCAACATCAAACATATGTTTGTCAACAGATATTTGAAAGACACCGCTTTTGTTGAGTCTATCCATGTGAAATTCTCTTTTGATCTATTATATACAAAATTATCATCTTGTGCTAGCGATTCTTATTGCCTAGGTAATTTCTATTCTATTCTGTTTTTGTTTTATTTCCTGTTTTGCCTCATTGAGTACCAAGATGCCTTTTTTCAGTGTACTAAATTATATGATTTATAATTCTCACATTTCTTTGCTTTCTCTCTCTCCTATTAGTAGAGCCTTTTAGTGTGTTCACTACTCAGAGCACCTTGCACCTCAAGCTTACTGTCTCTAATTCCTTGAGGAGCCTTTTCAGTACACAGTTGAGCCCCCAAGGGAGGTGAGGGGGCTGCATTGTAGTTATCACTGTGACTGAAGCTTTAAATCAGCTGCTTACAGCCACCAGCACTCATCACCTAACGCAGCTTTTATTTTTCAGATTTTGCAAGCACACTGAGATCAGTTCTAGTGTGACTTCATCATTACCTTGAGTTGGTTCAGATATGTCTGATTTAGCATTCATCATACCTTGCCTTAAGGAGGGAACTCCTGCAAATGGCCTATTGCATAGATGAGCTTTAGCAATGGTAAAATATTTTGCCCATGGACTGGATTTGTTGACCACAGTTTTATCTCAGAGCGTTGAGCTGCACTAGCCTGTGCTATTAACTGTCTGGAGGACTAGAGCTGAGGCTAAACTGAGACAGTTGTGTATGGCAAAGAAGGAGAGAGGGTGGTGAACCAAAGGCAGGCTTAACTTAATGTGATTTAACTGCTGAAGGTTTCACGATGACTAAATCGGAAGCTGAATGTGAGGGGAGCTCAGGCATTACTAACTTGGCCTAATATGGTGAACAGGATATAGTCTCATTTCACTCTTGTGCAACTCTTCTGAAGTCAGTAGTTACTTCAGGAACTCTGGTTTCCTAGCCTTTTCTCTCATTCTGAGAGTTTATGCCTTTTAAAGATGCACACTCAGTGACCCAAAAAATCTAGATGGCCTTTGACTTTATTACAAGCTCTTTTGCTTATTTTTTCTTAGCTTTTTCACAAGAGAATGTGAGTAACAGTACCTGCTCAGAGAGAGCTGAGCCAATACTTTTTGAGTATTCCACTGCTCTTGTGTTCTTGCTGTTTGCTCATTTCCTGAAATGGGCATTACTGAAACCTCTTACAATGCGCAGTCTCAGTACTCTAATGTACACGAATGTTATTTACACAATAAAAAGTATTACCTGTACTTTTTATAAGTACATTATTATCTTTTAGAAGAAGCCAATGTAATAGTTCTACAGCATACTGATTTTCCGTATTTAATAATACAGTTTCTTCCAAACAATCAGCTCTTAAGTCAGTGTCAGTTTGTGTCATATCAAAAGTGAGAACATTTAAATATCTTTTGAAATATACGTGACAACATAGATCTCTGGACTGTGATTTTGGTTTTATTAAGGATTATCAGTTTGCATGTTTACTATGCACGGACATCAGCTTATGTAGAGACACTTTCAAGACTTACAGACTATATGCTTTTGAAGCAAGAAAAAATTATCTTTCAGGCTTGCATGCTTTATCAGCTGTTACCAGCTCATGCATATGTTGAGTAATTTCTATTTCACTCAACAAAACCTAGCTTGATTACGAAATATGTGACACAACAAATGCAAGAAGAAATTATCGATTTTCAGGGAGATTAAACCAAACCAAACCAAACCAAACCAAACCAAACCAAACCAAACCAAACCAAACCAAACCAAACCAAACCAAACCAAACCATCGTGTTCAATGCACTGGTTGGTTACGTAGGATGGAAATTCCTATGATTTCTAAGTGGCCAATGCTAGAAATATGCAAGCTTCTAATCCTATAGATACAAATGGTCTGACTGAAGTTTGTGAAAATGGGCTTCAAGATCCAAGCACGTGAATGAGTGTTCTCTGGATTAAAAACTATTACATTACACTCTTGAGCTATAACATGAGCACACTTTATCACACCAGACACTTAAACCAAACTTGCTTTAAAAAATTAGAATCAATTTTTCTTTTTGCTCTCTGTAGCCAAAGCCTCTCTTTTACGGTTTCAAAGCAGGGCTCAGTTTCCTAGACAGCTGGGTGAAGTACCTCCCACACAAATTCTATTCTATTTGAGAAATACAGATAAGCACTTGTAGTCCACCACAGTCATGAGAAAAGCCCAGTCTGACAGACACGTTTGAATCACATGGACTTTGCGCGCAGCTGAACACAAACACAACAGATTCACTCACCACGAACACTGGTAGAGGTTCTCATGTGTATTGGTCTAGAGGTAAGATCCTTCACTAGAAAATAAACATGTGAGGCTGGGCCTGTCTGATGCCCAGCTCTTGTATCTCTGGGAGTTCTCCAAGTTGCCGAGCCAGTGGGATGGTGCTTCTCACCACCTACTCTGTTGTATCTGAGCCACTGTAAAAAAAGAAATGCAAAGATGCAAAGGGCAAGTGGGAGTAAGATCCATGTAGCTTTATTTGCAGGGACATCTGGAAAAGATGGAAGAAGTTTTGCATTTCTAAGGGTACCTATAAGTTTTCCCATAGATATTGGATAAAGAACATAAGCAGCATCTGCTGATCACAGGGGTGATCTGCCTAGTGAGCTGCAGATTCAGGCTTCCTTTTCTGTACTCTATTACAGGCTCATGAATTTTGCATTCTTTCCACCTAGGTGCCTCAAATCACCCTGCTGAGGCCTGGCATCATCCCTGTGTGTGTTTTAATGCTTAAACCAGTTGTTCAAGAGCACTGTGAATTAGGCTCTGTATCTCTAATGATGATTTTCATCTTGCTTAATATGAAGACTACAAGAAGCATTTTCTTTGTGTTTTAGAAACTACTTGCTGCATCACATATGAAACAATCCTGAGCCTACACCCTGTAGCTTGTGGAATACATGAGATGTTCTTTTTGGACTGTGGTTGCTGAAATGGAACATCTGCATTTCCAAGAGCAACCAAACCCTCTGAATCAAAGGGCTGTGGTAATAGCCAGCACAAAACGAGAGAGAGTGAAATGTTGTTGTAGACTGTAGTTTTGCTTTAACTGTACATGCTTCTCAGTAGAAAACAAAAACAAAGATGCAGGCAGCTGTGGACAAGAAAAAGCAAAATGTAGAATGCCATTTCTTTTTTTTTTTCTCTGAATAAAACAGAATAGCAAGTAGTGACATTCAAGACTGAACAGCTTAAATGCTCTAGCAGTAGGTTATACATTTGTTTCTCACTCATGATATTGAAAATAACTCACAGCGCTAGTGATTCAGGTTTGCTATTGGCAACTGTTCAGTGACCAGAGATTAATGACTTGACATTCACTACACAATTTTTAGTGATTTTTGTAAAAATGACATTGCTATTTATGGAACTGCAGTGGAAGTCAAAGAACCGAACCAGTACAGTGGCCCCTGTCCAACATTACTTGAAATCATTATTTTGCTGGAGTCTCAAGCTGTGCCAAGGGAGGTTCAGGTTGAACATTAGGAGGAATTTCTTAACAGAAAGGGTTAAACATTGGAATGCACTGTCCAGGGAGGTGGTGGAGTCATCCTCTCTGGAGGTGTTTAAAAGACTGGCCTGGTACTTTGTGCCATGGTCTGGTTGACATGGTGGTGTTCGGTCAAAGGTTGGACTTGATGATCTTAGAAGTATTTTCCAACCTAATTGATTCCGTGATTCTGTTTCCCTATTTGAACAAAAGGTCCCTGCTGCAAGTCTGAGGGTAAGGTTTGAATTGGAAACACCAAGACACACTGCATGGATTACGTGTTTAATGCTGGTATCTATTCTATGTTTGGTGTACTACCTTGCACATGGCTCTTGTAAGGACATAAACTGGAATGCTTCGAACTTCTGGTCTTGTGGAAGGTGGTTCCTCCTTCCCAGGATCACAAAGTGCCTGTGGCTGGAACAGATCTCTGACGGTCAACTTCTCCAGTCCCTCTGATCAAGCAGGACAGACTCACAGGATGGGTCAGGTTGGAACATACCACAGCAGGCCATCTGGCCCAACTTCCCTGCTCCAGCAGGGTTGTCCTAGACCACGTGGCACAGGGTTGCATGAAAGCGATCCTTGAATATCTCCAGTGAGGGATCACCTGAAGACCACTTACAGCCGGCTGCCTAGGGCAGTGTCTAGGCGGCTTTGGAAGATCCGCAAGGATGGAGAGACAGCAGCAGCTCTCTGGGCGACCCTGGCTGGCACCTGCCACCCCCGTGCCCGTGTTGCGCAGGTGGCGGAGCCACGACCTCTGAGGCGCCTCCAGGGAGTCGGGGCGGAAGCACGGCGGCAACATCTTCCCCCCTCCCACCCCCGGCACGAGGACCTGGCGGGAAGAGACGCTTTTCCCAGCGGGACGGGGCCGCCGGAACAGGCGGGGGCGGAGCGGGGCGGGCACTCCGAGCCAGCGGCTCCCGGAAGGAGCGAGCCGGGGCTGTCACACCCGGCCTGCCCGCGCCGGGGCTGCTCCGAACCGCCTGCCTTCCTCCCGCCCTTTCCTTCACCGGGACAACCAGTCTGGGGAAGGGTCTGGAGCGCAAGTCCTGCGAGGAGCGGCTGAGGAAGCTGGGGTTGTTTAGCTTGGAGAAAAAGACGTTTAGGGGTGGCTTTATCCCTCTCTACAGCTACCTGAAAGGTGGTTGTAGCCAGGTGGGGGCCGGGCTCTTCTCCCAGGTTACAAGCGAGAGGAAGAGAGGACATAGTCTTAAGCTGCGCCAGAGAAGATTTAGATTGGGCATTAGAAGGAATTTCTACACAGGAACGGTTGATTAAACACCGGAATGGGCCGCCCCGGGGAGATGGGGGAGTCACCGTCCCTCAGGAAAGACTGGACGTGGCACTTAGTTCTGTGGTCTTGTTGACATGGTGGTGTTCGGTCAAAGGTTGGACTGGGTGATCTCAGAGGTCTTTCCCAAACGAATCAATTCTGCGACTGATCCTGCGGTTCCTTCCCGGGCGCGCGCCCGCTCCAGCCGCCTCGCGCGCGCGCGCGCACTCCCCCCTCCCGCCGCCGTCCCGTGCCGTCCCCGCCCGCACCGGAGCCGTTCCCCCGCGCATGCGCCCCGCGCCGCCGTGCCGACTGTTCAAACGGAAGGCGGACATGTTGGCGGCTCTCGCAGGTTCCCCCGCAGCCGCCGGACCTCACGCTCTGCCCTCCCCTTAAGCCGCCTCCGTCCCTCCTCCCCTCGCACGCCGCAAACCTCGGGTCGGTCCTGCAGCGGTCCGGGCTGCCGTCCCGTGCGTGAGGCGGAGCGGGGAGCGGAGCCGGCGTTGGCAGCAGCGGGAGGCAGCGAGGAGGAGGAGGAGGGAGGAAGAAAGATGCTGCTGCCGCCGCTCCGCCGGTGAGGTGACTCGTCCGCCATCCGCGGGGGCACTCGCCCTGTGCCTTCTTTCCTCGCCCCGTGCCCACGGACGGACCGACCCCACGGCGCTGAGACACGCCGCCGAGAGGATTCTCCTAAGTTTGATTTTTTTTTTTCCCATCCGTTCTGCCTTGTTGGTGTGCCTGCAGGCTTTTGTCTTTTTTCTTTCCTTTTTTTTTTTTTTTTTTTTTTTTTTTTTTTCCCCTTTTCTCTTGTTTGTTCTGGTTCACCGGAAAGCAAGCCACGCTCCGGAACCTGGCACCGACCCGCCGGCGCTGCGGCAGCGGGGCGAGGAGGAGGGACCGCTACGCTGGATCCCAGGGCGGCTTCCCCGGCTGGGAAAATGGGAATGCTGAGACGGTGGGGCCCGAGCAGAGGAGGGAGGGAGAGGAAACCTGCTGCTGCGGAGCTGTGAGCATCCCGGGAAGCTGCGTGCGTGCCTGGAGAAGCGGGGGGAGAAGCAGCCTCGTTTCCCCCGCCGTGCCACGGACTCCCCTCGGGTTCTCTTGCCCCCTTGGCGGGGACTTGCCCCAGAGACTGCCGTGATTGAAGGGATCTCCCAAGAGGCGCTTCCTCAGCCGGGTACAGGCTGTGTGGTTTCTCTTTTGTGCTCGCCTGTTCCTGTTTTTTTTATTCTTTCTTTTTTTTTTTTTTTTTTTTTTTTTAAACGTTTCCATTATTTTTTTAACCTTACTTTGCTCTGGAATAAGGGAAACTTTTTATCTCCGGAAACATGTCGACGGGAGAAAGTTTTGAGTCTCGCTTTGAAAAAATCGACGTGACTTTGAAGGACCCCAAATCCGAAGTGAACGTGGACTGTTTGCTGGTGAGTAGGGAGCGCCGGTGGGCCCCCGGTCCCGTCTCCCCGAATTCCTTACCCTGTGGGACCGAATCTCGCACTCCTGGCTGAGTCACCGCCCTGCTCAGCTCCGCACTGGTGTTTTGTTTACTCAGCCGAGGGTGCGTGAATGTCTCTCTGTGCTGGGAGAGCGGCTCATGCCAAGGAGCGCCCGCCCAGCCCTGCCTCACACTTGTCATCTCTCGCTCCGTGCGCCTCTCTGTGCCTCACCGGCTGTCAGAGGGGCGGTGGAGCCTTTCCACAGGGGTGGAATTGGGGAGCGCCACTCCTGTGTGTGAGCAGAAGACTGTAAATAGCTTTGATAGCAATTTTCTCTTCAACAACTTTTTTATTAGACTGAGGTCCTCTTAGGCGGTGGTTAAGCCCTGCAGCGCTGACTTCAGCCTGCAAATTAACGACGTGTAAAACACGATTAGTGTGCTCTTATAGGTGGACAGGGGTTTAAATGCATTTTAAACTAGTGGTTGTGCTAGGCCTGCTCGCTTATTGTTTCCCTACTTGATCATATCTAATGGTTCAATGTGTCTCACCAGTGCTGTCAGAGTTATTATTGCATCATAAGAAAGCAAACCATAACATTTCCTGACATAAAACCAATCGATGTCATTTGGTAGCTGCTTGACAGAAGTGGATGGTCTTTCAGTTCTGATTATAAAAAGTACCTCAGCAAAGTGCATGCCAAATCCAACCAATTTTTTTAACATGTAGCTGCGTCCTTAGATATGCCTAGAGATGCCCTTAACTAGTACCAAATTGTAATTTGTACTTTCACACTGAAGTAAAGAATTTCTTTTCTTTGTAGCAAGTGATAAAAGTTCTTCAGTGTATTTTTTTTTTCTTGGCATTCTGTTGTCAGAGAGGAACAAATAAATCGAATTTGTTCCTACTATGAACTCTGACATTTGGATTTGGAAGGGAAGGGAGGTGTGGGGGTGGAGATAGCTCTTAATAGTCATTCTTCATTTTTCTGCTGCATGGCTCTTGGCAGAAAGCTTGCTTGAGCATAAGGTGGGGAAGAGATTAAAAGAATAATGTAGGAATCTGTACAAGTTCATGATACTCTGTTTAGCTTATTACTGATTTGTGAACTTCTGAAGTGTTGGCCCATCAAACCTACATACCTGGATAAAGGAGAGCCTTGTGGATGCTGCTGCCACAGGGAAAATAGCTCTGCATCTTATAGTTAACTTGCTTCTTTTGATCTAGTTTACAGATCTGTCATCTTAGAACCAGAGCTAAAGAGCAGACCTCTGGTGCTTAGGCTATAGTATGTCTATTCTGATAACTCAAGACTGCTGTGTGATCAGAGATTTTTATACCCACGTTCTACTGATAGGTGTCAAGACTATAGAGTCAATTAAGAGTCCAGAGTTTTATGTGAACCATGACTCTCAATTTGCTAGTACAAACTCTCATGGTGGCTGTTCTATGGGGACCTTCCTACAGTGATAGAAAGGAATTTGCAGGTATCAGACATGCAGTTGGTAGTATCTTTGCCCGTATTCCTTAATCTTATAATCAGTTTAAGGATTTGCCCCATTTCAGTTATCTTAATTGCGATTAGGAGCTAAGCTGTAGTCAGTTTGGGAATGAACTTGTTGGGATGCTTCCTGTCATGCTTGTCTAAAATTTTAGAACATGTGTTTGCATCACATCGGATCTTAATGTCCTTTAAAGTGACAGCTTTTTAGAAAATTACTTTTAAACTATTAACAATTAAAAAAAAAGGTGCCAGTTCTAAGCAAATCAGTTGGCTCAGTTTTTATGTGTTTGGTCAATAAATCTGTTTTTCTGTTAACTGGACTTTTACTCTGTTTCACTTGTTCTTGGGTGCTTTTCTATAGAATTTAAGTATCCTAACACTTTCTGAAGAGCTTACATATTTTACTCCAGTTCTTAAAGTGATGATTTAGACTACAAGGATCATTCTTGTCCCAAGGTGGTACTAATGTATCAAATCCATTATAATCTCTGTGGATCTGCATTTAAGAAAGAAACACTTAGGTGTAATTGATCTGCACTTAAAATATCTTCTAAAATGAACATCCCATTCCCCTCCCTGCATCTTCAGTTAGAGGAAAAATTGTCAGACTTTAGACCTGGTATGCTTAAAAAGAAAATAGAATCATGTTTTTCTGATCAGACTACATGAAAAAAACCTCTTTTTTAAATTAAACTTTTAAAATCTAGAATACTTCTTTTACCTTCAGTTGAGGTTGTGAATTGATGTTACTTATAATTGCTTTCACTTTTCCTGAATAAGGGTGTTAGCTAACTGTGTGTATCTGAGTGGAAATATGTGAATAACTGGTACACAGGCACTTCAAATGCAGCATCTCATAATCTGTACACCTAGGCTTAAAATGTTGGGGTTCATTTAGCTTCAGGAAACATACTTTTTTTTTGCTGTACAAGGAAAAGTCTCATCAATGCCTTTGGCTTTATCCTCTTTAACTTTGTTTTAATTCTCTTCTTACTCTTCCCCATCAGTTTGTACCCCTTGTAGACTGAAAGGAAGACATGGAATAACCTTTAAATCAGTTTTGTAATAATTTGGGTTTTGCAAATGTCATAAGTTGTGTTCTGTATGCTAGAAAGATTCTAAATTTACATGTGCAGTAGTATCAGAACGCTAAGAAAAGATGGGGGTGGGGGCTGATACAAAGGAAGATGTGTTACCGTTTCAGGAAGGTGTGGGAGAGGAGTGCTGACAACAGAGCAGAGCAGGCGGAAAAGGCACACTGAGGACTTTATAGCTTCAGTTTACATGCTGTAGGAAGGAAATTCATAATGCTGAGGTGCGGGAGAGAGATGTGTTTATTTTTCCTGTTTTCTCTTATGCAACTGTAATAAAACTGTAAGAATCAGTTGCCACTGTCAGTAACTAGATTTGTTTGTTTCTTTGGGGCTTCCATGCACTTGGTTTAGTACTAGGCTGGGAAATCCGTAAATAGGCTGTCATTTTTTTGAGGAGGCTAAAGCCTGAGTTATGTGTAAATGATGTGTCACAGCATCATTAAATGCTTTTTCTCAAAATATTTGGTACTAGGAGTCCTACAGTCCAAAAAGACCTAAAAACACTGTGAAGGCTGTGTTAGAGAGGTAGTCACACTCCAGTGGTCAGATCCTGGTGAATCCCATAGGTGTGCTGAGTAGGCCCAAAGGCAGTGTAACTAACTAGCTATGAACTTGAGCTAAGTGTCTCATTAATCATATTAAACAGTGAAAAGTAATATTCAGTAAACATACCTCTACAACAATTTCAGAATAAATCCATGTTTTGTTAAATCCTAGGGGTTGATGGGCTTCCAGTTTTTGGAGAGTGGTGTAATAAGTGAATGGATATGGGGTATGTTAACCTGAAGTTACCTTTGCTTTTGATTGTGAAATAACTAGTAAATTTTAATGAAAATGTATTTTGGGACTCTCTCTGTTCTGTTAATAACTCACAAAGAGTGTTTTCATTGTTTATGTAGATGCTTGGGTAACTTGATTATTCAGGTACTTAGTCAATTACTTCAGTAGTTGATTTTTAAAACATTGGACTTTTGGTGGTCTTAATCTTCAAAGATGTCAAATGTTTCACTTGTTGAGCAGTGTATCTTCAAATTAACTGACAATAGTAAACACTGCATGTGACCAACTGGTTTTATCTACTCTGAAGAGATTTCTATTTTTGTTGCAACAAAAATACATAGCTACAGATTGTGATTCATCTCTTTTTTCCTAGGCCTTTTTTATCCACTAGATTAATTCATGTTCATCTATCTTGCATAGCAAAAGGCGAGATGATCTTCTCATCTTTGGGATTTGAAGTTCTATATCTCTATCACTAGACATTTTTTTCCCTTCTGTTAAACTAGTTAGGGAGTGATTCTGAGGGCCTTGTTGTAAGACTCCAGCCCCAGGAGCTGCGGCTCACAGGCTTAACTAGGAGTTTTACTTTAATATATATATATATATATATATATGGTGCTTTAATACCTTGAGATAGTGTTAAGAGAATAAACTACGGACTTGTTCTCAAGAGGTATCTTTATTAATTTAGGGGAGAAGATAAGGGAACTTGGCAAAGGTTCAAAAAAGGCACCACACAAGCTAGACAAAATGTTCCACTACTATACCAACTCAGCACATATTAATCCACAGCACTTAAGTCAAAATCCAGTCTATCCACAACACTTTTAAGTCAAAATCCAGTTCCTCCACCTCCAAGCCACCCCAAAGCATCGAGAAAAGGAAGCAGAGAGAGTAAGAAGAGAGAAGGAGAAAGAGGAGAGACAGATCACGTAACTACCACTGAAACTTTGCAGAGACCAGCTCTCACATGTCCAGGTGGCAGGGCCGCAACATGAGGCAAACACAAGCCTTTGGGTTTATCTGCTCTGGTCCCTGTGGCCAGCCCTTCCAGGTGGGGCCTCTGACCCACCAGCCACTCTGGGGTTCCAGGCCATGGTGAGGGGCAGTGTCCTCACTGTTCTTACCAATCTGAGTCTGGGTTAGGGGCTCTAGGATTTGTGGTGTGTTATAGTTTTCCCAGGCTGTTTGTGATTGGCAACTACTCTGGGGCTTCCCCCTGCTCCAGGGATGTGCCATGAGGGATATGATGCCACTTCAGCTCCGTTCAACCCATCCCTTTGTCCTCCACACACACACACACACACACACACACACAGACACACAGCCCCTACAAGGTGGTTCTGACTCCGTAATTACTGATCTAGTGTCTAACACTTGTGGTTAGGAGTTTGGTTAAAAAGTTTTTAAAAAGCAAGTTAAGTAAAGAAGTAAAGAAAATAACAGAAAATACCTTTTCTTCAGAGGTTCTTATCTATCCAGATAACTGTCAAAAATCACCTTCACTGAAAACACATTAACTCTGCTCTTAGAATCTAAGTGATAAAGTGCTAGAGAAATTTGGTATCCAAGAAGCTTCTTGTACACAGAAGGAACTTTATGAAAACATGCAGATTGTCAACTTCAGAATGCTGTAAGTTGTCTGCACATAGTTCAAAGTAAGGGAAGGTATTATGATGAAATGTCCTTGACCATGTTTCTACCATTCTTTAGATCCAGGTGATATGTCCTGCACTTGGGTTGGGGCAGTCACCAATATCAGTACAGACTGGGTGTGGAATGGTTTGAGAGCAACCCTGTGGAGAAGGACTCAGGGATTTTATCTGAATGTCTGTCCTTCTGACAGAGAGCGACCTTTTTGCTAGGGTCCTTTGGTCAGTTTTTTACTGTGAAGGTGCTGAGGCACTGGCACAGGTTGCCCAGAGAAGTTGTGACTGCCACATCCCTAGAAGTGTTCAAGACCAGGTTGGATGAAACTTTGAGCGACGTGATCTAGTGGAATGTGTCCCTGCCCATGGCAGGGGTGTTGGAACTACATGACCTTTAAAGTCCCTCCCAAGCCAAACCATTCTGTGATGCAGTAGATCTAAAATAAGGCTTCTGACTGACCTAGAAATATAATTCCATGTCTTCAAGTTACCACATCCAAGCTTTATATGCAAGAATACAATTGGTGTTAATATTATCTGCTCATCACTGAGGATTATGGATTATAAAGGTTGATGTTAAATATATGCTAAAATATGTACCTGGATATGGTAATCAAAGGGAAAATGCAACTGTAAGTTGGCTTTGGAAATATAGGAACTTAGTGGGTTCTTGTTTTAAGGTTATGTGTCTTAAGACTTTTTTAATAAGCCTTTAGAATATCAACAGAGGTGGTGGAGCTATCAAAATGTTAGCATTTGTTTCATGGTGTATGGTAGGTTTTACGGAGAAGTAACAGTTAACTTAGCCAATTCTTCTGCTCATAAAACTAGAGGCTGTGTAGGAATGTAATTATTTATTTTTCCTATAAAAAGTTTTAATGAGGGATGATAATAGAAAGTTGATGTTAAGACACGTTCCAACAAGAGGAATAAAACACCCAACCAAACTATAAATGCTCTTACAAAGTAAAAATATTTATAAACAATGTCCTTTTCCCTGGCAACTGTAGAGTGTATTCTTGTTGCTTGAAGGAAGGAAGAGGGAAACACCTGGAATTTGTTTGTTGGACAAATTGAAAATCAACCTGTTGGACTGTAAACCTCTGACTTTGAGGACAGTGATAGTTTCAGAAACCACTCATTGAGAACTTAATAAATACTTAGAAGCCCTGTGAGCAGATGATGTTGGTAGCCTCATAGTTAGCAGAATTCCCTAGGACATCCTTTAGTACTACATAAAAATAAAAAGCTTTTTTAGGTCTCTTAGCAAAGAATACTGAGATGTTTGTCATGGTGCAGGATGTTTATCTTGAATTTAAGAGGTCCCAAACCATGTAAAAAACCCACTTTTTTTTGGTGGATGTTTCTTGATGTTATTTATAAAAACTCTGCTGTCATCAAGAAATTGTGGTTCTAAATGGAGATACTGAAAAACCAAACTTCCTTCTTTGAGGACAAAATTGGAGAATGTTTGAAAACTAATCTGTCTTTACCTTAATTTGTCCAGTCCTTCAAGCAGCAATAAAACCAGAAGGATTATGAGACAATATTGGTAAACCTGCAGGCACTATGCAGACAACACCCAGTTATAGCTCAGTTGAAGCACATGCAAATAATACCATCTTTAACTTTCTCAGCAATCTGCTGAAATAAACACCTGAATTGACAGTGATCGAACAAGAGCTGAAATTTGATCTTTGTGAGGAAGAACAGTGGTTTGGAGCTGCTCTTGTCCATGGCGTTTTGCTTTGCTGAGGATGATTGGATGTCCTGTAGTGAAGTCTCTTGCGAGCAGAGTAGAGGTCTCTCTGTAGTCTGCTCAGCATCAGCAGGGTATAAGATACTGTGGTGCATCTTTAGTTACAGCTGTCTAAAGACCGTCTAGACAAGCGGTGATTGCTTTGTTGGTGAGCTGCCCATGTTGCTAGGGGAGAACCAGTACAGGATCAGCACCAGCTTCTGACTGGAGCACAGGGCAAAGTCTATTCTGATACTCAAAATCTTGTCAAGGATTGGCTTTAACTAACTGAAAGGTTGCCACTCCCTGTCAATATTTATACAATACAAACTATCATGGGGACAGTATGTAAGATCTCTTTATTAATATGTCCTAATTTAAATCTAACTGTGGATTTCTTTATTTTAACATCTCTTAAATTTTTTAAATGCATTCATTTCTCTGTTTCTTTCATATAGTTGAGAAATATGTGAACGTTTTCTTGGGTTTTTTTTGTTTTTTTTTTTTTAAGTGCATGATCTGAGGTGATGCAAAGACTTAATGCTTGGAAACCTCTGTAGAAAACACTGCACAAACTAAGGCTTTATTTTGGACTTTAGATTGGAACTACCTAAATATGTTTCCAGCTTGTGTGTGTCTGGGCTGCAGAGCTTATAACTGAACTGAAAATTCACTGAAATGAATCGAAGTGGAATACATACTTGCTTTTCCTTACAGATCTTCATGAGTCAATGCACTGAAAGGAAAAATCCTTGAATTCTAATAGTTATGTAAATATTGAGTAATTACATCTTTTATATTTTTTCTCTTAAAAGCTGCATAGTATTCAGATAGTGCTGCATAGTATTCACGTGTATTAAATTCTAAGGTAGGAATACATTTAGAGGAAAATTTGTTGTTAGGTATCTACATATGAAATGCATTAATACAAGATGGCTTTTTTCCCATGCAGTCTCTGACTGAAATGAAAATACTGTTTGTGTGGAGGCTGAGCTTCATTTTTAGCAAATAAATAATGGCCAAAAAAACCCATGACTACACAAAACTTAAGTGTGCCATCTGGAATGTGCTTTTTGAAGAAGAGGAAGCCAGAAGCTTCTCTTGACATCTGGAGACTTCAGCTAGGAAATTTTTCCTGGTTTTTTTGTGGTTGGAGAAGTTATGTTTTTCAGCAGATGATTAGTAGGGCTTGTATTATAGCCATAATGGTTATTTCCAGTGGGAAAGTGTGAAGGAACAATGGTCAGGACGTTCATCTCATACTGGCTACTGTTTGATGATGTTTCATCTCTCTAAATCAGTTACTTTGGATGATGATTTCAAAGTCTGCCTTTTTACTGTTTAATACCACGTGCTCAGTGAAAATAGTATTTTGTAAAGTAAAAGTGGTAGTTATTTCACAGAATGATTGAGTCTGAAAGGAACCTCTCAGAGGTCCCTCATCCCTCTGCTCTGGCAGAGTGGCCTAGAGCAGGTTACACAGGATGGCTTTTGAGTATCTCAGAGGTGGTGAACTCCACAACCTCTCCAAGCAACCTGTAATTTTCCACTTCTCAGCAGTAACACTTGCTTGGTTGATGCTTCACATAGAGAAAAATAAAATTCACCGTAACTAGATGGAAGAATGGTCAGTACTCATTTGGTGTTTATTTGCAGAGTTCTCCAACTGTTTTGGTCTTGGTGAGTAAAACTCTTCATAGCTCAAACAGTTTCTAAATCTACCACAAAAGACCAGAAGAACTTTCTGCATGGAGGCAATTGTAGATTTGAAGATTTTAAGCATAAAGACTTTTATCTGAGGGGCCAGATAAGTTGCTGGGAATTAATAAGCTCATGTTTAATTTGGGACTGTGGTTGAAACATTATAAATGTAGAATTTTTCTGTTGGAGGTAAAAAGAAAGAGTGAATGCCTTGCTGTGATGTCGAGTTTGCACTCCAGGAGTGCCACTTCAGTTTTCCATGATTATGAAACTTGGTAGTGTTGTGCTTTCTGTATCTGTGTACACACATAATTTTCCTTCTGACAGGCAGTGAGGTAGGCTAGGTTGGACTTCCTATTTGGCATGGAAATTTGGAAGACTTTTTGATACTGATGGGATAGGAACCTGTCCTTGAGAGACAGGTGAAGAGGAGACTGTGGAGTTGTCAGGCAGTCTTTGGAGGAGAGACTTCAGCTTCAGACTTTCACTTCAGAGAAGCTCAAGGGTAAGGTGTAAGCATAACAAGCACCATCTTCCTGGAGTACAGATGAGAGGGTCCAACACGTTAATTCCAGCTCCTACATCTGGGAGCTCATTTGACTACAAGTGTGAAGCGACTCTGTTAAATACTTTGGAGGGAAGGAAACCTCTCTAACCGGGAGATAATAGAGTAGGAGTGGACAGTGAAGATTCTTCAGGGAGGAGTGAAGCTAAGGGTAGGACAAGGAGTTAGTGCTGGTTATACTTACCTTGTGCTTTTTAGGAGGTGCCAGGTTGTGCAGAATAATGCCAGGCAGGACATGAAGCTGTAGCTGAAAATAGAGGCAATACTGATGCCTCCCACCTTTGTCTTGGTACTATGCATTTCTGTCAGAGGTGTAATCAAAGAATTTTCTCATGAGCCCTTCTCTGTTATGAAATCTGATTATACCAATGTATTATTATACTAATCTCTTCTTAGAAAGTAGCTTTAATTGTAGGCATGCAAGGAATCCTGTCAACATTAAGCTGAGAGAATTTATTCTCCACTTTAAAAGAGGAAAGGTGATTCTGCCACATGATTGACAGTTCACTGCTCTAATACTTGATCTGTGAGTAGCTGTCCTCCTTCATCTTAATTTACTACTAAGTTCATTGACAATTAAACAAAAAATTACCAGCATACCAATCATATAATTTTTTGTGGTCTTGGAACCTGCTCTTATATGCCATGTATCTTCTTTTATAGGAGTACAAAGCAAAAGCGGTGCCAGCCGAATGGTAGACTTATTAGGAATTGAAGTTTTTGCTTTGCTAGTATTGGTAACAGTGATCATGGCTTTTGAAACTGGAGCTACTATTGCCAATACTATTGGAGAAAAGATGATGTTGGAAATAAGAAAATGCCCATGAAGACTTGTGGAGTGAAAGCTGAACTAGTGGTGTGATCGTGTATTTTACTTTTGTATTTGCTTTTTTTTTGAGGGGTGTGTTGGTTGTGGTTTTTTTTTTTTTTCAATACACTGAATTTATAATTGGAGATGTCATTAAAGAGCTAGGCTTTCTCTGTAGAGAATAAATCAGTGTGCTTCCTGGAAGAGCTTTTGTCTTCTGTCTTTTACTAAAATGCTCATGACTATTTTTAGCTTTTCTCATACCCCACAAACTGTTTTGTGCGTATGGTTTTGCGACGTAGTGTGACCTTAAAATGTTCGGGGATGGTTTTGCCTTGTAAAATCAGATGGCTGGAGGCATTGTCAAAGCTAATCACATTGTGGTTCTGAGTCAACCTATGAAGACTCTTGTTAAGAAGACCATATTCAGGAGAATTCTGGATTATTTGTGTAAAGAATAGAGTTGTGACACAAATGAGGTCTTACATCAAATAACTTGCACACTCAGAGCTGTTCATTGATTCTACATGGCAGATTAGATTGGGGAATGGAAAGGACTGAAAGTCTCTCTTGCTGTAATTCTTGATGAGTGTAAGGTCAGAGGATTCTTCTCTCCTTTTGTTTCTTTTCTGTCCTCAAACGCCTTCCAGCTTTCATAAGAAAGCTTTTGTCCTTCTTAATGCAATGTGTACATGAGAGTATTTTCATCAGTAGTTTAGACTTGAGATGTAAGCAAAGATGCCATTTGAAGTAAAATTAGGGTGTTGATTATGCTGGTGCTGCTGGAGCTGCTTCGGTGCAGGGACTGCAATGACTGTAAACAACTCCTGTGTGACTTTCTGCCTTCTGTAAAATTGATTTTGGCTGCCATCAGGGAAGAGTCTGGATGACTGCATTGTTCTTGACCTTTTCTCTTGCTCAGTCTCCTCTTTGAGCTCCTGGCAAAGAAAAGGCCTCAGATTAACTTCACCTTCATATAAAGAATAGTTTCTATCCTATAAATAATAATTTCTGTCATAGTTCTTGGTACGTTCATGGGAAAGAAGGGTCTGAGAACCATGAATTCTAGGGGAAAGGAAAAAGGTATTTTTTTTTTTGTTAATACCCTTTTTTGTTGTAGTTTTGACAAACTCATAGATGTGGTCAGGAATAAAAGAAAAGATTGATTAAAACCATTTATTTGCAGGTTGGGAAGTTTGGTGGTTTTTTTTTAAAGTTTCTGATGCCCTGGAAATAGAAGCTTAATTTTTCAGTTTAAGATTCAACCAGAATAGGCAGCTGAAGATTTTCCTTCAAACCAGGCTGTCTTGTGAGAGGCTGTCTAGTTCTTTAACCAAAGCAGGACATCTTTCACTTTCTATCTTTCTTGTGTGTTTCAACATCAGCAAACCTGCCTTCCAGTGGTGTTGTGTTACTCTTATTTTGTGGGAGGAAATAACAGTATTCAACAAAGGTGTATTGTAGAAACAAGTTGATGGAATCCTTAAACTGTCTTCTGACTGATAATTTCTCTTTCATGTGTTTACACTTTATTTAAAAAAAAACCCTTATGAAGTGATGGGTTAGCAGAAGTGGAAAACATGGGGTGATGAGTTTTTTTAATAATTACTTTCAAAAGTAATCTGGTGTTTTTACTAAATACATTTATTTTCTCAGAAAATCAACGTAACAGTGGAAAAAGACACATCTTTTTTAACTGGTAACTTGCAACTTCGAGCTAAAGCTTATGCTTAAGATTAGACAATTCCCTGTAGATCTTGCTTTTCTTGGAATTGCATCATGATAAACAAATGGGTTTCAGGTGTAATGAAATGCAGCTCATAGAAGTGAGGTGGTTTATTTGTTAAGCTTCCTTTCTTCATCTGGAAGAAAGTGAAAGCAGTGTTAACCATAAGAGGGCACGGTTAAGTTGGACAAGATACCTGTGTCCTCATCTCTGCAAAACACAAGAATCAATTAATTTTTTAATCTGGAAGGGTGATGTCTGTTGTCAAGATCTGATGTTCTTCACTGTTCAGATATTTTTAATTTTACTTCTGCACTAGAAGTGAAACAAGTAATCAAGTTCTAAATATGAAGAGGAGGAGCAATTACTTGGGCTGTAGACAGAAAAAAGTGATTTTGTCAGTACTGCTAATCCTGTCCGTTCACAGTCTCTCGAGTTAATGCTTAAACTCGTGCAGTAGATATTTGCCTACCATAAATTCCTTAACAGTTTGGTAAAACAGCTTTATCCTTTTGGCTTTGAGATTGTGGAAAGTCAATCATTCCATTTAAATACTTCCTCTTGTTTGAGTACCAATCAAGTATCTTCCTCAAAAGACAGAGAAGTTGAAATCAAAATTGGTGTGCCATATTGTCCTCTTACCTCCTACGTAGGAAATGAAATATCAGCAAATAGGGAGCATCAGTGCAGTGTCCTTGATACTGTGATATGTCCTTCTTTACTTTTGAATATTTGTAACTGCAGAACACAACAGATTTCGCTTGGTGGGAGGACTGGTAGCGTAGAAAAGAAATACTCTTTGTGGAAAAGGAAGTCTTGTCCATCCTAAGGTATAAATACAAATATGAAGGTTGGAAAAAGAAGCAGAGAAATTAGGAAGATGATAATTAAAGATGATTTTGGGGTTGGAATTGTTTGTGTCGCCTATGGTGACTTATGTCAGGGCTTCCTGATTTCTTTAGGCTTTTTGTGAGACTGTTTTGAATTTCTGTTTCCTGCATGTAAAATAAGGAAGTACTTTCCTCCACCCCCACAATTTGTGGGTTTGATGGTGTAGAAGCAAGCTACTTTTTGTACTGTTTTTAAGGGGCAGGAAATTTCAGTGGTAGTACCACGGGATATTTGAAAAGCAGACATCAAGTTACAAGGACACGTGTCAAACATCAGTGGCCGAAAAAACCTCCACAGGAAGACTTAAAGTCAAAAGAAAGGTGTGAGACTGTTTAACATTGCATCTTCATTGGTATGTTACAAACTGCTGTTTTAATATAAGCCATTGCTTTTAGATTCTTAAGTGTTTTAATAGACTCGTAGAATATCCTGTGGAAGGGGCCCACAAGGATCCTCGACATTCAACTCCTGGCCTTATACTTGACAAACCCCAAGAATTACACCATATTCCTGAGAATGTTGTGGAAATGCTTCTTGAACTCTGGCAGGCTTGGGGAGCCTGTTCCAGCACCCAGCCACTCTTCGGGTAAAGGAGCTTTTCCTAATTTTCAACCTAACTCTCCCCTGCCACAGCTCCTTGCCATTCCCACGAGTCCTGCCACTGTTCACCAGAAAGAAGAGATCAGCACCCACCCCTCCACTTCCCCTCACAAGGAAGTTGTAGACTGCGATGAGATCTCCCCTCAGTCTCCTCCAGGCTGAACAGACCAAGTGACCTCAACCACTCCTCATACGACTTTCTTCTAGACCCATCACCCTGTATGTGTCTCTCCCTTGGATACTCTCTAATACATTTGTGTCTTTCTTAACATTGTGGTGCCCAAAACTGCACACAGGACTCAAGGTGAGGCCGCTCCAGTGCAGAGCAGAGTGGGACAATCCCCTCCCTTGACTGGCTGGTGATGCGGTGCCTGATGCCCCCCAGAGCACACAGCTGACTCACGTTCAACTTGTCATCGACTAGGATGCCCAGGTCCCTTTCCACAGCACTGCTTTCCAGCATCTCGTTCCCCTCTCTGTGTACATCCAGGGTTGCCCCATCCCAGGTGTAGAATCTGGCACTTGTCTTTGTTAAGCTTCATACAATTGGTGATTACCCCTCTCTCTAATTCATCAATATACCTCTGCAGAGCCTCCTCGCCTTTGAGGGAGTTGACAACTCCTCTCAATTTAGTATCATTAGCAAACTTACTTAGTATTCTTTTGAGTCCTGATGAAGATGTTGAAGAGCATAGGGCCTAAGACAGAGCCCTGTGGAACCCCTTTAGTCACCGGACGCCAGCCTGATATTACCCCATTCACTATAACCCTTTGTGCCTGATCTGTGAGCCACTTGCTCACCCACCACGTGATGTGTTAATCCAACTGTGTGCTAGAAATCTTGTCCAGAAGGTTATAGTGTGGGACAGTATCAAAACCTTTACTGAAATCCAAAAATATTACATCAACTGCTTTCCCTTAATCAACTAGGTAGATTACCTTATCATAAAAGGGAGTTAAGTTTGTCAAGCAGGACTTTCCCCTCATGAAGTTGTGCTGGTTGTGATCAATGACTGTGTTGTCCTTCGGGTTGTTTTTCAATAACTCCGAGAATAATCTTTTCTGTAAAAGTTACTGAAGTGAGACTGACAGGCCTGTAGTTTCCAGGGTCATTCATCCTTCTTGCCCTTCTTGAAAACTGGGACAATGTTCACCAGCTTCCCGTTGACTGGAATCTCCCCAGATTCCCTAAACTGGTCAAAAATCATTGAGAGTATTGTAATTTTGAGTTAGAGTTGTATTTTTCTTTAGTTACAGATGTTCCCACAGATAAGTGGGGGATACTGATCTATGTAGACATAGACTTATCACTGCAAAATACTGTTTTTAAGTAAAGGAAATTAATTTCTGTGCATGTTAATGCATACTAGTACATGAGCCTAAAAATTACTTTGCTTCAATATAAGTAAATTTTTACAATACATTAGCTTTTTTAGTAACATGGAAACTTTAAGGTTCATAGTGTTCATCAGTCTCTAACTTTGCACCGAACGTGTGGTACGGATTTGTACTTTTTAGGGGGAAAATTGTAGACAAATTAAAGAGGAGCTTCATGAAATTTGATGTTTTTGATGGAAAAATGTCAATACTGCCTGGCTGCTTGAACTCTGTTTTGGCATATATATGAAGCTATTAAAATGAAGATGTATGCATTTTAAATTGCAGTTAAACTGCAGTGTCCAATCAGCTGATAATGCTTAGTGGTATAACAGGAGACTGTTCCTGTTTGCCATAGTTTCCAGTAGTGTAATCGCTGGAGAAAAGGGGGAAAGATCACTAAAATGTTCCACTGACCTAAGCATTTTTGAGGATTGTAATAAATAAAGTTAATTAGTTCTCTGAAATAATTCTGCCCGTTAGCTTTACGTATTGAGTAGGTAATGGTTTTCTACCTTAATGAATTTATATGCAATTATTGCTTACCTTTTACTTTAGGTCTGAAGGTGTGCTTAACAGATTTCCAGGAAAGCCTTTCTGTGAAAAGCTTCATTAATTACTTGAGATCATCATTAAGTAAATGCATTGACTAAAAAGAAAAGATTTATGTTCGGTACATTCACGGACTTTTATATACATATATACGCACATGATATATGATGAAAAATATGAAATCATAACATGCATTTTCCTTTAAAATAAAAACGTGCAAGTTCAGTTGAAGTACTCTTAAGCTTCAGAAAAAAATGATAGGAGTTTTTGTTTTCAATGCATTTCAATGTGCAATTACAATTTTCTACTCTAGATTTTGTTAGAAGGAACTATGTTGAGAATGTTCCTATATACTGAGTGATGACACCAAAATGGCACAAGGAATAATCTAAGTAAAGTTTGCTAATACAGAATCATATTAGAGTTAATTTTGGTCAGACATCAAATATATAGTATTTTAAAAATGTATCAGAAGATCTCTTTATGGTCGATGGTTTTTACTCAGGCTGGCAGCCTGTCACAAGTGGGGTCTTTCAGGGACGGATGCTGGGCCTAATACTGTTCAATATCTTCATAAATGATCTGTCTAATGGGTTTGAAAACACCATCAGCAAGGCTGCTGATGGCACTAAACTGGGCAGTGAGGGGGATCCTTTGGAAGGGAGAGACAATTCAAGACAGACACTGACAGACTGGAGAGGTTTTAAAGAAGGGTGGCAAGGATGATCAAAGGGCTGGAGAACCTGCCTTGTGAGGGAAAACTGAAGGAGTCAGTCTGGAGAAGGCTTGGGGGGACCTTATCACAGTGTTCCAGTACTTAAAGGACAGCTACAGAGAAGATGAAAGCTGTCTTTTCATGAGGAACCACATGGAGAAAACAAGGGACCACAAGTACAGGTTGCACTGTGAGAGATTTTGTATCTATGTAAGAAAGAAATTTTTTACTGTGAGAATAGTCATTGGAACAACCTCCCTAGGGTGGAGTCCCTGTCATTGGAGGTTTTCAAGACTCAACGGGGTGCTAGAAGATCTCTTTGAGGCTCCTTTTTGCATGAAAGGTTGAACCAGAAGAACTTTTGAGGTACCACCAAATCTGGGCTGTACTGTGATTCTGTGATTGTCAGTCTTTTGAGCAAATTATCTTTACAGTCTTTCATTGTTTGGTTTTCCCTTTGCCTTGTTCTAGCTTTGATTTCAGAGCATTAGCGAAGTTCTTAAAATCAGTTTGACAACATGTTAGCAGCAACTCTAGTTAAGCACACAGTAATTGTATGTGCTATATGTACAAATTGCTTTCTCAGCTGTATCTATCAAGGTCCTGTTTTCTGAGGGAACACTGTACAGGATATGATGTCTGTGCCGAGCAGCACAGTGTTCATGTCATTTCTCTTGTAACAGCAGATCTGGTCTGATGAAAGTGAAAGAGTCTTAGGGAGCAAAACCTTCTAAGCTGGTGGCCTCAAGGGATGGAGGAAACTCAACCACAGAATGCATGCACAACAAATCTAGTTTCTAAATGAACAAAAAGATAAACTGCTGTAATTTTACTGTATCTTTTTGAACATAAATGTCAAGTATAAATTTCAATAGTACCTGAATTGAAAAAAAATAGGAAAAACAGCTTACATAGAGTTAATTCTTTTCATGATACTTAATACTTCTGAAGTGAAGATGAACTCTATCTGGAAGGAGGAGAGAAATACTCCAAATATTTAAAACGGCAAGTTCCAATTGTCCGTTTAGATTGAAAATTTCTGTTAAGCTAAGAGAAACCTCCAAACTGATCAGGAGCTAATCCGGGTTCTTACAAGACTCAGTGAGTTTTGTCTCACGATGACTTCAGGTGAGAAGTTGCTCAGTTAGTATATAACTCTTCAAATTGAGAATTATCATAGAATAAAGTTTTAAGTAAATGGAATGTAATTCTTTTGCTGAGTATGGAAGTAATACTTAAATAGTCAACTGTAGCCAAGTGACAGTTAACTTCTACTACATGAAGATATGCATTTTATTTGGCCATAAAATCATGGCTTCAAGTATGCTTTCAAAAAATAAGTAAAGTAGTTTCTTGAATCTGCATTTCTGATGGAACCCTAAGAATTATAAAGAAAAAAAAATGCTCAGTCTATGCTCTAATTTCAAGTGTATGTTTTTTCTCAGCAGATTATTGTCCTGTAATAAAATTTAGGAGTGCCAGGGATTAATTTTAGAATTTCACTTCTACAGTGAGACTGGTGTTAGGGTGATCTGTAGGAACAATCCTCAGGTCTATCTTTTCAGGCCATCAGGAGTGAGGCCACAGTATTTTTGCAACAGTCTGTAAGTCAGCATCTAATATAGCTACAGCCCTTGTGCTGCATTCTGTAGCTGTAGTATTTAGACATAGGTCTTTTAAAATTGACCTTCCTTTTACGTTTTGGGTTTGTGGGCTGGGGGACAGCTACCGTGATTAATAGCAGAAGATATATTAGATGAAATAAGAATTCATCAGAAAAACTCAGTGGAAAGAGCAAATCGATTTCCAGCTATTGCCTGTGGTGTTTTCTTGACTGCAGCTATGTAAGGCCATTGGCATCCTCCACTGGCTTTTGAAGAAAGTAGATGCTCCAACATCTGCTGGACCAAACAGGCAAATTCAAGCACTGTTACTCTGGTGTGGCAAGGAAAAAGGTTGAATCAGGGTATCATTTAGTTATCTTTTTTCCATCAGCTTTCTCGTTGTGTTTTATTTAGTTCAGAATACATTGTGTTGATAGTTGACTCATGACAAAACTGAAGATGCTTTTCCCTTTTTACAGAAAGCAGCAAATTTCTCTGAGGATAGGATAAGAAAAGTAAGCTATATTATCTATATTTTGACTTTGCATTTTTAAGATTATACTGCAGGTAATTAAAAATCAAACTATGTTTTTGACATCCTCATGATATTGAACAGCATTTGGAAACAGAGCAAGTCAGGTTGTGGGATATTCAGAAGATTTTTCGGTTGTTAACGTTAAATTTTATGTAGAAATAGTGTTGAGAATTTAGAACTACTCCACTTGGCTCTTTTTCTGAATTTTCCTGCTCTTCTGGACAGCCATCAACTTTCATATTGGTTTTCAGAAGGAACAACTTGTCTCTTCCTAGATGTGTTGTAAGCTTTCTGCTGTGTTCTTACTTCTTTATGTACAGTATGTACAAAAATAGGTATAGTCAATGATAAGAGATGGAGTCATCTCTAACTGTGTTCTCAGTTATAAAAGTTGACTTTTGAATGAATCTGTTAAACCAGACTATGTGTCATCGTCATTTTATCTTCCACAGAAGAAATGGATTAAGAGGTTTTTCAATGAGGTAAGGTTGTCTAAGACTGGAAATTGGTTGTGTCATAGTTCAATAGGCAGACAAAGGGCCAAAATTACTAAGAACAGTTCTCACACTTGTCCCTTAAATCTAAATTGGAAGGAACAATAAAGAAAGTTCTAAGCATTTGAGCATGGCATGATCTTAAAGCTGATCTACAGTCACTGAGAAAAGAGAGGAAAGTCAGTTCTATTTGCTTCAAGTCATACAATGTGTTGACTGAAGCAAGAGGTTTTTTTGAGTGTGTTTTACATGAATGACAGTATTAGATGAAGTGCTGTATTGTTTGTGTTCTCTGGAGCATTGGTTTTCTTGAGGATAGAGCTTTGCATTATGAACTTCTTGTAATTTTACAAGTGCAAAGGAGCTTGTGTCTCTCTCTTGAAGTTTTTGGTCCATATTTCTCTTGCCAAGCAAACAATTTGAAAAATGTGAATCTGAATGAAAGGGATAGATTACATTTATTTTATTGTTTTAAAGATTTGGTTGTTTGGGATGTGTAAATGTATGTATACTGAATGTATGGACACACATAGTTCCTGCTGTGAGACCTTTCCTAATGTCAGGTGGTTGGGTTTTTTCCTTTTCTAAGTCAAATTGCTTATCTGTAATTCAGAGACATGTGCCAGTGCATTTTGTTTGAATACCACAAAAGATGTAACTGCCTTCCTTATTTCCTCTTTAAGTCTCTGAGGCTATGTAATTATGTTCATTTAGAAAATGACTGTGATTGGTAACAAGCACCTGTTTCCAAAATTACTGTTTACATCCATTTATTTATGTAGTTCTTTAGAAACTGGCACTGTTGTCCAGCAGAGACTTCTGGAACGTGAAGTGCATGATGTCTGACAAAAGGATATCTGAATTCTTGAACTGACACTACTACTCCTTCATTTATGTTCTAGAATATCACATGCTGATACTTTGTAGTATTTAGAAATTGGAAACTTTCCTCAGAGTTTTATAAAGTTCATAAGAATGGGAAGTAGTAGATGCTACCTGATCTGATTTGACATGGCTTTTGAACCACTGCTTTTTTAATATTTTTATATAGACACACACACACACACACAAAGTATCTCTAGTCCCTTAGTTTGTGTAGCTTTCCAACAAACTAGTGCTTTTTTTATTACTTTTTTTTAAGATTAGATACTTAAAAAATGCTTTGGTGAAGCAAATGTGTGGGAAAAAAATCATATAGAAGTTGGATGCAAGTAAAAAAATTCCCTTTCATAAACTTTTGGTTTATTTTGTAGAAAACACATTTTCATCAGTTTTGCTCTCTGCTTAATGAGAAGCTAAATGACAGCTCTTCAAAATGGTCTGTGGGAAGGAGGAACGGAAAATGTCGTGTTAGTGTGCTCTGATTTGTTTCGTGGCAGGATTTTATGGTGTGACAAAAATATTGCTTGCCCTCATCTCCTGTAGAGATTAAGTTAATCAGCCCAAGCTCAGCCTTGCTCCCTTGTAAGGACAGGCAGGAGAGACTTTGACAAGATTCCACGGTAGTGGCAATGGTCCAGACAGTCCTGGCTCTCTTTCCTCTTGGGCTAAGATTTGTTTTCTCCCATCTTCTAAATCCAAAAGAAAGCCATGCCTTTGGAGTAAATGTATCAATATACATATATCAATATGCATCCTCTTTGGCTGAGGGGACATTTTTCCCAAGTTCTGAAGTGTTATTCAGGAAGACTAGTATTAGGGAAGAGTTTACTTACTCTTTCATTTCAATGTAGATGGAAAAGTTACTAGAAGAGTTGCTTTTTCAGTTATTTCTTAGCATTTTAGTATTTTTCATCCCTATGATAGCAGTGTACAAGCTTGATGAAAATACCCAGTGTTCTAGACATTGAATACCACTGTCTATGTCTTATGCTTGAGCAAGTGTATTAGAAATGTGTGTCTCATGCTTAAGCAACTGAATGGAAATGTTGGGAAAAACTTTGTTTCTTGGTATATGAAGTAACTGTCTTTAGTTTTCTTCAGACTGTAGTCTCAAGGCTTGAAAGGAGCACAGAAGACTTATTTGTGTGTCCCTAAACAAACTTACAAACAAAATAAATCACAACATCTTTGGGCTTTTTTGAAATTAAAAATTCTGGATACTCTAATGAATTTCTTCCTCTAGTCTTGAAATACTGTACCTGACCATCCCAGATAAGGTAGCTTGTGTTGTTGCAGTGTTACCTTTGATAAAACCATTACTAATTATCGTGTCAGAGACTTGCAATTGGAAAAAGCCACCCTAAATTCCCGGTGGCAGCTTTGGTTCTGTTCTGTCATTTCAGTACTTGAATATGGAACCATGTTTTCATGTAGGTTTTTGATTTTGTAGTTACACATCTGTTTTCTCATGTGCAGTCCAAAGCATTCAGGATTTTTGTCATGACTCTACTGTGGTGTCAAAAGGGTGAAAAATTGAGTGCTTAGAAGAGATTGGGTTTAGATCATAGAGTCACAGAATGGTTTGGGTTGGAAGGGACCTTAAAGATCGTCTAGTTCCAACCTTCCTGCCATGAGCAGGAACACCTTCCACAAGACCAGGTTACTCAAAGCCCTGTCCAACTTGGGCTAGAAGACTTCCAGGGATGGGACACTAACAACTTCTTTAAAGGTATCAAAGTATTTCTTGACCTCAAGTTAGTCACTTGAAAATACACTTAAACATCCAGTATTAAATAAAAATTATTACTAATAGCATTATCTGTACAAATTAGCCATGCAAATTTCTCAGAAATGTGAAAACCTCACTATTTTATTCATGTTAGTAACAAAATACTGTCAATTCTGAGGAATCTTAGTGCTTGGCAGTAGATGTAACTTGTCTATATCTAAAATAATTCTCATGAAATTTTTATAACCATTTTAAAAAACAACATTACTTGAAAGTGATTCTTGTGGCTATATTCATCATGGAAAAAAGAATAAATATAGAAAAAACATTGGGTTTATGTATACAGAGATCTGTTTTATTGAAAGTGAAGTTTTTCTTTTAATCAATAAATGAAAAAGAAATCTACAAGCTTTACTAGAGTTTGCGTTACAAAACAGCGTAATGATGCACAAATTCTTAAATAGTGTTAAGTTCTTGTTTAGTTGCATATTTCAAATGTCTGCTTGACATGTGATTGCTTGTGCTGGAATGTTTATTGCAGAAATGTAGCTTGAGCTCTGACAGGAGATTGCGCAATCAGAGAAGCTTCTCAGAGTTGGTCCTTTGCTTGAGTTGTGTTCAACTTCCCATATTTTTCCTTTTGCAGACCATGGTTTGCATGTGACACTAAAGAAAGGCCTATTGCTTTACAAATGACTATTTCAGTTCCTAGTGTTTTTTTAGTATAATTCTTTCATATACTTCATTTTTGCACTTCTGTCATGGCTGTTCACCTCTAACTGTGAAAGTGTTTTGACTTGTTCCAGAGTTTTAGGGGAAGAATTTGCCTTTTGGTGGTGGGGAAGGGGAGATTTTGTGCAGTGTTTCCAGACTGCTGGAAAAATTACGGTGTTCTCACTCTTTCTTGGAAAGTTATTCAATTAATTGTCTGCCTTCTGTTTAAAAAATTAAGTACTTTTTTGTCTTTCGGTTTGTCCATCCTCCATTTCCATTCACTGTGTTATTTTTTTTTTTTTTGTAGTCTGGATAATATTACTAGTAATAGAGTTGTGGGTTGGTTTTTTTTTTTTTTTTGATGTACCTTGTTGGAGTCTTTTCTCAGGCATAATTCTTGAACTAATATAATCTCCAGAGACTGAGTTGTCAAGGCTAAAGATAGAACTTGCCTTTTTATTGTTTTATAACTTAATTTTTACATCTGTAGTTAACACACAGTTTTATTTGCAGCAAACAGTCCAGGTCAGGTGACAGCAGGTACTGTATGGCTGATGAGGTGTTGTTGCTCTACAGAAAAATTAGTTACCTTTGCACTGACTTATTGTATTGGAAACTTTGCTGGTAATTTTTTATTTTGTTTGTTTTTCATGGTGAAGGTGACAACTTTTCAGACAAAAGTCTGGTAGGAGACCTAGAGGCAGCAATTTAGGCTATCGTTGGGACAGCTTACTCTAGTTTTACCATAGTGTATTAACCTAAGAGACCTAAAGTTGCTTTACATATTTAACAGCTTTTACAAGAGTTGATGCACTTTTATTTATGTCATTTGCAGTAATTCTTATGAATATGTTGGTGTCTTGCAAATTCTCATCTTGTCCAACTGACTAAGGCTTACTTCCTGAAGTCTGGTTTCATGGATACCTGCCTGGAAAAAAATCTAGGAGGCAGACAGCAATTTCCCAGGCAGCAGATGTGGAGGGGTTTCTGTTTCCTTTGCTGAATACCACTATTTCTTAATGGAATTATACAGTTTCTTTCTTTTCATTGACGTCTTTACCTGAGTTCTTGCAGGCTGCTGCAAAAGAAGCCTTAGACTTTTGAGCTGGGACTGGACCAGTTTGTCTTCATTCTTTCATATCTCTGATCTGTCTTTATACCATTTTATGGAAGGGAAATTATGTACCAGTATTTGCATCCATAGTGCTAATTTTTATCCTTGTTATTTTTGCTTTCTAGTGAGTGTGCCTTGGAGTGTTGACACCCATTGATATAAGTTGTTATTTTTAAGTGTGTGTGTTTAAAATGAAAACTTTAAGACTCCTAAATTGGAAGTGGTAGATCTATATGTGCTGCCTGGGGAAGCATCTGCCCTCCCAGGACAACCAAGAAAGCTGTGGGGATGTCAAAGGCCATTTGCTGATGCAGTTTATAAGTGACATTTGGATTTTTAGAAAAGTTTACCTAAGTAGTTACTTTACCTTTCAGGTGAGGGGACAGGGCTTGCCTTATCTTTTTGGTGAATATAATAACCTGGAGAACTCAAAAGGATGTGAGGTCACTTTTTTCCACCGGGAGATGTTGCTGTGGATAGTGTTACCTTGTCGTGTCTCAGTTTGGCTGCTGTCTCAGGTTGCAGTTGTTACAGTAGCGGGGAACTCTAGACCTATGAGGCATTTCCTAAGGCCAGGTGCTGCAGTGGCAGTGGAATGCTGCTTCCCTGGTGATAAACATCAGTCGGTTCTTTAACTACCAGTACTTCTACTTTTTTTAAACACTATTTAAATATATATGCTCTAAATGTACTTGCATTCATCACATTTAATACAGTTTTCTTGAAAAGGGCAGCTTTAAGAAGCTGTACTTACACATCATTTAGTTCTAGTATTAGACAAAGACAGCTTGATAAATCATTTAAACCTAAAGTAGGCTATCTATTTTCTTATTTTCTATGCATTAAAATATCAATATTCTATGTAGCCCTCCAGGTAGTTCGACAACTGATTTAGTCTTTTTATGTAAGTGTTGTATTGGTGGTAGAATGTGCCACCTTTGGTATAGAAGCTTTGAGGTTTATTAAACTTGCTCACAGAACATATCAACCAATGCAAGTGAACCATTTTAAAGGAAAGTTAGTTGCAAATATCCAGAAATCTTACTTGCTGTGAAATTAATATAATTTGACTGAATGGCTATCAGCTTTCACTCCTGTTTCACCTCTTCCTGAACAAATATTTTCAAATGATATTGTACCTGCTTCTCCATAGATTTTACTGAAATATGTTCTTCGTGCTGTTTTGGTCTGTGTTCTTCATCTTCCTTGGAGATTCTGCTTTCTCATCTGATAGTTGTTCCTAAAGATGCAATACTAAATAGAATTAATTCTGATGCTGAATGGAAATAATAAACTACTAATGTAATAAATTAATATTTGGATGTAAAGGCTATTAACCACAATAAAATATGCTAGTATAGTGAAAATAGTATTGTAATATATTGTTGTAAGTATGAATTTAGAGTATTTTTTTGTAAGTATGAAATATATTTTCTGGAATGCATCTTTAGAAAATGTCAGCTTTCTGTAATTCAGGCATAAAATAGTGCCCTGAATAGGTGTCATTCAGAACAGATCTGTTGATTCAAGATTCCTGCATCTAGTCAGGGGACAGAGAGCTACTTTGGTTTGAAGGATCTATGACTTACCCCCAGTTTTAGTGGAAGACTGAGCTGTGTAGGTTCGTCACCGTCACGAATGGTTCAAATGGTATGTGTAGTGGATGCTGACACTACCCTTGCTTGCCTACTGTAAATGAGTTGATTTCACAGCTTTGCACTACATTTTGTTTTAGTTTATTTTAGGGGATGCTTTGGGTGGTAAGAGTCACTGTTACAGTGGAGAAACAGCAACGCCCAGAAGTGCATGAGAGAAAACATTACTACTTGTATGTGTATCTGTCTGTAACCTTGCACCTGGGGTTTCCTTAAGTGCTAATATGGATGTATCAATATTGAAAGGTCTGTCGGCTCTGGTGACAGTGTGTATTTTGATATATATGTGTGTGTATCGATATATATTGAGATATCTATATTGATTCGTGATTTACTGAGTCATGCAGTAGGTGTATATTCCAGGAATTTGCCAGTAAAAATGTTGAACAGTTACTGTTTGAACAGAATGCAAGTACATGTACTTACTTATATATGTAATTACACAGAAGGTGGGCAAAGTTTGTAACTGCTCATGGAATAAGTTTTTAAAAAGGCCAAAATGAGAGCAATAATCTGTACTGCTTTCAATAATCCTGCCTTGAAGGATTATTTCAAGATCTCCTTATTCAGATATTAAATATTTACTGAGTTAAGCTCTTAGCTCTTTTTTAAGTTAAAGAAACCCTGGCACTTCTTTGTGAAAGGCAATCTCTTTAACAAAATTTGCAAAAGTTGTTAATATATTGCTGTTAATAATATTGCAAAATATAAGGAAGGAAGAAGCTCTGTAGAGAGTTGTATTGTGCTGGCAACAAGAATGGACAATGAGTCCAGGCTCATATGTCAGTTTGTATACTTTGCCTAATCTAACAATTTAGTGAAAATCCTTAAGTGAAGTGCCTTAGCTCTGTCTACACTGGCTTGTCCACTTTAAAGATGAAGTGCTAAACTGCAGTTTTCTCTGGACAGCAAAATTAATTCCTGTGATTTTCTGCTTTGTGTCTTCTCTTCCCCAGGCTGAACAGTCCCACCTCCCTTAGCCTTATATATAGTATGAGAGTTGCCCTAGTCCCTTAATCATCCCTGTAGTCCCCACATCATTATGTCTGGATGCAGCACTGCAGGTTTGGCCCCACCAGGGCTGAGTAGAGGAGAAGGATCCCTCCCTCAACCTGCTGGGAATGCTCTGCCTAATGTATCCCAGGATGATGTTGGCTGCCTGTGCTGTGAGGGCACATTGCTGTCTCAAGGTCACTTTGTTGTCTACCAGGACCCAAGGTCCTTCTTGGCAGAGCTGCTTTGCAGCTACTCAGCTCCCCAGCCTCTGCTCCCAGCGTGTACTGGTTGCCTGGAGCTGTTCCTCCCCACATGCAGGACTTGGCATTTCCTTTTCTTGAACTTCATGAGATTCTTCTCTGCCAATTTTCTGCAACCTCTCCAGGTTCCTCTGACAATTCAGAAACCTGATAACTCAAACAATTCAAAGAAACTTTTTTTAAATTGAGTGGAGGTATTACTTTTCATGCAAGTTTGAAAATAGGCCATAATAACCTAGCTAGCTAGACTAGCT
Organism: Myiozetetes cayanensis; assembly: GCF_022539395.1. Classification (NCBI taxonomy): domain Eukaryota; kingdom Metazoa; phylum Chordata; class Aves; order Passeriformes; family Tyrannidae; genus Myiozetetes; species Myiozetetes cayanensis. The sequence continues at coordinate 46,798,283 of NW_026086604.1, forward strand.
TCTCACTTGTAGCTCTTAAATATACTCTCTCAGGATTTGATAGTTGACCAGAAAGATCATTTATGTATGACAGGGCATTATTATTAATTGTGATGGACATATGCAATTCAAGATCAGTCAGGTTTGTTGATTTAGTGTGTGGGGTGAAGCTTACAGTACAACAGAATAGGAAAACAACTACAATAGAAGGAACTAAAATATGGATAGTTAAGAGTTTTAGATCTTAAGACTTACTTTGGTCTCTCCAAAAAAGGCAAAGTAGCAAAGAGTTTAAAGTTGGGTAACTGCCAGTCCGTCCAAGGATTGCAAATTTTGTATGCTGGTAATACCCATTAAGTATTTTTTTTAGTTCTTTGAATGTTGGATAACATTAAAATAACCAAGTGTCTAACAACAAAGTTTCAACCAAATTTAATACGTTTTTAATTGTTATATGCTTGCACTAGATGATACTGTGTCATAATGAAATGTGTATGGAGTAACATTTCAAAATATAAAGGTGCTATAACTGTGCCCTGGTAATGTAGATCATATATTATATTTTCTGCTTTATGTCACTTGTGAATCCTGAGATAATAGGTTTTGCTGAATTGGAGTAGGTTGATGGAGTGTATTTTTAAATATCCTACCAGTAAAGTTTGCTATAAAATCGCATCAACTCATACATCTGAATAAAACCATTACGTAACTGTAGTTAGTTTTGAGTTTAAGGAGTGTAGCTGCAGAGTGAGGAAGTCTAGTGTAGTCATGGTAGGACTGACAGTTTGATGCATTAAAACTTTGGAAATAAGTGTAGACCAAAATTTGGGGAAACATCCAGTTAATGTAAGACTGCTTAAGTCAAGCTGAAGAAAATCAGTACATTTTAAATGAATCTAATGAAAAGAAGTTAATGTAACAACTTGAGAAATTCAGTGTTAAGAGGCTGTGTAGTTAATGTGTGTTTTAATGATAATTTTATGTTATATCATTCTGTTTTTAGAAAAACCTTAGGAAATCTTTGTGCTCATTGCTTCGTAAAGTAACTTAAAGGAGTTTCCGTAGTGGAATGCTTTTTTAGAGTGTTAATGCTGGAGTTTATCTCTCAAGGTAAAGTGCTGCTAGAAACTTTTTTTTGACAAAATGACACAAACAGAAAGATTGCTGAGGCTACTTGATGTTTATCAGTCTTCTTTTGCACCCGACTGTGTCTCATTAAGGCAAGTAAGTGTGTGTATAACTATAGTGTTTATCTACATGAGTGCTTAAAACTGTTTTAACAACAGGAGTAATGAAGATGGTCAATATATAGCTTTCTTTGGCTTTTTTTTCTGTTGAAGAAAAACATCTTGTAAGTAATGCAGGAGCCCCTGGCCCAGTAGCAGCACCAGTGAGTCAAAGGTGTGATGGGGAAGAGCTAACTCATGTATTGTGGAAGAAAGTCATGCTTTGCAAACCTAGTGGAGTTCCTTGAAGTAATTGCTGAGTATGAGGATAACAAAATGCTTTTGATGAGACTCTTAGATAGATGGCATGAATAGATGATTTATGGCAGATAAATGAATGAATGGAAAACTGATTATCAGTATATCAAAAACTGATCAGTAATGGAGTCTAACAGATGTGTGGTATTTCACAGTCATAAGGGATCTAAAATGGTGACTAATGATTAATTAATGATGATAGAGCAGTAAAAATTAAAGATCTAGCAAACCATGGAGAAATTAATACTTGGTGGTACATGAGTGGTTAAAAGTGATAGGTAAATGATGAATGTTGAGTGAGTGCATGAGAGAAAAACCTCTCATCTTTATGTACTTGTGTTATTGAATGTTGAACTAGCTTTGATTTATAATGCTTAGTTGTGTGAAAGAATCTGTTTAGTGATTATTTTAGTGACTATAAAAATTAACCAGATATTTCAGTTAATAAAACACCAGAGCAATACTACCATATGCTGGACTTGCTCATAATCCTCATTCTGAGACCCCCTTATTGTCATGTCTGGGGCAGTAATATGAGTCCAGACTGACCTTTGATTTTACTCCATATATCTGTTCTTTTTAAACTTGTAAGTGTGGTGTAACAGTGAATGAAATGAAACCAACAGTATATGTGGGAATGTTGGGTTTGTATGGGAGAACCCTCTGCATGTTGTAATGGCTCCCTAGTATGCCTCTTTTTAATTTCATTATAAAATGGGGAGTTTTAAATAGATTATGAAATTATTGATGATTTAATTGAACAAATGTGATATAGAAAAGAGTGTATCAGACCATGAAATTATTTGAGTGAAGGACGCTATAAAGGAAGTTTTTTCCCTGTTCCTTTTCAATCACCTCTGAAATACTGTTGCCATGTAAATGGAAGTCGTATGTTTGCTTTTATAAACCAATTTATTTTAGTAATCTAATTTAACTGTTAAAAGGAAAATGTCTGCGTAAACCTCAAAGCTAAACAGGAAAATTGCTCTGTAATGACAGAATAAGGTAGAACTTAGCATTAGCTGAAAATACCTCTAAGCCACAGTATGTGTTTCTAAGAAGTACGGAATGTGCTGTATATAAGGATGATACATACTAAAAATACATGAAAACCATCCAAGTGGGGAAAAAAGTCCATCATAAAAATGAGGCTTTGTTATATTAATAAAGCATGTGAAATTGCTTGATGTATGGTTGCCTATTATAGTGATATTTTAGTATCCTTTTTCTTTAAGAGGAGAAGAGTGTGGCTTTTATAGGTCTTGAAGAAAAGATCTTCCATTCTGTATTAGGAAAATAGTCAGGTGACATGGAAAGATTGAGCAAGATGAAGTCAGGAAAGCTGAGAGATGAGTTGTCTCTGCAGCCGTTGACAATAATGATCATGTCCCTATTCATTTGGCCTTTACCCTTTTTCTCCTAGCCATTATAGCTGCAACTCGATAGCATATTCCTGTCTCTCTGGACTTGCACCACTTTCACCCAGCATTGCCTTCTCACTGTTGAGCTTGTGTACTCCTCCCTGTTTCTTCACCAGTGATACCACTTAAAATAGCTGTGCTTCTCTATTTCCCTTTGTACTGGGACAGCTTGTAGTGTACACAAGTTCTTCTGCTTTGGCTAATGTAAGTGAAATGAAAAGGCTGTTTCATGTTAAACACTAGGAATCCTGAATATTTTACTTCCATTATTCACAATTCTATAAAATTACCTTAAGCTTAGTCTTGTATTTGCAGTCCACCTCTAAAATAATGCTGTGCTATTTTTTCTTCAGAAACATACTTCAGTTGAAGAAATTAAATATTTTGAGAGTTGAGGATTTACAAGTCTCTTAATTATTATAAGGGACACCACCCACCCTTACTGTTTTTAATGAAAGTTTTGAACCGGGGTAGTTTATCCACCAGAAACTGTAGTGAAGGGGAGCTGATTGTACTGATTATTGAAGAGCCTTTTAAATAAGCAACTCTTGACATGGAGCTTCCTTAGATATTGTTAGCGTGATCTTGAAATGCGATTTAAAATGAATGTGAGATCAATAGCTTAAATCTATTTCAGAGGTTTTTGGTTAAGTGTTTTACTTGACAGAGTTCACGTCTAAGATCTGAAAGGTGAAGAACAGAACAGGAAACTTTGTATATGGTGAATTCTGAATTAAACAGTACTGAAATTTGCTTTTTTTCTGTTAAAAGTGAATTCGTATACTGCTTTCTAACTTTTAAAAAGAAAGACAACAAAATACCTAGCATGCCTGAGAGACCAAGGAAACTGTCACACTTTCTCTGCTTCATGCTTCTTTTGGCATGGGCTTATATTTTAGCATTTTGGAAGAAAAAGTATGATACAAATGAAAGATCGATGTTAAAAATTTGTATGTATTCCCATTTTTACTGTATTTTTGTATTCAGTGTTTAAAACCTTCTCTCCTATAGAGAAAAAGATGGAATTTTGGCTTTTGAAGCAAGCCCTGAATTGAAGCAGGTAGTTGCACAGCCCCAGAGCAAACCAGGGTTTTGAGAATTTAGTGCTTCTGCTTGACGTGTGTGTTTTCTGTGTTAGCCATGGCTGTGGACAAATTGATTGATTCTACAGATTTGAAGGCTTCAGGGCAGATTGGACCCCAAATTTTGATGGTTCATCACCATCACTAATCTGCTGTTAAAAATCCCTGGATGTGGCCCAGCACTCTTGTGGATGTTCTTTGCCTGCTGCTTCCCACAACATGGATATAAATGCACAGAAGCTACCAGTGTACTTTGTACTGCTGTGCAAGCAGTTATAGTTCTCTGCTGAATTTACCAAAGAATTGAAATTATTTCCTGGATTTCCCGGATAGATACTGTGTATCTTTGGAAAAGGTGTCTTTGAGTAGCTTACAAAGTATTTCTTGCTAAGTTACACTTACCCTGCATAACTTTACTTCTACATCCAACTTGAGCTGTTCTTGGCTTCTCACTCTCTTATTACTGACCTGTTAAGTGTTATTTCATTGCCATTTGCTTTCATTTTTCATCATCAGTTTCAGTCCAAAAAGACGATCCTTTAATACACTCAAGATGCAAAACCTGACTGTATTTTAGAGCAGTGAAAATACTGTGATACTTTTCTTGAGTTGTATAATTTTCATTTTAATGTTTCTTAGTTCAAAAGGAGCCACTGTATGGAGAGGTAACTTAAAACAGGAATGTTTTTATGATGTTGACAAATTTAATAATATCCAACCTTTTAAATAATTCTGACTATCCTTGTAGTTACCTGTTTTCAAATTCTACCATGATTTTACTGCTCATTATCATTATATCTGAAGTAAATAATTTCTATCTTGCACACTTAAAAAGAGAGGACTGCAAACCTATAAATAATTTTGATTTTGCTAGCATTTGATTTTTTTTTTTATATAGTCAAAAATCTCCTGAAGAGTGAGGGTGAAAAAGGTTTGAATTTGAGGTGAGGGATCAAAGACTATTATTTCAATCTGGATCAAATGTGTTCTCAATTATATATTCATGGGAAATAACCTTTCAAAAAACTTACGCTCTAGCTTTTCTTTAGGCACAGTTACTTGATACATGTAGCTGTCAAAGACCGATGGATCAGCTTTCAATCCTGAAAAAAGGAATTGAAAAATCCTTTAAAAGCTGAAAACAGTCAAATAAGGTCCCATCAGATCTGATCAGATGAAAGATATTTCTGGTCTAATATCTCGCTACCAACGAGGTAATGATAGATAGCATGGACACATAGCTATGAATTGGACAAGTAAATATAAGTACTTCTCTGGCATGCCTTGTTAACATCCATCAATTTGTATTTTATGACCTTCCTTATTTTTGCAGTTGTCACTTAAACAATATGTAGCTGAGAGAGAAGATTCCCTAATGGTCTTTAATTCTTTGCTATGTAATTCCCTAGAATACTTGATCACTTTTTCATTAGATGCCATATTTGTGTTTTTTAGCCAAATGGCCGGGTTTACTTTTTCTCCAAAAAGGTGCTCTCCACTGAAGAATCATGTATACCTCTTGACAAATTTAGACTTAGCCTTTAAGTGGGAAGTTTTTGGCACTTAGCAAGACCTTAAAACCATCTTCTTCTCTGTTGTATTTTTCTGGGGTTTTTTTTCGGTAGTGTTTGTTTTTTTCCATAGGGTTATGTTCCATGGTAGTAATGCCATATGGGCTCGTGGCTGTTTGTTCCTAGATTTCAGTATATAGGAAGGTATAAAGCCTTCATAAAAATTACCACTGATTTCAGTGAATAAAATGTGTGTGGGGGGGGTTGACTCTCCAAAATAAATTACTGTCATTGTCCTATTTGCCAGTTGCCATTTCACGTTCAAGTCCCTACTGTGTGATACTTTGCGACTTTTTAATATTGGTGAACTGTTTAATATTGTTGAACTTTTTAATACTGATGAATGCAATTTAATAGCGTTAAAACTGCTATTTGTTCTTTTTCTATTTGGAAAAATAATTTTTTCATTTAAGTGTGGAGCTAATTAAGATAATTAATAATGCGTAGAAGTATGTTTGTTTTGGTATGGATGGGAATTAAGCTTTGAAGAGTCCAATGGAAATGAAGAGGAACAGCTGTTTCATATAACTGCTAACTGAATAATTAAATAAATATGAATGATTTGCATGAAAAATTACTACGGACAGCTGTTTTTTTTTTATTTTGGCTCTTCAATTAGCAGCATATGTAATTATTTTTCCAAATTCTTAATTTTGCTTTGTTTTTGGTTTTGTTTTTCTTTTCAGGATGGATTAGATGCTTTGGTATATGACTTGGATTTTCCTGCCTTAAGAAAAAACAAAAACATTGATAACTTCTTAAACAGGTGTAAGTATTTAATGTCTTTAAATATCAAAAAGATAAAAGCAGTTCTAGCTTTTTGGAAGGCAGCTGGGGATTTGGGGTGCATTAAGTTTTGGGGTGCAAGTTGTTTTAAGAGTGATTATTTATTTATTTCCCAGTGAGAACTGACAAATGAACTGTGCAAATCTCATCCCCTGCATTGATTCACTGAAAGTCCAATCTGTTACCCCTGTAAATGGCATTGTCTACAGTGGCACAAAGCCTTTTAAGAGAAAGGCCTGTTGTTTTTGTTAGGGCAACTCTCTGGATTCCCAGAACTTGCTTTCTAATTTCATGTACTAATATATCATAAACAATTACCAGTAAAATATCATAATGTTGCATAGAGCGTCAAGAAATTGTATTAAAAATTTGTTCACAGACCGGAGCATTGTCTTTTGTAAACTTTTTTTTTAAAGTATAAGAGGTGTCTTTTCATGAATATCCTAAACTGCATAGCTGCTGTATTTACTTGTATATGCAGCTGATGTACCTGCAGAATTCTCTGTATTTACTCTGTATTTGTCCACTACCAGATTTCCTGCACATTCTACTCTATAATAGCACTTTAAACTAATAAGGTTGATGTTTTTAATAAAAGTCATAGTTCCATATTTTTTAAATTAAAATAAACAAACCACAAACAAACAAAAAACCAAAAAGACAGTTAAAAATCAAGTCTTTTCTAAAGGCTGCCAAACTGACAAATTCTGGAAATCACTGCAGAGATGTCAGCCAATTCAAGACTTGCTTCTCCCTGGACTAAATGGGCAAACCTTGAAATTAAGCTAATATTATTAGATTTTTATATTTTTGTGGCAAATATAAAGTAATTTGGCTAAAATAACTTTTGTCTTTGCTTCACTGAAGTTTATGTTGTTTTTTTATTGTGGGTGTGTGCTTTTTTTTTTTTTTGTGTGTGTGTGGTTTTTTAAATCTATTTCCAAGGTGTTTTCAAATAGCTTATTTTGTGAAACTGAAACCTATGACAGTGAATTTGTGGAGTTTATTTTATGTTATTCTCCATTTGTGGAAATTTATAAGTCCACTAAATCCAGTTGATGGCTCAGTTGTATGTAAGCTGGTTGCTGAAAAGCCTAAGCTCAAATGTTCTGTTTAACTTTTCACAGTTCAAACTGTAATTGATACCATATACTGAGTTACATGCACATTTGTATACTCAGTTATTTACTGAGAAGGTGTGGTGAAACTCTTGGAGAAAAGAGAAGTTGTATTAGGCAAAGGAAATACTCATTGCAACAGATAATTTGAATGTAATTTTTATGAATAGCGAAATTATTAGTGAGTCTCAGAAAGGTTCACTTTTGCAATTGAGTGAAAGAAAATTTCTGTTAAAAAATAGACATTTTCATGTTATTTTAATTCTAATAGAAGACTGTTTAAAATGTCTTTTTGCAGTACTAGTGGTCCAGTTTGCACCATTATTGTAGAAGTTTAGAATAAATTTCTAGGTGGCAAATAAAATGAGAGTTTGCTTCCTTTATTTTGTAGACTGATGGACTTTATCCCCTCTTACTTGTCTCTAATTTACGTTGTATGTTGGTGGAACCTCCAAAATCTGCTTCTACCGGCAGAGGTTTTGAGGATGATTTTTTCAAATATAGAACCTTATTAATTTTCTACCATATAGAATTAAAAGAATAAGGAAATCAGTATTAGAGATAGCTGAGAGCCATACTTAACAGCAGAGTCTCAGTTTATTTCAACACAGAATCCAGGGTTATAACCAAACTTCAGAGCAAGTTGGAGAAAGTGATTTTTTTACCACGGGAGCCACCCTGCCTCTTTGTACAGCATAAGCTCCATGGGTCCTCATCTGTTCCTGGGAAATAAGGAACCTACCTATTTAAATGTGTTGCAGCCTGATAAACCTTGTTTAACAGATCTTAGAATGTGGAGGTCAAATTTCCAACACTGTTGTTACTGTAATGTATTGTCTGAGGATAATTGACTGTTAGTATGTATATCAAACAAGAAACTTCAATTTGCAACTGCTCACCAGCCTGGTTTACATTATTTAAAAATCCTTAGCTTAGATTGCCCTTCAGATGTATTTTCCTCAGTTCTGTTTTGTGCATAGGTGAGGCTTGTGATTGAATACCATTTAAAGGATTCATATTGTGCTTAGCTTTCTTTTGCACCAATGTCCAGCTGTTCATTCAGAAGTGGTGAACCTCCTGTTGTGAGATTACTAGGCAGTAAGTTAACAATAGCTAGAAAATTGCTGTCATGGGAGTTGCTGCATTTTGGCTTTTTGCAGTTTTGTTCCTCCTCTACTATAGGTCAGTTTTCACCAGGGCAAATAAGGCAATCCATTATTTGTTTGAATTACTGAATATTTCAATCCTTGTGTAAGACTTTGTCAGAATTTGCAATTTTACTATAATTTATTGAAATCAGCTAGTGATGTGCTGCATTGTAAAGGGTTGGCTTTACATTAGACAGTAGTGCCACAGAGTACTTAGTCAAACAAAACTATGTTTGTTCCTGCTGTGGTAATAAAATCTTACTGAATTTTTATTGTACATGTGCTGCGTTTATTTTAAATCGTGGGCTGTGTAAGTAGGAATCTATTTGTAATTTTCTGACATCTACCTCATCATTTTTTAATAATATAAAAAAAAATTGATTTTCTTTCTCTTCCCCTGTCCTTATTTCTTTCTAAACTTTACTTTTAGGCCTAAAATATTATTTTTGAAAATATCATTGCATAATCTAATTTATTAGAAGCATATCTGTTTTAGTAGAACTTCCTTGCTTTTAGAAATACTGAAGCATGAAGCTTTTCTACGTAATCTCATGCCAGTGTTGACCCACATGGATTAAAATAGACTGTTTTAATCTTTGACCAAATTTGGAATTAGAATATCTACCCACTGGGAGTTTGTAAATTATTGTAGTTTATAGAATGACAGGTTTATATAAATAATTGCAATGATTCCCACTGCATGTTTTAAATTAAAATCTACTTTTTTTTAGTATTAGGAATCATAGAAGTGCTGAAAAGTGAAAGCTTTGTTTTTTAAAAAAACTATTTTTTCAAGTTTCTCATAGTGTACTTTCTGATACTTTCCTGAATGTGTTGCATATTTATTCAGAAATAATCTTTTTATGCTGATGAGCTTACAGCAAGATCATGCTGGATACGAAATTTTTGTATAGCTTTTTTTTTTTTTTTGCAGGTAATTATTTTTAAAGAAATTCCTAAATTAAGATCTGTAATGTGATTGTACAGTAGAGTCCTTGCATTATGTTTATGTCAGGTTTTGGTTACTGTGGTAATGAGAATGAGGTCATGCATTCTGCAGAGAATTTTTCAATAGGAAAGTAGGTTCTTTGAGCAGCACTTCTTCTAAAAAACTATGAAAAAAGGAAATTAGATGACTGGGTTTAATTAAGTTGATTATATAAGAAATGTGAATTTTGTTCTATGTAGATAAAGACACGGTAAATAAAATGAGAGATCTGCGCATGAAAGCTGAGGATTATGAAGTGGTGAAGGTGATCGGTAGAGGGGCATTTGGGGAGGTTCAGTTGGTAAGTAAAGTTTCTATTTGTGCATTTGACTGTATTCTGTAGTAGTTGCTCGTGCATCTGTTTCTGAGTACAGGGTTTAGAAGATGCAGCCTTTAAGTCAGTGGAATTTTATTTCTTAATAACTCATGGAAATGCTTTTGAAAATGTCGTATTTCAGTACTGTCCAAGTCCACAAGTACTTGTTCTGCATTGTAGTCATTCTTCTCTGTTAAAATGAAATGGAATATATATTCCTCATAGTCAAGAAAATTAGCCTTTACCACTCTTTACATGGACACTTGAAGAAGTCTTGAGGACTAGAAGAGTTTCTGCCAGTTCAGGGACTACACCAGATTTTTGTGGACATAGTTCTCACAGATGAGAGATGTGTGTTGTTTGTGATACGTTAGCAGCCAGGCTTGTTCATCCTGCTTTATTTAATTGGGAGCTGGTGGAAGAAACTGGAAATATGGCAGCAATTATGCACATCTACTGATGAACTCTGGAAAATGCTTGTAGTTTTAACTTTGTAGTATTTAACACATGCCAGTATTTGTCCTTTTAAAGACACGTGCAAATTACGTAAGTGACTGTTATGCCTATGGACTTCTATATTGAATAGTTCCAGCAAGTATTTTAAAAGTAATGCTTTGTCAGATAGTGGAATATAATCATTTTCTAGGCCTGTGGTATATAATGCTTTATAAAAATGTGAAGAGTCTTATAAAACATGTTGAATAGTGAAGCAGGAAAAGTGATATTTTCGATGATGTTCTTCATATGTTAATATGGCAAACTAATATGTTCCGTATGTCATGTTTGTCTTCATAGGTAAGGCATAAATCCTCGAGGAGAGTGTATGCTATGAAGCTTCTGAGCAAATTTGAGATGATAAAAAGATCAGATTCTGCATTCTTCTGGGAAGAAAGGGATATTATGGCTTTTGCTAATAGTCCCTGGGTTGTTCAGGTATAGTGATATTCTTTTTCAATTATTTTCATTATAGAATAGTTTGGTTACAACACTGCATGACTTGGAATTGCATGTTTTCATTTTTTGCATTTCACAGTCTTTTTTTAATTGGTCTATTAGGGAAATACATTATTGACATCAGGAATGCTGTACAAAACAGCAGATACTACACTTGCTTCAAAACTGTATTTTGTCACAACATTTACAAGATGTTAAGCTATTCTGTTTATTATTAAAGCTCTTTGCCAGATATGTGTTGGTGAGTCTGCTCTGTAGTAATACTTGGAGGCATGCAGCATACCAGAAAGATGTGCTTGACACACCTTCTATATATTCTGATTTCTTTGTGTATCTTTGATTGCAAATTTTGCCTGCTCTGATTATTTTTCCCTCATTTCAGTATTATCACTGACAGTTTTTTGGGAAGCACTGCTGCCTTTGAGGTTCTAAGGAGTGTGTCTGAACCAATCATGCATTGTTGCACATGTCAACTTGTTAATTTAAACTGTTCTTACCCTTAAGCATATAAATTCCTTTTTTAGGTTGGAATTATACAAACTCATTCAAGATTTATCTAAGTCAAATGGGTAACTGCATTACTGTCTCTCTGGGTGTGATTGTTCAGAATAAAACTTCTATGAATTTCATAAAATTTTAAGTTAAGAGACTTAAATCTGCTCTGATGAACAGAGCATTGACAACTTTAAGGGAAATATTTTTATTTAATTGTATAAAATTTAGGCTCATTTTCTATACAATAAATATATTGACAATAGAAAAATAAACATTTAGTGATAATACAAATAGAATAAGGCAGATGTTTGCAACACAGTATTTTCACATTTGCATATTTGTCAAGTAGCGTCCTAGTGAGAAAGAAGCATTTTTTCTTATTATGTAATAAATGGTCTTTGAATTGATCTCAAGATCTGTTGCATCAGATTGACTAACCTTAACCTGTAACTAGCACTCTACTTCTCCCACTGTAATATAAGGGGATGGAAGATCTGTCTGAAATGTGCTTTAGAGATTAATTTATTTTTAGGAGGTCTGCAGGATGATGCAAAGTTGATGCAGGAGTTGTAGCAATTCTGTTGCTTTGTAAATCAGTTTGTGCAGAAATGCCTTTGATTTCCAAAAGCAAAACATTAAAGAAAACTGGAATATTCAGTGACTTATCTTTTGTTCATTTACTTTTTACAGTTGTTTTATGCATTCCAAGATGACCGTTACCTTTACATGGTGATGGAATACATGCCTGGTGGGGACCTTGTGAATTTAATGAGTAACTACGATGTTCCGGAGAAATGGGCCAGATTTTACACTGCTGAAGTTGTACTTGCATTAGATGCAATTCACTCAATGGGTTTTATACACAGGTGAGAAACTAGAAGGTGTTGTTACATGGTGAGGTTTTATTCCTGGTGCTGCCAGAATGACTTCAGTTTGTTTAGGTAGTTTTAATATTTATGATGTTACTACTTTGATATTATTTCATAATTATTCCGTCTTACAGCTTGAAAAGTTCTTGCCATCAGAAAATTTAAGTCTGAGGAGATACAGTCAAAGTGAAGGCTTTCAGCAGGCCAGTGTTGGGAACTAATAAAATTGTTCCACTGTACCAAGAGATACAAGAATAAAACTGATACATGCATGTTGACCCCAAAGTGGTTCTTTTTTTTGATTAGAAAAAGCTGTTTTGGGAATTTGATCACAGTAGTATCCACTGTTAGGAATTATTAATTCTCTGCTAGGCATTTGAAGCCTCAGTGACCCATGAAACAACAATCTGTGAACAATGTGAGGAAAATCTCCCAGCCATATGTTTTCTTGTAAAGGGCAAGATGGAAAATTGAGATGCAGAGCAAAGGAACTTAGCTTAGTTTCATCTGCACTTACCCTAAAGTGAAATGTAGACACTTCTCAGATAGGTAGAGAAGTTTCCTTTTTGATATTTGAAATGTATCTGTTGTTAGCTTTTAATTGCATTAACTGGGAGCAGAAGAATAATTTTTTCAACAGAAAATACAGGAAGAACCTGAGAAAGCATATAGTATACTCTATAGTATATACATTTTCAATTTGTAATTTGGTCACAAGATCAGTGTTAACATATAAGCTTTTGCAAAAAAGCAAACACGAAGCAAAACAAACTACTAATCCATTGCTTGAGTAGGATCTAGAGCATCATTAATTATGTAGCTATGCTGCATCTGATGGATAAATTATCTGGCTGAATGAACCATTTGTGCATGTGTATTGCAAGCTTTAGAAAGCAGGCATTAGAAGTTGCCTGCAGCACAGCAAACTTTTTTCGTGAAAATTTGGATTATTTTGAAACCAGCAGAGTTTTTTGAATTTGTTTTCCACTGGAGTTAATCTGTTCAACTCTGAGGAACGAAAAGAAACTGATGAAAATGTGGGCCCACTGCTCAAGGGATCAGGGACAGAGTGACAAAGGACATGGAAATTACTTTTCTACCTTTGCCTCGGCTGTCATTGGTAGGATCTGCCTTCAGGCCTGTCAGGGCCCTGTGCCTAGTGGCATTTCTCTGGCAGAGGAAGATCAGTCTGAGTCTAGTTATACAAACTGGACATGCACATGCCCAAGGCAGCAGGTGGGATGTGCCAAAGGTCATGAGGGAGCTGACCATGAGCCTTATGATACTGCTCTTTCTCACCTTTGGAGTGCTGTGGTGATTAAGAGATTCCTGATGAGTGGAAGGAAGCAAATGGCACACCTGTCTTGCCCCAAAAGGACCAGGAACAGAGGGTCAGGGGAGCTACAGGCTAGTGATTGTAAGGGCAGTTGGATTAAATTCTCAGGAAACCATCCAAGCATGTGGATGGGAAGGTGATTGGAAACAGTCATGGATTTATGAAGGGTAAAGCATGCTTTACCAACCCAGTTGCCTTCTGTGATGATGGCTTCATTGATGATGGGAGAGCAGTGAGTGTTGTTTGTCTTGACTTCAGCAGAGTTGCAGATGTAGCCAGACTAGAAAGATGCAGTTTGAATAGGTAGAATAAAGGATTATACTGTCCAGCCAACAGTCAGCTACCAGTGATTCCTCAGAAGTTTGGTACTAGGGATTAACACTATGTTTTCATTCACAACATGAGCAGTGTTCAGGAAAGACAGAAAACCTCAGTCATGAGCTGCCCATAGAAAAGGTGGGAGTCAGACTGTACTTACATGCCAAAAATATGAAAGGCAATGGATGACACAGATTGCAGCAAGGGAATATCTAGCTATTCACTAGGAATCATTGTCTCCACTATGAGGGAGGTCGAGCAGTAGAAGAGAGCCCTGAAGATGTTGTGGAATCTCTGTCCACGGAAAAGGATCAAAACTTGCCTGGATTTTACCCTGAGTAACTTAATATAACTTTGAAGTTGAATCTAACTTGGTAACTCTACTTTGCTCAGGCAGTTAACTGAGAGTTTTACAAAAATCCCTCACAACCAAAATTATTCTATGAGTATACTGGTACATTTGCACTACATTTTATTTGACAGTTACGTCCAGAGCTCTTCTTTGAGGTCTCTGAAATATACTTTGTCCTGAAACTCGTGTTGTGCTGTCTTGATAATTGTTTCCTACTATTCTGCTTCAGTATATTCAGTAACATTCCCATGCTGCACTTTACCAGTTACTTTATGTAAACTTCTGTTCTATAATGGAAGTACTTTGTGGAAAAGGATATAAGGCAATACTCAATAATCCTTTTCAGTCACAGAAAAATAGTTGTTCACATTAATAGAATTCTGAAAATGGCATCCCTGAAGTTATTCCCTTAAAATAGAAGTGGTACAGAGAAGAAGTTATGTTTTCAATGTCTGTTTGAGATAGCTCACTCATTCTTCAACCAGTGAGTGTTTTTTTTTTTTTTTTAGGAATGTGAGGTTCAAGTTTGATGTCCAGATTTATTAAATTCGGAGACTTAAGGCTGTGTTCTCACATCTGTTGTACTTTTTAAAAATGCTGTTGTTCAGCAGTCTGTGTGTTGGGCATGATACTTAGAGAAAGCAGAAAAAAAATGGAGGGAGGCAGTGGTGGTGCTTTAATGTTGCTGGTTTTCCTTATAATGTTGCATCTGAAAGACTTCTATTGTTTTAGTAAATTGATTTATTTATTTAATTTTAAAAATATATATGTTTCTCCTTTCAGAGATGTGAAGCCTGATAATATGCTGCTAGATAAAGCTGGTCATTTAAAATTAGCTGATTTTGGTACTTGTATGAAGATGAACAAGGTAAACATATGTTTGTAATTTCACTTTTCTGTTTGTGAAAGGAAAACATAGTTAAAAGTGAAAAGAAAATATACTGAAAACTTTTCAGCTAGATGAGCAGAGTTGGAAGTTCCACTCTGTTCCCATTACTGCTCTTCATGGTCATTGTAAAAAGCGTCCCTGCCCATGGCAGGGGGTTGGAACTAGATGATCTTTAATGTCGCTTCCAGTCTAAACCATTCTGTGATCCTGTGATTCATGCATCTTATTCAACGACAAGGTAAAATGCAGGAATGGTTCTTCGAGTACTGTTTTCTAGAGAAACTTTCTGAAGTCAAGCCTTTGATTACCTCTAGATCCTCAGGGTTATTTCTTTAAGTCTTTGGTTATGAAAAGTTAATGCGCAGAAGTGAGATCATTTTTACGTAGTGTGTCAGTAATGAGAGAATCAAAACTGACGTGCAAGTCGCTGAATACCAGTTGTACTTATTAGCCATATGCTGACATAGCACAAGGAAAAATCTGAAGGAAACAGGTGTCAGAGAATTATTTCTTTTTTAAAAATATATCCTGAGGTCATTAAAAAAATATTTTGCAACAGTATTTCACACACCATGAAGCACTGTTGTTCCTTACACAAAATGGATTGGTTTGTGTTAGCCTGCACGTATATTTGAGGAAAACAATCTGAAATATGTGGTACTTAGTAGAGTCAGTGTAATATGTACATTGTGTTCTCATCATATTCCAGGAGCTTTGAATAAATTACTGTGCTTGGCTGCTTTGCCATAAATAAAAGGCCACAGTGAAAACCAAATGCAGGTTACGTGTACAAATTCAAGGAGTTTTCTCACTAACAGCCCACTTCGGTAGAATAGCTGACACAAAATTTGGCTTTATTTTGACTTAATGTAGCATTATTCTTGACTGATTATGTTCTTAACAAAGAGGAATTTTGAAATACAGAAAAGCATTATCCTGCTCCTTAAGCTGTACATGCAAAAAAAAACAAAGAGAAAAATATTGCAAAACTTTGCTGTACATTAGCATCACTGAAGTAAACTTATGTCAGCATAATCTTACATTTTGTACTGCTCTGAACAAAGCTGTCCAATTTGACTCTTGAGCCTAGTCTTGGTTCCTCTAGTCTTTTGAAAGAGGAAGGTTAATCTGTAGAAGAAAAGCTGCTCAGCACAGGACGTTTAGTTTAGGTGCATTCTGGATTTGCTGCACATGCAACACTGGATTAATATTTGTTTTATTTACTTAGTTATATATTTTAATGCAAGTTTTTCTACTGATCCCTTCCTAGGAATGGCTTAGGATTATTTCAGAAGTGCCTGAGTGGCACTTGAAGAGGGTGCGCGGTTGTAGCCTCAGCATTCTGGGTGACAGCTCCAGTGTGACTGACCTCAGATCTGCCAGTCCTTTATCAGGGGTGTGAGGAATGTCAAATGTTCTCCTCACCTGTTACCTGTTTCGAAGTCTGTCTACTTAGAGTTTCAAAGCCCTGTCTACAGCCCAGTCTTCCTGGTATTAAGTATATTGAGTCAGAGGCAAAAAATTTGTACTTTATCAGTTCCTGTCAGCAAAATCCCTGATGTTGACCCATTTATGCTAACAGAGGAGCTTTCACTATTTACGGTACATCCTGTCAGTATATGACACATTTATGTTGGCATGAACAGTGTGTGCAGGGCCTAGGTGCAATTCTCATTATTTCTTGGGTACTAACAGAAGTTTTTAAATTAACTTTCACTGTGTTTGACAGATCTGGTGCTTTGCTCTGGATGTAGCAGTTTAGACTTCAAAAATATTAAAATACCCATTCAAAAAAGAATGTTTGTTGACCAAAGTTGATGTGGATCTGTTGATGTTGCTTAGGGTGCATAAACTCTTGGAAATGATTTGCAATTTTGGATCTTATATTTGGGCCTGGGTGTTTTCCTGCTCTTTGTAGGAAGGTATGGTACGATGTGATACGGCTGTGGGAACACCAGACTATATCTCTCCTGAAGTACTGAAGTCCCAGGGAGGTGATGGTTACTATGGGCGAGAATGTGACTGGTGGTCAGTTGGAGTCTTCTTGTATGAGATGCTTGTAGGTGAGTAGTAGGATAATCAGAATTGACTACACTGCTTAATCAGACTCCATGTTAAAATCACTGTTGTTTTCCACTTTATTACTCTTCTGACATAAACTGTGGTTTACAGATCCTGGTATTTACAGAATATGTTCTAGAAAAATTCTGTCACAGTTCTTAAACATTTGGCCTTGCCTCTTGTTCACTTGGTTGCTTACATTGTTGCATGTGTAGTTCATATATTAAAAATCAAATCTATAATACTTTTGGTTTGCTTTTTAACTTTTGTGGTTCTGCTTTTTCAGGGGATACACCTTTTTATGCAGATTCTTTGGTTGGAACGTACAGTAAGATTATGAACCATAAGAACTCCCTTACTTTCCCTGATGACAATGACATTTCTAAAGAGGCAAAAAACCTTATTTGTGCCTTTTTAACTGATAGGTAAGACTTAAATTTTATTCACAACAAAAATAAACCTTTATTAAGACAATTTCTTCTCATGTTGAAGGAAAATACATATTTGTTTTATGTGGGCTTTTAAACTACTCAAGAGAAGTGAAATTCTTATTGTCTTGGCATGAATGGAGTGTAACAACTTGGCAGCTGTGTTACCAGTCCATGATGCAGAGCTTCCTGTGGACAAGAGTTAAAATCGGACTGTGTTCTGAAATGTAGCTGTAGTGCTCATATAGTTGTCTTCTTATGAAAACTTTTGAGTTATGTCTACTTCTTACCGTAGTTGGAGGGGTGTTTTATTGCCTTTGTTCTTATATTATGCCTTGAAATGAGTCTTTCCTTCAGAATAATTTATGTAATCTCACATGTTTAACCACAACTGTCTTTAACAGGGAAGTGAGACTGGGACGAAATGGTGTAGAAGAAATTAAACGGCACCTTTTCTTCAAAAATGATCAGTGGGCTTGGGAAACACTCAGAGACAGTAAGTACAGCACTCTTCTCAGAGATGATGATCTGGCTTACTTATGTACTGTGTTAGCAAAAGGATGCCTCTGTATTTTGTTTAAAGGAATTTAAAATTTTATTTACCCTGTACCAAGGAAATAGATTTCTTAGTCACTTGAGTGATATAATGATTATTATCATACTGTTTTGCATTTTTTCCAGCTGTAGCACCAGTCGTGCCTGACTTAAGTAGTGACATTGACACTAGTAATTTTGATGATCTGGAAGAAGACAAAGGAGAGGAAGAAACATTTCCCATACCAAAAGCATTTGTGGGCAACCAGCTTCCTTTTGTAGGATTTACGTATTACAGCAACCGTCGGTATGTGTGCAGAGAGCAAGCTCGTGGTGTACTCTCTTGTCAACAGTCTTTCTGACTCTTACCAACCAGTATTTAGATAAAAGTCTATTTGGATGCTTAAAAACAATTCAGAATACTAATAAATTACACTCTTTTGATACTTTGCTAATGACAAACTCTACTGCTAGGCATCAACTCCTTAAAATATCACACTGTTTTTGGATGTCCTATTCTGCTATGAGAAGATTATATAGTAATGCTGCAGAAGCTAAGCAAGAAAAATCCACTAGGCAGAGTTACCTGCAGAGCACTGAATTGTATATGTAGAGTCATGAATCAGGGGTAGGAATGTCCATTTGTTTTACTGCAAATTACTGTTCCTGAGCTGTAGATGAAGTTTCCATGCTTTACATCTGTGTTATAGCATGTAATAAATTAAACCTCAGCTTACTAGGAATAAAATATTTCCTACTTGGCTGCTTTCTGCTTTATAATTCTAAGTACCCATCCACTGCAGAGTGAGATTGTGATACTTTACAGTTTTCACTATTGCTTGAAAGACTTGAAAGTTAAAATTGTATGCATTGATACTTTCAACTGTCATTAGTATTGTAGGCCCTGTGGATAGCTATAGTTACATTCAAAAATTTCAATAACTTTTTCTTATTTTGAAAGCTGCTTTTAATTGTGGTGGGTATCAGTCAGTTCTAAAATGGACTCAAACTTCCATTAGACCATGTCAGATAGAGACTATTAGTTTTAATAGCATTTCTGCATAGGAAAACCTTAAAGGAAATAAATCTGTTTTTCATGCTTGCGTAGAACAGGAAACACTTTTCCAAGCCTGTGGTGAAATTCTTTCCATCTCCGCGAAGAGTTGGATTTGTTGTTGCTTTCTGCGTAGTGAGGCATAGAAGGACTTGCAGGCTTTTCATATAGGCTGTGAGTTCAGCAGTTCAAGAGTCTTTGAGTCTATTGGCCTTGCAGAAAGATCTTGGAATATGTTGTCAAGAAGGTGAAGTAGCATACAGAAGCTCGTTAATATCAGAATTTCTTCTTTCCCCATCTTCCCTTTTGGGGGACAGTATCAGGAATTTTGAGAACTAAGTGACTGTGGTTTTGCTGTCATGGAAGAGCTTTGCTGCTAAATACTATCATAACTTTGTAGGCTTACTAGAACTATGATGTTGGCCTAGAATTGAATTTTGTCCTATAATATTCTGCTGGTGTGATTGTCTTGAAAAGTCATGTGTTGGAGAGTTCTTCACATAATCTGATGCACTTAAAAGATGCTTTACTCTCTCCAGTTCAGTTATCAGGCTAAGAAAATCACATCAGATACCAAAGGAATTTGAAGATAGTGATTTGTATTTATTTACCTGACTTTTCAGAATCGTCATGAATAGGAATTTGTAGTATTTTTAGAAAACGCTTACGTAAAATAAGAACACTGGCTTCAGGGCAAACTTTTTGTGTGTGGAACTCTTAGTAACTTTGTTGAAAGATACACAAGCTCTGCAGAGTTTGCTTCATTATTGCTACTTGCTGCACAAGTGCCTGAGTAAATATTTACGGGATGGAAGCCAATGAGAGTGTTGTAACCAAGGAAAGCAAAGATTATTTTTTTAAATGGTTATTAAAAAAGAAAAGTGGTTGTATTAGTATTTGGCAGAAATCCTTTTTTTCTGCAGGCTTTCTACTGCAGCTTTCTACTTTACCTTTTACAATAAATTAAGCTTTTCAGTTAAATGTGCTTAAATGATTATCTTGCTATTTGGTTATCCACATTTTGGAGCAATAAATCTTTTAGGTTATCTTTTAGGATGATTTTATTATTTTAGTGTTTTTTTCATAGTCTTACCTTTAAATAAACAACTCTTCCAATATAACTTTTAATATGTTTTTGCAGGTATTTAGCTGCCTCTGCAGAAAATTCCAATGATAACAGAACAGGCCCCACTGTGGACAAAAGTGTGGTATGTCTTACTGATTTTCAGCTTTGTTTTATCCTAGTAAAGAATCTATTGCATGGACATAAACTGTTTTGAGTTAGAAATGTCATAAATTATTTTAGTGTTTGAAATATGAGAAATCAGTTAGTAACTTTTAGATGTTTACTATGGTCTCCCTAATAAAATTATTGAAAAAACAGGATTTCACTTCTTCATATAGCATTAGTTTTCGTGAACTGGATAAAATAGCTGAAACTGCATGCTCTTTTCGTGGAAAAGGATTCACAGTTTTTATCTTTAAAAATATGAAAGTATTTGTGCAGCATATTTAGAGTGCTCTGTCTATCTCAGATATGTATGCTAGCCTTGCAGCAACCATGGAGCCTGGATGTGAGTGGGATGGGAAGCTTGGACTTTCCAGCAACCCACCAGTTTAGCTCTGGAGTTGGGCTTCCTATGAACCCAAGTGGGAGGTGGCAGATAATGTGCCAGGCTTGGGTGTTCTGTTCCTTCCCAAGGGTGCCCCACAAGCTATTGGGAATTAGGGCAGTGAAGATCATCATTCTTGCAGTTCACCTTGCAAGAAATGATCAGGAATTCTTTCAGTTACTACTTCCCAAGCTCCCTGACAGTCGAGTTTCTAGGAAGGTACCCCTAAGGTGTTTGAGACAAGACCTACTTGGATTCTCTGTAAGTTCTGATGTAAATCGAGCTATTCCCTTAGAATGGTTTTGTATTTTAAAAATTCCATTCTTTCCAGGAAAAAACCTTGTCAAAATATTGATAATTAACTAAAAGAAGTCTTGGCTTTGACTAGGACTTACTTTGTTAGTATTTTGTTCTGCTATGTTTTCTGTTGAGAGTAGAAAAGAAGCAGATATCAATCTATGTTCCCTTTTCTCTTAAACTTGCAATGTAAGGGTTTTAATGATATATGGCACTATCCAGAGAAAATTTGAAAGGGCAGGGAAACTGATTGTGTCTGTTTTTGAGCAACTGTATTAATTAATCATTGCAGTGTCTTGATTCTTTATGTATGTTGATGTGTTCCACACATTTTGCTTTCCTCATAAGCATTTAACTGTTGATATAGTAAAATTTAAAAACCTAACCTAGCCAGACTTTCAAATATTTGAAGATACTTAAAACTGTGTGTTGGCTTTTGATTGACTTGGAAAAGAGTTACTGAATGGGCTTGGCGTGATTAGTGGGATACAGGCAACTGTGTGTAGTTAAAGAACCCTCAGTAGTCCTGCCCATATTGTCAGATACATTTGAATGTCTTGTCATTTCCCAGTTTTGGGAGGTGAAACTCTGGAAGGATCTGAGTGATATAGGGAGGTTTAAATAAATGTTTTTACTACAAGGTATTTTTACCCCACAGTTCTTTCTCAGCTGTTTTTCTTTCATTACATGCTGCAATGAAAACGGTAATGTTGACACATGGTTAGCAAATTAATTAGTTCTGGAAATATAACACAAGATGTTACCTGGTCTATCTGATTTTGAAGTGGTACTGAGTGTCTTCTGGGAGAGATTGAGTGCCACAGATTTCCAAAAAATTCATTGTGTTTTGTGAGTGTGTAAAACTTCACAGAACTAGACCGTGAAGTTAAACAGAAATGGAATTCAACATCCTTTTACTGGATTTCAAACTTTTTTGAAGATCTCATTGTTTACTTTGGTTTAGTGCTACCATAACCACCTGTCAATAGTTTAGATATTAAGAAAGAGGAGATTAACAGATTCTTTTGCACTGGATCTTAGCTTTTCTTCATTGCTCAGGGTGCAGAACCAGATGCACTATGCTGTGGTGATTAAGAGAGAGAGAGGAAAAAGAAAAAGTATGACAGTTCCAAAGGGATTTTCCTTGACTTCTCTGCTCTACACAGGCTTTTCTATAGTACTTTCCTCCGCTGCTTCCTGCTCAAAATGGAAACTGAGAACAAACTGAAACTTAAAGGAATGCTTTTATACTGAGTTAATTGTAACTCAGGATTTTCTTAAGGTATTATTTAGTCTGTTGATATCAGATTGTGAACTAGTCCGGAAGCCTGTTGTCTTGTACTGATATAATTAGACTGCTCAGCAAGCTTAGATAGGCCCCTTGGGGTACAGCCCTCTATGAGAACATCCAGAGACAGAAAGAAGCAAGAGGATGCAATAGCTGTCCAAACCTAGTAGGAGCCAGTACAGAAATGCTTCAGTTGCCAGATGTCTTTTTGAACCTGTTCCTCATCTGTCCCATTTAGTTCCTGTCTGCACCCTGTCTGGAAGGGCTATAATGTGAACAACCAAGAAATGGAAGAGCAATTACATGGAAACTCTTGTCCTCCGTTTTGTCATTTGGCATTTGCTGTGGTCCTTTTTTACTGAAGTGAGAGATAGCCTTTAAGTAGTCTTGCTTCTTGCTTTATTTCTGATTGGTTCATACCAAGGAGGTAAATGTGTTGTGTACTGGTCCTCCTTCCTCAAAGTTTAGATTTAGAGGCCATCTCTGTGTTTTTTTCACTACAACCCTTGCCTGATCCATATAGTGTTATATTCTGTGTCACACCAGTAATTCATTTTCTGGAGCTGCTCTGTAAGTGCTGAGATGTCTAATTTTTTGAGATTTCTTGAGTTTTTGGAGTTAAACCAGGAAACAAGAAAGCAAAAGATCAGAACCACTTGAATATGTTGCTTTGAAGAGAATCTAGATTAGGAATATAATTCTTCTTTATGCAGTTCCAAGAGTGTTGAGGGAAAAGTGGAAGAACTAAATAGGCTGAAATCCTGATAAGATCAGTGGAAAGGTTTGTAGTGAATCAACATAAGATTGACTTAATGAGCTTCCTCAAAGTTGAAACCGTCTTGTTAACTGAGGATTTTGGTGATGTTGAATTGGGATTATTGTGCCCAGAGATTCAGTAGAAGGTAGATATTTTAAGAGCACATGAAAAGACTGAATTTTTTAATTTACCCTGCTGGCAAACAGTACATGCTATGCAGTAATGTTCTGTATTAGCATCTACATTTTTTACTGTTTTTGAAACCTTAGTACAGTTCTAGCTGTAAAAGTGTTCTCTGACTAAATAGATGTTAAGAATGTTTACTCCCTATTGCTAATAACTGACAAGCCTGGTTCTGCTTCCTGAACTTGTTGGGAGTTTGAAGATGCATTGCAAAATACATGTGGTGGTTCATGCTAGAAAAAGAAAGTTTGAGACTAACTAAAATGCTTTCTTATAGCTTTGCAGTGATATCTTTAGTCAGATTCTGAAGATACATAAAACAAGGACAATTTGATTTAGCTTAGCCCTGTGAATTTTGATGATACCCTAAAATTTTGTGTGCATGCAAATGACAAAGCAGTGTTGTTTCTTGTAATTAAATTTCTTAGCATTTGGGGTGGGGGGGCATCATTTTAATAAGGTAAAAATTAGTGTTTTGATAGGAGAGAGTAAACTGTGATACAATCTAAACAGAACTGAATATTTTGAAATGCTTTTTTAAAGTTTCTAAATTTAATGCATGTTCTTTCATGTACAAATATATATTTAAAGCTGGAAAATATGCAGAAGATGATCTATGAGTTGGAAGAACAGCTACATAATGAAATGCAGTTGAAAGATGAAATGGAGCAAAAGTGCAGGTGAGACTTTGAACTTTATTGTTTACATAATTTAAATACATCTGACACTTCAGTTCTGTGTTATTGCTCTGGGGATTACCAGAATAACACTAAGAATGGTATTGTAGTTCTCCAAGGGAGTTCCAGGCATAGATTTAAGTAATTCCAAAATTTTCTTGACTATAGTATGAACATAATGTTTTCTTTTCATTGACACCTGTGTAACACACATTCTTTCTGAACACTCGAGTGTTTATCTGGTATCTCTGTAGTCAGATGTTTTATTGCACTGAGTTACACACTGATCATGCTGATTTTTTTAAGATACTGTATATACGGTATATATTAGATTATTAAAATTAACTAACTGGTTTCTAAATACAGGGTACTTGTTGGAAAACTTTTTTTTTTTTTTTCTGTGAATGACAGATAAGAACAGCTGTTTGCTTTCTAAAGTTGTTTCTACCATATTGAAAGAAGTAGCTAGTGAGAATTTGCATTTTTCTTGCAGCTACACTTATGAACAAACAGTTGTGATTCTTACTTTCTGATAACCAGGCATTTTTACTTAGATTCATGCAAACTAAATTCCCCTTCAGTCAGTTCTCTTTTTGAAGTGTTTTCCTGAAGGACTAAATAATACCGGGAGGCAACATAGGTACAGGATACATGAAGAATTTAGGCTTGTGAATTAGGACCAAAGTGTATAGCTGTACAAGCTACTAATGTGTAAACTGGTAACCCAAGTGGTCTGGTGGGAATTTAGTCTGTGTGACACTGTTGCTTACTTCAACACAACCTCACTGTTCACACGTTCTGCTTGCTTTCCACAAGCAGGACGTACCTTGCTTGAAGGATATTCAGTAACTGTCTCCCTGCAGTACTACTGAAGTTGTCAGAACACAACAGTGTGTCTTCTGGTATGTCATACCATTCACTGCAGAGTTAGTAGATAGGATATATTGCTGTAAATGCTCATTTTTGTACCTGCCAGGTAGCATTGTCTGGGTCCTTTTTGTTACCTCTTTGAAGAGAGCTACCTAGCTACGAAAATGCAGTGGATGTGTCAACGTTATTGCCAGATAACCTCACTCTGTAGTCCAGTGTTCTAATACATTGCTTCAAAATAGGGACTTTCAAATAATATTATTCAGATATCTTTATCTATAGTAGGAAGCTGCTTACTGCTGAATAAGGAACTATTTTAGGTATTTGGAAAGTCACAAGGAGAGGAAGTTTTAGCAGTTTACCAGGGTATTCTAATTTTAAGGATAGCCTGTTGTGTACATACTCTGTTTTACATTTGCAGATCTTGGAATAAAACGTGACACCCAAAGTTTTGCATATTTATTCTGCAACAAAGTGGATAATTACGTAATATATTTTACAAGTTATTTCCAATGGTTGGTTGTGTTCTTCAGCATAAGTCAAAATGTGAATGTTCACTTTAGTAACGGTCACAAATTGTTTCACTAGAAAAAACGATGTATAATGTATCTTGTTTAATGAGCTTTTTTATTTTTAGATCTTCAAATATAAAACTAGACAAGATAATGAAAGAACTGGATGAAGAGGTAATTTTTTTCCTCACTGAAGTCACCTTAGTTGGGTAGAGAGTGGAGTAAAGAATAGTACTTTCATGATTCTAAGATATTTCTTCTGTGACTAAAAACCGTGACTGAGTTTAAGTTGGATATTAAAAGCTTTTGCTTTCTGTAAATCCTACTGATTTATGTTTTCTCTGCTAAATATTTTGCTTAGTCTTGCTCATCGCAATTTCTCTGGAGTTTATCAAATCAACTACTATAAAAATTATTATACAGATGATTTTCTACTGAGTCCTTATGTTGTCTCTTATAATAATTTTAATGGCTACTTTATGTATAATCATATTAACAACAGTTTTCCTAGTAATTTCATAAATTTGTCATGCAGAAGTTAAAAAAGACATAATTTCTGAAAACTCATTCACTGGAAACAATGCATCAGTTTCCTTGATAATTAATTGCAGAGATACTGGTTTAGGGGTCATTCCTTAAAATGTAAATAGAAAATACAATTGCTTCTAATTTTAGGGCAATCAGAGGAAGAACTTGGAAACAACAGTGTCTCAGATTGAGAAGGAAAAGATGGTATTGCAACATAAGATAAATGAATATCAAAGAAAATTTGAACAAGAGAATGAAAGAAGGCGAAATGTGGAAAATGAAGGTATGCCATACTGACCAAACATTGACACTGATGAGGTATATGATTTGTTTTCGGGTATAATATACTACCTTGACATCCTAAGTGCTATCCAACTTAAAAGCTATCTTTTCGAATAATGAACACAGATTTTGAGTTTATTTTTGTCTGAATACAATATTTTTGTTCTTATTTTTAAATTCTATTCTTTACAGTGCGAGTTGTTGGTCTGCAAGCATAAAATTTGACATAAAAATATATGTAAGAAATAAAAAGCCAACAAAAAGGCTATTATATGCCAGGAATTTTTTAGAGCATGTTTGTGTAAAAAACCCCAAAACTCAAGAACAAAACCCTGAGAATGTTTTTTAATCTGCTGTGTTAATGGTGCCATTTCTCTTTAGTGTCCACACTAAAAGATCAGATGGAAGACTTGAAAAAAATCAGCCAGCATTCACAAATTTCAAGTGAGAAGATAACACAATTACAAAAACAGGTATGTTGCTTCTGTTCTTTGTCTTCATGATTTCTTAGATTTCAGCATTCAAATGTACTGAGCTTTCAAATGTAACCAAACTGGACTCAATAATTTTTGTATTTGAGAATCTTGTCTGGTTTATTTTAACAGCTAGAAGAAGCGAATGATTTGCTGAGGACAGAATCTGATACAGCAGCAAGACTGAGGAAGGGTAACACAGAAATGAGCAAGTCATTAAGTCAGTTAGAATCATTGAATAGAGAACTTCAGGAAAGGTGCAGAGTCCTGGAAAGCACAAAACTGCAGGTGGAGAAAGATTATTACCAACTACAAGCAGCTTTGGAGTCGGAACGAAGGGACAAAAGTCATGGATCTGAAATGATTGGAGAGCTACAAGGTAATTCTTTTGTATTTATATTTTACCAAAAAAGTTGTGATGACCCTACTTTATTAAATAAAATACAGTTAGATAAAGAAAGGAAAGGCAAACTGCAAACCAACTGTGATTTAACAATTTCTGAAGATTGGATCTTATTTCCTGGATTATGTCTGAGCAGCTCTTGGGAGGGAGAGAGAGTATCAAAACCAAAGAGTGGCAAACAGTGATTGTGAATCTGGGGCTTCTCTGGCTGAAAGTCTGAGCCCAGTTGTACAAAAATATGAACAGCTGATACAGTGCTAGAGAAGACACACCACTCTATCTTACTGCCTTCTGCAGTTGCCACATTGAAGTATCCTGCACTTTCTCCTTTCATTTGTGGAGGAAGTGATCTTGCTGTTAAATTGCATTGTTTTCTTTTATTATGATTCTAAATTACTTTATATGCCCTTTATGAGATGAAGGGCATAGTAAGGGATGCAGATGTGGAATCCCTTTATTTCAGGATGTTTGGAACCTCCTACCACTTGTACTGATTCTTCATACCAGAAACTATTCAGATACCTTAGTTCATGACTGTGCCTGTGCTAATGGATCCTGTCTCTTAACTTGTCATTTTAAACCATCTGTCTGGACATGAGTCACAGTCTTTGGATGAGGACTTTTCCTTTCCATACTAAAAGGGAGCTTACGTGTTGGAGACTTTTTACCAGGGCCTGTAGTTTCAGAACAAAGGGGAATGGTTTTAAATTGAAAGAGAATACATTTACATTATATATAGGAAGAAATCTTTTACAATAAGGATGGTGAGACCCTGGGACAGAGAAATTGTTGTTGCCCTGTCCCTGGAAGTGTTCCAGACTGGGTCAGATGGGGCTTTGAGCAATGTGATCTACTGAAAGATGATCCTGCATATGGCAGGGAGTTTGAACTAGATGGTCGTCAAAGGTGTTTTCCAACTCATGTGGATGTGATTCTACTTAGTATTTAGTGTAAACTTCTGATGCTGCAAAGGGCTTTGCAGTAGATGCTGTGTGGTATGGGGAATAGTTCCTTTAGCTGTGTTAGAGCACTTAAAATCCTAGAGTGGTTTCAGTTGGAAAGGACTCTTAAGATCATTGAGTCCAACTGTCAACCCAGTGCTGCCAAGTCCACCACTACCCCATGTTCCTAAGTGCCACATTCACATGGTTTTTGAACACTTCCAGGAATGGTGATTCCACCACTTCCCTGGGCAGCCTGTTTCAATGCCTGACTACCCTTTCTGTGAAGAACTTTTTCCTAATACCCAATCTAAACCTCCCCTGGTGCCATCTTGTAGGTGGGTGTCACATTTGCTCACCTCCAGTTAACTGGGACCTCTCCATGATTTGAGTCACAGTTGTGTAAATACATATTGGATTAGTGCCTGTAGATCCATCTGAGACTGACTTTCTGTGTAATGGGCCTTATCTACGTATTAGTGAAGTTAGCACTGGAAAAGGTGCTTGTTGCATAGCATAGCAGAACTTGGATTAATGGAAGGCATTTTGCATATTAGATATGGGAAGGGATGGAAGGCATGTACCAATTTTTGCATGTGATTGGGTTTTGTGGATTGTTACTGATGGCATGCATAGAGTGGCTAAAAAGATCAATTTCCTCTACAATCTGCAGTCTTTGCGTGCCTGAAAATTTTGAAGCCGTAAATACTTTATGGGCCCAGAAATCAATAAAGGTTAAAAAGCCAATTGATCTAAGCCAAGTAACTAATATTGAGTGGTATTTAATTTCTTGTGGCAGTTCGGATTACAACCTTACAAGAAGAAGTAAAAAACATTAAAAACAATCTTGAAAGAGTGGAAGCAGAAAGAAAACAAGTACAGGATATGCTTAATCATTCAGAAAAGGTATGGTAAAATGGTGTTGAGACTAATGTTCTTTGTCAGCTTTTGACTGTATTTTCATGTAGTATTTATTGATGTTTCCAATTCCTGTGCTATATACTCTAAATTAGCCTTATATAAAAATTATTAACTAAATAGTGCTAATTTACAGTCTCATGAGGATGGTCTCACAAGTCCTTGGGTAGTTCTTACTTGTAGCATTTGACATAAAAATCTTTTCTGTTGTTTACTATCACTGATTCAATAATCCAGACCTTCTGCCACTAGCAAGGAAATTTTTTCTACCTGCCCAACCAAGGCTGCAGAGAGTTGCCTCTGAAACTATGAACTTTTAAAAATCTGAAATTTAAATTTTTGCTTTTATTGGATTTTAATTTGATTGGAACAGTGCCAGGCCTTTTGATCAACTTTGGAGCTGAAGCATTTCGATTTTTCTGTCCTTTGATCCTTCCTTCTGAATGGTAGCAGCACATTCCACTGTTTTCTCTGATCCCCTCCATAAGATGGAGAAACAAGTAAAGAAAAGTGAAAGGAAATCCTACACCCTTTCTCCAGACAGACTATGTAGTTAGCTCTGTGTTTTGAGGTCAGGTAAAGCCTTACTGTGCTGTGCAGTCTATGCAAATAAACCAGAGAGGTGTGACTATCTATGAGGGAAGGGGCAAGCAATTCTAATTTGGTGTTACATGAAAGAGCTATTCAAAGGCAAGTCCCTGTCTCTTAAAGCTCATCTCCAGTGCTTGTTTCGTGAGTTACTGTTAATGGCTGGCAGTTCCAACAATGAAATAGCAGAATGGTATCCAGGTAACAATAAATCAGATTCCTCTGTTCTCTAGCATTTTCAGTGCATTCGTTGCATGTTTCCAATTTAAATGACTACTTACTATTCAAACGGAGAAGTTTCCATTATCTTAACAATTGATAGACTACTGAAAAAAGTTAATGAAGTTTTTTCCAGAGCATTGAGTACAGGTTTTGTCTGTTGGCATTTTTTATTAAGCATGGAAAATAACACTGATAATTTCGTGATAACAAAAAGTTAACACTAAAGAAGGGAATAAAGGAAATGTGATTCCCTCAGGTATTACAGAAATCTGATAATTTTTTTCTTATCCTTAGGAAAAGAATAATTTAGAGATAGATTTGAACTACAAGCTCAAATCATTACAAGACCGATTAGAACAGGAAGTCAATGAGCACAAAGTGACTAAAGCTCGGTTAACTGACAAGCATCAGTCAATAGAGGAGGCAAGATCAGTTGCAATGTGTGGTAAGTGTTTCTTGCAAGTTTCAGGTAAAAACATGGTAAAAGTTATTTTGGTTGTGATACCTCAAAACACATTGTGTTACAATATAGTACTCTTACACAAGTCTTCAATCCCTTGTGTAAAGAAAATGCATATTGTAATCTTAAAATGTGAAAACTACACATTTAACATTATTTTCTCTAGTATGGTACTTGTTCCATAAAAATGGCATTGTTTCTCTGATGTTTTGTGTATCTTGCTGCATTTGCAATTCAAAGCCTTCCTTGCCTTCTAAAATGCTATTGATTCTTGAAATTCTGGCTAATGCTGAACAGAACTGAAAGAATGTATTGTCAAGACAGGTGTCTTAGAGGAATCTTTCCTGTGTAACTGCATTAAAAATATCAGTATTGTATTAGGCTTGGCTGAAGTGAAGTGTGAAGGTACATATCCATGAATCTTGATATCTTAACTGAATATGTCAGGTTTTCTCTGTGAAGGTTATCAGTACCTAAATGTGACTTTTCAGAGAGCTAACAGAAATGGTAGCATTTCTTTTCTTTTGCTCTACTATCCATTCATGAAAATGAAACTTTACCTTTACTTCATAATGATTACTTCATAAATCTGCATTTTTTTATTTATAGTTCAGTTGTCATGATAACATTCCAGTGCTTTGATTGCAGATTGGAATTATATTTTCTGTTTAGTGTCCCTTGTAATAATGCCAGGAACTTTGTACTCAGTAATCAGTCCATCTATTGGCAAAAGAATTTAAATAGCTGAACAAAAGTGTCTGAAGAATATCAGGATATTTAACACTGTGTTTACAAAAACATACCTGCAGATGCTATGTATTCATTTTTGCTGTATTTCTTTCCTTAATCTTTTTTAGAAATGGAAAAAAAGGTAAAGGAAGAACGGGCAGCAAGAGAAAAGGCAGAAAATCGAATAGTTCAAGCTGAAAAACAGTGTTCCATGTTGGACTTTGACCTGAAGCAATCTCAGCAGAAACTGGAACACCTTCTTGAGCAAAAGGAGAGACTGGAAGATGAAGTAAGCAAAATGTTCATCCTAACAATTTTCTATATAAATAAGAAAATTAGAGTTGCAGTCAGAAATAGAAAAGTAAATTCACTTAACTGAGCTCCTTGTATAATACACCTCTAAGTAGAACTGAAGATTGTTGTTGACCTAAATAGGGTTAGGTACCTTATACTTGTTTCTTAGCTCTTGCATGCCTTACGTATTTGAGTCCTCAATTTAATATAAAGCAGTTTTTTGTGTTTTCTCTGTTTTAAAAGAAAAATCTTAGTTGTAAATTTAACTGTGTAGTCTGATTAGTTTGGATGGTTTGCAGGTCTGAGTCTGTATTCTCTAGAAATGGTTTTGTTCAAGGAATTGCAGTTGGAATATTCGGGATGAAGACTAGGTTCTAAGAATAATAGTTTCATTCTTGCATTTTCTTGACAGGACACTGGGAATGAAAGTTTTAATACCTTTCCTACAGGTCGTAACTCATGTAAATTAGTTTTTATATAGCTGGTAGGTTGCAGTTTTTTTCTAGGGTGAGAAGATTTTAAGATGTGAAACCCACAGAATGGTTTGCAAGACCTTTCAGCAGATGATTTGGGTTTCTTCCACTCTTGCCTTTAAGATAAGATAAAACAAATTTGGGACTTTGAAATAAGCTAACTGTGGGAAAGCTTTGTCATCATGCAGCGTCATAGCTGTGCTTTCTGTAAGGGCAGCAGCTTTGTGTAAGATTATTGCACTGAAGTGTTCGGAGATTCAGGCATATTTTTTTGTACAGTACACTGTGTAGCATCTAGTCAATGGTGTTTAATATGAAATAATCCAGATATGAAACTTCTTCAGTCACATGCAATTGATTATTTAGCAAGCACTCCTAAATTGAAATGTGTCTCATTTAGGTAAAGAATCTGACATTTAAGCTAGAACAGGAGACAAATAAGCGAATAATGGCACAGAATGAATTAAAGGCACAAGCTTTTGAAGCTGATAACTTAAAGGGTTCCGAGAAGCAGCTGAAACAGGAAATCAATACGTTGCTGGAAGCAAAGAGGTTACTGGAATTTGAATCAGCTCAACTTACTAAGTAAGTAAAAATCTGAAGTAAAATGGAAAAAATTGCTTAATTATACATGTACTGTTTTGCCTATTCCTGTTATTGAATAAAGTTATCTGGTGCATAGGCATTTTTTCCTAAACTAAAAGAGTATTTTTAGCTGTGTGTTGTGATTTCTGTATGTAGGCTTCGGTGTTGGAATATTTTTGTTATGAGCGATGATGCAGACCAGTTCTTGACTCATCTTTCTATGTCAACATATATATATATATACCACTTTTATTTGAATGACTTCTTTACAGATTGACTGTGATGCTACTTCCTAAATCATATGAGATTCTTAGATCTAGTACAGAGGAATCAACAGCTTTTTTCCCCTTCAATTACCTGATTAATTTTCTTAATATTTCTTAAACTGACTGAAGGCATTTTTCATAATTAGACTTCTATTATAAATTCCTTCAGCTGACTTAACATTTGTCCATTTAGATGACTTCTTATGCTCTGAGTTATATACTGAGATGATTATCAGTTTAGAATAAGAAATGTAATTAAATCAGAATTTTAGGATAAGCAAACTGTTAGTCTTTGTAAAATAATCTCTGTGCAAATGTAAGATTGTCGTAGGATGCTGTTCTGGTTAGAAATTGTCTTTGTCTTTTCTTAGTAGCTGACTTTTTACATGTTTTCCATTTTTATTTCTTCAAAGGCAGTACAGAGGAAATGAATGTCAAATGCGAGAGCTTCAGGATCAGCTTGAAGCTGAGCAGTATTTTTCGGTAAGACTTGCCAAGAATTGTGTGTGCTACATTTTGACGTAAAATCATTTAACAGTGAATAGTTGACAGATACTAAAATTTTTTAAATGTAAATGACAGCCTGGCATAAATCAGCCATTCAGAAAATCCTGCTTGAAATACGGACAATGAAAAATTATTAGGGAACATTAGGTAGTGTATCTAAAATGTTGCTTTGTGCTTGTTTGTTAAAACTTTTATATTACATTGAGTTACTCTTATCTGAAGTATTCATCAGGGTAATTCCTATCTTGAGGTTGGAAAAGAGATACTTTTCTGACATAATTGCAAACTTTGCAGAGAGTGTAAAATTTTCATACTTACTGGAAAATAATGCATGCTGTTGATCTGCTTTAAGTATATTTAAGAACCACAGATCCAGTAGCATTCTGCATCTTCTAAAAAGATACCTTCTCTGCACCTGAATTACTGAAGTAGCCTTACTGGGTATTCCAGGAAGCCAAAATGTCTATTTCATAGATGTAGTTTGATCTGTTTCGTTTCTGTGAAAAAAAAAACACAATACACGATAGCATGAGATTCTCTGTAACACCTGAACTTCAGATACATTTGTGAATATGGACAATCTCATTTCAGTTCTTCCTTTGAGGGGCAATAAACCTTTTTTTTATGTTTACTAAACTGCATATGATTGTCATTTCATGATGTGTTACAGGGTTTTTTCGGTGCGTTTTTTCATGACATAAGAAGATCCAGAACATTGTATTTAATTCTCAGTTTTCCCTTTTTCACTAGTGTGTAGTATAAATGAGACATTCATAACTCAGCCTGAATATTTAGAGAAAGTAGTTTACTGTAGAAGATCAAATTTTAACTTTCAGAATTACAGGTGGTGTTAATAACAATATAGTAATTAAGAACAGAAGTAATTCACAGAAGTCATTCACATAAATCAGGCCTCCAGTTGAATCACTTATTAAGAGAAAGTCTGCACACAAAAATCTTTAAGAGAAAAGATACATGGGCACAAAGAGAATACAACAGGTGAAAGCACAGGACAGTAGCAGGCTTGTTTGACAAACATTTTGAGACAGTGATGTTACAAGAGGATGCAGTTTTTGTTCTTTGTCTCCTGGAGACTTTCTCTGCTGGGTCCTAGTGCCTTCCTTCACTTTTGCAAGCACAGTGCAAAGTGTTTGTGCATCTGTGTAGGAAAATAGACTAGAAAAATGAAAACTAAGCTGATCACATCATTTCCCTACCCAAGGGAAAATGGAGAAGCATCTCAGACAGGCAGGAAGGAGGAAATTTCATTGAAGACAGTATTGGTGTGTATTGTGGTTTTGACAGATTCAAACTAACTAGTCTGAAAACAAGGGAAAATTTCAGTGTGGAATTTGAATAATGATTCTTTTTTTAATGCTTTCTTTTACAGACACTTTACAAAACTCAGGTTAAGGAACTGAAAGAGGAAATTGATGAAAAGAATAAAGAAACGCAAAGAAAAATGCAGGAGTTGCAAAATGAAAAGTATGCCTATTGTGTTTGTCAAATACACATAAGTTTTTCCACGTAGTATCATCTCACTCATGAAGATTTTGGTTCAGATTTAAGATGTTTTAATTCCTACAGGAAAAGACAGGTCTTAAAGGTGTTCCATGACATCTTCTAAGATGGCAAATACATAGGATGTTACCACAAAGCCAAATATGGTTATTCATATTTACTTTGGACACTGTAGTGTCTGGAAGAAGAAAGATGACTTCTCTGAGAATTTAGTAAGATGCAAAAATTTGAAAAAAACATTACAATTTGTGGTAATCATCTCACTTATGTAACAGCTTTTTTAATTTGATTATATTATCCTGATAATCCTGGTATATACCTATAATCAATAAAATAATTTGAGAAAAGTTAATGAAAAGTCTTTGAATTCAAAATTTAGTATACTAGTACTGTATTCTAAGCTAGCAAATAAGGAAAGTTTTTTAAGCTTACTTTTCTGATTTCTCAATTTATTTAATATAGATTTATTTCATATATATTTATTCTGAAGGAGACTGTAGCCTTATGCATGAAGTAATTTCTTTCTTCTAAAGTCCGAGTCTCTTGTTCTACTTAAGCATCAGCATTGCAAAACCAGAATCTGAAGGGCAGAAGTTATGTTCTTGTTCATGGTGCATTTTGGTGGGCTAAGAAAGGGAGAAAGAAAGGAGAGTGTGCTAATAAATATGATGTAGGAGGAAAATACATGACTACACAAAGTTGTTCAGGAGTAATATCTAACTTAAAAAGAAAGGAAACAGGGAGGGTGGAAGAGATGGGTGAGACTTCCTTTATTCTTATTGTTGTTTTTTTCTTACTTGTTTTTATAGACTCTTTGTATTCTATTACTCTCACTGTTCTCTACAACCTTTTGTTCCTCATAAATGTTTCTGACTTGGATACTACTGTGGGAATTGTGATAATGGCTGAATGTGGGTTAAGTATATTTTGATGGACTACTCTTTACATGCAAAATAATTTTATTTTTTATTCCTCAAAGACATGAGAATTTGGCTTGGTGTTTCATGGATGATCGAAATTTTAATGAAATCATAATCAGCTTGTTGCTGTTGCTTGTGTAGACCATCAAAAGATACAAGTGTACAGAACGTGGTTTTGTAAGTCTTGCTTTTCTTAAGAAACTGATATAATGACAATTAGCTGAACGGTATAGTTTAGGTCTGACAGTCTTCCTGAAAATTTGCAATGTTTTACGTAGGAGAATGAACTCTTGATGTCCTTTTTTACAGAGAAACGCTCACTACCCAGTTGGATTTAGCTGAAACCAAAGCTGAGTCAGAACGGTTGGCACGAGCACTCCTTGAAGAACAGTACTTTGAACTGAGTCAGGAAAGCAAAAAAGCAGCATCAAGACACAGGCAAGAATTGACTGATATGGACAGCATCATAAGAAGGGTAAACTAACTGTTATTAATGCCTATATATATGTCTTTCGACTGGAAACATAAATTCATGGTTTTAATTTATAAAATCTTGTTCTGGTCTTCAGTGACAACTTAAATATCTTAAGGTTTGGGCTCACTTGGTAAC
Organism: Myiozetetes cayanensis; assembly: GCF_022539395.1. Classification (NCBI taxonomy): domain Eukaryota; kingdom Metazoa; phylum Chordata; class Aves; order Passeriformes; family Tyrannidae; genus Myiozetetes; species Myiozetetes cayanensis. Next base: position 46,834,383 of record NW_026086604.1, read on the forward strand.
TTAGACTTGTAAATTTCATCATGTAAACTGCCAAAGAAACATAGACTTGATTAGTGTGAGGTGAAGCCAGAAGGAAAATCAAGTGAATGTCTCTAATTTAATTAGGCTTCTGTATTTGGTTCCTGTCATTATTTAACTCTTGTAGATTTGTGGAGCAGTGTATTAGAGACTCCTACTGCAAAGTTACTTAGTCTTTAAAATAACCCACTTGAGAGTCTTGAGTAACCCCCAAACTAATTTTTGAAGGTATTTTCTAGCATAGCTTTTGAGTGTTGTTGATCGATAAATGTGTTTACCCAAGGAGTCTCAAACAGCAAGCCGTTTGTAGCATAGTTATTTTATCATTATTGCTTTATCCCATTTAACATCAGCTATGCACATTTTCTTAAGAATCCTGGGGATGTAAAACTCTAGGCTTAACTAAACTTGGCTCAGTTTCTCAAAGCTTTCTGTCAGCACTACCATGGGTATTCCATCTCTGTGTAAAGATAGTGGAACTAGTGTTTGTTTCATGTGTTTTCTTTTTTATGCTTGAAATCTCCAGAATGCCACCATTTCTTAAGAAGCATTTAGAAGATTATCTCTGTGGCATCAAAGTAATACCTTCTTGCCAATGTTTGTTGGTTTCACATATTCTGATAATTTTTTCAGACACCTTGATAAACAGTCATTTGTATGGGCTTCAAACAAAATCTTCCTTCAGGCAGTTATGTCTGAGTTTTAATATGATATTTGTTAGGTGGTCTTGGCTGTGGGAGCTAACATATTCACATATCTGAAGAGTCATGGGTTTCCTTACCAGATTTTTTTTTAATCAACCTATGTATGTATTTATCTATATATACTTTGATGTAGACCAAATTATTTTTTTTATTCTCCTGATTTACACCTGTTTTTCATGATTTATGACAATTATTTAGCAGTAAATGCCTTGTGTCTACTCTAACGTTTAAGGCTGGAGTTGTAGCAATAGGCAAAAGGACAATGGTTTTAAACTAAAACAGGGTAGACTCAGGCTAGATATAAGAAAGAAATTTTTTATGGTGAGGGTAGTGAAACACTGGAACAGGTTACCCAAAGAGGGGTGGATGTCCCATCCCTGGAAACCATCAAGTTCAGGCTAGACAAGCCTCAGAGCAGCCTGATGTAGATGAAGGTATCCCTTCAGTTGTAGGAATCGGGTCTCTAGGTACTATTTCTTCCAAAGTACCACAAATGAACTGAAAATTGCCACATTCAGTAACTGACAATCTAACTTGAGTTTTTAATTATATATTACAGTGTTGTCAGTTCTGCAAAGATCATTTAAAAAAAATTATCTGGGACAGGTGTATTTTGAGCCTTCTGGTAAATCAAGAAAGCACAGAAGAATAGTTTAAAAATTCGCATAGACAGGAATAGTGTTTGAAGTAAGTGATTGGTATAGATTTAAAGGTAGTTAAAATTACAGTTATAAATATGTTTAGGATTTATGGCAAGTTCTTTATTTTAAAATGTGTTTGTTTTTATATAGCTGGAAGAAACTAATAACACATTAACCAAAGATGTTGATTTGATAACAAAGGAAAAGACAGAGATCAATGAAAAATTTAAGAAACAGGAGGAAGGTATGTCATGTTTGGAGTTTTAATTCATCTGTTTTGAAACACAAATGAATTTGAAGCATATGTGGAGAAATGGGTAATGGGAGAAGACATTGCTGTTTATCTTCCCTATTATTTTGGGCTTGATGAAAAATTATCTAAGTAATTGTTTTAATCTTGAAAATATATCTTCTGTGTAAATTGCACCATTTTTAAAAAGGGTACAAAGGAGGACTCTGTGAACTACTGACCTGTCTGCCTTGGCTGTGCACCTGGAAAGATCATGGAACAGATCCTCCTAGAAGCTCTGCTAAGGCACATGGAGGACAGGGAGGTGATGGAGTGACTCCATCAGTGGACAAGGGAAGGGCTACAGATGTCATTTACTGGACTTCTGTAAAGGCTTTGACATGGTCCTCCACAACATCCCTCCCTTTAAATTGGAGAGATGTGAATTTGGTGGATGGCCTGTTCGGTGGATGAGGAATTAGCTGGATTGTGGCATCCAGAGAGTAGGGGACAATGGTTCAGTGTCCCATTGGACATCAGTGAGAAGTGATGTACCTTGGGGATCTGTACTGGGACCAGTACTGTTCAGTATCTTCATCAGTGACACAGACAGTGGAATCGAGTGCACCCTCAGCAGGTTTACAGATGGCACCAAGCTGAGTGGTGCTGTTGACACACCTGAGGTGTGGGATGCCATCCAGAGGGACCTGGACAAGCTCAAGAAGTGGACCCATGGGAATCTCATGAATTCAGCAAAGCCAAATGCAAAGTCCTGCACCTGGGTTGGGGCAACCTCCAGAATCAATACAGGCTGAGGGATGAAGGGATCAAGAACAGCCCTGCTGAGAAGGGCTTGGAGGTGCTGGTGGGTGAGGGGTTGGACATGAACCATCAATGTGTGCTCACAACCTGGGAGGACAACCATGTCCTGGACTGCATTGTGGGCAGCATCAGAAGAAGTGTGGTCAGCAGGCTGGGGGAGGTGATTCTGCCCCTCTCCTCCATTCTTGTGGGACCCCACCTGGAGAGCTGCATCCAGCTCTGGGGTCACCCCCAAAGGAAGTATGTGGACCTGTTGGAACGAGTCCACAGGAGGACCACAAAGATGATCAGAGGGATGGAGCACCTCTCCTGTGAGGAAAAACTGAGAGAGTTGGGCTTATTCAGCCTGGAGGAAGAGAAGGCTCTAGGGAGAACTTATAGCAACCTTTCAGTGCTTAAAGGGACTTAAAAGAAAGATGGGGACAAACTTTTTAGTGGGGCATGTAGCAATAGGAAAAAATACAATGGTTTTAAACTAAAACAGGGTAGACTCAGACTAGATATAAGGAAAAAATTTTTTATGGTGAGGGTAGTGAAACACTGGAACAGGTTACCCAAAGAGGGGTGGATGTCCCGTCCCTGGAAACCATCAAGTTCAGACTGGACAAGCCTCAGAGTAGCCTGATCTAGATGAAGGTATCCCTACTTATTGCCAAAGGGTTGGACTACATGACCTTTAAAGGCCCTTTCCAACCTAAACCATTCTATGTTTCTAAATTGTCACTCTGTAGTATATTGTTTCCATTTTCATGTACTGTCTGTGTTGTTGAACACAATTAAAACCTCAGCTGTACCACGTAGGAAAAAGTGAGTTTCTGCTCACGCTACCTGTTCATTTTATAAAACAAGTTTGCGCTAAGTTCCTGATGGCATAAGCTGGAATGCCTGTCCGCTACAGCTCATCCATATATTGTCTGTCTAACCCCCTTCTTCCAGCCTTGCCCTTGTGTGCATGAAGTTATGAAGCTATTTTCCGCATTTCATATTGCACACAATGTATTTATTTAAATGTTTGTGTCTATCTTCAGTGTTTACAGTAAAGCGGTATCACTATTTCAATTTTCATAAGATTTCACTTTGATACGAAATCTAAGCTGTGATCTGATGTAGATCAGTGGATGGACATTCTCTTTATATGCATTCTGACAGTATGGGAAGGTACTTTTTGCTCCCATGGTTTTGCATTTGAGCAAATTGGAATGCTTTAATATCTGAGGGCTAAAAGAGTAAAGGCCTTGTTGGTTCTGTTGCCAGTGTCTTTGCAAACACTATGTAGGCAGGAAAGCATACTAAAATATTTTCCCTTAGTTCTACATTTCCATAGTAGCAGGAATTGGGTGAGCAAGCATTTTCAGTGTTTTTAAGTTTGTTACTTTTGTGTACTTAAAAATTGTTCTTTAACTACTTCTGGTGGGAAATTCTTATCAGTGAACTGCATACTTACAGATACTTTAGAAACAAATCATCAGACTGGAGGTGTGGTAGAAAGACTGGTAGAATTGAGTAAATGGTGTGTAAGAGGGGGTGAGGGGTACGTAACAGAATCACTCCTTGTTTGCAGAAAGCCTTTTTCCCCATGCTCTCTTCGTGCCTGATTTGAGAATCTGTACTAAATGTGAGTCCAGTTATATCAGTCATATTCTGCGTGGGTACTGAAGTAATTTTTGGTACTGCAGAGACACTTTTGATAGTGCAAACATGAAGGAAGTGGAACAACAAACTTAAGTCATCATCAGGAAATAAAAATATGTATATTGGCTTCAGTGTTTCATCTTAGTGCCTTTCTGATATGTCCTTCTTGTAATTTTCTATCATTATAGTAGCATTAAACTGGTAATCTTTATCTTTACAGACTGTATTTTACTCAATAAGGGACACAATGGAAAAAGAGAGGGATAAAAAGAAGATGCAATTGTAGAAGCAATTAAGTTTAAAATTATTTACCTTGTCCTAAAATGTCTTATTGAATATTATTTTAACAGATTACAAAATGAAAAAAGAGGAGGAAATCAATAATATTAGAATGCATTATGAGAAGAGCATAAACAATGAAAGAACTTTGAAGACACAGGTATAACTTTTTATGCAATTTAATCACAACAATTACTTTGCATAACAGAAATGTTTTAAGTTTGTTGATTTTGTGAATTCACTCTTAGTTCCTTCGAAATCAAGTTTATATTAACCATGATGTACAATATGCATTGTTGATATTTACAGTTGAAAGAATAAGTTTTGATGTTGTGTAGTGTTCAGTATTACTTTGGTCGTGAGTAAGGGCCATTTATGTCGGTGAAAGGTTTTTATTTAAATGAATCCTGTTAGTAGAGGAACTAAGCAGTTTTGTATGAAACGTGCTAGCATATATCATTTTTCCCACTGGTTCTCCTTTTTCCTAACAGGCTGTCAACAAACTGGCTGAGATAATGAATCGGAAAGATTTTAAAATAGACAGAAAAAAAGCTAACATGCAAGATTTGAGGAAGAAAGAGAAGGAAAACCGAAAGCTGCAATTAGAACTTAATCAAGAAAAAGAGAAATTCAATCAGATGGTAGTGAAATACCAAAAGGAACTCAATGAAATGCAAGCGGTAAAATAATCTAATTTTTTTTGTCGCGTTGTGGAATTGTCTCTACAGGAAAAATGTATAGCTCCTAATCCACTTAAAAAGAGCTCTGTTTCAGATGTGTTAGGCTACAGAATTTTATGTGAGGCAGAGAACTTGATAAGTACTTGTTCTCATTCATTTCCCCTTTCTAAATTCTTAACTGTGGAAGTTACTGATATATTATGAAGGCTAAAAACCTGAATAGTGTTCAGCATACTAAACTGTTGTAAAGCAAACTACCAGTTCATTTCACTGGTAGATGGTCTCCTTCTCCTAACAAATGGTGATTTAACAGATGAGTAGGTGAATCTAGAATAGACTGTTTTGTGCTTGAGTGTATTGCTGGATCTTTGATATTTTAAGTTTTTTCCTTCCAAGGCTAAACAAAAACTTCTACTGTAATAGTTTATGTCGATACTATCAAAAAGATCTAGATATATTAAAAAAATAGCAATGAGTTATGTTTTCAGAATACTTTGATATCCCAGTAACTGTGCATGTGTATATAAATACAGCAACTAGCAGAAGAATCTACATACAGGAATGAGCTCCAGATGCAGCTGGATAGTAAAGAGAGTGACATAGAACAACTACGAAGGAAAATTATGGATCTCCAGCAAGGAATGGACTCTACCAGTGTTGCTAGTCTCCCGACAGATGAAACAGATGGAAATCTTTCAGGTAAGAGAAAAGCATATTGATCTTGTGCACGCACATAGTTTTGGAAGGTATTCTTTCAAACAAATTACTACCTTTTAAAATCTTCTCTTTGTCTCTTGCATATCTCATCTCTGCTTCCTTTCTTTGTTTGTTTGGTTTTTCTTATTTCATAGCTTATCTGCTTATATTTAAGTCTTAATTTATTCTCACATCACACTTTCCACTGTACTACTTGGCATTAGCATAATTTATATCCATTTTTGTGGAAAGAGTATCTTTACATCTGCTGTTTCTGGGATACAGTGAATACAATGGGCAGTGTTCAGTGAATAGAATACAGGGCCAGCACTTCCTCAACATCATTATATCTCGAATGCAAACTTGTCTGTTCTTACTCACAGTCATGTAGGACCACTGTGACAAGTGGCAATAATTGCTGATGTGAAAAATAATTATGAAAATTTCCATTTATGGTTTCATGGATGGTGCTTTGATTTAGCAGGTTAAAATCTGAACAAATAATACAGCATAGCTAGCCATTTCTATGTGGTGTCAGTTCCAGGCATTATACTTTGAGACCCACTGTTGCACGATTTAGTGATGTACCTCTCCCCTTCCCCAGTGTTTGAAAAGTGTAATCAGTTTGTACTTTCACATGATCCACTTCTGTATCTCTTGATACAGGAAAAGAAAATGCTTAGAGGCAATAAACTGTGTTTGACAATTTCCATATGTCAGAACTAGGTTTATTTTTTTTTTATATAAGTAAGTATTTTTAGAATTCATTGTGAAATTCTTAATAAACTTATCATAAGTGCTTGTCTTACAGATTTATAGCCTGATTTCTGTTGTTGAAAAATATTTTTAAACATACAAAACCAGAGTAATATTTGGGGTACTTTAACACTTCAGTGGATGAGTAGTCAGATAAAAATAAATAGAATCATTTTAGGTGTGTCTTTTACTGTTAATGTACTTCATGCTGCTCAAATTGCCACATTCTAGAATTTTTCCAGGGATCTTAGAGTGATTCAAATTTCAGGTAGGTCATGAGTGTTCGTATATGTTTTTGTGTAGTTATTCCTTTCTGTGTCTGTTTTTGTGTCCTGTCTTCCCCTAGTGTATTTTTAGATTTTTATTTTTAGTTAGTGTTTTAATGAATTTCATTCTAGAATAGATTTTCGTTCAGATGTTTATAGTAATTTTCTTCGCAACTTCCATTCTGTTCAAGAAGCCTTTTGCACTCTTATTTTTGATCTGTAAAACTCTCAGGCAATTGCCATCTTGTAAAGAAAATGTCTATTTTTTGTCTTTTGAAAACATCTTCTAGGCCAAACTCCTATTGAATTCTTAGATCTATTAGATTGGTTAAGGAACATTTTTTTTTTCCTTAGCTAGGAAAATAGGAGTTCCTGCTAGGAACTTCCTCTGGTATTTCTGAACTATCAGTACTTGTCAGGAGTTTTTCTTTTAGATACTCATTTGCAGTGTATTGCATTAAGGGAGGTAAAAAAGAAATCAGAGGGATGTTTTCCCCCCTCAAATTACTTTTTGGAATCAAGCCTTGCATTTTTAAGTGTCTCCTAATTGAAGAACACTATAGTTTGTAATTTTTAATTAAAAATTTCTAAACGCTTTTAAATTTAGAGCTTTAGGTTTTTTTCTTTCTACAACAAAACAGACCTGATTTATTTTACATTAAAAAAGTAGTTTTGAACATCATCACTTTCCTTCTCAGCCATTTTCAATTAATGTCTGTTGTGTATTACACAGAAAACACAAATGCATCCATCTGGGCATAGATATCTTCCCTGTTTTCTTCTTAAGGGCAGTAGTGTGTCAGTATGACCCTGTTGTGTCTCAGATCTTAGAAGGAATATAGGAAAAAAATCTCTTTCTTTGTCTGCCTAATTAAAGAAGGCCATTTTTAGTTTCACCTCTGGAGATGTGTAATGAGACTTTTGGTGGCATGACCTGTTGCTTCAGTTCTGAGGCAGAAATTTCAGTCTGTGCAAGAGCTTTTCAAGTCAGCTGTTCATTGTTAATTAGGACATCACAATTAGTAGAAGTTCTCTTGGTGTTCTTGAGTGGGGGGTCTTATCTATGCTCATGACCCCTCAAACTATTTCTTTTTTACTAGCCTTTCATTTCTCCTCTTCTCTTTTTTGCCCTTTTCTCTACACATGCCTCTGATTTTTACTTCAGTTGTGCTGCTGGTGTTACTGTGTGATACAGGTAGGAAGTCTAATACATATTATTAGGACTTCTCTAGATCTAGATCATGTTCCTACATGCTGCTTGTTTTTTTTGTTTTGGCTTGATTTTGGTGGGGTTTTTTGAGTTTTTTGGGTGAGTTGATCAGGATCTGAATAAGAAACAGTTTAGTAATTAAAGGAGATTAAGTGACATTAGCACAGTCAAATTTCACACACTTGTCAAAGAGCCAAGCAAGCACAGAAAAGGAGTGCAGTAGTGTTATAAGGACAAAAACCAGCCAGACTTCAAGGTAGAAATATCTCATGCCACAGAAAGAGGAAATTATCCAGTGCACAGTTATTTCCCTGCAAACCAGGTAGTTAATCTTCAAAACAGAAGGTGACATATCGCAGCAGTTCATTTGCTAAAATTTAGTTGTATGATATTGATTGTCTTCAACTATGTGCTAAGTTCCCATCACTTCCATAGCCCAAATACAACCATTCCTTCAGAGCACCTTGAACAGCATCTTGTTTAAGAGCTGGATGTGATGAGTAGTCAGTAGGATTCTCTGGCTGGTGCACCAGTCGTTAAAGCAAAGACAGTGCTAAAAAAAAATTAAAGCAAATAAACTGTCAAATTTCAAAATAAGTAATGACAGTATGATTTATTCAGTTTCCTGTCACAGCAAAAACATCACCGGGGGAAAAAATGAAGACACAAAATAATGTGACCATGTATGAAAGAATTATTCCATGGTCTCAATTCTGGCAGTGGGCAGGCAGTCTCTGGTTTAATTAAGGAAATAAATTGGTATTAAATGGTGTGATAGTATAGTTGTTGTCTCTGTGTGGCAGAGAGGTTCATGTGTTGTCTGATCAGGGAGTTTAGGTTACTAGCCACCAGAGAGGCTACAAAAGTAGAATTCACAATTTACGGAAGAGCATCTTGTGAAATTTTGGGGTCAGAAAGATTTGAATAAACTTAAGGTAGTACTAAAATGAGTTTTTAACACTCAGAAAATTTTAAGGAAAAAAAGTCTTAATTTAGTGGTAGATACAGAGGAATCACGTGGTAACACGCCTTTTATGGCTGCATTTCATTTGGAGGTGGTTTCTGTCTCTCATTGAGGTAAATACCCCATCAAGTTCTAGTAGCTCCCAGGGCAGCTTATGCTCTCCCAAGGCAGGGGTTGGCCCCTTCAGACCATCCAGGCTGTTCTCAGGCTTTTGCTTACTTAGGTGGAAAAATCATGACGTGGTTTTCCTTGTATTCAGTTCTAGGCATGTTTTGTAACTCTCACTCCTGATTATTGATTCAGATAGCAGCTCATATCTCAGCTGATATCTCCAGTGTTAACAGTCCTTGCTGAAACGGCTGAGATATTTGCATTTTAATGATGCCTTTGGAATGCCTCTTCCTCCTGGCTGGACTTAGGCAGTCTTAATACTTGCATGATTGTAAACAGAATTCTTCCTTGTCAAGACAGAACATAATCAAGAAGTTAAGAGGTTTTTTCTCCTAGTTGTTATAGGGCACTTAACCTGTTGTGAATTGCTTCTTTTCATCTGATTGGCACGATAATTTAAGCAATTGAGCTGACCTGGGTTTAACTGCAGCACATAATATTTTACAGCATGTGTTATAAATCATGTTTTGTGCAAAGATAGGATGGAATAATAAACATGGAGCATTTAAGCCAACAGTTTTATTGCAATATGGACTCAGCTAGGATTTTCTGAAGTACCTGCAAGTAGCCATCACCTGAATAAACTTCAAAGCAAGATCCAGTCAGCAGTCCTTGGTGAGATCCACATGAATTTGTAGTAAGACAGTCTGAGGAAGGAAATAATCAAGTGGGAAGAGTGGACTGGAAAGAATTAGCAAGGTAGTATCTCCACGTTTTTGTTAACTTTGGAAAAGCCTTGAGGAGTAGAAATTCTTGAGCATTGGAAAGAGGTGCTCTGCTGCTCATGAAAGTGCCTGTGCTACTTAGCTCCAGAACAACAAAACATCTCATAAATCAGTACAGCCATGGTTGTCTTGTGTGATTTTATTGAAGTCTTACTGTTAGAACTCACTGTTATCATACTGAATCCCTATGAATCCTGGCAGTATGAATACTAACCATGAAGATGTTTAGAATGACAATCTCAATTTAAAATATATTCAGAGATAACTGTAAGATCTGTAGCCTTTATGGAATTCTTTCTTCATATCCTATTCAGATCCAGCTAGCCATCAGATATTTTTGAGGCCTATTGTAGATTTTTTGGACTGCAAATAAAGTATCAATTCTGGGATTCTTTCCAAAATACAGGGACGTTTTCAGGCAATAGTTTTGAGCCTGTTTTTAAAGACAGGAATGGAAGAATCTTTTTCATAGTCTAGATAGCCCATATTTTCTTAATTACTTAATCATAACACTCATAAATATTATTCCTCTGGATCAGATATTTGTGAAATGGCCAGATGAGCATTTGCAGTTGTGCTAGCTAACTTGTCAAGGGAAATGAAAATGCACTATAAATATTACTTGGGAGAAACCTTTGTGGCAAGGTTGGAATGAAGGAGCTCATCTATCCTTTGAAGAGTACATTTGGTTCCAGACGAATGTTAGCTTTGTTGAAATGGAGTATGTTCGGAAACTTATTTTCAACTGCAAGATGTTATTCACAGCTCAGAAATCATCTCTCATTCAAACAGAATTTGCTCACTAAAATAGATTTGTGGTAGACAGAAAAGAATGTCAACTGATTCATTTGAAATATCTCATTCACTTCCTACTTCTTTTGAAATTGTTTTCAGAATGTGCTGAAATAGAAGTGAACTTAGAACAACTCCTGCTCATACTGTCCCTATAAGCATCTTTTAAAATGTATTATTATTGGATCTTTCCAGATTTTCATATGCTGCAATTTCTACAGATGCATACTTAGTCTTTTTGAACAGCAGTCATCCTTCCCATATTTCCTTTGAACTGCAGTTGTCCATACTATGTTCTTTATTAGCAATTAATCACTCTATTTTGCAAGGGAGGACTTGAGTTTTAGGGTATTTCTGTAATTTCTAAAAATGGAAGAATCTTCTCCTGATGTAGGAATTAAAGTGTTCAAAACAAGGTAAGCATTATCTGTGATGCCTGTAGACATGAAGGAAATAGGTTTCCTTTCCCAAAGCTACTGTATCAAGAAGTGGGGAGGGGTTGAGGCTGAAACCCCCAAACCCCACTTTTCTTATGCAGATTGGAGAGGCAGGGAAGTACAAATTTCCTTCATTTTTTGGGATGTTTTCTTATTGAAATGAGTTCTACTATCATGCCTTTCTTCCAGGTGGTTTCAGTAGTTCAGTGGTCCCACTGTATTTTGAGGCTATTCTGTGTGGAGAAATGTTAGGAAACAATTCTATACTTCTAAGTGTAGTCATCTTCTAAATATTGTAGGCTGTAAGGCTAATATGGAAAAGTCTTTTTAGTACCTGAATTTTGATACCTTGCTAGGCTGTCAGTCTCGCTGTCATTTTACAGAGCATATGGACAATAACTTTTAGATATTTGGATGCATTTTCAGAGCTTGCTGGGATATACTTCACAAAGATATCCTTCATTCCTGAAGGATAAAAGGGACCACAAAGATATCCTTCATTCCTGAAGGATAAAAAGGACCTTCTTCTTACATAAATATTTGTGGAGAATATTTCCGAAAACTTTAACTTAATGTTTTTGAAATTTTCAGTGCTACCAGTTAAGTTTGTTATAAAGAATACATACATTAGCTATTGGCTCTGGTTCTGTTTTCTGGCACTTTTTTTTCAGATCACATTTTTACAATCATTTTAAAAAAATTTCTCAATTTTGAAATAGATTTATGGACTGAAATTTTGATTGCTTCCTTCTCACATTTCCAAAATTGTGGGACTTTACTGTGTCATTTCAGGTTAACAGAATAATGATAGCTTCTCACTACCATTATCTGATTTCATAATTTTAAATTTTAGAGATCAGTGTTAGTTAGCTGGAAGGATTTTTTAAATCTACAATTCACATTAGGCAGAATGCCAATTTTCATGTGGCCCTTCTTTGTATCATTGCTAAAATATTTCAGTAGTTTTGTGGTGGGAAAACACATTATTATTATTACATTGCTCTTTGGAGAATATTTCACTGAAAATTTGAATAAAATGCTTGTCTCTTATTCTTTATATCTAGTTGATTCTTCCTGCATTCCTTATTTAATTATCTCCTATGCTTATCTTCTGTGAGTAATGGGGACATCCTTGTAGCTTTGCCTGCTCTTGTGCTCTCTCCCTTTTTTGTTTCCCATGGAAAATGTGGATCTGATTTGTTTTACTTCCTGCATCTTCCTGCTGAGTATTTTCATATAGCCCCTCTGAATGTTAAATTATGTTTATATTGAAAAATCTCTTAATTTAAACTGTAACATATTTTCAAAGCAAAGTCTTTCCTGCCTGGCTCTTTGCAAACTATTTACGTACAGTGTTAGATGTTGGCATCAAGGAGAAGAGCTTTACTTTTATTGTGCAGTAACTGTGTAATCAGATGTTGGCTTGTGATGAAGCATGAATTAAATGCTTATATCTTCATTTTATTTAGCCGTGCTTTTTATTCTGCTCTGCTGAATAGGTAATTGCCTATTACTGCATGTAGTACATCTTCCTTTCTCATAGTAGTTTGCTTTCGTGTTATCCTGCTTTATTGTGATAAATACGTGAAATTTTTAAATATGCATTTTTTTAAAACCAGAATCAAGACTTGAAGGTTGGCTTTCAGTACCAAACAAAGGAAATATAAAGCGGCATGGCTGGAAGAAACAGGTACAAATGTCTCTTTTTTTTTTTTTTCCCTTCCTCAATTGAAGAAGTTTTTAGGCATGCGGTGAATTGGTTTTACTACTCATATTTAAGAACCAAACAAAATAATTAAGAGTAACTTAGTGTGTATAAAAAAAGGAAACAAGAAAATTCAAGTTCAGTTTGAAATCTTTAATAATGATGTTGTGCATGTAACAACAGGTGGGTGAGGAAATGCTTTACAATAGGCATATTGGAACCATTAAAAATCCCATTTCTTCTTTGAGCAAGCTTCTTTATAATCCTGTTGCTGAAAAAGAAGCTCTTTTGTGCAACTTGACCGGAGAGAGTAGGGAATACTACACCTAAATGTTCTGAAGGTCATGGAAGAGTGCATCACACTATAACTTACCACACATGATTTCCAAGGACTTTTCTATCTTCCTTACCTTTAAAATGGCCAGTGTCTCTTGGAAAGAACTGTTTTACTTTCAGAAACTGGATCTATTTGCTGGAATTCCCAATCCAAACAAAACAGTACTCTTTTGCCTCTGCAGAGGTTATGATCTGCTTCTTTGAAATGTCAGATGTTCAAACTGAGATACTTAGAACTAGTTTCTGATTATCTTTTCTGTCTTTTCAGTTCCCTTCTTTGAAAATTCTTTGGTATAACTAAATGCCAAACTGAACATGATGACTAGAATTCTGTAAATTTTACAAGCAATTTGTATGAAGTAGTTTATTTCCCTGCATCTTCTTAAATTCAAAGATCGCTGTTGGGAATGATTCAGTTTATTCATGGCACTTTCAAAGTAACTTTCTGATTCCCGTTAAAAAGTCTTTCTCAAATGCTTCTGTTTACATTCACATTCTACAAGTGTTGGAAGTGGTTCCTACAGAATTTAGAGGAGAAGGAATTAATTCCTGTCAAAGAAGCACTTAAGTGTTTGCATTGGATCTTTAGCTGCTGAACTACTTCTTTCAACTATTCCTGTTTTCGCTTGTCGAACATGGCCTTCTTTATACAATCCAAGTGTTCGAAGTTCCAGACCATCCTGTTTTTACATCAGTATCAGACCCCATTGATTTGTCTGTAAGTTAAACCCACCACCTATTCTGGCTTGCAGAGAGTGATTGTTAAGGCCTGCCTTATTTCAGCTAATGGCTGCATAGGGTATTCTCCCAGCTCCTCAGATGAGAGGCAGTGCGAACAAGTGCCATTTCGAAAACGCTTGGTTGCCACAGTTTGGAACCTGGGGTTTGTTATAAATACCTCAAATTCTGTTCTCTCTGTGTTTCGCTTTGTCTCCCTATTAGCAGAAGTGCAGGAAATCTAGAGGACAAGGTTAGGATGTTCTTGGTGCTATATTTGATTCAAATGCCTGTAACGTTTGAACATTCTTCAGGTATCTCATGAAACACACCTATTTGTGAATCTGTTCTGCAACTTGTTCTGTTTGATAGCTAAGGCTGCTTAACTCCTCTTGTTCCTGAATTGATTTTCTAGGTTGCTGTCAGACTTTTGGCAGTGTCCACGAGCAAAAGTAACTGTGCCTAGGCAGAAATCATTTGTTCTGTTCTGGGTTATCTAAAATACTGCATCATTTTTCTGTCAGAATACCTCCAGTAGCCTTTTATGGTTGTTTTTAGAAATGGATATTATTCTTGCTTCCTCTGATGATTGCAATTTTAAACTCCTGATAAATGCAGCTTCTCCGATGAAGGACTATATCTGAGCTTCTTCAGGCATGCCCACTGTAGGTATATTTACTTCCCTCAGGATATTTTATGCAGTTACTCCATTCATACTTTCCTAGTTTGAGTAATGCTTACACTTTGAAGGAATTTGAGCTACAGATGGATGCCTCTGTCATAAAATGAGTTGTGCTGATAAGATTCTTTAAACTAGTTCAGGTTCAAATCAGTGACGCACAGTAGTGAGGGGCCATGCTGATTTACATGTGTGTCCTGTTAGCTGAACTGTACTGCAGCTCAAACAAGCTGGTGTGGAGTCAGCCTCTACAGGTGTTTCTGTTCCAAATTCTCCTGCAATTTCAGTTTTGGTTTTGGTGGGAGGTATGCAACCTCAAATATAATCATGCCCAGATCAACTTAAATGGAAAGCAAAATTGCATTAGCAGTGCAACTGGGTTAGTGCCTGAGTTGTTCCAACTTGAGCTGCTGCATTTCTGACTCAAATATCCGTAGCACTGATGTTTTTGCCCCGTGCCCTCCGAGTCATTTACCTTAAGTTAGAAAGGGGTGAGTGTGGAAAACTTATTTGAGAATAAAAACTTGAGTTATACCTCAAGGTAATGCTAAAATGGGTTAGCTGTGCTTTTATCTGGAGCTTCATTTCATCCCAAGTGGAGATGATAAAGTATCCTTCCAAACCCACTGTAGAACAGAGCTACTCTCAAAAGATTTTTTATGTATGTTCACAATAGGATATTGAGGCTGTTGTACAGAACTTTTCTTTTGTGAGGTTAAATTGTTCTTTCACCAAGAGTTGTATATGGTGTGATAACTGAATTCCTTTGCAGTTAGAATTTGCATCTGTGATAGTTGTCACCTTAAGGCCTTGCGTTTGTCTGTGAAAGGCAGAGGTGAACACTTCAAAGACAAAAAAAGCATTAGCTTTCTGTTGAATTAGATAGAGGAATTGAAGTGGTTGTTTTCCTCAGTGGGAAAAATCTCTAGAGGCTCACACCATTACAACTACTCAAGTTGATCAGGCTTTCCATTAAAGAATTGTGACTAAAGGGCTGAAAGCTCTTTAAGTCGGGGCCAAAACACCCTTTGTGGCTTTTGAAGATGCATTTCAGCAATTGAGAGTTACAACTGTAGCACGCAGCTTGTGCAATGCATTTCTAAAATGCTATTCTTGTTAAGGTAACTTTCCTATTTAGGTTTTGAGGTTAGCTTAGAGTTCTGTGTAATGAGGAGGTTGAAAACTCCTTTTGAAGAAGGAGTAAACACCATTAATTTAAATTATCAGTATCTTCATTGTCCAGAAACCCATTCAGTTACCTACCAGTAATCAGAATTCAAGATGAACTGTTGGTGTATTCACTTTCATGGTTTTCTGTCCTTTCCCCTGCTTCTGGGTCATATTATACATGGAGTTCAATATAGACAGAGCAGTCAGTTGGCCTCTGTTTAGTCCTCTTTAGTACTTCATACCATTTAGTTGTTTCTAAAACATTTGAAACTGCAGGTGAGGGAACTACCACTGCTGTCGCGGAGCTTATGCTTGTGGACAGTTTCGGCAAAGATGCTGGACTGGCAGCTCCCAGTGAAGAGCAACAGGCAATGAATTCTAGTCTTGAACTCACTAGGAAGTGCTTAGGTTAGAGGTGTTTGATCTTAACTATCTCAGTGTATGCCTAGATTTGGAATGTATACCAGACCTCTGTTTCTGCTGATTCATTTTGCCTCTTTATTTCACCAGTCCATTAAGTTGAAACTGTAGGAAATAATTAGCTGGAGCTGTGAGAATCTCTTTTAAACTACCAGTACTTTGGTGCAGGTCTGTAGAACTAGAGAAGCTGTTTATGACTTTCCCAGTCAAGTGATAGATTTTGCACTGTATCACTCTGTGATGCATAATTTTCATAGTAATGTGCTAATAGCAACTGAAATTTGTGAGTTTGTGTGGAGATGGACTTCCAGAGTCATGACAAGCGTTTTAGGATGCTTCAGTGAAAATACACAGTCACTGCAGCTGTAGCACTGCCCAGCTGTCAGTAGTGTAGCTGCCTGCATGATGATTTGAATATGCCTTGATATTAGTTTAAAAACTTTCCTTTACTCAGGCTTTAAATGTGTATGTAGAAGAACATTGGGATAAATGTTGCTTTTTAAAATGCAATTTTAACTTCTCTTTATCCTTTTTTTCCACAGTATGTTGTGGTGAGCAGTAAAAAGATACTGTTCTACAATGATGAAAAAGACAAGGACCAGTCTAATCCGTCTATGGTACTAGATATAGAGTAAGTAAAGTTACTGTTAATTTTGGATACAAATTGGCAAAAGAGCCTTGTGTGTGAGATAGCTGATAACAAATCTAAAAGCTTGGAATTGAAATTCCATAAATAATTTTTAATTTCCCAGACTAGTTGGAAAATGTCTGTCTTATCTCTATTTCAGCATGCTGTTAACAGAAGATACTACTTTCTCTTTGTTCTACTATTGCTAAAAGTTAGAGAAAAAAGAAAGTATCATTGCTCATCTAGTTCAAAGCATTTCTAACTTTTCCATATGGTTTCTGTTTAAAGTGATAAAATAAATTAATTGTGATCCCTTTACATTTGTTGTACATGAGGAGAATTGTGTCAGATATCACTGAAGTCCATCACTGATACATAGCTGTGATGTTTGAACAGCTGATTGACATTATAGGACCTTATAGAGTAGTAATTGAAAAAAGGTTTTAGAATTCATGAGTAGGTCTGTAAGTGACTAACAAATACAGTGGTCTGGAAGGAATCTCAAACTCAGGAAGTGCTTAAGCTGCCAATTGCCTATAACCAGGAAAAGAGTTATTTTCTCTTATTCTCTTTTCATAAACATCTGTTACGGCTACTGTTGAAAACAGGATGTTGGGATAGATGGACTTGACTGAGTTTAAGATGACATTTGTTCCAATTTTAATAGCATTTTCGACAGCTAGTGCCCCAGATTTCCTCTTGTGATGTTTTAACATTGATTGTTTATCAACTCATAACATGATTTAGTAAAGAAACTAGTTAGTAGTATTCTGTGGTTAGTTCCATCCAGGTTTATCACTAGGCTTCTCTAGCAATAATGTTAGGCTTCCTAGTGTTCTGAGGAGGAATTTAAAAGCCTTTTTCACACGCAAATTTGCCATGATGGATCTTGAGCTCATTGTAAGGTAACCCTCTTTCCATGCTACAGAATATTTCGGTCTTACTTGGGTAGGCAAGATCTATATGGTTTATGAATTAACTCCTAAAATCATATTACAGCCTTGAAGTACATTGTATTGCTTGCATAAGCAAAATTTCCAAGAACTTCAAAGCAGTTTGATACGTGTTTTAAAACATATGTAGCCTTTTAGCATTTTCTGATTTATGTTTCTTCTAATTTAGTAAGCTGTTTCATGTCCGACCTGTAACTCAAGGAGATGTATATAGAGCTGAAACTGAAGAAATTCCTAAAATATTCCAGGTAAAGAGAAGTTTATTCTCATGTCTGTTTAATTCTCTTGAAAGTTTGGCAGCTTCTTTGAAAAGGGTATAAAAGTATGTAGTGCTTCAACAATAACACAGCAGTGTTCTTTTTCAGATTCTTTATGCTAACGAGGGGGAATGCAGGAAGGATTTGGAGGTAGAACCAGTACAGCCGGCAGAGAAGACAAATTTTCTAAATCACAAGGGCCATGAATTTATTCCCACATTATACCACTTTCCAGCCAACTGTGAGGCCTGTGCCAAACCTCTTTGGCATGTCTTTAAACCCCCTGCTGCCCTAGAGTGTCGAAGATGCCATGTGAAGTGCCACAGAGACCACTTGGATAAAAAGGAGGAATTAATTGCACCATGCAAAGGTATACTCATGGTTTGTTCTGTATTCTCTTCATGGTTTAGCCACACCCGTTAAACTACTGGAGGAAAATAAAAGCACTTTAGTTTAAAACTAAACCTAAAATTAAAGTTTTATCATTTTAAACGTGAGAGATTAGAACAATAGGCTGTTACACTGCTTATGAACAGGTAGCTGTGGCAATCCTCTGTAGCTTTTCATGGTGTAACTGATGGGGCTCTGCTGAGGGCCCTGAGAGCAAAAGGTTCCCTGGAGGTTTGTGCCCAAGTACTGGGCAGCTACCCCAAATCATTCTCTCTCTATATTTACACCTGGCCTACAATAGGGACAATTGCAGTGGCTGCATCACCAAACTCTGCTAAGACCTTGCAGAGTGGTTCTTCAGCCACTTCACAGATTGGAGTTAAGGTTTCTTCTCTGGGCTCCTGGGAAGTGGAGCATTCAGGGTATGTACTCTGGAACTCGACCATAAGGCATCCAACTTTTCAGCTTATTAAGACTGCAATTGGTGTAAGTTTTCTCATTTCTTGAATATTAATTAGACTCAAGAATCTTAATGCAGAGTGACAAATAATTGAAGAACATTATATTCATAATCTCCCCTGCTGTTTGTTATCTTTCAAAAATACATAAACAAATCCAATACAAGTGTGGATATAGGTGCCATTGTTCTTTCCAGTGGCACAGTTGGTATGTCTCAATTCCGATTTTGATAAGGAGTCCTGGTTTTCACTGAATAATCTTCCTCCTTTTTACAGTGAGTTACGATGTAACTTCAGCAAGAGATATGCTGTTATTGGCATCCTGTCAAGATGAACAGAAGAAGTGGGTGACTCATTTAGTAAAGAAGATCCCTAAGACACCACCATCTACTTTTGTTCGTGCTTCTCCTAGAACTATGTCTACAAGATCCTCAGCAAATCAGTCATTCCGAAAAGTTGTCAAAAATACTTCTGGGAAAACTAGGTGAGAAATAAGCTACAAAAACTAAGTATCTTTTTGATTAAAAAAAAATATGTCTGTGTGTAAATCTTATTTAATGCGGAATTGTGAAATAATTCCACAGTTAGGACTGTTGAACTGCCGATCTAAATCTCTGCTCAAATCTCAAAGGAAGGAGCAGGCAGAATTCTCTTGCTATCATGGTAAATTTGTTAGTTCTTCAGATTTGGAAAGGTACTGTAGAGTTGGTACCTGGCCTGCTAATACATGCAAGGCCTGTTTAAAGGCAAGACTCAGCAAATATGTCAGCAATGGCATTTAACTGCAAGGATGATCCATGTAGTCATCTCATCCATGGATTGACTCATAGAGCCTGTGTAAGCTATAAGTCTTCTGCAAATGGGGGTAAAGTGAAAAACTTAGATTCTCAGTCTGTTGTTAGGACATTTCTTTTGTTGGAAGGTTGCTTAGGTATTAATTCGATTCTTTCTCCCTGCTTACTCATTCCCTGTCTTCTATTCCAGCAGTTGTTTTTGTAAGCTGTTTGTGACCCTGTGCATTAACCGGGGCAAGATGTAAAATGTGTTTTCTTAATGCTAGGTTACTTTAAGCTGGTTTCAGCCTGCCTTAGCTTCCTCCTATAGTATGTGCATCCCTTTCTCCTCAGATAACTGATTGAATTGACAGTGTGAAGTGGGAACTAGTGTCTCAGTAGGGAAAGAGTCTTCCGAGATTGGCAGGGCTACCAAACGTTCCTTGCGTGAAGAAAACCCAAACTTTTGCTTGTAAAGAGACACTGGGTGCATCATGAAACATCCTCCTGCAGAGGAGCATATTTTATATGGCATTTCCGGTCAGTATAATATGCTGCCAGATTTACATTTAAATTTTGCTGTCTATTCTCAGCTTTTTTGCCTCAAGACCCGACAAAAACAGTCTGTAGTGTCTGAAATAGTATCCCTGATTTTACCGAAAACTTTGCAAACAGAACGATACAAAGGGTGCTGATTTTCTTGTCCCTAAGACTTATGTCCTGAAACATAAGCAGTCATAGAATCATAGAGTGGTTTGGGTTGGAAGGCATCTTAAAGATCACCTAGTTCCCATCCCCTTGCCACATGGAAGGACACCTTCCACTAGATCAGCTCCATCTAATGTGGCCTTGAACATTCCCAGGCATGATAGTTTTGAGATAGTAATATATTCAGTGAAGTTCTTCAAGATAATTTCATTCAGGAAAATTGCTTTAGGCCTCAAATACAAAGCTGTCAATATAAAAATCAGTAATGCTGCAGGCAGTTTGGTATTAGAGATGATAATCAATGCAACAGCGTGAGGAGAACAACATAAAAGGAAATCTGAGAGCAGCAGTTAAGAACATGTAGCTGTGCCAGAGCCTTTGGGGGAGAAGTCATATTCACAAACACTGAACAAAGTCTCAGTTTACAAGATAGAGTTGAATTGGTAGGAACACAACAGAACCATGATGTAATTTTACATTTTTCAACACTGTCACTTAATCAAGCCGAAGTTCTGAAACACATAAACACTTCTAATGGGGAATTTTTATGGGAAGTGGGCAGTTTTACCTACAGTCTTCTCTGTAAAAATCTGTTAAAAATAAGAGTGAGGGCAGTGGAAAAGCACACAGTGATAAACCTGAGCTAAGAATGACTGTAAGATCAGAGCTTCCTCACTGAAATAGTAGCATCTTCAGTATTGTATCAAAAAAAGGCAAACTGGTAATTGTTACTTCCCAGGAGTTTGTCATGTTTGTTGTGTGCTTACATTGTGTGTACTTGTGCAACAGAATCTTGTTCAACTATTTATCTTGTCTTTGATGTGTCCATTTCTCTCAACTTCCAGAAAGTTTTATAAAGCTTCATGGTATTTCCAAACTTATTTTTTCCTTCAGTCCCCAATTTTCAAAGATCTACTGAAAAATGTTAGACCTTTCCAGAGGCTTTAGCCAGATCCTTTAAGACTAATTCCCTCAAAATCAACCAACCAACCAACCAACTAGTGGGGTTGGAAAGAATTATTTTAATATGTCATTTACTTGCATCTTTAAGGTGTATTAACTGGAATAATCTAAAAGAATACTTTGAAGATCCTAATTGTATGTTTTAGAAATCATCCTCTGTTTTTGAGTACACAGATTCTTTTTTTCCCCCTTGTCAAGCCTTGCCTTGGTAAAGGAAGTGCATTCTTCTTTATTTCACATTTAGGTATTTAGAGTTGAAGACTTTCTTTTCCAATAGACTCTTTGAATTGTGTTCTGGGTATGCTTTCCTTTCTGTTTATCCTTAAAAGGTCCTCTGGTAGCTGTAATAACCAGCTTCCATTCATACTCCTTTATGGAAGAAAATCCATTTTCTGAAATCAATTAATTGATTCTTTTCCACTCTCTCTTAATAGAAATGCTGTCTTAGGGTTGCCTTTAGCAAGGGCAGGTTTGCAGCTAATCTATTATAGAATGAACAGATTTGCATATTTGGAAATTTATAGTAGCTCTTAAAGGAATGGTTCTCTTTGGGGAGATCAGTTATCCTGACCATTTCTGTTATTAATCCTGTTTGTCCTGTGATGGTGTTACAGAATCATAGAAATACACAAGTAGTGAATAGAACTTTTTTAAGAAATGAGAAACACCATCATTAAAGCTCTGGTTTTAAATCCTAAAGATCCAATGAGGATCCTAAAGATCTAGTAGCTCACCAGCACCAGAAGGAGGACAGCTGCACATTCCTGAGCTTTATCCTGTGTCAGTTCATGGTTCACAGATTACCAGAGTCAACTGAACTATTTTTCAGCAGAAAATTAATCCAGGAATGTTTTGACTAAAGGAAAGCCAAAAAACCCAAAGCATAACAACAAAAAAAACCCCCAACCTGTACGCCACAGAAGAAAAGCAATGTGGTTTTCTGTTGGGTTCAGAAGTTGCAGTGTGGAAGAGACTCTTGTGGAAGAGTCTCAAAAATGAAAGGAGGAAGGGTGAAGTCTTGTACTAGTGAAGTATCAGGTCAGATCAGCTGTTCAGAATACTTCAGTCTTGCATTTTCTGTGTCTGCTCCCAGTGCATTGCCTCTGTTACCACCTTCCCCATCACCCAGGGAGACCTTCCAAGTTCTTGGTGAGAAGTAAAGCTCTTAGGTTTTCTGTCAGTTCAGAAGTTAATACCTGCATGGTGTTATCTTATCTCTTTAACTGCTTGGATTTATCTAACAGACAGATCCCACGGATGTGGATCAGACAGAAAACATTTACATCACTCTTTTAGACTGACCCCAAATCCATCAGTGAGCATGATGACATAAGTGATATTTGACCCTAGAATCTTGCTTCCTAATGATGTCAAATACTGACAGAGCTTCTTAGAACAAACAATTAATTACAGCAAACTCTGTCTTAATGCTGAACATTGTAGGCCCTGAGTATGTGGAGAAGAATCATATTGAGCATAAGCCATTTAGAGGGGCACAGAACTTGACCAGCAAGGGTGCTGAGTACGTGCGTGCTGCATGGGGGCAGGTGGGGAGCCCCTGCACCTTGCTGATGCTTGAGGAGCTGCTTGTGGCATGCTCTGTCCCCATCAGACAGCTGCCACTGGGTTGACTGGGATGTAATGGGGCTTGTGTGGCACCTGCAGGGCAGTGTGAGCAACTAATGAAATGATTCAGAGTTACACTGAGCAAAGAAGCATTAGGAAAAGGCCCGGTAGGAACTTCTCTTTCTGGCTGTTCTACTGTGGACATTTTTGTGGCTTTCTCAGACAGATTTGTTGTTAGTTGTATCTACAAAGTAGACAAGTGCTGCTGTGATGGAGTATGCCCAGCCTGTGCCCTCATACCATTACATATTTCACCTCATATGTTTAGAACGAAGAGGCATGGGATTTATTTTAGGAAAATTCACTTCCAATGTACCAGATGTTTAAATATAGATTATTAAATAAATTTGCAATGGATCTTATGTACTGAACACTTCAGTGGTCATTGCACATTAGCTGAGCTAATCTGACAGATGATTTCCCCTCTGTGTCTTCCTTCACTACTTTTCTGTCAGTGGATCCTGGGGAAGTGCTTGAAACGATCCATTTTGGACCCTTCCATGAAGGTCCACAATTCAGTTTCTTGACTGTCAAAAATGTGTGTAAGACTTACTTTGCTGACCTAGTGAGCGTGCTAAGAAGTGCAGTGATTGCCAAAGCTGAGGACAGGTAAGTAGGAGGGTCAGGAAGGTCATAAAGTGAGGAAACAGCAGGAACAGCAGGCTCTTTTCCTTTCAGGAGGCAGCAAACTATTAGACCTGCTTCTCTGAACTCAAGACACTGCACCCTGCAGTTCTCCTCCTCACCTCTTAGGCATGGCAGTAAGAGAAGCAGTGATGTTTTTTATGGGATACACATGTTTAGCTTTTACTAAGTATCTGAAAATTGTTCTCTTATCAGGCAGTATAGCAGAACTTGCCCTCGGTGATGGAGTCCTACCATGTAAGCAGGCATTACCTGTTTTGTCCAATGGATACAGACTTCAGCACGTGCTTGAAGACATTTCAGAACATTTCATTCAGGGTCTGACCCACCTTTCTTTGCAGTTGGTAATAGAGAGGTGTCTCAGACCCACTGAAAGAAGCTTCACGTATGAAAGTTCATCTTAAGTTCTATTCCTCATTTTCATAACTTACCACTAGTAAATATGAACCAGAACTTCATGATGAACTCACTGGCATTTGCAGCACTGCTTTGAGATAGGAAACTACACTTCATGATTCATAGTATGTTGATTTATTCACATTGTATCAGCACAGTCGAGGGGTTTTCTTCTGATCTATTTGGACTTGGGCACCTGGTCAAGTTAATGCATGTTTAAAAAAGAAAGCAACCAACCAACCAACTGAAAGTCCTGTGCATCAGATGAGGTCTGGCAGCTGCATGCGCGTGCTCTTAGCCTAGAGAGCCTTTTCTTGTCCTGCAAGTGAAAGAGGGTCACCTTGCATTTGCCGTGAATACACCCATGATTGTTTACTCTTAATCACTTGTAAAGCTACAGTAATGTTATTATCATTGTCTGATCATCTGTGTTCATTTAATGTTGTTTGAAATCAAGAACAGTTTGTGGAAGATGATGTAGGTGTGATCTTAGTATTGTACCATGTCAGTTGAAAAAAATATTCTGTTAACATAAAGTATTTTCTTTATGAAGCTCTTGGCAAATGTGCACTAGTGTTGTGAAGCTAATTTTTATATTTGTTATTAATTGTCTGTTTTCTTCTTTTTTTTCCAGCTAACCACATGTACAGTGCTTAATGGAATCTCATGGGATGCAGTCAGAGAAACAGGGCTTTTTTTAACCACACAGAGCAGTGCAGACGGGCTGTTGTTCCTTTCAACATAACTATCACAGGCTTCAGGGTTAAGATTGCTATTACTGTCTCCTCCTTGCTTTGGCACAAAAGCACGCTGAGGGTGTTTAATTGCGGGTTTGCCTCAAGGTAGATTAGATTAATAATTACTATGTAATGCAAGTTAAAGCAAATAAAGCTTAGTTAGGTGTATAAAAAAAAAAAAAGAGGTGCTGCCTTTTTGGATTTTTAAAAAAAGCCTGTCAATCACAATGAAATGCAGCCAACTTTCTTCATACCAGTGAAAGAAAAGGACTGTTAACCCTGTGAAGGGGATATTTATGTCAAGATGAGCATATGAAACTGAGTAGAAGAGGAAGGTTTCTCAATGAGAAGGACTGCAATTGCTTTCAAGACTCAAAGTTGTGCTCTTGAAGACTGCAGAACTAGCTTAAAATGAAGCCTTATCACTTGAACTTCAGTGCCTTCACTGCAGAGTTCTTTACAGCCTTAATGCTAACCACCCACTATGGAATGGATCAAAGTGTTAAATATTTTGCATTATGCTTTACAAAATACTGATGCAGCAGGTTTGTAAAGGGGGGAAAACAAGTAATTTCCTTTAATCTATGCATTTTTGCCAAGCCATACTGAACTATTTTATTGTTAGAGGCATTAGAAACTAACAGTAAAAAGAACCACCGAGTTTAGAAGCATATTTTGGGGTACATCATTTCTATAACTGTGTAATGTATTGCCTTACAATTTTAAATGATAACGTACATTAAGTTAACAAACATTTAAGAAATATATGCACTGTTTGAACTGTAAATTATTCTTAGAACACTTTTACTTGGTTTTACGTTGTTCTTTTAGTGCCTTGATTTGAGATAATTGTATTATTGCCATGTCAATAAATGTAGAAACCTAAAACTAAAGAAACCTCTAAAAAACTGTTGCATATCAGTAGTTTTTACTGAATTTTAATTGGTTGAAGTATTTGTAGATGCTAGATGCATTTTCTAAATTAAGTACAATCTTTGAATGAGAATTCCTCTTACAAAGAAAGACTGATTCTTGTTCATAAGCCAAGAGATGTGTAGGCAATGCAAAAAAAAAACCCATATGACGCAAAAGCTCTGGATAATTCAGGAATTACAGTAAATGCTGTCAGACTCTTGCTTTGTAGCAGGAATGCATTCATGGTATGGGCAGTATGGTTTTATTTTATTTTATTTCTTAACCAAATACCTCCTCAGTAATTTATAATGGCTTTGCAGTTATGTATTAAATAAGAAGCACTGGAAAACTGATTCGTCCTTAGGACGATTTGCATGTTTCAAGTGGTATTGAAAGCCGCACTGATGGATATGTAATAATAAACATATCTGTTATTAATATGGTAATGACTCTGTGCTCATTTAATGAGAAATAAAGTAATTTATGGAAAGACCCTTTTGAAAACGACTGGCATGGTGTTTTCTCCTGACTGCAGCTTAAACATCTTTCTAAGCATTCAGACATTGCAGCAGCTTCCTGGTACAAGGTGCACTTACAGTGTAACACCTGGGGGACTCTGAAATTTTTGGGTGGTTTTTTTTTACTATTCTACATCAGTAAGTGAATACCATATTAAATTTAATTATTTCATTCCCTTATTCTCATGGCCTGCCTAATTTTAAAATTAGTAGCCTAATTTATATTTATTATTCAACCACTACCCTAAGCTGGCCTTGTCATTGCTTCATGATGCAGGTTTGAAGCTTCAGAAATACCACTTATTTGAGGGAGGGAACACTGTTCAAAAGACAAGGTGTTTTTTGTTAGTGGGGGTTTTTGGGGTTAGGTTTGTTTGGGTTTTTTTGGAACAGCCTGTTCATCCCATGAAGCTACTGTCCCTAAATCTCCCTGGGTAATCTGCCAAGACCTGCAGAACAATAGAGCAGTAAGGACGTGAATGGTTGTATGTCCTTTGAAGGTCACAGAGCTGGGAAGTATAGATAAACAGAAGCAGTTGATGTGGTAATTTCAGGAAGTTCCTCTATGTTGAGCTTGCTGTATCAGAAGTGTCAGCAATTTCAAAGCTGTGACTGGAGCACACTAAAGACAACCTTCCATGTCACCAATCACACTGTGAGCTTGTCAAGCAATATAAGGAATAATTATGACCTGCTTTAATCTACTGTCACATACTGAGAGGGGAAATAATAAAGTACAATGATTAAACATATCTTACTTAAAAACATACATTATATAGGAAATTTGGAGCAGTACAAAAGGCCTATGGTCTCTCCAGACCCGGATTAGATTGTGGATTGCTTTTCTGCTTTCCTTTAGGTGTAACTGGCTACCTCTACAAGGTCAACAACTGAGTAATTTTATTAATAAAAAAAGCAAAGTCTCGTAATTTCATATTTCAGTAATCTGAAAAATGGCATAAACTCCATTATGAATAGATAATGGCTAGTGGGAAGAGGGTAGGATTGTGGAAAAATGATTTTGCTCTACAGATTGGCACCTACTGTCACTTTCATAGTTTTTTTAGTAATGCTGGAGTTCTGCAGTTAGTTCTTTTTAAATGCTGATTTTGCTTGGGAAAGCAGCAGCAGACATAATGAAGTGTAAAATTACATTGAGTACTGTGTCTGGGATAAATTGCAACTAAAATGCTGTAATAATAAAGTCTAGACGTGCAAATTACAGTTTGTGTCTTCGGGTACACTGATGTTGGCACTTGTTTACTGTAAGCAAGGTGCCTGTCTACAGGAATAGCTATACTTTGAATAAGAAATTCAGCCAAAGGTTTCTACTGCTAGGAAACATAATGCTTACAATCTCAACTGTGCAAACAGATATTTCAGGGGAAAAAATATCTGTTACGAAACTTTCAGTAAGCATCAGCTTTACCATCCAGAAAAAAGCAATCCGTGCTGCCACGGTCACTACAGCTCCACTTAATCCGGCTCTTGCCACATTATTTTGATTTTACTCTCATCACTAATGATTCCTCTTACAGGGACATTTTGCTTACACTCATCTAATACAACACCAGGAAGTCATCAAGAGAACATGAACAGGTAAGCTGGGAGGAGCTGGCATAAATTAGCCTGGCTTCCTTCACAGCGGTGACGAACACAACTCTGGTGCCCACAGTCTTCCCAGCACCGCCCAGGGCTGGGCAAGGCCTGAACAGAGACCACTGTGGCTGCCCATGCAGGAGGGATCCAGGATATGGCACAGCCCAGGGATGCCCAACCTGAAAGCCACTGCTACACTTGATATGCTCCTTGACAAATCTGCCTCCACCTTTTTTTTTCATATTTCTTTTACTACTGTATTAGGTTGAAAGTTCTTTACCATCGGTAAATGCCGAAATCTGCTCTTTTTCATTCCCTCTTCAAGCCTCCATATTCCTCCTAAAGGCAATAGCAATGGTAAGTGTAGCTAACTAGCAAAACAGCATGGTAATAAAAAGATCAGGCCTCGCCCGTAGGTGGGTTTTAGCTACAGTAGTCACTGACGCTGTAGCCAGAAGAAAGGTGGGAATTGTTAAGCGAGAGGTGGGGCAGCAGGTGGAGAGCTTTCCTCTGAGCTGGTGAACACTACTAGGATCTTTTTTTTTTTTTAATGTACTAGTTACAAACATAAAAAATGCAAATAGTTTTGCTCTTGTTCCTTCCCCCACGTGTGCCCCCAAAATGGAAAAAGTTTGCAAATCACTGATTGCTTTAAACACCTCCAGGGTTGCTATGCTTTCTCTACACTGCCATTACATTTTCTGTATCATCTGTTATTACCTTATTGATGCTCTGTTTTAGTTTGTAGCATCAGTGATATAGGGATCAAGCGTAACAGTGGCATCCCTGGGCTGTGCCATATCCTGGATCCCTCCTGCATGGGCAGCCACAGTGGTCTCTGTTCAGGCCTTGCCCAGCCCTGGGCGGTGCTGGGAAGACTGTGGGCACCAGAGTTGCGTTCAAGCATCTGGTTTCTGTTCTTCTTTCTCTGGGCACTCATTTGGAGACAAGTCAAGGTTTGCAGTGCAGAGAACTGGAATGCTTACATTTGTCACGAAGAAGAACTACTTTTAAATGCGTAAAGCACTGTAGCATATCAGGACACCGGAATACTGGACCTAAACCACTTAAAACTAGGATTTTTTTGATTTTAATTTACATGGAAATTACCTGGAAGACAGCAGTTAATAATGTGATTGGATCCTACCTGTGCTGCGAATACACACTCATTAAAACGTTTCAAGCCTGAAGATACATAGAAGATACATTGAAGCTGCGGAAGCCTCATCCCTGTAAGTGTTGGAGTCCAGGTTGGATGGGGCCCTGGGCAACCTGATTTAGTGGATGACATCCCTGCCCATGGTCCCTTCCACATCAAACCATTCTATGATACACAGACAGGTTCCCATGAACATTACGTCCCCCACAGAAAACAAAATGTTCTTTAATAAATGCACCTGACAATATATCAGATAACACATTTTGCCCTCTTGCCAAGCTGGCTTGCATCCGTCCAGCTCAGGATGGGAAGGAGCCATGCTTGGATGGGCCTACAACACACCAGAGAGACACAGCCAGGGCAGGCGGTTGCTGCCGACCAAGGTTTCCTCAGGGCTTGACTTTACTAAGAAAAAAAAAATTATTTAATAATATTCAACCAATCTTTTCCATTTTAATGTCATCAAGGTAATCTGTACTTCATATGAATAGATCAGGTTGCATTCTTTTTCTCTACACTCCCTATGACAGTTTGTGTAAGATTCAGGGAAACCAGCACATATTGATCCCCTCCTTAAGGAAAAAGGCACGCAGCTGTTACTGCAGGAAGAGATCTACACGGGTCTCGGAGGAAAAAAAAAAAAGAGGTAGTGTGGTTCTTCACCTTGCAGAGGCTGGGATGATTTTTCCTGTAGATACAAACCCCCTCTGCTTCTCTTTCAGCACAGCACCACCTAGTGCCTTTCTCAAACCCTGGAAACACATGGTCTGTGACTGCCTGGGCCTTGATCCACTAAGGATTGGTTACTCCAAAGGGGAGAATGTGTTCAGTGACGCTTCAGACAACAGAGAATTCCACTACCATTTAGCAGTCCCAAATAAACGGCCTCTATGGAGGTCACTGTTGGTGCTAAGAGGCTAGACTGGAGATATCCCAGACTCACAGGCAGGCAGCTGGGGTCTGCTCTCACCTGAATAGATGGTCTGCAGGACCTCACCCTAGAACGGGATTAAAGCTTTTCTAAAAAGCTCCTTTCAGCAAGTCAAGGTAACAGAAGATTCATCACTCTTGCTGGTCAACTTTAACAATAATTAAATTGCCTCAGTAATTGGAAACTCTACCTTAATTCAAGATCTAGCTTCATTTCAGCATAATACCCATTAGAGCTTCTCTGTGAAATGTAATGCTTACATTGGAGCCTACACTGGGAGCCTACACTGGATAAAATCAACTTCCACTCTTCTCCATGACGAACTGAAAAGACTGAAATTTTAAGCCAAGACCGAAATTTCTAAGCCTTCCATTTTAAGGCTTACTTTCAAACCTTGGATTATTTTTATGGCCTTTTTGTATATCATTCTACTCTTTGGAATTGAAAATCGCATTTGGTGAACAGCACGTTTATCAAGGAAAAATCCTTCTTTTTTTTGGATATCACTTCTGTGGCAAAAGCAGGACCAGAAGTGCACATGCAGACAACCAGACGGTGGTATAAGCTGTGTCAGAAGCTCTTAAGAGCTGCAGGTGTAAGCAGCAGAGGACTGTCAGGTTCCAAGAGGTGGTATGTAGGAAGGGCCCGAGGAAGGGATGTTTCTTTCTGCCATGGTCTCCCTTTTTGTATGTTTAAGCACTGCTTTGGTTCCTTTAACCACAGACTAATACTGAAAGCTTTTGTAGAAGCAGTCGAGACTCGTGTCTCCATATCTACTGGTTTCAGTATCTTTGAAACTTGGGGGCTTTTGTCCTGAAGGCTCCTGGCCATTGCCATCACACTCATGTTTCAGCGCTCCTTATCTATCACCAAGTCTTAAAATCATTGCTGGTAGATTAGTCATCCCCTTTACCTCCAGTAAAGTTCTTCTGTTTACAGTTTTATCTCTTACTCCACCCTTTCCTATAAACCAAAAGTATTTCATCCACAACAGCCTTTTTATTTTTCCTGCCTCCCTCGCCCTGCCTTGTGCAACCACAGCAGATTTGGGCAGACCCCCCAGGGGGGTCCATAAGCCCACGTCAGTTCTCACAGAGTCACGCAGAATCACTGAGTTGGAAAGGACCACAGCGGGTCATCTGGCCCAACCTCCCTGCTCAAGCTGGGTCATCCCAGAGCACACGGCACAGGATTGTGTCCAGACAGTTCTGGAATATCTCCAGTAAAGGAGACTCCACAGCCCCTCTGGGCAATCTGTTCCGGTGCCTGGTCACCCGCACAGTAAAGAAGTTATTCTTTGTGTTCAGGTGGAACTTCCTGTACATCAGTTTCTGCCCGCTGCCTCTTGTCCTTTTGCTTGGCACCACCGAGAAGAGCCTGGCTCCATCCTCTTGGCACCCTCCCTTCAGATACTCTTATACTTTGATGAGGTCCCCTCTCAGTCGTCTCTTCCTGAAGCCGAACAGGCCCGAATCTCTCAGCCTTTCCTCGTGAGTGAGGTACTCCAGTCCCCTGATCATCTCCGTTGCCCTCCTCTGGACCCGCTCCAGGAGCTCCACGTCTCTCTCGCAGGGAACTCCACACGCTCTCCCTCCAGCCCTTGCGCTCCCCACATCCAGTTCCCCGTCCGCGGCGCCAACACCGGGGCCCGTTCCCGACCCCGGGCCCAGCAGCGGTGGCTCTGCCCACGGCTCGCGGGTTTAACAGGACCAGGACCAGGACCAGGACCGGTCCTGCAGGATCCCGCTCTCCACCGTCGCTCCCGCCCCGGGCGCGCTCCCGCCGCCGCCCGCGGCCCCGCCCGTTCCGGCGGTGCGCGCGCACCGGCCCCGCCCCGCTTCCGCCGAGGGCCGCGCTTGCAGCGTCATCCCGGGGGCCGGTTTGAATGAGACCCCGAGCGGGGCTGGGACCCGCCGCCCACACCGCCCGCACCGCCCGCACCGCCCCGACAGCGCCGCTCCCCGCCGCGCCTCCCCTTCCCTGCCGCCCGCCCGGGACGCGCCGCTCCGCCATGCCGCTCTTCTCAGGTGAGCGCGGCCCCGCCAGCCCGCGCGCTGCCGGCGGGCCCTTCCCGAGCGGGAGCGGCAGCGGGAGCAGGGCGGGAGCGGGGCAGGGCGGGAGCGGGAGCAGGCGGTTCCGCCCGGGGGCAGCGGGAGCGGGAGGCGCCGCACACGTGAGCGATCCCGGCACACGGGCCGGCGGCGGGAGCGCCCCGGGAGGCGCGGCCCGGCCGGGAAGCAGGGCGGGAGGGAGGGAGGGAGAGAGTGCTGGCCTGGCCCTGTGGATGGCCGGGAAGGAGGGAGGGAGGGAGGGAGGCAGGGCGGGTGTCTCACACGTCCCGCGGGTCTCGGCACTGCCCTGCCTCGGCTTGTTTGGGTTTTCTGCTAAAGGAGAAGTGGTGCTGCCCGTCAGGTGAGCCGTAGTTCTGCATCCGTGCCCCCGAATTTATTTAAGTGCGTCTGCCTCTGCTCTTTTAAATCCATTATATCCTAGGTGAAACTGGAGGAATCACAAACTAAATTAGGTTGGAAAAGACCTCTGAGATCATCGAGTCCAACCTATGATGGATCACCACCTTGTCAACTAGACTGGTGCTAAGTGCCACATCCAGTCTTTCCTTAAACACCTCCGGGGATGGTGCCTCCACCACCTCCCTGGGCAGTGCATTCCAGTGGATAATCGCCCCTTCTATGGAGAAATTCTTCCCAGTGTCCAAGCTAAACCTTAAGTTACAGCTTACTTAAGTTGTACCGCGTTCCGCTTGCCCTCCTTGCCATGAGGCAAAGTTTCTATGAAAGACTGCAAGAGCAAAACCTCCAGTTACACTTCCTTGCTTATATCTGTCAGGTCTGGCCTATTGGGGCTTTTTAGTTTTTTAGGTTGTAGGTGGCTTCAGTACACAGTTTCTCCACTATCTTAATTGCGGTTGTCAAACTGTCATGCTTATGTCAGCATAACAGAATTTATCCTGAACTCATCCACATTTTGTGGAGTCTTCCTCGCTGGAGATATTCAGGAACTGTCTGGGTATAACCCTGTACCATGTGCTCTAGGACGACCCTGCTTAGGTAGGGAGATTGGACTGGATGACCCACTGTGGTGCCTCCCAACCTGACCCATTCTGTGATCTGTATGAGCTGTGTTTTCTGATCAGCAGGGAAAACACGTCCTTCCTTTTTCTTACTTTCCGTTATTTTCAATTTAACAAGTTTCTCTTTTGTTTTGGATGAAGTCTTGGTTGTGTTCTCTCAAGAGAAGACACGCTCTTCAGTTCCTCCTCTTGAGTGCTGAGTTGTCAAAACCAGTGACACTACAGATTAATAATTGCTAACTCTTCTGCATATTTAGCGGTGGGTGCATGACTGTTCAAAAATTCAAAGCCCAAAAGTCTGTGCAGCTGACTTGTTCAGTGACTGAGTGGGTTGTCTTCCTGGAAAATGGGGAAAGCTGTGTGCTTGGTAGGTCTTAAATATGCAAAATAATAAATGTGTTTCAAAAAACCCAGAACGCTGGGCAAATCAAAAGGTGCTTTCTGCTAGAAATACTGAAAAATCAGTCATTTGAGTTGCCTTGTAGACTAATTTAGTCTAACTAGTTTAGACTTACTTGTGATTATTCTATCATATTTACCCATCACAAATACTGTGTGCATCTGAAATCTGAACCTTTTTGGAAGTTTTTTTTAAATTATGACTTCTAAGAGTTTTGTGGGTTTTTTTAAAAAAAAGGCAGCGTTGCTCTAATATATTTGTGTAAAACTGAAATGCAGGTAGAAGAATGTGGCTTTCCTAAACTCTGATATTTCAGCCATTTACTGTGCATGTAGAGTATTACTGTCTGCTGTATTTTACAGATTTTCAGCAAAACTTCAACTTGCTAAAGAAGACTTGTGTGCCTGTGATAGTGATAGGAAGTGGTCATAGATGTTAATTAGAAACATACAGCTTATTCCAGGCTCTTTTTTGTCTGCTCTGGGTCGGTGCTAATTTCCCCAGAGTAAAGCTAACATTCCATTGTGCCACTCTGCCTGATGTTTCTGCTTGTGATCCCCTTTCCAGCATCAAGAACTGCGCTTTCTGTGACCAAATTTCACTTCACTTCTTAATTCCCATCCTGCACCTTTGCTGGGATCAGTAGCCTTGCTTTTAAAGAACGTTGTATTGTTTTCCGCTGAAGGAGAACGGAAATGCTATGGAAGACAACTGGAATTGCACCCCTGAACTTTCCTTCAGAAAGTTCGTTTGTTTGCAATGAACAGTACCAAGGGAATGGGAGAGCTGGTTCCAAACTGCTTTTGTGAAGACCTGCCTAAAGGATTTCTGATGCTGTTACACACATATTTCTTGCAAAGTTTCTCAGTATATATGTTACTTACAATGGTTTTGTAGGATATTTTTAGACTTGTTGGAAAGCAGTATGTTCTGATGCCTGAGTTGCCATATTAAAAGTTGTCCCTTAGCTTGATTATTAACAGGTTTTAAGAGTTGAAATCTGAATGTTTTGAGACAGTATAAAGTCTTGGTTATCCTGGTAGTTACATTCCTGTATATTAGGAAATAATCCAGTTTCAAAACATTTTGTTTGCAGTTAATGTGAAATGGGGAAAAGAGAAA
This sequence comes from Myiozetetes cayanensis, assembly GCF_022539395.1. Classification (NCBI taxonomy): domain Eukaryota; kingdom Metazoa; phylum Chordata; class Aves; order Passeriformes; family Tyrannidae; genus Myiozetetes; species Myiozetetes cayanensis. The sequence goes on from NW_026086604.1 coordinate 46,868,701, forward strand.
TTCGATGGCGTGGAGCTGAACACTGATGAACCTCCAATGGTCTTCAAAGCCCAGCTTTTTGCACTGACTGGAGTTCAGCCAGCTAGACAGAAGGTTATGGTTAAAGGAGGAACTCTGAAGGTAGCAATCCGCGTTTTTATATTATTTCTAACTTTATTATGAGATAACATGAGCAATGACTATATTTCCATGTGTTCCTCCAGAAGGTCTTCCATTGTACATTTTAAACTGACTCCACTTTTCAGAAATAATTGTGCATAATTTGTTGCCTACTGCTAGAAAATACTGGCAGAAGTTTGTTGCTAAATAGTTTTGAGATACACTGTTGTTTTAAGACGCTTGTCACTCTTATACCAAACACTGCTCTGCTTAGTGGCTTTCTTTTCCTGTTACTGTTTCATGTTGGGAATCTAAATGCAACTTTTTTCTTTTTAGCTTGTTTAACAAAAGTTTCTCTAGCCCTTCTTTGCTGGAGACTTTCTGGCATAATTAGATAAAGTCAGCTTTGCTTCAAAAAGCTGTTTACATGTAAGCTGTGTTGAATAAGAGATGAAGAACCTTATTGAAAGGATGACTTTGCTGCTTTTTATTTCAGTCAGACAAAACTTGATGTGTAAAGGGTTAATGTTGTGTAATCTTGGCTGAAACACAGTTGTATATTTAGAAATACATGATTAATATTAATGAAAATACTTGCTTGTCTTTTGCTGCAAGATAATTAACTTGTCTTTTATTTTGTTTCACAGGATGATGACTGGGGTAACCTAAAAATAAAGAATGTAAGTTCTCAGTAGTAACTAAATTTTACTAGTTTGATTTTTATTTTGGCATTTAAAGAAAGACTTAGAAGTGCTTGCTGTTTCTCTTTGAATGGGTAGTGCTTTCTTAAAAATCTCATCTTGATGTAAAATAATTTTACAAGTGTCATACATAAGGATGCTTACAAAAGCCTCACCATTGATTTGTAAAATAAACTTTATTTGGCATCAGTAGGGAAATGGCACCATCTCTTTTGAAGCACCTGGGAGCATGTATTTCTTTCTTTCTTTCTTACAAGAAATGCTCTGGGTCTGAGCAGTGCTCCTTCTGTGTGGTCTACCCTGTGACCATAAAAATAAGCGGTGTTATGTGGAGAGAGCTTGTGAACCTGGGCACTGTCTGTGGGCCGTTGTGCTCATTCGTCCCCAGTGTGGACAACCTCTGTTGGGAATGCTGAAGCTACAGCACTTTCTACGTCCTGAAATTTGTTCCCCTGTACCAAATAGCTGCTGTTTATAAACAAAGCCCTTAGGAATCTTAATTCATACCTTCGGCTAGTTCAAAAAGAAAACAAAAAGTGAACGTGTTTCTGCTGCTTACCTGTATAATATTGCACCAGGGAATCCCACAAATTTTGGGTGGTTTTTTTTTGGGTCGTTTTAATTTCTGTACATATCTCGTAACATCTTGGAACATCTGTTACAGGTTTTACTCCAGTTCTTCACTGAGCAGATTGACTTAGGTAGCATTACTCTTACCCTTGTAACTAGTTTGCAGTCATCAGTAACTAGTTAGCAGCCTGTAGATGCAGCTGTTATAGCAAAGTCATTCACCAAAAAAACCCCAGTAATATTCTTGTCCTTTTCTGCATACTGTTCTGCTAATAGCTGCCTTTATTCATTTTAATAATATTATATACAAGTTCTAGGGATTTATTTGCACTGTCAAAGCGGTTTCTTTTCATTCTGTTCATTCTCTTCCTTAGCACTGTATTTTTTCAAGGCCCCAGGTAGTAATTTCTCCTCCTTTGATAGATCTTATTGTGTAGATGTACTCCTGTTGAATGCTAAAAGACTCCTTTTCCTTGTGCTAGTTCAGCAAGCATGGTAACTTGATTGCTGTTTTTCCCCCCCCCTTAAATGTTGGTTCTCATGCCTAAACTGATGGGGTAATTTAGGTTATTTTTTACTTTTCAATTAGTTTAATGACCTTGGAACTTGCCAGGCCACAAATGGCACCTCCCTTTCCTGCTTGCTTTTCAGATGAAATAAAAGTATCTGAGCTCAAAACTGTGGTCCTCATTATTACCCACATCTGTCTAAAATGTCTCCTCAGATTCCAAGTTAAGGATGAGGGACGTTTTGTTGTTGTTTAGAGAATTCTGAGTTTGAGAACTGGAGACTGTTGATTGAAGCTCAAGTGGTGCAGCTTCTTTCAAATCAGAATTTAATTGCTCGATTACCCTTGGCAGTTTGTAAGGCTTAAAGGAAAGAGGAATGTCAGCACTCAGGTGTTGAAGGTGGTCCATCAGGAAGGGACCTTCTCTGACATGTTGGGATGTTCCATGAATGTTAAGTTTAGTCCCAGCTGGCATCCCGTGTTGTCAGCTGTTGGCAAGCTCACTAGATGTTTCAGTGGAAACATCTAGCATGGATAATGATGTGGAAGTGTCCTCAATAAGTACTTTCTTGATAAGAGGAAGTAAAGGTATACCCTTAAATCACAATAGTGCAGTATTGAGTCTGTAAACTAAGAGAAAGGCTGTGTTTATTCTCGGGCAAATAGCTGAAATACATTAAGAGCTTAATGATTTTATTTTAACTGGAAATAACTGTCCTTAAATATTTATTGCTGTTTTTACTGTGTTTCAAGGGGATGACCTTACTAATGATGGGTTCCGCAGACGCACTTCCAGAAGAGCCGATTGCTCGACCCGTCTTTGTAGAAGACATGACAGAGGAGCAGTTGGCTTCAGCTGTAAGCATATTTCAGACTTTGATTTCTTGTAAACCTCAGAGTAATGGCAAGTTTTTAAATACCTGCAGTTGCTTAAAACTGGATTTTAAAACTATGTGATGTGTTTAACATCTTCTCCAAGAAACGCAAATTTAAATTGATGACCCAGCTTGAAGCAGTGACGAGAAGTCTGGGATTTATTTTAAAAGTCATATAATTAGTGCTGTTTTTTCTTTGAGCAGGCAACTTGGTAGATTTTCTAAAAATAGCATTACTAATGTTTTTAAAGACAAAGTTGTGTTGCCCTTGCTGTATTAGTGGCCTGAACTTTGTCTGAACAAGGGCTCTTAGAAGTGCAAAATTGTTTCCTGCCTCTTTCATACCTATGGAGGTAAACCAGGGTTTGTCTGGGGTAGGGTGTGTTTGGGGTTTTGTGTGTCTGTGTTAGTAGTATTAAGTCAACTTTTCTTTGTGAAAAATGGAATTAAGTTTGACATTAGAAGAACAGATTTTATGTCTTGCTTTATTGGAGTTAAGTCTGAAAGAGCATAATTAATCTAATATTTTTTAATGAAGCAACTTCTGAGGTTTTTTTCATTTTTACCCTTTGAAAGACTTCATTTTCCCATCAGTCATTTGAACTGGGAGCTCTTTGTCACACTTAACAGTTGCATGACTGTTGTCAACTGTGCCTGCAGAATGGGAATACTTTTATGCATGTCTGTATGAAAAAGCACCTGTAGTTTAGGATTGTGTTTGTGCTTCAGGATTTAGTGCTTTCCAGGCCACCTGCAGGTGAAGGATATTTATGTATTTTTGAGATTAACCCCGAACACAGACTTTGAGATAACTGAGAGGCAAGCAAAGAGATCATTCAGTGTCAGATAACATTTTGAAAAAGTTGGTCGTATTGCATTTCTCTGATTGAAATTTTGCAATACATCAGAATTCAATTGTCTGTACTGCACGTATTCAATAATGGAATACACAGCTAAATGAATTCTCTCTTCCTCAGGTATTTAATTGGTATTGGTATCCAGTACTACCTCAGTTTCATTAAACTCTGTGATTTTTCCCTGACAACTACCTAAGCATTCAGGATTAAAAAAAAAAGAAAAAGAAAGAAAAATGCTATTATATGGTAATTTATAGTTGTTTCTGAAACTGGTTAGTTTAATTATTAGTTGGCCTTCACATTTGTCAAATTCACAAGTTGTCTGAAAAGATCAGATTAATGATCTCTTGTAGACTTCTGAAGAGGAGTTTAAATAATGCTTTTGTTTCAGACTACAAACTCCATCACTTTCAGAGTTTTACTGAAAACTGATTTTAATTAAAACATCAGTGTTTTGTGCAAATGTATTCATGTGGAACTTTCCTGGAAATAGAATTTTAAGGTCAAAACTTGAATGAGATTATAGTTGAACTTTCTGAATGACTGCCTGCTTGAAGAATATGTTCATTAAACTAAACATGCACAGGAAAGAAAACCAAAGCATTCCTGAATGTCCCCTAAAAACAGCGAATGGTGAAACGATTAATATAATCATAAAGTGCATGTGGAAAACTTCATAAAGTTGGATAGAATATTCCATGTTTTAAGTATCTCTGGTAGCTCCTCGTCTTAGAAGTTGATGTAAAATTACGGCAAATTATAAAAAGTGGTTGCACATCTCTCTGACCTTTAAGCACCCTTGTGAATTTTTTGGTAGATGGAATTGCCATGTGGATTGACGAACCTTGGCAACACTTGCTACATGAATGCTACGGTTCAGTGTATCCGCTCAGTGCCAGAAGTGAAAGAGGCCCTTAAAAGGTAGGATTCAGGACGAAAATACCATGACTAAAATGTTTTGTTTAGCTTATGAAACAAGATATTTTGTGGAACTGCTATCTTAATACTGGTATGGATTATCATAACAATCTGTTACTCTTTAAAACTATTCAAGGTTAACGTAATGATTGAAAGTTTATCCTGTGCCTGTGTTAATCTATACTTTAATAAAGAACTTTAAGATGGTGTATTTCTTGAGACTGGCTTTTAGTAGAGAGAACATGTTTTGCCTAGCTAGAAAGTGCTTCCTATCAAGACTTGTTTAAAATGCTAAAACAAGCTACTGAACTCCTAACCCTGTTTTTTTGTTAGTTTTTTATGGTCTTGTTCTGTATAGAAGAATCATATGGGAGTCCAGTTCCTTTGAGGAATATTTCCTTCAGTGGCTTTACTGTACAATGTGTTTTCAGGTGTGAAATTCTGATGTTACTGGCATTTGCTACTTGGAGGTACAAGCAGGAGGATCTGAGAGAGGACCGTGGGTGTTATGGTAGCAAACTGGAATATGCCAGAGTCATGTGGATGTCTAGGAAACAGAAGACATACCTTTATGGAATTTTGTTTCATTTTCTAATTTGTTCTGATTGTAGGAGAACTTTTCTGATTTTTGTTTGGGTTTTTTTGTTGTTATTCTGGACTGAAATGTGAAAATGTCCAGTGTAGGTTTTGTTTTTTTTTCTTGTCAAGGGCCTCCAAGAAACTTGAAAATTATGAATATCAGAGGAAACAAGAATACCTGGCAATGTGAGCCTGAATTTGTCCTCATGATGAATTGTAATGAGAAAACAATCAGTATTTTAGAAAAGCGAGAATTAGGTAGAGCATTACCATCTTAGGGTTAACTTAATTCCTTTAAAACACACTGCTTTCTTGGCTTCATGGTACCCAGCTGGATATTCCAGATTACTGTAAACACTGATTATTTAAGTAGTTATAAATTTTTCTTCATTCTGTTAGCAGGTGAACCCTAATTATTTAGCACTGAGGACTATTTGTGAAGTATAGAAACTTGGTTTTAAAGGTTTTTATTGTTTATCAGTGTTGCCATTTTAGGAAAAGTCTGTTTATTTCCATGTGAAGGACGCTTGAGTTACTGCGCTGAATCAGAATATTTGACAGATTTAACATTCCAAATGGCAAAATGTAGCCTGTGAAACTGGCAGAGTGCAGTACAAGATGTGGCTGTATTTTCTATGGGAAGTCAGGTTCACACTCAGATTCAAGCTCTGTTTTTCCCTGGAGATTTAGCCTTTATTTGGTCTTCTCTGCTTGACGACAGCATGGAAGGCTGTAGGGTATATGGCAGTAGGAGAGGGGTGAAAGGGCTCACATGGGGAAGCTTAATGTTACAGCTTTGTTTCTCCCCACCTGCTCCAATGGTCTCCCTATTTTGTAGCATGTCAGGGGAAAGTTTCCTGCTTATTATCTGGCAATGATGAATTGTCAGAATTGTAAAAGTGCACCCTGAGATTGGAGAATGTGTGAGACCCTCCTTTTGCTTAACATCTTACATGCTTTGAGGAGTCCATCTGCTCCTCATCCAACTGCTGAATTAAGAATTCATTCAAAGAAGAGTGCTAAGTTCTAGTAATGTGGGTGGACTCCCATACCTTTTCATTGTAGGAAATATCTCCCCAAGAAAACATCGCACCTCTCGGTGTTTTGCTTCTGCTGTGCAGGGAGGAAGCAAGTCTGCCTTCCATCTCTGTGCGTTGTATCTACCATTTATCCTCAAAAGTGGCTTTTTTCCATCTGCAGGAGCTGTGGAAAATGTTTCACAAATAGGGTAGCTTTTATTCAGACTTTTTTAAGAAACTGAGGAATCAAGTCTTTGAGGCAAGTGCATTATGGAAGTAGCAGTGATGTATCCAGACTTCTTGGTCTGCCTTTATTTATAGTCTGAAGGATACCAGTTTTCCTTTGCTTCCATGCAGTGCTTGCAAAATAGCTGAGACTTCGAGGTGAATGTGAGTAAATCTTACCTTCAGTTACTTCTGGTTTGGTTATTGATTTCTTTTGATATATTTAAATAAATCTAGCAACTGCCTGCTTCATGATCTAAAAAGTCCAGCTGCTCTCCTAAGTTGTGTTTAATTGCATACAAATTGTTTTTCTTCTCTTTTAGGTATGGTGGTGCCTTAAGAGCTTCAGGAGAAATGGCCTCTGCTCAATACATTACTGCAGGTTAGTGTTCAGAGTGGAGAACAGGGTTTTAAACTAGTGTGTGATTTCCTGCTAACTGCAGATGAAATTTGCAGTGAGAACCCTGTGTATTGTTCTTTAGTACATATGCCTTAGGAATTATAGATCTGCTAGCACTGGAGGATTCATTTTGTCTTTAAGGGTTATTCTGCCCCTGCCTGCAAAGCGTGTATCTCTGCATATTACCCAGCTGCACGCTGGGGAAAAGATATTCAAGGGTGGTCTAGGCTTAGATAGGAATAATTTGTATCTTTTAACAATGTTTCACATGTAGTCATAGAGTAACTGGAACTTCCTAAAGCACACTTCATCCATTCATTGGTTGATTTTGATCACTTTGCATAGAAATATTTTAGTGTGCAGTTCTTTGTTCCACTTAATGGTAGGCTAATGCCATACTCCTGGAACATGTATTTCATTGGTAGTTTTTAGCATGATTTATTGGCTGAGCATTTTTTGTTAGGGTAGTAGCTGGTGCTTCATCAGTGGTCTTAGCCTTTACCCTAAAGATCCAGATTTCATAACTGAAATGGAAAGTAGTGTCTTCAAAATGAGAGTTATTCTTTGTTGTGGTGATCTGGGTGCTCACAGCGTGGGAGCTCACGGTGGCCCCGTATCTTCAAACTCTAACTAGAATTCTAGTTAGACCCCTTACACTTGAACAAGGGTACTACTTGTCCGCTTTTTCTTTTTTTACTCTATTTCATTGCCCCACTAAGATGCTGGGCCAGGACACTGGGATTTCTACCAGTCCATTTAAGGAAAAACAAAACAATATAAGGAAGGAAAGGTCCAGTTTGTGGGTATGCCTGCTGATCGAATTTTGGGGTGGTAAGTTCAATGGTTACTCTATACAGACATGCCTGCCCCTCCCCTTTTAACTGCCTTTACTTCGTGTCCCTTGTTTTCTTTTTAAGGTGACAGCTCTGCTTCTTAGTTGTTTTATTTTTTTTTTTAATAGTTTAAGTAATTTGTAGTAAATTCTTGGGTGCTGAGCTGTTCAGGAACTCCTGCATGACACTTGTGGCATTTTTTTTTTAATTACTGTGTCATATCAGTTACACCTTTTGTCAAGGTCAGTGAAGGTACTTCTGAAAGAGAGGAAGCAACTGACCTTGGTTCCTTGTAATCTTGCCTTTGTTCACTTACTCAAGAGTACCATTCATTAGTCTCTCCATTTGTAAATTAGTGACCATGCAGACTGTTGCCTACCTCCCAGGGTTGTTGTGAGGATTAACAGGTCTCTGAAGTGACCTGTGGATTTAAAATGCTGTAGCCTGAGTAGATCAGACATAGATGGTAGGGTGTGGAGCAAATAAGAAAGCCATGTGTGTTGTCATGCAGTCAGTATCATTTGTTGGATTGCACATAGTTATGAGCTGTCTGCACATATGCATACACATACTTGTTTTCCTGGGTCTTAAGCATGAGTATTTCCTAGATATTTTAGTTGGGGAAAATGAAAGGTTTTTTTCCCAGTAGCTGGTGAAACTTAAGCTGCTCTAGAGGATGAATTGTGAATGTTTTCTGGTTTCTCTAGGTGTAGTCCTCTTGTTCCTCAAATGTTTTTCAAATGAAATCTTGATTGCTCAAAAAATTTATTTTATTTTATTTTTTGTTAGCAGACAGGAAAGACAAGGTATTTTGTGCCAAACTCTCAAAATTGTCATCTTGGTGCTTGCAAAGTCATGTTCACAAATGAGATCTTGAGTGCACCTGTTATGCCACCTGGAAAACTTGGTCCTGCTTTGGAAAGATCAGATTGGACACTGTTAAATGATTGGTCTTTAAATGTTGTTGCTGCTTTACTATTCTTTTTACACTTCCTGCCATGTTTGAATTGTTTTTGCACTTCTCAAAGCATTCACTTACTTTTTCTTCAAGCTCTTAGAGACTTGTTTGATTCCATGGATAAAACTTCCTCCAGTATCCCACCTATCATTCTCCTGCAGTTTTTACACATGGCCTTCCCACAGTTTGCAGAGAAAGGTGATCAAGGCCAGTACCTTCAACAGGTAAAGACCGATTATTAGCTTATTGTTTAAAAATTCTATAGTATAGTGGAAGTTGGGGACAAGAATATTTTAAAACTTCCCTTCCCTTGTGAAAATAATTTATCCCAGTAAAGTGTCTTTTTGTAGCGTAGAAGAAGTTGAATGTAGTATCAGTTGCTAGTTGTGAAAATGCATGGTGGAATTAGGGAGAAATTCTTAGTTAAGGAATCCTTACAATTATTTTTTTTTTAATAGAATAAAGGTTGATGGGTTTAATATTACTGAATCATAATGCTACTAGTCAGATGTAATGTTGTGTTCTCTTCCTAGGATGCCAATGAGTGCTGGGTGCAGATGATGAGGGTGCTACAGCAGAAGCTGGAAGGCATAGAAAGTGATACAGTTATGGAGGTAATTGTAGTCTTACTCTAAGCAGTTAGAATTTATATTATTTCACATGGTTTTTTGCCAAGTATTATCTGTTAGTGAATTCTTTAAGATGTGTCTGCCTGTAGTCCAGCAAGGGAAATTGCTTTCTGATGTGTTTGGTCAGCATAACCCTACCTACATTGTGTCAGCCACGCTGTGGAGGGTACTGAAGGGATGCCTTCACTCTGGGCTTTGTAAGGCTTGTGTTGGACCGAGCTGGTGGTGACATACTCACATGCATGGCAGCTAGCCCTGATAACCTGTGAATTCGGTGCATTAAGAACTTTTTATCTCTGAAAAAAGTGTGCCACAGTTTTAATTTGAAGCATTTTAAACAGACAGCTAACCAGATCAACCTGATAAAAAAACTGCGTGAAGTTTTTTCCCCAAGGTTTTAGCAGCCCAACTCTCTTCTTTCTCTGTAAACTGTTGCCAATGGCAAAAAATCTGATAGACTACCATGAAATTTAAGATAGATTTAAATGGGGGAGGGAGGTGTGAGTTTTTGATTGAAACTGCTTGCTGGTGTGCTTTGATGTGGTTTTAGTAGCATGCTATAAGCACACTGATTTTGAAACCTTTATGCTGTGTAAAAAGATTGACTGACTAGGAAAAAATGCACTTACAGAAAGAATAGGCTTTAAAGAATTTAAATAAATGGGGTTATTTTGTCTGTAGAGAAGACTGTGTTTACGTGCTATTTAAAGTTACATCATAAGAGAATTTGTTTTACAGACAGACTCTGGAGCTACAGCAGCATCTTCTAAAAAGAAGAGTTTAATTGATCAGTTCTTCAGCATTGAATTTGAAACAGCGTATCCTTAATCTTTAGCAGTTGAGTTCAGGGATGAAAAGCAGTGTTCAGAATAGTATAGAAAATTAAAGGTGTGGAAGAGGGGGAATGATGTCCTGCAGGAGTACACAGAAGCTGAAGTTAAGATTGGATATGCTTTGATAGAGAGGATGTTGTGGGGAGGAAGAATGATAATAGAAATTTAGAGAAAAAAACTTGTTGAATTTAAATAGCAGATTTCCTTCCCACAGAACATTAGACACTCATCAAATTCGAGGATGCTGACATGTTTTATCCAAATAAAAGTAGTTATTGTCCTAAATAGCCCTTTTTTGGCTTGTAGAGGTGTGTTGCTGATATACTTGTAGTAAACATGCACAAAAGGCAGCGTGATTGATTTCTTAAGAAATAAATTAGATGTCCACTCTTAGATGAGTAAGAAACAAATGCAGCTGACAACTTTCCAGTAGCTTCATTACAGCAAGAACAGAAAGTGCATGACCACATGGGGCACACATCTCATGGCAAGTATTACCCTTTTCCCACTTCTCTGCCCCAAAATCCCAGTTGTCATGAAACCGAGCACCACTTTAGAAAGAATTACACTGTGCATTTGGCTTGTCTGAAATAAGGAAGCATCCCCTTAGATGAGGTGCTGTATCTCATAGCTTGGTAGTAAAGAAGAATAAAGGCCTTTTTTAAGGTAAGAGCCACGCATCTCTCTCCCTTTATCATGATGTTTGTTATCCTTGAAATAGCTGGAGTTGCAGAATGTGTAGCTGAGAGTAATGATGCTTAAGCAGTAGCAAGAGGAAGAGACTTGTTAGAAAAGGGGTGTTGCAAACCTTCAAGGTGTGATCATGGCAATGTTTGTAGAATAGGTGCAGTCAGAAAAATACCTAGTAGGAAAGAGGTGGATGAGAGAAAAGGATTGGGGTAGAAATATGAAAAGAGAACAATTAGAAGAACGTGTAGAAAACAATGAAAGAATGGACTTTATTTCAGTGAAGAGGACAGATACAAAGCAGGAAAAGGAGGCTGTGCATGTTTATAGAAAGGAGAAGTCTGGCCAGCAGCAGGAAGAGAAGAATTTTATTAATTAAAAACAGCAATAGAATGTAATGTTGAAAGAGGGCTTCGTAACTTGGTGTTGGCAGCCAGTTGGTATGTTTTGTGTCATGGGGGTTGGGTGGTGGGGTAGAGAAGAAAGAGCAAAGCAGGCCTCAGCCTAAATGGTGATCAAATACTTCTTTTCCTTTTTTTTTGGTGTGCTGTCTTCCTCAGATGCCCCTTGTCATTAGCTACAAAGGAACAGATTGGTTAGAACGAAGGGCTCTTTCAAATCTTTTTTTACATTACGGGAAGTAAAAGTACTATTGATGCACAAGCACAGAATTCCCTTAAATTACTGTGCTGTTTGGCATGTTGGTTTCACTAGAGCTGTAGTTCAGCTCTTGCTGCATGATGGTTTTCCTTAATTTTGTGAAGCATGAAATGTACAGAAGCCGAAGAAGAGGAAGTAACTAAAGGAAAGGAGAATCTGCTTCAGCTTAGCTGTTTTATCAATCAAGAAGTGAAATATCTGTTTACAGGACTAAAATTGGTAAGCCATTGCAACTTTTATCTAATTGAAATTCTAGATGACCTCTGCTTTTAATCTGTGACTTGGAATTGACATCTGCTGTCCAAGCTTTACAAAGTTTCAAGAATCTTTTTGGTGTTCACTGGGAAGCTGGCTGGGAAATGAATTGCATGTTAAATGTCAAGTAGACTTCAACAAAGCTTTTCCTTGACCCTGCCATGGTCTTCCCCATGCAGGTAACCAAGAACAAGAAAGTTTGCTACTTCTTTGTTCAGCTGGCTTTCACTCTAGGCTGAGCTGTATCGTGATTTAAGAATGCAGTCATTGCTTCCCAAAAAATCCTAAAGTCAATTTTAAAGTACTGTGGCACTTTGGTTGCTAAGATAAAAAAAATGCAGATGATGGAACAATTAAACTTAAATTTGATTTTTAAGGGGGTGTTATTTTCCATGAGACAACGTCATCTTTAAACTTTATTTAAGTAGAACTTCCTAAAGTAGTCTGTGCTCTATATATATATATATATATATATATATATATATTTTGAAATTTTATGGGCTCTCAAAAATGAAGAGTGTGAAGTAACAGGTGGAGGAGTACTTGTATAAGATCAGGACAGTGATCTGGTTTGTACTTGACTAAAATCAAGTTGCATGGTTCTCAGATAATCTTTGTATCTGCTTTTTCTTTTTTTTTTTTTTTCCTACAATTTAGAAGAAAAAGTAAGAAAATAGCTAATGCTCACACATTAAAAAGATTAGAAAAAAAGAAACTTCACATTTAGGCCAAAAGAGATCTAGAATTCTTATGCTGGATTGCCTGTAGCACAAGAGTTGCAACACTAAGAACCAGGCTGATCTTTCCCTGAATTTTATAAGGAGACACCAGCTGTCTCCTTTTGTGCAGCTCTGTCTGTTTGAAACAGAGCTGAGAAATGTGCAAATATTCTCATCACAAGAAACTTCAGATTTTCTTTGGTTATTACAACCATGACACAATACGTTTGTAACCAAGTCCAGATGCAGTTCATAACCAAATCCAGTTGTTCTATTCCTGTAGAGTAAAATTTTCTGCAGAGAGAAACTTAAGTTGTTGTCAGGGCTCAGGAATGAGCCTGGAGCTGAAGGAATGAATGGGCATGGTCTTTCTGCCAAGGAATTTCAAAATCCTGTGTTTCATAATGGCTGATAGCAACACAAGAGACTGGCAGGACAAGATTTAATTTATGGTTTGTTTACCTCCACTGTGCTTGTCTTTAAGCTGTGTTGTATGATGAGCATATTTTACTTGTTTTTCTTTAAACAGCGTCTTCAGGAGGAAATCACCAAACTCTCTCCAACGCTGCAAAGAAATGCACTCTATATCAAATCTGTGAGTCGTACTTCTCTTTCTTTCTGTAATTCCTTTAAATGTTGTCAATTTTCTGTCCCAAAACACAAAGTTATTGCTGCAACAGCTTGTGATTTATGTTTATAAAGCATCTGAATATCCACTACCAAGAAATTGAACACCAGTTGAAAATTATTTCTTTGAGTACACTTCTATACAGGAGACCTTGCTGTATTCCCATGGGTTTGTGTACAAATATATTCCCATAACAGGCTGTAGTGCTTAAGGTCTATGAATGTCAAAAGTAAAAGCTTTTTCTAATTTGTTTTTTTGTAGTCCAAAATCAGTCGCTTGCCAGCGTACCTGACTATTCAGATGGTCAGATTTTTTTACAAAGAGAAAGAATCTGTGAATGCCAAAGTTCTTAAGGTAAGTTTTTTACATGTTGAAGTGTAATTCCTCTTAATACTTTTCTGTGAGTTTTTGTTATAAGTAGACAACTAGTACTTGAAGAGTATTTACTAAATTGTTGGCTTTTAAATTGCATTAAAAATATTAATGAAGTAGCTTTGTTCCAATTGTGATGGCGTGGGGCAAACTACACTATCAGACTGAGGAAGGAGGTGAAGGGCAGAAGTGAATTTACCCCAATGCTGTTAGGATGGTTTTTTGGTGTCTTTTCATCACTGGTTCAGAGGAGAATGTTTAACTTAAGGAGAGGGCTACGCTTTCAGTTGTTGAGAGTAAGCTGATAAGAAGCGTTTATGCTGTCCAACACTTCCTGTCTTAGTTACTTTAATTGTTTGGCTTTCTGATGGACAAATGCAAGAACCAGCTGCAAACAGGCAGATGGTCCAGTTTTGTTTTCTGTTGGCCTTGGCTGACAGACCTCGTCGGCTGCCCAGGGAGCATCATGATAGATGCTTCTTTCTTACAAGAGGGGGAAAGGAAATAAAGATTCAATTTTAGAAGATTGTTTGGATAACAAATACTGACATTTTTTGCAATTGTACTGTTATCCTACATGCCTTTTTTTTTTTCTTTTCCTTAGGCCTGCATAAGTATTTCTGTAGTGTAAAAGTAGGAGAGTTAACAGTAAAGAATCTGATTTATTAATTATTAATGTATACTGAATGTAGTAATTTATGGTGGTTTGTTTATACTGAATTAGACATTCTTCTGTGAGAGCATCGTAGCCCTTTAGGAAAGTACTCTCACCAGAGTTTCAGTAGAGCAGGTTGCCATAAATGTGAAGAGAGTTGCATTTAATTTGACTTAGGGTTGTCTTCCCATGGGAGAACTCTTTAATGTGGAGTACCAAATTGTGCTAATAAGTCTTTATGCTCTTTACTTCCTAGGATGTTAAATTTCCTCTTATGTTGGATGTGTATGAGCTGTGCACGCCAGACCTTCAGGAAAAAATGGTTTCTTATCGATCAAAATTCAAAGATCTAGAAGACAAAAAAGTAAATCAACAGCCAAAGAATGTAAGTCTCCTGACATTGTAATTAGGTCATATGTCTGAAATTGGGGTACTAATAAGGACTAGAGAAAACTTGGCATCCTTAAAGATATTATTTTCTTATGGATTATCTTTGTATTGAGCTTCAGATCTCTTTATCGTGCATCTTCATGAAAAGACAAGATCTGCTTTGGTATAACTGCTTGATGAGAAATGTTAAATGCTGTAGACAGACAGCATGTATTTAATGTATTAAAAATGTAGTGCTTCTGCTTGCCAGGGTTATGCCTAAAGGTTTTCTGTGAATTACAAAAAATTATTCTCTGCAAATATTACTGCTTGCTGGCTGGTCTCTTCTTGAGTGCAGTGTAGGAAGCTGTTCCCTGCTTACCAGCTGGAAAGGATTGTACAAGGAACTGCTACATATTTGACTAATAAAATTTAGAATATACATACCACTCAGCTTAAAATCAGTACTCTAAAAACTTGGTAAATGGTTTCATGTCCTGTCCTGTCTGCGGGTCAGTTCTAAAAGTGACTTCTCTGTCTTGAATGAAGAAAAAAGCGAATGAGCTAAAGCTGTAGTGCTTTAGCCAATTTTATTAAAGTTTGCTTGTCTTTTCCTGGCTTAACTCCTGGCAAATTCATTTAAACATTCGGATAAGGCTTGCATCTCCTGTTGCACAGATGGGAGCAAGGAAAGAGTGCTTTTTTTCAAACAAAACATATTGGCACTTAGAGTCTGTCTCTGGTATTTTTGTATTGGCACTTCCGCTGCCAGCAGGCCCCTAAAAAGGAATCAATCTTCAACTACAGAATTGTTTCATAAACAAACCCATAAATCTGGTGGCTGAACAGTGTAGGCACAATCCATGCTAAGATGGTTATATATTTGCTTTAAAACTGGTCTTGCTTAGATAAGGCTTTTGTATGTCCACCTAAAAAATACAGTCAATGGCACTTGATTCAAGTTGAATAAAAAATGTTTAGACTTAGAAACATGTTTAAGTCAGTGGAGATTTGGAATTTGATACAATTGTGCTAAAACTTTTGTTAAACCATTCCACACTAATTCAGCATATTCTGTTTTTCAGTCTAGTAAAAGTGATGGTGCACAGAAAGAAATTAAATATGAACCATTTTCTTTTCCTGATGGTGAGTACAGGGAAGCAAATCTACTTTAAAGTAACTTCCTATTTACTTGTGTTTAAGTGTGCCTGCTGGTAGGAGTATTTTGAGAACCCTGGCTCCTTTTAATGCCTCTGAAAATTATTCTTCAGAAACTGACAGAAATTTAAGGAATGGAAAGATTAGGTGAGCCAGAACGTTGAAGTGATAGTCAAAGGCATAATTGCCATCCACCTGACAGGCTGGTGATAATAGAAGATATGCACATCAAAAGACATTTGCATGTAATGTGCAGTTGTTTTGCTCTCTGCCTTGTCAGTGGGTGGTAGAAAGCTGAAATCAAAACAAAACTTAAACTGGACTTGTAGAAGCGTTGTGGTTGTGCTGGTGCTGCCTCAGTCTTCAGGGGCCTGGAGATCGAAGGGCCGACATATTCTCACCCTTTGCATTTATATCAGTAATGTTTATGGATCTGTGTTTATTTCATGAAAACACACAAAATCCTGGGTTTCCTGAGAGACTCTCCTGGCTGAGAGCTGCTGCTTTTAGTTCAGGGGGGTTTTGTACTGTGCTGTGCAGTGGGGTTTTACACAGCTACAGTGCTGCAGCACGGTTAACCTGTCTTGGGTCTGCAAGCTGCTAAAAATACCACACCTGTTCAAGTAGGACTTGATGTAACTCTTTTTCCTCCCCCTCTTTCCTCAGATATTGGTTCTAACAATTGCGGCTATTATGACCTGCAGGCAGTGCTAACACATCAAGGCAGATCAAGTTCCTCTGGGCATTATGTGTCTTGGGTTAAAAGGAAACAAGGTAAAAAAAAAAAATTAACAAATTGCAGCAGTGTTAACCACCCTTCGCAGCTCCTTTCACTGAAGGGGCTGTTAAGCAAGCTTAGATTTTATGAATTGATAATCCTCTCGTTTTTCTTGCAGATGAATGGATTAAATTCGATGATGACAAAGTCAGCATTGTTACACCTGAAGATATTTTGAGGTTATCTGGGGGTGGAGACTGGCATATAGCTTATGTTCTACTCTATGGGCCTCGCAGAATTGAAGTGGTTGAAGATGAAGCTGAACAGTAGTCTTCCGTTTTAGTCATTCTGCCTAGGTGTGAAATAAATGTTGATTACTGATCACTTCTTTAACCCCAGAGCTTTAGCAAGTGGATACATAATTTGTTCAAACCTTTTCATGTGAAGAGGGATATTGTTTTAAAACTGATCCATGTACCAATTAGTCACTACTGGACTGGACTGCCAATTGTGGTGGTGACAATACTTAAAATAGCTTTAATGTCTTGCAGAAGATAATTTTTTTTTAAAATGAGCCTCTCCTCCTTCTTCTCTAATGTCATCAAGTATTTATTACACACCTACTCTCACATTTGTTACTCTTGCATGGTTTATACCACAATTCAGTAGCTGTCCATCCTTTGCCTTACCTGGCAGTTTTGTTAGGAAGGCAGAAGAGGAACCGTTGCCTTGTTGTGTAACTCAGTGCTGCTGCCCGTAGCCAACAGCTGTGGCTACAATCAAGTATTTGTCCAGCCTGACCTGCTGATTCAGTCTGTTCTGTTGCTGGCATCTCATGATTTCAAAATAAATTGTGATCAGCAATGTGTCTCCATTAAAAACAGTTCCTGTCCTGGTAGTGTAGACAGTATGTGTTTGTTTTCACTTCTTGGGCCACCACTGATGAATGTCTCAAAGCAGTCAAGGAATAAAGCCACTTTTTTTTAAGCTGTAGGGACGTTTCTCCTGTCCTGTTTCTCAGTAGATAAGTAAGTCCAGTGGTGGCTGCAAAAATGGGCTTTGCTTACTTACAGGAACTTCTTCAGTAACTAGCTGTGAGTCAGTGTGACTGCAGTAAAAGAAACAGCCAACACTATCACAAAAAGGCCATCACCACACTCCCCCTTGGTGTGGAGGTTCCCAGTGCTGATGTGTCCCAGTCTCTTCCTATGAAATACCTTCACTTCTGTTGGTAGAGGGGTGAGTTTGCCTGCGCCCCACTTGCTGGGAGGGAGCCCCTCTTTTACCCTTCCCTGGGGACACTGGTGTCAGCTGTGGCCTTCACAGGTGCTTTCTCTGCCTTAAAATTGTGGGTTGCTGCACTGCCACCTTCCCTGCACAGCGTCCCCTGGGAGCACACCAAAGGCCTCGGGGTATATTTTAGATCAGTTGCATGGTACTTAAAGGCAAGCTCTGCCCAGTAAGGAAGCCCCAGTGGTTCTGTCCTTGTGTGCACCACAGAAATGCTACAGCCTTCCCCTGCGTGAAATGCTTGTTCTGTCTCCTGTTAAACAGGAAGGAGGGAGGGGGCCTGTGTGTGGTTGCTGCTCTGTGGAACTGCATCCTCCCATTGTCATCCTCAGCTTTCCCGCCATGGAGGTGGCAGGCAGGCCCCACTGACGAGCTGTCAGTCATCCCTGCACACCTCCACTCACAATATGCTCAAGTCCCTTCACCAAGTGAAACTGTTACATGTTGTATCCGCTACCAATCTGTACCTGCGGCAGGAGGCAAGACTTGGGCCGTTATTTCCAATAACTCCTGTATCTTGGCCTCTACTAACCCAGGACGCAGCACTCACATTCCTAACACATTTAAATCCGAAGTGGGGCAGCAGGCACAAAGCTGTCACCAACGGCTCTGCAGACAGGAGCTCGCTTCTGAGGTGGCATCTCACCACCCTGGAAATTCACAGCTGTGATTTAACAGCTGAAACAATACAGAGAGTCTATGTCGTTTGCCAAACACTCATCAATCAGAGAGATGTTGGTGAATGGCAGAACCACTACAAGAAATAGCCACAGAACAAGTTGTAGCCAGCTGCCACTTGGCGCCACAAAAATCTCCTGCTCGTTGAGGGAAAACAGCTTGTTCCCATCTATAGACAGCCATGTCCTCAAAATGAAACTCTCACTTCACAGTAACCTGGGACCAAAAAAGTTACCATGTTCACCGTGACTCAGGGGAGTTTCTACATAGCCAAACACATGGAGAGGCTAAAAATAATCACCAATAAAAATAAGCATGGAACCCCCCAGTCATGTAATTAAGGTTCAGACCTTAATTCAGACCAGCTCTTCAGCGGGCAAGCACTTCACTGGAAGTCAATGCTATGAGTTGGAGTTCCATCACCACCCTATTATTTTACCTATAACAGGTAAATCACCCCATCACCCAAAGGGTGAATCAGAAGTGCCTGACACACAGTCCCAACCCTGCTTTGAGAAACCACGCAAAGGCAGTGGTAGTTGGAGAGGCTGCTCTGTCCAATGGGAGCGACCTGACCTCTGCTGGTGCCAAATCCTCCTGCAGCCTGCACTGAAAGCTGCCTCTCCATCCTCCCTTTTATGTTTCCTCCATCCAAGATGAAGCTTCCCATTTCTGGGCTGGGATGACTAATCGCTTTCTCAGAAAAACCGGACAATCTTACAGTGTTATTAAAAAGCTTTATCATTTCCTGAACAAAAAATACCTATCAAAAAATCTGTTACCTAGCAACAATAGTAACAATTATCAATGACAACCACCAGAACAGTCACAATTAACGGCACCCCCAGCCCCCCAGGTCAAAGAGCAAGCTGGCAGCTGAAGCGAGTTAGCTGCTGCCTTCGGTGTCGTTGGTCAGGCTTTCAGCAAGGTCACTTAGCCCAGCTTTGGTCAGCGCCGTGATCAGGTTGTCAGGAGTTGCGTGTGCACCCTCCTGATCCTGCCAGGCCACCAGCAGCTGCTTAGCTCTCATCTTCACATCCTCGCTGTCCAACTCGATCTGCCGGATATCAGAATCCTTCATTTCCAAGTAGGGGGCCAAGGCCTTCCACTGCTCCCCAAGCCTGTTGGCAAATAACTCGATCTGTTCGCCCGTCATGGCTTTGTCCCGTTGTACCTCTGGACCTGGGGGAAAAAGGGAAGGAATCAGTGAGACATAGGGAGCATTTCCTGGCACTGCAAATAATTCTACCCTGATCTGCCCCACTATAAATCTTCTGTTTATTTACTGACAGACTGATTCAGGCCTTTCCTGTGGTTGCTAAAACACTTTCGAGCTCTGAGAGCAGGTTTTTACAGATGTCTTATTACCTGGGATTCAAGAGGAATGTCCCTTATTGCCTGTGATAAACACAGTCTTGCTTTTTATGTTATCTCCTGTTATATTGAGAGAGAATTGCTACATCAGAACTACTTCCTCCAAATAAGAAGAAGAATTTTTATAGGTAGACTACAGTACTGAACACAAGTCAACTATAACATTAAATTACAGAGCGATCTTTAACATTTGCCTTTTGGAACTTTTTAGTCACTTTAGTCAAACTTAACCAAGGTAAAAACCCCTTTTCCTTCCCTTTTTTCTCATGTTCCTATTGGCAGCAGGACTGTAACACTAACTTTAATGTGTAGCCAGTACTTTAAGGAATTTTCTGTCATTCTGGCATTGAGATAAAAACCATGGAATACTGTGCTCTGCTGAGAAGTCAAGTGCTGCAGTGATTACACAGGTGGGTTTGCACATGCATAGCTTATCATGGTCTGCAATCTATGGCTTACCACCTGTGTTTATTTCACAATTTAGAAAAAAATCCACCCAAAGACTGAATTACTTACATATAAAAATTAATCATATTCTTAATTTTTATTAAATATCTCACCCTTGTGCCACCAGAAGAGCCAGCTGGCATGGAGCAGAAGTTTCAATTTTGTCCAGTAATTATCAGTCACACTCATTTATCTGAACTCAGGTCACTACATCAAGGGGAAAGGATGGAAGATCCCGGACAACAGAACAACAAAAGCCCTCAGATCACTTCTCTTAAGTCTAAACCCAGTGGTGTACAGCACACCACAGCTCTGCCATCTTTGCTTTAAGACAATATTTAAAGAAAGATTTACATCTTTCTTTTCACACAGTGGCACCACCAAGGCTGTGTTAATCAGCATTAGGCTAAAGAGAACTTCTCTACTATTGGCAAGGAGACGGTGGAAAAGGTCAAGTGCTGGATGGAAAAGGGCAGCAGAACAGAGATTCACAGAGGCCCAATTGTTTTCCGCTAACAGAAAAAAGCCTTCAACAAAACCACCAGAGGTACCCAGTGTTTGGCTTCCATGCCCTGCATATCCCACCGGCCCACGCTGGATCCAGGAGCTGGCACACAGAGTGACAACACACAAGGGAGAAGGTGGTGTGAGATGAAGGTGTGAATGAGGATGGAAGAGGGCAGATTTACAGGCAAAGGAGATGGAGAAGGACACCTGGGAGAAAGACATACCAGGGTCACAGGCAAGAGACTAATGGAAGGAACAGTTTGTGAAGGGGAATGAGCAAGGGATAATATCTGTCAGGAAGATTGCTCTTCTCACAGAGAAGCTTTTGCCTTTAAGATATTTTAACTGAAGAGGAAGTAAAGATCTCAGAGTTGGAATATATCCATTTTTGAAAGTCCCATAACTATCCACCCCAGCAGGGACTATAGGGAAGCACTTAGCCTGGCAATTAGAGGGCAGAGAGAACAGGAAAGAGGGGCAAGGAATGCTCAGGTAGGTTTGTACACAGTGATACTGGCATTTCAGCTGTAAACACCGACTGACACTGTAAACACACACCACGTAGCAGAAAAGGTGAAAGAGGCTCCCAATCAAACTGCTAATCCACCAAGCTGGATGCTTTCAGCACTGCAGCACTCCATGAGCCTGGGAGGCTGCTACCACTGCCCTGCGTGCTGAAAAGGCTGCACTTTTTGGTATGAACGCTGGTTCAAGTCAGAAATGCTGGGGTACACAGGACTGATGGCCCCCAGTAGAAACCATGTTTAAACACAGCTTCTTCAATACACATCAAGAGAAAAACTGAAAAGACTGAGAACATGCAAATCTTACTTTCATTGTTTTCCTTTAATAAAGCATCATTATCTTCCTCATCTTCATCTTCGCCTGTTTTTATTTCTTCAGAAGGAGGCTACAATGAAAGAACCAAACATCACTGGATGAACTTTGTGTTCAAAGAGAAATTTTACAGCTCTCAGGTTGTCTCAGGGATGTGTGTTAGAATGGAAAACCTGACATGATCGCACATGAGAATTAAAAATTCCCCCACGGTCTCCTGCACCCAAAACACCAGTGACAAGTGTTCTAATAAAACATATTACCAACTAAAAAACCTAATAAAAGTATCCACTGACTTCACAGGATTCCCTCCTTTTCATTCAACTACGCATTACATAGTGAGCTTTATTACTTACTTAAAAAAACCCAAGCAACCAACTTGGAGGCCACTACTGATGTTTTTAAAAAAATTATTATTCACTGATTTTATTCCTCACTTGGGAATTCCCCAAAGTTTCGATACTTTCAAACCTCTGAAAGGTGGCAAACAAATACGCAAACAAGAAACTCTTCAGTCTCTGATTTAGCTACTCATCAGTGGAATAATTTCCTCTTTTCCTACATTTCAGCCACAAGGCCTTACGTGCTTCTTGCCATAACATTTGGTACATGACAGTAACACCAACAGAAATATTGCACACACTGATACCTTAATACATTAAACAAATTACAACACATTTCCCCTCCCTGTATTTTTTCTGAACCTGCTATTAGCACAGAGTTAACTCTGATGGCTGGACAAGCAAGAAACCTATATATTACAACCCAACCTTTACACCTCAGTGGTTTCCCATTACAGACAAGGAAGGTCTCCATACAGAGATAGTTGTTCATATCTGCAAGGAATTGCTGGGTTGTGTGCTAACTCAAAGGCTCAGGAAACACCCCCTTCCCCGCTGCTGGCCTCTCTTATCACTGTGTATAAAGTGATCTGAAAGGCGCCTCCCTGGACTCAAATTTATACTGTTGAACACACAAAGGGTTAATGCCTTATTAAATTTACAGCTCCACAAGGTCTATTTTTATTTTACATATTTTAAAAGTCAGGGAGCTGACAGAAGAGCTCTGGCAAACCTTTCTGTAAAACTCTTGCAACACTTAGCACGGTACCTTCAGCTGGCACACCCTGCCCCTTTTCCTGCCATCCCAATATATTCGAGAGCCATAACGCTGGCTTGGGCCTTCCATAAACGTGGTTTGCACTGCGACACAGAACCCAAGTGGCTGGGCACAAATACATTCCTGCCTACCAACGGGATTGCCACAGCTGTTTTTTTCCACAGAATACAAGGTAGGGCTCAGTAATAATAATAATAATGGCCAGTCTTCGCGAGCGAAGATCCGGGGAAGGTCTTTACACCTTCCAGCCTGCGCATTGGATTTTTTAGGTGAGACACAGTGTGCGTGGAACTGAGCCCACCCTTTAATCCTAAGGTTCATCTGCCGGGGCCAAGCGAGCTTGGACAGTGGCAGTGAGGTCCTCAGGACGTAGATGGGTTGCCTTTTTAAAGGCTAACGAGCTCCATCTGCCCGGGAGTGGCCCTGACCGGGAATCGAACCCGGGCCTCTGCGGTGACAGCACCGCACCCTTACCACTAGACCACCAGGGGCTCCAGGGCTCAGTACTTACTTGGTTAGTCAGTGTCTCTCAGTTTAGCGTTACTGGGATCTTCACAGATCGGACTAATTTTATTTGTAATTTTTACTTTAGTGTACAAACTTTTTTCCTGTTTTTTCCTTCTCTCTGTTCGCAAGTACCAAATGGACTGCAGAGGAACAACCAGGAAGTCATATGGATTCAGCAATTATTATTACAGGATAGTATTACTTACAGGCAGCTCCTTGGCTAATTTGATTACCATGTTTTCTAGATATTCAGGTAAACTCTTAAACTGTTGGTTTGTTGGCTGGAAAAAGTGGGGACTTCTGCGTGCCAGAAGTCTCAGTGCTCTCCAGCCATAGTTAGAATTGTTCACAGCCCTACAATAAAACACAAGTTTGGTTGGCATCTAATAAAAGCACAAAAAAAAAAAAAAAAAAAAGTAGATCTGAGACATTTAGAAATTAATAGAATTCTGTCCAAATGCAAAAATTTTTTGTGCATTACTGGAGTCCTGCACAGATATTAGTATTGCTGACAACAGTCTGTTTTCTTTAACAATCCAAACATGAGAGATGAAAATCAAGTGAAACACGAAGATCAACATACTTATACTTATTTTCAACCATGTTTTCAGGGTCCGCTTGTTCGATAGCTTCTTCAAAAAATTCCTCCAATGTCGGCATATATTCTCTAAAAAATTAAATAAGAAGTTTTAATATGCTTCAAAATCTACTACTATCAAATAGCTGGTTTTCAGTTCCTTCATACACATCTCAAGCTTATCCACTGAACAAAAAAAAGAAATCCTCCAACCAACCCCCTCAAATTTAAGAACTGCAAATTAGCAAAGAATCTGTTTGATACATGTTGCTATAAAATTTATTTACTGCATAACCACTGGAGCGTACCAGCAGTTGCTAGCACTGCCTATTACATACATTTAAACCTTCTGCCATACCAAAAGGTGACATCAACATCTGTCAACAGCATTCACAAAGCTCACGAGTGCTCAGGAGTCTAAAATGGTTGTTCGTTTTGTGCAATTCGACAGGATCAGTAAAACACGGTGATCCCCTCCCACCCCCTTTTCAGTTCCATCTGCTCTTGGAACAGAATAAGTGGTTTCTTCTGACAGGTATTTAAACCAGCACAAAAGGAACCCTGACCCAAAAAAACAACAACAAACAAACAGAAATGATATTTCCAATGATCAGGACAATTTGCTGCTGTGAAGGCTACAGGCCAGAAACTCAGATTACATAAGAACTTATAGGTTACTCTGAGCCAAAATTCTCAGAGGTGCAACAAGCAAGCTCATGATCTGTATTTCTGCTACCTAATGCTGACAGAGATACATCTGCTTCTGCAAGGGAACCTAGTAATTAGCTGGAGCAGGGGGTGAAGCACACTGGTCTATACATTCAATTTGGTTTTGAAAACCGTGTTTTCCCAAGGCAGCAGTGCCCCATGCATGATTTAAGTCTAGCACCATGAAAACCCATCTGATTTGAGCCCTGCTGTGTTATCCCCAAAACAACCATCCAAAAACACAGGTAAGGAAGTATTACCCCATTTGAAGGGAGATGTTAGGAACCAAAGCAAAAACTACGTTCACTCGACCACGTACAGTCATGAAGTCTGTAATAAAACTTGGCACTGAATCCAGACCCCATGGGATCTTCTCTTTCCTGTTTACCATGGCATGCATTTTTTGGTTTGCCTCCATTTGTTTAGATTTTTAATTTTTTTTATTTTTATGTAAATACATTGCAACACAATATAATCACAAACAGGGAATCAAAAGCTTTGGACCCAAACACTTCACCTTCAGCCCTTGGCCTAGTACAGGCAAGTATCCTGTCAGAGGCCTTCCTGTACATCCCAGCTCACAAGAAAGGACAGCAGTTCCTCTGCAAAGCTCTAAACCTCTGGAAAAGCAATTCCTCCGCTCATGACATCTGCACAGCTAGCAGCTCTCCACAGGCAATCAGACTTCAGAGCCACTAGGAGCAGAGCTCTCTTTGGGAACTGTCCCGTTCCTTTTCCAAATTTTCTTACTAGGTATTATATCTGCACAGAAAGGGATTTTGCTATCTCTAACGAAGTTATGTAGCAGAGTACATTTTAAGTATTTCCTACAATTGTGCAAGCAGAAGGGACAACCAATAATTGTGTTTTTCTACCTCTGCAGCACGAGTAGATCCGGTATGCGCTGGAACAATGCCTGCCAGCCAATTTCCTCTTATCTAGCATTGTTCAAAGCACAGGCCTACTTGAAAATCATAGCCAAATAGCATGCTAACTTCATTAGAGCCAGACCTGGCAATCTTCCTTCATTATATAAGGTAATTAATTATAAAATCATGCTCTACAAAATGGGAGTTTTCATCTGGTTTTTAGCTTAGATTTTACTTTTCTAAGCAATGAAAATTACTGACAGCATAAACACCAGAAGAAGTGAAGAAAACTGTAAGGGGATTTCAAGGCAAAGATTCGAACAACTGACTTCTCTCAAGACACAGTGATATGGCACACCCCCTAAGATCACCTTGTATACTTTTGTCAATTTTGTAGTAATTGTAATTCTCTAATTAAAGTGCTGAAAGTCAGCTTTAGACAATGACACATCCAGTTTTTACCTACCTACTCTCAGATTTACAAGCTTCCATGTTATCGGGACATAAGTTCCAAAGGCGGGTCAGTTCCTCACTGAAAAGAGAAGCATAAACACACATCGAACTCCACATTCATCATTCTACACCTACACACTGTTTAAATGGGATCTAGAAAGATGGTTATAAGGAAAGGAAACCTACTGCAAGTTTTAAAAGAATGATATATCCCTTGGCTGTTCTTTCCTGGCAGTTCCAAAGTAAGGAAGTTCAAAAATTACTGTATAGAAAAAAACAGACAGTGGAAAACCCCCTCCACAAAATACCCAAAACCAACTAACCAACCCAAACCCAGAAACCCTGTAAAGAAAAAAGAAATCCAACGTACTTCCCCATAAGGATTTTTTTGTTTGATCCTTTTCCTAAGAAGTCCTCTGGAGCTGGCCTCTTTCTCACAGGCCTCATTGGTTTAGAATCAGGAGGTCTAAAATAAAAAAAGATGCTCTTTAGTATCAAACCACAAATATTTCGAGAGTCAAAGAAATCCATTTCACCTTAAGATGGTGCCAAGTTAAATCATAATGAAAGTAATCAGAAGGACTGTGAGTCTCAAGTGGAAGGAGGCAGGACAGAAGAGAAGAGAGAAGGCAATGTAAGGATAAAGAAAGGAATCTGCCAGACACCAAAATTAGTTCACTCAAAAATGTAAAGGTCTACCAGAGTCCCAATACAGAAAAAGAAGGAAATCACATTTGTGCCAGCAGCACATGTAAGTATGATCTACCCTGCTGCTGGGATCATCTGCTCTATGATTGCAAGGTCTCTTTCCCCAGCTGCACCTGATTTCATGGGATCAGAGAATGGAGATCCCAGACCACTGAGGTTAGGGTAAGACCTACCCAAGCTGAAACTCTGGATGAGATCTAAAGGAGGAGACAGAACATTTACAAAAGTCAAATTTCATAGCTGAACTTCCCCAAAAGCCCCCCACAACAATCATTTCTCTCTTCTCACAGTCCCCCTCCCTTTTTCTTCAAACAGCTTAAGTCATGAAGAGGTGGCTGCACCTGATCTCTCCAATTTCAAAAGATAATGACCCAGATGCTCCTTACCACAAAGAGGCTACAGTTTTGTGTGTACAGTGAAGAAGGATGGAAGATGGATGTTTGGTCACCCTCCTCAAAATAGTCTAGCAGACATCTGGAGTTCAAGTTTTGCCACTAGTTACCAACACCTCTCAGTGGTGAAAGCCACTTGTCACTCCCTTTCAGGTAAGTGATCACCACCAAGTGGCAAACTTAGTAAGAGAACTCTTGCACAAGCTCCAGGTATGCTGCCCTGCCACGGCCATAATGCCAAAGGCTTCATTAGAGGCAATCCAAAGGGGTATATGGGAAAGTCAGGCATTAACTTTTTCAGCCTGGGGTCTGCCGAAAGCAGGAGGGGACACAACCCGCTCCAGTCTCCTCACTACTAAAAAATGTTGCCATGAGACAGTGAGGAATGCACTCCTGAGAGCCCACACATCCATAACCACCTCTTCCCTGACACAATGGAAGCCTTAAGTCTTTTGGCAAAAGTCTAAGAGCCTTCTGCACATGCTGAAGGGACAGGTAGCTATACAAATCTCAAAGTTTTGAGAATGGTTAACACTTCTATGGGTACCATACTCTGAAGTGGAACCACCATTTCAAACAAGCAGCAGAAAGCTTCTACTTCCTAATACAGTTACCTTTCTTTCACAAAGCTTGGGCAGCCCTCGTTTTTCCATGAGTTCCAGTTTTCTTCTGTATTTAATATATGCTGGAGAAACACAGAAAATATGGCACATTATTAGGGTCATAATCAGTTTTGGAGTTAATTCCAGAGGTTTTAAGTGAGCTACTAAAATCAAGGGGAATACTCTCGTTGTAGGTTGCGTATTTCAGTCACTACTTTGAAGGTCATCAGTATAATCTTCGACACCTGGTTTAATTTATTAAAAAATAGTATATCTCCTCACTTCAATAACTGTAGGAAATGTTTTATTTCTCCTGGTCTAAACAAGAAAATAGATGTAGTCAAAGTAAAGGAAGAAAGGGAAGCAAGAAGATAACATTTTTTTTTTTAAACTTTGCTTTTATCTTATTTCCATGTCTTTAGGCACTGCACTCCTACCTGCAAAGATTTCTTAGTTTTTAATAACCAATCTGTCCTGTATGTAGACATGCATATATACATTCATATTTCCATTTCTCTCCAGGAAAAGGAAGAAAAGAGCATTAAAGAAAACACAGGAAGAATATGACTACAAAATAAAACGACGAGACCTTTTTTTACTGAGACGAGGTAAAAGTTCTCTCAGATATAACACCCGTGTTCCAAAACCTAGTTTAAGCTGAAACTGCTTTTTTATGTGCTATATAGACTTTGTTCAGACAGGCATTAATGTACTTACCTCTACCATTTTTGAGAACCTTTCCCCATCAGGAGGATTTTCTGAAAGGAGCTATGAATAAGAGAAAAAAAAGTGAACCTTTTGCATTGTATCTGTAGCAGAATATGCAGGGAAAAAAAAAAACAACTAAAGAAAATGCTGGTTACTGCTTCAAAGGTGGCTGATACAATATTGCATGCTAAATATTCTTCCATGCCACTTTTATGCAAGTAGATACCGTACCAACCTGGTAAACCGCTTTGGTAGTATCTTCTATCCAAAGAGACTGTTCATCTGTTAGAACATAGTTTGAACTAGAATGGAAAAACAAAACAACACAACAAAAAGTGTCACTAAATCAGCTGGGGTTTTTTTGTTTTTTTTTTTAATTTTAAGAGTTTACTACACATCAAAATAGTGTTGAGGACACGTCATTTACACTACATATCTTCTGAGGGGTGTTAGCGGGGATCTGAAAAAAGAGCTTTGAATTTGCTCTGGTCTAGTCCCAGGGACTGACCATTTATTAGTTTATGGAATTAATTGGTTCTGCTTGGGGAATTTACTTTCAAGGTTTAGATTCATCCAATAGGAAGCCCATTTGTGTGATTCTAGATCACACCTTGATGTTGGACCCAAAGCACAGCAAATGGGGACAATGAAAAGCCTCACCTCAAAAAACTCAACAAGTGTTATATACATATATATATACACCACTTGTATCTCATACCATCCTTGATCACTGATAAATGAGTGCTTTTAATGAACATCTTAACGAACTGTGATTGAAATGACTGACTGTCACCTCAACACGACTGAACAGCAATTCAGAAGACCTGAATTCCATTCCTCTCTGGCACTGGACTGCCTTGGTAAATAATCTCTAGAATTAGGATGATGATCTTAACCTAGTTTACAAAGTTCTTTAGAAGCTATTTATAAAAAACACCATATTGCAGGTGAAAGAAAGCTGCTTTGTTAATGATGTCAATCATTATGCACAAATATGGCCAAGGCACAGGAAATGAACAGAGGTAGAATTTTCTTCAGCGTAACACTGAGATTAGGAAAAGATAGGGTTTGGTTCTGTCCCGTTAATATATAAAAGCAACAATCACCATTGTTATTTCTTGCTGATTTAGAATTCTGTGGCACACTAGGAAAAAAGAAATCAGCAACCAGTGCCACATTACAAACTCAATATAAATTCAAAATGATGCCACACAGAGGTAACTTGCACTGGCCTAACAACTTGCTGCTGCCAAAGAGAGTCTCCTCCCTGTATTTACCAATCCAAGGCTCCAAGTTTCACAAGAACCTCAGAACAAGGAGACAAACTCTATTTTGGTTTATCCCCAAGTCCCCCTCCCCAAAACACAAAATATTTTCACATTACCTTTTAAATTTGACCTGCCCCTTTAGATACTGAAATAGTATGAGGTACTGCAACAAGATGTGACGCCGGAAGTTACTGTCACTCAACTGTAAATCCATCAGCTAAACAGCAACAACAAAAGAATTACACATTAATGAGACCAAACATGAGTAAGTGAAAAAATACACCAAATGTTTCTGACAAACTCCAGGGGAACTATTTTTAAAACCAGATCATGATCAGCCTATTCAGTATCACCTGCACTTTCTGGACAGCGCTTCATAAGGTACTTCATAAGATGGGTAAACTGTCATCTAGCACACTTTAGGAAAGGGCATCAAAATTTCTAATGAAATCATTTCCTTGAAAGCATGAAGAACTTCTTGTAAAAGCACCCCTAGATTTTTGTTTAACAATTTCATAGTGCTGGATTTAACAACATTCACTTTGAAGTGAACAAGATTTTGGAAAAACCAATATTCAAATATTTCAGCAACCAAAGGACAACTCATTCCCTTTTCCTATTAACTACTTGCTATTTGCTACAACATGAGGATTTGGCTACCACAGAAGTGTTGACTTCATCAATGCTTGCACAGTGACACACTGCTTGGTTTCTATCCTGTAAGTTGCAGCATGATAGATCATACAAAGTGAACAACTGAAGAAAAAGGCCTTTGACTTTTGGGTGTTGATTAGGTTCTGTGTCTTCTATAACACATTATTTAAAAATTTTCAATATATAGGTGGAAGACCTATGATGAATTTACCCACTCTTGTAGTTCAGAAAAACTCATGCTGCACTGGGATTGACTTTCTGTCATCTATCAATGCATGCATTTAAAAGTTTAAGTTACACAGTGTTCCATAAAGAAGACAAAAATTTTACGATTAAATTCAACAGAGCTCTGTAATTTTGGCTTTACACTAACAGAGTAAAACCCTCTCAAATATTTTTGAAAGCAATTTTAAACAAGACTATTATGGAGCAGAAAATATAGTTAGCACATCAGACAAGTTTTGAAAAAGTAATTCCAAAGGCAACAAACAGATCTTAAGGTATTTACTGTTTAAACTTCTCTTTACAAATGCACCATTACAAATTAAATGCAATAAACAAATGTCAGCTTTACTGCAGACTCTTATTACAGAAATAGAAGTCCCTGGATCATTAATTAACAGAGGTAATCCAAAAATTAATAAAATATATTAAGTCTATCTAAATAAAGTGATCAAACAGCGCAATGGGATACTAAAAGAAACTGCAGAGCCTCTATCTGTGGAGTCATTCAAAACCCAACTGGACAAAGTGCTGATCCACTGCTCCAGCTGAGAGCTTTGAACACGGAGGCTGAACTAGACACAGGTTCCTTCCAACCTCAACTAGCCTGGGATTCTGCAAAGAGAAATCACATACCTTTTCACTAGTTAGGAACTTTGCAAAATATACATGTTCTCCTCCTGTTTTTAGTTCTTCCAACTTTTTTCGGGAAGCCTGAGTGTCATCCAACTTGTAACTTTTGAACACAGCCAAAACTTCTTCTGAGTACTATGAAACAGAGTTATTTACCCCATGAAAATCATACAAAACCTTTGTAGTTAGAGAACTACGCTAGACTTAATGCCAAGCAAGTAAAATAATTTGCAAACTTGCTACCAGCCCACTGAAACAACACATTTGCTACAAATACGTAGGATCTTGCTGAACACAAACGACGGCGAAAGTGTTATCGTGTCGGAATGTCTAATCATATGGAATATTTAAAATATGCTAAGAAACACAACATTTTGGGTTGTGAACAGTGCACAGCTGCTTGGTTGTTTGGATGTCATGAAGCAAAAAGGTTCATGTGATGGTAGTGCTACATTAATTAAAAAATTGCACCTGAAAGACTTAAAACTGGCCTTCTTCAGTTTTTGAACTGCATATGTAGTGTGTTTGTATGGTTTGTTTTTCTTCCTTTTTTTGACCCCATTAGTAGATCTCATTAACTAGATTTATATTAGGATGTCTGAGCAGATGTCACCTTTTATTACTAGAGCACAGAGAATGAAGATCAAAAAAACCCAGGCTTCTTGCTATTAAATAAACACTGAGTGACAAATTGTGAAGGAACAGTAGCTTAGCAATGAATCACCCTCAATATTCATACTAAGCAAAACTGAAACAGCTAGCTGAAGGGGACATTCAACTCATTGCTTCTATAAAGACATTTGCTTCACTAGAAACCAATAATCTTCAGAATCCCACTGGGATCAATATGACTATTCAAACGTATGCTATTTATCTGCTCAGAATAAAAAAAACAAAACAAACCCAGAAGTTCTACTTTTTGCAGCTGATAAATCACAAAAAAGGTACTTGTGGCATTGTTGCATTGTGGCAATGTTTTCAATGACACTTTCCAAGGGCCTTTGAACTGTTCTGTGCTTACACAGTCACTCTGCTACTCGTATAACAATGACTTTTACTAGGCTGAATGGTTGAAAGTATGTACTCAGACTACCTTAAGGAAAGTTTTCCATGACACCTTCTCATAGCACTGCACAGGATTTCTGAAATAATCTTGAAGCGACCAGAATTTTCTATACAGGTTATAATCTATTGGAATGGAACTGCAGAAAAAACAAAAACCCACAAATCATATTGAAAGTGATATCCTAAATTCAAGTCCATTCAGGAACGCACAACCCCAGAAAATATAATTCATTTCGGAAGTGAATTAATGAGTCTGTAGTGAACCCCTAGACAGAAATCTGTAACTTAGAATTTCTTCCCAAAAGAGTTTTCCATCCAGTCTATTGCTACTTTCTCATCATAAAAGCAAAAATAGTACAAAAAAGGGATCCTAGGAGTTTTTCAGTATCTGGGAGATGAAGAGGAGTACAGCCTTTTCTTCTAAAAGCATATACAGCATATATTCAAAATCCCTGGATACATCTTATCACAACAATTGTTGACAAGGGAATTTGGAAAACTGTCAAAACCAGAGTGGTTCTCAGACAGGGGATGCAACTTTTTCAAATCTGTACATTTCTTTCTCCTCTAGGCAACCCCACTTAAACAGTTAAGCCACTCTTAACTGATTAGATACTAATCTTGAGAGGCAGGAGGTAAAGAGAATTCTGACCACAACATCTAAAGATATTTCCCAAACAGCATTTTACTTTCACTTTACAAAGCTTTGTTTAAATTTTTTAAATTTCTGTAAACTCACCAACTTGTTGGTGCTTCATCATCTCCCATTTCACCTTCTTCTACGTCCATTCCTTCTTCTCTCTCCTCAGTGTGCTAACAGGAAAAAATAATTTAAAACTCATGCAAATACCACCACAATTTGGATACAGTTCTCACAGCGTTCTTTTTTATAAAGGTACCATTATATTTTAGATCAGAAAGCTTAAGCTGGTAACTCAAAAGATCTCCAAAGTACTATTACCATAAAATGTGCAACAAATTCTTGTCTTAATACCTTACTAAACTTTGCAACGACAGCCTGACTTCTCCTGGAAAAAGCTGAAGGGACTGCTCTATCCTCCGTACACTGTGGGGAAAACTTTGCACAGTAAGTGACACTGCTTATTCCTCACAATCAAATCAACCTTGTTCCCCTCAAAGCACACAGTTTAATGTACCAGGTAACATGCCCATGTCCCAGACCAACAGCTCAGCCTGGAAAAGGGACAACCAAGTGACAAACATTAACTAAGTCTCAACCATTAAGTACAGTAGCGCATTTTTGTGCAAACAACCTTACATGTTTACTGCAGAATGAGTGAAAAATGACATAGGAATTTTCACCTTCTGTCCCAGAGTGCTCTCGTGCTCGTTGGTATTGAAAACAGTGACATTTTCCAGGTTGAACTGACTCTGCAGGTTAAGTCCTGTGAAAAACATAGGGTCAGTCTTAGAAGCTTTGAAGTTCCCAAGTCTGTTCATTCAGCTGATTGTTTATGAGATGCTGATACTAAATTCTCAGTATTCAAAGCTTCTCACAAGCATTCAAAGCTTGTGTTCAAAATCAAAGCAAGTGAAAGTCACAAGAACTAAGATAAAAGCACAAAGTGAACTTCTCCAACTGGATTTAGTCTGCAATCATCACAAACTTTAAAAATTGAGCATATTTAGTCTTGTTTAGATGTTAAGTGTGATGCAATGCAAAAAAATCTCACCTGACTTTTCTGAAAGCGGAAATAACCTAGCCAAGAACAGCTGAATTCTTCCACAGAAGACTGTGTTTTGTGACTTAGATAATCTTCTTAGGAGGTCTAAATATTGTAAAAAGTAAAGAATGTTAGTAGTTATCCCTCTTTTCATTTCTCATGCAATAGAATTCAAGCCTTGCTAATTACATGACCTACAGAGCTAATGAATGGAAGCTCAGATTTGTAAATTTAAATGCTGGTAACTCTCTCAGATCACACATTCTTTCCAAACGCATTCTACCAATCCTCCTGACACCTTTAACACCAATAAAAAATAAGTTCAAATGAATCCTATTCTTTTATAGTGACCCCCACCAATGAAAAGAGTTCCCTGAGGCCAGAACGACTTTTATGTTAATTAGCAAGACTCATGAATATCTGCTGAGTGATGCAACTTATAACTTTATTACTTATGGAACACATCTGAATTTAAATTAAATCATTAAATTCACTTTCATTTGCTGAGAAGGGAAGTTCTTTAATTTTGCTCCTCCTCCCCGTTGCCCCCAGAAACTACAACTCACCATTGCACATTCGTAGCAAATAATTTTTCCCTGCAGAGTAAAATGTATTCTGAAACAGAGTAAAGGTATTTAGAACATTTAGAACCTTCCTGAGCAGATATTAACCCAATTAAAAGCAATGACTAAGTATGAGTCACTCCTACTGATAACTCTAAATTCGAGTCTTCCTTTAGATAACAGGCAGGTTTCACAAACAGGCAACATAAAAATATGCAGTCTCACAAATTCCAAGAAAGCATAAAACACATTTAAATCCAGCCTTCATACAGAAAAACCATGTGTGACAATGAACTATAAGAACAGCATCCAGTTTTTTTTCCTGGAACACGTTAATTTTTACTCTCATTGCCTTTATTATTCCATGTATTAATTATACAAATAAGCAAAGAACACTCATAAAAGATTTAGAGCGTTCATAGTACTAGTAATTTGGCAACAGAAGAAAGATATTGGTAGATACTTGAATCAATGATAAAGAACAGTTTGTGACTGTGAAGGGCCACAATGTTATCTGAAACAGAGCAGCCTGAATTAATTGCTATGGGAAGTAGTCCTGGTTAGAAAATGCAGCTTAGGAAAACTCTGAGAAAGTAGAGTTATTTTCAGGTGCTGCCTACAGAGTTGCTGTCAACCTGTCGATGCAAAGACAGTTAAAATCCATTTGTAAAAATGGGTCAGGCAGACAGAAGCTTTGGCAAAACTATATAACATTTTGGAAAAATACCTACTGATTTCCATGTAGCAACATTTTTCTCCACAAAAGTGAAAATTTTGTCACACTGATCCAAAGGGAGGCAATCCAGAACATCCCCCAAAAGCACAAAAGGAGTTGATGCAGTGCAGATACCTAAAAGGAACAAGGAATATTTTATTCAACAAATTTGAACTGAAATGCAAAAAATTAAGATGCATGGCACTTGAGGGACATTATATTAAACAAAAAAAAAAGTAAGAAAAAAGTTCTCCTAGGTTCCTACAAACCCTAACAAAAAGCTTGGGCTAAAGCATGAACTTTCATTAAAGCTTTTTCTATATACAGACATACTCAAAAGAGCTTTACAAGAGCTTTGCACTAAGGTAAAACAGATAATAAAAAGTAACTGTTCTAAAGACCTCAAAGTCTGAAACAATGTCGCACCTGTTTGCAGACTGCAAGTGAACTCTTTCAGACTTCTAAATCCACAGTTAGTCAGTCTGCACCCACCCATGAAGCCTGAGAGCCTTTTCCTCAAGTAAAGCACTGCTAAAGTAGTGCTCCAAGTCTGTCTATCCATGCTTGTAGGCAGTATCAGCACTCCTCGTAATCACAGGTCAAGTTATTCCACAGTTCATGAAACATACATGTAGTTGAGCTACACCTACTAAAAGAAACCAGTATTTTATCTGTAATGTGAACAAATAAACAAGGTGAAGAGCGCAAAATACACTTCTGAAGAGATCAGCACGCTGATTTCTGACACAAAAGACAGTTACAGAAACAGATTCAAGTATCTAAAAACCAGCCATGTACTGCCTCAGTGGTCTCATCTCTGAAATTTTGATGGGATAAATCTAAGCATTTTAGAGTGGACAAAGACAGAAAATGCTCTAATCACGCTGCAAACAAAACTATGCATCTTTCTCAATCAAAAAACAGAAGAAAGATTCCAACACAAATGTCACACATATAATTGAATTTGATTATATTATACCTAATTTCTCTTGTGAAACAAACTTAATAACCACTAGCATAAGGGCCACATATTACAAAAGCTAGCCACTCTAGGTGACTTACAGAAACCAAGATTTTAAAATTCTCCTAAATGGTCTCTAAAACTGCCAACAAATTCAAAAGAAAGATGCTCACCTTCTGTGACTCCATTAATAGCAAGAGATATAATTGCCAGGAGATTTTCACATGGAGCTTTGTTTATCTAAACAAAGAAAACAGTGTTAAACTTCTCTATTCTGACCTAAATACATCTAACAAAACTAAAATTCTTGTCTTCAAGTAGGCAAATTTTAAACAAATACTGATGTTCAACTTCCCAAAACTTCCAACTACCTATTAAATGTGACCTGTCAGTTAACTATATGAAGTTTTTACTGAGTAAGCAACCTTACCTGACTGCTTCCAGCCACTAGAGACCCTAATGTGCAGTCATTTACCCCTGAAAATTAATACTCCACATTCAGACTTCATTCAAGCATTAATTTGATCGTATTTGATTCCTTTCCATCTTTCTTTTCTGACAAGCTGACAAGGCAGCTTTGTTACATGTTAGTAACAAATCACAGAATCACACAATGGTTTGGGTTGGAAGACACCTTAGAGATCATCTTGTTCCAAGACCCCTGACATGGGCAGGGACACCTTCCACTAGACCACAACTTCTCTGGGCAACCTGTGCCAGTGCCTCACCACCCTCACAGTGCAGAATTTCTTCCAAATATCTGATCTAAACCTACCCTTTCCACCCACTCTTAAAGTACAGTTGTAGAACAATGCATATTTATGAATCAGAATTTTAAGACAGAGCAGACATTCATAAGCATTACAAAGACCCGCTGGAAAAGGCTCAGCCAACAGCTCTTACTACAGTGTGTTGTCTGTAAATTCTACCAATCTCTTTGAACCTTTCATATTCAATCTTAATTACCTAACTACTACGTAGTTCATGTTTGTTTTAATAAACAGTGTTTTCTTACACTAAGTTGCTATTAAATTAATATATTAGCCTGCAAACAGAAATTTGAGGTTCAACAAGAGATAAGCTGCAGCAGTTCATAGTACTTACTATTTCTTCTTCCACAACAACTCTAAAAGCTTGATCCAAGGTGCACTTCTTTTCATTTTCACTGAAATGCAAACATTTCACCTTAGTTAGTAACAACCATTAGGGACAAGATCACTAAAAGCTGTCTGAATAGGCACTTTTTAAAAGTAAGTGACATTTACTTACCTCCCAGGAACCTGGTTAAATGCGCTCAACAGCGGCTTGATGCTTTTGTTAATCAGAGCCTCTCTGGTGGACGTCTACCAAAATGCAAAGAAAGAAAATACAAACAAACCCCGCACAAAACCAGAAGGATGTCCTCCTTCCTCTGACAGCGGAGAGAAACACTAAGGAATCTTTCTGCCCCACGTGTCAGTTTACAGCGGGAACTTCCTAACAAGAAGGGCAAATAACAAGCGTGTAGGAAATCAGTCATGTGAGCTGGTAGGGCATCACACCTCAAACCTGGGCTAACAGTGTGGTGAAAACAGTATTTCTAAGGGAAATGTCTAAGGTCACAACATACTGCTGTATCTACCGCAGTCTCACGTGCCGCACGCACAGCTTCAGGTGACTGTGGTGATCTGGGACACGAATCACAGAATATTCCGAGTCGGAAGGGCCCCACGAGGATCATCGAGTCCCTCTCCTGGCCCTGCACAGACAGCCCCAAGAATCGCACCCTGTCTGCCTTCAAGGGAGTCAACAGCTCCCAACCGTGTATCACCTGCAAACTTACTTAGTATCCCTTGAAGTCCTGCACTCAGGTTGTTTATGAAAACGCTGAAGAACACACGACTCCCGCTAACGAGATGGTCTAAACATTAACACTTCCTGTTACGAAATTGATCTGATGGATCGAGTGCCTGTGCCTAGAACACTTCCCGCCCCCTTGTCCTACAAACTGGGCCGCAAACGAAGGGATCCAGAGGCCGGGGCACACACGCAGCTCCCCTGCTCCGGCAAGGGAAAAGCACCATTCAGCAGAGGCGCAAAGGAGATAAAAGCAATACGCTCGGACGTTTTTGCCGTATTTTACAATTAATTTATGTTACTCTAAAGGCTGATCCCCGCCTCGGCTGTGCCGATGCGCGGCCCCACCCTCACCTCACTCCCACACCGCTGTAATTCAGCTCCGTGAAGGAGCGCCCGGACC
Source organism: Myiozetetes cayanensis (assembly GCF_022539395.1). NCBI lineage: Eukaryota > Metazoa > Chordata > Aves > Passeriformes > Tyrannidae > Myiozetetes > Myiozetetes cayanensis. The sequence goes on from NW_026086604.1 coordinate 46,906,707, forward strand.
GGGCCCGCGGGCCCAGGCACAGCCCTACACCGCAGCTTCCCGCCCGCTCAGGCCCCGCTCCGAGCGGCAGGCCCGGAGGAGGGAATGGAGGGATGGGGAGGCTGGGGGAGGCGGGGGAGCCTCACCGTGAAGCGGAGCCGCGCCTCGGGCAGGCTGAACAGCGGCGGCGACATCTTCCCGGCCGGGCGGCGCGCGGCGATGACGCCATCGCACCCCCTCCCTCCGCGGGAAGGGCGAGGAGGCGGGAGGAGCGCCCTGCTCGTGGGCGGGATGGCCGCGGAGCCAGGGAAACTGGGCTGGGTTCCGTTGGGAAACACCTCCGAGGCCACCCGGTCCGACCGTTAACCCAGCGCTGCCAAGCCCGCTGCTACACCCCGTCCCCAAGCGCCGCATCCACACGCTGTCTGAGCGCTTCGGGGATGGGTGGTTCCACCGCTTCCCTAGGCAAGCTGTTCCAGCGCCTGACCACACTCGCAGTGAAGCAATTGTTCTCAATTTCCAACACAAAACCTCCTCCCCGTGAGGCCATTTCCTCGTCCTGTTCCCTTGTTACCTGGACGGTGCTCTCCCATTCCCCCCCGCCCCTTTGCCACAACCTGCTCTCGGATGGTCGTACGGAGCGATAAGGTCTCCCCTTGATGTCCAGGTTTTAGAAACATAAACTACTTGTCGGCAGAATTGCCTTCTTGAAGTTTAAGGGCTCGATACGCTTCGATGGTCTCAGACCTAGGGGGAGGTTAACAAAGCTCAGGGAGAAAGGATATGCCACTGATAGTGGACACAAACAATGCAGAATTTACAGGGCACAGGAACATTTGGCAAAACTCTCCAGATGAGGATGAAACTAACAAAGCCATCTCAACAACTGTGCTGAAATCAGTTCCAACTGGGTAAGAGGTAATTTGAACAGGGGGAGATCGCAACCGCTGACTCGTAGCCCACCGACTCAAGAAATCCACCTACCCAAGAAACCACCGACCCAAAAGAAAAGACTGAGCTTGTGGACTAATTAGTACAACATCACGGGGAATCATTTAACCAGTGGAAGATAGAATACCTATTAATAAGAGTACTATCTAACTTGTAGCCAATGAACATTAATGCCTTTGTTTGCTACGATGTATAAATAGTGGAAAGTTTGGGTAGTCGGTGTGCTGGCTTTGTGGACTTGCCACCCAGAACACCTTGGTGTCCAGAACTGTAAATAAGATTGGCCTCTTACACACCAGGTGAAAAAACCTATTTTGGGACAACATCCTCCTTTTCTCCAGTCTGAACACTTTCAGTTTCCTCAGCCACTCCTCATCAGACTTGTGCCCTAGACCCTTCACATTTCACTATGGCCAAAGTGAAAATTATTTTACAGATGTGGCTGGTGGTTTTTTGGGGTTTGTTTGTTTGTTTGTTTGTTTGTTTTTAATTGATAAACCACCCTAGAGCCAGAGTATGCCACCATTTTCAAAGCATCACTGAAGTAAGAATGATAAGGTATTTTTATATCACTGGTAAAATCACTTCCTCAATGCTGACAATTTACAGGTTGAGCCTACGGATACGTCCTAAATGACAGAAATATTTCCAGCAGAAATTACACTTTTCATGAACACAGAATCAGAATAATAAAATTGTTTGTGTCAGAAGGGACCTGGAATGTTTCCAGGGTTGTCTCATCTTCCCCCTCTCTAGGCAATGTGTTCCAGTGTTTTACCTCTAAGTTATGGTATGCAGTGTTCCAGTATATGCTTTGGTTTCTGTTAACAAGCTAAGAGCAGAAGTCTTTCCCAGTGTCCAGCTTTGCAGGCTGAAGGCTCCAGCTTTTCTCCACTGTGCACCAGTGGGCTGGGATGAGCCCTTACTGCCTTGCTGGTAGAAAGGACTGCACATATGCTTTGGACTGAGCTGGCTGGGTCAGCAGGTTAGCTCATCCCTGCCTGCCCATGGTCTGTGTACACTCAGCCATTCATGTCTGCATTGCTCTTAGGACCCTTTCCAGCAGCAGAGCCACCTGGGCCAAGGCAGTGTGGGGTTAAAAGCGCTTTTTGGGGCAGTTGATGTATGAGGCAGAAGAAAACAGCTCAGTCAGCAAAGTTGAGTAAAGAACTGCCATGGCTTCAGCCTGTGTTTTAATTCAGAGAACTGCTAGAAAGCCAAGCCCCAGTGTAGTTTCCCAGGTTTCCTTAGCCTGATGTTTGGTGTCTGGGCAAAAATCTTGGGTACTGCCAAAGTCTTGTTCATGAATAGGGAAAAACTCAGACATCCAATATCTTGCTCATATCAAAAGAGGCAAACAATATTACAATAAAATTTATGGTTATTATTACAAGGAAATAAGGAAATATTTAAAATAATGTATTAAAAAATCATAGGAGTATGTAGTTAGGGTGGGTTTTTTGTTGTTGGTTTTTTTCCTGGTGTCGTGTAGCTGTAGTTAGTTTTTGTACCGGGAGGGGGAAGTGTTTGCCCAGAAAAGGAAGGGGCAGCATGAGAGGCAGCTTGACCTGCGCTTGGGTGGCTGGCGCCGACGCTGCTCTGCTAATGGGGAGCTGGAGGCACGCTGCCAGCCCAGAGTTTGTCACTTCATCTATAATTGAAACCATTGTTTCACTCTGCCTAAAAAATGTGGGCTATGTCAGAGCCATGCCAATTCGTTTCAGATCATGGGGAAAGGGGCTTCATAACACTGAAAACAGGCTCCACACGATCTATCTTTTTGAATGAGTCACCTGCATATGCTGTGAGACATGCTGAATGTTATTCATTCAGGCTTGGAAGAAAGTTTATTTGTGTTGTTGTTTTGCTGTTTTTTGTTTTTTTTTCCAAAGGCTTTTTTTCATCTCTTATTTTGATAAATTAAACCATATTATCAGCTGAGTAAAAGGCTATTCTAAATAAATAATTTGAGATTATTCTAGCCGCCACCTCTTGCTGTATGAAAGAGAACTAGGGAAGACCTCTCTGAATTCGTTAAAACAAACAAACAAAAAAGCACTTTTAAACTTTTACAAATATAGTAGAAAGAGAATTACAAGTGTTCTAAGGGGATACTATCAAAGTAAATTGAGTCTTTTTTAGAATACAAATATTCCTTAAACCAAGACTGATGTTGTATGTGAATAGAGAGAAGCACGCTGAAAACAGTACGGTATACTTGTTAGTGCGGAAAGCATAAATGAAGACTCATTTTTCTTGGGGTAGGAACAGATAAAGAGGAAGAACAATGATTTATTAGTGGTTTATAGCCATGTCTTGTTTAATACTGAACTTTTCCTCTGTTTGGAACAGCGCTAGTTACTTTCTCACAGATCTCGTGCAGAGGAGCGATCAACACAGAGTTGTTAGTGCTTGTGTTGTGTTATCTACAAATGAGTCTAGCAAGCTGGCTGCAGTGCTGGAAGAAGTTAACACCCCAGCAATCGCTATGCACCCCTAGCAGAGATCACAACTTCAACAGCAATGTCATCAACATACCACTTCTGCTTGCTACTTGGTGTTGCCACAGTGCAAAATCTGACAACATCGCTTAAAGCCATCTTGATCATCCATTAATAGAGATGCCAAACCATGAAATGGACTGGCAGACAAAAAAGTGCTCTCTTTTTGGGCATCAGAAACTCAGTCAGAGGAGTACTGCCATGTACGTGTAAATTAAAATACCACAACTGTTCTGGATGTGAAGATGAGTCAGTGTCCCAAATTAGCTAGTGATATGTTAGAAAAGGCCATGTCTTCTACTATGTACTAGGTGGGAAGCTAAGAGCAGAAAAAAATGAGTAAATATTACTTTCTTTAAAACAATTGTAAGCAAAATCTTTTTTTTTTTTCAGCCCAGATTTAAATGCTGCCACCATCTGAGAGCTCAGATGAATGAAAACAATTAACAGCAACAGTATCTCAGGACATCTCTATAGTTAGAGATTAGCTGATAGAGCAGAGAATGTATTATTTTATGTCAAAAGGTTGTGTAGTTTGAATTACAAAAACCTCACCCAAGCAGATGCTGTCTTTTGGAATAAAATCCTGTTCCAAGGCTAAATTGAGTTTCCATTTTAATTTCTGTTATCATTCCTACAGAAAGGTGTATTTGGAGACTCCAAAGCTTCCCATCTCTGACGTCACTAGGGAATAGTGCTTTGTTCTCTCCTTCATTACCCACCCTTGTGCTCAAGTGCTTTCCTTCTCAACCTTCTTCCTCCCCTGCCACCTTGCACTCTATCAGTGTAGAAGTACAGGCATGAAAATTGATAAACTGCCTTATTTACCTAGTTTAAGTAGCTTACCCATTATTTCCAAGCCAGTCATGGGAAGTTGCACAAGGTACTTTTATCTTTTAAACAATGATAAAGAAAAGCTGTCCTGCCCTGGGTACTTAATTTTAAGGTGGCATCCTGCCAGCCACTTTAGTTTGTTACTGACTGTGAGATACAGTTAATAATGTGTGGACTGATAAAGGAGAAGCTACATTAACACAAAACATAGCCCCTCAAGAAAATTTAAATCATATTTTTATAAAGTGAATAACAGAGAATCTTTCTGCATTTTATTATTATGTTACACTTTTCACCAGAGCACACTTACAACCTTTATGATTTTTAAATCTTACGATGTTGTTCTGCTGTATTTAATACTTTCAGGGTTTCTTCTCGATTTCCTGAATAAATTGCTGGGGAATACATACCATATGATCCCATTCTGTCATATCAGCTACAGCAGAAATGTTTCACTGATATATGTTGGTGGCATTTTTCAAATAGTTTGGTAAGAGTACCTAGAAAGGGTTCATTTACCTGGATTCACCCCGAAGACAACTTCACACATTAATCTGAGAATGCTTGATTTTTCTATTCCTTATCTTTTGTCTGGGACAAAAGGGACTTGTTAGCATAGTAGTCCTAGAATACTGCCACTCTGCATATAGGTAGAAATATGGTCACAAATGGTAATGGTTGTCACCCACTAATGACTTTAAACACCAAGACCAGGGTTTTGATTTTGGCCTTAGAATAAAATAAAAATATGAGTCAGAGGAAACTGAAATCATGGTGCTCTTGCACCGTAGTAAAGAGATTTATGGACTGATTCTGCCCAAAGGAGAGTCTGTTGTCTCCACTTACTCTGAGACCAACAAACTGTACTGTTCTAACAAGAGGTGATGATCAGACAACACACTGCAGCTAGACACCTGCAATGGCCCAAAACTCAGGAGCTGAATGATTCCTTTTTTTTTTTTGTCATTGATTCTACATGGTGAGCCAGACAAAAGAACTGGGATTTTTTGGCCTGTGTCTAAAGCTTTGCTGCATTATTTCTGTATGTTTTGTTGTTGTCATCGTAATTATCAATTACACCACTTTTGTTTGTAAACATTAATATTCCATGGAAATCAAAGTCCTTGAAACGTTTCCAAATAGTATTATTGGTTACCTTTAAGTGTCCCTTTTGTACTTGGCTAATTTATCATCAGCACAGTGGTATCCTGAGTATCTGTGGAAGTGTTTACCACATATGGTTTGTTTTATCCAAAGCAGAGAATGTGTCATTTTGGTTGCCAAAAAAAAAATTAAAAAATTACTAGAATTTCTATCTCTGTGCCACTAATACTACAGAACTCTGTCTCTTTTTCAAGAGCAAGGTGTCACACATCTGGCTGCTATTTGCAGTAAGCATGGTATCAACAGCTCCTTCCCTCACTCAGTAGTATTTTTTGGATTCTAACCTAACAACACTACTGTGTGTTCAGCAGAGAACTTGGATTAATTGGACATTTTCTAGATAGAATTTTCTTGCAACATACCTCGTATTTTGAGCATTCTCTGACATGGAACCCCTCTAATTTTATTCATGAGAGCTTTATAATGTCAGACTTAGTTATTAAAGAATTCAGGAAGGCATCTTCTAGACCACATGCCTATGTTTCTGTACCATAAGTGCCTGGGGTTAATTCTTTACTTTCACATCTGCAACTGGTATGAATTCTGAAGTGTATTGTTGTTTTGCAATTATGCTACTGGAAAATGATGCCATTTTTGCAGATTCAGTTCCTGTAGATTGCAGGACTGAAGCTCATTCCTTCCTCCTTGTCATCCTCTTTTTGACCTTCCTTGTCAATTCACGTAAAATACAGCTCTGCTCTGAAGAACTTGAAGTCTTGTTCAAACACACACATAAAAAACCCATAAAAAAGCCAGTGGCAACTCATGCTGGTCATAAGCTTTTGAAAATGTGATTCTCTTTAAGGGTAAATTCTAAGTGAGAGAGCAAGATACTCAACAATCCAGGTCTGGGATAATATGGAAGAAGAAAAGAAAGTGAGAATACCAGAAAGATATTCGTAAAGAGAGCGGATATGATGACCCACCCTTAAGGAGAAGGAAGTGGGAGTAAGAAGTAAGAAGGAGGTAGAGTCAGAGCCATGAAGACCTGAAGAATGAACTTGACCTCAATGAAGGAGAGAAAGAATGCTTGGAGGAATAAAAGAGAAGCTAAAGGCAGAGACAGCCCATCTTAGCTTAAGCGTCCATCCTGCTTTGCACAAAAACAGAAGAAATTCATCATGCTGCAAATGATTTTCCTTTGGATCCCTAATAGCTCTGTATGTGGGGACTTGGTTAATGAGGAAATGGTCCCTAACCAGTGTTTAGTCCAGTCCAAGTAACCTCTGACTGACACATGCACAGGCAAGAGGAAAAGAAGGAATTAGTTCAAGCTACGAAAATACAGTCAGGAAAAGCCCTGCTGAGGCTGCATAGCAGGAATTAATCCAAAAATCTCCCCAAACCAAGGCAAATTATTTGGGTGAAGTTTTTATATCAGATGTTGTCGCTCTGTCAGCTGCTGTATCTCTTCTGTGCTTCAGCACAGGACACAATTTAGGAGAGGGGATCCTTTAGCTGAGGTGCTGCTTTAATGTGTTGATTCTCATCAGCAAAGAATGAAGAAAAGAAAGAATGGGAAAACATTTTAAAAACTATAGTGGGATTCAGTTAAATATCTTAAAATACATAAGGTCTACAGCTAACAATTTTATTGAGACACATAAGAAACCCCAAAATCAAAAACATAGGGAGGTCCAGAGTGGAATTAGTAAACAGTGTGTCATATCTCCCAGCTCACTTCATTAATATGACCCTTTCTACTATATCTGTGTGTGCTTGTGCTTGTTTGTTTGTTTGTTTTTATACTGCCAAAACCATAAATTCTCCATGCCCAAATGGAGGCTTGTGAAGTACCCTGCTCTTTGTGGACCTGTGTTTCACGTCAGCCTGCTGCTCTCCAAATGTCATTCTACACTGTCTCTGGGTGGGGGATTGTGTCCCCCTCTCAGACGGATTGTGGCTGGAAACTTCCATCTTACACCAATTGATGACATTCTTTAAGAGCCAGCTTAAAACAAAGTGGAAAAATCCAGCCATGTCCATGTGTAAATTCTAGCTAAGGCATGTGTCATTGATAAACTTTGCTATTGGGGCTCTCTGTTATACTTTATTTATATCAACTTAAAGCCTGAAAGAATGTCACTTTGGCTGCCTTTCAAAACCTGAAAACTGAGCATATGTGGATTCATTGAAAGGGAGATTAGTCACTCTTATTGCTTTAGAGAAACCAATCACTTTAAAATCCCAGCAACACCAATATGCCTCCCCATGAAAAAAACGCCCCAGAGTATTTCTTGTTTTGATCATTGTCTTAATACAACTATCGAACTACTAAAGCACAGTTCATCTACTGAAGTATGGAAAGGCATTTGAAAGTGTGGCCTGTTCAATCAAAACATCTGAACAGACTTGGAATCAGCAGGGTGTTTACATTTTTGTCAGTTATCTCCAAGCACTCGCTGCTAGTAGAAACAGTCTTTTTCCAGTCAGCCTTGCCTGTCATACAGTACTGGGAAAGCTCAGGATGAGATCCACTGTCCTTTAACACTGCAGTTAGTAGCAAACCTAAAGCTGTTTACTCTTGCTCCCACATGCACATGGATCCACACATTATTTCCTTAGCTTCTCCAAGGTGAGCTGTTTTTCTAGGTGCAAGAGGTTCAGCCCAGAACATCAAGTGTTATTGCCATGGAACAACTTGCTCTCATGATGCAACCAAATTCCTTTCCAAGGGCTCCTCAGTCTAAGTGTCAATAGATGAACAAAGAGAAAGCTAATATCCTCAGTGGCAAAATGGCATTGGTTGGCAGCAGAGCTCTCTTGGGCTGTGAGACTGCTCAGAGGATGTCCCCAGCCATCACTGGGGAGAGCTGTAGGGCTCTTTTCCTCTGGGGTCCCTCCTTTCGAACAACACTCTTACAAAACATGTGGGAATGGCAGGCTCAGATGCACTGAGATGAAAGGTGAGGGGTAGAAGAGACCCTCTAATTTATATTCAATTGTATATCTCATAGCTAGTACTATTTTTTCAGTAAGGCCCAGAACCTGGTTATCTGTGGAACTAGGCAAGGACCACAGCCTTCATAAACACCTCTTCTGACAAAATCAAGGGTGGATTCAGGATTTAGGTGGGATGAGTGAAAGTCTGATGACAGACTCTGTGGTAGTCTGTTGTCCTTACAGAGAACTCAAGGCGAGTAGGCTTATTTCTTAGGCACTTGGTTAAGTACCATAAATTAGGTGAGATGGATCTAAATCTAAATTCTGATCCTGTAAATCTAATGAATCTAATGAATCTAAATGCTTTTCCTGTGCTGTATTCCTAAATGGTAGGTGGAGCACACCAGCATACTGGCAGGATGATTTTCACCTTCATTGTATACACCCACCCTTCTGCAGGCTGTAGCCTAGGAGTAATGGCTAAATTGACTTGGTCAAGATAATGTCAGATCTGTTGCTTTTCCAAATGGCTTCTTGCTTTAGATGTTTCATGCAAAAATGAAGAATAATCTGTCAACCTTTTTCTGGGACTGGTCATGGTCTTGAGACCATGAAATCATGAAAACTGATTTCAAACTGGATGTATCTAGAGATATACCTAGCACTGCAGTACCTGGAATGTCACTGTGATTTCTCTCCTTGGTTAGCTGGTTCCTCAGACTCTCACAAGTCTGGATTCTTTGCATATTCACAAACCCAGTTACAGTTTCCTCACAACATTTGGCATTGACTTCTTATTTTTCTTCATAATGAGACTTAAATTCTCCAACCATTCTAGTAGTTTGGCATAGTTACTGGCCACTGGATTTTTAATTGTTGAGGAATTTCACAATCGTATAATCAAAATGAGAGTGTTTGTATGGCTCAGAGCATAAGAAGCTGTGAGCCACTGAGCTATGGTTTTGGATTTTAAGCCAGCTCTTGGAGCCTGTGCTCAGGGCTGTGACAGCAAAAGGTTTGTAAAAGCAATTCAGGAATAAGATTTCACTATGTCATTGTTAATAATACAATCTGCTAGCATACATCTGAAGCATGCAGGTATCTCCAAAGAAGAATTCCTAGACAAATTCCTGTGCTATGCTGGACCTGGGATCTGAGCAAACAGCTGAAGGAGAGCATTACCTACCACATGAAATAATTCCTCTGATTCCTGGAGAAAGAAGTTAGAGGGTGGGGGAGTTATGACACACTGGAAGTTGTTTCACTTTCTTTACTTTCCCTTGACTCTAACTACCAATTTAAATTACTTTGTGGCATATTTTCTCCTTGTTTTCAAGTTGGTTTGCTCTCCTGCAGAGCAGGTAGGAGAAAAAAAAGGAACATTAAATGTAGAAATATATGCAAAGAGTTACCTAACACAAAGTCAGTCCACCAAAGAAAAGTGAAAAAAGTATTTCAGCCTAATGTTTTTTAGAGTAGGATTAATAATCTGAGGTGCTCCTGTACTTCACAGCAGCAGGGATGCTCAGATAACAGTGTGGTTTCTAACCTGATGATAAAATACCCAAATGGCAAAATATAAAACCTGACTACAGCTTTCTATCAACCACATTATTTCTTGTTATATGTAACTCACCTACTTCAATTTCACATATAAATTACTTCTCTGTGTTACCCAGGGGAATAGGAATCATTTACTAAAGCATCCACCTGCAGGTTCTTGAGATTATTCAGCTACCTATCAGACTATAGAGAGACTAAATATAGCCACAGGGGGCCTTTAAAATCAAGGGCTGGAAGAGTAATTTCTGTTTCAGCAACAGCCAGCAGGGCCACGTTCTTGGTGAGGCTCTGGATCAAAAAATGTATTAAAACCTCTGTTCACATGAGAAAACCTCTTGTTTACATGAGAATAGTGTATCTCAGAGAAAGGGGTGTTGCAAGAAAGGCCATCTGAAGAAGAACAAGCAGTACACACAAATCTTATCCCAGCTTTTTGAGCAGGGAGCATTTGGCACATGGGACCTCAAGAGGTGCTAGTGAAGAGATTGTCCTTCCTGGAGTGGTGGTGATGCTGTTTGCAGCTAGTCAGTGTTGCCATGTCTCACTGCTCCTGTACCCCTGCTGTCACAGGTAAAGGCTGGCAGATCTGGACTCAATTCCACAGCATATATATGGCAATAACGGAAGTTCATGGTTTTCTCTGTAGATAACATTTTTACTGCTTTTACAAAAGGAGTGGTAGAGTCAATCTCAAAGAGGCCTTCTCTTAAATCCTGCCCTCTGACTTCTGTCCACCCACTCAGTATAGGCTCTTTATTTACTGCCTTGTTTAAGGAGAAACAGTAATTGTTCTGGTCAGCTGCTGTCTCTTTGGGAAATGAGGCACAGGGTACTTTGTCTTAGTTAATTACAAATATTTTGTGAATTAGTGGATTTTTTCTGGGTGTTTATATTTCTAGTCCATCTTCCAGCCTACTTTCTTTAAATATTTTGCAGGTGTTCCTGGAGGGATACTCACAAAACCTTTCTTTGTTGAAAAAATTCATCAGCATCTGCAGTGAAGAGTGAGAGAAATTGGGCTAAAGAGTCATTTAAGACATTGATCAATAGGACCAGTGATCTGTTTAAAGCCAAGAACAAATTTAAGTGAATTGCTACACTGGCCCTTTAGATCTTTGCCAGATGTCATCCTGAAAATTGATGGTAGTACCCACATCTCCTTGAGCTCTGCCAGGCTCTGCCTTCAATTATTATAGCAAACTACCATTTAATTTAGTAAAAAAACCACAACTGATAAACTTAGAAGAAAAATGAACTGGTTTTGTGACAGAGTGCTACACATGGAAATCTTGTGTGACAACCTGAGCCCCACTTGTGGGGCTCAGTCTGGTTGACTACACTGGAGAAAGGACCCTAGATGCTGAGAGTGTTTGCAGAGAATCTGTGAAGCAGAGGGATAGATGTTTTCTGGGTAAATCTTCAGGTGTCAGGCTACAGAGTTTTTAAAACAGGAGACAAATTTCACTTCATTTCCAGAAAGGTGAAAAGCACTGGGATATCTCTAGCTTCTGTTGCCTAAACCGCAATGGCACCCAGTAATTCCATATCAGGTATGGTGCAGGGTGTTTTAAAACTCAAAAACGCAGTATGAGCACTACTAGAAAAAAACTGCTTCTCCATTAAATTCAAGAGCTGAAGTTAAGTGTTGCACTCATTGCAGCACTCTAAAATTTTTTCTTCCCTCTCTGGTTGGCATGTAAATGACATAATTTGCCCTGATGTATTAATTGCAGGATTAGAAGCCAACTTGAAAATCCTTTAGCTGATGCTTCAGTTAATATATATTGTTCAAGTGCACACACTTCATGCTCTAGAATTTAATCTGTTTATGCCATTATACTCATTATTACATGAACCAAACTAAACCAGTCCCAGGTTGTCTGTGGTACTGGGTGGCATTAGTGGTGTGTTTGCTGAGCACTCTCTGATGTCACCTAATGATGCCACAGGCATAGTTGAGGTGTTGGCACAAGGGGGTCATATCTAACACAGCCTGAGACCACACCCTTGGCAGTGAGAGAATATGGCCCTGTACAGTAAGCACCCATGAGTAAGTGCCTGAATAAACCCCTTCCTCTGGGGTTTGTTTTGCCAGGCAGTGTTCTTTTTTGAATAGAAGCAGTGGATCTGATTCTGCCCGCTCACAAGCATGATAATTTGTGATGTCTCAGATGTATCATCTCAGGTGAAGGAGAAGCATGTGGTGTGTGTTCCTTTCCAGTGCCTGACAGCCCTGATCATGCCAACAATAAATAACAACAAATACTATATTTTCCTCAAGTTCCACTCATCATGTGTTTTAGCTAAAAACCAAAGAATTAACCTGTTCTAGGTTGTTTTGGCCTTCCCCCTGTCCTTCACTCCCCCACACCAGAACTACAGATCCTTCACCTGATTTCTTCACCTTCCTTTTAATATGTTTGAAAATTAGGGCTCACAAGCTGCTGCTTGTGCATTGGAAAACAACTGACCCAGTGTTCTCTGGGGTCTGTGTGCATGGAAACATCTCTGGATGCAGTGTCAGGGGTAGAAGGGGAGCTCCCCCCAAACAGCTGTGGTGCAAGGATTATAGAATAGAATCATGGAATTAACTGGGTTGGAAGAGACCTCTGAGATCATAAAGTCCAACCCTTGATCCAACCCTACTGTGATTACTAGATCACGGCACTCAGTGCCACATCCAGCCTCATCTTAAAAACCTCCAGGGATGGTGAATCCACCACCTCTCTGGGTAGGCCATTCCAGTGCCTGATCACTCTCTCTGTAAAGAACTTCTTTCTAATATCCAACCTAAACCTCCCCTGGCAGAGCTTAAGCCCATGCCCTCTTGTCCTGCTGCTGATTGCCTGGGAGAAGAGACCAACCCCCATCTGGCTACAAGCTCCTTTCAGGTAGTTGTAGAGAGTGATGAGGTTACCCCTGAACCTTCTCTTCTCCAGATTAAACTGTTTAGTCTAGTTCCCTCAGCCTCTCCTCATAGGACTTGTGCTCAAGTCCCTTCACCAGCCTGGTTGCTCTTCTCTGGACCTGCTCCAGCACCTCAATGTCCTTCCTGAACTGAGGGGCCCAGAAGTGAACACAATACTCAAGGTGTGGCCTCACCAGTGCTGAGTACAGGGGAAGGATCACTTCCCTGCTCCTGCTGGTCACACCGTTCCTGATGCAGGCCAGGATGCCATTGGCCGTCTTGGCCACCTGGGCACACTGCTGGCTCATGTTCAGCCTCCTGTCAATCAGCACCCCCAGGTCCCTTTCCACCTGGCTGCTCTCCAGCCACTCTGTGCCCAGCCTGTAGCAGCTGCAGGGGGTTGTTGTGGCCAAAGTGCAGGACCCGGCACTTGGCCTTGATGAACTTTATCTCCTTGGAATCGGCCCGACTCTCCAGCCTATCCAGGTCCCTCTGCAGAGCCCTCCTGCTTTCCAGCAGGTCAACACTCCCTCCCAACTTGGGTGACGTCTGCAAATTTGCTGATGATGGACTCAATCCCCTCATCTAAATCATCGATAAAGATGTTAAACAGGACTGGGCCCAGCACTGATCCCTGGGGAACACCACTGGTGACCAGCCGCCAGCTGGATGCAGCCCCGTTCACCAGCACTCTCTAGGCCCGGCCCTCCAGCCAGTTCCTAACCCAGCACAGAGTGACCCTGTCCAAGTCATGGGCTGCCAGCTTTTCCAGGAGTATGTTATGGGAGACAGGGTCAAAGGCTTTGCTGAAGTCCAGATAGACACATCCACAGCCTTCCCCTCATCCACCAGGCAGGTCATCCACCACTTGATCATAAAAGGAGATCAGGTTGGTCAGACAGGACCTGACCCTCCTAACACCCATGCTGGCTGGGTCTGATCCCTTGTCCATCCTGTAGGTGCTGTGTGATTGCACTCAGGATGATCTGCTCCATAACTCTGCCAGGCACCGAGGTCAGGCTGGCAGGCCTGTAGTTTCCTGGGTCCTCCTTCCAACCCTTTTTGCAGATCAGTGTGACATTCACCAGCTTCCAATCGTCTGGGACCTCCCCAGAGAGCCAGGACTGTTGGTAAATGATGGAGAGCAGCTTGGCAAGCTCTTCTGCCAGCTCCCTCATCACAAGAGCCACATACTTCTCAAACCTTGGTTAAACTGTCAAACAAGGCTTGCCTGGGCTCTAGGAAGTTTGTTCTTGGCTCTCCATGTGGAAGGACTGTCATTCCTGATCCCTTACCCATGGTGTGAGGAGCCCAGAGCAAGGCCAGAGCGCTGAGCGAGTCAGCTCCAGATGGATTTGCACAGCCTGTTACATAATGTACGCTCATTTTCACTCTCCCTCTGTGCTTGGAAAGAGAGTAGTATTCCTGGCTTTTTTCCTGGATTCACAGCCATGTATTTGTACAGGGTTTTTACCCTGGCTGGTGTGATTACAAAGGAAATGGTGCAGTAGCCCCTCAAATTGAGAGGAAATCAAAATACATATCAGTCTTCTTAGCCAGGGTCCCAACTACCATAGAGTTGGGAAAAATGCCATGCATGTGATTTTGCTGCATGTTAAAATGAAGGGAAGGGAAATGAAAAAAATATATCACCATGTCCTTTAAAAATTTGTACCTACAGAGTTGAAGCAACCACAAGTGATGCTGTGCAGATGGTTTTTCTATTGCCAGGGAGAAGTGCAGTGGGGCCAGAGTCTTTTAATCTGTCATATATATAACTGAAGATTTACAGTTGGAATCAGACTTGAAAATGTAAATGGCTTTTCAATTGCAGAGTCTGGTCCATCATAATGGCTTTCATTCAAAGCTTTGTCTGGGTAGAACAACAGCTGTTCTGCCTGTGATTTCTCTTGTTTTATTTTATTTTTAGAATTTTCTCATATGTAAAATGCCACAAGATGGACACAGACGGGAAACCTTGTGGTTGTATCTGAAATAAATAAAGTGCTCTCTTTCTCCACAGAAGGAGAGAGTCGATTTAGCTAGTAAAGAGCCCTGACCTGGACTTTTGACCACCTTCCCAATCTTAACATGGCTAATATGGATAAAATGGAATGCTGAGATCCAGTCTGCCTTTGAAAGTATTTTTTTCCTTGAAATCACCAGTTGATGACTGTTGAGAGTCCTGAAGTTTTGCACCTTAAAGTTAAAAATCATGGAAAGCCAATGGCTGGTCATTTAAAAATGCCACCTTTTAAGCAAATTCAATGGTATTTGAAATTGCAGTGTCTCTGGTGTTCAAAATCAACAATTGTCTGTTTTTTAAAAGTAGAATACCTCCTTTTTATATCAACGATCCCTCTTTTTCAACATCTGTACATTTCTGCAGCTGTTTGTTTATTAAAGATGTATGTTTGACTTTTCATAAAGTGCACCTGTTCAAATGTAGATACCAATGAGAGTTTAGTATGGAAACAGGAGTTGCAAGTCCAAATACTGCTGTGGACGTATTTCCCACTGCAGTCAGTGTTTTGTTGCTTGGAGACATACTGTATATTCTTGTTTTTAATCTTTCTTCCAAACTTGAGCTCTGTACATCTAATACAGATGGAAAACTAGAAAACATTCAGTGTTTCAAAACTTGTGTAGGAGGAAAAGGACATGTTGGAAAAACCAGCCAAGCAGCCACCAAAACAAAAGCCCCAGCCTGGCTCCCAGAAAACCTGGAGCCACGAGGAATTTTTGTTTGTGCTGGGAAAGTATTACATGACTTCAGGCACCAACTTAATGACATGATTCTCTTGCAAGGCAAGGATGTGTCCTTTTCAGAACCAAGAATGAGAATTACGAGAACCACGACAGTGCCCTGTTATATTGTTTCTGAGAAGAGAGATCCTCCGTGGTTGATCTTACTAGAAACCACGATGAGAACATCAGGGTTCATTTTCCTCCTCAATCATTCTTCATATTTTTCTCTTCTACTCACTAGCTGTTCCTTTCTCTTTATCTCTGTTCCCCTTCTGTCCTCAACTCTTCTTTCTTTACCTTTTTTTCCCTCTTATCTCCCACAGTTTCCCTGAAATACAGCAGGCATGCAGGGTTGTCTCAGTCTGACAGAAGGTGGACCAGTGACAAAGCTGTACCTGTAGTTAAGTTTGTTCCACAAGCAGATAGTGCTATGCTCTCTTGTTCAAATATCAGTTTGTGCTGTTCTCACAGGCATTAATCCAGGAACATTATTTGCCTGCTACAGTGGGATACTGCAATGCCAAGGGATGGTTTATCTGATTTCTACTTCCAGGTTTTTATTTTGACATTAAAAAAAAAAGTGGACAAAAATACATTGTTGCCATTCAGAAAAATAATTCATCATCTGTTTTGTATGAGTGAGGATAATAGAGCTGGAATTAAGGAAATGTCATCTTTGCAATATGCCCAGACTTCTGAATGAGAGGGATTCCCGAGTAAAATTCTTCCAAAGTCACATTTCAGACTTGCAGCTTCCATCAGCGGGACCTCTGGCAGGACTGGCAGGAGCATGACTGTGAATGCAGGGAGTTTGGAAGCAATCCTCAGAGCCTGAATCACACTGATGCCTGAGCTATGGATTTGTGCCTTGGCAGGAGAGATAGAAAAAGCACAAGTCATATTCTAATCTCTGAATTGGAGATTTTAAACTATAATCTGAACTTAGATTCTGCTCTGGTGTAAACCCAGAATAGGTGTACTTAAGCTCAGACCTAAAGACTAATTTTTCAAGTGCCTTCTAAAATGTGGTAGTGCCTTACAAAAAGCCAAGCACTTGTAACCTACTCTAATTCAGCGGGAAACCATCCTCTACACACATTTTTTTGCACTCTGTCCTCTAAAAATACTAAGAAGAAAAGAGTATGGAAACTTCCACTATTCAACAAGATGTCCAAAGTGTCCTCAGATAATCCCTTGTGAAGCTGGATGGTGGGATGAGAGCCAGGCCCTGTCATCAGGGCTCCCTGGCTGGTCAGAGGGATTTGCTTGTTCCCAACCATCCCTTACTGTGCCTCAAGATGAATGGCTCCACATTGACCACTACAATTACTTGACAGTCCCAAGAGAGATGCTGTTTAAGCTAAAGTATGGCACTGGAACCATAGCAAATGTGTCTAAACTGGACATAATTGTATTCACTCTGGTTATTAAAAGAAGACTCCTAATAAAGTTTTTGAAGAGCAATGACTAAAGGGGCAGAACAACCCCAAATTATTTTTAAAGTATAACTTGGTATGCTTCTTGAAAGATTTGTTGAAGTTGGGCTGCAGAGGAGTCAATGGTCTCAGCAGTCCTTTAACCTTCCTTCTTCTGATCAAGGGGTCTCTTGGTAATTTAGTGTCATCTATTAACTCTTACCCACACAGGACAGAGCTCTTTACTGTGCTGATGTTCTGCTGTGATCACACTGAACTCTGCTCTGAAAAACAGCAGCAGAAACGGCCAACATCCACATGCATGGTGATGTGGGAAAGATATGGTTCTGTTTAATTAAGTATTGAAAAGTCCACTCCCTCACTGAGGTGTATGAAAAGTAATTTGCTCTGTGACAATGTTATTTTCGCTGGCAAAAGTCACTTCTAAAAATCGTCTCCCCAATATACAAAACCAAAGTCCCTAAACCCGAGACATTACAATGAATCATATTCTTGAAAATCTCCTTTTTCCTCCAGTCTCAAAATGGGGTTGGCAATACTTGCATGCCTCTGGGAAGCTCTCTGGGTAAGAAAATCCTCATGGCCTGAAAGATCTTCTCTTAAAAGAGCATTATTTGCCTTATAATTTGCTTTTATTGTTCTGGTCTAAAAAAAAAAAACCCTCCACACAAAGTTTGGAGTGTTACACTGAGTTTATTTTGAAAAAGAAATCAAAGAATGTTTTTTTCATCTCTGAGCCAGATGACAGAAAAAACCAAACGTATTCCACCCTATGAAAGAAAACACATGAGAACTTAAAAAAATTTTTTTTGCCAAGTTTTTTTATTTTTTTTTCCTTTCCACTAAACATCATGGAAAGAATGAGATGGAGATGGTGAATGAACAAATAGGCTCTGGTTTCAGAAAGGCCTGGTTTCTGGGGAGCAAGGGTTTTGTACATAACGCATCGTGCTTTTCCATCTATAGATGCCCAAAGTACCTCTGAGTGAGTGTGGGTAAGAACTGGGAACCTCCTCCTCCCACTCCTGCCCAAGCCCTGCGTGTCCCAGTGGAGGGGAGTGCCAGGCATGAGCAGCTGTCCCACTGCCAGCCTCTCACCTGTGTGATCCCTGCTACCTGCACGTGGCAGCACAGAGCCTGCTCCAGGGGTAGCTGGGCGTTCACGGAGTAGCAAACATCTCCAGGGGACACAGAGACACCTGCAGAAGTGAGGGGGGAAAACCAAAGCAAGTCTGGAGGCTGGGGCTGGAGACGTTTTGTTCCCTTTGGATGCTATAGCTGTGTTAGCTGCTGCACTTTTAATCAAGGAAGCTTCAGTGGGGAAAAGTGGTTTTGTTTTCTCACACCTGAGTCCACTTGGCCACCCTTCCCCTATTCCCTGCAGAGCAGTTTCCTCTGACAGCCAGTGGCTGCCCTCCGACCAGCCTTGCCAGTGATCAGACACCGCTTCCTGCCACTTGCTAAGAACAGAGGAGCTACTTGCCCGGAACAGAAAATTAAAAGAGGAGGCCAGCCATCTGAGTGAGAGAGGAATAGCAAGATCAGGGTAGCCATTATTAACACTCAATTTAATGTAGTCACCATAATGGCTAATGTAGGGACTGATCCTGCTCCACTCAAGATATGCTTCACCTGGGGGCCCATTTGAAATGCTTTGTCTGCAAGGACAGTAAGCAGTAAAGGGACTTCTTTCTTCTTCAGCCCTTCTTAAAGATCTTTTTCAACTCTTACCTTTGAAACCATGTTCCCTGCACTGAGGTGCTTCAAGAAAAAGGCACAAAAAATGACTTTTTTGGGGATAAGATAGCCACTGTCATGTTTAGAACTAGGATGGTGTAAGTAGGAAGGTTTTAATGGAAATAATTTTCATCAGTTTGATTTTTAATATCTATGAGTGCTTCTGGTACCACATCTCTCTGATATCCACATCTCTCTTGGTTATACATGCATGCACAGAGTAAAAACATTCACTTCTGTGTCTCCACTTAGTCATTCCTTTATTGGAACATTTGCAGGTATTATTTATAGATGTCAAAAACAATGAGAGTTTGAGATTTATAAGCTCCAATCAGCTGAAGGTGTTTCCAAATAAATTAATGAAACGAGTCAGAAATCACATTAAGAAATTCAGCACTGAATGTATATCACAATGACTTTGCACCCTCTCTGCCTTTTTCTCCTTTTCTTCCAAAAGTCTCAGTGCTTGCCAGGGTATATGAACCTGCATTTAATTTGATGTAAAACAAGAAAAAGGATGATGGGAATGTGTGCTCAGTATCACAAGTTACAGTATTTGTGCATAAGAAGGAAATCCAAAACTTGAGCTGGTACAGAGTAATTTCCTGTCACTTAAAACTTTCCATACAACCTGCATTATCACTCAAACCATACAGAAGGCAGATTTAATGGGGATGTTTTCCCATTAAAGAGTGGCTGCTCTGGCTTTCATTGACAATTTCTTGGCCCGTTCTGGTGTCCTGCTCGCATCCCTGCCAATCTGTCCGTTCTGTGACAGGTTCCTGAGCTCTCTTAACACTCTCTCGATCCTCTCAGTGATTTCAATCTTTGTTGCCATTTGACACCTCTGTTTCCTTCCTGCAGGAATCCTGGGTCAAAACTATGGTCTGTCTCAGTCCACCTGGCTGGTCAGGAGATATTTTAAGGATGACTGGACACGCTAGGCATGCAACTGCAGCACTCCTCTCCAGCCATTTTGCCTCATAGCTGCAGTCTTTGATTCAAGTGTGTGAACAGAAGGTGCAAACCCAGTCACATTTCATTTCTCAATGTCCTTAGCATGTCACTCCTCTGACTGGAAGACATTAGATGACTCTTGGACGATCTGAGTTTGATATGTACCATCACTGCTATTGCTGAAGGAAGAGAAGGATGAAATTGGGGCAAGGAAGCAGTACAGCTTGGGCTTACACAGGGTTTCTTTCTCATTAGCTTCTTTTGGTGAGAGAAGTTTATGATATCAGTAAAAAGCAGGAAGAATGTAATTTAATGTGGCAGATGCTCCAAAGGGGGTTATTTCACCTAAATAAGCCAACATTCAAAACTAAGGTAGCAGTGCTTCTATTTCAGTGTGGCTCTGCAAGGCTCCACTCACCAGGGTTTGTGAGGCTCTCTGGGCATGCAAAATAATAGTTTTGTATCTCATTATCCAAAAATAGCAGTTTAACATTATCTCCACAGACACTGTGTAAATATATATGTAAACAGTGCAGAATGTATATACATGCGACTCCTAGGTACAGCATGACAAGAGTGTATGGCAGAATCAAGTTGTATTCAAAACCTGATGAAAAGCCAAAGGAAAAGTCTCAAGAAATCCAGGCTGTCTGAAGAAAAGCTCTGCCTCCAAGATGGCATGGTCTCTGCAGCTGAAGTGCACAGACCTTTCACTTTTAATTAAACCACCTGCAATTTTCATGTTGTTTCTGTCTCATATCTAATTTGTACCCACAAGACAGATTCCCAAATCTAGTATTTTGTGTATTTTTAAAGAAAATCATAATTAAAATTTAAAACACTGGAGACAGTGTGAGTTGTAGGAAAGCAGCAGCCTTTAACTGATTGGTCTTAAGAGCCATATTTGAAAATCTGAAGTACAAAATCTTGTCTGTTTCCAACAGAGATGGAGTATTTCAACAAATTTATCTGCATTCAGCCAAGGTAAACGGCAGGTCAGGAGGCAATGGAAAAACAGCTCTCCTTCCCAAGAAGCCAAAAAAATTTCCTTCATCATATAGCAAGTGGACAGGCAAAAAGTATAGAAACTGGGAACAAATATAAGAGTTTCTGCTAATGAATTTAACTGCTAATGTTTTTAATTCCTGATAAGCAACGCTGCTGCCTAGACAATGGCTCATGGGACTGTGGAGGAAACTGGCTGGGTAATGATATCATCTCTTTCTGTTTTGCAGCATATTTTATTTTCTACTTTGTTTGGGAGAGATTTTCTACTTTGTTTTGGTCCAAGAAAACAGAGAGATTGATTTACAAAGCACTTTGGAGAAGTGCAAGTTTATTAGGCTTTTCTGAGTATGGCATGTCCTTCTTACCAGATCTTGAAATCTGTCTTAAACGTATTTCAATGTGTGCAGCTTCTTTCTTTCTCTTTTCATAAAGTCTCTCATCTGCGCTTGACCTGTAGTATGTGTAGCACCTACTGGGGCAGAATTCCTTACAGGAAGGGAGAAGGAATGAAGACATTTCGAAATCATTCTTAAAAGCTGGTGATTTACTTCTGTGGCATTTTCTCATGAGTGGAAGGAATGTAGGGTGGCAGGCAGGCAGGAAAGCAGACAGGCTGGATAGAAGGCAGGCAGGCAGGCAGAAAAGGCAGCAAGGTAGGAAGGCAGGCAGGCAGGCAGGAAGGAAGGAAGGAAGAAAGAAAGGAAGGAAAAGCTTTTATTAACATGGTCAGTGGAACACTGTCTGTGATCAGAGCTATTGAGTATCTAGTCCTTAGTCAACTTAATTGCTACACGCACAGACTAGACTGCATATAGTAAGGAAAACACTATCTAAAATCTGCTTTAAAAGTTATTTAACCAGAACAAATCATCTGGGAAAGTACAAATATTTCTAAATGGAAAAATATTTCTCTACTGCTGAGCTAGGCCTGACAGCAAATCTTAATGAATTATTAGTACCTTTATTGTTTTCTTTGGCCCCTGTGCACTATATTTGTAAAAAAAGTCAGTAAAAAAGAGAACAATTGTAAAAAGCAAATATTTTGTACAAAAATACAAAGTTTTAAAAGCTCTTAAAAGTATATTCCATATTATTGATAAGAGTTGGACTATATATATATATTTATATAAAATCTATATATTCGTGTATCTGTATAATTTTCCTACATTTGGGATTTTAGCAAATGAAACAACTGTTTACACAGTTGTTTTATATGTTTTTCTATACGGGTGACCAACAGTCTTACTCAGTTTGATGGAATGTCTTTTCTCAGAAGACACAAGTTGCTTATGTATGTGGTTACTGGTTGGGAAGAAAATCTATAACAGAATTAGTCCAACGGTATTTCTTGATGCTGTGGGTTGAAAGGCCTTGAATAATTGCAGGATGCTGGAGAAGAGTTGCTGTTAAATTCCTTTATGCTTTTAAACCAGTTTTCAGTGCTTGCTTTTTTCTTCTTTTTTTTTTTTAATATTTAATTTTGGAAGTTGCTGCTGCTCTCTCCCAGGATTTTCTTCTTTCCGTAGATTTTCATAATATGTAGGTATCTGTAAAGTCACAGTCTATTACACTCCAAATATTTGCCCTAGAGTGTAAGAGAAAAAAAGAAAAACAAAGAGAAAAAAATTGTAAAAAACCTGTGAAGGTTAATCAAATTTGCAAAAAGAAAACTTACAGAGATCAAGGTATGTAAAAAATTTAAGAAGACTCATATTCAGATCCTGTATGTCCTGGACGATAAGTATTTGTAAACCATGACATTTTCTTAAAATAGCAAATTATGTAGGAAAAAGAGAGCAAATTACATTATTACTTACACGTGGTCCTTCATTCTGGACATCCAAACAGAGTTACACACACACAGAGCTTGTTTAGCACTTTGTTTGTTTTGGTTCAGGGGGCATTTCTATGGATGGGATGTAATTTTGGCTCTAGCTGACATTTATGTCTGCCTTCACTGAAATTCAGCCGACAAGTTTCCAACTGGAGCAGCCATGCACCCTTGGCAAAGCAACGTTTAAACAGGTTGTATGGAGGAGATAATGTTTCAGGCAGAGCTCCAACATGAACACAAACACCACCTAGTTCTGTGGTGATGTGGCCAGGTTTTAAGAAGCCATGTGAACCACCTGTTTGTTCTCTGCTCTTGCAGAAATGACCCTATCAACAAAAAGAGATACCCTGTGGCAATCACCTGGGCTACTGTTGGGCCATAGTGGCAGTTCATGAGTCCTTCACTCCAGCTGCAAGAGACGAATTGCTTATGGTCTGTGGGCCCAGCTTATCAGTCCTATGGGACATCTCCTGGTAGTGATGGGAATTTTAGGAAGTTCTTAGCGGTCACCAAGTGCTCCTGTTGCACAAACTCTCAAAACAAAGCCTTTGTGGTGTTTCAAGGCTGGTGCCTGAGTCATCCCATGTTCAGCTTGTCCTGTTGTGTAGCCATTGAGTCTATAAAAACATCTTCCAATGTGGCTAAAGTCTTGAGCATGCACCAAAACATGTCTAAAATTTTAGGCATGTTTAAAGTCTACAGGAGATGGTCAAGATGCAGAGTATGCCATGGCTATGGCTAGCTTTGAGACTGCAGTGCAATAAATCCAATACCTACATCACTCAGAGTATTAGAAAAGTGCATGTTGGGCTGGGGCAGAGCAGAAGTGCTCCACATATGATTCCCCCTCTTCCTCAACAAGGCACTGCCATTGCATTTAGCCCAGATCTTCTCACCTCTAGCTGTGGGATAGTTACTACGGGTATGATGAAATAATCAAACCAAGTGCCTTGCTTACCTTTGTCCATGTCTTTTTCACAAATGAAATTGTTAACATCTGCACAGTAGAAGTCATTCCAGAGCCCAGCATGGATCAACCCGGCACAGTCTTCCCCTGGTCCATGCCCATGACTCCAGTTATCAGGCTGCCCAGCTTTCCAGTTTCTTTCAAGCAAAAAGCAAGAGATATGATTGCACAACACAGCACTCATGGCAGTTTTTCACCACAAGAAATTAACGAAAACATCATGAGATCTGTTCTGAACGGGAAATACACACTGAAACAAACAATACATGACTCTTGCTGAAAATGGAAAACAGATGTATTACAGACCAGGCAATCTATTCGGCCTTGGGCTGCCAAAACTCAGAGACCTAAATTTAGACCGATGAACTTTATTTTAGTTTCTGAATGCACATGCACACACAGTGGGAGTGCTCCATGCTCCATGTGCGTTGCTCCAAGCCTGCAAAACCTGCACACTGAGTTCCTGTCGGCAGCTGGGACTGAGAAGAGCCCACAAGCTCACAGGTACTGCCAAGATGGCAACATCCTGCCCTTGCTCACTGAAAAGGTGCTCAGCCCTCTGACTGAACCAAGGTGGGCATCTTGGGAGGAATAGCAAAGATGCACATGTTTGAGGGGCACATGCTCAGATGGGAAGGGAATTTTTTTGACTTCTAAGGAATGTACATAGTATATATACACACATCTTTCGAGATCCTTAGCTTTGATGGTGAAACTGAACACAGTACTTGTAAAAAAATCTTACAGCAAGTGTTTCCTCATCCTGTTTTTGTTTAATGAATGGGAAACACTTCCAACCTCAGGACTTAAAAGCTCCATTTTCCTGAAGAAACAGGTTGTTGAAGGGAGCTTGTGGTTGCTGGCTGACACACTCCATGCTCAGCTAAAAAACATGCCTGCCTGACACAGAGCGTCCAACCAGGCACCTGGGAGGACACACAGCTTTCCAGAAGTAATGGAATACTCTGAAAATCAGTAACCAACAGCTCTGAGGTTACAACAGAGCACCTAAAACCATGGTGTAGTGAAAACTGATTAAAAGCAGTGCCTGAAGCGGGAATCAGTCACAGTGCTGCCATAAAGAGAAAGAAAGATGAAAATAGAGAGGGAGAAAAAAGGAAAATATTACGGCTCATTTGAAATGCATCTGACTTTTTCCATGTTTTTCATCTAAATGAACACAAATGAGATCACAGTTAATCATTTCATAACATCTGACTGACTGCAGCCTGTTTTTCTGAAGCACAGCATGCTCAGCTCTATAAACTCTTTAGTCTACTACTCAGTATTAAAAATTTGGGTGGTTGCAATCTGTTCCATTTAGGACAAATTAGGTGTAGCTCTAGGATTCCTGGAGAGCTGCCAATTCAGTTCTCAGCTGGCCAAAGCAGAGACACCCTCATTTCATGCATTTTCCTTGTGTTTAATGCTTTCCACTTGGATTTGGGCTTTATCTAAAGACTGGTCATTTTTTATCAGAATGAGTACTCTATTTATAGCCAGTTGTAATGCAAATAAGGAAAATTCAAACCAAGACAGTTAAACTGTCTGTGCTTTCCATCTCAACTTTGTAATAAAAGTCAGGAGCAAACGTTTTGGCAAGAAACACTGCACTGTTTAGTTATGTGATTCTTTCATTCAACATTCAGTTTTCTTTCTGGCAAGGAAAGAAAGCCTCGTGCAGGGAGAAGAGAGAGAGAGAAAAAAAATGTTCAACAGCACCCTCCGTAACAAATTAAATCATTGGCATCTACAACCATCTGGATCCATTGGACAGTTTCTAGATGCTGCTTTTAGAAGTGTCAGCAAGAGTGGTAGCAGTTTCTTATTTACATACGTGTAAACTGGTAAGGATCCATCCAGCCATCTCCATTCATTTTCCTTCTCTGAATCCGTTAGTCCAATCCAGAAACTGCCTTTCCCAAAAATCTGCCTTTTTATCCATTGCTGTGAAAGAAAGAACTTAGTCCATAACAAGGACAACTATCTTTGGAGCCAGCAAGTTGCACTGGTTTCATGAATGTCTTGTTATCAGAATAGGAAGGGCCAGAGAAATTTTTTTAAACCAAAGATATATGTCAGAAGTTGGTCTTGTGACCCCTTGCCCAAACTAGAATCCATTGCAGTGTTTGCATATGAGATAGAGAGAGCTAAGCATGAAAGTTAGGTTGACATAAAGTCACATCTAACATCTTATAGATACAAACTGAAAATAAAAACCACAAAGAGCAAGCAGTTGCATCTTGACATCACCACTGCTGTGTTGAATAGCATTAAAAGTAAAGTTAGATTTATAGTCAGATTAAAAATATTCTTGGGTCACAGTAGTCTTAGGCTGCATACATTAAATAAGACAATTTAAAATTAAATTACATTCACTGATGCAAAAAATGCATTTTTGAGAATATGCAAGGCACAATGGATTCCATCTTTAAGGCTTCAAAACTACAATTCTCAACAACCTTTCTGTGCCCACCACATTCAGAGTCAGAACCAGCTCTGCTCACACTGCAGAAGGAGAAGCTGCTGATCAGAAAGAGAGTGGACAAAATGCTAATGAGTCAATCACTGTGTCTACTTCACTACATGAATTCATGATGCTCTTGGCTTCACACTTACCTTGTGGTTTCCACATGTTAAATAACTTCAAACTCTCTCATTGAAAAACAGAAGGAGAAGGTACTTACCTGCTCCTCTTTGTTGTTGATGATAACCAAGTGTGATCCTTTCTCTTCACAGAATAACTTTGCCTCTTCAAAAATTTCTCTTTCAATTGAAAAGTAGTAGCACTTTTCTGTATAGTTTTTCCAATGAGGAGAACAACCTGTGATGTGAATTTTTTTGTGTTAAGCCTGTTATTGGTAAGTAAACAGGCTAATAATAGGGCCAATAATAAGTGGAGGAACACATACCCCTCTACAGCATGCTGCTACTAAAATACTTACAAACAGTTTGGGAATTTACTTGTTAGGATCCTGACTGGGTAAAATCAAGTCTAAGCTGTGTGGCCAAGGGGATTATTTATTACTCACCATGCTGTCACCTTTTCTTTAGCTATAAACTTTAAGTTCTATCAGTTTCCGGTCATCAAAAGGAAGACCAACAAGTGTGGCTTCACTTAACAGGACTCTTTGTGCCCAGAGGAGCTGTGGATGCCCCATCCCTAGAAATGTTGAAGGCCAGGTTTTAATGGGGCTTTGAGCAACCTGGTCTAGTGGAAGGTGTCCCTGTACATGGCAGTGGGGTTTGAACTAGATGGCCTTTCAGGTTCCCTCCAACTCAAACCATTCTGTGATTCTCTCATGATTCTCTGAAATCCCAGAGATTTAGTCTAAGGCAGGCAAAGTTATTTGAAGCAGTAAGTAAGCGGTGAGCACTGTCTGCTACATGTCCCTGTATGCCAGTGGGAGGTGGATGCAGTGTGTTGATATCTTACCATTAGCCTCGGGTACTGACGTGGGTTCACTCTGCAGCGCCATTGGCATCCCTGGACCTGGTGGCCCTGGTGGACCAGGTGGCCCCTTTGGACCAGGCAGCCCTGGGACTCCAGGTAGTCCAGGTAGTCCTCGAGGTCCTGGTACCCCTGGTTCTCCCACAGTTCCTTGCAGGCCTTGAAATCCTGGTGGGCCTTGAGGCCCAGGTGGACCATCCTTGCCTTGTGGACCTGGTGGCCCTGGGTCTCCACTTGGCCCAGGCAGACCGGTCTTCCCAGGAGAACCTCTCTGACCTTTGGAGCCAGGTGATCCTCTTGAACCTTTCCCTCCTTTTTCTCCTGGTGGCCCGGCTGGCCCAGGTGGGCCCTTCTCACCTGCAGGTCCTGGTGGTCCAGTCTCTCCTTTCTCTCCTTTTTGTCCTTTTAGGCCAGCGGGACCAAGAGGACCTGGAGGGCCTCTGTCACCTTTAGGTCCCCTGGGACCAGGAGGACCTGGAACAATGTAAACATGCAAAGTAGGGGTATGCATAGAAAACAAAACAGAAAGCCCACGTGGGGTCCTTTTTTAATACATGTCAGACTAGCAACGCTGGATATTTAACAATGCACAAACCAGGCTAAGAGCTGCTTCCACCAGTGCTTTTAAGAGTACATCTGCTTCCCAGGTTCTATGTATTGTTGCTCTTTCCTCAGCCTCCATGACACACAGGATACTGTGCCCCAGGTGACCAGCCAAGGTGACACTCCCTGCAAGACACACTCCGTGCTATTGATGCACACGGTCCTGTGTGCTGATGGTCCTGTTTCCTCACTCTGCCACCCTCCCTTTTCCTTCTAGTCTCACCTCTCTGCTCTTAGACCTCAGGACTTTTTCTCCTGACCCCGTTTGCTGCTCTGTCAATAATGGAATGTCAAAGAGAGATGAAACGATGGCTAGTGAGCAACAGGCCAACTGTGGGAAAGACCAGAAGTTGCTTACTGTCCAGGTATAACAGGACAGGGAACAACAACCCACAACGGGAAATGGCAATACTGTGACAGTAACAAACAACAAAACAAGTTTTGATTCTGATCATGGCTGAGTAAATCCCTTATCAATGTCTTCCTACCCCCCACCACCTATCTACACAATTTAAACTCCTCCAGAGATAAATTCCTAAACTGGAATTATTTAGTTCTGGTTGAAATGAGAATGGTTAGGGTCACTGATATGTAATCTTGGCTCTAATTCAGCCTTAGCTTATTTGGAGCACTGGATTTATATTTACGATTAGAGTTTTAGGCCTGACTGGTTCATATCAGGTTGGAAATATGAGTGTTCTTTTCATATGGGATAATACTTGGCTGGGAGAAACCTCCTAAACCTGATGCCATTTATTTCTGGAGAAAATAAAATATCCCAAGATTAAAAACTAAGTAAAGTAGGATGTTTTCTGGCAGACTAACAACTGGCTTAAAGTGAAATAGTAACTTGTTTTTCAGCAAGGGTGGACCTTTCTGGGAATAGTCCAACACATATTTTTTTGCCATTTCCTCCTTAGCAGAGATTGGTTTCTTGAGGTTCCACACCTTCACTCTCTTATTTTAGAAACTAAATCAAAAGCAGATCCAGTCAGTTAGTCAGACAGAATAAAATTTTGCTAAGTCAGAACCTTCTTTCATAACATCTCCATTTTAGCTATGTAAAGAAGACATAGAAAAATCAGTAAGGAAAATTCAAGCTACGTGTACGTTTCCAAAGTTTAGGATTAGATAATGGAAAACCCCAGGACTCTGTACCAGCATGCACTGACTTCCACAGAACTAAAGAATTAATGCAAGTAGGAATTCAGCATAGACATCATTAGGGAAGCTGCATACCTTGTAGGATAGTGAAGTTCTTGATGAGCTGGCCATGTTTGGAATCTACCAACTTCATTTCTTCCATGATTACTGACAAATTGGCAACTTCAACATCTAACCTTGACCTCATCAAATCCTGTTGCACCTTGAGAGACGCGGAGTCTAGGCGCATATTGGCTAGTGTGCTGTTCAAAAAAATGAGCTCATCTGAATGTTTATTTA
Source organism: Myiozetetes cayanensis (assembly GCF_022539395.1). Classification (NCBI taxonomy): domain Eukaryota; kingdom Metazoa; phylum Chordata; class Aves; order Passeriformes; family Tyrannidae; genus Myiozetetes; species Myiozetetes cayanensis. Next base: position 46,935,674 of record NW_026086604.1, read on the forward strand.
AGGTGTCTGTACAAGTTGTCCTGACCTCATTGAGATTGCTAGTCAGTGTCCGTAGATTATGAGCAGTGTAGCTGATGTTGCTGATGATATTGGTTATATCAGTTTCAAAGACCTGGAACCTTTCTTCCAGATGGCTGAATTTGGCAGCAGTTCTGTTTTCATATCCTTTATGCTGTTCCTGGAGATCCTTTAGGTTTTGTTCGTTGGCTTGGGCAATTGTGGTGATGTTCTCTATTTGCCCACTGAGGGAGTTGAGCTGATTGTTCAGATCTTCAAGTGTATCGTTGTTAGCTTTTGCCAGTGCTGAATTGTTGGCGGCCAAAGTCTGTAAATTTTGTACTTTCTCCTTAAGCCAGTCGGTGTCCTTCCGGGCTTGAAGGACAACCTGCTGCAGATTTTGAAAGTCATTCCTGATTTTTAGAATAGCCAAGCTTGTATCTTCCATTGACTTCTGCAGGACATTGATAAGATTTCTTTGCTGTATTTGAGTCAGGTTTAAGTTGTTCAGGTTCATGATGGCCACATTATGAGAATGCACTTGGTTTTGCAGGTTTGTTTGGATATTACTTGTGTCTTGTTGAAGATTGTTGATATAGCCTGTATATGACTGAAGAGTCTTATTAACACTGATGATCATGAAAGAGTTACTGTCTAAGGCACTTTTCATTTGGCTCTGTCTATCATCTAATGCATTTCCAGACTCTTGGAGCTTCTCCAGTGTATCTTTGTTTCTGGTAGTTTTTTCTGCAATGTCATGAAGCTGCTGACGAAGAGCCAGAATGTCAGATCTGAAGCTGGACAGTTCAGTGTTAGTATTCAAGGCTTTTTGTCCAGTTTGGTCATCTGTTGTACAGTAAAAAAAAAAAAATTGAAAGTCTTTAGCATAAGTTTTTCTTAAAACACAGTATAAAACACCACAGTGTATTTTAAGTACAGTCAGATTGACAAACTGTTCAGTAGCACTTCTATCTTTTCCAGAAAAGAGAAACCACTAAGCAAAGTTCTGCCACTAGACAGAGAAAAAAGCAAAGAGGAATCGTGTCTTGCTGAGGACAACAAAACAATGATTCTGTGTTTATGTATGGGAAAAACTAATGTTAGAAACTGATGAGTATATGGACTCAAATAATGCTGTATTCTGGCTGGAAACTGAATGGTAAACAGAATTCAAAACATTAAACAGGTATCAGTAAGTGTATATTTTGAAGTTACAACTGGATTTTGCTGAAAGCTTGGGAGTTTATTTTAGTTGTTCATGATTTCTTCCACTTTTTCTCGGCAGGTGGAAAATCTCTACTGTGATTTAGTACATATAGTTCCATTTTTAAAAAATCTTGGGTTTAGTTTTAAAAAAGGTCTAACACTTATTTTAAAACAATCTGGTTTAGAGACAAAAGCTTTGCCTGCGGGCTACTTCAGATATGCCAAGATATGATGTATTTCTGGTTTTCTCTCTAATACATTACTATTGCTTTTAATGACATTTATTTTGCCATTATTGTTTCCTCATGGTCTGAGTTTGAGGAAGGCAAAACCTTTAGTCTTTGAGGAACATCTCTGCTCTTGCTTACACTGCCCTTCAGAATACTTCTGGAAGCCTGTCTGAGTATGATAAAGCCCTGTCTGAGTATGATAAAACCCTGTGATAAAGCTGCAGAGGCTCTCAGCCAGCATGTAGAAAACAAGGAAATAAGCAGTCAACACTTGCTTTCAGGGAAGATTCCCTTTCTTGACCTGAATCACTTCACTCTCCTTACTCACAGTCTATATATTTTTGTCCTCATCTAAGTGTAGCTATATTTATGAATTACGCAGTATGAAGTCCATGATTTCAGATGACTCCAAGAGAGAGCAGTATGGTTTTCATAAAGTACAGTGAATACAAATGTGTATGGAGGTTTTCTCTGGTATGTTTGAGTGAGTTGTGATGGCAAACATCAAATGGTGGCTTGTGAGACCTCAGCCTGAAGTGTTTATGGAGTCTTTTGTGGATGGACATCTTCCTGAGCACAGTTTCTCTCCCTTCCGCTTGTCTCACTCCAGGATCTTCTCAGCTCTTGACTTTATGTTTATCTCTTGGCTATACCTCAAATTATATTGTATTCCTCACACAGCTCTGACAACTGCCAGGTCCACATAAAGCTAATCCCTGAAGGCCTGTCTTCCATTCACCACACATTGTTATTCTTCTGACCCTACAGCAGTACTCTTACCTTTATGTTCCCTACAGAATTTGCTACAGAACTTTCCTAACTTCCTCCATGGCAAGTCCACTTAAATGGGAAATGACGGCCCTGAGCATCTCACTGGCCATCCACCCAGCAGCATGTAAAAATGTGGCATGAATGAGTCAAAGGTGCTACAAGTTGTGCAAATTTAATCAGTGCAATATAATAACCCAAATATAACACAAAAGGTTGCATGTGCTTTAAGTTGTAACATTTACTTCTGTATATGTGTCAGTAAAAGAACATGTCACTGAATCACCCCATGCCTTTGAACTAAATGCAGTATGTAAATACTTTAGAAGCCATCTCTTTTTTGAAGGGAAAAAGTGGTAAAAATTTATAATCAAGCTGCAAGCAAGTAATTTTTCATAGAAATACACATCTCAATATATGGTTTAAGAAGCTAAACAAAATTTATTTCAAGAAGCACATGCATGTATGTGTATATTTATATCTATATAATAATTTATGTAATAATATATATCTATGTATAGGAAGAAAGGTAAAAATGTACACTTAGAGAGTAGAATCTTTATCCATGATTTTTTTTTTCCATCTTCCTGCAAACTGAGAACTTTGATAGCACTTGGAAGATCTGAACTCATAACAACTTTGTGTCCTGTATTCCCTGAGATGATCAAGAGAAGAAACATTTTATGGAAGTAATCAACTTGCCTCAGACATAAGAATTTTGAACAGCTGATTATTTGTACACCTCTTGAAATGGCCTTTAGTTTTGAATCTTAATTGCTAAAACAGCATCAAGATGACTGGGTGACAGATTTTCATTTCATGTAGAATCTCTTTTGATGTGGAACCGCTTCTGCTATGTTTTACATCTCTACCTCAGAGAAGATTCTCTCCTAAGCACAGCTTTTAGGTGTCTGTTTGTTTAAGTAGAAATGCTTCCAAAGAAACTTCAGTGGGAACTGTAAATTTTGAAGTATTCTTAAAATGTTGTCCTAAGTAGAGCTGATCTGAACTATTTTTAAGTGCTTTCACAAGTACCTGAGAAACTGGAATGGAAGTGCTGTATCTTGTCACAGGCACAGATTTTTCAGACAAATTTCCTGCCACTACCTGACAGGAGAACACCCCAGAGCCATAATACAAAGGAGCTTTGCTTGTGTGTAGATTACCTAATTTCTTCAGATCGCTCTCCACCGCTGTGAGCTTTTCTGTATATCTTCTGTGGGACGTTTCCAGGCCACCTGTCACATTGTCCATTTTTTCTACAACTAGGGGAAAGAGAGCAGTATGTTATGGAAAGAAGAGAAGTGAAATAGTGGAAAAAGTCTACTAAACAATAAAGCAAACAAAAAACTCCACCACTACCAACAACCTCCCCCAAAAACAACAACAACAACAACCACCTAACAAAAAAACCCCCCAACCCAAGACAAACAAAAATAAACAAATAACCCCCACCCCAAAAAAATACCAAGTCCCCTCAAAAAAAACACCTTAGATTTTCCTTGCTTGCCATTACACTTTGCTGTTCCTCTGTGAAATTTGGAAGGTTGAGCTCCTATTTTGTTGGTGAGACACAGAATTCTTCCAGCTATTCAGTCTGCCAATACTCCCTAAATATTTTTTTTTGCCCATGAGCAATCTCTCTCCTGAATGAGGAAATCCCTCTTTGTGGGTTTTCCTCACTAATGAAGTCCTGTTCTTTTAACAGTATTTCCATGCTTCAAGCACAATGCTGTGTGGCAAAGGCAGACTGATTGCTAAAGGCTCAGATGTGTGAAAGAAGACTTGCTTTTATTTTGCTATGAGCCATTTCTCCTTAAAAATAACCTTTTTTTTTCTTGTGCCTTTTAATCACTAGAAGTTGCCATCTGGATACCAAAGTTAGGACTAAGATGGCAGTTTTGGGGATTTTAAACACCTTGATAATGGTACAGATCACTCAAAATGATTTTGAAACCGTTCTGCCTCATTAAGATTGAAAGGATGACCACTCAGCAAGTGCAGATTTATGGCTGATGTGCTCTTTATTTTGTAACGTCTGAGTAATTTTCTTGTCACTGAGACATTCGATTACTTGATGGGATTGATATGGGAATGGAAAAAGCAGAACAACAAATAAAGAGCCTGGGGTAGCTTCCAGTGGCAAAAATGTGAAATCCTTGCAAGGTTAGAGGTAGCCTACAATGTTCACACCAAACCTTGTCTAATATCCTTTTGGATTCAAGCCACATCCAGGGGCAGAATTTGCTTCTCATCATGAGATTATTTAGCCCTTTTGCAACACTGGGAGCAGAATGTGCCTGAAACAACCTGGGAGAGGCTACATCAGTTATTGTGTCAGCTCCCTGTTTCAAACAGAAGAAATAAGGTGTGTCCCATGTCTTTAGGTTCTGTAAACCTGTATGGGGTAGCAGGTACCACGTCTGTGAGATGATCTGCAGCTAGGAAATAGAGAAGTTATTGCTATGTAAAGATTTGGGTTTTTACTAGGAGTGAAATTTAAGGATCTTTTGCTGCTCATGAGCAACCACATGAATCCCAGACCTTTAAGGTGTAGTCCACCAAGTGCTCCTTCTTTATTAACTTTTGCCCCCTTTTTTTTTTTTTTTTTTTTTCTGATTCTGGATGCCACAGTTACACAGCAGGCTTTTACTGCTCCCCCAAAACTAACAAGAGGAAAAACAGATCAAGACTATCTATGATGCAACAGCACTGAGGTGAATGGAGTTACAACAGCGAAAAAGTCTCAGGATTTTCATAGAGACCAGATACCCTTCAGTGAATTACCTGTCTGCTTCTTTTTAGATTGCTAACAAGCCAGAAAAATAGAGGCTGTACCGTGTATGCAAAGTCAGTCAGAGTGTGGCTTTCTGTATTTGAGATGATGACAGATCGCTTGCTAAACACCAGACCCAGGCTACAATAATGGCTTTGCTTTTTCAGTTGCTCAATACCTTCTGCTTTAGAAAGCATTATAACACCAATTTTTCACTGGTTTTTTTGCCCATTAAAGTTGTCAAAGTTCTGTATGCCATTTTCCCTGAATGAATCCAGGGTTGATTCTCTTTGTCCTGCCCAGCTGTCTTCCAGGCTGGAGCCCAGATCAGCAAAGGTCCTTCGGTTACTTCTGACACTCCACTGATGCATGTGTACACCTATGCATCGCATGCATTGAGCATGAGGACATACTTGGCTTTCCCTTTTGGCTCTGGGCAGCTCTTGTTCAGTCTGTCATGTTTTGCTTTGTTTACAGATAGTCACATAGGATATGGCTCACTCTGGGTACTTAGAAGGGACCTCATGAAATCATCTGGGTTTAAAAAGCAGGCCTAATTCAAGTGTTTTTGTTGAACCTGTGCCTTGACTAGCAATGCCACATCACCTATGGATCTGGTTAATTCAGCTTTAGTGTAACATTCAACGTTTTCTCCAGTTATGCAACACACTTGGAGTTGCAAGTGAATATATATTATCAGTAATAAAAGGAAAATGTAGTTTCTTCCTTTTGCTGTCCAAATGAATGCCAGTTTGTACTTCAGATCTGAAGTTTGTAAAACTAAGACTTTATACTGTCCTATAACAGGTAAGTTTTCATGGTTGAATCAAATCTAGCACTGGAAATTTGGGTTAAGACATTACCCTGAAGAACCTAAAGCAAAAGAAAATAGTAGAAATACTTTCAATAAGTAGTTGTCTGGCAGTTAGATGAGACTGAAGAGAATGAAATATGTGACACCAGTATTTTCATTGCTCAAAGGAAAAGAAAATAAGAAAAACCACACTAAAGAGAAGTTGCTCTAGCTATGAACAGTCTTTGTGGGGAACACCCCCAAAATTTGATGAAGACAGGGCTTTAATCAGAAGTCTTACTGGTAATATTGATTGGTCATGATATGAGGGGAAGGCCATGCCTAGACTGTGTATCTGAAAGATCACTAATGAGCACTGTTAAAAGGTCTTTCAGTTCCCAGCAGTTTCTCTGCTACAGAAAGAAGAAGCTTTTAATTCTAACGTGTAAGCAAATGCCAGACAGCAGTGATAGGGAAGGCAGACCCAACTCAGCTGGAATATGCTCATTTAGAGGGGCTGGAAAGAGAAGGCTGCTTTTGAATACCCAAGGTATTGATTTCTGTCTATTTGATACTAGACTGGTCATGACTTACCCAGATTAACTGATGTGAAGTGCAGAATTAGCTATATTAGGTAAAGCATCTCCCTTATTTTAAATCTGTTTCCCCTCAGAGGGCAATCCAGAGCCAAGTTCAAACCACCCAGCTCCAGCAGCAGAAAGAGAAAATGTCTCTGCAAATGTGAACTGCAGGGTTAGGTCAAGGACAAAGCTGCTATCCCAAAGACAAACCAATGTATGTATTTGCTTTAAGCAGCAGTGGGATCTTACCCTCCGTGTTCAGAAAAAACTTGATCCTCTGCACAAAGTCATGCCCTGAGCAAGTTGTATCTTACTTACTTTCTTGCTACTGCCCTGCAAGTGGAAAGGATGAACTCTAAATAGAATGAGTAGAGAACCAGGGCCAATGTTGGTTTTGTTGCTCTTGATGTCAAAAGAGGTCATATGGACTGATGTCCTATTACTGGAAATGTCTTTCTTTCCCTGGTAGAAGCTCCCATGACCATCACTGAATGGAGCCTTCAATTTTAGGTAAGCATTTGGAGAACTCTCAGAAGTGAAAGTCAACCTCTTGGGAGTCCCCCAGGCTTGAACAGCCACTTCCCACTTTCTGCAGAAAAAGGTAAAACAGGCAGACTGACTAGCTGTAACATCCCTCACAAAGGCCACTCCACTGCTCCCAACAGTCTGCTGATCCCAAAAAATGCAAAGTTGTCTATGCCTTAAACCTGGTTTTGGTTAGCTTCACCCTAATTCTCAGCTTGGTCAGATCTAGCTGCATTGTCATCTCACCTTCTGACAAGGTTGAAGTGGAAAATGTGGTGAACATCCTCTAAAGGAACCCAAATTTTCAAGTAGTTGCTGACCAGAACAGTGAGGACTGCCTGCACCTAACCCACTGTAACAAAACATGCCATTTCACCAGGATATGTTGGCCTTACAACATGGCAGGCAAACTGTGTCTGGGAGACAGATAAGAAAAGTAGATGAAAGTCATGGTGGGCATTAGTCAAGAAACTTAAAAAACAAGGATTGACCAGAGAATGAGAACTACCAGAAATTCAAGCTGAAAGCGTGCTAGCTTCCCTCACTGGAGCAAGTCACAGGAAGATCATTCACCTACAGTAGGCTAACCTGAAATTGGCTAATGCCAGGAAAATTATAACTTCGTGTTTTGCATTTAATTTAAGATAGTATGTGTAAAAAAAGTACAGATTGCTTTATTAGTGTTTAACACAATAATTTCATGTCTTCTCAAAGCAAAAGAATAGTAAACCCAGCTTGTTATTCCTTCATGACCTTGATGTTTGATTCATGTTTTGGTTTCAGGTTTCTCCAACATACTATGTAATTTTTACCACCAATTTGGAGGTTTGTTCTGTGTTGACTTTGCCTCCCATTGAGTTACTTTTTTTGCCTGCCGTATTTAATCCACTGATTAGTAGTTTTAAATCACAAAGGATACCTAAATACGACGTAGGAAATGAAAGTTTTAAAAGTAGTTTTGGGCTTTATAAACACAAGTGTGGGAGGCAAATTTAATGGAAACTTAGCTAAGAGACTGAAAGAAACCCTGATGCCAGCAAAATTCCTTCTTTCAGTGTAATATTGCAATAAAATAGACAAGCCAATACTCTGATACAGAGAGGAGAGTTCAAGAGCTCTATAAAATTTTATTTTGAGTTTTGTTCTTCCTTTAAGGCCTGATTTCTTCTCAGCAATCAGTTGAGAAGAAATATTGCAGTAACTCATTTGAATATGGAGTGTCAGCAGAGAAACTTACGTTTTCTCTGCAAATTAGCACATAGGCACCATGAAGACAAAGCTCTTAAACTGCAGGTACAAAGAACAAAATGAATGCTTGACACGTTACCATTTGTTGCTTGGTGTTACAGAAGGAAGATCTTGGATGAAACAGTACTTCTCTTTCTCTGCATCTTTCCTTTGACATTCAAACGGAGCAGTCACCACACTGGTGAGCAGCGGAGCAGTGGCCACCAAGATATCTTAAGGTCTGTGAGCAAGATGTGCACTACCCACCTTCCTTTACTTTTTTAACACATTTTTTGGGGGGAGAGAAAATTCTTTTGTCCTTGCCCTGGATAGCTGTGACTTGGTACTGCTATGACAGAAAGACTCATCCCTGGTGGGCACTGATTACTGCTCAAAGAAGAAGGTTTAGAGATGAGTGTAGCAAAGAAGGGGCCTCAAGAAGAGAGCAAAGCCTGAGGAAAAGATAGTGCTAGAAGCTCCCGTGGAAAAAGAAGCTTGAAAACTGGATTGAAATGAGGAAGAGAAACTTTTGTGCAGTTTCCTTATTGCTATTGCTTCCTACACCCACACAAACATGTGCCAAAGCAAGATATAGAGCAATGGTCCCTTCAGCTTGATATGCTGTTTCTGATGCTGAGTAAGGTCTGAGTTTTCTAGTAAATCTCAGAAGTGACGGCCTTATATAAAACTCTCGAGTGAAATTCTGCTAAATTCTAGTTGCTTAGTGGCTGGGTTACAGTGCAGAAGGATCCCATCCACATCTGCTGTAAGCAGTTCTCTACAGATTTGTATCTGCAAAAGGCCTTCCCTAATCCATAGGACCAAATTATCTTCATGGATCAACACCAAGTTTTTGAATCCTGGAAGTATTTTTTCACCCAAAATCTGACTTCCAGAGACCAGTTACACACACTTCAGGAGAGCGTCTCATCAACTATAGATGTACTGCATTTTTTTACATTTAATGTTAATTTGCCACATTCTGTCTGCTGCCACATGAAAGCTACATCTCTCTACCTGTCCTTCACATTCTCTCTTCTCCCTGGATAAATCTTCCATCTAAACTAAATAGTTTTAATTTTCTTTCCACTCAAAACTGTACCAAATCCTCTTAAATAATTATTTATCCCTTTCTATTTCTACAATTTCCTTTTCTGTCCCTGGCAGAAGACCAGAGGTGATGTCAGCTCCGCTATGAGCGCAGCTGTTGGCGGCACAGGACGCACTGCATGCTAATCACATGAATATTTACCCAGCTCCTTGGAGGGGTTTTGAAGCTACTCTCAGGGCCATACTCAGACAGCTAGTTTAAAGCCAGTTTGGTTTTCTCTGCAACATGCTGTGATGTTCTGTTATAATACTCACAATGATGTTGTTCACTTCCTTTTTCTTACCAGAAACTCACATCTTATTTATTTAACTTATTCTAGCTGTGACTGCCCAACAAGCAGATACTTGCATCCAAACATTCCTAAGAATACCTAAGTGGCTACAGTTAATGAGTGATGAGGATTGGGAATTTTAAGCCATGTTTTCCAATGTGCCCAACCAATGACTTGCACAAATGAAATTTTCTTCATTGCTGGTTGCCCAACTACCAGAAACTTTGAAATTCTTATTAAAAGCATCTAAGCATCTTTGCTCATCACAATTATTGTGAGTAAGTCAATACATTGGCATCTCCTCAGACAATTTTTCTTCTTCCAGATATTTCAAAGTAATATTGATACTACACTTTTTTCCTGGCTATTCACATTATCCTGAAGATATTCACATCAAGGACATTTATCCTAGAAAGGTGTGATATATGTAAAATAACTCAGTGAAATCAAAGTACGTCACATGTTACACATCTTCGAGTCTTCTAGTCAGTACTCATTCATGGTGGAGAAATGATCATTTTGTTCTAACTTTTCTTTCAAATGTCTTATCAAAGTTTCAAAACTTTATAATTGTTTGAAAGTGAAAATCTAAGGTTGCGGTTTGTTGTCATGCTTGTACAAAAAGCCAATATTGCCCGAGTACTGATATTTCAGTTGAAATGTGTTAAATTGCCTGGCTAGTTCATATGACAATGTTCTTGGATGCTTGTCTGAAAGTGAAATGTAGGGCTCGATGCATACATACCTTTGTATCCCAGAATGGCTACTGTGATTGTTAACAGGGCACATAAAATATATAATAAGATGATGGAAAACTTCAGTGCCCAGTTATTTTTACACTTGGTACATTGACTCCCCTCTTGAATACCTGCAAAAGAAAATTTAAAATATTTTAAAACAATGGCAAAGAACACATTGCTGGTTTTGTTTCCCCATATGTTTTCTTTTGTTTCCTAAAGAACAAATTATTTCTGTAAGCAGATGATACATGGGTGCCTTTTTGCCTATGCTGCCTAGACAGCCTTCAGAGTGGTTAAATCATCAGTTCAGTAAAATAGTGATGTTTATCAAACATCTTTATTATGAGGAAGAGAAGTAGGTTCTGCTTCACTGGAAACCCAGTGGCTTTCCTGAGAGACAGGGCTATTTTCTGTGCTACGAAGATTATGGTGAGCTTTGGAAGTCAGATGTTGATTAGCATCTCCTGTGTCAGGGATCACACTGCAGCAGCTCGCTCTTAGCATTCAGTCTCCCTACAGGGCCAATAGGAGACAGTAAATGCTCTGGCAGGAGGAAAACATAGAAATAAAACAGAATTCTGAAAACCTGGGTAGGAGTACTGGTCCTGCCTTGTAACCATTGCCACAGACGGTTACCATGAGAGCACTTTCTTTCCATAACAAGAGAGAGTTTTTTTTCCCTTATTTTTGGGGGTTTGGAAAATACTATTACCACATAGAAGAAGGGGTGCTTTACTAATAAGGCCATTGGCACATCCACAGAAAAAATGCTGGTGAATTTCCCCTTGTGGACAAGCTTAGGAAAAAGGGCCTCAAGTTGCTGAAAGAAAACAGGCCTTTACTGGTTTATATTTGAGCTATTTTGAAGAATGGCTTGATATCTTTGAGTCTATTAGGGAAGCAATTTTCCTCTTTTGTCCACGTGCTCCTCAGGAACAGCTTGAGAACACTGGAACCATCAAATATTAATCAGAAACACGAATGTGTAAAACCCTGAAAACTGGACCACTGTGCTGGAACAAATGGGCGGGATTTATCCCTCTTTCCAAGGTGCATTAAGCAGCCCAGGATTAATGTAACTTTCTGTGTCTGTCAGAAAATGCATTTCTTTGATATTTCACTCTATTTGTGTACTATTAGGGGAGTCCCACAGGAAAGCTTTAAGCTCTAACAAATTCTATGTACTAGATTACTTAACTAATCAAAACTTGCTCTGTAGCTTTTTATGAGTAACTTATATTTCCCCTGAGGCCTAACCCACAGCTGATTTTACTTTTTGCAACTCATGACCTTCTGCAGAGTGGTTTTTTATTTTTCGTTTTTTAAGAGAAAAGCATGGGCCGCTTCCCCTGAGTTCACAGAAAATGGGTGACCAACATACCAAATTAAGTCAACTGTATTTCTCTCTCAAAGAAAAGCATTTTCCAGTGACTTCCTTTAGCCCAAGGTACTTGAAGGAGAAGAGATTACCATATTGTTGCAATTCAGGAAGAGGATTTATACAGAGTTTATTTGACAAGGCTTTTTCCTCAATACTCCCCACACATATAGGAGCTGTGGCTAAGGCAGAAGAGTATCTCTTATAGGTCAGTCCACTTTCCTCATTACGTCATCACATACTTTTTAGTAAACTTTTCAGCTCTGACATCACAGTCTGTTGCCATGTGATGATAACGATGGTTTCCTTGGGGTTCAGTTGGGATCAATTAGGAGCATCTGGTTCTTTTTCAGGAACGGGAACGTTCGGGGAAAATGAGACAAAGACTTGTAAGCATAAACCCAAGAACAGAAACTCCAGAGGGGATAAGGCTTCTCTCCTGCCTGTGAGGTGAGAAGGGTGGGAGCTGGCACAGAGACAGGCAGTTGTATAGCCCATTTATTGGTGAGTTGGATTTGGAAGGCTGGTAATTCCTGCATCACAAAAGAAAAGGTGAAGGGTCCATAATTCAGTAGCCAAGTCTTATGGATCCTGATGCGTGGGCTGGCTGTTTTTGTTTGGCTGAGAATCTCACAGAGTTTGCTACTGAGGAAGCTTTAATTGCTGAAAAAGCCAGAAAGTGTAGTTTCGTAAAGGTTTGCAATAGGTATTCAGAGACTGAAATTATTTCACAGTGGGAACTTGTGGTGTTTGGAGCACCATTTTCCTGCTCTTAGCTGCTACTAATGGGGCACATTGAGCCCCTGTGCACTGAATGCAAGGTTCCTTCCCTGAAGGGTTTAAAATTTGGATTACATTTTGGTAAGTCTTTGAAAATCCCACATATCAAAAACCACAAGAAGCTTGGGGCAAAAATCACATCACATTCATCTTCTAAATACACAGATAACAAAAAGCTTGATCCTCCTTATTTTACTGTAATTGAAGCAGACCTAGATCCTTATCGGGGAAGACTGATAGACTGCAGAAGTACAAAACACAGAGAAAGGCAGAAATAAAAACAAAGCCTTTGACAGCAATTGCACATAGAAAAGTTTCACTTGATAACTGTCTCACATTAAGATTACTCATTTTATGACATGACCTGCTTTCTGTCACCATACTCTGGCTTCCTGGGTAGGGTAATGAGCTGAAACTTCACTGATGTCACTGGATATATTGCAGTTCACATCAAGCATCATGTACATTCCAGTGCTTCATAAGGATCTAGTTTCACTTGTCTCAGCCTTCTCTATCCCTGGTTCAATAAAACAGCACTTTGGCTTTTCAGAACTTTTACTTTCAGCATATTTCAAACTGACATCAGAACAGCACCCCAACAAAAGCCAGACCTTTCCATCCTTTAACAGTCCAGCACTGTTGGTATCAATAACACAAGCCCAGTATACTAAAGTGATCATACAGGTTAGAGCGATTCCATTAACTGAGCTGGGCTGGAACTGTGTATAGCATCGCCTGCTGGGACTTACTGCCTGTCAGCTTAAAAGTGCATCTGACTGCCACTGAACCCCCACTACCCTCATCTAACATGCCCCGGGTCTAGGGCTGGAGTGAAAAACCAGGGAGCTCTAACAAGCTCCTCTGTCTTCCTTTACCTAGAAATAGACACAGTAAAGTCTTTCAGAGCTATTAAATTTGCTCTTTATTGCAAATATGTAGTTCTTAACTCTGCTGCTAGTAACAACTGATGTTCTAGTTTCCTAAACATACAAAAATTACTATAAAAATACCAAAGATGGTGGTACCTAGAAGAAAAAATTTGGAAGGCTTATTATGATGTCTTTCTGTGCAGTTAAATAATTCAGGCAATGAGCAAAGACAAAAGCCTCTTGTGCAGGGATGAATTACACTATAATCAGGGCTCCACAACCTCCCCAGCACAGCGTCTGACTTCAACTTGCCCTGTTGCTCTTCCTCACTACCTAAGCATCATGCTCAAATAAGGTTGTTCTGATACAGAAGATGCATTTAGTCCATGCTGTGAAGACACATTTTAATTGAAAGGTTGCTCTGAGAAGATCTGAGAGCCAAAACACTAAGCAACAAAAAATGGGAGACAATTAAAAATGCTTGCTGTGATGACACAAAACCCAGCATGCTGGCACAAAATCTTGCAGTTTTACCACAAAAGCTGAAAATCAAGCCTTGAAGGAGCCCATGCTTGGGCTTTAATTTGACAAAACTTCCCCAGTTCTATCCACTCAACTGCCTGCTGTCATGGCTTAAAAAAATGCAATGTTCTTCCAGGAGATGTACCACATCTCATCTAGAAAGCTGCAGAATAAATGGAGAGGGAAAGATCTTACACATCCCATTGACAGAAGATACATAAAACCTGCAAAAGGGAGTTCTTGACTGAAGTCAGCTCTTCTCCATTTGGTAGTGATGCTCCTAGTGCAGCACAGTCCTCTCTGTGTCCTGTACACGTGTTTTCAAAGGTTGGTCTGCTCCCAGACATTTGTCACTGACTTCGAAACCCAGGGAGCCAGGGTCACTTCTGCATAACACGCATTTCTCACTGCCGATTTCACCAATGTGAAATTTAATAAGTATCAGATGGGACACAATGTGCCTTGTTTCACTGGACACATGCTTTTTTCCATTCTTTCCCCCAAATTATTTTAATAAGAGCTCTGGTTTTTCTGCCTCACTGTTGGGAAGACATCTGGCCAAACATACAGCAACCTAGTACAAAGAGATCCTGCTGGCTCACATGCTTTGGGGACCCCCTTCTCTGCAAACCAAGATGGTCACAAAAAAATATGCAAGTGAGACATCCCCCTGTTACCAGGCTTTGTAGTATTTGTTTTTATAGCATTGCATTCCAGGGACTGAAGACTTTGTTCTCATGCAGGGGGTATACATCTGCAGATTCCTTTTGGGCTCCAAGAAGAGTTTTTGCTGAAGGAGGAGTTGGGCTTTTTGGGTTTTGGTTGTTTGTTTGTTTGTGGGGTTTTTTGTTTGTTTTCTGGTTGTTGTTCCATGGTTTTTAATGGGAGACTAAATATCTTTGCTCTTTGACCATCTTACAAAATGCCTGACTCTTCAGCTATGTTATGCTTCAGGAGCACATCTTTGAACACTGGAATATGACATACACACACACTTTTATTCCTGAATGATTCTCTTAGGAGTATTTGCCTCTGTGTTCTTTTCTTGGCTCCTGCTGCAGGATCATAGGTGGCCTCATAATATTTCTGCTAGTAAATCAGTTTTGTCATAGATGCAAGGTTCCCTTCATAACCCTGACAAAATATGTACTGATAAGACGAAGAAATGTAGTGCAGGAAACGAAAATGCATTAGTTCAGAGAGGTTTTCCCCTGGGTGATTCACAGAAAAGAGATAACATCCCTTGAATTTTGGAAGGAAGACTGCAAGCTTAGTTGGCAGCTTTCAGATGATGAATTTCTCAAAGTTAAGGTTCGCAAAGATGATGAGCGGTAGCTCTAATACCTTTATTTAAAGCAGCCTGAGTAAACTAGGATAATAAAAAGTGTTTTTATAAATACATTAATAGCAAAAGCAGGGACAAGGAAAACCTCCATTCTTTGTTTGATGCAGGGGGAATATAGTTACCAAAGATGAGGAAAAGGCTGAGATACTTAACACCTTCTTTGCCTTGGTTTTCAAGAGTAAGACAGGTCATCTTCAGGACAACTGGCCTCCTGAGCTGGTAGACAGGGATGGGGAGCACACCCTGTAATCCAGGAGGAAGCAGTTAGTGACCTGCTGACCCACTTACATGCTAACAAGTCTATCAGACCAGACGGGATCCATCCTAAGGTAATGGGGGAGCTGGAGGAAGAGATTTCCAAGCTATTCTCCATCATTTATCGTCAGTCCTGGCTAACTGGGGAGGTCCTGGATGACTGGAAGTTGGCCAATATGACGCCTATAAGAAGGGCCAGAAAGAGGATCTGAGGAACTACAGGCCTGTCAACCTGACCTCAGTGCCCGGCAAGGTTATGGAACAGATCAAAGTAGTGTGGTCACACGGCACCAACAGGACGGACAAGGCATCAGACCCAGGTAGCACAGGTTAAGGAGGGGCAGCTCCTGCCTGACCAATCTGACCTCCTTTTATGACCAGATGACTCATCTAGTGGATGAGGGGAAGGCTGGGGGTGTTTTCTACCTGGACTTCAGCAAAGCCTTTGACACCATCTCCCATAGCATACTCCTGGGAAAGCTGGCAGCCCATGGCTTGGACAGGGACACTCTCTGCTGCATTAGGAACTGGTTGGAGGGCTCCAGAGAGTGCTGGTGAATGGGGCTGCATCCAGCTGGTGGCCAGTCACCAGTGGTGTCCCCCAGGGGTCAGTGCTGGGCCCAGTCCTGTTTAACATCTTTATTGATGATCTGGACGAGGGGATTGAGTCCCCCATTAACAAACAAATTTACAGATGACGCCAAGGTTGGGGGGGAGTGTCAATCTGTTAGAGGGCAGGAGGGCTCTTCAGAGGGACCTGGACAGGCGTGATAGATGGGCTGAATCTAATAGTATGGGGTTCAGCAAGACTTAGTGCTGGGTCCTGCGCTTTGGACACAACAACCCCGTGCAGCGCAACAGGCTGGGTACAGAGTGGCTGGAGAGTGACCAGGGAGAAAGGGACATGGGAGTTCTGACTAGCAGTAGGCTGAACATGAGCCTGCAGTGTGCCCAGGTGGCCAAGAAGCCCAGTGGCATCCTGGAGTGTATCAGGAATATACTTGTCTAGTTCTGGGCCCCTCAGGTTAGGAAGATTGTTGAGGTGCTGGAGTGTGTCCAGAAAATGGTAATGAGGCTGGTGAATGGTCTGGAGTACAAGTCCTATGAGGAGTGGCTGAAGGAGCTGAGGGTGTTTAGCCTGGAGAGAAGGAGGCTCAGGGGAGACCTCATCACTCTCTACAACTACCTGAAAGGAGATTGTAGCCAGGTGGGGGTGAACCTGTTCTCCCAGTCAATCAGTGACAGAACAAGAGGACAGAGACTTAAGCTGCACCAAGGGAGGTTTAAGTTGGACATCAGAAAGAAGTTCTTCACAGAGAGAGTGACTGGGCATTGGAATGGGCTGCCCAGGGAGGTGGTGGAATGACTGCTCCTGGAGGTGTTTGAAGAAAGACTGAATGTGGCACTTAGTGCCATGATCTAGTTGACAAAGTGGTGTTGGATCATCGCGTAGACTCGATGATCTCAGAGAAATTTTTCAACCCAGTTGCCTCTGTGATAATCCTATGATAACTACATGCATCTATTTCCAACTGTCCTGCCATGGGAAAGTGTCTTTAAGTTCCTTTCCAACCCAAACCATTCTATGATTCAACATGTAGGAGTTAAATACTGAGAGGTACTCAATCACGCAGAGCTGCAAACAATGACAAAATCCCAGCAGATTACATTAGCACACTCAAATCAAAAGCAGATGCATCTTTGACAACAATAAACTTTGTATAGCTTTGAGATTACTGGATTCAGACAGCCAAAAATTTCAAAGTGAGATTTTTGTCTTCTCTTCTGTATGGTGTTACAAGTTATTAACCTACCCTTCATGAAAACAACCCCTGTGATCCTCCATGAATAGTTTTGTTGCAGTCAGCAAAACTGATTATTCAGTGGTTCTATATAACTAACATATTTCAGAAAGCAATCATTCCTTAAAATGTTTACTATAAGCAAAAATTTGAGACTGGTCCATGCCTTTTTTAATTATTATTTTGAGATTAAACTCCTTTCTTCAGTTTAGAGTCTATTCTTACACTGTTAAAACTATACCTTGAACTAAGTGCAAATAGATCCCCTACATTTTTCCAAGCTAATGTGTAAAGATCCATGCCCCTCCCCAAGTTATTGGATGGACTTTACATGAGACTGCAGCCATGGGAAGCATGGCATGTACTGGGGTTTCTTTGAGCAGCTGCCCCTCTAGGTGCTGCATGGTGCCCAGCCCCTCTCTGGCTTTGAAACCTAAATGCTGCTGGACAACCCCTCTTGAGTGTAAGTGCAAAAAAGAGCAAACATGGTTACTGCACGACCAGTCTGCAGGGGAGTGCAGAGCCCTTTAGGTTGCGCTTATGAAGTACCTGGTTTGTGAAAGCCTTCATCCAAACTGAGCCATTGCTCGCATCACATCACCCTCATGTGTGCATGTCCATCCCCTGGGCTTTGTGTGGAAGAGCTCTTGACTGAGCAAACCAAGGCCCTTCTTCGAACACGAAAAAACAGGGGTGATACTACCAAATTCTGTCTGCTGCCCTTCTTCTTCATTCCTTGGTTAGTCTCTTGCAATGATTTCTTTCCCATTTGGCCACAGGGGGAATGTGAGTGTCAGCCTTCCTTCCATTCCACAGTCTTGGCAAGCCCTGTCTCAACAACGGCAATGGTCCTGCTCGCCCAAGTAGTGCAGTGCTGGCTTGTGGGCAGGTGGATTGCAACAGCCATCTTAACTTCACTGTCAGATTTTTACAATGCCATTGGAAAAAATATTTAGCACAAGCATGCTGTCATTTGTTCCGGAATTTGCTAGTTTTGCTTCTGGTTTTGTAATCAAATAGGCATAAATGCAAGTTATGCTTGTTTTGAAAAGGTTTCTGGTTATTTATTAGGAAGTAATTAGAGCAGCTAAACTTGAAATCTAAGCAGTGGGTACGTACTCACCTAACTTGTGCCAGTTTTCCTATGCCAGGTGGAAAATCGTGAATCATGAAGCATGGCAGCAAGACAGAGGCTGCAACAGCCACTCTATATTTCAAGTAAACACTGCAATACACAGAGCTTCTTTCTTCATAAATTAATAAATAACTGGACCAAACCCAAACCACTCCATCTTCAGAGGTTTCTACAGTGTTCTGCATAATCTGATTACCCTGCTATATAGCTGGTGGTTCGTACAAATAACCTCTAGAGAGAAAGCACACCTCAAAAGCCCAGTCTGAGAATTCGTGCCTCACAATGTTGTGCCCTCCTGTGGCCAGTGGTGCCAGTTCCTGGACTTTTATCCTGAATTTCACACTGTGGGATTTCTTGTTCACTCTGGTACCCCTTTCTTTTCAAGTGCAAGGTTAGGGACAGTCCCAGGTATCAAATAGGCTGGGGGATGAACAGATTGAGAGCAGCCCTGCCAAGAAGGACTTGGGGGTGCTGGTGGATAAGAGGCTGGACATGAACCAGAAATGTGCACTTGGAGCCCAGAAGATCAACTGTATCCTCGGAAGCATCAGAAGAAGCGTGGGCTGCATGTTGAGGGAGGTGACTCTGCCCCCCTCTTCTGCTCTGATGAGACCCCACCTGTGTACAGTTCTGCAGCCCTCAGCACAGCAAAGACATGGACCTGTTGGAGTAGGTCCAGAGGAGGCCACGAAGATGATCAGAGGACTGGACCATCTCTCCTGTGAGGACAGGCTGAAAGAGTTGGGACTGTTCAGTCTGGAGAAGAAAAGGCTCCAGGGAGACCTTATTGCAGTATTTCAGTACTTAAAGGAGTCTTTTAAGAAAGACAGTGACAAACTTTCTAGCAGAGCCTGTTGTGATAGGACAAGGGGTAATGGTTTTAAACTAAAAGAAGGTAGGTTCAGATTAGATATAAAGAAGAAGGTTTTTTACAGTGTGGGTGGTGAAACACTGCAACTGGCTTGTCTAGACAGGTGGTAGATGTCCCATCCCTGGAAAAATTCAAAGTCAGGCTGTACAGGGTTCTAAGTACCCTGATCTAGATGAAGATGTCCCTGCTCATTGCAGGGGAGTTGGATTAGATGACTAACTTTAAAGGTCCCTTTGGACCCAAACTGTTGTATGATTCTATGATCCTTGCAGCTATGTAATTATGGGAGACTTTCAGCTTGCATTTTAGGGGAACAGCATATTGCTGTTAAAAAAATAAAAGTGGGGAAGAAGTTGTTCCTTAAAGCTTAAGACAATAGAAGAATTCACCATTTACAGGACTTTTCATAATCCTGCCTCTACAGAGCAACTCTCAACACTGAGGGGGCAATGCTGGGCTGGGCCTGGCAGGGTTCACTGTGTCCCTCATCCTCTGAAGCTGAAGGGGGGCACTTTGTCCCAGGAGCCCAGGGTACGCAGTAAACATGAGGGATTTTCTTCTCTGGGACACGCTGGAAAAACTCCAGCCTTGATGATCTGCATGTTGCATCCCAAAGCTCTGAATGCAGGGGAGGTCAGGCAAATTCTGCTCCACCAGACTGAGTGTGTTGGAGGCAGCGGCCACTTCCCATAAATCCAAATCCCACATCTGACATAATAAAGAGACTCAGAGGGCTAACACTATTATCTCTGGAAAGCTTTCAGCCTAAGAAATACTTTATTCTATGTAATGTACACAAACCCTTTCATTAAAGGAGGGGAGAACCCTCATTTTCAGCCTGACCATCATCTCTCACTTATTTATATAACCCAGCCAGCATTTTCTCTTTGGCTTTGTTCTTCTTTGCAGCAGACCAGAGATTCACAATGAATTGTCAGAAATCCTAATTACACACTTCAGCAACCATCACCATTTAATTATATAGTATTACCAAACAATGTCCTACTGTGATTAAACACTAAATATTTTAATTGAAAGGATACAAAAAGCTCAACCACAACACAGACCAAGCAAAGGCAGCTGAAAATCTGAACTGTATGCTAGGCGAATATTATGAATAGAAGTGAAGGACCAGTGTGGTAAATTTTATGAAAAATCATGAATTTGCAACAGCTTAAGGTCCAGCCATAGCAATGTGGTAGGAAAATCACACCACCAGAGGGTCCAGCATCCCATAGACTACTAGATTTAAAGACAAACTCAAACCAGAACAAAACTCAGGGAGTGCTGGTGCTTTTAAATAACTGTCTGGAACAAGAGAGATATGTCTGTCCTCAGTTACTCAAAATCAAACAAGGGATCACTCAGAGCATGTCTTTGGAACTAAACCCAAAAATCTAATCAGTCTGTTCAGAAGATGAGGGAAAAACTAAAACACTCAAAAGAAGATAGAAATTATGTATGAATTAAAGACCTGTTCAACAACAGGCAAGACAGTGACGATACATCACAGCAAAGAGCCTCTCTCAAACTCTATCTCATTAGAGAAGAATTTAGACTGACTAGCAAAAAATATAGCTGGATCTATAGGGAGATGAAAACCAGATCTTTGGTTTGTGAAGCAACTTCTTAAGACAATCAGAAGATATTCCATTCAATCAAATAAATAAAACCAGAGGTAACAAAGCATTAGCAAAGACACAGAGGGGATCTGCCATTCAGCGTTGTGCCAGATGGCAAAGTAATGCCATTTCTGTCTAAGTCTGGGCCTTCCATTCTGAAATCAACATGCTTCCTAATGAAACATATCTCCTAATTAAGATGGTATAATTTGATGGCTAATGTATATGATTTTTAGTCTTAATTCAAACTACATTCAACTGAAAGGAGGAAAAAAGGAAAAAAATATACACTCAGATGGTGTTATTTTCCCTAACATTCTCTAATCTTGTAACAGAGTATTTAGGTGTTAGTGAATCTAATAATGGTGCTAACTGGTAGGCAGAAAAAAAAGTAATTCCATGTGTTGTGGCTTTTGAGATACATTTCCTTAAGAGGACAACATGATTTTGTCCAGGGCTGTGAGTGTAGTAGGTGCCGATACCTGTGGCAGTGACACCTGTACTGCAGGGCAACTCACCGAGGACATGATGAAGTCATTCAGAGAACAGGTGGAAAAACCATTCTCTTCACAGGAAGCTTTCACCTCTTGTTTTACTGACTTTTGCAACTTTACACATGAAGAGCAATGCTAAAAATATTGGATTACTGTTTTAAAGAATAAGAAAATCTCTCACTTGTCACATGAAGACTCCAGCCATGCACAATGAGGCAACATTTCTGTATTCACCAATGTTGTCACAAATGCTATTCCATTTACCTAAAGAAATCAATTTTTTTAATGTGCCTTCACAAGTTAAATGGGAATATTTTGCAGCCATCTGTTCCACCTAAGTTTCTGTGCACACATGCACCTCTGACATGGTTGAGGCAGGTTATTCATTCAAGAGCATTATAAAATCCCACGTGTCACAGCAAAGTGTGCTCTTAAACTCTTGTAACTCATATGAATCTAAACCAATTTTCACTCGGTAGTCAGAAGAACACTGCATGCTCTTCTCATCAGGTTTTTTTCTCTCATCTACTACCTAGTGAAGCGGAACAAAATAAAGTTTCAACTACATTTGATGGTATAAAAGCTGTATTTATCTTTTTCTGTTAGGGAAGAATATAGTGATACTTTTCATGAGGTTTTCAGTAGGAAAAAAATAATTGCCTGCTGACTATGAACAAGTATGTCCAACTTCATGTGGAAAAGCAAACCTGAATATGTATCTGTATCTATAGCTTTTGTTACACCTTCCAGTTGGAATACTGCAATGAAATGCTGGCATTAACAGAATTGAAAAAAGTTAATAAATATTTGATGCTTCGAATTAATATATAGACCTTCATACACACTTTGCTGGATTTAGTGTTAAGGCTTCTGTTGCCTTCATTAAGAATCATTCTAATATAAAAATGACCTCTTTTCAAACTGAAAAGTCTTTTTCAGAGGACATTACTTGCACATTACTTGGAATTCAGAAGAATAATGCACGTAATAGAAGAAGTGAAAGTGTTTCTGTTCATGTTTTGGTTACTTAGCAGTTACACCAGATCCCTTATTTGGAAGGTGATCCCAAAAATTAAAAGAGCCAGAAGGAAGAATGCAGTAGGACCTCAAAAAGAAAGTGAGTGCAGAAAACACAGTAGGTATAAAGAAGCCTGCTATACTCTTTTAATTATGGTTGTGAATGTAAATTGCCGCTTCTGCTTAGCCTTTTCCATGCAACATCAAGACTGCCTAGCTGAGATACCAACACCGAACCAAGAAGAAACAATCCCCACAGGCACTGCATTGAACATAGCTCACGGTCACAAATCCACTGGCTGTAAATTCATTCCTAACCTCCTGGGGCTACATGTTCAACTACAGGAGAGAAATTATGTCTAGGTATAAACATTGCTCTTCTGGAAGTATGCTCCCTTACTCCCCTCAGCTGAATTGAGACTTGGCATTAAATCACCTCCAAAGGAGAGAGGCTGGCAGGGTTAGGATTTATTTTTCACCTTACTGACCTTCTAAAACCTTTCTAAAGGTAGGGTTTTTTCCACAGAAATATTGCAGGCTTCATGGCAGAGACAATAAATCCTGTTTCCATCCTCCAATCTAACCAACCTCCCCCAACCCACCTTAGTCTCTGCCTAATTTTCCCAATTCATATCTTTTCAAAGTGGAAGTTTTCCCCTGTGAAGCTTGATCTCTCCATTAAGAGAAAGGACTGAGACCCAATGCAGCTCCCATCTCTCAGTTTCCTCATTCTATTCTCCCCTTTTCCCACTCTCCTGTCTCCTCTGACTCCTGAGCTTTCCTTAACCCTAGCTCAAACACACCTCACTAGCACCCAATTGCCTGGACAAAAAGCAGACTTGGAACAAATTTTTCAACATTTTTTTCAAACACTTGTGCCAATGTGTAATGACTGTGCAATGTAAGGAGCAAACAGCCCTGATAAGTGGATTTTTTCCACCTAACACCATCACAATGTCTGTGATTTTTCCATGCTTAATATTCACTCTTATCTAGTGTGGAAATTTTTATTCTGTAAATTGCTACAAGAAGTTTCTTGTACAGATGTAGGAGTGTGAATGGAATTCATGTTTTCCCTCCTAATAAAGCAATAAGCAAAATTGCACTGACTTGACAAACACTGAAAAGTGCTGAATTAAATCTGCTTTGCTGCAAGTGAGGAAAAGCCATGCAGAAGGACATCCAGAGCACTGCAGTCACAGAGAAAAGCAATTAGCCAGAAGTACAACAAAGTACTACCCGCCTACATAGCACCTGCCCCGCTGCCTCCCTAATGTCAATGCAATCACAGTGTTAAGTAGGTGAAAACTCTACTGCAATCGTGAAAATGACAGAAGTTGAGAAATCCATTAGAAACAATAACCTACTAAATCTGTAAGGCATCTGTAGGCCTTTTTTTTTCTATCTTGGGAAATATAATAGACTACCCCTGAAGAAAGCATGAAACGTTTGCTACAGTTACAGTAACCACAACAACAATACCACCCACAATAATAATTATCCTCCTGAAACACATACTCCTCACTATAATCCATTTCTTGATAGCTTATGAAATCATGGAAAACCACACATTTGCAAAATACGTTTTAATGGAGCCAGGGAGTTTTAGGGTCTGCGTCTCCAGAGCAGCACAAAGGGAAGGCAGCTGCCATGAGGCCAGGGTGTCCTGTAATTCCACGTCTGTAGATGGAGGACCCAGAATCACAGAATCATTTTGGTTGGAAAAGACATCCGAGATCATTGAGTTCAACCCATAACCCATCTCCACCATGGCAAGTAGACCACATCACCAAGTGCCACATCCAGTTGTTTCTTGAAGACCTCCAGAGATGGTGACTCCACCGCTTCCCTGGACAGTTCATTCCAATGCTTGACAACCCTTTCTGTGAAGAAATTCTTCCTGATGTCCAAACTGAACCTCCCCTGGCACAGCTTGAGGCTATGTCCTCTTGTCCTACTGCTGGTTGCCTGGGAGAAGAGACCAACCCCCACCTGGCTACAACCTCCTTTCTTTTTGTTGTAGAGAGTGATGAGGTCACCCCTGAGCCTCCTCTTCTCCAGGCTAAACACCCACAGCTCTCTCAGTTGCTCCTCATATGACTTAGAAGTCTTTTGAGTCTGACTTAAAGTCAAGACCTAAGTATGACAAGTTTTAAGTCTGGTAAGACTCAAGTTTTACCAGGCATTTCAGGCTCATTGCTACAAGCATTTTTAAGCTTTTTCAGAGGATTGAGGTTGACAGTGAAAGGCTTACATCAAACAAAGTACTTTTCTTACACAGAGGACTAAACAAAAAAATTAGAACTTCTCCTTATAAAAGATATGTGCTTTAATGGAGTGAAAATCCCAGGCCATTTTAATTAAAAGATACAAGACGTAATATAAATCTATAGTTACCAGTGGGAATTTGTAAATTTTAATTTAGACAAGAAGTTGTAAGGGAGACCTTGTTAGATTTTTTCCCTAGTTGAATTGTAAATATATTATTAAAAGTTCTTGAGAAAGGTACAATCCTATGTAAAAAAAGCCAAGCAACCAAACCAAGCAACCACCAAACAAACAAAAAAACCCCCACCAAAACCCAAAAAACAAAAACCCAAATCCAAATACTAGCTTGTGTTTCAGTGAAAGCAATCTCAAGGTAACTGAAAATTTGGAGGGCAGCCATCCAGGGAAGAGGAAAGAAGGATGTTTGAGTGAACTCAAACAATTGAGATGTGTACATTTAGTTTGAAAAGTTATTTTGCCTGAAGTTAATGCCAAAGACTTTTGGACTGCAAACCTAAATATCTACCTCAGGACTTTTTTACTGGTTTCCAATGTTCTTCTACACTTGCAACTTCATCAGGCCTTTAAATTTTTGAAGAATTTTGAAGTCCTCAAATAATAATTTTTTAATGGCCAGTCTTCGCGAGCGAAGATCCGGGGAAGGTCTTTACACCTTCCAGCCTGCGCATTGGATTTTTTAGGTGAGACACAGTGTGCGCGGAACTGAGCCCACCCTTTAATCCTAAGGTTCATCTGCCGGGGCCAAGCGAGCTTGGACGGTGGCAGCGAGGTCCTTAGGACGTAGGTGGGTTGCCTTTAAGAGCTAACGAGCCCCACCTGCCCGGGAGTGGCCCTGACCGGGAATCGAACCCGGGTCTCCGCGGTGACAGCCGGCGCCTTTACCACTAGACCAGCAGGGGCTCCAGTCCTCAAATAATGGCTGTAATAATCACTTTTCCTGTTTTGGTACGATATACCACTGAAAATACAAGGAAAATGGTCTCCTTCTGTACCTTCTGTAAAAGGTGGCAAGCCGATAGAATTAACCCCATTTGTGTCAAATGTGAATTTGCTTTTACATTCTTATTTTTTGCCAAATACCAAGATTTATTGGTCTTTGAAATAAAAAAAAAAAAAAAAAAAAAAGGAAAAAGAAAAGACTGAAACAAATCTGGGGTCAATATTTAACTTCAGGGTCAATATATCTTGCCTTTTCACTCTCAAAGAAGTCAATATCTGCTGTTATTTATGCCATACTCTGCAGCTGCTCTTTTGAACTCCAGCAGAGAAATACATCACACCCTTGACCCACAGCCTTTCAACCTAAGCGTGGAGACACTGTAATTTATTTGCTCTATGCAAGTGTCAAATGTTTTTAGCACTAAACTGCCCTAAACACTCTTGTTCCTTATCACAATTTCAGTTACACAAGTGCAACCTCTCTGGCTTCCACAGACTTACATGAAATTTATATCAGTGCAGTGGTATCACTCAGCCAGGGAGCTGGAAAATGTTTTTTATTCCACGTCAGGCTAAAAGCAAAAAACAGAAGAGCAGGTGAAGAAGCCAAACTCGCAGCTCAGTGGAAACTTTGTATTAAAAAAATTAACACATAGCACTGTAACCTATTTAAGGAAAATCCAATAAAATACAAAATAACTGTTCTTTGTGTCTTCAGAACCCACAGGCACTTAGCTCCTGTACTCCTCTATGGTTTATAACTAATAGGCTGAAAAATAATTTTCACTTATTAAACGTAAAAATGTTCTCTACAAATGCCTGTTTCTCAGCAGTTTTATTTGACTTAGAACATTTATTTCTTGGCTAGTTCCTGGTATGCTAAGTTTCAGTTCAGTGTGAGTTTTTTCCATGGCAGAGCTATATACTCCTGAAAAGCAAAGCTGGAAATGTTGAAACCCACAAACTATAGCTAAAGGCACACATTGCAAACAGGATCACTAAAAGAAGAATTTGCAGTGTGAGTTGAACCTTCTTTTTTAATGAAAGATGAACTTTGTTTATTAAGCATGCTTCACATCTCCTCATACTCTGAACCTTACTCCAACCTCCACAAGGAAGAAATGTTTGAACACATAAGCTGTAGCCTTTTCATGTAAGAGACTAACAGTTTTCACTATTTTCCATGTTCTCTTTGTTCTGCTTTCCGGATCCACAAGGAAAGATGGGGTCCTGTTTCCTCATTTGAACAATGCATTACTCTATTTAAATAGCTTAGGTAAGACTTTAATGCTGAGCAAACAAAGAGTTTAAAAAAATATTTTTAATGTAAATTAATGGATTCAACTCCCTGATATCCTATATGAATAGTATTTTTTACTGGTGAGATCAATGTCTGTAAATTTTTGGATGAACTGTGTTGTGCAGTTGTGCAAATGACTCTAGAATAGATTAAACTGCTTGATAAATGTCCTGTTAGTTCCTGTGACAAAAGATGAAAGAAGATATGCACAGTAAAAAGTGTTAGACTCCTGTAAAAATTGTAAGGGTTGTACAATATGTTATGCAGGTTCTTCTCTCTTCCACTCCTTGTTTTGCTGAGAGGTTTGTTAAAGAAATTTAAATGCACCTACAGAAACTTTCTCCAAGTGTTCTGCCAAGGTGCATGAGCAAACTCAGATCAAAATTGTGCTGTACATGGACAGAAGCCAGGGGACAGAAGAGCACTTAATTTTTAATCATTATTTCATTAGTCACTAAAATGCTTAGCTGCTCCATAATCTTTTGGATTGTCTGAAAATGGCATACAGCTTGGTGGGAAATCCTTCTTCAGCCTCTCCCAGACATGGACAAAAACCTTATAGGTTTTTCAAAGGAACACTTAGTGCATAACTAAGCATAATGATGAGTACAGGGCAGCCATTCAGGTAAGCTGAATCAGGGGATAAACTGGGAACACATAGAGGAAAGCGAGCATCAGGGCATGGAGGAAACAAAATCATAAACCCGGTGTGCTCTGCTTGGAGAGCAGTGACTCCAAAATGGTTAACAGGGGTGAGTGACAAGAAGGTTACCAAAGTACTTCCATCGTGATTTAGGGACAAACAGGTAGAGCCAGCTTCCTGGCTTGCTGCAGTGAGCTGGCAATTGGATGGGCCTTGGGCATCGCAGCACTGATGACTACTCAGCTCAACACATGGACCCCAAAAGCCTAACGCATTGCTGCAGCTTCCAGCCTTCTCATGCTGGAGACAGGACTTGGAGGCTGGACAGCCCTGGGCCAGCTCAACAGCTCAGGGCCAGGTCAGTTCTTCAAATACCAAGAGAAAAGGTCTTCTGGGGCTGGTGACCAAGGGTAGCTCCTGATGCGGTCAGGAGGCTCGAGGGCCACTGGCTCCAAAGTAGCACACACGGTAGGAGCTGCTATTGAGCTCACAATTCTCATGTCTGTAGTGGAGAGGCTGCAAGTCCTACCAGGTGTTTCCACCACTATGAATCTTACCAGGGGTCTGGGGTTTACAGTGAGAGGCTTAAACTGAGCTAAATGCTTTTTATACTTGGAAGAAAGCAGTAAAAAAACAAACAAACAAAAAACTCCAGAAGACTTGGCTGCAGATCTGGGTGCTTTAATGGAGCACCGGCACTAAAGGGCACTTTTAAGAAGAGGAAGAAGGAGTAACATACACCCCTAGCTACAAGTTGGAATAGAGACTCTTCTTGGAGAAAAAAGTAAAAACTGAAGCAGTGGGAGTGATTATAACTGGAGCAAATTACCATCACAGGGGATTCCCTGTACTTTAATATCTTCAGATCAAGCCCGATTCCTCATTTAAAAAATATGCTTCAGCCAAAAAACAAAGTCATTGGACTTCATACAAGAGTAAATAGATAGAATTGCACAGCCTATCACACACAAGAGGTCAGAGTAGTTTAGTGCTTTGGCTCTAATTCCTACAAATGGAAATACGTGTGTCTCTGCTCTGGCCTGCTGCACAGAAAATATATATCTCTAGGGGAAATTAATGGTGATGACAAGATGCCTCAGTGCCCCCAGGGGGATGCGTCTTTCATATCCAGCTGAGCTCAGAATTAAAACAGGGAGCGAGCAGATAACCCTCCCAGATGTTTTATGGCACTGGATGGAGACAGCAGATGATAAGGGTTAGTGTATACTGGAACATAAGAGGGTTTTTTTCCTTATAAAGCATGTAATAAGTCTGTTCAAGAAACAAAATAGAGTGAATCAAAAGGAATAAAAGCTGGAGGCTAATTAAAAGCCTATTTCTATTAATGCAAGGGGAGGTACTGCTCAGGGATAGTCCATTATGTTGAACCATGGCCCTATAAGACTGCCAGAAAATACTGAGAGCTTTGGTGAGTTATCTTTGATCCAGTTTGTTAAACACAACTGCTGAGAAATTGTGTTGCTGCTTTTCCCGAGTGGGCACAGGTATCCACCCGGGGAAGCAACAACCAAGGCAAGTATATGTCTCTTATATAGGGGTGAAAGGACACATTTCTCACCTTCACCCTTCTTTTTTTTTTTTTCCTCTCCCCTTTTTTTTCTTAAAAGCTAGTTCTTCCAGTCTGCAGGACCTTCTTCAGAGCTGTCAGCCAGTTTCTGGAGGGAAGCTCTTTTTGCCAAAGTGCAACTTTTTCCTTGAAAATTATACAGAGCATATGGGAAAGCATGAAGGAGGAACAATGTTTCAGTCCATTAATACAAATTAGGAAGAGATAATTATACTAAAACACGCTACCATGTAAGTC
Organism: Myiozetetes cayanensis; assembly: GCF_022539395.1. Classification (NCBI taxonomy): domain Eukaryota; kingdom Metazoa; phylum Chordata; class Aves; order Passeriformes; family Tyrannidae; genus Myiozetetes; species Myiozetetes cayanensis. The sequence continues at coordinate 46,964,985 of NW_026086604.1, forward strand.
AATGAAAATTTGCTGATAATGCTAGTGATTACTAAAAAGACACAGTATGGAAAGTAAGGATATAGGACCAGGATGTGAAACTGGAGCATTCTCTAGAAAACTGAAAAGAGCTAACTTTGACAGGCTTATAGAAGCTATTTACTGAAGTACTACTTAAGATGGAGCTCACTTGACACTCAGAGAAAATTTGCACCCCTTACTTATAGTAATAAATTAAATGCTGCATTTCAGGACAATTTGGTTACAAACAAAACAGAATAATGAATGATATAATACATAAAATACTTGAAGACAGCTAGAAGTACTGGACAACCATGCACGAAAGCTTAAGCATTAGAACTCTTTTCTTGCAAACTTTATCCACATCTGCTGCGATGGTTCCCAGAACTTGCAAGAGAGCAGAGACAGAAACAGGTTTTTTTGTCAGCTTTTCATGACATAATGGGTGATCAACACGTCAGCCTTTTACAGCCAAGAAACCTGCCTCCCTGTGGGCTGTAACTTGAATAATTCACCGTGTTAGTCACAGCCGGGGGTGGCTTGTGCTCTGCTCCCAACCCTGACTGCTGCACTAGGGGAAGGAGTAAGGGTGTTTTTGGGAATCTGCAGCATGGTAGTGACTCTGTCATCGAAAGGGGACAGTCACTGCAGAGAATGTGGGGCCACCTTCTCTTCAGGGCAACACTCAAGGAATGTTCACATTTATACTGAGTTTTTCTGCAGCCTGTAGGTCTGTTACCGTTTCAGCACCTTTTTCATCCAGTAGGGAGCAAACCGGAATGCTGAGCACCCAGACGTACTACAGAATCCAGTCTGACAGATAAAATGCCATGGTAATACCAAGGCTGCTTCTTAAATGAACAGTGTTGCATTTCAACAGGGATATTTAATGTGTTTCGAAAAGAAAGACTGAGGGCCTGTGTCTTCTTAATTCATCTGAATAGTATCTGGCAATCTTACAAAGTGAAAAAAAAGCATTGCCTTGAATTTTCATTACAGCTCAGTGCTTGGATTCAGTGCCAGTTCCCATTGGCTCACTCCGTCTTCAAGATAAGTCGCAGATTAATCTGTTTTACATTCTTACAGTAATGAGGCCAAACTACCTTTGTACTTGCTCCAGTGGAGCCTCACATAGTTAATGTCATCACACAGATAAAACTCAGACCAAAATTTAGTGTGCTGATTGCTGCTCATTCCCTGCTTTTCAGCTCTTTTTCAGAAGAAAGAGGACAGCCCATCCTTCAGCCACGTGTGAAAACCATCAAAGACTGTTATAAAATTTATATTTTTACATTGCTTGATCAAAACTCTTTGGTGAATTTATATTTATTTAAACAGATTGAATTTTCTTAGCAGCTATTACAGACTGAAACTCAGCTCTAAAAGATTATTACCATGAATTAAGATAATTTTCTGTGGTGGAAATTCACCTCATAAATCAAGTCTGGTATCCTAATGGCAGTGCAGATGTGCCAGCTCACTTGCAGCTGTAGGCACTCAGAAATCAGCAGAATTTGTCCCTAAATCTGCAATTGTTTGATGACAAAATTAATGTATTATGACTTTCAGATTACTGAAAGATGTTTTCTCATACAGAGTTTCAGGATACCTCATGCAAAAACACCACTGCTGGTAAAAATGAGGAGAAAGTGGAAATTGAAGGGTTTTTGTAGTTCTGCCCTCAGTTTTTCAAATATATGTTACTCCTGCTGGTCAGCAGGACAAGCATTTCTGTAGGATTTACACACCATTCGGCTCTATGTCAAATATGAAAAAGAGTTGCTTTTGCCCCACAGGAATGTAAAGCACTTCCAGGTTCAGGGGAATTACTAAATAAACAGCCTACATTTCAAAATTACCTGGGAACTCCTGTTGAAATTGGGACCATTCATCAAAGAAACAGTTCAACATTAAATACATGAGTAGGAGGTTAACTGAAGTTGCTGGTGGTTCAGCTCCTTTGATATTTGGTCTATTATTAATATATAGCCAAGGTCCCTGTTTTAAAGACTCTGGACTTATCCCACTCACTTATTTTTGTCAGTCAAAAAGTGTCTAGAGTTCTTGATTTTAGCTGAGCAGACAGACTGAAATCAAAAGCTCTAGAAAAAGAAACCTACGTGTTTGGGACAAACATTGAATTCATAAGGAAAAAAAAAAATCTGTGATTCACAGAAAACAGAATTTTTTCCTGCTATAATTATGACACCTTTTACCAATAGAAAAATTCTTTATTCACAATAATTTTCCCTCAAATTTAGATTTTTAGCATAACTGAATTTTCAGCCCTAAAATACGCCACATTAACCAGTTCTACAGTATTCTGTTGCACTTCCTGGTGAAATTTTGACCACATTTTTTTCTATTTACACTTCTGTCCTTTAAATACAGACTGGCAGTCATGCTGTCCACCTTAAGTACAACAGAAATAAAATTTTCCTCCCAGTAGATAGTCATTTAAAATGTATAGTCCCTCTACTGCTGACATACACTGAGCAAAGCCCTAACTGGATGTTTTCCATGGAATTTGCTGCCTTCCTGAGCTTTTTCTTCTGAACCAAATTCTCAGTTCTTGCATCAGTGCAAATCCAGGATAACTTCGGTGTAATAACTCTAGATCTAAGTGAAAACAGAACAGCACTAGAATACAATAATATAATTAAAGTTTTACTTGTTGAAATAGACTGTAGAAGACATGTCCAAAAGCTCTGGGTTTGTTGTTTTATTATATTTTGTGGGATATTCAAAAGTACTTCAAAAGAGAGGCTAGCAATTCAGAACAAGAATTGTGTGAAAAATCAACTTGTATCTTCCCAGGATCAAATCTTTCTATAGTCTTTCCTTGCTCCCTGTCAAGGCAGTGCTTCCAGGAACACCCTGAGAGACTCTGATAACATGTGATATAAAGCCTGGGCTGCAGGGAATAAAAGAAATTGTGTTTTTGCAAGATTACCATGCACAATTGTAATGTCTCCTGTACCTAAAATTTCTAGTTTATGAAAGTGGTACATGAAAAAAGTCTAAAGGCTCACTGCACAGTTTTAGCAAGTGAGCATTCAGTTTTAGCAATAGGCATTCAGAACACCTCATAATTAGTGGCACATCATTTACTAAAGTGAGGTTGAAGAATAATGTAATCCCAGCTCACACATCTCCATCCTGCCCTAGCTTCCCTGCTACTCCTGTCCCAGGCCTCTCTTTCAATTTAACTAGTCAGTTCAGTAGATACAGAGGCATAGGAAACAGGCTGGAATAAATTGGCCCTCTGAAACCAGACTTGGAATTTTAGCCAGCTGAGTTAAAAATGTGACTTGTGTTGTGCAATAACTCACCATTCTGTTATCTTCAGTCTTCTCCAGTTGTTCCTGTCCCTCCCCTCACAAACACCCTGAGAACTTTGCAGGCCCCTGACACTTTAGCTGCTGTGCCTATCACACAGCTAAGTTCGAACATATACACAGCCAGATATTACACGCCATTTCTGTTGGTATCCCATCTGCCTGTGCAGGATGTTTCTCACCTGCTCAGCAATTCCAGCTCTCCCTGTGATAGATAAAGCCTTGTGCAATGTGAGATTAAAGCTTCCAGAAAGCCTTCTTATAGTTACTTTCAGCAAAGCGTTAATTTTCCATGTTGTTTCAAATGGGTGCCTATCAACAGTTCATTCCTTGTTGGTTTATAAACATATTTCAGATTTGTAACTTAGGATGAAGCTGTCATTAAGGCATACAGATTCTTTCTTTAAAAGTTTCTACAATAAGCTTTCTCCACATTTTTTCTGCTGAAATGTTGGACCCTAGGTTGGCCACCCCTAGACTGAATTATTAAAATCCCCTTGCCACTGGATTCATTACATTTCTTTCTAACCTCCTCTAGAAGAGCTCCAAGGCAACTGCTACCTCCCTTTCCCCCACCTAACCCCATTATATTTCCTGCTTCCCTCTGCTAAGTCCTGCTTCCCCATTTCCACAACAAAAACTTTGGTCTGTCAGTTGCTCCAGAGGCCCTTAGGAGCCATCCCCCCACTCCTAATGTATCTCCTCCCTGTTTTTCCTCTCCCTCCTCTCACTTGTAAAACTTCTGAGGCACAAGGGAATCTCTCCATCTCTCATAAGCCAAGCACCTGGTCCTTTTGCACAGAGCCCTGGATCTGTTCCATCCCATTTCCATCCCTCCTACTCCCCTGCAGAAGTTCCTGGTGCCCTCAAGATTCAGTGGCTGCATTGCACATGCATCTGCCACCTGGTCACCTTCTGGGTTTGCTCATGTCATGTACATACCTGCCCTTAACCTGGAAGCAATTCTGGGTAAGGAATGTACTGTATTCATTATGCATTGAATAGTGCAACCTAAAGTGTATTATAAATGACTTGGTGAGTATAGTACTATAGCTACTTCCTCTGGATTCTGGCAGTGAGGGCTTTTGAAACACTATAGAACAGAGTTTGTGAAAAAACCCCACCCCTCTAACATCCCACTCTCTCAGTCCCCAAAAAAGCAGGAGACACAGTAATCCACCCATTTTCATGGCAACACCACTTCAACAAAGGCTCAGAGGAATATCTGCCTTCCCCATGTAACATCCTGTCATGTAAGGAGGCTGTGACGGAAACAGATGTTGACTGTCTATCAAAGGACAGTTACGACCACACTGATAAACTTGTTATCCGAAGGCTGCAGTTGTCAGGAGGGCTTTTGTACAGATCTCAAGCCCACCTACCTGGCTGTTGAAAGAGGACACATCAAAGAGATGCCGGGCCAGAAACAGACTGACACGAAGCCCATGTTCAGCACGACATCCTTGCAAATGGCAACATCATCTCCAACAAGATGTGTGAGGATATGGCGAGTATGTCTGTACAGCATAATATACCTGGCAACTGCGGTGGGTACTGAGCAGGGTTCACCACAGCCTGTGGGTCATGGCTGAAAACCCCACCAGAGGACACAAACTTTGGAAAATACAGAGGAATCAGATCTAGAAAGCAGCTTGGTTGTAAGGCAATTGGCTTTGCTCGCCCAATATTGTCTTCTTTTAAAATATTGCCAACTAAATGTAAAAAAAAAAGAGTCACACAGGAGGGATAGGTAACTGTGTTTCAGCAACCCGTGAAGACAGTGTGGGTAACCACCAGAGCCTGACAGTAGGAAAGCCTGTAACTGAGGAAAGAGAAAATGCAATGGCTAGGTCTGTGAGCAAAATTAGAGATGTGGTGTAACTATGTCTGGTGATGGTACTGGAATAGTTTATGTAGTTTTTGCATCTACTCATTGAAAAAGTGAAATTCAGTAATGGATTGGACAGTACAGACAAAAGGATGATGAAAATCTGCCCTAAAATGAGGGGCTGAAGAACTTAATTTTACTGAGTTTATAAAAAATGAGGCTACTCTGACTTATTCATGTTTTGTTCATAAATGAAACCCTTTCTGACAATACATGCCTTTCTAGAAAACATTGGCAATAAGAGCCAGTGTAGTTGACAGTCAAGTTAAACATATTCCTAGTAGACACAAGCTGTTGATTTTTATCAGAGATGATGATTAACAATGGGAAATTGTGGAAAAGACATTTAAGGGATTTTCTGTTCCATAAAGTTTCAAAATTAAGACAATGTTTTTTAATAAGATATGCATTATCTACAACCTCCCACCCCCCAAATTATGGGCATCATTAAGCAATCTCACTGTCTTGTACTATATAAATAGTCAGGTTTCATGATCACAATGGTCCCCTCTAGTTGTAACGTTATGAGTGTATGCATTTCTAAAGCATTCTGTGCTCTTGAAAACCATTAATTGCATCAAATTATATTACTATAAAAGTGAGTTTTGATGGTGAGGCTGAAGAGGTATCTCACAGCAGCTAGTAACCAGCTGCTGTGCTTAGAGAAACAGATTCAACTGCAAACATAGATTCCCCATGGATGACTTTCTGGGGGCACAGAGGGTGCGTGAGCCATGCTGGGATGTTCTTTGGGTAGAAGATCAGAAAAGGAAAATAATGACAATATCTCATGCTTGTTCCATTAATGTATTTGAAGAGATGTTTATTTGAATTCAGTCTTCCTGTGGCACCAGAAGTCACCCCAGCTACATCTCTTGCTTCTAAGTACCTGTGCTTCAGTCAGCACTCATGTTTGCAAAGCTAGGTGGGTCAGGCTAGTCACATTCAAACTATTGGGTATGTAGGGCTTTGAAGGTTACCAGGTTCAGCTGTGCCTGAAGACCTGGTTCCTTCCACCTTCAAATGAGTGGTAAGCTGCCACACAGGCAGTGTGCATCACCAGGGTGATGGAGTGGGATTCAGCATTGAACTAGGGAGCCAACATCATAGCAGAGACCAGAAGCATTGCTCAGGAGGAATCAGTGCATTTCTGTTGGGAAATCTGGGACAAAGCAGAAACTGGAGAGGCATCAGAAACATAAGGCAACTGATGAGCCATTGTATAGTTTGATGGTTTCTTTTAATTTCTCTCCCTCTCTGGCCCCTCAAGGAAGGGTGGGAAGAAACTTTTCCTCTTCCTTTCCTGTTTTAGAAAAAAAAGAGTGTTTTTAAGTACTGTGAGGCATTGAGGTGAGCTATTTAAAAGTGAATTCCTCAACACCATACAGAAAAACTGCTTTTTAAAAACTCCATTCCCATTGTAATTAAGAAAACAATATTGACATGGTCTTTGGCTTTTTAAATAATGCCAAAAGATGCAGATTCTTTATTTTATTCCACTAGTGCAGTATTAGCAAAGCTCCAAAGCTCCCTGAGAAAGAATGGATGACCTGACTTGGGAGACCAGCAGATTTCCTTTGATACCTCGCAAAAGCACCATCCTACAGGACCACTCATGTATCACCCCTGAAAATGTGAAACACGGTGCTATGAACTCCAGGTTAACACCACTGATCCTGTCCCTGGACTCCCAGCAGCAAAGCATTACTGCACCAATACTGCTGAGCACCACTGCTGCACCAGTATGGGCACATCAGCTAAGCACCTTTGTTTGGTGTCCTTCTGCCTGGTATGATGCAACACGTCCTTCAGCACTTAGGGACCATTTAAATAAATAGGAAAAAAAAGGACTTATGCATCTGCAACTTCTGAGAAAGCTTTTGGAAAGACGCTGGCATAATGTAAAATGGACTTTTAAATTATACAATATTCCTAATCCTACAAAGTAAAGTTTCACTTTTGTCTTCAGGTTTAAACTCACAGAAAGCTTTGTCTATGGTTATCTCACTAGCTCTAACAAGAACTGGTTTAAAACAGCATTACCTTCATCAGATACTATTGACCTCCTCTTCTGGAAAAAAACCCCAAAACTTTAATGATCTTCAAATATCAGGCTTCCTGAGAGGACCATAAGCCAAAATCTACTTGACTTTCCCCCTCAGCCTCCCTGTCTTGAGAAGCAAACTTCACATCTGCTTGTTATCAGTAGTTATCTCACAGCATGCCTCTGAATCATTTAGAAAACTCAAAGCACATGTTTATCCCTGCTGAGGAACCAGTCATTATGATGCTATTTACAGGCCCTTGGTGACCCAAGCTCACTACATGGTGTAGAAAACTGCCAAAGATTTTGTCTCAGGGGTTCTCACTGCTGCTAGATTTAATTACTTACCATCAGCTTTTCAGCCAGAAGGCTGTACTCCCTCTTTTCAAGCTGCACTGAGGCATGCCTGTGTGAGGACATGTGGGAAAGCTAAGATAAATCAATTAGACATATGAAGCATGTTGCATGTGACTTAGAGCATGTTAAGTCCTCATGTGGTTACTCTTACTCAGGAGAATAAAAAGGCTTTCACTTTCCTGCGTAGACAACTTCAAAGCTGCACCATTTTACAATTGTAGTGGGTAGTTAAAGGCAATGAGGGGCTACAAAGAGATGTCAAATGTCTTGGGCAAATGCATTCATATCTAAAAATGAAAACACTGACTGCTTAGTAATGTGGAATATGTCCTTCAGAGACCAAACCTGCTTCTCACAAAACACTGTGCACACAAACCCCTTCAGAGCCTTTCTGCTTAGATGGCCAGGCAAACCTTACATTCCTCTTAGCATAAGGATAAATAAGCACATCACTACAAGATGCTCAAAATAAGCCTACTTTTTTTGTGGGACACTAAGTTTCAGCACAGTTTTGCGCTTCCACTGACTATAGGGAGTCATCAATTTTGCTCAGTATTTTTGATATTCAGGAAGACCATTTAAAGAACTGATCTTACAGCCTGTATCCAGCTTGCAAATGCCCCTTACCTCATCAAAGAGAAAATTCACTGCATCAGATCCAGCCCTTTGACATTCTGGAGCAAAAGGCTAAGGATATTGGTTTCTCCTTGTGCAAAGTGCAGAAATCTCTTCATACAACTATTCTTAACCCTCTTGAAAGTCTGTGCAGCCTCGCATATAATTTTTCATGATTTTGAATCAAAACAGAGCTCTATGCTTTTTGCTTTCCATTGAATAATTTCAGCAGTGATCCATATCTATTTTTTTTACCTAGAAGTGTTTCAACAAGTTAAAAAAGTTCTTTTTAAAAGTCTTAGCAAGACTTCAAGAAATAGCAAGAATCCCAAGACTGCCTCCTCACTGCATTTTGCTGAAGAATATTTTGAAAAGGTAACAGCTTTAGACAGGAATGTTGTAGCTTTTGCTGCTTTAAGGGAATGTCTCTGTGAGGGGACACACAGAGAGGTGACCTTTAATGCCAGACTCCAAGTCTTGCAGTACACATGTGAAAACTCATCTGAAGCTACTTGCTGCAGCATATCTGTGTGATGTGCCAGTTAAAGACAGAACCATCTACTATAAATTCTCTACAGAAGTTATAAGCTGTCTGTCATCTTCTTAATTAAAAACCCCAAAATAATAAAAATCCCCCAAACCAAAATAATTCAGCAGATCAGGAACAGCTGAATGTCACCAGGATTTCCATTTCTGCATGTGGAGAAGTGTCTGTAGCTGACAACTTCAATTCTGCAGGCTGCCTTGTTTCACGCTGTGGGAGGGATGTTTATATATCCACTCACATGCATTATGGTCTTTAATAACATAATACACAGAACTTGGAAAATTTAAAGAGAAAGCACTTGGCTACAGCTAGGTCAAAACCAAAGCTACGTCTAACCTAAGCCTCACTTCTCATGTTCCTGTCACCAAACTAGAGTAAAATCTGACTACAGTTAATATTTCTAGCTTTATCTTGAGAAAATCATGGAAACTTGGGGTTGGACTGAAAAAAATAAATGTTGCAACTGCAGTGCAATGTGACACTGGAAAAAAAAGTCCAGAGACAGTAAGTATATACAAAATATCTGTTCTGTCATGTAAATAGATATTAAAAGTTTAGTCAACATTCCACAGTGGTTTGACAGAACAGACTTTGAGAAATCAAATTGGAAACGAAAAATATGTATGTCATTTATTTTGCACATCCTAGTGTCGCTGCTCTGGTTTAGTAACTGCTAGGAGGCTGCCACACTACTAAGAAGCGAAATGTGTATTTCATTTAAGCAGCACAGTACAGTTTTCTCTATTTCTCCAGTTTCTGGCTCATACAGGGACTTGGACTGACTCTTTTTGCTAAAGCTCACCTTGACCTGGGATTAAATGCCAGAGATGTACATCACTGACACGAAGGAGCGAAAGAGAGTGATGCACTGGAAAGGGTTGTTTCTGCTGTTGTTGAAGACTGCCATTCTCTTCTCATGCAAGAAGCTCATGATTTTGAGGTACACTACCCTTCAGGGTGATTGGCTTCACTGAAGGCTTTACAACCTTTTCTTCAGGTCCAGGTCCTGGCATAGCTGACCAAAGCTTTCTATTTCCATTTAATTTTTCTTCACAATGTAATTACTGCAATGCACTCAGGCTTGGAGCTACCCTTGAAGATCAGTCAGAGGCAACAGCTGCCACACACTGTGGCTTCCCACTTGCTAGGAATTGCTCTCCACAGGCGACATGTCACAACAACTCTTTCAACACACTGCACAGATTTGCATTTCTCATGTTCAAAGTTGCATTCATCTAGATTAGCTGAGACGTGGGGAAGCTGGCATCGCTGCACTGGCTTGCTGAGGCCGGAAAACCAAGGGCTTGATTCACACAAAGCTTAGGCAGCATCTCACTTTTGGGTGCAGTGTATTTCCAAGCCTTTCAGAGGCTCACTGCTTCTGTGCTGTCCTTTGCTGGTTCTTTAATTTCAGGATCATCCTGGTGTCACCTCCTGCACAGACCTCACTAGTGCCTGTCTCTGTGCTGCACTCTCCTTGCTGCTGTGTCTTGTTCAACTCAGCAGGGATTGGCAATCTGTGTGTGCATTGCTCACCTTGGGAAATCAGGATATGACTCCGAGAAGGCACCAGGATGAACAGGGTTGCAGGTATTAAGTTACCACCTCAAAAGGAGGGATGTGGTTATCTCGGAGGTGTCAGTGCTGCAACCAGAGAGTCAGAGCTGAGTCACAGCTTCTCAGGGCTGTACTCTAACCTCTAGTTCACCCAACTGCAACTCCTAACAGTAAACACCATAATGGGAAGTCTGGCATAACAACGCAGGGATAGGGTCATTCAGACTACAAACCAACCTCTTTTGCATAAGAATGCAACCATAATTGTTTGAATTTAGCTACGCCTTGTTTTGATCTGGACACAGCCTGTTTATACTGTCTAATTGTAGTCATTCCTGTGGCTTTGTTTGTTTGTTTACAAGAGTACTCCGAAGTTTGGGAAAATGTTGCAAAAGTTTCAAATAGCAAAAATGGCAGTCATTCTTTAACCTAATGTTTATAGTTTATAGGAGGGCTTCAATATGCATTACAATATTGCAAAACCCCAGAATGTCTTTGCATAGTTTGTCAGTATAAATCTGGGGACGATTTATGCAGTGCTGAGAAACAGCAATTTCTGGTACAGCTGTAAGTTTTTACAGCATCAGGCACACAAGATACATCACGTATTCAAAGATGATGGAAACATTACCAAGAGATTGAAACAAGTTCACAATTAATTAATATCTACCATGGTGAAAAACCTGTGTAAGCAGTACCAAGATAAAGAAAAAGAAAAGGAGGTGGCACCACCCTCCTGTTATATCCCAACGTAGTATTTGCATCAGTAAAGGATTTACAGCAACATTACTTATTACCTTTTTTCCCCAGACACAAATGGGTTTTCTGAAGATGTCCTGCGCTGAGTTTGTATGGTATATATCCTGTTGTAATATATATATTCCAAAAGTGTTCCTTTTCCCAGGACTTGTCAGACTTACCAATACATCAAACCAAAGAATCTCAACCTTCTCATGGTCTGGCTGGAGCTAAAACTGTTCACCTGAAGAAGCAAAGGTCTGGTATCTGACTTTAGCAGGAGTCAGTGGGACAGTTTAGGAATTGGGAGTTTGAGGAGCTCTATGACAGTTAGGAGCTGCAATCCAGGAGAATTTAAAGAGGGTATTTTGCTTCTACGTTCATTAGATACATTCACTTAAAAATTTTCCTTGCTTCCAATGCAGGGCACCAAAACCTAAAATTCTGGTACCATGAGACTGCAACAGTTCTTGAAGTGGGACATCTTTCTTTTAGCAGCAGTTAAGTGCTCTGACACATCCAAAACCACAGAAGCTTTCTAACTAACCTCCCTGTGGACTCTTTTGGGTGAAATGCTCTTTCCATACCCTTTGCTTCTCCTCCAGCCTACACCTTAATTCTAGATTTACACAGTTCAGTATAACTTTTTGCTGTGGCACTGATGACATTAACCTACTGTGCACAGTGTATTTTCTACAAGGCATGAGTATTTAACTCAAGGTATCTGTTCTCTGTTGCCTGAACTTGAAATTTTAGCCCAGAACTGCCCAGGGTTTGCCTTGCCTCCTTTTGCTCTTTATTTTGTGGAAGCTGAGTGTATTGAGATTTGCAACCATGTGTTCCCCTCAGTATTGAGGATTACACTGACTTGTGGTGAAATATCCATCTTACACTTTCTTTCCTCTGTTCACATCTGGAATGAGGCATGATGTCATGAGTATGATATGTCATCTGCCTCATCTCCCCTGGTAAAAATGAGAAAATTTGCTTGATGCTCAGCATTCATTCAAGAGTCCAAATACAACATGAAGCTGTTCAGACTGGCCTACCTGCTCTGGCTGGTCTGATCTATCTGTGCCATCACACAGCTCTCTGGGAGGATTTAACAGCCATTGCCTTGCTCGCTGAAAAAAATAACTCATTCACAAATTCCTATTCCTCTCTGCCCTTCCCCTAGCCTTGAATCCCATTTCTGTGCCTTTAAAGGTGAATTATTTTTTTGTTTCCCTTTCATTCCAGCAGATAGATGGCCCCTTTTCTGTTTCAATGGGATCCGGGCCTTCCTGCCGCAGCTGCTCCCTCCTGGCCAGCGGCCGACTCCCTCATCCAAGCTCACCCTTAATGTAGTTTATTTTTGCATCTTACTTGTTTCATTCTTTGCCTTTTCTTCAGGCTGGACCTCTCTTAATCAGTCTCAGTCTTAGCCCTTTTCCCTTTCAATTCAGCCTTTTCTGCTCTGCTGGGTTTGGGGAAAAGGAAACAAGGCTTCCTTAGAATGATTTGCTTAGTCTCTTTTTTTCCCAATTTCCTTACCCTTCTCTTCCTCTGCCAGGGAGGTCAGGCAAGCTCTGACCTTGAGTAACTCTGCAAACTGGAACATTTGTGGTTGCAACAGAAACAATTCTTTAATTAATTAAATGATCCAGAAGTTGCAGAAGGAAGCCAGCAGGGCTCTCCTGCCTGCTGGGACCTGCTGCACGACCTCTTACAGTGCCCTTCCAGGCTGAAGCTCACTCTCAGGGAATGAAGTCATGACTCAGACACCATCCCTTCTTGTCAGTCAGCAGCTATACAAGTCAAACATCTTTATTAATATATATTTATTTTTACCTTTTAAAAAATTAAATTACCCCTTAAAACTCATGGTGTTGTGAACCCTTACTTTGCTTCATGTGGCTTTTGTTGATTCGACTCAAGAGTCACAAAGTTGATGAACTTCAAATATCTGAAGAATTCTGTAAGAACTTATAATATGAAATCTTAATTGGAAAGAAGTGGTTTTCCATCTGCTTAACACATGTTCATAGAGATCAAGCCACGCTTTCCAGGAGTGCTGGGGCCACTGAACCAAGTAAACTATGCAGGGAAAATACAGGAAAATATCAAAACACCATTTGCTTCCATGGTAGAAGGCTATCTCACCAGCTCTCAAGCATTTAAGTCAACTGTTTCGGCAATGTCAGCTGACATAAAATTTAGGGCTGACCATTCTGATATAAAAACATACTGACTGGAAATCATGAATAATCCATGGAGAAATCCTTGTCCTTTAACTCATAATCACATTTCTTTAGAGCCTCCAGTTTGCCATGTGGTGTTCAGTAGTCTCCTTTTATGAGTAGCTAAACTTCATCATGCCATCTGCAGAAGAAAATAACTGCATTTAACAGAAGCCTCTCTTTATTTAGAGCTACAGGGGGAACTAATTAAAGGTAACTGAAACCACAGCTGCTAAAATAATTATATGGCATCTAAACTATTTTGGAAAGCTCTCGTTGTTTCTCAGTGTGACATATGCAGACTAAGATTGGAAACCTACCATCACCTTAAACAACATACTTGTGGTAAATGATGAACCTAGAACTCCAAAGGATACTACTTAACATAGGCCTGTGTAATGCTCATGCGTGTTTTATGTGTATGTACACACAAACATATGCATACATTGTAAAAACAGACCTTTTTTAGTTCTCTTACTAGCTCCATATAGTCTTCAAGACTTAGGAGAGAGAAAGATGTACTAGCACTATAAAATGTAATAAAGAGATGCCCACATTTTGCAAAGCAAAGCATTTTATAATCACACATGGAACTGATTGTTTTAAATTAAATACACTAAACATAACCAGTCTTCAGTGAAAAAAAATTTTCTTTCAATCATTATCATGTAAGAAAAAGACTTGCACTACATACATATATATATGTATATATACAAAGAATGGCAGGCCTGAAGCTTGGAAAAAGTTTCAGATGAGGTTTGAATTATTCCAAACTCAGCGGGGAGCTCAGATTTTACATTTGCACAGGGATACAGCTGTCAAAAGAGGCAAAATCAATTGAAAAAAAGCACCATTCTGATTGTGTCATTTGGACCTTATTCAAAAGAAGTTCTTTAAAATGAAGAAGAGGAAGTATGTGTGTTTGAACTCCCTTCTGCTTTCATTGTTTCTCTCTAAATGATGCTCTTCATCATGGCATTTTAGTCTCCTTTAAAGCTGATTAATACAATCAGGGCTGCAAAAGGTAGGCATTATCATAGACTGATTGAAAGCTGGACCTGACTTCAATTTTACAAGCACATTTTTCTTACATCCTATCCAATGTTTATCATACTAAATGTTTTGGGGCAACAGTGTATCCCCCAAAAATCCACGACAAAGTTGTGAGGAACAGGGAGCACTCCCCTGAAGCTGCACACATTCCCCAGCCTTCCCAAGCCCAGCACCTTGGGTCTTTCCAGAGCAATATCCCTGTGCTTATCACCATTTGTTGACTTCCACTTCAGTCTTGAGGAAAGAAAAGTGTGTTGGTCTATCCTACAGTTAGCACAAAGTTTATCAACAGTAAGCTCAGCTTTGTTGATAGTCCTGCTCTTCTAACTGATAGCCCAGCCAACATGCAAATATCTAAGTAGCATTCAGCATCACATAAACAAAGTATCCATAGTCTGTATAAAAAAACCCAATCCAAAGGAATGAGATCCTTGGTAACATCTTAGTACAATAATAAGAATGAATACCAGATAATAAATAATTTCCATACCTGGAGATGGAGAAAAGGAGACAAGACCATCTCTTTTGGCAGGGCAAAAGTCACATTTACCACCTCAAACAATATTCGGTAAGCAAATATCTATTACTAGAAGACCAAAGTACAAATCTCCAACTCAGACATTGCTTTTGCCATCATATGTGGATGTGAAAGATGTAAATCTATCAAAAACAGGCAGAGTGTGAATGCTTTTGTAAATAAATACTTTCAAAAAATAGTAGACACTTAATGGATTTCAGGGATCAAATATAACAAGATGTACCAGAGCATCCAACAACTGGTTATGTCTAAACCTAACTAGAAAAACACTCTAATGAACAATGATGGGTAAATGGTGAGGAAATACATAAAGAAAGAAGCTGAATTTTTTTGCTATAACAGGCATTGAATAGGGCAGTGGGTAAACCCTTAGAAGGCTTGATTGAAGGAATTCCCTCCCTGAAGCCTGTTTAAAGAAGGGGATTGCACTTAAGAACACGCTCAGCATGAAAGCAGGAGTTCCAGTTACTCAGAGACTGCAATGAATCTTAAGTGCCCTAGAAAATCCTGCATGGTTTAAGGAAGGATTCAGACTCAGGTCTGACAATTTTCACGAAGTCATTTGCCTCATTAATTTTTTTCATAAAAAGTTTAATTTAAATTTTTCCCATTGCCCTCTTGTACTTCTTGACACAGCCAAGAAAAAACAGCCCAGGAGCAAGGATGTTGCTTAGAATGGAAAATGTCTCTTCATTGACTTTTACTGGGGCACATAGCAAGTTATGCAGGCATAGGGTATTAAAGGTACTATATCATCTGAAGATGAAGATGAAAACCTCCTGTGACTTTAAAAAGTACCTTAATAACTAAATTTTGCTGAAACAAAAGAAGGATTAAAGGACAAACAAAGACATCACCCTGTGACACTGAAAACAAGCATTACTTAAAAATGCAATATTTCTTCAGGATCCTCTAGTCAAATAGTCTGTCACAGCAAAATATATTCTGTACATTTTCTATTTTTTTTCCCCAAAGTTCTCTCTCATTGCTACTCTAATGGACCCTGTGTGAAAGCTGGAAGCCCACAAGCCTAAAAGAGTTATATGGAAGCTATAGATGGAGTGCATGAGGCTGATCTCAATTACAGCTGAGCTGGAAGGAGTACAAATGCAAACCAGACTGAGAGTCTGGCTGTTTTATGTCTCAAAGATACCTGAAAATGTAGATAGCTTCACGAATATCACATATGAAGTCTGATCAATAAACAGCTCAGAGACTGAATGGTCCCAACTTGTAGTCATCTTCATTTTGACCTGATTGAAAACATCCTTCCCCGTCTTTCATGGTATGTCAGTCACACCAGTGGAAGGATATTAAGTTCACCCTGTTGGTGCCCCTTCACATCAAATGTGTTAAGAATGACCCTGACATGCCAGAACTGTTGACTGACAGTCTCTTTTACTCAGATGCTGGAGAGGTTATGCAAATTACAGTGTTTATGAGCTGCTACACAAGACCTGAGCCAAGTTTGGTAGAAACCACCCCTTCATTTTGCTGGCTCGTGAGCCCACCCACAGTAGCTGGAAACAGACAGTGTTCCTTTTTTATGGAATGAGAAAATGCTGCACTGAATTGAGAAACTAAGATTGATTTGGACTTCTGTGCCAAGATATTTATGTTTCAATTGCCTTTTTAAAGGAACAGCAGATAGTAGTTTCCGTTTTCCTTGAAGTAATTTTCAAACAGGAGAAGGGGTCTGAAGAATGAGTTACAGCCTGTGCCAGCAGAGAAGATTAAGGTTGTCAAGATACTGTGATAAAAATTATGGTACTTTCACAGTAGGATTTGAGATTGGAAGTATTAAAAGAAGGTCCTTACAGAGAGACTTGGAGTCTATCCTCATTTTCCCTGCTGCACATTGTTCATAGCTGCCCCCCTTCAAATTACTATAAGGATTAGAATAGAGAAGCTGTTGGGTTTAGTTTGGAAATCAGCTCTAAGTCAAGCAAATATCGATAAACTACCAAGATGTAGTTGAATATATTTTCCAAATTCCTAAATGTGGAGAAAAATTTCTAATAGAGTGATAGCACCAAAATGAATGCATGCCACTTCTGCAGAGGTAAGGATTAGCACTGCTCAGAAAATGTCTGGCAAAGGACACACATTTGTTGTACAAAATAAAGACATATCACTCAGCTCTGCACTCTCTCCATCTCATCATCTCACCTCACCTCACCTCACCTCACCTCATATATCTGTCCTTGTATTTCAGCTATAGCCATACCAGTGCTGATCCATGTGAACTCTCACTTCAAGGGACAGAGTGATAGCTAACACTGACTATACTACACTTTCCCTACAAACCAGTGGAAATGTCAGGGCATTCTCTATGCTGCATTAGCCAGGCCCACAGGGAAGGATCAATCTCTCCATCAGTCTCAGTGCACCACACTATGAAGAGCAATGTTCTTATTCTGGAAGTTCTGACCCAAGAGCTCCCATGTATCTGCCAACAAGTTAAAGACTGAAGTGTGTAACCACAAAGAGGAGTTCAGAGGAAGACAAAAGACAATTAAGTTATTCAAGGCTGCATATTTAGGGTAAAGAAAAATGGGCATGAATAAGGCAAGCTGATCTTGCCCCCACATGGGCATTGAGTGCATTGTTGTAGGCTGTACATGAAGAGTGTGATGGAGGGTGTTGGTCAGCATCTAGCTGACTTCACAAATTGAGGCACTGATGAAACAGCCTCTGGCCTCAACCAAACTAAAACCCTATGAATTACTGTAGGCAAGGGTGATGCTTCAAAACTTTGATCTACAGGAAAAAAAATCATTTGAAGTCCTTAGGAAACCATCTACAAACAAAAGGTCATTCTCCTGTTCAGTATCAAACTGCGAAGTTGGGACTCTGCATGTGTGGGTAAATTATTAAAACAAACAAAAGAACTGAACAATTCAATTATGCAGTCAGTCATATAGCTGGTTGAGTAACAAACGTGTTCAGAGAGAAATATTTCTGAATAAAGAGTAAAATTATTGCCAATATTTCTGAGTAAAGAATCTCTAATGACTAACTTGACCTGTAAATTAATTCAATTAAAAAAGTGACTTGGATAAGCCAGGAAGTCAAAGGAAGTAAAAGACACACACAAAAGTTTGGCATTTGAACAGACTCATAAATGAAAGACACGTGGTCTTAGATGAACAACAAACTCCTTAAAGTGCTGATTTTCTAAAGAGAAAATAACTTCAAGTATTTTAGATGTTTTCAGGACAGGCTGCCAAGGTTAGGGTCTTCATTTTTCCAAAGTAAAAGAAAAGCAAGATATTGTCTAGAAACACAGCATTATGCAGAAAAAGCGGATCTAAGAGTGGAAATTCCTCTTGCTATTGAAACTGTTAGTATCTTGCTCACCAAGGAGAATATAGGCTCAAAAAGCATAATCTTCCTGCAATGCAAAAAGTGTAAAACAGCTGGGAGGGTGTGCCAGGCTTATTTGCCCTGACCCATCTCCCCTGAGTTCCCACACCCCAAACCCTCACCCATAGGGCAGAAGCACTGATAAGCTGAGTCCTGGGTTGTCCATCACGGCATTACCTCACATCCCACCCGTACTGATGACTTACATGCCAGCTGCTCCCAGCACCTGGTCCATAGCTGCGGACATGCTGAAGGGCACAGAGTCAGTACATGCATTCTGTGCCTCACAGGCCCAAGAAAGGGGCACCTTACTCACCCAGATGAGCAATAGGGCTAGACAGGGACTCTTAAAAACTTGATCCTTCCCAGCTTAAACAAGAAAGCTAATGAAGACAGCAACAGAGACTCTAATATACAATAATAATTAAAACACACTCAAATGGTGGCAAATAAAAAGTGATGTTGAAGGTTAGAGAAGACCTATAATTGTAAGGCAGTAGCTGAGCTTTTGCTTCTTGCAAAAACAAGAGAGACACTATGAGGGATGTCAATTGCACTTGGCTCCTGTCCTAAAATAATTCCACATTATAAATATTTGACGCAGCACTTAAGACTATTGCCTCCACAGGATTTAATGCAGTATAATGTAATACATCTGTTTGCTACCCACATGTCATGAAAAGAGTGAATGGCTAAGATAGGAACAAAAAATGCAAAAACATACTGTATACGAGTAATTCTGTGTCGATCACGCTGTTTGTTACCTATTGAACTAAGATGATGTAAAATGGTTCATAATACCTGAACAGCATGATCTTGTTCACTGCTTTTTTTAATCTATGAGACTACACCAACCTTGTTCGTACTTTAGCTTTCTGTACTCCTGAAAAGTACCATGAGAAGTCGTGACTTGCATGGACACTATGTCTAATGTGAAAAGTTGGAGTACCTTTATGAAGACAGGTGCAGTCAAGTAAGTTAGGGAAATACTCCTGCTTTTTATGATTTCAATTTAAGTACTAAAAATCTATCATCACCAGCTTATACTACCTGAAAAACTGTATATTGAATATACACATGTTAACCAAGTTAACAAACCTTTCTGTCACCCAAATTGCAACGGAGTGACAATTTTTTGCTCTGCTTTGAAGAGTGGAGGGTTGCCATACTCTGACAGTTATCTCTTCTGTGAGTTCCTCTGCTCAGCATCCTTTCTGCTTACAGGGAAACCTTTCTTAAGGGTATTTTTCTTAGGAGAAACTTACAGTGTATTCTTCCTTAATTATAAGTGCTGTAGTCAAAGAAAAATATGAAAGCAATGAGTCATATTAACAAGCAAATAAGGTAATTTGCAGACAACACATAGGAGTTGACACACAGTTTCATCAGTGCAGGTCTGTCGGTCTCCCGGTAACAAATTCCAGTTTGGTTGTTGTTGTTGTTTTGTTGTTGTTGTTTTGTTTGTTTGTTTGTTTTTTTGTTCTCCCAACAGCAGCTTAGATTGGCTTTGGAGTGACTTGTGCACTGGTACAGGTTGCCCAGAAAGGACGTGGAGTTTCCCTCACTGGAGATATTCATGAACCTTCTGGATGCAATCCTGTGCCATGTGCTCTAGGATGACCCTGTGCAAGCAGGGAGGTTGGACCAGATGACTCTACAACTCCCTCAAAGGAGGTTGTAGCCAGGTGGGTGTCAGTCTCTTCTCCCAGGCAACCAGCAGTAGGACAAGAGGGCATGGTTTTAAACTGTGCCAGGGCAGCTTTAGGTTGGATATTAAGAAGAAATTTTTTACAACGAGAGTAATCAGACTTTGGAATGGGCTGCCTAGGGAAGTGGTGGATTCACCATCCCTGGAGGTGTTTAGATGACACTGGATGTATCACTTAGTGCCATGGCCTAGTAGCCACGGCAGTCTTGGATCAAGGACTGGACTTGATGATCTCAGAGGTCTTGTCCAACATGCTTGATTGTATGATTCTATGATTCTATGACCAACCGTGGTTCCTTCCAAATGACCCACCCTGTGATTCTATGAAAAGAAAGCTATACTGAAAAGGTAATTACAGCACAAACTTCTGGTTTCCTCATGGTTCCATAATCAAAGTGCCAATCTCTGCTGTTCCCAAGTTTGATGGTTTAAAAAAAATAAGAAATAAATTCTTACTGTGGGGCAGAGTATAAAATCTTTCTGGTCCTAGAAGATGCAATCTCTCTTCGTTCATATTTTACTTTCATCAAAGCATTTTCATGTGGTGGTGGACCCAACCAGGATTTTCAAGGCTGCAAACCTGCTTAGATGTCCTTTGTTCCTTTGGAAAAGTCAGTGTTGAGCTCCAGAGAGACTATGCACAGTCTTGGCACTGCTCTACGTGCCTGTGCTCCAGTGCTACCTTCCTGGGGCAGCCAGAAAGCAGTAAGTGTCCAGGAGACATGGTTCAGCCAAGAGCTACAGCTGTGCAAGGCTCCCAGGTCCCACCAACATTGACTGATCCCTTTCTGAGGGTTCTGAGAATTCGCAATGGATTCACTTTGGTAAGCTTGGTATCTCCGTGACCATCTTTTCCTACCTCTGAACCACGACATTCTGTTTTCTCTGAAAGCTGCTGATGAAGCAAACACTAGTTTTTTTGGAAAATTGCTTTGGCATTTGTCAGAATATCAAAATGAGTAAATCACTGAGCAGAGAAAAACAGATTTAGGCACAGTTTGACATCTTGACTCTTTTACTAGATAACTTTTCATAACTGTGCCTCATCTGGAAAAAGTCACAAATCTGCTGTTTGTGGGAAGCTAGATAATTAGACACTGTAAATGACAACCTACAAACTATAGCTAAAAGCTAACCAGACTGGTAAACAGGAAGCGCAAAACTGATTTTTGCTTCTTTACACAGAGTTTCACACAGATGAAATAAATGCTTAATTCAGCCCTTCTCTAGCAGCGGTTCACAAAGCAGGGGTGGTTTGTGAAACCACACAGCTTGCTTGTAGAGCCATATTAAATTGTAACATTTCTCAGTTCTGTTTGCCTGCACTAGTCGTCCCCCCCCAAACTTGGTATTTACTGGTTCATTCATCCACAGCTTGGACATCCATGAGTTTCAGTCAGGTCAACCTAATGACCAGAAATGTAGCCAGTTTCTCATAAACAGTTTTCCACTCTAAAGCACAACAGCCTGACTAGGCAGCCCCTTCAGCCAATAGCACCCCTACGAGAGCCAAGAAATCCAGGTAACAGCATCTTCAATAAAGTATTAATATTCTTTTATACTGGACAACGTTTACATTTTCCTTAGCAAATAACCCATCCATATGTACTTGGTTAAGGATGAATTTCTGATTTCACACACACTGTGGGCAAACACCATGGTCAGAGGTTGCTAGGAGCGTATACGTGTATAGCTGTTAGTCATCACGTCCTCCTGCCTTTGTGGAGGACATAATTAAAAGCGTATCATTCGCCTCTTTTGCTTGCATTATGGATGGACCTGGCTGAGAGCAGCAGGAATGAACTCAAAACTTGGGTCATGAATGCGGATGATTACGAGAAGTATCTCAGCTAGCATATTTGATTTCCTGAGCTTGGAGGACAATTAGAGCGAAACCGAACAGTTTAAGTTTTTCTTTAATTAGTCTCCAGTCTGCAGTGCATGGAGATTCAGAGCTTAAATAAATTCTTACATAACTCACGATCCTCTTTTCTTTTTCCATCAATATTACTATTTCCATTGAAAAATATTTAGGTTTTAGAAAGGAGGGAAATGTGATAGTCATTTATTGCCCCCACACTGCTAAGAAATTCCATGCTTTTATGTGCAGGAAGCATTGTGTTGATGTTGGCTTCCCCATGAGTTAAAAATCTTGTTTAAATGTTGCAGAATCTAAATGCTCTTTGAGGTTTTTCTGTGTTGTTTTATGGAAAGGCTTCTGCCTGATTATTTACAGATGCTGTCTCTGAGAAAGCCAAAAATAGTTCTTTACTAATTCAAAATTTAAACTAGCATTTTTATTATTTCATTGTGTAACCAAGAAACTCTGTTTTGGCATCCTCAGTTCAAAGAGGAAAACGAGCCCTTTGGCTCTCGGTTGGCATCACAAGCAGTGAAATTCCCGTTCAGCTAACAGCAGTGCCAAGCCTTGGCAGACCACAGGGTCCTCTCCAGCAGAAGTCCTGCCCTCGGAGCATCTTGCAGCACAGACTCCCTAGGTTACACGACCATTAAGTGTTCACATTGTTTCAAAAGTTACTTCTCCCACAGTAGCACAGAGCATTTAAAGCAATTTTAGGAATTACAACAGCCCTTCAAGCCATGCTGCTTTTCTATGGCCACCTTGGCTGAGCATCAGTAAGGGATTTTTTTCAACAGTTTACTAAGTGTTAAGATGGATCTTGAGCTCAACAGCAAGAAATGTTCCTCAGCCAGCTCAGCAAGTGAGCATTTCATCAGATGAAACGCTCCTCTAAAGTTTCTCTTCACTTCTACAAGGTTAAGGAGAGTCATGAACACTAACAAACAGCATTAGTATCCTGGTTCAAAGAGAAGTCAAAGAGCTTGGATCTCATCTTTGCCAGTCTAAAGACAGATTTTACTCTTTATTCGCTCAGCAACCAAGAGCGGAAGAGTTGCACTTTCCTTGCTGCCTCAAGCTATGTTTTTTCTATCCTAGAATATACCTGGCTGGGGAGTAGTTTCACTGACCTGGAGACCATGTGCTAGACTACTCCCATCCTGCAGATGTGGCAGCCCCAGTGATCCCAGACAGGGACTGCTGATCAGCACAAACTAGCAATATGAGAGGTGGACTACCAGACACTATTTCTGCCTCATCAACGGCTGTGGTAAGTGTATGGTTCAGAATAGCCTTCCTGACCCAGCTGAACTCATCAGCCTCTCCAAATCCTTGCATCATGAGATGGTTAGGAGAGGGACTGATGTTTCAAAAACTCATCATTGCAGTAAACAAGAAGATATATTACTGTTTTCATTACGAAATGTTCTGCATAAAATATTGTTGACAAAACATTTGCAAAAGTAATTTTCTGCCTGTCAGCAGCTAGGTACTAATACCAGCTGAAAGCTGCTCCTAACCCAGTTTGCACAAACACCTGCATACTACAATACGGTTTTGAAAGAAAAACAGGAGCTGTATACGAACCATCAGTTGTTTAAACC
This sequence comes from Myiozetetes cayanensis, assembly GCF_022539395.1. Lineage (NCBI taxonomy): Eukaryota > Metazoa > Chordata > Aves > Passeriformes > Tyrannidae > Myiozetetes > Myiozetetes cayanensis. The sequence continues at coordinate 46,988,418 of NW_026086604.1, forward strand.
CACAAGAAAAGTAACACACAGATACAGGATAAAGTCTCTGGGCCTACATGGTAGACCTAATTGTCTTCTTACAGACTGGCCTACAGTCTGGATGATAGCTTTCCAACACAGGGCTTGTGAGGTTTGTGTTTGTTTCTTGTAATCTAGCTTCTTATCTGAAAACAGTATTATGGATTTTCTGAAAACAACAGCAAAGACCTCTTAGGTGATTTCTTCACAGACTTCTTTAGTTGGTACAGCAGGTGTAGTTAGTTGTTCTGAAGATTCATTAAAACAATCAAACACCAGAAAAAGAAAACTCCCTTCACCTCAGAGACAGAGCTACCAGAGATGACTGAAGAAGTAGATACCTTGACAAACAAATTAGGTTTTTATTGGCATGCAAGAAAACATTATTACTTACTTTGAATAGCAGAAATCTCTCATTTCAAGCATTAGCATTTTAAGTTGTTAACTCTTTATAAACTATAGATTTCTCCCAGATATTAAACCACTTAAGAACCAAGATGACAAAGTCAAATTTGATCTAAAATCGAATTCTCATCTTTCTTTCCTGAAACACAGTGGAGCTTGGATTCTTAGTGGTTCTGGCTGGATGCAGCTAATCTCTAGCACTGATACAAACTGGCATCAGCTGAGATATGCAGCTGAGCTTATGGATTAAATACAACATGGTGAAGAGGGAAAAATTCCTACAAGATGTATTCCAGAGAGGCTGTTAAATATTTAATTGAAATACAGTGTTGTGCACGATAAAATTAGTAAAACCAAGTAACTCTGCTCTGGTGCCTGGAATCTTTTGGGGAGTTTTACTAAGGATCATGCACTGGAAAGACCTGTATGATGTCTTTAGGTCTGTGAAGATTCTTAGCCACATCACCACCTGGTCACCTATCTTATCTCATATCTCTTATCTCTTGTAGATACACTTTGAAAGACAGAGTACATGGAAGATAATTTGCACTGCTATGCTACTTTTTATCCAGGAATTTTACGTGCTTTAGTAATGTCTACAAATTTATCTAACAGTGCCATTCCCTACCGTTCTGCAATTTAAAAATTTGCCACAGTAACACTAAACTTTAAGTGTTACTAAACTTTACTCTCAAAATTTCTGGCACTTATCTCTTGGGCTATAAATCACTTGTTCAATGTGCTTTGTGTTTTACTTCCATTCTGGGGTCATGGATCTGAGATGTATTTGGATAAAGTTACCTAGGTGCTATCCACCAGCCTTGCTTTGTCTCCAGCTCCCTTGCTTTCTCCTGAGGTCTGTAGTTCTCAGAGGCAAAGAATCACACAATCTGTAAAGTGTGTTTTCTTCTCCTTACCTTTTCAGATGGAGATTACACGAATTTCCCAACACAACACAGGCATTCCCACTACAGCTAGAAGACCATCAGGATATCCTGACTTCCCTCCTGTCCTGTATCAGAGCACAAATTAATTGCTAATTGCTCTACAGGTTCCTCAGAAACATTGGTCCGCTATGACTGCAAGCAAATTTCTTGCCTTGATTTAAGTCTCATCTCCTGTATCAAAAGGATGATGACACACATTTCCCATGTTGAAAAGGTTGATGAGGACTGTGAGATGACCAGTGAATTCTCATTGTTAAAGAAAAGATTTCCATAAGAACTCTTTATCTCTCCTCACCTTGTTGATGAATATGCAGCTTACCAATGACATGAGGCTCAAGAAACTAGCATAATTGTGTTGAAGACAAGGTGATTTATTTCTCTTTTTCTGATAAAAAAAGAGGAGTGGTTAGCAAAATTTTTCTTTGGCCTCAGATGTCTTTATTAGGTCAAATGGATGTACAAGATGTAACTGAGCATCTACCTCTGTATATATATGTGGAGAGAATACCATTTTCTGAAATATGGTTGGGTAAAGAAAATCCCTTAATCAGTTCTGAAATCCAGTTCTGAAAGAAAAATTGTAGGATAATGGCCTCTGATGAAATAATAATAACAAAAATAATAATAATCAGTATATTTCCCTAATTCTACTAGTATTATTTTCATCATCATTGCATTCAGTACTTGTGCCTCTTGGCCTCAATTCCTACAGTGTTTCACTGTGTCGGAACACATGAGGAATAAACTAAACTCCACAGCTATTTCTTGCTTATTGTGCTGGTTTTGGATTGGGTAGAGTTAATTTTCTTCATAGTAGCTGGTATGGGATTATGGTTTGGATTTGTGCTGAAAACAGTGCTGATAACACAGGAATGTTATGGCTGAGCGGGGTTTACACAGAGTCAAGGCCTTTGCTGCTCTTTACACCAACCCATCAGTCAGCAGGTTTGGGGTTCACAAGGAGTTGAGAGGGGACACAGCCAGGACAGCTGACCCCTACCGACCACAGGGATATTCCATACCATATGGTGCTCATAGCATACTGAGCTGACAGAAGATGGGGGCATTTAGAGAGATGGTGTTTGTCTTCCCTAGTCACTGTTACATGTGATGGAGATGGCTGAACACCTGCCTGGCCATGGGAAGTGGTGAATGAATTCCTTGTTTTGCTTTGCTTGTGCACGGCTTTTGCTTTCCCTGTTAAACTATCTTTATCTCAACCCAAGAGTTTTCTCACATTTACTCTTCCGATCTCTTCCTGATCCTGCCAGTTGGGGAGTGAGGGAGCAGCTGTGTGGGGTTTAGCTGCCAGCTGGGGTTAAACCACACCACTTATTAAAAAATCAGGAAGCTTCTTTTAACAACCATATCAACAAGAAAAGCTTGCACAATTGACTGAAAACTGTATCCTTTTCATCATTTTTATGGCGGAATAAAACTGCTACAGTTGGCTCGGAGTATTGCACTGATATGAAAAACATTGGGTGCCAAACCAAGTACTTAACTTAGGAGGGATTTTCTCTCCTTACCTTTCAACTTACACATTTATAGGTCTCCAAGTACTAAGAGGAAATTTGTCCAAAATTAAGTACTTGAGTATAGTTACACTGTCAAGACTCGCACCTAGCCAGAGCCTAAAAGTGATCCCTTATTAGAGCACCTCCGTGGACTGAATTTATTAGCAATTGGAGCCTGAGTGCAAATCACACACTGGATACAAGTCTGTCAGAAAATGTCCTCAGTGCTTGGTAGGGCTGAGGATTTCCCAGCCTGCACTGAAGTTTACTGCAGAAACTGAGCAGCACCACCCTGGATGCTGATGGTACCAATTACCACGTGTTTGTGCATCCCTGCATCGAGCCACAGTTACACAAGCAGACTTGCGAGTGCAGAGCTAGCCACCTGCACAATGAGGAGTCCCTCTTGGGGTCTGCTGATAGTGGTCTGGATGGCTCCTGTTGTGGTTTTTAGAGAGGGTCTGAGGATTCCCCAGGACTTCACATCCATTCCTGTGACAAAGCAGAGTCACCAGCCTGAAATATTTCCTCTCTTATCTTATTTTGGGCTTTTGCTTTCTTATAGACTACAAAAATCTCCTGTTCTTCTGTGCCAGGCCAGGTTTTACTTGTCATTAGTCAGCTTCTGTGTAGTCTCAGTATTTCTCTCTGATATCTGGAGAGAACGTTACGCCAAAATTAACGTCACATGGCTAATACGCATCATGGCTAATATGTCAACAGGACTGTATCTCCCAAAACAGCAGCAGTCTCTGCTGAGTATCAGTTCTTGTCTTCGTGACTCTGCCATACTCCTCCATGTATCTTACTGATTCAGATTACGTGTAACATCTTTTGTTATTTAACACTAATGGGATTCAGTTGAATAATGCATAATTACATCCAGGTCTCCTTCAACGGATGGCTTGTTACCCTGTCAATTACCTAGTAAGTACAGAGACATATCATAAAATGGAGAACGAGTAATGCACACAGAGGTGATTATGATGCTGTGGTGCTCATGATAACAGCTGGAAGAGATCACTGGATTACTGAATCTACATGGACTTTGGGATAGCCCCTGTAAAACATTTTCAAGAATCCAGAGTTTCTTTTAGTGCCCAGACTAACATATCTTTCCAGGCTGCTTTATCCTTCTTCCAAATGACTGTTTCCTTTACCACGTTTCCTGCATCTTGAGGAAGGTTATTTAATCTCATAATGGATTTACCCTTGTGAAAAATGGGGAAGATTGGAAGAAGTCTGAAGCTCTCAGTAATTCTTAAGTAATAGTTTATGGAGGATCCAGGACACAAAATTCTCTCTCATCAATACCTACTTAGTTCAGTTAGCCACGATAAAAGCCATCAAGAGGCATAAGAAGCACGACACTGGATAAGTTAGATTGGTGAGACGGATCAAGCGAAAATTGCCCGATTTGGCAGGGTTGGCGTCAAATGTGGGGGCAGCCCCAGAAGCTGCTGAACACAGGCATGGGAGGTGGTCACTCTGCTACCCACCCTGTCAGCATGCTGTCCTGAGCTGAAGATGGTGGACCACAGTCATGATGCCTGAGGTATACGCTGTGCAACTCTCTGAAGTGCTATGACCACCCCAAAAATACTCAGAATAGAGAAGGAAATGGTGCCTGCCAGTGCATCGGAACCCATAGGAGTCAACAAGGGTTTAATTTACATGGAATTGGCCCATCGGCTACACAACTTGCAGAGGTATTACTCCTCTGCATGCACAGCCAAGGACAGCTTCATTTCCTTTGTGCTCAGCAGTGATCACACCCTAAACCAACTCTACAAACCTTCCTCGCAATTCAATCCTGATTCCCATGGTGATTCCCTAACTCCTCTATGTCATCCAAAAGCTTTTGGAGAGGAACACAGCAAGTCAGTAAGACTCCTTCCAGACTTCACCAGAAAAAGCAAAATACTCATACTGTTCACATTTTACATGTTTTGGGAGCTGGGGCACACAACACCTCAGTCAGAAGGATGCAGCTCAGTGACAATTTGCAGCCAATTCCTGGACCATTTTGTAGAGTGCCACAGGAGCCCTCAGTGCTGAGCTTGCCCTGAGGGGCCAAAGCTCTCACAGCAGCCTCTCTGAGAAAGTCAAAGCCATCAGCATCAACTGCAAACACCCATCAGGATGGGCTGCAAGTCTCAAAAATCCTGTTGAATAAAAAAGATTATGCATCATAGAGAAGCATGATCTATCCAGTGTGCTTTACTACACCTGTCTACATCACATTCGACCTAATTTAAATACAAACAAAAACACCACAAACAAACAAACAAAACCCCCCAAAAAAACCAACAAAAAACCCAGGCAGAGCTGATAGACTCAGCTGCCTGAGTAATGTAGGGGAAGACTTTCATCAGGTTCAGTGGGCACTTTGCCTGTCTCCACAGTGGCAAGAAAAAGATCTAATTGATTTTTATGAATTTCTGTCAGGAGGAACTCGCTGCTCTCTTCACTTATAATAAACTTCAGTTTTCTTCTATCTGCTGAAAACAGTGTAATTACGTGAGCCTTGGTTCTTTGATGTGAATACACTACAGTAAGAAAAAGTGGCCTGTGCCATCATTTCAGATGACAAATAGAATAAGTTGAATATCAGAAAACACAGTAACTTCATGGTTGTTTTTCATCAGAGTAAAAATGTGTTTTCAGCAGGTTCCATGTACCCTGCCTTTAGAGTGTTTCAAGAAGAAAACAGTATCCCTCTGTTCTGGACAGGTCATGATCCTGATTTGTCACAGCTGTGAGCGCTGGTTCCACCCCTGGAATTTGTACAACCTGAACTGGTTTGTTTATATTTGCTTATAAGGAGACGAGTTAACTCTCACAAATGCTGATGTGGTGATACCACAGAAGCCTCAAACTTGCCTAACTCCTGCCAGAGACATGTTGAATTAGCTGTAATACCTTCCATGATGCTGCTGCAGCAAGGAGTCTGTCAACAAGTCCTTTTCCAGCATAGAACACTATGGGCAAATACAGCCCTGATCTGTGTGGGACACTGAGGAGTTTTATAGCCACAAGCACATCACTTTATGCTAAAACTCTGCTGAACTGAGCAGAAGAAATAGGAACACTACATCCCTCCCCATCCTCTATCCCTGTGCCCTATTCTGCACGTTTTGGAGAGGATTTTATTCTCCAAGGCATAATTTGTATGCATCTATAAACCATACATATTCTCTTGGTGATTTTTTGGCTCTGCTCATTAAACTCACAGTGTATTCTGATACTCAGAGTGGAAAAAAAAAAAGTAACTGGAAATCTCTAAGGAAAATGTGCCTGTGCTGGTTCCAGATTATGAAGTTTAAATGAGATGAAGATGATCAACACATAAAGACCCTCCTTGGCCTGTACCAAAAGATATAGAGGTGTTAGGTGAAACAAGTCAAGTAACTAAAGCATTTATGAACTTGCTTGGATAATAATTCAACCTCATATTTACTAGCTGTTTACAAACAGTGCTAGAAGCCCTTGACTTCCTACAGTAATTTCTGTGGAAAGCAATATAGATGAAAACATGTTTTTATGTGACAGCTAACAGATGAACTAGTTTTTTTATTCATTGTAAAGACCTGATGACCTTGTCCTCCAGTGGGGAGGCTCTCCTGGAATCATGGATGCTCCTCAAATGCTACCATTGTCTATTATTTTTACTTTTGGATCCCAAGCCTAGAAGTCAGCAGAACAGACATGCTAATTGCTGCTGTCACATCCTTCCCTTGGCTTACAGGTTATTATCCATTCTTTTCTTATCTCACCTGCTGAGACCACAAGCTCTTTGGTACCTGCATGGTTGATAGCATGAATTTTTGGTCGATGAATTTCAGATGCTACTGAAATAAGCACCATGAGTAACAACAAGAACCCCATAATTTAGACAGTGGAAAAGGAACAGTTGTTACTGCAAGCATGAAGCATTTCAGTCACTTCTCAGATTTTCTGCAGATATGAAATATACAGTTTCTATAAATGGAGGAGCAGTCTGCAATGTATTTTTGAACAGAGTGCTAATGATGAAACCACAGTGAAGAATGTGACACTTTTTTTTTTTTTTAATTAAACCCAGTGGAAATTTTTACTAGAATATTGTGTCTATAGAATAAGGCAGTTCCCTTTGAAAGATTTAGTATTTACAAACCCTTTCAGATTTTTCTTTAAGGAAAACTAAAATAAGCTGTGGATGATGTTTAGATTCTAGACAAAATGTAATGAACAAGCATCAAAACATGCTGTAAAACTGAAAAATTGCATTACTCAACGGAAATGTGTTTATTTTGAGGTAACAAAAAGGAAACACTGGACAGTATTTCTAAATAAACCACTGTTATATCCCATGCATCTCCAGCTAGGGAGCCCAGACTGAGACATAATCGGTTTTTCCCATGAAACAAAGAAACAAAATTTAAAATCGCACTAGAATAAAGTGAAATAGCTCAGTCATTCAGGAATTCTGAAACTGCGCTTCAACAGAAGAGCTCAAAATAAAGCTGTCTAGGCTTTTCCAAGATGATCCTTTCTACAACTTCCCCTTATTCATGGGGAAGTGAGGGGAAAAATACATGGTACCTTTACTCAGAGCAAGAAAACAAAAAATCGAAATGCCAGCATTTTCTCTGGGACAAAAGACTCAAAAGTTTTTGACAAGCTCCAATATTAGAGCAATACATCAGCACTGCAATAATTCTGAACAGAGGTATTTCCTTATAAAACCAAACTTATATACTTGGAGTTTAAGACCAAATTCAGCCCTCTGCAATGCAGTCATATTTGCAGTATGTAACCCCATATGGGAGATTTAAATGAGAGAAGTATTTGATGCTTAGAAACTTCCATATCACAAATAGATGGGCCATGAATCATCGTGAAAAGAGACTGAAAAAAACACCTTTTCTATCCAGTCTTTCATTAACTTCCTGAATTCACTGGTAAAAGCGACTACCAACCAGTCAGACTCACCTCCACGCCTAGTAAGATTATTGGACAAATCATCATGGAACAGATCATCCTGGAAGTTATGTTGAAACTTATGGAAAACAGGGAGGTGATTAGAGACAACCAGTATGTCTTCACTAAGGGCAAATCACGCCTCGGAAATCTAGTAGCCCTCTATAATGGAGTGACTGCATTGGTGGACAAGGGAAGAGCTACTGATATCATCTACTTGGACTTCTGTAAGCTCTTTGATGCAGTCCCCCACAGCATTCTCACCACTAAACTGGAGAGATACGTGTTTCATGGAATGACTGTTAGATGAATAAGGAATTGTCTGGATGGCCCTGTTCAAAGAATTACAGTCAGTGCCTCATTGTTCAAGTGGAAATCATAAATGATGCTGATCCTGAAGGGTCCCTATTGGGACCAATACTATTTAAAATCTTCATCAATGACACAGTGGGATTAAGTGCACCCTTGGCCAGTTTGCAGATGACACCAAGTTGAGTAGTGCAGTTGATTCACTTGAGGGAAGGGATTCCATCCAGAGCAACCATCCAAGGCCATGTGAACCTCATGAAGTTCAGCAAGGCCAAGTTCTGTATGTAGATCTGGGCAATTCCCAGTATCAGTATAGACTTGGGGATGAACAGATTTGAGAGCAGCCCTATAGAGAAGGATTCGGGGATAGTGGCACATGAAAAATTGGACATGAGCCAGCATGAACATCCTGGGCTGTGTCAAAGAAGCATGACCAACAGGTGGAGGCGGGGGTTGATTCTACTTGGCTCTTGTGAAACTCTATCTGGAATACTATATCCAGTTCTGTATGTCCATCCACTGCCCACAGTACAGAAAAGACATGGACCTGTTGAAGCAGGTCCAGAGGAGGGCCACAAAAATGACCAGAGGGATGGAGCACCTCTCCTGTGAAGACAGGCTGAGACAGATAGGGTTGTTCAGCCTGGAGAGGAGAAGACTCCAGGGACACCTTATAGCATCCTTTCAGTACTTAAAGGGGGTTTATAAGAAAAATGGAGAGAGATATTTTAGCAGGGCCTATAGTGACAGGACAAAGGGAACGAGTTTTAAATTGAAAGAGGATAGATTTACTTTAGACAAAAGGAAGACATCTTTTATGAAGAGGCTGGGGACAGGTTGCTCAAAGAATGTGTGCATTTTTCATTATTGGAAGTGTTCAAAGTCAGGTTGGATGGGACTTTGAGCAAGCTGATCTAGTGAAAGATGCACCCATGAGATGGAGGTTGACCAAGATGATCTTTAATGTCCCTTCCAATCCAACCCATTCTTTGATTTGGTTTCTATGATTCTAGGTGTCCAAAAATGTACCCAGGCACTGAGAGAGTGAGGATCCAGTGGGGTTTTCATCACTTGGATGTTCTGTGCCATCATGGCTACAGATCTAGCTTTTGAGTGCAAACTTACTTGAAACCATCAATTATTGTCCAGTTAAAGTTTTCCTTATGTATTTGACAGGTCAGTCAAGAAGAATTTCTGATGTTCCCAGTTTTACAGAGAGACACAAGACTGCTTTATTGAGGCTTTGGAAAAACAAGATCAAAGCATGTAATGAGCATGTACACAAAGATGAGAGCTATTGCACACACAGAAGGAATAATGCATATCAACATTTGTGTGAGGCAGGTGGCATGAAAGAAGGAGGAATATGACAGTTTATTATTTGAATGTGAAAATTGCATTTTGAGAAAAGTACTAACTAATCAGAGATGAAGACCTCTGATTCTGTTTGTTTTCTCTAGAACGTGTCACAAATACCTGTGTTTTGTTTACAGATAGACTGAGAGTATACGGACCCATCAGCAGCCTGATGGGTATCTGATGAAGACATCAGCCTTTCTTTGTGAAGCCCTAATGTCAAGAAAGTGCAAAATGCAAATTTCCTATGAGAAACTGCGGTAAACTAAAAGAATTTATCAGCAGCTGTCTCTTGAAAGCTTATGCATTTATTAGTACAATTTCCCCATTTGTTACAGTATTCTCTAACACAGTTCACTGACCCCAAGTTATGCTCGAGTGGCTTGATTGTAAAAAATGTGTGGTGTTTCAGAGAAGAACTTGGTAGAGGATTCACCATTTTAGTTGAACATTACGAATAGGGCCCTTTGAGGACCCGAGTTTGTAGGTATGCAGGAATACGGAGGTATTCCCACAGGTATGGTGTGGCAAGGGATCTACAGACCAGTGGGCATGAGGAACTCTCTGCTATGTAGGCAGCAGGATGAGCAGTTGACATGGAACCTTCTTTGCCCCCTCTCACCAACCATTTGCAATTCTTGCTCTGGGGTCTTGAATTTAGGCCAAAACAAATGAGGAGGAAAAAAAATAATCCACATTTGGGACTGGGGGATAAGGGAGAAAAATTCTCTAAACATTTTTTATTTTCATTGGCAGGCACTGGACACTGCTCATAGGTTTGGTATGTCAGCCATGGTCCCAGCAGAGGCTGCCCAGCACACAGGCTGCAGGTGAAGCAGCTGTTTCAGCCAGGGCCATCACCATCACAGACATGTTTCCCCTCTGCAATCTATTTGGTACTTATTTGTCTTCATCATGCTAAACACAAGCAATGCTATAAAACAAACAACCTAACAAAATCATATTGTTGCTGTATTTCCCAAAACCAGTGATTTATTGTGACCAAAGGCCTGCAACAAGGATCCCATTTGGCCAGTCCTGTCTTTGTATTTTCTTTAACTGCCGTATCAGTAGAGGAAAGTGCATCACACTTCCTGTTATCTTTACTTCTTACATAATAGAGGAAAACAAGCTCAGGCTCAAAACAACCCAAGAAGCCCATACCAAGACAAAAAGAAAATACAGAAAAATTAACCTTCCACATGTTTCAAGACTGTCAACAACGTCATCACACAGACATGCAGAAAACTGGTGTTACTCAAACCAAGCGCTGCCAATTCTCCATCTAATGAGTTGTTGAATACTGAGACAATCAGGAATCGCTCGTGAGAGCTTAGTGAACAACAGCATTTGTTTTTCCTTCCGATTTCTCCTTATTAAAAGCTACAGGGAAATCACTGAGCTAGAAAGACTACTTCAATTACTCTTAATTGCTGTCCATTCTAATTAGCTCAGGCCACGGTGATCCTGCAAGAAGCAGCACAGGGTACAAAGCAGGTGCTCTGCCTCTTCATGGTACACCCCCTCCGCTCGCAGTGGAAATGCCATTGAGGCAATGCGTATGAGCTCACGATTCACAGAGGCTGCTGATACTCATGTCAGGAGCATTTCATGTCAGAAGCAAGTTTTGGCCTTCCTGTTTTGCTTAACCATCCTTTTTTTTTTTTTTTTTTTTTGTCTATGTGTTTTGGGCCGCACTCCAAGTAATCTTACGAATGAAACCCCACCTCACAGGCTACTCTTGCAGAACATGAGAGGTGCTACTGCTTGGATGGGAGGGTGAACGCAATTGCGGCAGCTCATCTACAGAGCAGGGACACGTGCGTGGCCAGGCATGCCAGTTACATGAAAGCAGCAAGAAACAGTTTTCTAAAATTAAGGTGAGGACAGAGGACTGCCTCAAGGGAGCTGAGTGAATATCGAAGCCTTTTTGAGCAAAACAGAGGAAGTAAGATAAGCCTGGTCCTTGCTATTTCTCCTTTGGCATATGTCTACAAGACAGTTGGGGCATAACAACAAATAACTAACAGGGTTCTTTGACACATAAAGATAGCTGGAAAACAGAGCTGCAGTGTGGTAAACTCTGATCTATCAGCCTGGTTTCTTATAAGGTTATTCCCAATAAAATATAAGAAAATATCAGAAACTTACAGCCTGGATAATACATGTGATCAAATATATAGGAGATGGATATTGTTTGAGAACATAAAATATCATAAAATCAAGTTTAACTATTAACCTTCTTGTCACCCAGTCATCTAGGACCACATTCAACATCTCTATTACTCATTAAAAATAAATAGTACAGAAATGAGAATGTTGGAATGCCCATCTCAAATCAGCTTGCAGTAAATATCAACTTACTAGTTACATAGAGGGAAATAGACTCTCTTAATACTACTGATCAGTGAGAAGATCCAGTACTGAACAAAGCATTATTTATTTTTATAAACCCCATACTAACCTGATGCCAAACTACATGACAGGATTAACTTTACTATTCCAAAACTTTAAAACATTCACAGTGAAATGCAGTAACTCTTTGACATTATCCAGGTTTTAACAAATTCTTGCTTATGCATTTATGTCATGTAGAAAGTAGGTTTAGATTAGATATTAGGAAGAAATTCTTTACTGTAAGGGTGGTGAGACACTGGAAGAAGCTGCCCAGAGAAGTTGTGGATGCCTTATCCCTTGAAATGTTCAAGGCCAGGTTGGATGGAGCTTTGAGCAACCTGGCCTAGTGGGAGGTGTCCCTGCCCATGGCAGAGGGGTTGGAACTAGATGATCTTTAATGACCCTTCCAACCCCAAACCATTCTATGATTCTATGTTCTTGAATTAGGACGTGGTGAGAGAGAACCCTGTGTTACTTACTAGACGCAATACCATAATAACGTAAATTATCTTAATTTTAACAATATATAGAACTGAGTACAAGGGTGCAAATTTAAAATGCCCAGGTACACAAAGTTATTTAGGTTCTTTAAACATAGTTCTATGCCTTAGTTTCAGCAAGAGGCACCCCAAGCTCTTCTGACAGGTGTTAATGGACTGAATAGCACATGCAACTTCAGAGGAAACTAGTCCTGATCACTGAGGTCCTGGCTTCAGTACACTAGATACAATGAAAATAAATGATGGATCTTACTGTGATTTAAAGCAATGTACTTACTTACTCCTTTCAGCTGACTGCACAAGTATTGTTTAACTCCCTTCCTTCCAACAGTGGGATGACACAAACCTACCCAAATCATTTCAATTCAACACCGTCAGGGACAACGCTGTTTTAATCAGCAGAGCTGTACCTATTTGCAACAGAATTGTCTGTGACCTGAGAATGTAACTCATGAGAGACAGTAAGAAAATTCTCCACTCTCATCACTTTTCTAAAAGATATTTAAAATTATTATGAGAAAGTTATGTTACAGATAGCTTCCATGAATTTCAAAAAGAGCCTGGAGCAAGAATTCCCAGAAAAAAAACTCCACAATTTTTCACCTACTGTACTACGGTTGAAATGCATGATTAGAATTTTAAGGCCTGTGAAATCATCATGGATAATCCCAAGCCCTCATAACAAACCATAACCTGACAAGAATGATGGTCTGCTGTGGGCATCTCATCTGCACCAGGCAGAGCTGCAGATAAACTGAAGATTGTCCTCCTCCTAACTCTATCTTTCACCCAAGCTTTCCCCATGCCACTGTTCAAACACTTCAAAATAAGCCACTCTGACTTAAATGTCTAATTTACTGGAAATCTGCTGGCAACATCTCATGAGCTGGCTGAAAAACAAACAATGTAATCTGCAAATCCACGGTTTTCAATGGGGATGTTTGCTGACTTCTTTTTCTCTCTCTTAGTAGTGGTCAGCTCTGGCAGTGAAACGCTTTAAAAAACACACAGCCCATGCTAGAGAAAGATCAAAAGCAGATCAGATGTCAGCACCAGCTCACGTCAGTCTCACAAGAAAGAGGAAAAAACAAAGTGAGAAGATGAGTTTTTCTAGCTGCGCATCACCCCGTGCCCCTCACCCGCATGCAAGGGCACTGGGGCACAGCACAGCATCTCTGCCAGGGAACCTGGACCCACAAAGCAAGTGGGATCATGCTGTCCACCTCTGCCCCAAAAGAACTCATCGTATTTATTTTGGCAGCACCAGGCTTTCCTCCCAGTGCTCCTCCTCACTGGGCTACCACTCCTGGGGAAGGGAAAGAAGCGTGGGCACTGGTTTGACTTGACTATTGAACAGCAACAGGGTTCAGGGTAAGGTCAGCCCTGCTCACAGACAGGCAGCTGATGCACACGTAGGGCCTGGCTGTCTCCAAGAGCGGGGAGTGAAACACCGTGGGTCTGCTCCAAGTGCCAGCAGTGGCTGGTTATGGCACAGCTCTCCCTCCCTGCTCTCGCTGAACTATGTCCCATTTTTATTTGCTTGCATCTGCAAGACTACACAGACTGTGCTCTGCTAAAAATGTGTGGAAGTGTGCAGATAATGCTCTTTTTTCTTTAAGAACATGAAGCCTTTTAAAAGTTTTTAGAGGTCAACATGAAAAAAGAGTCCCCGCCCAAGAGTCTTAAATGCCATACTCATTTTCTATGGGATTTTCCTGAAAGGCCACATTGGGACCCATATAAAAGGCAATTAGTTGAGTTTATAGGCCCCTGTACCCCTCCTAGATAGGCACACAGTTGCAGCTGACCAGTGAGCACCCCCTTCACCATCCGTCCACCTCTTCTCTGTTGTGTTCTGTTCTCCCGTGCTTGCGGGTGAAAGCAGCAAGCACCCACCGATTTTGGGGCAGGATTAACCTGAAAATCAGTAAACCCTCCGCCGGGATTTTGGAGTCTCACTGTGCTGGTGTGACGTGAGCGGCTGCGGTCCGTGCCCTGCTGACTCAGCTGGCCGGGCTCGCTCAGGCTGGTTGGTGGGCGAGATTGGGTTACATGGCAGAAATCATAACAAAGGCAGGAAACAGATCAGCACTCCCTGGGTTTAACACCCTCTCTGGGGACTCTTGCTGGTTTCCAGACTGTGGATGGTTTTAACCCTGTCTTGAAACGTGTCTGCGTGGCATGCTCTGATCTGGTGGAGTCAAGCCTGATACATAAAATAAAAGCAACTCAAGGTAGCGCAGGAATGGCCCCAGCAGGCGCCGGTTGGAGAGGTCCAAAGGGTTTTACACTGCTTTTTATGAATGAGCACTGAAATATGAACTCTGCTGAACAGCATCCAAATCAGAGTAACCAGACTATCACAATGGATTCCCTTGGAGGAGTTTTAGGATGACCCCCTCCCTGTTGTTCCCTGCCAACTCTGCGTGGTTTTGCCTCCCCACAGCTGCAGAGCATCTCTGTCACCTTGCAGCCTGGCTCTCTGGTTTTTGCTCTCAGCACTGAACTTCCAGTACAGGGCAGGAGGAAAACCCCAGTTGACCTCATGCAGCTTTATCTACTCCAGTGCCTAAAAAACAGTTGTGCCCTCCACTGCTTAGTTTTGGTGGCTGAGTTGATGCAATGTGTCCATCAGTGAGTGGATGTCTTTCACAAAACCAGTCAACTCTGCAGGACTGTATTTCATTTAAAATAGCTTGAAGGAAGTTACATGAACACATCACTGATTCCCTCAAGTACTGTTTTTTACTTTGTGCAGGATGCTTTAGGAACAAGTCCTTCCTTCCTGTGATGTGAAGTGTTGCTCAGCATGGGGGAGAAGGGGAGGAAGCTATCTGGTCTGCAACATGTTTGGGGAAAAGGAGAACATTTTTCATGAGACCATAATGAAGACAGCACTACCCTTGGTCCCCTCTGGGAACTCTGAAGTTCTGGAAATACAGGTCTCAAAAGGTGAAACATGGTCACTTAGAGGCTATGAATCCTTTTCATATGTAAAGCTGATAGCAAAAGGAAAGAGAAGTGTCTTACAAAAAATCCTTGCTAGGAATTTGCCTGAGTGAAGGCTGCAGGATTAGAGTGGTACCATGGCTTCCTTACAGCAGGACTGTCCAAGGGGCACATCTGCTAAGGGGCGATAGTCCTGTAACACATCACCCTGCAAAGCTCTTGTAACTCTTGAAATAAGGAAGGGTTTCTTAATTTAGTTTCCACTGTATTAAAAGCATATGAAAACTATAAAAAAAAAAAAAAAGAAAGACATAGGAGTATTATAAAAACCCAAACAAACCTCAAACACACCCACCCTGGAAATGTCTCCCATTCACAGCTTCACTGAGTATTTTCTTTTAACTCACCACAAGTCTTCCCAGAAGAACAACTGAAAAGACATTAGACATTATTTATTTTTCTTTTTAAAATATTGTTTTAGAAACCTCCCAGAAGGGAGAAAAATAAAATAAATTATTATAGTGCCACATCAGCACAATCACCAAGCTCAAAATGAAGAAGACTACAGTCATCTAAATATTCCTTTGACGCACAATGCTTTTTAATTTCGCAGTCAGCTCTTCTGCTTCCTTTTACAAAGACACTTCCACTTAGTGTCTTCTAAGTCACCTTGAACACTAACTGGACATACACATATTCCTGGCAGCTCTTTTGGTTATTTTGTGTGTTTGTTTTGGTAATCTGCTTTCATGCGTGGGAAAGTTCATTCTCTATAGTAAATGAAAGGCTTTCATAAGAGGTCTTCTTTCCACTGGAGACACGATTAGAGGCCAATTGATATTCAAACCAAGTGTAATAAAAAGGGCTTGTTGTGGAGAACACAGCTCTATTTCTTTTTATTAAAGCCCAGAACTACTCACAGTAACCTCTTGCAAGACAACTGAGAATAAAACTAGCTCCACCATGTTGTATTTCTCAAAGCAGCTTGCCAAGAATACAAGTTTCTCAGGAGTCAGGATGCAGGGCTGCAGCAGAGGAGCAGATGTCTCTATTGCTACAAAGGTGGGCCCTAGCCAGCACCTTCCCACCCTGCGGGTCAGCACGCACAGTGGTAACACCCTGAAAGAGGTTAAAACTCATGCTGTCTCTTCATCTGTTCCTGGCCCAGAGTCAAGGTTTTCTGAGGCAAGAGGTGAGCTGTGAAGTTTACAGGGTTTATTGGGTGCCAATCGCCCTCTGACAATGGCAGGCATTTCCTGCAGCTACCAAATTTCCCTCCTGCATCCTCTTAGTGGGCTCAGTACAGAGACTAAGGCTGAGATGAGCTCTTTGTCTTCTGCTGGACTACTCCAGATGTAACCCATATGGGCAGAGGGAACCATGGACGGACTTCCAGCTAAGCATAAAAATGACAGGAGCCACCTCTGTTTTGCTCCTTTTACTTTTTAAAAAGCAAAAGCAGATCATGGGGTTCCTTACAGCACCACAAAGCAGCATCTCCACAAAGAATGTTTTTTTCTTCACCCTGATGAACTTGAGCTGTGAACACCACACAAAGCACAGAGATCTTCCACAGATGTGGCTTCGTGCAGTGCTTTGGACCCTGCAGAAATGGTGGGTCTGATCAGAGACCAGCAGAGATGGAGCAAAGAAGGGTTGAATTACAGGTCTCTAAAAAATGTTCTTTACTTGCTTCTGTTTGATGAACCAAGAGACAACAAAGATATGTCTACTCTTCTTACTCCTGCAGTATTTCGGCTGATTCAGACTCTCACACATACCAAACCCATTATTTTGAGCCCCCAAAACTTTCTCCTAACTTTAGCTAACCTTGACTAACTATTTACAGAGGCATCAGTATTAGAGTTGTCAATATTCTGGAAAGATTTTTCAGCTCCTCTGCAATGAGCAGAAGAACATGATGTTTGTTTGTTTGTCTTGCCTTAAAACCAAGCTACGCTGCTGTTTTCTGCAAGACACTTCAAGAAATCTTGTATAATACTGAAATATGCATACAGTCATTTTTATTAATTTGCAAAAGAGGTTAATCACGTAATATCACTAATCAAGAAGAAACCTGTTTTCTTAAGGAGACAAGTAAGTTATTCTGTTTGAGGTAGCAAGAAGATTTGTGACTGGGGCCTTGGAACATAGTAAGCACAAGAACCACCTCTCAGATTTTTTGCTTTCAAGGAAACAATAGGAAACGATATGCCTAGGAACATGTTTGAAACACAAATTTCCAGATGGAACCTGCATGTAATCTAGTCCTACAGGTCTGCTTTTGGTACATTTGAAGTTGTGCTGTAAGGTAGCCCAACACACTGACCCAAATCCAGTTTGGTTGTATTCATATGAAACAAAGCACAAAAAGTTTAAATATCAACATTTGTGCACACAAGCAGTGACATGTAGCAACTTGTGGGGACAAGTGAATTTAGCTGTGCACAGATGCTATGCTGAAATCTTGACAGTGTTTGTTTGGATTAAACTGGCTTCAGACTGTGCAAAGTGTTAATTAAGGACAAGAGCTCTCACACTCCAAACTTGAGACTTACAGGTCAGATTTAAAATGAAATCAGCAGTTATGTGTGGCGTTATATGCTGTATTACTATCTGAAGCCAATTAACGTCTAGAGAGAAAGGAAGAAGGAAGAAAAATATCTTTCGGCCCTATGTATTATTATTTATTGTAACCAGATTGTCCTCCATCATATGACAAAGCAGAAATGTGTGTAAGGAATCTTTCAGTCACTGCCTACACAGATGGTCTGAAATCATACCTTAACCCATTAACAAAATATAAAAGGCAAGTATTTTTTCTGCCATTGAACACTTCCAAATGTAGTGCATACTGCCTGTAACAAGCCTGGCAAGTAAAAGCTTTTACGCCTGTTCCTAGGCTAATTCAAAATATAAACTTCAGTAGAATTTTCCATGTTCCCTGGCCAAGACCTTGGCAATGAGCACACAGATACGTTATGTAAAGCAAATCAATAAGTGTTTTCCAAACATTTAAAACTTCAGGTTTTGAAAAATATGCAGCAAAGCCGTGTTAAGCAGACCCTAGCGCCCAGATATCCTTAAAAGAAAGCAATTCTGCCCTGCATCTTTATGCATTATGAAATAGCTGTCAGAAAAGATGCAGAGTCCTCCTATACTAGGCCTGAATGTCTGCACAAGACTTTAAACACAAAATCTCCTTACGAGCCTCAGTTGGACTGAAGAGAAGTGGATCCCTGTGTCTCACGCTCCATCTACTACAAAAACTTCCATTAAGAGTCACAAGCCAAATCACAAAAACACATTCATGTTTTATTTATTTAAGGCATCAATCTCTCTCTCTGGATGAGTGGGTGGATTTTCCAGATGCATTCCTGACCAGGCTGAAGAGTATCTGCAGGACACAAACCTCTCCACACACACATTGCACAACACTTGTCCATGCTGACTCCAGGCACCAAGCAAGGCTCCTTCCCACTCTCACCAATCTCCCAACCTCTCTCTGTTTTCCAGAATCTCAGCCCACTCACTTAACACAGGCTGCAACAGGACAAACGGAAATTTCTTGGCTGTTGGCTGCTTTAGTTAAGGTTTACCCACATAGAGAAGGCTACTTGAGACTGGATAAAATTTTAATCCAAGATTTCCTTTGATTAATCTTTTGTACTGCAGCACAGTGGAGTTTTGACTTAGCAAAGCAACATACTCTTCCCCGTTAGTGCCTGCAACCGGACAAATCAGCCTAAAGTACTTACCCATTGTTCATTTGTGCTATTCCTTTTACTCTCACAGGCTTTTTTAGGCTTTTATATGCTTTCCCCAGCACTTTTATAGAACATAATACAGAGATGTGGAGTTGACAATTTCTATCTAGTAACTCAAAATGGCCAGGACGGTGATACTATTGGTCAGCATGGAAGTCCCTTCATGCAGCATTAGCCTCTTTTGGCTATTGCCATTTTAAGGACAGATGTCTTTAAAGAGAGAGATGCCTAGGCTCCCTCAAAGTAGGTGAAATGACTCCTACCCTAGCCTTATATTCAGATTTCAGATGGAAGTCAGTCTTCGGACAGAAAATTTTCTCCCTGGAAAACATCAAGGAATTGGCCAAGTAGAATGCTGTGATATATACTGCATTCACAGTGTCATTTTCCCGGGACACTGGCCAGGCTCAGGGCTGCTGACTGAGATGGCGTAGGACGGCAGAGACAATTAAGTCTGAGTTTGGGTCCAGGTTCCCAGGTTCAGGTCTGGGCAAAGCTGGTTAAGTTTCACACCTTCCTTGCAGCAGCTTCCACAAGAGCATGGGAAACCGGGCACCAACCACGTACAGGCGGAGAACCCAATGCAATATTAAATGATACCTCATGTCAAAATATCATGGCACTTTTGCTCTAATGCTCCTGATAGTTCAGCAGACAAAATGCTGTACTAGCAATTTAATCTGATCTTTCACCTTCCCTGGATGCTGCTGAAGTGGACAGCAAGAGACCCAACTGCTCCCTTAACTGCAGGAAGCAGGAATGGCTACAAGGGCTTTTGAGCAAGACAGCCAAAGGCACAGAGGCTTCCTAAGTTGACAGCTGGGGGCTTATTGTACAAGGCAGTGTGTGTGTCTGTCATGGTAACTTGTCTGTCTGTCTGTCTGTAGTCTGTCACGCTAACTTGTACCAACTACTTGCCTTGGTAGCTGCTAATTAAAGCAGTTATTGAACAACAAGTAATTGAGCAACAATTTATGTTGTTCATAAATTGCCAACAAAGTAAGGCGGCAGCAGCACCACTTTGTGCAGGCTGCATGCTTGGGGGCCTCACTCAGTGGGATGCTGAGCAGCATTTGCAAAGGGCTCAGTGCCCTGCAGGATCAGGTGTGGGGATGTTAACTCTGCCATGTCACTCAATGTGGGTTTTAGAGCTCCAGAACATTTAGAGGAAATTCCTAAGAAATGAAAGGAATCTAGGATACCAATGTAAGCAGCACATCACAGGTATGTGTTTTATTTGCGTGTTGTTGGGTTCATCTAACAACACATCCTTAAGAGAATATAGCACCCGCTTTCTCACAAAACACCAGTGTCCCTGTGTTACTGGCAGTAAGCACAGCACAGCAGCTTTCTGACAGGGAATCATTATGAAGAGGGTACAGAAAAGCCAAAGATCCATTAGACACATCTGATTATTTGCAACTGCAGAGTTAGCAGCACGCAGTAAAGAGCAGAATATAGTAGCAGCTGGCTACAAACGCAGACTTGTATTTCAAATAAAGCTTCAGAAGAGCTCAGGAATAATGCTGGTGTGTGCTACAATCCCATGGCAGTGCTAAGGAGAGTTCACTAAGGGGTATTTCCAACTATTTTTTAATTCCTTCTCGTGATGGCTTCGTATCTGAAGTTTTCATTTATCCCAGTGTTTTCCTGTGTTACTCCTTTGCACAGAAACATAATGGTACCAACTGCTGAAAATACAATGCTTAGTTTCCTTCCAAGGCATTCATTTCACAGGTAATTTTGTTATGAACAGCCCAGAATGCAGCCTAGGTGTTCTGGCAGCAAGCTGATGTTACCAAACATCATTATTTGTCCAGCTAGTTTACAAGGAAATAAATACAAAATCCCCAGGTGTTGCTTACAGTGTAGCCAATGTTTTCCATTCCATTTGTAAATACAACATGCTGTTCAGCCCACACACCTATTTTATAGCTCTAATGAAAACTAGAGAGCAAAATTCACACATAATGGTGACCATACTGCCTTTCAATTCACCCCTGTAAAAGACAGAGATTGATCAAGCAGGTATTCCTGCAAGCATTCGAATGCAATATATGAAGAAGCATGTCAAGAATTTTAATTGTACTAAATAGGAAAAGCCCGTAACTAAGAGAAAATAGATTGCCTACATAACAACACACAGCTGGAATGACTTTAGTCCCCAAGGCACTGCTAAGAGGCCTCTTTATGGGTTTGGATTAGAAGGAGCACAGAAGGAGCCAGGCACAGCAGGACAGATTAGAGAGGGGCAGCCTCAAACCCACAGACCTGAACGGCTCTTCCAGTTCCTGAGTAAGTTAGCACAGCACACATAGATCTGATGA
Source organism: Myiozetetes cayanensis (assembly GCF_022539395.1). Classification (NCBI taxonomy): domain Eukaryota; kingdom Metazoa; phylum Chordata; class Aves; order Passeriformes; family Tyrannidae; genus Myiozetetes; species Myiozetetes cayanensis. The sequence continues at coordinate 47,009,863 of NW_026086604.1, forward strand.
CTTCTTGGATCTTGCTACTACTGCCTGACACTGAAGAATTTTGGATATTCCATTTATCACACGTGCCCACTGCACCACAAGAGACCAGAAGCTACTGAGGGGAAGGACAAACTGGCAGCATGGGGGCACCTTGACAGTTCCTGGGCACAATCCTCTGCAATGGCAATACTGCACATGTGTCAGCATTTGTTTATTTATTTATTGAGACTTCAGTTCCCTGCCAACTGCTCCAGTACTGGAAGCACATACTGGAAAAGAGGAGAAAGACAAAGAAACTTTACATGGGTGGTTCCTATGCATGCAGCCCCTGATGCTGGGACTGAAACCCCAGCAGAAACCCTGAACCCTTGAAGGTGCTGGATTCTCTCAGCTGCTCAGGACTCACACCAGGAGAAGGCAGGTTCAACTCCCTTCCATCTTAGTGGCCATGGCAATTAAATGAAATTTCTTGTCCTAAAATGAAGAGCCACCCAGGCACCGCCATTCAGTGAGGATTTCATTACCCCAGGACACATGCAGCCAAAATCCTCATCCGACAAATATGGACAGATCAGTGAAGTGGAAACAGCATGCCTGACTTTCTTCTGACTTTGTGAGCATGAGTGACCCTGTGACTTTTTATTAAACCACATGATTACATGCTGCAGGCATACATGTGCAAGAATGCTGGGGGAGGTATGTGCCTTGTAGCACCTGAAATCCCTCACTAGTCGTTTACAAACCATAAAGAAAAGTTGACAAATTCCTAAAGCTTAGGATTTTTTTTCTTTGTTTTGTTAGGGGCTTAAGGTTTGTGTGGGTATAGCACACCACCAGGCTGATGCCAGACATTTTTTTGGTGCGTGCTATTAGAGGTGTGAACAATGGCCTGGATTTATCCAGACATAAGGACAAGAATTATTCTGTCTGTTCAGTGTTAATGAATAAATGCTTTTCCTGAACTATCACAAAATTCTGAGCCATGAACTTTGCTTACCACGGTCATGTTTGAACATTTATAGGCACAAAACCCCCTCTAATTTTTAAAAATTTTTATTTTTGCCGTAAACCATTCACAAGGCTCCTAAAAATTCCTCAAACTTCCTAGTTGCATTCTATCAAATGTGAAGAAATAATATACAGTTTCTTACTGTATAAAATACTATAAACAATGTATAGTAAGAAAACAGTTATTAAATGGATCTAGTTTAGCTGCTCCCAAGCCACTCATCAGGAGAAAAAAAATCATATTTCCCAAATATGTTTTTAAAGTAGTCATTTTTCCCTTTTTTTTTTTTTTTTTTTTTTTTTTGAGCAGGTTTCATTACTGTGTGGCAGGATGCTTTATCCATGCCTGGTCCAGAAATTCCTAGATTTGATTCTTACACTGGAATGATGCCGAGGAGCTAGACTGTCATAACTGCACAGAAGAGGCATCCTGACCCAGTCATCTCTCATACACCCTACTAAAGATAACTAAAGAAGTACCTACCTTCCCTGAGGGGCCCCCCACACTAATTTTTATCCCTCCTTTCCTGTCAACTGTTGACCTAAAGGGTATGGGGAAGACTGGAGGACCAGTGTCTTGGTGCACGCTGGACCTACGTGGGGACATGAGAGACTGTCCCCTACCAACAGCTCAGCCCAGAAGAGGAAAGGTGAAACTGAGGAGGATTCTGATTCATGATCTAGAGCATGAGGATTACCAAAATGGGTGCCTCTATGAAGGACAGGCTTACAGCCTCCAATTCTGGCTGCGTTTGCCAAGGGCAAAGGGTAATTATCTTACCCAAGCTGTTTGGTCTTCTACTTATCTACAATGTTTTTATCCTACCTTCTGATTCTTTGGGAGGTTCAAGGACCACCCCCCTTGTTTTCAGCTATTCCATTGTACCTGTTGCTTCAAATTATGCAGTGAATAATTTCACAGTGAAATTTCTACATTAAAGACTCTATTCAGTAAAGTGCCAATTTTAAGTTCTAAAAGAAAATGCACAGTGATCTCTATTCCTTCAAGTTGAGGCTCCACAAGGCCAAGTACCAGGTCCAACACTTTGGCCACAACAAGCCCTGCAGCGCTACAGGCTGGGCACAGAGTGGCTGGAGAGCAGCCAGGCAGAAAGGGACCTGGGAGTTTGGACTGAACATGAGCCAGCAGTGTGCCCAGGTGGCCAAGAAGGCCAATGGCATCCTGGCCTGCATCAGGAACAGTGAGGTCAACAGGTCCAGGGAAGTGACTCTTCCCCTGTACTCAGCACTGGTGAGGCTGCACCTCAAGTGCTGTGTCCAGTTCTGGGCCTCTCAGTTCAGGAAAGACACTGAGGTGCTGGAGCAGGTCCAGAGAAGAGTAACAAGGCTGGTGAAGGGACTTGAGCACTAATCCTATGAGGAGAGGCTGAGGAAAATGGGGTTGTTTAGCCTGGAGGAGGCTCAGGGGAGACCTCATCACCCTCTACAACTCCCTGAAAGGAGGTTGTAGCCAGATGGGGGTCGGTCCCTTCTCCCAGGCAATCAGCAGTAGGACAAGAGGGCATGGGCTTAAGCTCTGCCAGGGAAGTTTAGGTTGGATATTAGGAAGAAATTTTTTATGGAGAGAGTAATCAGACAGCAGAATGGGCTGCCCAGGGATGTGGTGGATTCACCATCCCTGGAGGTTTTGAAGATGAGACTGGATGTGGCATTTAGTGCCATGGTCTAGTAACCACAGTGGTAATGGATCAAGGGTTGGCGTTGATGATCTCAGAGGTCTTTTCCAACCTGGTTGATTCTATGATTCTACATGATTCTATGAAATGCCACAAGTTAGGAAGATTGGATCTTCTGCCTTGGAGTCCATCAAATCCCTTCAATTCCCATGCCCGTGATAATGACCAGAGCCTGAATCTCAGAGGGGAGTCAAACCATGCCATAAAGAGATCTCATCCTTCTACCACCCATTTAGAAACTAGTTTGAGCTGTCATGCCCGAGATTTAGCATCCCCAAAGCATGTCATATTGAAAGGGAAGTTTCACCCTTTCATTCATTCTTTCCCAAAGTGGGGTATATATGGAGTGGTGCAAACCACTGACACTGACTGATGAAAGAGTTAGCATTGGTGGCAATCTGGTAGAGGAAAATCAGCAGAGAAGCTTAGCTGCTATCTGGAGCAGATAACTTCAAAGCAGTGACTGATGATGAAGTAGCAGAGATAAGAAACACACTGCCTCACTTTTTCAGTGCAGCGATCTGGAGGCATTGCAGCTGAGTATCACACTTCTGGCAGCGTCCCTGCACATCTGTAGCATCCATTGGAAAGAAGTAAACAGCATCAGTCAGCTGGAAAGGCTGCTTTCCTCATCCTCCCTGACCCCCTGCAGCAATCTGTTCCAGGCTCAAAAAAGAAAAAATGCTGGTATATATTTTCCTAGGATCTTTGAGTTGTCTGCATCTGTATTCTTTGTTCTTTAATATGTTAGTGTGTTACGCTTAGCGTATTTGGCTTACTACGACCAGTTAATGTTCCACTGACTAAAAAATAAAGTAGCATGATAAATTCTCGGAAATTAACTTATCTGAGAAGGAAGGACAGAATGATTCAGAAAAAACGGAAGTGGTGCAAGACAGTGTGTATTCAGTCCTCTTCACAAAAGCTTCTTCCCCAAAATGAGAATTTTTGGAGAATGCCTCTCTCCTTCCCTCCTTCTGCTGATCTCTTCCTTCCTTGAACCCAAACTACAGGCTCCAGCAACAAGGCAGCTAATAATAAACTCTTCAGCTGAACTCTAGGAAAGCAGTTTGGTCAAGGCTTTGCTTGCCAAATGCTGACCAACACATGTTCCCAGCTGCCAGCAGTGACTCACGGCTAGCCATGTTTTTCATAAAGCAGTTGAGCTTCAGCCTTCTCCCCCTCAGAGCACGTTTTGCTCCAAACATGGGCTCCCACTTCCAAATGATGGAGTCAAAGGTACTTGAGGTACATGGTCCTCCTACCATGTCTCATGTTAATGGGATGTACAAGGACTGCTCCAGTCACAATATATTAACACAACTGCTCTTACACTGTGGCTCCTGAAACAAAAACCCCACTGCTGTTTTTATCACTGCCCACACCAGCAGGCTGTACAGGAACAGCACTGGAGCTTCCACAGTGCCAGCAAGGAGATAGAATAGGAATCCTTTAAAAATGAGCTTTTATCGATGTTTGTATAATAAAACTTGGTTCTTGCCTTGGGATTTCCCCACATTGCCCTCTTTTATCAGTGAGGACACAGGGCCAAGAGGGAACAGAACGCAACTGTGACAGGAGGTACAACATTTTCTACTGGTCAGGTAGCAGCTCCAACTACTCCGCTGCATTCTGGCCCCAAGAACAAACTCTGGTACTTCACTGGAAATGCTGACTCAGTTGTCCACTGAATTTGCAGTCCTTAAAAGATGTTGCAGGTTCTTTCTTGGATTGGAACACCACTGAATTAAACAACTCTCACCAGTGCCAGTGCTATGGCTTCATGACCCCATTCTCCCTTCTCCCTTTGGTCAAGGCTCTTCTTCTGCACTGCAGACATCTGGGACACCTCCCTGACCACAGCGATGCAGTTTTCATGAAGAATATGGCAGTTATGGTTGTTTCCTAAGGGTGGAACTACCCTCACTCCTCCTCCTGTGGTGAAATCTCCTTCCCACCACTGCCAGGCTGCTGGATCTCTGCGCCCTCCCCACTGCCCCACCAAGTGCAACAGTACAGCATTTCTGGAAATGCTCTTGCATTTCTAAGGAGAGAAATAACTCACATTGGTAGCATCACAATATCCATGAGGAAGAAAGAAATGAAAGCAAGTTAATATGCAAAAACCCTGCCATGTCACAACAGCACACTTGTTACTGGGACAGTAAGGATAATGGAGTACCTGCTCCTTGCTAAATCCATTCACTGTTCACTGCAGGAGCGTGCTGACCAGGGATAGCTAGGTAGAGGACAACACAGAGAGAAACTATTTCTATAGCTGTTAATGAAGCTTAATATTTTTTACTCATCTGGAGGTGACAGAAATAAACAGTTAATATCTCTTCCTATTTCTCAAGGGTTTTTTTTTCCTTTTTGCTATTCCAGGTCTTAATCCAGAACAACAACAACAAAAAAGAGTAGGAAAAAATCCTGTGTGCAGCCTTATGGCAGGACTTTCCAAGCCACAGATGCTGGCTCTGTGGTTGGCTGATCTATCCAAAATAAAGCTCAACAGCAGGGTGCAGTGGAGTAGTTCAGGGGGTAGAAAAGGTCATGTGAACGTGATTCCCACCTCCCAAATGCCACATCTCCTCACGCTGCCTCCCCCTGCTCCTTTTGGGATGTAAGGAATTGTTGACTTACTTTTCATTTTTTATTTTCAGCCTGCTTTTCCTATCTGCTTGCCAGCTAGGGTCATTGGAAGTAACTCTTGTTGCAGCCACTTTCCCAGGAGAGAAAAAATAAGGTGAACTATTATTCTGATAGCTTACAGTTGAAAAGGCAGCTAGCAGCTTGGATGATGAGCCTCTCTGGCAGCTCCAAGACAGAGTTGGCACTGTGGGAGCTCAGAGGCTACCTCGTCACCTTCCCCTTGTCACAGGGACAGGTATCAGCCTGCCTTGGGTGAAACTGTTGACTGCAGAGACTGAAACATTCTCCTGAGAGAAAGAGATCACAAGAGCCTTGAAAAGAGGAGCCTTGAAAGCTGCTGACCTGCTGCGCACAGATGTGTGGCACTGCCTTTTTGGGTAAACAAACATTTTGGGTAATTTTTTTTGGTAAACAAACATCAAAAAGAAAGGAAAGAGGAAAAAGGAAATAAGTAACCAAGCTCATTCTAATAATTTTTGACATCAGAATGCATCCATACCATATACTTTTCTTTTGAGAGGAGTCCACAGCATATGTCTTGGCCCAGCTGGCAGTACAACCTCTGAAAGTCTACAGAACATCCCATTCAACCGTTCTTGGGAACACCTATAAACCCTGTTGCACATCCATGTGTGGGCTGAAGCAATGGTCAGCTGGGCAGAGGACATGTAAGAGGCATTGACCCATTTTTACAGCATGCACGTTCATTTCTGTTCAGGTGTGGGCTTCATTTTCATGATGCTAATGATCAAATAATGAAACAAACCACTGCTTGTTTCTGATCAGAGCTATTTCTGAAGCATTATGTTTGTCAAGAAAGTCAATCAAGTCTAAAAATCACGCTTTCCTTTGGGATGATATTGGACTAAAGCGGATGATGGGACTGTACCTGTATGTTTTGATGCTGCCAGCAAGGAAGAGTTTCATAGCAGGTGTTTGATTTACCCTAAGCACTACGCAATAGCAAGATGAAAGACCTGCTGCCACTTACCAAACCTCTTGTAGCCGAAGGACTGCACCTCCTCCTCCTCTGCAAAATCGTCTGGAGAAAGAAAGACACAGCAGCAGATTATTAATACTAGCACTGGAAAAAGATGGGAAGAAGTTTTTACACTTAAATGTTCATGAATTAACGAAACTTTAATTGATTTCTTAGGTATGTTACTGATCTTCCTCCCTGTTGCTCATATCCCACCTCAATCTCCAGGCAGAGAAGGCAGTTCAGAGCCTTTCCCCCAACCAGAACAACCAGCAGAACTTCAGATTACAAATTGTGCAGATTTATCACCTGGTAGCTATTGTGAGGCCTGCTTGGCCAATTAAGGACAGAGTAGAGCAGACATGCCCCTCATCACAATGACAGCCACAATTGTCACCAGCATGCTGCTTGGGCAGGCTCACCCAGACCACAGCACTCACTCCAGCCAGCTGCCTGTGCTGTGCAGGCATTGGGCTCAGGCTACACACGCACCAGTTTGGCCTTTTAACACAAAGTGCCGCATACAGCCATGACAAGTAATGAGAGAGGAGTCAGAGGGGAAAGTTGTCCATCCATCCACCACCTTCCACGGGCACTAGCTCGGCTTGAACTCTCAAGATCTGATGAAAAATAGGAAAACGGAACTGATAAACTCAAACAGATGGGAAAAATAAAACCAAGAGGGTGATAATTTTGAAGGGTCGAGAGGGGAAGCCGTATGAGAAGTGGCTCAGGTCACTTGGTCAGTTCAGCCTGGAGAAAGGGAGAATGAGTGGAGACCGCATCACAGTCCAGAGCTTCCTCAAGAGGGGAAGAGGAGGGGCAGGCACTGATCTCTTCTTTGTGGTGACCAGAGACAGGACCCAAGCAGATGACATGAAGCTCTGTCAGGGCAGGCTGGATATTAGGAAAATTTTAGGTTCACCAGGAAAGTGGTCACAGCACCCAGCTCGCCTAAATTCAGGAAGCATTTGGATAATGCTCTGAGGCACATGACATGATTCTGGAGGCTGCCCTGTGCAGGGCCAGGAGTTGGACTTGATGATCCTTGTGGGTCCCTTCCAACTCAGGATATTCTATGATTCAGTGATTTCATTAAGCCTTTTGTTCTCATCTCTAAGTTAGCAAGCAGTAATATGCTAATAATCATGATTTTATTCTGTCAGAAGCTTCATTTCTCTCCTCTTCCTTCTCTCCTCTCCCTTTCAGCAGCAAAGGAAAAGGCTGGCATCAGCAAAAGAAATACACCCATGACTTCTTTAATAAAAAAAAAAAAGGATACGTTTGTGTTCACATGTTCAGCTTCCTTCTACCAACACAATTCCTCGTTCTGCTGAATCAGGAAAGGCAAAAGCCCTGCATTGCCATCAGCACAGCCTCTGCACCAGGCAACCAACTGCCAGGGAGGGCAGCACAGCCCAGACAGCTCCTCTCCCGTTTTCCTGTTCCCCACAGGGAGCAAAGTAGACCCATTCCCTCTCCGACACACACCATTTTTGCACTGGGAGAAGCCTCCATGGGACTCTCTTTAAACAGGACCTAGGACGTGGCTTCCCAAGTGGCAGACGGTGGTTCTCAGCCCACTGCCAAGCTGGAGAAACACTTGTCTCTGCTGTGATTTCCAGCAGAAACACGCAGGCAAGCCTGCCTCCATGCTGTGCAAAACACTGCTGGGATCTGACAGCAATCCCTGCTGTCCAACACCCAGCTTCTTCTGGGCTTTCGTTTGCATTGCAGTGGTGGGGAGGCTGACTCAGCACCCCTGGGTGATTCAGTGGCTGCTGGTGACCTTGTGCCACCCTTTCAGCACAGGATGCTGAGGAAGCTTGCAACCTTTCCATCCAGGCCTTTCCCTGACTTGAGGGGAGCACAGGAAACAGAAGCTCTAGGGCCAGTCAAGGGGTTCACCAGAAGGGAACACTTAATGACTTGCAGTGGAAAAGTAAGCTAAATGCAGACAAACAGATGGGGTGGAGTGCGAAGTCTGTGCTCAGATAGACCTTTTTTTGTCCACAGACTTAGTGTACATGATCAGACTCCTCTGCATCATGAAACCGTGCTAACTGCTGCTGCAGCTAACTTGGGCCACCTCAGAGCCTTGGGGGGATGAATTCAAAGGTAAAGATTCAGTCTGCATTCAGGCTCAACAAACCCTACATCATTTGAGTGCATGTCCCGCAGAAAAACTGACTTGCTTCACCTTCTGACCTGCAAGGTGCCACACACAGAACTCTGAGGGAGACTTTGCCTGAAGCAGCAGAGGAGTCCATGAAATACATCACTTTGCAGAACATCACCTTTTACTCAGACGACACTGTTGATAGAACAGCTAAAAACATATTCTTCACCAGGTAACACATTTTGCTTAGTGCCAGTGGCGCTCCTGTCCTCATCTTAAGCTATACCTCCAATTCAGATGAACATTTAAGAAGTGGAAGAGCCAGTGGATGCTCCTCAGGCAAAACAAACACATGCTGGCTTTGAAGGCAGAAAGAAACCTTTAAAACCAAACCAAACCAAACAAACTCTCACAGTTGTACTGAATGTTATCTGAAGACAAGGTCAACCAACAAAACATGACAAATACTAATAAACCATCAACAACCAAGCTCCTCATCCCAGCGGTGAGCTACTCAGGAAAAATATTCCCCTTTTGTACAAAAGATAAAATGCGGCACAAAATAAGATATCAGCTCCAGAGCCCTTAGCTTCCTGCCCTCTCCTGCTATCAGGTTGTAACACAATTGCCTCCTTTGCTCCTCAGGAGTGTAACCTGGTTTATCCGATATATCTGATGTATACAGTCAGGCTGTCTTTGAATCACGCTGCCAACTTCTTCCTTAGTTGTCCTGTTTTCCATGCTTAGCCCAATTGCACTGGCCTCCGGTCACACTTTTATAATCACATTGTCTTTGGTCTTTTCTATATTTGCAACATATATATTTTTATATACATATATTTTAGATATTTCCATACACACAGTTTTAAAAAATATATATATATATGCTTTTCAATATTTGCAGAGCTGCATGTTGTTCTTGCTAGGGCTGGAGTTTTTTCTTAAACTTTGGATACTTTATTTATTAATCTCCTAATTTTGAAGGGCACTTGTGGTGTTTGAAACACAGAAGTGGAGATGGGCAAGGACAGTTTTGTCAACTAGTGACCCAGCTCCCTGCTCACTAAAATTTCAAACATCACATATAACATATTTCAGTCCCTGTGAGGTGGTCTTGCAAGGGGCAGCAATGTATTTTAGGGCAAGTCTATGAAAATTATTTCACAGGAAAAGCTCAGAGGTCTTTCAGTCACAACTGCCACTAGGTCCTTGGCTCAAATCATGTGTAAATATAACATCTCGCAATATTAACTGTAATGTAACAAGTTTAAGAGAAAGATGGAAGAAAGCAATCTGACTAAACATTCAGAAATGAACAGCACTTTGGAAAAAGAGACTAAGATGGGTTGAAAGTCCTACTTCAGAAGAAATATGCTTGAAATACTAATAATGAAGTTGACAAACAAGCCAATAAATTTAAGTCCCAAAGCAAAACCCTGCACCTAGCCTTCTCTTCCCATGCCTTCCAGGCAGTATTGTCCTCACTGGAGGCAGCAGAAACTTGGCCCCCTGTTCCAGTGCTGGAAATATTAAAGTTTTGTCACAAGTTCTAAAAAAATCTCAAAGCTTCCTGGTATCTTTGCATCAGGAAAATACAAGAGAACCTAAGTTTTCACTGAAAAGGCAGCAGCTTTTCTAGAGAAAACTATGAAAATGTGATCTGTTATGAATTACAGAGGTTAAGAAAATACACACCAAGCAGGAAAGCAAATAGTAAGAAAACCTCCAGCATGTTTTAATAACTTACACTTTTAAAGGCAGTATCAGAAACTGGTGTGGCAGAACTTCATGAGTTTTGAGCACCAGTAGCTGATATAAGAAAAAGAAATTTTAATTTCACATCAGTGGTGCCCATACTTGATTGAGGCTGAAACTGGTGTAGGAGGGGTTTGTTTGACATTGTGAAAACTTTAAGTTAGAAATACTTTTCTTTAGTTTAAATCCAGCCCTTCTCAGTTACAAAGAGAATGACTGGAATGAATGCAAGTATTTCTGTTACATACATTCACATTAATATACAAGCAAGGCTTATTTCATGGGTGAAAATATAAAGGCCAGACTCCTCCTTGAAGCAGAGACAATTAAACAGAATCTGTTGATATGTCCCAGACAGAAGAATTAACTCTTTAGTTTTGGGAAGACGAGCCATAATTTTGTTATAAGATTCTCTACCAAGGTCTCAGCTGTGACCCAAAAGATAGGAAATCCAGAATAGGAAAGACAAAGAAAGATGAAAAGCTGGTTTCTTATTCCATCGACTTCTACAGAGCTCTGGCAGAAGTAAGGTCCATGAAAAAGGTGAATTTTGGGCAGAACAGAAACACATGTGAGCAACCAATTTTATTTTTAATCGTGTAGAGGAAGGACCACCAGAGATCTCCTGTTTCATCAGGTTTACAAGAGTCTCCTTTGATGCTACAACAGATTGTCATGGGGAGCTTACAGCAGAATGCTACAAATGAGTGTCTCATTGTAGCTGAGCAGCAATACATCAGATATCTCGGGAGTCAGTGTCCAGCAAGAGTTCTGGTCAAAAAAAAAAAAAAAGGCAAAAAAAAAAAAAAAAAAAAGCTTTGAGGTATTTTGGCAATATCTGTGCCCCACTGAGTACCAATGCCAAATTCCACTTGCCCTGCAGTCATAAGTTATTACTGCAACACCTCTAATAAATACAGTTGTAGAGTTAAATAAGATACAGTACAATGCTTCAAGGGAGTGGGAATTACAAAAAGGCAGTTCAGCTGGGGATTAACACAGTGAACAGAGGGAATTCATTTAATCTAAAACAAATTAGACTCTCATTTGATTAATTTGCTAGAGGCAAAGCAAAAATCTGTGGAGTAGAACTGTTTAATTTCTCATTCTTGTTCTTAAATCTTAAATAAATTAATCATGGACCACTTATGAGTCATGCTGAGGTCAAGTAAGAAAGAGTTGGCCTGGAGCCAAGAAGGATGCTAAATCTACCCCTGAGACTATATAGGGTCTATAACCATGGCACCACTTGGTCCTGTTGCTGGAACAGCACCAGATCTGAGTAGCCTGTGGTGCAAGGTGATTTTAGGGAAGTTGTTTTCATTTTATCCCCTTCCTTTTGTGGGTGTCATTCTTGGCATACAGAAGGTGTTAGAGAAAGCTCTAATGTACATGTCCAGCTGTCACCTTTTAACAGTAGACTCTGCTCAGCCATTTAAACCTAACTAACTAATGAAGCAAACAAGATCTCAGAACCATTAGAGGTGCTGGGTTGTATGGTGGCTGCTGGCACGTGGTATCCAATAATTTCTAGAACATTTGTGTGCCGTGCACATAAATACAAAGTCCTTGTTTAAAGACTTCGTTTGAAGTCTTAAATAAAGAAAAGACACCAACATTCTACATTGCATTTCAAAATCTGGGGAAATCTATTCCAGGACAGAATGAGGCATCTGGACTGAAAATTGTCATGCCAAGTTTCAGCTCAGATTTTAGAAGTTCCTTTATAACCTCCTGAAAACTTGAATTACAGTACATTAGAACCTACCCCTAAGTACCAGGTTGGAAACTCAGAACTATAAGATTAATTAGTAGTAAAAATGACATCCAGTTGTAAGAGTTTCCTTTAAAATAAATCTCCCTCTCAAAGGGCTTTAATGGTTAGGGCCCTGCCTTTCCTACTGACTTAATAGGAACTGTAGAGTTATATCCAGGATATAAGTAATTTTTTTTTTTGCAGCTCCATAAAAATCATTGTATTATTAGCAAGAACAGATATTTACTTGTACCATTTGGAAAGAAGCTGTACCAACTAGTTGAAAAATCATGATATTCCTCTTTTTGACCCATAAATCAGTGTGGATGAAGAACTCTGCTCAGAACCATATAACAAGTGCATCTCCTTCATGAGGAGTCAGTGTCAAAAAACCACTCCTGCCTGCTCTCTCCATCTCAGCAGTCTTTTGGTGAAAAGGAGGAACTCATCCACTTGTGAGGTTTCTATAATGTTAACAACTGTTCAGACAGATGAGAACAGCAAACACCAATATCTTTCTCATATCACATTTCAAAAGCTTTTTGAGCAGCCACCAGATTTATATGCATTTCTGGTCACTGTTAACTGGGTCTACATTCAGAGTGCTGACCTAGAGGTGAAACAGAGCCAGCAGAAGCACAGCAAACAGCTGTGGCCTTCAGATGTTGATGACTTCATCAGTCTAATTGGTTTCCATTGGTTTTCTTAGCTTTTATTCTAGACAGTCTCCTGCTTGTGCTAATGGGCTGGTCATTCCCTTCTCTTCACAGATGCTCCATTTCACTAGTCCTCTTCTGCCTTTCTCCACTGCTTTTTCCTTATAGGCTCTTTTCATAGTCAAGTTCTTTCTCTCTGCCTCTATTTTGATAAGCTCTTCCTCATAAAATCCTACCCCACACTTAAAACACTTCCCTATTGACAAGGTCCCCAGCTGACATGTCACACTCACAATGTCACAGTTGTTGCTGTGTGTGTCTTGTCCATATTATCCATCCCTTCCTTTGTCCGACTTGTCACGCAGTAAGCTCTTTGGACAGGGATTACACGGATTCTGCATTTGCAGAGTATCTGGTCTTTAGGGCAGCCATGGTAGAGGTTCAGCTGAGGCAGTCCTGGAAGAGAGCCCATCTCCCTGCATCCCAAAGCATCCTTTGGGATGCTGTTTGAGCTTGGATTCTGGCAACAAGACTGAGGCTTTTTCCCAGCTCTGTCCTTCAGACTGCTGATCTGGGAATTTATCTGATTTCAGCATACAGACTGAAAAAGGTAAGGTCCTAGAGCAGAGATCCTCTCTTGGTACATACCTAAGACTCAGATTGTGTCTCTCATCACCTAACACATGCATAAAGCAAAACTTGGATTGTGTCTCTCATCACCTAACACATACGTAAAACAAACAAAACAAAGAATCATCACAAATGGGTGCAATTTAGTACCCTGGTCTCAATCTTCTCCCCTACAACTAAGCCCAAAAAATGCAAGCACTCACATTAAGAACACACAAACCCCATGGATTATGAAATTCAGAGGTATAACAACAATGGCTCTAGTTTTGCTTTTAAGGCACGAAATGAAGCCAGTAAATAAGGGTGTTTCTTGAACAAAATTTGTTAGCCTGTAAGTGCCACACAGCATCATTACAGGACTGGGGGTAGAAGCAGCTGCATGGTGTGGAGGGTCAACCTTAGAAGTTAAAAGTTTAAATCATATCATATTTCAGCATAATGATTTAAGAGCAAACAGATCTGTTCTCATTAGTGCACTGAAAAATCGTGCCTCCCTGTCTGTATGGCAGAGGAGGCAATTAACAGCAGCATTAAAATGGCACACACATTCCTAACAGCACGTCTCTATTACCTCCCATAACTCACTCACTTTGTTCCCCAGTGACATCCCAGTCTTCACCTCAAATTTATGCACCAAAAGGGATTGCAGTTTTAGGTGGAAGCAGTCAAACTCCAAAGACAATTCATCTTAGGTTGCTCCCTCACTCATACAGACCACACTCACATTTTGAGGAGGATCAGGTTCACTTTCAGTGCCTTGTAAAAAGCGTCTTTATTTTGCTTTCCAAGGGGGATGGTTGGAAGGAGAGATTCTCTGTTCTGACACACAGAACCTCCGGATAAGGAACGTTTTGTGAAGCTGAAGATAACTGGGCATGCATCCTTTGCAGTACTGAACTGCTTTCATCCTTGACATTTCTTCTAGCTCTCTTTATTTTACTCTTTTATCTCTGCAAAGCCTGATCAGCTCTCTCTCTGAAAGATTACCTTTCCCTCCTTATCCTAGCAGGCAAAAGTGTCAATCTCTGGGCACAACGGTCTTTGAGTGCGAATCTAAGTAAACTCTTTAGTGGCTGTGACAAAAAAGGGGCTCTGTTCAGGCCTCAACTGTAGTGAAATCAGTCTAAAATTTATGTTGTCCAAAGTAGGAGAAGAAAGAGCCAAAGGCGATTTTAGACAACTCCCTTCTTCACAGGGATAGGTTTGCCCATGCTATTCTTAGTCCTTTGTGGTTGGGAAAAGTAGAAGACTGAAAGCAAAGATGAACAATTACAACTTCTTACTGAAAACACTCATGTCAAAAATAGCTTAAATGTTAATCCTGCTCAATATCCTTTGCAGATGTACAGTAATATTTCTATCTGTGCATTAACAGATTTCTCTTGCAATTTCATAGCTTCTAACACTCTGTTTTCCTCTATATCATTAACAAGAATATCCTTGAATGCATGCTTGCATCTCTCTCATCCGTTTGTTTAAAATCCTCGGTGCTACCAACCAGTTCAGGATACACACTGACTGTATAGTAGCATTGCTCAGGATTTGTTCTGTGTTGTATCACACATTTATTATAACTGCTCATGCCTTTGAACTTCTGTGTTAGGGTCCTGTGACACATCCAACACACACCACTCAGACCTCCTGCATATGTTTCATGTTTATGTCACTATATTCATATAAGCTCTGTTATAACTGGACTAAGTAAAGGTTACTGGATCACTCCACTTCTAATCCTTGGTTTTTCAGATGCTTTCCGGCTTCTGCAAAATGCTCTGGATGGGATTTTTAAAAATTGCATAGTTTGAAGTTTCTACCCAGGAAAGACCTATTTGCAGATGACTGTTCGTTTGATTTGGTGCATACAAAGATGAGAGAGAAAAAAAAAAAAGAGATACACTTTTCTGGAATATTAGAAAATTAGAAATTTTATTCCTTTAGTCTATAAAAATAGCAGTTACATCATGGCATCAAACCAGTTAAAGACAAAATCCATCAAGAAAGTAAACATTGTATAAATAAATTAAGTCTTTTCAAGGTAGTCAGGAAAGAACAACTGAACTTACGTGCACACTCAGCTTTTGCAAATGTAGGCTTTACCTGCAGATTACATCCAGGCTCCAAGATAAAACACAGAAGGGACAATTTTAGCAATATGGGCTGATATCTCATTAGCTGTCTGATAAAGTGTTCGCTGTATAAGGCCAACTTGGGGTAAACTGAACTGGCACATCCTATGAAAGGTCAGTGTGCTCTATCTACTGAAAACTGTGCAGTAAGCACATTAAACTGCTTTTAAAGTAAACTGGTTGACACTAAGAAAGCTGAACTTTCAGGCTAGGCCATTCCTGAGGCAGTGCAGGCTCCACTGATTTCAGTGGAACTCTACCAAGGACAAACCTGTTTCTCCCTGTGCATCTTTCTTATCAAATGAGAGGAACTGCACAGGACAGGGTATTCAGTTAGATTCCAGTTCTCAAGCACAGGATCCCAGACAATCTGTCCTCCAGTACCATCATTATACAAGGAGTACATAGCAAGGTGCTTGTGATGGCAGAGGAAGAGAAGGAGGAGGAGGAGAAGAAGTGGGAGATGGAGGAAGAGGTAGTGCAAGCAACAGAGTAATGGAAAGAAGCAGCTAAGCTACTTCAGGTATCATAATTAAGAGCTTCTCTGTCATCCTGGAGCAACAGTCCCAATATGACCACCTTGACTTTGTCAGTGCCTGATTTTGGGCATTAGTATTAAGTCATTATGTAAAAAGTATCCATATTTCAGTTGAAAGTACATATTACCAGCACTGTCATGACAGCAGTGATTACAGATAGAGTTTAAAGCAGTAATGACAAAATATATCACAGATATATGGGAAGAAGTTCTCAGTTTTAGCAATGCATGTCCCTAATGTTTGTCCCTAATGCTTGTCTTAAATTAGGGCCAATGTTTTCAAACATGTGGTGGTGTTTGACTATGAGGAAGCTGCTTTCATTTGTTTCCCAGGCAACAAATACTCCTTCATACCCCAATAAATAACTACAACTTAGAAGTATCATTTGATAAAGATCGGACCCTAAAGCAGTCAAGTCCCTATATAAATCACATGAATTATTAGTAAAAAAATAATCACAAAGTTTGTGAGCTCAGTGTTGTTTGCTGGAAATAAAACTGCCAGCATATTATACGTAATTTGTTTTACTGATTTAAAACATAACACATTACAAATACCAGCAATGGGAAATATAATTTATTCCTTACAGATATTTAGTGATGTAATTATTTAGATATTCATCCATTCTCCAGAGAGGGTAGATACAGAGACAGCTGCAATCAACAGATCATTTTGTTGTTATTGAGAAAAATGTGTAACTACACCAAGTTCTACAGTCACACAATTATCACCACCATTAAGTGTAAAGAGAAAACATGAAAAGCCAAATCTGTACCCAGAAAAGGAAATCACCAAGTCAAGATTTGGTTTGGCCCTCTGACTCCCATACCAGTGACAATGGCACTTGGTGTGATGATTTGTTTGAAGCTTCTCTTTTCTCTTGTTATTAGCACAGTCATTAAAGTATTCTTCTCTGCATGTTTTATTACTGATTTCTGTAACTCTGTGAGGGAAAGAAATAAGATAGCTGTGATCACTCTCAGGGAAACCAAATGGTAAGGACTAGCACTCTTTCTCAATGGAGTGTGGGGCACCAGCAAGTGCTCCCAGCAGGCAAAACATCTTCCCTGCAAATGCTGCTTCTCCGCTTTGCAAAAAGCAATGGAGGCAGAACAGAAGGAGGTGCAAGTTGCATTATATGTTATTGCCACCCTTGGTCCTTTGCATCCTGCCTCTCCCCAAAACCCCAAAGAATGGAGCGTAAGGCTTTCAGTGATAACAGTCACTGTTTCGTATCACTGGATCCTCGTTGTTTTGGTTTGTTCCTGCTATTTACACTTACGCTGATAATGGCAAAGTGATGACAATTTTTTTGGCAAGAGCACCCTATAAATAAAGAACACTGTAAATACATTATTTTTAATATGGCCCTGGAGAGACACCATGCCACAGTGTCAGAAGTAACTTAATAGTGTGTGTGGGCTTGCAAAATAAATGCCCCCAAAAAGTTTTTCCTCCCTTCAGGCAGCTACTCTGGCAAGTGAATAAATAATCACAACATTTGGTGTCCCAGACTCTGGAAACTCAGTGTAACTATCATGATGTTTACTGGTCTCCTGGCATCTGGAATAAAACTCTGCAATCCAAGAACAGGCACACTGGTGCCCAAAAGCAATTTTCTTGTATGTATGGTTTTTTTCCTTCCATCCTCCAAGTTTATTTTTGCATCTGAAATAAAACTAGATTTGAGTCTCACAAACTCCCAACTAATTCCTAAACTTTTCATAATTTCCTTTGATGTCTTCATTGTAAGTACTCCCCAGTGTGTGAAGTCTATGCCTTTTGCTGTAAGGCTATCGATTTTCAAAAACAGAAGGCTTTCTTGCAATCCCCCAACATATCTTTAGTAGGTTATAGTGTAGCAATTTGGCAATCTGCTTCTTTATTTCATTTTAAAGTAGGTAATACCGCTGTCACAACTTTGTAGAACTTTGCTAGGACTTGCATGGTTCCCCCATTTAAAACAAAAGGAGAGGGAAGGGAGGAAAAGAGAGAAAAATGAAAAGAGACAAAGTTACAGTTTGAACAGATGCAAAGCAAAGATCAAAAATTTTCCAGTCGGTGGATGTTGAGGAGAAATAAGCCAAATACATTTCACAAGCCAGTTAAGCCTCTACTGGCACCTAATCACTGCCAGATGTTTAGAAGCTACACCAAGAACATCGCAAAACGCCGGCAAAAAATAAACAAATAAGCCAGGGGGAAACACAAGTCTTCTTCTCGGGGCGCCGGCGAGGGGGAAGATAAAAGTTGGGTGCCGAGAGAAAACGTGCTGGGGAGCGCACTCATGACGGGACACACGCTCGCTCGCACACGGACACCCTCTCCCGGACCGGCACTGACCGACACAAACCGAGCCGCGGCGGCAGCGCAGCCCCCGGTGTGCGGGGCCGGGGCTCGCCCGCAGCCGGGCCGGCCCCACGCGTGCCCCGGGGTCGCGGTGAGACCCGCGCTCTGCCCCTCCGGGCACCGGCTGCCCGTGCCCTGCCCACAGCCGGCGTGCCCTGCCCGCCACCTGCCTGCCCGCACGGTGTCCCGACAGCGTGCGGCTTACCCCGCTGGCACCCTCCCCACTGACCGCCCTGCCTGCACCCTGCCCGAATTCCCCCCGCGATGCAGACTGTCCACATGCTGCCCTGCCCGCACGCTGCCCGCACGCTGCCCTGCCCGCACCGTGCAGACCCTGCCCGCACCCTGCCCGCCGCCTGCTCCCCTCCCGCACACTCTCCCCGGACGCCGCCCATCCCACCCCGCCGTGCCGGTGCCCGGTGCGCGGTGCCCGCGGCGCACGTGTGCTGGCGGGGGAGCGGCCGCCCTGCTCCCGTCCCTACCTTTCATCTTGGCGCCGGGGCGGGTCTCATAGGACGGACGGGGCGCGGCGGGGGCTGCCGCCGGGAGCGGCGGGCGGCGGAGCGCTCCCCGCTACTGCCGGGCCATGCCGGGGTCCGGGCGCGGCCCCGCTGCGCAACCCCGGCCGCTGTCGCTCCGCTCGCCGTCGCTGCTCGGCCGTCGGCGGCACCGCGCTCTCGCCGCCAGCCCCGCGGAGCAGGGCTCGGCCCCGCCTCCCTCCCTCCGCCCGGGGAAGGGGCCGCGGCCGGGGCGGCGGGGGCGGGATCGGGGTCCCGCCGGTGGATGGGGCCGGTGGGGGCCGGTGGGGGGGGTTGGGTGTCGCACCCCGTCCCTCCGCGTCCCGCGGTACCACGGGGTTCCCGCGTTGCGGGGCAGTGGGCAGCAGGGGCTGCCCGTGGGAGCAGCTCGGGACGGAACTCGCAGGGCACCCGCCGGTGGCTGGGGAGCTTGGGAGTGAAGAATGGTGCTCTCCCGCCCCTCGGTCGTGGCAGGCACCTGGGGGTTTCCTCGTGAGTGTGGCCCCTCCAGGCTCGCCACCCTCACACCGTGACACGCCGACCGCGGAATCCTGAAGTGGTGGGTGCGTGTCTGACGGCTGTGAAGAGGAGGCAGGATATGCAAAGTTCACCCTGGTGCTGAATGAAGGGCCAGGAGTAGTCCTGTTGGATTCAGTGGGACTGCATGCAGTACACACACTGGAGAATGTATGTGTATATATTTGTGGGATTAGGGATATACAGGCCAGTAAATCTTTTATTTTTCTAGTTCTGGATGTTGCCAGAAATAAGTGATCATTTCCAGGCTTCTGTTCTCATGAAAGGTGCATTTTTATTTTCTGCAAAGCTACCTGGTTTTAGGCTATTGAAGACAGTGATAAGTGTTTATGATCCAGCTTTGAGTATCAGCATCAGTACTGATGAAGCAGAACTAGTGCAATGTGCACTGGTTTGTTCTGGGGATGACCAAAGTAGTGGAGGCATCATGGAGCCTTTCCTAACGCAAAGAGGACATGCACACGACATTGCCTTTGCAACTAGAGATATGGCAGTCTGTTGAATGTAGGGATGCCCAAAGAAAGGATTATACTACATGGCTTCGAAAATGACCATAGTGTACCAATTCAGAAAGCGCTGGAAACCTATTGGGTACAATCTTGCCTCATCAAGGAACAGACAACTAAATACACAAAAATTAGTCATTCTAGAACAAAAATTATAGAACAGATTTAAGAATCTGAATTACTTTGGCTGGTCTGATGACTTGACATCTACTTGATGTGTGTGTTTCGCTGATGTGGAGGCAGTACCTTTAGTTAGGGGTTGACAAAAATGCTGGAATACCAGCTGCAGTAGCCATTTGTTGCTTTAAAGAAGGGCTCAGATATCAAAGAGACCCGACTCAGCTTTTTGTTTATGCTCTAGTAGTTGACTGGAATATCTTGAATAAAACACTTAAATCTGAATACAGTCATCAGGTAGTTACAGACGCCCTGTAGTGCTGTGTTGGATTAGGACCACAGCTCTTGCAGTGTTGATAAGGCAGTCTTGTGCTTGCTCACTGGAGTGATAAAAGTAGTAACTTATAGCATTTTTATAACATTTTTCTAATTTTTCATACAGTAACGTTAGTGAACTGAAGAACAGCAACCAGAATTGCAGGGACCGATGAGTGAATTGCTTCATCTGTGGAAAATATATTCCTTACTAATTGAAAGAAAAAATAATTAGTATTTTGAATTCATACAGAGTTTATGATTGATTCATTAGGCCTGGGATCTACCTGCATTCTTGTGACTTGAAAATATTTATTAATTTGTCGACAGAGTGGGACACTTCATATTTTTAAAGTAAGCTTCTATATTGGCTTTTAATCTTGTAAGTTGTATTCCACATTGGCCTTCTTATACATATGTTGGGAATGTACAAGAATATCAATGTAAAAATGTAAACATATTTAAATTGCTGATGGTCTTCTGCTAATACAAATACAGATTTCATCCCTAGCTGCTATGCAGATACCCCAGCATACTTGATTTCAGATAACAAGTGCAGCATCCCTCCTGTGCCTGGGTTTCAGACAGATGTTGACCCTGAACAACCAAATTAGGTGCTACTTTCAGACTCCTCCTCATATTTCTGCTTAGGTGTGAGCTACCCATGAAGTTGGACCTTGCAGACCTTAAACTTTACCTCCATTTTTTATTACACAGAGATCAAAAGATATTCCTGCTAACTAGGTAAACTGCTGAATACACACATAATTAGAATCATAGAATCAACCAGGTTGGAAAAGACCTCCGAGGTCATCAAGTCCAACCCTTGATCCAACACTGTTGTGGTTACTAGACCATGGCACTCAGTGCCACACTCAGTCTCATCTTAAAAACCTCCAGGGATGGTGAATCCACCACCTCCCTGGGCAGCCAATTCCAATGTCTAATTACTCTCTCTGTAAAATATTTCTTCTTTCTTAGGGTTCAATACAGTATAAAATACAAGTTTGTATTATGCTGGGCAACATAACACTGTGTTACCCAGTCCTGGGCAACAAGCTTTAACTTTTTATACACTGTTTTGTATTTTTCAAGTTTCATTTAAAGCTGTGGTGAAATTTGCCAAACACAATTACACTGACTTTCTGGTGAAAACCACTTATCTTCTCAGAAAAAGTTTCAAGCATATTTTCATATTCTTTTATTTTTAGGAAACTGTATACAGGATTCTAGGGAAATTATTTTCACAGAAATGCTTCATTTTAGGGGCTTTTTTGTTACTCTAGTTCAGGATATAAATTATGAGGCCTATTTTTTCATCCAACAATAATAATATAACAACAGCTTACTACCACAACCGGCTTACTGTCACAAAGTGATCACATGTTGCAGCCAGATTCAGACTCAGAGAAGGTCTAGAGGATCTAAACAAATCATCCTTCTTTAGAAATGTTTACATATTGCCTTAATATGGCTTGTTTATATGGAACTATTACAATTTATTCATCAAATGCTGAAATAAGTTACCCAAGTGAGTGCTTTGTGGTTGCTGTGGCATAGTGTAACTTTAGGCACTTACCAACCATGTGTGAGTTGCTTATTTTTTCCTTGCTACAGTCTTCTCTTGAATATCAAGGAAGTTCATTTATAATGGTTCACATTCACTCTTACTCTGCAAAATGTATTCAAATTCAGCAGTAATCCAAAAGAGAAAGAGGCAAATTTAATCTCCCTGCAAATAATAAAGAATAAATAATGCAGGCTGTGCTGAAGTGATTTAAACCCAGAGGTAATGTGCTCAGTTCCTGTTTCCTTTGATTCTACTTCACAACGGACCATTGCCCTTGCCTGGCTCCTTCCCAGAGCTTAACCAACAAAATTTGAGCTCTTTGGCAAGTCTTGGAGATGCTGGAAGCCTTGGTCCATGCACATGGAGGTATGTGTGGCATTCTCTTTTGACTGACAGCCTTCTCACAGCCTGTGCCCACGTGCAATACAAAGGGCAAGAATTAAATTAAAAAAAAAAATCTGGAAAAGAATTGCATCCATCATTGAGGAGAACTGCGTGTGACACAGGAACCATGTGTGGAAGATCATTTGTCTGAAGTAAGTACCATTTGGGTTCAATACAAAATGTGCATTTGAAAAGTAAGAGTTGAGTATTATAACATATTTTGAGGATAAATCTTTCTCTGCGCAACAATTTCATATTGTTGTTAATGACCATTTTGGACCTCTGCCCAGAGTGAAGACATTATCCTTGTATCTGGCTAATGAGTTTGTAAATGATCCTGAACAAATGGTGAAGTTATTTATTAATAATTTTGTTAAATCTGCAGATGAGCCTTTTCTTAATCTAGGTAATTAGCATCATAATTTGAAAGTATTTAGATACCTTGACTTGTCTCTGGCAAGTGAGGTGGGTTTTTGTTTTTCCTTTCCTATATTTTGATTAACTGTGAGACTAAGGGAGATTCTG
Source organism: Myiozetetes cayanensis (assembly GCF_022539395.1). Taxonomy (NCBI): domain Eukaryota; kingdom Metazoa; phylum Chordata; class Aves; order Passeriformes; family Tyrannidae; genus Myiozetetes; species Myiozetetes cayanensis. The sequence goes on from NW_026086604.1 coordinate 47,032,580, forward strand.
TAAGCAGCAAAACACCTGGCTATCTTTTCAGTATGCCAGAATTACTCAGAGATACAGACTTGTTCCTAGCTATGGTTTGGCTGTTGATCATGGAAAGGCTAATGTGCAAGTTCTCTTTTCTTTCAATTGCTGTGACCTTTTCCTTTTAGAAACTGGAGTTTCTTGGAAGGAAAACACAAGACACCTCTAGAATAGGCTGGACAGTCACATTGCACTAAATTTAAAGAAAATGCTGGAATGCAATCAGAAGTAAAGCTATTACGATTACCTGCAGATGATATTTAGGGACCGCTCTTTCATATTTTTGATATTTTATAAAACACGTCATTGTGGGGCTTATTAATATTTTGAATGAAGAGTGATTATTTGTGGTTCAGAAAGTTTGGGAAATTTTATTCTGGCAATTTACAGACTAATTTCCTTGCACAGTATTTTGTCAGAATTGCCTAAAACAATTGTAGCTGTTGTATCTGCTGAATATCCAAAGTGATGAAATATTTGACATTTGTGCTCCAAAATTTCCACAGTGAAAAGTAATTCCATTACTGCTAGAATGTGTAAACGTTGAAGACAGAAGGACCAACACCAAATAATTAGTGCCAATTTCATTAGGATCTCTGCAGAAGCAGATTTTTATACATTAGTAATACAATTTGTTTGTTCATAGCGTGTGTTTCTTTCAACACACACAAAAAAATAATTCTGATTTCCTTAGGAATAGATTCTTATTGCCTCAGTTCTAACCAGGTCAGGTCTTCAGCTGGAATATATCAAATACTGATTTGATTCATGTTGATAGAAGGCAGCAAAGTTCTCTCTATGTTTTGATACTGTCCAAATGCCAGTGATGTTCAGCTTCTGGTTATCTTCAGTAGGAGCCACCAAGCAGGAACCTAGAATTGGCCTGTGTCAGCCCAGAGGAACATTATTCTGCTGTTGTTACATGCCACACGTCTGGCGTTCGGGGACAGCCAGGTGTGTTCTGCGTGCTCCTGTCTGGCTGTGCAACTTCTCCCAGAGGTAAGGTGATGCACAGAAGTGTCTCCATAAGGCCATCTGGCACTAGAGGGAGTGGAAGCCAGTGTAATCTGCTTACAGACATCAACATAGCTTGGTTCAGCTGTGTCCACTCCCCAGATTTGCTGGTTTTTTCAATACAGACCCACATAGGAAGTCCAAATGCATCATACAATCACAGGATCATGGAATGGCCTAGGATGGAAGGGACTTTGAAGATCATCTAGTTTCAACCTCCCTGCCATGGACAGAGACACCTTCCACCAGGTGAGGTTGCTCAGAGCTCCATCCAACCTGGCCTTAAACACTTCCAGGGATAGGGCATCCACAATTTCTCTGGGAAACTTGTTCCACCGCCTCACCACTCTCACAGTAAAGAATTTTTTCCTAATATCTAACCTAAGCCTATTGTCTTTCAGTTTGAACCCATTCCCCCTTGTCCTGTTACTGTATGCTACATTGTAAAAAGTCCCTCTCCCTCTTTCTTGTAGGCTCCCTTCAGGTACTGGAATGTCATGTATGGTCTTCTTGACCTCTTGCCTGGCAGTGCAGATCTCAGAGTGAAACAGAGACTAAGTGAATATGGCTTGTATGTTGCTTGGTCACAGGAGAGGAGTACAGCAAGAAAAGCAAATAAAAATACAGTGAATCTTCCCTACATTAATTTAACATTATTGCAATACATTTTGGCTCCACAGCCTGTGAGTTCCACCCATCAGGACTCCCTGACGCTTCAATAAGTGGGTGTAAGTAGGCCCAGGGGAATCTTAAATTACAGCTCTTCAGCTCTGAATTTTTAGTCAAAAAGAGAGGAAAAAACCCTTTGAAAATCAGGGAACATTATGACTGCAGTTGTAAAGTATTTTGCTCACTATGTGGAACACATCTGTAAATTATGTAAATTAATGTTTATGGAGAATGCTGAACCTTTGAAGTTTTGCTTGTTAGGTCATACTGACAATAAGACATATCCACTCTAATAAGTATTTTTAGTAGTATTTACCAGAATTACATTGGTCTTGCTTTTTACAGGAAGTGGACTTCAGGATGACTTCAGATGAACCAAAAGATAGGTAGTGATTAATAGTTCCTCATATTGCTTCTGAGACCATATTATCAACACTTGCTTCTGATGCAGTGTTTTTGTCTTCTTTCAGGTAGGTTACAGGGCATTAGATATTCACTGAAAATATTAATGAAGGCTTTGGAGAGATCCCATGTCTTTTTCATTTTGTCAGACTACGCACAAATAGTTGTGGTCAAAGAACTGAGATGGTGAAACTGAGTGCTCACAAGCTAGGAAATGCCAGGAGAAAGATTTCCCATGGGACCTCAACTTACCTGTGTATGTTTGGACACATGTATTCCTACTCATAAAAGGTATCAATACAGATGTTAGTTTACAATAGTGCATTAATTTTTTCTCCAGTAACTCCATTTATTTGGTACAGAGAAGGGACTGGACTAATTTAGTGGGTAACCATTCAATATTTTGTCTTCTGTTAATTGTTCCTCTAAGTCCCATTCAGTGCAACATTCGTGCTCTTCTCTGAAGATTTCCTTCATGCCTGTCATCAGGGTAACATATGTTTCACAAATGTTAATTAAACTTTGCAAGCGACAAGAAGTATTATTACCTCCATTTTATAGGACTGAGCCACAGTAAGATAAAAGTTATCCTCTCCTCACAAGTGAAACACTTGAAGTGCTATGATTTCTCTGGGTACCCGGTGTCATAGTTGGTGTTTACGCTATACACCCAAGAACATCTTCCAGTTTCCACTCTGTAAGCCTCACTAAAAGTCCTAGTGACAGCTCCATGAGGCTCAGCTACACATGGTGCTGCCTTTGACTTTTCTCTCCCTGCTTTCCATGTGTATGACTCTGCAAAGAGAGACCCTGGCATACTCTGAGTGAAATCTCACTGTGGATGATTTGGAAGATCTGGACAAGAGATGTGCTGCTGATAGCAGAAACCCTGCGATCCAGCTACAGTCGTGTGTTATGTTTTACATGCTTGAAGGCTAGATCTCACTGACTTCCATGGCAGGGGGCAGTGCTCAGCCCTTCTGCAAATTATACTGTAGGTTTCCTATCAGGATTATTGAGAAAAACATGGGTAGCAATAAACTAGGATGAGCTGAATGTTGGTGAGTTGCTGGGATGTGTTGAAGCCAGCTGGTGGCAGCTCAGCTCCCACCCAGTTGCATGCTCACTTTCCCCGAGAGAGACGGGGGAGGGAGTTGGAAGGGCAAAAGTGAGAAACATTTGTGGGTCAAGATGAAGGCAGTTTAAAAAGTGAGTGGGGAAAAAAAATCCCAAGTGATGCAAAGGCAACCACTCATCACCTCCCACCAGCAGAGTGATACCTAGCCCATCTTCAAGCAGCGGCTCTGATAAAAAAGTCCCTGCTTTATTGATGAGCATGATGTATATGGTGTGGAATATCTCTGAGCAGTTTGGGTCAGCTGTCCCCTCCCAAACTCTTGCCTACTCCCAGCCTACTCACTGGGGCAGCAGAGCTAGAAACAGAGAAGGCCTTGATGCTGTGCAAGCACTGCTCAGGAACTGCAAAAACATTGATGTGTTATCAGCACTGTTTTGGTCACAAATGTAAAGCCCAGCAGCATGCAGGCTACTGTGAAGAAAATGACCTCCACTCCAACCCAACCCAGCTCCCATCACGCAGGCACTGCCTGCCAAAGTCAGTCTTGTTCTCTAGCACTGAAGCCACCAGCTTCGAAAATAATTTCTTTTTTACTCTGCCTCTTCTCTGACCTTTACCACAAGTGAGGCAGAACTCTTAAAAAACTTAGTTTTCATCACTGTACAAATCTGTGGTTGACATCTTGCTTCTGTGCTGTGCAGGCTTTCACTGGAAAAGAGAAAAGGCTATTCCAGGCACAAAGATCATTTACCCACCAGATTTCAGGATTGTGCTGCAAAGCCTGGGAAATGAGACTTTTTAAAGGAAAACATCTACAAGCTATTGACATAGACAACAATGTATACATTTTCCCCTAGGTTCTTTCTTGGAAATGACTGAAAATTTTCCAAAAAAATTATCAAAAGAAGTCCAAACAAAATCAGCCAGAGGCATCCAGCCAGCAGGAGAAATTAGAGCTAGAATAACTGAACTTTGGCAAAGCTATGAGGTCCTTATAATGGAAAGTATTGAGTAACTTAAAGGAAAGGCCAAAACCAGTTGAGGAATGAAGGAAGAATGATCATGGTGGCCAGTGATTTTAATCTTCCATCTTTCATGCAACCCCGTGAAGGGAAGATATAACCCAAAATGTGTTTGGAGAGGACAAAATGTGGAGAAGGCACTAGGGAACAAAATTATTTTAATCTTTCTTCTATTACTTCAGGCTGTCAGATCTTCTAAAAGCCCTACAAAGCTTATTCCCACAACAGAAAAGTCAGTTTTCTGTACTTGAGATACTTACAAGAAATCACATACATGCATCCATAGCTGCCCAAGATCCACATAAAATTACCTGCAAGCCCAGCTGAGCAAGGACTTACAGCCTTCAGCTGGTGCTTTCTGGCTCAGCATTAGCCACTCAGACCTCCCCAGGCAGAATATAGACCATCCTTTTCTCGCTTGAAAGATCCCTGCTCAGCACACAGCTGGTTTGCAGAGTCTTGTGTAAAGGATATTCCAAGCATTTCAGTTTAAAGTTCAGCAAATGCTGTCACTAGCCCATTTCAATGCAGGTGCTACAGCAGAGTATTGGGATTGGGAAAAAACCTCTCTTGTGCTCTAGCAACAACACATCTGCTGCAGCTGACAGAGCGCAGCGAGGTCGCCAGCTCTGCCTCCCAGAGAGGGAAAAGCACAGAGACCAAGAGCAAAGCTCCGCATTATTTACCAGCTCTGCTTTTACCGCAGGGGCAGTTGGAACGGAGAGGAAAGGATTCCCTCACATATTTATAAAAAAACACTTTGAAGTGCAGAGCTTTCTTGGTGTCATTTGAAGCATTGTTTTCTTCATGGAAGGAGACCAGGTATGCTTGTCGACAGAGCAGTTTTTGGTCAAAGCCTGTCAAAATCAGCATGAACTGCAGAACAAGTATGTACACACACACCTTTATTCAAACTTTTCCTTATGATCTGGAGTTCTCTGGGGATTCTCGGACAGTGGAGAACTGCAAGAGCAGGGAGGACTGTGAAGCACAGAGAGGCAGTAGACACCATGTTCAGTCCATGTGGTATATGCAAGACAAGCCAAAGATATTTCACAGGGGAAGGCAAACAAAACAAGGCACCAGAGGCACCACCTGACCGTTGTTCCTGGGGTATGCTCATAGGTTTAAGTATAGAAGGGTTTGGATCTTCTGTTGCTCTCTATTTTTTTTTTTTTTTTTTGAGTTTAGGAGTGTTACTGGTTTTGCATTGTGTTAGACTTCAGAAAGTACACTTTAAAATCAGTAACAGGCAGCTGATCTGCTCATAATATTCTTTTTTCCCCCTTGAGATACTTGCCTGTGTAATGAAGTTCTATTTTTTTTATTTAATAAATAGACGTTGTCAAGGTACTTGCACAGAAAGGAATATCCAAATATATGCAGAAGTATCAGAGAACAAAACTGACTTGGATAGCAAAATTATAACACAGAGTCATTTACGTTGGAGGGAACCTCAGTAGGTCTCTGGTCCAACCTGATGTTCCAAGTAGGGTCAGCTGTGAGACCAGACCAGGTTGCTCAGTGTTTTGCCCATTTGCTCTTGAAAACCTCCAAGGACAGAGACTGCACAGCCTCCCTGAGCAACATGTGCCCCTGCCTGGATGTACTCAGGCTGAAAAAGTTTCTTCTTATGTCTTGTCTGAACCTCCAGTGTTTCAACTTATGCTTGTTGTCTCTCATCCTCACAATTCGGACCACTGTGAAGAGCCCAGCTCTGTCTTCTCCCTCACCTCCCTGTAGGAAGCTGCTATTACCTGCCTACCTGCCGGGGTGCACTGCTGGCTCATGTTCGTCTCACTGTCCTCCTCAGCCACATGGCCCTCCTGTGGAGATGCTCTTGTACTCCCAGTCCCATTGCAGTAGAGTAGTCCATTCTAGGAGCAGAAAACTGCACTTGGCCTTCAATTTCAAAACATTTCTTTTGGCCCAATCCTCTATCTTGTGTAAATCCCAGGACTGCTTCCAAGCACAGTGAATACACTCCCCAGTTCGGTTTCATCTGCAGACTTAATGAAAGCCCACCCCAACTCATCTCCTGCAGGTCAGTAATACAGATATAAGATAGGATAGATCTTGCTTGTAACTCCTCTCTAGACAAGGTGGCAGGAATCATTAACCACTATTCTTTGAACCTGATGATCATCTGGATGCCCTTTATCCATCTAATGGTCCAGTCCTCCTGACCAAAACAACCCATGTTGAATACAGATATATTGTGGGAAACTGCATCAAAATTATTCCTAAAATTTAGGTAAGTGACATCCGCTGGACCCGCATCCTCATGTCCAGTCATTTCATCACAAGGCATTGAGGCTTGCCAGACATGATTTACCCTATGTTTCCAGTTATCACCTTCTGCTTCATCTGCCCAGAAGCCAATAAGACTTGCTCCAGGACTTTCTCAGAGAACAAAATGAGACTTACTGGCATGCAGTTTCCCAAACTGTCCTCACCCTTTTTGTAGATGGGTGCAACAGTTGTCTTTCTTCAGTCCCTGGCAACATCTCCCAACCTTCATGACCGTCCAGAGATGATAAAGATGACTTGCAAAGATGTATTACAATGATAGAAACCTTTGGGACCCTTAGACAAACCCTATACAGTTCCATGGACTTGTATACATCAAGGCTTCCCAAGGAACCACTGGCTCAATTCGTTGTCTCTTCTTTTAGTTTCCCTCTCCCTGACCATTGCTGCTAGGCATAAAAGTCTGAGAGACCTTGCTGGTGAAGACCAAGGCAAAGAAGTCATTGCTCAGCCTTGCATCTGCTGACACTGCTACATTCAGCAGTGAGTCCAGCTTGGCAAGTACGAGGTTCTCCTGACAGTGGTCTTCTCTCCCTTGACCTTTCCAGACAAGACCTAAAAGGAATCTGGCAATACAATATGTATGTTGTTCTAGAGGCAGGACATTGGCTGTGGAGCCGTACAATTTCTGTTCATCCCTGCAAGCCTCTATTAACCCAGCCAAAGAGCTTAACTTTATATTATTGTCTTTTATTTTACATATTGATGGTGTTTGTGTTTGCAATTAAAGAAGGCTGGAACTTGTAAGCCATTTTCGTGCCCTGTTGGCCCAGATGCTATTGCTTTCACAGAACTAAAACACAGAATGCAAAATTTTGCTGGTGGTTGATGTGGCCCCTTGGTCTCACAGGAAAAGGGAGGGAAAAGTTTTGAGTCATTCGGCAATAACCACAGGGAAATATAGTCCCATCCACACTCATTTCCAGAGAGGAATTTGAGGTTTGGATGATACAGAAGAGGAATTGCTGTGGGGAAAGGACTTCCCAGGCTCTGCTGGTAGAAGGACCTTCCAAAGTGCAGATGATTTTTATAGTCTCTGTAATGCTTCTAACTCTGAGTTTCTCATTTTATGAGTGTGAGCTGTCTCCATTTCCCTGCCCTTTCCCGTCAGGCCCATTTGTCTTTGTGTAACCCTGATTCAGCAGCAGCTCGGTGCCTCACAGGATGAGTGTGAGAACTGGCTGCATTTGCTGGCTACAGGAACAAACATTACCTTGCCTAAGAGGGACTGAGCTGCTGCCAACAAATAAAGTCAGCTAGCAGAGTGTTGTCCGTAACTGTAGCCACCTCTCATTTCCCTCTCCCACAGGGAATGAGCTCCTTGTGATGAAGAGTGTTTTCTGGTAACTCTTCATGATGCCTCGGACCTTTTCGAAGCCTTGGAGTAAAGAAAAGGGACATGGAAGTGAAGCCTCCAATTTCAGAAAAAGTGTTCCACATAGAATCATAAAATCATAGACTGATTTGGGTGGAAAGGACAGAACCTTAAAGATCATCTTGTTCAAACCCCCCTGAAATGGGCAGGGACACCTTTAAGTAGACCAGGTTGTTCAACTTGGCCTTGAATATTTCCAGGGATGGGACGTCCACAGCTTCTCTGGGCAACCTCTTCCAATGCCTCACCACCCTCACAGTAAAGAATTTTTTTTTGTATTGTCTAACCTAAACCTTCCCTCTGTCAGTTTAAAGCCATTCTCTTTGTCCTATCATTGTGTGCCCATGTAAGAAGTATCTCTCTCCAGCTCTCCTGTAGTCCCCCTTTAGGCATAAGAAGGCTACTAAAAGGCTGTTCCTGGAGCCTTTTGTTCTCTGGGCTGAACAACCCCAACTCAGCCCCTGTCCTCACAGGAGTGGTGCTTCAGCCCTCTGAGTCATCTTTATCACCCTCTACTAGTGCCTATGATGAATTGCTGGAGCTAAGCTAAATCACAAACAGGAGTTTTACATGCGTTGTTTAGGGGAATACGTAGTCTAAACCCCTCATTACGTCTTAGAATGTATTCCAGTCACAATTCAACTTTAAATCCATGAAATATGAAAATCCTCTGCGCTGATAGCAGGTACACCACAAAGTCCACTTAGCATGGACATGATCCAGCTTCTTTCATCTAGTTAGGAACAGACTACTCCTGTGAGCCCTCCATTTTCTGCACTTTGGATCTTTTTTGCTGATTTTGGTAGTTGCCCTAGGAAAACAATCGGTGGAGGAGGTGATAATGCAGGAGATTAATTCATCCACTGACATAGCTATGTGGGCATCTGATTACCAGACAAGAAATCTTGAAATGATTTTCTTATATGCTGTGGTCCAAATGTGAAGCATGCAGCATCTGGGATATGATCTGCTCATCTAGTCAAATAGGCTGAAGCATTTTATACCACTGGAAACCTCTTTCAGGGTGGTGGCAGTTCTCGTAATGTGTTGCTCTTACCAAAAGGTGAAGAACTTTGAATCTGAAGAGGCTTGTGCAAACAAGACTGCAACTAATAACTTCAAAGAATGAATGGGAAACCTCAGAGTTCATAACCTGTATGTGTCCAGGTGAACCCTATACAGTGAATTGTTTTATAAAGTTTTAAACCCAGAGAATTGGTGGAGTCACCAACTCTGGAGGTATTTAAAAGGTATGTAGATGTGGCACCATGGGGACATGGTTTAGTTGAGGACTTGGCAGTGCTGGATTAATGATTGGACTTGATGATCTTAGGGGCCTTTTCTAACCTAAATTATTCTAAAAAAAAAAAAATTCTAAATTATATATTAAAGTCCCTGTTGCTATTTCTATGGCAACTTTATGCTGGTCATGCAAAACACTGTTGCAAATGATATATTCAGGTGTATTCACTTAGTTGTAGACCCTGACATTACCAAATCTGCTGAATTACTTCAGAGCTGCTTGCTCCTCTTGTTGTTGCTGACGGTCTGTAATTGTGGATTTTGTGGTAACTGAGCATCTTTAGCTGTCCTATAAACTGTCACTAACCAATGTGTGATCTCATTGCATGCAAGCCTGGATAGATGTGCAGACATCGTGGGGTTGGGGAGCTTGAGGATCGCAGGTAAAGAGCCTTGTTCACGGTCCGATGTGCTAAGCCTTCTGCAGGAATTAATTGGTCATGCAGACAATATTTTTGCTAATGTTTTACTTGGCAGGAGTGAACTGAAACGGTTTGTATATAATTACACAGCTTTTCTTTGACTTGTGCTTCCTGATTATGCTGATGGGCAGCATTTTTGGCTATTAAGAAATCTGTATATAGTCTTACACCGTGCATGGTGATGATATACGAATTGATATTGGAACAATGACTGAATTCCTTCATGGTTTATTAATACCGCTCTGAATTTAAACAGTTCTGATTAAATGTTCACTAGGGCTCATGCTGGTTTATAACATGTGGTGCTTTTTGAAAAGAGGAATTTTCTTCTAACTTGTTTGTGTAAGTATCAGTCCTGATCAAAACAGGGAATTTATGTGTCCAGGAAAACTCACCGTTGAAAGTTTGTTTTTATTCTGAATTAATATATAAGTGACATTTGAATCAATTTTTCCTACACTCCATGGTGCAAAAGTTTTTTTAAAAATATGATATATTTAGAAAACTATAAATTTTGGGTTGGAGTTTGAAATGTTTAAGACTTTTAAGTGTTTGGTCTATTTAATATTTTATGCTTTCACATGTTTATATTGATATTTCTTTATGTCATTTTTAGTGCTTTGAAATCAGCTTATTACTTCAGTGGGGCTACATTTTATGATATTGTTTTAAATAATCATAAAGTTTGGCTTCTGTTTATTACACATTAAAGTGTTTTGCCTTCTCAGTGTATCTGTCCCCAGTTTCTGTTGTGTTGAAACAATTTATCAGACTGTTCAGTTCCAATACAAACAGGAAATACTTGGATGGGAGTGACATACCAGATCTTTGCAAAAAAACCAGGAGACACTGTGATCAAGGAAAGAGGTTTCATTCAGTGATAGAAAGCAGTGCACAGTAATGATTTTAAAAGATAGTAACACCCAGTAAGGGAATAAAATATTTCAGCTATGATGTTAGTTTGTATTACGCTGTGTTATGTTGTCATCTGCTAACTGCAGTAGTGTATAAAAATTATTTTAAAATTATACAAGACAAACAGGAACATAATTTCAGAATGCCAAAATGAAGTTTCATAGTGTATACTCAATTTTCTTTTCTTGAAATAGTCAGCATTTGTGCTGAAAGCCTTTGGGGCTGGAGTTGATTTGTATCAACATACTTTAAAATGTTTAACTTTTGATTAAAAGGGCACTATTGCATTGAAAAATACTTTGATGAAAAAGTCAGCCAGTATTTCAGGTGCTGTCCTAAGACAGCTGTTTACTAAAACCTGTTTATGAGGGACATATGCAGATATGAATGTAGATATTGCTGCTTGTTTCCTGAGAAGCAGCCTGAGTTGCCATTAAAATCAATGGGAAAGATGCCATTTACTTTTCATCTCCTATAGGAGCAGTTATTGTTTTGTTTTTAAAAAGCTATTAAATATCTGCTTGAACTTCAACTGCTCTCTGAATATGCTCTTTTTAGAGCAATTTGACTCCTTTTGCTCTTTCTGATGATGCAAGCTCTAAAGAGCCTGGTAAGGTGACATCTTCACAGACATCCTTTGCTTTAAGCTTTCGCATTCAACATCTTGGAAGACCAGAAGCTGTCACTGAAATCTTGGCCTTTCTGAAGTCAATGGGATGTCTGTTACTGGTTTCAGCAGAGTCAGGATTTCACTGCGTGCTGAGAGGATACCTTTTTTGTGTGTGTGTGTTTCATTGGCAGAAAGGAGAGCTGTGCAAATCCAATACAGTTAAACATATGATGGGTTTGGATGCCTCTTTGTATGGTATTAGAGGCAAATTGTGCTGGAACCTGCCTGTGCTCATTGCAAACAGGTGGCTGAGTGATCACTGATTCATAACAACACGTGAAGTTTGTTGAAAGCCACAATTTCCCATACATCCGTAACAAATAATGTTATAACACTACCAGTGATCTAGCAAAGATCAAGGAAAAGCTTTATAGAGGGGAAGCTGACTTTATTTGTAAAATGGAATAAATTTCACCTATACTCTTGTGCCCATAGGCTGATGCTGACGAGCAGTAGGAGGGGTATATACCCAAGTTGATGTGTTCAGGCATTCAGATATGAGTACCCAGGTAATCTGGTTGGGACTCTGTGGCAGGCAGGACAAGGGATGCCACCTGTAAAGTCCTCCTCCCACGTCTTGGTTCCTTTTTAGATTGATGACAATGACCTGGGTTCGTATGTCCCCCTTTCATACCATATAGGAATTGAGAGTCATTACTTACTCAGCCTGGCCCACCCTTGGGTCTCCCAGTCTGGGTGTCCTGGGAAGCTGCACACAGACCAGCTGGGTTCTTCAAGGCCTGCCAATACAGGTCCTGTCAGCAGATGTTGTGCTTATATACCTTCCTCTGCTGCTTCTGTGGGTGGTTGTCCACTCTGACCTTTCCACTCCTGTTCCATTCGTACCTGTCCTAATGTTTCTACTGCAGTTCTCTATGTGCTGATGCAAAATTCAACAAACTGTATTCATTTGCAACTTTTTGCGAGGTCTATACAAATTTGAATTACTTGTGAATAAACACAGCCCCCCTTTCACTTATTTTACTTTGAAAGTGGCTCTGTTCTGATCCTAAGAATAACTTTCACTCTCAGGAAAAAGATCCATCTTAAAATGGGTACTTTGTCAAGACTGCAAACTTCAGTGAATAATTCCTATGTTTATATATAATTTTTGTATTACATCATATTGGGAGGCCTCAACAAGACATATTTTTATGAGTTTATGCTAAAAAGAGTAATCTCTTTCAGCTTAACTGTTTGGCTCTGTGATTAAGAGACACCCATTTGATGAGGCCTCTGGTGCTAAGCCCTCCAAAATGAGTAAAAGGCGTTACTTTCTGTCAAACTGCAAAGATTTCACACTTTAAAAAAAGATATAGTAAAGAAGTATCTTAAATCTATTTTCTAATGGTTAGTGTAGCTTTTGCCTTTTATAGACTGTTGCCTGTGAAGAACTGTGTGAAGCTGACCAAATTAAAACCAAAGCAGATAGCATTCTATTGCAGGAATGAAGGCTTTAAAGTGAAATAAAGAACAACCTTCCACCCACAAAAACCAGTCCAAAAGCAAGATTTTGATTTATTTGTTTCTACACATATTTTTGTCATTAAGCCTTGTGGCGTATTCTAAACTTTTGCTGCACTGTTAAGCATGCTAAGCTGCTGATTCCCACATGGTGAGCTAATGGCAAAGAAAACACTTGTGTCACCACAGCCAAGGAAAAGACTTCTGTCTTCAGCAGAGACACAGAAGATTTCAGTGCTCTCTCAGGCACATTGACTTACATGAAGATGACACCATACAGTGTCATTTCTGGACTCTTCTACCCTGACTTAGGACACCTACATGAGCTCCTTTCAGTCACAAAAGCAGAAAGGAATTCAGAATGTAATGAAACCACATTAAAGAAAAAAAAAAAAAAAAGGGAAAGCCAGCTAAGATCTTTAATTTTGGATAGCTGGGCAGAGTAAGCTGGGTAGATTTGGAATAAATGAGTCAAAGCCACAGATGGTCATGAAAAAGAAGAAGAAAAGTTGTTGATAGTATCAGCAGAGTTGCATTAGCTGAGCATGTGAGTGTGTGTGCATGCATGCAAACATCAGGATGCCCAGTACAAGAGACTTTACACTGGTACAGAGTCCATTCATATATGCTGGAGATCCACCGCTGCTGGTGCCTGCCCCTGGCTTCACTCTTTGAAGGCAACAGACTCCTTGGACTTCTTTTTTTTTAAACAGAGACAACAGATTGCTATTGCTAATGTATATGCCAAACTGTTCTCATCCTTTGAGTGGCTTAAATGATAATTTTTGGGTGCTATATATCAATTATGAGTTTGGTATATAAACAATTAACTAATTTATTTATTTTACTTTAAGCTTGACTATTCTACAGATTTGCTTACTCAGCTGCGTACGTCCTGGACCTGAAGAGGTGCAGAGATCAAGACAGTTGCCCTGTAGAAGGTCTTGTGTATTTCCTTCTGCCTGGCCCCTGGAGTTTCCTTCACGGGTGGGAGAGAAGGGATGAAGGGAGTTGCAGCAGCACAAGTCCTTGACCATTGCCTGTCTCTTCTGTGCTCACGTGAGGGGCAGTTCACTATATAACATCAGACAGGTACCAACTCCTGAAGGAAAATACAAGAGGGATGCGATTCCCTCCTAATCTGTAGCTGTATTTGCAGCTGCAGAGATGCCCATCTTGACTTTCAAGCAGAGCTGTTTCATCAAAGCTCTCCTACTTCCTCATGGTGGAAGGGCCAGAGTATTCTGTTGGCCTATGTCTTTAGAGGAAGGAACATTAAAATAAGCATTATTCTGCACAAACTCTGTGTCTATTTTGATGTTATGTGAAGTCCTTTTACCGTGTGAGCACAAAGCTCCATTTATTGGTGAAAGTTGTGTCTTCACTAAAAGTGTTGGTCGGTGTTATCAGTCCTCCTTACTGAAGTACCAGCTAATGAGCTGTGGGAGGAAAAAAGGGGTCCAAGGATTGCCTTGCCAAGACAGTTTTCACTACAGTCAAATACTAAAGATAGGTTCCAAAACCAGATTGATTAGTTTCATTTTCTCCCATTTTGCCTACTTGCTTGTTTGCATCTGTGGGAATGTGTGTGCATGCCTGTGTTTTTTTTTGTTGGGATTTTTTTTTTGCAATTGTTTCACAGTCTCCCTTCTGATGTCTTGGAGACCACACACTAAGGAACACTGGGTGTAGACTCACTGGAAGACTTTCCCAGTAGCACGAATTTAAAGTTGAAATCCTTTCTGCTCTTTTTCTTCCCACAAGCCATATCAAAATGCCAACAGGTAGAGATAGGTTTTTCATATGGGAGCATATTCATCTTGCATCATCCAGTGCACTCATATGACAGAAGTGTAAACCTATTAGAATATGGGACAAGCCAATAAGTTACTCTGAAGTAAGGGCTGCAACCTGGTGATGACTGCAGTTCCCTTCCATTTTCGCTCCATATGGAGTAGTTTACCTGCATTCACAACTGGGTAACTTGCCTTCTGCTGGCTGCAAGGCAGGAGCTCACACCAAGGTACTGCACAGTAAGGCTGTGGCTTTGAGAATTTTTTTCTGATTTTTAAGGCTCACCACAGTGGAGGCAAGATAGCTGAAACACAGGCAAATAAGCAATGAAATGCCATGGGGGAAAAAAAAATTAAGAAATACACATTTCATATGTATATCTATCCTATGCTCCTTCGAAGAAAAGTAAATGAACACGCCACAGAAATAGTGCTTCATATTTCTTTTAGATGTGGGATATTTCTTAACATTGTTAGACAGACACAAAGCCAGATGGCTTCATTTTGAATTGTTATATGGTGTTCTTTTTCCACTGTGCCTAACAAAAAATGTCTTAGGAAGCAAAAGCAAAAAAATCTTTCCTTATATTACGTAACTGTTAATTCAGCATCAAAAAAAAAAAAAAAAAAAAGGAGCCATTTGGGATCCCATCGAAATATTATTGGATTATTGCTGAACATTTATTGCTTAAGACAAACATTGGATTAAATGACAACTATTATAATGGCACCTTTGTGGTCAGTACATGCATTCATGGGAAAGTGGTTAATATTCCCTGCAAAGCAGCTGAACTTTTCAGAAAGGCAAAAAATTGTACATTTTTTTTCAGAGGCTGTTCGTGTTTTCAGAAAATTCACACTGCTGGATGTGTCCAGGAGTTCTGAATGGCTGTGAACATCTCCTGCTACCAGCACTTTTCCAGTGGTCCCCAGTGCCCAGAGCACAGCCCAGACGGAGTCCGTCAGGAACAGCGCTGTAGGGTGAGAGATGATGAAAATGAAGCAGGGAGGAGCTGTGCATCATGTAGTGTGATGGTGACAGGGCCAGGAATAAACCTAGACCTCCTGACTCCCTACCTTGTGATCTCCCCACTGGACGTCTTCCTGTTTTCCTTTGAAAATGTTGACAGCTTACCGGAGAGGAAAATCTACAAACATTACACATTCCACTGTCAAAAAAGGGGCTTTGTTATTTGATATAGGAACTCTTTTAATTATTGAGGTAACTTCACAGCATGAGGTCAGAAAGGGCAAATTTGTTAGCTGCACTTATGAGTGATCTCTCCATGGGCAGCACACAAGTCCAGAAGAACTGGCTTGACATGATGGAGTTTTTTTTTCCAGTTCCATTCAAGAATATTTTAATAACAAGCATCATAACTTCTTTGACTGGAAATAGAGAAATTGGTACTGATCCAGTGAGACAACTGACCTGATTTTTCATGCACCACTTGAATCAACACCAAAAACGGTTCCAGCTCCAGTTTCTTTGGATTTTAGTTTCAGATAAAACCAGATGTACATAAATCCAAGGAGACAGTTTTCCCTGTAGGAACCAAGAATTTAAACAAAACTTCATACACCTCTACCACACTGACTGTGCTTTAATAGTTTGCACTTTCAGAAAAATACAAACTGGTTATTAGCAGGACCTTTTAGACATCTGGATAGCTAATTTAAATGTTTTCATTAGTCACAGAACATTTTTGTTGTTTCTTATGAATATTTCTATTAAAATTGTTCACAATAAGCCAGCTTTGTCTCTTCTTTATAATGGGAATATTAAAGGGGTTAGAACTAAAATATGTCACAGGCTAAAGCTCTCCCCTCCGTGTACAGTAAACACACAGTAAAAAGAAAAATGTATCCCACCTTGTAAAAATAAACCATGAAAACTTAATTCTTCTTGGTCTGACGTCAGAGGTGAAGTTCTGTCACCTTTTTGCCTCCTTATGCTTAATGGTACAAGGCATGTTGGATTCAGCACTGGGACTAAGACAGAAAGAACCTGGAAAGCGTTCTTCTTAAAAAGCCTCAAACATCAGCCTACATCTAACAAGCCAAAGCACACATCTTTGGGAATTTTGCATCACTCTCAGAATTTGGTTTGTGCCTGATTAAGGCTCACTGGTTTAACGGAGCATCGTGCTGGGATAACTTCGGAGTCACTGGAACTTGTATGATCTCTGCACCTCCTTTCACGCAGGTCATACAGTGACTGGGATATAACAGTGGCTGTGTTAGAAAAGGATGTATTCTTTTCATGGCTATGTTAACCAACAGCTGTGGTAAGCAGTGCCAAGGCAAATGAAAACGGAGACTACAATGATGACATCATAGACGCCGGTTCTTTAAGAATTTCACAAAGGGAGGTATGGAGCTGTATCTTCATGCTGACGATGGAACAAAACCCAACACACAAAGTAGCTTGTTATGTTGATTCAAAAAGTGGGAGATAGACATTTCATCCAGCACCCTTCACCTTATTGGCCACAATATTCAATGTATACCCGCGGATATGTAATCCCTGGACCTGAGCCTGCACTTCAGATTCTCCACATCATCTGCCTTGTCCTGATTATTCACAGCTTCTCTGCAAGGCTCAGAGGTTTGAAGGCTTGGAGCTCCCAGGCACCATGGACCATGCAGACTGCTGTGCCTATGTTGCTACTGTGGTGTCCTCATCCAAAATCTTGAGCTCTTCAGAGTTTGCTAGTGTGCCAGGTTGCTAGGTCCTGGCTTGTATTGCCAGAGAAAACCCTTCTCTACAGGTACTTGTCTTAGGTGTCACCACTACATTATATTCAAGATCAGTGGGGTGATTGGAGCTTGAGTCCCTGTATTATCCCAGCCTGCCTTGCAAGGGTCTCAGAAGAGCAGTGGTGGGCCACACTCAGGCTGTCGTCTCCAGGCTTTTAGACAAGGTTTCATGACTTCTTGTTTCCTTAAATATAGAGCATACTAGGATCTGGCAGCCTCAGGTTGTAGGTGGTCCAAAGGACTGATGAAGCTCTTGAACTTTGACATCACAGTGGCACTGATGTCCTTCTTAAGCACTACGATAGCAGCTCTGAATGTGGCCCATATGTCCTTTCCTAGCAATATGATCTGCAAGGATAGACTTTTATAATCAACGTTATACATTCCCAAAGAAGCTACCCGGGCTGCACGTGAGCTGAGGAGTGTCAGCTTTAAAGAGCTAACCCTTGTAAACCTTCATAGTCCTCGCGGATGTTTGTGTGAACATAATACTGCACCTTCAGAAGGAGGGTTTTTTTTCTGCCTATTACTGATCTGAACATGCGAAACACTTTGGATCTTCTATATCATATAGCAGGGTCAAGCATTTTAATTTATAGAGGGTCACAGTTGCTACTCCCCTTAAACACCAATGGAATTTTTCAATATCCTTGAAGTAAATCCCTTTCGCAAAACAGTAAATGCTAGTATGACAGTATGTCAAACATAGATTTGTTCCGAAATTATTTACTTACAATTAGACAACTGTGCTGGCTCTCAGAGAGACTAGTCAGCAAAATCAACATTATTTGAAAGAGCAGCGGGATGGCCAGTGTTTTAGAATTCAAGGAATGTGGTTTTCATAAATTCCACAGCCTGGTGAGATGCCACAGAACTAGCTAATTTGTTCTTTAAAGTTTTTGTGGGGATCTATTTTACACCTATTTACATTTTAAAGGGTTTCCATTTTGTGAAGAAAAAGCTTTCCATTTTAAAGCTAGTGAGATGAACATTTTTTCATTAAGAACAAGGTATTTTCCATCCTTTTTTTTTTCCTTTGACATATATGTATGTATACACATACACAGCTCTTGGGCAGGGCAGGACAGGGAATCAGCTACCACCAGCTGTGAGGAGTGAAATTACTAAACAAGAAAGTACAGTCTGTTTGCAGCTCCAACCTGCTTCATAACACCATTAGTATTTTTGCATGTTGCAGTTCAGATTCTCCTTTGAAACTGCTGTTTCTTAATAGGCATTCCCTATAAATCCTTGCTGCGTCATTTTCTGATTCCTGAGCTGAAAACCAAAGGTAGAGCCTATGCTTACGTGCAGTGAGGCAGTTTTCAGGCTGACTTTCTTCATGGTGTATGTTTTCAATAAAATCTTAATTATCTTCTTCACTAAACTGGCATGTTTCTCTTTGTGTACACAGTGTAGTTCAGCACATACTTTTAAAGCAAGGCAGGGAGAGCAGAGAAGCTGCAGAGCCCACTTGGGAGTTCCAAAATGGGTGTTTGGACATCTTTTACGCACACATTGAGGGACTGGTTTTTGGTTTAGCGCAACCCAACAGAATGAGTGCAAAGCAGACGTGGAGAGCTCTTTTCCAGTGCCAGCGAAAGCAGAAGGCAGCAAAGCGAAGAGCTACCGGGGCAGAGAATCTGTGTGGGAAAATGACTTGACCTGGGTGCCTGCCTTGCCTGGGTCACAGCTCAGGATGCACGGGCTCACTGCTGCTTCTGCCACAGCCTCCATGCTGGCAGTTTTGGCAGGGGCAACCCTCCCTGGGATACCCAGTGAGAACCCTGTCCCTGCCCACCTCTGGCTGCTCAGGGGCATCCACTCTGCTATCCCCTTGCTCCCCACAGCAGCCCTGCTCCTCCTGCCACCTCTTTGAGACCATCTCTGGCCTCTCTTTTTTGTGGCCACCTTGCAAAGCCCTCAGAACCTCTGCTCATCCAACCATGCCACCATTTTTTAATTTTCTCTACAAAATAAGGAGTCTGAGAGGCTCCAAATATCAGCAATATTCTGGGCATTGCCACTATTTTTCAGCTTAATTAAAAATAGTCCTTGAAAAGTCTGTTTACAATATTGCAATGAGTTTAACCTGGTCTTTTCAAAATTTGCCTGACACTTAAAATCTGACTTCAAGATCTCTTCAGTATTTCTGGTTTTCTGGACCCATCACAATCAATGAGAACTTGGCTCCAAACGGAGGAAAGCAAATAAATGAAGTATCAGCCAGCAATGCTTCACAGCAGCTGTTTCAGGTAAGGAAGCACAAAAGGAAATCAGATTTTTTTCATACATGTTATAAGGTGCTTTTCAAGCTAATCCTAAAGGGGAAAAGTGTCAGTAAAAAAGGCAGCAGATTTTCTTACAGATTTACACATTTGTATTTACTTGATAAGCTAGGTAAGGTCTTCCTAAAACATTAAAGACATTTTTTGCACGCAGTGTTCACATAATGATGTAGAAACACATGCCAGGAATAGTCTCAAGGGAGGAAAAAGAAACAGTAAACTAGGAAACCAGGCTCCTGTTAGGGCAGATAATTAGAATATCTGAAGAGTGACAAAATTCCAGTGCCAAAACAGCTTCAGTTCACATCATGAAGGAGGTTCCAGGGAGATGGAATATAACAAAGACCTAAAAAAAATTTCTACTAGTTTCTGTTAAAATTTTTGCAAAGGGCCATGCACTATGAACTTTGCTTCACAACCATACTCCCTACCTTTCTAGTCTTCCCCACTTATTTAGTTTGTGCTTCCACTACTTTATTACCTTTGCTTTAGAATTTACAGGTAGCCATTGTCTACCCTCAGGAGCACATGAAGTTTTAGGTGCAGCAGAACTAAACCACACACAAGAACCAGACCCAGACCAGCACCAGAGCTGGCTCTAGATGGGGAGGGGGGTGTGTGTCAACACTGCAGCCTGAGATCCACTCATTCAAGTCACCTATATTTGCCACATGGAGGCATCAGGACTTATTTTCCCTTCAGGACAGGAGAAGCCTGCTAATACAGATCTCTTCTTTACACTTGGCTGTGTAAGGGAAAGGGGAGGAGGAGGCATCTGGCAGCAAGGAGCAGAAAAGCAGGAAAGAACAGTGTATGTGTTTTGCTCTGCTCCACCAAGTAGCCCTGCCCTGGTCCATTTGTTGTGCAATTTAAAATTGCCTGTCAGCAACATTATTTATGGCAATGCACAGGCTGAGACTCAAAATCAGGAAGACAAACACAGCTTCCCTGATGTCATTCTCCACCCAGGCTACTAGATTTTTAGCCTTATTTCTTAAGAAACTTATTCCTACGTGACTTCTGCCGCCTGTCTGTGCAAGAATCTCTGTCTCTTCTTTTCTCAAGAACTTTGCAATGCAGATTCACCGGAAATAGCATTTCAATAAGATTTAGCAGAAAGGCACAGGGCTCAAAACTGCTCAGTTCCCAAACGTTTGATTGAACCATTTGTCCACATAGAAAAACAAGAGCCAGAGTAGCATCTGTTCCTCAGGGGAATGCAGACAGAGCTCAGCCTTTGGTGGGTCTGGAAGTGGCCATCTGACCCATCCCCACGTGCACATTAGCTGGCTGCCTGGCATGCAGCACATGCCAGCCAGACACAGATTGTGCTGCCCAGAACATTTGGGGGCACTGAAGCACAGTGGAGAGGGGTATCCATACTGTAATGGTGGGAAGCATGAGGAATGTGAGAGGAACTGAAGGCATGGGGCAGAATGGCATGTTCATGAAGACACAAAGAAGAGCTGGGATGATTCAAGAAGAGGCCTAGAGGCTATGGAGAACAAATCTGTGATGAAACACTTCCAGACCTTAGATAACACATCAGCCATTGCAGGTCTCCTGGGCTCAGCCTGACGTTGCTCACATCCAGCTGAAGTATGAGAAAAGTGGCAGAACCGAGTAGGCTTCATGATATTTTTTTGTATTTCAAGCACTGGAGATAAACCAGATGATGCATAAATTCACAGATCATAGTTCAACAAGATTTAGGAAACAGGACTTTTGACTTCATAAAACAAAAGACACAAAATGGGAAGGCTGAAGGGATATGTTAATATCAGTGATGATTGCATTCCTAATAATAAACCAAAGGGCTCTGATTTAATCTATGGAATGAACAGACACAAAAGGAATTCAAATGGAATTTTCTGCCTGCAGAGCAGTGGAGAGAGCATGCAGGAAAAACAGCGAAGGAAGAAAAAGGCGTGGTATGCAAACATGGGCTAAAAAGTATTGTGGAATTTACCTAGAGACTCAGAGAGGGGCACACTTAATTAGAAAGGACTCCTAGCTTAGTTCTGTCCCAAAATGTGTCTCATTTGCTATTAGAAGCTCAGCAGGCATGGTATGATACAATTACTCATTAGGTAAAGGAATTTCAAACCTTTGCCCTAAGAGGAGGCTAAGCTTGTCACTCAAACTCAATACTTTTGATGAGCCTGAGCAATAATTAAACAAGGATTACAGGGCTGGGCTTTATTTTTGTTTTGTTGTGAGTGCTCAAGGTTTGAAATGGAGAGTTTGCTCCTGGTCATACGTGCTGCGTTACACTGCAGCTGTCCTGCACACACCATCCTCTTGTATGCTCCATTGGGCTGAGACAGGCTAGTCTTATCTGTCTAAACTTTTTTCCTCCATGAAGTGCATAAAGTATGGCCCCTCCTATTCTAACAAAATCATTAGCTGAGAGTGCAATAACCATATTTTATATTCTGGGCAGAGGAGAAGACGAGGACAATGAGTTTACAGAGGTTTGTGGCCATGTCTGCATGAAAGATTAATCTTTTTTATCATCATACTGGTGTTGCTGTAGCTTTTGTGGTTTAAGGGTACTATTTTTTTCATTAGACTGAAAGATTTAATTGGAAAAATGGGCAAAGTTTTTAGATTTGTGTCCTTTTTTTTTTTCAAGTATGGCAGCTAGGCTAATAAAAGATATTTCCTCCCTCTACACAAACCTTACCTTTTGATTAAATCTCTGCAAAATAAATACCGCACTGATTTACTGCACATTCAACATTATCCCTGTGTGCCACTCTTTTTAATAACTAATAAATAAAAATATCAAGTTAATGTACATCAAAGGCATTGAGAATAAAATCTTCAAATTAAACAGGAACATATGTAGCTCACATATCTTTATTTGAATAAAGTATATGGAAAAACTAACAAAGCTTACTGTTTCAGCTGATCTGTTTTCCTCAGAAAACTTCGCTGAGTAAGACACTGAAATGTTAAACTTTGTTTCTCTTTCCATTTCTGTTGCTTAAGGAATTTTCTACAATACTGTGGAGTGTGTGTGTTGAGAAAATAACACCACTTTAACATTTTTTTGTAAGTCACTTTGATTCTCTTTTGTTATGCCAGAGATTTACTGTTTCTTTTGACATCATAGTGGCTGTTTTTGCAAGGACTGCTTGGGACTGCAGCAAAGGAATCTTTCTTGCTTCCATCTGCATGTACAGAACAAAAAGCTGACAGACACCAAGTATTTTGACGATTTTTTGGTGGATAACAAGGAACTAGCAAAATCTTACAAAATTCTCATGAAGAGACTAGGGGGAAAAAAAAAAAAAAAAAAAAAAAAAAGAAGCAAAGAAGTTATCCAGAAAAAACACCACTTAGTTTGTGACCAAACCAAAGAGCAGCATCTCAGGTTTCTCTGGGAGGCCACTGTCTGGGATCAGGTGCTCCTACGGGATGTAGCCTGCATGCCAAATTTTCCTCCCAAGACTTGTCTGTGGGGCTGTCTTTGCTTTCCTCGCTGGAAATACCACTCAGCCCATACAAGGACTGAACTTACCACAGCTGGTTTTTTCAAGGATCCTTTAGAGTGCAGGAGGACTATTTTCCCTAAGGAAGCAGCCTATTTGTCAGCAGGCAAGCCAACCCTCTACAAACACTTGCCCTTTTACAGCAGGGCTGCTTTTGCACAACTCTGTGGTTTCAGATGATTTCCACAGAAATTTCCATCAGAAGATTCCCCAGATACTGGACTAATAATGTTCTTTGCTCAGTACAATGAAATCCAAGCATGAGCCTGGAGAGCAGGTACTTTCAATCTCTAAATGCTCCCTTTTGTACAACTAGTTACGGAGGCATTGAAGTCCCTTAGACTTCCCTGCAAGGTTGCTGTAGCTAAAGAGACACACTGAAAAAAAAATTGGAAAAGCAGATCCTAGTTTCTGGAAAAGCAGCTCAAAAGCTTTCAGAAGAAAAAATGTATTGCCTCCATGATCTAAATAGACAGAAAGCAAGCACATTCAGAAAATATGATGAGGAAATACTGAAGCAGGTTGTCTTAAACTTGGAGTTATGGAAAATGTGACAATAAGCAGAAATACCTTTATTTCTGGCACATTAGGCAATGTTAATTTTCCTGTCCTGACTAACCAGGAAGAAGCTAAAATTAAGTATGAGCTGGGTATACTAAGCAGTTATTGCTGTATTACAGCCAATAATCCAGCTAAAATAACTCTGGGTTACTTTAGGAAGAAACTAGACAGTAAATGTCTCTATTCTTCTCCAATTTAGGCTTAAATCAGAATCAACTAGATTGGAAAACGCCTCTGAGATCACCGAGTCCAACCTATGACCCAACACTATCTTGTAAACGCTACCACGGCACTAAGTACTTATTACATTATCAGATAGGAGGAGGCATTTACTTTGAATGGGTACTTGATGGTGGGGTGAATTCCTCTATTCCTTTCTCAGACTTGTTGTGCTTGGTGTTTTGCCTGTGTAGAATTAAATAAAAGTTAAAAAAGCGCAACAAAATGCACCATATACCAAGTGCTTTCAAGGAATAAAAAGCATCTACCTTACTGTGATCATACTGGCAGTATGCAGACACTGCAGCGTGTTATCATCAACGGGAAAGCATTTAGAAGCAGGATGGTGAACAAAACATATTGTTTTATGAAAGAAACCAGAAGACCCAGGCGAGGCCGAGAGGAGCTGGCCTGTATAATGGCATTGGGTAGAAACTCCTCAACCCTTGTCAGGATAGACTGCTCTTTCACAGGCGGGAGCATAGCACAGTCTCTCACCAGTGGGTAATACCACTGTTGCAGCCCAACACTATTCAGTTCCACGCTGCCCACCTTGATTCAAAGCATTTTATAAGGGTTACAAAAGGTAGGGGATCTCATGAACACTTCTCCCAGCCCCAAGATGTTCCAGGGAAGTCTCTCCCCATGGGCAGTCCCATCTTTGCCATACCAACATGACCAGCACAGCTTGCTTTGGCTTGGACAGGTTAGCTGCAGCTGTTGATATGAATAATCCTGCCAGTGAAACTGCAAGGTGATTTATAGAGAACATTTGAGGGAAACTTTTGATTTTGTGGGGACATCTTGCAAAATCTGCAGTGACAAGCACAGCCACATAACTGGTTTCCTGATAGAATCGCCTCTAGTTTTGTATGCAAATAGGGGTTTTTTATAAGCACAAAATGGGAGCTGTCTGGCAATAAACTTCTTTCATTTTACCATCAGTTTCTTGGCTACTTGGAACAAAATGAATAAAAAATGGAAGAGCAAGACCTTAGAGAGCAAAGTTGAAATGTAAGAAATAGAAAAACTATGTGCTAAGGATATAGACTTGGTATTTCTGGCAAATGTCCACATTTAAGTGGACTTTTCACATGATATGGATAAATGTTGTAAGTTGTTGACAAAATTCAATTTTTCTGTTTTATCCACAACATGAAAAATCCCTTTTCTGTTTCTGAAGTAAGTCCAAACACCAAGGCTTGCAAACGATATTTAACTGCAATCAAACATAAGTTAAGTAAAGTTTACTGGTTTGTTTTTCTTTTTTGTGCAAAGACCTTAAGTGCACATAATAAAGTGAATACAACTTCTTGGCTGCTACCATTGCTACACATGTCTCTTTATTATTGACCAGAGTTGAAACAAGCAGATTATAAACCTTTATTCCCTAAACTGCTTCCTGCTCTTACAACAGGTGTAAGTCAAGATGCGTGAGGGATAAGACAGCAGTTTATATGACTATTTCAGTCCTAGATAATGTTTGCTGGATTGCCAGAAGAGGATCTTTCTGATGAGGTTACACATGTGAAGATTTTTCTGCTACAGAAGGTCAATGCATATTGGTTTCTCACAGCCTTTGGGCAGAAGTAAAAGCATTTTGATGAAGAAGTCTCTGTCAAAATGTCTCTATACTTATTTCTCTGAACAACAACAAAAAAAGAAATGTCGTCTGTTAACTCTGAAGCTAGAACAGGAAGGAAGCTTCCTTTAGCTGAAAGGAAGGGAAAGAGAACTTCCCCATATAAAATTAAAAGCAGGAGTGAATAAAGACAGTAGCTATCAGCAAAATTTGGCACATATCTTTCATGTCTAAACCCACTTCCGTTCTTAAAGAAAACTGGAAGTGGGTTTTGGACATAATCTGACAATTAAAGCAACTGTTTTCTTATACTTTTATGTCACAGGACAGGATCTTTTATTATCATTTCTTTGGTAGTTGTTCCATTCTCAATTACATGGGAGTGTGTACACTTCTTCAGTGATGAAAGATCCTGCATCTGTTTGCATATGTGAGAACTGAAGCCTGACTTAGACACTACAATACTTGTCATGTGTGGCAAGAACAGAGATTAGCTGTGATTTCTATGGAGTAAATCAGTTGTTAACCCAATCACCTGTAGGAAAAGTAGGGAGCCTCCGCAAGTTACTTACGTGGTAGCACCTCTCTTATTAATCCACTGTGCCCTTTCTTATGCAGCTCTTTTAACATAAACATTTCAGGTGGATGGGAAACTGTGGTCTATTTTCTTGTCATTAATGTTCCCGTAAATTATGGGGCGGATTTGATCTTATCAAGGTCTCAAATCATGGAAATTTACACCTGCAAGAAACCATTGCAATAAATGATTAAACTACTAATGGGAAAGCATAAATGCCATGAGATGGCAACAAAGGACTGTGGCAAAGTTTATTAAATGATTTTATTGAAACAATGAGATCTGAGTGCCCTATAGTTCCATAGTGCTATGACAGCTTTTGAGAACATAGGGATCATTTGTCCATTTGAAGCTTCCACATTTCTAACATGACAGAATGTTTCAGTGATATCATTAATATTTTGGAGGCATGCAGGCTAAAATAAAGGGTTTTCTCTTATACCCCTTTACTCTGGGTGACTTATGCAGCTCTTACCTAAACCCCAGATACTTGGGACCTTGGGGAGGCTTGTCCTAGTTGCTTATCTGTATGGTTCCAGCAGGATACAGATAGCAGCTTTCAGTTGCAGTGTGTTGCCTTGGCTGGTGGCTAAAAGCAATGTCTAAATATCAGTCTCAGGCCTTTTTCCTTAGGTAAGGATTTTGTTTCATTTCTGCTTGATGTGCTAAAGATTCTTAGATGGAAACATTTTCCTGGGTGATCTCAGAGGGACAATCTGTTGCTGGGAAAGAGTTTTCATTAATAAGTGCCTGGGTTCTTCAGTACTACCAGTGATCACTTAGAGAAACTATGCATAGAAATATTTAAACTTTTACTCCCTCTTGGAGCCATTGACACTTAGCACAGTTAGAGTTGGAGAGAAATCTATTGCAAAAAAAATTATATGCAAATGCTGTCAGCTGATGCCTTAGGTGTAGTTACCTTCTTTATCAAGGCACTGTTGGATTAGGTGACTCATGTTTTGACTGAAAGAAATGGTGAATAATGGCAGAATGTGAGCTCCCATCAATCATAGACTGGATGAGGCTGATAAATTTGCATTTACTTAATCTGAAAATATAAAATGTTTTTACCTCTCTTTCAGTTTTATATCCTTCTACCATAGGACTGACAGAAATCAAAAGTGCTTCTTTGTTTCCCAATTATCTTAATTGCATCAGATTGCATTTAATGCCCCAGCTGAGACACAATTTGTCTGAGAAACACTTTATATAGGATGAACAAGGCATATAGTCTGACTACAGTTATGACCATATTCCATGAGAATGAGAACATCACTTCAGACTCTTCACTCACACTTCAGACCTAACCAAGCCATAACAAAGCAACTGTCCTCTTGCAGAACACAAAACAACAAAGTTTTCCAAAAAAGTCACAATTCCATGTGTCCTTGTTTGTTCAGCCAGGCACAATACTCCTTCCAAACTGAAGAAATAGATAGGAAATGGCAATTATTGTATTTTCATTTTGGAAAGGTTCATCTGGTTTAATCTCTTATGTATGGATATATGTACCTGCCCCCAATATTCCAGACAAAGCTTAATGGAATAATGATGCCACCTTGTCTATTAATAGAATGAGTTCAGCTGATTAGTCAAGCTTAACCTACTTTTTTCTGACAAGGTCTTCAAGTTTACTTCTGTTTAAACGAGAACAGAAAGCTTCTCACTGATGTTTATTAGTTACAAACCCTTATTTTTCTGTAATGGTAGTGAAAAGAAATAAATAGTTCAGAGGTGACAAATGAACACTTTAAAGTATACTTTGCAGAATAAGTGACCCCTATCTGTTTTTCTTCCTCAGATGTAGTGAAAATATCCAATGAACTTAATAACAAGAGGCAAACCAGAGTCAAATTTCTTGGTTGTGAGTGAGCAGGAAGTATTATTTTAAGCATTTATAGGTAAAAGAATGGATATTATTCAGTCTTAAAGATGTAATAATGGAAGGATCTGCATTACTCTCAGGAAGCTATGAGTGGCAATTCTGTATAGTAAACTTAATTAAATTGATCCTGAAGAAACCTAAACTCTAAATGTTAGCCCAGGTCAGATGCACACAAGGCCTGTAAGAAATCAACCCTCTTTTACTTACTAAATTAAATGTACTGGCCAGATACTTTGTTTTCCCTCAGTTTTCCTAAGACTCTTTCTCAGCTACATCCTTCTCCCTCAGACAGTGACAGCCAATTAAGCCCTTAATGGAGGAATGTTACTGAGGCACGAGAGGACAGGAGCCCTTTCATTTGGTAATGCATAACAGTGCTGGCAGAACAGAGTTCCCCTGGAGCTATGGCTCTTAAAAAACTGCATATGAGTTCCTGTGCAGCTCCTACAGATGTTCTTCATCTCTCTTGGTCTCATCACTCAATTAGTGAAAGATTTTGTGGTGAGTATCATGATGTGCTCCATCACTCCATGCTGCACCAAATGTGTTTTAGCTTGCAACCATGCACGCATCCTCAGTGCCAGTCCACTGTTTCTGTGGGCTTTGTAGGTTGTGCAGGCATGTCAGGGTTGGGTGGGTAGGGCAGATGCTGGCTGATGCACATCAGTGCCAAACATCAATGTGGAAACAGAACACAACATGGAAACAGAGGCTGGAAGGGAAAATACCTCTGATAACTTACATATTGCCTGAGCATCCTTGACTGCAATGAAAACATTACTTATCAATCTGAAAAGACTCCATAATGACCCAGTTCTCTTTCAGCCACAGCTCTGAACTGTCAGACTGATGCTTATCTGTCCTGACTTGTAATAACAACCAGCCTGGTGGGGTGGCATTGAGGAGCACAGGGGACCAGCTTTCAGGTCTGGTGGTACGGAGAGGAGGGCAGAGGAGATGTCCCTGCAATCAACCACAGGCGACTCAGCTCCTGGGAGAAGCTTGCTGCAGGCAGTTTCTAACATCTGGTTTGAGAAACAGCTGTGATTTGCTGATCTACATAACTGAGATGCCTCCCTGGAATTAACTGTCTCCAGAGGAAACTCAGCATCTGAGCAAATAAGATAAGCAGGAAGGATGTGGTATTGAGATACATGGAAGTCAGGTCTGCCATTTCTTTGTCTGTGTGCTAAACATCTTTCTTGGGTACCTTGCATCTTCACAGCGGATTTATAAGAGGCATTGTCAGTGCTGCAGCCTCCTGGGAACATCGTGTGGAAGTCAGTAGCTCATGACTAATCCTGTGTCTCTGGTTATGGTATTCGATCTGACAGACATACATCCATCTCTCTGTCAGTGCAGAGTTCTTGCCCAGGAAGTGTTCAAAATCCTATGTCCTGTTTCTGTCTTCAAAAACCAAAATGTCCCTTTGGACTCTAGTCCAGCCCAACAGTGCCAGGATATTATATTTAGGCTAACTTTTTGTCACTTTGACCTCTTTGCACTACCCCTCACTGTTCTGCTCTCTCCTCAGTTGCCAGCCCCTGTGGTGATGGTCTAGCATTTCTCTCCACACTCCTGCAGCAAATGCTCAATTTCCCTTGGTAAGCCTGTTCTTGAAAAAGCTTGTTTGCCCTGTCCTCTAATCAATATCTATTTTCTATGAAACTCCATGGGAAAGCTTTTTTTATATATATTCCTAATAAATGGCTCTCCCATCCCATTTGTTGCTTTGACTAGAGAGGTGGAAAGGAGAGACAAAGGAGGCAGGGATCGGGAGAAAAGCAAGAAATTATAATGGAAATATTCTACATTCCACCAATTGCTCAAAACTGTGCCTATCATTTCACAATTAAAAATGAGATTCAGCGGCTTTTCCCCAGAGCGTCGTGAAATGACAGGCATAGTTTTTGCAGTTCAGAGAAAGCTAAGACATTTCTAAAATATATCATATAGCAAAGGCAGCTAAACTTTTTGCCAAGATAATTTCCTGTGGCAGTTAATTTCTTACTGAAAAGCAAACAAATCACTTCTAATTGTCTTGAGTCCATGCCTCTCACATAGATGAAAACTGGTTTTTAACTGTATGTGCCGAAGTCATAAGTTTTCAGGAAAATGCAACAATTAAAAATAATATAATTGAAAACAAATACAAACAAAGCACAACTCACGAACAAGCAGAGGAGAAAAGTGCCTGTTTTATGAAAACAGGTTATTATCTCGGCCACAAATAAATTTTCCAGTTTAATCATGTCTCTCAAACACACCCAGTTTTTCTATCTGAACAGTTACCACATTTTATGCTCACATGGACATACTTAGTGCTTTGTGTTTTCTACTGTTTGCTCCCTCACGCACACATGATGTCTATCAATGTGGTCTCCTCTGCTCGCCAGCACACGAGGCTGAGCCACACCTTGGGCTCTCTCTTGTGCTCTACATGGGGCCCCAAACCTTCAAGAGATATGAGGTGATGCACCTTCAGCTTCTGCTAGGGCCAGGGCAGGCAGCTGCAGGAGACAATCCTGGGAACTTGCTAACTCCGGGGTCAGACTTGTGCTGGAGTACAGGCTGGATTGTCCACACTACCTGTAATAATCTTCAAGCTCTGGCTGATGTCCAAAGCAAGGTAGTAGGCTGAGAGCCAGAAAAGCCTAGGAACAAGGGAGGAACTGGCCTTTTCCTTCAGCTGGTGTAGGAACCAGGGTTTTGAGGCACAATTGCCAAATTAAAGTCTGAATTTTGGTGTGCCAGAATAAATGTGGCCAAAGACAATCTGTTTCCAGATTCACAAATTTGAGGTGGTTAGTAAATACGAAAATCAGAGTCTTTGTTATAATGCCTGGCTAACCATCTACCTCCCTCATTTAACATACCCACTTGGACAAAACAGAACCTAATCCTCATATACTTTAAAATTTCTGGTTTTGTGGGGAATTTTTAATTGCCAGGCAGAAAAAAGTTATATCTCAAGTTATGCCTCATTAAGTCCTGAGCTTTTATATTCCACAGATGGGAGGTGCAGAAGACAAATCTAACTGCGAAGACACAAAACTATCATATGCAAATCTTCCTTATTGTGACTATGCATAAAGACAATAATAATGCCAAGTTGTTGAAGTGTGGTATTGCAACTCGTACAAAGGGAAATGTTCCTTATTTCTCAACTAACATTCCTAAATATCTTATTATTTAAATGGGGTCTTTTTAGTGGCAGACACATAACTGCCTTATAAACAACTCTCAAGACAATGATGACTTACATTTATATGTAAAGATGCATCTATTTCTCACTGATTCTGTATCGCTACATAAAGAAGAGCAGGAAAATCACAGCTCAGTATTTAACAAGAAGCCCAGCATTTAAACTGGGATCACCTCTCTGCTGTGAGAGACATAGGCATATTAGACTGTGGTATTTAGGGGGAAAGTGCACAGTTAATTGCTACCAGCACTCTGACATGTCTTAGGTCTAAAGCTAAGAGTTTTCATACTGAAACTTGCAGGAGCTCCAGCTTAAAACTGCAGAAAAATATTAGTGCTATGAACTAGATCCTTAGAGTTATACCAGCTGTGCTTCTGGCCCGAGCATGAGTCTTTTTTTGATTTAAAACCCAGCCAATACTTATGTAAATTATGTGGGCTGATCTCAGTTTCATTTTGGGAAATGGACAAACTGTGGTGAAACAGCTTTTCTCCAGTGGCTGAAGCCTGCAGGGCCCTATAGACTGTCCTAAGTTTTTCCTCTGCAAGTAATGCTTTGAAATGCTTTTAACTTCAACAGACCTTCCATAGAGAAAGCTGAGAAGAATATCTCCTGCTGATATCTATAGCTAATTAAGCATTCACTCATTTAATTTCTGTGAGGATGCTATTACTAGTCCTTTCTGAACAGCTCTGCTGGTGGTCATTTAGGTATATGTATTTACTGCAAGCTGAGCTGCATTCTTTTTGGACTCCTGTTGACTCATCAGAGTCTGTACATTTAGTTGAAGTCTTGTTCATGTAGAGTGAAGTCAATATGAATATTTCCAGGGGCTCAGATGGGCTTTAATGGGCCCTAGCCCAGGACAAGAGTTTACAGTGTTGGGAGCCAGAAAAAACTGAGTGAGATCATCTGGTCCAATCTCCAGTTAATCACAGGATATGCAAGTTTTATCCAGATATGCCAGGATTGAAATAACTTTTTTCTTTATTTGCCTTAGGAATTAGAAAGCACGTGACATGGAAAGGGGAAATGAAGGTCCCTTCCGCTCAGTGTGGCACCCTGGCTGCTGGGACCTGTTTAGGAGAGATGTTCCCAGATGACTCCAGCTCCATTGCAAGGCACTGAATCACAGCCAACTGTGCAGCATAGCACCCTCTTCCTTCCCAAATCCTGAAGGAAGCCCAGGATTGTCAAACTGTGCCATGAAATTTAATCCATGTTGTTTCCCATCAAACCCATGAACAAAGGTGGTAAGTAGAAGTCAGGCTGACACACTTTAGAGCCAGAAAAGACTACAAATACCAGACAGCCTCATCCTCTCATGATGTGTGTGCACGTACAGTACAATATCAAAAAGAAATATAGTTGTACTAGGTTAAATCAAAAATAGATCCAGACCAGTAGTACTTCTGAAAGGAGCAGATGCTTACAAGGAATACAAGAAGCAGGGCAATATAAAATCATCTGTCTCATAATCAGTGGTTTAGGAATTTTTTAAACTGGAGGTTGGACCTGGACCAATAAACTGGTTGAACTGCCTAACTATTTTTTTTTAACCCCTTGAGTTTACTCCCAGAATCTGGATCAATCCCCTTTTTCTTTTAATGTATTTAATGTTGTTTTAAGAACTGTGTGAGGGTAAATCCACCTCCTTCTCATAAGCTGTCTCAATATTTTCCTCACAGCTATGAGGAAATGTCTTATTCAAGGCTGGATTTTTCCAACTCTAACTTCCTGGTGCTAGATCTTATCATGCCTTTGTCAGCATGCTTGAAACTGAGGATGGAAACCAGATTTTTCCCCTTCCCTTCCTCTGTTGTATTGTGTCCATTTTTAAGTAACAGCCGTGCAGATATTTAAAATCCTGATCCACAGGACCATTTAATCACAAGATTTACTTAAGTGAGTAAGTAATCCCGTTGACTTCCATGGGACTACTCTCAGGTTAAAAGTCAAATGCATGGTTAAGTGCTTTGCTTGAATAGTATTTAAGTTCTTTCTAATTTCTCATTTGCTTTCATTCCTTGCTCATGATACTTGATCTGTACAATGTGTTGGAAGCACACTGCTTCAAGTAAATTGTTCAGCGTGGGATCACATAGGTTACAACACAGCAATCTCCATTGCAGCTTTTGTCCGGCACAGAAGAAATTCTGACTGATGGATACCAAGGGCTTTTTTGATGTCATTTTCTCTGAGGAACTAATGCTCTTCATTCCTGCTAATTCCCTCTGCTGCCTAGTTTATTTGTTCAGCAGTGCCCTAAACAAGAAAGGTTTCCTTCAAACAATAGGCTGCTTTGCACTCTGTGTGTGTGTGGTTTACTGAATCCAGACCTAGGGAAAATGTGCTGGTCTTCAGCTGGTATGAATCAGAGCTGTCTGTAGAGACAAGGGAGCTTTGCTTATTTACATCAGCTAACGATCTGACCTGTTGTCTACTTTGTTAATATATAAATGCATGTGTGTGTGCAGTTAAACATGTAAGGCCCGGGCAGAGGAACAGGCTGTCCACCATCTGCTCCTGGGATATGAGATAAAATATTAGACGCACAAGGGCAAAAGGCTGAAATGAGAGCTCATTTCTTCCTGAGGTCAGGTATGGAAACACATAATGTGGCCTTGTCTCTCGGTATCAATAGCAAATTACTTTTGAATAATGTTTGCAATTTAATTACGTCTGTACCAGGGACCTTTGAAAGCTTTCCAGCACTTATGGTGTTTCGAGTGAACCTGCATTATTTATGAATTTTTAGTATTGGTCACTGGGCCAGTCCTCTGTCCTACATATTCGTGACCAAAAATTCTGGCTCCTTTTGCAAGTGATGGAAAGAGTTTCAGATCAGCCAAGCTAGGAAGTGAAGTACTGCCCAGCTCGTGGTTCCAATTATTTTCTGAAGGCTTCTATCTCTGGTCTGTTCACCAGATGCAGAGCCAAACCTCTTCTGTAAGGTGCTCAGAATATATAGTGAGACTACTCCTTAACATACAGTACTACCCCAGTACTTCAGAGTTTTGTCAATGTTCCAGAATAAAACCTTTTTTTCCTAAATTTTCTATTAGTAATTTGCACATACTATATTGTACACACCAGAGATTCAATCCTTAAACAGACTAAACAAAATTCAACTTGAATGAACAAATCATTATGTTTTTATGCCTAATTTCCAGTTGGAGACGAGGTAAATATTTTTACATCTTCAAATTTTATAAAAAGCTCAATGTAGAAGTAAAACAATAGCCTTGATTTGCATAGGAGGCAGCTTAGTTTTCCACAGCTCAGGAAAGGCAGGGCTCCACTGCCTTAAGAGCAAAGAGGTCATTGCTCCAACAGTTTCTGGAATAACATTCTGATACAATTGCTTAGTCAGACAAGTAAAGCAATATAACCCCTTATATTACTGAAAGACAGTGAAGTATCTCACTTTAGCATTTTTATGAGAAAAAAAATTACCTCCCATCTAAATGCATAAATAAGAGCCTATCCCAATTATCCTTCCAGCAGGTGAATTTTCAAGGACTTCTTGGTCTGGAGACAGCCTTTTGTCCATTGTGCTAAATATCCACAATGAGCCTATCTTCTAGCTTTTTTTTTTTTTTACATAGTTTGTCTGCAGGAACAAAATAAAAAACATCAATATCCCTACAAACTACTGCCCAGAAAGCAGGATGTGTGATACTGTGCTAGACACTAATTACTATGTAGCTGACCCAAAGCCTAAGTAAAAAACTAGCATGATTTTGAAGTGTTAAGAGTCTAATCCTAAGTAAATTATTGTGCTCCATAGGGGTTTGCCGTCATCTTTTATGAGTTTAACACTTTGATTCAAGTTTTCAAAAAAAAGATGATTTAGATGTGGTAGCTGCCACCTCAGCTGATTGCAGATTGGGCTAGAAAATGGTAGGCAGGATTTTTTACAGCTTGAAATAATTTCTCTATCGGTTGTGCTTTAAGTACGAATGATCAGAACCTGCCAGCTTCCGTGCGTGATAGATGTTACACAAGACCATATTTAGCAGGCTATCCAAGTATCCCGTTTTGGTCTGTATCATACACATTACAGAATCACAGAATGACAGAATGGTTTGGGTTGGAAGGGATCTTCAAAGATCGTCTAGTTGAATCCCTCTGCCACAATAAGGCGTCCCCAGAGCCTTCTCCAGGCTGAACAATCCAACTCTCTCAGCCTGTCCTCATAGGAGAGGTGTTCCATAGTTCCATTACTCTAATAATTTTTGTGGTCCTCCTCTGGATCTGCTCTAACAGGTCCATGACACTTTTTGATACGTTTTGTACTGGAGTGCCCAAATAATATGAATAAGCATGAATAAGCATGAAAATCACAGAACTGTTGTGGTTGGCAGGGAACTGTAGATATCATCTAGTTAAACCCCTCTGCTCAAAGAGTGTCAGCTAGAGCAGGTTTCTGAGGACCATGTCCAGCCAGGTTTTGCATAGTTCCACGTATGTAGACTCCACAGCCTCTCTGGGCAATCAATGTCTGACCCTACTCACAGTAACAAAGTGTTTTCCTGTGTTCAGATGGAATCTCATGTATTTTGTGCCCATTGCCTCTTGCCACTGGGAACCACTAAAAAGAGCCTTCTATCCTCATCTTCATTCCCTCCCATCATATATATATATATATGTATATATGTATATATATACATACACATACATTGATATGATTTTGCAGAGCCTTCTCTTCTCCAGGCTGACGAGTCCCATCTCTTTTGACCTCTCCTCATATAAAAGCTGTTCCAGTCCCTTAGGTATCTTTACAGCCCTGTGCTAGACTTGCTGCATCATGTCCATGTCTCTTTTACTGGGGAGTCCAAAACTGGACCCAGAACTCTAGGTGTGGCTTCACCAGTGCTAAGTCACAAGGAATGTTTACTTCATTTGACCCGATGCCATTCCTTTTCTTAATGCAGCTCAGGATGCTGGTGGCAAATACAAACAAACCACGTGTTGCTGAAAACTGCATATCACATCTAGGAGGTTCATTTGTCCCAGCTTTAGAGAAGTACACTTAGGTTAGTCTGGTGTGTTCACTTGCCTGTCAGGGGACAAAACCAGGGTCTTCAAAAGTACCACTCATCTAACTCTGAGGTCAAGGTCTACAGTAGGACAATGAAATTTCAGCCTAGTCT
The DNA here is from genome assembly GCF_022539395.1 of Myiozetetes cayanensis. Lineage (NCBI taxonomy): Eukaryota > Metazoa > Chordata > Aves > Passeriformes > Tyrannidae > Myiozetetes > Myiozetetes cayanensis. The sequence goes on from NW_026086604.1 coordinate 47,068,770, forward strand.
GCAGCTCTTCTTCGGTTGCAAGAAAACGTAAATCATCTGCTGGCTGAGGCACACATACTCAGTGTGCACATTCAAATCTGGACTGATGAATTCCACAATTCTTTCCTTAGTGCTTAGGATTTCACAGCACCTGCAAATGTATTAAGCAACTTGTAGTGTGGGCAAATCCCCCAGTCTTTCCCACAGTGGCTTCAAACCAGAGTAGAAGGAAATGGGAGGAAGAAGAAAGGGTTTCAAGGGTTACGTAGTTGTCCAGTTCTGCCACATGTGCATTTTCATGGGCTTCCTACATTATTGCTGTTTGCAATAATTAATTAGCTGTTGGTAGAGGATACGGATATGGATTCGGATTCAGGTTAATATATTTCCAGTTGGAAACATTGTTCTTGTCAGTCTCCCCTGACATTTTGTACTTTATGGTCTTTCCTATCTCATCTTCATTTTCCTTTCTGCCTTTTTTGTCTCATTTCTAATTATCATTTGCTCTGAACTCAGTTTTTCTTTTTTTATTTTCCTCCCATTTGTCAGATCTCTGTAACTAATGTTGTTTTTTCACAGTGCTTTAAAAACTTTGAGTACTGAGGCAGATGCATGGGGCAGGGTACCAGTTACATAAAAGGACAGCTGTAAAAACATGTGCAATGGCAATTAGGCAAGAACTCTAAGAAGCATAAAGTCATTAATTCTAATTGCAACATGGGTCTTCTTAGAAATTGTCCTTAACATTTGAAATGGAGAAAAAGTCAGCTTCAGGCAGCATTCCAGCTTTACTTTCTCCACTTCTGTGCTACTACAAGCAAGAGGACAGTGTGTCTGATTATCAGCTACATTGAGAAAGCTTTACGTTCAGACCTATTGCTTTGGGCTTGCTGTCCCATAGGCACTGGAGCAGGTTCCACTTTAAATGCAGCAGAAACAAGAGTTCAAGTTACCAGGGAGAGGATTATTCCCCAACAAAGCAATTTCCAGTTTCTTCATCGACTATTATAAAGGCTGTATCCTGAATACTATCAATTCCTTTGTATGACAGCAGCTTAGGGCAGTTAGCAGCATCTTCAAGAGTGGTTCAGAACCTCACAAACTGATAATTCAGACATTTCAATTTCATTAAAGTCCAGAGTTGTTTCCAATAATTGGCCACTCTTTTAACTAAGTGATACAGAGCTGAATGACAAAGATATGCTTAAGAAAACCAGATGAATACACACAAGAAACCCTGTTCCTTTCAGTTGCAGGCTGAAAGCTGATATATTACATGTCTGCATGCAATAAAAATTTTTTGTTTTAACGTTCCTAGGGAAGCTTGAAACTAAATCCTTGCAAAACATCTGGTCCAAAACTTCAGCCTTTTAATATTAAATGCTTCCTGGAATATGTTTGTGTAACTGTACCATGCAGGTTTGCTTCATAGCTTTATAATAAATTGTTCCTTACTCATTTTGTTATCCTTGCATTGACTTTGATATCTCCTGCTGATAACATAACATAACATCAGTAATAGTGCTACTCCAAGTTCAATAGTTAGCTGATATCGTAAGGCCGAATTCTGAAGACAACTGCATAATTTTAGGTTTCAGCTTCATATTGTCCTTAATACAACTCTAAGGTTTTAATTCTCTGTTCCCTAAAACTAATTAAATTTCTTTATGTTACAGTTTTGTTTTCCCCAATATAGTGTTCAGTATCACAATACGTCCCTTCTGCAATGTCTCTGGGTAAGGTGTGAAAAAAAATTTGCATGGCCCTGTGAGCAACAGTTGTCACATTACTGCTGGGACTGGTATTTAGAACTTCATGTCAAAGCCCTGGAGGGTTTGGAAAAAAAATTTCAGCAGTGAAAGATTTTTTTCCACACCCAATAGTCATCCTTAATGTCCATGGATAGACAAGCAAAAGGAAATCAGAAAAGTCTCATACATTTTAAAGCCTGCTAAGCTTTGTGAAAATGGTCTTGCTGACTCCAAAAACTGTAGCTTAATAGTTCCAGCTAAAGCCACACTAAATCCTAGTGTGATGCTCTAAGTTACACAAGCTGATTTCTGCCTTCTGTCGGCTTCATGTCTGTGCAGAGTCCTGACCTGGCACTGTCTGACCTTCCTCCAGACAGAGGAATTGTGTCAGCCTGACTCTGAGCTTCAGGGCTCTTGAACCTTGGGATCCTCTCATGCTAACACAGCTGTGCTACTTTGGGGGCCTGAGCTGGTATTTTTACAAGATGTGTAACTTAGACTAACTGTAGCTATTCAATTTAATATAGCCTCAGCTCCTTCATCTGAGGCCTTCCAGCACAACTGAGAGCATCTCTCCCTCCAGGCTGAGGAGGGAGCCTTGTTTTCTAACTTCATCTAGTCAGGCAGAGCTCAAAGGCAGACTGCGCTTAAAATACAGGAGAAAGTAGAAACTGCTTAGAGGCTCCTGAAGTACTGGAAAGGATTAACAACAAAACAAAACAAAATAAAAAACCTTTACAAACAAAAGTTCAATTCTATAGCCTTAAGCCCTGTATTAAGTGCTAGCAAAGCTTTGTGCATGCTTTAGATTAGCCATGTAATTACACTGTAAACCCCCACTAGGATTTAATTTCAATTCAAAGCAGTGGAACTAATACTGCACTTCCAAATAAAGCTAATTATGATTTTGTAGAACTGGGGACCATTTAATACAAGCATCAAGAGATTTAATGTCAATATGTAGCACTTAAAATGACTCAAAGAGTCTATAAATATGTACAGGTATTTTCAGCCTGATCATTACATGACAGGCCTAGCTCAGAAAGAAATGTGTAGGAAATGCGTAGCATAGTAGGAAACAACTCTTCCAAAACAGCAAATAATTGTGTAAATATATAACTGGAACAAAATCCTACAGTCAATGTATAACACAGGAAATTCCATTTCAACATATTTCTTGATGCTTAATCCTGCCAGGTGGAATGGATCAACAAAGAGGGAGAAGTCACAGTACATGGTGAAAAAATGTTACACATTCGTGGAGGTCATCCAACGGGACCTAAGGAAAATCCACAAAGCAGCTACAACTCTCATTGCTCAAGTTCAGCTAGGTTCAAGCTCAGTGTCTATATATCTTGTTACAGCTATTTACTTTTCAATTTATCAGTATCTTGCAAAAAGCTTTTTTTAACTGAAATGCTCTTCCAAGCTATTTCCATATTTTTTTTCAATATATACGTATTCATTTCAATTAAAATACAGTAGAAGTGAAATAACAGTTAGGGTGGGAAATAAGACACTTACTATAATTTGCTCACAAGACCTTCTTCAGACTGTCTCCAGCATGATTCAATATCAGAAGACTACCTTATTAATTTCAACAGCATCAGTGGGCACTGAATCATCTGTTTGTACTAGACTGTGAAAAATTGAACATGTCAGCACAATGTCATGACATGGCATACTACAGCTGATTGAAGCACTCAGATTCAGAGGAAAATAAAATATTAGGAGGAAACTGTTGAACATGGAAGCTGAGATGTAAACTGGAGATCTCCATGATAGGTCACTCCAAAACAGATTTGGAATGTTAAAAGAAAAAGAGAGTGGATATTTGATATGAAACCTGAAGGTATTATTCATGAGACTTTTGTTTAATTAAATTCAAAATGGAAATGAGAGAGGAGAAGATTTTTAGAGTAAGCACAACTAACAACTGCCCTTCAGGAACAGAGTGTTTGTCTCTTAAGTGCACATCAAAGGTTAAGTTAAGCTCAAGATTAACTTTAACAGACATACTGGCTCTATCAGTTTTGTCCTCAGGTTCCTTTGACCTCCTTTTTCAGTCATTAGATATATATCAAGTAAATGTGAGAGCAAAAGACTAGTATTTTGTGGTTTTGGAAAAGGAAATAGATGTGTACAGTAATGCCTATTTTCATGTGGTTACATTTTAATGGTTATAGTACGTGTGAGGAGTAACATCTACGACGATGCAACACACTTTGCAATGTTCGAAATCAACAGAATTGAGAAAAGGAGTCCAACACACACCAGGACTCCATGCCTCAGCATTAGCTTAAGGACTGGCTTTGCAAGGTGCGAGTATGTGCTTGAACAGAGATCCCCCCAGAGACCTTGAGAAAGTGGACAACTCTGAAAATAAGCAGTGGGATCTGTGCCAGAGGCATCCTCCAGCCTTTCCCCTGCTGGGGCAGGAGTGCTGCTCTCTCTCCTCCAGGGTTGAAGTCGCCTGCTTTCTCACAGATTCCTGTGCACTATGGGTGATGTGTTGAAACTGCCCTTTTTGCTCTGGGTTGAGTAAAGCTTTCTCTATATAGGGTCAGGTTCAGAAAGTCCAGTGGTAACTTTTGCTAGTAAATTAATAGTAGCAAAGATAAATGTCAAAAATGAGTGGACAAACCCTTGCAGTGAAAGATTAAAATCTTTGTTAGGATTCATTACACATGTAGCCTAATAACACACATTTCACAGGTGTCTGTAATAGATAGTCTTCCTTTGTGCAAACGTGTTTTCTGTTTTCACTCTCCCCTGAGCCAACCATGAGGTTCAGAGAGAGAGAAACTGCCCCTTCCACTTCAGCCCAAGACCCAGCAATGCTTAACAGTCTGGCCAGGAGACTGTAAAGTCTGCAAGGGTGCCTGCATGGTATTTCCATGAAACAGAACTTAAAAGATTTTGGGTAGTGATGAGTCTTGGTCAAAGAGTTAGCAGCATTTCAATGAGACAACCATTCATATAGATAAAAACAAAACAGATATTCCCCTTGCACTCATCGTTTTCAGAAAATAAGAATGGAGCTGTCTTAAATTTTAATGCAAATCAAGAACTTGCAGTTCCCATTAGAGCTAACAGGTTCCTCACTCTTCCTGATAGCATGTTTAAAAATAATCCCCCCAAGTCTCCTGTCTAAGCAGCATTAATTGTTCTTGATCTTAACCACTAATCATCAATTGCCTTTCATGGATTATGAGGTAAACAAAAAGAATGGAATGCTTTCAGACTGCTGTTAGAGACATCCACTTTCCCCATCTCCTCTTTGACTACAAGGGAGTAATATTGATGAATATCCCAATGTGAGATATGACTTGCTAACAGTATTTGTCCATATTTTATATCAAGAATCTACTAGTATTTAAATATCTCATTTCAAAGTGTACAAAACTTTGTATAGGTCAGATGTATTCTGTACAGATCTCAGACATATTTTGCAGACATGGAATGACTGAAGAAAATAACATTAATAGGTCAAACCCCCAAAACATTGGTAAGTATAATGATGTACAAAATGCCAAAATTTTCTTATCTCATTTCAGAATCTACTCATATTATGCCAGTCTGCATGTGGATTCATGATTTTTTTTTTCCAACTCCTGTACCTTCAGAAGATATACAAAGAAGGCTCTTATATAATTCAGCGGTTTTTATAGCAAACTAAAACTATGCGGAAGAGATTAAACGTAGGAAGCTATTTTTAACCAAATTAATGGTATCAATTTCACTAATATCATAAGCTGCAGGTGCCTCCTAAGGTAAAATGTAAGACGATGGAAGAGCTAGTAAGACAAAGGCTACTGACTACAGAAAAATAGCAGTTCCAAATTACATTAAATTAGGCAATTTTGCCCAATACTCCCCCTGGTGGTTTTGCCTACAGAGATGAGCATGAAGTCCCATACATGCAAAATCCTCCAGCCTAATGACAAAACGTCCCGTTAATAGGATTAAGTACCTCTCATCAGATAAGCAGAACATGGCAAAATCCCTGACACTCCCAGGAATTAGATCAGAGCACAGCCCAGGCCCTTCCTGACACAGGGAGCAATTTTGCAGAAGAGGCATTTCAGTATTAATGGTAAATATACTGGGTTTTTTACTTTTCTTTGGTAATGGGGTTTTCTATTTCTTTGCAAAGTTAATTGGTCTTTCGCTATAAATGTAAAGGTACAATATGCAAGTAACTACAGAAGTAAATCCAGACTATAAACAAATCTAGGTTTTTAATTTACATATGCACTTGTGGCTGATAACTGCCTCTCCAGTAAGGCTATATTGGCTAACAAGAAGGCACTTGAATACTGTGTTCATTTAATCAGATGAGAACTATAAAGTGTAGTTGTATGGTTTCTGAAAAACAAACCTTTCTCCTCTGCTTTTAAGAGGGAAATAAAGCAAATAGCATTTCTTTTCCTTATTTTGTTGGAATTTGTTTCAACTGCGGATCTGTTTGTTTACAAAACTGATCTAATTGCCAATTTCTTGGCACATCTATTATTACATCTCATGTATTAAGTGTTGTTTTGAAGCACAGTGAAAGGAATTGCATGTTTGGACACAGGGAAGGAAATAACATTCTAGAAATTTCCCTTTTTAAAGTGGGCAATACTGTTTAGCATGGATACATTTATGATATAAACTAAGGACATAGTGTGAGATCAGTAACTAGTGCTTTTCACAAGGTAGAAAAGGGGCAGACTGAGCTGCACAAGCTTTTGGTTTTATATATACACGTCCTGATTCTGTTAGCCACTGTGCAAACTCAGTGGAATTCATCTAATTAATCTAAACAGATAATTACAAATGAGGTCAAGCTTCTTACTCGTGCGTTTTCAGTAAGAGCAGCATTTAGATGCATGCTATAAATCTTAGAAACCACAATTAAAGACAGAAATAATGGGAACTTGTATAACACTCAGCAAACACTGCACGTAGGTATTTGAACGTCATGACAATATTTACATTTAACTGCACTCACCTGCTTCTTTAACAGAAAGAAAATGAAGTCCTTTTGGATATTCATAATATATGTGCTGTGGCTGAATGGTCATCACTGTGCACCAACAAAGCAGGAGGAAATGAGTCTCCGGGAAAACCTGAAGCGTACGTATGCTTTTCTTTCTGGGGTGTGCTGGAGGGCCCTGGGCCCAGGTCCCCAGCTGGCTAGTGCATTTTGACTTCCACACCCACCGGCATCAAGAGGTCCCACTTTCATGTGTGGAGCTTAGAGACCATAATAGAGCTGACTGCGTGCACCTACCCACACACAATGGGGATTTAAGAACAAGGATGAGAATGTAAAGGGATTAGCAGATAAGCAGCTCCTTACAAAAAAAAAAAAAACAAACCAAAAACCAACAACAAAAAAACCCAAGGAGTTTACAGGATTTTAATAGGTTACTTGATCCCTCATAGATCATCAGCATATAAATTCAAAATTTAACCGATTTTGAATTATTTTCTTTATTTAAATAATCTTTGAAAATGTTTACAATTATATACTTTGCTGAAAGGCGGCTTTTACAAATAATTTTAATAAAATTACTTAATTTAGAAAATAACAGTTATTTTGCATATGCACATCTGTAAGCATGGCTTTATTTTGTTGATAGAAATCCCAAGAGGATCAGCCATTAAATATTTCTTTGTTTCAGCCTATATTAGTCATATTTCTTTAACAAGACAAACAGAAAGTTAGGCACGAGGAAAAAAGATATAAAGGAAGAAATGACTGACGCGCTTTTGGCAGGCTTGGGGTGATGGTTTTTTTACTTGTTTTGTATAGCTCCAGTGATATTCAGGATATTTCCACAAAGGGAACAAATACAGATAGGCAATCATGCAGAGCTTCAAGGTGCAATATATGGGTCAGCCCTGGCTATCACCAAAACTGATCATTACTTCACAGGAAGTCTAGAAAACAGGTTGAAGGCACCTGTAATCTGCATTTTCAAGATGTAAAGGGAAGCTGTCATAGGCTACTACCAGATCAAAGATAAACATATAGGTTATGTCGTCAGAAAACTGATGGGTAATCCTTGGCGATATCCAAAGCCCAGGATCAGGTCCTGAGCAACCTGCCCTACTGTTCTGGGATTCAGTAATCAGCAGTGGGACAGTCACATATACAGGCTGAGTTACATACAGGTGATCCTTTCAAAGGCTCTGGGCCATATTCTTACCTGATGGAAATTGTCTTGTCTCAGTGTTATTCAGCATTCAGGTCTCAAGATTTGGCTCTGCCACTGTAGGGAAACATAGAGCTGTTTCATTCCCCTTCATCAGCAGTGCATGACAATTTGCAATAGTGTTAAAATCTGATTAAGTCACTGTATAATTTGGCTTTTTTTAGAACTATCTGAAGTTGGAGAGAAGTATGTAGATGAAGAGGTAAAGAAAGCTTTGATTGGTATTAAGCAGATGAAAATTATGATGGAAAAAAACGAAGATAAGCACATAGATCTGATGAAAACCTTGAAGAAGAGCAGTGAAGAAAAACAGGTAACAAGTCTATCTGGGCCTTTTTTTTTTGTTTGTGTTTTTGTTAGCTTGCATCTATTTTTAATCAAAGATGATGCAGGTAGTACAAGGATTTAGCCTCCCTCCTGGAAGTAGTATAGCATGCCATTGTGCTCAGGCCAATAAGAAACACAAATGGGATCCCTTGTTCTCTCCCCTTTTCTGGAGAGAATGTCAATCACATTGTATGTACACTTCAAGCAGCATACATCTCCTATGTGACCACAGGATTGATAGAAAATCTGCTTCTGCCTCTTTGTCTCACTATCAGAAGAAAATCGCATTCACTGTTAATTTCTAAAAATCCACCACTTCACTGAATTGACACCAGGGCAACTGCAGGCAACTGTGTGACAGTGTTTCGTGTGGAAGGTCCAGCAGCTCTGTCCTTCATGTCTCTGAACACCTGAGGCCACAAGATGTTCCCCAGCTTACTTGGCAAACTTCAAACCTTGAGGAAAAAATCAAAGCCACAAATGATAATGTGCTCTAGAGAAAGTACAGTGAATCAGGGAAATTTCCAATGTTGTAGTGCAATGCCTAGGCTCAGAGCCATGTGCTCAGATGATCTGAATAAACAGAGATTACTGTATACTAAAAAAAAATAAAAAGATCCTAGCTTTTGGTTTCAATGAAATTGAAGGAAAATTCCCTCTCTTGTCCAACACCTGATAGTTAGTTTAAACTATTTGTATTAGCAAGGCAAAAAGTACCTGACAGCTTTTTAGCATCTTTAGGAACACCACTGCACTCTCACAATCAACACTCTTGTCAGCTCTTTCTTGATAATTTCGTTTACACAGAGCTTACATTGAGAGTTCATAAAACACTGCATAAATGTATTAGAAAGATCAGAAAATAACTAAACATAGATTATGAAGACTGCAGTTGCTGTCTCCATCAAGCACATCCTGACAGAAGTTTTCTTTTCTATGAGCCTCTTCCTTACTGAAATGAGGCCAAAATGAATAAGCCCGACCAATTAAAAGGTTTCTGTCATACTTAGGAACAACTGGGAACATTGTTTGGAAACCTAAACTATTAAAATATGTTGCAGCTGTAGAGAGAAATTAGGGATGTGCAATTTACTTCAATAGGAAGAACTTTTCTGTCTTTCCATTGCCAAGTCTGTTCCAAAAATGCTGTTTCTGATCTGCTCAGCTTTGTTCTCCACCTGATGGAGAACGATCCAGTAAATAGAAGCAGCATTCTAAAATGCATCTTGTTTCCCTTCAGTATGGAAGGAGTGCCTCACACAAGAGCAGGAAGAAAATCCCTTGCCACAGTCTTTTGATTAGTATACTCCCAAACAGAGAGCATTAGGGAAAGACTTTATGTATGGCAAGGACCTAGCCTCATGGAATATCAATCCCTTAAAGAATAAAGAAAAGCACTGTTAGTGGAACAGATGAATCCTGTTCAGATGACATGAAAAAAACAATACAAGTTGAGCACACGACCATGTGGGAGGTTGAATTCTTCTTACACAGAAAGAAGAGTGGCTTTTTTCATGACATTGAAGATCCTGGTAGACTGTAGAGATCTATTTGTTTCTGTAGGCTGTGCCCCCTGAGAGAACAACATCAGAAAAATCCTCTAAGAAAAAGGTTTTCAATGTTCAGCTCCCTCCATAAGTGACTGCAGCTGAGAAGACAACCTACCCTAGTGGTTAAGGATTAGCAAAAAAAAAGGACTATTTTGGAATAGTCAAAATGAGTGATCAACACTGGGATAAGTACTTAGAACACTAATCTGAAAACTGTCCTCCACTGAATCTTTTTCTTCCTTAGCAAGCCTTGCGACTTATGGATGAAGTTAAGGCAAGATTGGAAGAAGAAGAAAAACAATGTCAAGTATCCTTGAAAAATTTATGGGACGAATGTGAATCTTGTTTAGAAAGTACCTGCATGAGATATTATACAACTTGCAAGCGTGGTGTGTCAACCTTTAAAAGAAAGGTAGGAAGAAACTTTGTATTCAGAGAATACTCATGAATTCACCTAAGAGTTTTAGATACAGAACATCTTATTTTCTCAATACCTAGACCTGTAGTTATATCAGGTTACTAAAATTAATTTGATTTGGAGGATATGGAAATGTGAAGTTTACATGTGATTACATTCATTGGACCTTGAGCCAAAATGAGTTCAGTTGCACTCTGGCGAGATTCCATGGACACTGATTATTCCCCTGCAACCATTATTAGTCCAACTGACTCATTCCAGTGTTTCCTCTCACAGCAGGACTTGCATTAGGATAGTCAATAACTGTTTGTGAAAACTACCACATAGATTCTTTATGGTCCATTTGAAAATTGTCAAAGTTAAAAGTGTAGATACAGTTAGCAAAATTCCATTGGGAAAAAAAAATCAACCACTTAACACAACATCATTCTTTCCTATAGTTGTTTTAAATCAGCTCTTGAAGTAACAAAAAAGCTTTAAAATGCTTAACTGTTTTTTTAATAAAGGAAACTGTCAGAAAAGGAGATTCCCCTACTTCTACCAGAAAGAAAATATGCTTTCCTGGCTGGTGAATTATTATTACAACAAGATTTAATAAAATTGTAATCACCTTTTTTTTTTTTTTTTGGGCATACGCTTTAAATGTAGCTTAACAAACAATACTGCAATTACAGCTACTGAAATGTTAGCCAGATTACCAAGCTTTCACACTCCATGTGCTGAAAAATACAATAACTTAAACATTAAACATACAGTGTATTTCAGACAAGCTTTGGAGCAAAAGTGTTTAACATTTGTGTATATTCTTAAACTAATTCAGGTTAAAATGTGGGAGATATTAAATTTAAGACTATTGGTGATACTTTTAGTTTTCTAGATACCACTCATGGATAGCTCAAATGTATCTCTTGGACTTTCAAGAGGCCATGGATGCTGAAATTATTGCAGTAAAAGTTATATACTGCCCTGCTACTGTCTTTGAGCCTCTTGGTAACTTCCTCAGTGAGCTATATGCCTTATTTGAACCATTTAAAGTAAGAAACGTGATGTGACCTAAATAATTAAAACAAAAAGAGGACAAAGAGGATAGCTGTGGGTGAGGACATACAGACAGAGGGGACAACAGTGGCTTAGGCTGTTCCTGCAGCGCTGTTTCACAGTTCTCCTTCTCTCTGAGCTGTACTGGTGGTCAGACTGAGCTGATGATCTGATTTTTTTTTTTTAATTTTTTTTAATGTATATGTATATCTGTCTATATCTATGTGAATATCTGACTATAAGTATGTGTACGTGTTTAGCAGGGTGCTTCTCGAAGCTTACCTATTTCCTAATGCCATGGAATGTGGCTCAGAAAACACTCCATTGGCTCAGGCAAAAGTAGTGCCTTAAAGTACAAGATCAGGGAACCAGTGGCTGAGGAACTGGGAACCCTGTGTAGCAGAGTTGACACTCAGATTCTTCCGTCATCAAACCATGGACTGAGAGCCACTGCTTTCTTGATTTTGCTGGGTTTCAATTTGCAGAAAGACGTGAGGACTTGCCTACTGGTGAGAGTGGGAAGGCTTTTTACAAATCACAGTAAGAACAATCACCTTCTGTTCCCTGCTCTGCACATAAGTACACAGAAATGCATCTCACATCTTTCTAAGATAAAGTCCAAATTGTTTGTTGGAAGAAATCCAGATGCCGATACTTTGAGCCTCCACAGATTAAAGGGCAACTGGTAACCTTTTTACTCCAGATCTGATTTGGAGCAGAATTAATGCTAATGATTTAGATTGAATGTACTTCCCCTCTTTAGGGTCTTCAGAGAATATGCTGTGTTTGCAGTTATTAAGAGGGCATTGTTTCTATGGGCATTTGAAAAAGAAAAATTAGAGCCCACGAGACAACAAACTGATAACTTGTCGGGCAGCTGATCTGTCTCCTTCTTATACACAGGTTGAAGATTTTTTGAGGAAAATACCTCCACTCATTTTCAGTTTTCATGAGGATCAAGGAAAAGACATCCAGTTTAATGAAAAGCCTGAGAAAGAAGATATCCAGCTAGTAAAAATGGAAGATTTATTTAGCCAACTATTATCGGATGTGGGCTCAATATTTGACAGAAGTTTCATTTTTTTCAAGCACATGCAAAAAGAATTTGACCAATCTTTTCAGACATATTTCATGTCTGATCTGGACTTGAGTGAGTCCCCCAGCCTGCCAGCTTTACCTGAGGACACCACCAGAAACGATGGCTCACAGAAAGGCTGGGCTATGCCTGGCTTTTTACAGATAGTTTTTGATTTCAGTAAGACCGTGTTTGAAGGTGTCAGTGAGGTGATTACCGACGTATTTGATGAATACAGAGATTACAGAAGAGATATGCCAGACCAAACCAAAGGCAAGTGTTAGAAAACGAAAACCAACTGCACTGTCAATGACATCAAACCCCTCGGGACTGCTAAACTATGGTTAATGACTGAGTTTCCATTATGTTAGGGTGAGATAGTGTAAGGAAGCTCTGGAGGTTTTCTTGGTTAGAGAGACATGGGGCAAGGATAAGTTTTATCGGTTAAATGAACAGATACAAGTCACCTAGAAATCTCAGAGAAATGTTGCAGGGAGACTTTGGGTCCTACACAGCCTGATTTTCATGGCAATTCTCAAACCATATGCAGGAATTCCTCAGGAGTCCTGGCATTCAGAACAAATACAGGTTTTCATAAGGCTGACTGACAGATTTAATCTCAGCATTTGTCAGAATATGATTTGTATCATCTCTTATTGACAGGTCACCAATTCTAAAAAAATTAGAGCAATACTGTGCGCTGCCAAGACATATCCCTGCCCTTTACAAATGATGTTAAGTTCAGCTTGACAGCTGTAAGTTCCAATCTACTGCAGCAATGTAATGTGCCAATCAAATACCAGTCAAATAAAGAGCAGCCATCAGATTTTTCAGTGACCAGAAAATTCTGGGCATACCACTGGTGATGACTCTCAGTGAAAGAAAAGAAGCATGGACAACTTTAGGAATACAAATAAGTTTCATATTTTACTAATGCAAAAAGTAAAGCAAGCATCATTTAAACACATGCTGGTGCCTGTCTAAAAGGAGATCACAGTGAGCACATGCCATAACCCTGAGTGGCAGGTGACATAACTATTATATGATCATCAGGAAATACAAAGTTAAGTAATTCTTCAACAGACTTTTAAAATTTTTTTCTGTATCAGGAGTCATGTTAGCTCAGAAATAAGTTTTGGTACTGTACTCTCATCTAGCTGTATGTGATTATGAAACATCTTGACTTCTAAGGGTCAAAAAGATCTTACCAGAACTCAGATGGTTTAGAAACAAATAATGTGTAATAATATTAGCAATTTTTGGTTATTAATGGGGAATACACTACGATGTCTTTATAAGTGAATATACTATGGTGGCATGAATTCTTTGAAAGAACTCAGATTAGGTAATGAATGTGTATTTATCAAGACTCTAAGTTTAATGGCAGTCTAAAAATACTATGACTTCATTCCAGATCCTGGCAAAAGTGGCATGTTCTCAAAAATTGTGCCAGGGCACCAGAGACCTCAGTGCAGGGAGCTACGGGAGAACTCTTCTGGATGCCCACAGTTTCATGAGAGATGCCAGAAATGTGAAGACAGTCTTTTGCATGGTAAATAATAGCTTTTTTTTTTTTTGGGGGGGGGGTTGGGGGGGTGGAGGTGTTTATTTGTTTGTTTGGGGTTTTGTTTGGTTTTGTGTTTTTTTCTGTAATGCATTGATTACTGATTTGTAGAATTTCAGGCTGTCATTTTCTACTGTGCTGTCTTTATATTTTTGGAATTAATATTCAGTCACTGAGTTTTTACTGTAACTACGGGTACAATCACCATTCCTCATTCCAGATGATTTCAATTAGCTTTCCCCACTGTCTCCACAGAGTGTCACTATAACTCAGTTGTTAACATACCGCTGGTGGTCCAGAGAGAAGTTCCACAGTCTATAGCAAAATACTGATATGTTTTGTTAGAGCTGACCATCCTGCAAAGAAACAAGATGTCAGGCAGCAATCGATTCTGCCTGGGTGCAGCAGTGCTGAGCAAAAAGCAAGGAGAAGCTCAAACTCCTGACACTTGCTTCTCCTGCTGACAACCAGGTGTAACATCAGGTGACACTCAGCTCCTTGCAAGGAAAGCAAGTACTGAAGAGCCTGCAATTGTTATTTCTTGAATGATGTCAGCAAACAGGGATGACAAAAAGGGGGTTTCATGCCAGTATGTAAGGAGATGGCAGAGCTCTGACATATACCCTTCCTGGGCACCTGAAAAAAATTCAGCCTGAATCATCTAGAACTGCCACTGCAACATAACACATCTGTATTTCCAGAATTAGTTGGGTCTTAAATGCCAGAGAATATGCTTAAACTCAAATGTCTTCAGAATATCTCCAGTGTGGCAAATATTAATGATACATTTTGAAAAGAATATCAGACCACTTTTTTTTATCTACACCCGTGTATTACAGATACCAGTTTGTATCTGTGATTACTGTATTATCAGCCTGAAGGTGTCCCTTGACAATACTATTGCACAGAAAACAAATTGAACTTCTCCAGAGTAATTTTTGTATAGGTTTAATAAAATGTTCTTGCTTAAAATCCATATTCTAGTAAAGAAGAAACAGGAATCTTCAGTTCTGAATTCCCTGAAAATTATACTGATCTCATACTAATGTCTAGCAGTTGTTAGATAAATATTAGGTCTTAACGTTCAACAGGAATACTAACATACATTACAGGCTTTCTTGTAATAATCTGTGTCATGAAATCATAGAATAGTTTGATTGTGTAGGGACCTTTACAGGTCAGCTAATCTGAGCCCCCTGCAATGAGCAGGAACACACTCATCTAGATCAGGTTACTCAGAGCCCCATCCAATGTGACCTTAAATGCTTCCAGGGATGGGACATCTATCACCTCTCTAGGCAACTTGTTTCCATGTTTTACCACCCTCATTGTAAAAAATGTCTTCCTTACATCTAGTCTAAATACACCCTCTTTCAGTTCAAAGTCATTACCCCTTGTCCTCAGGCCCTGATAAGAAGTTTGTCCCCATTCAGTTACTGAAGGCCTCAGACTTTCTTCAA
Source organism: Myiozetetes cayanensis (assembly GCF_022539395.1). NCBI lineage: Eukaryota > Metazoa > Chordata > Aves > Passeriformes > Tyrannidae > Myiozetetes > Myiozetetes cayanensis. Next base: position 47,084,138 of record NW_026086604.1, read on the forward strand.
AGGTCACAGTAAGTCTCCCCGGAGTCCTCTCTTCTCCAAGCTGAATAACCCCAAGCCTCTCAGTCTCTCCTCCTAAGAGAGGTGCTCCAGCCCACTGATCATCTTCTTGTCCCTCCTCTGGACTTGCTCCAACAAGTCCATATCTTTCTGTGCTGAGGACTCCCGACCTGCACACAGTACTCCAGGGGTCTCATGAGAGTGGAGTAGAGGGGCAAAATCACCTCACTTGATCTGCTGACTATGATTCTTTTGATGCAGCCCAGGATACAGTTGGGTTTCTGGGAAGAAGCGCACATTGCTGGCTCATGTCCAGCCTCTCATCCACCAGCACCCCCAAGTCCTTCTTGGCAGGGCTGCTCTCAGTCCCCTCATACCCCAGTCTGCGTTGATACCAGGGGTTGCATCGACCCAGTTGCAGCACCTTGCACTTGGTCTTGGTGAGCCTCATGAATTTCCCATGGGCCCACTTCTCCAGCTCCTCCAGGTCCCTTGGGATGGCATCCCATCCTTCAGGTGTGTCAACAGCACCACTCAGCTTGGTTCCATCTGTAAACTTGCTGAGGGTGCACTCGATCCCACTGTCCATGTCATTTATGAAGAGACTAAACAATAGTGGTCCCAACATGGACCCCCAAGGGACATCACTTGTCACTGATCTTTGTCTGGAACACTGCTGTTGAGCCTCTCCCCTCTGGATCTGACCAACCAGACAATTCTTCATCCAGCAAACAGTCCACCCATCAAATACATCTCTCTCCAATTTAGGGAGAAGAATATTGTGGGGGACCATGCAAAAGGATTTACAGAAGTCCAGATAAATGACACCTCTAACCCTTTCCATGTCCACCGATGTACGCCATCATAGGATGCCACAAGTTGGTCAGAGCTTGCACTTGGTGAAGTCATGTTGGCTGTTCCAAATCACCTCCCTGCCCTCCACGTGCCTTAGCATAGCTTCTAGGAGAATCTGTCCTACGATCTTCCCAGGCACAGAGGTGAGGCTGGCAGGGTGGCAGTCCCCAGGGTACTCCTTACTACCCTTTTCAAAAATAGTGCAATATTTCCCTTTTGCCAGTCACCAGGGACTTCAGCTGTCTGCCATGACTTCTCAAATATCATGGAGAGTGGTTTGGCTACTACATCAGCCAATTCCTTCAGGACTCATCAAGTCCCACAGACTTACAAACGTATATTCAGGTTCCTTCCTCATGTGGTCTCAAAACTGATCTTCTCTTCCAGTGGGAGGAACTTTGCTCCCCCAATCCCTGCCTTGCAGTTTATATACCTGGGATAGACTGATAATGGAATAAGAGCAATTAAAAAAACCCCATAATGTAGAAGGAGATTATGATGTTGCTGTATGTAAAATCTACCAAATCTAATTTAGCATAAGAGAAAATCTATTGCCATGAAATACAATATAAACCTTAGGCTACTTGGTAGGTCACTGTAATATAATAAATGGGATAATAAATCCTTTTAGTCATTGTGAGCCTAAACTAAATCTACCATAAGAGGTAAGCAAGAATTATTCTCTTTTTTTCAGCATTATTTAAAGACCAACCCAAACCATGCCCCCTTGCTAGGTTTTTTTAGCTTTCATTACTTCAGATAGAAGAGATAAAGTGTAAGACATAATACTATATTTTCTAACAGATTGCCCAAACGTTCCTGAGCTGCACATAAAGTTTGATGAAGCCTTTAAGCTGGTTAATCTCTCAGGGGAGCAGTATGAGCAGATTCTCCAGGTGGTTCGGCATCACACAGAAGACACTTCCTACTTGTTGACCAAAATGAAGGAAAGATTTGGGTGGGTGTCTGAGTTATCCAATATGACCATCGGACCAGAAAGCATTTTCAATATAGATAAGGTAAGGGTTGTCTTCTGAAGGGAATTATTGCTGCCTTTGACCTGCACTTTGCTCATATTTTTACGTTCTTAGGGGTTTTGGATGTTGGTACGTGTGTAATGTCTGATTGTACAACACAACATTCCTATTCATCTTGAGTTTGTGTATGCTCGATAATCCTTTGATGAGCTGAAACTCCTGAGGTTAGAAACTATTTTCTTCTAAATCCTTTCAGCCTGATGCATGGCTGACAGGCTAACCCAAATCACTGTCTGATAAGAGTAAATTGACACTAGTAGCTTTGACTGGCCTCAGATTACCTTCACAGATAAATTGCACTGTACCTGTGAGTAACACATCTTTATTGGGTCAATGAATATCTAGCTATCTGTCTATGTTTGTACCTATATACTCCAAAGTTCAAAGAAGGCAAATGTTAGACAGATTCTTGCAGCTGAAGCTGCATATGTTTGACAGTATCTGTCGATATTCCGATAAATACATCATGATTAATTCTATCTCACACACCAGATACATCCAAGGTAAATTCAATCCATTTTCCTGGGCAAGGGACAAATTCTCCTTTCCTATGCAGAAATAGTACTATTACTGCAAAAATGATACAAAATGATGGTGCAAATCACAAAAAATAAAGCACAAAATAGGTACAAGGGGACAGGCACATTCTCCCAACTCAGTCTGAGCTGTCTGTTCTAGGAAAATAAAGCTACAGGACTAATTCTGGTTTACAAAAACACAAAGGAATAAATAACTTCAACCACACAGAAGTTGTACTGAAATTAGTGGGACAACTTTCAAGTTCTCATTAGGAGAACAGAAGTTCTTTATAGATGGAGTTCATGGTATAAATATTAACATGAAGTTCTTTAATATGGTCTTGCATTGCCATGTCAGCTCTTTCCACCACCTACAATCAGCTTTGGCACTAATTCAGACACCCACTGTCTTTTCAAAAGAAAACAACTTAAAGAAAGTAGAGAGGTCTAAATTATTCCTCTATTTAATTTTCCCTTATTAAAGACAGTGGGCACAATAGGTATAAACAAAACTGAAAGTACTCAGTAGTTTGTAGTGTCTAAAGTACTGATTTCTTCTAGGTGGTACCTGGGGATCCCTCCAGTAAAAACGAAACTGTGGTAGACGTGAATATCCTGACTTCTCCTACTTTCACCATTAAAGTTCCTCCCAGTTTAGACCCAGAGAGTGCTGAATTCATTGAATATGTAGCTGGGAAAGCACTGCAACTGTATAAGCAGAATTTTTAAGTGGTAAGTTCACCCTTTCTCCTTTCCTAGAAAACACAATTCCTCCTAACAGGTGTTTACATTGCAATAAGCTGTACTTGGAACAGAATTCCGTCACGGTGTACACAAGACTGCCTCCTCAGAAAGACATATTGATTGGGACAAACACAAGCATTATGGAAAACACAAGCAGGCACTCAGTGTTCCAGCCTGCAAACACAGACATTATGATATTAAATGATTTGACTTATTTAACTGTGAAATCCTCGATCTTTAAGTAACATCTGGGATGAGGTAACATGACGATAAATATTTCTTTAGAAAAGAATTGCCTCACAACCACAGTCCACTGTCTTGGCATTGAAAAACATGTCTTTGTGTTTATTCATCATGAATGAACTGGAATTACCAGTATTGATTATGGTTTTTGTTTTCAGTGGTGTTTAAGAGCATGCTTGTATTATTTTTCATGATAAAGGACTGCAAAGTGAGAATCACCACCAGGACTTAAAAGAGCTGTGTTATCATAACATTTCTCCATTAGCAGCACTCTGCTTAGATTGACTGCGTAAACAGAATTTGCAGTTCAGCTTGCAGGAACATGCACAGAAAGATCCTTCTCAGGGGCTTCTAACCATTTTTGTAGGAAGGGTGCACAAGAAGCCTCCCTCCACGTTTAGGGGATTTCCAGATGAGGAAGGAAGAACCCGGCAGGCAGGGATTAAAAAATGCTTCATATTCTCTAACCCGACAGGGAATCTCCAGGAAAGATGGGGTGGGTTTAGGTGGCATCATGCTGCTGTGGGGCTTGTAAGCCACCCTTCCCTAGGTTTCCCTTCCCAGGGGACCCTGGGATGCACAGCTGTAGTGGCCTCCAACTCTTACAAGTGGCTTTACCAGGGGACAGAGCCACAAGATGCATGAGATCTTCAGGCAAATCACCACATTCAGTCCTCTGAGAAGGACTAGATTTGGACATAGCTGCTTTTTAGGTCATTGGGTGTCTGATATCCTCAACTCAGCAATTGAAGCATGACCTGAACACACAGAGAAGTCCGAGAAGGCATGCAAAAAGCATTCAACATTGACAAAGTAGATGAAGAAAATTTCAGTGTTTTGTATCAACTCTGGTTATTCTTTTGAGGTTAGACGTACAATTTCTAAACAGATGAAAGAAATCCTTCCCACCAGATAGCCTGAGGTGGGCTGCAGAATTTAAGTATAACATTATAAGCCTCACCATGAACTTTGCTTAGGGAAATATTGGTGAAATGATGTGTATATTATGTTTAAAATACAACCACTTTTAATACTTATAAACATATAAAATAAAAGGTTCAAACAGTTTCTATACAAACTTTCTTCAAAATTTGCTGTAACTGGTACGTACTTATTGACAATATACACTCTCAGATCATGGAGTACTAATATTCAAGGCATAATAATGAGAAGAATTATTTCGTTAGTGTGATTTTGATTTTTAGCCTGAATCTTAGTCTGATTTTTCTGTGCAACATATCTTGTGTAGCCATTTCACACTTGAGAAAAGTAAGTGGCATTGATTTCCAAATCACGCTACCATTTTACGTTCAGTTTGTACAGGATTTAGAGTACATGAAAATGTGATGATAAAAAAAAAGAGTTAAAAGTCCACAAGAAAATGGAAAGATCTATAAGAATGAAAAAAGAGGAAAAAAATCCATTTCTCTTTGGTTTTTATGTCCTTTATGTTTCTATAGTAGGGCACTGATACTAATATCATAATACATAATAATATCATAATTACATATACTAACTTGTCTAACATATTTTTCTCAGTCCAAAACCAAAATGTTTAATTTCTTTTTTTTTTTTTCCTCCTAGGAAAGATGTGTGAAATCTTTCTTCCTTGACCACTATGGCTGAAATACCCCTGTGCTCAACATACAGCTAATTGTTAAATTACTATGGTTAAAATAGCTGCATATAAATAAAATTTTGCTTAGTAAATACTGTGACATATGAGCTAGCAACCAAAGACTGTAGAAAGCTTTTAAATCAAAACAAAAAAAATCCATTTTAATATTAATTTATTTAAATAAAATGTTATTTATATTGTAAATTAGGTAATCTTTGATAATGAGCTATGGCTGTGGTTATGCAAATATTCAAGAAAATAATCAGCTGTAAGCACACAACTAATTTCTATTAGCATTCTTAAATTCAAGCACATCCTTAAGCATTTTCAAGATTAGTCCCTACAGATGTTGGCACATTTGGCTAAGTCTGAATCAACCAGATTTCTGTATTAATGTAGCATATTATTTTGTGATTAAAATGTTCCATTTCTTCTTTCAGTTGCTTTTGATGTTTATTGTGTACATTAAATGACTTTTCTGAATATGCAGTACTGAGTAAGTTTTCTGCCTTTGGCATTTCTTACTTGTAGTTTGCCTCTGGAGTTTATATTTTAATTAGCTAACAGCCTTTATCAGTAAAGAAGTTTGTTTTTTCCAAAATTATACACATTAGCTTTCAGTGGTATTTGTAAATTATAATAAAGGTTAAGGACTGATACATCGCTCAGCTAGAAGCAGAGCTCTAGGTGATTTTGTTTAATTTGCTGTGCCCAAAATTTCTATGCATTTTTTGCACACAGATATATGCACCATTTTCAACTGTATCCCTTGTAAATAAGTCATATTAATTTAAAAATGTATAAAAATGTATAAACATGTATATTAGATATGAATATAGAAAAATATCCACACCCTAGTTATACTTTATTTTCCTTTACTTCTATACATATAAGTAAGCATACAAATTTATACAAGAAAAAGGCCATTTAAATGTTTTAAATAGTAGGAAAGATGATTTTCTGCCTGCTGCAAGGAAAAGTAGCATTTTCTGATCCACAGTTCTCTGTTCTCCCTAACTTCCATCTTATATACCTGAATTACAGGCTCCTAATTGTGAGAGATTAGCAGTCATAACTCTTGTAATCACACCGGTTGTCAGAAAGCTGGGCTTTATCTGAGATATAATTGACTCCTACAAAATGCTTGACTTCTAAGAGATACTAAAAAATATTCAGAGAAGAGCCAGTTTGTTCTGACTAGCAGAGATTATACCTAGAAAATTTTCAGAGGATATGACATTGGGAACCGTAGCAATCAGACACAAAAATGACTGCGCAAAATGATGTAAAATGGATGCAAACATGACACTGTAACATGGGAGAAGCTGAGATCAACCAGACTCAATAAAAGTGAGTGTTGAGTACTACCCTCAGTGAGAAAGCAAGTGTCTCAATACCTAGCAGAAAGCTGATAACAAGGTATGACATGAAAGGGTCTTGGTTTCAAAGAATCACAGAATCAATGAGGTGGGAAAAGACCTTTGAGATCATCAAGTCCAACCCATGACCAAACATCATCATGACAACTAGACCATGGCCAGGTTCAGTCTTTCCTTAAATACCTCCAGAGATGGTGACCACCATCTCTCTGGCAAGTTCTTTCTGAAGTCTAATCACCCTTTCTGTGAAGAAATTCTTCCTGATGTCCAACCTAACCTCCCATGGCACAGTTTAAAACTATGCTCTCTTGCCTTAGTTGCCTGGGAGAAGAGGACGACCCCCACCTTGATACAACCTCCTTTCAGGGAGTTGTAGAGTGATAAGGTCGATCCTGAGCCTCCTCCAGGCTAAATAACACTGGCTCTCTCAGCTGCTCCTTGTAGGACTTGTGCTTGAGACCTTTCATCAGCTTCATTGCCCTTATCTGCACTCGCTCCAGCATCTCGATGTCCTTTAGAAGCTCAGGTCAAGGTAACACTGCTGCAAGGTGGAAGAAGAGCTGTTAGTGGGACATGGCACTGCAGGGGCACCAAACCAAAGACAGGGGAGGATGGCACCAGGTTGTACCCAGGGCTTTGGTGGTTCAGGATATCCCAGCTGGGGGGATCCAATGCCATGCGTGTGTGGCCTGCCAGGCCCAGCCGAAGGCTTTGATCTTCTTTAGCTCTGAAACAGGATGCCTGAGGCTGCAGAGAGAGGCAGGAAGATGCCAACAGCACTTTCCAGCACGCAGTGAACCCAGGGACCAGTTACTTTGCCACTAGGGCAGGTGGAAGTAAAGTCACCGATTCACAGAACCAATTAGGTTAGAAAAGACCTCTGAGGTCATCGTGTGCAACCCACGACCAAACACCACCACGTCAACTAGACCGTGGCTCTAAGTGCCACGTCCAGCGTTCCCTTGCTGCACCACCTCCCTGGGCCGCCCATTCTGGTATCTCCTCACCCGTTCTGTGAAGAAATGCTACCTAATGTCCAACCTAAGCAAGTTGGTATAGTTTGGAGCACCGAGCCGGGCCAGGTGCTCGGGACAGCCCCTCCCTTGGGGGGAACAGAGCCCGCGGCCCTGGAGACTGCGGCGCTGAGGAACCCCGGGCGCGGGGAGGGAAGGAGAAAGGGAAAAGACAGAGCAGGATGCAGCGGGGCCGCTCCGCCCCTCGGCGCTGCTCGGCGGGAAAGCCGGGTTTTGGCGGGCTCGGACCAGCGGCAGCAGCAGCGGCGGGCGGGAGCAGGAGCAGGAGCAGGAGCAGGATCAGGACCGCCGTGCAGCCGGAGCCCAGCCCATCCCGCAGGGAGCCTCTCGCCCGACATGCCCGCCGAGGGGGATCCGCTGAGCGCCCTCGCCGCCGGCCCGGGGCTCGGCGAGCCGCAGTACCTGCAGCAGGTACGGCACATCCTGCAGCACGGCCACCGGCGGGAGGATCGCACCGGCACCGGCACCCTCTCCGTCTTCGGCATGCAGGCGCGGTACAGCCTGAGAGGTGGGCACCGCCGGCACCCGCGGCCCCTGCCACGGCTCCCTGCCCTTTGCTCCCTGTCTCCTGCTCCCTGTCCCCGGCCTCCTGCCCCTGCCCTTTGCTCCCTGTCCCCGGCCTCCTGCCCCTGCCCTTTGCTCCCTGTCCCCGGCCTCCTGCTCCTGCCCCCTGCTCCCCGTGCCCCTGCTCCCTGTCCCCTGCCCCTGCCCGCCGGGATGGGTGCTGGGAGGTGTCACACTCCATCTTGTACCCCGGGGCTGACCCGCTCCCGCCCGCCAAGAGAGCTGAGTACGAGGATTGCACATCCCCTGCCAGCTCCTCGCTGCGTATCCAAACCTCTCAATGTCGAAGGGTGGCCTTGAGAAAAGCCTGAGTCAGTTCACCCTCCGCGAATGGCTGGTCTCCTCTGAGGCTCTAAAACTCTTTTCCAGATCAGTTTCCGCTGCTAACGACGAAGAGGGTATTCTGGAAGGGAGTGCTGGAGGAGCTGCTGTGGTTCATCAAGGTTCGGTGTTTGCATGTCTCTATGCATGCTCTGCCTGAGAGTGGGATAAATGGAACAAACTAGCGTGGAGTGGATTAAGGGATTTGGGGTAACTGCATGTGCTTCTGTTCCTGAGAGAAGTGCAACCACCTAATATTTCGACGACACATGGAAGGCCATTATTTTCGAGACATTCTGTCTTTTAGTGCAGACTGTTGCTAACAGTGCACTCAGAAGAGTTTTCCTTCTATTCCTTTTTAAGGGATATAGTCTGAAATAGTGAGGGCTTTTGCTGATTTGACTATACTCCACAGTTATAAAACCTAATACAGTGTCTTTGTCTTAGTGTCTGAATAAGAAATAATAATATGAAATAGATAGTAGGCAATTTAGTGATCTACTTTTTAATATTGCAATAGCTTTTATTGATTTGAACAGAAAGAAGCAGTGCAGAACCATGGGTGAAGTGAGATTGATGTAAACACTAGGCTTTTCAGTAGCAAAAAAATGAGATCTAATAGAGCTAATAGCTGTAGGTAGAATCATAAAATTCAACTATAGATAATACATTACAATGTAAGTGTTCCTTTATATGTTGTGACATTGTGCAGGTATGGGAAAGTCTACCTAAACATTTGCTATGTAGCAGGACTGAAATACACATTCATTTTTTAAAAGCTTTGTTGTTTTTTTTTTCAAATGCAAAAGACTAGACACTCCCCAAAACAGCATAATTTCTCTGCTGAATTTTGAGTGTGCTGATTTGGACATGTTTCAGGATTCAGCGACGTTTCTCTGGGTCATTTTCACATTTCTGTCATTTTAACAAAAGGATTTTTAATACCTTAAGCTCATTATAGGTGGCTTGGCAAAGACAGTGCCTAGGCCATACATTTTTTGTTAAGTCTGTTTTCATCCATCCGTAAAGTAACATATTTTTCTTTGCAAATGTGCTTATGAAATGGCATACCACAGTTGACCTTGAGGCTGTACTGTTTGTGCATTCACAAGGTTAGGAGATTCCCGTGTTAAACAGCAGCAGCATGGCTGTTCCTCAGACTTCATCCCAGTATGTTGCTCTCAAGCTTTATTCTGTCCATGTGCAAGAACCTCATCCAGTACGTTAATTAAACAGTTCATCCTTTGTAAGTGGAGAAATGCTGTAGACTAGAAAAGCTTAAAGCAGCTGTTTCAGATAATGTCCTCAGTGTTGGAATTAGGAGGCAGAATTCTTACTGTCTGTGTTTTGTAGGGTTCTACAAATGCCAAAGAGCTCTCTGCAAAAGGTGTGAAGATTTGGGATGCTAATGGGTCACGTGAGTTCCTGGATAAGCAGGGTTTCAGCACCAGAGAGGAGGGGGATTTGGGACCAGTGTATGGTTTCCAGTGGAGGCACTTTGGAGCAGAATACAAAGATATGCACACAGGTAATCACAAGCAAATACAGTCTTGATTGCTCAGTGAGACAGTTGTGACACATCATTTCCAAAACTCTGAGTTTTGTTAGGGGACCAACTGTGAACTGATAACCAGAATAAATGGTGTTTGAGAGAGTTAATTTAACTTTTTTTTTTCTTACTCATTCTAATTATCCTGAAATATGTAGCTTTGTATATTGTAGTTTGACATTTGTAGAACTGATGGATCATAAGGCATACACTGTTATTCTTTTATCTAGAGCAGATATGGTTACTGATAGCTGGAAGGATGTGTGGCTCTTGCAGTCCAGAAACCCAAGCTATCTCCATTTGATAGCCATGGAACACAGGCTGCCAGCTCTGTATACCAGTGCGGGGTCCAATTTCCATGATACTGTTGTACTGGAAAGAATTGGCAGTGCACTACATTCACTGGAGATGGGAAGAGAAAGATTTTTCTATTCTGCAACAAGTTATGATGTGATGCAGTACCTATTGATATTATTTTGCGTTGAACTGGTTCATTAAACTTACTCTGAAGTGTGTTACTGGCTCTTTCTAAGTCACTGAAGGAGATGATGTAGAAAGCATTTTGAGGACTACCCCTATCTGGTGTGATTTTAAACTCGGATTAACAATGTGGTTAGTTATCTTGGTGGGGTTTTTTGTCAACACAGCCTCAAAATGAAGCTCACATTAGTTACAGACTTGGTATTGGCATGTTGACTACTAGTTTTATGCTAACAGAAATGGTGCAAAATGTGAAGTGACACATCTGAAAACTTGGTGAAAAGATTCAGAGTTCCTGAACTTAGAAGGTCTGAGGCAAAACATAGGGTGGAAAAAATGAACGAGATAAATTCCCATGGGTTTCATTACTAATAGATTTTCTTAAGTTGCATTACTAATGGATAGGTAATTAGCTTCAGGAACTAACATAACCATTTGACAAGGCTTCTGGCACGGTATTGCTGGCAGAAGGATTCCCTGAGCTACTAATTGTGTTGCAGAATGACCACAGAATATTCTGAGTTGGAAGGGACCCACAAGGATTATTGAGTCCAACTCTTAAGTGAATGGCCCTGCTGGGGATCGTGTATTACTACTTTGCTTGCCAGCCTGGGTCTCCCTGTAGTCTAATTTGGTGTTGCTGCAATAAGTTATCAGAAGAAAGTAGTTACCAGTCATGCTGATTCATTGACATGAGTCAGAACACTGATTAACAACTAATTACTCATATTGAAATCCATTCTGATGGTCAGTTAATTTCAGTAGATTTCTTATATAACTGGAACTGAGCCTAAAATTCAGCCTTTGAGTATCATTGGGTGAAATGTATTATCCTGTGCTATACATGAATTAAGTTCCCTCCTGGCTTTAAATGCTATGGAAATTTAGTTTTCATACATGACCTTATGAGAGCTAGATGGGTGTGTTTATCCATCTGTCAAGAACTTTGTACTTTTGAGCATGGAGAGAGTGCTGGTGTCCCTCAGTGCTGGTCTGGGCATAATTTTTTTTTTTTTTAATAAGGAGCACTGTAACATGTAAGTTTAACATCTAGAAAAGCATTTTAATCCAGAAATGCAATAAATGATTTAGTTTAAATACTGTGAATGACAGGGTGGTAATATCTTGTCCATTCCAGAACAGCTCTTTTCCTAATGAGGTAACAAGTAGTCGTGAAGGATATGTCATTCTTTGTTCAACAATTTTTTTGTATTGCAAGTTTTTCTTCTTGGGATTTAGTGATTATGCAGACTTCTTAGTTGATCTTAAAGAATGTCAAGGTGTTAAGAATGGAATAAAGTGTTCTAAATAAGAGTGGTCCTATTTCAGCGGGTGCTAAAGGTAGTCAAAGCACACAAATGAGATGGGGGGACATGTCAAAATGTCATCATGAAAATTTCACAAGCTTAAGAGCACCCTAAGAAACACCAAGAATAGCCTATAATAATAGTGTGCCAAGTAATTAATATCACTTTCAAAGTTGCAATAAAATTTTCAGAGGTTGTCATTTCAGTATTACTTTTCAGTGGGATGTGGGCTGTGTGTTAAAAAAATATCATGACTCGAATCTGTTTGGTTTAGATCTTATTTGGTATATCTTTCTCCAGATTATTCCAACCAAGGAGTTGATCAGTTGCAAAAAGTGATTGAAACAATCAAAACCAATCCAGATGACAGAAGAATCATTATGTGTGCTTGGAATCCAAAAGGTATTGAATAGCAGAGCTTAAGTGAATGCAGCTGTACATTATCTTGCTGTATGCTAAATTATGTTCTGTTCCTGTGTCCACAGCCATTTCCATTTGGTGTCCTTATTAATTCTTTATAAAACTATCAGAAATGCAGTAAAAATGACCAGGAGTTATAAGTTTGATTCTCTTTCTGCTTAAATCTCGTGCTCAGACCTCAGAAATATCAGACCATTTCTTCAGAGTTTTATTTTACAGGTTAAAGTAAACTTAACAAAACCCTTAAAACTAGAGAACAAAAATCTTATTTGTGTTGTAATCATTGAACATAGGTTGTTTAGATATCCATTCATTCTGTAGGGCTACTTCTAAACAAGAGCTGGTACAAGAGATTGTTTAACTTCACCAGTGGCGGATCTGTGCTCCAAAAAATCCACTGATGTGTGAAAGGGTCTGCCACATGTTGTTTCTGTTATTTTTAAGGTTAAGCATTCTCAGATATAAGAAGATACCTGGTTAAAATTTTTCCTGCCAAGCTGCAATTGTGCTATCTGCGCTTTTTAAGTGTAAAAAAACACTCAAAAGATTTGTTTTGTGATTTTTTTTTTAAATTGATCATTGTTTTTATATCTCAATAAGCAGCAAAGTCACATTTTGATGGGAAGGGAGTAAGATGAAGCAGTTGGAAGTCGCTTTAGGGTACATGCTTGGTTTTACTCTTAATGTCTTCCTTTAGGGAAATCAGCTGTCCCACTGAGGTGAGTAGCAGTAAACTGCAGCGCAGCATTATGGCATAAATCTGTTATGTGGAATATCTGTTTATGACTTTCTGGTCATGCAGCCCAGGAGACAGCTTGTCATGACCCGGCCTTAATTGCTTGGGCAGCAGGTGCTTATAAACGAGAGAAACAAGCAACAGAATGACAATGCTGTTGGCTCTCTACTGTATCCCATTACATAATTGTTTAGGTTTTGCATCTCCTGCATTCATAACACACTAATGCTGCTACTGGTTTTTTTTCTGTACTGCAATTCCTAGATATTTCTCTGATGGCTTTGCCTCCATGCCACGCCCTTTGCCAGTTCTATGTTCTCAATGGTGAATTGTCTTGCCAACTCTATCAGAGGTCTGGAGATATGGGACTAGGAGTGCCTTTCAATATTGCCAGCTACTCACTCCTCACATACATGATTGCCCATGTCACAGGGCTAAAGGTAGGTTATTTAATCATTTTACTTAATCTTGTCTGAGAAATGAAGGACTAAAAGACAGGACTCTTCATGTCATGTCCAAGAAAAACTGGAATGAACATACTGTTAAAAATATTGCTGAAATATGTCTCTAAAAGGGCCCTATGAATTTGATGTGAATTGCCTCTGGTTTGTATGGGCAGTTAGGATCAGAAATGTAAGAATTCTTAAATTAAGGTTAAACAGACAGAAGATCCTTCAGGTCATGACCGTGTCAAAACTAGCCTGTTCACTAGTCTGCTTCTTAGAAATCTGAACAGACCACTTGTCCTTATGGGATAGTAACATACAGGTGGTTAAATTTTGTAGGATGTGTTTATTGGAAGCGAACAGTAGCTTAGAATCATAGAATCAGCTGGGTTGGAAAGGACCTCTGAGATCATCAAGTCCAACCCTTGATCCATTACCACCACAGTTACTAGACTATGGCACTAAGTGCCACATCCAGTCTCAGCTTAAAAACCTCCAGGGATGGAGAAGCCAGCACTTTGCTGGGCAGCCCATTCCAATGCCTGATTACCCTCTCTGCAAAGAGTTTCTTCCTAATATCCAGGCTAAACCTCCCCTGGCAGAGCTTAAGACTGTGCCCTCTTGTCTTACTGATAACTGCCTGGGAGAAGAGACCAATCCCCACCTGGCTACAACCTCCTTTCAGGGAGTTGTAGAGAGTGATGAGGTCTGCCCTGAACCTTATGTGTTGCCGTCAAGGTTTTAATTTGGATATTCTGCCCACCTAACATCCAGCTATAATTTCAGCTAGGCATTTCTTTGATTTCCTAGTGTAGATGATTATGTAGAGTGGTAGTGTGTGCTCAAATAGCTCCTACCCTGACTTCAGAGATATATTTTTACAGAGAAATTAAAAATGCTCAACAATCTTGTCCATATGAAAACTCCTCTTCTTTAGGGCATGTAAAAATTATACTAGTAAGGCCATTTGTGCTTGATCCTCCTGCGGCCAGCAACATGGAGGGGAACTTAAAAACAAGGAGATAGGGAAGAATCAGTCTTCACAGCAATTGTAAACAAAGGAATTAGTCCAAGGTACTAGTCCATGTTAGTCTAAGGTAAAGTCCACAAGGCAACTGCTGTCTCTCAGCCATTTCCTCTCGCAGCTTTGGTGGTTTTCAGTGTAATATATCCAGGGGCTTATCTACACTGGTCAGAGGGCAGTAAAATAGCTTGTAAAACTTACATGAGTTAAATTAGATTGCTCAGGGGCTGTGAAATCACAGAACTTTCAAACACATCTGGATGCTTGGTAAGTGCTTTGGGGTTTAGACTGTGACTGACACCTCCGATGCTGCAAAGTACAATGTTTAGTAGAGGCGAAGGCAGCTGCTCTGAAACCAGCTTTGGCAAGTCATGCTTATTAGAAGTAAAGTGTAAATCTGGATGTCACTGCCATGTCTGTTTCCGTCTTGGTGAGCAGATCAGTAGTGCTCCATTCAGTACCAAAGCAGGTATCCTAGCAGGATTTCAAAGGTAAATTTTTTGGTAAGCTGGTGGAAATTTTCATTATGTTTTTCATTAATTATACAGTAGTCGGGGAAGCTAGTGTCCTTCGAAGTTTTCAAGGACGTCTTGGCAATACAATCCAGTGCAAAAGCTGCGATTCCACACTAGATGTAAGGTGCTAGGGATCAATAGTGTAAGCATTGTAATGTTTTGCTTTCTTGAAACCTGACTGTTTGAAACCCACATGTATTCTTCATTCTTTTCAGCCTGGAGAGTTCATACATACCTTAGGAGATGCTCACATATATCTGAATCATGTGGAACCTCTTAAAGTTCAAGTAAGTACTTACTCTGTATTCTTGTATTGTTTTATCTTCCACAGTGCTTGTTCAGTGCAGAATTGTCTTGGTATTATAAATATCCTTTTGCAAATATTATAGTGTGTGGCTTTGCTTCTCATTTCTACCCTAATAATTGTAATATCCTAATAAATGTAGTATCCAACTCAGGTTGCAAACAGAAATACAATACAAACATGATTAAAATGTACATTAGTGTACTACTTTAGAACCAAGGTGGAGATCTAGAATCTGTACTCCTACTTTTGGCTTCATCGTGCCAAAGCCTTAGAAAATCATTCTGCCTAATCCAGGTGAACACAAAATAAAATGTCTTTGTAGTACAGCAGAAAAGGATAACTTACCAATTCACAGAGTTGATTAATATTGCTATTTGACTGAAAAAGTCTATGTTTTCTTCAGTAAGTAATTTGTTGCATTAGGAAAAAATCAGAATTCGATTTGATTTGACTTAATTAGGATTGACTGTCCTCACTATTTGTATGGTTCAGAACAATTCAAAGAACTAGTTATTGGTTTGGACCCAAATGGTCCTGTGAGAAACTGCAGCACATTTGATGCACATCTGGGTCAGAGTTTCCAATTTAGTTTCCTCTGGAAGGAATATCATCTGTAGCCACCAGAATTGCTTTGCCAACTGGAAGTGCTTGCAGTGCATTTGGATGATCAGGGAATTCACTAGAAAATTATGCTACTGTCCCTATGAAAATACTAAAGTAGATTCCACCTAACAATATTAAAATTTTCTTCTCTTCTTTTTTTCTTAGTATAAGTCTTCTTGGTGGGGAGGGAAAGTCTATATAATATAATCTGAATTGACATTGAGAACATAAAATCTTTCCTTTCAAGTATTAAGCTTTATACAGTAAGCTTGCTTTTATTTCAGCTTCAGAGGGAGCCAAGACCTTTCCCCAAACTCAGAATTCTTCGTAAGGTTGAAGACATCAGTGACTTTAAGGCAGAAGACTTTCAGATTGAAGATTATAATCCTCATCCACCTATTAAAATGGAAATGGCTGTTTAATGCTATAAACCAGCATTAAATATTTATGTGGAAATGTACCTAAGCTACTTAGTTTCTCTAAAGTGATGGGGCTTTTGTATACTTCTAAAGATATCTACTTTATTATTAAAAAGAGATAGATACTAGGAGACCAGAACTGCCTTCAGTACTAACCTGTAGTTGTACAGAACAGATGATTATGCCTGATGTACTGTGCAGACATTAACCCAGCCCTAAGTTGTTAGTGAGCTAGTTTTCCACATGTTTCAGTTACCAGTGGCCACTTCCATTACCATTCAGTTACTATGAGCATTTGCTTATGTGCTTGATATAAAAGAGGATTCCTTCAGGGTTGGAGAGTTTGTTAACTATGTTGTAAAGAGTATATGTTTAATAAAGCTGTTTTTAAAAAACATTCTGGAAGAGATGATGCATATTTAATTTTGTTGTGTTTGTTTATGTTTAGTAGTAAAAAAGAGTTGAAAAGCAAAGGATCTTGGAGGGTGAGATATATCAAGAAAAAACAAACTCAAACTTCCCATGGTCTTTAGAGATGAACCAAAAGATCTTAATGGAACCTTACCTGAAATACAGTCTCTGCATAACATCTCTGTAGCAGCAATTTTTTTTATTCCTCAACCCTACATGAATGGTTAATTTGATATAAATCAAACAGAGCTGTAGTTAAACAGAAGTAACCAAATAGCATTAGTAATCAGCTATCTGTCATCATTTAAAACCAGATCCCACAAACATGTGGACTAAGTTTGCAGCCTGGAGCGGTAAAAGCTAGAGATCATGGTATTTGTAGGAATGAAGTTTATTAATTTAATCTTGGCAGAGTTCAGCTTTTATGTCTCCTTACCCTTGCAACTTTTGCTTTAACTTCAGTTTTTATAAAATTCCTCTTCAGAAATGTGAATAGATCTATGGTTATAGTTCAGACACAGCATATTCAATACATATTTGAACACATGGAGAAATGCATAGTAATTTTTTGATTAAATTTTAAAGGTAGTAAATTTGTAAATATCGGAAAAGTGTACAGGTGCAGATAATTCTAAAAATTTGATAATCAGTGTACTTTAATTACATTCACTCAGTTATGTCACATGCTCCTCCTAATAAATTCCATCTCAGCTCTGCTAGTCTTATAAAGTCACCTAGTTCAGCTAGTCCAGGTGTCATCTACATTAATGATATATCCCAGCTGTAGATTGTCAGCCACTTCTTACCGTGTGCATACTTTTGTAAGCTAAAGGCTCTAAAGTGTTTTTACAGTCTTCTAAAGTACAAAAAAACACCAGTTTAAGTTGCAAATTAAGTTAACAGTTCTGCCTACACTTAGCAAGTTAAGTTCCTTTTGCTGGAAACCACTTTATGTAACACTGCAGATAAGGTGGAATCTGCAGGACGTTTTAGCAAGTGTAGCCAGAGAGGATGTGAAATAAATTGCTGGCCTCAGGCTTGACTAGTGGGAATTAGCAGTCTCAGTGAGCTTATCCAGGACAGGAATACCTAGCCAAGAGAAGAATTCAGAATGGGAATCATTTATTTCCTTTCATAAATTACAGAGGAGTTAGTTGTATGGACATACATAGCATACCTTAACAGATCAATATATATCGCTCTGGAAGAGCTATTACTTTTTAGTATAAGAATTAGCTGGAACTTCACTGTTTTCCTTTGTCAGCACAATTTACTACCAATAGCAGTTGTTGAAGCGAAGCTTGTACCTTGAAGACCAAGAAGGTTTACGGTGCTCAAAAGATAAGAAAGACGTAAAAAGCAGACTTCACACAGCACATTTTAACGTGAATAAAAGTGAAAATGCATTTTAAAATTCATAGAGACTTCTATGAGCTTTCATGCAAAAAAACATGAATATTCAAAGAATTTGAATATATAGGCTTAAACAGGAGGTACTCGAGGAATTTTGATTTGCAGGATGTGAACACTGTTCACTGCTGCAAAGATGACTAGTATGACTGCAGAGCAGTGTTTTAGACAAAACATGAGACATTGCTAGATCATTTTGGGAAGCTGTGAAAGGGACCTGTAGGCCTTCTGAGAGAAGGGGTTGTTCTTGTACTTATTTCCTGATGAATAAGCTGTCCCAGAAGCTCACAGTTTCTCACACTCCCCTGCTGATGACTTAGAGCTCTACAGGTGGGATTAGAAGTCAGTTCCTTACCAGCTCTGCATATCCATAGCATTTCTGAGTCTTTGGCATTTGCCCTGTTGACTGCTACACTCATTCTGCCCCACCATTTGGACTTGAAGAGTTTCCTGTCTTCTGTAATTCGTCCTCTAGATGCATCTTTGTATCGTTTCTCCACTTTCCAAGGGCAACTCAATAACTTGGAGATAGTAATGAGATTTCTTACCACTTTGGTCAAATATCAACTTCTACTTTCTACTTCCTTAGAGAAACTTTCTTTACCCATATTATTTCTGACATGTTTTGATATGTTGCAACATTGGCTTACTGCGATACCACAAAGAATATTAGTTATCTGATTATGACAGATGAAGGGTCAGAAAAGAAAGAAAGGTTTCTGAATTTTGAGACAAACATCTGCCTGATCAGCCATCAAAATCAGTAGTCTGTTAATGAGCCTGACTTGGTGAGTTTGCCACCCTAGTGACTGGTGTCTGTGAAGTGTCTGAATTTGGAATGCAGCCCAGGTTTCAAGTGCCTTTTTCAAAACCACAAACGGTTCACTTTCACCTGCTTGAAGTCTAACCCACACTTCTACCTTCCCTTTGTAGACCACAGAAAGCTGGGCTTGTGGAGTAGCAACACAAATTTATGCTGTGACCTTTATGCTGTGACCACCATGTGGCAACATATTATTTAAGAAAACAAAGAGCAATCACCATAATCGTTCACTACTGCATTTTTTTTTGGTATAACTAAACCGTTTACAAGCCTTTCGGTAACTTGGGTATGTTCTTACTAGGGATGATAGTGCCACACCAAGACATCCAGAGCCCTTTGGTCAGCCCCACATCATGACATGAAACAAAAGAATATGACAGCAGTGCATGCAAGCTTATGCTTGCAAATCACAGGCATGATAGCTGAAGAAACTAATCAGACTGGCTTGAAGGGTGGGGAGAGAAAGATTTTCTCATTGCTGCTGCATTTTGAAGAGCCTTACTCTGGGACTTTTTGGCCATCAGCAGCACAGACAGGTTTTCATTCACGCTTCCCAGCCTGCAGCTGTCAGTTTGGAGATAACTCAAGGCCTTGGCTTGTAGAAGCTGTTTAAATATCACTCTGTTGTGGCAGTGTAAGGGAAAAAATGAAAAGTTAAGACCTGAAGTCTCCCAAATTAACATATTCCAAGAGCTGCTGGCAACTCATATAAAAACATTTGTACAGTGTCCCTCTGTGTGTCCCTATAGATCCAAATTATTTTAATTACTCCATTTAAATGACAGATCACATAAGAAATTTCGTTGAAGTGAACTTCAGGGATGTTACCAATGTTAAAAATCAGATTATACTTGTAATGTTACACCTGACACAATGAAGTGAGGTACACTGAAAAAAAAAATCAATATGTGTGCCAAAGGGCATAGTCGTCCTGGAACGAGTTTGGAAATTACTGCCCCTTAACTGGATGTTGAATAGCGTAAGTGAAAGTGAAGTGAAAATGCCGAGTCAAAATGGCTGTTCCATTCCAGGCCAAGGACATGGGTTTAACGTGCACAAAGGCACGCTGAGTTTGTAGTGAAACGATTATGTAATGCTCACACAAAGTGATCTGGCAGCTCTGCCAGATAATTGCCTCACAGATTGTCTCAAAATCTTTTTAACGTTTAGGCTCCTTTAGGAACCAACTCACACGCTTTTGGCCATCTAACCATGTCCACAGGCAGGAACTTGGGGTACTCTGGGAATAGGATTCGGCATGCTCAGGACTGCACAGCTTTGGGATGTGCTTGTCTTGGTGAATGAGCAGCTATTCCCATTTTGGGACAGCTAAAGTGAATATAGCAATGATTCTGCTGTTAGGAAATCATTCCTCCTGGAGTCTACTCCAGCCAGATGAGAGATGGACTTGTAGAGGAGATACACTTGGATGAGAGTCAGGATTCAATTTCTAGCTGTGCTAGAGATTTCCTGTCTGGAACTTGGCTAAGCTGTTCAGTCAGTTAAGGCCTCATATTAATTTCCCATGTTTCTAGTACAGATAATTGTATTCCCCTTATTCATGGGGGAATTCTGTAGATAAATACATTAAATGCTTATGTGGTCTTAGATGTTATGGTGAAAGAAGAGAAAGGTTACACAAACCACCAAGCAAAGCCAGTATTCAGGACCAACCTTTAATTTGTAAAGCAAGGCTATACTAACAGGTAATTCAAACCCATCCTAAAAGATGTTCATTATAAAACACACCCCTCTGCAAATTAGGTGTCCTGCCTACTGGTAGGCAACAGCTGAGAGCGAGAAGTACAATTAAACATGTTGATAGCAGGGCTTGGCATGAGAAACTGGCAGCAGAGAAATTATGCTAATGTCATCACTGTTGTTTCCAATCGCTGCAGAGAACCAAGAATTTGTTAATTCACATTGTTTGACTCTGTAGATTTGGTGTCAATACTTGGAAAAAGGATGGATGAAAATAAAAAACAATTTACTTTAGGCTAGACACTGGTATTCTAAAAGGTTCTAATTCTACTAGACGAGCCTATCTATTGACATCTCGCTATTTATGATATATCCGGGAGTTGGTTCTGGTGTTTGGACTCATCAAAAGTATTTCATGCAAAATGTACTTAATTATAGCTGATGGCAGTTACTTAAGTACTAATACTAGCAATAAGTTTCCTTGGGGAAAAGAACAGGTTTCAACCTTTTAAAATAGCTGTGTAAGTACCAGATGAATTCCTCCTTAGGACAGGCAGGGCACTGAGCGCACCGACAGACCTTACCATGACCAGTCTCACCAGGGGCTCACTCCCTCTGTCCATGGGCTTTGGTTTCTGCCAGGGTTGTATAGCAGGTTGTATTGGGTCTGGCTGAGCTGGAGTTCATTTCCCCACAGTAGCCCTCACAGTGCTGTGCTTTGCTTTGGTAGGTAGAAGGGAGTTGATAACACGCCGGTGTTTTGGCTGCTGCTGAGCAGGGCAGGCACAGCATCAGCACTGTAACATTCCTTCCTCAGTCAAGGACAAGGTCCTGGGAGGGGACCCAAGTAGGCCAGCTGACCCAAACTGACCAAAGGAATGTTCCAGACCATATGATGTCAGCTCAGATATAAAAGCTGAGGCAAGTAGCAGGAAGGTGGGCATTCATTGTCTCCAGTGGCTGCCTGCTGAGGAGCCATCACGTGTGCTGGAGCCCTGCTGCTCGGAAGTGCCCGACCATTGCAACTCATGGGAAGTGGAGAATAAACCATGCTTTTTGCTTTGCTTTTGCACCCACAAGTTTTTACCCGGCTTCTGCTTCAATAAACTCCCTTATCCGTACCCCTGAGTTATTTTCCACCTTACTCTCTCCCTTGTCCAGCTGGTGAATGATAGAGCAGCTGGGTGGGTACCTGGTGTCCAGCCAGGGTCAACTCATGACACAGGTGTACCTGATTCCAGCTGTGCTATAGCTGTGGATGTGTCTGGCCATGGGCCATCACCCCAGCCTGGCTGGACACACCCTGGGCCATGTCTGACCGTGGTTCCCCTCACTGCCTGGCCTCCACCCATATCCATCCTTATCCCCAGGGAGGTGCCCAGTGCTTGGGGCTGGGGCTATTCCACTGCCCTCTCTCACCTCCACTCCTGAATGGAGGTGGGATGAGCCTGGCTGGGAGACCTCTGCCCTGCTGTCCCCATGGGGATCCCTGGCAGTTCCCGATCCCTGGGAGCTGCTGGCCTCTGTGGCATCCTGCCTGCCAGGTATCTCAGGCTGCCTCACGCCCTAAGCCAGCCCTGCAGAGCTAGGACCATGGCTGCACGAGACCTTGCTCTACAAACCTGGCCTGGCTCTGGTCTCTGACCCTCCACTGTGATTTAACCCCAGCCAGACACGAAGCACCACCACAGGCAATCACTCACTCCCCCGCCAGCAGGATGGAGGAGAGAACTGGAAGAGTAAAAGCCAGAAAACTCATGGTTTGAGGTAAAGACAGTTTAGTAGGGAACACAAAAGCCACATACTCAAGGAAAAAACCAAGGAATTAATTCACTGCTTCCCATGGGCAGGCAGGTGTTCAACTATCTCCAGGAGAGCGGGGCCCCATCGCGCATAACAGTTACTTGGGAAGACAGTGGTAACTTGGGAAGACATATGATGTGGAATATCCCTTTGGTCAGTTTGAGTCACCTGTCCTGGCTATATCTTCTCTCAACCTCCCTTGCAACCCCAACCTCCTCCCCACAGTGGCAGGACAAGAAGGAGAAAAGGCCTTGGCTCTGTATAAGCCCTGCTCAGCAATAACAAAAGCATCTCTATATCATCAACACTGTGTTCAGCACTGTCGTGGTTTTGCCTTGGCTCAATTTACTTTTATACCCCCACATACAATTATTATCAGTTGAGAGAAGGTTTATGCAAACAAAAAGAGACTGAATTGAAAAAAAAGTATGAGTATTTATTATTATTATCAAACTAAAACTAAAGAATTATATCTACAATAATTTTATTTAAGTAAAAGGTATTATGTATTTACAGAAGATACTTCTCCCCCACCTCCCTTTATATCAGTCCAAGGAGGAGAAGCAGTTTTTGCTCCTTGGAATTCCAGCCTCTCTCTCTCTCCAGTAACTCTGCAGCACTTTCATCGTAGTTGGAACTTTTTATCTCTCTCTCATTCTGTGTTGGTTTCCAGGGCTGGGTCCACCCCTCATGGGCTAAAAACCGAAGGCTGGGGTTACCCAGGTCCAGAAGGGGCCTGCCAGGCTTGCAAGGGGACACTGCTTACTATGATCTTCCACAGGGTTACAGGGATAATGGTTTAAGAGTTCACCCTGTTTTTATGAGGTCCTCCTATGGGAGAACAGTCCTTTGATAGATTCCCTCGGCATGGGTCTAGTCTGGATTTCTTACCGGATCTCGCAATATCCCACCGAGCCGTTTTCTACCCAGCGAGGTTCTCTCAGGATCACAAATCTCCAGCACCAGCAGCATGGATCCCAACATCCCTACCCGAACCGTCTTCTGTTCCAGCGTAAGTCCTCATTCCCATCAGGGTCATAAAGTTTTTAACAGGATTCTGCCTCATCCGAGCCACTTCTGCTCCAGCATAAGGCTTTCTCTTTCTGTTAAAGTCACAAATCTCTGGTGCATCCACAAACTCCTCTGTGAGCTGCATGGGGGGTCTTTTCACCCCAATAAACTTTCACAAGTGGCAGGGTTTTATTTTTCAGTCTTTACCCTGCTGAAGGGAGGAGAGCGAAGAAAGCAGCCTCTTCAACTTTTCTTCTCTCTCCTGTTGCAGCTTCAGCTGCCAGCTTTGACCTTGGAAGTCTTGTTATCTCATGGTTGGAATTCTTCTGCAGTGGTTTCTCGTCAAAGTGCCTGCCTTTTAAACCTTTTTTTCTTCACTCATTAAGAGAGAAGGGGGCTTCAGTGCTGCATCTGCCTCGCCCCGGCCCAAGCTGGAGGAGAGGGCCTTGTCTCCTCGGGCCCGCTACCTTCTACATGGCTGCTGCCTAATTTCAACTGCTGAACCACCTTCTCTCTTCCGCTTAAAGATGTAATTAGCAAAGGCGCCACTGAACTTTTTTGATTGTTTTTTTTGTCCGGAAATCACCTGGACAAAACCATCCTCAGCCCCAGGGATGGGTTGGTGGGCAAAACCACGACAAGCACAGATCCAAAACACAGCTCCGTACAAACCACTGGGAAGAAAATTAACTCTACCCAGCCAAAACCAGCACACCCTCCTACAGCACTGCCTAAACCCCTCAGATGGGGACTGTGGGACTCTTCAGGGGCCACCTGAGAATCCTCCTTTTGACCCCCACGCATAAGCTTGTCAGGCCTCTACGGGTACTCAGGGTCTGCCCGAGCCCCCCACCTGGCTCCAACAATCCCTAACATGCCCCTTTCCCATTTCTGTCTCCCTTTCCTGGCTCTGTGTTCCCTGAACCCCACAGCAATTAAATCTCTCTTCAGCGAGTCTCATCAGAACCCACTTGTCTGTTGGTGGGAGGACACATCCCTCTGGGTAGTTCCTGTCAGGGCAACGAGGGCAGGATTGGCCCTGCTGGCCCTGTCCAGCCTCACTGGCAGCCTTCCCCCTCAGACCCCTCTCAGATCAGGACATGGCCCCCAGTCCCTACCTGAGCTATCCCAAATGTGAGTGCCTTCTATCATATCGCACCTTCCCCAGGCCATGGACATCACTGATCTGGACCCCAAAGCACAGACGGACTGTCCAGCTTGACGTGGGTCTGACTTCATCACCATGGACAGGCTGGCAGTCACTGGACTGTGCCTGGCCTTGGTCTCTGCCTTCAGAGTGGACTCCTCACAATGGCCTGCTCAGGTAACCTTCTCAGCTGTGCTGCTGGCTCGTGGCTCCCCAGCCCTCCCTGCACCCCTGACAGTGCCCTGGGTGCCACTGAGAGGATGACTTGCAGTTTGCTGATAGCACTGTTCTCTGGGCTTTTGATATCTACAGCTGAGTTAGGACAGCACAAATAGAGCTGATACAAGAAGAGGAGCCTGGAACCTCTCCTCTCTAAAACACAGTCCTTCACATAGCCACTGTAAGGTCATGTCTACACACGTACTACTGTGCTGAGCAAAACGCTCACTGAAGCACCAAGCCCACAGAATAAAATGAAAATGGGAGCTGGATAATTATCCTTGGGCTACAGGGGATATCAGCTTCAGCAACCCTGCAGTTCTCTACAGACCACACTGTTCAGCCTACACCAGTTTGCACAGATGTTACCCAGCTGTCTCATGGAGCTTCAGTGTTCTTCACAGAGCAAGCAGCATGGACTTAGTCTTTGTACCTTTGTACCTTTTTACCTTTCATATGGGCAATCACAATCATAGATGCATTCTTTTGTATTTCTCACTGATGTAAGAATATGAAATTTTAGCAATTGCTTTTATAATAATAATTTTTTAAAAATCAGGTATTTCTAGGTTGTTCACAGAAACTGCGTGTGAGAAGAATGAACCAGGTAGATAAGGTGGAGTGAGGCAACCTTGGTAGGGAATAACTGAAGCAGAGATCAAGTAATTTTCAGCTGTAGTATTTAATGTTGTTGAGAAATGCTAAGGAGTTCTGGCACTTGCTCCAAAGGTTATGCAGTAGATGCATTAAACAAATCGTAATTAAAAAAGCCCAAAGCACTTAAGCATACACTCACATGTTTTGTCATTGCCACACCAGTTCCTAGAAGTGCTAAGGCCTGCAAGGAAATAAACATTCAAGACTTGCTTCTGGTCTGTTTTTTTTTTTAATTCCCAGTGGAGCTACTCAGTAGCACAAAGGATGCAATAACAGTTGATGCAGCATACTGTTTTCTACTTATTTTATAGAAAATGTAACATATGTTATAAAACTTTTTATTGTTTTTTTCTCTGCTTTTTCTGCTCTAAGAGCAATGTAAAGAATTATACAAAAGGGTGTGAGGAGCAATAAAGAAATTCACGTACTGTACATCTGGGGTTATAACAGGGCTGTTAAGTATAGTGTGTTTGGAGCACAAATTCTGAACCTAACTTCCAGTTTCACTGGAAACCACACATTTAAAAAAAGTCCATTCCCATTTCATACTAAATGTCAGCTGCCTTCCTCATGTAGGCATTTCAATACATTTAAGTATTGCTTTAAGAAAGAAACTACTTTTTTAAACTTAAGGGAATACACGTGCAGAATGTGTATCAAGATCATGTAGCAAATAACATTTAATGCTATTCTGAATCACTAGTTCAATCTCAACTCTTCATATGTGAAGGAACAGTATCAACATTACACTACCATACTGACTGGGGTCACTGCAGTATTATTGAAATAAAATATTAAATCTCCAAGCTTTGAAATAGTTGCATATCCCTTCTGGAAATGCATATCCTCATCTGGAAAAGTTGGCTTCTTAGTCCATGAGCGTTTACACTCAGCTGGTTTAGTGACCCACTTTCTTGCTTCCTTCCCATTTTTGCTTTGCATTGAGCATCTGGGGATAAGGAAAATAAGAATCAAATACAATGAAGGATTCTACCGACTTTTTTTCCATCAAACTGCAAAATTTATATGAAGTGGTAGAAACTCAGGAAATAGAAAGCAAATGAAAAGTTGGAATTGCCATTCTGTCAGCATTGTACTTTTGGCCACTCTTGTGCAGAGTTGCAGTGACTATATCAATATCCAGACTAGGTTTGAACCAAGTAGATCAGGACCTGTAGGAAGTACAGCACAGTATTTTGTGGGAATAACTTGACAGCATATACTTGAGTAAAGCACCT
The DNA here is from genome assembly GCF_022539395.1 of Myiozetetes cayanensis. Lineage (NCBI taxonomy): Eukaryota > Metazoa > Chordata > Aves > Passeriformes > Tyrannidae > Myiozetetes > Myiozetetes cayanensis. Next base: position 47,110,674 of record NW_026086604.1, read on the forward strand.
TCATACAAGGGCATGGCTGCCTGAAATTTTCAGCAGAAAAGCTTCTTGACCAAAAAATGCAGTACTTTAAAGGAGTTTCTGAAGCAGCACTTCTCTCCCACACAAAGGAGAAGTTTTCTTCCTATAAAAAAATGAAGCATCTGAAAATTACACGATAGTTCCTCTGCAGGCTCTTATGGTCCTTGCCATTCTGTATTCACAGAGTTCTTGGTTCAGCATTCCATGGCATTTGGCACTCCATGAAAGCTGCACTGCAGCAGGTCAGAGCAGCAGCTGTGGTGGGTCAGTGAACACATGGGGCAAAGAATTCGGCCATAGTAGTCAACAAAGTAACATTTCCAAATAAAAACACATGACTTCCATGTAATTATTCCTTTTTATCCAAATATTTTAGTTTGAATAACACCTTTTCCAGGTTATTTTTGGCCAAATATTGGTGAAAAATCCTAATAGGGCTTTCCTCTGGAAGTCTCCTTGGATGTTAAAGGCAATTTAAATCTTCTAGAAGACAATCCTGGTAGCGGATTTTCCCTGCACACTCAAATTTTTGGCACAGAAATACACCATATAATTCTTAGTAATACATCTACTTTGGTCATATCTGATCCTACTTCTTAATGAATTATATCAGCATTTGTTGCCTTCATTATTCTGGATTTGAAAGAAAGAAAAAAATATTTGTCAATAAATGCTTATAATGACAGATATTTCATCTAATGGTTTTAAATAGAAAATAACATAGTATAGTAGCAAAAAGTGATATTCACAGTTATTTCATCTGGGCCAGTCATTTCTCATATAAATCTGCATCTGTAAATATCATCCTGTAGATATGCACCCACCTTTACTTTCAACCCATATGCATACTTGGAACAAGATACGGATCACTTCTGAATGATTAATGGGGCAGTAAACTGGAATCCATAAACTAGAATTTACAATTTTAGCATCACTGCCTTACGGAAAGAACTTTCTTATTACTTCTCCTCCCTTGTGAATAAGCTTCATCCTTCTCTGGAAATAAAACAGCAATGGTTTTTCATAAATCAATGGAAACACATTTATCTTCATTTGTGATCAGCCCTCAGCTTTGCCACACCAATACCGTTTTCCTGCAATGCAGCATTATGCAGTAGGAGAAAGGAGGAGTGTCTGGGAGAGATACAGAAGCAAAGTCATCGCTGCCCATATCACAGACCTGGAAGAGTTAGACTAGGGCTAGTTCATCTGTTCAAAGCACAAAACACAGAAGAATAACAACACTAAATACGCTGTGCAGCCTCAAGGCCTACGTGTGTAACTCCAAGCAAAGTTACATCAGTTAATTATATATCTCCAAATAACTCTACCACCCTGCATCTCAAATAATATTAATTTACAAATAATTATAATAAGCTTTTTATTTCTTTCTCAGAAGCAGCTAGAAAAAAAAGAATCAGAAAACGAGATCAGATACATCCATAACATCCAGCTGAACCAAACCCCTCAACTCAGCCTACTATAACACATGACAAATTTTTCTTATCCAGGTATGATCCATCCCCTGAACTTGGCAACACTATTTCTAGGTAAACCAAAAGAAACATCCCAGCTGTATTAACTTAATCTGACACCAATAAACCGTCACAGAAAGTCAAGCACAAACGCTCTCTGGCAATAAGGATGCCGTTTACAAAGGAAGCTGAGGGTCCTCTGCTGTTAACAGTTTCAGAGTATCCCTCAAAGTGCAGGCAACCAGAAGTTCTAGAATAAGCCAGCATTTCTTAAATTTTGAGGTTCATGTAGACTCTGAAGGAGATATCCTTATTTCTCATCCATGAAGTTACTGCTGCAGGTTAAAGGCACTGTGTTTCTCAACATAGCTATCCAAGCACAAATTTTACGTGCTTCCATTAACTCTCTTAATGATCAGACTTTTGGTTAATTCATATCACTTTCCTGAGAATCCCCATGTGCATAAGCTCCTTGCTTATGCCAACACAGCTGCACCCATGCAAACTCACCGTAACACACAATATACCAGTAAAGAGACTTCCTTTTCACCTTACTTCCTTGGGTATATCCTCAACCATAAAGCAGACTGTAACACTCTGCCTTACTGGGAAAATTGCTGGAATGGTATTGGGTCCACTTTTTTACTTCCCCAAATGGATCTGCTATGTTGCATTTTCAGTCAGCCAGGCTAAACTTCTGAGTGTTTAGGAGCAAGCAGTGAGAATTCATCATCATCGTTCCCCACTTCACATAACATCTAAAATCTTACCGTTACAGGATTGAACATTCAAACCTGTTTTAACTGCTGGTCTGACTAGCACAGCCAGGAACAGGACCTTGTATAAGACAGATATCCATACTTCACCATTTGCTGTTCTGAAGCAGATGAGGACAGTTACAAGTCAGGCTGTGTTTTAGTCAACAGAGTATTATTTTGTTATATAGAGCACTAAAGAATGTTCTTTGGGAAAACTGAAGGACTGGAAGTGTTTTGACTTTTTTTTTTTCCTCGAAAGCCATCAATTTAATCAAATAGATCAACTTTGCCAAATAATCCCTCCCCTCTTCTCCCTAGCTATTTCATTGCAGGAAAACTGCAAACCAGATTAATCCTTGGAAGAAGCAGAGAACAGCACAGTCTCCTTGCTAACCCAATGCTAAGAGTTACGTGGCAAAAAGTCACCAATGTAGCACAAACAATGTTTGACGTCACACTCCTAGGACACACAAGAAGATGCTAGCAAACAGGCTTCATCTCACACAGTCCCCTTCCCTGGGAGATGCAAAGTAATGGTTTTCATCAGGTACAGAAGTATTTAAGCTCACACCTTTGTTTTTTCCCATGAAGGCCATTTTGAACTATTTCTGTAGGGGAACAAGAATAAATATCAAATCAAACTGAACCGTACCAAATAACTTCTCCCCACACTCCAGATTTCATCTCTACAGTTGTCCTTCCAGACCATCTTAGTCTCAAAGGCTGGTGATGTGTTCCTTAGTGAGTTACTCCCATCAAAACTGATGAGTCAACTCCAGGATTAGGAAAATGGAAGGTACCAAATTCCAGCTCTGACTTATCATAAGCTTCCTCTTCTGTGAGCAAAACAGTAATATATCTGAAATCCATGCAGAATAGCAATTGCTTGGCATCCTGCTTCAAGGATGACATAAAATAATAAAAAATATATGGCATAATAAAACAGCATGATGAAAAAAAAGGTGAAGTAATGCTAGTCAGCTGAGGAATGGCTGTCAATCTTTTCCCTATTTCTCTGAAGCATGCAGGGAGTTGAGACAGCAGATATTTTAAATCTTCACAGCCCTCTCCCTCATCAGCTTGTGTTTCACTGCCAAATGTGTTTTCCTAATTTCATGGCTGTGAGTAGTTGATAATAAGCACTGTTCAGCTTCCTTTTAAACTCTATCCAAACAGGAGTAAAATATTAAACAGGAAAGCCAACTCACAATTTTCAGCTGTCAAGTTAAAACAGAGAAGACCCCTATTCTCATGCCTCCTGCTCTCAGGAAAGGAAAAACTAAGTTATTTTAGAACAGGCTTTTTCAGATCTAATACTGAACAGAATTCCCCCCAAATGACTGATCACTTCAGCAAACAGATCAACACAAAAACCTGAAGCGTTTGTTAGCAGCCAATGGCAGCACAGACAATTCAAGTATTGATTTTGTAGTAAGGTGTTATTTTTGTAAAAAAACCCCAAACAATTAAAAAAACTAAAACAAACTCCCAGTTATCCAAACTTAAGGAAAAGCAGCTTCTTGGCCAAATCATAAACAAAGACCTACAGATCAAAGCACAGTCTTTAAGTGCACAGCTTCCTATAGCTTTAGACATCAGTTCCCACTGCCAGCTATGGTGCTAGAACCAGACAAGACAAGCTATACAGCTTCCCCAGAAGAGGGACAAGTTTGCATCTCTGCATGAGGGCAGATACATGAAAAGGGTATGTTGGGAGGGAAGGACCAGAAAGCAACACTCACCGCCAGGGAAACAGCTTCTGTCTGAAATGTCTGGACTAGGACTCCACCATACCAAGAATTTTAAATCACAGAGCAAAAGGCCAATTTCCTCCTGTCACCACTTAAAAGGTTACCTGGTTTCAGGTGTGGAGAGATAATGATCGTGGGTTTGTAGGATTCTGTAACGCACAAGAACATTAAAGCGTTGTCCTCTAAATTTCTCTACTTTATTACAGATTATCACAAATACCACAAAAATTGCCACTAAGAAACATACCTATGATTAATAAAATGAGTATGAATGAATATATACCAAGTTATTACAAATTACTATCAGCAATCAACGGTATCAAGCTTTAGTATGATATCAATCAATAATAGCACCAATCAGTACTGTAGTACAACCAATGACAGCAGCAGCCAAGTATCTACATACTATTTCAGATTGCTACAGCTTATCATGAATGAAGAAAACTTATCAATGGTATAACAGCAGATATACTTGTGAGTACTTATATGAATATTAATGCTATTGATATTGGAGTGAATCAGACAGAAGTCAGAAGGAGCCAAAGGATCCCAAAAGGGGGGGAACAACTTGATGCCAGAGCGAAATGAATCCACCTCAAAAGAGATGAGGATGGGCCAAGCCCATAAGACAGCTGAACAGACTCCCATTTCCAAAATTACCTACATCACAGAATCTTTTCATAGCCAGGTGTTGCTGGGGAGAGCTGAAGAGCTCATAGAAAGTTTGTGTGGGATTCAACCAAGAAGTTCGCAGACAGAGGCTCATTTTTGGATAAACATGAAGTCCTTTTTATATCACAGACCAATAAGAGAGTGTAGGTCATGAAGCAGCCAACAGATCCTGTTTATATTTAATTACATTTAATTAAATATTATTCTACATTTAATAAATTTACATTTTTCACCTGTATCAATTATTGGGGATGCTGTTTTCTGTTCCTTCAGAGCAATTTTATTTTTTCAGACTGTTTTCCACCTTCAGATGACAAACTGACGTTACAGTCTCCTTGTTTGGTGCTTATCGGTGGTATCTGTGGATGTTTCTGGTTTCTAGGTACCTTGACTGCACTTCAAAGAAGCCAGCTGCACTTCTCAAGGATGTTTTTCAGTAGTTCACAGGGCTAGTCCCCAGGCTCACAGTTCCAGGCTGGCAGCCCTTTCTCTGTCAGTTTTTTTGAACAGACAATATCTTTTGTTCAGTAATTTTCCCTTCTAGCCAGGCTGTCTTTATGGCTCCTCACATCACTGCCTAAATAGGCTATTTTTAATGAACAGTAACATGCTAAGTATACAAGCATTTGGCTCCCAGATCAACAGCATATTCAGTAAGGAAGTGGCTAAAAGGCTAAAATCTCAGATTAAAATATCAAAGTAAGAGAGATGAAATCAAGAAAAGGGTTATGGAGAAACATCTGATAAGCAGGACCTAGGCAAAAATCTTTTCCTTCAGAAATGCCAGAGTTCCACAAAATTATTCTGAAATGTTCTGACCGATTCTACCAATAAGCACTGTGCAGTGGCTACAATTTTCCATCCTGCGAAAATTAAGCATGTGCAGAGTCTCCAAGAACTTGACGATGCCTGTACTTTATTTGATATTGTAAAGCTAAACATATGTATAAATTACTGCAAAATCAAGACCACATGTGCAAATGAAGGCAATCAGGAGCAGGAAATCTGAGTTAATGATCATTCTTATGTTGAGATCCCACTTAACCCACAGAGCCTTCAGGACAGCAGCTATAGTCAAGTGCACGGTGCCCTTCCATGACCCCACCTGTTGAGCAAAAATCTGTAGGTTCCCCCAGTGTCATCTTCAGTGTTTGATACTCACTGATGTCTCAGTTTTCTGTTAAATGGTATTTCGTTTGCCACAGCTTAAAAAACAGCACTGCTGATAACACAGCAAGGGGAAAATTCACTGATACTGGGAAAAAAAAAGGAGCAATTCATATGGGTTAAAAATTACAAAAGAAGAAGATGCTGAAATGTATGAGTTTCATCAAATACCCACTCAGAACTCTCTGAAAATGAATAACTTACATCTGTTCCTATCCTTTTCACAACAGTGCCCTCAATGTGTCTTACCCAGCAGAGTTGCCTGTTGCTGGTAAGCTCTCTTTAGAAGCCTCCAAAGTTGTTGACAATTTCTCCCATGTCTCTACTGACCACATGAATAAAGAAAGCCTTGACAGAACATATGACTGCCATATAGTGAAATTTACTGCCTCATTACATGCAAATGCTTATAACAGAAGGGACTGCAGGCCTTTCCTCAGCTGCTACTTCGAGAAGTAACCTTTTCCAATGGTCTGTGACTTTGAATTTGCATGGAAACATTCACTTTGCACCCAGATCTGGGTGGCCCCTGTCAGTTTAGTTATGTGGCCACGTTACATCTTATACTTGCCTGTTTCCAGATCCCTTCCTCGAAAATTAATCGCAAAGGGCTTTCAAGCTGAAAGTTGCTTTGTATCACCTCCCACTCCATGAAGAAGAAAACAGCCACCCTAGACTGACAGTCTAAAACACTGCTAAAGAAACAGAGGCCATCAGATTCCACTGCCCTCTGAGGAAAACAGCATTTCTCTAAATAAGAGAGCCTTTATATATCATCCCTTTCAAGCAACTGCTGCATCTCCCTGACTTGTTTGGGTACTTGCAGTCACGTTCACCTTCTCATTTCCTCATAAGGCATTCTGTTTCTGGCAGAAGGATAAAGGCAGTTGTGCTCCAGCTGTTTCAAGTCCCCAAGACTCAGGGCTGAAGCTGTTTTTTTCCAGTTCCACTCAACGTCAACATATATTCTGAGCAAAGGTTTTTGTCAGGACAAACCACGTGCAAATCATGTTTAGCAAACTCAAGAGCATCAGAAAAAGGACAGACGCAGCATAAGACTTGTGCTGACCATCATTTTCTTCAGCAGCATGGGATAAAGAGAGTCTTGAGAGTTATGACATGGTGATTCCAATTCTATGAGATCGTCCATACTCAGGGTATTTGCGTGAGATACAAGAAACCGGTGTCTGAAAATCAGCTTTGTAAGAACTCTTTTGCATGATTCTAGCTAAGACACTTTACTTGCCTGTGTCTCAGTTCCTCTACTGTTCCCACCTGCACTGTGGGAGGAACATCCCATCTCCCTTTCCTAAGGTGTGATGAATCATGTACTATAGTGGCTGAGGTCATTTATGTATCTAGGCAGGTTGTACTAAGCATTTTTCACTTATGACGACAGAAAAGATGTTCAGCATCTTGTAACTGACCAGGTGATGCACAGGGTCCAATCTTAGGCTGACTAAAGACAATGGTTTATTCTTAAAGAAGCTTAAAATAACTGAGTATGTGCTTGCCAGATTGCTAAGTGATTAAAACAAAAAAAAAAAGGTAGATGTTTCTGTGAGAAACAATTGCAAAGGTAGATTGAAGGAGGAAAAGGCATGATATCATCAAGTCACAGGTTTTGTGGGTGTTCTAAACTGAGTGCTTAGAGGGTTTTCACATTTTCACAGTGTCAGTGAAACACCAGACTTGACTAGTGAAGAAGGAATTGCTCATTCTATGGTCTGGGCCACTGACTGAAAGGGCATCAGCAGCCCTTCTAAAGCACTGCTGCAAAACAATGGAATATGGAAGTTATACCTAGTACAAGAAGGGAGCAACAAGAACAGAGGGGACTTCTTGCATGTGCTCACTTGGCAATGCTTGTAAAACACCGTCCCAGGACGCAGCGCTTACCTTGGTGGGTTTGCGGCAGTGTAACGTAGAAGGCTTTACCCACAGAGGCTTTACCCTCTTAGCCTGCTTGATTGCAGTGCATGTCTCACAGTCGTGGATAACCTGGGAGATAACGTCCACGGTTAAATCCATCCCTCCCTCGCCTGTAGGTGGCATCTCTGCTCTGATGACCTGAGGCACCGTGGGCTCACTGAGCTAGGAACAACTCCCCCTCGTGCTGCCAGTCTAGATCTACCTGCGACACCTTGGGCAGCTCTGTCTGCTAGTTCATTGTTATGATGTTCCTTGTTAGCTTGACTCTTGGGCATGTGTGCATCTACCTTGCCCCCCATGGTGTCTGAGATGGGGCAGCCCAGTGAGCTGGGAAGGCAGATCCTGCTGACAGTCACTGCCATTCCCAGAGGCCAAGGTCAAGCACTAACCCACACGTGGGCTATCTGAAAGGTAGCTAGCTGCATCCCAGGGACACTTGGGCAAGCCTCAGGCTAGAGCTCCGTTCTCCATGCTGTCTGCACATAATGTGCAGGGCTCACAGGTTTTACCCAAGCTATTTTTTTTTTTTTTTAGTAGCTCAGATGTCCCTTTCGGGGAATAATGGAAAATTACTGCAGCTTTTTTTAGGAAAATAGTTCTCCAGGCTCAAGACCAGGACTTGAGGTTGGTAGGTGATGTTAAAAGCTGTCCATCTGAAAAGAAATTTTCTGTAGACCAATTGCTAGATTCTGTCTGCTGCTTGCTCACAGTCTTCAACTTGACCCTGGATTAGTCAAAACACCTCTTCTCTCCTTGCCTTAGTTTGCCATCCAGAGATAACGAAACCGATCTCATTTGTGAGGTGTTTGAGAGTGTATGAGAAATGCTGTGTATTAGGCAATAAGGATTTTTGATTAAGATGGCAAATGCTTTGGAAACCCCCAGAAGAGGTGTTGTCTATCAGTAGATTTCAGCCTATTGCCTGGTGTAACGTTGTCTGTTTTGGAACGAAAGGCCGTGCTATTGTGTCAATAGATCAAGAGCATTTCCACAAGGTAGGCTGGCCTGTCACAGTGGATGTATATCCCATTATCTTCCTGAATGCCCTTTGTTATCCCCAAGTTGCAGAGAGGGTCATTCCTTCTTAGCTTAATGATCAGTTGAATTCAGGGGGCATATTTATTGCTAAGTATATGCACACTTGTTCTTCAAAACACTTAGTCTGAAAAGGCTGGGGCCATTCTAATGACAGTGGCACCAGAGATTATACTTAGCCTACTAGTAATCTGTTTGTTGTAACCTTGAAGTCACTGAAGCAATTGACTGAACATCAGTTTCATATGGGAAAAAAAATCTCCCCTTGGAAATGGCAGTTCTTTGGTAAAGATGCCAAGAAAATGAAACGGACAGAATTTGATGCGGTCACTTTAACAAGTAACACTAAACTAAAACATAAATATGGAAATTATTTCTATTGTACTTCCAGTCTTTTAGCACAAATGAAATAATACACATTTACAGCTGTCACCAGCCACTTTGAAGGACAGAGCCATTCCAGAAGTGAAGAGGGTAATAAATATAGAATGAAATCAAAACTCCAGTGAAAGTCATACAGATTTGACCTTGCTCTAATAAAGCTGCCTAATTTATCAGGCACTGTCCATTAAAAAAAACAACAAACCTAAAGATGGTACATAGGGATGCTAAATGCTTGAATTCTGTGAATTCTCATATATGTTCATGCTATTACTGCACAGCCATATGATGGAGAAATAAAAGCTGATCAGTTGTGATCAAGAGCAAGCACCTAGGCTAGAACTGAGAGGAGAGGAAGGTGGGTAGCAGGATGTAAGGAGCATAAGTCAGGTCGTTGCCAGCTTCCACTCTTAGAAACATGAGCCAACACTCTTGCCTTTTCTTGAGAACTCTCCAGAAGGACAAAATCACTGACTTGGCCTCCTTGGCAGGACTGAACAGGGGCTGCAATCTAGCATGGTCATTCCCTGTTCCACAGCACACCTTCAGCATCTCCCTGAGTGGCATATTCTACACTTGCTGGAGAAGCAGGGAGCCATCCTCACTGTTTTCATGATGAAGCAGTCAAATGATTAGGTGTTCCCTTTGTGTGTGACACTTTTATCATAGGAGTCATGCTGAAATGGGATTTATCATATTTTGGTTTTGAAAGCACAGAAGTGCTTTCTTTGTTATTGTAGCAAATACAATCCTGGTGCTTCCAAACACTGAAGCTGAGAGAAGGATCAACAGCCATTTAGCCCCTGGAAGGCTGCCCCAAATGTGACTAAATGTGTCTGGGGGTATTAAATGAATGCTGAATGCAGCAGCTGGCACCTGTGGAGATCCAGGGAAAAAAGCGCATAGTTTTAACGCCTGGGATGGATTTTTAGGGCCAAATGTAAGATGCATAGATCTATCCATTTCTCAGTATCAGTAGCCTCAGCTAGAGACTCAATAACCTAGCAGCAGGGCAAAGGAGAGGGTGAAGTGCTCCTACTGGGAGTAGCTCTTTGATTAAAGAAAGGAATGCTTTCACAGCAGTCAGCTTTCCAGTTGGTACATCACTAATTCATCAAGACTGCTTGTATGCAGGTTTCCCTTTTAAATTTCCAGTCTGTTTCTCAGATCCTGCTGAGTTTAACTAGGTATATGTCCTCTCTTCTTTAAGACCAAACCAAAAACTGCACGATGGCCAACACCTGTTTCTACTCGCCTACAGTAAATTAAATACTAAGAGAAGATGGACAATATTCTGTAAAAGTACTCAGTGCTGTAAACACTTTCATCCCCCCAAAACAGTGGTTATTACAATTTGATAAAAACTATGCCTTTAAAGAGAAGGTTAAAAAAATTAATCAATGTGCTACCTACAAAAAGCACATTTACATGCAGAACCAACAAGGAAAATAAGCTGAAAGAATAGGGCCAGTGAAGACCATGGGGCCCATGGGTAGTGTCTGAACTTCTTAAGTTCCTAGGCACATCATACCCATATGGAGAGGAGAGAAACCTAACACGAAATCCTACATCCACACACATTTACTAGGAAAGGAATGCTAAGCTACTTCCTAGTGTCTGGAATGCTGTCAGTTTGGGATCCAGCAAGCAGTATTTCTCAGTTCAGGCTCTCAGTATCTTTTTTATTATTATTATTATTTCCCAAGAGCTGATTAAGATTCACTCTTCGAAATGAGAGCAAAACAATGCTTGGGACTCTCCAGCTAATATAAAGGGGCTCTGTTAGAAGCCCCTTCAGTCAGGTTGAGCTGCCCAGAACAACCAAAGAGCAGAAGCAGCACTTGGCATTAGCCTTGCTCCATTTCCACTGTGCACAAGGGAACAGATGCTCCTCAGTTCCCCTGCATTTCTACCTCCTTTTCAAAATATGACAGAGAGGAGAACATATGACATTGCTATGCCACACCCCTCAGCCTGCTTCCCTCTGCCCGGTGATGAAGTGCAGCACCTCAGCTGCTTGCCTCCATCCTTCTATCTCACTCTCTCCATTTTCCTCCCCTATGCTAAGGGAGAAGTAGGGAAGCTGTTGATGTTTCTCCAGCTCACACTCTCTCTGTGTCAGTAGGAAAAACTGCAGAGAGAAAATAATCTGGTCCTTGAGCAAATGCTAAAGCTTGCAGCTGTGGGTGAAGTTCTGCAGCAGGTTCTGTTCCCCTCTCAACGAACTCCTAGCAGTCTCTCACAGCTGACAACTAGTTAGCCAGGATTCTTGATCAGAAACCAGGTTTTACACTCAAGGCTGTTATATCAAAAATAGATACAACCATCCTATTCCCATATACAGACTCTTCCCATCCTGTCTTGGAAAGGAGTCTGCCAGAGATGCACATCGGGGTGGGGGGGGCTCCCAGCCCCACAATGACTACCAGTCTCCTGCAGTGCCTGGAAGGTCAGTGGCTGGTTTGTTTCTGCACTATGATCAGGCTGAAGTAGGAGCAAGATGTGTGGCTATAAAGGCACCTGCATTTCCAGGCATTTGAACAGTCCAAGACGGTAGCTATTGGATATATCACAATTCTGAACTTCAGCAGTTATTGACCCAGACCTGCCTTTGGTGCCCAAATCCGTTATTCTAGTCCTAAATTCCTTAGCCGGGTGTGAGAATTTGAGTGTCCTGTTTGCAATGTACTTTATGTCAGTGTGCTTTGTACAATGTACTTATGTCCATGTACTTTGCAATGTATTTTATGTCAGTGCTGCTGTGGTTTCAACCAGAGGTGACTGTGTAGTTCTAAGTGAAGTCGTGCATGTTGGGGGTAAGCTGTGTGCACAAATACAAACATCTACAGCATCTTCACGGAAAACTTAAAAACTGAGAAGTTTATTGGATTGAACAGATGAAAATAAATAACAAAAGTGGGGGCTCATTAAGTTCAGTTGTTTATATTCATTTATACTCATTCCAGCTGTGGATAACGTGTTTGAGAATAAACTGTATTGTAGATGACTGTGAGTAAGACAGCATTCTGCCTTGTGTCTGCCCATCAGCAAGCTCTGGGAGACTTTCTTTAAGCAAAAAAACCCAACCAACCAAAAAAAACCCCAAACAACAAAACCCTCACACAAACAAAAACCCCTCCAAACCTTTCCAAGGTTACTTTTCCTTCCATAAGGTTCTTTTCATAAAGCTTTATGCTCCAATAGGAATGTACTTTATCTAAATAGTAGGACCATACACATGTTTATGTTTGGCAGTTTACTCAAAAATAGTATGAAAATATTCTTAAAATACTACAGCTTGAAACAACGCATGACAGAAACAGTCTGCAGGCCTAGCATGCAGAACAGGAATCACAAGGTTCTGATGGACAACAGGGAAGAGTACAGATTACCAGGTATTACATGATTGTTCTCATTAAAAATAGTGAAACATTAATTACATTACAGGAAATACTAAAAATACAGTAAACTTTGCAGTTTGTAGGTTCTGTAAGAAGAATGGGTTTAGTGCTGTATTAGTTATTATTGAAGCTCAAACAGTACTAGCTCCTTAAACTACAGTGGCATTGCATATACATGCCAGGATCTGCAGTTTGAATAGCACTGGTCATTGAGATGGGAACATTCAATGAGGTTGACATAAAACATTAGCTATCACAAGAACAAATGTATAAAATTCCCTGAAAAACTGCACAGAAGTGAACAGATAAAGCAAGAGAGAGGATATGTGCTTGCCTTACAGTGTGGCAGTGACCACCACCCGAGAGTCTGCACTGAACGTGCTCTCACAGGAATCCCAAGTCTGTCTGTCTGTCCATCACAGGTGTTAGTTTTAAGCCCAGAAAGAATTGTTCTAGCCAATTCCTGCCAAGGACCTCTGAAGCAGGCTAGAAAATGTCTCACTTTTACCAGCAATAATACGCTATGAACTCAGAATCTTGTAGGAAAGCACATTAAAAGAATTTACAGAGGATAAAAAAGATCTCATGAATGTTTTATTCCCCTCCTTTTCCCCCTCAATATGAAGGCTACTCTGCTTTTGCCCCCCTCCCCCGACCTTCTCCCCTCCCCACCTTAAATAAGCAGATGCAATCAAGGAGAAGTTTATTTTGAACCAATTCTGCAAAACAGTTCAACAATGCCATACTTTATAAAAATACTTAGTTACATAATTAAACTTATTACTATTTATATAAAAAGTGTGAATGTGAATTTTAAACTCTGTTAGGGTAAGAACCACATCAAGGTCTTCAGGTGAAACAAATAAATTTTCATAAACATACAAACTCTTTTGGAGAAGTTTTATAATACACAACCATTTACAATGAACACGTTCATTAAGTTAGTGTTTTATTCCTTTACTATACAAGTGTTATTACAATGAACTGTTCCATTCAGTAATCAAAAATCCATACAATGCCAGTGTCATTTTTGGCATTTCTTGTTATGACTGTAGTAATACATAAACTCATATGATTGTGTTATTCATTTTAAAATATTTAGAAAAATTAAAATTCCATCATATTTTTGGGGTTTTCTGATTTTTTGTGTGTTTTTTTTTTTTTAATTTTTGTTTTTCTTACATAAAGCCCTTTTAAAATTTGATAACCACAGATGTACAGTTGATGAGCGATGATGAGGGAAAATGAAAAATGATGGCACTGTTCTTACATAGATCTGTTTGGTAGTTGGATTCAATGTAGTGTAAACCCATGAAGAATGCTTAGTACCAGAACTGTATTACCAGCTTTTCTGAAATTCATTTGTTGGATAGCTTTACAATGATAATATGAATTCCAACCTGGTAGCTAAGTAAGAGTTTAGCGTTTCAAAATTAAAGTACATAAGCTTGATCAGAAATTCAAGAACCTCATGCAAATTGTTGAGTAAAAGACATGACGTTATTGCTTGATATGTCAGTAGCCAAAGAAAGTAAATCCAGATGTAGTGTCAGCTGGGCTGAATGCCAGCAAATTTCATTATTTGGACAATATTAAATATATTTTATCCCTTTAGTTTTTAAACTTTCACATTTTCTTTTGTTTATTTCTAGTTAAATAATTCTGAAGGAAGGGCAGAAGTAGGAAGAGCAACTGTGTGTGTGTCTTAATAGTCAAGAAAAGCAAAAGTGCAATCAAATCCCTGAACCAGTGACAGATAACATTTGAGGCACCCACCCTTGTTAACACGAAAAAGCCACATACAACAGTACCAAACCTGTCTCTCGAAAAGGACTAGAGTGGTCATTTACCAGCTTCATTCTTGCTTTCCTGGTGAGCTTTGTTCAGGTAGTCTTCCCATACAAAAGCTCGCTGTTGGATTAGAGCTTAGAAGATTAAAGGCTTTTCCCCCCCTGATTGTATTACATAGCTTCAAGTTCAAATATCATCATACTTTATCAACACAATTTTATAAAATATTACCTCATTTTCTAGTTACCTTCATTATTCTTAATTAGCTATGCAGAAAGAAAAAAGAAAAATCTCTCATGCTACTTTCCAGTTATATTAATACAAGTATTAACACAGTGCATTATGCTCTCTAATTTCACTATTGAGGCCTATCATTTAGATCAAGTTTCTCATTCACTGTTCCAATTTCTCTTTTCACCTGCCTACCCTAATTAAGTCCATGCAAGAGGAAGCTTAAATATCAAGACTACATATCAAATACAGTTGTACCATCTCTTTTTTGAGGGGGTGGGGGGCACACACATGTAATTTTAAACACAGGGAGTTTTACAGAACTGGAATAGAATTGCTTGGTCCCACAAAGTTCTTCTGCTTTAAAAATGCCTTACCCCAAGGTCAATAATTTCAGACAATTTCCTCTTTAGTAGAATGATTAGCAAATGTTGGGAAAATAAAGGATTTGAAACATTGGTTTTTCTGCTATTGTTCACACCAACACTCATTTTTCTGCCCCTTATTTTCATTAAGCTTCCTTTGGACCCTGAAAATAAGTTGGGAGATAGGAAAAAATAAAAACATGTCATTGGTAAATTAGAGTATAACACTTTAAAAGTGGTTTTGTGCAACTGCATTATGAAATTCCAGTTTGCCATTAAGAGCATGCAAAGTAGCGAAGATTTTCTTTCCTGTAATTCCTTAGAGACTTCAGGAATTCTTTGCAAGTCTTTTACATTTGGCAGATTTGTGCATGTTATATAGACTGTTGGCTTATAAATTGTCTCCAGGCTGGTACTGTGGTTCTGTAGCAGTAAAGTAGTCCTCCAAGAAAGACTGTATATATTCAAATGTTGGTCTCTCATCAGGGTCCTTCTTCCAACACAGTTTCATTAACTCATGGAGAGACTCTGGGCAGCCTTGTGGACAAGGCATCCTATATCCACGTTCCACTTGTTCCAGAACTTCTCGATTCACCATCCCTAAAATGAAAGCATTTTACCTCTGAATGACACTATGCAAAAAACAGTTTCCCAAAGTTTTTTAAGTGTCCCTCCAGCTGCAATACACGTGGATCTACCAGAACAGAACCTTTAATGAACCCACTTTATAATGAATGAATTTTTTACATTGTGCATTAAATACATTTTCTGAAAATTATTTCAATAATTATTCAAAAATTATTTCCATATGTATGCTTTCTAAACACTTTCCCACTGCTTTGAATCTGTCCTTTCAAAAAGGAGACTTAAGCACAAATACCTTCTGTTTGTCTTAGGTTCCACTGAAAGACCACTTAATTTGAAATCAAAACAAGAAAAAGACATTTTATATGCCTAACAGAACTGCCTTACAAATTCCAGTCACAGCAAAATATCTATTGAAATATGTTTAGTTTCAAAAACTGGTTTAGCGGGTTCATTCTACTGATGCTCACTGTAGCCTGGGAAAATGTCGAGAGTAGAAATACCATGAACAGACAGATAAGAAAACAAAAGGATATACCCACTAATCTGAAACAAACTATCAGTCACACATAAAAATGCTACTATCTTAAAGCACTTGAAAAGATATGTGATAGTTAATCTGCACATAAAACAAAGTAGCTTTGTGAACAAAGGAACCAGTGAGGTGTGACTTAGTTTTTGTGTCTGCTTGTCAACTGTGGACTCTGAATGAAGGCAAAAAGTACAATAGGTAACTTCAGAAGCATACAGTACAACAAAGGAAAGAAAAATCTATTAAACTTTTCCTTTTACCTGGATATGGTACTCTCCCCTTTGTTACCAGCTCTGTCAGTAAAATTCCAAATGACCACACATCCGACTTGATTGTAAACCGACCATACAATGCTGCTTCTGGAGCAGTCCACTTAATTGGAAATTTAGCTCCTATAAACATTGGAAAGAGAGACACTCAATTTTTCCCTTGCTAATGGGCAATTTGCTCACACTGCAAAATATTTAAAAAAGACCACTGAACTCAAAACATTTTTACATTTTAGTTTTATTGAGAAAATTTGAGGTGCTTTAGTATTTTAGTATTTCCCAAACTAGGGCAGCAACTACTAGCTACAATTTCTGGAAACACTGAAGACATCTGAGATTCTTAATTAAATAGGTTTCAGAAAGTGAACCTGATGAGCAATCTCTCTGGAATCTCATCTCTCTTCAAACTGTAGCATGTTTTACCAATCAAAAATAACTAAAACCACTTTTTGAGAACATAAACAAACTGCCAGATAATTTTGAATAATAAAAAGTTTGCTAGGATTGCACTTAGGTGAGGGGGTCACCTAAACATAGCTGTGAAAGCCCATTTAAATGCAGAATCTTGATTAATGAAGACAGAATATACAGACATGTTCTTCTGAATGTAATAGTTCTCTGCCATTTGAACGTGACAGGTTTTATTTATTCAGTAAATAAATCGGCCTTACCTTGTCTTGCAGTGTACTCATTGTCCTCTATTAACCTTGCTAAACCAAAGTCTGCTATTTTACACACAAGATTGTCTCCTACAAGAATGTTAGCTGCCCGGAGATCCCTGTGGATGTAGTTCATCCTTTCAATGTAAGCCATGCCATCAGCAATCTTAAAAAGAAAGTGTTATTAAAGGTTATTTCTCATGACGTTATGCATTTCTCCCAAGTATTAAGCTGTACCCCTTTATTTTAGGTTCATTCCCACTGTATAAGCATAGGAAATATAGCTTAGCAAGAGCTTGTGCCAGCACTGATTAGAGTGTGTCCGGCAGTACAGTATCTGCTAATTGTGAACTAGACTGTTTCTTTCTGGAAAAACTACAAAGCTACAACAGAAGGTGTAAGACAGAGCAGCATACAATAGCCAGAGCATTCAATATTTAGTTTAATTGATATCTCTTCTCTAAGAACAACATACAGTTTTCTTAGTACCTGAGCAGCCATGTCGACCAGCTGTGGGAGTTTTAAGTATTTCCCTTCCCCTTCTTTAAGGAAGTCTAGCAAGCTGCCTGTAAAAGATGACACATTTGGGGGGGGGAGGGGAGAAGGAAAAAACAAAAAAATTAACTTGACCTGAAAACATGAATGAGATTAATTTTCTAGACATTATGATTGACATATTCATCTCACAAAATCTGTATCTGAAAATCCATCATTTACCAGAATACATAACTCAACAACTGTGCCTGAAGTTATCTCTGTGCTGATAACTAGTTAGAGCAGTTTTATCCAAGTATTTTGCAATCCATTTCAATAACTCAGCTAACTAATAAAACAGGCTGCTGCTTGAAGATTATACAGAAATACATTAGAATTTTTCCAATGTTGCTGGTATCAATACTCTTCCTAGCTTGACTTCCTTCCACAGTGAGATTTATAATTACAGAACAAAAAACCTCTATCCCTTACTTAAATTCTTCTGCCAGTCCCAATTATATACCAGAAAAATTATCCTGAAATTGTTGCTTTTATTTTGTTGCTTTTTCTTCCTTACAGAGGAAAACAAAACTAACTTCCATTCTTTATGGTATATTATTTTCTCCCATTTATATAATGCAATTGTACCCAGAACATTACAACATGAGCAGTATCTGAAATCTGTTCCAAGGATCTGAGCTTAAGACAGCAATCTTTACCTGTGCAGTATATATTTGTCTCTGACAAAATAGTTTTCTCTGCAGGTGGTATTATACCATAAGATATAGGAACACAACCTCTTTTTAAGACTGGTGAAGGCTGATAACCAATCAGTCTTGTCACAGTCAAAATTACAACAACAAAATTACAAGTGTGGCAATGGTGGGGAAAGAAACCACTCAATTGTGTATCCTGGAGTGGATTCATAGCAGTAACCATGAATTAGATTCCTCCAACGTGACTTTAGTGACTTGCTGTATTTTTGTATTGAAAGTAAAAACGTAGCAGGCCAGATCCACACTGCTGCTGCTGTTTGCTGTGTGTGTTTTCACAGACTTTTTCTGATCTTGGTTAATGAGCTCAGAGGACCAAAGACGAGCAAAGATTTCACACTGATTTCTAGTAACCTGTCCACACTAAAAAAAATAATTGGGTACTACGCAGTTCTTACCCACCTCTTTTCCTAGTGAAAGGATAACTACAAATAAATTGTTCTACTAGCTTTTAAGTATGAACCACCAAAGAAATTTTATGGGTCTTTTGTAAAATATGAGAAGTTCGTCAAATGAAAACAGTGAGCTGAAGCTTCCAATGGCATTTTGAATCCATAATTTAAACAAATGTGCAACTATTTTTCCAATTCATTAATCTTGCTTTTGCAAGGTAACCAGTTCTGGTATTAAACCTTGCTTTTCCTTAGCCAGACAGTTATAAATATTTGTTTTCCTGATTGCCTTTTTGAAACTTGATATTTGAACATCGAAAGCAGATTCTGCATGGCAGCTTTAGGTCTGACAGAGATACTGTCTAGTGTTATTTAGGAATAACAACAACGCAGAAGGAACTTTTTAGATTTTCTATTCCCATCTACCTTTTCAAATGTATACAGCCCCTTAAAAACCCCACCAGAACAGGAAAAAAGTAAAAAAAAAAAAAATGTATGGCACAGTACTGAACACAACTAGTCACTCTCTTGGACTTAAACATCACTTCTGTATCTTAGGAGGATAGCAAAATTTCTCTGTGAGTTGAACAGAAGTCTGCATTGTATAAAAAATGGAATAATTGACTTGAAAATCTGCTGCTTCTTAACACTAATATCCTTATGATGTTTATTTCTACATTCAGCCTAAATCTCTAAATCTGTGTTTCAGCAGCAGGGGGAGGGGGAAATGATATAGAGCAAGGGAAGAAGGATCAAAGACTGAAAACAAGGAGATAAAGGAGGGAGTCGGGAATAAAAAACCCTCAACCTTTTTAAAATTTACTATTACACTGCTGGAAAAGAAACACTAAAAAACCCCAATGTACTCTGTTGTGAGCATAACCTGTCTACAGGCATAATGATATGCTGATATAATGATATTCCCAGCTATACTATCCAATTGAAATGTGTCAGGCAGTACACAATAAAAATGAGGAGAAAACCCCCCTCAGTCTTGTACTTGGAAGATTACCAAGGGTGACACAGATGTGCAGAAAAAATCATGCATCCACCCACGATCTAAATCAGAACTGCTTCAAGTAGGTCAAGCGTTGCTCATTTTAATTTAATCAAAATTAACACTTATACTCCAGTCAGCTTAAACCTAACATTAATTAAACATTTAATTTACTGCTGAGCTCTTAAATAATCTTTTAAACATAGCATCTCTAACTATTCTGTCACATACCTTTTGTCATGAATTCAGTGACGATGTAGATTGGTTCCTCAGAAACAACTGCGTATAGCGGAACAAGTTTGTCGTGTCGTAATTTCTTCATGATCTGAGCCTCCTGCAGGAAAGCTTCTGGCATCATTGTACCAGGTTTTAGTGTCTTGATTGCTACTTTTGTGGTTCCATTCCATGTTCCTAAAGGAACAAATCAGGTTTTATTCTCCACTATAATACTGAACAGATTTTCTGCCTCTGTTTTCTTAGCTAACAGAATAATTATAAAGGAAACTATATTGAATATTAATTTTAGTGTTACATGCCTAATCATATTTTTTCCCTTCATTTCATTATGATGAAATTGATTTTCAGATCTCAATACTGATTTAGTTAAAATACTATTAAAACATTCACAGGAACAACTGAAAGATGTCACATTAAGCTCTTACCCATCCATACTTCACCGAAACATCCTTGGCCCAACTTAACTTCCAGCCTCAAGGATTCTCTTGGAATCTCCCAGGCATCTTTTGCTAGTCCCTGTGTTTGTGGTTTCACAGTGGGACACACAGTTGTTAGCTTATGACACAGCCCATCGGCATGTTCTGGAAAACAAAAAAAAATAAGCTTCATAGTTAAGCAGAGGTAAGACTGTAATGGAAGAAACATCTTAATGTTGATAAAAAGAACTAGTCCATTTACTGTTTGTTGAAACCAAAGAGAAAATTTTACAGTTTTGGTTTGAAATATAAGCTACATATGCAGTCCTTCTTCCTTACAACAGGCACAAGGCAGCATCAGGACACTGGAAATTTGGCTTACCTCTGTAGTGTTTCACCAGCTTCTGCAGAGATTCAAATTGTGCTCTGGTTGTGATATAGTATCCACCATTGTCAAGTTTTCTGATTTTGTAGTGTTTCACATTATCACCTCTGACCTCATCCCAGTCACGTATGGAAAGGGAATAAGCACCTAGGAAACAAGTTACACCTGGTTCTTCACCAAAATTTAAAAACATATTTAACTTACCTCCGCCACTGTCATTATACACACACGTGTGCACATGCATATGTGACATGTGACAGGCATAAAAATGTTCATTATGCCCACTTTGGCGGGGGGGGGAGAGGGGAGTAGGAGAGAGAAATGATACACAGAGACATTTACATACCTTTAGTGGTTTCACTCTCTCTTACTAAGAAGATACCCCGCTGGTTCCCAGGATTTAAAAGTAGCCTTTCTGCATCCTTCCTGCCCATCTTACCAAAATACCACCTAGAAAATTTTAAAGGAAAACTTGTAAGGAAAAGCTTCCTGTTCTTTGGTACTCATATAAACAAAAGATTTGGAAATCCTATGCATTGACTTGACCACTAATACCCAAAAGCAGATACAGATCAACAGAAGCAATGACATCCATATAATCACAAGATTAAGATGACCTATTTCTATATGACTCTCATTTCTACTGTTTGCAAAATACATGTAAAGAGGACTGCATCTGAGAATACTTTGGTTTTCTGGTGGTTTGACAATGGACATCATCATTGAAAGTAACACCCTCTTCTGGTTAAGTTCACAGGTCAGGTTGAATCAGACTACACTCTTTGGTAGAACTCTCAAAACACTGCAACAGCTGAAACCACCTTCCCTAAGAAGTTTTGGCTTTATGTTAGAAAATAGTACTTAATGAAAAGTGGGTGTGCATAAACATCATTTGATCACAGGTTCATTCTGGTTGGAAGGGGCTCTTGGGAGGTCTCTGGCCCAGCCTCCTGCTGCAAGCACGGTCAGTAGTGAAATCAGACCTGGTTGCTCAGGATGTTGTCCACTTCAGGCTCGAAAACCTCGAAGGATGGGCAACCTATACCCCTTCCTGGCTGTTCTTAGGATTAAAAGGTTTCTTATATCCAGTTGGAAACTCTCCTGTTTCAGTGTCTTTTGCCTCCTGTCCTTCATTACTTCAGTATATGATTCTACTGATCATTTAGAAACATGCTTATTATAGGTATCATTTACTTCTCTATGAGTAATGCTCCATTTTGCTGAATTGTTCTGATGCCAAAAAGTATGCCGACATCTTAAACGACCTGCATTTTTTCTTGCCTTAAGTTCTTACAGAAAAGGAATTTCTTCTTCTATGCTCCCACAGTGTGCTCATCCTGATGAACAGCCTGCACTGTCCTGAGCCAGTGATAATTTTAAGGTCCATCTTCATATGAACGCCCAGACTTTGGAAAAACACTTATTTCTAACTACATTTTATTTTGATTATGTGCCTCAGAAGTCAAAGTGCTGCAAAGTGTAAATTTCAAACATTTCTATTTGTCACCGCCTTAGCATCAAGCAAATCTGGCTTCATGAGTGATGGGAAATAGTATTGGAAACTGCTGAAAAAAAATGGCTTTGTGGGTGAAATATTTTCTGGCCTAAAAATGTAGATAAAGCAGGATCACTTATTTGGCCTGTGAACCAGAATGGCCTGTGCAATCTCTTGGGAATTTGAAACTTACATTGTATTTGCAGTTTGACTGTTAAAGTAGATGTGGAAAACTAGAAACGGATATGAAGGTGTGCGTGCTTGAGACAATTCGGACGTAACCTTTAATCTGACTGAGCCCTAGTTAATGACTTCACATGAAAATGCCTCTTCCCCAGATTACTAGAACAATTTACAAACTATATTGTAAAGTGCTATTTTATTTAATTACCTATGAAATAATATCAGAGTTTAATTGTTCTTTTTATTGGTATTAAACATTTATATTACAGTGTCATTCAAAAGACCCTTGAATAAGAGGGATCCTTTCACAAGCAGTTTCTGATACAAATGGAATATATATCCTTTGGGCTTAGAAAAGGCTGCTTAAAGAAAATCCTAGCACCTTGGGGCTCTATATTGCTTTTGCACTTGTAACTCCAACTGCAGTCACAACATAAAACCTGTAAATGCGATCAAAGCACAGGGTTAACCAACTCTAAAGCCAATGAACTGTATTCCAAATGCTGTGGTGATTTTTATTAAAATTAGCACTGGTTCTTTAAAATAGTTAGTTTTTAAAAGCTTCCCTCCTTATTCATCACCCTTCACTCTCACCTCTAGTCATTGCAAACCTATGACAAATCTCACCACTCTGTTCTGCCAATCCTTAAGAGCCAGGGTTTCTTTGCAAAAGGCTATAATCTCCATTTTACCACCACCATAGTTGTAATGACAGTATGTTTTCATTGTATAATTAAAAAAAAAACACCAAACCTCAAAGACTAAAAAAAAAAAAAATTAAGAAAAAAATAGTAATTTTAAAACCAGCTTAAAACCAGCTGAAACTCAGGGGTGTAAAATGACAGTGCATCTTTGATGCAGTCACTTTTTAATAGCAAAGAGCCAAGTGACAGCAGCAGCAACATGCTAAAGTCTCAGCTTGAGATTCAGGAAACATCTTGAAAATCAGGCACTTTTCCCAGAAGTGCAGTAGCAAACAGAGAAGTGCACAGATCATGTATCAGGGAACTGCTTATTGGCAGTACCATGCCTGTATATTGAAGCAAGAGCTGTGGAACTTTATATTTCTAGTACAACAAATACAATCCCTTGGAACAAGCATAACCTGAAATGGTAGTGTAAGCTCTCTGGGATCTTTGTTTGCAAATAAATGTAGAAAGTACTGGCACACAAAGCAATATAATTTTCCAAACTCATAGCCGTCCTTAAAATACCAAACAATTTTGTCACCAAAAAGTTATTACAGATTAATAAATTAGCAATAGCTGTGCACACAAATGTTATTTTAGAATGTAAGATTAGGTGATACCAAGGATATAGCTGATGTTGAACCAGGGTTTGGCAAGCAAAAATAAGGATAAAAACCTAGAGTTGATGGTGTGTGAACTGCTCAACTAAAACCCATCCATTTTTGCTTTATGTGATATGCAAGGCATGTACTCCAATTCTTACCAGTACTGCATTCTCCCTTTAGCTATTTTATCTTTTTTCTTTAGCCCCAAGTATAGCAAACAGGCATAAAACATCTGCATGAGTGTCCACCTCACACTTACTAATAATTATACCTTTGACTTAATTCAAGTAGCATTGCTATTCTTTAATTAGTTTTCTAGTATTCTCCTGCTTTATCCTAAAATGTTACATATACTAAATTAAAGAAATAGTATCACCACAGGGTACAAAGTGTAGAATGGAAAATAAGAATGGATTGATAGGATGCAAGTCTTACTCTTCTGCTTGAATGGAGTCTGCAGGAGCTACATAATTGCTTGGGATGTAGCCTGTTTTTCCTGTAGCAATGGATCTTGCTTCCCACCAGTCTCCTTCCCTGAAATAAAACATCAGTTAACTCTTCCACACATAAACAATACATAATTCCCTGGCACCTTATTTTAATTACAAAGGCATCTTAACCATTTTGCACTGCACTTACATGCATCTTCTTGTGTTCTGAGCAACATAAGTGCCTCTTAGCAGAATTTCATATTTTAAAGATTTGGGCTTTTTTTGGTTAGGTGATTTTTTGTGTGTGGGTTTTTTTGTTGTTTTTGGTTTTTTGTTTGTTTGTGGTTTTGGTGGGTTTTTTTGTTTTGTTTTTTTTTTTTTTTAATAATGTAAACCCAAAATATTTTATGGCAGAGATGTGTAAATAAACTTTCCAGTTCTCTAGTCTTCATCTGCCTCTCCAGGTCATTCTGCCTCTATGCTGACAGCAGTAAAGGAAGCAGGAAGCCAGCTTCCAAAATTAAGAGAACTGGACAAATGAAAACTGGTACATGTATGAATTAGAACTACTACTGCACCAAAAAGTTGTGTGTAAGGAAATCTCCGAAGCAGACAAATTACTTTCTCTTCAGTAGAGTTTTAGAAATCAGACTGTAATGCAGTAATGCTGCTGCAACCGAACATCAAACTACCCATAAACTATCTGCACATGGATTTACTGTGGAGGCCAGCTAGATGCAATTCCATGTCAAGATGTCCCTGATGCAGGACAGTCGCCTCTGGAATCTGCAGTGCGGTGGTGCCAGCTGTGCCCACCTCCCATGAAATCTGGAATCCTGTCACAGAGTATCTGCAAGGTGCAGATTTTGGGACGGAACAGTGAATGTCTCTACCTTTTCTGCCCTGAAGGGGGTGGCTGTGCCTTGCTGGGGCAGGGAGTGGAAGGGAGTCACCCAACCACCTGAGGACAAGCTTGGGGGGCTGCGCCAGTCGCTACAGTTCTACATCTGCACCCAAACCTTGATCTCAGCACAAAAGGTTATTGTCTTAGCCATATAAATATTTTAACCCCATGCATGTTTAATATCACATGCATTCAAGAAAAGAAGAACAAAATCAATCTACTCTTCACTGAAGTCTACAAATAAGAACACTTACGTGTTATTTATTATTTGGAACCGTTCACCTTTCTTAAATGAAAGGTCATCTGTAGTTCTAGCTTCATAATCATATAAGGCCACAAATACAGTAACACCACCTTAGGAAAAAGAAAAAAAAATAAACATATGATATAGCAGTGATGTTGCAACACTTGATTTGAGGACTTGTCTGTGAAACAACTCATCAATTTGATTTGAAAGCAAAAAGCTCTGGGTTGTATCTCATTTTGGAAGCTGGATTAATAATCTGCTAATTGCTTAAGACAGAGCAATGGTTATAAACAGACATCCTAAAAATAAGCTTCCACACCAAAAAAGGTCACCAGATACATTGCTGGAACTACACTGATAATTATAGCACTTATATACTGAAACCTGCATGACACATCAGCAGTAAAAATAAAAAAATCCCCTGGTTTCTTTATTAAGTTTGTTTCTTGTTAAGAAATGCAATTTCCACAACACCACAATGGTGAACCATCAGCCAGTAATTTTTACAGAAGTAGTTTCCTGATGAACTTCACTATAAATAACTGATGTGCTCCCAAATTTCTGAGGTTACGCATTAAAATCTACTCAAGGAACTGAACCAGAAATAAAAGTATTCTTGTTGGGTACAAAGACATTTCTCTGCTTTAGGACTAACAATTTCTTTAATTCCCCACCAGTGAAGCAGATTCTTGTTGAGGATGATACATCAGTGAATTTCTCTAGAGAACAAGGACCAAGACAGGTCACAGGAGGAACAGCTGCACTCCACCAACCCTACGGGATTTGCTTCCCTATCCCACTTCTGGCATAGGGCACGTTGTTGAATGTGTCCCACAGACTGGACAGACGTGAGAGAGATGGATGGTAGGAAGAATCCTGCACTTACTGGTAGGAAAACTTTTTCTCCACTTCAAAGAACTAACCTATAAAACTGGGCTAAAAGAAGAAGAGGGAAAGGAGAACAGGCTATTTGAGAAGCACAAGCTACTGTAATTAGGAGAAAGTTAAAACGGAAAACTGCAAATGGACAATTCAGAAAGACTTTTGAAGCTCTAGAAATGCTATTTAACAGTCTAAGGGACATGTAGGAAGCCTAATGATAGTCCAAGCAATAACTTCATTTTAAATGTATAATACTGCACCTCTAATATGCACCAGGACATACATGGAAATCCACCTACAAAAACATGTTGCATCTGATTTTAGATCTTACAATTAATATAATTAGTGATCAAAAGGAAGAATACATAATGCAATGGGGATAGTCTGTATCTAATATTCTTTTGAAATGTAGACTTTCTGATGCAAGAGCTCCTAATCACTTAAATATTTTCATTTGATTTGGAGTCTTCCTGTGATTACAGTCTCTCAGCAGGCCTCAGCTGGAAATGAATTTACAGTTCCTCTAGGAAAAACAGAACAAAATCCCCACAGGAGGTTAGAGTAATTGAGGTTTTTTTTTTTAAAGTGTGATTTATGAACTGAGAAGGAATTAAAATATTCCGTAGAAGTTAACAGCTCCTAATTTAAGTTAAAAATCAACACAGCTCTACCACTTTTTGCCTGTATTACCACATTATTACATTATTTTGATGACACAAACTTCACCTGGAGCAAGAAAATTGTGGAGATACATACCATATTCAAACAAACAGAAAGCAAACGTTATGGAAATAAACCATCTCCAGGGATATCTTCAGCAGATGAAAAAAAAATCAATACCCTTAAGCCACAATATCACAAAAGTTTTTAACTGCATATAAAGAAACTGGGAGACTCCATGATCCTCAAAACACTTCAGCTACCTTAAAACCTCTTTTTATTCTTACTTGTAAGCTTTATTTATTTCATAACAAAAGATAATAAAACAAGAAGAGCAGCATCAGCACAGAATGTTTTAAACAAAGATACTGTCAAATGATTTTAAGTCTCTTGCAGCTGTTTTCTTTGTGAATCACTGTGAGGTGATCTAGTTTAGCTGTTTAAATTATCTGTTACCATAAGACTTCCCTTAAAGGTTTTCCTTTCTTAAGGTCAGTATTACCATCCTCTAATCTATGACTGGTTTTGGAGAGAAGACTTTACCTTCTTGTTTACCATGAGGATTACAGAGCACTAGTACTCACACAGTTTTATGGAAGGCAAGAACAGCAGTCCATTTTTCTGTTTTGATTTTCAGTAATACTGTATGAATTCAAAGTATCTGTTGACTGAGAATGTGTAATACAGGAGCAGTGTGACTAACTCAGATTTCTTCTCCTTTTCTGCTCTGGAGGAATAAAAGATGGCTCAACTCTTTTCAGCCTCACTACAGTCCACGATGACAACCATATCATCCTCTTGTCACACATCACTGATCAGCTGGGTAAGTACTACTGACACTTACATCCTGTTTGACAAGCCCATCTATTCTCCTCTCGTGTGAAGCAAAGGGCAACAGAATGTTGCTAGTGTTTTATTCGTCACAAATACAAAAAGCTTACAGCCAGATGAAGGTTGTCATCTCATTCAACTCACAAAAACACCCAATTTCGGTGTCTGGTACATTCAGTATTGAAAATCAGTACTGAATGTACCAAACAATTGTTACTACAATTTTATTTATTTTAAAAGTGTGTTTGTTTGTGGATAGGCTGGTTTTACGAACAAGGAGGAATAATTTCATATGCAGTATCATTTTACCTAATTGCAAAACAATGGGAGCGTTCACACAAATCAGCCTGCCTGCTGATAACTGATTTCACACTGATGAGATATTAGACTCTCTTTTCATGAGAAATCTCTCTTGTTGAGTCTGGTTCAAGATATAACATGCTTAACTATTAGCAGGAACTGGAAAAGGCAAGGGAACACCCCTTCTGGTCTGTGCAGCAAAGGCTTTGTGGTACCTGGTGGGAGGCTTATATCCCTGATATCTGGTAAAGCCTGGAAGTGCCTACACACACTGCTGGAGATTCCTACATGAACTAAGACCAGATCTAGTACGAAGGAATATACCCAGGTTCTTGGAGGAGATGAAATACAATAAACTTCCCTTGGCAGAGCTAATAAATATAAAGAAATGCTGCCCCTATTTAATGTCTGCATATGTTCATCCAAAATGGGGATCCAGAGCTGACTCATAACTTTTGAGACAGGCTAGATGCTCATTTTAATTATTTGGTTTTTAATGAATTCCCAAGAACAGGAATATGAGGTCATCATTACCTGACAATTCATATTTGGTTTCTGAATTGCTTAATGTCAAGGTCAGAGTGGGTTTTCATGGATCACAAATGTCTTGTGTTTAAAAGACTTTAAATGCCACTGTACAAAGGAAACATTTAAGCACTGTAATTGTGCCAACATTAGAGGTTTGTGGGAAAACTAGAAATAGACTAATAAGGAATTATTTACTCTGCTTTGTGAAGTCTGTTCAAAGCTTCTAGAATTAATTAGTCATTCTTTCTTTCTTGTCTCTCTCAAAAAAAAGAATAAATTACAGCTTCCTCTCAAAAATATCCATCAAAACTATGAAGTTAGCCACGTGCACAAAATCAATATTTTTTGTAGTAAAATTTTAGGATTTTCATGTAAAGGTGGGTTTATAACATCAGATGTGCATGTTGCTTTAAAATGCTGTCTCTTCTGTATCTCAGACAAGAAGGTCTCTGTGCCTTGCAAATTCTGTTTTTTCGTTTTCAATTTTGGTTTTCATATGACCACCAACAATGAGATTTCTGCTCTTTTGTTTCACACATATTGTTTATATAGTACACAGAATATACTGTATATCCTGCTTAGCTTTATAAATTATCAGATTCAATGTTGTATCAATATAACTTAAAGCTAATCAAGCCTGACACCCAATTTAAAATATCAATTTCCTGAATCTAAAGTGTTTTTCATTTTGTGCATCTCTCCAAGCCCAAAGTCATTATCCCATATGTGTCCCTTCAACAGCTTAGAACTTCAAACACAATTTTATCAATTCCCATTATTGTCTTTAATAAGTCTCAAATTTCTCTCTACTGCCATCCTAATTGCCTCCCCCTCAAAAAAAAGCCTAAATATCCAACCCTCAAGCCCCAGTCACCTAGACTGAATCATATCTAGCATTAACATATTGAAAATTAGAAATCTGCAAAAGGCAATTTATTTTAAATTTGCAATTTATTTCCATGTGTCATAGTATTTTTTTGACTATGACTATCAAGCTGCCGTAATAACAAATAATAATGATAGCATCATTTTATGTAACATTCACCTGTTAAAGTACTAGGATATGGACTTGGCACAGCTGAAAATGAAGATGATGCTCCTCCAAAGGGTGTCATTCCTGAAGGTCCTCCAAAAGGAGTCATGGAATGACTATTAAAATTAACTGCTGATCCCTTTATCGACGGTGACTGTGTTGCTTGGCTGGAGTCTGATCCATAATGACTGACATGGGAAATGACAGGTTCTGGAGCATTTTCAGTTCTGTATTTCATGGCTGGACCTTTACCTTCTTTGCTTTTAATGCACCCCATGGTTGCTTCTGTGAGAATGAGAGGAAAAACAAAAAAAAAAAAGAGTTCATGTTGTGTCTTTTGATAGCTAACACAGGATATTAACAAAAAGTTACCCCAAATGCACATTTATTACTGTTAAACCACATGCAGGGTGTAAACTCTGATGAAAAGTGTTCTGGAATAAAATCTAAACCATTACCAGACTAGACAAGCCCTGATTATTTTCCCTTACAACATCACATATTAACAGCACATTTGAATCATTCTTCATTCCAGTTTTCTTGTGGACTGTAAATTGTAACAAATTAAAAAAAAGGGGAAAAAACAAAAAAGAGGGAATCAGGCAACAGATGAGGGAGGAAAAGACACTGAAGGCTTCTTTAGCATGGTGGAGGGTGAAACAGATGTGACAAATCCAGTCAGTTATACAAAGCAAATCCAAAGGAATTATACAAAGAAAACAAGTGAGGCATTCCTGCTTTCTTTTTTAAGCACATGTGCAGTGAAATCCTGACTAACTGGTGGCATTACAAATAACAGCTTTGAAGACAGCGAGAACTTTTCATCCACTGCCAACCCCCCAAATACATCTCACAAACAAACCTGGAATATTCACTGCCATAGGATAGGGTTAAGCTCTAGGGTGTAACTAGAACTATAAGACAAATTAGAAGAGCAATTACAACATCCATAGGGGTTTAGAAATAGAACTGTGCCCAGACAGGTGACAATTTATCGCCCTGCTGGCCCAGCATTGCCACCAGCTCCCACTATGGGCAGACTGTGCCAGAGCTGTTTGCTATGGGGACACCTATTACCTGCTGATGGAGGGAATCAGCGAGGAGACCTGTCGCCAGCAATTAACATGACTAAGCCTTAAGAAGTCACCACCTGCCATTTATCAGGTGGTGAAAACTGGTAGCAGGCATTTTCTGGTTTACCCCAGCTGGGAAACAAATCAGGAAGAAAACAGGAGGGTCTATTAGATGTAGCACTAGTGTGGCATTTGCATTCCTGTATTCTTCACAGGGGGGGAGTTAAAAATCTCCTTTAACTTCAACAGTAGAAACCTCCACAAAGAGGAAATCAATTGCTCCACATTCTCTAATGAATCAATTAAAAAAAATAAACAGTAGGAGTTTGAAAGCATGAAACCCACATCTTTTGATAACTACAATAACAATTTCATGGACTCTAACTAACAATTAGGGAAACACCATGTTTCTCGTTGTGTGTCGAATTATTCTTTTCCTTTTCAATTTCTCTTACCTTGTTAACTATTAGACACAGAAATATGGAACTTATTATTTACTACTTAAGTAAATCTTACTGAAACAAATACTGCCTTAATATAGTCACACTGAGAGAAACTAATACCCTCCATATAACTAACCATCACAATATTAAAGATACTGTAATTTCCTCAAGAACCATGAATCAGAGTTCCTGGAAAGAACAAGGTCCATAGCCAGTGAAACACCATATGAAATTTACTGCTCAAAAAGATTAAGTATATTCACCCTGTCATTTCAGCCCCTAATACTGCAACGTAATATAATTACAGATGCAGAAACAAGCAGCGTTTTTACAAATCATATGTGAGAGTCTTCCACAGAATACTGAATCATCACCAAAGCACTTTTCTTACTTATTCTATTATTGCCAACTTATTAACTATGAACAAACATCAACAGAGCACAGCTCAAACACATGTATAAGAAATGTTAACGTGTCTAAATACCTAACAAAAAAATGCCTTAACATCTACAGAGGAAAAGCTAGTTATTAATTCACAATAGAAGTCAAACACCCAGAATCACATCCGTTTAACATCCCTACCACAGCAAAGAGACACTGTAATTCAAACCACTTTCTTTTGGCCATGTGGCTGCCTATTCTGAATTTTTGCCTTCCTCTGAGGCCTACTTCTTTGACTCTTTTTAAAAAACTTCAATCAATGTTTTCTGCTAGCACTGAATAAAAATACACTCATCTTTGCAAATATGTCTTTGCTAATAGCACGGATTCCTTGCTTTTGGGTGGAAGTTAAGCACACAATTCAAAAGTCCAACACACTATTTATATTAATCAAGTAGATTAAAAGGGAAATATATGCACATTTGAACAATTAACTGTCCACCACAAATATTTTTCCTCCCTTAATTCTGGCATTTGGTTAGCTTGCAACAGACTGATAAGACCTCAAGATTTAAAAAAAAAAAAAAAAGAAAAAAAAGAAAAAAAGAAAAAGATTGTAATCTACCATGTCCGGTAAAACTGCTGGATGTTGCCCAAGGAATTGCTGATTTGAGCAAATGGCTGGTGACAAGACTAGGCTGTACTGCAGTTGTAACTACTATCACCCACATGTGCTCACCCACTTAAGCCGGGGTTAGCTGCAAGAAGTTACAATTGGAACACTTGAGTATCACAGAGAAAAGCCCTTATTGAAGATCTGAATTCATTCTAGGAAAACAGAGTCAGCCTCTCCTTTGCCTCTCCCCTCCCCAGCCACTTCACTGTTAAGGTAATCTTCTTTAAGGGGTTAAAGAGATTAACAACAGAGATTCAATCAGCACTTCAAATACAAAGACTTTCAGAAATAAGCAAACAAAAATGTAAATGTTCTACTTTTATAACTGCATACCTACAAAACAAAATTAAGCAAGCAAACTCCTTAGCTTCTGAAAGTGATAAACATAGACATAAACTGCTGTAAAATACCGTGCATGCATTTGTGAGGAGGAATTAGAGGCATGAGAGGAGGGAAGATAACATTAACCAAGAGCAAGTAGTAAAGAAAAAATGATTGCCCACCCTGTGGGGGAAAAAACTCTACGACTTAGTACTGTTTAGTCTTGTAATAAATTACTGGATAAAGAACAAAAAATCCCTAAGCAGCTGGTGTGCAAAGTTGGATTTGATTATTCTGGTACTTCATTTGTTATCAACAATATACATAACTGAAATAACTTCATTACTATATTTATCAATCTCTGCCTGACCAGCAACAAAATATTAAGGAATACATTTCTGTCAAAATTCATGTCTCTCTTTCTGAAGCATTGAAGTCTGCTTAGAAATAGATTCAGATGAGAATGTTTGCTCTGTAGAGGTCCATCTATTCAAAGAAACACTGCCCCAAGGTATGTTATTCATAAGCCACCAATTTCCCATTAGTTAAATCACTATTTTAGAGGAGATTGGTGTCTGAAGCAATCCACCTGAGTAACTTCAGTAGCTTGTTTTTAATTTGGAAAAGATATTCACCTATTGGTTCTGATCACTGTACCCGCATGTTTTGGGTAGGGGAAGGGTGGAGGTCTATCAGGAAACAGTGTTCAGAAAGGCATGAACTGCAAGCCCAGCTGTCTTGATCCCGCTCTCTGGATGAAAACAAACCTATGCTAAAACATTTTCAAGAAGTAACAGAAGCTAAAACGATTACTGTAAAGACAGTAGAAGGTTAGCAGAATGCCCACAAAAATCAACAGAAGAATAAAAGTACTCCAGGAAGCAATCATCAAATGAGATTTTGGTAATCTCATCGGACTTGCGCTTTTTGAAGAAGTCAGATAAAGTGCGTAAGTCCATTGTTGTTCAATACTCTACAGACACTTCAGACAATGACACAAGACCCTTAATAAACCCCATATTGAACAAGAAAGCTGCAAAAAAGTCAATGCTGTCCTCTTATCTTCTCAACTCCTTTTTATAGCAGTGTGCCAGATCACGAAGAAAGCTTTGTTCAACAGCTGAAAAGTGTGGCCAGTAAAGTCTTTGTGTTGTTGGGGTTTTTTTCTGCTTTCATTTAAGGATGAGCTTCAGCCTAAGAAAAACAAGTTTTTCTTCAAGAGCCATCACATTCTAGGATACTGACAAATTCCCTCAGAGTGTCTGCTGCCTTGTCCATCCAGCCCAGAGAGATGGGTGTCACAAAGAAACCTACTCATTCATCCGATGTGTCTTTGCCCTTTCCAGTTGGTACTTACAGAAGTTACTCCTGGGTTCCTTGGGACACAAGACTATCAGGACTGCTTCAAGAAAGGTCTACTGTGGTGAACAAAGATGATAGAGTTCTCTTTGAAAGAGGTGACTTTAACTTGGGGTGATAAACTGAGTTTGTTACAGCCAGATGCTTTAGAGCAATGCAGTCTGCAAATGCCTCTAAACATCCAATTAATTTTCCCCCCGTACTCTACCCATCAGCAGGAAGATTTTGAGGGCTAGGTGTTAGCCCCTGAAACCCTGAAGACCAAGGGCTGGGAGAGCCTCAGGTTTGTTTCAATTGCTGTAGTGGATTTGATAACAAAACCCATTCACTAGAAAAAAAAAAAAAAACAGAAAAACTGGGAGTTTCTTCTTGGGGCCAACTGGAAGTACTCTTCTGATCTTGCACTTCTGTTACAATGCAGCGTGTCCCCAGATGCCTTCTGGAGACTTCACTGCAAGTTAAGGCCAGGAATGGCTGTCACATGTAGCTGTTTCAGTGCGCCACAAAGGGAAAGATGCTCTAGGGAGTTGCTCCCTCTTCAACCTCTTGTGTAAATTGGGTACTAAAACTGTACAAGAACTAAATGCAAGAGGTAGAGCAAAGAAAAATCACTAAAGGAAGGGCAGGTTAGGTTGCAACATTTTCTTGTCATTCCTTTTGATTACTAAAATTGGTCATACAGTTAAAAAAGAGCACTTGAATAATTTTTCACTATGAAGAAAAAGTAAGAAGAACAAGCAACTCAAATCTCCCTCCAGAAGGATAAAGTAAGACTGCAAATATACTCCCACTTAAGAACAGTCAAAAAAATTCTCCAACTAAAAAATGACTCCTCATGCTACATAATACAGAAAAATAATTTCATTTGAGGTTCACACATTGCTAATAGAAAGATGAAAAAAAATTGAAGATCTCTACTGCTACTCTACCTTCACTTCTCAGAGTTAGCATAAAAAAATAAATTGTTTCTGTCAAGAAAAGATGTGCCCTCACTTTTGTGAAACAAATGTCTTACAAAAAGGTCTTCTTTACTTTCAACTAAAGTAATGAT
The DNA here is from genome assembly GCF_022539395.1 of Myiozetetes cayanensis. Classification (NCBI taxonomy): domain Eukaryota; kingdom Metazoa; phylum Chordata; class Aves; order Passeriformes; family Tyrannidae; genus Myiozetetes; species Myiozetetes cayanensis. The sequence goes on from NW_026086604.1 coordinate 47,145,462, forward strand.
TTAAAGTTATTAAAATTTCATGCAGTGATAAAGACAGTATATTCTGTGGGAAGTTTGCTAATGGATCCATTAGCTGGCAGCTGTCTATTTGCTCAAACAAGTGTAGAGCTGATTCCATATGTCACCAGAGACACAGAACCTATACTGGCCTTTTGTACTCTGGGCAAACAATGTAGAGCATCTGCCAAACAGCTGGTTTCAGCTGGTGGTATTGAAAAATCGTTTATTTGATGTGACATAGACTGAAAAAAATGAAGACCACCAAAAAAGAGCCTAACAACCTCTTTGGCTAGTAACATCCAGCTAATTATGTCCATCTTTAACAGGTCACTGCTTTGGTATGAAAATGGGAGCGGACTTTCTTGTCTACAAAACAACCTGCTATGTTTGTAAAGGAAGGTAAACGAAAGAGAATTGCTCTGTGTTCTTTGCAGAATATAGACAATTTTTAAAAATTACGCAGTTTTTATCGTGGGATATAATTTATTTTTTATGAGCTGTCATAAATTGCAGGGTTTGCTTACTTTACCATGAACAATCCAAGGCATTTCAAAGAATGATGTTCTACTGGATTCAGTTTTATAATTAGCAGTCACATTAGTGTAATGAGACCTTAGAGTCTGTATCATTATGCATTTAAAGTGCAACTGACATGATCTTGTAATTAATGATTTAATAAGGAGCACAAAGTGAAGATAAAGGAAGAAACATTAAAAAAAACCCAATGAAGCAAGGGTTTAGGTTACTTGAATTTCAATGTTTACCACACATCTTTGTGCAAGAGATACGTACCCAAAAAAACAACTATAAACCAGCACCACTAGCTCTCACCTTGCCCAAACACTAAAATGTATATTTAAACCCATGCTCTTTATTAGTGACTAATTCAAGCTGAACTTTTGAATCCTAACGGTTCTACAGACCAAGCCCTCTTTAATCATGACCATACAAACATATTAAAGGAAAAATTCTGGGGCTGCTGCGGTCACTCTTGATTTCAAAGCAGCAGAATAAACCCCAAACTGTGTGCTAATAAAGCTACAGCTAGCAAACTCAGCTAACAAATGGAGGATGCTGTACAAAGAGAGAAAAAACAATGAGTATAAAAATGCATTTTTAGGTGGACATTTTGTATTTCAGAGTTAAAAGCTGTTGAAAACACATAATATTTCTGTTCTAGTTCATGTTTTTTACAGGACTTAGAATTTTAAATTTGCTTTAAATTAATGATTAAGACTGATCCTTCTGCTAGAGGAGCTAATTACCTGGCTTACAAGATCACAACAACCGTGCTCTGAAGAAATATCAGATCAAGGGATCAGACCCAGCCAGCACGGGTTTAGGAGGGGCAGGTCCTGTTTGACCAACCTGACCTCCTTTTATGATCAGGTGACCCGTCTGGTGGATGAGGGGAAGGCTGTGGATGTGGTCTATCTGGACTTCAGCAAAGCCTTTGACACCATCTCCCATAACATACTCCTGGAAAAGCTGGCAGCCCACGGCTTGGACAGGTGCACTCTCTGCTGGGTTAAGAGCTGGCTGGAGGGCCGGACCCAGAGAGTGCTGGTGAACAATGGAAAGCACAAAAGAAAGATGATGGGTGGGGAAACAAACAAACAACAAACAAAAAACATAAAATTAGTTAACACCCCAAACCCAGCTGCTGTAGGCACAGAGCCTAGCTGGGAACACCTGACTGAGAGCCTGAGGGAGTTGCTTCTAACTCCCAAAGCAGGGTAGAGAAAATATGTCAAAATAATTAAACTTAATTTTTAAAACCTCTACCAATTGCTAAATACAACTTGTATATTAAGAAAGTTTGTTTTCAGGATGTATTCTGAATTTTGAATGAAGTCAACATATTGTTCACATCCAGAAACAGTGAAAAATAACTTGTGCTTCTGTACATACAACAAAAAATCTGCTGACAAACCTAAGTGTTTTGCAAAATACACAACACTGATGGATACACAACATTGATGGATTAATTTTCTTTTCCAGCAGTCAAGATCACAAGGGAGAAACTAACTAAAATTTTAGAATTGCAAAAGCAATTTTACATGATGAAATATATACTACCCATACATGAGACCATTTTTAAAGTTACAATGTCTAGGCATACAATTTCAAGCCCTTACCACACAAAGACATTTTCTCTGACAACAAATGATACCACAGACAAAACAACCAACATATTGTCTAGACAGTATTACTGCTGCTCCATTGTCTTGAACATTTAAGTACACAGTCAATACATAAATGCAGAAAAGGACAATTCTGCTCCCCCTTTTTTTTTTTAGTGTAACAGCTACTTTTATTAATCTGCAAATAATTACAATTATCCTAAAAACTTAGGGTCTGCTATGTTTAAGAAGCCTGGCCAAAAGATTGTTTCAGATTCTACGGCATGTCATATACCTTGTCAAAGCTATCTAGTATATTTCAGATTTAGAAACCAATTTATAAATAGAAATGTTTCATTTTCATTGGATCCTATTTGGAAAACAACAAAAAGTATGCCTGGTATCTTAGACCATTTTCATCCATTCAGTTTTCAACCATTTTATTCAGGTATATTATTTTAAAAAAGTATCCAAAAGTTATTTAGAAAGTGACTTTTAAATTTTGTTTACTATAATAAACTAACACTCTGTTTTACTGGTCTCACAGCAGGAAGCACGCAAAACACCTTCCCAAGGGACATGTGCCTTGCAGAAAAAGTAGAGTAAAACTTACATGGTAGAAGAACAAATTGCAGCATTTTTGTTCTGAAAAAAGTAATTTAAGAAACAATTTCTTTCAATGTTCAACTATGAACTACATATGAAAAACGGACTACAACATTTGCAAGCTCTCAGAAACTTGGAGATACTGAAATTCACATGAATAATTTTCATCTTCTCAGCTGGAGTGGTAATTATATTTTAAGGTAACAGAGGAATTCACTACCAGCAAGAATCCACTTGCAACTTCATTAGTCAGCTTAGAAATATAAAGGAAAGGAACAGTTGTAGGAACTTAAAGAGATGAATCAACAAAAGACCCTATAATAAATGACTGCTATACCCATCCAAATTATAGCACAGCATCACTGCTAGGGAATCTCATGGAGTTTAAGACATTATTGACACACTGTTACTTGATATTTGAACAGTCCTGCTTTGCAGAAATGAATTTTGCCAAATGTCACCCTAAATTGAAAGTAAATTCTCTTTTATTCTCAATGCTATTTTAACCTAATACAATTGACACGATTACCATGTTAAGAAAAATCAGTAATTAAAGTAAATAAATCCAATTACTGACACAACGTTGCAGCTCATTTATTCACAGGCCGTATACCCAGACCTCCCTCAACAATTAGCTCTTTGCTGAACAACAGGAATTTCAAGAAGCCAGCTGGAAAATATCAACCTTTCAACTAAAACAAAAAGTGAAAGTACGTATAAACAATTACAAACACACATATGCATTTTTCTTCATGAATCAATAGCTTGTGTTTTTCCTTTGCACATTAAAAAAAAAGTGAAAAGTACAATTAAATTGCAAATAAATTCAAAATTAAACAAAAGAAAGATGACACCTGCTAAATAACACCTTTACTAAAAGGGAAGAGCTGGATGATGTTTTAACTAAACAAGAATTATTACCCTAATAGGTATCATTACTGCTGTTCTACTGTTTGTACACTGACAGATATAATAGTGTTCATAGGCAAGAAGACCAGGAGAAATTATCTTAATTAGCTTGTCAGGCATCTTGCACAATACAGGCCATAGGGCTGCCCTGAATTAATTTTTCCTTTTATAGTCTTGAACGTACACACACACACACACTCTCAAATGCATTCAAAGTGACTGTTATGGAAAGTGCACCCACATTCTGGACAAGTCCTAAATTTTGAACACAGTAACCACTAACAGTACATGCTTCATATCCCATCTGAGTTTAATGCAGAAAACATCCAGAAAACACCTTTGCCTTGGAGACCTACCACTATCTTGTTTCTGTTTCCTGTGTAAGTAAAAAGATCATGGCTCTCTTAAACCTTCCCCTTGGCAAGAATAATGCAATTCCACTAGACTCCATACCAAGTAACTTTCCAGTCACTCAACCACCTAATTTTCTCCAAGATCCCTCAGTTTTTTCAGCACGTCCCACTAACAGTGATCACCAGGAACATGGCATTCAAGGTAAGGGATATTCCTTAATCCTTCTTTCATTTAATCACAGAATGTTTTGGATTGAAAAGGACCTCTAAAGATCATCTAGAGTTCCAGCCCCCAAAACCATAAGCAGGGACATCTTTCACTGATCAGGTTGGTCAGGGCCTCATGCAACTGGGCCTTGAACACTTCCAGGGATGAGGCATCCACAATATCTCTGGGCAACCTCTTGAAGGGTCTCACTACCCTCATTGTAAAATATTTCTTACTTATACCTAGTGTAAAGCTACCGTCTTTCAGCCTAAAACTGCTACCCCTTGACCTGTCACTACATGCCCTGGTAAAAAGTCCTTTCCATGTTTCTTATAAGCTCCACTTACATACTGAAAGGCCACACTAACTCTTCCTGGGGCCATTTCTTCTCCAGGTTGAACAACCCCAATTCTCTCAGCCTGTCCTCACAGAAGAAGTATCCCAGCCCTCTGACCAACTTCGTGGCCTCTTCTGGACCCATTCCAACAGTTCCACATTGTTCTTATGTTTGGGATATCAGAGCTGGATGCAGAACCAGGTGGGGTCTCACCAGAGTGGAATAGAAGGGCAGAATCACCCCCCCTTAACCTCCTGATCACGCTTCTTCTGATGCTCCCCAGGATATGATTGACTTTCTGGGCTGCATGCAGACATAGTTGGCTCATGTCCAGTTTTTCATCCACCAATATCTTTATGTTCTTCCTTGAAGGGCTGCTCTCAGTTCATTCCTCCTGGGGATTTTCCTGACCCAGGTGCCGGACCTTGCACTTGACTTTTTGAAATTCATGATGTTCCCTGGGCCCATCTGAGATCTGTAGTATTTATTTTGACAGCAGCCACTGTCCCTTATGATTCTCACACCCTTTTCAGTACTGCTCTGGAATAGAAATTTCTGCACCCTGAAAGCGTGGTCCATATCCTTCTTGCTAAAAGTATAATAATTTTTCTGTATTAAACAGGCATGACTCTTAGTTAATCCAGACTAATTGTGGAGTTGTGAGACAAATTTGGGAAAAAAAAAAATCAAAGTCTATCACTCATCTGAAAATGGAGACAACAGAATACAGTAAGAGTCTCACCATTATCCTACCCAGGGTTTCTTATGATTATCTCCGCTATTACATTGCCCTGTTCATCATACTGTGATCTGCCCTGCAAGCACTTGGCACTACGTTTTACCATGTGCATGGATCTCAGCCATGCAGTAGCTCTACCTTCCAAGTTCATCTGCTTCTGCAGGACAAACACATTTCTGCTGCCCCTCAGCAAGCACACTGCAGAAGGAAAGCACTCACATCCTTGTCCTGGGAAGCAGAACTACCTTAATTGTAAGTTACACCCACTTGTTCTAGACCAGGGTTGGCTCCTGCAAAGTAGGTGTATCCTCTGTCTTCAACAGAAAAGTTTTGTTCCAAATGAAGGCATTTCAGTAGCGATTTCATGAACTTGCTACTAAAAAAAAAAAAAAATCTTAATTCTTTGCTTTCAAAAACGAGGATACTACTTTACCTCACATTCCTGTTGTTTCATTTGTTTAAGGAATCAAAACACTCAATCCTTTCCAGCTCCAGACCAGCAATTAGAGAGACTTGTACCGGGTGTACCAAGCCTGCAATGATGGCATATAATGTAAAACCACATAGTGTTTGCTTCCCATTCCTTGTTTGCTTTCCTTTAGACTCATCTGCTGATTTTTTTTCTACCACTTGAAAACACTGAAAGGGCTTTAAACACAATTCATAAAAGCATTTGTAAAAACCATGTCAAAGACAAATTTTTCCTGAGGGTGTTCTTATTTGATGGAGTGAAACAAAGGGAAACCATCTTAGTATTTCATGTGATGGGGAGCTTTATCAACATACAGCTCAAAAAAATTGTTGAAGTCTTCAGACATCTTCTAAGGATATGCTAAAGATGACATCAGTTTTCTGTTTCTCTTTTTAAAAGAGTTCCACAGAAGTCAATAGGCCTTCCCTCTAATTCAGTATTTTCCATAAGTGAACTATCCAGCAACATATAAAACACATCACTGGTCACTACCCCCTGAAGATGTGCAAAGTGAACACAACTGATAACTTTGATAAATTTTAGCCATGGTACAGAACATCAAATAAAACAGAAATAGATGAGAGGAGGGTGCGAAAAGGAGAGCAAAGAGATGCTGGAATAACAACTAGAGGGCTATAAATTATCTTTAAAGAGAAACAGAATATTAATAATCAAACACCAACAGAAAATAGTTTTGACACATTTCATGTAGGTAAATCCTGTTAATTCACAAAAGGGTACACCACGACACAAAGACATCCTTCAGTTTTTATTGACTGGATCAGGCAATGCTCTTCCAAATAGGTAAGTAAAATGCCTTGGCTGCTTTGTGTTCTCAATCATGCTGGTACCTTGTTTACAGGAGTACACATGTATCTTTAAAGATTCTCTTCAGGCTAAATAACTACTGTTTAGTAACAAATTTGCTGGATCCTAACTAGTAAGCAGAGCTTTCAGCGATATGCTTTTGACTCCAAAAGTATTGCCAGAAGAAAGAATATTTCCATTTCAATTAAATGTTAAATTGAAGGGTGGAGGGAAAGTATTAGGGATTCATCAGAAGCATGCACATCAAACAACTTACTCCTCAGTAACCTCCACAAGTTATTTAAATTTTGGTCATAGGTCAGAAGGATTTCAGTCATGAGTAATAGTGAAGGAAACAACAAATTAACAACATTGAAAAAGAAATAATGTTGCCTGATAGAAACCTTTCAATGACAGAATTTCTCATCTTAAAAAATAAGCAGCATGATTAAAAGAGCTTAAGTATACACACCCTGCTGCCGATTTGACAAACTCTGACTGAAACTTTCAATAAAACCAAATATTTACTGCAAATAAATTAAAAAATACAAACAGTTAAAATAATTCTATTTTATCATGTCTCCATAAAACAAGAGAAAGGAAAGGAAGTCTTATTCCGTATCTCCCTTGGAAGGTGGGGAAGAGGTATTTTAAGTCCTTTTATGTGGTTTTCTTACTCATTTCACTGTTCTGATTCTTCTTAAACGATGGTTTACAGGTATGTAACAACTTGTCATAGGTTCAAATAGGAAGCTGTATCTGAGAGAAAGTTCCACATCATCCCTCACCAGCAGAAACGGGATTTCTCTGCTAAGCTCAAATCTTCTAAACTTCCAAAATTCCTTAAGTCTCATTAGTTTTATAAAGTTAATACTTCTAAATGTCATCATTCAAGCAGGAAGCAATGCAACACTATCATCCCACAGGTTAGCCTAAAGAGTCAATTTTGCATATTTTTAAACAGTCTTCTAGACTAAACTCAAAATGAATCTGCTGAAAAACAGGTTCTGCTGTTTGGAGCAATTTGTGAACTGCTTGCTGCCAGAATCCACTGCTATTCACAAAGACTAATACTAGGAGTGATAACTCCAAGACTGAGCAGAATTAGATGTAAATACCTGTACCTGCAGCCACCAGAGGAGTGGCATAGTTCACTGGTGACTGGTTGAAGGATAGGTAAGATCTGGACAATACAGCACTAAACTCCAAATACACGGTAAGAAGAAAGGAGAAATATACAGAAAGGAGTAACAACTTCGGAGCAGTCTACAGGAAAGCAGTAGGTGGCACTTTGTATTTCTACTAAATGGTTGTAACTCAATTCAAAGAAGGGATATTGTCCCCAAGCAAAGTCCTACTCGATATCAAGTGGAGAGCTCAGCAATTGCTCCTTATCACACAAATTGAAAGGTTTGCATTTTCTGCTCATAAAACACCCAGCATTAAAGTGCCAGACTAGGAATGGAGAGAATTATCCAGCCACTCCCAACTGATAGAGACTAATGGGGTTTCTTATGTCCCCTTTTGCAGGGAAGGTATTTTTTCCTAAGAGAGCCCAGCCATTTCTATTTGACAAATTCTCTGTGAGTGCTAAGGGGCTGGTGACGTGTTTTATCTGTCCTCACATCTTTCCTCAGCATGTCACAGCTATTACTTCTAACTTTTGCTATTTTTGTTAGAAAGCTGAGAACTGCTTTACATCCTTGTTGGTACGAGTAAGGAGCCCACACGATATCTCTACAGCATCCAGTTCTCCCATTTAGGAACCCCAATAATCCTTCAGTTACAAGTTTCCAACCAGTGATTTAACCTAAGCTCCTAGTGAGGAACTCCTCTTCCCACCATGCTTGTATCTGGTGAAGTAAAGTGTTAAAAGGATACAGTTTTCTGTAATATACAATAACCTGAAATGTTATTTTGTAATCCAAAACTACTTTTCTAGCATGTTCAGGCTGATGTAGGAACTAAAAAAACACTCATTTCAATGTAAAAAAACACCAACAAACTTGACAGAACTTCACCAGCCTTGATATATAACTGAACATAAGTATAATAAATAGTAGAGAAAAACAGAACTGGTACAGTAGCAATGGGATTGTAATAGTTTCTTACTTTTGACTGAGGTATAGAGATAGAGTCTGATGGCAGGACTTGATCAGTGTAATCAAGAGGAAAAGTTTTCCACAAGTCATGACATAAAAAAGCAGAGTTTCAAAAAGGAAAGACAGAAAAAAAGAAGATTGCCACAGACAAGATTCAAGACCTAAAAACAGGAAACAAGAAGAGGCGAGGACTTGTGTGTGTGAACCTGGCACAGCATAAAAATATTTTCAAAGGATACCAGCCATTCCAAGTGTCTGCTCCAGACACACAGAAATAAAAGTCAAGGAATGTATCTGCACTACCTTTTGGATCTGAAAATCTGAAGGCTGGATCACCTCACACAGACTTACTGCACAACCAGTGGAGAGACAAAGGCTCCAGTAGAGAAGCAATGATTTTAAGGACACCTAATTTTATTTTTTTTTTTAATTCCTAAAATTTAACAGGTAGTTTAGAGCAGAAAGACAACTGTGTTATATGCCTTGCTCTTCTCATTATGCTAGTCCCTGTTGCCATCCCCTCATCCCAAAAATCAAACCAGCTGGCAAGAAGACTAGTCAGATAGCCTTGCAGAGCTAAGTACTTAAAAATTATAGGCAATATGAATATATACCACTTGTTAAGTTTCAAACCTGCTGTAAAAGCAGAGCAGTTTCAAACAACACAAAATATGAAACAGGCTACATAGTGCTGATTTTAAATTTCTGAAACATGGAAGAAAACAAAAGACTTCTACACAGTTGCTGTGCCAGTCAAGCTAGTGTCCTTTTAAAATGATTCCCTAGTTTAAACTAATGACAGTTATATTCGGTAATGGACTTCAGGTGGAATTCATCTTCCAAATTTAGACATCCATCTGGGGGTGAGATGAATCATGCAGTGAAAGTGCTTATTTCTCTCCACTGACTATAAAGGGAGCCTACAGAACTAGCTCACGTATAGGCAGCCAAAGCTGGTGTTCACCAGCCTGTCTCCTGACAGCTAATGCACAGGTTTAAGTGGGATAGCATTTCTAATGGTCATCTTCTACCACCAAATCAAAAAAATCAGGCTAGAAAAGTTGTCTTTCAACAGGGTGAGAAGCAGCACTGACTCAAATTAGCAACTGGAATTAGCTTAAGGTGTATGTAAAACATTAGCACTCACTATTTTTCCCTTGCACAACAGATAGAGGTCTGTTCATGGAAAAATAAGCATACCTTTCAAATAAAACCCCACGTGCGTCTGACATCTTTGTACAGATCTCAGCACCTGCTGAGTATCAAAGAACTATTTTAAAATACTGCAACCACACAAAGAAAGCTATTGAGAAGCCTGTATTTTCTCAAAATGATGTGTAACTTGATGAAAATACATTACAGAGCCTACTAATTCTTAAACTCAGTCTAAGCTTCAAAAATATTTCTACAGAAAGGAGGGACTAAGGCTTTGAGAATTAGTAACACAATAAAGTATACTACTAAACCAAAATGATCTATTAAGATTGAACCAAACAGTTAAACCCTGTGATTTGCAAAGCTGCCACCTTCACAAAAGGAACAGGGCAGCTATATTATACAGCAGCCTCATTTCAAATAACGTAAATCTTCAGAAACGGAATATTTCTGTCCAGCACAATATTACTTCTTGATTTACAAGTAGAGAGGTCCCTTGATTATTCCAGTAGTCATTAGAGACACAAAGTAGTATATTTTTATAAATAAGCATGTCTGGGGGAGGGAAGCGCAATACAAAACCACTGCAAAGGAGTCTGAAGGGAGAGCAGAAATAATCTGCTGTTTGACCTATACAAACTCAAAAACACCTCTTCCTGAGAATAGCCATTACATGACCAAAATGCACTGTGCATCCATAAGAGGATAAAGACTTATGAAATTAAGCCATTGACTGACACGTACCTGCAGTCCTATCCCCGCTCTGAACACAAACAGATTTTATATTTTGGAGATTTTATATTTTGGTGGCACGCACAAGGTCTCGCAAAAAAAAAGAATATGTAACCAGTGGCCCTAAAACACCCCTTAAATATCTTAGCACCCCAGTGCGGGCCAAAGTTTTAGTGCTACAACTAGAAAGGGTTCTGGAAAATGAGTAACAAAACAAAAATTATAAAGGGGTAGGCTTTACAACAAAGTAATGGTTGTAATAAGCAAAATCCAAAGGTCCATATCCATTCAAATATCCTCTCACTAACAGCAGCCAATAATAGATACTGAGTGAAGCATGTAAGAATACAATACACATATAGCAATGCTTCCACAGAAAGTTCCCTGATCCCCCAACAGTTTGCAGAAGCAGGATTTCCTGAACAAGAATAGGTAGGTATTTGATGATTCTTCCACGGCAGTTTCCCTCTACACTGATGTAATGTTTAGACTCCTTAAATTCCTGAGGCAAGAAATTCTATAGCTTAATTACACGTTCTGTTGAGAACCACCTCCTTTTGTCTGTTTTCAATTCATCAGCTGCTATTTTCATTAGATACCTCTTAGTGTGTGCGCACTAAAAAAAGACAGTGAATAAACACTCCCTATTTTGGTCCCCTTGGCTGCTGAACACTGTCACACCACTTTTTGGTCACCTTCTCTACTGAAACAAATTCATGCTGTTCCACTCACAGATATTGTTCCATGTTTCTGATTTTGTCTTCCTTAAAACTTCAACTCCATTCATTTTGAGGTGATAACAGGGATAGGGGTAAAGAGGTCAGAGCTGCATAAGATGATTAGGTTTCTGAAAATTCCCTTTTTAAAACGGTATAATCATTATTTTCCTTTTTTCCCTAACCATTTCTAGAGGTAATAGTCAGCTTTGAGCTCATCTTTTTAGACAAGAAGGCAAGCTTATTCCTCCCCACCTCCAAATACAACACGTGAAGCAATTTATGGGAAATTTCATCTGCCATTTTAACATCTGATTGCTGAGCAATGTCAAGTCTTTGTGCAATTCTAGGGTTTGCCTTTGTATCTAAAATCCATCAGCAAAGTCTGTGAGCTCACTTTTCTTCTATATACTTTATGAACTTGAACATACTTCATTAACATAACTCTGGAGAATTGTTACATGGGACCCCACTCTATTTACTCCAACTCTTCCTTTCTTATATTTTAGTCATTAATTTAACCCCATAAAGTTCTTTCCCTCTATCCTATGGCTGCTTAGTTTCTTCAAAATTCTTTGGTGGGGGCCCTTGTCAAAAGGTTTTGGACATCCAAGTAAACCACTTCTGTCAAATCGTACTTATTCATGTGCTTGCCTTTAAAAAACCTCAAGCGAGTTTGCAAAACCTCAAGTTCATGCAAAACATGACATCCCTTCACAGCAGACTCTTAACTCTTCTTCAGTACATCATGTTTATCTATGTTATTTTTGTTATTATCATTATTTCGACTGATTTACTTGGAACAGATGTCAGGCTTAGTGATCTGTAGTTCCCCAGATCTCTCCTGAAGCTTTTTCTTTCAAATAAAATAAAACAAAACCAGTGTCACAGCTTAAGGCACTATAGATCACACATAAATGAAATTATATCTTAGCCAGATGTTATATTTGCTGCTTGCTGTCCACAGTACAATGATCCTTGCTTGCTTGCTTGATGTTTGGAAAGCTGTACATCTAAGTGCAAAAGCAAGTCCCTCTAAAGATATGAAAGTGGTTTTCACTTTTTTCTGTAGAAGGTTTAAGCACTGTCTTTGGGAGGATCAGTACATGCTAAAGATTTACTGTAAGAGTAATACTACAAACATTTAATTGTATGAAAAGAACTCTCTTATCTTTCCAGTCTGTAAATAATAGTCCCATAAATATATGCTCCTGTGCAGCAGTAGCCATTCAACTATGTAATAGCTGTCCTAATTACCACAAAAACAAATGAGCTTGTGAAGACACAGTTATTCATTTGCAAATGAGACAGCATTCAAAAAGAAGTAAAACTTTTAACATCTTTCTAGAATTGAGAACCTCTGTGGAAGTTACAACCAACAAGCAGGCAACTTGAGACATGGACTAAACCAATATACACAAGTATTCTTAGCTTCACCAACTGTGTGAAGTTGCAGTTTTACATCCCTATGTTTCTATGGGCCATCTAAATTTCAGGTCTAAGGTCCCAATTTTTCTTTAGCATGGTGTCAACTCTAACCTTTTTTTTTTTTTTTTTAATATATCACAAGTCCAAAGACAAAGAGTTGAAAATGAGTCAAAGCTTACAAACTTACCAAATGCTTTTCTGTGGTTCAAGGTCAAATGCTAGGTTTCACTGTGACCATATTTCTACTGGCAGCATGTTAAGGTTAGACATAACAGTGTGTTTAAATCCATATGCAACTGTTTCAGCTCCTTTCTCACCTCTACATTTTGCAACAGTCTAATAGAAGCTTATAGCTCTAGTATGTTTAAGTCAAATATAGGGAGAAAAACAAAATAAAAACATTATCAGGACCAGTAAGAAGTCATTGGAGCAAGCATAGTGTTCACATTCTAAGTTTTTAACAGCATTAAGGAGAAAAAATTAACCTAATACAGATGTTGAAAAAACACCTTTCCAAATATGAGATGAAAACACTTAACTTAAAAGCCTCTTGTGCTGCTCAGTCTTCCGGGCATCAGAGAAGTTAGCAGTATCCACACTCCTGCTGCTGCAGCAGTGAGGACAGGACACATGAGACAACAGTGTCATACCCAGTCTTGATATTAATAGCAGAAAGCTAAGAAACCCAAGAGAACAATAAAGTTGCAAAGAGTTCTTTCCGCTCTTCCCAAGCTGTCATAAGAAAGCTGGTAGAAACAAACAAACAAAAAAATTGGCTGCCAAAACAAAAAACACAAAAATATTCTGCCTTTCAACACCTGTATTTTGTTTCATTTCAACTACCACACTTAATGTTTGGGGGCCTCTTAAACCCTTTAATGAGAATCACAGAACAGCTGAAACTGGAAGGGACATCTGGAGGATGCCTATTCCAAGCCCCCTCCTCAAAGCATGTCAGTGACAGTAAGTTCCTCAGGGCTGTGTACAGCTGGGTTTTGAGTTATTGCCAAGGATGGAGACTCCACAACATTTTTGGACCACCTGTTCCAGTGATCCATCACCCTTACCATAAAAAAAAAAAAACAAACATTTTTTTTCTGATGTTTAAATGGAACTTCCTGTATTACAATTTGTGCCCAATTGCCTTGTCCTGTCAGTGGATACTACCAAGTGGAGCCTGGCTCTGTCCTCTTTATTCTACCCTATCAGATTACTTATACACATAAGGTGCCCCTGAGCATTCTCTTCTCCAAGCTGAGCAATCCCAACTCCCTCAGTTTCTCCTCACAGGAGAAATTCTCCAGCCTCTGAGTCATCTTAGTGGCCTTTGCTGGACTCTGTCCAGTATGTCCATGTCTCTCCTGTACTGGGGAGTCCAGAAGCAGATACAGCAATCCAGGTCTGGCCTTACCAGTGCTCAGAAAGGATTCCTTCCTTGATCTGTTGGGAACTCTTTTCCTAATGCATCCAGAACACACTTCTGGCCTTCTCTGTTGCAAATGCACGTTGATGGCTCATATACATCTTTCCCACCAGGACTCCCACCTCCCTTTCTGCACAGTTGCTTTTCAGTTGGTTAGACCCTGCCATGTACCACAGCCCGGGTTTGTTCCTCCACAGGAGCTTGATTTGGCATTTCCCTTTACTGAACTTCATGAGGTTTCCATCTGACAATTCCTCCAGTCTGTCAAGGTCCCTCTGGATGTCAGCACAACCCGTTTTGGTCTATCAACCACTCCTGCAAACTTGCTGAGGGTGCACCTCTGTATGACCGCCTAGGTCAGTAACAAAGGTGTTAAACAGGACTGGTGCTGGTCCTGAGCCCTGGGGTACACTGCTAACGACTGGCCACCAGCTTTTGGGCCATTTCTGACTTTGTGCCACTGATGCCAACCCTTTGAGCCTGTCAGGTCAGACATTTCCAGTCACTTTCACTGTTCACTCACTTGGTGTGTAGTTCATCAGTTTGTCTATGAGACAAGTTGAAAGCCTTACTGAAGTCAAGATCAACAACGTTTACTGCTCTGCTCTCATCTACCCAGTCAGTCATCTCACCACACAACATGGTTAAGCATTATTTCCTCTCCATGCTATGCTGACAGCCCCAAATCAATTTCTCGTCTTTCCTATTTGCAAGTTATTCTAGTTCCTTTTCTTCATCTTCTCCAATCTAAGATTTTGGTTTGTGGGGTTTTTTCTCTTTTGATGTCTACAGTACTCTTACTAATAGTTGCACATGTACTAATTGAAATGACCCTAAAACAACTAACAATCCCACAGCACTGCTTAACAAACTACTTATTCCAGCCAGGCACTGATATAACAATGCTTCTTTTTTCTCCACAAATGTATGTAAGCTAGTAGCAACGTTGTTGCAGCTGTAATGGCCTAATGATCTCAGAGGAGCAAAAAAACACCCTACTCCCCTCCCCCAAATATACTCACTACTTACCATTAGGCCTCTAAGAAATTTTCTCTCCTTTAAACTGAGTATTTTGTTAATAGCATCCTTTCTACACATCTAGGATAATGCCCATATTTTGTCAGGCTCTTGACAGAAATATCTCCTTTTCTCAGATTTCCTGGCTTTCCTGAAACAGAAACGTCAGGGAGCATGTTCTCCATGTTTCTTCTTTAATGTATTTTCCTTAATGTCTTTTACCTTCTCTCTTCCCTTCAGAAGTACAGAGAAGAAACATCAGGCTCTAAACCATGCTAAGAAAAGGCCCATGTTTATGCTATCAGGGATGAAAGAAAAGCACAGCACTAAACCCTCTGCACTCAAGCAATGGTGTAGAAGGTAAGCATCCTTTCAACCTGCCCTAGAACTAAAAATCCACCAAAAAAATTAGCTAGCAAAGAAGTGATGCAATTTTCATAAATTCTGTCCAGTTTTAAACATTTCCAGGTAGTGGATAATCCAGCAGCTGGTTGGCTAAATGGTAGCTCAGCCCTCTAAGTCCTACAGTAATGGCAGGCTACAGTTGTGGTTTTACACTGTGTATTATACATCTGACTAAGTGTTTCATACACATGCTGTGGCATTAAATGGAACTGGAAGAGCAGATTACAACATGAATCCTGTATTCTTTCACGAATTCAGTGATGTACTGCCAAAAAGGAGTCCATTTTAAAAGCCATGTTGTACATTCGGCCAGGACACGTCCGCTATAGTTCCGACACACCATGGACAATTGTCTGACAACCATTTCTGGGGTACTAATGCTCTCTGCAGCGCAGTGATTGACTAAAATATTTTAAACAAATTCTGACATACTCCCAATAAGATTATAACAATTTTCAAGCAGCTGATGCCCTGGGTCAATGCTAGTTGACAGCAGCCATTTAAGAACTCTTTCACACTCGTGCAAAGTTAAATCAACTTGGCACTCTCTCTGGTAGGCAATTGTCTCCTTAAAGTATGAGCACTATTCATCCAAGTGAATTGCTGCATTAAGGGGACAGTTGGCTGGCATGGGGAGGACCGGACTGATTGACAATGCGCCTTAGTCACAAAGAAGTTGTAGCAAGAGTTTCTAAAAACCAAAAAGCAGTTAAGACTGTGAATAGATGAAGCTAGATGAAGAAACAAAAGTACAGGATGTTTCCAGGAAGATGCCGGTGGTTCAATGAGCTTCCTAACTACGACTGATCTTAAAACAGTTCCTGCGTCTTGTTTTGTAAATTTAGCACCTCAAGTGTTTCAGAGAATTTCAGTTTGCTACTTAACCCCTTAACACCAGCTAAATATTGCAGCAACAGTTATTTGTGGAGGGGTTTTTTACAGAGCTATGTATGCTAAACAGCTAAGAGCTCTGTGGAGCTTCCTAGGGAGGGAATTTTATTTCATGTGTGAAATGTTAATAAAGAAATGCAAGCAACATTTAAGGACTCATTTTCTCAAATTATTCTAAGGAGATTACAAAGGTCCCATCCCCCTTCCTTTGTGAAACTTCAAAGAGAAAGTACAAGAAAGCCTTACAGTGCTTACGTTAAAATAATCCCACAGACAGTCAAAAAATGAGAAAAATTCAATATGCAGGAATGCAAATGATACATTTTGTAGGAAGTGCAGCAGAGCATTACACAAGTAATCACTGTATTTGAGTTAATTTTTCAAGTATTATTTCTTCATCATTTGTGTACACAATACGGATACTGCTGTGTAAAGCATTAATAAAAGATGCCAAAGGCTCTGCTGTGGAAGTCAATGGGATTACTCCAGATACCACCAGCAAACACATGGGATAACATGCAGTTGAATTTTTGGTGTAAAAGCAAGACTACAGAAAGCCACTCAGGATGCCAGCCTGAGGCTGAAAATACAAACAAGGGTCCCCAAGCCCCACACAACTTGTCATATAAAGCCTATTAGATTTAAACAGCAATTTAAAAAAAGGCCTTTCAGCTACTTAAGGATAAACTGCTCAGAAGTTTGCTAACAGT
The DNA here is from genome assembly GCF_022539395.1 of Myiozetetes cayanensis. Classification (NCBI taxonomy): domain Eukaryota; kingdom Metazoa; phylum Chordata; class Aves; order Passeriformes; family Tyrannidae; genus Myiozetetes; species Myiozetetes cayanensis. Next base: position 47,162,595 of record NW_026086604.1, read on the forward strand.
TTACAAAGTGTTTGAGTTTTCTCATGATAATTCTTACACCACATAGACAAGAGCTCATAAACAGATTCTACTTTCTGTAAAATATTTGTAGTCAAGCATAAGCGACATTTCATTCACTCCTCAATGTAGTGAACTAATATAACTGTACTATCTCATTAAAAAAAGGAAAAGTTTTTGATTCAACTACTAAGTTAACTGTTTGAGCTAACAGATCCAATTTCATTGCCTGTAAAGGCAGGCAACACTTTGTTTTAATTTTATACTCTAATGAAGCCTACTTCAACAGTGTCACCTCCACTTATCCCAGTAGACAATTTAGTTCTTTTGTGTAAAGCTAATCCAGCTCTCCCTAAGTCAAGGGGAATTTTGCACTTGACTTCAGTGTGAAAAAGGATCATGTCCTAGAATAGGAACGCTAAAATATCTGTGAATAAAAATAGGTTCAGATTTTCCAGTTCCTAATTAGCAAAAAAAAAAAAACAACCAAACCAATGAACTACCAAACTCCCCTGCCAAAAATAAACTTTAAAAATGGAAAAAAGTATAATTTCCATTTCAGTTTAAACCACATGAAATTACATGGCAATGTTTTTAAAGAGAATAATCCCATTCAGATATTCTGACTGTAATACTACACTATCTGCATCTGCTTTGGCTTTTCAGTTTCAAAGGAACTCAGAGGAACACTAACAATCCCTCAATTCTAGGAAATACTCTGAGATGCAAAAGTTTAATGGCATGGTTTCCAAGTTGTAGAAATCCTGCAGCAGTAACCTTACTTTTCAATTCTCCATCAGAGCTGCTGGGGTTTAATGAAGAATGTCTAAGACTGTGATCAGCCCACTGACTTGGAAGTTGTGTTACTCTGTTGGCCTAAATGTGATTTGATTCTGTCACATAAATTACCCAGTTACCTGGCTGAACTGTACCACACATAATGCAATAAACAATGTTTACTTCTAACTATTTGTATAACAATGAAAATAAAACAGACCTACGCAGCCAAATTAAGTCATATGCTGACTGACCCAATGGTAAGTTACCCTTCTGATGGTATTTTTTTAATATTTAAAGTGGAGAAAGAATTTTTTTTTTAGTTGAAATTTATATTAAGACATGGATTTACTGTTAGGATAACCTATATTGAATTAAAAAAATATTCAAACTATGTTGTTAGTCACCAAAATTTTAAACAAATTCAAGTCACCAAACTGGCAGAACTCATTCGTAACCACCTGAATTCAGAATCTGAACACCTAAATACCTGAAGCTGTTACAAGTGTGAAAGATATTCCCCACTTAATGTTATTTAGATACTGGTTCACTAGAATCTCAGAAACACTTAGGGAAGAGAAAGTTAAAAGACAGGGAAGAGATTTCTTTGTATTTTCAAAAAAATCCACAAACTTGCAATATGAGATCTATTAATTCTAACACCTTAGATGTTTTGGTGACCAAAAATTATTCATAAACTAAAGCTAACATTCCCTTTTGTAAATAAATCTATCAATTAGATTTAAAACAAAATGTGGTTTGCATTTAGAATTATGGCTTTCTATATTCTTATCTAAAAAGCAGTATATTATTAATTTGTACTAAAAATGTAACACATTACTTACATGAATTTCAATCAGAATTTCCATTCAAATGCCACTGAACACAAATTAGGAAGAAAAAAAAATGTCTTCCATAGAAATTGCACTTTGATTGCTTAAATAGTTATATACATAGCTTAAGAGAATTATTAAGACACTTTATTATTACATTAAATACACACACAGAAAATCCATGCCCTTGGCAAAAAGCTAACAAGATTAATGCAAACCTAATATACAGTTAGAGTCAATATATTTTACTGACTAATAAGACAACCTCTTTCTTTGGGAACAGAACGAAGAAGCACAAGTGTAAATCTAAGTTAAAATAATAATTTCAAATAACCATATAAAATCAAGGTGTCATGCTTGTTAATGTTAAGTCACTTTGTACTAACTTGGCTATGATTTCACCATGTATGCAGCAGATTTAAATAGTATTCTGAAGCTATGTCAGACCTAAGCTAAAGGGAAGGGGAGGTAATCAAAGAGCCCTAGATGTAATAATCAATGCAAATTAATTCCAGAATATTTAAATACACCTACTATGCATGAACAAGTTAAATGGTTTCCAGGGAAATAATTTTTCATCTATAAACCAACACTTGTCTCATTTTACATACATCATGATAGCCTGATTCAATCAGTTCTACAGGTTTCTACAGCGTACAAGCTAAGAAATATTTCCCAAAATGAAAAAAGATTGATATCTTTAGCAAATTACATAATATGCAATAATTCAGGAAGATATTTTGAAAGCTTATCACTTTAAATAGCCTCAATCACTATGAGTTATGAGTTGCGTTTTTATAACTGTAGTTAAAATATAGTACAGAACTACATTTGAAAGTAAAAAAAAAAGCATCCATATTACTATTGCATCTTAGCCTTTAAAGCCATATGCAGCCAGCACTTAATTTTTCTGTCTTCTGAAGGGGAGACTTTTGTATTTGCATTTTGCTCACTCATTTAAAACCACAGAGCAACAGCAACAACAAAACTCTAAAAAAACACTAAACAAAACCACATAACCCATTTTTCCACCAACTACAGAAAGTTACCACAATACTTTTCAGGTTTGACAACACAAATGTCACCCAGGAAAACTTCCCCAACTGACCGGCAGTAACAGCTCAGGAGTTATCCTCGTTTTCCCTTCTCTTTCCTTCGTAGATAATTATTTTCAAAAGGAATAGTATTTTGCTTTATGCTGGAAGTGTTCTTCAGCAGAATATTTACCTTCACTATGAAAACAGAATTAAACATGGTTGTCCACAGTGAAACTAGTATAGTCCTCCTCTCTCCAGTGCATGTTTTTCAGTTAGGTACAGATGAGCTGATCTGGTCAATACCATTATAACCTTTAATAATCCTTTAAACAAATATTTAACATTGGTATCAGTTAAACAAACCCATCCCTCTCTCTGCTTTCAGGACTTTGTCATTCTATTAATGCATCTTCTACCTTAGAATACACGGGAGGGGGAATCCCAAAAAAACAAAACCAAAGAACATACTTTGGCAAAAATCCCATACATCACATGTTCAGAAACCAAAGAGCACACTGTATTTTAAGAGATTACTGCTGGAAGAAAACCTGAACACTTTTTATTTAGAAAAGGCAGAATCAGAAGTGCCATCTGTTGCTCAAAGAACTCAATTCTGAAAATTTCCCTCTAACTAAACTTCCAAAAACTTTTACTTGAGACATTAAGAATTTCTCCTGAATGGAGTGGATTAAAACAAACAAACAAACAAACAAACCAACCCTTATAAGAATGATACACAACACCTGGCCTAGTCATCACACAAACTAGAGAATTGCCTTTGCCCTACAGAACTTATTTAAGCCTTGCATGAATTTGCATTAGTAAAACGGAAAAACCCCACCATATTTTCAGGTTCACTTGTCACTGAAGTATTGCAAGATTTTCTATCAAGAGAAATTACCTATAAGTTCATGAGGTGCATTATTACATATGTTTGCATCTTCATCAGAGCATCACTATAAGTTCACAGTTCTAAGGAAACGTGTAGTATTTCAACTGAACTGCTGCAATCAGAGCTAGTAAAAAACATTAATAATATGGATCAACAAAACACCAGAAGTTGTAAAATGTTCTGCTGGCATGTTCTGTTTTCAGCTTAAGAAGTTACAGGAAAAGGGACACAAAACACTTGCTTTTATCACCATAAGCTTTCCTCTCATTTCATCTCATCTTTGCTTAGTCCTCACATAAATATAAATGCCTCATCTTCACAGATCTTTAAAACGTGAATTTTGCAGTTAGGTTTGGTGCAGATTTTTATGATGTCCGGAGACCACTGTTTTATACAAGCCTAATGGACCTAAATGTCACACTCCATTCTCTGTTTCTCGCAGACTACCCTCGTTAAACTTCTAACCAAAACACTACACACCTTGTCTGTTAATATGCCTCTTAAGACCTCGGTTTGGAAATCAGTAAGGTAAGGTTTTAATTTCCAACTGTAGACCTCCAGAAAAAGAGTCAAAATCAAAGCAAAGAAAGGAGATACAAGAGAACTAACAAGATATAAGACTAAACTTGTTGAATTGTTCTAAACACACTTTACAATGAAATCCAGAACTTTTGTATTTATTTTCAAATTTCCTTCCTCAATCTCAGCTTTGCTAATATTTGCTTTCCTACAGTTTGGTAAATGAATGTTAGTTTCAGATAAATGTGTACTTTGAAAACAAGAGTATTTTCTAGATGTTAATTCTATATTCATTTTTCAGTGGAGCATACTTTGAACAAAACCTTAAAAGTATTGTTCATCTTTGAGGCACCTGTTAAGTTAAGCCCATTGAAAGACCAGTTGTTATGAACCAGACCAGAAGTCTACCAAGCCCAAACATCTCTGAGTTAGACCAGAGGTTCACCACTGGTTCCCACCATCTGAGATGCTGGGCAATACTGGATGCTCAGGAAGGGAGCCTAAGAACTAGGAGAGCCTGTGGCTGTGCTATCCTTGGTGCAGTCTTTTAGCTTCTGGACTCTGGGGTATCTTATTACTGAGAAAACAGAATTTATGTTGAACACGCTAAGCCGGTAAAGATCAAACTGAAACAGAGAAGGACTTTCGATAGTTTTTCTTTTATTCTTCTGTGGCTACCAGTGTTAGTCATGATTTGAGTTTCCAATAAAATGTTCTTGAAAAGCAGGAAGATACACTTAACAACTGAGACCTGTTTTTCCTTTGTCACTTTTTAGGCATAAATATTAATTTTGTTATCTAACCATACTTAAAATAACTTATTAAAACCGGATTGTTCGCTATTAATTTGCTTCAAGTCTTCCTTTCCTGGCTGACTGCCAAAACAGTTATAATGCTGTACAATTGCAATACACGAGAGACCCATAGCACCCTCTAATTACTCTTTCAATACCTCAAACAAGCACTGCCTTTCCTTAAAACTGTGAAGGCATTAAGTAGGGCTGAAAATTCCAAAACCTTTAGCCCAGATACTGTATTTTTTTCCTGAAGCTGAAGTTTACATGCACCATGAAAATGCTTGCCTGAACTATGGGCAAACATTTGGAACACAAACATAGTCCTCCACTTCGACCTTTCTTTTGCTACAAGCTTAAATGAGACGTGACTACATTTATTCTCCATCATTCACATTATGAATAAAATACTATTACTGTCTCCGTTTTGCAAGATTAGAAAGTGCTTTGGGCAGGTTCAAACAAGGGAAATTTACCCCACTAAATCAAAGTCTTCCAATATGAAGACTGACTTTAAATGTCTAATTAATGCCACAAAATTCTCCTGAAAGTTTGTCCAAAACAAAGTTAAAGGCCTTGATCTACAAAGATTTACTTGCGTAGGTGAGTTTACTCAACTTCACTGTCAATGTAAGTAAATAAAGTTATTCAGTTCTGTAAGCCCGGTCTAGCTGATCCTAAAACATGAACTGAGAAGATGGTTCAACACTTCCGAAGAATCATTTTACCAGACTTCTCTAGACCTCTGGTGTGAAAAAAGCCACAGAAACATTAACAGAAACATCTTAAGCCATAGAAGCTTTTCATACCACTGAACCAACAACTTGAAAGACAAATTATTTGATGTTCAGTAGCACCACCAGAAATCAAAATTTATGTAAACATTTAAGATATAGGTGCAGTCAATACTGATATTTATTAGTCTCATATAACACTATTATAAAAGCACTTGCCTTCCAAAAATACAAAGATAAAATACAGCCAGGTTAGCAAAAAAGTTATCTATTTTCCTATGCAACAACTAAGAGTACTCAAGAAGCTGAAATAGAAATTATTCCAGTCTGAGGTTTTACTTCCTCAGCACTCTCCAACCATACCCTGTAACATTACCTAACACTACAGTCAAGAAAAATCGAAGCAAAACCCCAGTCTTGGCCACAACAGTCAACACAGCCTTAGATGCACTTAGTGATGATCCCTACAGCAGTATCCCACTGGGCTATGGGGCTCAGATACAAGCCAGGACTAGCAATCCTTGCAGGAGATCCTCAGCTCGAGGGCTTCATTTCAGCTGAGCATCACTTTGATCCACTGACTTACAGGACACATCATGAAACCTGGTGCTCTATATGGTGCCCATCCAAAGCGACAAGAGAGTATTTCCCATCCTATTTCCAATTATCCTTTGCCTTTTCAAATTTCCAAAAAATATTTGTTTAAATCTAAACGGAACAAAACTCATGAATAAGTAATAATGTTTACTTGCTCAATTTTAAGCATTAACATAACTATCATCTCTGATCCTGCAATCAGCTATGCATGTTAAATTTACCTAAGGGTGCAGTCCCACTCATTTCAATAACTTTGGTGCCAGTTTCTGTTTTGATGCACTGGCACCATCAAGGATAAATCCCCATAAGTGCAAAAGGCAGTAAGAACAACCTCTTAAAACCTAAAATTAGTTGACAGTATCTTTCCAATATGACTTCTTCCCTACTAAATTCAGCCTACACACAGGAAGTTGTCCAGGTTTACCTTCAAAACCTGGCAATTGATAATACAATCTGGAACTCTACAGCTCTAAGTCATTGGTGTGAATGCAGCCATATAGTGATTGCAAGAAGTTCCCATATGGCAACCGTAAGGCAGTTTGTATTAAAAAAAAATATAAAAATTAGCGGTTGCCACATCATAAAATCCATCACTATAAAACAGCCTCCTACTGGCACTCTCAAGGAGAACAAAAATGAAACATATCCTGAGAATTTTCTATCTACTTGTATTTGGAGTGGCTCCTCCAGGATAAAAACTAACCCATTCTGTTACAGTAGTTAGAGAAAGCTACAGTTCTCCCTCACTGATCAATCTGTTCCATCAACAAGCATGGAGCTTCCAGTAATAGAAGCTGAAACCTTTCATGAGGACTTCACAGAAACCACAGGCCCTGTATGTACACATGGAAGACGTCCTACCTGAAAAAGGCTGCTTGATGTGACACAGCAGAATAAGGACATGTTCCTAAAGCAGTCTTTGTGTTCGTACTGACACCAATTTTTACATTAACATCAAGGCATCTTACTCGAACTGTGATCAAAGTATGCAGCAAAACAGGTGGATGCAAGGAGGGAATACAGATGAAAGAACATATTTCTTTTAACTAACGTTTTGAACACAAGGAATTGTCTATTGAAAACACACAGCTTTTGTCCACAGGTAGCACTCATAAGAAAAGTAAAACCATGCAGCTAGTTTCTTCATAAAGTAAACTTTGGCCACATAAATTGACATGTGCCACACTGCAGACTTTCGCATCATGGTCACATGACAGCCATCGTTTATCAGACCAAACAGAGCAACAATTTCATTCTTCAGGAGCTGCAGAAGTATGCAAAGTTCAAAATAAAGAACATTACTTTAGTGCAGAAGCATAGTTCTCTGATAGGTTGCATTAATATTGATAAAAAAAAGTAAACGGTGAAGTTTTGCAATAATTCTATTACATAGTGTGCAGCACACCAAAGATTTATTATTTTTCTAGCTATTTCAAATAATTAGCAATTTAAATATACTTTCAATTTTGTTCATTTATTTTGTAGCCAAAGAACTATTGTCAGATAACAAATATTTCCCTGAAAATCTACCTTTATAATATGAAATACAGATTAAAGCTACCTTGGGCTTACTACCATCATTCCAATGTTGTGGTGTTGGGGTCCAGATATTAAATAATTATTGAAAACCGGACCACTAGCTCTGCAATCAGCAAAACCAGGGAGGCCCCATTTCCTGCATCAAGGTCCAGCCTGAGGTAAGCACTGACATGAACTCTCTGGTGTGCAAGTTAAGAGCTCTCTTCCACTTGGCTTCCCTACTTTCACAAATTCTGTAGAAACTGCTCACCTGGGAGACCTCTGCTGCCAAATTTGTTTGAAATCAGCTAAGAGCCAGAAAAGTTATTAGAGGGACTGAAGGCACACAGATCTTGCAGTTACATTTGAGCTGCACCTGCTAAGAAAATAAAGCTAACGACGCGTGTGGAATAATTAATTACTGGCAATCGCTGCTACCAACTACTGTCACCCTTTCACACGCCTGGTATCACTGGATCTTTTTCTCTGAAATTCAGCACAGTGCCAATGCTACTGTCTTTCTGTTCCCATCACAGATGCTACCTTGTCCCAAAATTACCCGCAACACCCTAGCTGAGCAAAACACACACACACAGTCTCCCCCCTATGCCTATGCTCAATAGGAACCTCCTATAACTGAACTTACAGACACACATCAGAAACACGAGAGGAAGCGCAAGGTTTTGTTGTTTGGAAAGGAACAGTTCTTACATCTGTGAAGCAGAAACATAGTTACAGAAAAACCATACTACCTACCAACAGAGATACTGCAAGTGTAACTGATAAAGCAATTTTATTAGATATCCCTCTTCAAGGTCTTACTTTCCAAAGGGAAAGCAAAAGAGCCTGAAGTAAACTTTTGTATCTTGCTTCCCTGACTAAAGGTCAATTTCGCTTGCAAAATTTGCCTAGAATTTCATTCACCTATCTATGAATTACTAAGAGTAAAACAATACATCTTCCCTGTCAACAGTCCCAATTTTTAAACTGGTTTTGGAACATTCTGCCAGTTTAAGTAAACCCACACACTTAATTTTTAATTAATGACCAGTCTCTGCTTAGGGGTAAATTCAGCAGGTACACCTGAATACACCTTCTTAAAAACATGAGGTTCAGAAATACTTCTATCCTAGTTTTCCCAGTGCACAGTGGACCATACTCACATGCACACCAGACACTGGGAACAATAAACCCCATAATACTCGTAATATAGTATAATGGAGAAGAAGACACGCTAGCCCTGGGCCTGAGGGATGAGCACATAACTTTATGCACATCAAGCCTGCAGGTCCACACAGCACAGAAAGTTATGTGCAGCCTCCACAGGAACCAGGGCCTGTGTGTGTCCAACACTTTTTTTTTTTTTTTAAACTGTAAGGAAGACGAGGAGGCTTGATGAAATGTGATGATTGAACACTTAAATTAATGACTCAGAAATGTAAAGCAGTCGTGTCCCAGGCTCGATGCAGGGATACAACCAGAACAGTGAGGGGCGAGGGAGGAAATTAATAGAAAATAAATCCACGCAGGCCAAGCTGCAGGCGACTCGCAAACCAGTTTCCTGAATTTCGCCCTTTAACATCCTCCGGCCCCGCGCCGGGAGCTGAGCCGGGACCGGCTCACTCCGAGCACCAGCCCGGGCGGTGAACGCCGCCGCCGCCGCCGGGGGACGAGCGGCCGCCCCACAGCGCCCGCGACCGCGGCAGCCCCGCGGGAAGGGCCGCGGGGGAACCGGGCGGACGGGGGGGACGCGGGGGCCTCCCCCCACAAACTTACCGCCCGCAGCCCGCCCCCCGCAGCCCGCCCAGCCCGGCTCGGCTCAGCGCCCGCCCGCCCGACCCCTCGGCCCCGCGGGCAGGGGCTCGGGCCCGGGAGAAGTTGCCGAGAAAGTTTCTGCGGAGGAAAAGGGTCCGGGGTGCAGGACGCCCCTGGCCCCTGGGCGCGGCGGCAGGGCGAGGCCGGGGCGGGCGGCCGGGGCCTAGTGCCTCCATCGCCGCCGCCATCGCGGCCGCCGCTCCCGCGGGGCGGCGGAGCGGGGACGCGGCCGGGGCCTCACCTGCCTCTCCTCGGCGTGGCGGGTGGGAGAAGGAGGGGGAGGGAGGGAAGGAAGCGGGGCCCCCCCCGCTCCTCCCGGAGCCGCGGCGACCCGGGGAGGGAAGCGGGGAGGAGGGGAAGGGAGGAGGGACGAGGAGCGGGAGGAGGGAGCGGAGCGCTCCGGTGCGTGCGGGGAGCCGGAGCCTCGCTGCGGGAGGAGGAGGAGGCGGCGGTGGAGGAGGAGGAGACTCCCCGCCCCTACGGCCGTGCTCTCCGGCGGGCACCGCGGCCCCTCCTCCACGCAGAGCTTCCCCCCATGCGGCCCGGGCCGGGCTTGCCGCGCCTCCCGGCCGGGGCAGCGCTTCCACGCCCGAACTGGAGGCCGTGGGGAGGAGCCGGGCGGCCCCCGCGGAGCCGGGCTGGCGGCGGCGATGGTGACTCCTCCGCGCCGCTGCTCACCGAGACAACATGGTGGAGGCGTGCGGGGCCATGCGGGGGCGGCGGGGCGGGGGGGCAGCCGGGGCTCTCCCTGCCCCGCCGCTCGGCCGAGGGCGGCTGCCCGCTCCCGGCCTTGTCTCCCCGGGCTGGAGCCGGGGCTGGGTCGCGGGGACCCTCAGCAGGGTACATCCCGGGGGAGCTGCTCCTCTCGCCGTGCCGAGCGGGTCAGCTCGGGGAGCCTCTCTCGGCAGAGGAGCTGAAACTGAGAGATTTCGGCAGCGGAGCCTTTCGACGTGGTGCGTGAAAGCTGAAGAAAAATAACTTTTAAAACTCCTCTCCCAGGCGTCTCCGGGTGGGACGTGGCTTAGGCTCGGTACATTTAATTTCTTTCGGGTCAAACAGATGCAAAACGTCCCTTCGGCAGTGCGGGTGCTGCAGGGGGAGCGAGGCGCTGCGGCGGCCGGCGGGGAGCGGTGCCCGGGGCTCGGGAGTGCCCGGGGCTGCACCGCGGAACTGACCCGTCGCCCTAACACGGAGCAAGCAGAGAACGAACCCGTAAATTACGCACCAGTAACTCCGGGGTATTTTATGTTACGGGTCTCCCACTCACCGCAGTTCCAGAAGCCAGAGTTTCGCATTTAAAGAAGTAAAAAAAAAATGGGATTTGTGTGAAGGTGGTCTTCGTGGAGAAAGATGGTTCATATTCATCTACACTTAGAACTGCAGACTCCAGGAAGAAGAGACAGAAAATAAATTAAAAAAACCAAAACAACCCAAAGAGCCAAAGTTATTGAAGTTTATATGGGCATATCGGCATTTCTCATTCAACATTATCGTTTATTGTTTTCAGGTCTCAGTCAAATTTACATTTACATCTCTTACCACTATTTGATTTAAAGGCTAATTATAAAACAGTAATTGTATTGATCACTAAAGATAACTTAATGTAGTTTAATTTAAAGAAAAAAAGGGAGACAGGATGTCCAATTTGTTTTGCAGGCAATGCTAGAGTAAAGCTATTTGTATTTTTGAATTTCAGAGAAAGCAAATACAATACGAGCATTTGCTTTTAGAGGGCCATAAATCCACTAAGCAGTTAACAAAACAGCAAAAGTGTTCAAGATTTGGAGACTCAGTACCATAAATTGTTGTCATGTAATCGTGTTAGAGTCGTGGAGTTTATATTTTCCTGTTCAGTCAGGAGTCTAACATTATACAGAATTGATTTTTAATTTAGAAAGCAACAGTGAGTTTTATAAATTGACCTGGGCAATGAATTACGTAACTAAGCAGGAATTTTTGCAGACTGATTGAAGCTGTGGGTTTGCCACGGCTTCGCTTCACCAAATGGGCTTACGGGAGTCTTGAGTGAGAGCAAAGTTTGACTTCCAGTATAATTTATGGGGTTTTGTATACACAGGCAAGCATTGCTGCATGGTTAATTTTACAGCACAACAGTAACACTTGCATATCTGAAAAACGCAATGAGCCCTTATTGTGTCATCGTCTTCGTTATGTTTCAGAATTATTCATTTAAGACATTTTTTTTCAGCACTGGGCTAAAGCTTTATAGTTAGAGACATACTGGCCCTTGCCAGCTGTTACTGTAATTTGACTTCTGGGTTTCAGGTTTGGGGTCAATGGATGGGTTAGGGTTAGGGTTAGGGTTAGTAGTCCTTGCTCATAGCACCTGGCCATGCCTGTGTAGCACTGAAAGGTTTGTTGGGATTCTCAGTCTGTCACCCCCTCTCCCATTGCTTTCTCTCCTTAAGACCAATAAAAGTAACGATTTAGTGGATTTCCGAAAGGCTGAGCTGTTAACTGTGGCTTCCATTGGCTGGCTTATGTGTATGTGTGCTATCAGCTGCCACAGACAGCACTGGGGCTGCACCAAAGGCTGACTTTGGTTGGGTGTGGAGAGACCATCACACTTAGTTTCAAACACAGTGTGATTAAAATAGCAGGGCAGCTGGGGAGAAGATGAGCTGACCAGTCCCATAATTAACAGCAAGCTCAGACTCACACCATATGGGTGTGAAAGAATAGATGAGGGTTTGAGTCGGGAGTCTTGGAGGCTAGACATGCTTTCATTGCAGTGGAAAAATTGGCTGCGTCCTAAATTGTCACGCACTTGTTGCTGATAGTCTGAGTGTTCCGCATTTTCCAAAGGAAATGTTGAACAGGTGACTTAAACCCATCAAACTGCTGGTGGTTCAGTCCGTTTAATCCTGCACAGGACAGGACTCAGGGTGACTTGCCCCCTTTTGCCTGCCAGCCTGCAACCTGTCTGCCACTTGTTACCTGGGTAAAGCTCCCTTACTGCTGCTGCACTGCTTTTCCTGAGTGGGCTCTCAAGCCTGTTGCAATGCTGTGGGTGCTATGAGCCATGCAGGTGGACTGACACCACTTGGTATTCACTCAGGAGACATCAGCTGAAATTGGCACCAGTCTCAGCTGCAAGTCAGCCAAGGCCAGTGCCCACTTTTAGGAATTTCCCCTCCCTTTTATTCTTTTGGCTTAAATTAGTATTTTGACCTTGCCCAGAAAGGAGGAGGGAGGAGCTGCTCTCGCATGCTTTAGCATAGCTGGAATATGGTGTGAGAAGCTACCAATGCAGGGGTTCAGTGCTGCCATTTGCTGGATACAGTTTCCCAAATATCCATTCAGACAGGCTCAACATTCACTTACTCCTCATCTGTCCTGCATTGTTAGTTGGCATTAACTTAATGTTGAAGATTTGTGCAAATAGTGCACGAAGAATGCCTTCCTAAATATAGGCTATCTTTGAAATTTCTCATATATTTGAATTACTTTCTAAAGAGAGTGATCATTTATATTTGTACAATTCTTAGTGTGTTTGTGTAATTTGAACAAAACCAAACATGTATGGTAGGATCAAGAATATATTGAGCCAAATAAAATATTTTTGGGGTTATATGGGGGAATACAGGTGTAAGAGCATATAGAAAGAAGGAGAAACAGGGCAATACAGATGGAAGAAGGCAGACCAAGATATTTCAAGCATTGATGTCGGTTCAGTGATTAGTAATTGGGAAATACAAGACTTGTATTCTGAGATTTTGAAGGAGGTGGGCAGATTGATTCTCTGAAGATCTTTAACAGTATATCTCAAAGGTTAATGTATGGCACACATGGTAGTAACCAGGAAATGCTGAGACATTCTTGAAAATACCTGGTGGGATTGTTTTCCAACAATTTAGATTAAAAAGATAAATACTGTAGTGGTTCAGCATCTCCTGCAAACAATTTTTTCTTTTAAAAGAAATAAGAAGTTTTGATGGACCTAAATTAATTCCTTCATTTTGACAAAAAATTATGGTAGTCAAGGCCTCACCCTAGTTACCACTCTTTAAGACCTTGAAAAACAATGGTATGTTACAGTCGCACCTCCTAAAATTCATGGGCCAAGTTCCCATTGCTCATTGTACTATGCGATCATGTTACGAAAAGCAGTTTGTCTTGGAATTAGTATTAGTCACTTGCTTAGTTTTAAGCATTCACATCAATATTTTAAGATTAGGGAGTTTAGCAAAACATAGGAGTTTCTCTTTAATCTGAAATATATTTCTTTTGAATCTGAATATTCTAAGAGTTAGTCGAATAAGTGGGTAGCTTTTGTCATGTTAATTTCTATTTAATATTCTAAAAGCTATTAATAAAATCATTGATGTTTGAAAGTGAAACGTCTTCCTTGGATATAATGCAAATTACATATGAGTATAGTAGTTCAGTAAGGAAATGGAGTGTTATCTCACCGCATGATAGATCTGTCATTGTTTCCTATTCTGAAGCAAGTATTCAATTTAAGCTTTATGTTAAACTTCAAAATTTTTTTTGTTACAGATTTTCCATTTTGGCTTCAAGTGCATCTGCATCTCCAAATGGCTAAAATCTTTGGTTTTGGTACCCAGGTCTATTTGCAAGATTACATATTCTCTTCTTTCTCAAATAGCATTTCTGTTTGATCTTGCGTAACACAACTAATTACTTACGCATATTTTACTTTTAGCAAGTATGTGGCAGGTTCTTTTTTAAAAGCATTGTTTCAAAGATTGGTTTTGAACTTACTGAAAGTTATTTTTGAAAGCATGCTAAACTTGGAAAACCCTGTACTTCCAGACCTGTTGCTATTTACATTTGTGTCACATCCAGTTACATCAGACACGCTGGATTACATTGTATAATGAAAGCCGTATTGCTGTAGTCTAATCTTTATCTCTTTATATCCGATCTCCTTTGAATTGCACACAAGTATTGCCTATGGTTACTTAAAATAACTACTGCTTTTGTTTCAAGGGCAGTGCTATATATGATGAACACTGAACACTCAACCCTGCTTTGGCAGCAACTACACATCCTGTATCTTTGGTTCTTGCATGATTTAATTTGGAAGCTTGCACAGGCACATTCATTTTTTATTTTTCATTTAAATTTCATGTTTGAAAAATCTGAAACCTGTGAAATCATACATACCTAGGAAAAAAAAATTCACTTGGGCCACTCTGCTCTGAGAGATTTGAAATGTGTTGCTTTCCCCCTCACAAAAAGGGTCGCATACTCTTAGTCAGAATGGAAAGGGACAAACGGTAGTAGCAAAAGAAGTAGGTGCAGTAAAGCTGATCTGAACTGACGTTGGTTTGGACATCATTGCTAAAGTCATTCATAGCCTTTAAGAGACTTCTGACGTCATTTGGTAGCCAGTATAAAGGATCAATTTCTGCTGGCTTTGGGAGGCTTGCACATATATGTACTGGTTATATTTATTTGTGCTGACTACCTATGATATGACAGAGTAATGCTTACTTATGTTACTAGCTGCAGAATCCAAGTTAATATGGTATTTAGGGAGCACTGCTAGGGGATTCTGCATCAAAATCTCCTCTTTTCCAGTGCATCCTGAATTTTTACTGTTGAACACACATGCTGTTGCAGCACTTTTTATACATGATTTCATAAACCAAAGCCAAGTGAAACAGAATAAGGAAAAAAAGAGAGATTTTGTTCTCATCAATAACTAAAGGCTTGCTTGAGACTCTGTATGGTCGTTTCCTCTGAGCTACTACGCTGATTAAAGATGAACAAATTCCTCAGGCCTGTGTGAATGCTCTTTATTATATTTTAATGCTTAACAGGTCTTTTGAATTTTATGTGCAAGGTGGTTGTTCCTGCCCTAACAGGGATCCCTGAGGGTAATTGTTGGTGACAACCTTGAGGATCAGAAAACTTTCCTTCTTAATTTAGAGATGAACATGATGAAATTTATTACCTTGGGAATAGTTCCAGGGACAAAATTTTTCTCTCAGTCTGGGATGCCAAACAAATCCTTAGAGTGGGGCTTCGAGTCAGGATAAGGCTGCTGACGTCTCGTGATGTTCACCATTGCAGGTGGACATAAATGTTGTGCACCATTTAGAGATCTCAGAAAACTGGGCATCTGTCAGATGTGTAGTTTTTCTATTCAGCATCCCCTCTATTTCTAGTGTTTTTTCCACATCTTTAATTTTCTTATCACGATTCCTTCGGGTGTAGGTTACAGTCCCCTCAGGTCTGCTGGCATAACTACAACTATAGTTTTTCCCCCATAGTTTTGCAGTTCTGCCAACATGATCCCAGGTTAAGTCTCCTAACAGTTTTCTAAAAACCAAGAATATGTTGATGCACTTTTACTACGTAGTGACATATACTCTGTTGTGCTCACTGACATCAGGAAAGAGGTAATAACATAGGTAGATCATTGGCTTCTTGTCCTACTTCAACTACACCCAGAACAGCCTGAATTTTCTGAAATGTCAGAATTTAGGAAAATCCAATGTGATTGCATTAATAGATGAGGAGAGACCTAGATGGCTCTGTTTTCCTGAAGTTTAACAGTTACTTGGCTCTGCTTGCATGTTTCTCCGTTCCCACCCACGCCAGATAAATACCCTTTGGTTGCCTTATCACTATCTGCTTTGTTCCTGCGAAGCAGGAAGCAGCCGCAGTCTCTTCCATTCTTCCCTGAGAGTCTGTATCAGGGTGAATGAGAGTCATCAATGAGGCAGCTGAGGTAACAACTGTTCAAGAGGCAGCACTTATACTGGTTCTTAAAATCTGAAAAACATATGAAGAGGTGGAAGAAGCCTGGGTTTATTAAAAGCAGAGCTTGCAGCCTTTCCCGTGGTTAATGACTGTTAGTACTGTTTGTAAGAGTTTTCAGTACCTATAATCACCCAAATTCTACTTCTTAGGCAAAGATAGTTCTTGGCAATTGCCTGCCTCACTGCTCTGACACTTGCAATGTGAAAATCTGCTTTCTCAAGTTAGATGGAGGCAACTTTGCCAGCTAAGTTGTGGAGAAACACCTCTACTTCCAGCCTGGACACAGTTGTTTCCAATGTCGTTAGTCTCACATGTAGATGTCAGAGATATATTTTTTGCAATAGGTGGTAATAGTACACCCACGTCTGACCTGACAGTAAATAAACCTCTGCCCAGGCTCACTGTGTGTGTAGGAACTTAGTAGATCTAAGGTGAGTTCTCCCGAAACTCTATCTGCATATTCTCTCACAAGCCAAGGAGGCTGGAGATGCTCCTCTCCAAGGCTTCAAAGGCTAAGCCAGCATTTCTTTGCAATTAAGTAGGAACGCAGAGCTGGAACAGACCTCCCACCATGCAACAACTATTATGGGAAAATAGTAGCTTCTTGGGCATCTGGCTTTCAGGAGAGAAAAGGAGCAGAGCAGAACTGAACCTGAGGCCCCTTCATGAGTGCTGAGGCAGGTGATGGTACATCATGGCTGCTGAGAGTCTTTTTGTTCATGTTCTTCAAAAGGAAAAAAACCCCACTGCTACAAAGGTTCAGGAGAACTAAGTAAGTGCCATGGATTCAGAACTGAAAGCTATACAAAAGACAAATTTATTTATTTGTTTGTTTGTTTGTTTGGGACAGTTTTTACCAACATGCATTTCTACAAATTTTGAATTATTCTAAGAAAGGCAGCTGGCAAATAGTACTTTCTCCACTCCCACCCTCTCCCCTCTTAGAATATGCAAGTAATTGATCCTGCTGTTTCACACAACTGTAAAACTTTGGAAGGTATGTAAAAATCTTGAATTCTTTTTTTAAGCAACATCATATTTCAGTATTTTCTTGTGTTTCATACATTTCATTAAATCATTTGTTGAAGCCAGATAACTTTGCGTGTATGGTATTTCATTTCTCATGCAATAAATTGTAAATGATAGGATACAAAGATACGTTTATAATTCTAGTCAATTACTAGCGATGCTAGTTAATAATATGCAGAGAAATGTAGCTAAAGAAAAGAAGAACAATACTAATGAAAGAAAAATACACAGCTTTAAGGATTACACTATCATGGCTCACATGCTGCTTCCTTCTGCTTATTTTTCCTTTCACTTTTGGTTAAAGTGGGATTTTCCAAAGCACAGGAATTTCCTTAACCTACTCCTCCTTCCTTCGAAATGGAGCCTATTGAAAAATCAAGACTGTATGTTCAAAATTGTCCCACATATTTGCTTTTTTTTTTTTTCTAATTGGGAAGAAAATTAAAACACAAAAAGTTCCAAAGTATTTTGGTTTTAAAATGTGGGCTTGGGACATCTTTGATACATCATCATAACAGCTAGAAGGGACACTATTGTTCTTGATGGAAAATGTAATCCATAAAAGAACCCCAGATGATGGGGGAAAATGAGGGACCTAAACCATGACAAACTCATGATGAGTAATAACAAACCATCCTGAAGAGAAACATTTAGATTTGCTTGGACAGTTCAAAACATTTTGGATTCTTTTTTTATTTTCCCAGAGGGACATTACATTGTTTTGGCACAACCAACTTTTTCCTGTGGAAAAAATATTACAGAAACCACTTTTCTATTAAAAACCATGAACAGAACTCTGGAGCAGCAATAGAGTGAAGTAGTCAAGCCAAAACCAAGTGCATTTGAAAATGTCCTCTCAGGAGAACCTTTTGACTGCTCCAATCTGGTAATAAGAATTTTATTGAAGGTAAGTGTATTTCATACACACCAAACATAACCTGATGAAATCCATGTAGCATAACTTGGTGTGTTTCAACACATTTGAAATATGCGTGCTTGAAAACTCTGCTTAAAAATGTGAAAAAGTTCTGTTGAAAGGCTTGGGCTTTTGAGGTAAAAAATCATGTCTGAGATTTCACAAGTGTTTTGCTAAGACTGGGCATTTTAAAAAAACTGAACACTGCTTTTTTGACAAAAAGTCTTATTCTTCCAAGCAAAAATTTGTATGTTTAGAAACATATTTTTGGCTTTAGAAACATAGAACAAAATTCGTCATTATTTAATATTTAGAGGCATACTATTAATTTTGATTTTAAAAACTAGACACAAACCTGTTTTTAACAGAGGCAGCAAAGTATTTTGGGGAAAGATATGGGATGCTATACTCTTACTGAATTTTTAGGATACATGTAGTTAGGGCATTTTACATCCTTGTAAAAGTTGCTGTGAGTCTCTCACTTTCTAGAACTGATGACTGTCTCAATGTCTATTTTTTCAAGGCAACTTGTGCTTTAAATGTGACAAATGTTGTGCTGGCTTCTTCTGTATCAAGGCAAGCTTCATCATGTCAGGAGCGAGTAGGAGACACAGCCTGTTATTTCCTATTGCCCAAGTTAATCACATGCTTTTCTGAATATAATAAACAGGTGATTCACCAAGTTTAAGAACAGTAGTGACCAACAGACCAGCCAGTGTCAAGCATTCTAAATATCTATCACCACCTCTGAGATTACACCCACATTTGAAGCCTATCTCTGGTGCCAGGCCAAAATGTCCCTTATGGATAGAAGGTACTAAGAAATTGGGATTGCAGAGCTTTGAACAGCACAGGCTTAAGGGACCAACGAGCAAGGGAGTAGAGCAACAAACTAAATACAGAACTTGATGGGTATTTGAAGATGACTGTTAGCATCATGCCTGTTGGCACATGGACAATTTTGGTTAGCTAAGTTATATGAACTTTCACCCGGTTCTTGCAGGAATGTATAATTTCTTTTTATTAAATTTTCGCAATGAGATGCTAGGCCTTATGACAGGTCTGTTAGGTACTTTCATAATAAAAAGTACAGTAATATAAAAAACCTTTGCTAGTCCAGTATGAAAAATGGCCACTAACACTTCTGAGCTTCATGACACCCCAGGGAATGAAGCAATTGAAGGGCCCAGGATAACTGCAGATTTAACTGGTTAAAATAAAAAATGATCTATTTGCTGCACGATGTTTCTGGAAATGTCTGGGAAGTCAAATTAAAGTGTGAGACCAGATTTCATAGCTGAAGGCTTCCCCTTGGAGCACTTGTGGCTCTTCACTAGTTCAAAGAAAACAAATTACTAGTGGATCCTGCTGAGATTTGAAAGAATAGGCTTTTTTAGTGAACATCACCTGACAGTGCTGTTTATTAATACATTCAGTGTGTTTCAATATAATTTTCCCCATCTTTCACCACTCTTGATGATTTCTTTTCTATAATTGTTTCGTTAGTCATTTCTGTAGGCAGTCTGGCAGCTGTTGCTGCAATCCTTTTATTAATTGCGGTTGGCTCTGGATTTAACAAAATACAAGTGCACCCTCTTGTGGAAGATGGTATGTAGATTGTTTTGGTTTCCTGGTACCACCTGGTTTATTTTTTTCTGATCGAGTCAAAGGAAAACAAATAGCAGAAGTGTCCTGAGGCCACACAGCAACAAAGCTTCCTGGAGAACTTCAAAAGAATAATCTGCAACTTTGGAATGTCTGAATTCAGCCAACTTTTGAAGACAAACTTCTGTGGGGAAGACCTTCAAAGGCACCCTAGGAGACCTTCCTGCCCTTAGTTTATGTGGGAATCTCTGTCTTAATATATTTTTCAAGAGAAACAGACTTGGTGTGGCTATATACATAGAAACAGTACATTTATAAGTAAGTCTAAGGACAATAATTCAATATAAGTATCCAGCATGGACCTGAAAAACAGTTTATGCTCATTTTCTATTCATCCAAATCCATGAACACAGATGTCAGTCTCCCTTTATGTGCTAATGGAAATAGTGCATGTTCTTGAAGACAAATACACTTATGAAGGGAGTAGGTTGGGTTGCACAAAAATGGTTTAACTTTGAACCCTTATAAATCTCAGCATGTCATCCTCTGGACACTTTTTAAAAGAGAAGTACTTTTAAACTTGTGCATTCATTTATATTCTGGTCTATGAGGAGTCGCGGCAGCATGAACTCCTTCAACTGCTGAAGCAAGTATATTGGCATGTCCACCTCCCACTCTGCATGATATGGGCTTGCAGAGTGAGGTTCATACAATATTTACTTTGCTTAAAAGAAAAAAGAAGTTTTTACTGGTAATTAATTTTCCTGAAAAAGAGCCTCAGTTTTTTTTTTCTTCCCCCCCCCGCCGCTGTTAGTGTGGATGCAAGGATTTCTGGCTAAGGTAAAATGAAGAAAATATGATTACAAAAAAAAAATTGTCCTTCATAGGCAGAAGCTGATAAAAGGGTAAAAATTCCCTGAAAATTAACAAGGTATTTGTGAAAATATCACTTTCCATGAGTAAATTTTAAAGAAATAATGCTGAAAAAATTCATATCAGTTTCTAATACACAAAGTATTCCAATTCATTAAGCTCCTGTGTAAGCAGCAACTGTCTTTTCATGGGGCACAGCACTGCTATTCTTTCTCAGAGCAAAGGATTAAAGCATACCATGCTCTGAGGTCAATTAGAAAGCTGGACGAATTTGTCTTGCTCTCTGCAAATGGTTAGTTGGAAAAAAAAAAAAAAAGAAAAAAAAGTAACTGTCATACAGCACGTATGTATGTATCCCCTAGCAGAATTTAATAAGGTGAGTTGATTTGCATTTTTATGTCTGAACATGTTCTTGCACTGCCGGCTTGTCTCACTGAGCGGTGAAATACAACCTATCGACACCTCTGGGTGGGGTAACCGAATTCAAGAGGATGGTCTGAAGTTGTGTTTCAGAAGTCATGGTCTGATACTAACACTGTCTTACCTGTGACAGGGCTTCTGCACTTTCTCAAGTTCCACAGTGTTTAAAATTTGTCCTTCTACTTACTTCTCTGCAGCACTTTTGGTCTATGCTTTTGGGGACCCTTCACCATCCTTGGATGGTGACCGATTTCTGCAGTTAGTAATACAGTACTTTACCCCAGATTAGGGTAAAGCCTCATTTTACTCTCTCTGTTGGGTATCTGTACTCATCCTGTATGCGGTATTTAGTGTATTTGTGGCAGAACAGTGGTAATCCTGGCACCATGCCAGCTGAGTCAGGAGGAGCAGCTATGATTGCAGGTCTCCAGGGGGTGTGGCTTACACGGCCTGGTTGACTCTGGGCTCTGTGCGCTATGACAAAGGAAAGAAACAAGTACTCTCATGACTGCTGACATCATAATTTTGTTACATCTTTCCACAGGGCATGGAAGTACGCACAGGTGGACGAGAAGAAGAGTTACAAGCATCTTCATATATTAAAAAAGCTGCTTTTTGGATCTCTATGTTCACGCTTTGTGCAGCCAAACTCAGAAGGGATCCTCTTATTACACTTGAACCACAGGAACTTGCTCCTTCTCTAGAGCAAGTATAGATGTGAAGTTTATGCAGCTGCACCCCCCTTTCAAGTTAATTATATCACTCTGAGCACTTCAGCTATGATCCCACACTGCAGTGCCTTCTGCTTGAACCATCCTGCCTGTTTCTCTGGGCGCCTGCCACAGAGGTTGCCTCCCTGCTGAAATCCTGGCACTTTACCTGGTGCTCTGTGATCCAAGCTTCTTTCAAGCTCACGTACCCAGAATTCACCACTGTAGCCATGTCTCATGTCTCTACATGACTTCAGCTGATTTTCCACTCTCCCTTGGGGAAAGGAGCATATCCAGTCTCGTTTAAAAAGACACCCATTGCTGAAAACCAAGGATCTACAATCTGCAATAAAATCTACTACATAAAACTGTTCCAGCATGGATAATAAATGCCAAAAAGCCATTTTCAATTCCTAGTACTCATCCCCCAATATATAATACTGAGCATCAATATAAGATACAACTCCACATCCCTGGCACTGGCCCCTCACCCCATACTCCAAATATTCTGAAAACGGTGATGATAACGCAGAGATGTTTTAGTTACTGCTGAGCAGGGCTTACACATAGTCAAGGCCTTTTCTGCTCCTCACACCAACCTCCTAGCAAGCAGACTGGAGGTGCACAAGAAGTTGAGAGGGAGCACAGCCAGGACAGCAGACCCTAATCCAAAGGAATATTACATACCGTATGGCTTCATGCTCAAGATACAGAGTTGGGGGAAGAAGGAGGAAAGAGAGGAACCTTCAGAGAGGTGGTGTTTATCTTCCCAAATCACTGTTAGATGTGATGGAGCCAGGTTTTTATGGAGATGGCTGAACACCTGCCTGCCCATGGGGAGTGGTGAATGAATTCCTTGTTTTGCTTTGCTTGTGCACACAGCTTTTGCTTTAGCTATTAAACTGCCTTTTTATCAACCCATGAGTTTTCTCACTTTTATTCTTTCAATTCTCTCTCCCATCCCACCCAGGGGAAGTGAGTGAGCAGCTGTGTGGAACTCAGTTGCAGCTAGGGTTCAACCACCACATCCAGTCAAGACGACTGAGTGCTCCTGGTATTAGGCTTTGCAAATCTCAACAATCAGCAAAATTCCTTGTCAGCTCATTTCCTCTGAAACACTAGCATGAATGTTAGATGCAGCCTACCAAATCATGTGTGCATCACTCATCTCTCACAGTAGAAGCTCTTACCTAGCACAGTGCACCTCGCAGGGTCTAAGAATGTATGTTACTCACTGGTCTCAGCATTGCTGGTGAATTTCAGCTCTAATTGTAATCCTGGCTCTGTCATGGGCCCAATCTCACCAACTCCTTACATCTGAACCCTGTCCTTTCCCAAAGTAATCTCAGCCTTTCTCCACATGGATGCTGCAGGATCTCACTGAATTTCTTCATTTCTTGCAGTTATTTCCCAGAAATGGGACATGGTTGGGAGTGGCAGGGATGAACTGAGGTTCAGTTCTGAGCCTAGTGTTAGGATTGGGGTAAAGATTTGTGTTTTGCAAAAGAAAGCATAAAAAAAAAATCTGTGTTCATTGTGTATTCCTATAAGATCATTAAAACTAGAATGGGGAGAATTCAGGGTAACAGGACAGGATAGGATGTGGGTCCCTTAGTGAAGGCTGGAGTTGCATGTAGAGGTTCAAATGGGAAGGGCTGAATCCAGAGAGGTAGCAGGGGATGGAGATGCTAGTCACAACTGCAGATTAAACTCTGAGCTCTGATTAAAACTATGGTTAGAGTTTGACCCCAATCCAGGATTTGATAAGGGTCAAACTCTAACCTAGTTTAGTTTCTTGATGAACCTGGTAAGTGTAGATGGTAAGATGAGGAGAAGTTCAAGATTATTTTGGTTACTGTTTGTTTCTTGCTGTATTGACTCTGACAAGCAAGGCAGGGCCTCCTAATGAAAGTTCAGCTATTGTATTTTAGAGGAAAGAGAGAGAAGAGATTAGGTTGGACAAAGCCAATTTTGATATGTTTAAAGCTAAAGCTGGTTCTGAGTAAACATAGTTTGTGACTCCACCAATAAATAAGACTTGAGTATTCAAAGGTTTTACTCAGGTGTCAGGTATGCTGGCTAAGATCAGCAGGAAAAACTAACACACCTGTATAAAAAGTGTTCATGCAAACCAAACCTTAACCATTGTTCTCAGGGGTCCATACAGGAAATACACACACACACACACACATATATTTACACATACACATATGGTTAAGTGCACGGCCTCTAAGAAAATTGCGGAATTGAGGCATCACTGTGGGAATATATCAGAAAAACTAAATACTTCAGTTCAAGGCCTAGATATCAATTTTAGCTGAAACAGTGGCTACCACTCAAACTCTCATTAATCCCATCATAGAACTCTGACAGTAATAATACCAATTTATGTAGACAATTTCCACAGTTAATTTGAAATTAAACAATTCACCCGTTTTTGTAAGTATTCTGAGTTACGTCTCCTTTTAACAATTGCAGAATATTCTGAGTTGGATGGGACCCACAAGGATCATTGAGTGCAATGAGTGAATGACCTGTATGGATAAAACCTGCATCCCTGCTGTTATTAGCACCATGCTTTAACCAACTGAACTAATCTCAAATGATTCATGGTGGATAAGAAGTAAGACACATAAATAATAAATTGCATAATGCACATTGCATAGAGGAACAAAGTAGCCTATGCACTTATACAACAAATTTTGTGGGTAAATTGATTTGGTATTTATAGAAAATCCTAGTGACACTTTAAAATCAATATTTCAAGAGTAGGAATTTACAAAAGTGCTCAGACTGATAGTAGAATATTTAATAGTACACTTTGAAGGTATATATTCAATTTCACACAAAGACCACAAATCAGTTTATGTATTATACCTCAGAACAGCCCCTAGTATCATTAGATGTCTTCTAAAACCTTATTCAAAAGCCAGTAGGATTTTCCACTTGCCTTTTTTGGGTTATATTCACCAGCAAGTGAATTCTATAGCCTGTAAAGCGATCTCGCTGACCTCAGTGGAGCTGCTTATGAGAGAAAATGCTATTGAGAAGAGTATACCCTTTAATAAAAAGGAATGTAACTTGGAAAGTACTGAGGTTAAGTTACAAACTTCTCCCTCTCACTGCAACAGGCACTTTTGCCTTCAAATATACTCTTACATGTATCATGTGTGCTTGTTGTGTAAGAGCTAAATGGCAGACAAATGCATGAAGGAGAGGATGCCCCTTGGCATCTTTAAATGTTGAGTGAGAAGAAGCCAATGGCTGGGATAGGTGCTCTAATACTGAGCTACAAGGACTAGAAGGATGGGGAACAAGTTAGTCTCCCGTCTGTCTGTAGTGGCTCTATTTTTAAGCACAGTCTTTGGGAGTTACACTGCAGGCCACCATTCCCAATATCTGCTTATTCCTTAAGGCTCTTTCCCTGCAGAGCTTGATGCCTGAGGAAGTACCATGATGATACTGTGATGAGGAAGTACCCTGACACTGATTTCAGGTGGGAAGTCTGATTCAGAAATCTGTGCAGGTCTATTGATCTGCTACACCATTGGTAATCCTGAGAGCAGGGTTTCCTCCATCCCTGTGATTTGCTTAAATCACAAGAGTTCTCCTGTAAGTTCGAATGATGCAATTAACACTACTTAATTTTTATTTGCATGCTTCTGTGCCTTACAAGCTGCAATTATATACATAAATTGTATGACACACTTAAAAGAGTGTATTATTTACTATAACAGACACTTTCAATTTCAAGAACTCAATTCAATATTAGTTTCTTCCAGCAAAAAATGATTGCTGAAGACAAAAATGTTTGTGAGGAGATCTCTAAAGACTTGTCCAGTTTCTTTTAAAAATCCCCCAAACTTCAAACTGAAAAAAATATTAATAGAGAAAATATTTGGTGTTTGTTTGTTTTTTTTTTAACAATGTACTGAATTTCTAAATATATAGGAGGTTTTTCTCCCCTTCTGTTTTAGTGGAAAATTTTAGAAACATATTCTCAAGCACCCTGACTAGCTCTAACTTCCAAGTGGACAATGCAGTTACAAGTTATGGCCAATTACATTCCTAAAAGTAGAACCTACACTAGAAGCAGAGCAGTCTAAGGCAAATCTGCTCTTTAGTGTGACAGTAGAGTATGGATGAAGAAATGTATTAACTGAAACACTGGCTACATGCTGAGGGCCTCATTGGAAATACAAGGAAGCCATGAATGCAGGCTGCTCACAGGGCCGCTCCGTTGTGGACTGATACAACAATCAGTACTGAACAAACTTAAAAATAACTCTGCAAAAAGAAAAGCCTGATACTTGCTATACTTGCCCAAACCAACTCAAGCCAGCTCTTGACTGCTTCTATCCTGGTAATATTGAAGTTCAAGGAAGTTCTTGTTTCTGTGCACATTGTTGTATATCACAGCTGTTTCTCAGCACCTTGTATCTGTCAGTCTTTTGGTCTCTCCTTGCATGTAGGGTATTTATAAACTGTGAATGCTTATAGATACTTTCAGTTAGTGGGTTGCTCTAAGGTAAAGTTTGAGCAGATTTTTCTCTCTTTCAAAGCTGATCATCACTCGCTGGAAGGCAGTCCTCCTGGGTGGGAGATGGGACATGCATTGGGAAGTTCCTCTCAGGTGTTTCCTGGGGGCTGCCCCCTCTTTTTGTGCATGTGTCCATCTACCCAGTCTGTCTCTCAGCCTTTTGCTGTTTCCATGGATTGCAGGAGACATCTTGTGGTCACAAAGCAAAATCACCGAGCGTGCAGAGCAAAGTCTTTCTTCTGTGAGGGCTGAGGAGAGCAGTGAGACTTCCACTGTCTCGGAAGTGTTGCACTGCCAGGGAATAAGGGAAGTAGGAGTTATCCATCTGTCTTAAGGGGCTTTTTGAACTAGAATAGCCTGACTGAGCTGGGACAGAAAGGAACTTTGAGTCTATGGACATTGTCAGCATTCTACGTAAGAAGGACCTACGAAACCTTGCTTGCTCTGGAGCTTGCTCAGGCAGATGTTTCTTAGATGAGGCCTTGCTAGCAGTGTGTCTCCTTGCTTGCAGCCTCCTCTCTCCAGCATGAAGCACTGAAGCAGTATGCTACAGAGTGTGGGATATGAGGAGAAGCACAATAAATGAGAGTTCACTTGTATTTAACTTCAGCACAGTATTTTTAACATGACACCATGAATATTAACGTCAGTCGACCAGTCAAGTAAACCTCACTTATATCTGTCTGTGGAATTAGGGTATCAGTATGCCATCAGTACTTTTTCCGGATAAACACAGAGGGAGAGTTCCATTGAAGGAGCCTATTATTTAGAGCTACCTGTTAAAAAAAAAAAAAAAAAGTAGATTAGAAAGAACAAAAAGAAAAGCAAGAAGGGAAATAAGAATGTCACAGGGAAGCATAGAAGCAGAAAGGAAAGATGCTTTTATGATTAGTAGATAGGTATTTGTCTCTGATGATAATTAGCTATTACACAATTATGTAACAGCATTTCTCAGATGGCCTGGACTTTCATTGTGTTAGATGCCATGCAG
Organism: Myiozetetes cayanensis; assembly: GCF_022539395.1. NCBI lineage: Eukaryota > Metazoa > Chordata > Aves > Passeriformes > Tyrannidae > Myiozetetes > Myiozetetes cayanensis. The sequence continues at coordinate 47,189,948 of NW_026086604.1, forward strand.
ATACACATGGAAAATGACAGTATTTGCCCCAAAGAGAGTATCAGCTATGAGATAAAATAGAACAGATGAATGAGAAAAATAAGGAGATTGTGAAAGGGTGATGGAAGACATAATGCTTACCAGTAATAAAAGGGTAGGTGTGGTTCTAAACTTACCACCATACCATGCTGTGCTATTAAAAACCTTGTGAGAGAGCAGAGATACAATGAGTTGCCCTGCTAGGTGAGTTGGGGACAACAGCAGCAGCATAAGGTAACTCCTAGAAGATGCATAACAAAAACTGACTACAGAAAACATTCAGTAAAAGTTGTGTCAGTTCAAGCAGTCTGGTCTTGAGAACATATAATAATAATTTGTCCACAAGCTGCTCTTATTCATGGTGAGGAAATCTCATTCTTGCCAGTGTGCAATGAAAAAGAACATGAACTCCCAAACCCCATGGAGTCACAGTCTAATACCAGAGTCTTGCAGAAGATGAATTTCCATTTGGCAAAAGACTGGACAGTCATCCTCATTAGCTATGTATGGCACCAGTAACATCACAAGTCCTGTGCAGAAGGGTATTTCATAAAGGATGAGTGTCAGGCCAACCTGTATACTTAATTTTGTGATGTGGACATTTTGCATTTTATAATAAAATATAAAATTAAATGAACAGTCCTTTTAAGGAAAAAAAGATAAAAAGAAAACCGCCTCAGAACATTTCAACAAGTGACAAAATGGCATTTTGCAAAATTGTCACAACTTCTCTCCCTTTTCTTTCCTCTTTGTTGAATGAAATTGCTGAGAAAATGTCATTTTGTAAGTCTGTCAATGATAATGATATTCCAACGTTGTTTTCTCAACAAGCTTAATTAACCAGCTCTCACTTGTCTTTCAGAACTAAATGTTGTCTCCTTCCTTGAAAACTGAAACAATTAATACTAGGCCCAGCTGTAACAGCTCTGCACACACTGCCTCAAAAGAGAGCAGCATTTCTGCAACAAAAGGCAAACTATATATGTGTGAGCCAGTGCATCTCTGGCAAGATCTCCTCTTGCAGCAAGACTGGGGAAATGGCACAAACACAGCCTGGTCTTTCTAATGTCCTTGGACCTTGCTGTGGCCTCAGGTGCAGGGTAAACCTGCCCTAATTTAAATCATAGGATCACAGAACCACAGAACCCAGAGCCCAGCTTGGAAGGGACCTCAAAAGTTCATCTGGCTCAAAATTTCATGGGAAAGGAAGTCTCTATGAGACTGTCTAGCACCCTTACCAGTCACAAATTGAAAACCTCCTGTCATGGGAACCGCTTTCATGGGAAAGTTGTCCCACTGAATGACTATTCTCACTGTTAAAAATTCTTTCTTCTATCAAGATGAAATCTCTCCTGGTGAAACTTATACCCACTACCCCTTGTATTCTTCATGTGGCTCCTTGTGAAGAAAGAACCTCTCTCCTTGTAGCTGCCCTCTAAGCACTGGAACACTGTGATGAGGTTCCCCTAAGCCTTATCTTTCTGGATAAAAGAATTCCTCGTGGGGCGGGTTCTCAAGCCCTTTGATCATCTTTGCAGCCTTCATTGGACCCTCTCCAGTCTGTTTGTGCCTTTCTTGAGTTGTAGGAACCAGAACTGGACACAGCACTTCAGATGCAACCTGACCAGCACTCAGTGGAATGATCATAAGGATCCATTTTGACTGTGTTGCTGCAGTCATGCTCTGCTGTCTCATGTTCAGCTCGTTGTGTACCAGGACCCTCAGGTCCTTTTCAGCAAGGCTGCACCTCAGCTACACAATCCTTACCTGTACTGGGCTCTTTAGTTATTTTAAATCTCTGCTGCTTTTGCCTATTTTGGCTGCTGAAATAGCTGTGAATGGCTGACATGAGCGAAAGACTTCTACAAACCAAAATCTGCCTACTCTGAACTGTTCCTTGTTCTAGGATCTCCAGGGGAGGACAAGATGTAGCCTGAGGGCTTTTCTTTAGTTTTGTTCCATGTGCCTCTTGGCCATGATCTTCTTTCTAGCCAGCACAGACATTGAAATGGATGGTCTAATACATCTAAAAAATGGTATTCAACCCTTGTCCTTACCTGCACAACAGTGGGCAGACCCACATCATCTCTGGGCTTTCCAAGGAGTCTTTATAAACTGCATGAAGTAAATTCCTGTGTCTCAGAGACACAAAGCTCTAAAACCAGCCACCCCTACCCCTCACCCCCTCTCCCCCCAAAAAAGGATGCTTAAAACCTATTTTCCTTTTGCAAAAATAAATTTAAATAAAAAAAGGCCTTGAATATCAGAAGTGTTTACTCTTGGCTCCACTAGAAAATGCTGCTTGTAACAAATGCAAAATCTAAGCTGGCTTGACAAGGTGACAGATTTTGTAGTTTGGTCAAATGACCAAAGTGACTAGAAAAACCCAGTCCTCCATGTAAAATGCTATTACAACTAATGCAATTTAGGTATTCATACTGCAACTGATCACCTCAATACAAGCCAGTTTTGTAGAGAAATCTAGAAGAAGGAAAGTTTGCAGATATGTTCCTACATTGGTTCAAAAATACATAATATAGATGTGTTCCTTGGATTCAGGATATTTTGCTTCAGTTTTCTATACTGTTACAGTCTCTGCTAATCTTCATCAAGTCAATCAATTTCTGTGCTACACAGTTGCATAGATGTAAGATAAATATCAAAGGTGAATATTGTGTAGTACTGAAGTGGAATAACAATATTCCTCCTTTTTCAGAGCAATAATTATTGTGTATATTAATGTTTTGTAAATATTTATATGTAAATATAAATATACAATATTGAATTAATTTTGCTTATAACAGGCATCGCTGACACAGTATTAACTGAGAATGCTAAGCCTGATCAAACAATTAGCTTTTCTCTTCCTCTTGCCTGATAACAGGAGTGTAGCCAAGATCAGTGTGGAATTCTTGGACATTACCTGCTCTGTTATTTCACATCTGCCTCAGTAGCAAAACTTTATTAAAGTTAAACCTGCTTGGCAATAAGTTTTGAGAATGTTTGTCTTCAGGTTCCTGCAGGGAGCTGGACACCAGATTTTGCAGTACTCAGTCTCCAAGCTGCACCATGGACTCTGGTTATATTTGAGGGACAACTCAGTAATGCTAATAATATGTAGATGAAGCATTTAGCTGTCATCCACAGACAGCAATTTTGAATTGTCCTGCATACCAGATTGTCACGGCAAAGGAATAAAATGGGCAGAAGTTCTTATTTATTAACAGTGTTGAACTTTGAAATTCTAGTCACATTAAAGATGCCTCTGAAATAAGATTTGGGGGGAGGGGAGAAGGAGGGCAAGGAGGAGGTCAGAAATCTTAAAGTCCAATCCAAAATAGACACTTGATTAGGCACAACTCCTAATTATGCTGTGATACTCGTTTCACATATCTAATGCAAGTCAAAGGTATAAAACTGTTCAAAATGCAATTAGACACATTCATAGGAAAAGTCAAACAAGGACAGAACATCAGAATGAGGATACACTTAATATCTCAATAATTCCTTGAGCCACAAGCAGTCAGAAGATGTAAGTGCATGAGGAAAATGTATCAATATAGGCAAGCCCTGTTCTTGTGTTCTTTTCTGAGCATCTGCTAGCAGCTGCTGTTGGAGGTAGGCAAGAAGTTTTGATGAACCACTGGATCACAAAAAGACACCTCAAATGTGGGGCTGTACGCTTTATCATACAAGTATTCTAAGCAGAACAGTTTTCATAGAAAAACACCACAGAAAGTTATAGCATCCATAAAATCTTGTGCAATTCATTCAGTGTCTGTACAAGCAAACGCCAGAGTGCTCCTAGAAAAGATGAGAGGGTATCACACTTATATCCCAGCAAACTGCTATTAATGTCTGCTATTAGTGTTTTTGCTCTAAAATCCTCTCACTGAAACTTTGTGTTAGAGTAGGGGAGGGCCTAGATTTTGCGAGCTGGCATTTTCTGTTGATGATTCCTTAAACACTTTAATTACAAGCACACCTGGTAGTTTCTTTCAAACACATGGTGAACAGCTATCACATGGGCACAGTGAAATTTCTGCACAGCAGTTTTCTTACAAGAGATTGTTGCTAATGTAGCAAAAAATACTGCTAAAACTGAAGGCCTTGGGCCATGTAGATTTTACTAATGTTGATGAAAATTAATTTTATGGGCTTACGTCTAGTAATATCAATAAAATGTGAATATATATCAAAATATATTGAATAAATATATAAAAAAAGTGATTATAAAAATGGGATAAATGCTAAATACAAGCTCTGCAACATAACGGCAGTATGGTATGTGTTATATGTGTATGGAAAAGAAGCCAGATGATTATTGGTATTTTGTCTGAAAAAGAGACTATTGAGGGACTAATTTCTGGTAATATTAATCATGGTTTAAGTAGACTTGACCCCCCCAGATCAATTGCTGTTTTCAGGAACTGAATGCCATGTGACATAAAAACATTCTCAAAGGAAATCTATTCTCCTCTACCCAAATGTCATTATCTAAAAGTGGATAAAGATTATTTGCATAGAGAATGTGAAGAAGATATTTTTCAGCTATTACAATGCCTCTGGGATTAGCACTTTCAGAAGAGATGATCTCTTCTTGCTTTTATTTTTACTTTAAATGGAAGAATAAGTCAAATTCTAGCTCTGGATTTTATTTTTGTTTTCCTTTTTCTGCAGGTAACTGCTGGCAAAATTTCCTGCTTTCCACAATTTTGTTTTAATGCAAAGGTATCAAAGACAATCTTTCTTTTAGGAGTGGTGGGAGCAAAATATTGGTTTTTTTTTTTTTTTTTTTTTTTGGTACATTTGACTGCCAGAATCTCATGCTGCAGAAGACACATGTAGTTAGATGCTGTATAGAAAAATATCTTGCTCTTAGCAGTAGTAGAAATATAGAAATAGAAATAATAGAAATCATAGAAATCTAATCTGTTAAGGATTTCAATAAATCATCTAATCAAATTATTTTGGTGAAAGGCATCAAGTATATCTGGGCCACTAGCAAAGATGTTTGTCAAATAATTTGTAAATGCCTTGAATGAAGGAGGTCACTCAGAATTTCTCTGTTCCTTGACCCTGAGACTCATTGTCTTTCCAGTGAGAAAATCCCCCACATATCTAACATAGTCAGTCTTTACTGAAAACCAAAATTATTTATTGTTAACCTTCTTCCAACTGGTCAACAGCACTCTCATTGCACTGAAGAGCAGTTCACAGCTTGCTTCACACTCCTCTTAGGAATCATAGAATGGTTTGCATTGAAAGGGACCTTAAGGATCATCCAGTTCCTATCCCCTGTCATGGGCAGGGATATCTTCCACTAGACCAGGTTGCTCAAAGCCCCATCCAGTCTGGCCTTGAACACTTCCAGGGATGGGGCATCCACAGCTTCTCTGGGCAACTCATGCCAGTGACTTACCACCCTCACAGTAAAGAATTTCTTCCTAATATCTAAACCTAAACCTATACTCTTTTGGTTTAAAGCCATTCTCCCTTGTTCTATCACTACATGCCCTTGTTGAAAGTCCCTCTCTTGTGGCCCCTACTGAAAGACTACAATAAGGTCTCCTCAGAAGCTTCTCTTCTCCAGGCTGAACAATTTTAGTTCTCTCAGCCTTTCCTCATAGGAGAGGTGCTCCATCCTTCTTAGTAACGCCAGTAAGGCTCTGTGGTCACCTGTAGTGGGGCTGACCCTGGCTGGATGCTCTCATGATGATGATCTCACTCTCCCTCTGCAACTGGACAGAGGAGAGAAAAAAAACCATTTAAAGATTCATGAGTTGCATAAGAGCTGGGAGAGGTCAGTTACTGATTACCTTCATGGGCAAAACACACTCCTAGTGGGGATATTACTTAAATTTATTACTAACTGGATAAGAGCCAAAGAGTGAGAAATAAAACAGTCTTAAAAACACCTTCCCCCCACCCCTCCTTCCTTCCATGTTCTCCCTCCCCCCCCCAGCAGTGCAGGTGGATGGGGAATGGGGGTTATGGTCAATTCTTGTTTCTGTGGCTGCTCAGTGAGAGGAATCCTTCCCTTGCTCCTTTGGGGTCCCTCCCATGGGAGACAGTCCTTCATGGACCTCTCTGGCGTGAGTCCATCCCTTGGGCAGCAGTTCTTCCCAAACTGCTGTCCCGTGGGTCACTCCTCCATAGGGTGCAGTCCTTCATGAATGAGCTGTACCGACATGGATCCCCCACAGGGACCACAAGTCCTACCTGGGAAAAACCTGCTCCAGCGTGGGCTTCCTTCTCCATGGGCTGCAGGTCTCCTGCAGGACCCCACTCCATCCTAGACCTCCCACGGGGTCACAGCCTCTTTTCTGCATCCATCAGCTCCAGCATGGGCTTCTCCATGGGCTACAGGTGGGTTTCTCCACCCTGATGGTCCTCCATGGGCTGCAGGGGCACAGCTGCCCCACCATGGTCTGCACCACGGGCTGCAGGGGCCTCAGCTCCAGCACCTGGAACACATTCTCCCTCTCCTTCTGCACTGACCTTGGTGTTCACATTGTTGTTCACATGTTCTCTCTCCACTCTTCCCTGGCAGGAATTCTTTCTGTGCCACAGCCTTCAGTTCTTAAACATGTTATCACAGAAGTGTTACTATCACTCCTGATTGGCTCAGCCTTGGCCAGCAGCAGGAAGTCCATCCTGGAGCTGGCTGGCATTGGCTCTACAGGACAGGGGAACCTTCTAGCAGCTTCTAAAAGAAGCCACTCCTGTAGATCCCCACGCCTCCCCCCCACCACTACCAGAACCCAGCCACAGAAACCCACATCACCTCACATCAACACACTGACACTGCCCCAGTGCTGCTGGCAGTCAGTCACACACTTCAGGGCTTGCCAGTTCAGAGCATACTTCAGCCTTTGCTGAAGCATCTGTGGGGACCAGAGAAGCTCCCTGAACTCCATGGCTGCTTCTCACTCCTGCTGCAGCCTCAAGGTCCCTGTGTGTTCGTTTTGATCAAACAGATTATTCAAGAAGACTTGCAGATTCCAGAACAAGCTCCAGATGAACTTGTTCAGGAGGATCTGGAAGGGTGGGAGAAGCAGGACTGGACTTGAAGGGGCTCTAGCTGCAGCAGATGTGCTGCTGCTGCTGTAATGACACACTCTGTTGAAGCAGCAGCACAGGGACCCCTCAGAAACATTTACATCAATGGTGTATTGCAGCTTTCTTCAGGGTAAACTGTTGGAAAATCCAGTGAGATTTGTGCATGTTAGAAAACCCAACTCCTCTGACTGGAGCTGTACACTTTATCTCTCTTCCCCTCAGGCCACTGCCAGGGCCAGGGGCTCCCTGGGGACCACGGGATCTCCCTGCAGAGTCTGTCAGGGCAGGCCCTGGCAGCTGGGCTTCATCCCACCAGCCCAGCCAGGCTCATTGGGCATCTCCCTGGGGCCAGGCAGAGGCCAGGATATGGGCCTGTGGGTGGAGGCAGGGCAGCTGGAGAGCTGGAGACTGGTTCTGCTGTGGTGTTGCTTTGGGCAGGGGCTGACGGTCCTCAGGGACTGACATGGAGTTCTGGGCCATAGACAGAGTAGGGGGAAGTCTCAGGGGAGTGTATGGACAGGGACAGGCAGGACTGGTGGTGACTCAGGACTGTGACATTACTTGAATATTCAAGCTTTCCCTCCTCTCCATCCTTCTCAACTAGTTGCACTTATGGCCCTAAAATCTGGTGGATATGAGGGGCTGACAATAACACTTTTGAGATTAATGGGTTTGATAAGATCCTTTGGCACAAGTGCTATGGCTAGTGTACTCTTTTTATCTATGTTTTGAGAGACAGAGATCTCGATTTCCATAGAGAAGAAACATTGTCCCTCTCAGTGAAGACTTATCGATGAATCGACCCAGCTTCGGGGGACACTTGCTCAAAAGTTCCAAGAGTCACAAGATATTTAAAGCTGAAAAAAGTCATGCTGATAAAATATCTTCATAACCATATTTTTTCTGAAATGGGTCATATTTCAGTAGCATGCAAAATGCTGCAACAGCAGTTGTAAGTGGCTCAGCAGCAGATGTGCTATGCACACCTGAAGGCACGACACTCACTTTCATCTCTAAATTGCCTCTGTGCTACTCAGATGTTGTCATCTCCCCATGTCTTTGCATGAAAAGCTGTTGAAACTAATGCCTAATGAGGAGTTCTTCAGGTAGTAATGAATGAATCCCATCATATTTCCCTCTATTACCTGGGTAAGTTTTAGGTTGTGTCAGATATTCTTCAAGGTTTTGCTAGGATCTTTAGGACAAGCCATAGAAAGGAGACAAGTTGCATGTTCCCAAATGTCCTCAAACCAAACCCAGAGGCTTGTCTGTTTCTTTGGCCAAAATGAGGTTTGGTCAACTCATAACTTATTTCGTTCAATATTTGGCTAAATGAGACCAAACAAGTGAAACTAAATAACTGAATTCTCCTCTCTGGTGGGAAACAAAAAATGTTAAAAACACTTTTAACTGCCAGAGTTAAAAATGCCACAGAACTGCCAAGAGTAGAGCCACAGTTCTTCCTGCCCATTGCTGTGGGTGTGAATCACAGTCCTTTGTTCCCTTATAAGACATCAGCTGAAGAAATTCATTCATGACTACAAGGATCAAGACCCCTAGCTAAAAGCAGAGCCTCTCTTAAAACCTGATTCTTTAATTTCTAAAGTCACAAATCAAGGTGAGACATGGTATACTGTCAGCTGACAATGACAATTTTTTTTCTCTCATCTCTGGCTTTGTTAGTTGAAATGAACTGTGAATTGTCTAAACTCCAAACTTGTTGTTTACTTCACTTTAAAATGAATATCTTACCATTAGAGACTATTATATGTCTACAAAGAAGTCTATTTTTTCCTGATGTCGCAAAAGTAATTTACCAGAATAAGATTTTTTTTTTTTCCCGGAATGGTGGTGCTTAATCATTTTACGCAAATGTGGGAAAGAACTGTCATGTGTCCTTTACTTTGTAAAGAACCATTAAGCTTTGGACCTATTAGCTTGTGTTTGGAGGTTTCATTTGCCGCTCTTTGTAGTTATATAATGAAATATTTATTGAAAAAGAAGAAGTAACTGTTAACTCTCTTCCATCAGTAAACAAGTGTCTCCTTCACCTTGTGAAAATGTAGGATGGACGACTCCTCAATTGAACAACAGTGGATACATGGATTTGCTGAATATATTTTATGGAAAAGTGTAGCATCTGCTCTGCCTCTCAGATTTCCTCAGGGAATTCCTCTTTTAAGCTATCACAATTTTACATTCTGCCAAGGATTTTATTTATCACTCTGACATGTTCAAAACTGCTAACTTGAGGTCCATTCGATCTGTTACCAAAGTGACTGTGGTAGCTGAAGGATTTTATACTTGGTTTTCTATCATGAAGTCTGTAAGCATCTGTTTTCCAGAAAGTATGTGCACAACTTACTTAAATAATTATCTTGTGCCCTTTTTATCAGACACATACAGAAGTAATTTGTTAATAGTGTCTCATTTATTTTTAGGCATTTCTGTTTTATGGTTCATTACACCTTTTTTTATATGTGGCTTCCATTTCAATATTAACTGACACTGCCGCAGTGGTTCTTTGTCTTTTATTTATTAATTGAATATAAAATTGAACTAAAAAATAAGACTGCTAACTCCTGACATTTCAGATTCTTAAGAGAGTCACAGATGCTTTCAGATCATGCACATGTTAAACTATTTCTCTAATAATGTGTTATTATTTATCTTTTCTGATATACTGTTTCTTCTCTATGCCGTTGAACATATTAGTTTCCGATTACTTACTAAAAGACAGATTATCGAAAGGATTCAGCATCCACCTGCAAAAGGATAATGATTTTCAAGTCCTTTAAAACTCACCTTGGCAGTACTTTAGTCCAGGTTTTCAAATAAACCTGGCACCCAATTCCAAGTGTGTGAACATCTCGGTACTTTTTTTGGATGCCCAAGTGGGATATGGACGTTTGTGAGAGTCTATTCATATGTACCTTCTCTTTGACATCTGGCTCCTAAAGTAAAATGTATAGTCCTGAACAGAAGTTGGCTTACAATGTTATTAAACATTTTCCTGGATTCTGTTAAAAAAATCTGTTGCCATACATGGAAATGATCTGAAGCTCTGACAATCTAAGCCAGTATGACATCTGACTGATTTCTGACACAGAAGCTAGTAGCATTAACCTTTCACCAGACATGGCAAATGAGTCTATTGTGTAAACTCCAACACAGGAAACACACCTGAGCCTGACCTTTAAAACAACTCCCCTTTCAGTTGTGACTCTTTTTCTCACCAATCCCACTATTTGCCTTTCTAAAATTCCATCATCCATCTTCATTGCAAACGTTTTTGGTGGAGGAGGAATAGGAATTTAAAACTGAGCTGCTGGGGGATTGAAGAAGCATCTCAGCTAGAGGTACTTGTGATCACCTTAGGGAATAGTAGTCCACCTTTCTTTTCCTACTTCACTTACTGCACCTGATATCTAAGGACTTTGCTGTGTTCTTTTTAATTCATATACTTTGGCTAAAATTTCAAGTAATGACATATGACTATAAAAATCAGCATATTAAAATGTTTTCTTTTTATTATTTTAGAATCTCAAAGCATATTCCAGGTGGTCTAAGTGTGAGAACTGGAAACTCTTAATTTTTAAAGCACGTGGAGAAAAGTACTGAATGCTCATTTCTTGTATGAAATGAAGAACTTTGCAATTCTACTTCCTTAGCTGTTTTTTCCCCTCTCACTATCTTCTGTCAGTAATGAAATCAAGTGCAAATGAAAGTGATATATCTGATCTTTGACGTATGGTGTATAGGAGATTTTCCTCCTTTTAAATGAGAATGTGCTGTACTGTCAATCCTTCCTCCTCTTTGATCATGTTTAAGGACATTTGATTTCAAACTGCCTTAATCTGTTGTCTTTAAACAATCATCTTCTCAGGAGAACAAGGAAATGGTGACAAGTATAATGATATTAATTGTTTTGGCAATATTGGTTAAGTAGGACTATAGTATGCATTCTTATTCATCAGGAATTTGCAAATTGAAAGACTGTACCAGATATTTACAGCTCCATAAAAGTTATTTCATTTCATGATCTCTCTCACTGCTGAGTCCTATGTTTTATTTTGTTTACTATCATTCAGCCATTCGGCTCCCAAACCTAGTTTCATATGTCATTTAAACACACTATTTGACTTGGCCCAAAGCAGTGTACACTGCAGATGTAAAATGAAACCTGAGGAGCTGGATCAAAACAATTTGAATTAGGATTTCATCTGAATGGAGTTTAATCCATCTGTACTTACCTAGGAACCTCTAGAATCTTCAAAAAGAAATTATCAATTTGCAGAGTAATATCAAGCTTTTATGACAATATAAACCAGAGAACTGAGAAGGAATTGTTGATACTGTCATTCATGAATCTGCACAGGTGTTTCCTCCTTTATTTCAGCCATATGCAGCTGCATGTTCTCCCTAATTAATGGATTGCCTTCAGGTTACTCACCCAGACACATCTAATCTATCTCTGTCCAAAATGACTAAACTGTGTCCTGCATTAAAGATGTAAAAGGCCACAAATTACTTTCTTGATCTTTCCAACTAGAAAATCACTGCTTACTGAATGGCATTCTCTCCATGTGGCATTCAGGGTGATCTCATCACCTCAGGGCTGAAGCTTTCAGTAGAAGTGAAGTAGAACATCTGCTTCTAAAAAACTTCTCAATTCAGATTCCTTTCAATAGAAGAAATGTTCACTTCAAGTTTATGCTTATAATAATAACATGAATCCAATGAAAGGTGTAAGTATGTACTTCTTCCATCTTTAAAGCACTTTAAGCAAACTGTTCATGAGAACAATTTCCAGCTAAAGTTATGTGATTGAGAAGAAGGTTCAACATATTGTTACATAAGGATATTTTTTCCAGAACTTATAATAAACAAGTATCTGTAGTTAGCATATAAATTGAAATATGGATAAGAACATGTAATCTTTAATACTGGCTGACCTCCACTGCAGTTATAAAAATAAGGATGTTTGCTATTTTTCTGTGAATTTTACTATTCTTTTCTTACAGGGCTTGATATTGTTTCCTCCTTAAGGTCTCTGAGAGTATTTATAAGCTTGCAGGTAAAAAAATCACTTCATGCTCTTCTGTCTGCTATGAAATAAAAAGTCACCAGTTCTTGATAGGCTGAAGAATTGGAAATTATAGTGCTGAATATGAATTCCCTGCAGGAGTGCAAGCATCAGGAACACTTGCTTATCAAAAAATGTCCATACAATTTGACCTCTGTTTCAAGTGTGAACACTGCAAGAGAAGTAGCATGGTAATATTGAGGCAGGCACAAATTTGGCCACAGACTCACGTTTAACAGAACACGTTCTCTGTGATCTTTGGCTGGAGTTTGCTGGGGAGACCAAGCCTTATTAATCCTCCAAACCATAAAAAAACAGAAGAGAAAAAACCAGTTGTGTACTGCAAAGCAATGTGCTGAAAGAGATAGGACAGCAGATTTAGAGATGTGGACTTTATCTCCCACTTTGAGACCAATTTTCCTGTGTAATCAGAGTGAAGCAATCTCTTTTGTGCTTGGAGTTTCTCATTCATGCCTGTCCTCTCTGTTCAGATTGTAAAGCCTGCAAATGAGAACTCTTTCTAACAGGTGCATACAGTGCTTGACATAGTATACTATCTGTTCTAGCCAGTACATTGTGATTTGACCATAGCTGGAAAAAAAAAATGTGAGGAGAACTTTGAGGAACTCTCTGTCAGTGTAATAAGCTAATATTAAAAGAACATTTTCTGTTTTTTTTTTTTATTTTGATTTAATGTAAGTTAGAAATGTGAATGAAACAAAGCCATCACTTACTTAGAATGCTTAAAGTCTTTTGCTGGTTTCAGAATTTTTCAAGCATCCTTTGATCAAATCATGTGTGCGAGATAAAACTAGAACTTTTTTAAAAAAAATATATTAGGAGAGAATGAGTTCTGGAGAACTGGCACCTGAGGCCAATTGTATGAGATTCAACAAGGTGAAGTGCTGCGTCTTGCACTGGGGTCACAATAACCCCATGCAGTGCTGGAGACTTGAGGCAGAATGGCTGGAAAGTTGCCTTGCTGGAAAAGGCCCTGGGGTGCTGGTTGACAGCCAGCTGAACATGAGCCAGCAGTGTGCCAAGGCGGCCAAGGCCAATGGCATCCTGGCTTGTATCAGCAATAGTGTGGCCAGGAGAACTAGGGCGTGATTCTTGCCCTGTACTTGGCACCAGTGAGGCCGCACCTCAAGTGCTGTGTTCAGTTCTGGGCCCTTCGCTACACAAAAGACATTGAGGTGCTGGAGAGTGTCCAGAGAAGGGCAATGGAGCTGGTGAAGGGTCTGGAGAGTTAGTGATATGAGCAGTGCCTGAGGGAGCTGGGGTTGTTTAGCCTGGAGAAAAGGAGGCTCAGTGGGGACTTTATCACTCTCCACGACTACCTGAAAAGAGGTTGTAGCCTGGTCGGGTTAGATCACTTCTCCCAAGTAACAAGCACAAAGGTGAGAAAAAATGGCCTCAAGTTACGCCAAGGGAGGTTTAGATTAGATATTGGGAAAAAATTTTCACTGAAAAAGCAATTAGACATTGGAATAGGCTGCCTGGGGAAGTGAACCTGACAGCTCTGGGTTGACAGCTGGACTGGATGATCTTTGTGTTCTTTTCCAACTTTAACAAGTCTGTGATTCTATGAGGTTTGTTTGGTTTGTTTTTTTCCCCCCACTTGAAATAGCTACAAAAATTGTATGTTTGGGAGAAACAGTTGTGCTACTACTGTGCTTTTCTGTTTTCTAAATTACTTTCTTGCTCCTTTTGTAAAAGGTGAGTTGAAAATCATGAAGTCCATAGTTGTCATGCTGGTACCCTTGTTTTGTTACCCCTCCTGACTGGTAGTTCTGAACTGTTGTTACTGTAATGCTATACTGTATGCTGGCTACCATTGTATATGTCTGCTTTTCTAATGGTGTTTGGATTCTTGAGGAGTAACTACAGTGTAAAGAATTTTTGGACCTCAAGCACTCAGCCATATATAGGACAGTGTAATCAACCCCCCCAGAAGATAATTCAGGAAAGCTTGATTGCTGGTGCCAATAGGTTTTCTTTACCAGGTCCCTGCATGGGGCAAGGCCTGGAAGGTCGATATTTTCCAATTTGTTTCTCTTTCTAGTGATTAACGAGGCCAGCTTAGTCATCTCCTTCTTTTAGACTTTTCCACATGATACAGAGTTAATGTTCCTCAGATACAGAATGTTCCATATGGATCTTTTATAGTATTCAAAGGTTAGTGTATTGCAGTCTTTGTATTGTTCTTCAGTATTGCATATAGATAAGGTGGGGTTTGATTATTCTTGGATACGTTGTTTTAATCCTAAAAAAAAAGAAAAAAAAACCAACCAAGAGACTACCAGAGTTGAATTTTGTGTTATGTATTTTGCATTTTTTATAACTATAAACCATCCTTACGGAAGGATAGCCTCACATGATTGCCTCTGAGCTCCTGACATAAGGTCAAAACATAAAGTCCTTCAGGGATCTGTTACTGCATAACATTGCAATGTAGCTGTTACTGGCAGGTGTCAGGGTTGGCTGTCAACCTGACCTCCACAGTCTTTAGGGGCTGAATTGGTGTTGAATATCTGAAATTTCATTTTTACTATCTGTCCAAGCAGATAGCAAACCAGTAGCAGATAGGCTACTCTCTGCTGGCCAAGACGTTGATGCAAGCTGTGGACTGCCCTCTTGTTAGAGATTAGGAACTCTTTTTGCAAAGCAACAGACAACCGGTGGTTTTAGCACTTGCGTGATTATTTCTGGAAGCAGGATATTTTGGTGCAGGGTAATTAATTTTTAGCTATTAGAGTCTCTGACATTTCCTATTGAATGAACAAATAAAAACCTTTTTAAACAAAAAATAAGCTGGTGGTTGGTACTATTCCAAAACGGTGGGCTCTTCCTGCTGTAATACTTCCTATTCTCAGTACAAAAAGTGACTGTAGCACATAATTTCTTCTCAGCAGGACCAGCACTAAGATTTTCTACTTTTTTCTTCCTTAACAGCATGCTGCAGTGGCCAGAGCTGTAAGTAGTCTCCAAAATATGGAAGACTTGTAATGTATAAACTAATTGACTGTTTTGACTTGCAAATTCCGATGCTGAAATTGCTCCATAGGAAGCACTTACAGAAGTTTTACAATAATGAGATGATCAGAATGAGCACCAAGAGAGAAGCTGCAGGAGACAAAACTCTGAGTGCCCGCCCTTTTTTAAGAAAAATTACTTCTTTAGTTGCTGAGAGATGAAAGGATGAAAGTAGTGGCCCATCCATATGTTTTCCCGGGGACAGCAATGTACTTGAAGTACATGAGATGAGCATGTCATTTCTGTGTGCCAACTTGCCTCTTAATATCATCAAAAGCAGAGGAAAATCTGTGTTAGAAAAATCAGCTTTGTGCATCCTATCATGCAGTGCCAGGATGCTGATACACATGGATGAAGGGTAAAGGAGGAGAGAAAGAACATACAGCAGAAAACATTGACCTTTTGGGGACACAGGCACCACATGCTAATGGGATTCATACTCCTCTCAATACCTCTGGCAAATTTTTCCTACAGCAATTTTGTTTTATTATTGAGGCAAAGATTCATGTATTTGAATATCCATTCTGTGAGGAATATGTTTACAAATTGTTTTAATAACTCTTATGTGCATTAATCTCACAATGCATTTTCTTACTCATGCAATTACAGAAAACATTTCTCTGAAGCCTGGTAGTAGACCAAGTCTGGAAAGTTAAAAAAAAAAAAAAAAAAAAAAATTAAGAAGCATATTTCACAGTTTGAAGACTCAAGTACTTTTAAAGGCAACTGCTGTCAATGTTGCTTTTGTGTTGACAGAATCCTTTTAAAAGGTTTTGTGGTGCAAAAAGCACCTTTTAGTGGGTTTTCATAATGCACTGGGAGAGAACACGAAAATGTTTTTCTCACCATGGCCAGCCATGGAACTCACTCAGAACATCGCGTACCCAAACTGGGAGGTTATTTTCCACGGGGCTCGCAGGGAGAGCTAGCGGGATCGGCACTCGTGCCTGCCCCCACTCACCTTGGAGACTGTTTGCTGCTTCCCAGTGCACCTCAGGATGACTCAGGCCCCTTAATGTGCCCATAGGAGATATTCGGGGTGAGGGCTCACACCGGCCCGAAGGCGATAGACTGACATCCCCACAGCTTGCAGGAGGCAAAAGTGCTTTTATTGTAAGAGCGCGGCTTGGAGCGGGAGGGGTGGCATCCCCCTGTGCCAACCACAAGGTGGCACGACGGGTTTTCTCTTCCTCCGCCGAATGTCTGCCGTCGAGCAGCATACTCCCACTGTGGGCTGATCTCCCCCAGCCTGCAGAGCTGTTTATGGGATAGACTCTAAGGATCGTTGTGTGCAAAAGCCAGGGCTGCTATGTCCTTGAGACTGCTATTTCTGAGTCTGGGTAAGTAAAAGCCAGGTTGGGCACACACCTACTCCTGCACAAATCCTCTCTTCCTGTTGTCTTTCAGATCCCCACAGGAGTGCCATCACTTTTTGTCTTACAAGGTCAGCGGCATCTGAAGATGCCTTGCAAACATATAAAATGTCAAGCCATTCACTAAGTTAGCCAGAGCCACAGCATCTAGTGGGAGAAATCTGCCCATCCCCAGAACAATCATGTGGCAGCGACAGGTATTATACAACACCGATGTGAGAGATCAAATAAGCAACAGATGTTCCCAATTCAGCCCTTCTAGTCTTGCTGCTCTCAACCTAATCTTTAACACATCTAACAGCCAGCAAAATGAGAAAATAATTTACACAAGGGGTTGCCACGGTCTTTGCCATCAGCAGCTTGGTGGTGCTATGGTGGGAACAAAACTGGGTTTTTCTCTCACAGATAAAGCCTTCCTTGGTATACTCATGATACCTCTGTTGTATATGATGCATCCGTGACATTTATGTCTGTCTGAGGGTGGACACAACAGGATGGAACAGGACAGTATGGGTAGATACATCTTGTACTGCTGTAGCTTTTGCCAAAGGAAAACTGAGTGACGAGGATGTGAAAGAAAGAGAATCTGGTGTTGAGTTATTAACAAGTGCATCATAGGTCTTCTTTGAAACATGTTTATGTGAACTTCACTGTCCAATACTGCTTCATTCACAGAAAAGGTTTTCCTTAAAACTTACTTTCATGTGCTTAGTGCAGTGATTACGATTTTCTATCAGAAATGCAGGTTTTTCTGGTCCTGTTGGAAAAGCAATGTGAAGGTGTTACTCCTAGAAAGTTTTCGTTTTACCCCTGCCTTAACATTTCACCTGGAAGACAATCTGAAGGTGTAAAATACTGCAAAATAAACAGTTCCTACAGCTGGTACTATGCAGGTCTCATTAACAGCCCAATCCCAAGAAAGGCAAACATTCAACACCTCTATTCGTTGTATTTACATATTTAAAACTTCATGCATTTCTAATTAGGACTTCAGGCCATTTAAGGATATTAGTGACATGTAATAATTCACTGGGAGTTGGGGGTATGCAGTGCTCAGCAAAAGTAAGGCAGTATTTGCAAGCTAAAGCAACTGTGAGTGCTTTGCTCTGATCTTTGCTCACAGATCTCCAGGGAATTAAAGAGCTGTACCTGACTTCAATTCACTTTGCTCCTTCCAAAAAAATTCTGAAAGCAGAAACCCACCGCCCCCTCACCTTTTCTTCATTTCTTACTAGCTAAAAAAAAAATTAGAGTTTGATTTCTCTACGACCTTTCAGTTTTATATTACTTAACTGGAACAGAGAAGCTGTTTCCTTCTTCAAGATGAGCTTCCCTTTTTCTGAGGGCTCATTTAGGTTTAGGACTAATGTAGCAAAGCACAAATTACCTCCAGGATTTGATGTTTTGCAGCACTGTTCCCAGTTAAACATTCCTAAATTTTATAACCATGAATCATGCGTTCTGGGATGGTTTGTCTCCCATCCTGTGGAATCTATAGAAATGGGAAGGAATGACCCTGAAAAAGTATTTACTATAGGTTTAGCTACTTATACTAAGCACGGACTTGGAAAACAAGAGGAATCATTGGATATTACACTTTTCTTCACATCCTAATAGCAAGTTTATGCTTTTTCTTTGTGGATCGATGCTCAGGAACTTTTGTCATCATTCTAACGCACTCCAGTGACTGTGCTGACATTACCTGTCACTGTGTTCCAGAACAGCTGTGTGCACTATTGTTCATTAGGAAAAAATATGAGGAAAACTCGTGATTCAGCTCTCCTTACTACCTCTTCTTCCCCCACGAAAATCGAGGAAGGACACCAACTCTACTGAGTGTAATGACTAGCAGTATTGTTCACTGATCAACACTGGAAGATGGGGAAATATTTCTTTTGAAGGACAGTTTTTGCTCAGTTGCAAAGTCTCCTTTGATTACCTTGTTCTCTGAAGATGAGTAATGTGGTTTAAATTCTTTTTAGTTTAGTTCAAGGTTATTAATCATCTTCAAGCTAGCAACAGCTACACAAATTCACGAGTGTTTCATGTCAGTGACTGTACATTTTCTTTTTTTTGGAGTTGTTTGCCATTTAAGTGTTGCTGATTTCCACAAGCACTGGTGGAGGGCATCACCTAATGACTACTAGTTTGTGGGGTGGGGCAGGAATTTCTTCAACTAAAATTACTCTTTGCAGAGGCTGAACACTATACTCCCATGAATCCATGACAGAACCCATCAACGGATAAGTTACTTTGTATATTAGTGGCACTGAGAGTTTGAAAGCCTGGGAGGTATTACTCCTGAGTGGTAAACCTCCACCACTGGCAAAAAAATTGGAGTCAGATTACCAAAAGCGATCATCTGACCCCACTAAACTCTTTAGGATCTTTGCTTTTGACATGAATGACTTCAGGTATCTATTTTGGAACTATTCCTCATTTTTTGCTATGTGCTCTCAAGGAAGTCAATGAGTTTGCTGTATTTCATAGTTTATTGGATAAAATAAATGTAACTATATTAATAAATATATGCCTTATAAAAGCATCGTGATATTAGTAGTAACACTTTCAGATGGAAAATACTACATAATTTTAGCCTATTTTATAAATATGAAGAACCCACATTAAGTATGGACATAGCATTAGCAGACAAAATGTACCTAGTCATTCACCTGAAACAAAATTTTTTTTCCCCGAAATCTATGACATGGGTTTTTTAGGATATTTGTCTCATTATTGAACAAATATTTTCTCCTTCTATAAATAGAATGTTACACTCTTATTCCAGTATTTACCTTGTTGTAACCAAGTTACGTTTTGTACTTCTGGGATAACGAAATTAAAGTATTCTACACTGGGGATGGGGGGACAGAAAGAGAGGCTATGTAGAAATGAACAATACATCAGAAGCAATCCCTGGCTCAGAACAGAACTGGTAGAACTGATCTGAAGAGATAAGGTCAGGAGATGTACTAAAACCAGTTATTTACTTTCCACAAAGGAGAGGTTTGAATAAATAATGTTCTTGACAATGGCTTGGTTTTGAATGTGATTAAATTATTGTTTTCTCAGAGAGATATGTGAAACATATAAAGGTATTTCCCTCTGGAGTCCTTACTATAAAAAAAAAAAAAAAAAAATCAAACCAGAACCAAAACCAAAAGCCAAAACACCTATGAGTTAGGGTTAGATGGTGAGATAATGTTATTTCTGCAATTCCTTGCTCATATTCATTGTCTACTGTGCTTCAGAGAAAATTTATGTCATTTTCAAATATTTAATCAGAGAAGCTAACTAAAGTTGTTTATGCAATGGTAAAACTTTCTTTTCAGACAGTTAAAACCAATATATACATTTTAGAACAATCTCAAATCTTATTGAGACTAAGAAAAAAACTGGATTTGCTGTAGAGCAAAACATGTCAGAGAATGACCTCAAATTATATGCAATTAGCTTCTTCCTTTTCTGAAGATACATATCAAAGTCAATTATATACTTGTACTTGGTAGCAAGAAATCCCCAGGAAAAGGATTTTCACTACAGTGAAAAATAAAATATTGACGTTTCATGCTTTTAAACATATCTACAGAGTATCCTACTTCATAATTTTGTTGTTACTGTTGACATATGCAGTTTCCTCCGGAGACTGAACACAGATTCGGGGGTCAAAAGAGCAGGTTCAGTCTTGCAATGTCCTAGCAACTTCTGGTTGAGCTGTGCTTGGCAAACTCCTATGAAAGTCAGAAAGGAGCAAGGGCAGCAGTATTTACATAATGAGCTCAATAAGCATGTACCTGGAGTTACGAAATCACATTGGAGTTTCTGCAGACAATCTTCATTCCTAACGAGAAGGGTCAATAAATCCAGTGCAGTTCTGTCTGAAATCAGTGAGAGTCTTTCCTGTGATATTACAAGGGTCAGAGACCGATTTTTGACATTAGAAGAGGCCATTACGAACATCCAGTCTGACCTTTGCATAAAGCAGGGCAAAGAATGGCTCAATAGCTTGAGATCTTTTAGAAAGATAACTAGCCTGACTTTAAAGGTTTTCTAGTAATGGAGATTGTAATCCAATTCTGTTTAAGTGATTAATTGCCTCAGCTGTTACAGAAATGCATTTTATTAGAGCATAGAGATGGATCGGACCACAAGGCCACACACAAGAAATTCTTTGTTCTATCTTTAAGCATAAAAAACTAAGAACCACCCATTTTTCTTTAGGCTAAGTAGACCCAAGTACTTAATGGAAATTAAATCAATTTTAAAAAATGTTTTAAAATAGGGATGCTGCCTTATAATTACAGGCTTTTGTCCTTAAACATCCCCAGTGGGTCATGTATGTAGTCAGATATTCATTTCATGCTGCTTGATTGTGACATGTTTCAGAGCCCAGGAAGCCCAGAAACTGGCTGTTAAAGGTAAGAAGGGGCTAAAATCTCACACAGAGAGAGATATGGCTGTAGATGTGGGCTGCTGATGAGAAATCCAAAGCAGGGCCTCTCTGGGGACAACTGCTGAGCAAATGTCCCAGTTATGAGAGCAGCCAAAAAGTATGTGCTGGTTCCTGGCCCCAGTGTCTGGGTGGTGGCCCCAGTGTCTGCTGTCCAGTCAGCTCATCAGACTGGACGAGCAGTCAGCAGACGTCAGCAAGCCCAGCTCCACAGTCTCACCCTACACCCTTTGTATTTCTGGAGCTGTGCATCTGGCGGAGCACCAGGCCCTCTTGTGCTGCAAAGGGGTGCAGGAGCTCTCCCTGTTGCTCACTACACACCAAATGGGGAGCTAAGCCACATGAAGGGCTCCCGTGCTAAGGGTGATTTTGGCTATGGCCAGCATGGGCTGCAGTCCCACAAAGCAGACACTGCTCTGCAGGGTGTGTGAGCCACCAAGGACAGGCTTCCAAAGCCAACCAAATGTCTTTTCTCCTTTCCTTAATGAGAAAGGCTTCGTTATTCTCTCATCACAATA
This sequence comes from Myiozetetes cayanensis, assembly GCF_022539395.1. Classification (NCBI taxonomy): domain Eukaryota; kingdom Metazoa; phylum Chordata; class Aves; order Passeriformes; family Tyrannidae; genus Myiozetetes; species Myiozetetes cayanensis. The sequence continues at coordinate 47,211,491 of NW_026086604.1, forward strand.
TGCGGTTCTGATTGATATTTACTGGGCTCTGCATGACCCGTCTCTGTCATCTTTAGCGTGGTTAATTGGAATTATTGAGCGGCACCCGGCTCTGGCAGGCTGGGATTCACCCCTGTTGGGATGGTCCTCACCTGCCCGCCCTGGCCTGCTTCTGTGCAGCCTTGCTCCCGTCAGACTGAATTAAGCTGCGCTGTCAGGAGCCAGGGACCCTTCAACAGTTTTCCAGCACAAGCAACACTAAATTAGTGTTTGGTAATAGGCTGCACACTGTTTTGTAATAAGAAAATATGGATGATTCTATTTATTCCCTCTCGCTCCCTGCGATGATAAGAAATGTTCTAATTCATTATTAATTTGTTCCAACTATTTCTGGTAAATCTAAACTATGAATAACTTTAGCTATGCCATTAGCAATACCTCAGAACTACAGATGGATTTTTGTTTCTGGACACAGGCACATGGCAGTCCCACTGTTTCTAAAGGTGTACTCAAAATTCTGCCACATTTGGGTACAAAACCAGTGCTTGTTGTTCACCTTGGGTTACAGCTGCATCTAAAGCAACCTGGAACACAAATATATTGTGGCTATTATTTGTCCAGTATAAATTATTGTAGCTTGGCAGCATTCTGTGAAACTTTTTATATTCAATCTGCATAAGGATTTACCCTCCCCCTGAACACTGGACCAAATGGAAAGGAGAGTGGCAATAGACCGAGACCTGCTGTCAGTGCTAAAGGCTTTTATTTTGCTCTGTGGATAAGCAAGATCTTTAGTGACATTTTGTAGGGTGCGGGCTTTAGTGTCAAATAGGCCTTTGGAATATTAAATCTTAAAAAGAAATTTTTTTTCTTTTTTTGGTTTCTCTTTGCCTTTCATAATTTATTTCTCTACTTTTCGTATATAAATGATTGATCAAAGAACCACTGTAGAAAAGCATCAAGGACAATTTTTTTCTTCTCTTGCAGAATATGAGCTTATTTGGGTGAAAGACGGAGATTATAAATGCATTTATTAGCTATCCAAGGAAATTTTCTGTCACAGATATACCATAGTGGTACCTCCTTGTGGAACCAAGTCCACTGTTTGGTCTCTCATTCATCTAGAAAGTGAGTTTCTTGCCTGTGTGTTTGGATGGGAATGACTCTTCCTTTGCCTCTGTGTTGTCATAGACATGTGCCATAATTTACTGAACAAGGGGAGGAGGACACCCACAATGTAAGATTGAACACTGAGCTTCTGTGTGGGCAATCATGCAAGACACAGGCAACCTACTGGCCTTGTCTCTCACTGTGAGCTCTAAGCAGCAGCAAGAGCAGAATGACTGCACTGATGGTGCTCCTACACTGCTGCCCTGGGAATAATTGTCCTGCCTCCTCACTTCAGAGAAAAAAAGAAATGAAATCCCAGCCCTTTTCTTCAGAGTGCATATGTTTGAGAATTTTTTTAACCATTTGCTTGGAAATAAAAGGCAGCAAGGAATTATCTGGAAGACTCTTGCAAAGACTTTACTAATGGTTGGTGGCCACCTGAAAAGAGGCTGGCTAGGCTCCTGGCCACCAGGTGAGGCCTGCCTCTATCATCTTGAGAGACTTACAGTCACAGTACTGTGCCTGGTTGTGTTCTCTATTTTTTCTATTTGTAGCTCCTGCCCAGAACATCCCTGGCTGAGCAAGCTTCTCTGGATTACAGCTCTGTCCCTTCAGACATGAGAAAGCACACTGATGTGTATGCTTTCTACAGCATGCCTAAATATTTGGCTGCTTTTACAAAAAGAAATCATGAGAGGAAATGGTTTAATAAAAGACAAACAAACTTGTGAATGAAATACTTCAGACTATCTCTGTCCCTGAGTTGATTGCCATCTAGCCTCCCTGAAGAAAGTGGGGCTTTCCTGCCTGTGCCACAGGTGCCATGTCTCAGCTGGAAGTGCTGAAATGTCAGCCAAGCCTTGCCTTCCCCTGCTTGAGCTTTAGTAACTTCTGTTCTGCTGCCAGGCAATCCCTAATTAGCCAGCATCAGACGACCACAGGTACAGAAGATGACTTCATGGATGGGTTAATCTCCCCTCTGACAAGTCCATCTTTTCCAGGACCTAGCCCCTGGGGAGACAGAGGAGCCTGGAAAGCCAAGAAAAGATAAAAGCTGGTGTCATGTTTATGAAGCTGATACAGACATGTACTCTTTGGCATGCTGGTCAGCAATGGTTTCCCCAAGCCATCCCACTAAGAAAGGAGGTCTGGGGAGAGATAATAACAGGAGAGATGAGAAACTCATAAAATTTGTGTGTGTGTGAGAGAGAGAGACAGCTGGTTTAGCAGGATTGCTTGCTTTTGAGAAAAAAAGAATTTGTCCTTTCCTATATTGGCAGAAATACATGTGCCCTTTCATGATAAAATTATGTATCCCAGGTATATCAATCTTCCAGGTTCCTTTTAAAATATGCAGCAAAGGTGGGATCTACTGAGAAAATATGAATACAGTGGCTGGACATCCAAAAGGTGTGCATGAGATATCTGGTTTTATGGACCAATAGAGTTCCTGACAGTTTGATAGATTACTCATAGTATTTTCTATAAAATATGCAGAAATATAAAAAAGGGGTTTTCTGAGGAGTGAAAAAGATACCCATCATGGTACATGATGAAATATGCTCCTTTGAACTAAAGCTATAGTGGTGGGGTTTACAGCAGTCAGTTGCAGTCAGGCTTAACAAGGCTCAGAGAATGTAAGCTCCCCTAGAAACATCTGTAGAATTATAATGGTCTAGTTAATAAACACATATTTAAAATAGAATAGTCAGATAAATTAAAAGATCTAATTTAGGCTGGTAGGAGAAAGATGAAGGAAATTCTGCCAGTAAAAAAAAAACCACTTCAGATGCTGCCTTAGTAATTTGCCTTAGAGGCAAGTATTATAAACCTTAAATCCCTCTCAGCCTTGAAATGACAGAATTATTGTACGTGGAGACCAGATTTAAACCTTCACTTACGCAGCCTAAACCGCAGTCATGCCATATGCACATTCATGTTGCACACACGCCCCTGTGACGTGGACTGAGGTGCTATGAAACTTTTATTGACATGAATTATCTGTGAATTATTCACTCACCATGAAGAGCTTAGAAGCTGTATTTTTTTTCAAACCATCCTGACATCGCTCCTGCATGCACAGTACCACCAGGGTGGCACTGGGTTGCTACACGGGGTCTGTAGCTGCAGGTTTGTTTTATGGGAATCTGCACCTCTGTGCTGCTGCTGCCTATTATTTCAGGCGTCCTGATACCTTCTGTAAGGATGTGGGGCAGCTGGGAGAGAGGAGAGGAAATGCAGCTGTTTAAATCAGAAGTCACTGAAAGTAGCTTTTCTACAGTAAAAACAGACACAGCTTTAAAATGCCTGTGACTTTGGTCTCTTCAGAAGGAGGGAAAGTTTTTTCCTGTTCTTTAGACTGACTGTGGGTTCAAGCCTGCAAACCGACGTTATCCACACGATCCCCGCCACGCTGGTTTCTAGAAAAGCCCTTGTTCACACCTGCTGTCGCAGACAGAGTCATGTCGAAGGAAATAAAAAAAAAATAAAATAAAATCCACCAGCCCCCAAAGCCCGCTTGAAGAGGAACAGCGGGCAGCCCTTCCCCTCTAGCCGCTCTCACAGCCGGTCCCGGGAGCCCGGAGGCAGCGCAGGGGGTTTCGCCCCAGCCCTCCGCAGTCCGGGGACGGGGCACCCCCCGCCCCCTGCCCGCCCGACGGCGGCTCCGCGGCGCGGCCGCAGGCGCGGAGCTGCCGCGCGGTGGCGCCCTCCGCTCACGGACCGTCCGCGCCCGCGGGCCGAGCGAGCGCCGGGGAAGCCCCATCGCCCCAGCCGGGGCGGGCGGGGCCGCGGGGCGCCCTTCTCCGGCGGGAGCGGCGCGGTGACCCCTTCTCCAGCGGGGGCCGCGGGGTGTCCCTTCGCCAGTGGGAGCGGTGGGGTAACCCCTTCTCCAGCGGGAGCGGCGGGGTGACCCCTTCTTCAGCGGGGGCCGCGGGGTGTCCCTTCTCCAGTGGGAGCGGTGGAGTGCCCCCTTCCCTAGCGGCCCCGCCGGGCGTCCTGCCCAGTCCCCTCTCCTACCGGCGGACCGACACACCCGGTAGGGAATGACAGCTGGGGTAGTAGTAGCGTCCCGCTCCGTTCCCAGTCCTGTCCCCCCGCCCGGGATCGCGTCGATGGCCGTTTCTACGGGAATCGTTCATTCACGTTAAATTGCCTTTATCTCCGGAAAAATACTGAAACCTTAAATGACCGTAATAGGAATGTAATTGTATGGTGTGTTTTTTGTTGTTGTTGTTTTTGAGAAATCGATTTGGGCTCAAATAACTCATCCAAGCATGTTACACCAAAGCCATTCAAATAGGAAACAGGAGAACTATATTATTGCTGCTTCCTGAACTCTCTGCTTATGATCCAAATAATTAAAATATCCAGTAATGGCTCCTGCAGCCTGGATTTCTTTGGGTAATTCTCGGAAATGAAGGGCACATTTTCGACCGCGAAGGGAGGGGTGCGCGGAGACGAGCGCGATCGCAGCGGCTGAGAGCTCGTCGGTGGCCCGCGCCCGGCGCATCACTTTGGGGGGAAAATTATTCCGGCGGCGGGGAAGTCCCCAGAGAAGGGATTTCCTTCCCGGTCCCTCCGGCAAATCAACTTCTTTTTTTTTTTTTTTTTCTTTCCTCATGGCGATGCTCTTCCCTCCCGCTCTACCAAGCGCTGCGAGCTGCGTATCTGTCTCTGCACAAGGCAGAGAGGAGGGGGAGGGTCGGGCCAAGGAGTGAGGGGGAGGAAAGCCTCCCCGCCGTCCCTGGGCAGCGCCGGCCGCGTGTGGGACCCTCCTTGCAGGGAGGCCGTGGGACTAGTCCCCCACGCCCCGCGATTTCAAGACACGCAGGGCGCTGCTGGTTTTTCCCCGGGGGGCGCCTTGCGTAATGAGAACAACAATAACATTCCTTAAAGAAAAAAAAGAAAGGGCTCGAGGGAAAAAAAAAAAAAAAAAAGGCGCTTGTATCCCCAAATCTCCGTGGAAGTAGGGGGTTCCGCGCCAGGGCTGCTCCGCCTGCGTGCTCAGAGCCGGGCGGCACCGCGGGGGCCTGTGCCCAGCGGCGGCCCCGGGCGGCGTCGTGGGCTGAGCTGGCCCCGCGGAAAGACCCAGAGCAAAGACGCGGGGAGCCCAACAAATCCGGGGACCCCCACCCCAAACTGCCCTCCTCCCTCTCCTGATCCCTGCCCACCTCAGGTAAAACTTTACCGTGGAGAACATAATTTTAGATTTGTGTGATAGGTTGTGGAGGTTTTCTGCGTGTTTGTTTGATTGTTGGGTTTGGTTGGGTTTTCTTTTTCTAATTTTTTTTTTTGGGGGGGGGCGGGGAGGAAGAGGAAAGTGTGAGTTGGTGTTTATGCGAAGCTTTATGACTCCTGATAAGCTCATCTTTGAGGACGACACAGAACTGTGTTCCTTGAGGAATTGGGGTGGTGACGTCTTTTCTGATACCCGATTATTACGTGACTGGGGAAAAAAAAAAAAAAAGGCATTTGATTCATGAATAAAAATCCGGACACCACCACGGGGGCAACAAACAATATTGCCCGTCCTCTAAGGCAACAAGCAGGCAAATGTTTACGAAGAGGGCTCTTGCTGAAGCGGGGTGTTTGCAAAGATTTTCTTGCTAATTGCGTATCAGACGGAAGACTGAGGAAGGCTGGTCAAGTTTGGAGCCACCGTGCAGGAAGAGAAGAAGAGGAGAAGGCTGAAGGCAGGCGTTCAGTGAGGGGAGAGATCTGGGGAAGACAACATCGCACGCAGCCAGCCCGCGGCTCCCGCCTCCGCTCCCTCCCGAGCTCGCTCGCTCTCTTCCCTCTTCCCCTGTGCTCCTTTCTCAGGCGACATATCGCTCCATCCCTCTTTCTCCCTTCCCTTGTAGACCCCACTCTAGATCTGTGCTGCTACCTGCAAACTTTTTTCCCTTTATCTTTTTTTCGCCCCTTCCTCATCCTCTTTTTCTTTTTGGAGTGGATTGCCCTAAAACCAGCAAACAACTAACTGCTGCCGTTTTTGCGTCTTCTGCATCTTGCGAGTCCTTCGCCCATCGGAGAGGCAATGCCACGAGGCTTTTGACTCCTTTCGGACGCCACTTGGGAGAGAGACAGATTTCTCCCCCTCCCTATTTTGGGTCTTTTTTTTTTTTTTTTTTTTTTTTTCTTCTTCTCTCCAAGACCTGCCTGTTTAGTTTCTCAGCCAAACGCTCTCAGTGCCGGGTGTCTAGAGTTTAATGGTAAGGACACGAGGCGGCTCTCCGGGCCTTTCCGCAGCGGTCCCGGGGAGGGCGGGCGGCCGGGCACCGACGGGGCGGGCACCGGCGGCAGCGCTCTGCGCTGGTCACCGCTCCGCGCCTCTCCGTGCCGCTCAGCGCTAGCACTCGGCTGCCCAGGGCTCTTGTCCCCCGGAGACGCGCTGTCTCCCTTCTCGGCAGGCAAGGCCGGGGGGCGTGGTGGGTCGTAGGGTGGTTTGTTTTCTTTTTTTTTTTTTTTTTGGGTGTTTTTTTGTTTGGTTTTTTTTTTTTTTTTTTTTTACGGCAGGTTTCCTTTCCCTCCCACACAGAGTGGCAATGTGTAGCAAAGCGATCTTAGCACTCCTGGTCTATGGCATAATAATGCACTGCAGCGTCTACTGCTCACCTGCGGCCGGACTTCAGTACCCAGCGCTCAGGTAGGTCTGTCCCCTTTCCGGGGGCTCTGTCGGGACCCCTTCAGACCCCTTGCTGCCCCAACTTAGCTAAGGGCAACGGAATCTTACTGGGGAGAAAAGTGGAAGGGGACTTAGCAGGGAATCATCAGAGGAAAACCCCTCCACTTAGGCTGTGTGCCCACCCCCTCCGCCCCGGCGTATGACCCCTCCCGGCTTCAGCACCGGCATCCCTCAGGGCCGCTTCCTGGGATCCTGGCGCTTTAAACCTGTGACCTCCTGTCCCCGGGAGTAGGGGACCTGCTCTGCTGAGTCTCGGCTGTAGCGGGCCGAGGTCCCTGCTGCATCCGGACGGCGGCCAGCAGCTCCTCCCCACCTGCCCCTTGCCCTGCGGGGGCCTCAGACTTCCCACAGCTCGCCCAGGGTGAGCATCGCCTGTCCGGGTCAGGGGCAGGGAGGCGCGGGGACTGGTGCGCCGTTGTTTGCAAGCATGTGAGAGCTGTCATGGTTCGTGTAGCGGCACTGGAGCGGGTGGGAATTCAGTCTCTTACCCTTTTTACCTGCCTGTATACGACAGTCCTTCTCAAGAGGGAAAGGGGCTGGTACGAGGTTGTTTGGTTTTCTGTGGTGTTCGGAGTTGTCTTGCTGGGTGGGCTGATGCCTGTGCTGTCACTTTCCAACTGGGAGCCGTGGGCATTTGAACCCCACTGTGTTTGGAGCAGGAGTGGAGGACACCCAGAGGCATCGGCACGAGCGAGTATCCCACGCTGGGCCCTGCTTGGGGACGCAGGGTACGCGATAAGGGACAGCCGATGGCAGTCTCGTCCCGCCCTGCTTGTCGCCTATTTGGGTGACCCGTGTTGCTTGGCTTGGGGGGGTTGTGTTCGGTGCTGTCGTCCTGCTCCATCGGCGCTTGGCTCTGTTCCGGCGTGCCCTGCGGGGGTCACTGCCGTGCGGCTCAGCTGTGAGAGCGGGTGGAGAGGTGGGGGGGGGGGCATGCCGGGAGCGCAAGTTTGTCCGAGGAGGGTGTCCTTTTTTGGGGCCCCGAGGTGTCCTTGCAGTAACCGGGAGTCCGTCGGGGCTGGTTCAGAGCAGCCCCTTTCGTCTCCCTGGTCAGTGCGGCTGGGGGGCAGCAGGCTCGGTCGTCTGCGGGGCCATTAGCCGGCAGCAAACCGGCCTTCCTCATTCAAGCGCCTGAATTAGCAAGAGTGGAACACTTTAGCGGCATCTATTATTAATACCTCTGCTAAAGCTCACAGACAAAAATAGCTGCCTGTAACGTGCAATGACCTACATCGTACTGCAGAGAGGGAGGCAGAGAGCATGGGGGGCGGGGTGGGGCTGGGACACACACACAAAACTGGCGCGATGTCAAAGTGCAGAGCCACCGTTCAACGAAAAACAATCGGCGAAGCCTCCTCCGGCCCGGCGGGGGCTGAGAGGAGGAGCAGGGCGCGGTCCCCGGCCCCGGCGGCGGGGCTGCCGCTCACCGCCCCGTCTCCGCCGCGGAGGCTGCTCGGCTCCCGCCCAGCCCCTGGCACACGGACGCGTGTGTGTGCGGCAGCCTGCGCGGGCGTGCGCTCCGCTCGGCAAGCACCAACCCTGGCTGTGGCAGAGAGGAGCTGTTTCTCGGGCCGGGGCGTGGGCCGGGGGGAACGAGGGGGGTGGCAATGTTTGGGGGGTTTCTCGGAGCACGTCTGACGGCGGGTGTGTTCCCTCCTCCGCGGTCCTGCCCCGCAGAGGAGGCGGAGGGCGGGGATGGGGAGCGGGCGGGTGCAGGGAGGGGATGGGGGCAGTCGGACGGGGCTCCCGGGGTACCCGGGTAGGCTCCGACGAAGGGTGGTCACCGACGCAGTCGGAAGCCGGCAGTGGGGAGTGGAGCGGAGCGCCCCGCGGAGCCCGGCTGACTCCTTCTCCTTGATGCTTTCGTTGCCAGGCTGGAGGATGAAGTCTACGACGAGGAGGGGAACACCCTGCAGGACTTCGCTTACGACCACGAACCCCTCGGCATAGCGAATCCGTCCTCCATGATCGGCGAGATGTACACCTTGTATTACCCACCGGAAAAGAGGTGACAGCAACTCGCGAGGTGTCAGGCGTGAATTTTGAGCCGGGAGTAAAACGGGTCTGACAGAGCCAATTAGGGAAAAAAAAAATAATAATGATACTCAACAAGCCAACATCAACAACATCAAAATAAAAATCCCGAACCCAAACAAACGACCACATTGCCCCGGTCCCGGTGCTCAGTGTAAAGCCTAGAAGAAATGGAAAAGCCGCCTTACCTCCAGCAGCGCGGGGGAGGGAGCGGGGGAGCCGCCCGCGCCGGGGAGGGCTAGCGATGCTCCCGCAAACGGAGCAGAAATGCCCAGCCGGCACGGAACAGAGTGAGCGCGACGGGGAGGGATCTGGGTGGGGACGAGGGGTCCCGGGGGACGCGGGGAGATGCCGCCCTCCGCTCGCCGGCGGGGAAGGATGGTCACCGTCATCGCCCGGGCTCCCGCAACCCGCCGCAGCCGGCTCCCGGGCCTCGTCGCTCACCCGCGGGCTCTTCCCTCTGCCCAGGCACGCCGATGGGATCTTCAACAAAGCCTACAGGAAACTCCTGGGCCAGTTATCCGCCAGGAAATATCTGCACTCCCTGATGGCCAAGCGGGTCGGGTAAGGGTGTCTGCTTGCTCTTTTCTGAGGTGGGCGTTGGTGCTGCTGGAGCGGAGGCGCTGAAAGGGCGGTGGCTGGGGAGAACAAGGCTGTCCCGGCCGGGGCTGGGAACGTGTTGCGCCCGCGATGAGGCTGGGGGAGTCCGGCTCCCCAATCCTCAGGCGGTCCTGGCCGTGGCTCCTGGCCGGCTCCCGGCGCAGCGTGAGCTCAGGCGGTCGCGACGGTTTGGTTGGGTTAACACGCTCGGGCATATAGATATATAGATAGATAGATAGATACAGACACACACTCTCACACATATATGTGTGTGTGTATATATCTATGTCTCTAATTTTTTATTATCAACTGATTTAAAATTAAGAAATTGGGCAGTCTCCACGATTTGCTGGGGGGAGCAGTTTATGGGGAGCAATGACGGAGGGCTCGGCTGCAGAGGGGGTGGGGGGAACTCTGTTGCAGCCCGGCGCAGCCCCAGCTGGCGGGCGGGGCTCCCCGGGGCTCCCGGTCGCCAGCGGGGCAGGGGCGAGCCCGGTGCCACCCGCTGCCCTTTGGCAGAAGGCAACACGTTAATAAAGCCCCAGGGAGAGCAGCTCTCCCGGCCGCAATGAATAATTCATGGTGGGGAGATATTGTCTCTCCGCCGCCGCCGCCACTTGCTCGCACCGCGCCGGGAGCGGATTTCGGCGCGGCCTTTGTCTCCCCGCGCATCTTCCGCGCAACGTGTTGCGCCTGGGGCAGCGGGCGGCGCGGGTCTGCGCGGGGCCGCGGGGCGGCGCGGAGGGGCGCGGAAGGGGGCGGAGCGGCCCCGCCTGATGCAGCTGTGCTTCTCGGTGCTTGCAGCGGTGCCAGCGGCGGCCTGGGGGACGACGCGGAACCGCTGACCAAGCGGCACATAGACGGCATCTTCACGGACAGCTACAGCCGCTACCGGAAACAAATGGCTGTCAAGAAATACTTAGCAGCCGTCCTGGGGAAAAGGTATAAACAAAGAGTTAAAAACAAAGGACGCCGAGTAGCGTATTTGTAGCGATGTGAGTAACCAGCCACTCCTGTGTATACAAAGTCCTGAGAGAGAGAGAGAGAGAGAGAGAGAAAAAGAGAGAGAGAGAAAGAGAGAGAGAGAGAGATAACCCCAACAACAACAAGAACAAAAAAATCTAAACAAAAACAAAAGTCATTTCCAAACTGACTGAACAATCACCGCTCCTGTGTTATCTAAACATGTATTTATGTATGAAGTAAAGCCATTAAATGAATATTTTGATAATAATATTGTTTTTCTTTTGTACAAAAGCACTAGAGAAACGCACAGATCTACTTTGTGGACCAATCATTAAGTTATATATAATATATAAATATATATATATATACTACTAAGAATACTAAAGAACAATTCTTCATGAAAAGCCTACACAAGAACAAGAATTCGCTGAGCTGTTTATGTTTTTATATAAAATAAATAGAAAAAAAGACAATCATTGTTTTGAATATTACTCCTATTTTTGTAACAGAAATTAAAAGGATAGTATTTTTATCCGCGACAGGGTCGAAGACATTAATTATCACCATTTGCTACTGTACATAGAGAAGGATGACCTGCTCCCAGGGGAATTATGAGGAAATTGATTTGGGAGAATTGGTGAAGCAGATTCTTCCCCTGGTGAGTCTCAAGGCAGGCTCCTTTGCCACTAGCCTCTCCGAAGGGGCAGAGTCCCCTTTCCTCTAGATTTCGATTATTTTTTTTCTCTCCTGCTTCCTTTGATTCCAATTGTATCTGTATTAGTGTCTCCTCAAACAATGAGCTTAGAGGATAACTCTCTTGCAAAAACAACAGCTCGATCCAAATTGTGCATCTCTGTTGCCTGTTGGAGGGAGAAATAGTTAAAAAAAACAAAACAAAACAAAATAACAATAACAAAACTCAAATTAAAACTAAAAAAAAAAAAACCAAACTCAAAACCCCAACCCCCAAATCCCGAACCAGCAGCAAGGATAGTAAGTACTAAGCCCCGTGCACTGCTCTTCTGACTGGCTGGGCAGAGTTGCAGAACAAAGCCAAAGCGGAGACAGGACCCGTTTGGAAAGAGTAGGGAAGGGAGCGGGGGCGGCCCCCGCGGCGCCCCCGGGGCCGGAGCCGGGGCCGGAGCCGGTGCCGCAGGGTCGAGGTAAGACGAGGCGATCCCACCTCCGATCCGCTACCCAACTGCCCCGGGCAGCTCGGTACTGGACCTGGATGCAAAGTACAGTGTGTTACTCTCCAGTGCTGTCCATGCTTCTCATCATGTGTAATAATGAGCAGGGTTCTTGCCTTTGCATTTTTCGGTCGGAGTTGCTCTTTTCTTTGATTGCTTTTTCTTGTAGACCCTCCTGCCTCTCATCCTCTCTTCGAACTTTTCTGAGCTCTGTTTAACCCACCTGAGTCACCTTTTTGGGTTATGTTCTTTTTGGAAAAAAAAAAAAAAGATTGTGAACGCTCTCTCACTCCTTTGTTCTGTTTTATGCAAGCTCTTATTGTACAAGTTTAGGAACCCCTGTTGTAGCTACCACTAAAGAATTATGCACTACTACGAAAGTTTTTGTTCCTTGTTTATTGAGTTTGGAGGTAAAATGTATTTTTCTACATTCTGGCTTATTGCTTAGTAAAATTTATTTCATAAAACAAACTTTTGTCATAAAAGAATGTGTAGTGTTCACCTGTGGTCCGATTTCTAACGAGATAAACCATTTTCACCTCATCTCTCTATGTACGGACTCCTATCTTAACTTCCACCCGGGGGCTGGTTCTGTCCCCTGCCCGGGCCGGGGGCGAAGGAGAACACGTAGGTACCCATTTCCTTCCAGCTCACCACACAGACCTTACAGGAGTCTTTCCAAAGACACAAAACGAGCCCCGCATCCAAGACTTCGGAAAAAAAAACCAACAAACCAAACCAAAAAAACCCTGGTGGGTAAAACCCTCCTTCCCAGGCCGGGAAGGGCCACCGGGAGGAGCGGAGCAGGGAGGGCAGAGCCCGGCGGGGCGGACAGGCGCTGCCGGCACTGCTTGTCCGGGCTGCCCGGGCTGCCCGCACTGCCGGCATCGCCCTGCCGGCCCTGCCGGGGCGGGCCCCCGGGGCGCAGGGACGCGGGGCGCAGTGTGCAGCTTTCGTGCCTTCTCTTCACCTTGTAAATCGCCACGAGTTCACGGATGGCTATTTAGTGGCCCTACGATGCTGCAACACATCGGCTTGCGTTTTAGTCGTCCTTCTGTTCTTTGGCCATGGGCAGAGTGCGCTGTGTTTGTGTCGGCTGTGGTATAATGACATAGGGCTCTCGACGTTTTGTTTATGGCCTTATCAGTTAGAGTTCAGTGGCTAGTCGCAAGCATTATGAAGTGATCACCTAGGTTATTATCCTTTGTACGATTTCATTTTTTTTTCCTTTTTCTTTAGAAACGCCAACAGCCTTACCAAAATTCGAGCAGATTTGAGATACAGTCATAGTAGGTAGATGTTAGTCTTGGAGAACTTTTGTGTGCAAATGAATATAAAAAGAACTTAAACAAAGTATTATTACACACATGATATCTATAACTAGGACTTTGATAACTGTTATATAAAGTGTGTAAAGTTTGTATTAATAAATTTTTGTAAACAATGCAATTTCGTCTAATGTTTGGGGGAGAGAAATCTAGAACCTGACAGTAAAAGCTGCATTTCATTTAATTTATTTATTTTTTTTTAATTAGTTAATTTTTAAGCAGCGTTCTGCTGCAGTGTTTCATGCCTGGGATATCTTTTTATTAAGTCTCCACATTTTATCATCAAATGACCTCTAACATTTTTATCGATGGTTACTACTCTGTTCGAGTAAACTAAACAGAACTGCTGAAGTAAAGAGCCTACTTCCACACACACCAGCTCAATAATACTCTCTAAAATATGCAAGCCAAACCGATCGGCGCCTATGGTCTATTCCTCTAACAATTCCTGTGCTTAGAAGCCGTTTATTTTAAGCGGAATCCCGTCTGTTTGATGAGATCTTCACCTAATCCGCTTTTAATGAACATTCTGTATGCGACAATGTGCTTCCAAGCGTCACCCGGCTTGGGCGACGGCAGCATCTTTCTTTGGATTAAAGATACACTGGGCTGTCCTAAAAAAATTATACTGTAACACGACAAAGACTTCCTTAGATTTTACAGGGTAATAGATGTCTACAGCAAAAAGGCACAGGGTAGTTTCTTGGCACAAAGTGGAAGTCAGGATACCCAAACTTTAATCTTCACTTTAATTTAGCAATAGCTGTTTATGTTAATTATTTTTATTGTAGCTCCGGGACTTTACTCAAGTATGTGGGAAAGTATCAGCAATTTACTTTAAGTAAACTCTACTTCTGTCTAAGATCATACAATTAAAAAACAAAGCACAGGAATTAAATGACAATTTCCTAGCAATTGATTTTTCAAAACTCTTAAATTCAGGATTTGAAACAGGTTGGTCATATCCTCTCTGGCATGAATTCACCTTCTAAGCTATTTCAGAAACAGTATTTTACTGACAAACTGGATGACACTAGAGAACTTAGAAAACTGATGGCATCAGTGGTATGTGTTAGGAATTACTGCAAAGTCAGATAAAAGTGCTCCTTAAATACAGATCAGGTGAGAAGAATGAAAAAAAAATAATCCCAAAACATACCTGTTGGGGGGAGGGGAAGAGGACAGGGATTTCCCAGATTTACAGCATAACAAAGTCCAGCCACTGTTTTCCAAGGACAGCATACAGCAAAAAACTGCTCTTAGGTTTGTTCAGTAATTATGCAGTGCTGAAACATATTAACCCACTACATTTCCATTTCCTGCCTATCAAAATTGAAAATGTGATTAAGAGATGCTAGCTAAAGACCATGTTGGTATTGGTAGCTTGAGGATGAAGCTTAGGATAGGTCCACCTGAAAGATAAGGTCTTCATCAAGTCCTGGCACTTGTTGAAGAAGGAAATTCTACTGTAAATCACACAGAAATGGTCCTAGCCTTGCTCCACAGAAATTCCTTTTTACCAAATCAAATGAAACTTCATGAAGAAGCTCAGCTGTGTTCCCATTGATTTAAACTGCCACCTGAAATGATACACCTGGAAAATGAGTCTTTCAGCATGAGTTTTGTGGAGATTGCTGGTGTTCTGTGTACTGCTATATGACTAGCAGCAGAAATGGATAAAGCCAGCTGAGGAAACAAGAATGACTAGACAAGACATGGTTTCGGAGCCTCACATTGTATAAACCTCTTTACAATCAGTCAAAATTATAAACTCCAGTCAATTAGTAAAGGAGACTGAACAGAGCAGACAGACTGCTCCAGATTCCATTCCTCGGAAATGCGGTACAACACCGCATCTGTCACAGAGCTACATAGGTCACCAAAACCAAAAAAAACCCAGTTTCTGTGGAGTCCTGTTTTTAACCCAGCTGTAGCCAGCATCTGCCTTTCACAAGATAAACTTGTGAGGGTGTTGACCTCCTCTCCACATGCCTTTGGAACCTTTTGGTCTTCTTCAAAACACAAAATTCATTTATTGTCTGTATATGTTTTCACCCAGAGTTAAGGAATATAGAAAATCAGAAGGAAATAATCTTTTGGGGGCTGCTATTTGATATTTTTGCAGCTTACTTTCCCCTTATAGGATAAATAATTTAGCCTTTCTTCAGGAAAAACCTCCAGGGGAAAGTACATGCCTGTAAAATGTAAGGACCTCATTCTTAGCCTCTAGAAGTACATGTCCTCTGAACTACACTCATGGATTTTTAGGACCCAAGGGAACTCTTATGATCATCTACTCTGTTTTAGATAATACAGGGCATAAGATTTCATGGAGTCCTTCATTTAGCATTTCATTTCTGAGTGAGCTGTTCTGTATGACAGCAGTATTGATTGCAAAGCTTGCATGGATGGCAAATTTACTGGATAAGTTGTTCCAAATGTGACAGTTTACCACTCAGTTCCTTGTCTCAGTTTGTCTCGTTTTTGAGTCCAGGAGATTTGTAGCTCTCTGAAGAATCTCTAATGCCTCTAGATTTCCCTCTGCATGTAGGTAGTCTTAGGCAGAGATTTACTCTCCTCTGTGCTCTTTCTTTGAGGTTGTAGGGTTGATCTTTAAGTGCTCAGCATGAGGGAGATTTTTCACGGGTGGCAATATTTCTGAACTATTTGTGTTTATTAACATCCTTACTAAAGTGTTGAGACTAGAAATGATTACAATACCCAGCAGTGATCCTTGTCATATCCTTGAGGATATGACAAAAAGTAGTAACTTTCCCCTTCTTTGTTAGGGGCTGCTCATTGCTAGCAAGGGTTGCGTTTGCTCTCTTGGCCATTTTGTCCTGCTGTGAGATCACGATCTGTTCATAATCCTCTCCCACAGCTAGCTTCTTTTCCAGATGATTAATTCACATGTACAGAAGCCATGGCCTGGAAGTGGCACCATGGTTCTTGGTTCCTATTTTGTACTATTTTGTGTTATGTTGTGTTAAAGCCTTTTTTTTTTTTTTCCCCCGGATATTTTACCTTACTGAGCTACTACTCTGGGAATTGTTCTTTTTTTTCCTGTACAGTGACCATGCTTTGTTATCTCAGCTGTCATCTGGCACCCATTTCTGCCACCTTTAGAAAGTGTAGACACATTCCAGCAATGCTGCTTGTGTAGTTGTGCCTTGTGATACGTGAACCCAATCCAGCTGCAGTGCAGATCTGTATAATTATTCCAAAGGAGGATTTGACCCAGTTATAAGTGCTAATCCTGGGACAGAGCAAGTCAAAGTGACTCGTAGCAGACCTCTAGGTCTCCTTCTTTTGCTCTTGGGTTCCTAGAGGCAATCCCATCCTGGCATAGCTGAGGTCCCTTCATTCTAAACCTGTGTGGGACATTTGGAAGTGCTTTTTGCTAAAATCATGGCTCAATTACTTACCTGGAATACACAGAGAAGAGAAGTAGTAAATGATGCATTAGAGGTAATGTGGTTGAACTGCTAAACCTAATGCATCTTTTGAAATAATTAGTTAATTGGCTTTTGATAAGATTTATCCAAATGTAAAAATGGGATTTAGCTTTGAACAGGGATATTTGAGCACCAGAAATATGCCAGTTTAAAAGCAGTGAAGGCAAGCTATGTTTACCATTTATGCAGGAGTGTTTGTTTTGATACTTCAATAATGAAATATCTAGGAGAAATAGATGTATTGATCTCTGAAATAGTATAATTTATTTATGAGAGAAGATCTCTTTCTCTTCAGGCTCTGAGATCAGTTTCAGGCATTCTGCTTCAAAAAGAGTGTCATGGAGATTTTTGGCTGCATGAAATACAGGAGAGGAACAGAAAGATAACAGTCACTTCCAGTTCTTCTGTGATGTCCTCCAGTGTCTCAATACCAGGATGTCATAGAATCATAGAATCACAGAATATACTGACTTGGAAGGAATCCATCAAGATCATCGAATCCGACTCCTGGCCCTCTGCAGGACACTCCAAAAATCCACACTATGTGCCTGAGAGCATTGTCCAAATGCCTCTTGAAGTCAGGCAAGCTTAGTGCCATGACCACTTTCCTGGGGAGCCTGTTCCAATAGTCAACTACCCTCTAGGTGAAAAACCGTTTCTTGATATCTTGCTTAAATCTCCCCTGACTGGGCTTCATGATACTTCCTTGAGTCCTGTTACATGAGTGAAGAGATTGGTACTTGCCCCTCTCCTTCCCCTCACGAGGATGTTGAAGACCATGGGGTGGTCTCCCCTCAGTTTCCTCTTCTCCAGGCTGAACAAACCAAGTGACCTCAGCCACTCCTCATCAGGTCTCCCCTCCAGCCCCTTCACTATCCTCATGGCCCTCCTTTGGACACCCTTTGTTACCTTAATGTAATTTTTATCTTGTAGTACCCAAAGCTGCATGCAGCACTCCAGGTGAGGCCGCTTTACTGCAGAGTAGAGCAGGACAATCACCTCCTTTGACCTGCTGGTAGTGCTGTGCCTGATCCATCCCAGGACACTGTTGGCCCTCCTGGCTGCCAGGGCACACTGCTGACTGATATTCGACTTGCCATTGACCAGGAGCCCCGGGTCCCTTTCTGCAGTGTTGTTCTTAAACCCAGTCTATACGTACATCAAGGGTTACCCCATCTTGGTGCAGAATCCAGCACTTTCTCTTGTTGAAATTCATCTGGTTGGTGATTGCCCATTCCTCTAATTTGTCAAGGTCTCTCTGCAGAGACTCTCTGCCCTCTGAGAGATTCAACAGCTTTTCTCAGTTTTGTGTCACTGGCAAACTTACTTGGTATTCCTTCTAGTCCTGTGTCCGAGTCATTAATGAAGATGTTGAAGAGAACTGGGCTGAGGATGGAGCTCTGCAGAACCCCACTAGTGACTGGATGTCAGCCTGATGTCACCCCATTCGCTATATCCCTTTGTGCCCGACCTGTGAGCTGGTTGCTCACCTATCACGTAACATGGTTATCCAGCAGTGTGCTGCACGTTTTGTACAGAATGATACTGTGAGAAAGTATCAAAAGCTTTGCTGAAATCTAAAACTGTAGTTTCTGGGGCCCACCTTCTTGCCTGTCTTGAAAATCGGGACAATGATTTTCAGGAGGATATAAGGAACTCCATAGGTAAAACTAGGTAGAAAAGGATGTAGCATAAATAGACACCTCCCAGCAACATCCTCAAAATGAAAGTGTGAACTGGAGAAAGGAGAGGGACATTGAGAATTAACAGTTTTGTAAGAAAAGGAATTTCCTTTGACATCTTTCACAGGCATCCAAGTAAGACCTTGTTTTTCTCATTTTCTGGATCAACCATTTGAGAGTGAAAAGCCCGCTGATTTCAGGTGAGTGTTGTAAGACAGATTTATTTAAACAAAAATTATACATATTTCCCCTTCTGTTATACATTTCTTAAAGTCATGTGCTTTGTCTTCTGACTCTTTGCTCACATCAGAAAGATTGGGCAGCATCATATCCTGTCCATTTTAGCAGGATTAATATGCTTCTCTGATAGCATATATCCATTTTGGTATGCATATTTCTAGATGGAGAGGGCAGACTGAGGAAATAGTTACCCAGGCTAAAGGGTTTGCCATTCAAGATTTGACAACAGATCTAAATATATATTTATTTTGGACAGATTAGATTAGACTCAGCCTATGGCTGGTCTCTGTTTTGACATTTATCTCCATGGTGAGAAGAATGGTTACTTTTGAGTGGTAGAGTTATGAATAAATGACTGCCTTTCCCTCAGGAGTGAAGATTAGTGTCACAAGAAATCAGCCATCATGTATGTTATATGCCGAATGTGTACTCTCTCAGCTCCCACTGCTTGGATGGGATTGAAACTTTCCTGACAGTTTGAGAGAATGAAGAGTGCTTGGGCGTTGTGGCAATCAGGCTGCTCTGAAAACTTTTAATCAGTTGTGAGCTCTTATGTCATCAGAAAAATAACAATATATGTAAATAAAATTGTAAAAATAGCACAAAGAAATCTTCCTCTCCCTTGCTATGTATATATATATGCGTATGTGCATGTACATACACATATTTCCTAAGCAGACAAAAATGAGAACACATTAAAGTTCTGATATTTATGTATTGGCCATAGCTAAACTTAGACACAACATCTAATTTACACTGACGTCTTTCTTTAACAAGTTTTGTAAGAGGAATGATTTAAGTTCAAGGAAGTGCACTGAGTCATCTGCACGGTGGGCCAGTGGCTGAGCTAAGTTTAGAATCAAGGGAAAGTTTGGATCTTCTGGCTCCAAGTTTCTCCCTTTACATCTCTGCTTTTCTCAAATATTCTCACTGTTTAAAAAAAAGACATTTTCTTCACAATTTCTATTCTTTCCTTACTTGATTTTTTAATGTATCCTTGGTGCTTTGGTCTTCTATAGTAAATCAGAGAGTTTAGTTTAATGAGCTATTCAAGTTTTTAAAATCAGATTAGCTGATGACGTTGCAAGTAGTACCTTGTGACATCTCTGTTTCAAGAGTGCTGAGATTAAAAAGCATAAATGAAAAACATAAGGTCTGGTCAAGTGATTCAAGTGATACCTGAGCGAAGCTGTATTACCGAGTTGCAAGGAAAAACACCAGATGAAGCTGAGCAAGGCCAGTCCAGGCCAGCCCACCCAGTACAACCTCTGTTACTACTTGTTTGATATAAAACTATACATAGTCATTCTCTTCAACTCTCTCTCCTCCTGAGACTTTCTGTGGGCCAGTGAGTTTCCTGCCAGACCAAGGGCGTCATGCAGTTCATGGCACATCATGCCCTGTGAGGAATCCAGCTCATTCCTCCACTGAGAGACACCTCTGAAAACACATTCATGGCCAGAACAAGGGAAGATCAGTGCACTTTCTCCATAAATTAGCTGAAGCCAGGCTGCTTCCAGCGGGTTATGAGTCTGTCTCCTCTGTGGCAGACCTGGGATGCAGTTCTTGTGCAATGTGGGTTAGAGCTTCACGTACTCCTCTTCGCTCTTCTGGCACCTCTCCCGAGCACAGCCCAACAGATATTACAAGGCACAACCCATCTGTGATACAAATCAAATAGTTAGCCTGCTTTGGTACAACTTCCATAGATTTTATTTACTTTTTTTTTCCCCAGCTCAACGAATATACAAAAACTAAGGAAGACTGGCCAGACTGTAAGACTATGCATGTTTAATAACTTCTGGTGTCTCTAGCTGATTTGGTGCATTGCTGTGTTTTGCATCAGGAAAGAGTCAACACAGCTAAGAGGTGATTAAGTCCAGGACTTTGTGTAGCATACTGTATGCAGGCAGGTGGAACATTTATACTGAAAGGAAGCAATTTTATGATTGCGTTACACTTTGCTACAGTAAAATGTAGTTAATTTTTATAACAGTTTCATTTTATTCTAGTTACACTGTAATGACAGCCTTATTACACCACTGTTTATACTTTTTTTTAAGCTTAGTCATTGTTTAATCTTATGAACAGAGAGTCAGCTTCATGCCTGATATTTGCAGCAGCTCACACTACTGAGCCCTAACACAGCTGGAGGTACTATGGCACGGGGACGTAAAATCAATTAGATAACCCGGTCATGATAGGAATCCTACCAGGGGAACTCCATACTGTTGTTACTTCCCTATAGAGCAGATCATTCAAAAGAGAAAAAAAAACTTGGAATCTAACTGAATCTATTAATTATCAATTATCCGTACCCAACAGGAGTGCAACTGCATTTGCACTGTATTCAGCTTTATTTTACCGATAATGATAGTGTTAATGTTAATGGGGCCATAAGGAGAAGGAAAATGCCAGTCAATGTGAGTGAGCTTCATCACAATCTGACCCTGTCTCATTAAAAAAGACTTTTTCAGCACGTGCAGTCTTTTCATATTCCAGATCAGTGGTTCCTAAAGGGTGGGCTTAAGAGTCAGAAAATCACAATACTCCCTTGTAACTTCCCAGTTTAAGCAGCTGTCACTCTGCTGAGATAAATGCCACCTTTTATAAGCTGCAGTTAGTGTTCACTTTTCTCCACTCTCCTTATATCGCTGCTTTGACCTAGTCTGAGTCATTCCCTGCATGGGAAAACGTTTCTTCCTGTGGGCATACATTATGACTAGGGTTGTGTACTGATAAAAGAGGGATAATGCGTCCTCTGACTCCTCAGTGAAATGCTGCTGCCCGGAATTAGGATGCACACACAGCGAAGACAAAAACCAGCAGGAGTTTGTTAGACTCATCTTCTATAGGTAGATGACAGGTCTTTTTAAATGGTAATGAACACCTTGCCTGTGCACCTGCATGGGGACCGGGCAGGCACAAGCTGGGAGTATGAGGCAGTAACAGAGGGTATCCAAAGGCTCTGCTGCATCTATGTGCAGAGACCTTGAGAAGGCACCAAAGAGGAAGAATTTTGTTTCTCCACTTCATTCCTCCTTTGTTCTCCTACTTTGAATTGTGAGAAATAAGGACTGACTGCTTTTCTGCTCAGTTGTAGTGGCAAGATCTTAAAAGCATCCATATGGACCACACCAAGGGCTAGTCCAGCAGCTCCTTTCTGATGTTCACCAACAGTTTAAGAAATGTCTTCAAAGTTGGGCACGTGGGAGGACCATCTCTGCCAAAATGAGCATCAGAACACCAGTAAATTAAGCACTTGCTACTCATAAGCTACCTTTACACAAGTGTTTAACAGACCTGGACATCCATCGACTTAGTGTCTCCATTCTAACGTCCATTTTTATTTTTAGTTGATATATATAACTTATATTTAACTTTATTATAGCAATGCATATCCCATTTTAATAGTGCACTATATACTCTTGCAATTTGATAAATTAGATTTTTACATGCATAACCACCCTCTGAAGACACCTCTGAGCATCTATAGTCAAAGTATCATTTCTTGTATATTCCTTGGCAGGATATATGTCAGCTGTTGGAGATGATGTAAAAGTCATAACTCATTAAAGGACACAAATGTTATCTGAATTATTATTTTCTGTCCATTTTTTCCTGTCTTGTTTACAGTTTAGGGCTTTTCAAAATTTTTTGCTATGACTTACAAGCTATTTCACTTTGTGTTTATACCCAGTACAGCTTTTGATGTATCAGGAGCATTCTGACTTGTTTCTCCAAGAATGCCTTTAGAACAAGCACCGTAAGAAAGCACTGTATGATAGTTTTGTTATGCTTTCCATATAGTTCCAAAGCCTGAGTTTGAAATCTAGGAGTAAATTTTTGCAACTAAACCACAAATGAATCTAGCAGTGTTTCAGTATACTTCTGTAATACAAAGCCAAATATTTGAATACCAGCTTCAGCTGTTTCTACATCTTGTGTAACCACTTGTAGTGATTACACTGAAACATGAAAGAAATCACATAATTTTTCACCCATTCTGAGACTTTCACCAGCTTGGTCAAAAACTGGAGTTATTTTTGTTTGAAATGTTCTCTTTTGCACATATGTATATGCACACCCAATTGTACAGAGACTACAGTATAGCCACCTATGCAAAAAGAGGTACCACAAAAATACCTGGCAAGATTCAGAATACCCAAAGAATGTCATATTCCTTTGAAGCTCACAGAGAGGTGCCGCTGGTGCTTGCTGCATTTCATGGCTGAAACCCTTTCAAGTACAGAATTCCCTCTGGTTTTCAATGACTTTCTGCATGCAAAGAAATCAGCCCAGGCTCACTGATGTAGGAACACAAAAGGGGCAGGCTGCTGCCCTTCTCTGACCACTTGGAATTAAGATACTCTGCATCACAGTGAAAGACATTAGCCAGTAAGAGTTTGTTAAGAGTCTGGCTCCCTTAATCAGAAGAAAAATCTGGTGAGCTGAAGATGTCCAGATGGGTTTATAAAGATAAAAATAACAGACTCTGTCCTTCCCCCCATGGCAAGAAATAATTCCGTGATGGTAATGCTTCCACAACATACCACCTCTGCTCCCGCTGGGGCATGTTCCACAGCGAAGAGTCTCTCATGATCATGAGCAAAGGCAAATGGGACTCTATGAATTCAGCAGGAGCTCTGCATGTAGCTCAGAAAGGGAAGTAGTGCTGCAGAACAAGAAGATACCTTCAGGAAAGAGGACTCAACTCAATCAGCAAAATTTGTTGATGCCAGCACACAGACAATGTGGTCATGGAAAACTTCAGGTAATGGTTTGCATTGACAAGGAGCTGTGCTTCAGCACTGGGGGTCTGTTCTGATATCAAATTGTCTTGTGTTAACAGACCCATCACGTTGGTGAGTACCTTATACCAACCACATGGGAAAAGCCAAGCTGACCACACAGTGGACATCATTCTATAATGACTGTTTCATGTTGGGTGGAAAAGAGGATGGAATTCCTATCAGATCAATAAAAAGTAACATATCCACCAAGGTTAGATTGGGTACTGGGGTTTTATCTTTCCAAGCCAGCATAAAATCATCAGCTTGTTTTTTAAGGAGCATTTTCTCAAGAGTTTTAGCAGTGAAAAGAGAGAATTAGGAGTTTGAGCTCTGCTAGATATAACTGTAGTCATGACTGTGAGCTCCAAACCAGATCTCTTTCCCCAGTGCCCATAGTTATTTGCACTCCTCCATCAGCCTTGCAGCAGCCAGGCCCTCTGCTCTCCTTGATCTGCACATGAAACAATCTGTGGAGGAAATCTGTCCTTCCAGCTGTAGTAAAGCTGTTCAACATATCTTTCAGAAACCCTCAGTTTTGCACACCTTAACATTCATGGTCAGTAGAAGAAGAGAAGGGGACTCAGTGGGGCTTCCCTGTCATTCTGCTGCCCAGAGGGGGCTGGAAGCCACTTGCAAATGTGGGCAATGAGAACTTGCAGACAGTGCTTTAATGTTGACATTGATGTTGAATGATATTGAACACAAATGCTATTCTCTTTAATGAAGTCTCAGCAGAGAAACCTCGAAACATTCTCAGTGGATCAGTGCTGTAGGGGTGGCCCCATGCCTTTGCCAAAGGTGGAGAGGGAGGGTGGGTGGCTCTTTGGTAAACTATGCTCTGCTCAACCAGAAAGATGAAGAACTTAGCTTACAATTCAGGTTGTGCTCTATGTAAAACTAATTCAGGAACCCACTCGTATTGATTATTCTAACTCTGTACAGACTGTGAAGGTCCTATTTCATATCTTGATTTTTTGCCTTAATAAATGATACAGGTTTGTTCTCGAACATTAAGCTTGCCACTACTTACCATCTCAAAATTTGACTCCCTAACTAACAGCACTGAATGTCTTTGCACATTTGGAGGACAAAGATATGGAGATGAAGCATTAGGCTTCTCTTTTGCCACACTCTATTCCTTCATTTCTGTTTTGTATTTGCAATACACAAGAAGACTCCTACTTTCGGACAAGAGTTGGCATTAAAAGTGTGCATCAGGTTACTGCTGTTAACAAGAAGGTTGCCTCTTTAATCTGAGGTAAAGCAGGGACTGGATGTTCCTGGATCATTCTGCTTGTCATGATAAATTTTCTTTTTAGGTTGGTGGTAGATATACCCCAGGATTTAACTTTGAGGGCTGGAGGCACCAGGAGGAAGAGATGGCCTAATGCCTGAGACAGCACTGTGTTCATATACCTCCCACCCATCTGTACAGATGTTTGATGTTCACTGGTGTATCTCTTTGTCCTGGTAACATACTTAGTTTTCTGTGGGTAGGTGTCCGTCCACTTGATTGCTGAAAGTCCTGACATGAACAAATGTTTGGCTGCTTGGCAGGATTCACAAACCAGATGTTACCTCACCTACTTGCTGCTAGGTATCCTTGGGAGGGATATCACCCCTGGAGGAAGCAGAATCAGGCAGAAGCCAGTGATTAAATAGTGAGCTGGAGAAATGGGGGTCACATCCTACTGCTCTCTCCCATTGTGTCTTTGGCCACTTGTTTTCCCATGAGAAAGCTGGAGTGATCTTTCATAACCTGCTGTCTTCAAAAGAGCAGGATGTAGCTTTGGCTGTGGTTGAACTGCAAGTTTGCTTTTCTCCCATGTAATGTCTTCTTTCAAAGGATGTTTGTTATGTTATAAAGTCATATTACTCTCTACTCGTAAGAAGTGAGTGCCTTCTATAACCAGAGGATTTGGAAAAAGGTAGGAATTTTATTTTTTAATTTCCCATTTTTTCCCTACTGAGGCCTGCTATAAAAAATAAAAAAAAATTGTTACTGCTGTACGTTAATTCTTCAGAAATGCTTTCTGTAACTAATAACTATTTCAAAGTAAGTTACTTAATTTTTTTTTTATAATTGCAGTAGTAACAACTGCAATTCCCATATGTCTGTGTTACTGCTGATCCTTAGTCCCGTGTAGTAAAATACATTGCAATGAAGACTCATAGCATTATCAAGTTAATTTTTCAAGGTTTATGTTTAGAAATATGAACTTCTTTTACATATTTACAGTTTCATCAGGTCTTTTTGCTGTATCTGAGCACTGTAGATTTAACCTTCCTTTTCCATTTGCAAGCCAGTAATGTTTATACTTTCTATTTTTAACATTTAATTTTTCATCTATTTTGGAAATGTGTCAACAGGCAAAAAAAACCATTTCAATGACCAGTGGAGTGACTAGATATTATAAGGTATACCTGTCATTGTTCAAGAATGAAGGCTTATACTTCCTTACTTTTCTGAATACACCTAGCAGCAGTTTCTGCTCAATTCTGATCAATACACATGCATATGCACATAGCTATTTATCTCTGTATGAACTTAAAGGATCATTTTTATAGGAGTCAATATTTTGTTATGATAAAAAATCTGCAGGCGCTTCAGATTTTACCAATAGTTGTTAATTTTACCTGCAAAACAGGAGGAAAACCAGCTATTCTTCTGCATAGTTTCAATTTCTAGAACTCTTGTAGAAAGCATCTGCAATGGAAATGCATGTTAGTACACATTCAGAAAAAAAGACAGTGAAAAATATAATAATTTTGAGATTATTCAGGAAGCTTCAGTTCTTTCAAATATGACTCTTGATCTACAGCTCTATGTTGCAAAGTTTCATCTTGGCTAGATGAGCTTAATTCTTCTTATATGACAAATAAACATATTCTTTAAAGGGAGCATAAATACAATTTAGAGCTATTTTGTGGCTTTTTTTTTTTTTTTTTTGCACAGAGAAGTGTAATAGGTTTTTCATCTGAATGAGAGTGGGCATGTTATGGTATTGTAGACAAAGAGAAGCCTCTGAAGTTGCTGCTTGTCCTTCATAAGTGCAAACTTAAGAGTTTGGACGTACCTAGTTCTGGCATATGCACTCATGTGCCCACACACACACATGCAAACACACGTCTTCTCCCAGGCACACCTCTGGCAACAGAGAACCAAAGTCATGACCAGCACTGCTGAAAAGCTGCACCATTACATGACAGAGCCACATTACAATTTTCTGACGTGTACAAGAGACGACATTGTTAACAAGTGTTTTGGGGTACCCTAGTTGTTCAGAAATGTTGCTCATAAACACCGAACTCTAGGAAGTGCAGTTATTACAATTCTAGAGGAGATGCTTACAAAATCAGAATATCTTATTACTGTGTATTATTTTTGCTATTTATTTATTACTTATATTACCATAGCAACTGGAGCTCAGTCACAGACAAACCCCCACTCTGCTAGGAACTGTACAAACAGGACAAACGGATGAGTAGCACACAGTCGCATTAATAAGGTGTTCTTAATTTTAAAAGGTCTCTGAGGTCGTGTATGCAACTGCAGACAATAGATGAAAAGCAAGTTCCAATATAAAGAGATAAATAAAACCACAATCAGTCCCTCAGTGATAACTTGGCTGTCCGCTAAAACTCCTCAGAGAAATGCTGGCATTATCAGCAGACCTTGAACCATGCCCTCAAGGAAATAAATTCAGGCGCTATCAAGCCAAGAAGGAAGGGCCAATTAAGGACCTCATGCTGTAGCATCACCACATTTATTGGGTGTATGGCTAGTAGGAACATCTCCTCGGATCCATCTGAGCATGATCTCCTCATGGGAGGAAAGCTATGCAAAACTCTTTTGTACAAATGTCAGGCTTTAATGAACCTGGGACCTGAAAATATTCCTTTGCCCTATTTTGCCACTGACCTGAGAGAACCTTCTTAGTTGTTAAGAAGAAAAGTTGTCAGCCCTCCATAAGACACTATCAGCCTAAGAATCCCATGGTGAGGCACCAGTACAAGGACCGTGATTACACGACCTTCTTAAATTCTACTACATTTCAGAGAATATCGATTTCTAGCCTGGTATTGAGCTGTGTAATACAAATGCTATTTTACATTCCAGAAATGCTAGCTCTGTTAATACCTTGAAATCTTCCTTCAATCTTTTGTGCCCTAAGAAGACTCCAGTTAACTCCTTCCCTTCCTTCAGTATATCTTTTTAGTTTTTTTTTTTAATCTCCATTTATTTTTCTCTCTTTTTTGTTTTTGACCTTTTTTTCTGCAATGTGTTACCGTTACAAATTGCTGCCTGAAAGAAGACATGATTTTGTTCATCATTTTAATGCAGGGAGTTTGCACAATTCATGTAGTTTTGTACTATTTCAAAAGAAACACAACACAACATGTATGTGCTAATTAGACATACCATACTAATGATGTGGCAGCATGTGGCCCTCATAACTCTGGCAGCCATAAGAAGAGCCCTGAGGGAGGCATATTTCTTCAAACTAAATTGCTGTAGGGATCTTTGCAGGGAGGCTCTCCATTTTATTTCTGAAGGCACTGTGCTGGTGGGGGATGTGTTTTTGTCTAACATTGACAGTCCACTGCCCCTGTCCTTTTTCTCTCTGTACTAAATTGCTGATAAATCTCCCTGGTCATCCTGTGAAGCTGAAGAGAGAACTAAAAACACAGTGTTTCAAATCATCAAGACTTTAGAAAACAGGAGCTCCTGTGATATTGTTGCAGAAGAGGATTCAGCTGTCGTGAAATCCTGCTGTTTGCAGGCAGACTCACTTATCACTCGGGAGAAACAGGAGGCAGGGTCTTGTCTCATCCAGCCTGCAGGAGCTGTGGTGCCTGGAGCCCGGCTTTGTTCGTGGGCGCAGCTGGCCAGAGCTGCAAGCTGCACTCCAGCTTCTGGGAGCTGTCTCTACACAGTGCAAGCCTGCTAAAGGCACCTTTAGAAGCTGGAAAGGGACCTAAGCTTCCTGTGAAGACATAGTCAGGGAGATTTGGTAATTGTCTTCTCCCTTTTAACAAATGTGGATTTATAAGCATGTTGATTTGACTTTCTGATTGGACGCAGGGCTTATAGGAGCAGAGTGGGCTCCTTGGCTTGAAAAGCATGGTCCTTTGGATACCACAAGGACAATCCTAGATTTCGTCCAGTCTGTTAGCAGAAAGAAATAAATTTAATGGAAAACACTTCCATCACTACTGAAGCAGGACAAACCTTTAATTTTACTCAGTTCCTATTTGGACAAAATACCTGTTTCTGAGTATGAGGCTTTTTAATCCAAATGCCTAGACAATTTGCTTTTAATGGGTACCTGAATGGGAAAACAATTCAGATCTGATGCTAGGTCAAATGGCAGTATTTAGCTCTCACAATTTTTGTATCTGCATGTATCTACAGATTAGGTAGCTTAAGGCTAAAATGCTGTCATTTATTGGTACAAAAGCTTCATGTTCAGCCCAGTAGACGAGGGGAAGGTGCTGTCAAAACTGGGCCCTAAAGTCTCCCCAGATGTGCAGCAGAGACTGAGGTCCAGAAAAGAGACCTGGGCACTGATCTGAGAAAGGAGGGATGAATGAGTGGACAGGCTGTGTGCACAGCACAGTTTGGCTCTAGTGAGCTGGGGATGTACAGAGCCTTTTTCTTTCAGCCAACTCATACATGGTGACTGCCTTTTGCGAATACTTTTAGGAGGACTGTTCAAAAGAAAGACTAGAAGGCTGACATACTACTGCTTTGGAGTATATTTTTTGCAAGTCCCTTTCTGTTGTAGGCATTGACTCAGCTCTGACTTTGGAAAAAAATTTTCCTGCTAGCTGTACAGACCTGCCAACATCAGCCCAGTGGCACTTTGCCTCTGGCTCCTGGACTCTGTCTTCATCGCTCACTACCACCTGTTGAGGGTCTGATTCAGAAGGGTTGCCTCTTCCTGCTTAATCTTGCATGAATGAAACTTCTTTTGCTCCCCAGGCTACAGATGAGTAAATTCCCTTCCTTACCAACCAAGTTAGGCTAAGTAGCTGTGTTGGCACTTGTGCACATCCCACCAGCTTCATGCAAGGGGCGTTAATTCACCTCTCCTCTGCTTTTGGCCCTGAATGCCTGTTCCTGCCAAGTGTGCTGTGGGAACGTGTGTTAAATGTTACTGTCACTTTTAGTATATGAAAGATGATAAATACTGTGGAGACAAGCCGTGAAGAATGAAGACAAGAAGCTGATGTTTGGTGTGAATGAAGAGGGGGAAGGCTGTGAAAAGTGAAATCACATGCTCAGAGCAAAAGGCTAGGAAAGTTTTCTTCACTGTAATGTTATGAATGAAAATAGGTAGCAATGTTATATTTGACTAATTTGTAGATGATGTTAGTTGAGACGGGAGATGGTGAGAGCCTGGAGGAGTGTTTTACGTTATGAATGAGAATAAAAGTGTATAACTTCTAGCGGTAAAGTAAAAAGAGGCAGTAAGAATCAATTGGGAATGCAGCTAAAGGCTGTGCCAAAGCCATGGACCTGAGAAGCTGGAGAAGAGGCAAGACACAGGTATTTCCATAGCGACAGAAAAAGGGGAAAATGTCAGAGGGAAAGACGAAGAGCACTACTCTGGCTGTGCCACTCTTAAGCAGATGGCTGAAACATGGAGCAGGTACTTTATTTATTTATTTTGCAGATTAAATTATGTGGAATTTGATTATTTGTATAATTATCTGTAAATGAATTATCTGGAGACAACATGAAAAGAAACAGAGACAGAGCCCAGGTGTAGAAGGCTTTTGTGGAAAACTGGAGGGAACAATGAGGAAAATCCTTTGAAAGGTATGTTGGAGTGTGGTTAGAGGGAATAGAGGACAATCAAGACATAGGTGAGTCAAAGTCCACAGAGAGCAGCTTTACAAGACGAGTCTTGCAGGCAGGTTGGAAAGAGTGACAAGGAGTGTTAGTTCTGGGGTTTGGGAGTAATGACCTGTGTAGGACTTTGGTGAAAATGTGTCTTTACTGGAGAGCAAAGAAAAGAAGTCAGAAAAAAAGAAGGCTTAAGACTGAGCTTGATTGGAAGAGCTTCAGAATACTTCTGCAGACAAAAAAGGTTTGTGGGATAATTGGTAGAGAGAAGAGTGGAGTCAAAGGTTTATTTTTAAAAAGACATCTATATTGTGAGGTGGAGAGTCTTGAGGAAATTGAGAAATAAAGATACTAAAGAAAGAGAGAAGGAGTGCCAGCAGGATTAAAAGACATGCTTGAAGGAAACTGATGAGATGCTTGTCTGCTTAGAATAAATATTGCAGAAAATATGTCCTGCATGCCCTGTAGAAGGACAAGAAAAAGTCTTCAAAGGGAAGAAGTTTTGAAAAACCTGACAATTTTCATTCAAAATAAATTGATGAAATTCTGTGCAGCAGGAGAAGTGTATGGTTGGAAAGAGTGAAATGGAAATGGAGAAGAACAGTGAAAAGGGAAAAGGGAAAAGTAAAAGGGCAAGGAAAGGAAAAGGAAAAGATGACTGAAGGACTAATCAAGGGTGGTGGTAAGCTTTTGGCTCTGGAAACATGGGATTCAGATTAAGTTTAGAACAGAACTCTATTTAAGAATAGAGTTTCTTTTGGTTTGGGATGTAGCAGAACTGAAGAACTGAAGGAGAAAGGGAGAAGAAGGGAGAGAATTCAGAGCAGATAGTGTTGTCCAGGCTAAGGAGAAGGGGAAGAGAAGAAACAGGAGGTGGGGGTGTGATGTGGGTGAGGGGGACAGACCTTGCACTGGGAAGGTGGGAAAAAAAGAAGTGTGAGCAGTGAGAGGCAAGGTCTGGAGAATTTCATGAGCATATGATAAGAAAAGAGAGAGAAAGAAAGAGCAGGAGACACCAAAGAGAAGAAGAAGGGATATCTATGCTTGTGATCTGGACATGGGAACAAGATAAACTGAGGAGACAGATGATTGATGGTCATTTGTCAAGACAGAGAGATGAATTTTCAAACCAGGCCAGCAAATCAAATGGAAATGCAAAGCTGATTAATGGCAAGGGGAATTAGGTGTACTGTTGGGATGGTCCTCCAAGACATAGAGCATAGTTGAGGAAAGATATTCTATGATTCTATGAAAGCTGGAAAAAGAGAGACAGGAGTTCAAAATTGTTAGAAACAGTGACAAAGTTTGTACTTTGTAGCACTAATGATTGGGATAGAGTTTCATAATAAAGTTGTAACTTCTGATACTTTTGATGATGCTGCCATTATAATGTTTGATAATAGTGGCTTGCTTTTTAATGTTAGGTTTAATGTTACTCATTAGTTGTTTATGTTTCCTTTCAAAATTCAAATGGTCCACACATAATACATTAAAGTTATTTTCTGTGGGTCCCATTAACATTTTCCCCAGAAAGCCATCCCTTTAGTGCAGAGCCTGCAATATAGTCATTTATATCTAGAAGCTCCTTAGAACTTAAACATATTAAGATCATTAAACAATGTATTAACTTAAATAATGAGTTGATGGATA
The DNA here is from genome assembly GCF_022539395.1 of Myiozetetes cayanensis. Taxonomy (NCBI): domain Eukaryota; kingdom Metazoa; phylum Chordata; class Aves; order Passeriformes; family Tyrannidae; genus Myiozetetes; species Myiozetetes cayanensis. The sequence goes on from NW_026086604.1 coordinate 47,243,057, forward strand.
AGAAATCATGAAGTGGTTTTTACATCACTAGGTAATGTGAATTATTGTGGATTAATGGTAATTATTAATGGTAATGTGAAAATGTGTACTGAAGGAAACTATGAATAGAGTTCTTATGAATGCCAGAGTAATAATGATGAAGGTCAACACAGAACCAGGTATTTGCACACCTCATGACAGCATTTAATCCTCCCCACCCCTGAATTAGAACAAATTAATTTTCTGTATTCAACTGTAGTTTTGTTTTGTGCTTGACACAGGCCAGGGGGAATTCCAGAGCCAATTTTTGCAGGTTGCCTGATGAGAGCCAGCCATTAGCTAGTGGTAAACTGGTCTCTCATAGTCATGTGTAATACCATAGCCATGGCGCAGGCATGCCATTAGGTCACTCTTCTCCTGGGTTTAGTTCTCCTTGTCTGGTGCTGGAGACGCATCATGGCCAGGGTCACAAGTGTCAGACACCATTTCCTTCCGTAGTCCCTCACTCTGTTTTGCTTTAAAACTTCTGCAACTGATAAAAGATCATGTAAGTAATGATCTCAGGCCCCACACTCATCATGTCTAAGTATAATGCTCTTGTTTCCCATGTAGGAAAGATTTACCTTTCTGTTAAGAAGGTGATCAGAGTTGGGAAGCTGTTGGAAACCTCTGATTTTCAGAGGTATGAAAAGATGATGAACTTGGGTAATGCTGGACTAAGCAAATGACTATATCTATGCCAGGAAATTAAGTGGTGCCAGGGAAGGCTCCAGGGCACAGCCACCTGGTTGTCTGTACTGTTATTGCTGCAACAGCCCATGAATGGCACACTTGTGACCCACAGAAAATAACAGCTTGCAGCCAACTCATAGAGTGATTCAGGAGCTAGTAACTCCCCAAAGCAGTTTGGCCTCTTGGAGACTAGGAGAGTTTAAAAGTATGGACAGGCTAGTCCGTGCCTGTAGGTCTCAGTGCCAGAGTGTAGACCAAGGCAAATTTAATTAACTAATGTGAAGAAGCCTTACAACACTATACATTACATGCGTCAGGAAAGTGTGGAAAAGGACTAAGTGGTCTGTTGGTCGCTCATAGTGAAAAGGTGAGCTGAGTCAGTTGGTGATGGAGGTAGGGACAGTACTCTTCACAAAAGAATCTATATTGAGGCAGACGTCATTTCTTGAATCTTCCTTTTTTTTTTTTTTTTTTAATGTCCAAATATTTGTTCTAGAGATGAATCATCGTCCTTATTGAGCTTCATATGAGCCATAAACTTCTTCATTTTACAGCTCCTGCAGTAAAAAAAGTTAGATTAAATAGGCATGTGGGTAAAATATAACAACAGATTAATGCCATTTTTCTATTTATTTCCAGTGGCTAACCATCTCTAGGAAACAAACTAAGACAAGCAGAGGTTCTGTGATTCTCTATGTGATGTTTTACTGACTTGGTAGCTTATAAGCTTATAAGGACACTTTCTTCCTTTCTAAGTGATGATTATATCTATTGAAAGTTTCAGGTTTTGTTTTGTTTTTAAATATTTTTTTTTACATTGTGTTTATTTTTTAAATTTATTTTTTATGAACTCTAAGCAGTGCTTGAGGAATAGGTGAATTTTCTTCTCACTCTTGGACAAACATTTAATAGAGCCTTAATAAGTTCAGTTTATATTTAATTCTTCTTCTGTCTGAATGGGTGGAAGAAAGGAACTTTGAGCCTTCCTGCTAAGTGCTTTAGCATGGCCAATACCATCCCTGCATGTTGATCAACAGCCTCACAGTACAAAAAAGATCCTCAAGCAATGACTTGAAGCAAAAATACCCAACTGTCTAAGTACAGGAGAAAAGGAATTTCTAAAATACAAATAGAAAGGCTTTTGTAACTTTCTGATGGAATTGTTACTTGATATAGGCTGACTAGAGTGTACAGTATTGGGCATTACATCTAAACACAAATCTGTCCATGTGCACACACGACTCAGGCTTAAGAAAAGAGCAGAGCAAGAAGTTATATTGTGAACAAGACATTTGAAAATTGCTTTGATTTTGGGAGCTTCTATCTGTGAGTTTTGATATAGATGTTTTTATTCATAAGACAGGAGCTCATCATTCTGTGGAGCTCTGGACCTCTGGAGATGTCTCAGTCCATACAAAACATTAAAACTCCCAAATTCATTTGAGAACCTGAGCCTTATAATTTTTCCAGCCTCTAAATCTTGTTGGCTTTAGACTTTTGTATGTACTGCATCAGAAGAGAGTTCAGCTGCAACTGCACTGCAATCCGTTTCTGAGGGCTACTAGAGAAAGGGATGGGTCTGGGTCTGGACTCAACTTGATGGCACCTTTGCCATCCTACCGATAGGAATGAGAACAATGACACTAGAGGTGATGAGATTGTTCCTGATTTGCAACTTTGAAGTAATTGCAAGCCTGCTTTCCTCCTGGTGACAAAGTTTCAAGCCTCTTTTACTAACACTTAGGAAAGCATACCTGAAATTCCTGCCTGCCTTATGTCAAAACTGCATCTGCCAAGAGAACTTTATCTATGAAAAAGTGAACAAGGATTCAGATAAACTTTGTGACAGACTCTTAAACTGTATGCAGACTCACAGTGTTAGGAGGCTGTGAGGTAAATTTAGATTAGTGTGGACTAAATATAAATACACTACTCACTGAGTTGATGTGAAGGGGTTAGACTCCTGCCAGAAATAGGACCACAAGTCCCTGCTCTGCACTGTTTTTCTGTGGAGGCTGGAGTAACTCATCAAGACATCCAGCCACAAAGCTTATTGGATGGGACCCTTGACTTTCACTTCCCACCTGTAATGTAGCATAATAACACTTAATTATTGCATAGGGACAGTTCAAAGATGTCTGAATCAGTTTGATGGCTAAAAATGTTTTAGCCACTGTACTAATAATGTAAGAGTCCAGCAGTTACCCTGGCATGTAGAGACAAGTTCTAGTGGCATGACCTTTGCTCCAATACATGTCTGTTCTCCTTAAATGATAAAAATTTATTGATTTCAGACGTTTGGAATTAACAGGACACAAATATTAAAGTAAAAGGAAAATTAATAATTATATAACTAAGAATGTTTGAAGGGGAATCAGTGGAGGTCTTGGATAAAAGATGTGTTTTATGCTTTCCCAGAGTATAACATAAAGGTGAAGGCTTTATATCAGCAGAGTTAAGCACCACTTCTTTATTTCTTTAGCCTTTATGAGGAGTATAGAGAATAGGGAATTCTAGAAAACTGATGCTGCAATTAGGTTTACAGTGGCTGCTTACTGAGCTGACAGCATGCATTTAAACCCTCAGTCAGGCAATGCTTTTAAGTCCAAATGAAACTCACACCTGTTCAGGAGAGCACTGAGTCACATACCCACAGGCCAATATAATTGAGAGCTGTTGACTTCCGTGGGATCTGAGTGTTCGTGGGTGCACCCTACTTAAACAGGGCTATTACTCAGAGTAGGACCTGAAGGCTGGTTTTCCCTGAAGGTGACAAGACTATGTAGCATTCATTGCTATATGAACAAGCTCTGAGTTTGTGTGGCTCTCCTAAGACTGTGTTACTTGAAATAATTTGCTTTGTTGCATTTGCATATTTCCAAAGATTTTCTGGTAAGTCCTTAGTCGCTAAAGCCTATTTTGCAAGTATTTTTCCACGTTAACTAGATTTCATTTGATTAAATTCAGTATCTAAAGGTACATAAGAATTGCAGTGCTGCTATTTAAATTATCTAGGGAAGCAGTTTTTGTGTGGTGTTGATTAAAAGATGGCTCAAACAAATATACTTTTCCTTTTCTATTATTTTTTTTTTTTAATTTGCAAGCCAGGGAGAAACCAAACAAGCATCTCAAGATATTCATAATGGAAAGCGACACAGGGAACAATTTGTTCAGAACTCAAAGGCAAGTCAGACTTCATATATCTGTCTGAAGAAATTGCGAACAGACTAAATGATTTTCCTTGATGTTAGCTTTGGAAACGCAAGTATGGAAAATAAGAAAAGATCCTTCCTTCCCCACATTTCTGGGAAGACCTTTGGAAGGTCTTTTTCCTAGTTTTAAGCCAGGGGCTCACATCAGCATGTTTGTGTTTCAGGGAGGGTGAGGATCCAAAGCTAACTCTGAGAACTCCTGCATTTTGATGAGAGGAAGTTCTTCGTTCATCTGACAAACCTGAGTACAGGTTTGCAGGATATTTTTCATCCTCCTGCTATTCATGCTATAAATCAATGAAAATAGCTCTGGTTTGGCTCTTTGTGTAGATAACAGGAAAAACTGAGGAGAAGCCTTGAGGGTCTCTCACAGTGAGCTAAGGCTTTCAGCATACCTATAAAACAGAGCACAGCTGTTCCTGTGAATACGGATGCAGAGCCTGAAAACACTGAGCAGCATCATTCTGTACCCCAGCCCATATCTACACGCTCTGGTTTAGCAAGCTGTTCCCTTTGTGATTGGCCCAGAGATGTGGGGAATGTGTGTTCAGCTGTCCCACAGCTCTCTCTCTCCAGGGCAGGGCTTGTCACAACCTCCTGGTCCCACAGGAGCTGGTCCATGTCCTGGGTGTAGAGACCAGAGGGACGGCTGCAGGAGGCCCATGGAGATAGGAGCAGGGCGGTCCCAGGTGCTGAGGGAGAGATGGGCAAGAGCACAGGAGGAGGATGCCCTTTCCTGAGGCTGCCTTGCTTGAGAGAAACGAAGTGTAGGCCAAAGGCCCAAGCGCTTGGCCACATTTTTATTTATGAGTATTGATACAGACACAGAGACCCTGGGACATCCCAATCTACAGCTACTTGTTTCTTGTTGCTCCTCTGGCTAGCAATAAGCTTCCTTCTTATTTCTTTTGTCTTTGCAATTGATTTAATCACAACAGCTCCTAAATCTGTTGCTGCTGGTTTGGCTATGGCCTTTGAGGTGAATTGTGGATCACAAATATATGCTCCACTGCAAGAGAAAACAAACCTAATTTTGTGCCTCAGGCAGCAAAGCTGCCAGTGCAGAACGTTGCTGAATATTACAACCTCTGTTATGGACTGGGAGCATCAAAAGGGCAGCTTGATCATGGAAAACGAGAACGTGCTGCCAACTCCCTCCACTGGCCACCTTGAAAGATAGAGAAATACCAAAACAAAAGAACTGCAAAAATGTTAGAAAAGATTGTCCCCCTGGCAAAATGTGAGGAGATTTCTGCTGCTAGTTCACACCAGCTGTAGGTTGCCTGTGAGGCAAACTGTGTTTAAGGAAAAGCACTATGTTTATCTGCAGCCTGTCTGAAGAAGAACAGGATGTGTCATATGGGTGAGATGGACAACAAGATGTTAAGGGCTGTCTTTAAGCTACCCACTTACATTTTATTATCAAAGTAAAATGTAAACAACATTATGGTAAGATAAATGGTTAAGTAAGGAAAAAAACTCACAGGCATGGTCAGTGCTGTCAAATGTAAAATATCCTGTCCTTAGTGGAGCTTTAGCCATGCTGAGGGTCCCTCCTTTAAGAGTAACATCCAGGTCAAAGATCAATGGACTAAACCTCTGCAGGTTCTAAAAAAGAAAGTTTGTGTACTCAGTTTTACCTTTTCCAGTTTTCTTTCATGTCTCCCTCTCTCGAGTTTTTGTTGGTATAAAACCAGGCAGTGGTCAATCTTTTTGAGCTGAGGATTGGGTGATACAGACCTACATGTCTACACCCAGAAGAGCTCAACCACAAGGTTTAGGCCAGTTGCCTTTGCAGGTATTTTTTTTTCAATTGCTGTCAGTGATTTTCAATGAATGTTGTGTATCTCGCATGACAGAAATGATTTATTACCCATGTATTCTAATGTAAATTACAAGATACAAGAGAAAGATCACTGCTCAGGGACAAACAACTGAACTCTTCATGCAGGAGCCTGTTTTGATTTAAAGAATTTTTGGAGATCAGAGGCTGACTGCTGGGCCTCATTTTATGGTGAAAGAGTGGAAAATGCCTCTTCACTTTGCGTAGGGTGGCAGCTTTACTCAGAGACTTGTGCTGCCAGAGTTTCAGCTGATATAAATCAAGGAGTATTGATTTGTCATGGCTAAGGATTTTGCTCTGTGCCTCCTTACTTGCCAAATGCTCAGTGAGTGGTCATTTTTCACAGAGCCCCATTGTTTGGCTAATATGTGTGGGCACAGTAAAATTACAGAACTTTCAAATTTTAAAATTCACTATGTTTAATGAAACTGTAAAGAGCGGCCGTATGGACTGAGTTAAATCTTTTGTGGTGTGGACACTGTCTGCTGTTCTGTGTCCGAAAATTGTGTAAACTGCCTGTTTCAAAAAGATTGTGGTAGCTGTCAGAGTGGATGTCCTTCATAATTTCTACACTACGAGATCAGCTTTAAGATGGATCAAAGCTCTCAGTAAAGAGGGCTCAGTAAACATCACCTTTGGTGCCTCCCAAACTTAGATGAACTGCTGTGTGTTCCAGTAGCAAGAAGTCTATCCCTACTGCCTAAGGAATTAAAATTGTACTGCACAAAAACTAATCCTTGCAAAGTAGGATTTTATGCCTCAGAACTTGAGTATAAAAATGAACTATCTGGATCAAACCTTTCTCACAGCTAAAATTGTTGCCTTACTTTGGATGTATAATTGCTTAATGCTAATTTTTACTGATGATTGTGTATGCATCATGTCAGAGCAGAAGAGCTCTAGCTTTCATGTCCCTGAGTATGTTCTAGAGCAGTTTGGAGAGGACTCCAGACAACATTGCGGTACCTGGAACTCATACAACCAAGCTCCAGAGATGACATTGCTTTGCAGAGACTTTCTCTTTCTGTGGCTCCTGTATGAGATAAAGGACCATAGACACCATTATAAGGCTGTGAGTCTGATGTTTAATGAGCTTATAAGTAACATGATTATTAAATTATTCTGTGGATTTTCAACAATAGGATGCCTCCAATAAAAGAGAGTTGCAGCATTACAGAGTTCAGAGTTACATTGCTAAGGATTGTCTGCAAACTGTGTACACCAAAAGGTCAAATGACATGTTAAATAAAGAGAAGTGTGAAAAGAACAAAGCAGAGTCTCACTTTAAAATCTTTAATTTGTACAACTATGACTCAAGTTGAACAAATATTTTTTTTTCAATTAAATAGGAATGAACCATATGTACTGTTCAGAAAAGGAAGTGGATAAAACACAGCATTACAAAATAAACAGCTGTTCAAATGTAAATTCCTTGTTTATTGAGATTTCGGTTGTATCAGAATAAAGGTCTCAGAGTGGCTGTGCAAGTCAATCATTATATACCTTGTTAGTGTGACAGCCCCCTGTGTATTGTTTATCTGGAAATAAAACACAAATACCCCAGACCCCTACTGTGCCTGCTTCATGGTGCATAAATCTATTGTGTATCATGTCACTTAGAGTTTTGATGGCAGGCTACCAAATGGCAGAGGAAAATACACAGTCAAGCCTTCATTTTCATAAATGAAATTAAAGTACACACAGGAAATATAGAACAGAAGTGTTTTCATTAGTGCTGTTTCAAGGGTACATCACTCAAAATGGAGACTCTGCAAGCCCCACTGAATATTTGATTACATATGCAAATGAGTGGTTGTCCCAAGTATATATTATTTTCTTTTTCAATTTTGATGGTCTTTTTGTAATAATAAACATGTGCCAAATAATTTTCACTGGTATTATGTCTTGTTCTTGGTTGGACTGACAAGGACAGAGCTCTTGGGTTCTGCCAGCACTGTCTGCTGGTATGCTCCAAGGGCTCTTTCACAGAAGCCTTGGAGGTATCAGAGGTGTTAGGTGTGTTTAAACACCAAGATGTATGGCCTCCAAAGTCAACAATGTAAGTAGAATGAATACCAAATGAAGCTTAGGTTAGCAACTATTTTCAAGCCCTGTGTTTTCTTTACCTAATTATTGGCTCTTAGGAAACACCTAAAAGTAATGGACTTAATTTTGTTGGGCATTGAAAACAGCAAAAGCAGAAAGAAGGATCTTACCCTTAAACCTTATGATCTAAACTGCCATGTACACTGTGCCAGCCAAAGGACCAGTTTCATCAAAAGCTTAAATAAAGATATGACTTAAAGATAATTGTTGCCCCTGCATCTTTTGGGGATCTAAAAAATAAAACAGATAAATTTGAGAATTAGGTTTTGCAACTAGACTATGAGAAAAATGAATCTGGTACTATGAAGTAGAAGAAGTTGGCTAGTAACTTTTAGATTAAGCTAGATCTTTTCATTATTATCACTGTCATATTTCTACTGTTATATCCCTTCCAAAACTTGAAACATCTGTTTGTTTTATTTTGCTGAGCCCAGGGAGTGCCATGACTGAAATCATGCCTAACTTAAAAAAGTTGTGTCTCCAAAGAGGGTTCTTTGCAACACTGCCCAAAATAATAGGCAAAGAAAACGTGTAAACCAAAGAAACAGTGTGTGGGACCAGTCTGCTGAACCTGAGCACTGAACTTATTTGGAAATGCCAGGTGCACAGTGAGGCAGTCCTGGAGCAAGTGACAAGTTTCCTGTCTTGTCTGACAAGAATACATTTGAAGGCCTCCAAGGGAAGCTACTGTCTGCACAATGTAGGCGATACCCACCTGCACAAATTTTGTCTCACTACGGGCATTTTCTCCCTTTGCTGCAGAAGATCAGCCCTATAAAAGAATGTTAGAAGAGAAATTGGGAAAAAGCACAGACAACGAAGGCGTATTGTCATATGTTCAGCCTCTGTGCCAACTGATGGGTGATCATCAAGAGTTACACTCTTCTGAGGCTCCAGCAATACTATGGCATAGTCAACAGAACCCAGTGGGACTTTCAGTTACCTGGAGAATGCAGAGCTCTACCTCTTACTACTGTTTAAAAGGAATGAAGACCTAAATTCTCCTAAATGTCTTGAGGAAAATCTCAGCTGTAATTCTCACTTGACATAGAAGGTAAAAATGATCAAACTGAGCCACAGAAAGAGCACAAATGAAAGTTGCTGGTGGTCTGATTTTATATGTACATTCTGACTGGTAAAGCAGTCTGGAGAAAAAAAAAAACCAGCTTCCCCTTAATTAAAATGAATTACGTACTGGTAAAAGCATTTTCCCTGCATCATGATGTCTTCCTCCAGCTGTCCCATTAGAAGTGGGAATTCCAGAAGGGTGAACGATGATTTTGACTCCAAATTTCTTGGCCAGAATGAACATTTTTTATTGCTTTTCCTCAGTAGTAGCTTTTGATTGATATTTATTTTTTACAGATCTAGGCTGAATTGCTCATGTATAGAAGCAAGTGCTGTATTAGAATGCTCTTTTTTTTTTTTTTCTCGTGGGAAAAAATTGTGTGTTACCTAGACCTTTAAGGGCTGGAATAGACACAGGCACAACTTATTCATTCTTTTGACGGTAAGCAACAACAGAGGAAAAAATTCTTCCCTAATAGAGAAATTTCTACTGTGTATTTCTGGTCTTTATATTTTGAAGAGTTATTTTAGTCTAAAACAGTACTAAGAATAAATGGATATGGATGGCAGTGTGTCTTGCTGAATGCTTACTCTGGTCAGATGAATGTTTTCTGCTGCCACTTACTGTTTTTCCTGCTTTAGGCCAAGAGCATTGCTGAGAGTAGTTACTATCAACAGTCTTATTCTAGTCAACAGTTCCTGTTTTATATTCCAAACCTCTTTCCCTGATAAACAGGTAATAGTCCAGACCTCCAGAAGCTATAAACCTCCAGCAACACTGCTGTATTGTCTATACTGAGCACTACTGATCCAAACCACTTAGCTTATGACTACAGCTTGAGTTCAGCACATTTCCAAAGGCTACATATGTGATATGACTAAAGACTTCAAGCTACTAATACTTCTCCTTTACAGGAGGAAAAAAACCCCAAACACTCTCTATTTTTGCTATTCCCTTGACTCTCTGGTTCTCAAAACTGAACATTTACAGAAGTAAGATTTTTATATGTCAAAAAAATCCAAGAATATTTAAACAAAACCTTCTTTCCCCTCCTTGTTAAGCTACTTTCAGCTCTTGACCTCAGGCTCACAGGAGGCCGCAGAAAGACATTCGTGATGATCAGCAGCTCTGAGATTGAGCCTTCTGGTACTAATGATGGAGTTTTCCCTTCTCATGTTTCCCCCAGCATCTCTCTTCTTCAGGCTAGATGGGGCCTGGATTTCCATAAAGATAAATTTCTTTAAAAAGTCACACCTCAGATAAGCAGTTAAACGAAAAAAAAGTCTTTCTTCAATTTATTTTGAAGGGTGCAAGTTAATTTTCCTCACCTCGATTAACTCTGGTTTCATCTTTACCCCTTTTTACAATCAGCAGAATGTTAAAGAAGCAAATGCATACATACAGTGAGCTCCAAATTAGATAGTTTTGTTGATCTAAACCTTGCCTGCTAATTTGGTGCTGTGACTACAGTTTTGCTTCTCACAGGAAAGTGGGCCTCAGATACATCTTCACAAACAATATAAAGTAAGACTATGCAACTTCATTATTCATTGTATCTCTGGAGGATGGCATAATCTTCTATCTCAAGAAGGTGAACAGCAGATGGTACACTGCAGATTTGCATGTCTGCACCACCTATTAGTTTATAGAATTAAGAAAGCAGATTTTAAGACTTAAAAAAATATTTTCCATAGAACTGATAATGAAATGGGTTTTTTATCGTCCTCTGTTATGCATAGATTTCTCTATGTGATTGTACTGTAAAGGTCCCCTTCTGAGATGTTAGTTCATTTTTTAATATTTGTCAGCAGTGGTTATTCATTCATATGTAGAGATCTAATCCCCTCTATAATAATTGATTCTGTCTGCACATAGTATTAGGTCTTCCTATGGAATAGAGAAATAATTGTGAAAATATAAGTGAATACTTTATGTGTTTAATTACTTAGTAAGACCGGTCATGCAAGAGGAACTTTAGCAGAAAACTTGTTTTGACTCTGCTGTTTGCTCTCTATTTTTCAAAAGGAGTCAGATTATGAGAGCTACTTTAGGAACATTGGTGTTGCTGAGAGAAGATCCCCAAAGAGGGATTTGAGTTTTCAGCTATTTGTTCTTGCCTCTGTATCTGTTTTTCACAATTTGAAAGTAAATGAAAAGGGTAACAAAGTCTATTTCTGGTTGACTTTACTGATGTATTTGATCCCATTTTACTTGAGAAGAGACACTTCAAATTGGTCTAGCAAGGATATGTGTATTCTTAAGATAGAAAAAAGTGATCTGTGAAAAAGATCAGATTGACAGCTCTGGGAACTTAAAGCTTGTACTCATTCAGTCAATTGAACACGAGCTATAACTGTGCAGTTTCCCCTCTCTTTATCCCATTAAGATGCTCCAGTTATTTATTAGAAAAATCCCTACTGATTAGGATTTTTGCCAGGTCAGTGCTTGGCTTCTCTGAGGAGCAGCCCAACAGGGGACCTTATCCTATAGTTGAGATGATGTGGAAAAGGAAGTAATCTGAGAGAATTTGACCTGGCAGGATGTGGATTTGGTGTTACTGCAGGGACTGGGCTTTCCTAGACAAGAAGGGACTGGGGGTTTGTACTTCAGTATGGACTCCAAGAAAACATGGCTGAATCTTTTCAAAATCATACTCCTCCTCCCCCTCACCACACCATGTCACATGAAGGTACTTAAGACTCACATATGGAGGAAAACTGAATTCTTAGGCATATTGAATTAAGATCACTGACACAAATGATATATATATATATATAGTTTAGGGGATTATCAATGCTCCAGAAATTACTTTTGAACAAATTTATTGACTTTAATACAGAACCACTGACCAAAAGAGTACGGGACATTGGTATTTACTATTTTGTAAGGTTTGAGACACTAAAGAGCTCCAGCCATATTTCATTTACACTAAATATGAAATTATACCGTAGACTTAATTTCAGATAGGTCAGTAATGGCAGGAAACTATCAACATTTCCGCTCTCAGAATAATCAATGATAATTTACAACTAGGAAGAGCAATCAATATGGAAGAACTGGCTTCATTTTGGGTAAATTGAAATCTTTGACCTGGCAAGGACTCATGCCTTGTTCTAAACAAGACTAGAATTTCTTATGGTAGAAGGTGTAGTCCAAATTCTTGCATTAATTTACTTTACAGTAGTAAGTATAAGGACATGTCAGTTTACTGACATCACTCACACTTGCAAGCTGGAGAAGAGGTTTAGCATTGAAAAGTCCCATAACAGTGAAGAGGTATATACTCAGACTGCCTCAAAATCTATATAATTTGTCTGTCTACTTTTTTTTCTACTTGACATATAATTTTTAAAGGTATTGCATTTTAATATAGTAAATTAATTTTGAATTGTTGGAGTGATTTCTTGACCATCTGTGACAGTGGAAAAAGTATTTTGAGGGCCTCCAGTTCTGGCTTGAAGTACCCCAGTTTTAGCTGATATTCAGTCCTCCATTCTTCAGAGATCTTTTCTTTGTTTCAACTGTACTGGAAAAAAATCACAGCTTCTCAGAAAAACACCTTATATAGCCTGTCATGCACTTAGTTCCCCTAGGTAGGCTCTCACTGTGTCAGGACCTCTGATTTAATAATAATCCTGTAATTCTGTTCTGTAAATTTTCTGGCTTGATAGGGCCTTTGCTGATTAATGTTGTCAGAATGGGATGTGCTTAAAAACACCTTCTGATGCATTACATGAAAGGCTCAGTCTAACAGATGTACGAGATCAGTTTATTGTCATGGTCTTTTACCAGGAAAAGTCAAGACTTTGGGCTAAATCAATGGTACAATTTGTTTAACGTGAAGTTTGAATTTGCTTGAGTCAGACTTCACTGGTCTCTTCTTCTCTGAGGCATAATAAGTTTCTTTTTAAAGTGTCTGATTTCCTTTATTTTTTTTTCTATATTTGCTTCTCCTGCTGTGAGTGAGTTATTTGAAAGATATTTATTCATAAAGTAGGTTCTTTCCTGCCTGGACTGAATAAAAATGTCTTGTGGATTCTCCTGACTTTTTTGGAAGTATTTTGATCCTAACGCTTTATGTACAGCAACGATCTCACAACCACTGAGCTGATACATTTGCTTTGATGAAACTTCTAAATCTTGTGTTATGAAATATGGAAATGCTCTTGCATTCAGGTGGAAAATATAAAGATACTTCATTTTAATATGCAAGAATGAAATCTGCAAAACCAACATTACATCCTTGCAGAAAATAGTGCTTTATATGGAAACATCACATTCAAAGGATCTGCTCTTGAATATGGATAAAAGAGATGTCTATGATAATTTGTGTAGAGTTCCTGTTTATTAAGAAATGATATATGTAATTGCATATTCTGGAAGGAAAGCTGTGGCACCAACTTTTTTCTTTGTGCAGCTGCTGCCTGGTTCTCTCTGTGCTGTTTACAACCAGTTGGAAGGGAGTCTTCATGCTCTGCAAAGTTTTCCACGGTGTGTTGGGTGTAGGAGCTGGCAGTGGGGGTTGGAGGGGCAGCCTTTGTGATGAGAGGCTGGGACTGCCCCGTGCCATACACAAGCAGTTCCAGATGGCTCCAACAAACTTACTGCAGGGCACAACTGAGCACCTCAGCCAAAATGTTGGCACCTCAGAGCCATTGTTTTTGTCACTGAGAGTTTAATTGGCAATAAATGAAATTAGTTCACCCCAAGCTGAGATTGTTTTGCCCATAATGGTAACAGTTAAACGTTCTCCTCATCTTTTTCTTGACCCATGAGCTTTTTAACCTCATTTTCCTCTGCTCCTCTGTTGAGAAGGGAGAGTGAGAGAGTAGCTTGGGAAGCATTTGGCTGCTGGCCAGCCTAACCCACCATATCTGGACATGTGGGATCCAGAATTTATTTGAACTGGCCTGTTTATTTCGGTTTCCCCCTTTCATTATAAATTTTGAATCATTATTTTCTTACAAAGCTGAATCTATAGATGTTTCCTCCTCTGTGTCTGCCTATCATTCTGAGAAGTACATACCATTTCAATTTAAGCAGAAATAAAAAGGAGAAGGAACATTAAAAAAAAAAGTCTTGTCTCCAGACTGGGAGAGATATGTTTCCAAGCTTGTCTAGGGCCAAATCTCTCTTACGAGGAATAGAAACCCACCCTTGATCTACTGTGGTGATGATGTCACTGTAAAGACCATCATTAATGATATATCTCCGAGGTACGTGAGTTTTACGGAGGAAAGACGGCTTCCACAAGCACTCGGCTCCAGAAGGACCCTGCACCCGCTCCTCAGCGACAGAGTCTGTTGGTGTTGTAGTTGGTGAAACCTTGTAATCAGACCCTGACTGATGGGTCTGTTCACCATGTGAGCACCATGAGGCATCCAGCATATCTGTGCCAATTAGTCTTCCCTGGACTTGAGCAGATGGGAGACACCGCTCTTTACTGAAGCTCATGCTTATGGGGCCAAAAATTCATTCTTTTTTTAGTATTGCGTCAATACGAGACAGTAAGTCCACATTTCTGTGTTCTCAGTATCTCAGTGTCTACAGATCTGTCCCCTGCAGCTCTCCTGGCTTCTTCCCAAGATGAAGAGCTTCTCTCTCTGTCTGCTTTTCAGGTCAGAGAGCCAGCTGCAGTACTCACTCAGGATCCCTCTTACTACAAAAATACTCAGTTTGTACATATAACTTTTGGATCGTCATCAGCTCTCCTCAGACATTATGGTTGTGCCAGCTAATATTAAGACTCCAGCTCCTTTAATCTGTTTTGATACTCTGACCCTCAGTCTTGAGATTTAGGATTTATCCTTGCTTCAGTTCCTTGGCTGGAACAACCATAAACCCTGATGGACCATCACTGTACCTCACTGTTGGGCACAATGGGAGCAAGATTTGACCTCAGCTTCACATATCCCAAAGCTTTTTCCTGACCTTCTCAGTGCTCGTTGGTTATGTTTAATTCAACAAAGAGCAGTGGAAGTGGATCTGTGGGGAGAAAAGGTGCCAAGGGCCACTTGTCCACATGATGTCCACGTGGTGCCTTTTCAAGGGTTTTCCTTTTGGTGTGCTCTGGCCTACTCCTGTGGACTGGAAAGCTCATTTGATGCTGGGGTACATTATTCTCCTGGAGAGTGTCTCTGGGGATACTTCACCTCAGAGGAATCTGGTTCATGTGCTCTGTTGGTGCGTCAGTGTGCGGAGGGCAGTGATCTTTGAGCAATTGTTGGCTTGAACTAAAACGCTGATGCAAATGTACCACAGGCTGCACATGAACAACTTCTCTAAGCTGTCATAAAGGAACTTCTGTGTTTGCTATGTATGTAGCTATGACTCAGAGATGCTTTTATTTTGTGTGTCCTACTTTTCTGATACTCATCCTCACAGGCAAGAAGGCTGTATTTATTTGCTTCCAAAAACAATGCAGGCTGAAAAGGAAAGCACATGCTATCTTAATTTTTGTTCCCTTTTTAAAGCGTGAAAAAGTTGAGTGCTTATTCTGTGTGGAGGAAGATGACATGTTTAGCAACCAAGGAGAAGATAGCAAATAATGTCATAAGGAGTGCTTTGTTGCCCTGGCAAAGTTTCCTTTATTAAGGTACCCTCTTTCCAAATATTTATTATGATCTGGCCAGATTAAATATTGTAACAGGTTGACAATAGTGTTTCTAGTAGAAGATAGGTGATATGGGAGGGGACGGGGCGGGGGGGAAGAAGGGGATTTTCTGCTGTTCTATGGATTCACATTTTAAAAAGGAGATCTGCTGTTCCTGCAGATCACAGAAACATTTCCAAAACAAGATTTCTCTGTAAAGATTTCACAGATTCTGAATCATTTTGCATATTTAAAAGTCAACCCATCTCCCCTCAAAAACAGGCTAGGTTCTTTTATCTGATAGCCTGGATTTACCGCTGTAAACTGCAAACCACCTAGCATGTTTGGAAGTAAGGTCAGCAGCATCTTTGTCAGCCCCATGGAACTCTGTCATCCATCAGTAAATCTAGCATTGAGTAGAATTTGCAAGAGTCGGATACTTCTCTTCGGCCTGCTGTGCTGGGCGCCTGTCACATGGCCCATTAATGGCAAGATGTTGACACACTGTCATTTTTCACAAAGCTGTAGGTGAGCTATGAGCCAAAAGCAGATAGAGAGACAAATTAACTCATGAAGCATGTAGGACTGCCCATGATCAGCGTTCCCTGCCTAAACATGGGTAAGACTAGAGCAATATTTAAAAAAAAAAAATCATTCAAATTTCTCAACACAGTAGTTTTGAAGTGTGGTTGCATAATATTTATGTAACGTTGTATTAAGAGAAGTGCTTATCACAGACCTGAGACATCAATTTGGAAAAATAATGGCATTGCATGTTTGATTAATGGTCTTCTCTGATACTGATCAATGGCAGTGCAGTGGGAGAAGCGTGGGCTTCCTCAATCTGCCAACAAGAAGGTCTTTCAAGCTTGCCAAAACAACTGCTATTATTTGTGCCCAGGCCCCAGTCTCACAAGCTGTTCTGTGCGGGTGGACCTGAGTTCTTCCCAGAGTCCTGGTGACTTTGTTGACTACAGCAAAATGGAGAATTTCACAGCAGGATCACCATAAACCCCTGAGTGCTTGGAAAATGGACTTCAGATCCCTCTGAAGGACAGCTCAACCCACTTGCATGCAAATGGATGTCTTGCAACAGGAATTGGATTTGATACTCTTTTAAAAACGGCATCTCTGCAGAGCTAGAATATGCGTTTATATATATATTTACATTATAAGCTGAAATTCAAGAAGGGATGTGAGGGAAGGATGAATTTCTTAGCAGATTCTACCATGTCAGAATCACACAATACGTATGTCATGCTTGATAGGAAAAGCTTAAACTGGCAAGACCAGCAGAGCTCAGTATGTACAGTACTTCTGTACAGTTGCTATTATTCTGAATAGAATAAATTGTCTGTGTCTGAGGAGTCTGGACCACAGGTCAGGAGCCCTGTATGCTACTTAGCACCATGTAGACACACAAAGAAGAATTAAGAGCTGTACTGAGGCTGACTTTTGGGTTGTTAAAACTAACAATTCTAAGAAAGACAGAAATAGTTTGGCCCTGCTATCCAAACCTTGCTTCTGTTAAAGCTGCATAGAGCATCCAGGAGAAGAATCACATCAAAACAGCAAGCCTCAACTTGCTCTAGCCTAAGCTTTGGAGGGACTTTTTTTCCACCCTAATATGGATTGTATGTTTAGTTATTTTTCTTTTCTTTTTTTTTTTTTTTTTCCCCCCTATTACCCAGTGTAACAAACTCATGATTCTTCTAAATAGACACTGAAAATAGTGAATGGAAAGTGATGGCCAGTTTTTCTACAAAGTACTCTTTATGAAGTTAAGATATGAGAAAAGAGAAGAAAAGAAGTATTCACCGAACTGAGGAAAAGAACAGGTTATTGTGCCTGCAATTATTTACATTTCTCTGCCCTGTTTGGCAACCAATTATTACAAGAAAGTGTGGAAAATTGTAATTGCTACAAATATACTACAAACAGCTGTGAAAGCAAATTGGGCTTATTTCCTCAAGCCATAACTGGAAAAATATGTATTTAAGCATAGGTTAGTCTCCATCTACAGAGTTCTAAAAGGAATTCCCTCCAGATTTTTTTTTTATATATTTCCCATTTGTATTTATCAGATTCAATTATTTAGAACTAAGTCTTTAAGTTCTGTTAATATAAATTTACCAGTCCCTGTGCTGTAAATTAAATTTTTATTTTATTTCTATATATGCTCTCTCTCTTATTTTAATGCCAAAGGTACCTCTCTTGTATAATGGCTATAATGAAAGCTTTTAATGCTAAATTAAAATAAAATGAGTTAATGGGTACCCAGTGCCCTGTTCTAGTTAAAATGTGCATCAATTTGCAATGACCACTGCTTTGGGATTGTAGCATGTTTTTTGTCCTAGGCAGTGTAACAAGAAGTGTGAAATTTCACTTTAAAAGTTCCTAATCTGCTCTTTTGTGGACCTATTTATAGTTTATTTACTAAAAATTGTACCACACATTATAAAGTCACATAGAAATTTTCCATGGTAGATGATAGCTTCAGGTTGACTTCTTACAATGTTATTGAAAATGGTTTAGACATTCAGAAAAGGACAATAAGTGGTTTAATATAATTAAATTTTAAAAAATTTGCTCCTTTATGGTGTGAAACAGCAGTAGATTTTTCCAAAGGAATACACCTATGGCCAAGTGACTTTTACTATTCCCATGAATATTCCCTCAGGTATAAAGCAAATAAGATCCTTAAATAGAAGAGAGCAGATTTAATTTTAAGTGTGTTATTTTAAAGTTAAAGATAATGTTGATTTGCAGACTTTTGACTGTTTCTGAATCCCTGATTCTCCTTACTGTAGCATTTTTTGTGAAACTGTAGTGTGAATAGGATTTTGAATAATACATGTAAGCAATTACAGGGATGAATTCAACCTTCTAACTTGGTATCACTTTCAGCAGGAACAGGTTTGAGCCCATGTATTGTCAATCAGTTTTAAAAAGATAGCACAATATATTGCCACCAATATTCAGTGAGAACTATTTGCAAGTAAAATATTGCTCTTTTAGGAACTCTTGGTAATTTGTTTGGTTTTTGTCAGGAAACATATATGGTAACTTCTCTGTTGTGTGCTAACAAATGATTGCTATTCTTTTCGAGGCTTGGAGGTTTGGTGGAAGAAGGGTGGATATGATTTGTGTCCTTCACAATAACCTCATCTTTAGGCAAGGGAGGCAGAAGGCACACTGCACCTCTGCTAATCTCAGGATGGGGCCTGAAGTAGCCTATGACTCCACACTACAGCAAGAGTCCCCTGCATTTAAATGTCTGGGGTCTCCTGAGCAAATTCTTGAGAAGCAAAAGAGCATGCGCAGGAGAAAGTAATAAAAGGGCTCTGGACCTGGTCTTACCACTTATACCTGAAAGCTATAGTTAACCAATCAGATGCTCCTTCCAGACAATTTAAGAGGCCTTAGCTTCAGAAGATCTTGCACCTCACCAAGTACCGCCAGATCTTCCAGATGTCACTGTAATGTCAGAGAATCACAGAGTCACAGAATTGTTAGGGTTGGGAAGGACCTCTGGAGATCATCTAGTCCAACCCACCTTCCAAGGCGGGGTCACCTAGAGCAGGCGGCACAGGAACATGTCGAGGTGGATTTTGAATGTCTCCAGAGAGGGAGATTCTACAAGCTCCTGAGCAGCCTGTTCCAGGTCATTGATAAACAGGTTGAATAATACAGGATCCCATATTCATCCATGGGGAACGCCACTGACTGCAGGCCTCCAGCTGGATTCTACTCCACTGATAACAACCCTCTGAGCTCTGCCATTCAGCCAGTTCTTAATCCACCTCACTGTCCATTAATCTAACCTACATTTCTTGAGCTTACCCATGATGTTATGGGAGACAATGTAAAAAGCCTTGCTGAAGTCAAGTTAGACAACACCCACTGCTCTCCCTTTGTTGACCCATCCTGTCATGCCATCATAGAAGGCTATCAGATTGGTCAAGCATGAGTTCCTCTTGGTGAATCCATACTGACTACTCCCACTGATCTTCTTTTCTTCTATATGCATGGTGATGACCTCTAGAATGATCTGTTCCACCACCTTTCCAGGGAGGAAGGTGAGGCAGACTGGCCAGTTTCCTGGGTCCTCCTTGTCCTTTTTGAGGATGGAAGTAATGTTGGTTTTTCTCAAATCATCAGGCATCTCTCTTATTCTGCATGATTTTTCAAAGAATGATAAAGAGTGGCTTAGAAACAATATCTGCCAGCAACCTCAGCACCCGTGGCTGCATTGTATTAGGGCTCATGGATTTATGGGTGTTAAGTCTACTTAACTGATCTTTCATACAGCTCTCTATGACCAGTGAGAAGTCCTCTTTTCTCCAGCCTTTGTCCCTTACCTGCAAGGGTCGACCTCAGCACTGAGACTGAGTCAAAGGAGAAATTCAGTAATTCTACCTTCTCTCTGTCTTTTTTTACCAGGACATCCAGCTGATTCAGCAGCAGCCCCACATATTTGCTAATCTTCCTTTGGCTGGTAATGGACTTGTAGAAGTCCCTTTTTCTTGTTCTTAATATCCCTTCCCAGATTCAGTTCCAATGTCCACCTTGCTCAGCTGAGCTGTGTAATTTTACACAACCCTGTGTTCTCCTCTGCTCTCCACTTGGACCTGATGCATTTGCCAAAAACTGAAGTTTGTATGTTATAGAGAGAACATTTACAAATATACAAAGGAGCTCAAATAAAGGTTTTCAACAAATAAAGGTTTCTTCAGATCTCGACACTTATCCACAGACATTGGAGTTTGTTATGTAAGTGACTCCTTAGAGACTTTTTGGTGGGAAAAATATCAAGTTGATTGTTTACACTTCAATTTATGGGAATATATGAGCATGTAGGTAGGTTTGTAATTTGTGGTCATTTTTCCCATAAAAAGATGTCTTGGTAGGTGTGCTATAACTCTCTAAAGAGCCTCTGTTCAAATGCAATAGAAAAATCTTGTTCACTTGGACCTTAAGAACATATTTGTATTAGCTAACAAATGGTTCTCTGCTAATAAGCACATCTAGATGAATCATTTATTTAAATCTAGGAAACAAGGCATATTTCTTTGAGTAAATTATATATGACCTATTGTATTCATTAGTCTACCAATTATGTGGTTGGATGACACATTATCTAATGATGTATTAGGTGGTTGTTGTCCATCAGCGGATCGATACATCGTTTAAAAGATGGGACTTTTCTGCATTATTTAGCCATAACTTCTAGCAAATATGTTGTTTAGTGAAGTCACAGGACAATTTACGCTAAGTGATGTTTGACTGATTATGTCATGATTTCCAGACTGTTTTTCACAGCAATACTGCAGAAAAAAAATGATGTTCTTCAGTGCTTGGTCTGCATTTTTTTATTGCCATCCTTTTCCTCCTCAGTTCATAAGACACACTTCCATTTGGTTTACACTTCTGTATATTTACATATACATATGAAAACAGAAGAATATGGCACCACTTGAGGAAAACAGACCAATCAATGAAGCTCTCAAGATGATACTCACATCTCATTTCTGTGTTCCAGGAAGTACAGTCTTTCCTTTCTTTTCATTGGAAGAAAATGAAATGCTAATTAAAACCCAAATGAGAAGAGTATACCCTTTAACAATTTAAGTCTGCCAGGTACCTTGGGATGCCCTTTTAGCTTACCATGGAGATCAAATTTTGATTCCTCTCATAGTTCAGAGGGGGAAAGTGATAGACAGTGTCAAAAGAAGATCACACTTGGTTCACTTTTGGAGTTTTAAAAAGTGTAATAACATTTTTTTCTTTTCATTATACACTGGAGAAAAGAGTGAGACTCGATCTCTTGCCTGAATGCCTTCTGGAATTCAGTTCTGCTGCCAGTGACTAGTAACTCCACTCCTGATGCCCCATTCTCAAAGGAGAAAGTCATTAAAGATGGTCATTTATCCAGTTTCACTAACTTCCTCTCTTCTCCAGAGTGCCAGTGTGGCTCTGAGGCAGTGCGGTGAGGATCTAGGATCCAGCCTATACTGAGTGATGGAGTCAAGGAACATCTCTTCCAGGACAGTCTTTTTATGCCCTGAGGGGCAGCGGCACTGCAGAGTGACAAAATCACCGTGTCCACTTTTAGGAAGGGAACTTGCCTATGAAGAGGTGTTGGAGAAAGTGTTACTAACATCTTCAGAGGTTTTTCAAGAACATTGCTGCAGAGAAAATGCAGTGTTTCCTCAGTTTTGATGGAGTCACCAGGTGGAATTATCAGGGAGACACACACGGCAGTCTGTGTCAACATTCTGCTGACAAAGGTCCAGGATGTCATTTCTCCTTCACAGCAGAACAGCAGATTCTGAGGATAAAATGCTCCTGTCAGATTCTCCTTGCAGATGCTGCTTTCCCTTTCAGGATGAGGACAAAAGTGTAAGGGGTTAATTCTCTTGCTGACCTGGTCAGGAGGAGCAGTGGAAACCAAGAAAGGGTTGGAGAGACAAAAAGCATTGAGGTATCCAGGTATGCTCACTGACAGTGTGGTCAAGGTCAGAGGAAAGAAGGGAAATATATACAAGAAGTGGGAGAGGATTCTGAAGTAGGCAAGGATCACATTAATAGCTTGCATTTTTTGAGCAGATTTGGTGAAATAATAATAAGATTACGTGGTGTCCTCCGAAGTGTTAAGGTAAATTCCTGTCCTGAGACTGTCTTCTGCAGCCTGCATCTATTTTCTGCACAGAGGAAGAATCAGAAGAGTTCTGTTTTATGTTTTCAACTAAACCCTCCAATTTTAAGTCCCAGATGTGGATAAATACTCATCACCTCATGCCTGTATAGCAGGGGTCACAGTGCTTTCCTGTCTCACTGTGGAACAGGAAAATCCTATTCGCTAACAAGTGCTAACGCACACTAAAACCTGCTCAGATTACTTGTAAATGGTTATTCTTCTGTTCCAGGTAGTGCTGTGCAAACCACTGCTATATTCGATACAAAGAACCCCTGAATCACAAGGTAGTTACTATGAAAAAGTAAAAATCTTAGAAACACAGAATTACAGAAGCACAGAGTGACTGTGGCTGGAAGGCACCTTTGGAGATCGTCTTTTCCAACCACCCTGCTCAAAGCCAGGTCACTGAAAGCAGGTTTTGCAGTGCCATGTCTGGTCAAATTTTGAGATTTCACAACCTCGCTGGGCCATCTCTTCCAGCGCTCAACCACCTTCACGACTAGAATGTATTGTTCTTATGTTTAAATGGAATTTCCTGTGTTCAGTGCCGCTTGACTTGCCTTGTCACTGGACACTACCAAGAAGAGCCTGGCTCCATCTTATTTATCTCCCCATCAGGTACTCACACATATTGGTAAGACCTCCCTCAAGCAATCTCTTCTCCAGCCTTAACAGTTTGATGCCTCAGAGCTTTTTTTGATTTCTTCAATTTTTGTAGATTTTAGAAGTAGTTGTGTAGTGAAGGTAGATTTTAATGTAGCTGTACTTTCCCACATGCTGTAGCCTAATGTTTACACATACCCAAGCCAGCTGCCCCATTTCGTATCAGTCCCTCTAGTGCGACATAAAAGTCCCAGCTCTTTCATACTCTCCTCATATGTCCAATGCCTTAATCACCTTCATTGCCCTTCACTGGACTTTCTCCAGGTAGTCCACATCTCTCTCATTCTTGCAAACCCAGAACTGGACACAGCAGTCCAGGTGTGGCCTCATAAGTGCTGAAAGAATCACCTCTTTTGACCTGCTGGTAATATTTTATTTAATTCAGCTGAGGATGGCACTAACCTTCTTTGCAGCAGGGGCATACCACCAGCTCATGCTCACTTTATTGTCCATCAGGACCCCGGGTCCTTTTCTGCAAGTTGCTTCTGGTCTGGTTGATCCCCACTGTGGGTTGCTGCATGGGGTTATTTCCCACTTTGTAGCTAGGACTTGACATTTCATATTATCACACCCAAGGGAAGGAGTCCATGGCATGCCCATCCATGTATTCACATGCATGCACGTGCACAACCTTGACAGAATCAGGGTCACTAATTTGGTGCACAGGACAGTGGGCAGCATGAAAATAATCCATCTCTTTTTAGCCTGCAACCACCTGTTACATAGATTGATCCTCTCCCCTGCATATACTTGGCCTTGGGGAGTCTAGTGAGCCTGCACAACCTGTTAAGGATCATTAAAAGAGTTGTTGGTGGGTGGCTCTCCATGGAGGAAGCTTTCCTTCCCTGCCATTCCCCAGCAGCAGGAGAGCTTCAGGAAACCCAGCTGTTTGTGGGGAACCCCACTTGACAGTGAAAGACTTTTCACTGCCCCACAGCTCTGAAACAAGTCCTTATGGTCCAACATTTCACAAAGAACTCCTTCTCACCATAGATTTCCAGATATTGATTTAAATTTGCATGGGTGCGTTGCCATCCTCTAAGTTGTTTTAACGAATTTTTACCCCAAAATGGCTAGATAAGAATACACTGTGGCCTTCATTTAAGATTCAGCTAAACCCAATCTTGCTCTTAGAGACTAAAAATCAGTGCCGAAATCTGTGAGGCTGGCTCAGAAGAAAAAATTGTTGACAGAAATTGCCCTCAAGATTTGGAAATCACATAGCTGAAGTCTTTCAGGAGCTGTTTTCAGCTTGTTTGTTTCAATTTATTCATAGATATTTCTTATTCCTCAGGCCTCTGTCCTGGAGCTTTTTAAGCTCTTCTTACCTTCCAGCTCCCAAGCCCTTAGGCACTCAGCCACTCTCATCCCTCTCATGGGCAGGCTCCACAGTGATTCTGCTCTGTAATCTCTATCCTGGTGCTGAGCCCTGCAACGTCCAGTTTCCTGCCAATCCCTGAGATACTGTTACCTTTCAGTAGCAATTTTCAGTAAATTCAGCATCGGCTGGCTACCTGCTTATGCTTTTCCTTCTGAAAGCCAAGACAGGGAGACTGGCAGTCTACCATCACGGAACTCTTGCCAAATTCATGGTGTTTCTAACTCTGTTAGCAGTGATAATAGGAAATTGGATTCAGTAACTCAGGAGGTCCCTTCCAGTACTACATTTCAGATGAAATCTGCTAGAAAAATTTCAGACAAAAATCTGTTCCAGACATCTCTGGTATTCCCATAATTGTTCATCTGCTTGTATTGGGATTATAACTTCCTTTTGATCAACTGCTGTGAAAGGCTGCCAGTCATTTCAGGGTAGCTAGTGGCAGTCACTCAAATAGTTTACAATTACCTCGAGGTATGTCTATAAATTTGAAAACAATAACAGCTGTATTCTCAAATGTAGCATCTTTTCAAGTCACTGTAAGTAAGAGCTCCGACTGAGTCAACAATGTGCACCGAAAGAGGAATGCATTTTCCAACTGCTGTGGTTCCATAGAACCGATGGCTAACTCAGTTATAAAGTAAATTTGTATGAATTTTTAATTCTTTTTTTTTTTTTTAAAGTAGTGAGCTATCAGAATATTTAGCTTTGGTTATTTTTATTTTTCATTTGACCTCATTAGTAGTTTCTTAGTTAAAGATGTTGATTCTAGTTTTGCAAAGAAGGCCAAATAGTGGCAGCTTATTTTTTATGCTTTGATCAAATAGAGCGGGACAGGAATGAATCACAAATCATTTAATTACTGTGTTAACACAAGTTTGGGATGTGAAGCTGTGCATTCCATTTTGGTGAACTGTTTACAGAGATAGCTAAAACCAATCTATTCCCTAACAAGTTCCAAGATTGCACAGACGCCCAGACCATGGTCCCTCATGGATGGATACCCTTTTTCTCCATCACTATCAAGAGATAAAAACAAGAGGCACCATCTGAATGACAGACCCACCCTCACCTACTGGCCAGGGAGCCTTGTGTGGCCCTTGCGTGAGCTTCATTGTGATTATGCTGTGCCTGGCCTTGTTGACCTGACTTTCTTGCTTGCCCTTGGACATGCTCTTGTCACAGGGAAAGTGCCTGATGGCAACTAGGGGCTGAACCAGGGACTGCCACTGGATCTGCTCTGCTTGCCTTGTTTTGGTACTGGGGGGACTGCACCCCAGTTGGAGGGGCTGTTGTCCTTCCCTGGCGCCAGGGAGCTGTCCCGTTACACAATTCAGTGCAATGATCAAACACCAAGTAATTATGTAAGTGAATAATCAAATCTTTTCCTTCCTAAACCTTTCTTAGCTCCATAGAAATGAATAAGAAGTATGCTAACCCACTGCTGTGAATATCAGCTACCTAGGTATGCGATATACGGGCTACTGCATGGGGCTGCTGGTGATGTTGTGGAAAAAATTGGCCTCAACAACAAAAAATTAAGAGACATGAGGTTTATGTCTTTTTTCTGTAAAATTCACTGCTTTTTCCTTGCATGATGTAGCTGCTTAGTATGCTGACTGCTTACTAATTAAAGTGATTTAATTGCAGCAATGTCTTCTTTACAACTTCTCTTTAATTATTTTGTCTTTTAACAGAGGTAGCTTGTCTGGTCATGAAGATAGTGACAGTGGTATTGGTAGCATGAGGTACTTAATGTCAGCTAAAATCTGACATTTTCTCTGGCTGTGGTTCATAATTCACCATCCATTTGAGTTTGTTGATCCATCTGCTGTATTTGTTCTCATTCAAACTGTAAAAATTATAACAACACCTTTAACCACGCGAATACTGATATTGCTAGAACTCTTTTTTTGTTTTGTTTTGTTTTTTTTCCCTGGGTTAGTCTGATCTCATTCAAACACTAGATAAAGAGCTTTTGGCTAAATGGCACTTTGCTTGCAGTCTAAGTGCACACTAACATTTGAGTTGCCTTAACACTGTTGTCACGTTTATAATAGATCATTAGTGGGTAAGCACGGGGTTAGTTTAGCTTTAAATGTTGCCCTTGTTATTATACATTCATTTTAAAAATTAAAATCTGAATAAAATTGATGTCCTTATGAGACTCTAAGTAGGCAAGTTTCAGTACTCACTGAATTCTGCCAACCAAGTTTACACAAAAGAAACAAGAGAACATTGTTTTCTAATGTTTGTTTGTTTGTTTGTTTTTCTGATTTTTCTTGGAACTACTTAGTTAGGGTCCTTAATTTAGATCTATGATTCTGAGTGTCTTGAAGCCATGAAAGTATATGCTAGGTTTCATTTGTTAATAAAAAGTAAATTTAGGATAGACAACATTAAGTGCTGAAGAAAGGAGATACATCTAGGTTTTCCAGTGATTCATAAACTCACTTAGTCTTTTGTTTGCTGCTGGAAATATTAGATTATAAGAAAAATGTTGAGGTGGTCTGAGTGGGTGACAAAAAGGGAGAAAATATGTTTAAGGGGAAAGGAAAGGAAGGGAGCAAGGGTAAAATGTGGTAGGACAGTGCAAAACCCAAACTGTGGCTGGAATGGCTTCAAATTTGTAAGATAAATTCACAAATAAATGGTCCAGGTGGGAATCTGTGATTAGAGTGCAGCTCTGTATTACTGCACTAGTAAAGAGTGACTCATTCTACGCATTATAAAACTTCAGTTGCCAGAAATGAATACATTTTTGCTATAAAAGTGCTCACTAGGCTGATGGTTGGCAGAGTTCTTAGCCCAGAAGAAGAGTGTTTAGTATTTAATTTCTACATCAAAAGCAAAGTTTGGCTGGAGCAATTGCAGGTGTGCACTGGTTCCTGTCAGTGCTCAAGCTTCTATGTGAAAACTTTGGTGGAAGTTCTGTCAGTGCAGCACCAGCTGTGCAATGAGGAGCTCTGTGATGGATCATTCTCCCCCAGGCTCTGCAGCAGTAGTTCAGAGGCTGTAATGAAGTCACATGTAGACAATCAGTGCTATTAGCAGATCCACCTCTCATGTGAACGCACTTTCTGTGTTGCTGTCCTGTCCCTTTCTGTCCATAAGTGACTGCAGACTTCCACCACTGGAGTGTCAGAACTGTTTTCCGCCCCTGCTCCAGCAAGCAACATCCCACAAATCTCTCATCACTAGCCCCTTATTACCAAGGAATCCTGCTTTGCAATAAGTCCATCATTCAGAGAACAACAACTGGGTGATGTCCATAGGTTTTAGCACTCCTCATCCAACCCCCCCTGTAATCCTCACTGTGCAAGACACTGCCATAGAGTTTGTCTTTCTGCTCTGAATGCTGTAAATATCACAGTTTGAGTTCATGTTCCTTGCTCCCTAGTGGAATGACATTGTCTCTACTGGGTAAGAACTGCACAGATCAGAAATGAATTTGTATTGCTTGATTTGCAATAAGTAACCCCCAAAATTAGGCTTCAGTTCCTTTTCATCCCACTGTTCCTACTCTCTGCTACTCAAATGGTGTGTAGCAGGTTTCCCGACTTCCTTGCAAACTGTCAGAGCCAAGCTGATCTTGATTCATGTAATTTGGTGCCAAAATATGACATCAGCATCAAGGGGAAGCAGAACTTGGCATTGGACAGAGCAAGTTTTATGCAGCGACTAGCCACTGTATAATAGTTACTTTGTCACTATATTCTACAGAAGGTTTTAGTGTGCTTCAAGATTCAAAGTAAAGAACAAAATTCTGCCTTGAAAAGAATAACCGGACTGTGCCTTCTGTTTGTACTTCTTCAGATTCTGTATAAACATTCATTGATCTTAGCTGGGCATTCTTATTGCTAAAAATGGAAGTATTTGCAGTTAGGAAAACCACATTAGATCCCTTTTTTTTTTTTCATTTTTAGAATAGGTTTGAAAGGCATCCAAGAATAGAAATATGGTATATTGAAATTAAAGACAATATTGAAATGATCTCTTTCATTTTTGGACTAATTTTGTGTTCCAGTGGTGTACCAATACCTCTGTTTTTTGGTTGCCTGCGATATTAAGATTTGCAACTTTGGCATCTGGTTTCTAGTAAAGTGATCCTAATTAATAGGCATTGTCTTTTACCACTGAGAATATCTTCATTTTTGTGAGATAAACAGTAGTTTAATGTCAAATTCCTTATTGATTCAATTTCAAAACTCCAGTGAATTTTATAAGACATTTGTGGTTTGGTTGACAGTCTGACTGTGCAATTAAAACCGATCAAAGATAATTCATATGAGATTAATTACTGTAAATATAGAAAGTTGTGGGGGGATTTCCACCAGTAAAGAAGGTTTTAGCTGAAGCTTCAATTGCCACAACTTTGCAAAGAGTTGATTTTCATGAAACCTTAAGAGGTGTAGCATGAGTTTGTAAGCACACAATATCTTCTGCCTTTCTCCTGCTTTTCTGCCATGTACTGTCTTTATAGGCAACTTGCACACTACCCATGAACAACCAACCTAGATGAAGCTTTTGATATATTGACTGGCTGTCATAGGTATGCTTGAACTGTGGTTGTAGGCTCACTGTCTTCAGGGTCCATGAGCATGGTCTTGAAGGTGGAGTTATGGAGATATAAACAAAGCCTTGATCTGCATGATCTGCACAAAAGGATCTCAGTCTGGAATTTAGATTCTCAAAATTCTTATCAACTGTCATCTATCCAAGATGCTCACAGAGATCACTGTTCTGCTTCAAAGTTATGTTTCTGGGGGTAACATGGGTTTTGTCTCTGGTTGAACTGAGAACTCTGTCTTGCCCTTGTTGGACAGATCCCAGTGGCTTCTTATACCAAACTTTGTCAGGTTTCAGATTGATCTCCCAGGGCCCATCACATACTCCATTGAAACACTTTGTTTATTGCTTAGAAAACACCTTTCCATCTATAACAGTGACTTATCTCCTCAGCAACCCACAGGACACTTTGAGAAATCCATGGATCCCTGTGTAGGGATATATTTGGCATGAACCACAATTCATGACTGTAACAGGCATTCTCTTTGGTGGGGTGAGATCTAAATGTCACTGTTATCCCATTTTTCCCTAGCCATCTAGGATCATAATCAGGTTGCACTTGTATGTCAACTACCTTGGGAATCTTCAGAAAACAAGAACTGTTAGATTCCAGTCTAAAGTGACTTTTGAGTTAATGTCCTGCTCATAGGACTATCAAGCATTTTGTTCAGTAGCTGTTTAACACAAATTATGGAAATTGTCTGAAAACCCAGTGAGACACCAGAATCCTTGTCTGTCCTATGTGTATTTCTGGTCTAGTGAATGCTGCATCTTTCTCTGTTGTGGAATAGTTAAAAAAAAAAAAAAAAAAAGTGAATTCAAACAGTGTGTGGTGGCTCAGTTCTAAGAATCAGGCTGGCTGACCCTTCCTAATAGGACAGAAATGGAAACATATCTGGTATCAATGTACCGTGTTTTGTGTACCATCCAGTTAAGGGACATCCAGCTTGGCCCAAACCACTTCAAAGCAAAAATGCAGAAACATCCTATGTCATCAAGGTGCAATTTTATTTCCATCAGCTGCAGGTTGTGTCAAATTAACTCTACATCTCATACAAAGTGAGATTTGATTTGATCAGATCATAGACTGCTGCCATATACTAACCCAGGTTCTGATTCTGCTTCCCAAGTGCTGCTTGCTGATGATGTTAGGTCAGGACAACCTTTTCTGTAATTTCCTTTTCTCTCTCAGAGACTGTATGAGTCTGTGGGTGCTATGCATAATGAATTTCTTTTGTACAGTTATAACTTTATGATGACCTCTGCAAACAACCCTCACTTTTGCATTCCCTGCTGTTTCCTGTGTCTTCTGAACTATCTCCAACCAGTTTGATGTCACTGAGGCTCAGGCAAAGGACCCCATTCTCTGTTATCATGTTGCAACTATCTTCTCATTTCCCATGTTAATATTTTGTTCTTGGATCTGCAATATCACATATTTTTCACTGATTTTGTTCAGCTCACTTGTAACTTCAGATCTTCTGTAAAATTGTAGTTGTGCTTATAGTATCTGCACAACCTCAGGAATGTCGCACAAAAGTTATCTTTGCCCCCACATCTTGGAAATTTTTTTTATGGTTCTTTTCAGCATGGTAGTTACAGTCTGAGGCAATAAAAATATTTTGGTTTTGGTTTTGGTTTTTTGTTTTAGTCTGCTTTTATCTAACAATCCAAAAATCATTTTAGGCACTGCTGTAAATCTCATCCGGTGCCAAAGTGGTTCATTTAGCTGTCTAAACCCCTTTTAAAATCTGATTGCATATGAATTGTTTGTCCTTTCTGCTAAAAGAGTCAAAAGGTTTTATGTATTGCCAGCTTCTCTTGATTACTTTGTAGACCTCATTTTATTTTCAGAAATCATATACCTATAAATCAAGAAGACAAATGAGTGCAAGTTCCAAATTATCCCGCTTCCGCTAACCTATTTGTTCACAAAGACATTCACAAAATAATAGCCCACTATTTAAATTTAATTGCTGTCTTCACAGCTGTAATGGATGGTGCTTAGTTGCCCCAAATCAATAATATGTAACTCTTCAGAAGTCTCATATCACTAAATAACTACATGGAATAACAATCAGAATAATTTAATTTAAATGGTTACAATTAGTACTGGAGAGGAAGCTGTTAAGTCCATTGATTGTTTATCAGACACTGAGGTGAGATAATTTAAGCATGCTCACTGATAAAAGTGATAGATAAATTGCCAACATATTAGTATGCAGTTACTACAATTAATCTTAATTAATAATTTAACTTATTTTTAAATTTCAGTGACAAAGGTAAGGAGAAAGACTTATTTGAGATTTTTACCTCAAAACTAGCTCAAGGACCCTGCAAGAATGCTAATAGAGTAGGAATTTGTTCTTTCAGAGGTTACAGCCTGTGAATGGAAACCCAATGGATCCAATACATAAAGAATTCTTTTCAGTAAATATCCCCTATATGCGAAAATGTTTCAAATGCATGTTTTATGTATCAAAACATATAAGTTTTTTCCCTTGCCAAAAACATCTTTTGTAGTCATAGAATCATTAAGGTTGGAAAAGACCTTTAAGATCAGCAAATCCAGCTATCAGTGTAACACCACCATGTTCATCATTAAACCATGTCCTCAAGTGCCATACCACTTTTTGGAATGCTTTCAGGGATGGTGACTCCACCACTTCCCTGGGCAGTACATTCCAAAGCTTTACAGCCCCTTCTATGAAAAAAATGTTTCTTAATATATATAATCTAAACCTTCTCTGTTACAACTTCAGGCCATTTCTTCTTGTCCTATAGAAAGAACTTCATATGAACAGCTATTTAAATTTCGGGGTTCTTGTAACCCAGAACTAACAAAAATGGATAAAAATCCTTTTATCTATTCCAGAACAACTTCAAAAACAATTTTATGTATACTAAATTCTGGAAATATGAAGACAGATGTAAGTTCATTATAAAAAAACATTTGCTGAACTTTTACAAAACCTTCCATGCTTTAGTCTTGTAAAACTTTATTCTTTATAATAGTACTGCTTCTCTGAGGAGCTTTTGAGACCAAACTCTTTGCTACCACACTTTTTGTCCTGAAGTTGACTTATGCTTAAGGACATTTCCCTGCAAAGCCATTCAGTTTTCCTTTTTATTCTCAGGAGGTGAAGAAGATCAGGAAGGCCCTGGATCTTGTTCAGTTTCTGCTCAAGTTATTAGAAAAATTCCCCCTAACTCAGGCAGTGGAGGAACAAAACCTAGGAGAAACTACAGCTGCTTTTTTTGTGGGTTCCGGAGGGGGTCCTGGGTCAGCTGGTGGGACCAGGGAAGAAAGCTGCTGTCTCTTACCAGCATCGCTCAGTGACAGGCACTCCTTACAGGAACGCCAAGAATTTTGAAGTCATCGAATAAATAATTTACAGGAAATCATTTGCTGTGTCTAGTCATTCCCTAAAACACTCAAATGCATGTCTCTAATGGGCTTATAAAGTTGTGATGAGGACAGCCACTGGAAAGAGTCATCAGTGTATAAAAGGGCAGCTGATTTGAGCTGGCTGAAGACTGAGTTGCAAGGTTCTTTTGAGGAACGCTTCTACAGAAGTGTTTTCCTTGCACTTAATATTTGGAATAAGAATCCCCTGGAGCTAAAAATCCCTCCTATCTAAATTTTTTTGTGTCAGTTCTCTTCACTCACCACTTTCTGTTTGCCATAAAAAGAAGAAAAGGGGGTGCAAAGTAAAATAAAATAAAAATAATCTTTGCCTCTTCTGTTTATAAATATCTTGAAATTTCTGATTTTTATTTCAGGATCACATTCCTCTGACAATTTTAATTTAACTGGGAAGAAACAGCTGAAATAAGCTGAGAGGGTTATTTACATCCAAGCAAGGGCAAGATTCTTTCCATGTGCCACTTCCTGCGGTTCTGTTTTCTAATTAAAGAAAAAGCTAACACGAGTGAAGCCACATGCTCACGGTGCATAATTTTTGGAAAGACAGCAGCAATTTAAAAGTAAATTTCACACCAGCTCTGAGACTCATGTCAGATGCTGCCTGCTCGCTCTAGTTCATGAAGGCCATTTATATTCTAAATTTAAAAATAACTTGGTGCTGGCACATTCCATTAATAAATTAGGACTAGAATTTTATGTTTTCAAAGGATATGGTGAGGTATAAATAGATTTGCTAAAAACGGCTGAAACTCTGTTTGAGTGTATCTCTTTCACCTGCCTGTATTTCAAGCTCATGTTCCACTATCTGCCTTCCCTTTTCTGGCTTAGGGTCTAGCTCTGAAATCCCTTCTGCATGGTGATGGAAATTTTGAAGACATCATCACCTGGGAGAAGATTTTTAGTGAACAAGACTACCAATAAACCCACTCTCCAACTCATTCAAGGATGGAAAGGTGTTGATGAGGTCTCCAGATGATTGATAATCAATTGCCTCGTGCAGTCCTGGTGTCTAAATGCCCAACTGAAATAGCTTTGCATGCTGACAGCTCAATGGGCACACTTCTACTGGCAGTGTTTTTAATCAATGCAGCTCCTTGCTTTTTGGACATGTGCCTACACAACAGTGAACATTTTAGAGCTCTGCTTTCTATTTTAAGGTGAAAAATAGTAGATATTTGCTCTAACCTGACAAATGCCAGAAGAACATTTCTGTACTTAGAGGATAAGTTTCAGTTTCATTCATTTTGGTCATGAGAACTGGAGACCTGAAGCTGGGACAAAACCCAAAGTCCTCAAAAACTCAAAACAAATACCAAATTAACTATTTCTGTCCCTGACAAAAAAAACAAACCAAAACAAATCAAACACAAACTCCAACCCAAACAAATAAAAAAAGGATTTTCTTTTCAAATAAACCACCTGGTCTAGAATTTTGAAACATTTCATCTGAATCTTGACCTGTTCAAAAGACATCCTATTTGCTTTCCTGTTGGAATTTAAATATCTCAAAAAGTTTCTTTACACCAGAAATTCCATAACAAACCTAAATATTCTGACAATTTCTGAATACCGAAAAACTTCAATAGAAAATTTTCCAAAAGCAACCCATTTTCACAAAATATCTGTTTGAGACATACTCCTCCAGCCATCACAAGATGCTTTTGTTCAGCCTTGTGGTAGTACACACCAGTTTTATGGATGTGAGTATGACTTCACTGGGCCTTGCAGATCTACCTGGTCTGAGAAGTGTAGGAAGCTTGTATACTCCCGAGTGATTGAAACAAACGGTCCTACAACACTTTTTTGTTGGTATCATTTATCAGACTGGTGACTTTCTGTTCTTAGAAGTTTCAAAGTTTTCCTTTAGAGACCAATTTCCCTTGAAAAGTACTCACATCTCAAAACCAACTGAGAAGAGATTAAAGTCAGTAAGTACAGAGACACTGATGAAAGGATAACCACTGATCAAAAAAAAAAAAAAAAAAAGGTCAATTATTATAGCTGATTCTTCAATAATAATTATATCATTCAAAATTTCTCCCACTCTTCCTAGAAAACAGGTTAAACCGGCTCTCTGCATTTTGGTCTTTTTGCCAATGTTTCCCTTTCATAATTTGAAGAAACGTGACTTCTTTCAGGGTGGGACAAGATATAGGACCAGTGAAAAGAGAAGTCTCCAATAAGGGTCTTTATCTTTTGTTTTGTACATTCTGGGCAGTGCCGAGATCCCAGGAGGTTTTCTAGTAACATAGCCTGTAGCAAAAGTCATAAATACTTTATACACATTTGTAAATGGAAGCATTTTTTGTGAGTACCTATGAAAGAGAAAGAACATCCCGTGTTGACTAACATATGTCAGCATGATATAAGTAAACCTAAATCATCTCCTCTCTCGTCATAGGAAATTTAAATCTTTGTTCTGCTCATGCTTGAAAACACCCCCCCCCCCATACTCTTACCAGTATGCTATTCATGGAGTCACTGAGCAGAAATACAGGTAAGTGCAATTATGGATGAAAATTATTAAATTTTACATGGCAGTGAGTCAGCACAGCTTGTACATCACCTGACAGACCTTAGTTTTCCCTTGAGTTTCCTCCAGACATTACCTGTAGCTGGGATTTAATGAATATTGGTTAGGTAAATGCTCTGACACTCTGAACGACTACATCCTGGTAGACCCCAGAGTTGTTTATATTCTGTTCATAATTAAAGCTGCACATCAGAGGTCTCTTTCCTTTTAAGAAAGGATAACAACTGAGGTTTCCAAGTTGTTTTAGGATCTATTTAGGAATCGAGTACAATATGGCCTTTATACAACCCATTTGTAGTATGGCCACTCATTTTCCAATTAGTAAAAACATAGAAGTCTCCATGGAGTAAGCAATTACTTTAAAAGCAGTGCACATGAAATGTTTAAATGCATCTATTTGAGTATCTAGGGCATATATGGAGCTCTCTGAGTCTCTAACTTGCACGTATTTGTTTTGCAGATGCAGCAATGCAGTGAGACTGCAGTTGTGGATGGGGTGTTGGGTCTCTGGTCTTACTCCCTATCTGGGTTTAAATGCAAGTGTGTGATGATTTGCTTGCACTTTTGCAGTTATATGCTTTGCTACCACTGGATGTCTTGCTAAATAATACACAGGAAGTATCCAATCAGCCCCTGCAGTGGTTCCTCTGTTTAAATTTAGCTTGGAGCTCTTACGTCCTCACATGCAGATTGTATCCCAGATACTCAGTGTCTGGTTTTTGTTACCACAGTTTGGGTTATAAACAGCTTCCTTTACTCTTTATGATGTCAAGAACAGAGTTGAAGGGCATGAGAGAAAGGTAAAAACTGACTTGAGTGGCTTTGTGTACTATCTGTTTGTCCTAAATAATAACAGAGTGCTGATGAAATCATATCTGTAAGGTTTTGTAAAATGAAGTGTTACATTTTATTTGTGACAAGAAAAAAGTTTGAGTTCAGAGGTATGTGTGCCCATTTAGCAGGAAAGACAAACAAATAGTGGAAATTTTCAATGCTTCTTTTAAACATAAAATGTAAGTTGAATGAGGGGGTGTTATTTTCATAGGAAGAAAAAAGTCAGTTTAAATTCATATTTTGACCCATTTCACGTGTCTGGTAAAATGCTTTTTTATGTAAGAGCACTTCTTTAATGTGTCTGAAATCCACCCCTTTAACAGCAGAGCAAAGTTACCTGAATTCTGATGGGTCACCAAGCCTTTCCTGTGCCTGCAACTTATTGCTGCTAGCTGCAGAAAAAGAAAACTAAAGACTGAAACCACCCCCCCGCCCAACAAAATAACTAGGACCTCTGTAAGTTATGAACTCTGAAAAGTGTAGGTAAGAGGAGAGGAAGATAGAAATGAAGGAACATTTTTATTCTGTAGTAAGTAAAGGAATTTATTACTATTTTCTTAATCTCAAGAGTTGATCTATAGGTCCTTAAATCTCTAAATTAGGGAGAACAGTTACCTCTAATAAAACTATATCTGGATCTATGTGGAGAATTTATGTAATATGCAAAGAAGAAATCAGCAAAAACAGGGACCTACAAGTTTCTCATATATTCCTTTTGGTTTGTTTCTTGAGAAAAACAAACAGAAAAAGATCAAAAAATCAGAAGAAAACTTTTGGTTTTTCCAAACATTTCGTGGCAAAAGTCAGGAGACAAATTTATTTTAATTTGCCTTCTTTATGGGTGAAATGCCTGGCATTTTATTTCACACCTTCTAAGTTGTGTGGAAATCTAGGAGTATAAACATTATGAATGACTTTAAGAACTAAACATATGACATCCCTTTAAATCCCACCCTTTTGATTACTATATTTCTCCCTTGTTGCCGGGCTCTTTTTCAAAAGGAAAGTAAACAACATGTTTTGAAGGAGCATAACTAGGAGCTGGAGAACAAACAAACTGCTGGCTTTTCTTTTTTTTTTTTTTCACCCTCCACACTGTTTAGCAGATGTCATGGACTGAAACTGGGTCTGCACAATCTTTGCACAAAGTCACCCAGATCATGTACCACGCTTAACCTCAATCTGAAGCAGATGTAACAGCAGTTGTGTTGTAGCTAACTAACTATGATGTAACAAGAGTCATCAGCTTGTCAGTTTATCTGGGCAGACTTGGTACACAGAACGTGCTTTATTTCTGAGGCACCTATCGAGTTCTTGGTAGGCTCCTGCCTACTGGTTTCGCAACCAAACACCAACAATGTGTGTCATTTTCTCACCGACAGAAAACTCATCTCTGGAGCCAGATCTCAAGAGTTTAGGACAGAAGAATCTCATCACATGAATAAAGACAACAATGATAATGCACTACTACATTTAGTAGTAATACAATAGTGTAGTAGTAGCGGTGGTGGTAATAGCAACACTGGCAATAAATTTATAACAATAAGGAAAGAAGCCTTTTGCAGAATCATAGTGGTGTGAATTCTTTGAAAAAGGAAATTTGAATCATTTTTTACAAGATTGTACAAAATTCCCAAGAGTTATACCTAGAAGCCATTGCGTATAATAACCCTGTGTGGTTTAGGCAGGGATGTGGCTCTCTCCTTCCTGTGCTTTTAGAGGGAAGCATATTAGTGGGTTTTAAAGAAGTGCATTATTCAGTGCTCCCCCTTCTCTCCGCTCTTTGCAGTAACAAGCTGAACCATTTCAACCAGGAGAACTATTTCCTTTCTCCTTGCCAAACTGTGAGGGTGCTATACATGCCCTGTCTATGAGAAATATAGTTCAAGTCAGAAATCAACATGCTTCCCAGCTCTTTGTGAGGCTTTGTTCCCTTTTCAGATACTAGTCCAGCATCCTAAGTGGTTCTCTAGCTGCTGGAGGGAATGGGTACAACACTATTGGAGCTGGGATTGTTTAGTCTAGAGAAGAGAAGGCTTAGAGGTGACCTCATCACTCTCTTCAACTACCTGAAGGGAAGTTATAGCCAGGTGGGGGTTGGTCTCTTCTCCCAGGCAACCAGCAACAGGACAAGGGGACATGGGCTCAAGCTCTGCCAGGGGAAGTTTAGGTTAGATGTTAGGAAGAAATTCTTTACAGAGAGGGTGATCAGGCATTGGAACGGCCTGCCCAGAGAGGTGGTGGATTCACCATCCCTGGAAGTTTTTAAAAAGAGATTGGACATGGCCCTTAGTGCCAATTAGAGTTGGATCAGGGGTTGGACTTGATGATCTTGGAGGTCTTTTCCAACTCAATCTATTCTATGATTCTATGATTCTATTTGCTGCAGGAGTGGATGCTAGATGATGGGGAAGAGGAAATTTATTCCATTTTCATTGAAGATACACCGTTTCCATTTTCCCAGAGAAGCTGTTCTGCCACTTCAGTGACGACCAGCATCTTTAAAAATAAAAATGTAAACAGTGTAATGACAATGTCATCAAGGGGAATACAGTCCAAAATACGCATGCAATTTCTTCCTTAAAAAGGGGAGTGGCTGAAGACACATTACAAAGTTACAGCCTCATCCTTCTCTGTCCTTAGCATTCTATGTTGAAGTCAATGATTCCCTTTGCCAGACCTAGGACTCCAGAATAAGTATCTGTGTGGCTTTGTCAGCTTTTTTTTCTTTGTTTGATGCTGATGTATGTATTTGTGTGTCTGGAGACCTGGTTTACTCTGTGGCATTGCTACGAAATTGTAACACCAGTCAACTTTCTGCTCACAGACTTTATCAGTTCAGTGACAACCTGGGAATACTCTCTGTAATACCTCTGATTTCTAAGCAGGAATATTCAGGTGATTGGGAGCACACAGTGTAATGAATGAATTTTTCACCTGAAGAAATTGGAAAACTAGCATGAATTTCTCTAGGTCAAAGTTGCATTATTTTTTGCAAAAACAAACAAGTCTTCAATTAACTTGCACACAGAAACAAAAGAGCTCATGTTTATTCATTTTCACTTGTAAATAAGGTACTTTGAAGAGAAAGATTGGTCCAGTATTACAATATTTTTAAACTTTATATTGCCTTCAATATTGTCCCTATGTTACACAGTACATGAAGAAACAATATGTTTTATCAGAACAAATAATATGACATAGCGGGGAAAATACTGGCAAACCTTTCACATTTAGTCCTTCTTCATGCCCATGAAGCTCCTGAAAAATTTCGAAGGACTGTAGAAATAGCTCATCTCAGTCAGTCATTTCAATGGTTCTTGTTGCACTTTGCTTGTGTGTTCTTAACAGCTGATCAAAATCTTAGAGAAAAACATTTGGAATGGGACTAAAAACCTTGCAAAGCTATTATTCATGTCCTCATATCATATTTATCTTTCTGCCTCTGTTTTCTTAGTCTTTA
Source organism: Myiozetetes cayanensis (assembly GCF_022539395.1). NCBI lineage: Eukaryota > Metazoa > Chordata > Aves > Passeriformes > Tyrannidae > Myiozetetes > Myiozetetes cayanensis. The sequence goes on from NW_026086604.1 coordinate 47,282,157, forward strand.
CTATTCCTGTTCTCTACATGGTCCTCCTTATGCACCAATCAGCCCACTCCACTGTATGCACGTGCAGAGCAGAAGACAACATATCATTTATATCCAGAGAATGAGATTTCATAACAACACTCTTTGCCAGAGAAAATACTTCTTCTGTTGAGGAAACATAAGCCTTACCATAATCTACAGCTGAAGAGTTGTAGCTGACAGGTATATCCTGCTGTACGGAGGAAAAGTTAAATCGGTATTTTGTTTCTCAGAGGAACAGGAAACTTGCAACATGTTTTGAAAACTGCCCAGGGCACAAATGAGTGCTTGGAAATAAGGCAAGAAACCTAAACCTGTTCCCTTGCAAACATCAAATTATGCTTAAAGTAAGGTAGCCTGTCTCTGTTTAAGGTGAGAGGTTGTTTGCAAAGGGAGCAAGTATAAGAGTTTGAAATCTCACAGCCATTCTCTTTCTAGTAATATAGAAAAACAGGTGCAACTACTAGTGATTTAAGCATGCCAGCTACTTGCACTCTCCATTGTCAGGAAAAAAGAATTCTTAGTTCTAACCAAAGAGGTATTTAAGGGGTTCAGATCACTATCTGCTGTGAGGTCAGGCTCATAATACCTGCAGGCCCCTTTTACAGTTTCTTGAAGCTAAGCTTCTCCTACTGTGGACTGCAGTGGTGTTGGGCTGGTGATTCTCCAATAAAACAGAAGGACTACATATCCTTCTGTTTACCAAGTGTTACATTTCACCCAAGAAATGTAGTTTGAATATGCTAACTCCTGATGAAGTGACTGGTGCTAATCAAAACAAATTATTTTCTCCGTGTAGCTCGTTACTATGCCCCAAAATTTTCCATTTTATAGGTTTCAGGAGGAAAAGGATGATGTTTTTATCTCTAGTAATGGTGCAATCCTGAGGATTTCCTGCTGGTATATGCAACACTCTTAAATAAAACAGGGTTGCACTATAAATTGTTGTGCCAAAAACAGTCATTAAAAGTGGGTCTTCAAGTAGCTAAGAACTACATGAGAAAACACAAAATAAAGGAAAGGTAAGAGATACGATACCACTGTTATCCCTGACATTTAGACTTTATCATAAGGTTTGGTGTATTTCTTCAAGCTTCAGCTGCTGAAGTTGTAATTGAAATAGCAAATATCCATATATTTACTAAAAACTGTACACTCAGGTTTAATTTTAAAAAAATTGTTTCTGAATTCTACCCTTGAGGACGAAAATGCAATTCGGAGACACCTTGCCATTTCAAAAGTAGAAGACAAAGAGATAGTTATAGACTATAGTAATTTTAAATGCTTGGAGCATTGTTAAATTCTTGAATTAAAATTAGTTTTGTTTCCCTACTCTGTGAATTCTGAGGTTGATAATATGGGACTTTGGTTGGTATCCTAACTTCCCCACATACCACCCTATGTGACCTTCGGTATCTCATATCATTTCCCTGCACCTCAGAGATCTATAAAAGTGGATTATTCTTCCTTACTTCATAGAAGAATTGTAAGATCAAATTGTTCACACACACACTCTCTCTATATATTTGATAGACAGGTATTGCAGCGTAAGTGGGTGACAAAGAATCCAGATAGACCATGCCGGTTTTTACACGTAAAGTTGAGAAGTATGGTCACATATTCTCTCACATGAGCCTAAAGAGTTTTGCCAGCTTCACTTTATGAACTTTCTCTCCTTTGCTGCCTGCTAAGCTCTGGTTTCATTTCATTTTTGTTAAAAAAAGTGTTATACAATCCAAGCCAAATATTCCAGGCTAAGAAAAGGCTTATTTTTCATATTGTGTATGAAGAATCACTTAACTTTGATTTGTTCCACATCTTGGCTTTTGTGGTGTCTTATATCTGATAATCGTATTGGAAATATTTTCTTCAGTAGTTGTCCTTTAGATTTTTATTTACGGTAATATAGAAAACACCTAATTTAGACACTTTTGACATACTTTAGAAATGAAGTTGATTACAAGTTGTTCTGTATTTGCATGAAAGAATTCTGTAGTCTTCATAATTTTCTGGAAGAGAATTAACTTTTGGGATTTCACATTAAGAGAATGCTAAGAGTCTAATCACTGTTACATGGTTGTTTCCTCCTGTGTATACCTTAAACATAGTTGAACTACTGTAATTGTTCAGACATAATTGAAATTGTAATTATAAAATGTTAATTTGTAAAGATTGAAAATTGTGTGAAAATTCTAGTTAAAGCTCAATTTTATGAGTACTTCTTCACTTCCACTATAGTGTCGTATTGGAGTTTCCAATAAATTCATCATGCTCTACCTCCTTGTAGCTGCCCTTCAATTCTGCTTCATTACTGCTCATACTGATAACAGGTTCCTAAATAATTAATTCCCACTCTCACTTATGGCAATGTATAGCTGTCTTGGAGAGAGTTCTGTATGTTTATTCTTGTTAGCCTTTCCTTGGGTGTATGGTCACACAGTGCCAGACAGCCCCAGGACTTAGAGGTTCAACTGTAGAAAAAATCATGTTGGGTTGACTGGAGCTGGGATTTCTTCCCCACTTTCTGAAACAGAAATGCTGAATATATATATATATCTACCTCTAAGTCCTTCCAGCACCTTTTGGATGTCAGGCTGCTCCTTTCCCTCTTCTCCCTTGTCTTCTTGAAGGGCAGATCAGCTGGCTTTCTAGCTTTATTTCCTCAGGACCAGCTATCAAGCTCTATCTCTTCTAGAATTTTTGAGAAGACAGGCAGATCTTCCTCTGAAAGTAAAATTAAGGGGAGTTGAACAAAGCTCCTAATGCAGAGACAGAGCAGACATTGGCTTTATTTCTCAGTAGTGCATTTCCTAGCACTGTTGATTAAAGTCAGTAAGTGGGCTATGTACTTAATATGAAATGAACTCCATTTTTGAAAAATGTTTTTTGGAGCTGAATAATTTCTATAACACGAACATGAAATAAATGTCATCTCTTTTCAGTATTGGCTCAGTTGGTACATTATTAAAGATATATAAGTGAAAAACTCCAGGATTAATTTTCATTGTTGAAGAGCTGCTTAGTAGTCTTATTTCCTTAGTAGATTTAAACCTTATTTAAACCACAAACTTTTTAATACTCATGTACAATATTTGACAGAACAAGACAACCGTATTTTTAAAATCTGCCTAAGAGAATAATGTATAAATTCAGAAAATTTTATGCTAGTAAACATTTTACGCTAGTAAACATTTTACTTTATTAAAGCTATTGAGCTGATCTTTTACATTAAAATCTACCAAACATGTTTCTCCCTGGGAGATGACCATTTAAATTAATTAGAAAAAGATTGGCTGTCATCTGTAAAAAGTGTTTTGTGTAATGTTATTTTTTTCCTTTTGTTTCTAAAGAAAGCTGGAAGGCAGATTTAAATCCTGCTGTACTATTGCAATTCTTTTCGGTTCTCAAATAATAGTGTCTTTAGTAGAAAAAAAATAATCAGGGTCTGTTATTTTATATTTTCTGATGTGTAGAAAGTGCTCCATGGAAAGTGAAAATTTAATTAAAATTGCAAATAGATCTAATCACATTTAATACCTGAACTAAATAGTTGCATTATGCTATTATTTTAATACTTCTTTTCCAGTTATCCTGTACCAGATGAACAGTTATGATACAGTCTGCAGATTTGATGTGAATTTGCTTAACAGTTTGTAAAATCCTGGTTTTTCTGTTTTTAAACAGATTCACATACTTGATGTGAAATATCCCTACTTTAAATATTATCACCTGTTCATGTAAATGTGATTTTTGTTTTCATGAAAATCTGTATTTGATTTCAAAGTTCTGATATTTTTTATTATTTATATTATCATTTAAAAGTCAAGGCTCTGTATTACTGTGTTCCAGGACATAATTAAATTTTAGTTCAGCCTGGTAGTCACAGAAAGCGTGTGAAAATAAATCTTCCTGCAATAGTTGAATTAATATGGAATAATATGTGAGAATTTGTGTACAAGTCAGTGCTTTCTGATATTGGTGCTCTAACTTTTTTTTTAATGCTTCTGAAACTATAGTTCGAACACCATTTTTGTGCTAACTTTAGTGAGGAATGTATACATAGTGTATCTGTATGTGTGCATAAATACGTAAACTCGAACCAAGGCATTTTCTTTCTATTTAAAACAATTTTGTTTATGCATAACTTTATGGGACTTCAATGGAGTTCACAGTATTCACATATGTCCAAATTGTAGCCATGCAGTGGCTACTAAGGGTAATATATATTTCCGGGTTGAAGGTAAATTCAGAATGATGATGTAGTATTAGGCTAACATTTTGTGCTTAATTTCTTTTGAAAATGAAGAGTGCAAATGTATTTCTTTGAATTTTAAATCTCTTTTGAACCTGATAAATTCAGTGCCTGCTTCTTTGCTGTCACTGTAAAAAGGAGTGAAAAATTGTTCTCCTCCTCACACTGTAGTCTTTTCCATTCTCTTTGCACAGGTGTAAACAACTACATGGGGACAAAGACAGTGATGAAGCAGGAACTGAGCCTAAAGTAGGAGCAGAATTTTTCTGGCACTTACAATGCAATTGACCTAGATTGCCATATGTTTCTCAAAGCAAGATTTTGGCAATTGTAGTTGGACTTCCATATATTCTCCTGTCCTGCAGAAGTTCTGGAATTTATTGCTTCATTTGGTGAATAAGCTGGCCCTTGAAGTGTGTATGTAAACTGTTATGTGGATGAAATTCAGAGGTCATATCTGAATACTTGTCCTAAGTCTGTCAAAAGAAACCCTACCACATGTTTTCCCCTGCATATCCAAGTGGGTTTTCCAGAAGGCTGTGCAGTGTTTATTTAAAAGCTTTTGGAGCTCATGATCTTTTGTGTATATGTGTGTGTGTGCATGCATAACTGAATAAATGTACCAAATGAACATAATTTTTTTTTTTTTACCTTTCCTGAACCAGCAGCAAGTAAGGCAAAGGTAACACCTTTGACCTGTGGAAGAGCTCATCCTAACGTGTATTAATCTAACGCTTTTACATAGTTTCCCTTTAAATGTTTAAAAATGAAGTCACTGGTACCAAAATCAAATATTGAGAAATGTTTTGGTGGGAAGGTTCTGCTGCTCTCTCATGGGTTTATTTCTCTTTATTACCATCTCCCATTCGATCATAAAATGTCCTTTCCTTCTTCCCTTCCTTTCTTCCCATAATTTTTGAGGGGTCTTCTCCAGTTATTTCAGAACGGATCACTTTTATTTTTCCAGCTGAGATTAGAATGCTTGAGGCTTTATCTGACAGTAAAGTGCATTGGGACATGGAAGTACTGTCTTGCCTGAGGGAGAAAAGACCCAGAGGTGGAACAGCATGGTCTGCTCTGTGGAAAAGGTCTTTCACACAGCTACTAACTAGAGGCTGAGCATCTGATCCCTGGACTCAAATCCACCTCTATTTGCCAAACTATGTTATTCTAAAATAATTGCAGTGCTGATTGTGTTGATTGCCTGTATTGGGGCTGCTCCAGTTTGTCTTTCCTGGCTTTGATCCAGGATTATCCTTTGGCTTCAGTGGCCTTTCAGGCTTAATTTTTTAATTAAAATAGACAGTCCCAAAGGCCTTCTGAAATTGATGTTGGACCCTAAAGATGATCTGCATACCACACGGTGTCGGTGGGGCCCAGGGGTGCTCCTTTGTGGGCAGTCCATATGCCAGGCATGGATTGGTGGCAGGCTTGGCAGTGAAGCGGGGCTGCTGTCCCTGGAGCCTGGGGCATCTGTGGGGCTGGGGATCGACACGGCCCTGCTGTGCTCACTGCCGTGCTCTCTTACAGGGTGCTGCCAGCTCCTAGCACAGCTAACCAGCTCCCTGCAGTGCGTGGCAGAGGCCCTTATGAAGTCCTGTTTTATAGCTCTCTTGCTAGAGAAGGACTTGGCTTTAGAAGGTTAGCATTTAAAGAAACCTCAGCATGGCTTGTGTTGAATTTGTAATGGCTTAGCAGGAGCTTTGAATAGCTCCACTTAATATCTGTTGTACCTAAGGTTCCACCTAATTGGGACAACTGGTAGATCTGTAGCTGGTCCAACTAGGTGGTCGTAAAGTGTCATGAAGATAATAGGAGAGATAATATTGTTATGAATAAAAATATCAGGGTAGAAATGCCTCAATGCATGTAATCTATTTTCTTCTTCTTTTTTCCTTTAATTTTTATGTGGATACACTCTGTATTAAAAGGCTACAGTGCAGAATTTCATCACCTAGTGAAAGCATCAATTTTCACTGTCCAGCTGCATCCTCAGTATGTGTAATTCAATAAATGCCTTGATCAAGAAGCTGTCCTAGCCACTCACTATTACTGTGCAATATCTTCTCCTTGTTAGATGTTGCAATAGAATCACCATCTAAATGAAGGATAACGTAATTAAGTGGAGTGTTGGGTAGCATCAGAGGCAGAAGTTTTATTTTCTGGAGAGGGAGCTACTCTGCCAGAGCTGTACATTTTAGTTATCAGTAATCATAACAGCAACCAAAAGGTCATAACTTTATTCCAGGCTGTTAAGTAATTAAAGAACCTATTAGAAAGATTTTCTTAACACTAAGGAAATGTGTGTGTTAGTAACCAGCTGTTCAATGTACTTTTTCTTGTCTTTGAACTTGTAGGGAAGAGGATCTTATGCATTAAAACAAAACAAAACACCAAAACAAAACATAAAAGAAGATCTCCCAAATTTTACTTGAGCAAATAGACTAAAATGTTGTTTGCTTAGTCTGCTTAGACTAAACTGTCTCTAAATAACTCTAGATGTCAGGGTTTCTACCCTGACATATTGCAGGTACACATAAAACTCTAATAACCAAAAAGAAAGAAACAGCAGTGCTTTAATTAGAGCACAAATGCACCATTTACTCACTGAGAGACCTTGACCCACTACTGTGCCTTCCTATAATAAGCTTCATACCTTGGTCCTCTTGAGGGCTCCTGGAGTGTTCAACAACCTCACTTCTGCTGGTGGTCTCTTAAGAGCCATGCTGCCACTGTGACTTGAATGTGAATCAAAGCAGAGATCTTTCCCAAGAAAGGCTTTATATATTCATTAAAACTTCGAGATTTTAATTAGGGTGAATCCCTATTAACTCAATCTGTTGGAAAAAACAGTTATTCTATTGGTGGCATATGCAAGGCCTAGCTACCTCTAATTATGTTCCTTGAAAAGATGGAGTTGCCTTTCGATACTATAGTGCCAGTAGTTAGCTGGTCATATTCTAACTTTGAATAACTAACGATCTAAGATTAACAACGTAACAAAAAAAGAATAGGTGATAGAATAGATTGAACTGTCAGATCTGTAAGGTAAAATCCAGAAAATAGTACTGAATAAAGAGGTATGGCATGGGAAATATAGGGGTGAAATGATAAAGAAGTTTGAAAACTGAATTAAAACCAAAAAATACCTTGGCATTCTGCAGGAAAGGGGAGGAGTGCAGAAGGATGTACCTGGAGTTTTAATCTCTTCTTTGTTTTATTTCACAATTCAACTATTATGGTTAATATTACGTAGCATATATGCAATATGCTGTAGTATAACATACTGTCTCTGAACTAAGGGCCCTGCACCTCAAGCTAATTGCCAAACTTCTTGTTGTCCTCTCCTTGCCCTCAGAAACACTGTGTTCTTAACTAATGTAATAATCCAGCTTCAAAAAGAAGACTGAAGGGTATTCCTGAGTCCAGTCTCAGTTTGCAGCAGTGGTTAGTCTAGCAATTGGGATGTTCTTATGGGAAATGGGTGCTGTGGGTTCCATATTTCTGAGATTTGCAAGTACACTGAATGCTGATTTCCAATTTCCCAGGCACATGAGCCAACAACCAGACTACAGTATTAAAAACAAAGCATCCCACAGTCCTGACATTTATCTCTCTAATAATTTGTGAGTAGGACACTGAACCTTAGCAAACAAAGGTGTAGGATGTTAAAGTTTAAAGCTTGTGGTGCAAAAATGCCGAGTAAAATGAAAATTCACTGTGGTTTTTTTTCTTGTCTTTTTTTAACAGTGAGCACAATCAGCCTGTGGAATAACTAAACGAGAATTGTAGTGGATTTTCCATTACTAGAAACTTGAAAATTGACATTGGATGTTTCACTAAAAAACATGCTTGAAGTCTATCACAGCTATTGAAATTTGAGGCAATAATTAATTCAGGGAAGTCCCATGACCTGTCAGACTAGATGATCACAATGGTCACTTCTGGCTTTAAATTCTATGGAGTTCCTGGCTTCTGTGCTTTGAATGCCAATGAGACTGCCAATTAGTGTCTCTTTTTTTTTTTTTTTTTTTTTTTTGGTGGGGGCATGTGTTCACTGGGAGCTAGCCGAGACTACTAAATTAATTTTAAGGTCATTAAAATGCTTCATTCCCTGAATAATGATTGCCACAAAACACAATCAGAATGTAAAAGAGAAAACGTCTTATTCTTGGGGAAAAAAAAAGAAAGCATAAGGTAGTAGTGTAAATATAATACAGCTTTTTTTACCATCTCATTCTTTCCCATCACTGAATGCCATATATAACATGTCTAATCATTCATTTAATTATTATTTTTATTCCTTAGACTAGAAAGAACATTACTAAGACAGTGCTTTGTGGGGAAGGTTTTAATGCCAAAGGCGAGGATGAAATATCTAAGTAGTGGTTGATCCCTGATCTCATGGGAGAGAGGATGTCTATTCAAAAGGCAGAGAAAAATATGAATAGTTAATCACCTTTAGTCTGGCCATTTTCTCCTTTTCAGGTACATGGCTTTGCTTTCACTAAAATCAGTGGACCCATAATTTCTTTATATATTATTGGCAAGTTTGTAATTTAAAGAAAAAGGCAAGAAATATTGCTAAATGTTTGGTATTAAAGAAGATAAAAAATGGAAATGACTTCCAAGTAACTGGAGGCCTTACACATTAATTAATATACATGTTTAGAAACATGAGATCAGTGACTGTATTGTCTCTGGTGGCTTGGGTCTAATGGCTCTGTTGCAAGCAGTGAAGCATCATAACTCGGGTGCAGCACAGGGCTAGGAGCTTTATTTCCATGTTTGTTTTAATTTTAGTTATAGTGCTTGATACCAGTGGGGATTCATAGTACCATTTCAACTGCAGTGGGGTGGAGTTCCATATAAAGTGCCCTGAGATGCTAAGGGGAAAGGTCCAGTCCTGCACAAAACTGAAATACAGTTAATACTGTTCTTTTAGCAGTAAGATAAGGGCATCTCTGCCCATATCTCTGTTGGGGCCCCCAACATAAGATGGACACGGATCTCCTATATTAAGTGCAGAGGAGAGCTATGAAGATGCTCAGAGGGCCGGAGCACCTCTCCTATGAAGACAGGTGGAGAGAGTTGGGGTTGTTCAGCCTTGAGAACAGAAGGCTCTGGGGAGACCTTAGAGCATCTTCTAGTGTCTGAAAGGCCCTACAAGAGAGCTGGAGATGGACATTCCACAAGAGCGTGTAGTGACAGGACACACAGGGGAATGTCTCTAAACTGAAAGAGGGTAGGTTTGGATTAGATATTAGGAAGCAATTCTTTACTGTGAGGGTGGTGAGACACTGGAACAAGTTGCCCAGAGAGGTCGTGGATGCCCCATGCCTGGAAGTGTTCAAGGCCAGGTTGGATGGGGGTTTGAGCAACATGACCTGGTGGAAGGTGTCCCTGCCCATGCCAGGAGTGTTGGAACTACATGGTCTCTAAGGTCCCTTCAACCCAGACCATTCTATGTTCCATGGATTAGATTCTATAATCTAAGTAATATTGCAAATTCTACTTTCACAATTCTTCTTTTGACTACTAATTTTTCTCTGTCTCTCTGAGTTTGATATACTGTAAGCTGCACAGTAGGAAGGCCATATTAAATGAGAATACCATGTTTTCTGTATTTGTTGGCAGTCTATACTTCGATATGGTCCTTTGCAAGGTTACTTTTTCTGTTTATTTGTAAGTGGATGCTATCTCTAGGCCTCAGTTTCTGCAATGCAATCTCTCCTCTTTAATGAAGTCTAATATTGAGTGACCAGAGAAATAAAGAGCACTTGTGATTGCCTTGAACTTGGCAAACTCCAGCTTGCAATATACTTGCTCCTCGAAGGCTGTTGACATTCATTGTACTAAAATTGAATTTGCAATTACTGGCTAAGAAAAGCATCCCCGGTATTTTTAAAATTATACTCCCTCAGCATAATAGGGCCATTCACTTTTGTTTCATGCTGGACTGGTTTCTGAGGGACCTTCAAGAAATGAGACAGCTATTTCCCTGCTACCAACCATCCAAATGAGGAGTAAGAAAGGGGAAAAGTCCATGCTTTCAGACAAAGAGATTTCTAAATATACCACCAGCAGTTTGTCTTTTTTCTGTACTGGATTCTAAAAATGGAGAGAAGGAGAAGGCCAGCGGTCTGGACAGTGCTGGGTTGCTGCTTGGAAAAAGCTTGGCTGCCTCAGTTTGAAAAACCTCTGCTGTGTGGCACTGATCTCACTTCAGAAATCCTGACATGAAATCCTACTGCATGCCTTAAGAGGGCTACCTTAATCCAAGCTTCTCAGTGTTTTTATCCCAGGGCTACCTGTGTTGTCTAAGGAAAATGGGTTGATCTTGTGCAGTATTCATGCAATATCTCTCATTTTCATTTGAGTTGAAAAGAGCTATTTAAAAAGGTGCATTATGTCCAATATTAGTTGTTTTATTTACGTGCTAACATATTTGGGAATGGTGCTGAGGAATTTTTCTTTATTTACAGATTTTTGAAGATCACTTTTTGGTGCTTTATAAACCTCCAATTGTCTCCATCTTACTTTATTATTAATTACACTTAGAAAACAACAACTGAAGTAGCTTAGTGGTACAGGTTATCAAAGATGCAACACAGCAAAGCTTCATGAACAACATGAAGCAAAACCTAGAATAGATCATAAAAAATAGATGAAAAAAAACCAACCCCCACTTTCAGTGAAATAACTACTTTTCTATGAATAAAAATAAATTGTCACGAATGTTGTCTAGCAAACAAACACTTAGTATTGAACATGGGTTGATATCCTTCACATACCTGACAGGTAAAAAGTGTTCACTAATCTGCTTTACTCATGTGCATGCACACTTGGACCATCTAGAGCTGTAGAGATGCATGTGTGTAAGCAGATATATATTAAAAAATTAAAATCCCAATTTTTTGATATGGTCAGAGACTCATTTGGGTACAGATCCTGTGAAAAGCTTGGTGTCAACTCAAAGAATTATGAAATTTCCTACAAGCAGCTGAAATGAAAATAGAGGATCCATATAGGCAATATAATCAGCTCTCCACCCTTTGAAACAGACCAGACATACCACTCCAAAAAAAAGATCAGTAAAATGTGGATTTTAAATGAGATTATCACATTTTATCCCAAGAGATGGAAATTATTACATAAATAACGTTCAGAATACAAATGTAATAATTTCAATCTCTTGGGATAAAATGTGATAATCTCATTTAAAATCCACATTTGTCAGTTAACTCATTGTCCAGATGGTTGTTACTTTTGTCTGAAGAGTGTCCTATACTAAAATACTCCTATCTGACTTGCCTAGGTTAGACAATTCTAGTGAAAATAAATCAGAATATTTTTCTGATTACTACAGATGAAGGAACACACATTACAAAATGTAATTGTTCTTTGACAGTACCTGGTAAATAAGTTTAAAATACAGAAATGAAAAACTATTGTTACTCATGCATAGAAACATAAATAGAGACAGTTTATTCTGTACAAACCCACGGACCCCATCACATACATAATGGGTCGTGAAGAAAGTGCACTTCCACAAAACTTCAGTCTCTTCTAATACAAAGAAATATCACAGCCCCATCTAAAAAAATTTAAAAATTAACCTATAGCCAGCTGCTATTTTTCTAAACAATTCAGTTTTCATTGTGGTAAAATGTAAGTGCAATGCCTGTGGCTCTGAGGTCCTCTTTAATCAGTCCTGAGGCATCCTGGTGTTGTTGAGCAGCCAGTTATTTGGGCATGGGAGGGAATGAAGGCATTTTATGGACACAGTTGTTGATGTTCCTAAAGAAGGTTTTCAACCCCCAAAAGGCCTAGAATATTGACTCCACGTGTTCTGCTGCAGCATCAGAGCTGGAAATTTAAATTTTATGTATGCAAAGAAAACGTGTGAAGTTCAAAGTTTCGCCACATAGAAGAAGACCTACTCAAGAAGAAAGAATTAAGGGAGATAAGTAATTTCCTGTTTGTTGCTGGTCTGCACAACCCCACACATCTGAAAACACTTGGACTACTCATGGGGATTATCTTTCCACCCAGAAGGAATTAAAGTTGATCTAAGCAGAGAAGACAATACATTTTTGATTAGAGGATACCTGTCAGGTGGTGGTAGGCTAATTTAATAGCACCCACCTGAAGGGCATTAATTTTAATCTGGGATGCATCAGGAAGATGACCTAATGACAACTTACCATTTATAACAGTATTTACAGTCCCCAAGTAGATAAAAGTATTTAAAGCCAGCATATAAATACATCCAGGAAAAACACTTTCCCACGCATACCAATAAACTAACAGCAGAAGTTCTCAATTCCACGAGCAGTGTTGGCTCCCCAGGTACCCACTTATTCTACTGGTATCTTGAAAGAAAATTACACCAAAGTGATTAGTGAATTCATTAGATTCAGATGAGAGAACTATTCTGCTTACTGCATTTGCAATGTTCTACTTTATCACTGGGTTGCGGTGCTCTGAGAAGTCTCCAATCATCCTAATGCCGCCTCTCAACTTTGCAACATAACCTGATAAAAGGTAATTTGGGTGCATCTTTTATGTCTGTATCTTCTCAGTGGAGCTGGCAGCAAGTATGAGTACATGCTGCTGATGTAATTTAATTCAGCTAAGAGGATCCTCAAGTCCACCATCTTTCTTTACTCAGGAAACTACACCTTACTCCCCCTGGTTGCTCCTGACCCCTCTCAGCATCTTTCACAAGTTGTCTTGTCATTCCCATTTTTCACGAGCTCCAACTGTCCAGAAACTGAAGGAGACTTTGATGTAGCAAAAATGGGTGAAAAACTTAATTATAAAATCTCCTTGTGCTCACAGTCTATTGACACAGTGCAGTTTCAGTTTTTTGAGTTGCCTGCTATACTGTCGGGACAAGTTAAAGAATTTTGCAGTGGTGTCCTCATTTCTGTGAGATTAAAAAACATGACCTCCTGTAGATGACTCGAGTGAGTCTCCTCTTTCTTTAAATGGAATTTTTGGTTTCCCTGTCATCTGTCAATGATACAAAGATAAAATAACTAAGATGCATTTTAGGTCTTGCATTATTTTGTCCTCTGAGACCTCTTCTGTAAGAGGAACAATTGATTTCTGTTATAACGTGGTCAGGCAAACCTGGTAGCAGTGTGCTAACAAATCCCTCCCATGGCTATCCCACAGATGCTCTTCAGAAATGAATAACCAGACCAAACATGCTCCTGTTGCTAGTGGTGATAGTGGGATAAATAAAATTCAGACTGAGATTTTTTCTACTATAGGAAGAGAGGGCAGTAATAATGTAAAGCCAGCTACAAAATGAAGAGTTATTGAAGCTCATTTCCATCTTTTATCAGTCAGCTTGGAGATACTTTGTAAAAGCTGTTTATTACCACATTACAAGAGGAAAAGGTTTTGTTCTTTCTTGAACAGAATTTTAAAATGGTGTCAATAAGCATAGTCCTTTGTGTTGGGTAATGTGCCAAATTTGGGGCCTCTCAGGCTTCTCACATAAAGGTATGAAGAGGTCCAGCATTGCAGTTCCTTTGGATGGGCAGGGTTCTTCACATCATAAACATGACTGCAAGCCAAAAAAGCTGGCTGTCATGTGTCACCTAGTAGCTGAGATGAACTGGGAGTGTGGAAATCCATGACTTCATTTGGGTCAGCAGGGCATGCAGCAGGAGGAGAGTATTTTGCAATGTATTCATTGAAGGAAAAGGTCTCTTCTGTATCAGACTGAATTAGGAACTATTTAATAAAGAATACAAATACAGATTAATTTGATCAGTGTGATAATGGTCCCACCCATCCACAGTGGTGAAATGACCTTTATATTTCATGTCGTACATGAAATTTCTGGTCTGAGTTTAGTTTCTAATGGACCATGTCTACCTGTGCAGATGAGCCAATGTCCTCCAAAGAGGACCGTAGTTGTAAAAGCCGTGCATCTTGCTGGTCAAGGTCCAAGTTCAGTCTATCATTTATCATCAGAGGTACCATTTGGTACCCAGCTCTGCACTTAAAAAATTGAGGAGGGGAGCTGTTTTGTAGGTAAGATAGTTTTCACTCCTGTTGTTAAACAGATTTGGATTGTAGAATAACTCGGTAGCTTTCAAGAATGTAGATGAGATTTTTTTCATAAAGAGGTTTTTTTTATATATATATCTTCTAATATGGTCTTTTTATACAGATTTCTCTCATTCCCGTGGAAGGCAATGGTGATTTTGCTTTGAGTTGGTTTAGACCCTTTGTATTTGCAAACCTCAGAAGCACTTTTAGTGCACAACAGACAGGTAGACAACTCAGTATTCGTCCACAGTATGAAGAGAGTGCTGAAGTCAAAGCATTAATGTCAGCATACAATGAGGGCTCTGTAGTGCTACCACACTTGTATCTTATTGCTGAACAGCAACGAACTCAACAGTCTGCAGTGCTTTAGAAAATGCGATCAATTTGTAAAATTTGCTATGAAAGTACTTATCAAAATTTCAAAGCACATTTATTGCTTTGACTTCAATAGAATTTATTTACTGCCTCAACTAGGGAAGGAGAGCACCTATTTCTCTGTGAAATGGTTACTATTGTTTTTGAGAAGGACTGTAACCTCGATGCAGTGCCCAGTTTTTCACTTTTTGCTGTATCAAGCTTTGGCCTAGTCATGTGACCTTTATTCATGTGAGTAATGCATTTCAGAAGAAAAATTACCTTTAAGTTGAAGCAGATGAGAAGAGAGCTAATTAGGAGTGACATTTTGATGAGGCAGACTCCCTGACACCGCAGGGTTGCAAATCACTCCATCAGTGAGAAAGGTCCAGTGTCAGGATGGTTGTGTGGAGAAAGTCTGCAGTAGTCAGCTTGAGGAGGGCAAGTGGATGCTGAGGAAGTTGTACACTAATGGCTGAAGTAGAGGAAGCCTCTTCTTTAGAAGACTGCTCCACTATTTTGCCAGGGAAGCAGTAGATACTTGTGTGCAATGAGGACCAGGCTGTGTTTGCAGACTGAGTGGTTTGGTATGTGCTAGACTTGCTTTGTACTTAGTTTCTGAAGTGAGGGAAGACTGAGATAATACAGAAAGGGATTGTCAATGGGCTGGTGGCCTGCACAGCAAGAAGAGAAAATATCCTCAAATTGCTGGGATGGGAAGGGATGCCAAGATGATAATGGTTTACCACTAAAGGTTGCCTTCCTAAAGGCTGAGTGTCCAGTAGTTTTAATCTCATTCTCTACTTTGTAAGAGAAAATGTTCTTAACACACGTTTTGAATGAACAGATTGTGATTTGCCTGTTCTTTGTGCAAATGATGGATGTTTTTATCTGAAAAATAATATCTTACTATTTCTATTCTTCTATTATTTATTTCTCATGTATCTAATATGTTGAAGCACTGTATCATAAAGCAGATTTTTACAGGTCAATTTTTCCTAGGAACATACTTCCGTATATTTTCTTATGTATTCTTTTCAAAATGTTCCAGTCTATTTTTGAACCACATATGATGTAAAGGATGGAAAATGGATGCCTCCAGGAAAATATAATGAAATACTTTTCTTTATGTCACTATAGTTCCATATACCAATTGTGTTGGATCTTTTATTGTCATGCTTTCATCACAGGGGAGCACCTGAATGAAAACACTTTGCTTCTTAAGAGTTGATCAGCATCTGTGACTAATTCCCTGTTGTTTACAGCTTCAAATGTAGTTCTAGCAAAATGACTGTCGTCACAAGAAGTATGACTTCATCTGGGTAATCATCACCAGAAGAGACACATGAACTTTTGAGAAGCAAGGATGTTGCTTTTTATATCAATGTCAAAATTGAAGAAAGATAAAATATAGACCATTTGGTAGAACTCCTTCAAAACAGAATGTTTTTCAAGGTTTCCTGGGAGCATTCATCTACTCCAGAACAGGTGTGTTCATTTCATGAAAACTTTATTGAATTTTAGTCAGATTCTAACACGTCTGATGACTGCCAGATCTTAAGAGCTTCCCTGAAGAGGATTTTTTCCCTTAAGTCATGACTTCATTTCCCAAGGATTTCCTAATCAATGTTTCACTTCAAATTTTTTGAATAATTTCTTTGCAGCTGCTGTGGGGAACCTTGAATAAACAAATCTGTAATGCATAAATGTTCTGTTAATTTCAAGTTTTGTATCATGTAATTAGATGGAAAGTTAATAAGCAGACAAGATTAAGAATTAGCTGATTGTATTTCCACAGTGAGCAGAAATAGATAGGAACAACATGTCACTTCTGCGGTCTCCCCTCCACTCAATCTGTCTCTGCTCTGTGCTGTACATGCTGATGCTTTGCTTTCTATTGCTAAAATTCTTTATGACTTTCTCTCCTTTCACCTGTACACTGCTTTTTCTGTTGGTATCATCAAATCTCTGCTCTCCCAGATATTTCGTGTATGCTCTCCGAGATATTTTGTGTGTGCTGATCAATGCTGCCTTCTTTTGCCAATATGCAAAGTTGAGCTAACATATCAGTTCCTTCCCCTCCTTGCCTCAATGTCTTCAGATGCTGTCTTCCACAGCACTGCCTTTTTGCCTTGCTGTGGCACTGGCTTTCTGCCTCTCTTGCAGCCTCAATGCCAAGGGTTTAGGAATGGGAACTACCTCTGAAACAGCCCATCTTCAAACTCTACCAGCCCTCCACTGCTTCATGCCATCCACGAATGCCTCTCTATCTCTTGTCTAGTTACTTTATTTCCTTCCCTCCTACAGTGACTGTAGAACTTTGATGTGGTTCTTACTAATAATGTGAGCACAGAGATGAAGGGAGGTACAGCTCCTCAGCTCCAGCATGCCAAGTCCATGTCGGTGTGCACGCTTTCCTTGGGGCAGGAATGCTCCTTGCTGCTTGTTGGTGGCACCTTTCTTCTGCACTGACCTGCAGCTTTGCACAACTTGTGTGTTCAAATCACAAAGCGTTCTGTAGTGTAGAAAGTGTAATTATGGTTATAATTATAATATTAAATGAAGGATATGACGACCAGGATGATCTGGACTGGTGGAGTATGTACTGAATTTTTCTTGTCATGATCAGGAAGTCAGTTTAAATTCAGCCTTTTTAGTAACAGCGATTTGAGTGTGGGTTATCTTAGGCAAATCATCTACTTAGTGTCCTTTAAAAAAAAGGCATTGTTTTGGTCCAAGAAAGAATAAAAAAGGCACTATTTCAGTTCAAGAATGAGCAGACAAAGGGTAATGGCTTTAAACTGAAAGAGGTAGGTTTAGGTTAGGAATAAATTCTTTACCAAGAAGGTAGTGAGACACTAGTACAGGCTGACCAAAGAGGTTGTGGATGTCCCACCCCTAGAGATGTTCAAGGCCAGGCTGGATGGGGCTGAGAGTAATTTGGTCTTGTGAAAGGCGTCTGTGCCTATGGCAGGGAGGTTGGAACTATATAAGTTTTTAAGGTCTCTTCCAACTCAGACCATTCTATGAATTCAAAACAATCATAATTGCATTTGTATTAACCTGTGCTGTCTTAACAGAGAAGATGAAATTGTTGTTTCCTCCTCTTTGACCAGGTTGAGCTTTGATGGTACTGTACACAAGCCTCTTTCCACCTTCACCAGACTAATGTCAGGATTTTGTAATTAGTCATGGTCTAATGTGACAAAAACTGTTTCTAAAAGGATATCTTCTGGGTATCTTGTACCAATAAATGATTTGGAAAGGCCCATGTACTGCTATGATATGTCCAACTACCTCACTTCCTATCTGTTACCATATAAATGGCTGAATGTGTCTGTTGACCAGTAAAGGCGTGTGTTATCCTGAGCTGTCACAAATATGGAGCAGGAGTCGAGCAAGCACAGGAGATTTCTTCATCCAATCTCTATAAAGGTATGGGATTCATAGTAAATTCTGTGAATGGATCTATGGCGCTATGGCAAGGGTAAAATCTGCATGAGGCATCAATGTAATTTTTACTGGCAGGAGAAGAACTTGATCACTAAGTGACATGCCAGCCATATGACAGCACTTAAACAGTTCCTGTCAATCAGCTGCTGTGTGTCAGTACCCTTATTTATCCTTTCAGGGCATATATCAATTTACATTATCATCATCTGAAAGAGAGTACAGAATTACTGAAAATAAAAGCCCATTCTGGTAACCAAGAGAAAGGGAAACAAAAGATATGTATCACTATAACATATACATGTCATGGTAGGGTTTTCTGGTATCACTTACAGGACAGGCTATTTAGGGGAAAAAAAACCCTGAAACCCTGAAAATGTATTTTAAAATTTAGATGAGAAACAGTAAGAAACAGAAGAGATAGATGTGCACTAGGACTTGAGGCATCCATCACTGCCTGACAGTTCTAACCTTATGTAGCTAATATCCTCATCTGTGGAGATATCCTTCCAAACAATTTGCTTGATTTTCAACTATAGCCCAAATTCATTGAATCACTTAAGCATATGCATAATTTCAAGCATGCATTGTTAAGAGATTAGAAAGCAATTACAGCTTGTCAAACCTGCTCAGACATGGCCAAATCCCTTCTCTTCATCACAGTCCTCTAAAAATAGCTGCATCTAACCAGGGGAGAGATTCAGAACTGCCAAACCTCAGTTCTATGTGGGGGAAAGACTGACATGGGTACTTACTTGCCTGTATCTCCCACATACTTTTCTTTCCTTGTGAGCGATACCTGCATGTATAGGCCAGACCGTAGTGGCAGCACACCTTGAATAATCAGGATGCCATGGTCTTAAGAAATGTACCTGGAGATTGGTCAGATCTCCAGGCAAAACTGGCTAAAACAAACATGCTTCCAAAAAAAGATATCACCTGAGCCTTTGTTTCCTTTTCTGCAAGACAGAGGAAAGTGACCTTTCCATACAACGGAAAGTACTGAAATCTGTGTTTTGAAAGATAGTGTTAGATAACATTTGAGACATTTTTATCTCTTCTGAGAAGAACAGTGAAGACAGGGCAGCAATAGAATATATAATGTATATAAATTATATAAAATTATCTAAAATAAAATAACAAAAACCCCCCACCACTCAGCAAAAGCTGAGACACACAACTATCTGTGGAACAAGCTGTTTGAAGGCGTGATTGACGCTCATGAGTGACTTTATGTATCACTCCTTACAATGTTGCTGAAAGGTTTCAGCAATGCAAGCCTTCATTTAAATAGTGAAGCCCAAAATAGTGGGCAGGTATCTAAAATTGCTTACCAGTGGGTCATCAAGTAGATGCAGAACACTGTGGCCTCATCTATTAATTTCTGGTATAAAAAATACAGCAAACAAGCTACCCAGCCTTTACTGAAAAATGAACTGCATTGCAGGAACAAAGCTGTTTGTTGCAAATGAGGAAAGGTCATTTGACTCACTCAAACTCATTAGTTCTGTTGGCCTAATATTGTCCTTATCCAACACTGAATAGATAGTTGTGCTGCCTTGCATTCAACACTTCGTCCCCCAGACCAAGCATTACAATTCTGTTTATCTTCAGTAAGTTCCATTAGAAAACTAGTGGGAAAAAAGCAATGAGAAAAATTTGAAAAAAACCCCACAAAACAACTAAACAACAAAATCCACAGTTTTTTATGTCCTCTTCGGTTTTGTAGAGTTTGGAAGGTAGTATTATTCTGAACAGTGTTGTTTGAGATGAGATTTTGAAAATCATTTTATGTTAGTCCTGCAGGGGAGAGATGTAGGCTGGAATGAGGAAAGAAATGGAGGGATCTGTTCAGAGCAGAAGTGACATCTGCAGTGAACCAAGTTTCACTGTTATCTGTGGTAAAACATTACTCAACATCCAAAGGAGCAGAGGACTAGAACAATGAACGCTGCTATCTCACTATCACTTCTCAGCTCACTTGTTGTTTGAAATCTGTAACTTGTGATAAGGAGTTCCAGTGAAAACTAACAGGTAAGACAACAACTAAATCACTGAGCAATGTGGAAAAAAGGTGAATCACAAAGTAAAAATACAGTGACCTATAGGTAGGAGAACTACCTTTAGAAACAGAATAGAATCATTGAGATTGGAAGGAATCTCCAAGATCACTGAATCCCACCTTTGACTGAACACCACCATATCAACTAGACCATATCAATAGACCACATCCAGTCACTTCTTGAACATTTCCAGGGATGATGACTCCACCACTTGCCTGGGCAGCTGTTCCAATGCTTGACAACCCTTTCAATGAAGAAATCCTTTTTGATGTCCAACCTAAACTTCTGCTGGAGCAGCTTGAGGACATTTCCACTTGTATTTTCAGCAAACCCACGCTGGTTTCAGCAAAACCTTCCTCTCTGACTACTACTAAGAACTCAGCTACTACTGACCCTCTAGTCATTTATTAATTCTGACTTCTGGTATTCAGCTGAAGGGTGTGCTAAATTTCAGAAAGAAGCAAGAAGTATGTTGTAAGGTGCATATCACATGCTGCTTCTGTTATGTCAGCTGGCCACTAAACCATGCTGTCTTTTATGAACTGGCAACTTGAATCTTAAACCAATAGGATAAGATTCAGAAGGTTAAGGCCAGAATTTCTGAATGTAAAATTCCAATTGCCTGAACTAAAGCATTAAGAGAGGGCAGGGTGCCTCAGTATTTTCTAATGTGCTAGTTTTTACCATTTAGCAGCAAAGAGCCAAACACAATCTCAGAAACAGAGATAGGAAGTGGAATTTAATCTCTAGACAGAGAAAGGCTGTACTAGATGAAACCAAAGGCCCATCTAGTCACCATCCTGTCTTTAATGCTCTCTGACTTCTTACAGGAGAGTAAGAAGAGTTCAAGCATATAAGATATTTCTTCCTAATGGGCTCCTATCTTCTCTCTCCTTCCAGCTCTGGGAATTTCCCAAGGGAAGTCTCATCCTCTTAATCCTTTATCTTGTCTACTTAGGTTGCAAGCCCTTAGGGTTTTATAACTGTTCAGTTACCTGCACTGTGGTGTCACCTGTGAGTACACTAGACAAACATGTAGACATACACGTGTGAGCGTGTACAGATGTGCACTGGAAGAAATACTGATTTCACTTGTTCTGGCTCAGACTGCTAGTTTTTATTCTTACCCTGAAAACCAATAAACAAAGGATCTTTACCCTTGAGTCTCCATTTGCCCTTATGAAATATCAATAATAGTTCTGCCCACTTGCTCGTCCACAGTTATCTCTTTGTTCTTTTTCACTTAGGTCTTTAGGGAACTCATTTAATGTGCAGTAGGTAAGAGGAAGAGAAGATTTTGGTAAAAAAACAATGTTGAAAGTATTTTGATGTGAATCCTCTATCCTTTCTTTGCTACATTACTGATCTTCACAAGGAGAGAAGTCTGAGGAGAACTGTCAAATTATATAATAAACATTACTTTATCTGCTTTGTCTGTGTGTTGTTTCATGCTTCTCCTCTCCTTGCCTAACATTTTTCTAATATTTAGCTACTTGTTGGGCTGAAAACTTCTCTCTAACCATGAACTGACTCCGGCAGAGCCCTCCATGGAAAGTCTGCTCAAGAGGGTCTTGGCATAATGATCTTCCTGTGCCTCTCCTATGGCTTTCTCAATGAGCTGCAGGGGCTGGGCAGGCAGAAGCTGTGCCCTCCCTCCATCCTTTGTCCTCATCTTCCCTGGAAGCCTGCATGCTCTGTTCTATGCCTAAACCTAACCACACCTTGTCCTTCCACAAGCTTGTTGGAGATCAAGAATGTCACCCTGAGACGACAGTCTCTGCACTCTTTATCACACCTTCATGGTCAAGAACCCCATTCAAGCATGGGCAGGTGTACAAGCCACGAAAAAGGGTTTACTGGAGTCTTGCAGCACAAAACGCTACACACAGAGAAGAGGAACGAGACACCTTCGGTGAAGCCAGATGGCCTTTTGCAGATGCACTGAAACATCAAAGTAATTTCTAAAAATACAAGGAGAGAATGGAGTACTCTGGTAGTCCTACCACAAGTTTGATAGATATGTCAGCAGGCAAAGGGTTACCTGACAGATGTTTGTGAACATTAATACTGAATTTTGAATGTCTTGGTATTTTGAAATCCAAATGTCAGAGTTTGGAGAAAACATTTTGTTATTGACCTGGGCATTGGCTAGACATCCATAAGCCAAACATCCCTTTTCATAAAATAAATATGTTGAGACAGTCAGTTTAGACAAAGGTAAATAAAATGGAGCTGACATGAATGGCTGCTGTTGAGAATCTCTATATATTTTAAAATATAGTGTTCATGGGTACTTGGTATATACATGTTTGGGTTTTTTTACAGAAAAGATTGTTTAAGGAACAAACCTCACTGTTGAGGTAAGGATAGTAACAGATGGAAAATGAATCAAGATAATTTAACTCTTTCAATATGAATGAAAGAGAGGAACCTGTGAGGCTTAAAATTAGTTCTAAAATCTGAACCATCAAAGCCGATGTTTCTTTTAATTTTGTTCTGTTTGCTTTTCACTTAAGTAGTTTTCATTTTTTCTACTGATTACGATGAGAGGCTGTGTAAAACATTCTTGAGTACCAAACTTTAAGTTTCTGTATCCCATCCTCAGTATGTGGGAAGTACCCTGTGCAAATCTTATTATAGTCTACCAGACTGCTTGAAAAAGTGGCTCTTCTGCCCTCTCTTTACCCAGCTATTCTCCACGGTTTGAGTCCATTTGAGGTCATTAAGAGAAAAAGTTTGTTTTGCTTGTATTTTACCATGAAATTAATGTGACTTCAGTCTGAAGAGTGGATGAATATTGTTCCTTTGCTGCTGCTGTATAGTATGAATTACAGTATTTTCTATGTGTAATGCATTCTGAGTCATTTGCTTAGGGGAAATGTCCTTTGCCCTGTGTGGATATGTATTGCAAATGAGAAGCTTCCTATCCTCCTCTGTATACCTCTTGTAACTCAGGAACAACCTGTTCCTACAGCCGAGGGGCCAGAGGAGCAACTCATGACATCTGAAAGAGATCGTCATGTCTCCTCCTATATCTACTGGCACTGGATCGAGGAGCTCAGAGGATTGATGGAGAAGGGAGCAGCTGGTCTCTTCGTCTGAGATTGCAGCTGAAAGCCAGTTAGTGGCTGGTATCAGGCATAGGGGAAAAACAAAGAAATGAAAAAAAGGGAGACTGCTGTGAAGCAAAAAACACCCAGCATGGAGTAGAGATCATGGATTCAGAACCGAAAGCAAGGCACAAAGATATCAGGCTGGATAGGAGTTTGGTGATTTCAGCAGTGGAAACACTGACAACTTAATACTCAAGATATAATACAGATTCACATTTTCAGTTGCAGTGTGCTTTGAGCTGACCACATTAACAACATTCTTCCTGCTAAATCCTTAGTCCCCAATGCACAGCCTACTCATTTATAAAGAGCAGAAGCAGTCTCTGAACCTTCAGTCAAGAAAAATTGCCATGAAAGTTACTGAGAGAGTGGAAATGAATGCTTTACTTCTGATATTCCCAGGAATGACTAAATTTCCTATGCAATTAGTTAACTGATTTTCTTGCTGGCCAAAGGATGCACTGTGGTGATCCTGCTCACATATTAACTTTGCTCTATACTTAGGGAGTTGAAAGCTGGGATCCCCAAGAAGAACATTAGAGGAAGTTCAAGGCATGTAAGAAGTCCCTTTTTTCTGCTTGAATTGTTATAGACCTAATGTGAATTGCATGAGTGCCTTCAGAGATAGGCTGAAGTTTTGCTTTGAAGAACTAATATTAATATTGGTTTCTTTTAAAGTTAGTAATTAGCAAGAAATAATCTTAGTTTCTACAAACCATAGTTTTTAAAAAGGTGATTGTATTAGTATATTCACTGTAGCAGAAACTGTTTTGAAAATGAAATATACATGAAAGTGGATGAAAACCCATACCATCTCATTGGCTGTGTTTCCTGTTAAAACCAGGGAAACTTTCAATGTGCCAATGCCCTTCTCCCAAAATATTAAAGGGGATTGCAAGGATAATTTATTGGTTCAGAAAATTACTTACAACGTGTTACCTCCTTTCTTTAGCATTTGTAGGCTAATGTGCATGGTTTAGTCAATTAGGGTTTCGTTTCTCATGGTAAGCACTGTTGCTATGGAAATTATATAGCATAGAAGTAACTGATTGCTGCTGCAAATAAGCTTTTTGGAAAACCGTTTAAGTAGTAAAATGATCCTTCATTTGCAGTGAGAAGGATAACAAATGGCTTAGCTCCTTGTCTTCAGAAGGATGCAGATAAACTATAAAAAAAATTATATCTGAGGTTTGGTATGATATATATGCTCTATAAACTAGAAAAAGGACTAGTAGGTTTACAGGTATTGTAAATACTGGAAGTATGTTGCATTTTATGCAGCTTTTTGTGTCTGCTATCAATAAAAATTGTTACTGACTTAAAAGTTAGACCACCATAGGATAATTGTTGATCAACACAGTGATTTTGTAGATACTAATATAAAAATGTTAGCAAAATACCATTGTTGCAACAATGTTTATCTTTCAAATAGGAAAAGAAGTTAATATAGTGTGATACCCTCACTAAAACTTCAATACATTCAGCTGCATATTTATCAAACACAGAAGGCACTACATAAAGTTATTTCAAGTTCAAAAATTGCAAAGTTGATGTGCTTAAGTATGTCTGTGTTTGTGAGAGTCGAAAATTTTCTGCGACAGAAATACCTGTCCTTTTGGTGCTTGTTACTGAAGCTTCTTTGTTGTACTTTGAAAGCCCAGCCTGGGCTTGCTTGTTGTGACAGGTCAGGCGACAGCCACGCACATAGGAGCAGGTTTCTCAAGAGCTTTATGGTGGACTAATCTTTACTCTGAATGGATGTTTACTGACAACATTAATAATGGAACTGCACTAAAGATGAGGATTTATGAGACTCCTGTTCATCATGTTCATCTGCTGGCAATTAAGTGAGTGTGTCCAACCACAACCTCGGGGAAGGTCACGCCTGGCTGGCGACTACCCCCAGCCCTCTGCTGCTCATGCTGCGTCCAACAGAAGACATAACAGAGCATTAGTGCCGCAAGCATTTCCTTGTCCGTCCCACAAAATTTTGGCAGTGAACTCATTATAAGCCATGCATTAAAACTGTCTTGTTCGTCTGATGGATGACCCACCTTAGCCGCCACAGAGCCTGCAGCCATCAGAGCCTCTTGTCTCCCCACTCTGATATCAGCTCCTCTGGACTGCTGCCAACTTCATTTAGTCACACAGCTTTAACTTTATTTCTTTTCTTTTCTCTTACAACCCAGTTACCTCATCTCTTTAGAAAGGAAAAGGGGAGGGGAAAAGCCATAGGAAATCAAAAGAGTAACCCATAGGACTCATAGACCCATGGTATCCACTCCTGGGGTTACTGGGAATTGTCTCACTGGTTTACATTTTCATTTTTATAACTATACCCATATCCAGGAACATGGCTTTGTAGTTTGCCTTCTTATCAAAGTGACAACCTCAGTTATTAGTGCCAGTTAGTGCCAATCTGTAACAACGACTGTTTTAATTCTCTTTCCCGGTAATTTTTCTTTCTTCCTCTATGGGTATTTATCTCAGAGCTCTCTAAGAGCCAGTTGTTATTAACTAAGAACTGTGAACAGGAGAATTTTTTACGAGGCACACACGTTGTGTAAGATCAGGGACAGATCATGTTCAAAAGGCCAATGTGTTCATGCATATTTACTTCCTTTTCCCACTATTGGTAAGTTCCTTGTTGAATGAAATTCTCGTCAGGCTACTTTTTTTATACACCTGAGATACAGCAGTGATTTACCTAAGTAACAGAGATTTCCTCTTGCAAAACCTGTTCCCTGAAGAATGTTGAGGAATCTGGGTAAGGAATCAAACTCTGGCTTTGAATTGTTCAGGTTGTGCACATGTAATGCATTGAAAGCAGCTTTTCCAATAAGAAAGTTAAAATGCTGTTGTTTGAAGAGCCTTTTTATTATGATGGAATAATTTATCATGGTGAAAGAGAAGGGGAACTGGATTGGGAAGTCTTTCATTGTTTTCTGCACCCAGACCATAAACATAACATTAGCTTTGTGTTGAAGGTTCAGTGCTATTCAACAGGAATGAGATATATTATCTGAATAACAAAGAAGCAATGACAAGATAATATCAAGATAATGGATAATGACAAAAAATTAATATTGAAACATAATGGAATGGTCTCCTTGAATACCTCTAGCAGTTAGATTTACAAACTGAATGAGGTTTTAAAATAAAACAAAAGAAAAAAGATTATTCCTGACATGATTCCCTTGGAGACTTTTCCAAAGTGCTAAACCAGGAAAACTGTGTTTGTATACAGGTTTTTAGGTTTCAGTACCTTTAATACTGTATCTAAGGTTGCAATATATTAAACAGGGACTACTGCCTCTGGTACTTATGCATGTGTGCTGGTTAGTTGGTATGTATTTCTATCTGTGCTTCCCTGCAAGAACCTAATGAGCAGAGATCCCACAGGTAACATTTTTAATGAAAACTTGGGGAAATGAACATAGCAGATATGCAGAAGACTTCTTTTTTTTGTCTGGTATGCCTCCTATTACACTTGCATTACCTTTACCAATCACTGTGAAATTTCAGTTATCAATGTTATAATGAAATCCAAAATGATTTGTTATAAGTAGCAAGGGAGAGATTATGGGGAGTCTAAAGAACATACAATCCACAATCAAAATTTTCACAGTTATTCATGTGTCTCCTGTGTCATATGTTTTATCTAGAGAACTATTAGTACAAAATGATTGAAGATGTCTGTCAAGAAAGAATTGACTTGTATAGTAAGGGACGGATCAGCATAAGACTGAAGGCTGTAGGAAGGTAAGTTCTCCTATTAGATACACAGGTGTAAAACCAAAGGAATAGGGGCTGAAGTATGTAGGATGAAGTAGGATTATTGCTTTCCAAGCCAAGGCTTTCTTAGAAACTGAGCATCCAGTAGATGCAACATCAACTTGTTCAAGTAAAGCTGATACTTGCAAAAGGAGACTGGGGAGAAAGAAAGTGATCAATTAATTGCTTGAAATTTGATTTGTCTCACATAAATAAGGGGTCTCCATCTTTATTGTAAAGCTAACAATCTTTTTCTGCCCAAGGGGTATCAATACAAGCTTATTAACAAAAATGAATTTGAGATGCAAATCAATGCAAAGTTTGCATGTACAGTATCTTTGAAATGTTGTGAAATACCAGGTTTTTGAGGAAGACTACATTAGAATTTAATAGAAGCCTCCAACTTCTTTTTTTCCTAACACTGAGGAGCCCTATTGTTATATCCCTGTTTGCTGTTCTGTACACAAGAATGACATCAGGCAGATGGGGCAAGAAGTAGTATAATTATGATCATGTTATTATTGGGAAAAGCATGGTGGTGCTACTGGTTTTGTTCAGATGACTTTCTGGAGGTCTCCAAAGATGCTTGGATCAGTTAGATCTCAGATCTTTCATCTAGTTGCCTTACCTTAGTACTAGTGAATTATTCCAAAAGACTTAGGCAGTGAACAGTCAGTACTATGGATATTTTTGATATCCATTTTTGGTATAGATATTTTTGAGTGATTTACAATAATGTCTGTTGAAAATAGTAACAATATTAATCTAAAATGTGAAGAAAATGATCTAACACTATGATCTCACAGTGTTAGACCTCACAGTGTTAGGTCTACTTAATCATTAGATAGGAAACTTATATTATGCTTTGCATAAGGGTAAGGGTGCCTCAAACTGGGTTAAAAAGAATTTTTCAAGAGGGAATGAGGTTCATGAAAGTCAGTTTATGTTCATGCCTTCTCTGTTATTCATTAGAACAATCTGTATAACACCTTTTTGCTAGATATTAGTGCTGGGACTGCAATCAAAAGAATTTTGACCCACAGATTGCAAGTAATAAACTGTGTATACATGGATAGGTAAATGGCTCATATGGGATATTCAGAAACAAGCTGTTGATTTGCTGTTTAAGTTATTTTTTTCCCTGTGTAGAGGGGAATTTAGGACAGATCCTTTTTAATAACCGTAAATCTTTTTCTCTCGGTGATGTTGTTATAAAACTACTTGAGGTTATGTCTGATAACCACAAAATGGAAACCTCAGAAGTGAGGAAGACATACCACTCTAAGTTGGCAAATCCTTTTTGATAGCACAAATTATGCATATTTTGCTGCTGAAAATGTTTAGAAAGTCTTAAACCAGCCCTTGTTGTAGATGTTATTAGTTGACTACCAGCTCACCAACCTTCTGACAAAGGTGAACTTTAAGGTGAGAGTTGAGTGTAGAAGAGGAGTTCCTTTGTTTAAATTAACACTGAGAAAGCAGTAATAGAGTAAGCAGTGTGTGGCAAAGCACAGAAGAACCATTTGAATGCTGTGTAGAGATCTTTTTAATCTGTGGAATAGAGATAAATAATTTAACTTGAGCTGTATGCAGGTATAGTTATGAGTATTTGCCACTCTATGCCTCTAAAATCACAAATTGTTCACATAGCATGAGAAAAAAAGCCAATGATACTAAAGTCAAGGGCCAATTCACAGCTGATTTAAAGTGCTTAAGGAAATTGCAAGGATTAAACTAGCTGATGATCTGATGACCCACAGCGGTTGATGTCTCACTCTCAACTTCATTTTTTAAGGGAAAATAGTGGATGTACTCATATTGTTTGTTAGCCTTCCTTCTCCTTTTTCCTCACCACCCACTATCTTCTCCCAATCACTTGTTTACCAAGCCCAATTGTATTTGATAATTTAGTTGGCTGTTTCTTGAGGATTGAGAGTAAGAGATATTCTCTGTGCTTGCTCTGAGATTGCAATTTGCACTACATTCATGCAGGAGTCCACACATGCTCCTCTCTGTTTACAAACCACATGAAAAATTATAACCAGGCTGCAAGCCTTGCCAGGTCAGTGAGGATCCATTCACTGTTTAAAAATTTTTCTCCATTAAATAAGGAGTGAGGTCAGACCACAATCTTAATAAATACATACATTTAACAAATAAACAAACAAACAAACCAGACCACCAAAGAAAAAAGGATAGAAATGAGAAAACTACAAGGACATAAAACAAAAGGGTTTTTTTCTACATTTGACTTAACAACAAGGATTCTCTGCTGCACTTTAGAGTTGGGTGTGGAGAGGGCTTAGTTTCTTAAAATGCCAGAATCATACAGCAGTTAAATTTTGATGTCTGTGTTTTCCTCTTTAATGTAACTTTGTCATTAAAATTGTGGTCCATCAAACATTGTAATATATAGGCTTGGGGGACAGGAGCAATATTTTCACTTTTCTACCATTTCAGCAAAAATTCTGTCAGGAACACACACAAGTTCATGTTTAAAACAAACCTTAAATAAGACCTGTACAAACATGTCTCATCAACACATTCTTTAAATACAACAACACATATTGCATTTATATTGCTTCAGCTGAAAACTTAGCACAAGAGTCTGTGTTTTTATCTATGGTGTGCCCGCTCCTTTGAATAATTGGATTATGTTCCTTGAGTCACAGGAACATAGATCTTGTCAAAGTGGATTACATCCATGATCCATCTAATCCACCATCCTTTTTCAGAGTGGCCAGTGCCAGATGCTACAGGGCAACGCGCAGCAACCTCATGCAAGACAGATGCGGTACAGTCTGGCACCATGCAGGTCTCCTTTTAACTCTTAATGAGTGATTTTTCTGGGGGAGGGCAGTATCATTCTTTCTTAATGCCGGGGGAACAAAGCTACGACAGCGGAACAAAAAGTGTTGGTGAGTTTTGAAATAGTTTTGCCCACAAAGGGGAAAAGACTAAGATAAAGGAAAGAAGGAGCAAACAGACACTTGAACGTCTCAATGTACCTTTCATTCAGATCCCTTGGAAAAAAAAGTACTTTTGACTGTTACTCTCCCTGTCTCTGTTGAATCTTTCAAGGGTTTACCTAAAAACGTGTTCTCAAACAGGACTGCTAGAGACCAAGCAGAAATGCATGCAGTTAAGTGTTGATTGAAAACATTGATGCAGATTTTTATTCCATCTCAAGATATTTGTTTACTATATACTAACCCAAATTAAAATGGAGAGTTGGTAAACAAGCGGTAAGAGCGTGAAGAGTATATACAAAATATGTGCTATCAGGAAGACATTTTTTGTGAATGGAGGAGCTACATTTTCTTTTGAAGCTGGATCTGGAGCTTTTAATAAAATGTCAAGATGGTTTTTATGAAGATTTCATACGACACATTTTATAGCATAGCTATCTCATAAAAGCTGAAAAAGACAAAGGCTGGACAATTCACTGCACCCATGGCAGTGAAACTAAATTTTTTTTTCATATAAACCTGTCGATCTAAACTTACTCTTCCTCTCTTTGTAGAGGATATCTTTATCTGCCTCAGCTTAATGTTGGTTTTCAATGGGCTTTACAGATCTCCAAAGATGTATGTAATATGATTCTACAGATACTGCTCCTTTTATTGGTTTTATTTGCTGTACTTTGTCTTATGGCTTTCCATCCCCTTCCCTCAGGCCACATGTAGTAGGTGGAGAAGGATTACTCAAACACATTTAAACCTGGAATTGTTCACCTTGCTGCTCATGTTATCTGCTTTCAAAGTAGTTGACTTCTTTAGTCAAACCAGTAAAAACTCCCTTCCTCCTTCAAAAGCAATGTAGACGTTAGTGAAACTACGCTGATTTACACCACCTGTCCCAAACAGTCCTTTTAGCACTACTTTATTATTTACTGAGTATCTTTTGCTTTTGTTTGGAAAGAAATTCTCAGGTATTTTTATAATGCAGATAAAAATACCATAAATATTAAATGTATAACAGCCTCACTGTGAGATGTTTGATGGCAAATCTCAATCCCTTCTTTTTAAGTAGAAATAGATATGAGAATGCAAATGAAACTGCAGGTGTTACTAAGTTCCATCCAACAATGATGAAAAAAGGTTGACTCATGAATAAGCCATTTGGGCTTTAATGTATACGGCTGCTGCTCATTAAAATTACACATCCACCTTTTTTATACTTACTTCTTTATACATGTAATGGGGGAAATCAACAAGTATAGTCAAGGGCAAAGAGAAGCTAGTAAATTCACATTTGAATAACAGGTTTTGCCTCCTTCTGGCTGAAACACTCAAGAGACAATTTTACCTGTTTTTAAAATTTCCCTCAATATCAACTGGAAAATCCAAACATGAAAACATATTGCCAAATGTTCTCACTTTCTATCAGAATTCAGTGAGTTTAGACAAAGTCGATCACACTGTAGAAAGACGAAATAATGAGTCAGACAAGGGAGTCAGTAGTCAGAAAGTGTCCTAAGGAGTTAGTAAGTATTCTGTGCTTTAAGCATTATGCCACATGCAGGAAGAAGAATGAAAAAAAAAGTGATGGTAATGACAGCTGACAGGAAGGCACCGGATGGCACCAGTCACTCATACACAGCATTGTTGTAGGAGGTAGGAAGGCTTGTAAGAAAGTAAGTGCCCAGCCCAGAGGCAGAACATTTAAATTCACCTCCTGCTGCTTTTTAGCTGGGTGGCCTGTTGATATTTCAGGCTTTCTTCATTTGGTCTGTATGAAGATTGTTAAGCCTATTGCAGGAAAAGAAAATGCTACCCAGCAAACAAGATGTAAACAGAATGGAATGAGCCTTAGCAAGCAGTCATATTTTTCAAGAAGTGCTTGTTAAACCTCCTCTTTTCCTCTCTGAAGTCTTCCAGAAAATCAGCTATGAGCCCTATGGAGCCACTTAACTAGTTCTGTGAGAACGGCTATGAAGACATAAGGATAAATTTACTGTACATCTTAATCTATTGATTTATTATGATCATCTTTTTGGTCAGCTATCTTGAACAAAGTTGCTAAAATAATTCCACAGGCACTTGGTGCTTTATTACACATATGCTCCCCAGAGTATCAAAATCCACTTCAAAAAAACCAATGTTGCTTCACTTTAAAATAAACATTACAGCAAAAGAAAATGCAATATGAGAATGAGAAAATTTCCGAGACAAGAGGTGAGGGCTCCTCAGGGGATTATTGCAAAGCCTTTTAGATTTAGAGGTGTGCTGGGTGTCTATTAGTAGCCCTAGCCACAGGATGTGAAGAAGCTGCATATCACTCACCCACAAGAATCTGTGTGTCTAAACAGCTCACCTCAAGTTTAACAGCCAGTAAAACCTATTCAGGATATTATTTTTTCCTCCTAGTTTTTGTTTCTTTCATTTGGTTTCTACCTATTCTCTTCTGAGATTTTTGCAGTCACATTGTGGCTGAGAGCAGCACATACTGTTTTTTTAATTTTTTTTTGTTTGTTTGTTTAACATGATGAGATCTGGACACTGCTAAATATGTTTTGATTTCAAAGGTTCAGACCCAGCAGAGCAGTAACATCAGCTTGAAAGTCTTAAGTGGCCATTGTAAGCGTAGCTCTCTTGTGAACACCATTGCCTGTTGCTGCACTGAATGTACGAAAACCCTATTATTTCCCAGGGTAAGACACAATAGCAACATTGTGGTCTCTAAACTGTGTAATCCAAGAGCAATAACTTAAATTGTTTTAGTTTATTGAACACGCCAAAATTTGTACAACCTGGAGGCTAAAATGTACGGTTTAAGGGAACAAAAATGATGAAAGTATGAGACAAGGATGAACCAAATGCTTGATAAGAGGTCTTCTTCATTTGAAGAAAAACAGTTTCCATGAGGGAAAACAATCTTCTATAAACAAGAGTCAATAAATTGGCTGAGAGAGCTGGTGGACAATAAAGAACAGCTTACAGTGGATAGGTCTTTTATGTTCTGGCATATTCCCCTTGCTCAATATATTCCCCAAACAAAAATCTCTCATATTTTTCAGAAAGAAGTGAGTTGCTTCCTTAGAAGGATCAACTAGTCTTTAGTGTAGTTACTTCCTTTTGTGAACCAGTGCACTTCAGATGCCTGGGCTCAGAAATGGAAGGTGCCTGTCAGCTCTGCAATCAAATATTCCTAAAGTTCAGAATATATGGTCTGATTATTCAAATGTAATTAACTGTTCATCTCAAAAAGAAAAAACTCACACAACTTTTATATTAGGAGAATATTTAAACTGCTATACATTATTATGTTTTCTTGTAAGTCATTAAAGAATAATGATAATTTCTGCAGCAGATAGACTTGTTTATGGTGTAAATAAATTATTCTCATAAATTTAATCCATATTCCAAAGGAGTAAATAGATTGGTTCCCACTTATCTAACCCCTAAACTCTTTATGAGACCTTTGGGCATTCTTTAGGCAACCCTTTCGTGTTTCTTTATGGTTTAACACAAGTGGTTCAGGCCTATCACCAGAAACATAAGGATTTCTTTGTTAATAAGGCGAAGCAAGTCAGGCAAAACCTAATCTGTCTAAATACTACTCAGAGTATGTATATTCATGTACACTTGAAATAAAAATTAAAAGAGGAAAAAGTGAAGATTCTTTTAAAAGAAAATTTCAATCATCTCCATGAAGTGAGAGAGAAGGGAAAGGCTGTTTGGATAGCAGCTGTCCTGAAATAGCTTTCAATATAAGCCGTTGTAACTAAAGATATTATATCTACATAAATCTTTATTTTTACAGGGACATGATTGCTTCACACATTAGATTTGTCACAGCAACATGACAGCCTTTCCTTATTTGAGCATTCCCCAGTAAATCTTTATTCACAACAACAACTGAAGCATGACTCCAGATATTATACTAGACAGCACAAAATGAAAACAGTTTCCCACAAAAGCATCAAACTCATGTACTAAATATAAATAAAACCCCCAGATATTAAATGGCAGGATTTGACAGAGTCACAAAGCTAACAGATTCTGACAAAGAAAAAATATGTTGCTATGTTTTTTTCTCTCCTCTGATTTATAAAGGGTTCAAAGATGGAAATAGCAGTGATAGAACAGGCATCTTAATTTTTGATTGAAGAGATTGTGTTCCAAAATGTGGACAATAATTTTATCTCCCTTACCTGTGACATTTTTATTACTGCAATTTAAAACAAAACAAGGTTTGTTTAGGTCACCAAAAAATTTTACTCTTCATTTCTCACTGTATGCTTGTCCCTTAATTTTGACAGTAAATGATGGATTTTTTTCCATTAGACGGTGTATTCCAGCTTAACATTCAGAGTCCAAGTGTGTCCTGCATTCACAATAGCCTGTATTCAGGTGGTTTCCTATTCTGACTAAACTACCTTTGGAGATGCAGACCCCCTGGATTTAGAGGCTTGGCCATCAAGTTAAGCAGTCCAGATGCTTAACCCTACATTTTTTTATGTCACTGGCTCAAATTGTATTAATTTAAAATAAATTCCCACTCTTCTCTGGCCTTTTATCTTAGTGTTCTACACATATCAAAGCTGACAGCACCATACTTCCTGCACTTTGAGAAGAACTGTCTTGGAAACAGAAAAGTCCCTAACTGCAGGTTACAGAGGTCAGGAACGAGATGCCAGAGGAGGAAAGCTAGCCAAAATCCATGGACAATGCTCTCCTATGCTACACTGTGATACTCCTCAGAAGTGTGCAGAGCTAACCCACCCTGACACTTGGCTGAATTTCTGTGCTAAGCCAGTGCTTCTGTAGATTTGTCAGCCATGGTTCCTCAAAATCCTTTGAATCATAAACAGACATAAAAGTGGTTCTCTTTTATAGCAGGGAGGCAAATCCTGGGTTATACAGGCAAACTATATGCAATGATAAAGCTCTTCATCTTTTTTCACTCATTCTCATGGTGGGTAAAATGCATAGTGGGTAAAATTGCAGAAAGTTGGTTAGTTCGCCAACCAAAATATGAATACATATGCAGGTAGGTGGTTTCGAGAATCTGCTTTTAGACAGACTTATTTGACCTGAAAGGAAATTATACATTTATTTATTATGGTATCAATTCTAACATTCCAAAGCAAAATAGATATTTTGCTACAAAAAGCTGAAACGTCATTTGAACGTGTTGATTTTTCAGAAGTCAAATTTTTCCTTTCCATTTTAGCTCCTCCCCTCCCCTCTCTTGTTGTGAACTGCTAACTATTTAGGTCTGATATGTTTTGGAAAGTGTGGAGAATAGGGTGATATCCCTCTCTTGAATGTCTGAAGGCTCTCCTTCTAAATTCTTTGCACTGTGCAGCACACTGTTATAAAATGCTGTTCTATAAAACAGAAGACAAGAAGAGGCATGAGTTTGTCAAGATGAACTGAATAAGACTGAAATAAAATTAGCCTTATTTTCTCTTCACACAAGTTAGGGAAAATTTGGGTATACAGAATGAGAATGACTGTGTATGCTTATGAGTAAGAAACTACAATTTATTGTCTCTAAAGATGCTTCAGAAGAGTAGACTCCAGCACTAACTTAGCATACTGTCTTTTTTTCTTAGAAAGTGTGTGCTTCAGAACAAAATAAAATTAATTTCTTAAATCAAGTTGTGTACCTAGTTTTGGTACACCCTTTTTTTAACACAAAAGAATTTTAGTGGGGCTCCACTCTGGTTGATTGTGTCTTATCTACCAGAAACTCAACTTACTACAAGTATTCAGTATAAAGAGGTTGAATCATATGTTAAAAGTTAAGCCAATTTAATTACATCTAAAGTCCTTATGATGTTGGTTAATTATGAATATTTATTACTAAAATAGTATCAACGGTGTGTTTGATTGGCACAAACATTAACACTTTAAAGTAGTTACAGCCTGGGTGAGGAAAAACTCTTGTCATATCTATATCTATCTCTTATCATATCTATAATGTGATTCTGGGTCAGCTGAACACTAATTAGGAAATGAAAATAAATAGCGGGTCCAGTCCAAACAATGAAGAAAGAAAAAAAATCTCAGCAATAGACCTGTCATGCAGACAAAATATTGCTTGATATGTCTGTAGTTTGAGATAAAATCAAATCAACCACAAAACAATAGGAAGTCTGAGATAGAGTTCATCCCCTCAGACTGAAGTATTGATTGCATTAGCTACACAAGGCAATCCTTTGAGGGTGGGGAGAGAATGATAACACTCTATAGTATATGAATGAATGTTTGAAACATAAATGAGTGTAAGCAGCAAATGAACTCCTGAAAAGGGCAAATTAAACAACATATGGAAATTTACACAATAAAGCTCTCCCACCAGTTTTTCAGGGTACACTAAACAATAGAACTCCTTTTTAGACACAAGGATTCTCCTGAATCCCAAAAACACATCAAACTATCTGATTATTAATCTGTTTGTTCTTCTGTTTACTCATTGAGACTAAGGAAGCTTTAGCACTTTCTGTGGCAGCACAATGAATGGGGAAGCAAAGCCTGCAGCAAATCTCAAGGACTTTCCCCAGTTTAGCCTGTGTGTTTCATAACCTTCCATCAGTTTCTAGTTAGATAAAATGCTATAACTTGCTTTTAGTCATCCTTTTGAAAAGCTTCAATTATGACTTGCTGAGTGATGTTACTTATTGCAGTTTTATTTCCCTGCTGTCTGTCTAGCTCACAAAATAAGTTTGAAATAACATACACTTCTTCCTCTGGAAATTACACTTATAAACAAGGATGGTATATTTAAGGTAGCAGAGAAACAATGACGATTTTTTTCTCATTCTTATTTGTTTTAAATTTTTTGCTAGAATTTTTCTGTCAACGGAATACTTGAGGTTTTTTTCTGGAGAATTTGTCTGTTGCTTCAGGAATCATTACTAGACAGCAACTGGATTGTATTAGTAGTTACAGATCTACTGTTACTGCTACAGACCAGTGGAGCTACTGTCTTGACTTATATATTCTCTGCTCAGTTGGTGTTTAGGCTATTAGTGCTTTGTTGGTGAAGTTGCATGAATACCAAGATTGTCTACAGAGTTCATGAGTGTATTTTTTTCTGTAACAAACTGTTCATTTGTCCTTCTAGCTAAAATGATCAAGGATTTTTCAGTTTTTGAGGCACATAAAAGCCAGAAAATCTAATGAAAGGGCCATAGAGATATACTACATATTGACAACAGGTGTACTAAATAATTACAAAGTTTATTTATTTAATGAGCATTTTACACTTGCCAACCATATGGTAATCAAAAACTCTCCTGGCACTACAAAGACAGGATACCACAAACCTAGATGAAACATCATCTGGCTTAACTGGAAACTGAGTAACATCTGGATTAGCGAACAGTAAAACTTAATCTGTTTGAGGGTTTGCCTTGATGAGGATAATATTGGCATTGCTTTCGTTTCAGTATTTTGAACCCCTATAATGTGCAATGTCAATG
This sequence comes from Myiozetetes cayanensis, assembly GCF_022539395.1. Lineage (NCBI taxonomy): Eukaryota > Metazoa > Chordata > Aves > Passeriformes > Tyrannidae > Myiozetetes > Myiozetetes cayanensis. The sequence continues at coordinate 47,319,687 of NW_026086604.1, forward strand.
ACATCATAAAGAGTGTTTGAATTAAGTCAAGTTGCAAACCTTTCAAAAGCTCATCTCCACATTTTAGAGATATTTATGCCTGCAGAAATGCTTCCATATTTATTTCCCTATTAATCCCCTTAATGTAATAGCTTTTGAGAAGCTAAGAAGCATGATCTGCTTTAATGGTCAAATCTGGAAATGCTTAGTCAGTTATTCAGACTGAAATTTCAAAATACCCATCTTATGAGCTAAGGGTGAAAAAATCCTGACCATTCACAAATCATCAAAAATGTTCGAGTGCCCTTCAGTGAATGCTTTCATGATGTGTTCGGCAGATTTAACCCACTGCTGCCTTATTTCCAAATCTCAGTCATGATCCAAATCTACAGCTCTTCTGTATCTCTCTGCCTCCTACCTGCACAGGAAAACAGCCTTTTTCTGGTCATCTCTCCCTCTCCCTGCTGTCATCTGTGCCATCTTCTCTGACCATCCTAGCATACTGCTCCATCCCTTTTGCCAGCTAGATTTAGGTATAACACTTTGCTTTTGGCTTTGCCAGGGCTGTGGTTTGTTCAATTAGTAATTGCTCCAGTTTTCCATCTCTTCAGGTTTGGATTCTTACCCATGCCCAACCCTACCAACAGCCTGTGCTGACCAACCCCGTCCATCCATGTTCCTTATTGCTGTGCAGATCCTGGCACTTCCTTGCCCTTCTCTCGGTATCTACACCCAGCACTCCTCTCTTCTCTGGCTTCCGGAGCTTTCAAGCTTCTCATCTTTTGCTCTTTTTTTCTGTTGCTGAGGAGAATCTGCCTTATCTTTTAGTGAGAACTATGAGCAGATTGGAAGTAGAAGCAAATCAGTCATTTGTCAGTGCTCTCTTAGTAGAAATAACAGTTGATAATTTTGTATTAATTCCAACTTATCATTGATAGAGGCTAAAAAAACACAGGAAGAAAAAGTATCCTGCTTTTCCATTTGCTGATGCCAGTAACACCCTGAAATTTTCTCCTAGGAACTAATGGACCTTCCACTCACACACTCCATCGCACAGACCACAGCTTGTGTCTGTAGAGACAACAGCTCCTGAAGCCCTAGAGTTGACATCAAGAACAGCAACACTTGTGTTTTGAAGAGTCCTAAGGGAGGAATAATGTGGCAGAGTGTGTGGAATAATTGCCTCTAAAATGTTCTCCCTAAACGGGCAGCCAAATGGCTTTCTTGCAAAGCATGCCCAGGATTTTAAATATCAGAAAACTGATCTACTTTTTCACCTCCTACTTTTGTCTAATATCTTTTAATTTAAGAACAAACAACAAGTAGATATTAGCTAGAGTCATGATTTGGTAACACTCAGCCTTGGCCTAGCACCATTGAAATCATATACTCTTTAACATATGTGTAGGAACTGCTCGAACACTTCTTATGTGGATGCAAATATAAAGAAAACTGAACAGAATAAATGATAAATTTGCTAAACTGATTAGGTTTTGGGGTGTATCCAGCAATATATACTGTTTTTACTCTGGATTAGGGCAAGTGATCAGAGGAGAGAACAGGCAATGGACAAAACCTGAATGGAATAGGGCCCTGTCCTGCTCCTGGGCAGCATGTTAGGTGAAGAGTAATGTACTGAATCTGCAGTGAATTTTCCAGCTGAAGGAGGAAATGTGGCAAGGGACTGAGAACTGCAGAAACTACACTGAAATCCTCTGCCTGACACTGGCCTCTGCTGCAGGCTACAGATACTCTCCAATATTTCAAAAGGCTTGTTATTTTATTCCTCTTGTACTCCAGCATGATGTTCTTAAGTATATAGAACCAATATTGTGACGAGTGCACTCAGCAGAAGGCAAAACCAAACAAAATAGACCAACTGTAAGAACCCTTCTCCTCCCTACCCAAACCCATTCATTTCAGTGCTCATGGCAGTAACATATCGCTTAGGTTATAGGCACCACTCCTGAGATGGCTTGTTCAAGAAGATGCCAGGGAACAAAATGTGAAAACTGATACTTTGCTATCTGGAGAAAGATGAAATATTATTGTAGTGGGGAATGTGTAAGTTAAAACATGTACAAAGTTGTTTAAAAAAAGAAAAAAAGTTATCTGTTTCTCTAAGACATTTTGAAAGCATTAGTTCAACAAACTGATTTCAGGAGTGGAGTTTAGCCCCAGAAGGGCAATTCGTAGTCAGGGTCATATTAAAATCTTACTTGAAAGTAATCTTGAGAAACTTTCAGTGAGGTGTGTTTTGATATTCCTACATGAAAGAAATAATGACCTACTCCATACAAATTTCTATTTAATTCCTCAGATATTCCAGTGGGGTTGCTGTTAACCTGAGATGATGATTTAGAATTGGTCTTGCTAAAGACAGCCTTGCTCTTAAAACAGTTCTGCTGGGGGAGAAGGAAACCATAGGTCATAGGAAGCAAGGTGGAAAGATCAGTTTTAGGAGTTTTGTCTTTTAACAGTTCTAAAGAGCAGAGTTTTGTTTAAGTTTAAAACTTTTCTAGTGATCAGGATCCCACATATAGCTGAGAAAATGTTATTTTTGGTAATGTGACTTCTTTTTAAACAAATAAACAAAAATCTTTGGGTTTTTTCTTTCCTTTAATGTTTTTTTTTCCCCCCACATGTGCATTTGGGTTGCTAACTCACTGGTTTGGAAAAGCCTTATTTGCAGGAAGTAGGTTATTGCTTGGACTATTCCAGATTCAGATTTCATACCTGATGGCATAAATCAAAGAACCTGCACAGAGCCCATAGAAATCACATCATAAAAAAAGGTGTAAAGCTTAAAGCTTACACACAGCAGCTGTGAGCTGGTGCTATTTGATAATATTTAAGAAAAGAACTAACTAAAATCTTAGATGGACAAATGTGTGTGGGAGGGTCAGCTATTATCTTGTAGGAAACAGCTCAATTTGTTTTCAGGAAGATTCCAGATATTTGATTTGGAATTTTTTTTTTTTAAATGTCAGAATTTGCCATGCAAGTTGCGTTTGCCATACCTATTCTTTGTCCTCTAATAATGAGGCTGAATCACAATACACCCCAGAGCACTATAACAGTAAAGTTCTTGGTTGCATGAGTTCTCTCTCGTAAGATAATATCAGAATTAGGAAAATGTGCTTGGATTTGATTAGTTTAGAAGTTTGAACAAGCACCTTACTGAAGTCTTGGCATTATTTAATAGGAAGAAGGTCACATTATAGCAGCACATTCTTGCAGCAGAACTTTGCAGCATGTTGTAATGACTCACTATCAAAGGGCAGGGCTGATTTCCCAGCAAAATCTTTCATTTTTGGAGATGTGCAAAGGGCTAATAGACATTTTAAGAGGCACGTTCAATTTTTGTTTAGTAACTTGATCTTTTTTAAATGGGCAAACCAAAGTCTTCTAGTTACTTTAATTGTTTTTAATACCTCTTGCTTTATTTCTTTATTAAATAGGTACCACTGCTGACTGCTGTAGTTTCTAAGATATATACTCCCAAACAAATTTCCACTTCAAAATAATCTGTTGGAAGGATTTTTTTTTTTTTGCACCTTGGACTTCATCTTTCACCAAATCACACTCTGTTCAGAGAAAAACTTTTCAGTGAAGAAACACATTTGAACTGCCTGCTACATGTTTGCTCTATTTTTGCTAGGTAAAAACACAGCATCTGGAAAAAATGTTTGATTCTGTTAGAAATATCTCTCATGGAAGAACTGCAGAAGGTAGAAGGGACCACCGGAGAACATCTTTCCCAACCCCCCCTGCTCAAGCAGTGCCACCTAGTGCCAATTGCTCAGGACCAAGTTTAGACTTTCCTTCAGAGATGGTGACTCTGCAACCTCCCTGGGAAACCTGTACCCGTGCTCAGTCACTCTCACAGGAGCAAAATTTTTCCTGATGTTCAGTTTTCCTGTGTTTCAGTTAGTGCCAGTTGTCTCTTCTCCAGTCACTGGACACCACTAGAAAGAGCTCCATCTTTTCTGCATCCTCCCTTTGGTGTTAATATGCACTGATGAAATTCCCCCAAGCTTTCCCTTCTCTAGGCTGAGGAGCCCCATCTCTGTCAGATTTTCCTAATGAAAGACTCTCCAATCCCTCAATCATCCCTGTGGCCTTTTGCTGAACTCTTTTCAGTATGGTAATGTATGTCTCTTACTGAAAAGCCCAGAACTGGACACATTCTCCAGCTGTGGCCTCACCAGTGATGAACAGAGGGGAAGGATCACCTCCCTTGATCTGCTGGCAACATTTTATGGTTAGTTTTATAAAGCTGTTTGAGTATTTATAACTAATGAAAGACTACATATTGTCTCATACAGAAGTTCCAGATATTTTACAGGAATTGCTATTAGAGATATAGTAAATGAGAGAGGAAGGGAGAGGGCATGAAGATGGGAACTCCACCAACGCTTTTAAGAGGAAAAGATAGTCAGGACGGTCAGGACCTGGCAGCAAAATTCCTGGAAGAGCCTCAACATCCCTTTTATTGCTCAGATAGCTGGTTTCAAAAATCTGCAACCACTGCATTGATGAGGAATAGAGGCACTGATAGGGTTGAGTATCAAAATTAACCAGATTGCATAGCGTCTCTGGACATGTCACTGAGAGCTCTTCTTAGTCACTGGGATTTGTTTCTCTGTCCCTGTCCCCATTGTGGAAGCCAGACAGCCTCTTTCTGGTTGGTGCTGGCTACAATTTTAAACTGTTGCTTTTCTAGGATTTTTTTTAATGTTATCATTCTATTAATGTTTTTAATTACATTAACTTTGTATAAAATAGGTTTTCCTCAGTGAGAGCCAAACTTTTGAAACCCTGGCTTTGATTGAAAGAAGTTAAATGAAGAAACATTGAACAGAAGTTAAATGAAGGAAGATTCTAAATGGGCATTTTGAAGGTGCAGTTTGACTTCCAAATGTTTAGGGAAGACAGAATTGGCAAATGCTTGTTGTGTGAAAATGTTTCTGTTCTGTTCCTTTCCTCTTCTACTCTCAAAATTTGCTAAAAATTGTAACAAGTCTACTCTTTTTTATGCACAACTCTGTGTCTGTCACTTCTATTTGGAAATGATCCTCTTTTACCTATTCCTTTTTTCCTAATGGCAGAAATTACTAAGAAGTTGGCATAGTTAATTCTTTTCAAGTCTATATATTCCTGCTGAAAACCAGTAAATTGGTTTTCCATTTCCTTCACATCCCCACAATTCTACTAGCTCTACTTAGTGCCTGGCAAGCTAACAATATAGCTACATTAGTGTACGTCTACAGTTTCTCTCAAGTCACATTTTTAGAGCAGGTGTGCATGGCTCTTTTGAGCAAGACCATCATGGTCTCTTGCTTGGTGTGCATATGAGTAGAAGTTCATCGTATTTTTAATATCAGAATAACATTTTATTGTACAGTTTACCATGATATACAAGATAACTTCATGTCTTTGTAAAGTAGAGGTTACTATTCTCATATCTCCCTGAAGTAAACCTTCTATAAAATGTATTTTCTTATACATCAAAGCATAGTTTGATGACTTATCATAAGCAAATTTACTGTAAGACAAATAGTGAAACACATTGTTCTGAACCAAAAATACAGACTGATACATTGGTTTTTAATGATTTTGGGGCATCTTAGTTGAAAAAAATATGAAACTCCAAGTTGACATTCAGTATGTTTATTTTTCCTAATTATTTTTCCCCAGAAATTTTGAATAACACCAATATACAATATGAAATTCAACACGAACTGAAGAACTTGCAATACAAATATGTATTCACTTTTAATTTTCTTCAATCAGGAGAACTTTTTGTACAATCGTTGTAGCTATGGCAAGCTTTTATAAAATGCCTCTATCACAGTTAAAGTGTCTGGTCATTGCCATAGGGTCAAAAATTAGATTCCTTATAGTTCAGTGCTGATTTTACACAAGCATCAGTGTGGAGAAGAAAGCAAATAAAACGAAGATGGCAATAAGTAGATATTATTTTAATACAAAAAAAGAGGACACAGCTATGTTATGTTTAGAACCACAGATTCTGCTGTCTTTTCAGAGTGATGCCATTTGCTCAGGAATCTTTACGTATGATGAATGAGCGCTGAGACAAAGCATCTGATTTCAGGCTGATGCCACAAGCTCCGTGCTGATCCTCTGCTCTTCGCTGATCCTCTGCTGTGCCTGTGACCTTTTTTCACCAATCCCCAAAATCTCCCCAAAGAGTTCTGGCATTTTCTCTTCCTTGCCTGATTGAACAGTGCAATGGATTTGTGAGGAATGTGCGTCTGACGTATACACATGACAGCACAAAAAGTGAAGAGAGGAAATCTGAATAAGTAGGCTGCGTGACCAAAGGGCTAAAATCATATCTTGAGAGGCAATGAACTGAGGGTAAGGGATAGACAAAAATGACTGTTGTGGTTGTGGCCATGCAACAGTCTCACTTTCCTCCTGTCAGCAAGATGAAAACATTGCCTGTCCTTATGACACAAGGATAAAGGATAATGGAATCTGGCTGACGTAATAGCCCTGTGTCTATGCCTGCAATTTTTTTCTGCACAATTGCAATTGGACATGCAGTGCATCAGAAAAAGGAAATCTTATCCAAGATGCGTGTGAACCCTGGGAAAATTCTAGAAACCAGTCTTTGGTTTCTCTAGCATGCCACTTAGTTTTCATTTCACCTTTAACTGCAAAGGTGCTATAAAAGAATTTGCAATGCAAAGGGTGCATCAAGTTACAGCACTCTTTTCCAGGACTCTATATTCAGAGTAAGGGATATGAACACCGAGCTATAGAATTTTTGCTGTCTTACAGGGAGTTTCCTGCTCTCCCAATCTAGATTTAATCAAATAACTTCAACTACCAGCTCATAAACAACTTTTATTTATGCAGGCAAATGAAAATGAGTGAACAATGCACCTTGAACAGACAGAAAAAACCAGCATTTAATTTTTTAACTAATGGAACCTAGGTGCAGAGGTGTCTGAGTGTCCTGGCAGGATATGCACATTTGGGGACAACATAGATACAGTGAATGTGGGGACTCTGGCTTAGCTCAGCAGTGCCCCAAGAATCCTTGTACTACATTTCTCTGTGGAAAAATGTTTCCCAAACTATAGCAGTGGACATTACACAGACTTTCTTTGCTCCTATGTGTGCTGTGCTATATACTCTTTCACAACCTGGTTACTTGCAATTTTGCTATAGGGCCAGTGTTTCAGGTATGGGATAAGGCTTGGTGAGTCAGACATCCCAGCACAGTGAAAGAGCTGGTACTCACTTGCCTGAATCTCTTTCAACCTTGATAGGTGTGTAATGAATGAGTAGAAGAACTGAAAGTACAGGAAGGACAGTCATTTGCATCTTCCTCCCCCAGAACACGTTCTTATTTACTTTAATGGGCAGATGTTAACAATGCAGATCTTGTTCTTCCAGAATTAAAATTGAATTAAGAGGCTCTTAATTTAGAAGGATGTTCTAAAGGCAAGAATAAAAACTTTTTTTCAGGCTTTGCTAAGGTTTCTTGTCATATCCCGTAGTGCTGTGAAAGGCCAGTAGAGAGACCAGAGTTTCCAGTTACATCCTATCTGTGGTATGTTGCACAGAATGTGCTACAAAACAGGCACAGGATATTAATGTGACTCAAACATCTTTATGCTTTCTTGAACTCTTTAGAACACATCTTGAGAAGAGATAAAGCAACATATGAGCATATCTGAAAAAAGACTGCAACTCATTCTCTGCGACGGATCATTTATAAAGTGCACCTAGGGAGAAGAGAGGTCTTTTGGGTTTTTTCTTTGTTGTAGTGCATCACTGCCTGGGAAATACAGCTTAATTGTCCTGGTAAAATAAAGCTATATCTCCATTTCAAACAGATCATTAGGAAAATGTTCATCAGGAAAGGAAGTAAATTTCATAACGCACATAAAGTTTGTCTGCTACATCTCTGGAGTATTTAAAATGTCATCTGCTGTTCTGTGTGGGATTTACTATGCTGACAGAGGAACTGTGTGTAATGACCCTAAAATTCTTGTAAGAAGGCAGTCTAGATAGATGGTGAAGACTCCCAGGCTTGTACATCTTGTTTAAGGATCAGTGGACACGTCCCTTTTCCGGAGCTGGAAGCAAAGCAAGTGATCCCAACACAGGCCACAGTTTCACTGCTATTGTTTTTGCTTAAGCACTGCTTTAATGCTCTGGCTGCCATGAGGATTTTGGCAGGGTGGGTCCCAGCAGGCCAGAAGATGAAGCCTTGTGGGTGCACCAGCAGTTGCAGCTAGCCTAGCTTTTTAAAAAGGACTGAGGAAGGCACTCCCAACTGTCTTTTGGTAGGACACGACACAATCAAAAACTTCACTGCAAGAAATTACTTGTTATGGAGAAGTTGCCACTATCTGAAGCCCTTTTGTCTCATGGGGCTTGTTGAGGGTTGTCACTGGTGGCCAAACAGTGCATTAAAATACTCACAAACATATGAACTATTTTACATGTAAAGATAGAGCCTAATGAAGGAGGAAATGACCACAACTGATAATAAATAAACTCGCCCTAGGGAAAAGTGATCCATCCTGTTACTTAAAATTGAGCAGAACATCTGGAAGTGGTCTATCACACTTTCATATAACTCAGTTAACTGGAAGTAGCAATAAAGGAGAGCATGGGCATTACTGCAATGTAGAATAGAATGAAGCTGGAATCTTCAGAAGCTGTTCCCATATATACTGAAGCAGGTTTTATACCTCTTATTGAGAATAAGGAGAGATAAATGGAACATAGAAAGGGATGGGATGTCAGTGCAGAGCTGAAGAAGAGAGGTTTGAATGTGGCAATGACTGATGCAGCCCCCAGCCTGAAATGAACAGACTGAGCGTGAGCAGTTGACACAAGCTTTGAAGACAGAGAACACATATAGGTAACAGTGGGATTGGTACTGCTGAAGTGTGGGGCTGAAGCTGAGGGGGTCCCCAGCTTCAGGTATCCCCCATCCTTCAAGGACCCTCTGGCCTGGCCATCTGGGCACCCAGAGCAGGCACTTGTCCAGGACTTTGCATGCTGTGTCTGCTGTGTCCTAGAGACACTGTCAGCCTTGCCTGTCCATGTTCATCGACCTAGAGCCTCCTCAACCTGTCCACAGCCCAGGACCCCATGTCAGTCCCCTGGGACCATCAATCCCTGTCCCAGTGACACCACAGAAGGGTTGATCTTCAGCTCTTCACAGCTCTGCCTTGCTCAGCCTTATACCTTCTGAGTCAGGACCACCCTTAGGCCCACATCCCAGCCTGTCCCTGGCCCCAGGCAGGTGCCCAATGCTGGGACTGGGGCTTCCCTGGTGCCCTCTGGCTACCCTGCTCCTGGCTGAGGTGGTGGAATGGGCCTTGGCTGCCAGGACCTGTCCTTGGATGGACACAAATAAACCCCCATGGCCCCTGGGGAGCCCTTGGCCCATTCAGGGGTCTGACAGTGTCTTTGAGAGCATTTCCCCAAATTCCTTCTTCTACTCCCTCTCCTTTGATCATTTACTGTTAGTAAATCTTAGTTGAATGTAGCTGTGGTCTTTTTACTGGCTTCTTTGGGGAACAGTTTGAAGCCACATATAAATCCAAACTGACTCTGACAAGTCAAAGATGTTTGACCTCATAGGATGTTTTCAATGTTAAGGGTCTGTTTTCAGAGTCAGTATGACTTCGTGGACCCAATTCTCTTTCTTTTCAAAGATTAAATGGTCAGAGTTTGACAAGCAAATTCACAAATCAAAAAGCTCATCCTACCATCCTGCTCTGTTTGCTCCATGATTACCTGGCAATGATGTGTCCACAACAAATTCAGAAAGGAGTAAAAAACTTTCTGAAAGTCACTAATCTGAGCTAACCTGCTTCACCTGAGCACAACGACATCCATGTATGAGCTGTCTGCATGTTTGGGGAGCAGATGGTCTCCTTCCCTCACACGTCCTCGTGCTTTGTCCTCTCCCCTGTGGTGCAGACACGTCTCAGTGACCACGATGTGGACATCTGCATGCTGAAACAGCAGAAAGCAAGCCACCTCTAGTACCACATTCCAATGCCTTAGAAACAATGTGTCCTGCTTCAGTGGGAATGGCTATGTTGTATGCCATCAGCTGCGGGATGTCACTCGTGGCATTGTCCAAAAAGAAAGAAGCACATGCTTATGACCATGTTTGTCCAGCTCTGAGGCCAACGAATGGAATTTTTTGACTGCCCAAGTCTGTGGTCTTCTGTAATAGAGTGTGGGTTGAATGAGATCCTATCTGGCAGGATTTATTTTGTAAACATACTCTCATAAGGATTTCTTAGGGCATTCTCAGTCCTATGACTATCTCAAGCACTTGTCTTTAGGGCTGCAGCCTCCTCACCTCCTTATTAAAATACAGAAGCTGATGTGTGATGCCCCATATCTGGTTAGACAGACATATAAGGCTATTCTTGGCTTTTCTTCTAAGGGAGGATAATTTTCTTATAGCTTCTCCTTTCTGGTTTTCCTGACTGCAGGTAAAGAGATGTTATTCAGGGCTGATTATGATCTCTTCAGTAAGAACTCCAAAGCTGTTTCATATCGAAAATGCATAGCAGGTTTTCCCCCAGCAATGAGTAAAGCCTTTTGCATTCTGGAGATAACAGCAGCAGCTCAGTAGGACTGATCTCCACATCTCTTCTGAAGGTTGACAGTAAAGAATTCTTCTCTGAGGTTTAATACTCAACAAAATAAACAGCTCTTTTGAAAGCAATCTTACTTCCTGTTAAACCAACTTTCATACAAACTGTCAGTATAAATTCCGAGATACAATTCCTGATATCAATTACCTCCATAACTATCTGGGAATGCAGCTATGTGATAGACCTGTGTTAATTTAAAGCACTTTCATCAAATTCTTTATGAAAAGATACTTTATTTACACTTCCTTTCTGTTTACTCTAATAGGTTAATCAAGTTGAGAAAGATTTCTCTGGTTCTTGAAGCCAAATACTTTTTTGTATCCTTTATTATACACTAGTTTGTAGTGCTATTATTCTATATGCCCATTTGCAAACAAGGAGTGAATAGCAAAGCTGGCTTACAGAGTTTATATAATCACCTTTCACATGGAATGTTAGACCCTTGTGACTCAATTCCAGATGTAAATACATCTCTGAAGTTTCTTTGTCAAAAGGAGATTCAAAGAGAAGTCCTCTGTTCTGGAGTGCCAGAATCTACCACTAGGACATGAGTATGTGTTCTCTACTTGCTACAGCACAGCTCACAGAGAACTTTCTTACAATTACAGTTTTACTTGTATTTAATAAAAAGTGGCAGATTAAAATTTCCAGACTTTTCAGTCTTGAGTGGAATTGTGGCTCAACTGAAGTAAATGGAGAAATATCTCGTTAACTTGCTACCGTTCTTTTGGAAGATGACAGCCAGACAGTGTTGGATTAATGTCTCACTCCCTTGGAATAATGAAATCGGTTTTTAATATGTTTAAAATACATTCGAGTATTAGCACCAGAAGATTTAATTCACATCTACAAATACAGCTTTGTAAAAACAACAGCTCAATAATTATCTTGGTGCTGGTTGAAATCCTGCCCACTCTGTTTTCTGTCTAAATCTTTATCTTTTTATTTACTGTCTACAAGTTTGTATAGTTCAAGAAAAATAAGTATTATTAAATGAATAAATGAGATAAAATAAGAGGTTTATTTTGATATAGATAATTGTTGCATTTCTAAGTATAAACATTACTGTGATGAAATTTTCTTATATTTTTGAATGGGAACAATTCAAAAAGAAAACTTTCACTTTCAACTTTAGTCTAAAACCTGATAAAGTAAATATTAGTATTATTTAATGCTTACATAAAGTTATTCCTGATTAATTGCTTATTGCAAGTTAATTAATTCTGTATCAGATAATGGAGTATCAGTTGTATCTTGTTCATCTCCCAGGTAGTCATGCCTTAAGAGAGTCTCAGAAAGTGTATAAGTTTCCAAACTAAAATAAAGTGCCATAATGCACGTGGTATTTTCTTATCTACCATTATGAAGACAACATTAGCAATTTTTGTACCTTTTGAAACTTGGCTCTAAGGATGTGTCTGTTTCCCAGCAAATGCAGTATTCTAATTCAAAATACAAAGTGTTGTTTCTTATTCTGTAATTGAATTAATAATGTATTGTGAAAACTGCTAGCACAATTATTATTGAAAAACAAATTATGTTTCTTTTAAATACAAAGAAACAATTACAGTAGTAAACAAGAGTATTCTGGAAGAAAGTAATGGATAGCTCATACAAAGCAGAGCACTGATTAAATGAGGCAGCTGAAACTGAAAATTGATAAATATGAAGTCATGCATATGGGAAAAACAAGCCTAACTTTGCATATGAAAAGATGGGCTCTGAGCTCCCATCATCACCCAGGAGTGAAATCTTGAGGTTATGACTCATATTTCCGTGCAAACATGAACTCATGCTTGGTATCAGTCAAAAAGCAATTCAGATTTTCACAAATGGAGGAAAGAAGCAGAGACTAAAAGTGAGAGCATTATTATTATGATTCAATATAAATCCATGGGTCACTTGTGGCAAAGGTCTATGAAGCACGGAGCATGTGGAGTGGGCAGAGAAGAATCTGCTGCTCATTATCTCTTTCCAGACTGGGAACAAGAGGTTGTGATCCGGTGGTTGTAGGAGTCACAATCAAGACAAACACTGTGAGTTTGTTTTTCACACAGAAGACAAGAGAACTGTTTTGTTATTGAGGACACCAGAGGCTTTTTTGTGTCCCAGGGGAGATCAGAGAACCTCATGGAAGGGAAATCCACGGAGAATTACTGCAACTGCAAAACCCCAGCTGACTCAGCACCCTTCTGAGAAAAAAATTGGTTGGGTGGGAAAAGCTGGAAATACTTAGCCTGCTTTTATGTCCTTCCTTAAGTACTCTCATACGTGACTTGTGGGAAAAAGTACCATGGATTAAATGAACCTATGGTCTTACCAAACACAGCTACTTTTATAGTCTTGTATTAAGGAGCTTGCAACTTGAATTGCACTTGAATTTTAAGTTTTTGGTTTGGTATATTTAAAAATCTTCAAACTCCCAAAGAATCTCCCCTCTCCTCTAAATTCCAGTGTCTTGAATGTTACATGGTATGATCAAAAGCCAAAGGGAATAAATGCACGAAAGGTTCAAAAATGAGCATCTGTAGTATTCTGAAGTTCCTGATTACCATGTAATGTTTGAACCTGTCCATTTTAAATCAGCATTAGATTAAAAATTTACTGTTCATTGTACAATACCAAGACTATTGAAAACAGAAATGTGCTGGTTTATGTCTCTCTTTGTATTTAAGAGATCTTTTTCCAATGTGCAGACTCAAAGCAAAGCAATGAACATAAAACCCAGAGAAGGAAACACAACCACTAAATGTTGTCTGGTAGTATACAGGCATACTTTCATATGACGCTGTAGTTTTGCTTGTACTTTTAGTACCCTAATCATATGTTAATCTCCCAGTACCTCCCACCTGCTCTGTGGCTGAGATGATCGATATTTGCTTAAGGTCACATAAAGCACTTTGAAGAGCTGAGCATAAGGTTCCTGGCTCTGGGCACCTTGCTCAAAGCAGACATTGGCACTGTCTGCAAAATCTTAACTTCCAAGACTGCCTGTAGTCCACCTTTACTTTGAAAAAGTAAGTAGCAATCAGGCTTCTTTTTATGGAAGCATATCGCTGTGTAGGAAAATCTCAATAAAGAAGATGACTTTTTTGTACAGAGAGGCAAACAACAAATAACACAACTCTCCTCATTTTCCCCTCTTTCCTTTAACTTTTGATGCAAGTCCTTTATGAAGCAGGATCTTCTTCTTTGGTGTGTTGGTCTGTTTTTCAGAGGTGCTTTTTTGAGTGAGTAGCTTATTACAATTCCTTTATAGTTCTGACTGTGGTTGTGGTTGTTCCCCTACCCTCTATGTTTGGCAGTTTCTCTGGAGAGACAGCAGTCTTAAAATCAGCAGAAATATGGAAAATACAGAAACTCAACCTGAATTACAGGCAAGGTAGGTGAGGAATTCCTTTTATAAGGAATAATTCCTGAATTACCCCAGAGTGAACTTGATAACACACAGTGTAATATTGGTTTAAGCTACTGTACAGCTGATATAGATGTGTATTTACTGTTTACATTTTCAGCCATTTTAGATCACAAACCTTTAAATTTCTTTAGCTTGAAAAATCATTCAATAGGTTTTGGCTTTTCCTTTAAACATTAACAAGTAGCCAAGAATCCTTAGTCTCTCCAGCAATAAGTCCAACCTAGTTTCAGAATTACCACTTATGAGCCTTATTCAGGCAGCAAAACAATCCAGCAATGGCATGATCCTTGCCAAAAAATAACTGTAGTAATAACGCCAATAATTATCTTAGAAATCCTTTTTTTACCAGAGGTTGTTCTATTTTGTTGCATCATATATGTGCTTTGTGACCATTTGACACATGTATATGTCTGTAGTGTCCTGTACTTATGTAGCTGAAATAGTCATCACATGCTTGGCATGTGAATCTATGACACATTTTGAATTATTGTAGCAAGAACATTATCTTGTGCATTACTCTACTTTGTATGGGCACCTACAGTAGTTCTCCTGCAAATAATCACACACATCTTTCTGTGGCCTGTTAAGTTCATATTCAAGCCCTTTGCAGGAGATGTGTACACCAACCACAAATGTCCGTTCTCTAATCCTGTATGGACTCCATTGGCACAGGCCAGGTGAGAAATGCATCTGCACTGGGTCTGTTTCTGGGAAGGTGGCAAAAAAAAGGACCAACACCTGTGCCCCAGGAGCTGGTGCTGAGGCTGGCAAAGTGCCCAGAAGTGCCAGTGTGCTTTTGGGCGTATGATATGATTTTTCCTGCTATTTGTTATTAACACTGTGCAATACTTATGTAGGAGATGTATGACTTGGGGAGAAGTTGAGGCAAAGACAAGCAAGGAATTTGTGTTTTGAACAAACGTTCTCTACTGCAAAGTGAACGAGTACTGCTTTGAACCCACTGAGTGGTAGCTGTGTTTGTTATATTTCATATACCCTTTGAGGGAGGGTCGAATTGCTTTTCCTCTTCCATTATGAGGTAAAAAGCTGTTAACAGAGTGCTCTGATGACTAGATTAAAGGGGAAAGATTAATGTTTATTTCTAGTGTCCATCACCCCTGAGAAACACTATGAACTTATATGACAGCTACATAGGGAATATTGAAAATTCTTCATTTATGGCAAACCCTAGTAAATTGGGTGACTCACATACAGAGGGAAATCATTATTTTTCACCCCATGACATGAATTCTTACTTATCTGAAGCAGCAAACATGGGAGGAAGAAACCACCATTCATTTTACATCTCTGTGTACCTCTTCATAATCTTCCAGAGCTGAAAGAATATATGACATTAATAAAAAACAAAAAAAATCCTAAAAAACCCCCAACCAAACCAAAAAGGAACAAAAGAGAAACTTCTCAAGGAAGGGTATGGCCACTTTTGAGAGGTGATTTATCAAAGTACAGTAGCTTGAGATGAAGCTGAAAAGGCTAAGTTGCTAGTGTTTGAGAAATTTGCTTGTATTTGGCTCAAGCAGTGTGAGATCTGAATTTATGGCCCAGCTTGTCTATAGCTCTATGTTGCCATATTAACAAGATACAATCTCGTTGCCTTTGTTTTTGAAATGGGCAGTGATTATAATGTCTCTTTCTTTTACTTGGATTACAAGCTATTTTGGGTAGTGACAGAGACTATGTCTGGCCATATATACATAGTTTGGTGCCTCTGGGTGTTATAATTAGAATAATATTCCTGGTGCCAAACAGAAAACCATTCAGTAGGAATGAGAATAATGGTTTTTACAGTGTATTACTGTACAAAAGAATGTTTTCTATATCATAGGAAAAACTCCTAAGTACACCTTAAGAGGCCTGTTCTGATGGAGAATCACTCAGCAGCCTGGGTTCCTTTAATGGACCTTACCAAGTACAGTAAGCCTCACCATCTGCTGCACCCTCTAATTACTAGTGAGAAAAGGAGACTTCTCCCTGCTGCACCACACAAAGAAATATGATTTAAATGTGTATGTTACTTATTCAATGTAACATACATCTGTTGTGTTCTCTCATGTTTTAGAGACAAGTCTGTGAGGAGACTCACATAGCTTTGCTTGGGAGATGTACGTCCTTTTTACTGTACTGGTACAAACCTAGTCTTACTATTGGGAAAATCTACACTTCCCTTTCGTCTTTTTTTTCTCTACTTAAGTAATTTTGCTGGTGATCTGCCCCTATGTTTATTTGTGAAGCAACTCTCAGCTGTGCTTGCTGTTCTTGGGTTAGGCCAAACAGAGAAGCAAGGCTGCTTCATGAGTTATGTGCACATTCTCATGCTTTGTTGCCCCAGAAGGCTGCCTCTTTTGCCAGGGTGTCCCAGAAATGCAGATGAATTTCTGACCTTCTTTCAATTATCACCAGGTTTCACCATAAAATGCTCATGCTATGCTTTCAGAATTTTTTTTGGCTTGGTGTCAGGGAGCAGGATGCTCCATGAGGAAAGGATGTTGGGAGTGGAGTGTGACAGTAAGAAATCAGAACCATGACCTACCTGGTGCCATCACATGTTACCCAGACAAGAAGTGCAGTGCAGGTCCAGATCTGGTGACTAGGGCCACCCAAGAGGTCCACTAATCACCAGGGTCCCTGGCAATGAAAGAGTTATACAGTCAAGCTAGTGGTCCAGATCAGGCAGTACCTGGTCTGACTGCAATGACGTTCAAGTACAGATCACAGGTGAGGACTGACCTCGACCTGAGGCAAAACTCTGAGGGCACGTGTTACACTCTGGATTTTAAGCCATGAGCAGCCCACAGTGATGACATTTTATTTAAGACTTTTAAAAAGCCTTTTGGTTCATTATAACCTCAAATTTGCATCCAGAGAAGCAGCAAGACTCAAAGGAGGATTCTTGTGAAGCTGTGAGGGAAGTACATTGTTATTCAGTGGAAAGGAAAATATGAGTGGATCTGAAAAATGGCATGAATTTGCCTCTGAATTTCCTTTGAATAAAGTCTTACTAATATTAGAGAAGAAACTTTTCTATGCCTTTTGTTAAGTATGCTGTCATTGATAAGAGCGCATTGCTTTCAGTATGTTTCCACATCAAAAGTGCATTTGAATTACTAACTTTAGAAAAAAAAAATGAATACATCTTTTGAACCTATAGTTTTAAAGGTTGATTTATTTCAGTCCAGGGGATGACTGGTATAAAAAAATTAGCTTGTGGGCAAACAAAAACAGATGTTTTAGAGGTGTTCAGTCATGGTTCGAATATTTCATGAGTTTTACGATGCAAAGGAAAACACAATCTACTTCAGCTAATACTTAATATTAGACCTAAGATTACAATTTGGGATCCAATAAATTTATCCACTCAGCAACCTTCAGAAACCTTCCTAATCCTCTGATTCTTCCTTTCCTCTGCTTATCTTCCCACAGTAAGGGCACAAGGCCTTCTTCATGTCTTCTTACTGACTATATATAAGCCTACTCTTCCTTCAAATGCTGAGGAATTATTGGCCCTTAATCACTATCTATAAAGTGTCTTACATTGTTTTTTGAGTTGTTACTCTTCTTCCTCATGCTCTTTGCTGACAAATTGAATGATCAAAGCTACAGTGTTGCAAAATCTTACTTCCAATGGCATCTCATCAGGCTTAGTTGTTTGTACTGTGGCATTGAAGAATATATCCGTAAACTACAGATTCCAAATATTAATTAAAAAAAAAAAATCCAAACTTAGAGAAAAGGCTCCTTGCTTTTACTCTAAGCAAGCAGCAGCTGACTGGATTGTATGAGAGAAGTTTTTATGGACTGGCTTACAGTTTTCTTTTTTCTGAAGGTGTACCTTTCCCCCTGTGTTAGTGACCTCTGGGACTGAGGGTCACCCGTAGCATCGGAGATAGATGAACAACTTGCAACTCAGTTTGACAGTCCAAAACACATTGTTGTTCTCTGTAGAAAAGCTCCACTGGGAAATGCTGGTATTTCTCTCATTGTTTGTTATTTGTTTATTTTTGGCAAAGCAAACAAATAGACATGAAATTTTTTTTTTATGTTAACCTGGACTCTTTATTTAACTTGTTTTACTAAAAACATTGTTTGAGGATTATCTATCTCTCCAAAAATCCTTTTATTATCTTTATTTTATTTGTATTACTATTTAATACAAAGGGATTGAGTTATTTTGCTAACAAAATAAAAAAAAAAAAAAAAGAAAAATATTATTACTGCGGCACAGAGGAACAAAATAGAAAACGCCGAGGCTCACTGGAGTCAACACTAACATAAGAAATAAAGATAACAAAAAAAATTTTTAAATTGCATTGCTAGGAAAAGCAAGTACTAAACAAATCCCAAAGAGGAGATGAAACTATGGCTGGATATTGGGAAAACTGGAGTGTTTAAGTGCCTTTTTGGTTCAATTTCACTAACCAGGATAAATGTGGCCAGATGGCTAACACAATGAACATCGGTGACAGATGGGTAAGTGCTCTAACTAGCTTCAGAAAAAACAGGTTAGAGATGCTTATGAATTGGCAGGGCCTGATGAAACTCACCCTGGAATACTTAACGAGGTAGCTAAGGCTGTCCCTGCTGCTTCAAGATGTCGTGGAGGGTGGATAAGGTTCCAGGAGATAGAAAAGGACAACCATAATCATAGTTTTTAAGAGAAAAGAGGAGACAAGCAGGGAAGCAAGAGGGCAGGAGTACCCAGAAAATTACTGAGTGATCAACTTAACTTCTGAGCCCAGAGGACTACAAATAAGTGACCTGTTTATCAAGAACAGCAAACATCTCTTGAAAATAATAAATCATACCAAAGTTGTCTGATTATCTCCTGCGACATCACAGAATAGAGAAGAGAGAGGCAATTATAAATAGCCTGCCTTTAATAAAGCTTTTGATATTGCCTGAGGTGACAGTCTCCACAAGCCAAAGAAACAGCCTAGAGGTATCTACTATGAAACAGATGTGTGACTGATTGAGAAAAACATAGTCACAGTAGTTACCAGGAGTTTATGACCAAATTCAAAGAACTGATTGTGATATTCAACAGGGGCTGATCATGGGTCTTGATATATGCAATATTTTCATCTGTGGTCTGAACAATGGAATAGGGAATATATGTAGGTAATGAGGGGAGAATACAATCACTTTAAATGGTAGGGGTGTAATCAACAGCAGATCTTCAGCATCTAGAAAGTGGTTAAGTGGGTGGAAGGATCTGGATTTAATCCAATCCCCTTCCTCAGACTGGGGTAATGTCTGCTACCTTGCTTATTTTTGACAGGGGTTTGTCAAAACTGTGATGCCTTAGAGTTTTTGATCTTTTATAATCTTTGGGACTCCCCACAATGTCATATAACATTGAAAAACTTGTATAACAACATAATAGAAGTTGTACTGATGGGCATAAAAATGCATCATATGTAGTTCAACTGTTTTATCTTTTCACAAGGCTTTTACTCAGACTTTATGTCACCTAAGCTGGGGTGATGCACTTTGGACAAGGCCTGGGCAACTGGCAGAGAACCCAGTCAGGAGTAATCAGAGATGCCTGGGGCCCAGAAAAGTTTTAGACATGGGGAAATACTGTGTGTTAGAGAGCATAGCCAAGTACAGGCATAGATTTGATGAGGGAGGCTGTGGAATCTCTCTTAGCAATGGCATTTAAGAAGAGCAAGATTAATAGCTGCTGAAGACAGTTTAAAAGAGGATCCTTTCTTGGGAGTTAATATAATCTGTGATCCTGAGAGGTCAAAGTAAAAGTTTTAACAAGTGCTGAAGCATGGGAGGATTTTTTTCCCCTACCATATGTATTTCCAGTTTTGATCCTAATTCATTTTTGTAGCCCTTGGTGAAAAAAGACCCAGATCTGGTCAAGACTTAAATCTGTGTTACCTCGATGAAGAAATCAGTATGATACTCCAGAAATCCTTTTCGTGAGGTGGTATGGAAAGCGGATGGTGGGATTCTAGACACCAGGGCAGCCTTTGCCTGACATGAAAAACATAACTAACTTCTTTGGTTTTGAAGAATAAGCATGGACTTCCAAAGTAATGTGAATCACTGACTGTCTTTTGTATACTACACCTGGTCTACCAAAGCTGTCATGGCAGGCAGTAGGACACACTTCTTCATTAATGTATGTCTAAAAAAAACAAAAATGAAAAATTGTATCAAGTACTTCAATACTGACACCAGCTAGAAACATAATATTAGCTAAAATAACACACTCACCCACTCAGTGACTCTTTAAACATAGTTTCTGTGCCATAAGTAGTGTCTCATAATTCAAATATTTTTGGTAGCTATTTTTGCATTAAGAATAAAATGCATATATGTAGAGTTGTAATGTAGTATTATGAGAATTAGAATTAGTTCTCAATATGCATGAGAAACAGCTGCTCTTCCTGAATGCAAATAAGATACGTATTTGTTCCAATGGGTGAAATATCTTTGTAGTAACTGATCACACATCAATGTGCAACTGTGCTTTGGTCTTTATGACCAGCAGAGTTTGTCATTGTACACAGTAGATTTAGAAAAATGTGATGAAATTTAAGTTGACAGCAAAAAACATCCAGTACCAAAGGGAAATGGTATTACACAGCTTTTGCATTTCCTTGCTTTCCTTCTTTTCACAGCATGCTGCTTGTTTGCAAAGAATGAGTGTCTTGTCCAAATGAGATTTCAAAGCTCTTACAGATTATAATTATTTTTTACAGCAATTAGTTGAATTTTCCATCTTTTTTTTGTTTTACTTGAACAAATACATAAATGATACAACCCAGCAAGATTAAATTGATCTTGGTGCTTTAAAAGTACAATTCCAGAGGCTTTAGGGAAGAGATATGACCCTGAAAGTGATGTTCTGATCCTTTTCTCCCCCATTTTTTTAATTATAATTTGAAATATAAACTTGGGACAGTAATTTATTGAAATGCTTATGCACTCTTTTTTGTATGGAAGTAATTTTCTTGTTCCTTCAGAATGCAAATATTCCTTGCCTCATGGATGCTTATTTTGTGTTGCACAGGTAAAATTGACTGCATGGCTATAAGCTGAACATTTCCTCTAGTTTTTACTAAACTCAAACTTTGGTTTCAGATACTTCTTCACTAAAATGTAAGATGCATGAGCTCATGTGTCTGTAGACTATAGCTGTCTCTTTACCAAAACTGAACAGCTAGCTAAGTGCTGATCTACTGTAGAGCAAAAATAATACCGGAGGAAGCGGCTGATAGGGAACCACGGAGAGCACGGTCATTGCCCTTTTGTTCATTTATATAATGCACAACATGAATTGTAACATTTAAGTAATGTGCAGCTTGAGTTTGCCAACTTGAAAGAAATCTCAGAAGTTTCTTATTTCCCTCTTCGTGATATCATTGTGTTTTCAAATTACATTCAGTATTTAGTTGTTGATATTCAGACTTTTTAATTTTTTGAGTTTTTTTAACTGTAAAGGAATTAATTTTAAAGAAACTTTGAGACTGATTTCATCTAATCAGATTGTGTTTTCCTACATCTTTTGCACTTTAAATATTGCATACATTTTATTAAAATTTTTGTAGCAAATTAATGGACATCAATTTTTGTTGTTGGTTGGTTGATTGGTTGATTTTGTTGTGATATTTGTTTTGTTTTGTTTTCTTTGATACCAGATCAGCTTTTGTCTATAAAAATGGCTTTAGACAATTTCAGACAAGTAATTCTAGGTCTCAGGTCTAATCAAGTCTTCCTACCAATGTGAGAGGAGGTGTTTGTAGTTTTCATTAGTGTCCTTACAAGGAACAAAATCCCTTTATGTTCCCGCTTGAACACTTGTAAGGATTTGCAGAAACTTAAATGAATAAGCAGTTGAGTGGCTGATGGAAAGAAATCATTAACAGTTCAAGTTTCAAATGAGCCCACCTGTCAGGGGAGCTCTGCAGGAAATTGCCCTCAATTTTCATATAGGACTTTGGCAAGAGACTAGCAAGTGACTCATGAGAAAAGTCTTCTCTGAGTCTGCTGTCTTGTGGTATGTTAACAGTAAGAGATAAGCGGAGTCTTGTGAAGAATTACAAAGAAAATTAGATGTGGAAGATGAGAAACATGAATTTGTTTTCAATGGTGAGAAAAATTCCTTGAAAAAATTAAAAAAGGAGCTCAACATGAGCCAAAGGGCAGATAAAAATTCTTATTTCAGTGATGTTCTCTAAATATAGTGCTGCAAAAATTGGGTAAGCAATTGAAAAAACAGATAACCAAATAATTGAAATAGGTAAGTTTTGGACTACTATATTTTCAGTAAACGAAGAAAAACCGAGTGGATTTTATAAAATAGATCTGAGAAAATAATAACCAGAAATATATTGTTCTTTTATATATTTAGAAATATACCAAAGTAATAAGGCTTAGGTTGTTTTGTTTGGTTTGGTTGTCTTTGTTGGTTTTTTTTTTCCCCAGCTGGAGAGAGTCTTTTGGATTTATGTACCTAAAAGTGAGGTTTTCTTCAGCTTCAATATCTTTCCAGCTTTTTTTTAACTATGTTTTCTTCTATTATTGAACTATACAATGTATTCAGACAGTATATGCCTGTGCGATACATGAATATACTCTAGCAGTTATGTTTATAAACAGATGCAAGTGTCTGGCAGCATGGATCATTATTTGGGGGCTCAGATGTTATTAATTAACACCAGTAATGTTGTGAAATAAGCTTGAAATCAGGCCTCGCCCCCCTCCTGATGCAGTGTGCATGGTTAAGTGCTCTTCCTTTCAAATAATAATGGAACTCCTTCTCTTACTATGATTTTAAGCAGTATGAATAATCAGCTAGTCATTAGTGGAAATAAGTCTGGATGCTGAAAAATCCATAGAAAACCCTGAGGAATGCCACTGTTTTTTTCCCTCTCGCTGTCAGATTTCATTTGGCGGAAGGTTGCAGGGCTCCAAACTTGCTGAACAAAATCAGTACCTAAAATATCTTCAAAAAAAGTTACAGTTTTATTGCCCTTTCCCTCTCCCTCACCCACCTGAGTACTTCATGCTCTGTTTATTTTCTGTCTTTTTATTTACTATTTTGTAGGTAATGGGACATGACAGAGATGCTCCATTCAGGTTCTACTAAATTTATAGCTATTTAGCTATTCTGTCAACAGATATGGGGTGGGTTGCTCTCTATAGAAAATAAACTGTTGTACTGGTTTTTCTAGCCTACTATCCTGACACTTTGGTGAAGTTGCTTGGCAAGAAGTTGAAGATAAGAACTGAATACTGTGTCCCTTCAGGCTCCAGCAAACAGCTGTCAGGGCCTACTTGAACTGATTTCAAATGATCATTATCAAACAGCCTTGAAGGATGTATTTTTGTAATTAAGTGCTTTTTCCTTTTTTCTTTCTTTCCTTTTTTTAATTTTTTTTTTATTTAAACCTGATGCATGAAAATAGTCCCCTTGATATTGGAGATAGAAATAAGGAATAATTTCTCACCATTCTTTATACGTAGATTTTGTCAATCTGAGTGGCTTTCTAACTTAGAGAATATTGTTTTCTTCTCTGTTCATACAAACTGTTTTCTCCATTTCTGATAATTTTTGTGACCCTTTTCTCACTGTTCCACTTTTCAAGATGGAATAAGTGGAATTGCACTCAGTATGCAAAATATGCGCCCTCTAGAAAACCTGGATTGATTTTTATCCCCACCCCTTATCTACAATGACTTGATGCTCTTTCACATCCAGCAATTGTAACTTCAGAGCCTATTGCTGCACAGAGTCAAGGATGCTTTGCTCAGGTGCATTTCTTTGTGTTTGCTGTTCCTGAGTAGGGTCTCCTGCCTTGCCTTTGTGGGCTCTCCCTCTTGCTAACAGCGCCACGTGAATGTGGCAAGGAGACGAGAGGCAACCTCTTGTGACAGAAGTTCTTCAGGGCTGTGCAGTCTTCAGCATTCAACAACAAGGAGCAATTAAGATAGTTCCCTGTAGTGGACAATTTTACTCATCCCTGTGATCTTTTCCTATGGAGTACTACTTGTCAGGAAAGTTTTCAAAGTTCCCAAATATCCCCTGATATGGAAATAGGCTGTCACCCTGTTTTGCCCCACCTTCCTTTCCTGAACTCCCGAGAAGCTGTCTGTCAGAACAACTGCATCTGAATTTGAAAAGCACAAAAATTAACATGACATCACTGTATGAATGAGGACCTCTTCTGGCTGTTTCCATGAGCCTTCCCCATTAAGAGCCACACTGAAAATATCTGGGTCAGAAAAGTGTGATTGAAGATAACACTGTGTACCAGAATGATACTGTAATAATCCTGGTCCCTGTTGTCATGCCATTAAAATAGATGGGTGAGCGGCCTCTATGGTCTGCATATTTAACTTGCTTAGTTTTCAAGGCACCTTGTATTTTACTACTTGTTTTAACAGCTCAGATGTTAATTTCTTTGCTAGGTACTATTGTAATAAGGTGATGTAATGTGGTCACTGTGCAGAACAATTACGGAGTTCAAAGGCAGTGACCTATGACAGCGAATTAGCAGTAGCCTCCTAAGAGATAAAACAAAACCAAACCTCATGTCTTGTATATTATCTACCACACTCTATGTGTTTTTTAAAATTTTGCAGAATGTAAATATGTGCAAGCCTGTGTAAAGTAGCAGGAGAAGGAAAATCACAGAACTGAATAAATTTGCATAGTCCAACCCAGTAATAGAAAGTAAATCACTCTTTTGCCTTAAAATAGAGCTATTTATGAAAGAAAGAGGAGCAGGATTTTACTTATTATTTATACCCTCAACACCTCCACAAAGTAAAACATGCATCTGCTAAAGATCACTCACAAATTGTTAACATAATTTAGTTGGACACTTCTTTACTGTCCTTGTGACAGATGGTGGTATGAGAATGTGGCATTTAAATGGCTTGCTTTCCCTGTGCAGGCAAAGCAACCTGTGTTTAAGGAACTCCACTTGAGAAACTCCTGAGTTTTTAGCCTGAATGTGAGGATTCTCTGGTGAGTTACTGTCTCTTTCCCTCTGGCCAGAGATTGATTCGTACACTGAATACTTCTCCTTTATTGAAGTTCAAGGTACAAATTTCCTTTCAAAGAGTGAATCACACAGAACTTAATTTTTTCATTTTACTCACTATTATTGCAGTTTCTTTTTGACATTGCTAGAGCACGCAAAGGCTTCAACCAGGTTTTGAATTTTTTTGTTCTGGACAACATGCAGACTTTATGAAAAGGTGTTTTTGTCTGGAACAAGACAATGAGGTCACTCAAAAAAAGGATATTTTTTGTGCTGTTTATTCTTTAATGTTATTTTTAAAAAACATCTATTGTATATGGCAAGGGAGTGATTGTCAGCATTTCACATCAATAAAAATTTCAGTTAAGAATGTAAATAGTAAGGTCTGTTTCTAAATAATAAGTATTATCAAGGGTCCAAAAGGCCCATGGTAGAAAAGAATCAGTTACAAGTTATTAACTTCCTCCCTTAATTACAGAGAAGTCAAGATTGCAGATTGAACTTGTAGCTCACAAACTAAAAATCATTCTTCTGCTGAGGCTTCCAATAATATTTAGTGAAACACTCTAGCTTCTCCCAAGCTGATCGTTTTACAATGATAGCACAGCATTAGCATCAATGGATTAGTATTTTTATTAGACAGTTGCAAATATTTTACCCATATGAATCATTAAGATAGTGTGAGATGGGGAGAAGTTGTTCTGCAGTCAGAGGTTCATGAGGCATTACTCTGTACTCAGGATTAGTTCCTAAAAGATATAAGAGGGAATAAAAGTTGAATTGAAATTCCATTGCTTTGCTTTTGGACAGGTTTTCTGATTTCACTTTTCTGAGTTTGTAGTCTTCGTTATTTTAAATTTAATTTAGTCAGGCTTTACATCCTTGTTAGGTTGCATTATTTATGTGCAGATGACATGAGGATAGTTGGGGAGATAGCAAGAATGAAAAGCCATTTCCATGTAAGAATAATAAGGGACAGAGTGAAAAAGGAAAAATTATTGTTGTAAAAAGGATTGAAAAGGAGAAATGTAGGCAAGAGTTGCAGTAAACTCTCATAGAAAAAGCAAAGTGCAGTCATAGAAGTGTTTGACTTAGGGACTGGGGCTTTTGTTATTGGCTCTAAACTGCTGAAGTCTTCATTAGACAGTACACCTACTTCTACCTTTCCCATTCTGCTGCTCTGCCCATATTAATGGGGCTATTCCACAGCCTCCATTACTAGTTGGGGAAGTGTTGGTTCAAGTTAGATTTGGAGTCATTGGAAAGGAGGATGCTGATAGACAGCAAGTCTTACAGAAATCAGTCCAGCAAAAGTAACCTTTTAAGTGCTCAGATTTTTTTTTGTTTGTTTCTTTTTTTTTTTCTTCTGGATTCATCATTTCTTTAAAATGCCAAATTTCTTAACTTGTCATTCCAAACATGGCAAAGCACTTTTTCCTAGGAATAGTTTTTAATATTGATTAGATTTCCCATATTTTACCACTCTGCTTGTTGAGAGTTTGTGTATGTGTTTGTGCACACACATGCATAAGTGTGTGTATAAATTTTGGCAAAGCTACTTGAAGATGAGCTGCAGTTTGAACAGCTGCAAAGTCTCTGAACACTGGAATTATTCATAACACATAAAGGAAGTAAACCTTTTGAAAATAGTTCAAACATAACACAATTGTGGGAAGATCAGACTTGAATTTTTTATTTGAATGAACCAACTCCTGAAGGAGTCTTTAAAATGGGAACATGGGTAAATGGAATTATTTCATAGTCCCTTTTACATTAAAACAAGAGACTATAATGTGGCAAAAAAAAAGAAATCTGAACACAAAGGTCTGTGTGCAAAATTTATCCATTTACTTTCTCTCTGGTGATGTAATAGTGGTTGAATAAACAATGTGATATTATTGGGATAACACACTGCCAGCTAAAGTCCTCAATGTATAGAAAGGTCTGAAAGCCTGAAATGGATGGTTCAGCTGTGTCTGTTCTTTTGCTAAGGGCTACAGACTTACTTAAATATCCTAATGACACACTAATTCACAAATCATCCTTTTTGGTACAGGGATTAAGCCAGAGGGTGTCTATAATCCTGAAAGTACTCTATCTAAATCTAATGCTCTTGCATTGATTTTGTGTAGTCAGATTTTTGTGTGTGCTTCAATTCTTCTTATACTTTAGGCTAAAGAATATAGGTCTCCAAACATTCAAACAGGTTAAACATTTAAAAAGGAAGAAGCTTTCTATGTTGTTTCCTCTCATGTTAAGCCACGTTAAAATAGTTATTGACTTGCTACAGTTTACGCTGTTGTCCACAACTGCACCATTTACCTTCACCACATCAAGTAGGAAGTGACAAGTCTCAGAACAAAATAACACTTATGAATATATTTTATTCATAGCGAATTCACATGTTCAATTTTGGTATGCCTCAGGCAGTCAGCTGGAGTGTAAAATGAGTATTCTGCGGCTTCCCCTTACACCTGTTGTTGCAGATAACAACATGCTTTAATGGTATGCTCTTTCCCAGATATACCAGTTAGCAATATTTCTGATCATGCCTTCCATTCCCATGTGGCTTTTCTATTCATTTAGACTGGATCAGATACAGAGTAAAATACTTCAACCCATGAACTCAGACATGTCTTTAGAAACACGTGGGGTAAGAGAGAGTGTATGTGACACTGTCAGGTGCACTGTTCTGAGGGGACCAAGAGACACAGAGAGACAAGCAGAGCTGAGTCATCACGTAGCCCTTTGCATGTGTTTTGGTTTCCGAGCATAAAACCTGCAAAGCATCTGAAAAAAATCTTCAGCCAGAACTTCTTACACTGGAGGAAGAAGAAGATACTTTCTTGCCTGGTGTGCAATTAAGCTATGGAACCATTTGACATGGCATTTCTTAGGAGCTAGAAGAGCAAGTACACTAAAAAAGTGACTAAAAAGAACAAAGAAAACATTGTGTCAGTTGCCTTTTTGTATACAATGATCCATATGATTCAGACACGGTTGTCTGGTCCTTCTGCCAGAAGCCACTCCCCTCAGTGTTTTAGCTGATTTTAATGAACTAGTTGCTATTGAAGATTTGACTTTGCTTTTATGTAGTTTCTTCTTAATCTTCAAGTCATTCTTCTGTAGAGGTTCAGTGAAGATGGGGGCCACATTCCAGCCACTTGTTTAATGCAAGTCGGAGTTCTTGCTATTTCCCTGAGCATCTGCTATTGGCTGCTGCTGGAGTTAACAGTGAAAGTCTGTTCTGTTTCTTCCAGAACTTGATAACAACACAGAGGTTTAAGTATATATATCTGGTTTATAATCATAGCCAGGCTAGTTTGAAGATTTTTTTTTTCTTGTTAGTGGCTGTTTAGTGGGCTTACAGTGGAAGGAGGGAACACAGTTGTTTTGTCCTAAATAGGAAATTATTTATAAGGTATTAAACTGTATTGTCATTGGGGACAAATAACAGAATTGCCATTTAATTCAGGTTGGAACTCACCTCTGGATATCAGCTGTGTGGACATCAACTTGCCTTGCTCAAAGCATAATTGGCTTAGAGAAGGTGATGTGTTTTTTTGCATTTGAGAAACATTATGGTATAAAAATCTTCTAATATCTGATTGGACAAATGCACAGTCCTGACCCATGTTCAGCTTGCTGTCTGTGAGGCCTGCATGTCCTTTTCTACGAGGCTGCTCTTTAGACAGTTGATCCTCAGTCCTTACTATCACTCCCATAGGGCAGGATTTTGCACTGGTGTTTTGCACTTCTATACTTCCAAAGGTTGCTGTCAGCCCACCTCTTCAGCTCCCTGAGGTCTTTCCGAATAGAAGTCCTACCTATCACAGCAAATACGGCAATGTACAAAAAGCATCAGATGAATTATATTAGTTAAATGTTTGAAATCTTTTCATGAATAAGCCAAATATGCATACTGGTATGGTTTTTGTGGGTGTGGTGAGTTGACCTTGTCTGGATCCCAGATGCCCACCAAGCCGCTCTATCACTCCCCTTCCCAGCTGGACAGGGGAAAGAGAGAGTAAGATGAAAAACAACTCATAGGTTGAGATAAGGCACTTTACTGTAGCAAAAGTGAAAGTTTGTGTGCACACAAGCGAAGAGGAAAATAACAAGATTTATTCTCTACTTCCCATCAGCAGCAATGTTCAGTCACTTCCCAGGAAGCAGGGCTTCAGTGACACATAATGATTTCTTAGCAGGCAGCCATTGGAGACAAGGAATGCCCCCCTTCCTACTCCTTTCCTTAGCTTTTATATCTGAGCTGACATCATATGGTATGGAATATCCCTTTGGTTAATTTGGGTCAGCTGGCCTGGTTTTGTGTCCTCCCAGGATCTAGCCCTCCATAGGGAAGGTGGTGGGACAGAGAGGAATTAACATAAACTGTTAACAGACAGTGCTGATGCTGTGCCAGCACTGCCCAGCAGTAGCCAAAACACTGATGTTTTATGACTACCTTTCTAACTAACAATACAAAGCACAAGTCTGCTATGGGGAAATGAACTCTATCTCAGCCAGACCCAAAACAGTGGGGAAAGAAAAGGTGATTACTCTGGTTTTTTAACACTACCTTTGCACTGGGGGACCAACAAATGGGCCAGTCTCTTTCCAGTCCTGGTCCAAGTATATTGCATGGGAAAAGGAGTATGATTCTTTTCATGAGACAATAATGACAGTTGCATATCTCATGCTCCCTATGGTATGTAAATATATAATAGTCGAAGCACAGAGCAGGAACTCTTTCCAATGTCTTACTCCATTCAAGGTTAAGAGCATGATTCAGAAACTCAACAGATGCTGTGACTCAAGCAACTGCTGATGCACTTGGCAGCATGTCTGTATGTGCAAACACTAAAAAGTACATTTTCATTTCAGTGTACATGGAAATTAGGCATGCAATTCCTGTTGCCTTCCAGAAAATGGTATCCTAATTCTCCATGCACTTGTCAAGAACTACCAAGACTTAGGAGCTCAACCAGTGGAAAATATCTGTTATGTTTACCTTTATAATAAAACACATCCTAGATCTTAGTGAGGAAAATAAGAAAATCTGCCCCTCTTAGTAAAACTAATCATATACAAGTGTGTAAGGATGGCTGAAGTGGGTCAGAATATGGCCCATTGACCTAAATATCCTGTCTGTGGCAGCACACAAAGACGAAATTTAAGGTAGTCCCTATGCAGTTGGTAACCTTCCTTATCCATGATCCTGGCCATGGTTCTGCTCTTGATCAAAGCCAGTTCTTAACATCTACAGCAACCAGTAACAAGGCATTCCTGAGTTTGATTGTACTTAGTTCATGAAGAACCAATTATTTCTGGTCCCTCACCTCATTTGACAGTTCCTAGTTCATGCCTAAGAAGCAACAGCGAATTGTTAGACTACCTCAAAAAACTGAAGTGACCTCAACCTGTATCTTCTGCTTCACCTTTTGATCCATCCTGCATGATGGTCTTGTTCAGTCCTGTTATCAGTCAGCTATGGGAAGAGGGAGCTTCTTCTCCAGGTTTTGTTTTGTATTTCTGTTTGAACTCTCTTGTATTAGTTGAAGTTAGCAGGTTGTACTTAACAGCAGCCAGAACAGAGAAGAAAAGCATGTGCAATCAGAAATGTTTTAATTTGTTGTGTTGGCAGGCTGGAAACACACCCACACAGGGCCACAAAAAGGCAGAGAAGCAGTCTCACGATTCAATACAAAAACAATTCCTGTGTGGCTCACTCAGGTTCCTGGTATTTACCCTCAGAAATGGGAACACCATGTGCAAAGTGTTGTGTTGCTGTGGCAATATGGCACTGGTAGGACTCAAGTGCCATGTGTGTTGTGGACATTTACATCAGAGTCAGTGGTGCTAAACTCAGGTAATTTCTTCAGGGAAGCAAGAGAGCAAGTGCAGAATGAGAGTTCTTGAAGATGCATTGAATTTACGGATATTTTGGATGCATTTAAGTCACTGCAGTCTCTCTGTCACTGGGGTAGCTCTGTTCTGGTTTGCACTGAGAGTTTTATGGAACTTGGGTGCAAAACCCCACTCTACTGTACCTTTCAATGTTTTACTAGACCTGCAAAGGTAAAGCAAGAAAAACTTCATTTCTACTCCTTGGATTCCTTCCTCCTACTGTTGTGCCAGCTCAGGTATTTAGCCTATTTTTATGTCACAGTTAGAAATTTTCCTGGGCTGTGAGCTGTTAAAAATGAAGAAATTGATCCAGATGTCTGGTGTCTACAGCAGCATTAAAAAAGTAGCAGTCCCGACGTGTGCTACCAGAACACTCATACTGTAGGACATGCACCTTTGCCTTAACCCTGTGGACAGCACTCCTTTCACTAAAAAGCTATTATATTTTGAAAAGTAAAACATGATGTAAAGTTAACTGTACCCCAAGTTTGAATCTAAAGCCACAAAAATATCTGTTTAGTAATGTAGAATAAAATAAGGCATCAATAAATGCTCCAGGCTTTATGAAATGGCAACATACCTCATATAACTAACACATTTCTGTCAAAGGTATATAATTCATGTCATTCTCCTTTGATACAAATTTAAAAGGAAGTTATCAATCTATGTGTTAAAACCATAGTTACACACATGTAAATGAGAGTGAGATTAGGTAATTTGTAATTAAGATTATTATGAATCTAAAAGCATAATTCAGTCACGAACAAAAAAGCCTGGCTTCCAGGGAAAACTGCCTTAGAATCCTTGACAAAGTTGTTCAAACATGTATCAAAAGTCAAAGTTGTTGATATGGTAGACCTAAAAACTATGCTGAGTCATGTTTCTCTCTGTAGAGCCTCTTGATGTGAAAGATAAGAAGCAGACAAATCCTGCATCATATCACTGAGCACCACAGGCAGGGCTTCGTTCTCGCAGTTCAATGGGAACTGGTTTTGAGAATCTGGACCCTAATTACAGAGGGAGGGAAAAAAACAGCATGTGTTTGTTGTAGTCTGGACACACCAGATAGTACTAGCCACTGAAAACCTGTATCACACATAGAGGAGAGAAGAGCAGAGATTTTATCTGCAAAACCAGTGGTTTTTTGAATACTAGCTGAGTCATTCAGAGTCCTGTGAAAGAGAGTACATGGCAGGAAGAACATCAGGAGGCAAGTCAGATTAAATATGACATACTGGTGAAAGCATAGAATCATCGAATGGTTTAGGTTGGAAGTGACTTAAGGATTATCTTATTTGAACATCATTCACTAGACCAGGTTTCTCAGAGCCCCATTCAGCCTGGCTTTGAGCACTTCCAGAGATGGGGCATCCACAGCTTCTCTGGGCAACCAGTTCCAGTGCCTCACCACCCTCACAGTAAAAAATTTCTTCCTAATATCTAATCTAAACCTACTCTAATTTTGCAGCAATTCCCCCTTGTCCTGTCACTATGTGCCTTAGTAAATAGTCTTTCCCCATCTGTACTGTAAATTCCCTTTGGGTACTGGAAGGCCACAATTAGGTTACCCTGAAGCCTTCTCTTTTCCAGGATGAACAATCCCAATTGTCTGTTTTTCCTCATAGGAGAGGAAGTCCATCCCTCTAATCATCTTGGTGGCCATCCTCTGGACTCGCTCCAACTGGTTCATGTCCTTCCTCTGCTGAGGACCCCAGAACTGGCTGCAGTACTGGTGGTGGGGTCTCTCTAGAGCAGAGTAGAGGGGCAGAATCACCTCTCTCAATCTGTTGGTCATGCTGTTTTTGATGTAGCCGAGGATATGATTGTTTTTCTGAGCTGTGAGCACATGGCCAGCTCCTGTCCAGACTCTCATTCACCATCACCCTCAACACACCTCTGTTGATACTGGGGGTTGACCCAACCCAAGTGCAGTACCTTGCACTCAGTCTTGTTAAACCTCATGAGATTTTCATGGGCCCACTTCTCAAACCTGTCCAGGTCCCTCTGGATGGCATCTCATCCTTCAGGTGTATCAACAGCACCACTCAGCTTGGTGTCATCTGCAAACTTGTTGATGGCACACTTGACCCCTTCATCTATGTCATTAATGAAAATATTAAATAACACTGGCCCCAGTATGGACCCCTGAGAGACACCACTCCTCACTGATGTTCTCTGGGACTCCGAGCTGTTGACCACTCCCCTCTAGATATCCAACCAGTTCTTAATCCACCTAACAGTCCACCTGTTGACTCTATCACTCTCCAATGAGAAGAGAAGGATGTTGTGGGGGACCATGTCAAAAACTTTTCAGAAGCCCAGATAAGTGCCATCTATAGCCCTTCCCTTGTCCAGTGACGTAGTTCCAGCCACTAAGTATGTATAATGTTTTATTAGGAACGTTAACAATATGTAGTCACAAGTAATTTGGCCTAGGATTTTTTTTATATAGGATTGCCTTTCCATCCTGTGCTTCATTTTGCCTGTTCTGGCAGAGTTTATTCTTTTGTGTAGTGCTTCAGGAGGGAGTAAAAATCCGTTATAAAATTTAGATGTTGCTCAGATTTCAATCTGCTAACAGTGTTACCAGTTTATAGCAGTTTTATTGGGAGGGTAAACTCTGTTCTAGTTTCTTCTTCCAAAAACGGGAACCTGTAGGAATAAAACTCAAAAAATGTGGATTCCTATGAAGGTTTTCATAGGTCTGAGCCATTTGAATTACTCATCTAGTGAGGGTTAGTTTGTTACATGAGACTTTCTTTTTTTTTGGACACCTTTCAACCAGAGATTCAGGTACAATATATGAATTTGTCATCATCTCTAATAAAAGTATGAAATTGTGAGCAGAATAATATTTTTAAAAAACACTTTGCTTAACTTTTGCAGAATGGTTTGTACGAGACAATGCAGTTTAAATATTATCTTTTGAAAAATTAATGCAATGCACGTCAGTCAAACAAACACCACTAAGCTGTGTGTTTTATTGAAAAACCCTAGAAGACATAAACAAGGCTGACAGTACAGTAAAGTTATACAGTTTCAGAAGTTATATCCATGTAGCTTCTTTCAGTATATTAACTTTATGCTTCCAGTTGTTGAAGAATTCTGGAAATTAAAAATATGTGTGAAAAAGTCTGATATCATCTTCAATGCCATGGTGTTACTGCTTAGGCCAATGCAACTCATGAGAAGGTATTTGATTGCCTTCAGCCTCTCTTGCTGCTGCCAGGGCCTGAAGTGGAAATGAAGCAGCTAGCTAGGATCCTCCCTAGAGTAAAAGCTTCCTCAGGGAGCACCTGCTGCACTGCTGCTGCAGCTCCTTTCTCTTTTCAGGTTATCCTCACACACACACAGGGCTGGGGCTGGACAGGATTGGGGCTGGCTGGCTTGCAGCCCTGAGGGCACTGTCACCAGCTCAAGGGAGCATTTGGGCTGCTCTGGGGTATGGGGCCTGCATGTGAAAACTGGTGGTGAGGTAGCTCTGTCCATTATTCTCCACTATATTGAGTGATAATTCATAGCACTGGACAGCTTGGGCATTAAATCTTTTATCTTCCCAGGCAGATGGACTATTGTATTACAGATGCATACTGGAAGGTTGTAATCAAGACAAAAATAAGTTCTGTCAGTTTTCTTTTTACTTGCTGTTGCTAATTATAAGACTTATTTCTCTAATGCTGGCAGAGAGAGGTATGTATTTAACCTGACAAGATTCATGGTGAATAGACGAATATGTTTTCATATTCCATATGCCATTTTTCATAGACATGTGAATATGAAAATGCAGAAAACAGTGAGAGAATGATGCAGCAGAATATGATGTAATTTTTCTATTTTTATGGACTTTGTACACTGTAAGGGAGGATGAGTCTATAAAAGTAGCTGTTTCACTGCCTTGAAATCTGGCACACAGCTTGCTGAAAGCTAATCAAACTTAAATTCTACATTTATTTTTTTCTTCTTCCTAGAAAACAATACAGCTTTCAAACTATTGATAAGGCAGTGGTATTTTTCAAATTAATTTTGTTTAAATTTTTTTAGATTACCTTGAAAACATAATGATAATGCTGGTCAGAAGAGCAAAGAGAAAAGGTGTATACCAAAACAAGATCAAAGTGTCTCAGGTGTTTCCTTTGATATATTTTGTTCAAAGTATTATTTTTAAATAGAATTGGGGATAATTTAGGGAATTCAGAAGATTAAAGGAAAAGAAATGGTGGTTGTGATGTACACTCTGTGGTTTGATTTTCTGGAGTTTCATGTATGTAAACTGTTTTGTTATTTGCTTTTAATGAGGAGGATTTTTTTTTTTTTTCTGGTAAGACTCTATAAAATTAAACTACTTAGGCTTTTGGAGAGATCTAGCTAAAAGGTTTTGTAATGTAAGACAGAACTAAACACTTAATGGTTTACTTCACTGTAATCATGATTGCAAGCTTCACTTAAAGAAGCTTCATCTTCATGTTAAAGTGATTTGCCATATGGTAGTAAGCAAGGGAATGGGCCTGCCTTTGCATCAGATATTCCTGTATGACAAGGCAGTCAAGCTGCTTTTCAGAATGTTTGCAGAGTTCATGTTTAATATCACAAATAATATATAACCTTGCATTACCATAGTGATGTTAACCCCTATATATTATATTGAGTATAATATAAAGCTGCTGATGAATATAATTTACATATATGTTTGTGCTCTATGAAGCTTGGTGGTAAGAAATACATGATATAAAAAGAGATAAGGCTGTTTTTCAAAGGGCTCTTGCCTCCTTTTTGTCATGTTTCTGACAAGCCAAAATACAATCTTTAGCTATCTGTGAGCTGCTAAGCCTTACCTTGTAGACAAAAATAAAAAATAAAACTAATGTTTGTCTTCCACAGAAAAAAATACAATGTTTTCTATGACATTTTAATGTGATTACTTTTAAAGGCCAGTTATTTAAATATATTTTCCCACCTTTTATATGCATAAAACACACAATTATCAAAAAAGTCTGAAAAAGTCCCCCATAAAAAACCCTTCTGATTTAAACAATGCTAACATAATTGATTTCTTATCAGCTGCGACCAATAGATCTTTAAAATATAAAGAGAGCTAAGTCTAGTAGAGAAGAGCTTAAAGTTGATAGTAAAATTTGGTTGAAAATAGTCAAGGGGCTGAATGAAACGTTTGCTACCACGGGGCTACCTAGACTCCTCCAGTTTATGTGAAGACTCTTGAAATGGCTGTGCAGAAATGACTGAGTAGAAGTTCGTTCTTTCACTGGGCAATATTTTGCCAGGGTAACATGATATCTGGATCTACTTTCTAATAATTCATACACATAATTCACAGACTGCAAGTCCAGTAAAGGAGAAAAAACCTGGAATACATCTGTAACGTGGAAGGTGTGGAAGGTGAATCCCACTCATTCTACACTGGCTTTGGTCAGGTGATAGCGGGGAGGGTAGTGCTTGTGTGATCAGACTAAGGGTCAATACACCTCTGTGTGTCTCAGTTTATAGAGCTTTGAACAGTTCTGATCTGGTTCAGTTCTGAAATGTGGGATTTGAATTACTAAGGGGGTAAACAGAAAGAAGCAAGAGCCATGTGCCTTTGTACTGCAGTGGAAGTACTTTCATGTAATAATTTCCAATAATGCAGATTAACTCCGAAATTATCCTTATTTCTACAGAGCTAAGTGGCAGGACAAGTGAAAGTGTACCTGCATGGATAAATCACAGAATCATAGAACAGCTTAGGTTGGAAGGGACCTTAAAGATCACCTAGTTCCAAACCCTCTGCCAGGGCAGGAACATCTTTCACTAGACCTGGTTGCCCACCTGACCTGGCCTTGAACCTTCCCAGAGATGAGGTATCCACAACTTTTCTGGGCAATCTGTTCCAACAGTCTCACAACATCCCCAGTGAACAATTTCTTCCTATCTAATCTAAACCTACTCTCACTTTGAAACCATTCCCCCTCGTCCTGTCACTACATACATTTGTAAAAGTTCCTCTCCATCTTTCTTGTAGGCTCCCTTCAGGTTCTGAAATGCTTTGGTTAGGCCAGCCCAAAGCCTTCCCTTTTCCAGGCTGAACAATCCCAATTCTGTTAGACTGTCCATGTAGGAGATGTGTTCCATCCCTCTGATGATTTTTATGGCCCCCTTCTGGACTTGCTCCAACAGTTTGATGTCCTTCCTGTGCTGGGGACTCCAGAGCTGGATGCAGCACTCTGGGTGGGCTCTCACGAGATCACTACACATATATTAGCATTTAGTTTCCTTTTATCTCATAACTGTTTGCCAGGGTGCCACCTCCTGCTTATGACAGTGTGTTCTTGGTTGCTTGGAGAGAATTTCCTTTTGCATGTATCACCTCTTCTAAAAACATGGTCAGATTGACTTTGCTTTACTTTTCGGCCTTTCTAATGTTACAGATTTTAAACTGCACTGTGTGTGAGGTGTTTGCCTGTGGCCAATTTTAATGAGAGAAAGATCTCCTCTGTTTTTAGTGATGACATGGCCCATTGCAGTAATGATTGGTTTTATTGCAAACTACTAGAGCTTAAAGACCATTTATAGCTAAAACAGTTAGGTCACTGCAGCTATGCAGACAATAAAAACATTATTGCTCCATCGGTGCCTTTTTACTGTTTGTTAAGAGAAACACTACTCTTTCATTTTCCCCAAAACACTTAGAGCATCCCTAATTATATCATTGCTCAAGCTACAACTGCTGCTCTCAACATTACATAAATCTTACACTAAATTGATTTGTGGCTGAATTGTGAAAGGGATCAATGGATTCATTTGCACTGATTCGCCACTCTGTTACTGAGAACGTGTCTACACATGTGAAGGATGGGATTATCTGCGTTGATTCATAACCCCACAGATGTCTTAGAAGCTGCAGTATACCTGAGGTACAGGGAAAAAAGGTGGCAGAATTAAATCAGATGCTTTGTTTATCTTGCTACTTCTGTGATTGCTACATCTCCAATGTGACGCAGTGAGATGCTGTGTTGTCTCCAGCATTTTGTTCACAAAAGCACTGTTAACTCCTTGGAGAGAACACCTTATACTTTTCTACAGCAATGACATCATATTCTCAAGTACCATAAACATTCTGTTACTGGACAAGTGCTGGCTATGTCTGAAAGCTCTGTTTTCATGCAAGGCAAGGTCCTCAAAAAATGAAGTCCCAGGTGTGAGCCTAAAAATCTGCTGCTCTTAGTAGTATCTGCTTTTGCTGCATTATCTGGACCTGATTCACCTTGTTAGCAAAAAAAAAACTGCCATGATCACTAAAGGGAATTTTTAGTGTGTGCAAATAAATTAGACTGCAGGACTCAGGCCTGAGATAATAAAAGTTTTGCTGAAAAGTATGTTTTTCTTATGTGTTGCATGGTCTGGTTCATAGAACCCACATAGGATTATGGTTTTCTGAGTGTCACTCTGCCAACATAAAGCGATTGCTTATGCTACAAATCCGTCTCTGCTTTACCAGTATCATTAGATATGTGTCAGCAGAATGTCTTTGCATAGGGACAGTGTCTGTCAGTTCACCTATACCATTTCAATAAAAACATGGGCTGAGGTTTTTTTCTTGATGCAACTTTTGGCATACTGGTGTTTTAATCCAAGGAGTAAAGGGTAACCAAAGAACTTGCAGCTTGATGTGTTGTTCCTGTCTTGCCAGACTCTGCTATTACTGTTATCAGAGGGGAAGTGCAGTGTAGAGGAATAGAGCTTCTAGCTTTTGACACGCAATGAGACCCATTCCTTCTTTGGTAGGTTTAGCTCTACAAGAGATTGGTCTGTCTCAGGGCTCTGCTAAAAGTATTGTTTGATAAGATTAAGTTATGTTTACAGGGATGATTTTATTTTGTGAGTCAGAGGGAATAAAGACCAAGCTTTGACACAAAGACAACACTGTTATTTCTGTATATTCATGATGTAAAGCATAACTTCTGAGCTGATGGGCATCATTTTTGTTAATATGACATTGAAAAGGACATGCCCAGCCCTCACCCCATGCCTGTGTTGGCATGGGAGACTCACAGGAACAGAAGCAACATCGAACAGAAGACTGAGAAGAAAGTCAATAATCCAGGAATCCTATCTATGTAATGGTGTGTGATTTCTGATACCCTCTCGTGGGTGCTGCTGTGACATCAGTGTCAGACAGCAAAAGTTGCTGAAGGATCTTGCAATCTTTTCTGACACCAGTTTTTGTATCATCAGGTCATGCTTATACATGCTTATACAACCAGTATTCCTGTGCTGGAGGTCATTTGCATAGAACAACTTGGCCTGATTTTGCTGGAGATTGGCTAGGCTCAGAGAAACAAGTTCTTTTTTTTGTGTGTGTGGAAAAAATGGGATCAAAGGATTGAAAACCCCCATGAGGAAAAGGAGAACAGAGAAGGAAATATGAAGAACATGGGGAGAAAAGAGACATATCCTTTAAGCTAAGGAGACAATTAGACATTGAAATTGCACATGGTAAAGAAAGTAGAAGCAGATAGGCTTGGAGCAAAGAGAAATGGGAGAGGCAATGAGGATGAACGAATCAAATCCCAAGAGAAGGAGCTGAGTCAGGCATCATGTTCCTGTGATATGGACCTGTGTGTTTTTTCAGGTGTGGCTGTCTGTGCTTCAAACTTCTGTGGAGCTGAAGTTCTGTCATCTTTCACAGCCACATTGCTTTTGCAGCTCCCACAGTGCTTGGCCATCATGCCTCTCTACTGTCACAATTTCAGGATTTAGGAACATGACCTGCAAAGTACTCGTAAACAAGTGGGTCATACGTACATTGCTTGTGTCAAAAACATGTACAAAGAAAGTAGGAACAAAAGAGGTGGTACCTAAATCCTATTCTGTCCAAACCAGTTGAGAGAGTGTGCTGCCAAAGATCTGGTACTTCTCAGCAACATCCTGAGCAGGCAGGGAGAGCAAGAGGGATAGACCTCCTTTTGTTACCAACAGCCTCTCTCCACTTCCAAAATAAGTACAAGACTCTCTGACTCAGAGTTTTCTGCAATGTAGTCCACAACATGAGGTATGCATGCCTGTTGTCACCATGTGCAGAAATTTTACATCTCTAGAAGGGAGGTTAGAAATATTTCCTATAAAAATATTGGAGGAGTAAATATTTGTTAAAGACATTTAAACAGTCATTCACTTTGGTAACAAGTAGAGTCACTAGACAAAGATGTTTCTAAATATGAATTGTCCCCAATTAATACTGATACAAGAGAAAGCTGAGGGGAAAGCTATTCCTATTTTTGTATGTTTTGTTTGTTTGCTTGCTTGCTTGCTTACTTGTTTTTATTTAGAACTACAAATAATATTGTGTAAACTAAGGTTATGAAGTGCTTTTTACATGTATAACACACTTCAAAGTGTAAAAAAAGTGTAACAAATTGTAACTGATGTAACCAGGATTGTAACATAAGTAAAGATCTTGAATCATGATGTAACTGTTCCTTAAAATAAACTGTCAGCAGATTGCAGTAATTAACACCCCACTCTGCTGCTCAGCATCGTTAGTGAGGGCAAATACAGAGCGAAACCTTATGGACGGATTCTGTCTAGGGACATTTGCAGGTCTTAGGACTCGATGGTAGTTGTAGAAATATATAACACCTAAAATCTGTCCTTGAAGTAGTTAAACGCAAAATTACTTGATCATCTCTATAGGAAGTTGATGAGGTTTCCTTTGGAGCCTTTTGTATTGCTACCTTCTAATGCTAAGGTTTAATGCTGTCCCTAACATCTTCAGAAGTTGTGTTTTAGCTAAAGAGACAGGCATTAGAAGGTTTGTGTATGTTGGTGCTGCAGAAAACATCAACTCTCTCTGGATTTAAAAATACTAGTAAGTTGGTGCTTCCTGTCTCCCATCCCTGTTCTTTCTCCCTGAAATTACTTTGCTTCCTGCTGCAAACTAGATTTAGTGCCATTCATACTACTAATAATAAAATGACACTAATTGCTATGTGTAGTGAATGTTCTGAATTGAGCCTGAGGAACTGAGTGTAGGCTGTATAAGATACCAAACACAGAGACTTCGCAAATAGGGTAAATTAGAGTCAAGGAAATGTTATATAACAGAGTATGAGTGGTAGCTTATAGCCTTCATTTTCATTCACACCCACAATTTGAGCTCTTTCACAGAAGCACTCTTACTGAGAGGTAATCTGTTGGAGAAAATTCATCAAAAACATGCCATCCTTCTAATGTTAACCATAGCAGAAAATATCAAAATAGAAAGTCTGTTCAGTACAGCTTTTTCCTTAAGTGTCGAGGACACATTAAAAATATCTAGTGACACTTTAAAAATATATTTTTTTAATGCAGGCATTAATATGCAACTGTGGATAAGTAACCATTCATGTGAAATTAGAGTGACAGTTTTAAAGACATGTAAATGACCTGGGAGTAAAAATCAGGTTGTTTAAAAGTGATTGAAACACCTGGGGTCTCAAGGGTCTTGGCAGACTTTCCTCTCTTTAGCTCAGAGCAGAGCCTTGTGTTGGACCCTCAGGCTTCCTCAGGAGCTGGAAAAGCCTTTCTGTGGTTACACAGCCTGGTGACTGAGCTACTTGGCTTCAGTGGTGACAATTTGTGGTAATTGCAAAGCTGCTTTTGGGTTCTGAATTGATCCTCACTTGAGATGGTGTCCCTGTGCTGGCTCCTGCTCCCAGGGTAAGCATGCTGCAGTGCACCTGTGTAATGTTGCCCCTAGTGTCTGATATCAGCATGTGGTTTGAAATGAGTTGTGTTTTGTGGAAAACTCTCACTAGGTGTTTTTCAGAGCATGTCTCTTATAGATGCGTGTCCTAAAACTCATTTGGGCAGCAATCTTGCAGAGATTTGCTATTTCTAAACCTGCTGGAAATGAGGGGAAACAAATGAAGTCCAGGATATGCTATAGAAAATTTACACTTGGATTCCCCAAGAAGACGGGAACTGTGCGGCAGGAGAGGTGCAAAGCTACTGTGACTTCAGGCTGAGTGGGGAGCAGCCAGGGTTTCCCGCCACAGGGCATGCCGGCTCCGTATATCCTCTTGCTCATAGCTTTGTGAAGGGAGC
Source organism: Myiozetetes cayanensis (assembly GCF_022539395.1). Classification (NCBI taxonomy): domain Eukaryota; kingdom Metazoa; phylum Chordata; class Aves; order Passeriformes; family Tyrannidae; genus Myiozetetes; species Myiozetetes cayanensis. The sequence continues at coordinate 47,361,764 of NW_026086604.1, forward strand.
CTCTGGGGCCCCAGTCTGTGCCGGCAAAAGCTGAGACCTGCAATGCATCAGGAGCCCTCAGCTGCGGCAGTGATCCCCTGGGAAACATGGCAGGCAGCAGGAACCAAGCAGGACGTCTGGAGTGCCCTGATGAATGCCAGAGAGAAGCCGAGCTCAGTCCCCTGCCTGCTGCGAGGGCAGAGGCTGCTTGCTGGTCTGGACAAAGGTTGGCTGCTTAATTTTGTTCTGCTGTTGTTACTAAAACTCCACATAAATCTTGTGCAGTACTTGGTGTCCTTATGAAAAATGCTTTGACCCTCAAATCTAATAATGCTGCCTGCATAGTTTTAAGGAAAAAAATTTAGAAAAAAAAGCACTGGGAAACTGAACAGTATTAAAAACTGAAGCCGCCCATTTCCCAGCCTATCTAAATATGTGTGTAGTGGTAGTAGCAAGCTGCTTATTCAACAGAAAGCATAAGGATGTGTAAGAAAATAAGGTCCTTGCATAGTAGCAGAAAATAACTGCTGTTGTGGTGGTGAATGGGGGAAACAGGAATAGTTCAAGGTCTGTGTCTGCCCTTTTATTTCCCTTCTGCAGCCATCCTGAGACTTGAAAAATGCTCCCTCACCAATGTGAGAGCTGCAGCCCCTTGATCTCTCTTGAAAATTTGTGCCTCTGGAAGTGTCTGTGGTATTTCTTGATAAACTCAAATCTCGGCTTCTTGCTTTAGACAATAAGTGCACTGTGTTGCACCCTTCAGCAGTTTGTTCTTTAATATTTTGTTCATCTTCTTTAATCTTAGTTAGCGATTCTCTCTCTTGACAGAAATAAGAAAACAAATAAATGCTGTAGCTGTAACGGAAGGTCTGAAATTCTGAGATTAAATGAAAAGAAGGCTTCAGGCTGAACTGTATCCCTCATAAAGTATCTGAACTCGATTTCATGACCTATGCCTGCCCATTCAGTATCCTTTAATATCACACTGGTCTTTACTCCTGTCTGTGCCTCGTGCTACTTGCCTGAGGAAGTGTGTTTGAAATTCCTTGCAATATAAATCCAGATAATTGATCTTGTGGCTAACAGTTAATTGAAGATGGTAGTATGAATGAGTATAGACTGAAAGGAAATAAGCCTAGTGTTTATCCCAAATCAAAATTAGGGTAAATTTATTTCACTGAAGCTTTGGTATGGGTACTGGGCTCTTCTGTGTCCCATAGACTAGATAGTACTATTCATTTTGTTTCTAAATTGACATTAATTCAGGAATGTGAAATGAAAGAAATCACATTGCTCAGTGCTGATATCTGTGGTTTGAACACCTGATATTTCTGCTTCTGAGGGAGATGGGACTACAATCAGAACAGCAACAACAAAAAGATTACTTTTGAAGCAGAAAGTATCTGGTCAATTGTGATTATCTGAACTGGGGAATAGTGAAGTTAGGGTTCAGACCTGAAAGTACTCTTTGCTCAGGTATGTTGTTGTAATAGTTTCACTGGAATTACTCATATGGAAAACATTACCAGCATCTATGGGACTAGGCTGCCATGCAGTACACATTAATAATGCCCTCTGTTAAATGACTGGCACAGCAATTAAGGAAAAGGGTTTGATAAAATTCTTGGATCTTATTTTTCACATATTTAAAAGCATAAATAGCAGAAATTTGAAATTACAATAGATGGTGGGGAGATTTCATTCAGCTGAAACTAGAGAACAGACTACCACCTGCCTGGCTCACCTAAGGACTGTTGTTGGCACTACTGAAGCTGCTCTCGCAAAACTGAAATAGCAATACAATTTTTTTGCAACAAACCAATAAACTTGATACTTCGAGCAAAAGAACTCATATACAGAGTAAATACATACAGAGTGTTCATGTTAATTTTGCATGTGAGTAAAAGAGTTTGGGATACAGATGTGTTTCATGTGATGTGCAGGTGCTAATCAGTGTTCATAGTTCCTGTGTGTTTATATGTGTGTGTGTGTCTGCATCTGCATTTGCATAGACATTGTTACTATATATAAATTCATATAATACTACTATATATAAATTCATCCAGACTAAAGTTTTTCATCTATTCTCTGTGTAGTCTAGCATACTTGTTTTGTTAATTTTAAACTTTTTTCTTCTTTTGCCTGCTTGAGTAGGCATAGGAGTAATGATCTGAATAATTAAAATTTTAATAAATATGTTAGTAAGTCAGTGTTACTTTTTTTTCTTTGTATCATTTCTTTTTTTTTCTGTGTAGATTTTGTCTCATTTCCATCCTTCCTGTTCTGCTTGATAACTAAAAGCATTTGTCTTCACTTTTCATCTTCAGAGTTACTGTGTGTGATACAAGTTTTACAATGCTGCAAACGTAGCTTACTACTCAAATACCTCTGCTGTAGGAACTACAGGACTCAGCAGACCCACCCCAGTCTTGAGGAATGTGTTGCACTGGCTGCCCCCGATTCCTCCCTGCTCAGCTCTGCAGAAGCTCTTTGCTCTGCTCAAAACCAGCTAGAATTTAGGAAAGCTGATTAAATTTAATATGATGATAGTGTTTTATTGGAGCTGATAAAAACCGCAATAACAAAAAATGAAGGTTATTTAATTATTGCTTTTGAATTGGATGTCTTTCAGTTGCTTCTGTTTTTCAATGTTTTTGTCTGCTTGGGTGATTTTTTTCAGGTCTCCTCTTTGTTAGAGGTTAGTGTAATCTTTGCAAAGACCAAGCATACGTGCACACACTTCGAGACATCAGAAGAATTAAATTTTATTATACATTAATTCTAATTAAAAAAAAATAGTTTTCCTAGTAGGCATGTCTTTCAACAGCCTTGTTTTTCAGTGGTATACTATAGATGTGTAGGCTTCACCTGCATTAGTGAACAAGGTAGGGTGAATGTACGCTTGGGCTCTTGATTGTGATAATTCACACTACTTAATTATGAACCTGTTTTCCTGCACAGGTAAGTATTTTTTCCTAGAGAAATGAAAAACTTTAAAATTAATTTTTAAAAAATTCATCATTTTCCCAGTAAGAATAGAGCTGTTTTTTAATTGTACTTTGAAGTTTCTATATGCACATTTGCTTCTGTAGAACCATGCTGCTTATTCAATATTTCCTGTGATCGTACAACAAAAATCCTTTAGAATAAGACTAGCAGTGTTCAACAGTTTAAAGAGTTTTCTGTCTCTAAACAGTGGGTGTAGATTTTCTTCCTTTTGGTTTTTGAGTCTTTTAAGAGACCATTATGTATAGCAATAAAGCTTCCCTATGCATTGGGAAGCCAGGATCCTCAAGATAAACTTCTTATAATTACCAAAAAATGTAGAAATTAATTCTATGGTCTGTCTGCATGCTAAAGTCTCTACCAAGAAAGAAAGACCTTGAATTTACAGTATATTTCCTAGACCTCATTATTTTATGTGTGGACGCATTTACTGTATCTGAAGAATAGCTCTGGATAAAGAGGCAGAAAAGTATTGTTTATATTTATTGTGGCAAAATCTAGCTAAAATCTCGTGTGGAGTCTATGCACATCTTAATTTTAAAAATGGCACTAGGAACCATATTTTTTAAATTTGTTTTTCTGGAATACTTCCCCCCACCCCCAGTATTCAGCAGAGACACTAGATAGATATTATTAGTGAGGTTCAATTTTTTCCTTTGTAGTGAGCTTATGCTACTGTGAGAAAAAGATTTTCTCCCAATATGAAAGAGGTCTTTCATGGAGAAAAACACTGATTTTGTGGCCAATTATTCTCTCTGCCTTAGGAACAGTCTGGGGATATACAAGAAAAAATCCTGGATGCAAGCAGATGTTGCAGTAAACAGCAGTATGTATTTTTTGGTGATTGTTCATGGTAACAAGCTTATTCCAATCAAACCACTTAAGGTTTCCTATCTCTTTTAAAGGTGAGAAATCACAAGATACAAGCTAAAGAAACAGCAATAAATGCTCTACTAGAATTCAGCAGGCCTGGGAGAAACTGATGTCTTCCAGAAGATGGAGATGCCAAGATATAAAAAAGTGTTCTCCTTTCTGGTTGCATCAATTCTAATAATCAAACAGAAATTGTTGCATGACTAGTACAGAAAGATGGTTTTCATTTGTCTTCCTATATTCAGTTATGGTAATCACTGTACTGCTTATGCTCCTGTGTGTTTGATTGATTGCTCTCTGCTCCTGCTGTTCTGTGCACGGGGAGACTTGACATTTGATGAAGTTGAAGTTCAGAGTGGGCTGAGAGAGATATTTCGAGGTCTTTGCTACAATACGTTTCTAGTTATAATCTTATTTTACACGCCTAAGGCAAATGCTGAAATGAATATGGAAATAAACAAAGAAAAAAAAATACTGCTTGATTTAGAAGGACCTCTGTACTTGTCTCTGCAGTGCCAGAACCCAAAGATCTCTAGGCTAAGATCCTCATGTGTAATGCACAGGAACATATCCAGTTAGCCTAGCTTGTACACTTGTAGCTTTTATAAAAGATCACTGTTCTGACTCGATACCACAGGTTCAGAATGACATTTCTTTATGTAGTAAAAAATAATTTAAAGTTCTATTTAAAGGCAAATAGTAGATTCATCTGAGGCTTTGTGCATGTGCACCAAGAGTGGGATGGTGCTTAGGCATGTCATGAATGCATGATGCCATCTCTTCATTACACTTCTGTTGGGACTAGTGATGAATAATTTCTGATATGGATGATATCACTGCTATTAAATTTCACTTTTCATTATTGTTTGTGTGGTTTTTGAGCCCTACTGAGAACAAGTTAAGTCTCATGAAACTCTTGCAACTTACTGCTCAGAAAAATGTGGAAAAAATGCTTTTTTTCAGTTAAGTACATGTGCAACATGTAGCAAGAAGGCTATCTATTTAAAAGTGCACTGCCCTGTCCAGCCGAGCATTTCCTCTGTGTCTTATTATGAGGCTGCAAGATGCATTTCTGCCCTTGACATCTATCACCAGGAAGAATGCCTCCTTCCAGTTTCAGCTAAAACTGGATAAATACAGGATAGCTTTTGACAGGTAAAATCACGGGGGAACGTTTCCAGGGTCACTGAAGATATTCAGTTCTGGGGTTTTTATTGGTTTGTTTGTTCGTTTGTTTTCGGGGGGAAGGGGGGGGGGGATTTATTTCTAGTCTCTGTCTCTTAGGAGCAGGACAAAGAGAAAACCAAATCTAAACCAGGAAAACAATAGAAGTGACCTGACCAGTCATCTACAGAACTGCTGCCTGCAAAGTTTTGGTGGAAGGCTAATTTTGTCATTCAGCCTTTCTCATAAACCTTGGAGGCCTCAGATTTGCTGACTGCCAAACAAAAATCATTTTGGACGCTGGACAACGCAGTAATCATCTGTCTCTTGTTAACTGAGCTCTTTTGGACAACAAGTAAAACCACACATGATGATTTCTCTAGTATCAGCTCCCTTTCATAGAATCATAAAATTATAGAATCCTAAAATGGTTTGTATTGAAAGGGGTGTTAAAGATCATCTAGTTCCAAACCCCCTAGTTGGGGCAAGGACACCTTCCACTAGACCAGGTTGCTCAAAGCTCCTTCCAACCTGGCCTATAAAACTTCCAGGGATGGAGCATCCACAGCTGCTCTGGGCAACTCATTTCAGCGCCTCACAGGCCTCACAGTTAAGAATTTCTTCCTAAACCTCCCCTCTTTCATTCTACATGCATTCATCGTATATACATATATTCATCTCATAAAAAGTCCTTCTCCAGCTTTCTTGTAGGCCCCCTTTAGGTACTGGAATGCTGCTCTGTCCCCAGAGCCTTTTCTTCTCCAGGCTGGCAGCCCCTATTGTATCACCTTATCTTCTTATGACAGATGTTCCAGACCTCTATCATCTTCATGACTTTCCTCTGGACGTGCTCCAAGTGGTCCATGGGTTTTCTGTGCTGAGGACCCCAGAGCTGAATGCAGCACTCCAGGTGAGGTCTCATGAGTGCAGAGTAGAGGAAGGAGATGAAGGTAGAGACTGAGATGTAGAGAGGAAAAGAAGCAGCAAGGGCAGAAATAGTTAAGGTTGTGTTGCCAAACTGACAATTCCCACCACCCCCACCACCAAGAGCAGTTCTTGGGATGGTGCCTGAGCAGGCAGGTGTGAGGAGGAGGAGAAGGGCTGCCTGGCAGGCTGAGTTTGGTTAGGATGTCTGCAGGGTGGGGGGTGTCAGGGAGCAGAACATGCTGGAGGAAGCTTTAACAGCTGTCTCTGCAGAGCTGGATTGAGCTGCTTCCAGTACTGTCCTTCAAAGAACCCAAGTATGTCCCTATCTTTTCCAGCTTACCATTTGCATGTGAGCATCCTTGACCCCAGACCAACATTTGCTGTGTAAAACCATGGGCGTGTGAGTTTCTAGGAAATATCTGGAAGAAGCTGGGAGTTCATGGTTTACGTCTGAAGTCTTATAGTGCTGACATGAAATTTAACAAATCCAAATGCTGGATTTTGCACCTAGGATAGAGTAATGCTGGGCACAAGTATGAACTGGGAAAGGAGTATGTGGAGAGCAATCCTGCAGAGGCGGAGCTGGGGGTGCTGTTCAGCAGCAGGCTCAGTGTGAGGCAGCAGTGTGTGCCCCAGCAGCCCAGAGGGCAAACTCCATCCTCAGGTGCATCAAGCCCAGCATGATCAACTGACCAAAGAGGTGATTATCCTGCTGCATGCAGCACTGGTGGGGCCTCACCTGGAGAGCTGTGAGCAGTTCTGGGACCCACAGTTTAAGAAGCAAGTGAAGGTCCTTGAATGTGACCAGACGAGGGCAACAAAACTGGTGAAAGGGCTGAAAGGCAAGTCCCATGAGCAGCAGCTGAGGACTTTGGTCTTGTCTAGCTTGGAGAAAGGAAGGGAAGGTGTGGCCTTGCTGCTCTCTATGGTTTCCTTAGGAGGGAATGTGGAGAGGGATGTGCTGAACTCTTCTCCCTGGGATCCAGTGACAATAGTTGGAGTGGCTCAAAGGTGTGCGAGGAGGCTTAGACTGGACAGTAGGAAGCACTTCATTACCAAGTGGGTGGTCAAACACTGGAAAAGTCTTCCCGCAGAAGTGGCTGATGCCCCAAGCCTGTCAGTATTTAAGAGACATTTGGACAATGCCCTTAACAACGTTCTTTAGCTTTTGTCCAGCCCCATATTAGTCAGACAGTTGGACTAGGTGGTCACTGTACATCCCTTCCAAATGAAATAGTCCTCTTCCTACCCTCCCCTCCTTTCCTCTCCTTCTCTTTCTTCCGAACCCCAGTCAAAAGAACCGTGACTTCAGCAGCTGACAGCCTTAGCTGTTATTTATGTGACCAATCTACTACTATTAGTCACAGTGGAGTACTTTGTCACTCTGCCAAGGCTGTGTGTGCGTGTTTGTGTTTTGGTACACATTTTCTTTCTTTTCACTAGTGTCACTGCATCTGTTTATGTAACTGAAACAAGCATGCAACTATACTGCATTTAATTTAATCGTAATACTGAAATAAAAGATGCAGCAAAATCAGCAATATTCTGAAAAAAATATTTTTTTTTCCCACTATTGTCCTTGTCCGGATACGGAACTTATCAGTGATACAAAGCAACATATCACCACTGTCACAGCCCTAAGCTTGCTTCAGGGACATGGTATATCTACCACAAGGCCCAATCAGTCATAACATTTATAGCAAGAAAGCTATATTATCTGTTCATAGGACAGTGTCGCTAGTTGTCTGCTTATTAATCTGGTTATAATGGCATGTTAATGATGTTGTACTGCTTCCAATGTTGAAGCTGAATTGGTAGCTGAGGGATCTCACCAGTTCTCTGGACTGTGTTGGAAAGAAATAGTTGCAGGCTGAGTAATGTGACTGGTGACAGACAGAGAGAAATTGGGGAGGTACAACTGCACCCACTGTACTATCTGTGCCTTATTCAACTCGTGCTGAAAGAATAACTACTACTGTAAAGTGCCTGGAAATCATGTCTATCTGAAGCTGAACTGGGTCCACCAACTGGGATTCAGTATGATTGCAAGGAAGAACCCAGCTCCAACATTTAGATCTATGTCTGTGCTATCATCTGAGAGAGTTCGTAGGTTATAAATAGTATCTGGTCTGTTTCTGATCAAAAGAGCTTCATTTTCAAATTAAGGAGAAAAATAATCTAGACAACTTAGACAATTCTAACACCTAGAACTGGTGTGGTCAAACTATGGAGGTGGTGGGTTTTCAGGGTCAGGAGTTAAACCAAGACAACCTCTCAATCCAACTGTTTTTGTTCTTCTGTTACCAGCATAACATGCTGCCTCGTATGTTCTTTTTCTTATTTGTCTCTGGTTCTTCTCCCTCCCACTCACAAGCTGCATTTCTTAAAAATAGAAACAGGATTCTCAGCCCAAGTTTAGTGATATTTCAGAGGGAATGAATGGCAAGTTCATTGGGCCAAACAGTCCTTGCTGTGACTGTTTGCTACTATGGATTTAGGCAATGATTAACTCTCCCTCTTTTCATTCTGTTTGGGTTTTTTTATATACAAGAGGAGGCATTATGGGGAGTAGTAACTTCAGAGGAGGCCTGAGGGAAGAGGTAGCTGAGTTTTGTAGCTGGTTGTATTTGCTTGCAGTTTGGTTCAGATGACGTTTTTAAGGATCTACATGGAGAAAATAAGATAACTCCCCCAAAAAATTCCCTTGTCCATGAATTTGCTTACATTAAAATCCTGGATGTTCAAAGGGTCTACAGGTACTTAGCCATCCTAAGACTGGATGCTGTGCTCCAACCTCTGTCCGCTAAAGCTGGGATTCTGGGCAAGTTTGCACAGCAAGTTGTGCATTGGGTTGTGTCCCAAATTCAATTGTAAAGCCCTAATACTTAGGCAGTGGTAGCTGGAGGCTTTGTAGTCTTCTACAGTAGGGGAGAAGGGGCTCAGCCTGCCTCGTGGAGTGCTGTAGGACTGAATGTGAGGCAGACCATTGCTGAACATCACCCTAGAAAACTGACAACTGCTTCCAACTAGGGCCTGAAATTGCTTGAGAAATGGAAGAGGAGCTCTGGGATCCGCTGTTGCTCTCTCTGTATTACAGAAGGATAGATGTTCAGCCACTGGGCTGCCACCATTAGCTGTTCAATACAAACATTTGTTGAGTTCAGTCTGTCTCCCAGAAAAACGGGATTAATTTCATTAGTCTGAGCTTGGCAGTGGGACACTGGCACATCAGGCCAAAAGTCCTTGAAAGGTGCAGTGTGTATAAAGCCTCAAATACGTTCCGACGTGTCCACTTCAGTTATGATTTCTAAGCCCTTTGGTGGCTTCAATTGTGAGAGTATCTCATACCTCAAACAAGCAGAGATACATCTAAAGAACAACTATATGTATGTAATTGTTAATTATGACAGTAGGATTCATTTGGGAATGTTAAGTATTATTATGAAAGCAGAAAAAACAAGCTTTGACTGAAAAGAGGGAGTGACAACAGACATTTTTGTGTTTCTTCAACTAGGTAAAATATTATTACCAACGTAATTTTGTTTGCAGAACATATATATTTAATCAATTACTTTGCTTTCTGGGCCAGAATATAATATTGGAAAAGTGTGGTTATATGCTATTCCAAAAATAAGTTTATAAAATACTTGTGAGTTCTCTCGACTGTCACTTCGTATTTCTAAAAAGTTGACTGCTCTTTTCACATACTATGCCAATGACATTGTCCTTACTCACTCTCTGACAAAAGTAGGGATACCAGATTCTCTTATTTTCTCAGTCTTGCACTTTTCTAAGATAACAGAGCTCTTCACAGTTTGGCTAGACTTCAGCTAGGTATTTCTTATGAGCAATCTCTTGTATTGAAAATAAATAATCATCCAGTGAGTGGGGATGAAAAGGTGTGAGCCAACAGAGACTGCTGCCTTCCATATGGTCAGGACAGCCTTTGTTTCTCTGTTGAAGGCGGCCACAGACCCACTTATCCTACGGATTCAGCCTTTAATTTGAACCTTTCAGATGAGTAAACTGAGATCCCTTTCTGATATCTGACAGTATCATCCCAGCTTCACTGGCAATAACTCATTTTTGCAGCGTTATATTACAAGATTAGTACTGGTATATAAAACCTCCTCACATACATAAAACCTCCTCACACTTCAATATAAAAGGGTTATGATTGCTTCTGTGGAAACAAATCCAACTCATTTTAAGAGCTGTCGTTGGATCAGAGATGTGGGAGGAAGAAGACAATTTTCAAACTCAGGAAATAAACGTATCCCAAACTTTTTCTTCCCAGACCCCTTGTCTCAATTTTACTGCTTGACTTGTTCACACAGTTAAAAATTTGTGAAGAAGGATTATCTGAAAATGCATAACAAAGCATGTCTGGTGAGGATTACACTGTAGATCTACCACACACAATATACAGCTGAGCATCAGAACACTCCCTCTCTATGAACAGTAGATTTTGCATCACTGGAATGACTCTCTAAAACCCTAAACCAGCAAAGGAAAACATCACTGCTCTGAGTGCTTAAAAAAACTGAACTGGACCAGAGCTGAAAATTTCTGAAACATCTTTAGAAATAATTGAAACAGAACATTAGAAGAATAATTGTATTTTTCTATCCACAAGCAAGTCAGAAATTTTTCTCTAAAAATATTTATCCAGTCCTCCTAACTTCAGAGGCTCAAATTTGTGAATTGCAGGGCTTTCCCCCAGCTACCTGCAAATTGGGAGAAAGATTTGACAAAGTGTGGTGTCAGAAGGCAATTCCTCTGCTCTTGTGGATCCCTGTAGTTCCATTGACTCTTCCAACTGTATTACACAAGTGGAGAATCTTGATCTAAATGTCTTAAGCCTACCTTACCACAGTGATTCTCCTGATGTTCTCAATGGTTTTCAGACTGCTAACTAAGACATTCAGTTTTAGATTAACAGCCTCTTTTACAAAAGCTGGGCTTGGAGCTTCATGGCTGCTACTGAGCTGCTGTAACCTGTACCATTCGCATCTCAGCTTCTCTTAATAGCAATAATTCTCTCAGTAATAGAAGCCTATTAATATTCTCCAAATATTTTTTCCTTTTCCATAGCCATTTCTTCTTACCTTATATTTCATATAAAGTTAGTATGAAGCTGTGAATGAAATTTTCTCATGTGTTGTAACCAACACTTTGAGTCAGTTCTAGAAAAAACCTACATCCTTTTGTTTCCCGGCACCTCTAGCCTCTGTTTAAAATCTACTGTGTTTTGTGACCAGGAGATACTAAGCCCTGGATCACTTTTTTTTTTCTTCTTTTCTTCCTACTGGGTCCTCAAAGACTCATTGCAAGACTCTGCCAAGCTCACTTTCTTATGCCCTTAGTTGCATAATGATAATATACAGATTGGGACCATACTCCTGTGTCCATTTCAGGCAGAGAGCTGGGTCATGCTCTGCATTTAAATTCCTTCCAAATTGCCTTTGAGGTTGAGCAGCAGCGTAAGTTGGAAGCCAGGCTGCCTTTGCAATAATATATTTGTTCAGCTGGAAATAGATAGTTCAAATCAAAGTTCAACACAGTTCAAGCCTTGAATATATACACCTATTAGCAGTCATATGAATATGCTATTCATAATATTTTTATCTGTTTCTTCTCTGGCATTGCCTATTCTTTTTCTACTGCAACCTCATTGTATAAATCAACCTTTTTTTTTTTTTGATGCTTTTTAGAAATACTACAAATAAGATGTCATTAGAACTCATATATGTCAAAATGCACACACATGACAGCAGGAATGCCAGTTTGATACTAGTTTTAGTTTATTATTTTAAAACCTACTTAGACAATGTACTGAGGGTAATATATAGCAAAATATATATTATTTTGCTAAAATAACGTATATCTGAATTAAGACACTGAAAGACCATTACCTTTTCTTGATTCAAAAAAGATTTTGTTAAACTAGAATGAATAATTCATAAGAGGAGATCCATTACATTTATTCTGCCATGTGTTGTATTTATCTATGAACAGCCCATGAATTCAGTTGGATTCAGTAATTATTGAAAATTGTTTTCAGAGTGAAGACTTTATGAAACTGGGGAAAAACACAGACAGACCTTGCCTGATTACTTGAAAGTAATAAGTAAATAATTTTTTTTAAACCACATGTCGTTGCATCTGTTTACTCATTGGTTAGGTGTGATTCCTGTGTCAATTTCCTAAGAAAAGTCTGTACATGAATAGACTTACAGGCATCTGTAATAGTACTAATGAGCTTGAAGTAAAAGAAATACCTAGCATATAAGATTAATTTCTCAAATGTAAAATCCTAAATAATTTTATATTAATTGTTGGTTTTACAAAATGGCAAACAGTATCAGTTTTGATTTTTTTTTTTTTACAAGGACATACTAGGAAAGAAAATGTAACAGAAAAGGATTTGAGCTTTTTAACGTTTTGATAAAGCATGTTGATTTTGCTAGTTTAAACCAGAAATGATAGAGGATTTCTAAGATTCCTAGTGAAATGCCTACAGTTTTATTACCACCTTTGGGCTTTGCATCTCTATTTTGTCTCATCATAAGTCAGATAAAGCTCGTGAGAGGAAAAAGCCAGCATGCATTCACCAAGGGCAAATTGTGCTTGACAAACCTGATCACCTTCTATGTCAAAGCAATCTGCTTGGTTGACGTGGGGTACTCAGTGGATGTTGTCTACTTGGCTTTCTCCAAGGCTTTTGATACACTTTCCCACAACCTCCTTCTGGAATAACTGATTTGTGATGGTCTGGGCAAAGGGGTCTGTGCAGTGGGTGGGGACCTGGCTGACAGATGCTACCCAGAGGGGAGTGGTAAACTGGCACCCTGTCACAAGTGTGGTCTCCCAGGGATCTATATTGTGATCAGCACTGTTTAATATCTTCATAAGTGATCTGGATGATGGATTTAAGTGTACTCTGATTAGATTTGCCAGCGATACCAAACTGAGTAGGGAAGTGGGCATTTCAGAAGGGAGAGCCACTCTGCAGGAAGACTTGAATAGACTGGAAAATCTTGGGTGAACTAGAACCTTATGAAGTTCAGCAAGGACAAATGTAAGGTCTTGCACCTGGGTAAACATAATCCAGGTGTGCTACACAGGCTGGGATCTGCCTGGCTGTGGAACAGCTCTGTGAAAAGGACCTGGGCATCCTGGTGGACAGCAAACTCCATAAGAGTGAACGGGGTGATGTTTCGGCAAAGGAAGCCAATGGGATGCTTGGCTGCATCAACAAGGGCATCATCAGCAGAGGTAAAGAAGTCATTATCCTATTCTACTCAGCTCTTTTCAAACCATACCTGGAATACTGCCTTCAGTTTTGATCTCCCCTATACAAAGAGATGCGAACAAGCTTGATGGGGCTATGAGAAAGGACGCAAAGATGACCAAAGGACTGGGAACCCTGCCTGCCATGAGAGGAAAGACTGAGAGAACTGTGTTTTTTCAGCCTTGAGAAAAGAAGGTTTAGGGGAGACCTTATAAACCTTGTTCCAATATTTAAAGGGTGGAAGATGGAGATTTCCTTCTTACAAGGAATCACATGGAAAATATGAGAGGGAATGTGTACAAATTATGCCTGGAGACATTCTGATTAGACACAAGAGGAAAATTTTTCACAGTGAGAATAATCAGCCATTGGAATAATATCCCCAGGGATATTCCCCAGCATCGGACACTTTCAAGATTCAGCTGAACAGGGTGCTGGGCCATCTTTTCTAGATTGTTCTTTTGCCAAGAAAGATTGGACCAGATGATACTTGAGGTCTCCTTCCAACCTGGATATTCTATGATTCTGTGATTCACAAAGAGAGAACCACCAATGAGACTATATTTTTTCTCTCATTAACTACTAATTATAACACATTTCTCAAGTTTTTAAGCAGAAATTCCTACAGTGGAAGTGTAGTTCTAATTATTTCTTAACTGTCAAATTCATTCCCTAGTTGAAAATTAAGTTATTAGAGTTATAACAGGAAAGAGTTTTAAAATATAATAGACAAATTACAATTTAATAGCATTTATTGAGGGAATCTGAAGGAGTTTTAATAAAGACGGATGCCCTATTCACAATTCCAATGTTTAAGAAAAAGATGAACTGCAGACAGAATGCGATTCTACATCATGTCTCTTCTCTAAACTGCTACAGCTTAGGTCTCCAAGTCTGGTTTACATGTAGCAGTCTTTTCCTGGTTTCTTGAGCACTCTCAGTGTACACGAAAGACTTAAGTGGACATTGGAAAGGAAGAAAAGGAAACATAACAGTATAATTCTGTGATTAGGATAAGGTCCATTCCTTGCTTTACAACCTTTTTACTCCATTTATATGGGATAGCTGTTGGCTAGTGGACATAAGTAATTCTTTGGGATCAATAAATGCTTCTTCCACATAGTTTAGTGCTCTAATTAAGCTCCAGAGTCGTGTTCATTCTTGCTGTCCTTCAGTCTGGTCAGTGTTTCTTTCTTGCCCGTATGGTCACAAAGCTATGAGTGTCTAGAGAGTGAGGGCACCTCAGAGAAGCCTGTGTCTCTGTGGCTAAGGAAATATGTGGAACAGCAGATGTCGATGTGGCTATCTGAATGTTGTCAGTGTTTCCAAGTTTTCGACAGTTTAAATGGGTTCAAAATTCCACATGATTGGGTTTAACAAAGCACTCAAGCATCTCTACTTTTTTTTTATTCCTTTCAGAGTGCAACAGATGAGGTTTCTTGAATTTTATCTTTCAGTATGTATGCTGAATAGAAAATTTTGTTATCACGTTGTCCAATCTTATTATTTAGGAGTGTGAAAGAAACAAGATAAATCTACTCTGTTTACCTGCTAATGATCCAGAGCATGGGGAAAAATAGAACAGTTAGGGGCTTTGGCTGCTGAAACAGGAAGAGTCATTAATCTAGAATTGGCTGTTGACCTCACTTTTGCTGGGAAAATGTTTTTAAAATTAAGTGACATTTTACTTTCACTTGGAAGGATAGCATATATGATGGTCTTACTCCAAATAGCAAGGTTACTGGAGTTAGTAATTTTGTCTTGGAAAATGATCTGTCAGTTTTTTGGGGAGCTGACAGAATATGTGACCCTCTAGAGCCTTGGAGGGGTTTTGTAAATTAGTTTCTTTGGTTTAATGCAAAGGTTTGGACCTCTGGGCTCAATATATCAGAGATATATCTCTAGATATATACAGAAAAAAACTATACTGACTAAAATACTTGTGGTGGATCTGGAAGTACAGTAGAGCAATTTGCAGAAACTAGCTGGATTGTCAGGAATTTCATATGTGAACACAGTGATTGAGCTCAGGAAGTAGCTGTCTAGCAAAACTGACAACAAGGAAGTTTTAAGATGAATCAGCAAACAGGTGAGAGTTATTTTACAGCAATGACAGAGCTTTTGAGCTGTGATGATTTTTGCAGCCTGTAGGATTGTTTTTTGTTCAAAAAGGGTTAAAGCCAAGATATAGGGAAGAACAAAGGCAAAACCAGGGCAAAACAGCAACCGAAACCTCTGGTAAGACATAAAAAGGCTTTTTCTACAGAAATATGCTTCACTTGTGATATATCAAACAGGTACAAAGAAACTGCCTACAGTATCAGAAGTAGGTCTGCGTAGGTCACCTTCAAAAACAGCAGTATGTGCATAAACTGTTTACCTCTTTTTCCTTTAATATTTACTTCTTTCAAAAAAAGAGTTGTTTTTTTAAGAAGCCTTTATTATTGCATAAAGATGCATACGGATTTCTGGAGAAAAGACCAGTACTGACTCAGACCAAATGTGATCTGTAGGTGGGAAAGTTTCAGTGAAAGTGCATTTCACTGTGAGGGTTCCCAGCAAGGTGGGGTAAGCAATGAGGTAAGTACAGGCACCAAGTCCAACACTGGCAGGGATGAACTTGGGTGGCTCAGGAAGACAGTAACATACGGGTACCATCTTTTATCTATCTGCCTAGTGAAGGAGTTGTACCATCCAGCTCAGGTGCAGAAATGGAAGTAAACTTCTATAAATTGGTAAAATGTAGAAAAAATTGATTATGTGATGCAGGTTCTAAGCCTTGCAGTGAGAAAGAGTAATCCTCATTACAAATTGAAATTTAATGGTTTATATTTGTTGAATACTTGCTAGTGTTTTTTAATCACAAAGCAAACTGTGGTGCCCTTAAGGAAGCAATTGCAAGGGGACTAATTAAATAGTTCACATTTACTACTCCGACAACAATTATTAATTGCAATTAAGTCTTAAAAAACACTGTATCAACCACAGTGATGAACTTTATATCCTTAGAGCTTCCATACATCCTGACTCCTGGGAGCAGTATTTTGCAGTCCCAAGTTTCAGTAGGTCTTGGACTGGTAAATCATAATTTACTCATACTTTATGTAGTCTGCATCCCTTAATTTGGAATTTGGCAGCCCTCAGAACACACTTTCAAGTTTTTCTAGGTTTGACAATCAATTATTTTAAAACACACTTGATTTAAATTATTTCTGCTTCTGAGATAGTTGCATTTTGAAGGTTGCCTTTCCCACCACTGTAGCAGAAGATATTCTATACTAGTGAAAATTTTGGATTTCTTATGATGCATCTTTCTGGATGTACTTTTACATCCAGAGTAAGGAGTCTAGCAGAGAAGATGCCATGAGCTTCTTTCTTTGTAACTCTTACAGAGTTCCTGCCCAACTGATGTTTTGGAAAGCCAGAACTATCCCAAAGTACTAAACTGTTCTGTAACCATGTTTGAAGTTGAAGATCAGGTGCTGAAAAGATAGAGACAAGTTTTGGCTTCTGAACTGTGGAAAACATTCAAATACCAAACAAAAACAAGTCTCTGGTTTGTAAACACTAGGGAATAGTTGTGGCAAGGAAGAAAAAGCCATGTGTTATGTGTAGCTCCTCTTGTCTCCAGGATCCTCAGTGCTTTCACTTAAAGTATGCATCTACCTTGCTGTCTGCATCCCAGTACTTAGCTCAGTGATATATTTATGAAATGTAGATGTGTGTTAAGTGTCATGAAAGCTAGTAGTAGCAACTCTAATCATAATTCAGTGCACAAATTCAGCCCTAAATCTTGTTGTTGCAGAGCAGTCATTACACTTCTTGGAAGCACATATTTTATATGCTCATGAGAAAGCTATCTATAGCAGGCAAGTAATTAACTTGAGCATTCTTAAAATGAGAAACCAAGCCATGTGAAATCTCTCCAGTGGTAGAAGAAAATATCTTTAGTAACATAAATGTTTCGTTTTCCTACGTGTCTCTTCTCTCAAGAACAGAAATGCAGAGAATCCTGTCTGGAAAAGAAATGCAATCGTAGAGTAAATGTAGTGCCAACATATTCAGTGTCATGGATTTAAAGGATTGTGCACCAGTGGTAATACATTCCTTTTCAATCATCCTGGAACACTTCTGTAGCTCTAACCTTGCAGCTTGACAGTAAAAAGCATGATGGTGCTGCCCATACTGTGAAGTCCCATATTCTACATTAGACTTGCAAAGTGCTTATTTAAAAAACAACAAAATCAAAACCACCAAAAAACCCAACAAATGAATCAAAAACCCTCACCCAAATTCATTTGTGAAACACATTTGCTGTTAATATAATTCAGTGCTATAGATTTGTTTTTTCCATTAAGATGATCTTTTGATCTCTTCCGCTGGACTCTTGCCTTTCAATCAAGACATATTAAATCATGATTTTAGTTAATAAAAAGGCTTTGAACTTTCAGAGTCCCCGGGCATTTTTCCCTCTGTAGCCTAGAAGAGATGCCAAATTTTAAAAGGAACTTAAAAATTTTAACGTGTCATTCATGGCAAATTGCTGGAACTATAAATCAAGGAGATTTATTTTTGCACAAGTAATGGAGATACAGTAAGCAACTTTTCTTGTTTTAGAAATCTTTATATAGCATAGACATTTTCTCACTCTATTGGTAGTGATGGAGTGGAAGATGAATGAAATAATGTTGGATAAATGACTCTGATGTTATCTGACTACTAGTACCATTATCTCTCCTGGAGCTGTCAGAAATATTCCATTAGATAAGACAGATAGTGCTCTAGTTACTGTCTAGAAGACTGGAATACAATGATTATACTGGCTAAAACTAACATTTCGTTTCCTATATAGGAAGCCACTATTTCAAGACACTTACTTAAAATATGTTATTTCTGGCAATTGTTATTTTTATAGTGAATTGTATCACTGTTCAAAAAAAAAAAAATTCAAATCCCCATGATGAGAACACTGAGGTTTTAAATTGTAGAAAATATATATGTGTGTATATATATATATATATATGTAGGTCCATATATCTTCAGCTTAATAGTGTTGAAAATTAACTTGAAATTAAAATACCTCTCCAATGTATGGATTGAAACTAGCACATCATTTGGGTGGAATCAGACATAATTTAGCTTTGGCTACAGTATTTGTGCGCACTGGAGTTCCAGCTTGCAGTTTAACTATGCTTTCAGAAGGAGGAATGCACACTCTTTTGTCCATAGGTATTTTCTGTGCTTGGCTGCAAACATATATGACATTACACCTGTGTGATCAGCTAGTGATATTGTATTATTCTAGTTAAGGCTACACAGATTCTAGCCCATGTAACTAGCTCTTTTATGTAGTAGGCATTAGTGACATGTTGCTAGTTTTTTTTTTAATAAAGCAGTATTTTGCAGTGGACAGGGTTTAGCTATTAAAAGGTAGTTTTAAGTAATATATGATGGGCTGAAATGAACACTGAGTTTCCTCTGACTTGATTCTAGCTTGCATGTTTGTATTTAAATCACAGCAGTCCTGGAAATTATAAAACTACTTAAATAATATATTCGTAAATTCCTGACCGATCCACAAATGTTTGTGTCTCTAAAGGAGTCTGTGAGGCCAGATATTTCTCACATGTTTTGGTATGACTTTTAAGTAGATTCAGGTAAAATTGGCATTTGAGTAACATCCTATCCTTATCTTAAAATAAATGTTTACACAGATATGCCACTGACTTTACTATACATCTGACTCAAGTGGCTCAAGGAGATGTAATGACAAATTGACTGCTCTCATGAAAGCCCTGGGACAAAAAATTTTTGATGCTGGATCAACAGACTTACCATCTTCCCATCCCAGACCCGGTCAAATTATTAGTATTGTACAGTGTAGCAGTCATAAATAAAGATGACTTTGATGCTCAGAAAGAAGTATTTATGGAAACCATGCTGTGCAGCCTTTGGGTCCATAGCCACATATCCGCTCACAGATGGGATGAACAAGGGTCATTGCAGAGGTACCCCAACCACCATGCCAGTGAACATCATGCTGTCTCATTGCACTGCTTCCATTTCTGATGAGAAGAAAGCAGTTATTGTGGTATAGGACCCTATGCACAATAATAACGATTTTTAGTTTTCCTTTTTTTATTTTCTCTTTGCCAGCTCATAGTGTGGAATGGGTGCCTTTGCACTGCTGAACTGCAGGAATTCTTCTGCTCCCTAAGGCAAATCAAAGCAATGAATGGGTTGCCAATAATTAACCTTCTGATGTCAATAATATGCCTCAGTATTCCTTTTTCAGTGGTCGTTTACTTCTCTCAGAGTGTAGATGACAGAAGTTGTACACCCAAAGAAAAATGGTGAAAATTGATGAAAATGAAGAAAATTATGGTATTGTGATTTGATATACAAATTGTTAACATCTGAAATGTTCCTCCAGCATCACATCATCTTTTTTATTTGTGGTACCACAAACCTAGATACTTTAACTCAAGTTACATGTTACAGGCATTGTAATTCACTGTGAATAACAGCCATTGATTGTTCAGTCCATTCTCCTGCTCATCTGCAATTAATGAACTATCTTGATTTTTGATGGGATGTTTGATGTTATTTGTACTTTGTTCGTTAAGTAAAGCAAGATCTTTAATGCTTGGGTAGTCTAAGGAAAAAAAATAATTGCAGTGTGTAAACTGCATGTAAATTGTTTTTCAACAGAAGACTGACACCCTTCAATCTGCAGCCTAATCAGAAGGAAACAGGAAATTATTAATTTCACAATTTCAAGATTGTCTTTCATTGTTATACTGATTTCTGAAGCTTTTCAGACTTACTGGTAGTTTTATGGAATGATAGTAATTGCAAAAATAGTCATAAATCACAAATAATGGCCCTACAGAAAGGGAGACTGGAAGCTATCTCTTTCATGTGTGAGCCAAGATATTTATAGCTGGCCTCTGTCCAGCTGCAGAACAGAACACAAGCAAGACAGAAGTGGCTGCAGGCTTTTAAGACCATCAACACATTCAACTTCTGTATCATTAGAGAGCAATTCCTTCACCAATGATTTAAGAGCGATTATTATTATAGCTTGTTATTACTTGAATACCTGACTGGAAATAGACAGTATAAGTTAGTTATTACCTAAATAAACAACTATTTAAACAGTATGGTTTTTCTACTGTTTGCTGATCACATTTGTGAATGCAATGTAAATGGCTTTTCCTTTAGTGAATAATTAATAAATAATTCATGGTACTGAAAACCTTTTAAATGGATGAGAGAGAAGGAAACCCTGTGGTGGAAAACGTATGGTCTGTTCAGGAGACCCAGGGATCAGAACATATGAGAAAAGAAGACATAAACATGTGCCCTAGGCCTCATACACAGAAGAAGAAATACATAGCAATAAAAGAGACTTCAATTTGTTTTGGACTATCGCTTGATTTTCCTTCTCACATTTATATATAGAACAAGGACAATTTACATATCCAAGAAGCAGAGTCTGAAGCTGTAGAAGTATGAGAGAGAGAAAATATCACAGCTTCCTTGTGATACTTTTTTTAAAAATCATATTTCAGAAAGTTGATGAACTAAACCAAAGCTTAGGGATGTGACTACCACAACTGAAGACCACTGAATCACAGAAATCACCAGACTTCAGGAAGTCATCTAGTCCAAACCCACGTCCCAGCTCAGGATCAGCTGTACCTGGGTTATTTATGAAAAATGTTCATTCAACGCATTCTTAAAGACACCGAGTGATGTAGACTCCACAGCTTCCTGGGACATTGTACTCTAGAGATTTTCCTGCCACTGGGAAATGCTGCAAATTAAACTCAGTGTTTCTATTCCTGTACAAAACTGAGGCAAAATATTCATTATTTCTCTGGAGTACTTCTTTACATGTTTTGTGATTGTTAGCACATCTTTCCTCAGTCTTCTGTAGAACTAAACAAGCTTAAGTCCTTAAAGCTCTCTGTGCAGCCTTGCCATAACCAACTGCTGTGATCAAGATTAATGAAATGTAGTGATTGACTGGTCCCCAAGCAGATGCAAGGTAATTGGGCTCTTTTTTGAACTCTGGACAATGCTGGGGGTGCTTCTGGCCCCTCAGGGTGACAGAAAGATGAAGAAAAAGCCCAGAGCTGAAGAGAAGAGCTTAAAAGGGAAGGAAATAAAGTCCTCTTTTTGATGAGTGCTGGTTTCCCCTTTCTCTTTGTCCAGTAGGGTAAACAGCTTCAGCCTCTTTAACTACTGCTTGTTGTCAGCCCTGTGTTTTCTCAGACTTCTGGTGGTGTGTTTCCTGCCTGAAGAAATCAGTATTCCCTCACGGAATCAATATTCCCTCATAGCAAGAGAAAGTGAGAAAATGCACAGAAGTTTAATCTGTCTGGAGTTACAACTCCATGAAATTGGGAGAGTAATTCAGGGGCATGTGATGCTGTGCTTATCCTCTTCTGTTGTTCTTTAGGCATTGTGCCTTAGCTACTTATCCCTGTCAGAGACAGGACCGTGGTCTGTGTAGACCTTTGGGGTACATTTCATACCAAGGTAACTATGCAAATTTAATTCTCCCTTCACTAGTCAGAACATGGTGGACTCCAAAGAGTCGTAAGTCTTTGTCTTGTTTCTGTGCTGCATTTCACTTGGAGAATTCCAATTCGAGATGCTGTCTGCAAAGTTTAGGGAAAATTATACCTTTGGCATAGTGTAGATGGCTTTTCTTTTGCCTGAATAAATTGTTTGTCCATGTCTTATCAGAGTTAGACTTCATTAAGAAATAGTCTGGCCTTTGACCTATTCTTCAGAAGGTGGTGTTTCATATATTCCTTCCTTATTTCCCCTTTGACTACTTCTGGGTCTAAATATTTATTCATAACAGATAAATATATCCCGATACATATGCTTAGCAGTTCTTTCTACTGTCTATTTTTAAGATAGTTTAATCAGAACCTTATAATAAACTTACTTGGAATAAGTGATCCATCAATCTCACCATAACAGAATTATCTCTATGAGTCCAACAATACAACCCTGAAAGATTCAGTTGTGTGATTTGACTGAGTAATTAATAAAAATGCTTTCTTTCACTTTATGTGAAAGAAGGATTTGTGCTTCCTGGTACTTTGCTTGGAGCTCTCAGGTTCCACACAGAAATGAAGCAACAGATTGACAGTGTGCAGGAGGTGAGGTGTACTGGGGCCTCCTACTCCTACCCAAAGGCAGTCTAAGGGACGGAGAGCTGCAGTTCTACATTGTGCAGCTTTATAAGCATTTTAACAACTTTGCTTTGAAACTCTGATGTTCAAGTGCAAAGACATTTTGTTCAGGGCTCACTTGAAATCAGTTCTCGGTCTGCTTGAAAATTTGGCAAGCTTCAGTTGAGCAGTGGTCCTTGGCTGCAGTTCAGACCCCTACAGAAATGTTGAAAACTGAGTTGTTGCAGCAGTTTTCAGGCTTATAGTGGGTTTCCTGTAGATATGTCAGGTGTTTAGTGACTACTATAACAGAGATATCAAAACAATAGTAAGTCCTTTACAGAAGTTCTAATCTGCTCTCATCTGAAGAGGATGACCTGAAAAGTTTACACTCTTTTGAATTAACTTAAAGTTTTTATCACATCCTTTTAATTCTCTTTTAATAGAAATCAAAGAAGTCATAAGCACGCTTTCTTGAATTTCAGGGTGTGAAAGTCCATATTTAGATTCTTTTTTAAGTCTTCTGTCAGCTTTTTTGTCCAATCCATGTCTAACAGCTCCAAAAGGACAGAGTGACTTGCATCTCTGACAATCTGCTGGTCTATACGCACTTATGTATGAGGCTGACTCAAACTCACCAAGAATCACATAGAGTTCTATAGCCTTGGTAACCAACACCAATAAATTAAATTGGCTAGAACAAATAAGGTGACAAAGGGTAATGATGAGTGGCAGAAGAAATGAAAATCCTACAATTTAAGGACTGATAAAGTCCTTGGTGACCATCAGTTACAGTAAGTATGTTTTCAATAAGATATTCTATAATTTAAGGCTTTTTATTAGTGGGCTAAATTTTACCATCTTTTTCAAAGGATAACAGGGCATGATGACCTTTTATTTGAATAAACTGCTTCAGTCCTTCCGACTTTTGCTGGCACAGTTATATTCCTCTTCCTCATGCAGAAAAATGCAGCTGTGCAGACACATGCATACTGTTTTGACTTGTATTTGACATTTTAATTTTGCTTCTAAGGGGGAGGGGGAGAAAGCCTAATTTGTCTTTTAACTGTATTGCTCTGATAGCACTCTCACTGGTTGCTGTTCAAAATCAATATTAACAGTCGAAGGATTTTATTTGCTTGAAGAAATTGACAGGAACCGCAATAGCTTTTCCAGAACAGCTCTTCATGGGGGTACTCAAAACTACTGTTCATTTCCCTGTGTAGATAAGCTCTGAGTCAAATACATGAGTATTTTGCTGCCTCCTTACAAAGTCCAAGGAAGTTAGCAGAAGTCCCAAAGAAATAAGTTCTCTGTGCAATTTATGTGCTATGCACAATTTTTAACTATTTGCACAGTTCTCAGAAACTCAGTATTCTGGATCGGAAATAATTCCTTTAGTTAAGCAGGGAAGGCTGGAGATGGAAGGCTCTTTCACCCTGCAGTTTAGCCCACACAAAGTGGTTTTTTGCCCTCTTGCTTTTGCCTGTCCTATCTCCTTTCCTTCCCCTGGCCTTGTGAGAGGCAGAAGATGAATAACCCCTTGCATACCCTAAATGAGGTACTTAAGGTTTCCAACTCAGAGGCTCCTTAAAGTTAAATCAGAGATGAACCACTCCAAATTTCAGAAGGAAATTTTTGCTTTCTTGTAAAGCAAAACTGACTCTGTAAAATTAAATGAGTGTTTTCAATCAAATTTGAGGTATATTGCCTAGTTTCAGTATAATCAGACTCAGTTATAGCAACTCCTCATTTATAGCAATTCCAGCAGAAAAAACCCCTTTAGTTCAGTAGTAATCACCTCTGTGAGAATTAACATACCACATAAGACCAGTCCTGAAGACAGTAATCCTGTTTGTCTTGCCTTTCCCAGTAAAAGCTATATTTAATATCTAAATACATGTTCCTCCTTATGATCTTACTCTTTCAACATTTACATGGAGTTCTGAATATGAAATTGTCTCCCTAAAACTATTGTAAAAGTATAATCAAATCAAATTTGATCTGTCTTTATAATGTTGATTTGGCAAACGTCAAGCCCATTATTGGAAACAGCTTTCCAAAATAACAAACGTTCCTTCAGATCTTAGGAGTTTGCTGTACTGAAGCTAGCTGGTTTTAAGTTTCTTGACAACTTACTGTGTGGTGACTCATCTGATTTTTAATAGATATTGCATAACACTGGGTTTCATTGTGCTTGTTTTGTTTTCCACCATATGGAGTTTCTCAATAAGAATATACTGTAGAAGAAGGAGCTGATGTAAATGCACTGTTCCTTTACAGTTATTTGGTTTTGGAAAAGTGAACAAAGAGAAGTTATTATTTACGCAGAATGACAAACAGGCTAAGGGCAATGGAACTTTCAGCATTTAATTTTATATGCTTTTCTGTGGGAGATTTTGGTACTTGTATTTCAAAAAACAGAAAATCCAGTTAATTCCAACTATCATTAGGCTAAAAATAGCATGAAAGACACGAACAAAACAAGATTCTCTCTTACATTGTGTACGTACATAAATAGACCTCTCAGTATTGGACACTACTGAAACCAGAGAAACTGGATTTCAGACTGGAAGAAGAGATGATTGCACTGTGGATACACACTGGATGAATTTTTTTCAATAGTGATTTTAATTTTTCACAATTTTCTTTTGTAGGGTATTGGGGATCTACTGAGCTGATTTAGTGTGCTTTCTACCACATCTACCTTTGCTCAGCTCAGTGGCATCTTGCCCCTCCACCTTCTGATCCACTTTTAGTCCTTGCTCAATGCCGTAATATTTTTTAGCTCCAGCCTTCATCAGGTTTCTCTTTTGTTATTTTGTCCATGGATAATCTCACTTGAAACCCTACATTTTATCTCAATCTGAGTGGCAGACGACTTTCTTTTGAAAGCTTTAGCTATTTCAAAACTAAGGACAACTTACTGTATGAATTGGAGAAAACCTGCATATTGCTGTTTGGCTGCATTCTAGAGCTGAACTGATGAACTGATAAAAGCACAGAAATTTCAAATACCTTTTCTTACCTCATTGTCTCTCTAACCTAAGCACTGCCTGAAATCCTTGAGTTACTATGTCCTCTTGAAAAACATGGATTCACAACTCATGGAAATGATGTTTTGTTCTTTTTAGAAAATGTGACCTTGTTTCAGAATTTGATTTATAAATAAAAATATTCTAAAAATGACTGTTTACTATTTGATTTACAGAAATCTTTAGCAAAATTGCAACTACAAACCCATGATTTTTTAGGAGGAAACAAATGCAATTATAGTTATGGATTAATTCATTAGATGATTCAGCTGTTCCAGTTTCGAAAGTACAGGACAGTGAGCTGAGATCATGAAAGCAAAACTAAACAATCCTTCATTTAAATAAAAGGAAATAGCTTTAGCTCAAGTGAAAAGATAAAGACTAATTTTAAAGAAAATTAACAACATACTCAAAAGTTCTTGTTCTGTTCTAAGAATAGGTGCAGAGTAGGTATATCAGACTCATCAGCTTTATTAGAGTGTAACATTGTAAAGCTCTTTTCAAGTTTATATTGCCATAATTAATTAACTAAATGTTTTCCATTGGCTTTACCTTTGGCATCTTAATATGGGTTTTCATAACCCTTTATTCTCCTCATTTTCATCTGACCTGAGCTTTCCCTACCCATGAGGAAAGACTAGGGAGTTGTGTTTAGTCCTCATTTCAACAAAGCCCATTAAAATATAAAGCTTGAGCTTGTTTTATTATGAATTTTCTCTTGTTTTCCCTTGTGTTAAATGTAATAAACCTGAAAACAGGTGCATTGGCTTGGTTGGCATATTTTCTGCTTGCTCTCAAATGGTTCTTGCATAGCATAATGCTACACTATCTCCTATCCAACAGTGTGGTTTGAGTTTTCTAATATCCTGATAAAATTGCCAGCAGGAAGAATTCTAGCTATTCAGAGCAAGCAACATTTTACTTTTCCATGCAAAGACAATTTCCTAGCTTTGCCTATGAGTAAGACTAAAGTTAAGGATGCAATATGAAGTTGGCCTAAGTCCAGCAGAGCCTCTGTACAAATTCTGCTGTGCTATGAACACCTCAGCCTCCACTAATGTAGACTGAAAAACAGCTGGGTAAATTATGTCCTGTGTCTGTAATGACCGTTCTTTGGAATTTTCAGCTAAAGCGGTATGCAGGTACAGCAATTCTGGCATCCATCGTCTGTACCAAGGCTTATATTGTGCGCTTAGAAAAAGAGGAAAAAAGGTTTAAGGAATCACGAAACTTCTGTTAACTCATGGCATTACTTAGCCTCCAGGGTTAAAGCCTTAGCAATCCACAGAACAGGTTAAAATAGGGGTTTATTTCCACTGCAAATGGCAGGTTTAAATTTTTATTTATTAGCAATAATAAAAGAGACTAGTTTTCTCATAATTAAATAATTTGATACATTGAGAAATTGCCTAAAAATAGGATCCTACAATAATTATGTCATTACTGTATATGTGATATCATTGCAATATTACTCAGTGTGCTATAGTTTATGCATTTTTATTATGGACCCCTGATATTCTACATTTAAATTAATATAAAACAGTAAAAATATAAAACAAAAAAATTTAACAACAATAACAATAACAAAGGTAAATTCTGAGAATCTACAATCTCTAATTTGAATGAAGACAAACCTAAACTCTTTAGAATAAAAAAAGAATGTCATTATTATAAGATTATGGTCTTACTCTGGTAAAGAAGTAGTTCTAAAAATTACTTAGTCTATTAGGTAGAGACCATGTTTTGCCAGGGCAAAGTGGTATTTCAGAAGATGAATGCAATTTTTGGACACAGATGTAGAGACAAGTCAATTAGAATGGAAAAGATTATTTAACTCCGTAGAAAACACTCAGCTGCCTCTGGAGTACTGGTTTATTAGATCCTCTCTATTTTTTCAGAGGTTTGATGGGCTTTGGAACAGTATTTAAGAATCACTTGATGTCCAGAAAAGGTATGTTAGTTAGAAAACCTAAGGAAACTCAAAGGGATTAGTATATTGAAAAGCAGGTTGGAGGCTTACATGATTAGTCTTCTAGTATTTACCTTCTAGAATGAATTTCTAATAATAGGCTTTTATTTTGTCTAACAGAGAATCACATAATGAGAGCCAAATGTTGGAAAAGACCTTTAGACTAGAAATATGAACAAGCCTTAGTAGAGATGGTAAGTAACATTGGATAGAAATATTTAAGGGCAATTAAAATTGTTAATATATTTCAAATTCAATTTAACTGGGAAAGTAGGAACAGGCTTTCTCTGCACAGTGTATGCTTACAGTAATTTCTGATTTTCCCTTTTGACTTCAAAATGTATGCATCTGTCACTGACAGAAACCAACATTCCCCCTTCCTCCCCATTTAAGGGTTCACGGAGCAGTGTCGCTACCTTAAAAATGTTGATTCTAAATGAATCTATGAAGGCTTATGAATTTTGCCATTAAAAACAAAGATAAAACCCCACAGTGCATTTCTATATTGCATACGCTGGTTACATAAGAGCCAAAAAGACCTCCAAATACTCTGAAACTGTGATGACTGGGAGATTGGTTAAATTTAAACAAAATAGATTGATTTATTAGGAAGTGAATCACACACACTTGGATGTCCTTCTGCTACCCTTCAACACTGTTTTATTATTTTGCTAATTCTAGAATGTTGTGTTCATTTTCAGCGGAAGACTATTGAGTATCAATACGAATTTGTTTTCCTACCTGCTGGGCATTTGTTTTTCCAGCCTTCTACTCTTCAGAACTGCTAAACAGCTTTTGCTCCTTATCTGTTTCCAGCTACTGGTGCCCAAGAAGCTATAAATGAGAGTTTTATAAATGAGACACACAGCAGTGTCCATTACAGAGGATTAAATTTATAGGTGAAGATCCACTGTAACTCATCCCCACCATTCTTGTTGCAGCCTCTGTTAGCACCCAGCTGTTGCCTGGAACTTTTAGCTCTTCCTAGCATGCTGAAGGTTGCTGAGGTAGACCTTGGTGGAGATGCAGACCTCTTGCTCCAAGTCCATGCTCAGAACCTTTTTCCCCACCATTATCACAGTCCTCTTGTAATGGGAGAGCTATGGCTTCCCACAAGGTGGAAATAAACATCCTCGGACACAAGGCACACTCACAGAGGTACATGCAGCAAGGTGTCCTCTCTTCAGACACCTGGGTAAGTTTCCTTGGCCTTTACCATAACAGGGTCGCCCTTGCACCCATCAGAAACTTGACAACTGAAAGAATTACTGGTCACCAAAGAACAGCCTTCTCTTCCACTAATCCTTCTTTTTCTTTTTTTCTTTTTTTCTGTCTCACATCACCTTTGGTTTGGCTCTTGCCCTTCCCCTTCAGTCCGAAGAATCATTAAACAATAACAAATGCAGGAAAGGCCATTTTTTAAAAAGTGTAAGAATTCTTGTTTCCTTGTTACCCATGTTACTTATCACTTTTGGTCAGGATTTCCAAAGTCCCATTGACTTCAGATGGAGCAAAGTTGAGTGCTTCTTATCTCACATCCTTTTCTTTCCTGTCCTTCCTTCTCCCCAGATAGCAACCTGCAGAAGAGGAATCTGTATGTTGAGACAACATCTACATAAGCCCAGAAGGGACATTTCACACAGGAAAAATTAGAACATTCATCTTCCAACGAGGTACTTTTCTTTAGAAAGAAAAGACTGCACAGTGGTCTTTCAGTGTTGTAGGTGATTAGAATCTAAAGAGATCCTAATTGTTGCAACACACGCACATTGCGAGATGCTTTGGCTAGCTGATAAATAATTTGTGCTATTGCTGAATTTTTGATCTCCCCAAAAGAGGGTGAAATCCAGCTTTAGTACCTCATAACCCAAATCTACTGAGGTAGATATGAATATTTCACATTCCTTATTGGTCTGCATTACTATGTGCTATACAGTTACGAGTATAATAGTAAGCTTGATTTGTACCAAGATAGAACTTTTTAAAATTCAAATTCTAAAAAGGACATTCAGTTTGGATCTCTAATTTCACTCGGTTTGGGTCGATACACTTTCCTGCTGTTCCAAACTCTAATTCACATCACAGCATCTAGAATTTTATGCTTTGTGAAAATTTTTCTGCCAGTGGAAGCCATGCAGGCTAAACAAGCACACAATTTTCTTTGAGAAGGCTACAGTCTTTATCAAGCCAGGAGACTTCTACTATTGAAAGATTTCATGCCAGAGCAAGCTGTACACATCATCACCCTCATACACTTAGAAAGCTGCTTGCTGAAATCCATCGCAAACCAAACCAGAGTCGACCTGGCATGTAATGAGCTCACCCAGGGGCAATGTAATACAGATCTTTATCTTGAAAGTAAAATCTATCCTGGTGCTAACATTTATGTTTTAATATAAAACTGTGACATTACATAGGTTTTATACTCCCTTGATTTGTGTTTATAGCACAACAGAGGATTATTTTCCTTTGACATATTATGCTCTTTGGTATTCTCAGGTATGCAAACTGAGCTTACTTTATGATGGTTGCTAGGGTGTTTTTATTTAAATGCTGTGCATTATTTTTGAATTATTTATTTTCAGTTTCTGGATATTTATAAAATATCTAAAAATTATATTTAGCTTTAGGTTCCCATCTGATACAAAACTATTTTGACCTGTACCTCAATTAGAGGAACTGTGTTGTAAAGGAGATTTTAATTTAAAAAAACCAGAAATGTGACAGTACATTTCGCAGCTGATTTTACAAAGGTAAAAACAAATGAGATTTTTTGCATATTCCTCTTTCCTTTCTATCCAAAGGATGTTATTCTTAAGTAACAGGCTTCTCTGAACTGTCTTTTCCTACATCCTGTTTTGTGGAGGACAAAAAGCGAGGGCAGGGAGGGAGAGTTTAAAAATATAAGAGAAAACCCCACCACAATGTAGAATAATGTTTGTTGTTCCGCAAAACTCTCCTTTTCCACTGGCTGTGGCAGGCACTGCTGGGTTTCTTTTTTCATTCTCTTGTTCTACCCTATTTCATCCTCTTTTAAGATAATCTGAAGTTTACAGAAGTTCTTATCTGTTCTAATAGGGTACTGAAATCTACTGAGGTCTCACTGAACGCCATTTTGGAATGATGAGATAATCAAACCAAAATTTTTGCTGACCTCTTTCAGTTTTATTAAGGCACAGTCAGGCTAATAGGAATAGTATTTCAAAATTTAATGTTAGGAACTGGAAAATGCAAGCTAACTGCAGGTCTTGTGGCTAATTTGGATGCAAGACTTTGCAAAGAAAACATATACTTATTAGTAAAGTAAATCCCCACATCTGTGGCTTCAACTGTATCATCAGGTTTGTTTCTGCATTCATCTAAGGTCCTATTTCACTAATTGGCTTTACTGCATAAGTATAAACTTGCTTGTGGGCTCCAGTTTGGTGTGACTCTGCTACTTCTATTAATGAGAAAGCTTGAAAGAGAAACGAGAGATTTTCATGTCAACATTGATACTCTGCAAGAAAGGTAACCAAAGAGACTGGGTTTTAGGGAAAGGGTAATTTTTCCTGCATTAGAATTTCTTACGTACCTAGAAGGAAACATGATGGATGAGAAGGCAAGAGGAGCCAGGGTGCAGGTAGAGGAGCCAAAATTGAAGTTTAACCATTAGCCTTGCTGATTAGTATTTCAGGTTTCCATAAGAGAGACAGGTCTGCCAGACTTCCATCTAACCTGCAAGACTTTGTTCCTTGCATATTGAGTCAAGTTCTGGCTGTGTTGATTGGATGAGAAGAGAGTTTCTTCTATTTTCCTGTCTCAGGAGACTAGTCCCCCACCCCCACCCCATGGTATTCTGTATACGCAGCTGTGTGTTTTGGGCGTAACTGCAGAGCTTCCCACAGTAAACTCCTGTCAACCTCTTTCCATTTACTGTATAGAGTGCCTATGGAGACATTTTCCCAAGTGCTGTGAAAAGCTCCACTCACCAGTACATTAATGAATGAAGCTTTGACCTACAGCTTAAGAGACATACCCTCTCCTTTCTCTTCTTTTCTCCTGTCTCTCCCACTCCACGCCCATCTAGTCCAATGTAACCTTTGGAGCTTGCTGAGAAGGATGCCAGTCATAATATTCTGTTTTATCATGTATGAATCAGTCAGACCTTTTGATTTCCAAGCACTTCAATGACAAATTTTCGTCAAAACAAAATTCTTGGAATAAATATTTCACTTCTAGGTAATGGTGACATGTAATCATAGAATCATAAAATCCTTTCTCTTCCTCCTGTTGAGAACTGGAAGGTTTTCATACACTGTGAGAAGAGGAATCACAAAAAGGTTTTGTTCTTCTCCAAATTATATGGTGGCATTTTAGACTGAAAGTTTGCAAGATGCTTGGTAATGGTAATCGAAGCAGGCTGTAGAAGGTTAATACGATAATGGCATTTCCATGGATAGTCTTGTCTACAGCCAACAAAACCCATGATGGATGTTCTAGATATGTGCAGGCTTCTGTTATGTACTTGGAATGTTTGTTTATATTTCAAGATTGATTATAGGTAGACAGGTTATTTAATCAGAAACATATTAAATGTATCAGGGTAGAAGACAGCACTTGTATCTTCTGTGTCTAACAGAAAAATTATTTATATATACCTGAAGTACAGATTTACAGCATATTTAGAAGATTCTTTTCCTATGTCACAAAATTCTTGGTCTTAATAGTATGTATTGACTGTTTTACTTATAACAGGAATTATAAGAATTTTTATTGAAAGAAGAAATCAAGCTTTTCCACTCTGGATTGGAGAAACATCTCTTTGGTACATCATCATGGTGCAGGTCAGGAATTAATGTTTCAGGAAAAAAATATAAGTACAAAGCATTAGCCAGACACAGGGTAAGTTGCACTGCAGCGTTAAGTTCAACTTTGAGTTTGACTAGAAAGAGATATATGTAAAACTCAAGGCAGGTGGTTTGATACTTTTTTTTCTGGTAATTAATTGAGTGCAACAAGAAGAACTTCCAAGCTTATTTGAACAGTGACCTGCTGTCTGATTAGGCATTTGTAGACTATGAGAGGACATTTCCATTCCCCAGTTTTGAATTTATTACCTTTCAATGCCATTAAATAACCCTTTACTACCTTTCCATGTCAGAAAAGGACCTCTTATTTTATTTTCTTTCTTTCTTTTTCATGTATTATGAAATGGAGAACAGTAACATTATTTAGAATGCAGCTTTCAATCTGTAGGTTGTTCCCCCAAGGAAGATACCTTTCACAGCCTAAGCTCTTCACAAATGCTGGCTCATGTTGTGGATAATTGCTTTGACTTCTTGCAATTGATCCTCAGATGAATCCTTGTTCCCTCAGTTTCTGTTGTGGATAGTATTCCTAAAGGCCATGGTATATTTTGAGACCTCGTGAGGATGGACATTTCTTTCATGAGTCTGAGCATTGAAATGCATTTCCCCATAGCTATTGTTTGTACTTTCAGTGGGTGGGTTTGCTGATATGTCTTTCTAAAAAAAAGCTGTTAAATAGGATGCTGAATAACATTCTTTAAAGCTGTTGTGTATGGATGGCCAAAACTTTCCAAAGGCAAACATAGGAATTTTTCTTGTGCTTGTCTGTTCATTATCTCTTCATGAGAGTAGATGCCCTTCGTAAGAGCAGGATTTATGGGATTTTAAAAATAAACCTGTGAAGACTTTACTTCGAACTGCAGCAGAAGTAATGAGACATATTTGGAGATTACTGTCCTTGCTGCTGTAGTGAAATTCAACATCTGATTATTTTTTTGCATTGTATATTTTGTTTTGTTCAATGTGGATTTTTTATATTTACACTTACAAACGTCAGCTGAAATCCAAGTCAGTGACTATGCCAAGACAGAGGTGACATTTATACGAGGAGTACTAACAGAGAAGTCTTATTTACTGGGCACTGAGGTCTGCTGGCATGGCACGGCTAATGTCTAAACCTCCAATCTCAACCTTCAATCTGGAGGGCTGAATACAAGCTGTGCACTGGGAATGGTCCCTGGAGCACACTGACTGGCAAACCATGCCTCAGCTCTGGCACCTGGAGCACCTCTTGCCCCTCCTTCTGCACTGACCTTGGGGTCTCCATCGTTGTTCCTATGTTCTCACTTTGCTCATCCCTGGCTGGAATTCTTTCTGCACAACAACCTTCAGTTCTTAAATATGTTATCACAGAGGCGTTACTGTCACTCCTGATTGGCTTGGCATTGGCCAGCCATAGGAAGTCCATCCTGGAGCCAGCTGGCATTGGCTCCACGGGACAGGGTAAGCTTCTAGCAGCTTCTAACAAAAGCCAATCCTGTAGCCTATCCCCTGCTACGAAAAGCTAGCCACAGAAATGCACTAAATAATGATAATTTATTGAAGAGTTTGAGTGATTTTAATTAAGGACATTATATTGTTGTTCAGATAAATAAACCATTAATATTATGCTGGATTGAGGAAGATAAATTTTCTCCAGATTTCATGATCTGTCTTGATGTTGTCTTTCTGATAAGAATGTGAAACTGGAATACTAGCATTTAAATTAAAAACTGCTACTCCTGAATTGTACTAGTATGGGAAATAGACATGTATTTCACAAGTAGCAGTAGGCTGTGCTTTCTGTTATTACTGTGATTATATGTGATTTTATATATTATATATATGATGGACATTAGGGCTGCAAGGGATGTTGAGAGATTATCTTGTTCTTCCTCTGACCAACAAGGGAAAACAATGGCAAAATACTTCCAGTGATGGAGAGTTTCTGATCTTCCAAAGTACATATTCCAGCACTTAACAGTTGCCACTGGAAAATATTTTCCTAAATTTCTTTTGCTTCACTTTAAATCCTTTGTGATATAAAGAAAAAAAAAATCCAAGTAGTCTTTAACACCTAATCTGCTCATTTTAATTGTTTCTTTACTCATGTACAGTAGATGAGAATATTTACCAGTCAACTGTTCCTACATAAGGCTGTTGAGCTGCTATTTATTTTAGATAATTCCTGTAATTTTTTTAATCTTCAAAATGCTTGTAATCACTCCTCACTCAGGATAGATTGCTTGCAAATGTAATAAGTAAATAAATATGCTGTTCTATCCCAAGGCAGACATGACTGTGACATGGAGCTATCCTTAGTATAGACCCTTTAGAGACTCTTTCAACACACCTTCTAGTTATGCAATGATAAAAAACTTTTGGCTGTTCTTTGAGTGCAATTTTGAAATCACCGAGTGTGTACTTTAGGCTACTTTCTTTTAGAACACATTTTTTTAATTTGAACAGTCAGTTATGACACAACCCTCATGTTGCGTATTCAGAGCCCTTTGTCACTAAAGCTGAGGGTGGGATCAGGATGTGCAGGACAGTAACTATTGCTGGGAAAACTTCACAGTACTTGGAATGAGACGGAACTGCAACACTGAATATTGTGTCTCAATCTCACATTTGAAGATGGCCGATTTTATCCTGGTCTGAGTGTTGGATGGCTGGATGTAAGATACAGGAAAACAGATTTCTCAGAGGAGAGGAAGCCTTCCTGAAAAGGCATGGGAGGTGGAAAAGTGAAGAAACTGAGGGAAGAGAACACTTGAGAGGTTAGGATTGGTGGGGGACCTTGAGGAAGACTAGACCTGGAATGGGGAGTCTCTGCAGTGTCAGGAAAGAGAGGTCTGTACAGCTGATACTGAAGGGCTGAGGGGATGAGGACAGGAAAATCACCTCAGAGAAGAAATGTTCTCCATCTTCCCCCACCAAATCTCCTGAAAGCCTGAGAATGACCTTTGAATTCCTTAATCCTTACCATTGCTTACATCTCCAGACTTCGTTCCCCCATCAAAAAACTCATCCATCTAAAAGTCATTTTCACCATCCCTTTCCAATAGCACTTCCTATTCTCACTACCATCAAAATATTGAATTGTACTGCCTTCTACTTCAGCTGCTTTGCCTTCATCCACTATAAAATTGTTCAGTTTTTCTATACTTTTGAGATACCTTTAAATAACATGAATAGCTGGGACTGCTTGGAAAATGAAGAATGTCTCTGGGCACACATGGGGAAAAAGGAGTAATCTGGCAGTAGGTGAACTACAGAAAAAGAGCCCTTCCTGAAAATAATTTGAACAGCAGAATAAAATTGGCTACATAGAGAAAACAGCAATGATACCCTGACTGCTGTTAAGTTAATAATGTGAACAAACAGAGAAATAAGTTTTTCCCCTCTGCTTCAATTTAAACTTCTTCTTGTACCATCTGCAGTGGTACTGAGATAATCATACATTTACACTGCAAAAACTTTTGGCATAATTGTAGCATTTTCTTCCTTGAATCCTCTAATATTAACCCCCAAAATCCCCTAAAACTCTTTCAGTATCTCCTCATAAAGGTTTCTTTCAATTGTAACAACTAACAACTTTTTTGACAGAATTAAGAATATTCTTTTAAACTCCATGGGACCCCTTTCACTGCAAACAGTCAAACTAGGAGGACATTATAATAATATAAAGAACACTTACATAAATTCTGCTCTATGGAAGAAATATAAAGGGAATAAACGAAAAATGATGAAGTGTCTGTAAAGAGATCACAGAAAGCTTGTAGAGTTGCTGCCTTTTTTCCTTCTCCCAGAATAAATGTAAAAAATACTGCCAGTTTTAGAATACACACCGCAGTCCTGGCATGAGAAGTGATGCTTTTTTTTTTTCCCTCCAGTGAAGTTTTATTATTTCTATCTTCATGTATTTATTGTTTACTTGGTTCTGCCTGTGACTGATTCACAAACAGATGGACACAGCGAATTCCTGGAGAAGTCCTGCAGTTTGATTGGATTGTTTATTTGCAGATTTTGGCTAAGCCTAGGGAAATATAACAAGGAGAAAAGCCTAAGGTCAAAATTTAGATGCAGGTGTTTTCATAAGCTTTCAGCTCTAGTGCTGACTTTCCATATGGGTATGCATTTGTTCCCATGTTTGCTCACATGGCCCTAGTAATTTTATTTTTATTAGTAATAACCTTTCTTTCAACAGCTACATTACACATGATTTGTTTGGTTTGTATTTGAGAAAGAGTGCCCAACTTTTTTATAAGGCACAAATTCTCCACAGTCATGCAGAATTATTATGAGACATAATCTCCACCGTCCTATGATATTAAGCTATATATGATCAAAACTTGAAGTCTCTGCTTCATCAAATCACCACAGGTTTGGGCCAGAACGTGGCTGAAACTGAATGGGACCCATGACAGCACACAACCAAACCATCCTGTACCTCTCAGCACAGTCTCCTTTTAGCCTGTGTATCAATTTCTAAGACAGCTAATCATACACAGCCCTTCTTCCCAGCATTGCTGCAAGACTAAGAAAGACTAAACAAAGTGACTTTGTGCATAGTTAAAGTAGTTGTTATAGGCTGGTTCTTTTTCCATTGTGCAAATATTGTTTACCTGAGGACTGCTGCTATTAGTCACACTACACTGTTAATGGGTGAGGTTTGTTGTTTTGGTTTCTCCCCTCCAAGAGGGTTCTGGCATGTGGATTCATGCTGTGTATGAACCCACTTGCTGAATCCCTTTTGTATCACAAGCCCAAACAAATCTTACTCCCATGGAGTTCTGCACACAAGTGCCAACTAAATTATGGTGAACAACCAGGTGGTTCTGCACTGATTTTCCAGCTACTGGTTCCCCTAAATAGAGGAAACATTGCATTTCATTACATTACATTGAAAGATATGTTTTATATCTTTAACATTCTCTCAGGAGCAGAAGAGAGAGTATGAGTCCTTGGATTAAAGACAGACCATAATTTACCATGGTAATTTCCATATCATATCTTTATTCTCCAGAATTTTCAGCAGTCAGTAAATAATACACTTAGTTGTACTGAAACAATCAGGATTACATTATATTAAAAATGCCTGCTGAGAAGTATAATTTTGTCATGCGTATCCTTTTAAACATTCAGTTTCTGAGTGAAAAATTATCTAATTTTGGATACTAGATATTGCTGTGATAAGGAAGCAATGAAGTGGAATGGCATAATGCATAAGGGAAAGTACATTAATGGTCCTTCCCATATGAAGATCAGGATATGATTTATTTTCCTCATTTTAATCAGTCATATAAAACTTACAAATCAATATCGCATTTGATCATAAAGAATTATTTTGCCATTAGTATCTTTGATTTGTACCGTGATTTGGCCTTGAATTAAAAGTTTCCTGCCTGCAAGCATATAGGCAATAGATAATTCCAATTCCAGCCAGTTGGGATAAAGGCATGAAGGAAGCATTTTAAGAAAGCTTTAGTACTTCTCTATAGATGAGATGGATGCACTCATTAGGAAGATAAAAGCACCAGGAAAAATGGTAATTCTATCTACTGTGGTTATCATTTCTACAGGACAGTTCACTTTCCTGGTGTTGTAAGAAGTTTTACAGGTTCCAGTCCCTTAGGTCATTGTATAAAGAGGAATTATAATTCCGTCAAACCTAAAGCCTTCAAAATTCTTCATGTATGGCCTGTCAAGAGCTCTGTGGTTGCCTTAAAAATAGTGAATCTTTGCAATAATAAAACAATTTCTGTTGTAATCCATCCCCAAGATTTTGAGTCTTCATAGTAAATTTTCACTTCAATCAGGAGGACTTGTTTGGGTTTGTGTTTTTGTTTGTTTGTTTGGTTTTGGTTTTGGTTTTGTGGGGGGGGGTTGTGGATTTTTGTTTGTTTGTTTGTTTTTGGTTTTGGTTTTGGGGGGGGTTGTGGTTTTTTGTTTGTTTTGTTTTGTTTTTGTTTTTTCTTTAATTTTTATTGTATGACACTGGGAACTCAGAAAAAATGTGATACCATTGCACAAAAGTGTGAGATGACAAAACAATAATTAGACCTCATAAGTTTTGGAAGCTGTATGTTGCCATTTGTCCTATACCTTTCCAAGAATGTAATGGACATGTCATACTATAAAGAATAGGAGAAAAGCACATTGAATGCTGCTGTATAGAAGTGGCACGTTGAGTTCATAAACACTTAGTAAATATCTGATCTATCACATGCAACAAGCACTCTGTAGCCATAGAAGGAAAAAATGGTCATCCATCTGCTCCCAGTTCTTGTAATTTCTGCATAGGAGGAGGCAATGTGCATTGAGTGCTGACTAACTGGCTTTGCTGGACCTCGGCTTTGTGCCAGCAAAGGTAGCTCAGGTTTCTGTCTTTTTGGTCCAGGCTTCTTAACTTGGGCCACTGCTGTGCCTGCGGCAACAAATTGAAGAGAAAGAGGTTGTGAAGAGGGTGCAAGATCGAAGGTGGAGAACCAGGAGGTAGTGGCAGGGATGCAGCTTTTGGGCAAGGAAGCAGGAATCACAGCAGTGGCTAGAAAGTGGCGTTATCACTGTTAGCAAATGGTTAGAGGCCAAGGTATGAGTTGCAGGTAACTCAGGGCAAGGGAAAAAAAAAAAAAAAAGATGAGAGGAACAGTGATGCAGTGGGAGAGTAGATGAGATACAGAAAGTTGTAGCAATAAAGCTTGGATGAACTTTCCTTATGGTGACAGTCACTTTTTTATTGCAACCCTCTGCAGAACAGATTGGATCACTTCTACCTAGCAAGTTTCTAACACGTTTGACTAACCTGTTCCTCTAGTGAAAGAATTTCCATTTTTAAAATGAGTCTGAAATTAAGAAAAAATGGTACAAAAATAAAAGAAAAGCAATATCTGAGTATCGTAAGTGGTGTAATGGAAAAAAAATACTGTAAGAACTTTTGCTAACAATTTACTGCATGAAGTAATATATACAAAATAAATATAAAATGTATGTTTGGTTTGGTTTGGGTTTTTTTATCTTGCCAAGACCTTGACCACTAACATTATATTACTTTTCATTTCCATGTCAAGATCTGTAACATCAACTTCAATTCTGGCAGGAAAGGTACCTTCCAGAGATCATATAAATCACATATAGAGCGTGTTTTAAATGGTTTGCCTCTCATGTATGATATATACTCCACGCAGAAGACACTGCATGGTAGTTAAGGTGCTCAGTGTGTGCTGGTGCTTATTTTCCTATTCAGTTCACATCCAATACTGATCTGAGGAGACACCTTGTAGGCTGTTAAAAGTTTAGTGGCACTCAGAAGCTCTTTGTCCTCTGCTTGCACTTCTGCCTTACACTTATTAAAGGCAGTTTCAAGCCAGTGGATGGGTAGAATTAGGAAAAAATACAGGAGCATCAGATACTTGTTCCTGGAAGATAGCAGCCTGGGATTTTTCAAGCATGGAGCCATCCTGCCTTGGTAGACTGGGATGTGCATCAGCAGCAGACCAGACACTGTGAACACTTTAGAGGGCAAGCTAAGCAAACACAAGACTGTGTCAGTGCAGATGTCTTAATGTCTATGCACTGTGGCTGCCTTCACAAGATTAATGTCTCCAGAAGAGATTCACAAAGGAGATAGGGATATCTAGATGAATTTAGAGGCTGAAAATCAGGTTGATCTAACGCATGCCAAGTGCTTATCGGGATTTCTTGCTGTCAGGTTAATGCCAGAGCAGATCTATGTCAGAAACATTTCACTAAAGGTAAGACAATACTGGAAGGAAAACTACGTGTGCTACAACAGTGAATTAATTAAGGTGAAAGTTGTAATGAGGATGTCATTGCAGTTGAGGGTAGGGGCAAAGTGGGAAGAGAATTTCACCCAGGAGGAAAGAAGCAAATAGGCTTGGCCAGAGTCCAAGTGCTCTATAAAACCTGATGCTGACTCTTATCAAGGATTCTTTGGACTGATACACTAGGAACATTAATACCAACAACATCATTAGGAGTGTGGCTCTATGGAGATCTTTCTGTCCCACAGGACAGTGTGCATTGCTGAAGGACTGAGCATTCTGTTGCCAGACTTCATCAGGCATGGCTATATTTTTCAGATTTCCACCAGAAATCAATTGCTAAAGCTGAGCCCAATATGTGAAACATT
Source organism: Myiozetetes cayanensis (assembly GCF_022539395.1). NCBI lineage: Eukaryota > Metazoa > Chordata > Aves > Passeriformes > Tyrannidae > Myiozetetes > Myiozetetes cayanensis. The sequence continues at coordinate 47,402,189 of NW_026086604.1, forward strand.
TTGCTCAGGTAAGTACTGACTCACACCAATCGTTAGTTTAGCTTAGAGCCAGCTGTCATCTAGTCAAGATCTGCTTTTCAGATTGAAGAGCACCTCCACTTTTCTCCCCAGCAGAAATAGAGTCTCTTTAGAAGAAACTCTTGCAGCCTTACTTATTTGACCACACATTTCCCATACTTTAGGGGCAGCCCCGGAGGAACAAATTACTCTTGTAGTAGACTTGGGATAGAAAAAGTTGAAGAAGAATGGCTTTTAAAGCATGAAAAGAACCACTCATGCACTGGCTCCCTCTCGCCTCTATGTGCTATGCTGTTTGCTAAATATCTCACTATGTTTAATCCCTCTGTGTTTTTAAGAGTGAAGGATAGCAAGGAAGTGATTATACTGATTTTGCATTTTTACAACTGACTGATAAGAAGTTTAGTTATTTACCTGTGCTCAGTAAAATTTTTCCTTATTTGATTAGTATAATGAAAACAAATGTAAACAAATGAAGTAAAATTCATTGCACTTCAGTGAAATTCATACAATCTGTGTATTTAAAAATACAGTTCTAATTTAACTCTGTTTCAAACCACTGAACCACTGTATGTTTTTTGAAGATTTCCTGGACCTGATTTCATAACAATAACAAAAAGATCTAAGCCAAATAGATATAAAATTTTCTGAGGAAAGGAAGGAAGAATGTTCTGTTGATACAGCTTGAAATATTAAAAAATGAAAATAAAGTTTTCAGATCAGAAGAAAGAGATCTCAGGGAGAAAATGTTATATGCTGTCAATACAAGGAAGCCTTTCAAGGAAATAGGTTTTATAAAAACAAATGGGAACTAGAGGTGAACAGCTTTAGAGGGCTGCATTCAGCAAAGAGGGATTACACAATGACAAGAAAAACGATAACTGCATTGCAGAAGTCTGAGAAATTTCATTCAGTTCTGAGAAAACACAAAAGTTCAGGTAACAGCTCAGTCTCTATATGAACTTGAGAAACTAGGCAAGGATTCTCATGGCAGAAGATTTAGTAAGAGACAGTGCTTTCTGTATGTGACCCTGTGTGAGACATTGCTGTGATGAGTTGCCCCTGGCACACAAAGTGCCCTTTTTCACTCCCCTCCTCTTCTGGACATGGGAGTGAAAAATGTAGAAAAAAGGATTGTGGGTGGAAAAAAAGACAGGGAGAGATCACTCACCAATTACCATTATGGGCAAAACAGACTCAGCTTGGGGAAGTTATTTTAGTTGATTACCATTCTAATCCTTCCCCCAGACATGAGAGAAGCTTCTAGCAGCTTCTCACAGAAGCCACCTCTGTAGCCCCACCCACTACCAAAACCTTTCCACACAAATGCAATACAATTTTGGAGCCTCTTACACTAAACAAGGACTGAGGTCAGGAGATACATGTCAGAAAATGGGGAAAAAACCAGAATTATTGGGGAAGAAGACAAAATTATTTATGCTATATTTACAGCTGTGTGCATTCACTATGTGCTTTCTTAGTTAAACCTTTACCAACCCAGATATATCAAGGGACACATTACTGCTGGAATATTCTGGGGAGAAATCAGCTGTAATATTTAACAGCATGCACCTCTGTGAGGATCTCTCTCTCTCTCTCTGTCGCTTCAAATTTTACTATGTATCTCATTTGAAAGTGAAATCACGAGCCAGAGACTCACATTAAGGGTTCACACTGCAGTGCTGGGAGCTGGGGAGAATCATGTTTTGTCCCACAGTGGCAGGCTCAGCTTGAAGGGTGCCAGCAGGCTTGGCGTGTCAGCCACAAGGCTTTGCTTCATACACAAGAAAAGGACAGCTCAGACCAGAGAGCAAAAATAGTCTATTTTCCTTCAGATCATCCATTAATGGCTGGGTAATGAGTCCACAGGGAAGAATGGGGAAAACTCCTTAAACACAGGAACGCCCCATGTACATTTCTCAGTGCCCCTTTACAAAACCCACCCCACCATAAGTCCTGGACTGGACATACTTGAATTTCTATCTTATTGCAATTCTCTGTGCCTAGTTTCAATGCAGAGCAAGGACCAGTTAATTTACTATTTCCCTGAAGAACCCATGCTCTTTGCTTTCCTTCCAAAAAGGAGTTAAGCTCCTTTACTGAGCAGATAACCAAAGCGTTGGGAACTATGACTCAAAACACACAGCAGCTGCAGGAATCTGAACAAGGTGGGAGTAAGGCTCTGCTGGAGGATGAGCATTGTGGGACAAGCTACCAGGGAGGGGGCAGGCTGGAGACAGCAGAAACACCAGAGAAGCTGACAGCCAAGGCAGCAGAAAAATCAGAGATATTTTTAATATGACCTCAAAAAACCCTAGAGACAGAGTTTATACGGAGAGTATTGTTAGGGAAGAGTTTTGGAGATGTTAGAAATTTCACAGAATATTCTGAGTTGGAAGGGACCCACAAGGATCATTCAATCCAGCTCATAAGTAAATGGCCCATGTGGGGATCAAACCCACAACCTGAGCTAATCTCAGGGTCAACCAAATTCAGCAGCATGAGGGGAAAGGGTTTGTCTCCATACTCCATACAGAAAGAGTCCTTGGCCAGAGGTAGCTGTGGTTCAAGACCCACCAGCAGTGCTGGTGTGACTGCTCAGGTGATCGACCACCTCAGGGCCCAGCTGAATCGCAACAGTTCAGCTTAGAGAAGACCTTACTTAAATTTGCAGCACATCATCTCACCTGACTTGTTTTTATTGAAGAGGAGAGCGCTTGACTGAAAAGTTATGCTTGCAGGTCCACAAGTCAGTAATCTCCAGCAAAGTGATGATGGCAAACAGCTTGGAACAAGCCAGGGCTGGCAATGTCTTCACTTGGCTCTGCTGCAGTCGTACTGGGATGTGTAACCACAGCCTCAATATGCTGATCAGCCACTCAGGTCAAAAAGGGTAATTATCTTTGGAGATGCTTGCATTGTTGTTCTCATGCCCGTGTGCTAAATTGTGAGAAACTGGAATGTCAGACTTTTCTCCCTTACTTGATTCTTGAGAAAGGAGGAGACCCTTCATCATTTTCCTGTGACTACCATATTCAAAAAGAATCTTAATTTCTATTTATTAAGAAGATCCAGAATCAATTATTGAGAAACCTCCTGCTGTTTTTCTAGGCAAGCCTGCAGTTTGCTGGATGCCCATCATAATCATCAAGGCTGAACCTGAAAAGAGCTTTGACCTCCCTTTCGTTGAAAGATCATGCTCTCTGTTTACCCTTCTCAGCTGTAGGGAAGGCAATGACCTCTCCACAGGGCTGTTGTGCTCTCTCTGTCACACCCAGGGCTCTACATTGCTACTGTGGAGAACATCCAGGGCATTTCTTTCTTTCCCTCCTCAACCTTCTGGATGTACTGTGTCATGTTTTTGTTGAGTGATTTTGTTTGGCAGTTTGACTCTTACTCTGATAAATTGCCCATCCCTACCATTTTGGCTTCCCTTTTCTTTTGGAGTGTGTGCATTTCCTCCTGTAGCCTCGACCTCCTCCTTTCTCATCCCTTCCTTCGTGATTATGTGGTGCTGAGCTGTGATGACTCAGAGGGTCTCTCTGGGCAGTTGGAATTGCAGCAGAGCTGAACACTACGGAGGGAGGACAGAGGGCTTAGGCAAGCTATGATGTTGAGCTCTGGGGTTGGGAGACTTGTTGAGAGCCTTATAGGCTAGCCCTGGAACACGTGTGTATTTCTTTCAGTTGTGGCTGAGCATGTTCTCCCAATCAAGTTTTTTTAACTTTCTTCTACTATCATCAGTGACAAAACTGAGGTTTTTCATTTCGGAAAAAAATTGCAAAAAAAGGTAGAGATCAAGACAGATTTTCACCAAATTACATAACTCCTCAAGAAAGGCTCTAGGAAATAGTTATCTGTAATGATGAAAGAGCAGGAGAAGAAAAACTTGTTGTGAACCTGTGCACTGACTGTGAACTCTTTGTTGCTTAGAGTGGTACCCTACAGATTTCAGATCTGGAGAAACTATACCCTCTCAGAGAGAAGAAAGGGGTGCTCCAATGAAGTTTTCCTTCTTTTTGTCTACTTGCTGCAAGTTATATTTTTGCATGTTAACAGTGATGCTACTCAGAAGGGGCTATACTGGTTGGTGGCCAAATACAGGTTCAGGTTTATAAACCCAATATAATATGTTTCAGGTATATAAAGATTCTCATCTCCTGTGGCTTCATCAATGTAAAAAGGCTTTCAACATGTAAAAAAGCTTGATTTTCAAATGTATGACTTGTGGTTTTGATAATAATGCTGTGATACTGCTTTTCCTGGGTTTGCTTTAATAATCTCTGAGGCAGATACACTGCAAATCTGGCTATTTTGTAGGAATGAAGCTGTTTGTCCCTTTTATTAGAATACTTCTGTTGGTTCCAGATTTATGGATGACTGATGTTTTCTTGTGTGGGATTTACTTGCAGTCAGGCTACTTGTCAGAACTTCCTTTCCTATCAATGGAGGGTAATACGATTTGCTGAAGTATGAGTCATCTCGTCCTTCAGCAGATTTCTAAGACAGGTCAGATGAATCATTTTTTCTTGGTACCTGCTTCTCCCTGCTAACAATAAAGGGACTCTAACAGAGCAGCTCTGATATATCCTGTGCATGTTGTAAGTGTCTAAACCTACTTGAGATGAAACCCACCTCCAGCATTTGTGCAAAGCATACACAATCTATCAACATGAATTGATTTCTGGGTGAAAGGGAAGCTATGGATACAAAACCTGCTAGCAGAGGTCTGTCCTCCAGTAAGGTAGTCCACACAATCACATTGCCTATACTTGTGACTTTTGTCTCTTCAATAGGTTTGCCTTGTACCAACCAATGCCCTATGCAGAAAGGCTTCCTGCTGTATTTCAGGAGGGTAAAAAAAAAAGAGTATGGAGCCTGATGAATTTCATCAAGTGTATGGCACTTTTCCAGCAAAACTTCTCATGCCTATTCCACTTAGGAAAAATCCTGGCCTATTCTAATTGCAGCATTTGCTATCATGTAGAGCAGTAACATTGGCTATCCTCTGAAACGGGTTATCACAAGTATAAGGTAGAAAGTAGGTCAGTTATACAAATTAATATAGATGTGGTAATGATTTTCTGATTGACTTTCATGGAAGTATCCACTCTTATTCATGGATTATATAAGGAAATTCATCATTTAACTTTGGTCCTCTGATTTGCATCTGACTTAGATGTCGGCCATAACTTTGAATCGCTGAACTTGTGGCACCTGCGTGTTACCTAATCAATGTAAAGAATTATGCTGTGGACTTAATTAAGCAGTAACAGACCATTCAGTAATGTTAATGCACACACACATTCAAAAAGACTGATTAATCTCACCTGCAACTTCCTCCGTCATTTAATATTAAGCATTTGAGAATATAGCAAAATGCATGATGGACTAACCAGATACAGACCTTTAAAATGAAAATATGGACTATGTGAAGGCTAAAATTTTAAGACCTGGACCATTTTTTTTAGAATCTTAATCAACACTGGCTCCTAAATAAATGTGATATGACTGTCAAAAGAGCTGAAGATTTTCTAAAAGTCACAGTCTTAAGTCTTCCTGCTATCAGTGAAGACATCCTGTTATTAATTCTGTTCACCACTAGCATTTTGCAGTCAGAATTGTTGCATTTTCCCACATGATAATTTGCAATGCTCCTCATGGATATATTCTGCACTCAGACCTTTCTTAACAAAACAGGAAATATTCAGTGACTTGCATAACCCGATGCCAAATATGTAAGAACTAGGAAGATATCTTTCCATGGGATCTACTCTAATATTCTGATCAAAGCAGAGTTAGCAGTGAATTCAGCATTCAGACCAGGTTGCTCAGGGCTTTGTTGAGTCAGGTCTTTAAAACCTTCATGGCAAAAACTCCACAAATTCCTGGGCAGCCAGTCCCAATGCTTGGCTGTCCTCATAGAGAGCTTTGGACAATTTGTTTCCTTGGACCCAGCTAGAACTTCCCCTCTTTTAGTCTGGTGCTGTTGTTTCTCATCCATCTACCATGTACCTCCATAACAAGGATTTACATTCTTTCTAATTCCCCTGTGTTCCCAAAGTCATCTTTAGGTTGAGCGAGCATTGATCTTGCAACTTCTGCTCACAGGGCATGTGCTCCAGCCCTGACCATTCTGGTGGCCTTCACTCAATTCACTCCAGTTTACCCATGTCTTCTACTGGGAACAAAAATTGAGAGCAGAATTCAATATGCGGTTTAATGAGTACCAGATAAAGGTACTCACTTTCCTTGGAGAAAGAAAATCATCACTAAATGAACGGATTTTTTAAATAAAGCCCTGTATGCCAGCACACACTGCTGACACATGTTTAGACACAAACATACACTGATGTAGTACCAGACTATTCTGCTGCACTGAAGGATCTTCAGGCAAACACTGTTTTAGGGCCAGAAACAGCATCTTTGTCTAGACAATCTTGCATTGTTCATGAGAAAATGTGTCAAACCTGCCTGGCTGTCTGAAATCAACCCAAATAAATCAGATGGTCTCACAGTGAGCAAATCTATTGTATAGAACACATGCCAAAGGTAAGTTAGTTCACTATGTGAGTCTAAGATGACTTTGATATTTCTCGATATTTCTCTTTTCTTTTTTTTTTTTTGTTAAAAATTCAGATATATGTAAGAAAACCTTGCCTAAATAAAAGAATACTTTTCCACACAGCTGCTCCTTATTCATGGAAACTGGCTTAGAAATTGCTTAAAGGAAGAAACTCAGAAAACACCAGATGAGCTCTGATTGCCTCGTTTGGAACACAGTGAATCTTCCTCAGCTCTTTTTTGTTGCCAAACTGTGTGTCCCAGAGGACTGGGTCTGCAGCCAGCATGGTGACTCCATACTCCTCTGTGCTCCTGTGTTCAGGAGGACAATGCAGACTCAGCCCTCAGCCACACTGGCCCAACAGCCCCACACAGCCACAGCCAGGTCTGGCAAAGCCTACTATCTGGGCTTTGTGCCATTATCCCCTGGCAGGTAATAAAAATGTACTTATGTTAGTTCTTCTTAGTACTTATTTTAGTTTTTTAGGTAGGTGAAGGTCCATAGATACTGCTAATATAGCAAAGCTGACCAGTTTTTTACTTGCTTTATGGCTGCTAGTGAGACTAGTTGTCTCCTATTTCAACTCCAGCCACAGGTTTAAAACCTTTCTTGTTACTAACAAGGATCATTTCAGATGCTTTGTGCCACTTGACCAAGCTGCAGTAAACCTCTGAGAATTTCTTTTCACTGGGAGCCCTGCAGCCCACGTTGACTTTATTCATACACTACTTCCTTATCTACATGGATGTCATTGAGATGGGACAAGAATATGAAGAGTAATTTGAAAATGGAAGGTGAGGAACTTAGTTTTCAGTCGGCCTATTGCTCTAAGGTAGCCAAATTTTATGCAAGTTAAAGTAGTCCTGGAGAAACTTTTGCTCTCACCATTTAAGAGGGCCCATGAATAAAATACCTAATATTACAAAACCTGCAGCCTGGGCACATGTGGCTTAACACGAAACTATGCATGAATATATATGGTTAGTAATCAAAACCTAGTGGACACATCTGCATCAAAGTGAGGGAAAATGTGCTGGTCCTTTACACAGTATTTTCCCATCTTTCTAGTACTTCTTCAGATCAACAACTAGATTTTCTGCTGAAACAACAGGTAAAAATTTAATACTCAGTTGAAGATCTTAAAGTTCAAACATTTGTTGCAGTTTATATCCCATTTGAACCACCTAGATTATTGTATCTAGTTTCTTCCTCCATCTTCACATTTTGATTTAGTTTATCAGAAATAAATTTTGTAGAAGTCAAAATGTTTAATGACAGAACTGTTTATTTCTTGCTGTACAAACACGAAACTCTGTGTTTATGTGTGCTTGATTTAGTGAACATTGGATAATTTAATTTTTCCATATAATAACATTTAATTTAAAATAAAATATACAGTTAATTTTCATGCTACCATTTGAAATAATTAAAAACATTTTCCGAAATAACATATCTATTTCAAATCCCACCTGAAGAAAAATATTTGGAACATTAATTTTTGAGTATTGAAGCACAAGTAGCTGTACAATCTTTGGGATTTCCCCAAGAATGAAATTTCATGTTCTAAGCCGATTCTCTGGTTTCTTGCAAGAGCATCTGTCATATAAACTGTGTTGCCTATGCTAATTTATGCATCATTTGACTAAATAGATCCCATCAATGAAGCATAGGAAAATATTTACATCTTTTGCTCCAGTGCATTTTGCTTTTTTTACAAAGAATTCTCACAGGCCTAGGGTTTGTAATTATTCAGATAAGTATTGGCACAGGTAATCCTCAGCCAGGTTGGGGACTCGTTGTAGTAGATGCTGCACAAACATATATTGTGTGCCAGGTTGTGTCCCAGAGCATTCACAGTTTGAAAACACAAGCTGTAACAGGTGGATGACAAGCAAAGAGAGAAGTGAAGTAACTCTTTCAGCAGAAGGCTTTAGTTAAACTAATTAGTTGTGCTACTGAAAGCCCATTGGTGACAGCAACGAAGAAATGATTTGAGGAAGACATAAAACTCAGTATCTCCTTCTGTTTCAGTTTCCTGATAATATAACCAAATCTGCTGTCAGCAATACTTTACCAAAAATTATCCATTTTTGGCAATAACGAGGCAGAATGATCTACCCTGCTAAGTAAATAGCCTTTGAAAGACTGTTGAGAGTTCATAAAGCTTTTCTAAAGCATGGACTGTAAAATAAAAATGAAATATTATTTTAATAACATTAGACCAACAATTTAATATGCTTATAATTTTCAAAGATCCTAAGTAGTAAGCATCGAGGGCTGATATTAAATTCTGTTTTCTTATTTTAAAATTACTTTACATTCCCCAATGGGGACTTTAAAGATTTGCTGTTGTATTCCATCTGAACAGAATCATGGATGACAGCACATAAGAAAACATAAAAGTTAGCAAAATCAGGAATATTAAAAGTGATAATATTTTGATTTTATTCAATTTGATGTTAGACTGCCTAATAATTATTGAGTTAGTATTTCCTGTAAGGCATAACTTCTCATCTCCTGAAAAATCTCTTAATCAGAGAATTTTTGAGGTTTAAGTTTTGGGTTTATTTATCATTTGGTTGGTTGGTTGGTTGGTTTTTTTTTCAATGGAGTGCAGATGGATTACAGAACATCTCAAAATTTGTTGAGGACTTCTGATCTTTTATGATGTCTTTGACAAGTCAGTTGAAGTAGGAACCTAGAGATGTCTAGTCCTTCAACACCTGACTTGAACTGTGGGTACACAAACCATACCTACCACAGTGAAGTTGCTTCACTGCAGCGTCATAGTATTACATAAATATATGTAATCATCATTGTGTTACATAAATATAATTGTCAGATTCAGATTTACCTTCTAGGGTGTGCTTCATGGGAACAAAGCAATCTTCTTCCCAATTTATCCCCTTAGGGATCAGGGGATCCCTAAGAAAAACACCAGGGGTTATCGCCTGAATGAAGTAAAACTAAAAGCTAATAGATAGCTTCCAGGTGTAGATTCAGTTATATATATAGCTTTACTCTTAGGAGAATATATTTCTCATTCATGCAAGTTTTTCATATTACCATATGCCATTTTCATTTGGTTGCACAAGTAACTCCACATATTATCTGAAAAGTCACCAAATATGTGCATGGAGAAGGACCAGCTTTCAAGCTATGAGTATTTTCATAAAATAACAAAAGTAGAATTTAATGGAAATATTTTCTTTCATTTTGTTTACTGCATGTTTTCCTTTAACAGAAAACAATATCTCTTTCTGCATCAATCTTTACTGATTCAGAGAGCACAGGTGGTATTTACAAGTTTTATACTGAAGGGTAGGACCTCGTGAATGTAACTCAGGAGATTACTGTTCTAAACTTTGGGATGCTCAGAATCCCAAGGAAATCAATGACACCTTTTTTTGGTGGCATTGATTTCCAAGGTTAACTTTTCCCCAGCTCGTCATTGAGATCTTACAGCTACGTGTCTTACAAAATGCACTGCCAATTCTTTTCCCAGGGTTATTGCCCTCTTCTTGATGTGAGTGGCTTTCTGTTTTTAAGAATGTGCACTGTTTTCCAAGAAATAAAAGTCAAGGAACTAAATGGAAACAGGGAGGAGGGTGAATTTGTCTTTTATTCTTGCTTCCTAGTGTTTTTGCAAGGAGAAACAGTAAGGCCTGAAGGGTTTTGTGAGACATGACAGAGGCTTCTTTCTAGATTCTGAGATCCTGCCTACTTGGTGACTAGGGCTTTCTTTCATGCTATCACACATGGAATATTTTGCACATTGGCATTACAGACTTTATTCAATTTTTGTTGGTTGTAAAGACTTCTAAAATTTCTTCTAATTGCAACTCCCTTATTGATTATATCAATCTTTCATTCACAATTTGGATTTTCCATGTTATACATAACACATGTTATAATATAACATGATATTATGTTATACATAATATAACATAATACTGTATAACATATACAGTGTTTTGTAATATCCTCACTTGCATTTTTACTGCAGATTACTTGAATGAAAACTCTATCATGTACACCCAGAAGAAATTTTTGTTTCTAATCACTGAGAGGGCTTATGATAGTGCCTGGAATATGCCTTTACATTATGAACTAGTAAGCTACTAATTGTTCTCTATGTCAACAAAATAATAGGTATCACTGTGAAGTCAGTCTGGCCTTTTGATTTATTATGCATGATTTTGTTAGGCAGAGGCTTCCTTTTGGTGAGCTGGGCTAGAATCCAAGCCTAGGTGAGGAATGGGGCCCAGTTGTTACAGTTGCACACGCTGGAGGGCATGCTAACAAAACCACACATAAATAACAACGCTTATAAAGATAGAATCAGAGCTTTCCTAATCAAGGAAATCACAGGTTTCTTTCAAAGGACTCCCAAGAAAGGAGAATATATAAAAAACCATAAGTCAGGTGAATTGCCATGGCAAATTGCAAGTAACTGAAAGAGCAATGGTAGATCCCCTGCTGTATGTAGTAATATGTACATATAAAATGTATATGTCATGAAAACCTTGGGGGAAAAATATTGCTCAAGGAGAGAATAGCCACATGTATGGATAACTTTGATTATGTGTGCTTGCACGTGTTATTTAAAAGAAATTAATTTTCATTCTTCTTCCTTCTGCCTTATAGAGAACTAGGAAAGACCTGTTTGCCCCACAGATTACTTTTTTGTCATGTTGAGGACATTCCTCCTTTGCAGCATTTTCATTCATAAAAAGATCATTGTAGTAATTATTGGTGTGACTCACACTATTCTCATCTGACTCTCAGCTTCTTAAATCCCGGTGGATAGTGGGCGTTACTCCAGTGCTTCTGGGCCACTGAGAAGCTGTGCACAGCATGGTGGCTCAGGTTCGCTGACACTCTGCTATGCCTGTCACCAGTCATGCAAATAACTCCCCTCCTGCTTCTGGGCGCACACTCTTTAGCGGGACTTCAATGTTTATTGAAGTTTCTTCACAAGATAAAGACGTCCCCACCTGTTGTAATGAAAAAATCTACTAAATTTGTACTTGTCGTAAGGACTGTCACTGTATTTGTCATTTGGGGATGCTTAAAGTAGTCAGGAAATGCAGGAAATCTGTTTGTAAGAGCTTTTTTACCGCAGTACTTGTCCATGCTTTGCCTATTTAACAGAACTACATTTTTACATCTCCAACTTTAGTTGAGGTTATAAACATCTTTCTGATCTAATGGATCATTTGATATTCCACTCTATCCTTTCTGCGGCAGTGTTCTCATTTCCAGTCACAAAGCATTCCTCTTCTGAGTAAGTAGCCTTCTAAAATAGCCTTCCCCTTTAACATCCTATCTAATGATGATAAAATTGGTGGTAAACCAGAAACACCTACAAGTGATTCCACTTTTCATGGTTTTACTTATTTTTCCTTTCTCTTTACTCTGATAAAATAATTCAACTTTTACTCTGACATACTTGTTTTCATGGAAGTCTCTTGAAAGGCAGTTCTTTGAAATGGGTTTCCATTTCTTGATTTGCTTTCTAAAATGTTTACAGGCTGTTAGGCATAATTTTTTTTCCAGCAATTAAAATATACATAGATGCTTCCTAGGTAGTTCTCAAGTATTATGGAGGAGCATCTTTTGAAAGTGAAAAAAGTCCTCTTTTTTCTTTCTCTTTTTTTTTTTTGTACAGGCTCTGTGTCCCAAGAGATACAGACATTATCAGTGCTAGACAAAAAATATGCTCCTTAGCTGTAGGATGAATCACTTACCATGTCTCTTGCTCCTGTATCTTTCATTGTAACTTTAATAGCCTCTCATACTTTCCCATTTCCTTCCTGAGAATCTATATTTATCCCTTCATAAATCTTATGCCTTGTTAAAATCCATCCACTTAATCCCAAACCTGGTGATTAAAGTATCCTGCTAAACTTTCCCAAAAAGTTGGACTGAGGTCATAAAGTCCAGTCTAAATTTTTGCAACCTTTTTTGCAATCTGTTGCAAAGGCTCGCTAGACTGGGTAGGAGGAGTTAGATGCCTCAGACTTGGACTAACCACAAAGCTGGATCAGAAATGGATTTATTTGCTTGGTAAGTTGAATTGGGAAATTCTTTAGGTTAGAGCAGAAACTTCAGAGAGTTTAAAGAAATTTCTCCATTGTACCAAAACTTCAATTTCTCATTTTGAGACTAAAGGAAAGACATAAACTGTCAGTGTTTACTTAAATATATATGTTTTCATGCCTTTTTGCCCATGAAAGCTTAAGACACTTTAAAGTGGAAATGAAAATTTCAAGAAGAAAATAGGAATGCATCCTGCTTGCTGAAAAAAAAGTCCAGTTAACCTCAGCTAATATTCCAGGTTAGAACTTTGGAAATTATCCACTAGGATGCACTAAGGTCAGGATTGCACCTAATTATTGTTTCACTGCAGGACAGAGATGCCTTCTTGTGGTTCTCAAGAAAAATATCTCCTTCATCTTAAGGTCCATGGTCTTGAAACACTTTTTGGACTGTGCTGCCTCTGCTCTTTCTTTCCGAACAGAAGTACAGGTCAGCAAGTCTTTCAAAATACTGTCACAGAAAGAGGAAATGTTGGTTGTCCTTCTCCTTTTAGTTCATTACTAGTTTAGTGACAAATCTCTAGACTGGAGTGAGAGACAGTGGAGTTATCCCTTCGGAGTCATGGACAAAGACAGGCAGATAGAAATATCAGAGGGTCTGAAGAGGGAAAATTAGTCAACAAGGAGGCCATCATTCCAGCAAGCAAGGCTTTGTCTGTTCTGGCGTTTCTGAGGGACAGGTTTTCAGACAATTATGAAGAAATTATTATGGTGTTATAGGACTTCTTACAAATGCAAGGGCTTTGGTGAAGTCACAGTGTTGGCTTTTGGAGACACAGCAACCCAAAAGTAGACATTAAAGGGGTGACTGATCAGATGCAGGAAACAAGTTCTTGCTAATGGACAAGGGATGCTGGGCAGGATGCTAGGTAATATGACTAATGTCCCTCACTCTTCTTAAAGGTAAAATCAAGTAGCTTATATTTAATATGGGAGACACCTGCAAGGTTTCCAGAACACTTAAAGGAGCTAGAACTAAGCACCTGTTTGCTTGCAAAACTGAAGAGAAAAATCTGTAAAGCCATATTTGCAAAGAAAAGCTGTGTAGAAATCGAGGAAGCCAGGCTAAAGCCAGTGAACTACCACTGTTGTTAGTTATTATCTCATGCTTTAGAGGGGCTACTTGGTACTTATGAAAAGCTTTGGCAGTGGGAAAGAAATTCCAGAGCTCACAGGGTCCAGACGATCAATTTCATTGTGGAAAATCAGACCAGGAAGCAACCTGCTGGCTATGATAGATACCTTGTCAGTTAAAGGTGGAAAGGAAGATTTTAGACACTGCCATGAAGTCCAACAACTAAATGAAGATGCTTTTGCTGCTGAAAGAATGGCAGGTTTGTGGCAGTGGCATTTAAAACACATGCAATGCCAGGAGGGCCCAGGTCTTCCAGAGCTACTCAAGCTTAATTCTTCAGAAAACATAATTTGGGTTCTTACTTCAGACAGATTCATCAAGACTCTTCAGCCCGCGCTGAAGTCAATAATTTTTCAACATGAATTTGCAATTAGAACATATGTTTTACAGTCCTTGTTACTTGAGAAGCTTAGCCATTTTCCTGATCAGCCAGCTGGTAAGTTATCTATTCAGTGAATGTAAGTAATTTGAAAATGAGGCCCTGAAATACTGTTAGTAAGAGCAGAACATCTCAATAGTGCTTTTTGTCTATGTATTTATTTTTGGTCCCTTCTGCCTAAAATCTCCTTCAGCTCCTTGTCACCTGAATAAATATTCTTCTGCTTACTGTGGCTAAAAACTCAGGTACCACTCAAGTAAGTTAATGCAGTATTTGCTACTTAAATCCTCACTGCTATCATATAAAATGGGCAGAATCAATCCTACTTTGTCTTGGAATTGTAGGTGATGTTTTATTAGTAGTAAATGATATTATTATTTAAAAATGTGTCTATATACTTATAATAATTTTAAATAATTAAGATGTGACGTTAAAAAATTATTGATAATCGAAGTATGTATATTTATGTATATTTAATTTCTTTAAAGGAGTAATAGGGTGAAAGCCTGGTGTCGGAGAACAAGTGCTTCTTTCAAGGTGGACACAACTGATGTTATAGCAGTTGAAGGAAAGCAGACTAGGTGACTGATGTGTCTTATTTCATGTAACTAGACAAATGAATCACTGTCATTTATACAGTTCAATAGCTTATTGCAATTTATTTGTATATTTTGTCATGCTTAAATTATTTTTATTTTCATTTGATGGATTTATCCATGAAAAATTGTGGGTTTTTAATTTACACGAAACCAGTATCTGCTTTGCCTGTGTTCCAGATCATCAAGAAAAAAAGGAAAAACATATTATTTCAAGAGAGCTATGCTGTTTAGAATCCCTAAGTATTGACAAAGATATTTTCATTGGTTTAAAGCTGATGGTCCACTCTTTCTGAAGAGGTGTGTGAAAGTGAAAGGGCTTTTGGAACATACAAACTGCATTTGTACCTGCCATCACAGACGGTGAATCAATGGAAATAGAATACATAATAAAATTAATACAGCAGATTTTTCATGAGGATTTTTAACTCAGTAATGAAACTTTCATGAACAGCATCTAATGAGGCAACAACGTCCCATGAAATATATTGGTGGATCTAGTCACACCTGTCTTTGAAGTGTTTTGGAATGTCATCCTGAGAAACTACAGCTTCTGTGAAAAAAATGGCTAATTTAAATGGGAGTATGGTTAAAGAGAATATAGAATAACATAATGTTCCTGGAAGTCTTCTTCAGAAAGAATCCATGTTAAACTTAAGATAAATATGCTTCTATGTATTTGATTTCTTATTTGTTTTCAAATCTGAGTTCCTATTTGAACTTTTTGGCTATATATAACCTCCTTCTGCAAAGGATTTCCAAAGTTCTGTTCCAACACAGTAACCTTAAGAAGTGTTAGTCATTTCTGATATTTAAAGCTTCTGGTAGAATGATATCTTTCCTATAATTAGATCAACGCAAAAGGCTGAAAGGGACCATCTAGGAGATTTTGTTCACAGTTTAAAAATCAATCTTCTCTCTGTTTGCTGAATGATTTTTAAATACGCACTAAATAATTTCCCCTACAGTGAAGTTTATTGTTATCATTGTCTTACTGTGTTGCAGTGGCCCTTCACTTCCCAGTCTACCACGCACCCTATAGGAAGTTCTCATTTCCCAGAGTTACGGTAGTCATGCAGTAGAGAGGGCAGATGACATAATGAAGACTTTGGCTCTAGTCCAGGGCTTGCACCTTCTGTGTCGATTTGAGTTCCTGTTGCATACAATTTCTCTCTTGCAATTTTAGAAAGGTCTAGTCTAGCTAGAAAATCACCACTGCTATTTATGCCTCCGTTTCCCTGTCTCCTCCCTCTATTGACAGCTAAGAGTCCAAGCTACATGGGAAAGAGAACTTCCTAGAAGGGTGGCTCTTGGAAAGGAAATGGGGAAAAACACATCTCGGAGGAAAAATCTGAGACCAAGTGACAACCACAAGGACTCTGCATGCTACGGTGTTGCCTGCATTTAAGGAGTACATTTGCTAAAACAGAATTCCAGATTTCTTGAGTCCTAGTTGAACATCCAGCATACCATATTCAACTATATACACACATTACCACCATAAACATATATATATATACGTATATATATATATGTGTATGTAATAAATCTGAAGTGTTCTAAAATGCTGCACTATACCAAACAGCCCAGGTTCAGTTCTTCGTTTTTCTGCATATTCTTGGTAGTTGTGCTGGTATTTAATAGTGTTCCCATTTATGACTACAGTAGAAATTACAAACTTTATCGTGAAAAGACCAGTGTTATCTCAGGCAATTGGCAAAACATGTAGAAGTTACCTTGTGATTACCCAGATAATGAACCCACTTTTTGGTTTAAGCAGGCTTTAACCGTTACACTCTTATATTCTGTGTTTGTAGCTCTGACTCCAAAACATTCTCTGTCGAAGAGAAAAACATAGTAATCTGCATTTCCCCCTCATGTGTTTCTAATCCAGGCAACATAAATGAAAATGAAATTGCACAGGATAACATGATCAATAGCAAGGAATTACTTAAGATCTGATGTGATAAATAATAAATAATTGCAATGATAAATAATTCTATTAAGGCAATCAAACAGTTTATCATGCCACCATTACTCAGAAACAGCATTGATTTCAGGTAACTATAATTGTACCGAACTACAAATTTACTGTGCAGTGATTTTCTTAATTATGATGGTTTAGAACTGAGGAGGAGGACAATATAAATGGGAGGAAGAGCACAGCATGTGCATGAATCTGAAAAACCTCTCTCTGTGTTGCAGTACATTACGCTCTAACTGTTCATTTAATTATCAGGTTCATGTAGTGTAAGTGTGGTAAGAATAGATGGTCCCCATTCATTTAACTGCTTCCCATCCCTTTTCAGCCAACTGTTACACATCTCCACAGCTTATTGCCTGGGCCCGCGCTGCCATGTTCCCTTCTAACTCCTCTGAGTCACGATTAGATTTTCTACCCTTTAGCTGCAACTGGTTGGCAGATGGTTTTGGCTGAATTTAGACAGGCACAGATGCCTTCATGCTTGCCGTCTTTGCAAACAGAAAAAAAAAAAAGAAAGGAAAAAAAAGGGAAGAAAAAATAACCACAATTTTACCCCATTTTCTTGTCCTTCACTCTTTGTGTGTATGAGTTTCTCTGTGTACTGTGTTTCAACGAGCATCTCACCTGCCCCCCATCTTTAAAAGGAATAACAGCAAAGAGACCCATTGTACTGACAAGTAATAACAATTGTCACATGTATTTATATTGGTTTATCTTCAGAAAGACTAGAAGCTTATAGATCATTTACAAGTCTAATTTAGTATGCAAAATATTTGGAAATTGAACTAGAATTAGTAAATCCTTCCCATGAGTCTATCACATGTCTGATGATCTTCTGTAGACAAGCTATAGCTCTTTCTTTCATTCTTTAGTGTTTTTCTATAATTCTATTCTTCTCAACTCTTAGTATTTAACTCAATGAAGGGAGGAAAATGTTGTTAGCATTTAAATAACACAGAGAGAAGTGAATGACCAATTTTTGCAGGCTAAATTTTTGCAGAAAAAAACTTCCTCAAAATAGTTACACATACTTCTGTAGTGAGTGCTGTTCTTAATTGTGCCTCAATTAAAGCAAATCTAAAGACAAAATCATAGATATTTCAACACAATCCCTAATCTCCTGTAAACAGGGTAAACAATAGTTTTAAAATTCTGTAATTTCAATCCCTCATTGAAAGAAATTTTTAGTAAGGAGTAGAGGCTGTACAAATCAAAAGCAAATTTTAAAGTATAAGTTTGAATTTTGCCTCTCTAGCCTCCTACTTGGTTTCTATATATGCAGGTTTGCAGGAAATAAATCCTCCCATCTCCTAATTAGGACCTACAACATTCATACTAAAACTGGAACTTGGATACTCTCTTATTTGTATAATTTTTGCATGTCTGTATTGCCACTTTGCCATCTTGTAGAAGTCAGTGTGAAAAACTGTGCTGCAAGGCACGCATCTAAAATAAAGATAAAGAAATATCAAGGGACACCCTTTCTTTTCCACAGTTGTAGAAACTAAGGAGTGGCCATCTGGGCACCTTTTCCCAAGTAATTCAACAATTTTTTTTGAGAAGTAATGAAAGAAACAGGAGTAATCTTTTCAAGTAATCTCCAAAAGTTTACGAATCTAAAAGTCTCCAGCTTCTGAAAGAATTTGCTGTACATCAGATCTATTTAACGTTTTATCAGTAACCCATAACTAAGCAAATTTCTTTATTGTGTTTCTGTACTTGGGTTTCTGTACCTATATAAGAGATGAGAGCTAAAATTGGAAGAGGAAAATGGTGTAACATGGATCACTAGAGGCAAACAGAAACCTACAAGGCAATTTATTCAGCTGGTTCATGTTCAATTTGCATTTGAATAAGGTTCATTTCACCTGAGCATCTAAATCTAATTCTAATCTAAACTCACATCTAAATCTAATTTTAGCTAGAGCCAAATAGTTTGGGGA
Source organism: Myiozetetes cayanensis (assembly GCF_022539395.1). Lineage (NCBI taxonomy): Eukaryota > Metazoa > Chordata > Aves > Passeriformes > Tyrannidae > Myiozetetes > Myiozetetes cayanensis. The sequence continues at coordinate 47,420,910 of NW_026086604.1, forward strand.
CTTGCTATTTCTGCAGAGAATTTTACCCAAAACATGAAAAATCGTAATTATAGAAAGATTATTTTTATGATAGGATTTAGTCCTGGTTTAATAAAAGTAAATGCAGATCAGCAATACAGCTTTTTGAACTTGCAGGAAGCAGCCAAAATTAATTCCCTGTAGAAGTGGGGTTGATATACTACCTCTCCAATAGATCCCTCTTCCAGAGGCACAGCACAGAAAATGGTGCAGCTTTTGTGTGAGAAGTCAATGAATCAAAACATTTTAGTTATCAATGTTGTAAAATAGTTATAAACCTGCAGTGGCCGTGAAAAGTATACCACAACATGTGGATGATCTACATGGGAAAAGAAGCAACATCAGTGCATTATTAGAAGTATGGCTACTCTAAAGTGTTTGTCACTTAAGAACTTGCCACGTAATATCTGAGTGTTTTCCAAGGCAAACCAATAGGATTAAGGAAGTGTATGAGAGTTTCAATGAGCATCTGACCTTCCCTCTGCATTCATGGTGAAAGCTTTTTCTCTTCATTCCTTAATGTTTGAATACAGCAATACTTGGAAGAGGACATCTTTTGTTGTGACTGTAAGTGAAGTAAGATGTGACTCCCACCATCGGATCCATCATCAAGTAGTTAATACAAAGAGAAAACTAAGGCAGGAAAAGCCGGCATCAACAGCAAGTCAACCTGCAAGGTTTGAGCATTGACTGACTGAGCGTGTTTTTTGCCATATTAAAGTATTAGCAGAGCTATCTTTTGCAGGCAAGTAGAAGAAGGGGTTGTAGAACTGGTGATTCAAAAAAAGCACTTCAGCATTTCATATTTTTTTTATGTGTTTTTCATTAGAAAACACTTGCCCATCTGTAAGAGATTTTTTAACATAAACTGGTTCTGGACACTTGACACAGCTGAGGCTACATAAAATTCTGAGTGCTCCTATCTCTGTTGGAGCTAGTGTTTCCTTGCTGCCACATATATTCCCAAAGACTGCAAGTTAATTTTTTTTCAAAAAGGTCTGTCCTAACGGCACTGGGGCTGCCTGCAGGCATGGCACCTGTATGATGCATGAGGATCTACCTATTTGGTAGTTGCATTATTTGGTCCTTCTTGATGATAAGCAGGAAAACTTGAGACTCATCCTCCAGGCATATTAGTGATTAAATGTGATAGATTGCTGCATCACTTGGGGTTTCAGCATGAAGTAAGAGGCAACTCATCTTCATTTTACCTTGACATTCTAAACAACATCCATGTTTAAAAAGAATAACTCAAAGATGTTTCTCTACCTCCCTGTAACCATGCGATTTCCCAGCTTGAGAATCAAAACTACCAAGTTTCTCCTCTGCTCATCAAGTTGTACAGGTCTGTAATGTCTCCCAGGACTTGGTACACACTCTTTATTTATTTTCCTTTCTGCATTATCCCAGAAAGCTTTGCAACTCTTCACAGGACAGGCTTCTCAATGACCATTTGCTGGCAAACAATAATCATTTTGTCTATCGTAGGTGTTAAAAATTAGATACATATTTGATGAAGTATTTTTAAATGTCTTTAGCTAATAATTGTTTATGAAGGAGATATGCTGCTTACAGAAGTATCCTCCTGAAAGAAAATACTAAGGGAAGGAAGGAAAAAAGAGACTCTAGTTAAGTATTCATAACATTTACAACAGCTTTTGAAAAAAAGAGAAAGAAATAATGGATATTTTGCAATTATTTCCACTTTTAAATGTCAAATATTTCCTCTTTATGGCCTCATTGGACTATCCACTATTTTAGGATATCTGATGGCTATTGAACACTGAACTGACCCAGAAGTTTAGTGTCAATATGTTTTGCACAACTGGAATTACCTAGTGCTCACTATTTGCTGCTATTTGCTTGTCGATACCACCAAGGGAGTCTTTCCGCTGCGCCTTCTGCAACCGGACTTGTCTATCTCACACTGGCCTTTTTAGCCATCAGTGCGCTTGCAGCAAGCGTGGGTAGAGCCCTTCTCAAATCTTTGTTTGTGAAGACTAGCCATGATGATGACTATTTGCTGCTGTAGTTACATGCATTAAGCCTGATCATGACCTGCAAGACTGGGAGTGCATTTATAGACTTCCACAAAGATTTTCGTGCCCAGCGTCATACCAAATGCCTGTGTAACAACTGAACTGTAAGAAAGTTGAATATTTGAGAAACTTTTTTTTGGCTGACTTTCACCCAGTAGGATAATTTACTTAATTATTGTCTGTGCTTTTGTTGCATTTGGTGTTCCTAGCTGACTCAATCAAAAATTACACAAAGATCTACGTCATATAATGAAACACACATTTACAAGCTAGCAAGATTTTCAGCATGTGGAGACTACTGCATGTGAATGTAAATACACAAACTGTCCTTACAGTATAACATTTTTTTGTTCCTAAACCCAAGAAACATAAAAATAAATACTTTTTTCCCCTATTAAACACATTCTTTAGTGCAAGAATTTAATTTCTCCTTTATGAAGGTCAGTAATTGAATAACATTTTGGCTTTTATGCAAATATTTTTCAAGGAGACTCAGGCATGTAAGATATTTATGCACAAAAGTTGTTGCTAGGAGGATTTATCAGACAGATATGGGTTTTTTTCCCTAGGAATTTTTTTAAGCATAAGGAATATTTGACAGGTGAGGAGTTCTTTCTTTTATCCTCCCACTTTCTCAGGGTGAGTGTTTTGTTGCTACTTGGTCCCCCTTTTTTCATCTGACATCTATTTTTGCAAGGAGTGAAGTTCACAGAGGACATCTAAGAGGTATAATACTGGAATTTAAGCTCACTTAGTGCTTATTCTTTCCACCCCTATCACTTTGCCTTGATCATAAACAAAATTTGCAAGACTTATGGTGGAGAGGAAGAAACTGGTGCCAGTGTTCAGGATATGAACTTCTGGGACTTCTCAGGGAGGAACACGCTTTCTTCTCAAGATGATTTATGTCTTAGAGTCAGCCTGTACTCCTCTGTAGAGTGCATAACCCAACTACACTTACCTCATCTCCATTTATCTGCTTTTTCTAACTAATTTTCAGCTATATTCTTTAAATTAAATACATTATTGCAAATGATAGCACAATAGATTACTGAGGGAAATTAATGGAAACACAGTGACCAGCCTTTAACCAAATCACTGGCAATCAAAAACTTTCTTATGCTCTAAACTGAATATACCAGTTTCTATCTCATTATTAATTTTTACTTATAATTGTACTTACTAAAGTCAAAATTCAAGAAATACTGTGGAAAGAAAATATTCTTGGGAGTGTATATGGAGCTGGTGAAAATATCTCATTCCAGTTTATTCTGGGCAACAATCAGTCAAATATCCCCACCTCTTTAGCCCCATTTTTTAAAGGGGTTTCAATAAATATTTTTGAGAAAATATATATTTTAAAAACTTTTTAAAGGTTTAAAAGGCATGATTATTAATACTTTTTTTCCCTTTGTCAATAAATCAAATCTCGTGGTAAGAATTTTTACAGAGGAAAAGCTTTCATGCTTCTATTTGCCACTCTGCAACTCTTGAAAACTTTGAAGTAAAATCCAAACAGCCCTGTAAATAAAGAAAATAATGTAAGTCTTTATTTTGCACTGATTTTCTTTTTCTATTGAAAAAAAGTTGTGAAAACTGGCAAGGTGATAAAAACAAGAAAGCAAAAAAGGAAAGCTTATAAAAACTCCCTTGATACTGCTCATTTTATTTCAGTTGAATGCAAGATGGAAGTAAGGGAATACTGTCAGCATTTTTGAGAATTTTATTCCATTTTTTCAACCAGATGTAACTGCAAATCTCACGAGATTTCAAGACTTCAAGGTGCTTTAAAATTAAATTATAATTGGAGCAGAATACAGAAAACCAGTTAGAGATTTAAACAACATTTTGCATAGTCCTATTTGTATTCCTGAGGAGGTGGTAATTCATGTACTTAAAATTAAGACTATTTCTGAATATTATCCCGGTATTTCTCTGAAATAAATCAATTGCACTGTGTTGATTTTTATCTAACTTTCTGATTAGGTTATCAGTAATTTTAATTGTGCTTAAGTTCCTGAGATTCCCATGTTCCATAGCATTTCAACAATGTTGACTAACGATAGTGTCCAGGAAGTATGAGACTATCCTACACATAATGAAGTAATACAAAGTTTTATACAATCAAAAAATTTAAGAAGTTTTTACATCTCCTCACCTCAATAACCACAGTATTGCTGAGAGGAAGATTTTTTATCATGAATATGGGATTTAATTTTTTTTGGATGTGACACTCAAAATGATCTAAGGATGCTGCTTGCATTTTGAAACACAAACACCTCTAAGTGTGGAAATGTTGAAATTTAAACAATCTACCTTAGTTTGGAGAAGAGGAGGCTCAGGGGAGACCTCATCACTCTCTACAACTACCTGAAAGGAGGTTGTAGCCAGGTGGGGGCTGGTCTCTTCTCCCAGGCAATCAGCAGTAGGACAAGAGGGCATGGGCTTAAGCTCTGCCAGGGGAGGTTTAGGTTGGGTATTAGAAAGAAGTTATTGACAGAGAGAGTGATCAGGCACTGGAATGGCCTGCCAGAGAGGTGGTGGATTCACCGTCCCTGGAAGTTTTTAAGATGAGGCTGGATGTGGCACTGAGTGCCATGACCTAGTAATCACAGTGGGGTTCGATCAAGGGTTGGACTTGATGATCTCGGAGGTCTTTTCCAATCCAATTAATTCTATGATTCTATGATTCTATACCTGATCTTCATTTAGCCTTGCACTTGAAGACAGAAGCACATTTAAACCTTTCCACAGATGCCCAGTGTCATTTAGTGATTGGCAACAGTGCTACTTAGATCAGAACCATATATTCAAAAAAATCCTATTTTCTCCTAGTCTTCAGCCTTCTCTTTCTCCTCACATCTAATGTACCATATACTATTTGTGCACTGGTGTATAGACAGAATTGCTTCTTTCCTTATATGCTTCTCAAAAGCATTTGTCACTGTATTGCCCCAGGAATTAATCCATGTATCTGGTAATGTATTAATAATTAATTTGCTCATTTTTACAATTCCTGTGAGGTATTACCTTACTTTTATTGCCTAGGAGCCAAGGCAATGAATATAAAACCTATCCACTTCATTTGGACCTATGCACCTCATTTAATTTCAAAATTTCCAGAGGATAACAACCTAAACTCTCACCTTAAACGTTGAAAGCACAGTCCCAGATGACACATATGTCTGTGCACCTCATAACGTCAGGAACCTCTCGTCAGTTCCTCCAGATAATGAGCTGCTTAAATTTAAGCACCTTTCCTTGGCATCATATCCGAGGCAATTCAAGGAGCAGGTTCTTAGGGGCAGGATGCAATTGATGTGCAAGGAAACTGTCCTCTCTCCACCAACTGTCTCCTGCCCAGTTCCTGCCTTACCTCTCTGGTTTTGCATATATAAAACCAGGGTCCTGCAGCCAACACTTTTCTTCACTTCACAGTCCACAAAAATCCCCGTGTTGTGCAATAAGTGGAGCAGGGAAGATACAGAATGTGCAGCATGAGATCAACCCACAGACCTGGGCAGGAGGTGACTGATTCCCTGTACCTACCCCAGACCTAGTGCACCCCAACACAGTCCAGAGCTGGGAAATGTCCTACTTAGCCCAGAACAGGATGATTTTGTGGAGTTTTCAGCAGCAACAATTTAGGATGTTTCTTTGCTACACATGTGGAACAGGGTTTTCCTAAAAAACAAGAAGTCATATTCAGCTAGGATTTTTGCAGAAGTTAAAAGCAATGTATCTATCATGAAAGATACTCCCCTGTTATGTAATAAGCACAAACTCCAAGGTGTAAAGATGTATGTTTTTGGAGGGAAACTTATCTACATTCTGTATGCTGGAAAAAATATTTTCCTGCAACCCTCTCAGCTTGTTTGTTTGTTTGTTTGTTTTGGGGTTCTGTTCCTTTTTTTGTTTGTTTATTTTCTGAAAGAGCTAAAATATTCATCTGTAACTGTAGTTGGGTGTGTATGAAGATATGCTATGTCTGAAAAATTATTATTAAATAAATGACCACAGTGAAACATTGCAGTTAAGACTTTACAAGTGTTGTAAAGTTATCTATAAATGAAAACAAGCTCTGAGAGAGCTCGAAGCACACTTCAGAGGGCTTGTCAGCCTGCTTATAGAAGTGTTACAGAGCTAATATCCTCTTTTAATGTTGAGGATAAATAAAACCCTGATAAGAATGAATACAATAATTTGCAATGATTAAAGCAGTTTATCCTGACATATTTTTTGCTAATTAAGCTGTGAGAATAATAGATTTTTCTGTGCAAAATGTGAAGTGAAACAGTTTGGTGACAGTGTAATTACAGCAACATGAATACCTGAAAAAATGTAATTTTGCTTGACGTGTAATGAGCCTTTTGATCTTCAGTGAAACTTTTATATTCTAGTACATGTTAAACACCAAAATAGTAATAGTAATACGACCACAAACAGGTAAATGTTTAAATGTCTTCAAGAACAAAATCAGTGCTGTCCAACAATGATTATTGAACTTAACATGTGGAGGATATTGGCTTTATCTGCTTCTCATTTTTTAAGCAATTTTGAGCTATGTGCCCAGCCAACGAGTTATCTCAAAATTTTATTTCTAACCTATGGGGCTCAGGAACATTTCTGGTCTATCAAGACCACACGCATACCCCATTGCTTTCCTTTTCCTTGCTGGACAGAGACCTTCGCAGCCTGGCGTACCTTGGTTTCCCCAGGAAGAAAACATGGGCAGATGCACCAGGAGAGCGCAGCATGCATCAGACAGGCTCCTAAGGTAAATGTAAATGCACAGGGGACAGGCCCTGGGGCATGCAGGGTGCCTCTAGACACTGGTTCCTGAAATTGAGGACCACTGGTTTCTGCTGTAGAACACAACCAGTGTTCACCAGAGGGGGGGACTAGAAAATAGGTATCCCCGTGCAATTGTCCCAGCAGCTCTTAGGCCTAATAATAATTGAATGATTGTATATTAAGATTTATTAGCAATAACCGAGAGTGTCTTCATCTCAAAAGTCTTGTAACCTTGTGGGTAGGTAGGATACTCCCAAATAATTGACCTGTGTGTTCAAATGTATCAGGAGAAGGTGTCTCACTCTGACCACTGGCTGGTTAAGGTGAAGGGGGACAATGCTCCACCAGCAGAGTCAATCTGCCTCGCTGTCCCCTTTCAAATTATTTCCCAAACACTAACTGGATTTGATCATATTTTTTGAATAATTTAAGGGGAAATGAAACCTAATTTTCAACCAGTTTATTATTCTCAAATTAAATTAGTCCATTTCTACTTATTCAAATGCTCTCTTCTACTAAAGCTGGTACCTTGCATATAGCCTTTAATGAAATAATGAGTCCCAATCAATGCTTGATGGGTAAACATTCTTTCCTCTCTTCTTTTGGGAGATCTTTCCTATTTCTGTTTCACATCTTTTGTCTTTCACACCTTTTATCACTTCATGCCTTTGATGATTTTTACATTCTTTTGCCTCTCTTTATTTCTCTACTTTTTCAGTTTCTTCTATCCAACAACACAATAAAAATGGACTAAAAAGGCAATGTACCTGTGGTATTTAGTACCTTCTGTTGTTTTAGTTGTAATGGTTTTTTGTGTTTCCTTATGTGAAACTTGCAGTATTTGTCAGCTGGATTATTTTCTGAGTTTGTTGTCACTGTACCTCTATATTTCTGCTTTTGTCACATGCAATGAATGGATAAATTTGTTGGGACAATTCTTTTCCAGTATCAGTGTTAAGAAAGTGATGACAAGTTCAGTGTCTGTATGGGATTTTATTAATTTTTTTTTGTAAACCCTCCATTTGTCTGTTTCCAAGTTCCCCTCAGATGGAGCCATGTTCATGATGGATTTCTTCATGGAAAAGTCTTTCTCTTATGTTTTTGACACTTGTCCAAGACTGCAAGCTTAAATGTAGGTCTAAATTAATTGCTTCACATCATGCTGCAAGTTTTTAAGAGACTGATTTCTTGACACAAAACAATGCAGGCTTTGAAAGGTAAGAAGCCCACCATCACATTATAAAAACAAACGCAATCTGATTCTTTTTTTTTCCAAATTTTCTTTAAAAAATGCCTTTTAGTTAATTATGAAGGAAGTATGTTCCCATTCAGAATGCCAAGCACACCACAACATAGTCTGTGCATCACACACACCAACTATGAGTGACAAATCCAGTTTCTCAAGGCATGAGCAATTAACAGCACTGGGAAAATAAACCAGATAGCAGATAGGAAGAGGTTTCTAGAAGCAGCATGACAATAAGATTTACCCAACAGTTACTACACAACTTTTTAATTTCTTGGTTTGTTTTATTTGCACATCACATACATTTGGCACTTGTTACTGCTCTGCTTTTCAAAAGTGTTATTCCTCCTGCAGTTGTACTGTTTACTCCCTGAAAAATAAAATACAGCAGTAAAACTTCAAAGTAGTGTTCAGCCATGAGTCAGCTACACCTCAAGGCACCCTGCTGAGACTTCTTCCACAACCATTACCATGATTTATGATAAAGTGGTTAAATATTCCATCCTGGATAGCTCATGAAAGAATTAAGATTCTTCTTCATGCACTTGGAAAAGGAAAAGCAACCTCAGAGCCAATATGTCTGGGTGCTCTGAAACAATGAATACTTAATGCAAAGTACAAAGCAGAACACTGTCAGGACTATGAAAGCACCTTCTTACATTTTTTTCCGATTTCCCCATAATGTCCAAACCTCATCTTGCAAGCAAGCACTGTGTTGCTGGTAGCACAAGGCAAAGCTGGCAATGTGGTTCTCTAAATTTGTGTACAAATACTTCCAATAACCCAGCAGCAAGCTTGTTGGAAGGCCTAGATCCAGCCATCAGCCATAAGACAGCACCTGGCTAAGCAGAATATTGGGAAGAGCAAAATATTATTATTCTGTTACCTAGCTTGAATTGCTAGAAGTCTGGAGTTTCTGTCTCCTATCTGCTCACAGGGGAGTTCCTGGACTGGCAAAAGAATGTGAGGCTACTTATTGCTTGAAGGTGTAAAGGGTCTTTTGGAAACAGTGATTGCCATCACAATCCTCCTATTTATCAAATGATACAGGTGGCAGCAGAGCTGGCTCTTATGTTTGTACTGCCCATCTTCAGCCCTGCTCTTCTCTCCCCTCTGGTAGAAAGGTTTTTGATCCCACGTCAGCCATTCCACATGGAATCTGTACCAGCATGGGACACTTGCAGGGGAATTTGTATGTTGCAATGTCCTGTTGAACTTCTAAGTGCCGTTGGAACTTCCTGAACGGCTCTTGGTAAAAACGAGTTTCAGTTTTTCACAGTCTTTCAGGTCCTTTCATTACTTGTTTCTCTTTGTACCTCTCCTGCCAACTTACTCCAGCATTTGGTCTCTTTGTCAAGACCTTTCCTCCTTTGTTATGTGTGTTTTCTGCTGAACACAATTCAGCCACCTGCCAGCTTACACAGTGCTTGAGGGCTGGGTCCCTGGTAGTTCAAAGTAGCAACCTGCGCATCTGCATGATCTCTCCAGGACTGCCAATTGCCCTCCTAGCACACAGATACTGCTCCTGACTCTGGAATATGCATAGGTCAATAATGATTATTACTGCAGACTTTCAGTGCATTTTTAAGCTCAGACTGACACAAGCATTTGCTTGTTCTGGGGAAGTTCTCTGACAGCCATTTTTGTTATTGAAGAATTTTAAAGATGGGCAAGACAAATTATCTAAATGCTGTGAAAGTCCCTGTTTGGACAGATCGTTTCCATAGGCTTATGTGCACGTATATTTGTAAAAGTCAGTAGTCTAAAATTTTAGAATTTAATAGAATAGAATAGAATAGAATAGAATAGAATAGAATAGAATAGAATAGAATAGAGTAGAATAGAATAGAATAGAATAGAATAGGTTTGTGAAACTTAGCAGCCTAAAATTTGTAATGAAAAACATCCATGTAATTTTTTCTAACATAAGGCCATAGGATGGATAAACAATGCAAAATATTTTTAAAAGTTGTTTTACACAAAAAAATTTAAGTGAAAAATGCATTTAAAATTTTCCATTTATGAACAGCATCCTTCTTCTTTGTTCAAGAAATGAGGGTTTGTGTTGGTCTGATGCAGGGAAAAGTGGTTTTACATGAGAGTACTTAGGTACTCTCATGGATCTGTGGTAGCTGCAGGATAAATATCCATTTGAAAGAAAGAGGATAAAATGTTGGGCACTTCTTGATAAGCCTGTAAGATCTGAAGTACAATTTCAGAACCACAGTAAGCCTTATGCACTTCTGCCTGTGTGTGCTTGCCTGTTCCAGTACAGATTAAAGGATTTATTGTGGCCTATCTGCTTTGACAGTACAGTCCTATTCTAGAATTTCTAATATCTTGTCTTAAAGCTCTGTCTCCTGATGATTGTTGTGACAGCCTGTTGCCTCATCCAGAAGTCATGAAAACTGATAGAAAGGCAGAATGAAAGGGAACGAGGGTTTTCCTCAGTGGATTTTCTATTTAGATTATTAAGAATGGGAATATTTTCATTTTCCTGCATGGCCTACCAGCTGGTTAGACTCTCAGTATGTCAGAGTATTTTTCTTTAAATCTTTTGGTTTGGCTTTTCAGAAACTTTGCCAGAAATGTTCATTTCTCTAAGTGCCACTCTCACTGGTCCCAGTTACCTCTCTAGAGACCAGCTCTATAAATTTGGGGCAAGAAAAAATAGAAACCAATATTTTCTCCTCTTTGAAGCTATTCAGACAAGGAAAGTACATTGTCTAGATATTTTTTACAAATCATAGAGATTAAAGGAGTAAAAGAGAAGAATATATTGATTTACAATATATGTGTATATATAATTGTCTGAAGATTAAAAAAACAATATTATAGCAGAAGTGAAAGAAAAACAGTGCAGATTAAGACATTAATAATTCTGCTACTAAGTCACAGGTATTAGAGATGGCATCAGTGGCAAGTACTTATATCCTCTGTTTTATGTCCTTACCATTGTACCAAACCAGCTTTTGGAGGTTAATTTGAAATTTTCAGGGAATCACAGATCATAGAATGACTGAAGTTGAAAAGTTTCTCTGGAGGTCATCCGATCCAAACCCCTTCTCAAGCAGGGCCACCTAAATTTGTTCAGTACAGTTACAGATACCTTTTTGGCAACTTGTACCAGTGGTTGGCACTCTGATGGTAAAAAAAAAATAAAAATAAATTGTTTCCTGATATTTATAGGGAACCTTCTGTGTTTCAGTTAGTGCCTTTTGTTCTGGTACTTGGGTGTTACCGGATAGAGCCTGGCCCCATCTTCTCTGAACCCTCCCTTCAGGTGTTTGTATGCATTAATAAGATCTCCCTGAGCCTTCCCTTCTCCAGGCTGAGCAGTCCCATCTCTCTCAGCCTTTCCTCACAGAAAAAATGGTACAATCCTTTCATCATCATCATCTTCACTGAACACAGTCCAGTATGTCTACGCCTCCCCATGTACTGGGGAGCCCAGAACTGGATCCAGTACTCCAAGTATGGCCTTGCTAGTGCTGAACAGAAGGGAAGAATTACTTCCCTGGACCTATGCACCGCATGCATTCTTGGCACATTGCTACATCATATTCAACTTGGTGTTCACCAGAGCTGGCAGGTCCTTGTCTGCTTTCTAGCCAGGGGGCCACCAGAAAGAGCTGATGGTGACTGGGGCTGCTCCTTTCAGGTGCAGGACTTTGACCTGTCCCTTGTTGAACTTTTGTGAAGTTTCTGCCAGCACATTTCTCTAGCCTGTTGAGGTCCCTCTGGACCAGGGCACAGATGTATCAGCAACTCCTCACAATTTTGTTTCATCAGCAAACTTCCTGAGGGAACACTCTGCCCCCTCATCCAGATTATAAATGAAGATGTTCATTGAGACTGGAACCCAGGGGTACATCGCTAGTCCCTGGCCTCTGACTAGACTTCATGCCACTGATCACCACTCTCCAGGCTCAGCTGTTCTGCCATTTGTCAATCCACCTCACGGTCTGCTCATCCACCCCACAGCTTCTCTGTGAGGATCTTATGGGGAACAGTGTCAAAAACATTACTTAAGTCTGCTGATTCTGTCCATTGATCTCCATCTTTGACCATTTCCTTTTGCTTTTTGATGCTAACAACAAGCTATCAAGGACCTTTTATTTGATAGATTAGTTATGAGTTCTGCAACAAGCTAAGCTTAAACATGTATTCTCCTGCATTTTCAATTATTTACAAGTAAATGAAAATAGAAGTTTCTACTATTTAAAGGTTACAAATAATAATAATGTAGCACAAGATTTCCTACGTGTGGAATTTTCATATGACATTCAATTTACCCTTCATTATATTTTAAGAGTCTGTATTAATGGAGTTTACTTCTCATGAGGTGCTGGAGGAAGTAGAAAGGTGTTCTGGCAACAGGTCTGGGGGCATTTCATCAGTTATCAAGTGTGGGAAGCTTGTAATGGAATAAGCGCATGAATTGCATATGTTTTGCTAAACCCACCATTAGTGACATTTGTGAAGTCTGACATTTAATTAATCATCAGTGGGTCCAAAAATCAGAAGTCTAAATTGTCTACGCTATGGTTTCTGGCACATTGCAAATTCTATTTTTTAATTTTGTGGGTTTTAGGGGTTGATAACCTTCCACAATGAGAAAACTTGTTAAATTCCTCAGTTTTGCAAGAGTGCACAGGGCCCTGCCTCTGACAAAATATAAAAGTGTATATAGCATTTTCTTTGTGGAGATTTCATAACCTTAAGGAAATTCAGGAGACAAGCAATTTTTCTTCTGGCAGGGAAACACATTTTTCCTTGTTAATCCTCATACTTAAGAATTAGGGGGAAAATTAAGACATATATCAAATCAGCAGATTACAGAGACCTAAGAGAGCAAGAAAGCTGGATCCAACCACTACTTCTCTCTTACTTTCACAAGTAGTATTTTCTGTATTTGTTTCTAAACAAGATATATGTAGCTTTAATTTTAAGAATACTGACTATGCTTAATAATATGCAATTTATTCTGACAATTCATCTAATCTGTATGTCCTACATTAGGTTATTATCCACATGTGTTAAAACTTGGCAAACCTACCTAAATAGTTATGTCTCAAGCAAAGGAAAATCAAAATACTGCAGATGAACTTCAAATTCTCATTTTGGCTGTGTTATATGTCAGGTAACAGTCTTGTTACAGGAATAATTGAAATCAATACAACTGTAATAAAAGTGCTTTGCACTCTATATCTCCCTTCATGGAACTGAAGAGGTTTTATTCTTCTGATTTTATAACACCATTTATATGAATGGTGCTGAAAAAGTCATGAGTCTCAATCCAATAAAGACAGAAATGATGCTGTAAATTCTGTTAGCAATGTAATATAAGCAACAATAGCTTATAGAAGAAGGAGCTAAGGGAAGGTGTGTTGACACCACTGCTCATTTTATTAAGCATTATGTAGGTGGCAAAGTAATTTCAATATGGCTGAGAAACACAAGTACAGTCCTTGTCCTCAAGAGCTTACAATCCAACATCCTCACTCTGTTGGACTGCTACAGTACTACTGTGCCTTGGGAAAATCGTGGTTGCTTGCATCCTTTGAGGAAGGGGAAGAGGGAGCTGCAAACACAGGAGCCATAGAAGCCTCCATTGAATGGGAAGGTAAAAGAAGAGTAGCAGTTTGAAAGGGGAAAGTGAAAAGACCTGACTGGACTGGTAGACTCTCACTGGTGTCATGAAAGAACCTGCATGAAGATGAGGGAAATAAAACACCAAAGCAATAGTGATGTAGAGGAGAAGTAAGGATAGAAAGGGAGATGGCAAAGCAGAGTTTGAACATCAGGAATGGTGTAAAAAAAAAAATACCCATCTCTGAACAGACTATTGTATAGATACACATATATGTCCTTGCATGTCTGCATTTCTGGAGAAAATGACTGGATTGTTTCTTACTAAACTGTCTCTTCTAATTAGAAATAATAGGCCAGATAGATTAACCTTTCCAAATAGAAGGAAAAAGAAGGGATCATTTTTCCTCATTAAAATCTTGTGTATTTTCTTTCAGGAAGCAGTAGACTTTCCCTTTCTGTGCTATTATTGCAAGATATTTGTTAGTCTTGTACACTTTCGCTGTACTGTTCAAATCTGTTCATCTTCGATAAAGTTAAAAAAAATCTGCTAGACATTTTTCAGTTGCAGCCCCCATCTCAAAAGGAGTAGTACCAGGACTGAGAGGAGAGAGGCTTAAATTTTTGCACAGTCCAAGGCTCTTCCATCCATGCCCAGAATTTAGACAGCAAAAAAAAAATACACACCACAGAAGGACGAGGTAGAAAAGCAGGTATGAAACACAATTCTAGGCTTAGGGGAGGCCATAACGGAAGTCTGTAACAAACTGGTTTGCAGGACTTGGAGAGAAAAGGGACACAAGTCCTATGGATATGGGGATTTTCAGAAAGCAGAGAAGGGCTGAGTATTAAAGGGTTTGCTACAACTTTGAGCACTGTGACTTTGGGGCAAGGAGTCAGGGACTTACAAGCTGAGCAGACTGAGAGACTCAGAGGCTGCCACTCCATGCAGCAGGAGTGGTCATCAAGGTGTATTAATGTGCTAGAAAAAGAAGATGTAGGGAAAAGACAGAGGCTGACAGTGTTTGAGCAGACAGCAGAGGGGCTGAACAGGGTGGGTGGTTTCTGGATCACAACTGGGCTTGGGATAAAAGAGAATAAAATTGTAGCTCCAGGGACTGAGTGTGAAGAAGAACACAGCAATAAATATTAGAGAGAAGCTGCAGTCCAAAAGGGAGTCACAAATGGATTACAGCTTGCTTCATTTTTTGATTTAAGCATTTAACTGCCCAGTTTTGCTTTTGGCACTTTCATCCTTTATTGGAATTCATCCTTATAAAACGTTGGTTTTTTTGTGAATTGGAATGATACTATAAGCAGCATTACCTTAGGTCCTTAACTGCTCTGTGAAGAAAATAACCACTTAATATATTTATTAAGAGATTTAAATATTTTTTGGCATTTTTTTAATCTGTGTTGCTATGGTCACTACTATTTAACTGTAGAGTTACTTCAGGAAAAGAAACCTTGTGGTTAAAAAACAATGGGATTGAAGCCCTTTCTTAGACAGTTAGCATGGAAGATAGGTAGAGCCACATTACACCTATTCGAAAATATTAATACCAAATTAAATTGAGAAGGATGAACTCAGGGCCTCTGTGGTTCTGTGCACATGCAGTACTACAATTAGTTTATTATTCTGCTTTGTCTTTGTTTTTATATCAGACTTTTTTTCTTTCTCCAGGAGTGAGTCAACTTAAGCAACATTTCTTAAGTTTATGATATATAGCAGGAATAATAAACCCACAAAACCTCCACTTCTAAAATCCCCAAATCCCAGTGATGATCATAGATGTAAGACATCTGTAGGTATTGGTCTTGTCTGACAGTTCTCTGCAAAGATGCAGGGATCTCTCCCCAGAGTTAGGGTATACATCTCCCGTGCTCGATACCCCAAAGAAATGTACGGAGCAAAATATCCGGGCAAACTTTTAACGAAGACAAGAAAACCCAGTTGTGCCTCCTAAATCTCACTTTTTCTTGTGCGTAGGTGAAACACCGAAGAGGGATTTCGCAGCTTTTCCTTTCTTTTCAGGCGCAAACCCAAGCCCTCTAGTGGTGTGAGGGAGCGGAGCCTGACCCCGGGAGTCGAATCCAAGTCATCAGAGCAGCTGATTAATCGCGGCAGGAGCCTGGGAGAAGCGGGCAAACAAGGTAACTAACTACGTACTTGATTGCGCGCTGCTTGCAGCTACAGCTGGGAAGAGAAACGATTTCCAGAGGAACCTCCTCCTTCAACCCTGGGTGTGTCCTGGTCTGGCAGCTACGACGCAGCCTCTGCCCCCTTTCTCCAGGTTCAGCATCTCCTACCAAACCCACCTGGGGTTCAGCCACGGGGCTTTTCCCCTTCAAGGCGGCACACAGCTGCCAAAGGTGGAGGTTGCTGTTTCAGAGGCTGCTGGTCCTCACTGGGCAATGACTTTCACAAACCCCGTGGCCTCTAAATGCCCCATTGAGAATGCTGGCGAGCCTCCTTGGCAATCTGGGAAAGGAAAAGGGAAAAAAAGAGATGCTTTTAACCTGAAGTGGGCCATTCGAGTCCTCCCAACAATCACTGATTTCTGGAGGAATTCTGTAAATTTTGATAAATCAATACATTCCAACCTTTTTCCATTGGATTTTTTTTTCCCTAATGCACAACACTGGTAACCTTCTCCTAGTACCTGTTTGTAATGATTTAAAGGCGTGACTTTTTTTTCTAAATATAATAATTGAAAGAATGGTGCGAAAAATGCATGAACATCTATTTATGTAAACATGAGTAACAACACTCTTCTGTAATGATCTGAAAACCTCACTCCAAGTTAGGAAGTCTTGAACAGGACAACGATGTGACTCAGAGGATGAGCCCCACCACATGGATAGCAAATTGTGAATAAAAATAATAACAATAATAAAAAATAGAATAACTCCCTCCTGAGCAAGCTACAGGCTGGTTGGTGTGTTTACTGAAACCACTCACTGCAGAATTTTAAATAACAGCAAATTTGGGGTCAGGGAAAGATGTTAATGCAATTAAAACTTTTTTTTTTTTTTCTTTTCCCCCCCTTCCTGGTTCTAAGTAGTTTTTGCAGCTTTATTAAGTAAAGCTTCTATATGCTGGTGGAAAGCCCAGTTGCATCCTGTTTTAAAGGTACCCTGGAAAATTCTGAGAAGCACTGCTGAGGGAGAAGGGCTTGAAATGTCCATCATAATAAACTGTCCTTGCCACAGCAGGCATAGGTATTGATGGCCTTCTTACACCAGAGAAAATCAGAAATACTCCTCTGACAAAGGGGAATGACAGTGGTGTCTAATCTGTGGGGGAGGAAAATGAGGACAAGTGAGTTCAGATCCCGCTGTGGGGGCTGCCATGGGCTGTGCTCTCCTTTGATGCCCCCATGGACACGCTCTCTGGATGACAGTGCTGCAAGCCCAGCTCTGCCCTGTGGTACCCGCTGAGCCAGAGCATCGTAGAAGCAAGATGAGGCTGAGGAGATTAAACTCCAGCAGGAATTCCAGATAGGATCTCCAGATGCCAGGTCAAACAGCCTGCCTACCTGAGAAAAACAAGAGGCATTAGTAGATTTTCCTGTGGACATGATTGAGTTAAAATAGTCTCACCTGCACCTGATTTAAAAAAAAACAAACCACGAAAAAAACCAAATACAAACCCAAACAACTTTAGTATGGCAGAGCACAAAGAAGGCTGTAGTTTAAAAAAAGTGGGTTGTAATATTCTGCACAAAAATGAACAGATCTGTTCTTGTATCTGGGCAGAATGCATTGTTTCCTGAAATAATAAGCTTGGCTTATTTTCTTTTCTGCTTCTGCACAAGAGCAAATCTCCTTCCATTGTAACCAAACTTCAGGATTTTTTTTTAACTGAGTTCAGAGTTACCATTTACTTTTGGATGCTAAGGTTATGGATTTGCCATGCTTACCTTTTAAATATGTTTTATCCTTTTTCCCCATTAATTTAATGAAAACTAATTAATATCCAATATCTACCCACACAGTTTCTGCCATTAAACCTGGAAAAAAGTAATGTATAAACTCCACCTAATAAAAGAATTGTTATCATATAAAACCCAATTAAATGCAAAGAGGCAATTTGTAGAGGGGGGAGGGAATATACATAAGTATATCCTATTAGCAGGAAAGTGCTGTGTTAGAACTGTGGTAAAAATTAAGTGATATAATAAATAACACCACAAGTCTTTTCAAAATTTGAATGTTTTATGTTTAACCAGGATCAACAAAATACATTTGGAATATGTTTTGCATGACAAATATCCTTCTTCTTGGAGATGTGTGTGTGTGTGTGTATGTTACCGTTTTATTTTATTTTCTCAACTGAGGACACAAGGCTAGTCTGGATACTTTCCAAGTTTACAAGCTATAGCTGTAGAATGAACTTCAGTGCAGCTATGCTCTGCTTAACTTTATGATTTGGTTAAACACTACCTCAATAAAGTGGTCATGAGTGGTTCATGTCCTTGAATTTCTCTCCTTCCTTTTCCTCCTATAAGACTGAGCAAACAGAAACTGAAGATGTGAGGCAGATGGTTTGAAAATAGGCAAAGATTTCAATTTAAAAGTGATTTGGGGCCTCTAAGATCCCATTTTTATTTGTTTTCATGGCAAGGAATTCATCTGAGAGCAACATACCTATATTGAACTATTTGACATAAATAATTTTAATAATATGGTAATGCAACTGCCATCTGCTGTGTTGGGTCATCTCACCCCAAAATTCCCCAGGCAAACAGCAGTAACATCCCATGAGTCAGAAGCATAAACTGGTACAGGGCAGCAGAGAGTGACTGAGATAAAATAGAGGTACCTGACCATCCTGGTCTGTCACTGCTTTTCACTGTGGCTTTGAAAATTCCAGCTGACAGCAACAGACCAGATTCCCAGGAGTGTGGTTTTGGCCTCTTTGCCTTTTTGGAGCTGTAAATCCAAAACCTAGATGTGACAAGCTCTTTACTTGACTTGAGGGTACCATCCAGGATCAGAATGAGAAAAGATGAGCCCTACATAGCAAATTCTTTACTGGAAAGCATTTCTTTATTGGACAGATCTAGAAGTCATGGTTCCATTTGGATGGGAGACTAGCCTGCTGTGCTCTGGTATGATCCCAGTCTGCTGCATAAAATTTCCTCATCGCTCAGTGAGAACTGCTTGGTCTCTGATACTCTACCTGCACTGGGCATACACTTGTTCTGCTCCTTTACCCTACTGGGCATTCAAACATGCCAACAAGGTGTTGTTTAATGCATTAGTCATGGTATTCTTCAACAGAAGAAAACAAAAATAAATATTTTACAACAGAGTGATTAGGGCAGTCTTTTGGGTTTGAAAGAGATTTGGGCTCCAGTTCTCTCAGACAAAGAAAATAGCTGTATTTTGTAACCTTTACCTCAGTTAAGAGCTCCTCACTACAGCCAGCCAGCACACTGTTCCTAGGGTGCTCAGCTGTACTTGGCTGTCTGGGTTTACATACCCAGCTCAGCTCAGTTTGCAAAGCCTGTTTCAAGACAGCACCTTCCTCCAGAGGAATAAGATACCTAAATGTGTGCATGATGCTCTGTTGATACCTTTCAGCTTGCTCTCATCTAAGACATAATTAACTACACAGAAGTAAAACAGGGGCACAAACCACTCTGGTTTGCCAGCCATGTCCAAGCAAACAACTTTGCCTTGAGTAAAGAGATATAATTAAACAAATCAATGCAGAGCTGTTATGTAATTGTTTTCTTGGCATGTGCTGTTATTCACTGTCATGTCATATAGGCACAGTAGGAACAAAAGGAATTAAAAAAAAAAAAAAAGCTATGCTATTTCATTTTTTATTGCATGGAGGGAAAATGAAATTTAGAGGAAGTGGGTGTCTTGGAAAAGGAGAAGGAATATAAAAATCTGTGTGTCTGCCTCTGAACCATAGAAATAATTTTTGAATTAGATTTATTCTGTGCTATTCAGGAGGAGAGATGGAGGAAAAGATTAGATTATTTAATTGTGCTTTAATGTAGATATTTCAGAAGTCATATTAAGGGGCTTCAATAGATAGGGAGAAACAATCCAGAAAAGAATCCCAATATTGACTCACCTGTAGTCTTCACCATGATGTACTAGTGATGTTCGAAGTGTGGTGATCCTGACTATATAAGGGAGAGTCTTCTCTGGACATTATTGAGACATGAAGAACACTAGTAGATAAATTAGATGATGTGGAAGGTGTCCTGTGTTGTTAACCAGTGTAAGTGTGGGAGATGCAGTTAGGAAAAGGAGTTGTGAAATACCTGATTTTACCCCAAAGGCTATTTTCAAGAGTATTATTGTAGTTCAAAACCTGAAAAAGGGAATTAAGCCAATGTGAACACAAGTTAAGAAGAAGCTTTAGTATATTTAAAATTCATCCATTTTTTTTCCTGGTGTTGTGTCTCCATCAGAAAAATAAGCATTTTAAAAAAGGAGAATCCAAGCTTATCTGTTAACAGAAATCACCACACTCACCATCTCAAAGACAGTATAGGAAATAATCTCCTGCAAATGATATTGGAAATGATGTTTAGAAAACTCTTCTCAAGCATTAAAAAATCTCCAACAAATTTCTGTAATTCTTGTAGCAATGTGTTGCAGTTGTAGCAAAGGGCTTCTATTTCCTTCTCTGAATCACTGCATCTTAGATATTGCTTTTACTTTCACTGGAAATTCCGGTGTGAATTCTCCGACTCTCTGAAATTAAAATGTTTATCTCAGTGGCCACTCTAAGCAACTCTGTCTGAGATTAAGGGATTTCATGGACAGGGGGAAGGAGGACTCTGTCTCTCCCCTACCTCCTTCCCTTCCTTGCCTCTGTCCCTCCCTTTCTCCTTCTTTCTTTCCCCATCTTCCTTTCCCTTGTCATCTTTTCTCTTCCTTCACCCTTTCTTTTCCTGTCCTAAGACTGACCTGATTTCTTCATCCTGGGAAGAAAAGGGAAGGAGCAAAGGTCAGACCTGTTAGCTTCCTCATCCCTCTCAGCCTCCCCATCCCTCTCAGCCCACTTTGGAGCATGGTTGCCATAGTTCACACTAAATGTGCCCAGTCTATCCCATCTTCCCATTAGCTCTAAGATGTTTTTATTCCTCTTCTGATGCTCTGCCAAAGGTAACACAGGCTGATATGCACTGGGCTTGGGCACAGGTTCCAAAGGATGGAAAAATACCTCTCTGGGGAAGAAAAGGACTATAAATAAGTGTTCCTGGTGATCTAATCTCAAATGGCAATGTTCCATTTGTTATTTTTAAATCTGACTATTAGAGGACTTTGTGGAGGGATGAGGAATGGCAGGAGAAAATGAATAGCCTGTCAAGTAGTCTGAGCTGTAAAGCAATGTGCTGCTTCACTGTGGATTTCAGCACTTGCTTTAGGTCCACGTACTTCACGCAAATAGGAGAGACATACTGGGAACCAACCAATAGGATAATAGGGCATTTACTTTTGTATGCTTCCTGCTTAACTTTAGTTGGCGTAACATAGTTTCATTGACTCCGCTGAGGCTGCCCTGTGCTGAAAATTAAGCACATCTGTGGGACTGAAGTTCAGTTCAGAATATTAATCCAGAAAATACCAGAAACCTCAAATCATTCTCTAGAGCATATGATTTGTGAAAAAGAACCTTCTACAACTTTTGAAAGCAAAAAAATTCAGAAAAAGAAAAAAAGTTAAATTAACCTTTCTCATTTACAACTTGTTTTTTGTGTACAATCCTTATTACAGCAGATTCCAGCCTGCAAAGAACTATATAATTAGCTTTTTTTCCTCAATTAGGAGATTGTAAGGTTGCCAAAGAAAACATATTTTGAATGTATCTTCTACCACATGATCAAAGATCACATATATCTGTGCCTATAATGAGAAGCTCATGTGCTAATGTTCTGTAGTGGTCCAAAACTTACAACTGCAAAAACCTTTGATGTATCACTAATTGGTTTTAGCACCATAGATTAGGTGCTGAAATCAGTGGGCAAGAAATTGTGAGTAGTAGGTGGAGAAGGGATAATTCTGATTCTCACCATATGCTTTGAGAAATTTAAATCGTTACAGTATGAGTAGAAAAAGAAGGCAGAACTTGTTGCTTTTTTATTTTTAAGAGAGTCTCATAGATTATCTGTATGATCCAAAAATATGCTTTATTCTAAATAATTACAAAAATCTCCATTTCACAGTTTTTATTTTTGTAGAAACAACACCCATCTCGCCTGCAATGTGCTGTGCATTCTAACACCTAATGTGTGGTGAAGAATGTAGTAACAGGGGAAATATATCTGCATAACACATGAAAAGTGCCAAGCCTTTAATTAATTTCAGACACTATGTCGCAAAATACAAACTCTAACTATAGACTTCATCTATACCACACAGAAACAGGGAAGGGAGGCAAGTGACGTGATATGTGCTCTCATAATGGTGGTGTATGTTATATCTTTGATAGCTTCCTGGTTATAAGGATTTATTATTTAATCAGTAATGAAAATAGTTGGTGGCATTGCCTAAGGATTATTGGCAAGATGAGAAGACAGAGCTCTGTTCTGGATTGAAAGCTATGTGTCTGGTCTAGGAAGCTGCAGAGGCACATTGGAGTAAACAGCATCTTTGGCTTTAAAATATACTCAAATGTTCAGTGGTTTTTTTTTTTTCCTAATGAAAATTGAGTGATTTGGATCATTCTACACAAGCATGTACATACTCCCTTCCAGTGTGCCTTGTTCTTGTTACCCATTTATTACCAAAACTCAAAATTTTATATTTACAGCAAAGGTATGGCAAACATGTTGTCTCCATACTTCTTAATTAAACAAACAAACAAACAAAAAAACCACCAAAAAACAAACCAAAACCCACAGAAATGTAATCGTAAAAGAAGTAACAATACAGTAACCTTTTTGCTCTGCTCTGCCGCATTGTCTTTATATAAACCATCAATGTTAGTTAAAACTTTTAAAGTTTAACTTAACTTTGCAATTTAATCTCCCTTATTTTCAAGGCTTTTTTGGGGTGTTTTTATGAGCATATGTGGAAGCTGAGACACAGAGCATTTTAATTTTGGTTATTATAATTGAGATTTTTTTGCATGGCATGTTCAGTCCAGGAATCAGTCATTGTTAGATGCTGATTTAAAGTGGATCAGGATTCCTACCATTCATTCCAAGGATTTTCTCCCTGTTGTAAATAGAGGATGAAAGTTGTTGCAAACATACATTAAAACAAGGTATCAATCCCTTTCTATTGCTAGAGCATTAGCATAAATGAGAATTTTGTTCACGATTTACAACTGACAATCCTATGTCACTCAGAACTTCCAGCCCTGTCCTTTATAATAAATACTATTTTTAATGCTACTGTAAAGGAGCAAAAGAGGTAAGACAAAATGAATGACATTGCTGTGTGTTTTCCTTAAAGGTGAACCACAGAGTGTCCTCCTTTGATGTCAGGGTGAAAGCTAAAGGCAAGAGAAATATGTATCCTTTTGGCCTTGATTCAAATGCTCACTATGATAGTGTCCTGAAAGTGCTGTTTCCTTTGCTGCTTCTCCACTTTGGTGTAGTTTGTTAATTTAATGTAAGACCTTCATACATTTTTCACATACATTTTTCCCAGCTGATCGTCTTACTTGCATCTCAGTATCAGAGCATCACATTCCTACATCAAAACAACTTTAAGTAATTTTTCATCATCATTACTCTCTCTACATTTACTTATTTAAAAATATTACCTTCTCCTCCCTTTCTTAAATGCACATTTTCTTAAATGCCCATACTTTCTTAAATGCACACTTATCAGATAAAAACATTTGTATGGGAGACAAGATCAGTATTGTTAGAACGCAGGCCTACACAGTTATGGTTGCAGCATCTTTCAGATCCCTCGTGAACTGTTGAGTTTCTCATGTTATCTTGCTATATGATTAGAACTTCCCACGTGTGTTGTCCTACCACAAAGAGAATGGAGGGAGGGGATGGAAAACACCTATTTTTTCCCATAAAGGTTTTATGTATTCCTATAAACCAGTTGCTTTTGTGATTGTTTTTTTAGTTGTTTTTGTTTGTTTGTTTGTTTTGTTTTGTTGTTGCTTTACTTTGTTGTGTTTTGGTTTTTGTTTTGTTTGTGTTTTTTTGTTTTGTTTTGTTTTTGTTTTTTAATTAATGAGGTATATACAGTGAAAGCTTAAACCTAAAATAACAGAGTCATCATGATTAATCGGGGAAGGCAACATGAGAGACAAAAATTGTTTCTACTGGAAGCAGAATCGATTTGATTTCCCAAGTAGCTTTATATGTACTTCAGGCAGATACATTCAGCTTTCCACTGTCACTGTTAAAATGATGGTACCTGAGTGGAGCTTGGCACTGACTGCTTTCCTCTGGCTGACTTTCCCCTGGTTGTGCTGCTGTGCTGGATACCAACCTACCACTGTTGCTGCTCATTAGCAGGGCAGCATCTGGCTGAGTAGGCGATTTTACAAACAAACATCTGCAAGGATACTTTCCTTACAGCTTGGGAGTTTGGTGCATAGGCCAGCAAGCTTTCTTATCATCTCCTCCCCTCGCTTATCACAAAAAGCTCTGCTCAGTAGTAGTGAATCCTTGCTCACAGCACATTTCCTTGATTTCTCATGTTCCTTCAAAATTAGCTTTAAACCTGGATGTTGATTGTTGTTCTCTTTCCCCAATCACTAAGGTTCAAGTATCCATGGTAATGGCCTTCATCTATTAGTCTTGATCACACAGGGATGACCCCGGAGGTCAGAGTCTCTTTTTCTACAGAATCTCTGTAGCAGAGAAATGTGTCTTTTATATTAGGCTTTACAGTGAAATTTAAAGAATAGAGGAAATAAAATTATCACAGAAGGCACAACTCATGTTAAATCTTTGCATGTACCTTGATGTTTCTGAGATTTGCTGTAAAAAAAAGCCCTTAAGATACTCTGTAAACGTGGAGTTTGCAGTTGAAAATTAGTACCTGTATGATTTCTGTAATTTATGTATCCAGGCTGGTTGTAAATTAGATGACTTTGCATCGGTTATATTGTGACAGATATTGCATTAAATCTTAAATACACCAGTTACATAGTCAGGGAGGAGACTAAATGTGAGCTTGCTAATTGAGTAAGTTCCTTATAAAGAAGACTTGCGTTTTCTTCCGAAAAAATACCAGTGTGATGTAAATTGCTATTCCACAGCCACTGACTATCATAGTGATGAAAATTGCACTACTGTGCCTGCAGATTTAAAAATAAACCTAGTGTGAGCATGCAGGGAGGGAAAGGAGAGATTTCCCAAAATAGGTTGTGCAAAATGTTTCCATTTTCTCTTTTTGAGGTGGTGTAGATTATGTTAGTATCAGAAAGATTTCCACCTTCTCAAGTTACTCATGTTGCTTTCCTCCAGAGTCGCTGTGCTTATAGATTGACTTACCCTCAGCTGCCTGTGGACATATTCTTGTGCAATAAATCAGAGCAAAGCTTGTATCAAAAAAGCTCCTGGTAACTTCTATTATTAAATGTCATCATGAGAAAATGGGAGCAACATTGCTGAACAGTGAAAACAAAAAGGAAAAGAGAGACTTTCGACCTTAAATATAGCAGGACAAACCACCTATTACAGTAGGAACAAAAAATAACCCTTTTTCTTAAAATTGGCATCAAAAAAAGAGCATCTTAGCCACCAATAGTAAGCAGAGCATTTTCAGTGACAGATCACCTAAATGGGTGGTCTTCCCTCACTTGTGAATTGCAGCTCATTATTAAATGTCAGTCTCAGACCGTTACCTTCAGCATGTCCCCAGACATGAGCTCAGCACGTATCACCACTCACTGGGAAACCTTCGCTCAAGCACGAGCTACATGAGCCAACAACTACTTATGACTCAGAAGATGATGGATCAGTTAGCTCTGCTGTACCTGCAGTAGATCAAACACAAGAGGGATGTTGGATGCTAAATCTCATTCATCAGCCACGTGTCAAGTGTTGTAAAGCTGGAAAGCTTTCATCTTGTCCATACACCTTGGACCCAATAAGACTTAATGGATAGCAGTGTGCATCTTAGAACAGAAACAGAGCTGGTTCACTCTGATTTCATACTGTGTGAAATGCTGCAACACCCAAGAGCAAGAAGGGGATTGTTGACATTTAGGCAATGCCCATTCTTGGACCTTACCTGAATCTAAATCTTCTGCAGGGATGTGCAGTGGCATGATCTCTGTGGGGCAGTGGAAAAAGCACTTGCAGACCATGCTGCTGTTCCTGGGGTTTGAACAGCAGATATTATAGCAAGTCTCATCACTAATTAGAAACCCACCCTCTGTATTGCCCATTCCACTGCATAGGTTGTGGCAGAGTTTTTGAAAGAGCCTGTAACTGATAATGTAAGAAAGATCACAATTCCTTGCAGTAGGGTTTGTCTTAGAATTCTTACTTGAGGTGGTGTGTTTTTATCCCTCAGCAGTTCACAGAATCACAGAATCAATGAGGCTGGAAGAGACCTCTGCAGTCATCGAGTACCCAACACCACCATGCCAAGTAGAGCAGGCACATCCAGTCTTTCCTTAAACACTTCCAGGGACAGTGACTCCATCACCTGACTGGGCAGCCCATTCCAGTGTTTAATCACCCCTTCTGTCAAGAAATTCCCCTAATGTCCAATGTAAACCTTCCCCCAGGAGCAGCTTAAGACTATGTCCTCTCATCCTGTCACTAGTTATTGCATTCTTTTGCCAGAAAAAAAAAAACAAATTAGAGGAAAAAGGAATGGACAGAATAAGCAATTGTTGCCTCTTCATTGATCTCATGGCTTTTTAAATTCATTTGAATTCACTGAGCTTGAAAGAATTAATAAAGTCCTGAAATCAAGAAGAAACTTATCTTTTCATCACAAATAAGATTTAAATTACAATTATATGGGGGGGTAGCATAATTATTTTTAACAGTTTAGAAAGCAATTAAAGGAAAATAGAAACAATATTTTTAGGTTTTGAAAAGTAGTATATCTATTTTATTAGTGTTTTAGAACTCCATCTACAGTTTCACTATTTCCTTTGACTCATTTTTCCTGTGATAATTAGGGGAAAACAACAAGGGAAAGGAAAAAACTCCAATTTTTGTGAGTCCTTGACTAAAGAAAAGTTAAAAAAAAATTTTTTTTCAAGATATTTCTTAATGGAAAACCTAAAAGATATAGATTATTACCATAGTTATCAAAAAATAATTGTATTTGAAAAATAGAGTTTCAGGCTTTGTTATTAGGAAATAAAGTCTCAGGCTTTGCCCCTAAAGCTTAAGACTACATTCCTTTTGAATGTGTTATTGAAACGATTTTTGTAATACTACACAACTGTAGTGAGAGCTATTAGAGGAGACTACAGGTCTGTCTCATGGTGGCTTGAAACCACTCAATGTTACAAAAACACATAATATATGAGATAAATACAAATAATTTATGTGTAAGAAATGTTTCACTCTTTCTGCAAGTGAGTGCCCTCATATCCACAGAAAAAAAAAAAAAAGAGAAACATTGGGACTACAAACACCACTTGATTTTCACAAGAGCTCTGAGTGTCTTTGCCAGACTAACCTAAGCTAACCTAAGTGTTCTTACTTCTACTGAAGCATTGGTTTTGCAATATCAATGATAATTTATAAATCCAATAAGACTGATGACATCGTTGTTCTGAGTGTCCATTGTTAAATGTAAAACTGGAACTCCCAAATACAGTATTTTTCTGCTTAAAATGCATGGAATTAAGATTCTGTATTTAAAAATGTGGCTTATATTCTTAGTGGGAAAGTAAGGTGTATGAACTCCTATTTCCCCTCATAGACTTAAAAAAGCTGAAGAAATATTGAAAAAATAATCATTTAATCTATGAAAACTGTTGTGAGAGGTGTTGCCTAAAAGATGTGGTGGAAACAACAATGATAATATTCTAATGCTACACAGTATTTTCAAGAAGTTTAAAAAAGTAATGATAGCTAATCTAGAGATGTTCTCAATCTCTCACCAAAAATACAGCGTTGCTCCTGTGGGCAATGGTATAATAGATTAGAAATAAAAAAGGTCCTAAATCCTAACCCAGTTTGAGTCACTGATTCAATATGTGGCCTTGGGCAGGCCATTATAATCCTGTACTCCTCTTCCAGTCTATCTAAAAAAATCTACTAAATATCATAACCATGCTGAAGAAAACTCAAGTGCTAAACGGGTCTGTATTTTTAAAAAGAATTTGAAGTAACAAAAGAAAATCTTTCATCTTAAATGTATTTTCAGCCTAAATGCAGAGTCCATTATTTTCCTCATTTTCAGCTGATGTCACAGAAGAACAAAAGTGTTATTTTTTGTCAATAAATGGCATGATTTGTCAGGGCACTTTAACAACCAATATCAGATGCCACAGAAATGACAGATTTCCGTGTATTTTCCACAGTATACCCATTGATACTTTCCCCCTTTCTTCACATTTTTTATTAAAAATTTGGCTAAATCTTGCATACTGTATGTGTCCATGGGCAAGATAGTTCTTTGCTGACCTGTGAAAACACCTGTAAAAATACGTTTCTCACTGCCCTCTCTGAAGAGATACTGATAGGCTTGCCATGACCACATCCTGGCTCTCCAGGCAGTGATCATTGTATTTCCAAACTTTTTACACCTGCAGCAGGAATATCCATGCTGGTTTTCAGCAGTGTGAATGATAGAGGAAAATCATTTTTATGTCATCAACATATTCGAGAAGTAAACAAGGATTCACTGTCTACTTGAGTGACCACTCATGAAAGGCGTTTCACTGGGAAGGGCATTAATCTAGGGATCTGTGCCCCACTCTGCCACAGACGTTCCTTGTTATCTGAGAAAAAACATTTAGTCTCTCCATGTCTCATTTCTGCCTCTGCAAGGAATATAGGAGGCATTGCCTGACCTCACATGGGTTTTGTCAAGATAAAGATATTTCAGTATACATTTGAGATTCTGCCAAGGGTGTCTCTAATCTACTCCACTAAGAAATTACAACTCAGAAAATAATGCAAGTGGTAGGATAGAATTAAAGCCAAATGAGAAGGGAAAAGTGCAATGAAATACACATCTAGTACTTTGGGGGTTTTGTTTTTTTCTCCCCACATTTAACCTGACTTCAGTGATTAATTGAAAAGTATTAACACAAAGGGAACAAGTGTATTTATTCAAACTCATCACAGTCAGCAAGACTTTGCAGAGATAAAAATCAGACCCTCCAGTGTATTTTGGAAGATTTGTCATTGCTGAATTGAGGCCAATGTAACAGTCACAGTCCACAATGAAATTCATGTCAAGTTACATGATAACTTTTTGATAATCACTCCATCAATGACAGAAAAATTGTATGTGGAGCAAAAGCGGTAATGGGATTTGATGCTAATATTTTATTCTATATGAGATCAATGACTCTCCTTCAGTTTTGCAGAAACCTTTCCTGCATTCTGGCATGGAATGAGATAATGCTAATAGGATTCTGCGTGTTCTAGGAAACTGTTTTGGAACACAAGTTATCTGGTACTTTGTATATGCATAAGAATAGGACCAAAAGAATACCTGTCACTGAGTATACAGACATAGAAGACTGTACTCTGGACAGACCCTGCTGAAATTGTTTCTCTGAAATACTAAAGGAATAAAGAAAGAAGATCAGTCAGACTTCAGAGAAAAAAAGTTGACAAAAGGAAGAAAAAAACAACCAAAAAGGTGCTGTATGCTGAAAAGAAATCACTAAATGTCTCACCGTTTCTTTCTTAAAAGTAAGAAAGAAATAGGAATACTGTAAGAAAGAAGTAGTAAGAGAGAACTAGATTCCTTTTGCCTGAAACTGTAATATGTTATTGAATTGTGGAATCTATTTTTTTCCTCATTTCAGATCTTATGAAGAAAGAAAACAAAGTATTTTTCTTCCTTGTGCACAAACTAAGTTTTAGACTATTCTGAGAAACCTTTTAGCTGGGCATCCAAGAAATATTACCTGTGTATCATGAATATAAAAAATTGGCCAGAAGGTCCAAAACTGTGGTACAAATGTTATAAAACTTTGTAGCAATAGGATTACTGTAGTTTAAAAAGCTAGTTCTCCTTCAGAGCTCCCATTATGCATCCCATTCTGTCATGGTGTATTGAGTTTTTAGAAGGCAAGGTTTTGGTATTGGGGGAGGCTACAGCAGTGGCTTCTGTGAGAAGCTACCAGAAGCTTCTCCCATGCCAGCTGGCTCCAAGGCTGGCCAAGGTCGAGCCCATCAGCAACGGATAATTAGGAAGGGGTGAGGGAAAAATTGCTGCAGAACAGCAGCCAGAAGAGAAGATTGAGAGTATGTGAGAGGAAGAACTCTGCAGGTCAGTGAAGAAGGAGGGGCAAGATGTACTCCAGGCACTGGAGCAGAATTCCCTGCAGACCACGGTGCAGACCATGGTGAGGCAGATTGTCCCACTGTAGCCCATGGAGGTCCATAGGGGAGCAGAGATCCACATGCAGCCTAATGGCGGACCCCAAACTGCAGCAGGTCGTTGCTTGAACGAGGCTGTTACCTCATGGGAAACCCATGCTGGATCAGGCTCCTGGCAGGACCTGTGGACCCATAGAGAGAGGATCACAGGCTGAAGCTTGTTTGCTGGCAGGACTTGCGACTCTGCCAGCAAGTTTCTCCCTGCAGAACTGCACCCCATGGAAGGGACCCCCACTGCACCAGGTCAAGAGTGTGAAGAGTCCTCTCCCAGCAGAGACAATGTGTGATGAACTGACCACAGCCCCCATTCCCCACACCTCTGCACTGCTGGCGGGGAAGGAGGGAGAGAAAATCAGGACTGAAGTTATGCCTAGGAAGAAGGGAGGGTTGGGGTAAAGGTGTTTGTAGATTTGCTTTTATTTCTCATTAACCTATGCTGGTTTGATTGGCAATATACTAATTTCCCCGAGTCGAGTCTCTTTTGCCCATGATGGCAATTACTTAGGGATCTCTCCCTGTCCTTACCTCAACCCACAAGTCTTCTGTTATGTTTTCTTTCCTCAGTGCAGATGACGAGAGGAGTGATAGAGCAGGTTGGTGGGCAACAACCCACCACACCAAGCAGCAAATATCCATAGAAGTGCAGTGACTGGTCTTAGAGTCTGTTGGTGGAGCAGAAAGAAGAGCTGTGAGAGAGATCTCAAGCCTATGTTCTCCAGAAATCAATCCTGTGCAAATATAGGACAGTTTCTGGCAGTTTACACGCCACAAGGGACTTGAACAAAGTGTAGGGGACAGTGCAGACACCTTGGCTGTGAAATTCATCTGTCCATCACATGGCCGTTGTGTGAGGCACAAAGTTTGGCAGCACTGTGAGATCCTGCATTTATTATAGGGAGCTAGGCACTGTTACAATATTGGATATCTATGCAAGCCAGGAATAAATTAAATGACAGACAGACTAAGCAGAGCAAAATGTATAACCTCAGTAGACCATTCTACAGAGTCCTGGCAAACAGCCTTAGCACTACCCAATTAAATTTGCTTTCACCATACTCCAGGGGTCTAAGTGTTTAGGGTTATAGACACTTTTCAGAGGCTTGTAAATAAATTAAGAGGCTTGTAAAACTTTGGCAAAGCAAATATTGAGGAAGTAATTGTTTATAATGATAACAGGTACCTCACTTGTGTGAGAGCCTTGATCCCTCAGAACTCAAAAGCTAGATTAAAAATGAAAGTATGATCAATTTGACATTGCTGAAATAGTGTTTGGACTCAGGTGGGACACAATGATGTGTTTCCTAGCACTCTGAATGCAATACCAGGTTGGTTTTTTCCCATGCTGTTCCAGTCCTTGAGCTAAACAGATAAAAACCTCCAAAACATCAAAAAAGAGGACCAGAGCAGATGGATATCCGTATTTCTTTGACAAATTTGAATTCTGGGAATTCTGTATTTTTTTGTCTAAAATGTGGTAAGTCAGCTGCCTGCTAGCTGTGTTCTCTAGAAGTTACAAAGCTATCTCAAAGTTTAAAATATGACTGTGCTGATAAAACTTGGTGGGGCTGAGACCTGATCTGCTGAAGAAGAGAAGCAGCATACTGGTTGTACATTGAGCAAAAAAAACCCAACCCACTGGGAGTAAAATGGTACAGTAAGTCTTTTTACAGGTTGAAATACTAGAAAATCCACCCCTCCTTTCCTTATTGTGCTTGTTTTGGCAAGGATAGACTTTCAGGTTTGGATTTGTGCTGAGAAAAGTGTGGATAGCACAGGGATGTTTTAGTCAATGGAGAGCAGTAACTAAAGGCCTTTTCTGCCTCTCTCTCCACCCTTCTGGAGGTGCATAAGAAGTTGTGAGGAGACATAGCTGGGACAGCTGACTCCAACTGACCGAAGGCATGTTCCATACCATATAACCTTGTGCTCGGCATATAGAGATGGGGGAAAAAGAGGGGAGTCGGGGAGGTTTGGAGTGATGGCATTTGTCATCCCATGTAACAGTGAAGTGTGATGGAGCCCAGCTTTCCTGGAGATGGCTGAACACCTGCCTGACTATGGGAAGTAGTGAATGAATTCCTTGTTTTGCTTTACTCATGTGAGTTGCTTTTGCTTTCCCTATTAAACTGTGTTTATTTCAACCTGTGAGTTTTCTCACCTTTGCTCTTATGACTCTTTTACCCATCTCACTGTGGCAGGGCGTGGGGAGGGGAGTGAGCAAGTGGCTGAGTTGATAGCTGGAGTCAAACCACATTTGTCTTCACAACAAACAAAATGGACAAATGCTAAATTAATGAGATTCAGTACCATGCTCTAGCAGCATGAATCTTTTAGAATGTGCAAAAACTAAGGAACAAATCTGTTATCCTTAGTGGATCATCCAAGGAGGGGAGGAGGGGTTAGATCTTCAGATACATTCCCATTTCACTCCTGAAGTGGGAAGGAAAGCTGTGCAGAAAATGCTGTGCTAACATGAATTGGGAGGTTTTGAGGCATTATTGCAGTTTAAAATACTGATCAACAGCATGCATTGCCAAATGAAGCTAAAGGAGTGTGTGTTTTGATTGCCAAGGGAACAGGGATCCTATGCAAAGCTTGCTTGGAGTGAAGAGGTTTGGGCACTGAGAAAAACAGTCAGTTGAAGGGAGAAAAGCATGAAAACTAGTAGAGGAAAGATGGGCAGGGAGGGAAATCACAGCATGTTCCTAGTAAAATTAAGTTCTGTTTTGGTTAAAGGGAAACTAACTACTACTTGACAGTAGGTGTTTATATTAGGTGGGAAATTTTATTGAAAGAGAGAGTTTATATAAAGAACAGGCAGTTTTACTGTCTTAGAGCATTTTTTAAAGAAAACTATGACAGTATTCCAAGTACTATTTATTATCTTTACTATACATGTACCAGCCCTCTAGGTTTCTTGAACATTCACCTTATGTGATCCTGTATCTTAATTTTCCATCAAAAAAATGACTAAAACTTTGCATCCAATAACCTGGTCTTTTACATGCAAGAGCTTAGAGCTTTACTGCAACACTTCTTTGCAAGTCTTTCTCAGCTAGAGCTCTTACCTGCACTTCAGATGAGAATTAGCCTGGCATCAGGGAATAAAGGGATGATAGTAGAGTTGTATATAAAATTGCTTCAGAATCTCCTTACATATTACAGTGTCCTTAGCACTCTGCATCACTGAGCCCTTTGTCACTCTTAAGCAGTGTTTCTTGTATGTCCTGCTCTGAGGATATGTGCATTTCGAGTGCTAAAAATATTGTTGCTGTTTGGATTTTTTAATTTTTACTATATAAAAATACTGTAAGGATTAAGATGAAGACACTAGCTTAAAAAAAATCCCACCTCTCATACAAAAAATACAGCAGAGGTTTCAGATATTTTATGAGATTGAAGGCACCTGTGTGTTCTGGAAAACAAGAAACATTGTTGACAGTTGGAAAGGAGTTAATCACAGATGCTACTACAAAGTGACAATAAAACTACAGATAGTATTACATAGCAATTTATTCCATCACTATAACCTGTTTCTCTACATGTGGGATAACAGTTTACTCTTCTGCTACAGCATTTGCAGAAGCACTCTAATTCATAAATGTCATTAATAAAAATAACTTCACAATCACATTTCATTAAAACTGTGCATTAGTCAGTGGATTCTACAAATGTTAATGGATTTGTCTCTTTGGACTGCTCACTTTCAGTACCTCATGAACACTCAGTACTTGAGATGCAACAGCTATTTGCAATTGGCTGGGTAAGTCATAAGGCAGCATTTTTTGCATGTGGCTTAATAAATGTGTTGATGTACATATTGGTGCTTGTAAATGTAAAATTTTATCGCTATGTGAATATTCATGCATTTTTTTACTGATATTTTCTTCCTGTAAATAGCTGTGCCAGCAAAACTCTGTTTTATTAGTATTTGAAGAAGGTTAACATATAGAAGAGACTATATTGGAGTAAATAATTTGAACATTTGTTGTAATTTTCAGACTAAATGTTTGTTGAGATTTTCCTAGCCTTGCTTAAGAACAGCTTCCCTGTAAATAAATGGAGAGTTTCTCCCATACTCACCTCCTTACTTCTAGGAGAAAGTGCAGAAACCCTGTTTTCCCAACATATGTTGTCAGGTCTGACCTATTGTATCCAGCAAACCCAGCCAGATCTCCAGGGGACATCAGACTGTAGGAAAAATGTCAAGAAAGGCAGCATATGTGGAGCATAAGAGGTGAGACAGAAAGCCTTTGTGTTACTTCTAATGTGCTCCTAAAATAGAAATTTCCATCCCAAGTTGACACATTTTATATCCACGTGATTTTGAATATTTGATGTCTATTCCCTTGGTATTGACCTTGCTCCCTACAGCTATCTACAGCCCACTCTTTCTGCAATTTATGACAGAAATGGAGTTGTAAAACAAAATCACATACTTGTAAGTAAGCTCTGCTTTGTATCTGATGTGCTGCTACAGCTGTGTCATGACAGCCATGTTAAATCTGACATTCTTGAAGCCCAACATTTGTCCATCCAGTGACAAAAAGCAATTCAATTGTCTGAAATTCCTAATGGGATCCTTTGAAGAGCAAGTGCACTTTTGTACCAGGGCAGCCTCTGTGTCTTTCCCCCCAGTTCATCTGTGATATTCAGTGTTGCAGAGGGAGGGTAACCAGATGCTTGAGGCTCTCTGCCACAGTTCCACTGTGAAGAGGCTCCTGCTGGGCATTTGACTATTGCTCTTGGATGGGAGAACTGTGCTCTGGGGCAGCCAGGTGTCATTGGAGGACAAACAAGGGGCATGAGTGGCTTCTGCCGCACCTCTCAGTCACTCTCCATTAGCTTAGGAGCTGGATGAAGCTTCACAGTCCAGGGCACAAACAATTTACCTGACCTTTATTTGCAACTACAGGTAGTGTCCTGGTACCCTGGTGATATTAATTTCCCTCCCTCATCTCCAAATGACTATGAGCATTTAATAAAGTGTAATTTCACTACTGGGCAGTCTCTCTGGGGGATTAAATGGCTATGTGAAATCCCTATGGGCAGCATGACATGATTATCCAGGCAGGCTGAGTATAAATGTGAGGACTTTATGATTCTTCTGTCTTTCCACAAATCAGTGAGTTTCCAAACAACATTGCTTGTCAGGTCTTCAGAAATCATACAAAACTCAAATGCACCAGCCTCTTTGCCAAGCTCTGCCAGAAAACTGGTGGGTCAGTAGCAACCAGGAGGGAGCACATGTGTGCCAGAGACAGAGGAAAAGCAGCCAAAACCAAGTGCTCTCTAACCCACAATCTACTCAAATGCTGGAACAGCATTAATGTCTTCCTGAGTCCCTATCCCCTCCAAAGAGGAGCCTTGCCAAGCATGACCTGGTGGGACCATGCTGCCAGCCTGCCTTCTGGAGTCCCCTGCTCAGGCAGGAGAATTTGAAGGAGAATGAGAACCAGATGAAAGGTCACAAAAGAGAAAAATACAGTCTTGAAGCCAAAAATTGTGGTGCATGAACTATACCTTTTTGACTGTTAAAGTCAAGAGCTTGTGGATTTGGATATGGGAGGAGCAGCCATGACACCTCTTTCAGCTGCTGCCTCTCAGCTGTCAAGAGCTTTCACTGCACTGGAGAAATCATTGGCTGGGGACCACTGACCAAAGCTAATCCTTATGCTTTTGAATCTATCTAATTTAAGCACATGCCTCACCAGTTTTGGGTAATTACACTTGAAGTTATTGATGAGGAAGCATAAGAAATATGCAAACTTGGTATGTCACACACCACAGCAACAGCATTGCCTGGAGGGTGATCCCCTGCTTTGCTACAATCTCACTTACTACAATCTCTCAATAAAATAAATCACTCCATGGGCAATGTATAATGCAATCTAAAATAGGATGGTTCTCACTGCTTGTAATCCAAATTGGATATGCCCTTATTTCCCTCTTTACCAGAGCTATCATGGACTTAATAGCTTTCTTGTGCTTGCATAATTATTTCAAGTCACCTTTGAGTAACTTAGATTTTTACCTTAAGATATGTTTGATCATGCTTGAACTTATAAACATACTATTTAAAAGCTTTACTTTGATAACAGATTTTAGATATGATTTGCAAAATGAAACACAACGTCTCCCTCTTAGACCCTGAGACTGATACCTTTTCCTCTGTGTTGGCTATCTTTACCTCAAGAATTGCCTCTGCCTCCTGCATTACTTTCATTTTGTCCTCTCTTTTCATCATTTCAGAGATCAGTGAGCAACGGCTACATCATTCTTTGAACCACTCTGCTGGCTTCCACATTGCTTCTGCTCTGTGTTCGCAGCAAAGGCTGTACCAACTGCACTGTGATCTGTGTTACAAATCTTCACCCCTCTGGTTAATTCTGCTCAGCTGCTGACAGAGATGATATTGCTCTGCTATCCGACTGCTCTATCCCTCACATCTTGCTAGTGAGATTTTGTGACAAATGCACAACATCTGCATGACAAACAGCTGTGGTTCTTTCACTTGGTGAAGTTCAGTGTGTTGCTCCTAAGGGTGATGTGCAAACATTGGGAGCTTTAATGCAGAAATATATTAGTCTACTTTCCTCTCTCTCTTCTCTTAAATTATCTGACTTTCTAATCTCATTGTGTTTAGCTGTTAGCTAGAAATTCTCCATTTTTACATGGATTTCCCAGTGCAGTTCCTATTTCCATTTAACCCCTTCAAGGTCTGTTTTGGAGGACAGCCAATTCAACTCATTATTGAAATGGTACCAGGTTTATACACCCCTTGCCACAATCTGCCCCACGTCCATGGTGTTTCTCCTGGCTGCAACGGCTTCTCTGATGAATGCCATGGTAGAGGCATGGCTCAGCAGCCAAACTCATCTTCTTCTATCAGTTGTCTAAATTCTGCTCAGCCTTGGACATGAGTGCCAACTGAGAAAGGTGCAGAGTAATGGTGTAATTCACTCCAGGCTATCTGACTGAGTCTGGATCCAGATGAACTCAACTCCTCTCTGAGAAAGAGTTTAGAATGCAAGGGGATCCTTTCTGAATCTCATGACTCAACAGGAGGGTCTCCCTGATAGTTTTGGCTGACTTTGCTGTATAGTACCTTGACAACGAATGTTGTTAAACCACTGTAACATTTACTTTCAAACTTTGCTAAATCACTGGTTTGGATCAATAAACATAGTGCTACTTCTAACAACTGAAGTGCATCACTCCATCCATGACACTAAAGCATCTGGCAAGAGAAGACATGAAGAAAATACACTGACATGGGAAAACAATGCAATATATCTGCTGTTATTGGTGAAAACCATCTCTGCTTCCCTCTGAAATAAGTCAGAGAGGGCCAATACCCAACTTTTTGGAGCTTATGTAGGTGTTTCTACAGTTGTTGTAAAATATCTTCTTAACTTGAAAATTGAACAGCTGAGTCTTTACAAGGTGAAAAACCACCTCTAGTTGTCATGTGATTTTGAAAAACACCTGGCTTTTATATTGGTAGCATCGAGAACAACACTATTTCAAAAAACAGAGCCAAAGATATACACCCTCTTCTGCCTTTTTCCTTGTCAATATTTATGTCCCATAATCCTGACTGAACTCTCAAACTTTTATGTTGACATTGTGTTTTGACCTGTGGGTCTCAGAGGTGCAGAGATACAGCACAGTTGCTTGGCAACACAAACACACCAGTTCATTGGGGGTGATGAATATTTTTTTAAGGAACATTTTCCTTTTTGAGTTGCTGAATGGCTAAGAGCACAGATGACTCAGACCTGGGGTTTTAGGAACATAATTCAGGGTTTTATGGATACATGGATATGTCTGGTTGGCATGGAGGAGAATTTGGACCCA
Organism: Myiozetetes cayanensis; assembly: GCF_022539395.1. Lineage (NCBI taxonomy): Eukaryota > Metazoa > Chordata > Aves > Passeriformes > Tyrannidae > Myiozetetes > Myiozetetes cayanensis. The sequence goes on from NW_026086604.1 coordinate 47,458,949, forward strand.
GACTTGTCTTTCATGAACCCTGGGGATGGCGTAATTATGTTTAGATTTTCAAATATTTAGAATTTGGGATTTTTCCCCAGACAAAAGACTCTTCCTCTTAAATGCCCTTTTTAAACTCTCTGTGAAGGCAGAATGCAGTCTGGACAAGCTTTTGGAAAGGGGTAGAAAGGGAGTGTATTTTCTTCTGCACAAGGGCAGAGCTTGTCTGCCTGTTCTGGGGAAGACCTACCTACCATCTCCATGCATTTCAGAACCAACCTACCATCTCCATTGCATTTCAGAAATCTGTATCTATGTGATGGCTGGACCTCAGATAGTCTTGAGCTGTATAAGAAGATGATGACCTGCCATTTGCCAAGGTTTCAGACTTGACAAAACTTGCAAAAGGCCAACAGTTTCATCACTAAGGTAGCCAAATCTCAGTGGGTTTTTTAATTGAAAAATAAAATAAATTTTATTTGTTTATCTGTTTTGGTATGGCTTCCATTTTCAGATCAAGAATTTCTTCTGGGTGTTTCTCCTACAATTTTTTGCAACTATAATTACAAATTTTAATTTTAATAAATTTATTAACTATTAAGATAATTCTTATCATTCCTTGTGTAATTTTTCCAACGGGATTTTGTATATAAGCCTTTGAAAAAATTTGCTGCCTCATTGGGGAAAGAAATTAGTTCAATAAATGTAGAAAGGTAAGTGCACATAGCTCTTGGCTTTAAGGGAATTTCAGACAGAGATAAAGGAAACTAAGAACACTCTGATTTCAGAAGATCTAGGTGTGTTTGACATATGCACAATACCTCTACCTTCTAAGTCTTTACTTAGAATTGATGCAAGCCACAGTAATTTAGACAGCCTCCAGGCTTACTTACATTCTGAATTTAGTCCTATAACATTATTTCCTCCAAAGCAGCAATCAGGTCATCCATCAGGTTGTCAGCAAATTGTCTGTGTGCCATAAATTAGTCTCACTTTTCATATCCCGTATTCTTTTCGTTTCAGTGGGAATTCAGTTGCAGATGAAGTCCATTTAGACACAATATTCTGCAAATAATGTAGACCAAGAAAGAGTTAACTAATGAGGAAAAATGTGGTATCTAAGCTGGTGCTCCATAGGTACATATTGCTAAATAAGTGTTGTAGCTGGAAATTCTCATTTAAAAAACCCAAGCAAGTAAAATTTGACTTGTTTCCTACCGGGTAGGAAGTAGGAGGTAGGAAACAGTAGGCTTTAACTTAACTGTGATATCAAATGGTTCATTTTAGCTGTCAGTTAGAAAGAGAGAATTTGTAGGCAGCTGACAGTGACATATTTAAGAGAAGTCTGCTTTCATACAACTGGGAAGGCACAGAGCTGCCTCCACTAGGAAGCAACAGAAGCAAATCTCATGGAATATTTTATTCAAGACCCTTGTTTTTGTTCTAAGTTTCCTGCAGGGAACAGTGGCTTGTGTTGCCTCCAGAGACAGTGGATTATAGACAAACTAGATTTGAAAAAGGAACCAGAATTTGTGGCATGCTGCCTTTCCTTACATTTGTTTTCTCACAGCAATCCATTGATTCAAAACAAGACCTTTAACGATACGGTGCATCAGTAGAGGCCCATGACATAGGAATCTTTCCAGCTTGTTTTCCTTTACGAATAAAGACAAGGAATATCTGTTTTGAAGCACCATCTTTTTACCTACTAGAAAATGGCCAGTAAGAAAATAACCAAGTTATGGCAAAAGAGAGAAGTTGCTCAGCTGACATAGGGACAGTTGAATTCTTTCATTCTCTGTCTTTAGAGTAGGTCATGTAGCATACTAGGAATGAAAGATGAAAGGTGATAAGTCTTGTATTTGTTTTCAGTGCATGGTCCTTCTTTGTGGGTATAGGAATCCCTAATGGGTAAAGGAAATTTAATAGGAATATGCACAAGTTTCCTTTGACTGAATTTCTGTGTTTTAGACCATTTTATGCCAGTTTTAGACACACTTATTTGACTTTTTTAAAATCAGTTTATTCTAGAAAGTATAACACTGATAGCAAACTGAAAACTATCTTCACCAGCAGAAGAGGATTATTTACCTTGTAGTGGGAATTAAATCCATCCAACGATACTGAAATGAGGTAAGACATTCTTTTATATTTCTTCTCATGAAGCAAGTGGTCTGACAGGGAATTTACCTAAGGCACACTGTGTCTCTGAACAGAGCTGAGTACTTTTGGTCCTGAAGCAGGACCTGGTGCCTATACAATACTGAGTCGTGGGAAGACACTGCAATTTGCTACAAGCCAAGGTTCTCTTTAAGTCCACTCTGGGAGCTAGTTACAGCTCCTATCTGCCCTGGCCAACCTACTTCCCACCAAGTGCAAAAAAAGGACAAGGAAAGAGAGGTGCTGAATGTACAGGTGCACAACTGGGTCTCAGTGCAAAGTTAGGATGAGGACAGGGCTAGCCCCAAAGTTTGGAATCTTTCAGGTTTGATATGCGGTGTTATAAGACGAGTGTATATTTTTATGGTTATTTGGCTATAGAGTATATTTTAATAGTCTGCCTAACTCTGGCCTTTAATTTTAGGAGTTTCTTAGGGCTGAAATGAAGGAAAAAGCTTTTTAAAAATTCAGACAGTGTTTTTCGTTAACCTAAGCTCTGGGCAGGTACTAAAGACAAAAGTAAGAGAAGAAGAATGTAGTTTTCATTTCCTTCTTGGATTTTTTGATATCTACATCTTGTTTGCAAAGCCTATGTCTTTTGCGATGCTTGTAAAATTTTCTTGTACAAGAAACCTTGAGGAGAATTGGGTTGAGTAAGGTGTTTTTTTCTGTGAAACTACTTCACTGCTGTGGAGTCATCATGGCATTGAGATCTTCAGACTTATCTCACAATAAAATTATTTTTAAAAGAACAAAACAAAACCAGAATAACCAGTCATCAGAAAAGGACAGCAAAATAACTCCTGACTTTTAAAATAAGGAGAACTACCTTAATCTGAGGTTGGAGGAAATAAATCAATAAAAGTAATTTTGTGTTATGTGTGGAGGATTCACAGTCTCAGCTTTCAACTTTCTGACAGTTTTACAGTTTGACTTCACTTATGGAATTTTAGATCCGACCTATTTTTGTGCAGTCATCCTCTTTCTTGCAATAGTTTATCAAATCTGATTTTGAAACATATCATCCAAATAGCGACAGCCTGGCAGCCCAGCAGCAGTGGCCATGTCATATGGCATGAGAGAAGATGCTCAGGGATCCAGGGCACTGTATAATGTGATACTGGATCTGGAGGCACTGGGGATATGGGCTGAACTGCACCTGGGCTTTACAGGTGAATGGTGTACGTGGAATAGCCAGGGTAATGTGAGTTTGAGCTCTGTATGCCGTTTTCCTAGGTTAATATTGTGGAAATGTAATCAAGTAGAAGCAAAGAAATGACAAGCATTTTCTTTTCTCATCAGGCATCTGCCTCCCAAGATTTGGACCCCTGTCACAAGAGACATGCTTCATCCAGCATATCTACAGGTGACTATGTCTCAAACTGAAACTTTTCAAAAACATCTGAAGGAAACAGAAAAAAAAAAGAGGACATTTAATAACTTCACAAACTGGCTGGCTCAGTGCAGGTGTCAGTGCATACACACATCAAGCTTCAGTATTTACTATATGCCTTGCAATCACACTTGGAGTAGCAGTGCTTGACTCAAAGTCAACCCGTAACCAGTTATTTCCTACTGTGTTACCTCCAGAGCTTTGCAACTCACTGCTTTACCGTAGCAGCTGTGATTTGCCATATACTAGTACAACACACATTGCAGCATTCTCGGGACATAGAACACTACAACTGGGAAAAAAGTCCCCACTTCCCTGCAACTCCTTAGCAGTTTCCCCCTCATTGCGATGGCCTCTCTGCCTGGCTCATTGCCTTAAGATGTTTTTATAGGCCAGCCAGAGCAGTGACTTTCGTTTAGTGATAATTGATTTCTTTGCATGTGATCCCTGGGCAACTTAATTTCAGCCTCTTGTGCTGCTGTCTGCCTTGTTGAATGTGTCTGGAGGGAAGCAAGCTCTGTACATGGGCAGCCTTTGCCCAGGGAAGACAGAACAAACCCCTGGCTCTACCTGTGTCAACTTTGGAAACCCCGTGGTGGTCTGAGGATGCCCCAGAGAGGAAACACAGGAGCTACTGAGTAGCCTGTTCACCTCAGTGATTACCGAAAATGAGTGATGGACAGAAACCCCAGCAACTGGAACATTCTCCTCGAAGTTCTCTGAATGTTGAACATTTTTAGGACTCAAATGCCTTTCCTTGTAACCTGTAAAAATATTTTTCAGAGCACAGTTTTCAATTCCAGACGTTTTATGAACAAATCTGAAGCAGTGGGGCCAAATGGAGAGGCCAGTTTACATTTGTCGGTAGATTCTCCAAAGGGAATTTCGGGGAACAGACAGAAACAGTTTCTGTTTCTGAGTCTTTAAATGAAGGAGCATCAGAGATATTGGTAGTGCTGTTTAAGAAACCAGGGGATTCATCTCTCTTTTTAGATGCTTATCAAGAAAATAAATGAACCTAATAAACATCATCACTAGCTCTATCAGCACTCTCGAGCACTCTCAAGACCAGCTTAAGGCTAGCGAAAGCACCGAAGCCCCTTTGACCTCCCGTAAACTAATTTCGGGAGAAGCGTTAAAACAACAAGCGGCCCCGGGAGAGTGTCCCCGGCGCTCCCTGCGATCTGCTCCTCCTTCCCTCCTCCTCCTCCGTGGCCACCAGATGGGGCAGCGGAGCTCCGTTCCCCTCTGAGCCCGGAGCGCTCCGGCCACTTGCCCGCAGCATCCCTGGGCGTCGCCAGCGCCCCACGCCGCCCCCGGAGCCTGCTCACGGGCAGCCCCGCCGCTGCAACTTTTCTTTAAAAATGAAAGGCAGCACACTGCCTCCGTCCCCCTGCAAGCACTGGGAGCCGGAATAGCTGCGGTTTCTCCTGGAGTGGCAATCGGGAGGGGAGAAATCAATACGAAACCTCTGGGGTAGGGTGACTTGGTGGAGCTGCGTCCTCTCTGGTGTTTGGCATCAAACGGCCCAGCGCCAGAGCCCCACACATCGTGAGGGGAGCTGTAGGTTTGTTACAACATCTCGAGGTCATCTCTATGGTTCCCGCATTCTCATATGGAAATAAATAAGTAAAATGCAGTCTATCCCATTGGTAGAATTGCTGCTGACCTCTACTTTAGGGGTCAGAAGACATCACCCTTTTTCAAATACCACAGGATGAGAGTGTATCATAAATTAATCCTCCCTAACCAGAATCACTGACATGAGGATGAAAGGGTAAGAAAAGAGGGAGCAGAAGCCCAGTACCATGAAAACCTGCCTTATAAAGTGAGCGAACTGCTGCCCGCATCATTTTGCAGTTTGTTTACTTGTGGCTTCATTAAAATTGCATGCAGATCCAACGACTAGATTTTGTTAATGGCCCACGGAGGGACAATCATTGCTGAAACCTGAACACCGTGATCCATTTTCCCTAATTATTACTTTTTAACCGTTTCTAATTTGACAGCTCCTGCTGAACAAGGGTTCTTTATTTTGTTTCGTTGTTTCATATAAGGAAACATCAGATAAGCATAACAGCAGAGCATTAATAATGAAACCCACTAATTTGAAACATACATTCATCGCATGTTAAGTGCACATAATGGCCTTCACTGGGGCTCCTGGAAAGATTTTTCATTGCAGATTCCTTTAAAAGGTATAAATCACAGGGCTGTGTTGCATACTTAACAAGGAGCAGGAAGATTATCCAATTCGTTTTCCTCCTGATGTCTATTTTATAACTGTCAAAAATATGGAATAAAGATGGATATATTTGCTCACGACGAAGCAGTTTCTAAATTTGTCAGTGAGCTTTGAGGGCTTAGTTGCTTTCTTTAGAAAAGAAACATCTGGGGTGGTCAGGTGTTTCTAAAAATCCCATGTAACTCGTGGCTTTTTGAAGATTTTAACACAAGGCTACGTATTTCTAAAGAAGCATTGTGAGAATGTACGACTACAAGGATCAGCAAGTCCAGTCTCCTGCTAGCTCAGTCAACTGTATCAATATTTCTTTCATGAACCCATGGAATTCTATCTGAAACATACTAGGGTTTTTAATTTTGACCTTTTTTTTTATTCCTGTAACCTGATTTTAGAAGGCTATTCCAAAACTCCATTTTATTGACTTGCCTTGAAATCTGTGCCTTTAGGAAATTTCATTATCTCACCCTTATACTTCCCATTAGCCCCTTCTTTATTAATTTTATGATATAACTAGTCCCTATCTGCAGTTTAAGAGCATTTGGCATTTGTATATTTGTTTTCTTTTCATACCCCTGACTCGGCTACTATGGTAGCAAGCTTTTTGTCATGGTGTTTACCTCACTTTACAAAAATGTGTTTGATTTCAAGATTTGTTTTACTAAGCTAAACAGTACAGGCTGTTTCAGTCTCATTTGGTAAGACAGGCTTATTCCTTTCCCTTATTTCAGTTTGACTTTGTCTTTTTTGAGTGTGAATGATTGGAATTATTCATTCTTCTCCAGATGAAATTTCCACAACGCTTTATAAAATATATTAGCATACCTTCATCTCCCCTGGGAATGGTATGGCTGATAAATCTTTGGATTGTTTGGGGTTTTTTTCAATTTTTTTGGATTTTTTTTTTCTATTGCAACACACTGGTAGACTATAGCTCTCCTAACAATGCTTTGGTTTGCCCAGACGTTTTCATCATTTTTAGCTCTCAGCTGATGATGAGTCAGCTTGGAGCAGTTATTTGTGCTATCTTTTTACTAAGGCATGATTTGCACTTTTGCACGTTGTGCTTTTAAATTTAAACTATTTCTATCTTTCCAAGCCTCGTGACCATTCAGTTATTCCCATAAAATATTCTGATCTTCCTCAGGTATTGGCAATGCCTCAAAATTCATGTCACCTGACACTCCTTTGCGTTAGCCAGTTCTTTACTCTCTCTGTGATTTAAATAGCTCCTGTCTTCTCCTGTGTGTTCTGCTTTAAATGTCTCACTGAAGTTCATATAGATTAGGTATGTTGTACCTGCTTACTCTAGATCTTTAGTTACCTTTCTTCATACAGGTATGAAATTGGCCTCATTTAATCTGCTACCATTGATGCTTTTTCATCTTTCTTTCCAATTCTTTAATTTTTCCTTCACAGTTTGGTCTACAGCCCTGTGTAACACAGGGGTCAGACTAATGGGCTCATGGTTTTCTGAAATGTTGGTTGTTCTTAAAAATAGCTACCAAATTTGTTATTCTCTGCTTGCACAGCAATATACCTTCCTATTGTTTCAATACTTATTCGGGAAAAAATCCATAAGCTCTCAAAGCCAGCAATACATGGGTCTTACTTCACCTGAACTTGTTGTTCTGCCTGTATCTGAGGTTTTTTTATTTTCCTTCTCTCTCTCAAAACCTTGTACAGTTGCTTTTGAACTGCAACTAATGTTCACTGCTTTAGGATGGACGAGGTCTCTGTATGGTCAATACCAGCTCAGAGAAATCTGTGCAATGACCACAGGGAAAGTTAAACAGCAACATAAAATCAGAGCTTGTCTTAGAAGATGGATTACTCTATAAGGCATGGTTTGCAAAAACAGTCTGCTTAGACAAGAGGAGTATTTTTTGCTTTCAACAAAAATTGCCCTTACTGTTTCATTACACTCGGGTCATGTTGAAAGGACATCAGCCCTGGTAGGCTGTGTTTCTGTCTTCATACAATGGATATGATAAGTGTGCCTCACAGAAAAAGACATAACAGATGCAGTTATTTGCTGTAAGAAGGTAAAATCCCTTGCTCTCTGTTTTCACTCTGGACACTCTCATTAACAGCATGGTACTAAAATACCATACAGTTGTTTCTTGCAGAGTAGGCCAGCTTTGCTCTTACTAGCTTTGTCCTGTCACATTACTGGCATTTATGCTTCTTTTCTTTCTCTGACCGTCTCCATGCTTCCTACTTTCCGGTTTTCTTCCAACCAAAGCCAAATTACCTTTTAACTGAATTTCCACATTAGCTTCTTTTAGCAAGCTTCTCCTAGACTCCTAACCAAGAAGGATAAAAAGCAAGAGATCAAGTCCTGTTCATTCTGGGACAGATATATAATGATGCAACAGTTTGCAGGTAGTGAGTTTGCATGAACAGCCAGCCCCTAGAGGAAGCAGGGTGGCTAGCTGAGAGGAGTCTGCTCTCTCACGACTTTCAGGAGAGAAGAAGGGTATCAGCCCCTATGCATGACCTGCTCTGTATACTTTCTGATGGGGAGTTTCTGGCAAAGCAGGTAAGGAGTTGTCCTTTCTTTGCAAGAACCGTTGCTTGGTTATCACCAGAGGAATGCAATGGAGGTGGAAGAGTTTGTCACAGTCCACTGCTCTTTTTCCTGGTGCCATTGTACACATGTAGTCCCATTATCGTTTGATTGTCTTCTGCTGGCATTCATTTCAGCCTTCTGCCTGGTTGGCTGAGGTGGGCAACACCTCTGTCTCTGTTGTGTTCTACCAGGACCTTCCTGCTTAGAAGTGCTCCCCTGACTGCCTTCATCTCTAATATGACCTTTTTGCAGGTAATACACTCAGCACAGGTCGTTGATAATTGTGCTGAGAAGCGAATTTTAGACCCAATTTTCCATACTCCATTTATATTTCTATTCTGGTCTTTGCCTCACCATCCTGCTTGCCTATTATTGTAAGTACATTATTACCACAGGATAGGAATATATTTGTACCTGTAACGAGCAGTGAAGCAAGATAAGACATAAATACTCTTCTCATTCTTGCTATTTTTTAGTAACAATTTTTCCTGTAAGTAAAACTTCCAATACTTGCATTTGTTTCTTTTTTTTCTATTTATTTTTAGAGCAGCTCTTGCTTTCTTGCATCCTTCTAAGTGGTGACTCACTCTGATTTCCTGATTTACATTGTTCTAACTTATAGACACTGTTTTTGCCCCCAAAACTCACATGAAAGAGCTTCCTACTTATGCTATTTTGTTATGCACAGGTTGTGTGTCTAGAATATACTTTCAGTTAATTAAGACATTTGAATGCCCTTCCCTGCTATTTTTGGTTTCTGAATTTCTTGGTCCAAAACTTTTAAAGAGCATTCCAGTGAGATTGAATGCTGACTTTGTCGGCCACTCATCCACTAAAGCAGGTACCTTGGGGTGCAAACAACATCTGTGTCTTTGAGTGACCCACTAATGAAAATAAGTGAGCTCCACGTGCAAATGAATTCAGGCTCTAAGTCTGGCCTTCTTCCTTCCTTTTTTCTTTTTTATATCACAGACAGCTTCTGCCATGCATTTACTGTCTATAAAAGCAAAGCTGGGCCCAGCCCAACAAATTCAGAAGCTGCCTGAAAATCTTTTCACAGCTTTCCATCTTCTGGTTACAAGCTCAATATTAAAATTATCCCTGTTCCAAAAATGTTAGTGGTACATTTTTATCTCTTTTCAAATAGATAATATGCATGTTTTAGCCATTGTTCATTAAAAATCTTGTCAGACCCAGGTTTCTTCCAGTATGTTAATGTTTTCCAATGCCTAATTTTCAATAGTTATCTTGTTAGATTGCCTGCATTATTTTCCCCATTAATTACTGATGTTCTTAAAAAGAGCTATAGCTTTCAATTTGTGTTGATTTCTATAGCAGTCTTCACTTTTGATTAATTACCTGCAGCTTATTTAAATTGTTATGGCCTTTGGGGCAGTGTTAGTCTGAAAAAAAATTACAAGGAGTACAATGGTGGGAGGAAAGAACTATATTACATGAGCAGCTTGGCATCACTTTAATAAGAACTTCATATTTAGCTTCCAGAAGGAATCAAACCATATGCCTGAGAGTATCATCCAAACTCTTCTTGAACTCTGTCAGGCTTGGTGCTGTGGTCACTTCCCTGGGGAACCTGTTCCAGTGCTCAGCCATGTCCTGGGTGAAAAACCTTTTCCTGGTATGAAACCTAAACCTCCCCTGACTCAGTTTCATACCATTTCCTAGAATCCTGTCACTGGCCATAAGAATTAAGTTGGTACCTGCCCCTCCTCATACCCTCACAAGGAAGTGTTTCCCCTCAGTCTCCTCCAGGCTGAACAGACCAAGTGAGCTCAGCTGCTCCTCATATGACTTTACCTCTTGCTCTTCACTAGTAGCTTAATAGTCTTTCTTATATTGTGGTACCCAAAACTGTACACAATATTCAAGGTGAGGCCGCACCAGTGCAGAGCAGAGCAGGTCAATCACCTCCCTTGACCAGCTGGTGATGGGTGCTGTGCCTGATGCATCCCAGGACATGGTTGGCCCTCCTGTCGGCCAGGAAGTATTGACTCATATTCAATTTTTCATCAACCAGGACCCCCAGGTCCCTTTCCATGGCACTGCTTTCCAGCCTCTTACTCCCTAGTCTAGACACAAAACCACGGTCACCCCTGGTTGTCCCAGGTGGAAATCCAGCACTTTTCCTTGTTTCCCTTCGTATGGTTGTTGATTGCCCATCCCTTTGCTGAGGTCTCTCTGTAGGGCCTTTCGAGGGAGTTGACAGCTCCTCCCAATTTAGTGTTGTCCTCAAACTTACTTTGTATTCCTTTGAGTCCTGCATCCAAGTCGTTAATGAAGATGTTGAAGAGAATTGGGCTGAGGATGGAGCCCTGCAGAACCCCACTAGTGACTGGACACCAGTCTGATGTCACCCTATTTATTATAATTCTTTGTGCCTGACCTGTGAGCCAGTTGCTCACCCACTGTGTAAGCTGGTTATCCAGCTGTGTGCTGGACATTGTGTCCAGGAGGATATTGTGTGAGACAGTATCAAAAGCTTTGCTGAAGTCCAAAAAGACTACATGCATACAAAATATTTGAGATCTTGATGTGTTTGATGAATTTGTACATAGAAAATACGTCATTCTAAGAAGCTACTACTGCAAGTATAAATTATGTCAAAAGGAAGTACTCTAGGAACAGTTGCCCTTGCCTGCTGTGGTGTAATTTGGATTCCTTCTTAGAATATTTTCTTTGTGTCACTAGGAATCCCATAAGCAGTCTTTGAAACAGAGATATTTTATTAGATCTCTTATTCTGCATTAGCTGAAAAGTTATTTTCTGTTCTTTGATGGTTAGTCAGAAAGCTTTTTGAATTGTTTTGTTGGGGTTTTTTTTATATAATTGGGGGGGCTTTTTTTTTTTTTTTTTTTGATTTTGTACTAAGTAAAGAGATTCCTACAATCAAATCTTCAATAGTCAAAAATCAAATTATCACTAGTGACTTCAGGGAAGCTACTTTGTCTTACAAAACAAATGGTACAGATAGTATAATACTTTTGATATATCATAGTTTTAACTAATGAAGCTAGAAACATGAAGCTGGAAGAGATGGGAAATGATTCTTTAGTCTGTATTTTGGTTTGACCAAGTATCTGTGTAATTTTTCAGACCTTTGCATGCAAAAACTCTTTCTAAAAATCCTTTGGATAAGGAGAATTTGCAGTCGGTGTAGATTTCATGTCCCATTGATCACAGGATATCCCTTCATGACTGGAAAGTCTTTTGCTTCTTCTGTGCCTCTTACTAAATTATTTTCTCTATTTTTCAGAGTGCTCAAGGCACAGAGAATGACTAGGCACTCTTCTTATTAATACATTCTCTTATTTACTGGCAAAAATTGGAGATGTTTAGAAATCCTGGTTTGTGCAACCCAGCTCTTTCAGTAACATGAGTACGCCATCTAAATGTGGCTAGCAATTCTTATTTGAGTGCTCCGTCCTCTTCAGCTTACATACGGAAAAGGAAAATGAATACCAGTGAAGGGTTTAATGATATATATAATCACATCCCTTTTCCCATAGAAATGTGTCTTGTTCAGTGATCTTCTGAGTTGATTTTTTTTTTTTTTTGTACAGAGTGACTCAGACTGGTATAATGAATGAGACTTGCTGGTAATGCGCCTACTCCATTCATCTGAGGAGCTAGAAAGTTTAGTGAATGGCTGCTGGGAAGAGAAGTGAACCTTATACTGAATGCTATTAAAGAACACTGCAGTGACAACTGACTTGCTTCCTGATCTCTTCCATAGAGTCACATTTTTCACGATATTTTTGTCCTCCTTCCTGGATGCCTGAGAACTGTGAAATGGAGGTGCTGAACACTTCCATAGCCTACCGGAAGAAGAGATGGAAACTTTCCACTCAAAGTCCCTCTCTGCCCTGATACACAAGGTGACTTCAAACATACCAGGTTTTCTGTCTTTATTTTTATTTTAACTCCCATTTGAAGCCAAAGCAGGTTTGCCACTGTAAAATTTCTGTTAGAGTCAAAAGTACACTAAAACCCTCTGTGCAGCTCTGCTGGAAGTCTTCTTTGGGCATAGTGTTTTTTCAAGTTGTCAGATTTTATATCCTCAATATTTGCTTGCTTTACGTGTATTTTGCATATATGTTTGTACGTAAAGCTTGAACTGGATCCTATCTCTTTACAGTTTAAATTTTTTTCAGAAACCATTTAAGACAAATAATAAATAACTCTTGAAGATAACTATCTGATCCCCTATATATAAGATTTCTGTCAGTGGGACTTGAGAAATGCCTACTGATTGATTTGAAGGTATTTCAGCTAGACAACTTCTTTCTTTTTATGAGCCTTGTATTAAGGAATAAACCATAGTGTACTGAGACTGTACAGAAGAGCCTAGCTCTATTCAACAAAATAGATGAACATCAACCATAATTTTTTTCACCAGTTCTGAAATAAAATATCTGATGATGAAATATGAAATTCTATAAAAATCTCCATATCATTTAAAAATCAATTTCTTTTGGTGTCTGGGAATGAAATGAGAATTTTATTTTATTTTTTTACCAAAAGTCAGAAAACTTTGAAACCCTGAAAAAAAATTCTCTCATGAAAAGTTTTTTAGTGGAAGAATAATTCTAGCCTCCTCTCTTCAAAGCATGTGCAGAGGGAAAAGATAAATTTTAAGGATGTCAAACTTCCTGCCAAATAATTGAAAGAACCTTGCTGCTCAAGTTTACATTGGACAGCCTTTCTGTATTTTGATAGCTTTTCTGTTTTTCAGAAGCAATTGGACAAAATTATCACTGCAGTTTCAGATTTCCTTGCTGCCTAAGTGTTTCAGCTTCAGGTTTTGCTCTAATGGAGCCTCCTGCCTTTTTGTATGACCTGTTCCTTGGAAGAGGAAAGCTAATACATTCCTTTGGAAGAAAATAAACCATACCATCATGCTAGGGAATACGCTCCCACCCACCATTTCATCTTGGGGAAATAGCTAGGAAAGCACAACATTACCATAAATGGCCCAATATATCTACCTATGTACCTGTCAGAGAGGCACTAACACCAGGAAAGATTCACAAGGTAAAAAGAATTGCCATTCACGGGGATCATCAGCAACATTTTGGGCAACGGGTGAATCAATTTAAAAAAATCCATATTCCCAGTCTGTCTGTGCTCTCAAGTCCTGAAGGTCACTCAGGAAAGGGAACAGACTTGGTGCATGCCACAACTGACTCCTGGTGGCACACAGTCTCACCCACCAATGTCAGAACTTATCTGAAAACGCACATTGATTACATTACATTTAGTGACAATGACACTTACTTGGAAGTCAGGATATTAATTTTAAAATAGTGATATTTTCCTCCCTTTTTAAAAGAAAACAAACGCTTTGGTTTTGATGTTATGCTTTAAATATCAAACAATTAAAAAGGTCAAAAGCTATATACATCATCTTTGTGTTTTACTGTAACTTCTGCATAATTTTTCTCATGGTGTTGCATTCTGCCATGTCATATTTTCATTGTCTGCAAAAATTTCCCTATCTTTTCATTATAATTCAGAAAGTACTGCCAAAGAGAACTGCAAGGCTCACAAAAAGAAATGATTGAATGTATGAAAATCAAGAGTCTGTTCCACGAACTAGTATAAGCACACACAGTCCTTTTCAGAACCATCATACCTATGAAAAGTTATCACACCAAAGCACTGATGGATGATAATTCAAATTCGGAACTGTGCACTACTGGAGTTTTCAGCTCCCTGGGGCTCAGATAACACATGAATGGGTGGGCTAACATTTTTGCAGGTTTGTAAAATACTCAGAAAAATGCCAACCTCCAGATCCCAGCTGGGATTTGAACAGAAAAATAGTTGAGCAAGGCCATAAGAGCTTGTGCTTTTTGCAAAATTATCATTTTATACCCAACAGAGAGGAAAACAGTTGAACTTAAAGCTATGTATTTATCTGCGGCTCTTTCTTCATGCAGCAAGCTCTGCTCAGTAAGAGAATGGGAAGACTGTAGGACAGGCAGATCATTAAAAGATAATTTATATTTTCTTTGAAAATTCCTGAAGTCTCTATTCTCTACATGTATCTCAGCAACCCACCTTGCTAATTTTAAATGCTATTACTTCATTTCCTTGCAAGTTAATAACGAATTTAGACCTTGAATACTGCTGCCAGTTCTCCATCCTCCACTGTGTCCGCTGTTCTCTCTTCTTCCTATTCCTCTTATATTTTTTCCACCTACTCCTTTTCCACCTCCTCATGTCTCAGTTTCACCATCACCAAATATTGCCTGTAGGCAATTGTTCAAGAATTTAATATTCATACAACTTCTTTAGTTTGTTATTGTTAGAGTATAAACAGACTGGTAAGAATTTCTCTAGAACTGGAAATGTTAAGTGCACATTGACTTTAGTTTCTAAAAATATATAATTTTGAAAATACTTATTTTCTAATCTACAGATTTGATGTGTTCTGTGTGTGAGCAACAGAATTTCTTCAAAAATCAGAAAGCAGCAATTATTTATTTCCAAGAGTTTCTTTTTCCTTTGTGCATCCTTATGACTCTGTATTTTTCTTCAAATTGTTCATAGGTTTAGGTTCTCTGAGCTCAGAAAAGTCCAGAAATTCATGAAGTTTGAGGAAAGCTAGAAGAGTGATTTCCAGAACCACTAAGACAGATTGCAGCACATGCAGGGGAAAAAGAAAAAAGGAATATATTTGTTTAAAATTATAATGGACTGCATTCAATTGGTTCTTATCCTGTTTAGAAAAATATATTAATCACTGTCAAAGAGACAAGTGAAGCTTGTAGGAAATGAGCCTTTTCCTTTCCTTTGAGCAGACATATGAAGACAAATGCCTTAAGCAAACTTCGAGTGGCTGCAATGTTTTTCCTTCTATGTGATTTCCTTGCACACAGGAGATAAAACTCAGGATTAAGATGTTTGCCACATAGTTGTTAACAGATATAATCAATTTCCTGGTAAAATGCACTATTTCATAGGTGTGTTGATGTTTTATCATCTGTCCTGAACTTCAACCTTCCTGTTGACTTGCTTTATGGGAGGTACTAATTAAGCTAACCGAGTGATGTGCCCAAAATTATAAAATGAAGCCAGCGTTTGTGAAACACAAGAAAATAGGATAATGTTTTTGCCACCATTGTTTTTCTGGAAATGCAGTGGGTGAGGTTTGTGTCTGGGTGGCTGCTCTCCTTTCATTTAATTTAAGCTGGCACAGACACCTACCATGTAGCATCATCCTTTCATCATACTAGTGCACTATTAGGAACCTAGAAAGGAGCAGTGAGAAAAACATGGTAGCATTGTTAATCCATCACATAAATCCATGGCACATCAGTATCTCAAATGATGCATACAGTCCTGCATCCCCACCTCAATAAATGTGTGGTAGGACAGGGAGATGATTAGAAGAAGGGCAACGAGGATGGTAAGAAGTATGGGATGACACTCACTGGGAGTTAATTAAAAAGGACTTTGCCAGTCAGAAAAAGAGATGAGAAGAAATGCTCTACACATTTATAAAACCTGAATCACAGTGGGTGAGATGAGGAGAAAAACAATTTACTGCCTTTCTCAGTATGAAAATGAGAAAGAATCACATTTAGTTAGCAAGTGATACATTCAAAACCAACAGATGGATGTGACCTGTGTCACAGCTCATAGGTAAGCTTGGCACTCTCTGCTGCATGACATGGTTGACACGATATATGTTTGGTTTCAGAAAGAAAGTAGAGAAATTAGTGGGAAAGAAAAAGTCCTTGGAGGCAATCCTACATAGATAAACACCTATGGCTCAGCCAAAAAACCTCTGAAGACCTGGAGATACTTCTGGGGAAAAGTTCTTTCATCTTTTCGCCCTTTCTCTATACTTACCTCAATACCAAGAGTGGCCAATGGTCTTGTGCAATATCAGGGGACAATCCTGCCGAACTTCTATGACTTTTAACATTTTAATATTTTCAGAGATTTTCCCAGCTCTGTATTTTGTAGGATGTTATGTTCTTGGTGGTCAATATTCTTGCTGATAGTTAAAACCGGAGTTTTCACTTAGTTTCTTCTTCTGGTTGGAATTAACTAACTTTATGGCAGTGTTAGATATTCAGTTGGATGAAGTTGTTTGGCTTAATAATTTGTTTATATGAAATTATACTGAAGACACTAAGCTAATATGCCAGTGTGCATCAAACTTCTGTTGTGAGTGAGATATGTAGAATGTGAAAACATTAAAATGATACAAAAATATTTTTCAAAATAGTGCTATAACAAGAAGTGAGGTTTTTACTGTTTTGGTTTTTTTTCCAAGAAGTGTTTGGAGAGAATAACTATAGAGATTTTTTTACATTTGAAAATCTTTACAAGGAAAATGAGAAACAAATACAAAAATTATATTCTAGGTAAATTTAAATGGTTTGGTTTGAGAAAAACAATATTTTATTTTATATTTTTTGGCAGCTACAGAACTGCAAGGTCAGTTTTTCGCACATTTCTCTATAGTATTTTAACCAGGACACACAATTTAAGAATTAATTTCCATTTTCTATCATACTAATTTAAACAACTAGTAGAGAAAAGAGATTTTTATTCCTTTACTGACATTACCCTTTACGGCTGATTACTGCCAATAAATTCCATGTGCTTTCTCAGTGTGTGTGTCATTCCTTCAGCAACATTTATTTTAATTCAGAGTGATGTAATAATTCAATAAATATCAACATGACTTCGTATTTTCACCAAACTATTTAAAGCAATAACTAACCTGCTCTCCTGAGCATACAGGATTTTTTCAAATGGGAGCCAGGAGATGATGATAGATGGATCTAGATACGTCTGTGTTTCAAATCAAGGACCTACATTTGGTATCACATTGTGTTTGCTTTACAATAAGTCAGTTGACCTCAGTGACTTTAAATAAGGTGATATTAAGAACACAGCAATATCAGAGAACATAAGATAAGCCTCATGTAACCTTTTTATCTCAGTTTTTCTCAAAATCAAGAAAAAATAGTTTTATGCACTTTCTTTGCTGCTGTTTTATTTGTTTGGTTGTGGTTTTTGTTTTTTTTTCTTAATTGAGTTGCAGAAAAATTTGAAATGCTTCTAAAAGACTTTTTCTCTTTTATATGCTTGTTCAGTTTTGTTTTTTTTTTAAATTCAAAGTACTCCAAAACAGTAGTTTTTGCTCTCTCGATCCCTTCCAACAAAAATCAATGTTTGCAAAAATAACAGCAAATGTAAAGATGAACTTAGAGTTACCTTAAGTTATGGTACCTGGAAAGAAGAATTTAAAGTAAAATTTCATTAAAAGGATACCGTCTGTGTATGGTAGGCTGGAAAAAGTCCATAATTCCTGCTAGGGATCATGAATAGTCTCCACTGAAAGCTCTGGTTATTTCTGTCTCAATTTCTGTTTTCAGTCCCAAATGGGCACACTCAAAACAAATGTGTCAATTAGATGCTTAGGAAAAAAAGTCAGCTTTGTCCTTCTGCAAACTTGTGTGCTAACTTCATCAGGTGAAAGAAAATATAGACTGCACTGTACCTCTCCTTGCAGTTAAAGAAGGGGAGGAGAGACATTTGTAGAGGTCCTATGGCTATCTAACTGTGGTCCCTTGCTTCAAAACACTTACTGAACTGGTTCATGAGAAATGTCTTTCAGCTTCCCAGTCTCTGTATGAATATGACATTCAGTTTTCTATTTTCTGTATGAAAACCATAGTATGTCTTAGCACACGTAGTATGAAAACCCTAACATGTCACAAGTTTTTTTCTGGAATCTAATTTTTTATCTTTCTTTTTTATATGAACTGCAAACTGCCTCTTTTATCTTGTTTTAGTCACATTATTTTTACTAATAGGAACAGGCTCCCCAGAGAAGTGGTCACAGCGCCAGAGTTCAAGAAGCATTTGGAAAATGCTCACAGTCACATTGTGTAATTCTTGGGGTTCTCCTGTGTGGGGCCAGGAGCTGGACTTGATGATCGTTGTGAATTCCTTCCAACTCAGGATATTCTATGATTCTATAAACTCAGTCAAATGTACATACTGTCTATTTGAAATGGGTAACTGGCTTACCTAGGGATTTCAATTGCTTGATATTCAAGAAGTTATAAACAGTGAATAATTTGGTCTAGTATTTTTAAAAATAATAATAAAAAAGAAAAAACAACAAAACCAAACACAAACAAACCAACCGATTAAAAGACAAAGCATTAAAAGTAATGGTATAATTCTTTTTTTTACTATCCACTCACAAGGACAGAGAACACATGTATCATACTTTGCAAAATTGGAGAGGAGTTTGGGAAACTTCTATTTGACAGATCACAGGTCACTTTCTTATAAGATAAAAAGGAATAAATGAATAAATGAATGAATGAATGAATGAATGAATGAATGAATGAATGAATGAATGAATAATTCAACAGTCCATGCATATTTTTATGTGCATGTACCTCTGTGTATATAAATACATATGCTCAGCCAGACCTACCACAATATGTAAGAACTACAGTGTCATCATAAGTCAAAGGTAGTCTGAAATTTTATTATATAGATTTGAAGAAATAATCTTAATCAAAATTAATCAGAAGAAAAGAAATCTGAAAGAAAAGTTTACCTACCCTACCCATCCAGGCAGGAAAACATCTGGGATTGCTAGCAAACCTTGTTGATGATTCCTGCAGCCAGAAAAGGTGCCTGGGTCAGAGCAGAGGGATGCCTGCAGCCCTGGTGAGGCTGAGGGTGAGGGACAGCGGGGCTGCTGTCCAATCACAGAGATTTCACTGTCCCCATCTATGACTGTGCATCCATAACAGACTTATGAAACTTCGGTACTGTTGACAGTACTGTGTTTTTGCTGTATTTTGTCATGTACTTTTTTTTGGCGACATCTGCAGGATGTTGCAAGAAAAAGAGTTTACATCCAGATTGTAAACTCTTCATGAGTGGTGGCAGAACAGGCCTTCAGGTAAATGTTTAGCTATGGAAGAAGGAGTAGGAGATAAGATTGATCAGCCAGCAGCAGCAGAGGTCAACACCACTGTTTCCCCAGCACGAGACATAGCCCTCAGTCTGGGAGCTAGTCATGGAGTAAGGATATGTTTCTGCTCCTCTGCACCAGGGGTGCTCAAAGGGAGGCTCTCTGCCAGCTGCAGAGCTTGGTGCCGTTGTTGCAGTCTTATGCACCAAAAGCTCTCATGTCTTGCACTGTGTGGCAGGCTCCTGTAATCAGTGGATAAATACCCTTGCAGCCCCATATCCCCTCATAGTCCTCTGCTGATCTAACCTTTGCTGAACAAAATAATCCATTCCACTGTGAAGATAGGATGGATCCTTACCTGAAGTAAATGAAAACATCCTGGTATTTTGTTACTTTTGGTCAGTAAAATATAGTTGCAGACATAAATATTTGCTTACAACTCTGGAAGGTATTTGCAAAATGTGTTTATTTTCATTAATAGACAAGCGATAAAAAACTTCTTTAGAAAATTAAATACAATTTTAGTATTATTTTTCTTTTCAGTTGTTTTGGTTTGGTTTTTTTTTCTAGATTATCTTATCTTCCTGGGTCTTATGGTCATGTGAGTTATTATTACAATGGGTCATGTCAGCAACATCTTTTATTTTAGCTTTTAAAAAAGTCTTGTTACCGTGGCAACTACCATATCACCTCCTTGAAATAACATGCACAATACAGAATTTGATCTTTTTACACTGTAGAGTGTTCAAGGGAATGTCTTCCGTGCTAAGCACTTCTTTTTTTTCAAATTTTAATGACGTTTCAATGATATTTTAAATTATTTATCTTTTTGCTTTTCCCATTTAAAATATTTTCTAAAGAAAATAAATGAGTGCACCGAGATGTACGTCCACTGCTACTGCCCCCTTCAGGTAGTGGCAGAGCTAACAGTACACATTGTTCTCTATGCAGATATTATAGAAATTGTATTATTTGTTTAGGTCATTACACTCCACTTACTCCATTTCTGTCAAATTGCTCAGACAATAGAATCATTAAGTTAAGTCAGACAGAAAGGTTTTCCTTCATCTTCCATTTATAAATAATTTTATTAAATTATTAATAAATTATTTTATTTAAAAAAAATCACAGATTTCAAGACCAGAAGCGATCAATGTGATCTTCAAGTCTGGTATTTTGAATAGTAAAAATAACAGAATTTTATCAAGCAGTTGCTCAGCCACAAATACTTTGCTGAATTTTTAGGAACATATCCTCACTATCCACCTTTTTGCAGCAAATGCAAGCAAACATCCAGGTTGGAATCAGAATTTATTGCTGCAAGGCTGATGGCAAAATATGTATCCCATAGGTTTCAAGCTTTTCATTGTCCTGGACCTTCTCAAACCTAGCCTTTGGAGCAGTTTATTGTGTCATGATTATGTGTTTCAACTTCTGAAGGGGCACATAAGCTTTTTGGCTTCTAAGTGTCCTCAGGACAGAGGTTGGAAGTGCCTCAACAGCACAACAACAAAAGCAAAACAAATTTTTATTCAAAAATTTCCTTTTTTTAAAATGCACTCAGGAATGTGAAATGTCAAGCAAAGCATTTGGCTCAATAAGCTATGATTGTCCCATTCCTGTTCCTGGAGTTGCCAGTAATGCAAACCCTCTCTTCCCCAACACACACTCATGGTTCTTTGCCCAACTGTGTTTGCTCTTAAACTTCTTTGATTTCCTGTCAGTCATTAAACTGCCAGTTATGTCTTTCAAAATTTCTACAGACTCTACAAGCCACCTAGAAATTAACCTACTAAGGAGATACTGGTAACTTCCAACTACTGAGATTTATAAAGACAGCAAAGATATATTTCTCCAGTAGTGTATAACACTTTTCTTCCTTAGTGGATTCAGAAAGCTGGCAACAGTATTTGGCAAGCCTGCATAATGGGCACTTCAATGAAAAATATGGTGGTCAGATTTCAAAGGAGAGATGGCTGGCATAGCAAATATGAGAAAAAAATATTTCAGTGAAAACTTCTGTCCTGGTTTTCTTTGAAAGATGAAAATCTGAGAATGTTCTATGATCTCTTTTGAATATTTTTTCCTATCTGTGAGACATTTTTTCTCTCTTTTCATTTTTACTACACAATTTTCAAAACAACAGGATTTAAATATAAGAATTTGCAGTATTATTATTTGCATGCATCATACAAAAAAGTTGGTCTTGAATCTTTTTCCTCTGACAGGTAGCATAGGTTTATTGAATTCAGTGAAGCTACACAGCTCGAGTTTCAAGTTAAAAGAGAAGAAATCCAGCTGTTTCCTGGAAATTTGAGGACACTGGGGTTTTTTTTGTACACTTTAAAACATCACTTTTATGGATTTTAATACTTTTTATTTATTAGAGAAGGGAATTCAAAGAAAAATATCTGTTCATTGCTTCAACCCTGGGTTTTCTAAACCTGGCTGAAGCAATTGAGGATGACCGTAACACTAATAGGAAATGCACATCTTTCAGAATTGTTTTGCTGGGCTACATGTATAGTTACGGTAATTTTGTGAAAACTTGCACTTTATAAAAAAGTCCAACATGGCACTCAGTTAATTTGTGCTTGGATAAAGTGACTTTTCCACTTGTTCCAAGAAATAAAACCAGACCAAATGGATCATGCTGGGGGAGGAACCAAACAATTTGCCAAGAAAGGGAAATACTGAAACAAGTCAATTCACATTGTTTCCTCTCTCCAGATTGTTGAGAAAGGAATCTGATATTGCAAACTCTCTCTGAGCTTTCCAGGATGTGGGACTGTTTTTTTACTAATAAGTGAAAAATACAGTCTGAGTTTGACTAGCTTTTTAAAGTTTCTTTCTCAGGAGTAACCATTGTTAGACCCCTACAATGAACGGATCAAAACAACCTGCTTTAACCAGGGAATGGCAGTTCATATTTCACTGAAATTTGCCATCTGTCATACATTTTCCAGTAACAAGTGGAGACTGGGAAGTGCAGTGGTGTTTAACCACCCCATGGATGTCTGTCGTGGTGGGTAAAATGCTGTGAACTCCCACATGAAGTTTAGCCAGGTTGGTAGACTGCATGACAAGGATTTCCTCCAGTAAGCACGCGTTGCATAATTTCATTTACATCTATATATTACACCTTAGTTGCAGGGTGAAATGCCTGGGTGTCATAAAGCCTCGCTGTCTAGGATTATGCCCTTAGAAAATTCTTTCTTGACTGTCTCTTCATCATTGCTTGGATAAAAGCTGAATGCCTCTTAGCTAACCAAATATTGGTAGTGCCTGGTTATGCTTACAGTAGTTGCACAGCTGAAAAAAACCAGAAAGATTCATGAGAACTGAGTACTTAAAATGATCTAGCACCTAGCTTTCAAATTTACCATCCCTCTGTCTCTGTCCTAGGTCTGGGTAATTTTGAAATATATTGTGCCATTTTCCAGAGTATGACAAACAAATTAAAAAATACCAGCACTGTCAAAACTCTTGGAGTGTGAATACCGTAATAAAGGGTAACCTTTTTTTAGTCAAATAAATAAATAAAATTATGTATTCACAGAAGAGACATAGCTAGAGTGATAAAATAGCACAAAGCATTACATAAAGTGCAAATTGTCAAAACAAATCTCATAATAACCTTATTATTTCATAATAACCTCAGCAGATGCTGTCTTTTTTTAATCTACTGTTTAAAGTGGATTTTCTTATAAGCATAAAAAAATTATTTTTATCATTAGTGCTAAAAATCAGTAAAGTAAGATATTTGGATGTTTCCTCCACATTTCTTGCATGAACATCATAAAACCGTAGAATCATAGAATCAGCCAGGTTGGAAAGTACCTCTGAGATCAAGTCCAACCCTTGATCCACTACCACTGCAGTTACTAGACCATGGTACACAGTGCCACATCCAGCCTTGTCTTAAAAATCTCCAGGGATGGTGAATCCACCACTTCCCTGCGCAGCCCATTCCAATGCCTGATAACTCTCTCTGTAAAGAACTTCTTCCTAATAACCAACCAAACTTCCCCTGGCAGAGCTTAAGACCATGCCCTCTTGTCTTACTGATAGTTGCCTGAGAGAGGAGACCGACCCCCACCTGGCTACAACCTCCTCTCAGGTAGTTGTAGAGAGTGATGAGGTCACCCCTGAGCCTCCTCTTCTCCAAACCAAACAACCTCACCTCCCTCAGCCTCTCCTCACAGGACTTGTGTTCAAGTCCCTTCACCAGCCTTGTTGCTCTTCTCTGGATCTGCTCCAGCACCTCAATGTCCTTCCTGAACTGAGGGGCCCAGAGCCGAACACAATACTCAAGGTGTGGCCTCATCAGTGCTGAGTACAGGGAAAAAATCACTTCCCTGGACCTGTTTGCCACACTATTCCTTCTTGGCCACCTGGGCACACTCTGGCTCATGTTCAGCCTCCTGTCAATCCAAACTCCCAGGTCCCTTTCTACCTGCCTGCTCTCCAGCCACTCTGTGCCCAGCCTGTAGCACTGCATGGGGTTGTTGTGGCCAAAGTGCAGGACTCGGCACTTGACCTCGTTGAACCTCATCCCACTGGAATTAGCCCAACTCTCCAGTCTGTCCAGGTCCCTCTGCAGAGCCCTCCTGCAGCAGGAAGAGACTAAGGAATCTAAAATGTCTGACCTTGCTTCTTTGTCATAGGTACTATTTTTTAGAGTGTATTATACACGTGTCCATGTGTTATGTACATTTTGTTTTGGAACCTGGCTGCCTCAGTTAAGTGTATTCACTTTTGCATTTTTGAGCTTTCCTTGTTGTGTAAACTCAGAAGTCCAGGAAAAGGAGGTTGTTCCAAGCCTTGTTCCGGCAGTGTGCATTGACACTGAGCAATATGAGGAAGTTGAATTTGGGTGATATGTGAAAGGCAGAAAAGGGAATTAGAGTGATAGAAGGTCAGAAATCTTTAGACAGATTTTAGAAGATTCAAGATTCTGACACCAAAAAAAAATGAAGGGGACTGAATACTTCTTGCAGTGGTAGCAAGAATCACCAGTGTAAGGATACTACTGTTCTTGCACAGTTTGCTGAGGTTCCCATGCTGGACCTGGCCTCTTTGTGCTGGGGATGCAATTTTCCAAGTAAAGAGGAGGGTCAGGGGAGACCTCATCACTCTGTGCAATTACCTGAGAGGAGGTTGTAGCCAGGTGGGGGTTGATCTCCTCTCTAAGGCAACCAGCAGTAGGACAAGAGGGCAAGGGCTTAAGCTCTGCCAGGGAGGTCTTGGTTGGATATTAGGAAGAAGTTCTTTACAGAGAGAGTTATCAGGCATTGGAATGGGCTGCCCAGGGAAGTGGTGGATTCACTGTCCCTGGAGGTTTTTAAGACGAGGCTGGATGTGGCACTGAGTGCCATGGTCTAGTAATCACAGTGGGGTTGGATCAAGGGTTGGACTTGATGATCTCAGAGGTCTCTTCCAACCCAGTTAATTCTGTGATTCTATGATTCTATACCAGCTACCAGAAAGAAAATGAACTCTATCCTGGCTGAAACCTCTACATGGATATAAGGATAACAGGTTTTCAACATGTGTTTTTGTCCCTGAGGTTCAGAGGGAGGTGTTCTGTTTAATCAGTAAGCTCATGGGATCTAGATCCCTTGTAAAGTTTTCATTTTTGGGCATGGCATGACTTGAATTCAAACATGGACACACACACACACAAAAAAAAGTGTTGTTGCATTTGGATATGTGGGAAATGTCAGTGTGGTATAATGTAATGTCACATAGGGATTTCATAAATAGCTTGACTTGCTGAAGCAATCTTGCTGCTTTCACTCAGTGCTCCGTATGGACTGATTCACATTTCTCCTTAGACAGTGAGGGATTTGAAGAGCAGTGATGAAAACTGAAATACCTAAAAGCAGCATAAGTGATAGGATCAATCTTAGCTCCTCCAATGTGGTAGCCAAACATCTCAAGAGCAGATGATACACTGCCAAACAGATTTGGATATTTCAGGAAACACAAAATACCAAGGAAATACAAAAAGGTATTATCAAAGCAAATATAAATCAATAAGATGGGTGTCATAGGTTAAATAAGAGGTGGCACATTTTAGTTGGAGGTTCTCTTACCCCACCTATGTGTTAAAATGCCAGGGGACCTAGCTGACACTGAAATAAATGTCTGAAAGATGTTTCTTATGTAAACAACAGAAAAACTTCTCTCGGCTCCACTGGTAAAAGATTGGTTACAAAAGGAAATAAGCTGATTTGTCTAGCCATGGAAAACTGTGTAGCTTTGGATGCTGCATTCACAGGAACATCAACCTCAGATGACTAATAAAAAAAATACTTGAATCAGGGAGTAACAAAACCAGAAAATTAGATAAAGGCCTAAACCAGAAACTCCATATTGGGGAGAAATATTTAAATATTTAATTAAATGATGACTGCTAATATTAAAAAAAAAACGTAACCAACATTCAGGGCTCAAAAAGAAAAAAGTGAGAGAAAAGATCATTCATTCACTGCACAAATTGAGGACCAAAACAAAAGTAGTAAAATTAAATTGAAACTTCAGAGACTAAAAGGCTTTTCTGTCTCTCTTTAATATTGTAGAAAAATAATGTAATGTAATACTGTAGACAGTATTATAGCAATTACGTACCCACCCCTAATCTGAAAACCACGGTGACAGCAAGGCATCAAGAATCCTTATTGTAAAATAAAGATGACAAACACTTCCTCCTTATTTCCTTGTTGTTCCAAAGGCCTACAATGACACACATTATTAGATAAAATTATTTTACTACTACTCCTTAATCTATATTAGTTCAAAATCACATGTATGTAATATCTCCTTCTGTGAAGAGAAGGGAAAAGAGAAATCCAATATGTGTTTTTCTGGAATGCAATCAAGAAGATTGATTAAAAAAGTTCATTCTTTCCAAAATTCGGTCTGCCTTCTTTGTCATGGTAAGAAGTTTCTTGTTTGTCTGAGAGCACGTTACCAAACAGCATTGGTCGCTAAGATCAAACGTTGTTCTTGGAGTCTGTTACAGGAGGTCTGTTAAAAACTCAGGAATGCTTTTTTCTTCAAGAAACTATTGAAACCTTAGGAAGATTCACTACAGTCAGATAATTTTATTGGGAATGCACAGTGATGTTACTAATCATGGTACGGGACCTTATTGGCATGAGATGTTTTGTAAGATATCAGGTGTAGACTTTAGTATATATGCTTGGAAACAGAAGATTTTTTTTCCCTATTCCCAAATGGAATTGTGACAGTTGTTCTGGTTCCAAAAGGGTGGAAGAGTCCACAATCAGGAATCACTTGTTTCACAGTTACTAACACTGATTAACATTTAGTATTTTTGAAGGAAAGAAGAGCCCATGAAGGCTAGGTTTTGCCCTCTCCAGTCACTGTAAATAGTACTTTACTTAACAACTTTTTAAATAAAAACTTATTTCATTATTACTTCATTGTTAGAAAAAGAAGACTAAATTAGTTTTCCTTGTCAGACATAAAATCTGCACATAAACAAAAAAAAAAGAACAGAAAGATTAAGTGTTATCATATTGCTAACTTCTCTCCTTTGTATTTTTTCAGGTTTATCTTGTTTTTTGTTTATGAAACTCCAAGCATCTCATGGACAGTTATTAATACAATCCTTGTGAGATAGGAAAATGTTGTATTTTGCTTTTGGATAGCAAACTGAGACACGGCAAATGAAAGTAACTATTCCAAACCCTAACTGACAGCCACTGACAGCTTTAGAGTAAAGATTTTAATAATCTTTAATAATCTGCCTCCTCAACAATCATTGAAATAATTGTCTTTCTTACAGCTAGCATTCAGTTGAACAGCCACTTGCTGGGTGGCTATGCTCATACATGGCAAGTAAATGACAAACAAATTGTCATTTTTAGTCTAGAAGACCACAAAGTTAAGCTACATGAGATAACAGCCAATGCAATTATATCCACTGCATAATCTGGGAATTAGTTTTAAATCCATAATCTTGGATTTAGTTTCTTTCTCAGCGTTGGTGTCTCTGGTTTATGCTTTAATGCAAGGTACTCCTTTCCTGATAGGATCCTGTGGCAGACATTTGAAATTCCCAGGACCATTTTCAATCTACCTAAAGGAATCCCATTTTGGGGTCATGACTATAGTTTCTCTCTCAAGAGGAGCCTTGGTGTGGTTGCTTAGGAACCAGACAAAGGGATTCAAGGGAGAAAGAAGGTGTAATGGTAATGAATGAAAATATAATCTGTGGCAACATCTGACTCATAAGGGTAACTGGAAGAGGCTTTGTGACTGTGTATAGTTGATAAAATTATATTTTCATTTCTGTCAATTCATTCTTGTCAGATGAGTCTTAACTCCCTTAATTATAATTTAGTTGCAAATTACGTGCCTATTCACAAAATCTGGTCAGAGTTTGTATGCGCTATCTGAGGGAGTCAGGAATTAGGAAATCCTTTCTGAGAAAAACTCTTCCAGCAAGCTAATAAGATTTGAAGCTTTATTTGTAACTTTGTTTACAGAGCTACACTTGGGTAACATTTGTCTTGGGATCTATGATTACCGTCAGGTACGGTACATTAAGGCTGATGATCTCAGAATCACACAAATAAACTTCTGGTTTAATTGCTGTACTGAGCTCTCCGTGGCTGGAGGGTACTTGTGATTCAGCTCTCGGCTGTCTCTTCTGTGAATGAACACACACCAGCTGTGTGGCAAACGTTAGCATACGGTGATACAATAGCATATACTGAAGATACCTCAGACATTTAGATCTATATACAAATAGGCTGGTAGCATGATGTGCTGTTCACTGGATGGATAACAGATGTAACCTGCACAGATCAGGACAAAAAGTGGGTGCTGGTGGGTTGCTGAGCTGCCATCTGGCTGCATCCCGCAGCTGCAACACCGCCACTGCACCTACTCGTCTCCTAAAACTGGTATTCCGGGCATCGTGTTTACTTTGGAGATGCCACCATTGAAGTGAACCCCTTTATGGCCAAAAAGTGAAATAAAGCACGTAGTTACCATTGCCAATGAATGCAGTTGCACCTGGGAGTGCACCTGCCATGTGCACCTGGGACCATGTTTCCAGGGGCACTGCCAGGACACTGCTCTCCATTCTGCAAAGAATAATCTGGTTTTGAATCTAACTTGCTCTGATTCTTATGTTTGACAAACACACGTTTCAACTGTTATAAGGTCATCACATTTCGACTAATCCATGTTAAATACCTCCTTATATTGTGCAAGATTTTAGGGTGTACTGTAGTGTCAACCAAAGTAAAGACACTAAAGCTGATTGTAAAGGCCTTGTGGAGGTGTTGCACAATAAAATGAAGCTGTCATTCCCGCTTCTGACCCCAGATACAACTTGCTTTCCCCAGCAACCTCTGCATTGTGAGGCACTGTGGTGTTCAGATTCCTTCTTATGTTTCCAAATGTGGAAGGGTTTTGAGATTAGAGGTTTGAATCCTTACACTAAGTGTTACGCTGGTAATATCACAGAATTACAGAACGGCTGAAGCTGAAAGGGTTCTCTGGAGGTCATCTAATCCAACCTCCCTGCTCAAGCAGGGCCACCTACCACTGGTTGCTGTTTTCAGCTGCTAGGTTTACTTACTAACCAATCTCTTTTCCTTATTTTAGTTTCTGCTTTTCTGCAACTTTTGGGAGCTCAGATTCTTCAATTCTGTCTTTTTCTCTCTGATGGAGGCTTTATATATTTTTATCCTTATCTAGGTTTTTATAAGCATATCTTTATTATAAACTTTTCCTTTATGGTAAGATGTACTTCCTCCAGATTCACCTCTGGTTTCCTTATCCAGACTGTAGGACAAGCCTTGATTTGAATCTGTATTATCTGTGTTTCCCTGGCTTTTTCCAAATGCAGTTTTGCTTTATGCATTCAAATATATTCATTCACACAATTGTCATAGTATTCGTTTAACTTTTATTCAGTCAAAAATACATTTTACACATAACAAGATGATAAAAAAGGTTGTATATTCACAACTGTCCTAATTTCTCCTCTTATTTGTAAATTTTTGCCCACTCCTATCATCTATGTTTGCTTTTTTTATCTGGGCTTGCAAACGAAGTTACTGTCTACTGTAGTGTCCGTGTCTTCAACTTCCTTCTGAGCTCCCTTCTGTCTTCAGCTGCTGACAATCAGTTCCTCTCACCTGCTTTTCTGAGGATTCTACATTTATTAATATTTAGTATTGCCTTTGATCCTAGGGTCTCCTGTCAGCCTGAATAAAGCCAGGCAAAAAAAAATCCGTCAACGAATCCTCCCTCACTGTGTTCCCCTAAGGAGACCTCTATTGCATCTCCTTTCTCTTAACTGCATTGTTTCATTGAATCCTGAGAAGCAAACTGGGATAATTTCAAACACATAAAGTAAGGAGCACCAGAAAGTCATAAAACAGAATTGTGTCTTCATTCCAAAAGCCAGATAACAGTAGAAAAGATCTGTGCATTATTGTAAGATACCTCAGTAAAAATGAAGAAACTAAAATGCAGTTATTCATGACATCTCATTACTTGTTTTGTTCTGTGTGCCATTTTACTATTCATGCAGATAAATTTATTCATCTATGAAAGGACATTAATGGCACACAAACAGATGTTTCATGTCTTGCTATAAAACATAACAATTTCAGTTAGTAATAAATGAACACAGAGACAAAACCATAAACATGAATTCTGCAATTTGCACAAATTAGAATTTTGCATAGAGCTCAAGGGTGCATGAACAATCCCATTGACTTCACTGAGGCCCTAAACATACAAGAAACCCAAGGTTTGGTCCTTTGTCAGGTTCCTGGTATTCAGAAATAACATCACCAAGCACAAGAGGATTTTTTTCTCTTTTCTTCAGTTATACGGTCAATGTGTTTTGTACAAAATATGTTTTAATACATGGATTTTCTTTGAGAGCTTTGTCTGAAATCTATATCTTCCCAGGAGATAAAATTTTGTAGCATTATTTGTCAGATTATGTGTTTGCTACAAAGAGTTTAAAATTAAAGGCATATTTATTTTAAGTACTGCAGTGATGAATTAGATATTGCATGTTTCATCTAACTTATCATGATGCTATAGAGCTTGTTAGCAGTCTAGGATACACACTGATTTAATGCTGGGTTCACATTCAGCTTTCTATTTCAGGCTTAAGATTTACAATTATCTTGTCACTGCATTTCAAAACAGAAGAATGCCGACTCCTTACAAAGAAAAAAAAAACCTAAAAAAAGAATTCACATAATGACTTAATAAGTATTTGTGTAAAAAGCAATGATCTTTTAAAAAGGGAAAGCTTTATTCATTCCACTGTCCTACTCAGATGTCTTCCTTATAAAAGAGGTCTGAAGTTCATCACCTGAAGTCAGGAGATGTTATTTTGGTCTCCAAATTGTGTGCCTATGATAAAAAAACTTTATGTAAAATTTTCTGACTTATTTTGGTGATCAGTTTCTTCACCTATGCACGGGAGGGAAGTTAGAAACCTTACATATTCTGACATTAATTTTGTAAAGTACTTTGCTTTTTTAACTATAATTTGTACAGAAAGGATAGTTATGTACTATTATTTTTGTTTGCACTTGCAAGTTACTTTAGTTATTCTATTCTCATACATTTTATAAACTAGATGAGAATATGCAAATTATTCTTATGCTTTAAGTTAAAACCACATATTTCATTGACTGTAGATTCACATCTCAACCACTGCTAATCATCATTATTATCATTTTAGCAATTAACATCCACAAAACTAAAGTATCCCCACACTGAGAAGAAAACACCTCCATATCTGCAAAGTTGTCACTAGATACCAGTGGTTCCTGTGATGCTTGACTTTAAATATTCACTTAAATTCTAAAATAAATTTCTCTAATGGGAGAAAACCTTGATAACTACGAGCATTTACTCTAGATATATGAGTGTCGTGACTAAATGTGTAATCAATATATGAATAAATGAATGATGGATGAAAGGGAAGAATTATGACCAGACATTCGTGGAGAACAGATTTTAAATTTTCACAGAAGAACTTTTGTAAAACCTTTGTGTGAGTGTTGAAGTGCAATGAGCTTGTGAAGGAAGATTGAAACAGGAATAATTAGGAGATTGACTTAGGAGGTATCACTTGAATCTGGGAAGGATGTTAATTGTAGAAAGGGTGGTCCAGTATTGCCATTTGAACCATAGGGGTGCAGCTGAGATTGATAGTAGTTTGTCAGGCCCCAACTACCTCAATTCACCCCTGATCCTAGTTTTCAGCAAAACAGATGATCTCACAGGAAGAAACACACAGGTTAAGAACCATGTCTGGTGAAAAACAAGGTTATAGGGTTAATAGCAGGAATAGGAACAGAATACTGCAACTACCAAATACCTGTGTCCAGTGCAGTCTTCTCTAGCCCAAAGCAAACAGCAATCCCACCATCTCTGTGTGTGACTGCCTAAAAAACAGAGGCTTACCCAGACTGAACATGAAAGAACTCAGCAGGGGGAAAAGCAAGGTGAGAGACGTCAGGAATGAACACTGAAGGAGAATTTGTGGGCTTTATACCAATGTGTGTCTGTGCTGTAATTCATAAGCACATTGATATTGCAACATCAAGAAATCCACCCTTCACTTGTATTAAGGTTTTCTCCTGCAATCATATGTTTTATAATTTGCTGCAATATGTACTGGTGCCATATTGCATGGGGAGATGAAAAGATTATTTATTTAGCACAGGATAATTATGAAGTTCTTGATGTAATCACTTGCTCTAAATTGTTAATATCTGAATTTTTTACTAGTAGGTAATGGCAGGGTTTTGTCTTTACTGGCCTTCTCTTCAATTAATTTTACATAAAGGATGCTTCAGGCTCTTCGCTTCTCACACATCTTACATCCTTCATGATACACTGTGGGGGAGAGAGAAGAGTATTATGTAAGTCTGGTGCCCTCTTTTTATATAGCAAAAGTTATACCAGTTCCCCTTTGACACTCAGTACTAGCTCAACAAAGAGAATAGCACTGGAAAAAACCATTAGAGCATAGACCACAGTTACAGGGGAAAGGTGTGAAGAGTGGGGCTTTTGGTTACAATTATCAATAATTTCCCTTTTCTGTTTTAATGAAACTTCCTTTCAGAGAACCTCTTTATCTGTTCAGATGCTTGTACTTCTTGCACAGTAAACATGAAAACCTATACATAAAAATGAAAAAGACTGGACTTTCTTCCTGTAAAATTGTGAGCAAAAGTATCAATTTGGGTTTTGTCTTTAAAGTATGTAGACTGTATTTGTTCCATATGATGACAGAGGCTACCATTTAAAACATCTCTTTACAACAAACTCAACTCTTTAAATAGAATTATAGTTCAAATAATTTTTATCATTTATTACAGAAATACGGATAAAATGTTCGGATGTTCAGATAAAATGTTCCATATATATCAAGAGGTTTAAATGGTCATAACAGATTTAAGTAATGAAATGCACTTTTAAAATATGAGACACTTGGAAAAGAAAAAAAAAAAAGGAAAAATACGGAAATACTTAAAAATTAAATACACTTTTAACTTTAATAACTTTTTCAGGTTTTGTGATCAGCAGTGATGACACATCTAGTAAAAAGTCTCATTTAATTAATGTTTCAACATTGAAGGAACAGGGCTAGACCCTGACTAAAGTTGTTTAAGAGGTAGGAAATATAAAAGTGATATTTTTATGACCCATGATCAGGCTGTGTGAATGAGTAAGTTCCCTCAATGATTATTGTAAGTGCCTGTGCACAGTCTGTCACCTCTTAGGGTCTTACTTGCAAACACATGTACTGTATGTGAGGAAGAGAGAAAAAGAGAGAAAGAAGGGATGCTTTCAGACCATACTTTCACATCTGGGCTTATGGGGCTGATGCCTGTACTAAACACCTCCGCATCTTTTTTGCTGAAGCAAGCCCCAGACAGGTTTTGGCCTCCCTTCTCCTTTTTCCCTTTGCCTGAGGAAGGGATGGGAGCTGTGATCCCACCTAAGGCTCATTCTAGATAAACCTGGAAAAGTTTTTTGATTTGTGCAGGTTGAGGTGGTCACAACCCTCTACCCTCTGCAAGCTCCTCCCACAACCCTGCCAGGAAAGGTCCCTCTTCTGAGGAACCAGGGTTACTTTTGGGTTGCAGAGGAAGAAGAGCTTGCTTGGTTAAAGAGAAAGAGGAGAAACATGGTGATTTTGCACATTTGTAACTTTTTTTACTGTCGTTTTTTATAAGAGGTTTACAGGTAATATCTTCCTATTTAGGCTGCAATGAGCAGTAACTGCATCTCTCAAAGGGAGGTTTTGGACTCAAAGGAACTTTTCTGTGTTATGGGAACATATTTAATTTTCAGTTCTGCTTTTATCTCTAACTCACTCTTCAGAATCTTATACTGACAGGCAACCATTCTTTTATGAAATTGAGGGAACTGGGAAAAGGAGGTATCTTCTAGGAAGACTATGGAGGACCTTCGAAAGCAAATGATTGAGTGTACTTGAAATAAGCATACAGAAATAATAGGACAAATAGTATGGTTATTTTGAAAAATGCAAACATGGTGCTTTGCTTCAAACATCAGGACAACCAGGACAAACTTAAATTTTAACCATTTTTTGGATAAGCTTCAGAAGGAACTATGGCTACAATAAAAAAGAACCATGGCACTCTTTTTAATACTAGATATAGAGAAAATACATTTAATTCATTCCTCTCTGATAACAATCCTGTTCCTGTCAAATATAAAAGATGAATAATAGCTTTTTGTCAAATATGACTAACTCATATTTACAATGTTATATAACTGGAGATGTACTTAATATTCTAAATATCCTCAGCTGCTCAAGTAAAAATTGCAGTAAGTCTAGATTAACAGAAGGAGGATTCCTGAAGTGCCCTCAATAGTGGTAAGAAACATCAACAAGCTTTAATTTCAGCTGCTTAAGGTTGTGTATTAAAAATGTAGAAACATGTAAGTTACTTTCTTAAAGGTCAAAACCTCTTCATTCTTGAATGAAGAGCAGTGAGTTTAAAAATTTAATTGGTAAAGGACTGATTTCTAATATTGTTCTAATTAAAATATTTTAATTTGAAAAAAAATACTTGTTCTTTAACAAATTAATCTTGAAATAATGAATTCTAGTTTTAAATATTTGCTTTAATTGTGGGTCATCTGGCAAAGAAAGGGAACTGTGTTAGAGTTAGTTTTTAAGTAACTGTATAATATTTCTTTGACCATTTTTTAACAGTGGAAGAACTGAGACTAAATTATGATTTTGTTTTAAACAGCTCAAAATGTTCTCACAACAGGATATTCTGAAAACTGCGTATAATGAAAAAAAAAATTCCTTTACGTCACTGCTTCTGTGATTCACACAAATAGAGAGGCTCTTTTGTGAGTGCAAAGCTCAGGTGGACTGACTCAGTTTAACTCTGCAGGAAACAATGCAATCAGTTTGATTAACAAAAGTAAAAAAATCTCAGGTTAGTTCAAACTATAAACTTATATTTTCTCCCTCCAGAAAGCAGGAAGTCAATTTTGTCTCAAGCAAATATTTAATTTAAATTTATTGCTCCAAAAGAATTTAATACACTGTAAAAACTCTAAAGAGAGCTAATGAAGACAGGAAATATGTTAAAGACTGTTGATTTAGGGACCATCTTTCAACAGAACAAGAAAATAGGGGGGAAAAAACCTGCACAAAATAGGGCGATTTTTTGTTAATTTCATATAAACTATTTGTACTCAATGAATAATAACTCAGGGCTTTGTTTTCATGAAATATATTCACCTGGAGATAGTAGACTGTCAAAACTTTATAAAAAATTGGAAGGCACATCACCTTTGCTACTTCATTCCAAGAAGTCAAGTTTGAAATTAGCCAAAGGGAGTACTTGGATATTTAAGGAGACACATAGAAGTTTTTTTCTTTAAACCCACTCCTTGTTTTAAAGCTTATGTTCAAGTGAGACTAAAATTGAAGATTTCAACTTCTACAACTTGCTATTATCTTTCAGAGACAGTACTAGGTCTCTGAAGGGGGAACTTGAAGTCAGCACTAGAATTATTACTGGCATAAAACTATGTTTTATTTATATTGCAGCAATCAAAAATTTATACAGTTTGAAATATGATAATGAGACAAAAGAGAATGGGTAAAACAAGAAAGCATCCATCAATGGTTGTCAAATATTTGATTCCAGTTTCTTTTACTTATGTATTTAGCATCTTGTGATAACCACTTATATAGTAATTAATAACATAAGATTAATTCTGGATTTGACAATGGATTTGAAATGTTGAATCTTAAATGCTGAGAACTTGATCTTCTCTATTTCATTGCTTAGGATTCAGCTTGATAGAATTACAAGATGTTGATTCAAAGTTGTAACATCTTCCAGATACTTCACATACCTGTGAGGGATGTACAAGGTGTGGGATGCACGAAAGATTTTTGTATTCTGCTTTCTCTTTTCTGTGTTCCGCTTTCATTCCTTGAAGCTGACCTTGGAAAGACAGAGAATCATTTCTGAGGTTATCTAAGAGTTACAATCTCCCCTATTTTATATTTTAGATTATAATTTTGGCCCTCTTTCATGTGTGTTGATTCTGAAGTTGTCAAATTACCCCATTGTATTAGTTTTAGAAGTGTAATGTGTTATTCTTTGTTGCTGAGGAAAGTTGGTTTTTTCTTTTACTTTCACTGGTTTGGGAATTTTTTTTTTGTTTTGGTTTTTTGTTTTGTGGTTTGCATTTTTTAATGATAACAGGCAAGTTCCTGAAGATGTCTTCTATCTCTGTGTGATATTAAATGTCTCTAGAAATTATTAAAGCTGTGACTGCCATTGACCCCTTGGTTTAAATTGGTCGTATTCACTACTCTAGGGTTCTCATTAGGTGGATGTTGTATTACCCTCTATTTTTTTAATTTGTCATTTGTGACAGGCCAAATATTTGAGGCTAATTTGGAGGATTCAAGAGCTCTCTTTACCATGGATTTTTCCAGATCTATACAGTATCATAGCGTCCATCTGTGTAGGACATTTATCCCATGACAAAACTGAATACTAACTAAAATAAAATTAAAAGTGTTTCTCTCAGGAATGATGAATTCATAGTTGTTCTTCTCCTTTACTAAATTTTCCTGCCTACTGATAGCAGGATAATAGGATATGAGATATCTGAGTGAACAGAACACAAAAAGAAGACACTTCTTAGTTGCAAGGAAATAAAATATCCTTAGAGTAACACCACTGAAGTGCCTTTAGATTTTTACTAGGTGTGACCAAAATCAGAGCTGCATCCATGAAAACAGAGTACTCTTCAAAGTAAACTTCTCAGCTGTTAAAAAACAGCTTTTTGTATATTTGAAGCAGTCTCAAGCTACTGCCGTATTCCTTAGGGCAGCCAGAGAACAATTCAGATGACTTCATAAGGATGAGCAGCCCCCAGATATAATGGTGGGAGCTAAATTCTTTTACTACTGGTTTCCTAAAGAGATAGCTGCACTCATACTGGTGGTACATCTGCTGCATTTTGTAGAAGACTGGGAGGCAGAGACTTTACATATAGGACATTTAGAGCCATTCTATGCAATTGAAGCAGTGGCTTTATTTTATGGTAAAATTAGTATTGCCCATCATTTTACCCTTGACATTCTTATAAGGTACCTTAGGGAAATTTGACATCTCACTCAAGTGTGAAGGGAACATGAAGAACCTACTATCTTTCTATTTAGGTACAGGTAGCACATTTGGGCTAGCAGTCGTTTAGTTTGTGAGAGAGCTGAGATGGAGGTTTAAAGGAGAGGCTATAACACAAGCAGAAACTCTGTTGACCTGGTGTTATAATGGACATCAATATCCTATGGTCATAGGTTAGTTGTTATCTGTTTATCTTCAATAAAGCCATTTTTTGATTGTAACATAACTCTGCTGTGGGGTTTGTGTGGTTTTATTTGAGTATACTGACCTTGCAAGAGATAATTGCAGATCTGGGTGCCTTCTCACATTCATGAGCATAGTCCTGTGACTCTTAGTGCCCCTCCATCTCCTCTGCAGCAACCAACACTCAATTTGATCTACTTGTGAATCAAGATTAGCTCAGCTGGTTAGAGCATGATTCTAATAATGCCAAGGTCACAGGTTCAATCCCTGTATGGGCCATTCACTTCAGAGTTGGACTTGATGATCCTTTTGGGTCCCTTCCAGATCAGAATATTCTGTGATTCTATGAAAACTGTTGAAGGTCTGATGACTGTAGTACAGAGACACCCAAGCCGGCTTTGTGCTTCCTGTATCAGAGAAGCTACATGGGAGGGGCAGGATGTTTGATCAAGGCAGTAAACACTAAGAGATAGAGTTTACTATAGGCAGCACTATTCTGCTCAGAGGCAGGTGTTCTGCTTCAAGATTTGACATATTATGTCCCCATAGCTCTGTAATGTAATGTAATTCTGCAATTATATTAGCTTCCTGATGAAGGAAAATGAAGCATAAAGATTGTGTAATTTTCCCCAGGCAAGCCAGTGCCAAAGCTAGAGACAGCATCATAACAGGTAACGGTATTGTAGGAATTCTAGGAATATCACAATCTGAATTGCCCATTGTAATGTAGGATGACAAAATTATTAGTTGCCGATGCTGTGCATAATAACATAACAATGTTAGCTCTATGCTTGTTGTCCTACAGATTCTAGGGCTGCTCAAGCAGCAGTCCAGGAGGATGGCTGAAGCAGTATCTTGAGCCCTGTCCTTGCTGTCGGTGGTGTTTCCTTCTCCCTGGCTGTGCTGGAGCAGGGTCCAGGCATTTGCACATGTGGGTGCTGGTGGATCCCACTTTTCTGGTGGATGGGAGAAGGAGGTTAACTAAGCAGAGGATACTGGAGTTGGAGATTCCAGCACTATTTTGCTCTCTGACTGTTTTCACCTAAAAGCAAGTCCCTTAGGTGTTGGCACAAGTACCCAAAAAGATCAGATTGTTGAGGCAACTGGAATGAGAAAAGACTGAAAAAGTACAACCTCACTTGTTGCCAACCCTCTCCTGCTCACTGACCCATCATTAAAGGAATTCCAAAGGCTCAACTGGCACCTCTCTACTTTCAGGAACTGGTCTGGTATAGTTTTTTCGTTTGAATCAAGCTCAGGTTGACCAGCTCTTTTGCCCTCCCTGGCACTGTAATTTGGTAAAGTGTCACATGTGCAACGAGTAAGAAGACGGTGAGATGTATGAGACCAAGGAGCCTGCTACAAATCTGCTTCCCTTGATATCCAAGATCTGATCTACCACTGTCCTAGTCGTCAGGAAAGGACAGAAGAAAATGCTCAGAGGAGTAATAGGAAACTGGAGGGGAAAAAGAGGGGATAGTAGGTTTTTAAAAACATTTTGGGGGATTTCAAATCTCTGTTTCAGTCTCAAATCACCTCTTCATATATCCCTGAGACTGTGTGGCCCATTAGACAGTTGCCCACCTCCCACAGCACAACTCAGTTTCTCTTGTACTTCCCACCTTCCTCAGCGCTGACAATAAAAGTACTTCAGTGCTTCTACAAAGCATCAAGTAATGAAAAGATACCTATAGTTGTGGTTGCCAGACGACCACGTTCAGTCTGATCAAGGAAAAAGTCTTTCTCAGGAAAAACAATTTCCGAGCAAATGCATTTTTCAGTCACCCTTCATGAAAACCAGAACAATTAACGTTTAAGATGTCAGCAAAGCCCATTTTCTCCTTGGACAATAATTGCAACAAGAATTAAAAAAACACAAGACGTCTTTCTGATGCCATCTCATACTATTCTTGAGTCATGCTAAAAACCTGAGTGCCAGTGCCTGGTTTAGAAAACAAAGCACAACTGTCAACAGACCATTGCAATTTTGATGGTTCAGTAAGGGTCATTGCTTCAGATGTGTGTTGTTAACTGGCATCCTGTAATCTTTCCCTGACCTTTCATAAGGGGATAGCACCCACTGCACATGGCTGAGTAGTTTGCTGTCATTATTCCCACAGACTAAAACTTAGTACCAAACTCAGCTGGTGATTTAACAAGATGTTTTGAAAAAAGAGTTCTTTGTCATATGCAATAATGAGTGTTTCTACTGCCAGTACAAAGTCAGAGGTTTTAAAAAACTTTACCAGAAAGGAAGGAATAATCATTCCCCTGATCCAAGGTCTGAAATGCTGGTTGCTACCTAGTTTTCTGGATTTCAAGTATTTTTTTAAAACTTCATGGTGTCTTTAGCAAAAAGAATGTTTAATTACCATGGTCACTTTTCCTAATACCTTCTTAAAATATATTTTAAATGTTTCTAATTAAATTAAGCTAGATTCCACCACCTTTTTTTTTTTCTGTTGCATAACCTTTGATGCTATAGCTGATCTCATATGAATCAAAGACCAAGTTCTTGGAATGAAGAAGTAATTGATGGGGGAAATCATGAAGAAATTTGCTCTTTAGAACTGAATTCTGTGTGTGTAGGTTTTGCAATGACAAATTCCCTAAAGTTTAGGGGAGTTGCTGCTTCTGGCTGTGCCCTATCACTCCCAGACACACATGAACACTTCTGCTCCAAAAATTTTGGATAAAAAACCACGATGACATACCCATAGATTTCCTTTAGAAGATCTGACTTTGCTGTATAAAGAGTTCATCAATACCACAAGAGAATACTCTGAGACCATTCTTCACCTTGCCTGAGGAGTTTCATTTACAGACAGATTTGCCTAACCCTCACTACAAAAAAATCAAAACAATATTGCCAAAATTAACTTACAAAGGAATTGAAGAAAAGGTAAATTGAGAAATTGTGGAAAAATAATTTTTACTGACATCTGGAGCAGAGATGAGAATGCTGAAGTGATGAAAAAGGATTCATGCACAGAACAATCTCATGAAAATACAAAAACCTCTGTGATATAAAAAAGTATATGTTTGTAGAATATGATTTTTCCATTTAAATGAGTTTTGCATTCCCCACCACAGCTGAGATATTCAGCAGTACAAAGCAACTGAAAGAACAGAATTAAAGCTGTATATATTATGCCTCTTTTTGTGATTAACATTATCAGTTACTCTCTTTAGCAGATTCCCAGAATATTATTAGTCATGAATGAAATTACAGTAGACAGTTAATTTGATGGTTACATATGTTGTTTCATCCTCTACAATGCATACAGTTTTCATTTAACTTTGTATTCAGCAGTGGCACAATAGAAAGGAATGCAGTCAGTTCTTCATGAATTGCAAAATATTGGTATTACTCAATTAATATAACCATTTAATTTTTGCTTAGCACCAGCTGTTACTGTTTTCTCAGAGCTTGTCTTTACACTAAATGCTCAAGACACAAGTGGGAATGCTGCAGGAAACATTTGAGAAACAAGCTTGTTGAGTTGTTGATTCCAAAACATGGTAAGTGAAATTGCAAAGACCAATGACATGACCCATATCAACTTCTAGTGCTAACAAATACCATTTGTGAATAGTGACATGAGGCATATTTCTACTCCTTAACCATTAATGAAGCTACACAAGTAAATTAGGTTATGCCACTCCATCTTCATAAATGGCTGATTCAATAAATCACACTTGAGAAACAGCTGAGTAATTACAGGATGATGCTTGAAGCAAGAGAGGCCTCATTTGCATATTAACAGATATTTGTTGCAGTAATTTCTGTTCCTGGACTTGTGAATGTTAGACGTGATTCATTCTCTGACTGCTGCAGTTTGACTTTGCAGAGCATAGGAAGAGAGCCCTCACCAAGGGCTGCCAATTCATGTGTGCCCCTCCACAGGAGCAGTAAGGCCCACAGTTATAATTAGCACCAGGAACTTGCCCAGACTCCTTGGAGAATATTTTTCCACAGGGTCTTATCATGCAAAAGGTCTTTTGAAACAGTCTCAAAAGACTGGAAGAAAGGGAAAAACAAAATCATTAAATTTTTTAAGCACCAAGTAAGGCAGAGTTCTCAAGTGTCTAAATAGGTACAGAAAGAAAATAATAAAGTTCTCCATACAGGTTTTAGGCTTGTTTTATTTAATTTGCAAACTTCTTCACCTAGAAGGCATAGCAGCATATGTCATGTAAAGCTTCTAATGAGCTTTACCTGAGGATTTTTCTTGGTCTTGTTTTTTCTCACTGGTGTGAACAGACAACTTGACATTTATATCACTCTGTTTGGTGAATCTGCATATATATCACATCTAATTCACCTTAGTGAAAGTCAGTTTGCTCTCTAACGATTACCTATTCTCCCTGTGTACTTAGAATTTCTTAGGAGGAAAACTCAATTGTTCCCTGACCAATCTAAGAGTACACCCTTTTGTGCCAATAAATAATTATGTAAGGGACAGGAGGTAGAAAAGTGTATGAATAGAACCTGGAAGCTGACTTGACTTATGGGACAAAATGATGAAAAGCTACCCAACCTCTCTGTAAAAGTGACACAGATGAACTAAAATATATGGTTCTCTGAACTGATTGCAAAGCTGTGTCTTGTTTCGCTTCCAGCATATTAGTCAAAAGTAATCTAATGGGTTTTACTGAGCAACATGACCTACTGTGCAAAGCTGCTTGCAGAAGAATGTTAGCCACCACTACTCTTATACTACCTTTAAGATAGAAAATCATGGGTTATTCACATTTCGTCCGGGAGCTTTATACGTTTATTGATTTTTTTTCTCACACGATTAAACAAGAACTGCAGTAAAAGACAATTTTTTTTTCCTGTAGATGCATTAGGACCAAAAGGAGGGCTGAGGAGAATCTCCATCCTTTATTGGATGTGTGGGAAAACACAGGGAAAAAAAGGATGAGAAAAAGGCCAAATTTCTTAATTCCTTCTTTGCCTTACTCTTTAACAGCAAGACCAGTTTTCTCCAGGCACTCAGCCCCCTAAGCTTTAAGAAATGGATGAGGACCAGAATGAAGACCCCACATTCTAGGGGAAATGGTCATCAACTTGCTACACCACTTAGACACTCACAAGTCTATAGAGCCAGATGGGATCCATTCAAGGGTACTGAGGGAGCAGACACGTGCTCAGTGAGTCATTTTCTGCGAGCAGTCCAGACTCATCAGGCAGGACCCATTTGACTGGACCTTTGAAAATTGGATGCACAACTACAAGAAGGGCTGGAAGTAGGATTCAGGGAACTACAGGTCTGTCAGTGTGACCTCAGTGCTGGGAAAGGTATCGTGAAGATCATCTTGAGTGCCATCATGTGGCAAGTATAGGACAACCAGGGGATCAGTATCAGCCAGCATGGGTTTGTTGAAAGCAGATCCTGCTTGGCCAAACTCATCTCCTACTTCACAAAGTGAAGGGGAGTTGTTTAGAGAATGAGAGGAAGACTGTGGATATTGTCTACTTGGAATTCAGTGAAGGCTTTGACACTATTTCCCACAGCATTCTCCAAGAGAAAATGACTACTCATGGCTTGTGCAAGTGTACTCTTAAGTGGGTAAAAAACTGACAGGATGGTCAAGCCCAGAGAGTGTTAGTGAACGGAGTTACATCCAGCTGGTGGCTGGTCACAAGTTGTGTCCCTGGTGCTCAGTGTTGGGGCCAGTCCTGTTCAATACCTTTATCAGTGTGTGCACCCTGCACAAGGTGGCTGAGTGCAACCTCAGTCATTTTGCAGATGACACCAAGCTGGGCAGGACTGTAGATCTGCTGGAGGGCAGGAAGGCTCTACAGAAGGATCTGGACAGACTGAATCGATGGGCCAAGGCAAATGGGATGAGGTTCAGCAAGACAGAATGCACATGGGTTTTGCACATGGGTCACAACAATCTTATGCAGCACTACAGGCTACGGGATGAATGTCTGGAAAGCCTTCCAGCAGAAAAGCCCCTGGAAGTGCTGGTCAGCCACCAACTGAGCTATCAGTGTGCCCAGGTGGCCAAGAAAGCCAGTGGCATCTTGGCCTGGATCAGAAATAGTGTGGCCAGCAGGACCAGGGTAGTGACTGTTCCCTTGTACTCTGCACTGATAAGGCCACACCTTAAATCTTGTGTCCGGTTTTGGGCCCCTTAACACGAGACAGACACTGATATGCAGGAGCATGTCCAGAGAAGACAATGGAGCTGGTGAATGGTCTGGAGCACAAGTCTTATGAGGAGCAGCTGAAGGAACTGGGGTTGTTTCGCCTGGAGAAAAGGAGGCTGTTCTCTACCTGAAAGGAGGTTGTGGCAAGGTGGGGGTCAGCATCTTCTACCAAGTAACAAGTGGTAAGACCAGAGGAAATGGCCTCAGGTTGCACCAGTGGAGTTTTAGACAGGGTGTTAGGAAAAATTTGTTCACAGTAAGGGTTTTCAAGCACTGGAACAGGCTGCCCAGGAGAGTGGTTAAGTCACCCTCAGAGGTATTTAAAAGACATACAGATGTGGTGCTTAGAGACATGGTTTAGTGGTAGACTTGGCTGAGCTGGGTTAATGGTTGGACTCGATGATCTCAGAGGCCTTTTCCAACCTAAATGATTCTATAATTCTAATATGTCTCCATGTGTCTTGGGAGGTCTACCTTTCTAAAGAGACCAGCCTTTCTATGTCTCTGCTCTGATCAGGATGGTTGGAGGATCCAGGCTCCCACAGGAAGATGTCTCTTCCATTCCTTTCACACAACAGGAGTTATCAGACTTTTATCTATACAGACATTAATCACTACAGTAAGCTGTGTAAAGAAGTATGAGGTGAATTTACACTAGAACTGTAAAGTGTTTCCTGACCTTAACATCCTTTTTGACTAAAAGAGAAAAAAGAAACCTCATTTTCATTGACTCATCTGTTCCCCTGCCTGTTCATCACCAGAGCACATACTTAGGCGTCTACATCATGGAAAAGC
This sequence comes from Myiozetetes cayanensis, assembly GCF_022539395.1. Lineage (NCBI taxonomy): Eukaryota > Metazoa > Chordata > Aves > Passeriformes > Tyrannidae > Myiozetetes > Myiozetetes cayanensis. The sequence continues at coordinate 47,503,149 of NW_026086604.1, forward strand.
AGTGTGACTCAGACCACCTGTCAGGCCCTCTGCCTCTTCCTCATCAAGAGTTCAGTGCTCCTTAAGTGCAACCTACATCCTGATTAGGGGCTGCTTTCAGCTAGTCAAAAGGAATGTAGGCAGAAGGGTATGTCAGACCTCTCTCCTTCCTCTGAAGCATGCATCACTGCCACAGGCTCAAGGCCTATGCCCCACTGAGGTCAAAGCAGCCACACTGGTGTACTGAAGTTGGTTATGAAGAACCATCCCCATCTAAGGAGCATGTGGAGACTCCTTCTTGAGTAGGTGTCTCATTTTGTTTCTGCGTTATGTCATTCTTTCCTGTTCTGATGGAAAGACATTACTTGTATAGTAAAAAATAAAGGCACATAATCAGAGTTCCTCCTAATGAGGGTAGGGCTGTTACATCTTACCAGTTTCTGAGCTATAATGCACTTTCTGGTGCTGCCACTGCAAGCTCTCTTCATCAGCTCCATCCAGAAAAATACAAGCCTATTCATTTCTTAGAGAAATGTGTCCACTGTGTAAGGCTTTCCTGTCTTCCAAGCAGCAATAACGCAATACATTCTGTAGAAGAGAATAGAATGAATCAACTTGGGACCTAATTACCTCAAGGAAGGACAATTCCCTTACAGAGCAAACAATTTAACTAGGATACCTAACCCAATCATATCATGAATGGCTTTTGCCTGCTTTTCTGGGCTTTTTCTTTTGGGAGTTTGGTTGGCTTTTTTGTGCCAGTGCGGCGAGGGAGGGCGGGGGGGCTTGTGGTTGGGAGAAGGGGGAGGAAGGAGGTAAGGTTTAATATTTTGGCTTTAATCAGTAAAGGAAAAAGAATTAAAGAACATTGCATTTTGAGGCAATACCTCACATTTCTCCAAGTGTCTCACTCTGCTTAGGAAGCTGTTTCTCAGAAGGTACCAAAGATATTAGCAGCAGAAGGATGAGAAGTCAAGCCTTTTATGCTGTGAATATCAAAAGTGTATCAAAAATGTATGCTGTTTCAAAAATGTTTGTTTTTCTAATGGCTAAAGTGACTCCTGTAATTCTCAATATTTATATTTTACACTAATTCATTTGTTGTCTTATGGACTCAGAGACACAAATCAGAGAGTTCTTGAGCAGTGGGGCTCATATTTAGCTTTCGGAATTAGTTTGAAAGATGGAAAAAGTTAATGAGACAGCTTCATTTCACTAAAACCATTCATCTTAGAGTACGTTGTCGAGATGACTAGACAAATGATGGCATTATTTATATATTTATTTATTTATTCTATAGCTAAGACAGATACACAAGTGCAAAAGTAGAAAATAAACAGCAACAAAAAGATTTCCGATGGTCCCCAAACAACACAGACCAATGTGTAAAATATAGAGAACCAGAAATACTGTGTAAAGTTCAAGAACTGAGTATTAATAAAATTATCATGGACTACTGTTCTTACTGGATTGCTTCTCCTAACAGAGATGATTCCACAGATGATGTCAAGAGGAATATTGTTTTAAGTTCCCTACCTTTGAGAGATATAGCATGACAAACCCACAGATATACAAAGATAGACAGGAGCAAAGATGTATAAAAACCCTTCCCTTCAGGAAATAGGCAGAAGTTCAGAGTTCAGACAGTCTAACTTACTTTTTTGGGGGCTTCCAAAGTATCTACTTTATTTCTCCTTTTTAAATATAAGCAATGAAGCTTCAAGGGGAGAATTTGCTTCTATTAAAAAAAAAAAAAAAAAGGGGGACCTCCTAAAAGTGAAAAGGGTTCTTTTTGTTCTTCTCATTATTAAGATTTTGAAAATACAGTCTGGTCTTTGAAATCTCTCAAACTCCATTTTCTTTGCTTCCTTTTTTTTTTTTTTTTACCATTGTCAAAGACAACTAGGTAAAAGCATTCCTATCACAGATGTAAACTAAGCAGCAGATTAAGTGTTCAAATCAATTGAAACAATTTCATGGAGCTTTAGTCACAATAAATATATGAATCATGAATCCCAACTTCTTACAATTCTAATGACAAAAGGGTAATACAGAAAAGTTAAATTAAATTGATTTTCATGCATACGATTTTTTACTCTGTCAAATTACATTTAATATTTTTTACTCAACAGTTAATTATACATTAAACTGAAATAAATTGCTATGTCAGTGCAGATACTCTTTCCTATTGTTGAGGATGTTGAACTGGGTTTTACAGTATCATGAGTTTCCTGGGTTGCATGACATAATTTGTAAAAAGTTCACACTGTGTTGTGCTGTTTCATGAATGGTATAATACAGCTTTCTTATTTTTGAAAGATTAGTGCCTTGAGATCCATATTTTAATGTTTGTCAGTTCAAGATTAACTGAAAATCTATATAAAATATAGCTTCCCCAAAACACAGGTAGGGAAAACATTTACTGCTGCTTTAAACCCTCCCAGATTATAAAATCTAATAAGGCCATGTTGTCACTACCTGCATCGATTCCCTTTTACATCACAAACTTTCTGCAAAAAGTGTTTCTGTAAGCAAGGTACATATGTTTGTATAAGAAACAGACCCAAGTACCTAAGCAGAGGAGGATGATACAGTACGATGGACATAAGATAAATCAGTTGCACTTTCAGTTTATCAGCTTTTGGTTGGGGCAGTTTCTATGGCACTGTAATGAGAAAAATTTGTGATTCCTTGGTTTTGGAAGAGAATGCATCCCTTCCCATTTTCATTTCTGGTTGATGAGCTGCCCACAGCTGCCAGCACCTGCCCAGTGCTCTGGCAGGGTGCACAGCAGCAGGGACGAGGCCACCACCACTATGCCTGCACAGCTGTGATGGGCAGCTGGAGCCTTGGTGCAACTGTGCGCAAATCTGAGCAGAAAATTAAGGATATCCCAGGAAAATCACTAGCAAAGTTCTTTACGAACTGGTTGCTGTGATGTTGTCTTTCACATTTGACTTTAGGTTAGGGAGAAGAAGCAACAAGACTACTGCCTTGGTATTATTTGTTCTGGAGGTTATTGGCATCTGGGGGATGCAGATGCCAATGGCTCTTGATTATGATAGATGTAGTCGTCATTAAGTTGCCATCACCTTCTTCCCACTTCCTCCAAAGTCTTTCATTTAACAATATTCTTGAGTTCCCAGGTAGATGCTGGAGCTAGGAGACATTAATTACACTCCCATATATCAATTTCCATTGTTGAACTTAAACTTCATTTGCTTACCCACCTGAGCGGAAACTTCCAGTTTTTCTGTCTTTATTCTTGTTCTATTCCTATTTTATGAATGTCGAGTTAAGGGCAAATTGTGCTATCTTGCAATTCTCTTCCTTTCTCCCAGCTTTTGGAAAAATGCATTCAGCACCATTAATCACAGGACTTTGGACTCTCCTGGGTAACTTGCCAATGGATTCACCACAGTTCCCTGACTACCTCTTCATCACTAGCATCCTAACAGATGGGGACTCATCACGTCAGATAGGTCTATGTGCCAGATACTTCCCAAAGGGAATTCTCCCTCTTTGCAGCAGTGTTACATCTCTACTTCTGTCTTTGGAAAGAGTACTTCCTAATCCTCCAGGAAAATGGTTTGATTTTGTTCAATTTAAGGCATCAAAACTATTTTGATGAAGATATTTGAAAAGGAATATTACCTTGAGATCTTTCAATTAATTCCTATTTTGCACTCTCAGCTTCTGGCAGACTGAGACTGAATGGAGAGATACTAGTATGGTTAAGGTTGACACCCACATACATTTACCTGAATTTATTTTCTTACATTTTGTCTCTGGTAATGCATAAATTAATAACCATAGCATGCATGCATTAACTTTTAATAAGATACTGAAGTATATAAATTATCACTTAAAGCTACCATTAAACAACAAATTAACATTTTAATAAGTGCAACCAGTAATTTATGTTGGCGTGAACTGGTCCAGAGTCTTTATTGCTCCAATATCTCCAGCTATTAACAATGCCAGCCTCTCTTATGCAGCCTGACATTTTCTGGTGGCAGAGGCCTAATGCCAGATACCTCATATTTCAATTTACATGCATTAAAAGTTTGGAATAATTTAGACAAAACAAGACTGTGTGCTTGCAAAGGTAGATAAGATTTTTTGCAAAATATATATATCAAAATCATCAAGAAAAAATCATGAAGATAAGCACTTCAGAAAGACAGTTGTGAAGTAGAGAGGGGAAACCTTTGCTATTTCAGACTTCAGAGGATTAAAGGATTAACTTTAAGTGCAATACCTCACTCATTAAACTAACTCTTTCCTATGACATCGTGAAAATTAAAACGTCTACTTCATAGGTATGCTCCATCTGGGTTTTTTTGTTGCTTTTTTTAAAAAGATTTGTGACACAAACTAAGTAATTTGAAGGGAATTTTACATCAATCAGTGCCCTACACACACTTTGGTGAAGAAAATATAGAGACAAGTGGGACTCAAAACCAAGAAAAAAGATCTTTGGTTTAGCAGGTCTCTTTTCTGAGATGGAGTTTTGTTTGTGAGAAAAAGAGAGCTGGAGACCTTTAAACAGCAGTCTGGAAGTATTACTAGTTATAAGTTGTGGTGATAGAGTTTGTACTTTTAAGGATGACCACAATACTGCAAATTAAATCTTGGTGGTGAAGAACATTTCTTCCTACCTTACAAGGCAGAAATTAAAGGTTTTCATGAAATCTCTCTCCAAGCAAAAGGAAACATAATGATCCTGTAAGTCCCAAGGGCTCTCTACCTTTCTCTGAATAGAGAAGATCAAAAGACAAATACATGATATTTATATAGATTGAAGTGGTAAGTGGGAAAATGAAGTTTGAGTGGCTTGAAAATAAAGGAAAGAAAGTCTTGATTTAAGAAGAGTTAGAGGCCTTAGGGAAGCATATAAAAGGGTTTAAATTTCCAGGCCCATTCAACTCAATCTTTCAAGCATGAAGGATTTTAAAGTGCTTTAGGTGCATCTATAATAAAGTTTATGCCAAACTAATGATCTCCTGTAGAAATTATCTCTGTATGGAGTAAGATACACACAACAGAGCATCATACAACTTTACTCCCCTAGGAAATCAAAAACTTAAATTGTACAATGTGAATAGTTTATCAGTATCTCAAAACACTCTCGTACTGAGATCAGGTTGAATATATACAATAATAAGCTTTTTAAGATTCCTATGTTATTCTTGGATTCTTTTACTTCCAATTTCTGGGGATTTTTGCAACTTTATTTTCCCTTTATTTGTACCAAGTGAGAGATAAAATTTGCTTGCTAGACTGATTGTGGCTCTCAGATATTGTGAATTTATTCAGTGGTCTTTATTATGAAATTCAGTTTGATCATGTTTTAGGCACTATCAATACATAAATGTAATATATTAACGATAATATGATGCTATTTCTTTCCCTCACGTAAATTAATGTATTTCTGTGAGGAGTCTGTTCATCCTGCTTGGCTCCACTCATAAATTTTAATATGAGATATGATGATAAGATGTAGAGATTTATGTGAAATAATTCAGAGCTTTCAGTCTATTTACAGTGCAAAATACAGGTGGCATAAACATGGTAGTAGGTAACCTAAATTGTGACAGACTTTGAAGAGAGGATGAGGAGTGATGGTGTCATTATACCCATCACTGAAGTTGATCCCCTTATGTTCTCTTGTACACTTCTTGGGGAAAAGAAAAAGATGTGGATTTTTCAGTACTCTTCCTTGGGAAGACAGTGGCCTGCCTGGTAAAAGCTGGGAGAGGCAGTACAGAGGGGGTGAGAAAAACCACTCAGCAACAGCATAGTGAACTAAAACACCTTTGCTAATTTACTGCAAAAGCTTGTATTCTCCGGAAAACTTGCATTAAACTGTAGGGTTATTAGCGAAGGACCTGGTTTTCCAATGCTTTGGTGAACGTGAATGCCATGTAAAAAAATGTCATTTGGTTTACAAGCCTGAGTGTCTTTCCAGTCATTGGAGAATGAGGGCTCTAGTGCTGTAAAAAGCCTAGATTAATTTTTCCTGTCCTGTCAGACTCTTGACTCCTTGAAACGTGCTGTCTCATCTGGCATTCATCATAGTTACAGAGTTTTTTTTCCTGAGGAATAAATAAAATACTTCTGTCTCACCTCTTAGAGGACCAGAAGTCTTCTTTTAAACTATTTATGTTCTCTTCTTACTCTGCAGTCCTCTGAGCAACATATAAATTTTAAAGAACATTTCACAAATGTCTCCCAACCTTTCAAAATTATATTGTAGAAGTCTGACATTTTTTAGCTGTTGACTTTACAAACACTTGTTTAACCATTGTTCTGGCAGCAAATATCCTAGTTAAGAGTCCCATTTCAAGAACAGACAATACAGTTTCTTCCTGCTATTTACATGCGAACTTCCCGAGGGATTTTCAAAGAAAAGGAGTCGAGTATTACATTATCACAAGCATGTCCTGTCTTTATTCACTCTACAAGAGTTATCATGCCTTTCTGCATGATAACTTGTCTTTCCAGAAAAGGATGGCATGGTAGTCACGGCAGAGGTTACTGGTATGATATTCAACACTGGGAAAATTTACATTTTTGCCATATAAGTGTTAGAAATTCATGACTGTTTGTCCTTTTGAAAGTTTAAGTAAACAACAATAATCATGATAATAAATATTTAAAATAACTTCTGAAAGTGTGAGGCTGCATATGGAAGGAAATAGGAAAATACAAAGGAAAAGCCAACAGCAATGCAGAACATCTATTTTGTTTTACTAGAACTTCCACATAGGAATTTTTATGATGCTTTAAGAGGCATGTATAGCAGAAAATAAGAATCTGCCAAATTTGGGATTTTGATCCAGAAAATGTTGGAACTCATGAATATGATCTGTTTCTTTTGGAGAGTATCTATCTTCTGTTTTTCCTTCAACAAGCTGTTTACTTTTTTACCATCTCAGAGCTCCATTCATCTGCTACATCTTAGGCAGTGACCAGGCAAAGTTGCCTGCTTAAAGCTACTTTTTGGGAGGGCAACAGGCTGTTGTTACAGTCAACGTTTGTTCATTGCAGGTTGGGATTAATTAAGCCCGCCTCAAGCCACAAAAAGCAGGACACTTTCCCTCTGCCCTCTGCTCCCACCTCTTCAGCTCCTTCCTGTCTCCAGATTGAAGTGGGATGCAGATGCTTGCTACCATATAATTACATGCATTATTACTCTTTTGCAAAAGTGAGCAGTGACCCGATTGCACACTGAGCCTTTGCATGCCAGTACTATACTGCCAGGTTTTTTTTCCTAACTTGTGATTGTAAAGCGACCTCTTCCACCATTATGAGGCTGGAAGTAGCTGAGAGGATGATTACTGAGAATTTGGCAACCCTGACAAAGAGGCTGTTGAGTCTGCATTAGGGGATGAAATAAGAGTTCTCTACTGTGATCCTAAGGAGCAGACAAGGCTTGTGGTAAAGGTACAAATCTCTTGATTTAGGGTGAGGTTTTTTATCACAGAAAAAGTGGGGAGAAAAAGAGCAGGCATTGTCAGAGCAAATTAACTCTTTTGTTTGAAATCCCACATCTAATAACAATATAGCTCTGGATAGTTGACATTATTCCATATTCCTCTATGATGACTGAAGATATTGTCATAAATTATTTCAATGTTGGTTTTCTTTCACCAAAACCTTATTCCTAAATGACACTCGGATGTATAATTATTGCCTCTAAAACCAGTAATGAAGTATTCCTTTAGTAGTGCTTTTAGAGGCAAATGTATGCTTGGAAAGTCTTCTCTCTATTTCACTTTTTTACTCAAGTCTAGATGATGCTACCAGTCTTCCTGGCTTCTGATCCAATTCCTATGAAACAATGACAGTTTAATCTTGTGCTTATTTTTAATTTCCATTTGCCTTTTAAGCTTCTAATTTTTGTCATGTGTTACTATTTTTATACGTTGTATATTTTTAATGACTAAATATTGATGTACAACATTTCATCTTTATACATGTGATATTATACCTAGCAATAGTACTGTGATATTCTGCTTCTACATCTGAAGTGGAAAAATTTACAGACTGAAATATTTCTGGGTACAATATGACAAATTTGAGGAATACGAATCTATTCATTTTCAGTTTACAGTTCAAAGCTTCTCAATAACAACACGGAAGTCCCAACCTTCAAGGAAAACTGCATCTTCTTCTCAGTACCCCTATATCCCCATTTGCAAAAATTTTTGCAAAGTCTTATTTCACTGAGACTGAGGAATTGTCAGTATGTGGATTAAATACAGGCTATGGCACTTGTCTGCCCTGGTTTTTGTAACAGCTTTTGCAAGCCTGAGGAAGCTGAGCTGTACAGGCAGTTTTACATGTAAAAGGAATTCTTCAGTGTTCGTATGCCACCTAACCTATACATTTACATGCCTAACACCCATTTCTAGAGTGTAAGTGTGCTGCAAAATAGCCCCCCACAGTTTGCATTAATACATCTACCTCACAGTACCATCTGGCAATATCTTTGGATATGTACTGGATATGCATGTACTTTGGACAGATAAATTTTTCAACTGTATAAATGCTATGGCTCACTCCTGGACTCCTGCAGTGTCAGAATCTCAACGTGCTTTTAAAATAAAAAGTGCAACTCATTTATGTTGTTAAAAGCTGTTCTATGAGCAAGCTAGCAGACAGTCTGAGGATGAGGAAGGACTTTTCCAGTTGCTGAAATGAGGATATTACTACCCTGAGGATGTTTTCCACCACTGTGCTTCCAGGTGCCTCCCAGGGAACAGGCACAGAGTGACTCTATAGACCAAAATGAACCTGCCCATGTGGGACTGGAAGCATAGGAGCAGGTGGTGCAGGAAGGTGAGATGGGGATGTCTTGGCAAACCCACAGCCCCGGCTGCGAGGGGCAGTGCTGTGCCTGGGAGCCCAGTGCTGGGGTGCAGAGCAAGTTGCCTGTACATCCTGCATGGTGCAGGACAGAGAAAAGACTCATTGCAGCTCCACTTCAGCAGCCTGGCCTTCATCTCGTCTGCTTGTCTCCCTTTTGTTGAAATATTTAAAAGGTCGTGTTGTATTTAGACTATTATTTCGGCATAAGTCAGATCTCAAGGCAGTTTCATGGTTTTCCTAGCTGAATTGCAAAGTTTGAGAGGGGTAAGTCAGGCTCAGATTGTAGATTTAAACGGGGGTTTCTGATTATTTGTTTTGGGGTGGATTTGTTTGTTTGGCTTTGTTGTTGGTTTTTTTTTTTTTTTTAAATCGGTATAGGCTGAAAAATTTGTAAATATCTTTATGAATTAATTTTTAGGTTTCGCTTTTTTATACCACTATTATAAAAAGGAAAGTCCCCAAGTGATTAAGTAAATCATTAATGAAATTGAATAAGTTGTTGTGCAATGAATTGGTAAAAGAGCTCCACTGATTAATTTATTCTTGACTTTGCCATTAACATCAGCCAACACAGTAAATATCAGCTGAGCTAAAGCTTAGGACAATATTGGTCTTTACTGCAAAAGGCAGTTTCCAGTTATGCTGAGTGATTTTTATACAAGGCAGCTGTGGATGCTACGAATAAGTCAATGTCTTCTTTGCCATGCTGGTGATACATTTATATAATACATCATTATTTTGTTTATTACAATAAGAAAAATAAAAGAGATACTCTGAAGAAACAATGTACTGGAAGGGATGACAGTTGAACCAAAATAACACTAGTCTGTGAACCAAAACATGTGATTATGTAATTAAAGGTTGAACTCAAGAGAACTCCTACTCCACTTGATTACAGCTTAGAAGATGCTTTATTATATAGGGTTGCAAGTCTAGACGTTGGTAATGGTAATTACATAGGGTGGTAATTCCTGTGAACAAATCCTTAATGAAATTTAATTCTGAGCAAGATAACTGATTTTTAATCTGAATTTAATTTCAAGTGAACACACTTCTTTCAGCAGCTTGAAACTAGAGGCACTCCTAAAGGGTCAAAATCTGCTTTTTGTAGGACTGGAAAGGAAAATCTTGTATAGCAGCAGGGCTCTCTCACATAATGACACTGAAAGCTGTCACAGAGCCTGGTATAATCTTTTAATTTAAGAAAAAAAAATTTCACAGATCAGCCAATACATAATTTCTGATTTATCCTTTGCTTTTTACAGTCTTTTGGTATTCCAGTCTAAAATTCATAGCAAATTTGCAGTCATATGAATTTGTGTTAACACTGATCTCCTCTCTTTCCTTAATATTTACCTCCTGAAATATTTATAGACTGCTATAGTATCTCCCCTCAGTCTTCATTTTGTTGAGTGAAAAAAGTTAAGCACTTCTATTCTCTTGTGTACGATAGGTTTTTTTATTCTCCCTCCTATCTTCACAGACTCTCCATGCACCTGTTCCAGACGGAGAAAATGTTTCTTGAAGATGAATAATGTCTGCCATAAATGAGGTTTTCCAAAAATTTACACTAAAGCATTAATCCTTCTCTATTGATCTGGAAGTCATTTACCTCACACTCTAAGACTTCAAGTTTGGGGGCGGGGAGGGGAGAGGTTCAGAGTCACTGAGCATAGCTCAGAGTTATTTTATCACCCATAGAACCATTTTTCTTCTTCGCCTTTTACTTCCAGTGAGTGATTTCCCAACTTGCAGCAGAACTTTGCATTTTGCAAGTGCAAATATCTGTACCTGAACTAGACATTAGAAGCAGGGTTAAAGGAAATTGAGGTGTCTACGGTTTGTGGCCATCAACACTTTTCTCAGCTTCTTTCTAACTTTGTTGACATACAATCCCTTTTGGTATCTTCTTCCTCAATGCACTTAGTGGCTGTCAAAATCAAATTCACCATCTGCCCAGGTAGGAAACTGGAAAGTGAACTCTCAAGAACAACATGCTGAAACTCTCCAGAGTCATCAAATCATCTCACTGGAGTCCCCAGCTGGCTTTCTGTGGGGTTTCCTGTGCATATTTTGGTTACCTGCTGGTCAACCCCAGGAAGTAGGAAAATTTGAGAGATGTAACTATGAGAGACCCTTTTGTGTTTGCATCTGAGAGTGGACTTTGGAGGAGATGTTGACACTGTGAGCAGCTATTTTCCTTCCAAACACCAACAGAGAAACCCTGCAGATGCTGCTGATGTGCAGTAATCGCCTGCATATCATCTTACACACATGTATCCTGGGAACAGCTGAAGTTCTTGATTTTTCCATATTTCACACCTCAAACATCAGATCAGAAAATCTGTCTCCTGAAACTCAAAAGACTTTCTCTGGAACGTAAACTGAATAAAAACCTAAAGGATTTTGATACAGCTGTATACTAAACACAGATCAACAGGACCAAAATACAAGATACTGTGATTCTCTTCAAAACAAAGCTGATGATTAAATCGACAAATTATCCTTAAACACTCAAGCAATAGAAAGCCATCCATGTCTTCTATCAATTCAAGTAGAATTAGGCAATGCCACAAGTGTTTTTAGTTTCAGATTATAAAAAATTTGCAAATAAACAATCTCCATTATTATTTGTATCATCTATATTTTGGCATCTCCTAGCATCACTTACCATGTTTTATAGTTTTGCATTCTAATACCTGTGTTCTAACCCAGGGTGAGAAAAGTTTTCACTGTGGATCATTCTTTCAACTCCAAATAATCCTGTTGATATGCATGACACTGACTCAGCTAATTTGGTACAGGTCATTGAAGCAGCATACACATAACCAGTGCACATATATTAAAGAGAAAGAGAAGAAAGGGGAAGGGAGATTAAGCATAGAGAGAGGGGAGATACCAAATCTTAAAGATCAAGCCAAAACTGATAACATTTAGTGAGTGTTACAGAAAAATAAACGTGAATTGGACTAACCACACACAGGGAATAAATAATTTAATGTCTTGCAGTAGCTTGCAAGATATTGCAGTAACATCTTTTGATTAACTGTGATATTATTATCTTAATGTACAATGGTATTTAGATTTTCAACACATTTTTTCTGTTGCTGCTGTTTATGACACTTAACATTAATGTCACCTAATTTAGCAGCTTTTGAAAGTGTTGGGTGTCATTGCAAGCCTGAAATAAGAAAAAAGCTAGTAATAGTATGGCTCTTAAAATAGCAGTGCATTGAGAAAGAGATAAGAGAAAATATTTTTTTTTTCTTCTCTGAGGAGACTAGACAGAGATGAGGTGTGTCACAGGTGTCAGTTTATCTCCTGTGCCTATATCCATAGACTGCTACTTGTAAAAGACTTATATGCACATTGCATTGATGCCGAGCAAGTCAGTGCCTGCTTATCGCCACTGAAGAAGGAAGAACATGAACAAAGTTTGCAATCACTATGGAAACTGGCTCTCTGGTTGCTGTGTTGGCACTGGCACATCTGTCAGGGACAGCAGCTGTTCTAGAGGATTTCTTCCAAGAAAGCTTTTCCTGAGACTTGTATCTGGGACTGGGCCCAGAGCTGCAGGGTTTGTTTCAACAAGAATCCAAGAGTCTGCACAAGCATAATTTTTTTCTTCACTTTGCCCTTGTAAGGCAACTCTATGTTTTCTTTTCAATGTTTGGAGAGCTTGCAGAGTAAAACACTGGCAGAGGTGACATTCAGATCTTTGCTACTGTGTGGTTCACAGCCTTGATACTGTGACAAATGAAGAAACAGTCCAGCTAGCAGATAATGGAGAGCTTGGCTTTTCTTCAACCTGGCCTGTTAAAAGCTTACTACTGCTTAATTTAGAGTTTGGACACAAATTGTTTGTGCAGCAGGTTTTTTTTTTCTTATGCATGGCTACTAGATATGGAATCACAACAAAGTACTTCCTGGTATCAGCCTCAGTAGAATCATTCTGTGTGAAAGAGGAGAGTAGGGTTCCTGGGAATGGTACCACCCTAAGGGAAACCAGCCACCAGCAAAGGCATAGATACTCTTAGGGCTGATATGTGAAGGCATGGAATTTTCATGAAGCAGAGACTCTTATGAAGATAGTATTTGTATTTTAATAAGCCCATCAGTTTAATTTATTTTTTTAATTTTAAATATGTGTGGTGGTTCTAATTTAAAACTACCACAATATGTTATCTTAAATAAATAAGTCTTCAGAACAGTGCACAGACAGACTAAAAGGAAGGTACATTTCAGGTATAATTTTCCAGTGCAAATGACATCCATGGGACTACGGAAATAAATCGTGAAATCTCATGAAACCCTGTTTACTCAATAGTTAGCAGCTCAATCTTTTTGTTCTGTGAAACCTTTCAAAATCTGTCCATGACCTTTGCTTCCAGTGATAATGGGCTGTGGAATGTTTGTATCACACAAATTCTTCACTGTTGGTACTACACTGGTGGTAAAAGAAAAACTTTTAAAAATGTATCTTAGTGTTGAAGGTATTCCTGTAGCAAATGCCGTAATTGCTTTTAAAAGGATGTAAGGTTACAGAATACTTTGCATTTAAGCTGGTCTATACCAGCCTGGTTTGTCTGTCTTGATTGACACAGTTATAATTTAATGTAATTAAAAGATGAAAACAATAGGAAAGAAGAGCCATACAACCAGATGATTTATCACAGACTTCCTTAAAATTCTTAGTAATTTTCCTTTCAAGAACTGGTGCAACACTACAATCTCCTTCATTATTTATCTGTTAGGAATATATATTTTCTTTTCTTGAGGAAATAGGTGCCTAAGCACATAAAATAAAGTGCCACATCCAAGAAAGCATATTGTTGAATTTTCTGCTCCTGATGTATTTTCTTAATTGTACTCTGAGTGAGGAGCCCCTGGTGGTCTAGTGGTAAAGGCGCCGCGCTATCGCCGCGGAGACCCGGGTTCAATTCCCGGTCAGGGCCACTCCCGGGCAGGTGGGGCTCGTTAGCCTTAAAGGCAACCCACCTACGTCCTGAGGACCTCGCTGCCACCGTCCAAGCTCGCTTGGCCCCGGCAGATGAACCTTAGGATTAAAGGGTGGGCTCAGTTCCGCGCACACTCTGTCTCACCTAAAAAATCCAATGCGCAGGCTGGAAGGTGGAAAGACCTTCCCCGGATCTTCGCTCGCGAAGACTGGCCATTAAACTCTGAGTGAATATTGAAACATCTAGTTGGAAAGAAACTTCTAAGTCTTTGCTTTTTATGATTTATAATGCACCAGAATCCCTAGTCTGCTATAACAAACATTTACTTGTTACCTTGTTTATATATAATTGATTTCAGAGAGAAGACAGTATTAATTTTTCAGCCAGAAGTTTATGTAATTAATGATGCATTTATATCTATGTACATACAAACAGTACTGTTCTCTTATTTAATCCTTGAAAGCTACTAGGGTAGCACATTTTGGAGTGGTTAGAAAGAATTCAGGCACTAAGATCATTGCATTGTTGCTTGATATCCAAATCTTTTAAAATACTTTATCACATTTATTACTACTCTGAATTCAAATGGAAAAAGTATTTCTTTGGCTTTAGTAATCACTGGCAAAGAAAAATAGATGGAAGAAAGATACCTGAAGGCATGCTGTCTTTTGCTGAATGTTTTAATTGCAAATAGGTTTGTAGAATAAAATAAGTACTTTTTGATGGTATTTTGCCATTGCCAGGGAGGACTATTCAGATGACATACTTCATGAAGAAAGACTGCACCTGTTAAATACAGTTAGTCTGAAAAGATCTTGGCAAGTCTGTCCAGTTTCTATGTTCACTAACTGTAGGGGTTGCCTTAGCATAAGTGGAATCATTAGGTCAGCAAGACCTTCATGTTTTAATTCTGCTTCTCTGTAGTTCTGGACCTGCACTTTGTATTCCATATGTGAACAGATGCACTGAGACATTCCACAAACATGGTGGTGGGCTGGAGCACAGGCACACAAAGGTAGTTCTGATGAGTTTATCTGGCAGTGGAATGAGATCAAGATCTGAAGTGCTGCAGGGCATGGTCATACTTCACTCTCAGGAACAAGTACTGCCAAAGAAAGTTCAAAGAGCCATGTTTACAACCATGGAACAAGCTCCCTGTTGATTTCAATACCTGACATTACACAGATATGCAAACTCAATATAATATGTTCCATCTGTCCCTCCTCATTTCTGTCTGTAGTAGCAGCACAACAAGTAAAGTATTCTCTTCTCTTAACATACTACCAGTCCTGCTGTTTGACGGCAGTGAAGACCATACAAGGACAGGGAAGGAGGAAATAAAAGACGTTATCTCAAACTTTCTTACTTAACACAATACACTGGGATAGTGCTGGAGTGTGCCAGTTTTCTCTGGTGTGAATTGCCTCAGGTGAATGCAATTGAAAGACAGAGAGAGTAGTTTGTCTTCCCAAAGTTACACAAACAAGTGAATGTTACAGATATGGCATCAGCTTGGGAGATCCTGGACTCCCTGTGTCTTCTGGACAGTGTCATGCTCTTCTTTATGCTGGCAAGTACAGCTGGCTTTTTATTATTCTGTCAAGATATTGTTATATTGCTGTACAATATTGCAAACAATCAAGATGTTTGGAATGTAATTCCAGCTCAGCAGGCTTTTAGCAGAAAGCCAAATTAACGACTGGAGTTAGGTGTCTGTAAACACCCACTGCTGCAGAACCAAAGCACCATAAAGGGTGTTGTATTCTTTCTGATGCCAGCATTTTCTGGAAGTACTGCTCACAGGAATGAAAATGTCCCAGAGCACAGAAGTACATTTCTTCAGAAAGACTGGAAGTAATTTGGTTGCAGAATTTCAGAGATTCTGCAGGAATTAGGCTGCTCAGAAGAAACTGATTTATCAAATTTTCACAGATTCACAGAATATGTCAAGTTGGAAGAGACTCACAAGGATCATCGAGTCCAGCTGCTGCCCCTGCACAGGACAATTCCCAAGATTCACACCATGTGGTGGAGAGTATTGTCCAGATGCTTCTTGAATTCTGAACACAGATTAGTACTGTGACCATTTCCCTAGGGAGCCTGTTCCAGTGCCCAACCACTCTCTGAGTGAAGAACGCTTTTCTAACTTCCAACCTAAACCTTCCCTAACACAACTTCAGACCATTCCCTCAGGTTCTGTCACTGGTCACCACAATGACGAGATCAGTGTCTGCCCCTCCTTTTCCCCTCAAGAGGAAGTTGTAGATGCCTATGAGGTCTCCTCTCAGTCTCCTCTTCTCCAGGCTGAACAAGAGCAAGTGACCTCAGCCACTCCTCATATGGCTTTCCCTCAAAGTCCTTCACCATTTTCATTGCCCTCCTTTGGACACTCTCCAATACCTTAATATCTTTATTATGCTATGATCTGTCTTATATTGCAGTACCAAAAACTGCACACAGGATTCAAGGTGAGGCTGCGCTCAGTGCAGAGCAGAGTGGGACAATCCCCTCCCTTGACCACCTGGTGATGCTTTGCCTGATGCACCCCAGGACACGGCTGGCCCTTCTGGATGCCAGGGCACTGCTGACTCATATTCAACTTGCTGTTGACCAGGACCCTCAGGTCCCCTTATGCAGCACTACTTTCCAGCATCTCATTCCCCAGTCTGTACAAACATCCAGGGTTGCCCCATCCCAGGTGCAGAATCCAACACTTGCCCTTGTCGAACTTCATATGGTTGGTGATTGCCCAGCCCTCTAATTTGTCAAGGTCTCTCTGCAGCATCTCTCTGCCTTTGAGGGAGTCAACAGCTCCTCCCAGTTTTGCGTCATCTGTAAACTTGCTTAGTATCCCTTCCAGTCCTGCATCCAGATCATTTATGAAGATGTTGAAGAGCACAGGGTCTAAGATGGAGCCCTGTGGAACCCCACTAGTGACAGGTCACCAGTCTGATGTTACCCCATTCACTGTTACCTGCTGTGCTTGACCTGTGAGCCAATTGCTCACCAACTGCATGATGTGTTTATCCAACTGTATGCAGGACATTTTGTCCAGAAGGGTCCTGTGAGAGACAGGAGTGAAAGCTTTCTGATATCTGAAAAGATTACATCAATTGCTTCCCTTGATCAACTAGGCAGGTTACCTTGTCATAAAAGGAGATCAGGTTGGATAAAGAGGACTTTCCTCTCTTGAAACTGTGCTGGCTGTTACCAGTGACAACATTGCCTTTCAGGTGTTTTTCAATACCTCCCAGAATAACCACTCCATAACTTTACCAGGCACTGAAGTGAGAGTGACACTGCAGTCCTCCTTCTTGCTCATCTTGAAAATCTGGTCAACATTCACCAGCTCCCAGTCAACTGGGACCTCTCTAGATTCTCAACACCACTTAAAAATCATTGAGAGCTTTTGTGACGACATCAGCAGCTCATTGTGGATTTTTGGTTGAATCCCATCAGGCCCCTTGGTCATCTGTGTTGAAGACATAGGCAAAGAAAGCATTCAACACCTCTGCCTTGTGACTTGACCACCCTCATTCTGTAACAGGCTGATATTTCTCTACTGCCTACAGCCATTAAGATATTTGATAAAATTCTTTTTATTGTCCTTCACATTTCTGGACAGCTTCAAGTCTTGTAGAACTTTGGGAAACCAGGAATTTAGCTATCAACCAAGTGAATTATCATGTTATACCATCCCCTTTCCTTCATTCAGTTTACTTTCAGAACTACTCAGAATTGTGATAATATTCATCTTCTGTTAAGTTTGGTTGCAGACTGAAACCTGTCAAACATAAGAAGATCCTTTCTTTGGGCTGCTTGCTCAGTTTTACCATTGCTGAATCACTGTGTAACCATGACAAGTCTTACCAGAACATTGTCATCTGTCACTTATCACATATCCATAACTTCCAGTGCACTGCATTTCAGATTTGGCATTCTACTTTGACTCCATGGATTGACACATTACCCAAAATCTCTTGGTTCTGGTCCCTTTTTACGAGGTCTTTCATTGTAACCATCTTGTTTACCAGACTTTACCTGGTGCTTTAATTAATATGCAAATAACAAAGATTTTCCCTCTGTGTTAAACACACTCTTGTTCCCTGGTTTCTCATTGATAAGACTGTTCCTACCAGGTAGGTCTTTACTCTGAGTTTTTTCTGGGTTTTTTTTCCTTCGAGTTTATTATTTCTCCATATCAGGCATTTTCGGGCATTGGCTTAGAGCAGATAATGAACTGTGCTTTTCTCCCCACTGAAGGCTGTATGAACCTTTCCCCTCATGGCATCTGCCTCTTGGAAAATGCTTAGTGGAATATTTTTTCTCAGTAGCACTTAAACTGTAAACTACCAGCAAAGACATTAACTTGCTGTTACAGATAGCAGTGAAAACATTATAAAGATACTGTGCCAAATTTGATGTCAACGATTCAACAGTGCTGTTAAAAAGTTGCAGAACACTTAGATAAAAGCTGTAAGAATAAACAAAGGGCTGAAAGCTATGCTTTATAGTGGTGAGAGATGTTCAATTTGCATAGGCAAGGAAGAAAGTTGGAGGTATACGCTGAATTTAGGACCAGCAGTTGCAATTAACTCAGATTGTTTGATCTATGTATTCAGAAGATATTCGAGTTGACCAGCTTCCTTAACTGAAGCCCCAAGCCTTTTACTAAGCCAGATTAATTCAGTCTTCATAAGGTTTGTGTTACAAATAGTAAATAGATGAGTCCAATTTATGACAAATGCATCTGCAATGGGAAGAAAGCTGAGTGGTGCAGTTGACACACCTGAAGGTGTGTCATCAGGAGGGCCCAGGAGAACCTTCATGAATTTCAGCAAGGCCAAGTGCAAGGTGTTGTACCTGTGTTGGGGCAATCCCAGACATGAATCTAGACTGGGAGAAGAGCTCATTGAGAGCAGCCCTGTGGAGAAGGATTTTGGGGGTTCTTGTGGATGCAAAACTGGACAGGAGTCAATAGCCTGTGCTTGCAACTCAGAAAGTCAACTGCATCCTGGGCTGCATCAAAAGCAGTGTGGCCAGTAGGTCAAGGGAGTTGATTCTCCCCCTCTGTTCTCCCTTGTGAGACCCACCTGGAGTACTGCATCTAGGTCTGGGTTGTCAGCACAAGAAAGACATGGACCTGTTAGAGCAAGTCCAGATAAGGGCCACAGAATTGTCAGAGGGATGGAGCACCTCTCCTATGAAGGCAGGCTAAGAGAGTTATTCAGCCTGGGGAAGAGAAGACTTTAGGGAGACCTCATTGTGGCCTTGAGTGGCTTATCAAAAGGAGGGAGAGGGACTTTTTATATGGGTGGATAGTAACTTGACAAGGGGTAGTGATTTTAAACTGAAAGAGAGGAGGTTTAGATTAGATGTTAGGAAGAAATTCTTTACTCAGTGGGTAATGAAACACTGGAACAAGTTGTCCAGAGAAGCTGTGGATGCCCCATCCCTGGAAGTGTTCAAGACCAGGCTGGATGGGGCTCTGAGAAACCTGATCTAGTGAACCTGTGGCAGAAGAGTTGGAACTAGATGACCCTTAAGGTCCCTTCCAACCCAAACCATTCTACGATGTTATGATTCTAAGAAATGATCAGACAAATTAAACCAAGATGACTCCAACAGATAAGTGATACCTTCTGGTGCACCAGAAGGCCAAGAAAAGTACTAAATTAACGTTATGCTCCAATCACCACGACAAGGAGAGAAAGTGCTGTCCAACTGGTCAGATGTGAGTATGTGAGCAGACACACCAATGACAAAAATTTTCTTCAGAATAGTGGACTAAATGCTCTATTTTTATGTTGCCAACCACTGATGCTTCAGAGGAAGATGAGAAAACAAACAAACAAAAACAGTAGGAAGTTTTTTACTGACCCCCTGTAAGCAGTTAATTGAAACTCTTAAGGTCTGATTAACATAATTAGGTTAAAGCTTAAGTATTATGAGAGTTTTGAGATAATAGAAAGTATCCTGAAATCAAGTCATAAAAAAGAAATGAAGATACAGAAATGGGATAAGATTTCTTAGTTCATAAAGAAGAGCATGAAATGTGAATTTATTGATAATTAGAAAGAACTGTGCAGGCAGACTGTCATGAAGCAAAAAATGTTTCTGTGAGATTGCATAAAAAGTGCCTCTTTTAAAAATATAGCCTATACTACTCAAATCTGTTCACTGATAACCATTTCCACCTTAATAAGGAGTTGACTTTTTCTGATTTCTACTGCTAAACACTGATTCTTGCAATACCAATTACAGCAATGCTGCAAAAGGTCTTTTGTCCAGCATTTGCATCTTGTATCACAACCAGATTCATCGAGCATCTCAACTTATTGTTTAAGGCACAGAATAAAACAAACTGCTTCAACAATATTGTGATCTCAACAAGGTTGATTTTCAAATTCTCTGATCACATTTTTGGCTCTTTGTTTTAATCATCTCTTCATCTGTCTACACCTTTCTTGTTGTTGTTACTGTAGCTGGATGTAGTAACCAGCTATGAATTAATAGAAGGCTGTATTTGCCCATGCTGGGATTCAGAATATTTTATCAGCTACTGTCAGTGTACCACATAAGATGCAATGATAATGCGTTCTGGTTCCCACTGCACTACAAAGGAGCAGATAGCAGTGGACCTTTCTGGCTTTATAATCTGTGAGACCAAACCTACAGGACCTTGTACTACGCAGATGGCAGCCCTATGCTGATGGCATAGAAGCATAACAAATCCCTCTAGAATAGGCCAAAGAGGCTGAGATCCTCTACTAGATGAAGGGCAGCCTCCCTTCTCTTCTCCTTTCTTTTCTGTAGTGCTTGTTATCTGTGGGTCTGCCAAATTCTATAAAAATGGGTCATACTTGGACCTGTGTTAGAGAGACTTGTCTTCTTTTGCCTTAATGATGGTTTATAATCTGATTTATAATCACTGTGAGCACTATAGATAAAGAATCAAATGAGGAGTTATATGTTGCAAAACAAAAATATTTTTTTTACTTGTACTCTCAATTCTATACCCTACTTCCTCCTTCAAGAACAGGGTAACTGAGATTTCCTGTCTCACTTGGGTTTTATTTTGTAAGGAAACAGGGTCTTCTGCTCTCCAAAGGTTTGTGCAGCCAAGGAGACCGATTACAAGTACTCATGTCCTTCACTCAGAAGGATCCACTTATTTCTTGGTTGTTTGACTGAATCATCAGGTATTAATTGTTGGGATTTTTTGTTGATCCGAGGCCTGGACTTACGAGGTTTTCTTTAGAGTATCATAGTAGGATTCCTAAAGTTTATTTCCTCTGTTTCATCCCCCAGATGACAGAGATACAGAGAAGGGGAACTAAGAAATAATAAAAAGCCTATAAACAACATTCTCCTTTTAAAATGAATATGTATACACAAGTTGCTTTACTCTCTTTTGTCGATGTAATGGGGCACAAAAATTTCATCTGCTTCCTTTTCACTGTCAAAATGGAGCCATGGAGGCCTGGTGTAACTAAGAGTCAGGCTTTCCGAGTGTGTTAATCCAGTGTTTGTAAGATGTGTGATTGTAAAAAAGCAGACCGAGATGTGTGTGGATCACTGTTACAAAGTAGAATATTACATATTTTGACTTATTTAAATTTAATGAACCCCAGAAAGCACTTTTAGTGTTTACTTTTTCCTCATTTGACTCTAATTAACCTTTCCCATGATTCAGATGTCTGACAAATGTGGAGGGCTGCAGGGCTAAGTGCTTTTTCCCATGATTGACTTTAATTAAGCTTTCTCTAGGCTGGAAACCCTTGCAAACTTGGGGAACTTTATTTTAATTGCCTTCTGCCAGATTTACTTATGCTAGACAAATATTATAAATCAAATACAACACTATTAGAAGCACGATAAACTGACTTACAAAGTGGTAGTTTGCCATGGTGAAAAGCATTACACTCTACTTCTGACTAGAAAGTGCTATGATGGTACAAAAAATTACTGATTTCATGAAGGCAACTTCTGGAGCATTGGTAGCTTTTCTTTTTCTGCAGGATACATATGTGAAGTTTCAAACTCTTGTTATTCTTCTGCAGTTTCAGTGATATTACATCATATTCATTCATACTATAAACTACTATGTGAATACTCCAAGAACTTATTTTATGCTTTGGACTGCTCACCATGTCTCTGTTACAGATGGTGGAACGAGGCAGCTCAGTCTTAATTAGGGGGCTTTGTCACCTAAATCAAGGTATTGTTGCTCCCTGAGTCTGTCCTAAAAGGGTCAGCAGGAGAACCAGACAAACAGGTACCAATTCTTGTACAAGTTAATGCTGATATTATTATTCAAAATATTCCACAGAGAAATGTGGTTCAATGGGTGTTTGCAGAAATAAGTGAAAGATTGTCCATAACTTTTAAGTTATGAAAGTTTTATCCAAACCAAATGTTTGTAAATTTTTTTAGTGTGTCCTTTAAATGGTTGAGTTTTCAGTTAAAATTCTGTTGGCTCATGGATTGGGAACATCCCTTCTATGCAAATGAATGGCAAATCCTATTTTCATTCTATGCATTTTTGCTTTTATTTTTGCTTCTTTTCCATCACTCACTACGTTCTGAAGGATCAGCTAAGTTTATGCTTCATGGGAATGATGTGGCTTTCATGTCAGAATGCCATCCTGAGAAAACCATTTGCAATTGCTCTGTTTGAAAGTGCTTATCCTTAATAGAAAAAGTTCTGAGAGGCTTTGTCTGGAAAGAAGCCTACCAAAACTGTCTTTGTGCTTAATTACAATATAGCAGTGGTCTTGAAATAAGGGTCAGCATTTTCCTTCAGTAACCAACAACTTGAAAGCAAGTACCAACAGGGGTTAACCATAGTTTCTCAATGGTGATGACTCTCTGTTTCCTTCCAATTTTTCTCCCTTTTCTAACACAGTGTAGAGTATTCTAAATTACAATCAAAATTATTATGAATGTGGTATAGATTAATTGCCAAGACATAATCCTTACACCTGAGCCCATAAAAAATGCCTAAATATTTAATTGTATTATATTAATATGATTAATACATACATATGTTTGTGTTCATCTATACATTTATATATGCAACTATTCAAAACAATTACTTTATCTGAATACAGATCTTGCACAAAGTAGTTGACTGAGAGCTCTGTTAGCTCTGTTCATCCAGCTAAGGTGTGTTGCCAAAGCTGTTGCAGCAAAAGGGTCTCCATGGGGACCAGCTTTGGCTTAGAAAGAATAATTAAGTTTCTGTAACCTGTTGATACTCAGCTTCCAAGAGTGCTAATAAAAACACAGTATCAAGGTGGCAACTTTCAGACCTCAGCCCAGGACAACAAAATGCCCTAAGCCAATCTAAAAGCAGCTGCCAGAGCCTTCAGTAAGCTGTTATGTCAAGTGAACAACTGTGAGCTTTCATAGATCCTACAGGGATGGCGTCTTAGCTCCCACATTTGATATATTACCAGTCCTGTTGGAGGACTTCAGAGCATTTTCAAGGTAAGTGAGGATGTATGAGGAGGGACACACAACATGGAATTGGTGTACAAAGTCATTTGTTTTAAAAGTACTCAGAGCCCTCTAAATAGCAGAGTATTGTTTAAAAAATGGAGATATAAACTATTTGATGTACTGTGGCTTTTGTCTTTGTTTAGTCAGAATCACAATTATTCATGTGAAAAAAATCTACAGCCATTTCCTAGTTTTAATTAATTCTATTTTACATCCTGACACTTTAACTTGCTCTTGATCAACTTCTAAGTGATCTGTTTGACATGTCTATCTTTAATTCAGAGTAATTGCCAAATCAGTTTGCAATTTATCAGAAATGTGAAGAGTAACTCTAGCCAGAAAGAGCTATTTTTCTTTGAGAGTGAAAGTAAGCTATTAAAAAGGGCCTGGGAGATTTAAGAAAAATAGTACTGTCATCTGAAATTTCTGAGTGGGAGACCCCCTTCAGATTTTTAAGAAGAATTTTAAGTAATTTCTGCCTTCAATAAGCTTGAAAAATATCTGACTTGAATGAAAAATATTGCCTAAATTCTACTGCCTTATTTAGACTAAGCTGAAAGCCCTGCAATCTATTACAATCTATCCTATGTACTTTTTTTGTGGAGATGTTTTCAATACCATGCTTTTACTGGGTTGAGAGTGTTGACAAGTGGAATTGGTCTTAAACAATACTTTCAATTACCAACTAAACCCTGATATGTCTGCCTCAAAATTTTCTTGACATATATTTAAAAAACTCTGTGTAACAATTATAATATATCTGAAAAAAGAGCTTATTCTCCCAGTTTCCTCACTGTATATAAAATCCCAGGTACAGACAGTCATATTTCCTCCTTATTGACACATTATTATTTGTGTGTAACTCACTTTTGCCAGCTGCCAGCAGTAGGAAACAAGGACCTTACACAGAAAGGTCCATTTCTAAAACTGATTAGATGATAACCTATGCACATTTACGTTTCCTCTTCTGATTCTGGGAAATTAAACTAGAGTTGCAGCTGCGTGAAACATTTAAATGAACTTCAAGTTTACAAAAGCAAAGCAAAGCAAACAAACAAAAAAAAAAAAAAAAAAAAAAAAAAAAAAAAGAAAAGGCAGATCTAGGATAATTTTACAATTTTATAAAGTTGGCTCAAAACTACCATGAAGTTTTGGTTCAGAAGAAGAAAAACTTCCTATGAGTGTTTTGTTTCAAAATGTACACCATAATGTCTTGTGGCTTTTCACAGAAAATATATTTTTCCAATTTGAAGTTAGCTACTTTCTTTAAGATTATTAATAAAATTAAAAAAACCCATAAAATCAGAACAAAACACCAGTGGTATGAAAACAAAACACAAAAGATTTCTCCAAATTTTGTTTTCCTTCACATTTTGATTGGGACACTGAGTAGAAAATCAATTAGTCACACAGAAGCTCTCTTATGGGCAGAGACTTGTTATTTTCAGGATCACGAGCATTGCTTATTACTATGCAACTCAAAAGTCATCATTAGAAAGGATGAAACTATGAATATTAGTATTATTATTTTTAAAGACTGAGCAGAGCTAAGTATGTTGGGACTGTGACCAGTGGCAAATCTGCTACGTATTCATTACCCATCTGGTAGACACAAAGAATATAAGCAGGCAGTGATTCCCTGTGTCACTCACAGTTTGGCTAACTGACAATTATAGGTGATAGAGACTGGTGTCACTTCCCTCCACTCCTGCCATGACTATGCTTACTCCTCCAGTGTGGGCTATCCATTCCACTTCTCATAGCTGACAACATAATCCCAGTTTCATCCTTGTTCTAAAGTCAGTTGTACCCTGCTACACTTTCCTTCAGTGGGAAACGCAGGGCACAGGGGCACAACAGCATTACTGTGAAAAAGAACAATGAAAATAGATCCCCCCCATGTCCCAAGATCATGTGTTTGTCTTTCATTTATGGTACTCAGGGCTTGATTGTTCCTTCCTTTCCATGGGAAAAAGCAAAAAAACCCACCACAAACAAACAAAGAACACCCAAACATATAAACAGAAACAAAAAAAGAGGGGAAAAAACACAAGAAAAATGGAGCATATAAGAAACCCTACTGAAGGAGGAAGTCGTGTGTACGCTGTTTTTAGTTAAGCGGGGTAGAGGCTTTTTTTTGAAAATCCTTCCTGAAAGCAGTGATCATTTGACAAAAATGTAAAAAGATGAACTCACTTAAAGCATTTCCTTGTTCTTGGACTAGCGGGTTAAAATAATACTGGTTATTGCTACGATTTTGCTCACATCAAACTTACCTTCATAAAGTAACTTGCCATATTGCTGCAGCTGGCTGGATAATGTCTGTTCCTGTGTTTGTCATTATCAAGCAAAGAGACCTGCCAAATTATTCAAAAGTGTATTGTGGTCCCAGCACCTCTTATTATTCCTTGCGCTCCTTGCTCTCATTCCTTTCATGTTGTTCGGATACACAGGGATATAATGAAGAAGTTACATAACTAATTAAAGCAGATGCATTTTTAATAAAGGCTTTGGAATTGATTTTTTGAGAATTAACAAATTCAGTTCTCAAGTGTATCTCAAGACTATTAAAAAAATGTTTGATTTATTCGTTTTAGCTTTGGGGAGTGCTGTTCTCATATGGATTTTTCCAAAGACTTAAGGCCTTACCTTGGGTTACTTGCACTCGGTGTGGATAACCCATGCCTATTGAAGCATGCTGTCAGATCAGGAGCAAAGGTGTAACTAATGTAGCCATCAAAGGATCTCTAAAACTGACAGACTGCCTCGGCAGGATTTTGTAATCTATTTTATTCATAACATTATTAAGATATAACTTAATTTTTATCACAAAGTGGATGAGTGCAAGTGGTTTCTAGTTAAAAATGGGCTTTGATGGATGGCTCATTGAAATCGTTGAAAAGACTCATGCTGGCTCCACTGATCATGGATGAATATCAAAGACATCCTATTGTGATTACATGTTTTAATGAAAAAGTTTGTGATTAATATCTGAAGATTTGAGTGTGCACAGGGTTAAGAAAAGCAAGAAAAAATACTTGTGATACAAATGAGGGGCTTAGTCTGGAAAGTGGAAGAAGGGGAGACTTGTAAATTTCCTTCTTTTTAACCAGAAATCTCAAGTAAAAAACCTTCCATTTCAAATTACTTCATTTTTCAGATTGGATGGCTGGTGGTTTCTTTTACCACTCTTAATTCCTTCCTTCCTTCTTTTCTTTGTCTTGATTTCTCTATCTTTTCTGGTATGAGGTCTGAAGGGAATAATACAGGAGAAAGAAAAGGAAAGTTACAGTTTGGGCTCAGATTTCAAAACCAAAGAGAAAGCTCAGTACTTTTTTTTTCTCCCACAGCAATATTTGTGACAAAAGTTTCCATAGTCATTACCTACATCAAAAAAATCATCATTATTAATAACAGTGGAAGCAGTGGTATTTGAAAAAAAATCTCCCTTCCTCCCTAGTCACTTGTTAGAAGATAAACCTCAACAAAATATTGAAATCCAAATTCAAAGAACAGTAAATATACTAATTTTTGAACTGTCACACTTTGAGTTTTCTTTCTGTTTTATATGTTCAAAATGTTCATCTGCTTTGGAAAACTTCGTCTAGAATATCTACTTTGACACAAAATATACGTTTTAGATTGCACACTTTCAGACTTGGCAAATTGACCCCAGAATGAATTCCTTCTCCCTTCTTTCAAACCCTTAAATACCTCTCTTCATCCATACCCCTACTATGTTCTGTTTGTCTGGAACATTGAATTTCTTGCTCACAAATGAACAATCACAGGGAAAAAGTTGGGATAAGATTAAACTTGCATGGGTCTTCCTCAAGCTTGGGCTGTTCATTAGTGACCAGTGATGTTTGTGAGGACACAAACTCAATTTTTCTGTATGTGAATAACTTGGTGACAGCACTGAAGAGGGATTTCCAATTTTTGATCATGACGTTTTCTTTTTTTTGGCCAGTGGTTTTCTAAACTTGGAAATACCAAGTGACTGAGTGATGAGCAGTGGGGGTTCTGTAATCAGTCTCCATGTACATATGTATATCTATTTATGTAGCTCCAATGCACAGAGACAGTAGAAGAAAACCTGAAGTTTCAGGTACTTTTTACTGATGCAGTAGCTGCAGGGTGACTGAGATGAATCAAATTACTTGAAAGAACAAAAGTTCAGGGAAATAGGCACAGCTGTAATCCCAGTGATTTATGAGCATTGTGAAGGATTTACCACATTCTTGCATCAGTTCACATGATAAATTTGCTTTGGTCACTGCCTTCTGACTCACTATGAGAACTAATTTGCAAACTTGAGATATCTGAATCTTAAATTATTCTGTTTATTATTCATGATGAAGAGAAAATCATTGTATTAGCATTCTGGGGCTTTTATTTAAGATTTAAGATTGACTGAAAATGAAAGTTGTTAAGGTAAGTGTTCATACTGTACAAAACTTAGGCTAAGTAATTTTATTTTATTCACTATTCCTGACATTGCCTTTCAGCCTTCCCTCATCTGAACTATTCTCTTTTTCCCAGCTTTTCAAACATACAGCAGCCAAAAAAAAAAAACCCACTTCAAATTCTTGTAAAATCTGATGTTTCTCTACCTGGCTACAGCTGCAATTTCTTCAATGTTTCTGTTACTAAACATTGTTCTTTTTTTCTTCTTTTTTTTTTTTTATTTTTAGCTGTTCCCATGCCTGTACCTTTGCACTCTGCTGTTCCTTGTTCAGGTAAAAGTGTGCTGATTAACACCTAGAAAGGAAAAATATGCAGGGAAATGATACAAAAAGGCCACTCATATTTATCTGAAATATTTTTGAAATCCTGTAGCAGGAACACGTATGTCACCTTCTGCCATAAGTATAAATTGCTTCAGCTCATTTCCTTCTTGAAGTGTGAGTTGTATTTATAAGGAGTGGGTTTTAATTTCTAGTTGTTATTTTAAAGGTCAGCTCATATGAAGTACAGGGACAGCATCACACTGATGATCGCTTTCCTTGGGAAAGCAGTATTAAATTTTTGTGTGGGTCCAGCTACGATAATCAAGAAGTTGAATGGAATGTGAACTTGCAAGTATGTAACATGCTCCCTGGTAAATTCACATGCATCCTATGATAATTTCACACAGCTTTGGTAAATGCACATCCTTCATTGAGGGACAGCAGCCTTTGGTTTACCAGTATGTACTGGAGAATTGAGGCAGCAACTTCTCAACTCAGCTTTGCTCCAGAAAACTTGTTATTCTACCTGCCTTCTAAGAATGTCTCAATAATTCCTACCCTCTGGTAAGACAGGATTGGGTAGACACTGGCGTTTTGTCAAAGTTCGGACAAAAGTGAGTACAGCCTCCTTAATCACACAGCTCTTACAAAAGGTACTATGAATTACTTATTTTCATGTTCTTTATACTTTGGGACCTGGTCTGAAAAACTGAGAATACATGTCTTCATGCACTAATAGCATACTGCCTAATTGGTTCAGTCAAAGACTGCTTTGGTCAAGATTTCAAAAAATGTGTAGAAGGTGCTAAGTACTGACTTCGAAAAATAGACTAAGAAAGGTATTTGAGGCAGCAGTCATACAGAATGAGAAACAGAGGATTCCTGGAAAACCTGTTTATTTTTCTGGAGCTACCTCAAAAAGCTATATAGCAAACAGGAGATTTGATTTTTGCAATACAGGGTATCATGCAGATGTCAATCATTTGCCTGCCTGTTGCCAACTGCTCCAGTAATGAAACTCATTCCTTGGACAGGACAGTCAGAAATATTGACATCACTCCCTACTATGATAGTAGCTTTAAAATCTGGCTGAGATTTCATAGGAATACTGTAAGTTTCCTGAAATTCACATTTGCAGCCAGCCCTGGCAATACTAAAGCCAATTCTCTTTTCAAGGGTAATAATAATAATAATAAACTAATAATAATAATTTCCTTTGCAATTCAGATCATGGCAGAAAACTTGCCAGAACAGTCACAAAACCTTGTATAATTGATGACATTAAGGAAATTTATTTGGCAAGGAAATTGAGACTATGTCGAGTGGAGAATAGGATGAGAAGAAAATGAAAAAGGAATCCAGCACACTGCATGACCACCCAGATCTGTGCAAAAGGCACCAGTGACTAATTACAGGTGTGTAAGCTTATACTGAGTGAGCACAAACAGAAAAACTACTGCTTTCCCTCCATCAATGTGTTTTCACATATGACTGGAAGGATTTTCTTCATGTTACCCCCTATTGTGATCATTTATTCCTCAAAAGTCTGGGTGAAAATCCTCTTCCCATTATGGACTGGTGCCACTGTTTTATCACAGACACTAGCAAGTACAATGCATGTCCCAGTGAACAGAGCTCCTCATGTTTCCCACCAAAAAGCGATATGCTGGTTCCCCTCAAACTTCTGCCAGAGGCCCATGGGGAACAGTAATTCTCCTGTGATCCCTTCCAATGAGTGTGATAGCTTTATCATAACACGCTCTTCCATTCAAGCAAGGATTATCTGTGATTGAAATAGTGACACGAAAGAACTGAGCAGGAAAGACTGTGTTTCATGAAAACAAGAACATGCTGTGGTGTTAAGTGTTTAAAAAATGTAGGACACTATCAAAACCCAAGGCTTACTATTGTATCTATCAATCATAAAACCATAATAATACAGAGGGGACTTCTGTCTGCTAAAGAAGTTACTTGCTATATTGCTTATAATTAAAGAAAAATAAAACCCATATGACAGCCTAAGCAGTTCAAACATCTAATAAGTTTGATAAATAGCTTCTGTAGAGCTTGTGCAAATACAGATTAACTTTAAAAATTCTATTCTCCCCAGCGGACAGATGTTCAGCTACTGAGGTTGAGAGACAATCAAGGATAGTAGATTGCATCCTGAGTGATACTGAAGGGTTGTCAGTGAATATACACATGATAACACATCGAGGACATCAAATAACTCTCCCTGACTCTCTCAGTGCCAGAAGCCTCTTTTTGACAAAGCTGTGTTGCATCTGGAGGAACAGTGAGGAACTACCTTACCAGTCAGTCTCTCCTGGGACGTGGTACATTCATATGAAGACAGTTTGGTCATTTAAGGTGACCATGGCTTGAAGCTGACCTGATATTGCCTGGATGGTTTCTGTAGCCTTAGTCACTCAGTATAGTAAAAGGCTCACTAAAAATTTGAATCTTGACCATCAGGCCATGCTTTTCTATTTCAAACCATGCCAGTGCACAGAGAGCAACCCTAGAGCCACCGGATTTCTGCAGTTCAGGGGAAATGTTCAGTCCAGGAATCAAGTCAGGGCTCAAAATCCACTTCTCCATTGTAGTGGAAAATCCTTTCTATTTGCTTAGCATTATGATACAGACCTTGTGGTACTTTCCTTAATAATGGTATATATGGTAGATCATTACAACAGCTCTGGGAATAATCAAACTTTCAATTACTTCTCCTAGGTTATGTTTTTGCACTTTTTAAATTTTATGAGTTGGAAATAGTTAAGACAGCTCTCACTTTAGTTTACAGTCTTGGCTTTGTGCTCTGCAGTAGGCACTAAGGCTGGAAAAAAATTCTGAAAAAAAAGATGAGGAGCTTAATTTGCTAATGATTAATTAAAATATTTATATAAAGGGAATAAAATGGAAAAAAAAGTCACAAAAATATTGTTGTATGTCTTGTTATGGCTGAAATCCTGTCTTAATAATCTCCAGATTTTATGCATAGTTAACCTGTTCACATCTAGGCAATTGCTGTAGGCAAAAAAAAAGTTAAAACATTACTAATGGTTCCAGTTCGTCAATGTCCTGAATTATTAGTGGAAGCGAAAGAAGAATGAAAAACTGAGCCCCAGAAGGTGATGAATATTTCTGTGAGAAGCGCTAAGCAATTGGAATAAATCATTATGAAAAGTGGGGAACATGTGAAACAGGCAACAAACAACTGGAGGGCACTTTTTTGTTACCAGTCTGTATTAAAGTCTGCTTGTATCCATGGCAACTGGAAGTCCACATTTACAGCATTGCTATCAACAAATATTGAAGAGTAACTTACAGCACTTTTCACATTCAAGCAATATTAGCTGCTTTCCCCACTGTGCCCTACACACTTGTCCTCTGACCCCAGGCTTCTTCCTTCACAGGGACAATCTGCAGTAGGGTCAGTTAGGCCCTGCAAGTCTGCATTGCTCCCTCTCTCAAGTGGACTGGCACACAGCATTCCTTTTTTCTCATTATTGAATCTTTTTTCGGTGATAATTTTTAAGTTTTAAAAGGTGGGCCAGCTATCCCACACAGGACATAAAGATAACTCTGATTTAGCAAAGAGGCACTGTCATGTAGGACTGCAGTAAACAGTGTGATAATCAAAGATCTAATGATGCACTGAAATTTTTATGCACACCTACTCTTAAACACCGTATCAAAGCATTCTGGAATGCCATGGAACAAATATTTTGAAATACCTTTAGGAAAAATTCAGTTTTTTCTTTTCTTTCTTTTTTGTCCATAGACTCCATAAGATCTGCTTGTACCCGTGTCTTAAACTAAACCATTACAGTTACTTTGCCTGTAAACATATATTCTCTAAAACATATGGAACTCTTTTAAATTTGACATCAATTCTGAATTCCATATTTTTCTATTGGTTTTGGTGGTAGTGGTTTTCTTCTTTATTGGCCCATAATCATGTCTTTATCATAAACTGTTACTTGTTTTTATCCAACAATTCTCCACATAACAAAACTATGAATAGAAACCATGTCCCATGTCCCTGGTAATATGCATTCAGGAGTTTTGGTTGGTGGAATGGATGCAATAATGTGTTTCTGTGATAATGTATATCTTGCAGCAAGCTGTTGAGCTCAGAAAAATAAAAATGCACCACGCCAGACATATTTGTGCAGGTACTTTACTTCTATTTATAGTGATGAAGAGAAAAAAAGCTAATAAGTTTGATAACACTGAGGTTCTAATACTGTCTTGGAAATTATAGATTCACAGAATCAAAGAACATCCTGAGCTGGAAAGGACCCACAAGGTTAATTGAAGTCCAACTCCTGGCCCTGGATGGCCCCAGGAATTGCACCATGTGCTGTAGAAAATATAAAGGTTCATCATTGTTTTAGTTTTTTTGACACAGTACGCTGAAATTACCTGCATTGGAGTCAGTGTGAAACCATAAAAACAAACTAACATAAACAATTGTTTCTTAGTACTATCATTTAATCTTCATAGCAAATTTTTAAATCTTTCTGCCTCATGAATCGTTATTAACATAAAATTCTCCATCTGGATGGAACTTTGCTATATAAAAGGACTTGTTCTTTATAGAATGTGATAGTAAAAAAGAAAACCATTTATAATTATACTTCTGATTTTTCCACTAACATTTATTAATAGCCATAATACAGATTCCATAAGCCCATCCATCTCACTTGCTTTTGTGCCCTAGAGGTTTCCTGAGCATTATGAAATGCCAACATGTGGCATGAATAGGAATTAATCAACTAAAATAAAATTTTTAAAAATCTTACTTTTAAGAGAAATTATCAAATTTGGAAGTGCTTGCCCAGTTTGGAAGGTCTTGATTCAGCTGTTTGCAATTCCATCCTCAGTCAAATACAGTAATACAAAATGTGCTCAATTTTGTTTCAATCCCTAAATGCTGATTTGATAAAAACAACATGAAAGAAGAAACTGTGATTTTAATTTTCAAGGAGCTGAGGCCTCTCAGTTGGTGTGGATTTAATTTAAAATGTTGAGTTTTCACTACTTTGGGGGTCCAAGCTGTGTTGTTTTCCATAATTGTCCTGAGGAACAATTATCTAGAAGTAAAGAATGTAAAATACTAGAAGAAAATTAATGAATCCAAGTTAATGTCAAAATCATTAGAACCCTAACTGGGAGGATGAACCACTCTCTTCCAGTTCCTGGGAGTTACTTGAAATGAATAATTAGACCTTTGTCATGTCCATAGTTACGAAGGAGAAATGCAAACTGGGTTTGCATATTTGGGTTTGGGATATATTCATAATTGGTGTGACAGTGTTTTTTAAATCTATTTTACCTATAGGATAGCTGCTAAATGGCCCGAGAAACATCCATGCTGGGAGACACTCCCATGCCTTTCTCCCAAGCACTGTCTGCCTCCCACAGTGTTCTACTGGTGCTCGTTGGGAGCTTGCAACAATGTGAAGTATCTGTTTATAAAGGACTGTGAAAATGCTGGAGGTGCATAACAGGACCACCTGGTTAGATACTGTGTGTGCAGAGACTCCAGTTCACCTGTTATTCAAAAGCAAGCATAACATGAAGAACATACAGAATATTAGGCTGTTAGTTGAATTAACACCCTGCAGTATTAGATTAAAAATATATTTTCTCATTCCAAATATTGAGTCTTAGATACTTATTTGTAAGCCAAGCTCACAGAAAGGAAATCAACTCTATATATAATGGGGAGGCTGACATCCTTTTACATCATTTTTGTTTTTACTGTTTCTGAATGGGAGCAGATCAGGGTATTGCACAAAGACATTTCGGTGTCCCAGCTCTCTCTTTCATATGACTGAAGCAATGAGTTCAGCACAGCATGATGGAGAAAGGGCAGATTGAACAGATGATTCAGAGGTGAGATGAGGACAAATGTATGTTTGAATTATGGGGTGGGGGTGGGAGTGGTGCTTGAGTTAACTTTTATGAAGCTTTCATGAATAATTAATTTTTTTCTTGTTTTCAAACTTGGCATTTTTTTCCTAATCATGAAAGAATTGCTGGAAAATTTGTTTGTGACTGCTTTAATAGTTAGTGACAACAATTCATTATATTAATTCCACACAATTACTACTTTGTCTCAACAATGCCAAATAGTTTAGTTGAGTACATGCTATATTTGGTTTGATTTGGCTGATTTAAAAATATTTAGTATATTCTGTACCAAAACAATACAGAAAACACAGCCTTGATGCAAAAAAAGATTTTAGTAGTAAAGAGCTCAGAATAATTACTTAAGACAGGATTCAATTTGCTTGATCATAAAATATTCATGGTCATACGTAAGAATGAATGTCAGTACTATGACAGCTTCTTATGATATCTAAGACATTACTTCAGTTGTTTGAGCAAGTATTTCCTTGTGAATCCTTAAGTGACGTTTCTGCCAGTAGTAATGTGCTAGACAGCTTTGTGTGTGGTGCTGCCCTGCACTTTACTAAAGCAAAAATACTCTTGGCTGACACTACGCTTATTGATGTTCACTGGATCCCATCAGTAACTCCTGGAAAACCAATGGTAATGCTTGCTGGTGAGCAGGGATTTGACATTTGAAGTCTGTAAAAAACTTGTTTGATATTCAACATCTTACACTTGCATGTAAACTGAGTATAAGACAAAGCTCCTTCTTGCTTTAAAGGCAAAGTCTATTACACAACCATCATATCCTCTAACTAAACAGAGCAAAGTTAAAAGTTTTGTGGGAAAAAAATATAAAAGGCTGCCTACTTGTCAGAAATGTTTTAAGTTCTGGATGTTGCCTTTCACTGAATTTTGTATGCAATATTAAATTGCGTGTTTACATCCAGATGTAAATAGCACACTCAGCAGGAAGTGACATTTCACGTAGGGAGCATGGAGGTCTGCAGTGGGTGGTTTAGCAATAGTGGGGCAGTTCCCAGCTGGAATAAGCTGGAGTAGCTCCTAGTGAACTTTACATCTACTGCATGTGTCCTTGTGATTATACAGCTCCAATCATATGCATAGATGAGTGTCAGAAGACAGCATGAGTGTAAAATGGACCTTTGGTCTGATTCAGTGCAGATAATTTTATGTGAATGGTGATTTTTACTATTTTCTATTGTTATTAATGGTGGATTGTTGTTATTTTTATTATTACTCTTGAAGCAAAAGCCAATGTAGACAAAGCCGAGGCACACTTTCTACCCCACAGATCAGGTTCTGCCAGGGGATGAGTTATCTAGGCAGCACTGTGACTGCACCTAGTAAGTACAGCAGAGCTTTCCCCTGCACACATACATCATAGGAGCCGTGCTTGTGGCATTCTCACCCTTTAAAGTACCAGTGAGTTGTTGGGGAGACCCCTCTGGTATTTCACTGTTGATGTGGGAAATTATTTGGTGCCGTTCCGGCGGGCTCCACTTGAACCCACTGAGGTGGTACATAATGCAAGGTTTGCATCCTTCTCAGCCCAGGCACTGCAGGTATGTCCCTCTACTGAAGGCTCGGTGTGAATATTGCAAAATCCCACTCACCTTCCCTCTTGCCATCAGTTGGTGAAACAGGTACTGGAATGGAGTCCAGTGTTTCTGAGTGGAGTCTGTTCATTCAGTACATCAGCCAACTGTGAGCCTGTGTTTATAAACATGTTCAGAGCAGCAAAAGCAAGCTGTCATTATCTCAAACTTAGTAAATATCAATCAGAATGTGATGTTCTAACTCTGACAAGGGGGGACACTTTTATCCAACAGTGGTTTTGCCTGAATTCAAAATGGTTTCTTTCACTCATAGCATAAACTATATGTTTATGTTACTCTACACAAGTAAGGATATCAGAATCTAACCCAGATTTTGCTAACTATCTGTTGATAATGAAATGGAAAAACACTTTCACATATTGTCTTTTTTGGGTAAGACCAATTGGCCACATAACTGTATAATGCTCAAGTCTCATGGGAGGCTAGAAACATATTTTTTTAAAAGCTTCTACCATATGTCAGAGGAGGTTTGTGCTTATTAATTAGCACCTTGAGAAGATTACTTCAAGAGCATGTGTACGAATGCTCTGGTTAATTAGAGACTATCAGAAACCTTGTATCAACATAGTTTGGATGTACATTAATTTTTTTATGTCTATTATTTCATCTAGACACGGCATTTATTGTAATACTTGACCTATTTCACAGTTTCAGAAGCTGAGACTGTAGGGACTCTTCATATCTCAGCCAGTTTAATGAGTTGGATGTTACACAGTTATCAAGAGCATCAAGATTAAAAATAGAAAAATAAATAAAAGTATTGAGGGAATGTTATGGTCAAGCAGACTGGTTAGCAGCATCACATTTCCATCACGAATATGCAAATTAATTAAGAAAAAGAAAAGTAGATCACTAATACTGACCAGAGATTTTTTTTACTGTTTTATTTCCATAATTTTTTTCATGCTAATTCATTGGCCATAGTATTCCTTTTGCTGACAGTGAAGAATAGGTGAGCACCTGCTAAATTTTAGAGTGTAATAGCAACCTGGCACAAACCTTCTATGTTTCCTGTCTTCCACCTGAAAAGAGGATAATTCATACAGTGAATTCCAGCAAAAAGGAAGGTATCATAAACAAGACCTACCAAGATCTGTATCATAGTGATCTTGTTCTTATGTTAGTGTCTCAGGTGATTGCCTCAGAGATATATCACCCTGTGTTTTCATGGAAACTTTCAGTGTTATGAAGGAATTTTTATTTACCAATCTTTCTATGGTTCACCTTGCTTGATTCCTGAGGTGCAAAACACTTAGGACAAACTCACCTTAGTCACTCATAGACCCTCATATTCTGTTTCTATTCAGTCATTTTAATCAAAGCAGTAAAATTCAGACTATTGAACACCATAATTTCTTGTTACCTTTTATAAGTAAAAAAAGGAACTCAATAGTAGAGTGGATTAGACACCTGAGCACAAAACTCTAGCCCAGTATAAGCAATCACAGGCATTTTACTATAACATCACCAGCATTATAATAATTTCCCTGCTCATGTATTCTGCTCCTGTATTAGACCTTTTATCTCAAATGTTCCCTATTTCTGCCCCCAGTGTTGTGTTGGTTCTTTGCAAGCCCAGGTTAATTCATTCATTATCGGGGAATGGTACTTTTAAAGTAGGATGGATCATATGAGGTGCACATTGTCTGTGTGGAAGGATATTACTTTAAAAACACCCTCCCTTGTGAGTAAATATTAGAAAGTTATCCCTGAGACCAGGAGGCAAGTTCAGATGGAGCAGATGAGGAGAGAGGAGAGGGGGGTGGAAGGGAAAGAAGATATATAAGAAAGGATGTGAAAGGTATTTTCTGGCTTCCCCACTTTAACATCCTCGAGGCAAAGGATTTTCTCTGTCTGTGTCCTACTGCATGTAGAGTTTGAAAATTCTGTATTTCTCTAAAACTAGAGCTTCTGTGAACAACAACATCGAAAAACCAAACAAACAAACCAGGTGTTCTGCTGTTCAAGTTCTCAGATTCTTGACATGGATGCTCACAGTTTCCTATAGGAAGATAACTCTCATGTGTAGTGTTTACACAGGAAAAACTCTACTAAAACCACAAACTTTAATTTATATATCTTTAATTTATATACCAAATCAGAAGATAATTTTTTCATTTCCCTTTTGTTTAAATTAATACTGCTATTGTAGAAAGTATTTTCTAATTATTTCAGTTCTTAATTTGACAAAGTATCATATCCAAGGACAGTTAAGGAATCCTGTTTCCATCCTTTGGTCAATGTTAGTTAGAGGAACTCTAAACTGACCAGAAGATATTTCATTTTAATCTGGCTCTGCCCAGCATAATTTCATGAACACGTTTTTCCAAGCATGAAGTTTAGACTTTTAAAGAAACGGTTTAATTCCCAGTAAGAAGTCGAGAACATAACAGCCTATTGACTAGGAAAATTTCTGAGAATTAATCAAATGGATTATTGGATGGACTTGAATCAAGAACAAACTGGATTTGACTCAAAATCCAGTAATTTCTGTTCACACCAGTTAGTTGTTTTTAAACTAAGTGAATGTTTGACCCACTTAATAAAAGCCTAGAAAAGTTCAGTTAACAACACAGGTATCTGTGGGAGTAATGTCCTAACCTCGGCTACCAGCATGTCATTAGAACAAAAAATTGGAAAAGTTTTAATAACTTCAAGACATGATAAAATCACAGAATCACTTATCTTGAAAAAACCCTTCAAAATCATGAAATCCAACTGTAAACCTAACAGTACCAAGTCCACTGCAAGTTGCATTCTAAAAAATCTTGGAAATGCGAGTTATATCATTGATAAAATAATATGAACATTTTGAATAAAATAACATAACAATGGGAATATGCATAGCAGGCTACTTGAAAGTTAATTATACAGTACAGGAAAAATATTTATGTGCCCATCTCTATTCCTAGCTAAATAAGTGTTGGAATCTCTTATGTGGCTTTCTACAAACATAATTTTTTTAGGAAAAAAAGAAGCCAAGTAATGTAGTAATTTTTTTTTCCTTAATCTTAAATGCTTCAGTCAAAAGATAACATGTAGAATACGGAATTCAGGCTAGGGAAACAGCAAAGAGATACAAAGGGACAAACTCCCAGAGTGAATATGTGCTAGAGAAATATTTGCTTTAAATAGGTCACCTTTGCATCAATTCATTGATAAATGTTGTCATTATAAAGTGTTACGATAGAACCTAGGAATATCAACTCAGAACTGAAATACATGAGCAGTTTTTGAGAAATATAATTTAAAAACCCTGTTCCTTCCTCAAGGTGCTTACTATTAATTCTGCCAGACGGTACAAAAGGTGAAGAGACAAGTATAATGGGAATAAAAGAGAAGTATGAAGTGATGATATCAAAAGAGTTAAGCAGAAAGATGTTTCAATGATCATTTTGCTTCTTTAGTAAATACATTTAGGGTATATCTCTGCTCTTGTTTGGTGTGAAGTATTCAGAAACAACAGAACTCCTGTTTTTGTTGCCACATCTTTATTCTATAATCCTGAACAGCACAGCAACTCTATTAGATTTTTTTGAATCTTGTATCAATCTAGAAATAAGCTTTTAGGAGAGGTTCCTGTTCCACGGCTGGAAAGCCTGGCACCAGATAGTGTATCCAGCTCTTGATCCACATAACGTGAGCACAGATTATTCTATAGCTTCCAAACTATCAAGGCATTGGACAATATATTGCATTGTTATGTATTAATATATGCAAAAATATATGTAGCTATGTATGTGTCAAAATAATATATAATATAGATAGATCGGGAGCCCCTGGTGGTCTAGTGGTTAAGGGCGCGGCACGGTCACTGCCGAGGCCTGGGTTCGATTCCCTGTCAGGGACACTCCCCGGGCAGATGGAGCTCGTTATCCCTTAAAGGCAACCCATCTACGTCCTAAGGACCTCGCTGCCACCGTCCAAGCTCGCTTGGCCCCAGCAGATGAACCTTAGGATTAAAGGGTGGGCTCAGTTCCGCGCACACTGTGTCACACCTAAAAAATCCAATGCGCAGGCTGGAAGGTGGAAAGACCTTCCCCGGATCTTCGCTCGCGAAGACTGGCCATTATTATTATTATATTTATTATAGATAGATCACAAGAAAACATTGCAGATGAATTTATTCCTTTGCAATTATCCTCAGGGTGACACAAGTAGTTTGAAAAGAAATCTGACAAAATGACCCACTTCAGAATATGAAGGTAATGCACACAAAAAGTGTGCACTACTGCTATAGATTGTTTTACAGATTGATATTTTGACTATTGGTAATTGCTGTTATCCCATTTCAGCAATATCTGTAATCATATCCTAGACCTACACACAGCTAGAAGTAGACTGTCTGAAATATATCCTGGCACCCAACATTATACTCTAAATATCCTCACTGAAAGTTGTAGACATGAACTTTTTTTTCAAACCTTCTTTCCCCACTCCTCCCCCCAACAATGATGAAGTGGAGAGCATTTTGATGGGAGAAGATATTTTTCCTGCTGAGTTATCACGTCTTCCTCTGAGTATCAGTAATCTACTTACTGATTACTCTCTGAAAGGACTGATCTGCTATACGCTAGCATGCTTGGAATTAGTCAGAAGACACCTAGGACAAGAAATGGAAATTCTTTCTGGTTTTGTGTGCCTATGAACCAAAACAAGTAAAAGTTAAGTTTGCACTGTCCCCATTTAATAACCATCGTGTTGAAACTCAGGTAAGAGGTATTTCAACCTGAAATGCCTGTGCCTACTAAAAAACAGAAGACAACCATCTGTTTACTGTCACTTCTTTTTGAACTGAACATCAAATTATTTGCACATCCCTGAAGAATTCAATGCATCCATTTGTGCTTTATAGCACATATGCTTCCTGTGGTCTAATTGGAACTGATGACTTTTTCCCTCTCCTGGTAACTGTGAGACAAGACAGGTTTTCTCCAGACACTTTAGATATTACATCTTTAAACCTCATTATATGGTCCATGATTAACTGAAAGCTAATAACAAAAGCATCACCATCCACCTTCTTAACAGATCCTTATTACAACCAGAAGAAAATGTTTCTTCTACGTTAAATGAACTTTCTACATTAAATGAACAAACACAGGTTCTTGAAATAGTCTATCTCAATAGCCCACTGACTGGGCAAGACTAAGAAACTCGCTTTAGAAACAGAGTAGATTAGACCCTTAATCAAAGGAGTGTGAAGACAGTGATTGAACCAATAAAGGAACAAGCACACAGCACAGTGTAGGTTTGAGGAGGGGACGAGCATGTCCATGGATTCCACATCCTTTTCACCCCTTTCATTAGGACACATGTGAGTCTGAGGGGGTAAATGATAATCATAGTCTCCATTTGCTTTGGCCATTAGAGGTGAAGGTGAGGTATGAGGGAGCCCATGGGTTCCACAGGTTCTTCAGAGGTAGGAGATGGGTAAACCCTAGCATGGTTCATTAGAGGCACTGCCTAGAAACATCTCGAGGCTTTGAACGGTCACTGCGCGTTTTCATCTGTCCCCTCATTCTGCCTCATAGCAAGCAGATTTGGATTCATTACCAGGATGATTCATATGTTGACTGTCAGAGGGTTCATTATATGGCAAAAGTTCAATTAGATGCCTGAGTAGGAAAATTAAATATTTCAGGGAGATTTCTCTTCATAACATCCACACCAATAAAAGTCATGATCCACCTTTTGGAATGGATTTCTGTAATCTTTCTCTTGTTTTCCTGCATGTTTCCATCCTTGATTCTGTAGTACAGACTGCACTTCAGAATATGGACTACATTAGTAATATTCTATTCTGAATTGACTGAGCGTGGAAAACTTAACTGGAAGAAAAAGAAATATTTCAGAATATAACCAAACTCTTCTCTGAAATATTGTGGACCAAAAGTTGTTTCAATTTAGGGCAAATGTGGTGGGGTCTTCTGAAATTCTGGGGTGCACAGATAAAATGACAGTTGTATTGTATCCAGACTACTCTGAATACCTGTACTACCTTGACTACTAGATGATCACATAAACTTCTTACAATACAAAGTATTACACGCAGTACTTGGAGTACTACAAAACTGAAACTCTCTTTGGATTTTTCTGACAGTTGCCAAAGGATGTTTGACATAATCTTCATAAATTCTGCTCCGATGAGAGGAGAATAGTTCATTAGGATGTATCTTGAGTGCCAAAGACCTATATAGAATACCCTTGAATAAAATCTTGTTAAAACAAAGTTTTATGAATAGGTATCTAACCTTTGCTCTCCATCCAGATAAAAATATTTTTCAGATGGTTCTGAGCGAGTGAAAGCCTGAGATTTAAAATAGAATCTGGTTTGTAAATTTTTCAGCATCAGTAATTCCAGACATACCTGCTGTTATAATAATGGCCCTGTTTCATACTTCACTATATATATATTGGGTCATATAGGGTGTTAGACACCTAAGTTCCACAAAGATAAATACATTTTTATATTCAAAAAAATGCATGCACTTCCAAGTTTAAGAATTTTCCAAAGCTTCAATTGCCATATCAAGTCAACAGGTAACACGGGAGGATGACATATATAAAGAATTAGATAACTGAATGAAAAGGAATCAGTTATTAAAAAGAAGAATTTTCTAATGAATCTACTTGTTATTCTGCAGGAAGAGCATCTGGATACTTGCAGAAATAACACATATGGTAATGTATTTGTAAGATAGTGAGATACACATTCTTGAATATCTTGAAAAATGTGGCAGATAATGTACAATCTTTATAAATATCTATAAATATTTATCACTAAAATATATTGAAATATATACTTGTCAAGTATATGTTTCGCCTTTGAAAAAATAATTCATTATATGAAATACTTAGCAATCTTACTAGATGACTCAGAAGAACAAGATTTCTGAGCAAAATGATAAGTGTATGACTTCCGTTGACTTCAACAAGAAAATGATTTCATTTTAAAATTACAGAAGGAATACTGCATTGTTCTGTAACTTACATTGAAAAACATCATCAGTTAGTCACCCTTATGCTGATACTGTTTATTACATCCTGAGTCGCAGTAACTATCCAGACAGACAAAAAAACCCTTTCAAATTTCTTCCTTATGTATCAAAAGCTGTGCTCCTTCCAGTTAGTTCTGATAATACAATCCTTTTCTGCTGCGAAGTAGCCAGTTTATCTTTATCCTTACCCAAAATAGAGAGTAGAGTAGCAAATGAAAGGAGTATGGAGAGGTGATTATTTACCAATTTGCCACTGTAGTGGGGAAGTGTTTGTCTGTGGGATACTGACTGTCAGTGTGATTTGTAGATTAAGCTAAAGTTAATGAGCCTACCCTTGATTTCCGTAGCAACTGTTTAGAAATAAATGGTTCCTTCTTTTCACTCAAAACAAGCTAAGTAAATATGTTCCTCTGTTTGTGGTTTCCTAAGTCTGCATGTAAGAAAAAGATCATCAGATTCTCTTATCCCACATCAAAACAATAACTTTAAAGACACTCTGAGATAATTGTCCCTTGGTTCCTCTTTCTGTCTGGATAGGAAAGATTCAAATCAGAAACATATTAGGCTTTATTAAGATCTGCCAATTCTCCTGACCCAATTTTAATTGCTGAAATGGAGGTGTCTGTATCTGAGATGTTCATCTCAACCTAGTAAATAATGGGAAAATGAGAGCTGTTAGCTCTAGATCTATCCTCTTTTAAGACACATAGACATCCAACAGTATTACTCTTCACTGGGTTCTGTCGCTTTGGGTAAGATTGGGTAAGATTGATAATAGCAAAG
This sequence comes from Myiozetetes cayanensis, assembly GCF_022539395.1. Lineage (NCBI taxonomy): Eukaryota > Metazoa > Chordata > Aves > Passeriformes > Tyrannidae > Myiozetetes > Myiozetetes cayanensis. Next base: position 47,546,525 of record NW_026086604.1, read on the forward strand.
ATCAGGAAGCAAATCAATAAAACTGTGGCACATTAAATGGAGATAGAAAAATACACTAGGAAATATGTATTTCTATTTTTTAAGTTATATAAAGAAGATAACAAGTTGAAATTAATCTGAGAACTAAAGCACTTTCATAAAAATAGTACCAGATTCTGCACTTTGGCCACAACAACCCCCTGCAGTGCTACAGGTCAGGGACAGAGTTGCTGGAGAGCAGCCAGGCAGAAAGGGACCCGGGAGTCTGGATTGACAGGAAGTTGAACACGAGCCAGCAGTGTGCCCAGGTGGCCAAGAAGGCCAATGGCATCCCAGCCTGTATCAAAAAATAGAGTGGCCAACAAGACCAGAGCAGTGATTCTTCCCCTCTACTCGGCACTGGTGAGGCCACACCTTGAGTACTGTGTCCAATTGTGGTCCCCTCAATTTAGGAAGGATATTGAGGTGTTGGAGTAGGTCCAAAGAAGGGTAAAGCAAAGAGGGTGGTGAAGGGAGTGGAGCCCAAGTCCTATGAGGAGACCCTGAGAGAGTTGGAATTGTTTGGCCTGGAGAAAAGGAGGCTCAGGCGAGACCTCATCACTTTCTACAACTACCTGAAAGGAGATAATAGTGAGGCAGGTATCGGTCTTCTCCCAGGTAACCAGCAGTAAGACAAGCAGGACAAGTCTTAAGCTCTACCAGGGGATGTTTAGGTTAGACATTGGGAAGAAGTTCTTTACAGATAGGGTGATTGGGCTGCCCAAGGAGGTGGTAGAGTCACTGTCCCTGGTGGTATTTAGGAAGAGACTGGATGTGGCACTTAGTGCCATGGTCTAGCCGACAAAGTGGTGTTAGGTTAAAGGTTGGATCTGATGATCTCAGAGGTCTTTTCCAACCTAGTTGATTCTGTGATTTTGTGATCCAGTTAGACTCAATATCCACCATAGTATTGGGTGTAGACAGCCTTGGCAAGTCTTCTAGAAGTTTTTTGTTAATTACCTCCCTCACTCTGATTTACTCTAAGGGGAGAGAGATGCACATACAAATCACGAGTGACTTGCTTTCTGTTGCTAGACATAAAAAAGCCTTTCATGCATCCAAGCGCTTATAGATAATAGACTCCACATAACAATGGAATACACTAGGAAATATCCCTAACAAGAAGAAGAACAGAAAATTCTTAGTCATCAGACTCCCTTTTACCACATTCTCCTTTTATTTTTATTCAGCTTTTACAAATACTTTTTAGTGTTATTACTGCTTTTGGTTGGGACAATTTTATTTATAGTAGCTTATGTATGGAGTTATATTTTGGATTTGTGACGGAAACAGTGTTGATGTTTTAGCTGTTGCTGAGCAGTGCCTAAACAGATCAAGGTTTTCTCTCTTTCTCACTCCATCCCACCAGTGAGCAGGGTGTGGGTGCACAAGAGGTTGGGAGGGAACACAGCTGGGACAGCTGACTCCAACTGACTAGAGGGGTATCCTGTGCCATGTGATACCATAGTCAGCAACAGAAGCTGGGAGAAAGAGGAAGGAAGGGGGGAAATACAGAGTGATGGAGTTTGTCTTCCCAAGGCACTGTTAATGTGGATGGAGACTGACTTTCCTGAAAAGGACTGAATATCTGGCTGCCATGGGGAGTAGTGAAGGAATTCCTTATTTTGCTTTGCTTGTGCATGGCTTTTACTTTACCTATTAAGCTATTCTTATCTCAACCCATAAATTTTCTCACTTTTACCCTTCAGATTCTCTCCCCCATCTCACTGCTGACAAGTGAGTTTGTTGGGTTGTGTGGCCTATCTTCCTTCCAAGAATTAATCCACAACAGTGTTATTAATCAGACTATTTTGGGCTGGTGGTTTGACTATGTACAAAATTTCTAAATATTTTTCTTTTATTTAAGGAAAATAGCTCCCTTGGAACATAGATTGTACTCTGTAATTACACTACTATCCAGAATTTTTAAAATTATGAAAATTGCTTACAGTAGTATTCTTTATATTCAGTAGTTAATTTTGAACTTCATTATCTTGACAGATTTAATTTTCAAATATAATTGATTAATCACTCACCAAAGACAAGTCATTTTTAAATTAAAGCCATTAGAAATCTGAAAAATGTGTCTAAAGCCAATATAGCATAGTAATTGATCTTACTTTTATGTCTTTTAAAATATACGCTAAAAGAAAAATTTCAATGGGGGAAAAAAATTGCTTCCTGGTTAGAACCACATGTCCCCATAAAAAGTTTCTGAGTTAATTATATAACCTTTTAAAAGTAACCGTGGAAAAGCTCATACATCCCTAGTGAATCATGCACACAAAACCTGAGTGAGTGGCACTGCAATTCCCTGGTGCAGCCTTTGCTTCCTTCCAGTTCACTGTTGGCTGGTAGTGACAGCTGTCATGTGGGGAGCAGAGTGTCCCAGAACATATAGGAGCCCCATCACAGAGCTGGTATCTGTGCAAACAAAGAGCAAAGAGGTCCTACCTGGGAAAGCAGTTGTAAAGAGATGTTTAAAAGCAAAGAAGAATGCATAGATATGGTTGACAAGTTTCTATTGCTAACTGACTTTAAAGACCCTTTGCTTCCTTTTCTACATCAGTTGCTTTTAGCTGACAAGACCCACATGGCAGCAGGGATCAGAAGGAAATATCCCTGACAAGTAGGAGAATGGAAGAAAGTAGGAGAAAGCATGGCCAGTGGAGTGGATTGTGAAGGTGCCATTTCCAGCCATGTTCTGAATGGGTAACAGCAAGATCAGTTTACATTTGCCAAGTCAAGAAAAGTACATTTCCATAATTGAAAAGTGCACACAAATTTCAGTTGTGTGGATAGTTATAAAAGAGTGCCATTGAGGACACTGCTATCACTAGTAGGGTAGAGTAATTTGGTTTATTGGAAAGTACAATGAAATGCAAGTGACAGCCTCCCATGTCAGCACAGTGGTCAGCGTGTGTGGACTAACCAAGTATTTACTTCTTTGCTTTATATGACGCATTGCAATGGTACTCAACTACCAAGAGAGGAAAATTTTAGTCTTCATATTGGGCCAAGGGAGCAAATTTAAAATCAGGATAACATTCTGCCACTGGTATTTTCTGAATTTCTTTTCTTTTCTTTTGTAATGCCAAGAGGGAGGAATCTACTGCATCTTTATTTCAAGCCACCTGCTTAACAAACTAAAAGGTAAGTGAAAGAGCTACTGAATATCTTGAAGAAAAACTTTTTCATTTTTTTCTTTCAAGTACTGTAACACATATTGTAACAAATCAACGACAAAGCTTTTTTGTGTTCCAGTGGATGCAGGTTGTGTCTGTGATGGTGAGTAAAAAAATGCATGTTTATAGTTACTGCCATCATATTACAAACACAATAACAAGCCCTGGAAAGTATGCAGACCACATTTTGAAAGGAGGTAAAGCTGAGTTTGCAGGAAAGTGGGGCATGACCATAAAGATTGACAATGTTTTGTCTTCCAAACTGTGAAAAGAAAAAGAGTGATATGGGTATGTTCGCAGAGATGTGGTCAAAGAGTCTCTGCTCCTTCTTCTGCTTTGGTTTGTCACTGCCAGATGAAGAGATCCCGAGGGAAGAGATGCTGCAGACTCTAGAAAGAGTTCTTCACCTGTGTTAAACCGAGCCCTCAATCACCTCAACAAAAACAGAGGAGGTAGCAATACTACAGGGACGTTCTGGAGCACAGAAACATTTTTCGTCCCTCTGGTCACATACCATTAAAAGCAGCTTCCACTCCTCTGCAGCAGCGCAGCCAACCACTGAGTCTTCTGACATGTTGCACTTCATTGCAGATTTGCAGTATTACTTTTAGTTTTGATAGAATCTTACGCAGAGGCAGGTAATATAAACAGGATTCCAACCCAGCAGCTTATCCAAAAATGGAGGATGCAAAACCAGCTGTCTGCAACTCTTTTTTGACTCCTCTGCTGTCTCCTGTGTGCTCTTAATTTTTTGTTTGTAGGTAAAAAGTCTCTCTTAGTGTGTTACGTACAAACTGAGGGGATTGAGATGTCTTGCCAGGACCACTTTTCAGCTGAGATGTGTCCTGCACATCTTAAGATCGTTTATATGTAATAACTGTTGCATTTTTTTTGGTTTGCACTTAATGAGGTACTATTGAAGAATTTGGAAGCATGACCTTGAGGATCATTTAACATCATGAATCATCCAAATTTAGCCTAATTGTAGAAGCAAATGAAGAAACTAAAGAAGTTCCCTGTTGAACTGCAGAAAATAGTTTGTAGTTTAACACAAGATGAAATGTCTGCAGGTGCTTTACAAAGAAAGTGACTCAGAGACTCAAGAAGAAAAGTTAAGCTGCATTTCAAAAACTGGCTACTCACAATGATGTTGGCTTCAACTATTTTCTGAGAAATACAAACAAGTTAATAGAATTATTTTCTTTATGATATATGAAAATTTTTTTAGGGTGATATTTCATTCATGTTCATGGGTATGTGTTAATAGATAGAGAAAGGTGATTTAACTTTTCAGTATAATTCAGCTCTTCAGCATCATTTTGGTAACACAAATCAAGCTTGAAAAAAGCTCAAATAAATACTAAATGATTGTATCCCTGGAAGGAAAAACATTATTGTTAGTGTGTAGCAATGACCTTCAAGGCCTCCTGTTATGTTTGGGCAGTTTCTACTTTCTCATAACTCCTATTCTGGGTCTAGTGCAGCTCCAGGGACCTTAGCCAGAACCTCAGCGGAAGGAGAATGGCAGAATAGGAGAAAGGGAACCCAAAGGATGATTGAAATAAAATCGTAAATACAATATATGTGTAAACAGAAGTGAGACATATTGGATATTCGAATCCTTGCATAAAGATCATGGCTCAACTTTATCTCTGTCTGATTTTCAGCACTGTCATTCAAGATAATCATGATGTTGTGGAGATACTCCAAAAGAGAATGAGCTAAAATATTATGAGTTTCTAAAGCAAAAGACTCAAAAATCTTATACAGTTCAGAATAAGACTACAGTAGAACATACAATAGCCTATAAATGGCTGCTGCAAAAAGGGAAACAACCCATTCTTCATTTTGCATGGGGAACAGAATAAGAAGCAATGGGCTTATGTAAAATAAGATGCATTTCTAATCTAAATGACAGTTAAGCCCTGGAACAAATTTAGGCAAGTGTTCCATATAGAAGGGATTTTCAGTATCTATTTGTTAGATAGTAGATAGTCCCTCTGGATGGATTTTATTATATCTGAAGCATTACAATTCACTCTTCACTATTTTAGAAGTATGTTTCTTGTCGCTGATTGTATATCATTAATGAAAAAAATTAAATGTATATTTAAAGTCATACACACACAGCCAGAATTTTGTGTCTATATGTATATGTGTATGCACACATATGTATATGTATGTTATTCTGCTTTGTAGAAAATTTTTTGTGTTGTGAACTGTTAAACTAGACAAATAAACGAATGATTCTAGTGAGAAAGGAAAAGTTTCTGGTTTGGTTTTTTTTTTTTTGAATCTGTCTATGACAGAGTCAGGGGGTAAAAATTGGCAAGATCCCCCAGTATTTCAGAAATACTTAGATTTCTTAGCTCTGTGTAGAAGCCTTCTTGGCTATACTGCCAAGTCAGGAGGGGCAACTCTAACTTTCTGAAGAAATGCTCTTTCAAAGCTAAAATAAATGTCATGGAGAAATCACATCACTTAGATTGTGTCTTATCAAAGTTTATGACCATTGACTCAGCTGTTGTCAGAAAGATGCGAAGAAGGAAATGCTGCTAAGATTTTCCAGAAACATCAGCAACATCTTTCAATGAATTGAAGTAAAATAGATCAAGACATAAATATTTTCATGTTACTAATGTTTCCTGTGAATATTATGTATATTTTTTCCTAGGAATGCAGAGAGATTGTCTGTAAAATGTTGTACTATGTGATAATTCCAAAGCAGCAGAAAAATATTAAAGAAAACTCAAGCAAAGAAGTGAGTCATGTGTTTGCCTCAACTAAAAATTCTGGATCTTTGAAAGTACCCATAAATATTTAATACCACTCTAATAGGATTCTACTTTTCCACACATTTAAATGAGTAAAGTTGTGGAAGGTTAGCTTTGAACTTGGGAACCTCCTACTTTACAAATAAGTGTGCTGGAACATGCCTTGGTGTTCAGCATTAGAGATGATATATATATGTGTAAGGACTTCTTTCTAAGGTTGCTTTTTCTGCTGCGGTGGACTCTACTGACTGTTTTAGAAGGTAGACTTGTAGTTAATGTCGCTCACCAGTTAGATTTACAACTTTGGTAACAACTGGTTACTGAAGAACTTGTGATTTCCTTTTTATTAGTCTCCTATTTTTGGTGGAAGTTCAGTTTTGGTTTTCATTTATAGATCTGATTCAAAGCCTAAGCAAGGAACACACAGAAGGATTAGATATGTCTTTCCTTCTCTTAATTTTGCCACTGATCTTAGTTTTGTGAAGACAAAACAATGCAAATGTCTTTAGGGAAAAGCAATTAGGAAGCCATTCCAAATGTACTCTTTATTTTTTCTTCTTTCTTTTCTTTTTTTTTTTTTTTATTAAATCCTTCTGCACAAGTAACTTAGTGTTATCTTTTCTCACAGAAGACAACAGCCAGTGAAAGCTTGTTGGGGACTAAATACCTGGAACCAATATCACTGAACAACAGGAAACAAATCAGCGTCTTCTCATCTAGTATTTATTGCTGATTTCTGTGTGACTTCAAGTCCCTGGAATGGCATTGTACCTAAGGCATGATTCTTCTAAACATTAGGAGTGTATTTAGTCCTCTTTACTACTGTATTTTGTGTATTGTAGATATATGATGCAGAATTTTTCCTTGAGTACAGGAATAAATAATGATAAACTGTATGTATATTTCAGAAAGAGCAAAAGAATGAAACTAACACTGCAGATTGTGGCTGTCCAGAGTTTAAGAAAACCCACCTGTACTGAACATTTTCTGGAACTAAATATTGTTGGATGAATGAAAACTTCTGATCCTGTAAACTGAGAATTTGTGAGTGCAATTTGTAAGGACATTTTGCAGGCTTATTCTTGAGTGTTTGGGAGTATTTTTTTGCTTTCCCTGAGGGTGACCATTTAGACATAAACCAAACAAAAGAGGACATACAAACTGAGCACAAAATCCTTGTGATGAAAGCAGCAGATCAGCGTTCAGATACCAGAGTCCTTGAGTTCAGAGAGTATCCAGCAGGAGACATGCTGCTAATAAAGACACTGGCTAAAACAGCAGTTAACAAGACTAATTGCACTCATATCTCAGGGATTTATGTTTCTCCCTTTTTGACAATAAAGAGATTCTTCAGTAGAGAAAAGATGAGAAATCAGTACTGAGGCAAACCTGTTTGTCTTATGAAGTAAATCAGCTATCTATAAAAGAGTCAGGAGACAATAACGTTATGCATAATTTAATTAAATAGCATCCAGAAAATAAAATGTAAACATGATCTGTGGATTAAAAGACACATATTACAGTAAGAGTTAAACAAAGAACTAGCTTTGGCCTAATTTTTTGCTCAGATAAATCTTGTGACTGAGATAAATAAAATATTATATCAGAAGTGATTGTGGAGACGTTCTGCAAAGGATATTTAAATCACTTTCTAGTCCAGTGCTGAAATCCTAGTCGTTTTCCCAGTACAGTACCAGTCCCAAATGCTAGTATCTGTAGCAGAAGAATGGGAAAAAGGTTGTAGCTTTACATTTGTCCTTAAATTTTAGAGGTGCCATTGCTCTGCTTGGGGAGAAGGGGAGTGGGATAAAATAAATGAGACTGAAGAGTGGCCTTGGTTTCCTCAAATCCTTAAATTTCAGCTTAAAATCAAACATATGTTGAAGCTGAAAGACTTTGTATTAGGCATGTAGAGGCTACCCACATTATCATCTGCAACTGGGACCTGCATTCAGTCAGAAGTGCAGTTCTAGGAATTAATCTCCCTCCTTCAGTGGTTTTTCTTCAGATTGCTGAGCAGCCTTGTGGCGTACACATGGGATATCTTTTGGATGCAAGTAAATTAAACATGCATTGGCAGTACATTTAATAGGATTTATTTGATTTAAAGCCATGATATCTAAAGCATCGATGCTTTAGATAGTGCAGTTTCCTGGTAGGTATCATTTAATGATACACTGTATATGTAAATATCTATATATATACATATTCTGAGTTATTATTTTACAGTGGTTCTGCTTATGATTCTTCAAAATAAATGCTTATGCATGAAAACAAAACAAGCATGCTTTTCAGCTAAAAGCATCAGATATTTGAGTAACAAATTATTTCTTATAAGAGACTTGATATTGTAAGGAAACATGAGCAAATAATCTTGAGGAGTCTGGTAGTGATTAGATTTCATAAAAGGAGATATTAGGTGATTTTTGTCTCCAAAAAATCTACTTTATGATTTTTATTTGCAAAATAGATATTTGAAACCAGCTTTGTGTTCATTTTTATAATGAACCTATAAATAATTATGAAGAAATCATCTCTAAAGCTCTCTGCTATTGTGTAGTTAAGTTACTCTGATAAAATCTACATATCCTATTGATTTGAAATTTTAGCACAAAAAAAGTTTAGAAAGATGTGAAGGAAGCAAATTATTCTAACAGTATAGATTATTCTACTAAATTATCATTACCTTGAGATTAGAAGTAAATAGTCCTAAAAATCTAAACTTGTCAAACTAAACTCTAAATACTTTTATTTTGAATATTTTCCACTCTTATGTAATCAACCTTGTGGTTTCTCCCCTTCAAACAAACCATCAATATCTTCAGCACTCAGATGCAAAGAACAGAACTAAATTATGACAATAACAAATGGGCTTCCCACTTTAGTAGTTAGGAGGGTATCAAAGAGTTTTTCTTACATAAAACATAACCCTAATGGCAAAGTAGTTTATCCATTATAAGGCAAACCACAATAAGCATTAAATGTTCTTTCAATCTTCAAATTAAAAGACTAAATATTTCAGTCTAGACTGCTCCACTCCTCTGTAAGGGATCTATCTCAAAAACCTCACAGAGACAGTTCTCTTTGCCTGTGTGTCAATCTATTTCCCTAATGACACTGATGCAAACTGTGTTTTACCGCTTGCATCTCCCCTACCTAATCTAATTGTTAAAACAATGGCATGACAAAATTTTAGGTTTAGATTTTCATTCACTGCTCAGATGAACAATATTTCACTTAGCAGATACAAAATTAGTTTACATGTCTGGCAGAGATTTTCCCAGTATACAGAATATCCCTGATTTATTTGTCTATTTCTTTTGTCTGGAGAAGGGCGCATTGGGATAGCAAAAGGCCATGGCCATGCCTTTTTCTTATAATAGCTATCCTGCATGTTAGGGAAAATCTTTTGAAATACTGTGCCAGCAGAGGTTTTCCTTTTTCTCAAAAACAGCTTTAGGTATGGAAGGGAACTGTACCTGGATCTACGACCTAGGTAAAAGAACGGAGCTACGTTAAAGTAGAGTAAGGAATAAGATCTTGGAAAACACTGTGTTTATGAAAGGACGTACCTAGTCTGAAGGCCTAGAGCATATGAAGCAAATTATGAAAATCTCATTCTGCAAGAAATAATTTTGATACTTTTGATACATAAGCATGAGGATGGTGCACTGGTATTTCTACATGATTAAGTTAAGACAACAGATTTTTAATTCAGGAGACAGTTTCATGTTTCTTGAGATTTGGACTTAGTCTTTTGTCTAGCTGGATTTTCTGTTTTTCTAGAAGTTTATGGTTACCGATGGTTATTCAGTTCAGTAGCACTTGAAGTGTATTGAAGGTTTTTCAAGAAAGTCTGTTTATGAAATTAGATTGGAATGAATACAATCCTATCTTCTCTCTGTAATGTACCTGCTATACAATGGGACACTCTTCTGGTACTTGTCACTAATATAACTTTTCAAAGAGTAAGGAGACTACCTTGACCCTCATCTTCAACACTGATTCATGAATATAAAACTCATGGCAAAAAGAATGGCATTTAGCTTTTCCACCAGTACATCACTGAATGATGGTGCAATCGTTCAATTTTATAACAATGCCCTTGAAAAACTACTGCTGTGTGTTTGGCAAAAACGCACATTTTGGCGTACCATTTTGTTAAACTTCCTTTTTTTCTTAGATACAAATGAAGAATCTACAGATGAGATTTAATGATGTACAGTAAAAACCTTTCCGTCTCTGTAACTTAAGCAACATCACACATTGTGTAAGTTGTCTTTAAATCAAAACGCCTAATACAGACACTGTGGGTGGAATTTATCTCACTAACTGATGAAAAGTTAAACATCTTGACTTTCCCTGTAGTCAATGGTGAAAGGCAAGCACCTTTAGCAATGTGACTCATGTCCTTAGTGCCTAGAACAGAAGAATAAATTGTCCTCTGAAGATTGTCAGCTTTCTCCATTGATTTCAGAGGGAGTCTATGAGATGGCTTAGTTGATCTAACTTTTAGATGTCTAAAGTAAAGTGAGATAGATCTGAGAGAGGGCTATTCAAAGCATTTTAAAGTCAAAAGCAGCAGATCCTTCACGTGCTTGAACAAGTACATAAGTTTTTAATACTATACTGTCTGATGAAGATCTGGAAGTCTGAAAGCCCTTGAGAGACAGAAGCACAATGCCAAGTCACTGCTGTTACTACAGTGTGAGGCAACATTTGGGATTGACATGGGCAATCTCTGTCACAGGTTTAGATCAAGCCCTTTTTTCAGCATTTCTTGAGGCATTTTTCTCAGTCTATTATTTAACTCACCAAACAAATCTACTCCCTAGGAGAAGTTGAGACATGTGCTGTAGGGTGCATACTTCAGTCTAGTGGTTGGATTATTCACTTTGAAAATATTGTCGACCCTTTAGGAGTTTTCTTAAATGTATAAAGATAGTATTTAAATGCTGGAGTCACACGGTTCTTTCCCATGGAGTCTGAGTTCTACTTCACTGGCTTGGAGTACACCAAATGGCATTGGGAATGGAAGATGTTTCTGCCTCCCCCTTATTGCTAAGAAAAGATCTGTGAATCCTGATGATTAACAAACTACAGGCATCACAACCAGAATCCCACAATTAGCAAGAAAATGGATTCCTTCTCAGAAAATCCCATAAACCTCTTCAGTAACCATGGTCATTTATTTTAGGAACCAGGTGCCCCACATGAAAATTTTCCAATCACAGTTTTTAACAGGAAGCCCATAGTTGCTCAGAAAAGATATTTATACCAAGCCATGGAGCATCTGACAGGTTTTATTGTCAAGATTTGCATAAACTTTTTTCACCTTCTAGCCTGCAGCATGTTTGAAAATATTTTCATAATAATTAGCAACTTTATATGTGTCCCAAATTATGCCCTAATTCTAATTAGAAGTGTCATTAGAGAATCCAAATCTGCTAAATTATCTTTTTGAGTTGATTAACTTTCCCCTTCATATACCTGATTTAAAGTACGAATCTAATTATCATCTCCCTCCTGATTCAAAGCTCTGAAATATTATATGTTCTTAAATTACTCACCAGGGAATGTGCACAGTGATGGTGCTGAATGACATATTTCACAAGTGTTATACTTGCCTTATAAATTATTATTAAATTATATTCCCTGGAGTGTATGTTGTGACATCTGGGGTTGCTTCAGGCATTTGGAGTTCCATGTCTGTTACCAGATCACTATGGTTTCAGGCAGCTAGAGTAATACCATCTGTAAATTAATAAATGTCACCCTTCTGTGCTACTTCCTTTCAATCCACACTCATATCATGGCTTTCATAGCTTGATTTGCTTCCTGCAAAAGTATCATATAAATACATAAAAATTCACTGTTTTTTCTGTTGTGGTTTTTGGTTAATATACAAATGCCATAGAGGAAAACTAAAGTTCTGTTCATGATAACAAGCGGTTATAAAGGGTTATTTTTTTAGGGTTTTTTTGTTTTGTTTTGTTTTGTTTTAATTTCAGGGTTTTCTCATTTGTGTCAAATTCCAAAGTAGGTTGTAAGCTGCTAATTACCTGATGTTTCACAGATATTGTTGCTTTTCTGGAAATAAGAGAACTGACTACCTTTTTGACAGGAGTGAGGGTTTGACAAGTGCTTTTCTTACCAAAAGGAAAATTTTTAAGGAGAAAAAAAATGGCAGAAATAAACACCCTATTTCTTTGTGTAAATCTGACTCAGGGGAAATCCTACTTCATGTTTCAGAGGAAAACTTTACCGTTCATCTAGTGAATGCATATCTGCACGCATTTTAATGAAACTTTACAGTACACAGCTTCATATGTAAAGTGTAATTTTAGCACAGTCAAGATAAAATTCAGTCTTTACTTAGAACATAAGAGAAAAGACTTTATACTTGTTGCAGTTTCAGTAAAATGGTAAAGATTTTTAGTGACTTTTTTCATGCCACCACATAATTCAGAGCATGGGGGACTGCCCCCCAACCCCATCTGACCTGGATCAGGGGAAGACTGTCCCCAGCATTTCAGGACCTGCTGAAAAGCTGGGTTCCTAAAGTGAAGCATCCCGGGAACTCAGGAGACAGGAGATAAAAGCAGGCATGCACTGGAACTGTCTCTCTTTGGGACCTGGTTTTTGCTCACTGGAGCACCATGGATATTTGGAGCCTTTTCCCAGAGATTTCCCTGCCGCACCTGCAGTATTTTCCATCTTAGCTGCAGCTGTTTTTTCACAGCAGACAAAGCGCCCCAGCCCGAGATGAGCCATCCCACCATGACCAGCCACCTCCAACAGACTCGGCATCCCCCTTTCCTGGAGCTGCACAAAACGCTGCCACTGCATGGCCTGAGACAACCTGGCCTGAGACAACCTGGCCTGAGACAGCCTGGCTGACCCAGCACTGTGCCGGGTCATCCCGGCCCCACCGTTGTCACTGCACACAGTTTGCTACACCAGAACCCACGATACCATCTCAGTGGCATAGGACTCTCCTTTGGACGAAATATCCTTCCAGGTTTTGTTATAGCCAGGGAGGGTAGCTAAGTAATATTTTCTGCTATTGTTTCTTGGTTTTTGTTTCTTTCTGGTTTTAGTAAAACTGGGTTAATTTTCCTTCTTCATTCAGACTCCTTGTAATTTTTTACCATATCTATACTGGAGGAAGAGAAATAAAAGGGAGAGTTCATCTCATTAGAGGTCTCACTTCCTGAACATATTGACATTAAAACAAGACAATGGTAATAGACACACAAGGTAAAAACCACCCCTTTGCAAAAGCTTGTAGCCACACTCGTGCACTCAGTCCCTCTGTGCATCTCCTCTGTGCTGCACCTGGGCACATGCACACCATCATTTCTGCTTGTGCTGGCAACTGCCATACATCCACACTATATGCTAAGGCTAAGTTACGATATGGATGAGCTTCAAGAACCCCAAATGGAGGAAAATTCTGGCCCAGGCTATGCCATAGTGCAGACTGTAGCGTTGTCGTTTCCCCATATCCAGCTATAAGGTTTATATATTGTGCTATGTTTCACTTCCTGAAGGTACATTGTCTAGTCAGAGCACCCCCTAGAGAAGAACTACCACCAACTGCTGCAGAAGCAATGTGGATTCTCATGGCAGAGGTCCCCCTGCATCCCTCTGTGCTGGAGATGTAAGTTTAGGAAAAGCTAAGACAGCATAGTTGTGAAGACATCCATGCTGTTTGCCTTCAACTCCTCTTCAAAAGAGTGTTGCATTTAGGTATAGCCTAAACCAAAACTATAAACAATATTATTTAATAATATTGGGATGTCACATGGAGTATTGGGCATCACTGACAAGGGTTGGCAGCAAAAGCCTGCAGAGGTGAGGTCTGTAAGTGAAGGACACAGCTGAGGTCCTAAGCCAGGCTAGTGATGCTTCTGGGAAAATGTAATATCCTGTAGTCAGGGATGTAATGTAATATCCCAGCTTCTTGTTCACCCACAGCATCCTCAATGTGGGGCAGTACAAGAAGCAGAAAAGGCTTGGATGTTGTGAAAGCTCTGCTAGGAATTAACAAAAAATTCTGTATATTGTCAACTGTGTTCATCACAAATACAAAACTTTGCCCCCATACTAGCCAATGTAAAAAAATTAACTATACCCCAGCCAAAACCAACACGGGGTCAAAGGCTGAGAATAAAAAGAAGTAGAGAGGGACATCAGTTATAACATAAGAAAAGGTTTCTGCATATTCAGAGGATCACACCTCTTCAACAAGGCTAGTCTGGAAGGACTTATGAGCACCACTTTTGGGACTTTATTTTTTGAACCCTAAAAGTGTTCTGCTTTGGTCAGGTGAGAATAGGGAAATAAGGTCGTCATAGCTTTGTTTCCTGAGCACCATCTGAATTGTCAGACTTTTATTCTGGTATTCCTTTGCTATTATGTCACTCTCCCTGTCACCTTTTTTCTTCCTTTTTTTTCAGTTGATTGCAAAGATACAAAACCAAACCCTGGATCAAGAAGCATCTCAGTCAGCAAATATCTGAAGCTGAAAGGATTACAGAAACAATATGTTTGCTATTCTTCTATTCCTCCACTGCCAGTCTCTAGTCTAGACTAGTCTAAGACTGACCTAAGATAGCCACTCTTACATTTAGGTATGCTTTTCTCTTACTTCCCTATCTTTTGCCTTTGCTTCAGAAAAATCCACCTTAGCAAACCAGGATGATGTCACCCCACAAAACACTGCTGTGAGGAGAAAACCCAAGAATGCTATGCTTGACCTGTCTGCTTCCTTATCAGTTCCAGCTGAAGTTTCATAGATCTTTGAAAAAAGTTCACTTCTAAAATAGGTTTCAGCATGCCTGCAAGAAACTATATTAGAGTATCTTAAAATTACACAGGGATATGATTCAGCATTCATTGAAACCAATAAAAATCTTTTCTTACAGTGAATTGATTCTGGATTATATCTAAAATTATCTTTTCTGCAGGTCATATTCTTTTACCATATCCAATCCATTCTCTAGACCTTGGTTTTGCTTTTATTCATAAGGCATCAGCAGGGCACAGAGCTCTTTCATAGTAGCGAAGATGAGACTGGCATGATTCATGAAGCAAACCGCAGGACCTAGCAGAAATCTGTAAGCAATCTGGAATCAACAGGGACTCTATACGTCATCTAGCTGTGGTACCCTGTTCCATCTGCAACACTCAAGAGAAAACTGAAGCTGAAAAAAGGTCATATTAAAAAGACACACTGCTGGAGTGGGTGAACAGAATACCCAAAAGGCAAGGATCGAAGTGTTCAAGGAGAGACTAGGAATGCTGGAGCAAAACTTCACGAGCATAATGGGGAAAAAATTGTCAAGTGGAACTGAGCCAGTCCTAACAGATCTGATTCAAAGGGCACCAAGATCAGTGGGATTCTTCCAATTTATCTTGATAAAATTTGACTATGTCCCAGTGCAAGTAGCAATAACGAAAAAAGTAGGAAGGTGTTTTAATAGAGGGAATTTTTTGTGTCAGTTGTTCTATTGTACAGCAAAAGTGGTTCCTAGATGTCCCTGTGAAGGAAATGCAACTTCTCTGAGAGAATGTTTTCAGCAAAGTAATTGCTATAGTCAAACAGAATCAGGGGCAGCCTGAGATATGAAACTTTTTTTCCCCAAAAGCTTTGTACATGTTCCAAAGGTGGCTAAACATGTCCTCCATAAGAATCACACCATTTCTAAGGAGTTGCCAGTTTTCAGATTTAAAAAAGAAAAAAAAAAAGTTTATTACCTGATGCTCATAAGAACAGTACACCTTTCATGCAGCACTGTCCTTCATTAAATTGTTGCCTACAATGATGTCTTTCAGTCTCAGGAGCTGATAAAACTTTTATCAAATTCCACATACTTCTGCACATTTGTTGACTTGAAACCTGTCCCTAAGTAGTTACTGCCTCAGCAAAGAAATTCAATTTGCAAGCCAGTTCTTCAGCTGATGTATAGCCAGTATACTTCCAGTGAAAATCAATGGTGTCACGGTGATACAAATTAGGTGATAGTAACTCTAATATTATATTGGTGTTTGTACAGGTTTAGTCCTGATCATGGGATGAAGTGCAACACACTTCAGCCAGAAACCTTTTCAGCAGATGTCTTTCTTTGTATGTGAGAAGCATCTAGCTGTTTGACTAGTCTATCCCAAAAGTAAATTATAAATCCCTTCAACAAGCCCAGCTGTCTTGGTGCATTTGTGAGGGGCAAAGCCCAGGACCACCCCAATCTCCTCATCCACTCTCCATCAGCATTCCTCCTGCTTCTGGTTTGTGGATTTTGGGATTTTGTAGGAGATGTATTTCAAAGATCCATAAAATCTGCTTCCCCTTTAGCACCCTGTTCATATCCAGATGGTCACAAAGAAGGTGTGAGATTTTCTGCTTCCCTTTAACATTGTGAATGCACACTCTGTCCAAGTCACAGTCCACAGATAATATATGCTCAGTGTAATAGCAGACAGAAATATATGGCAATGTTTTTTGCTGTTTTTTTGTTATAAGTGTTTTTGAGGCTGTACTTCCTTTCCTTTTTCTTTTTTTTTTTTTTTTATTTAATTAATTCTTCCCATGATAGGAAACAAATTAACTATTCAGCTGATAAAGAGAGAGCACAGGCAAGAACTCAGGACAGACAGCTTCTACCATACACGTTCCTAGTGAGAGATATCTTATTCTATGAATAATCTGTTGACTTTCAGAATTGTTAAGATATGATCTATATGATACTATAACAATTTAAAAGTAATTTATTTAATAAAATATAGTAGTGATAATGGAGAACTCTGGTAATAGCCATTCCCTTGAGATGAAAGAAAAGCTACAAGCATTTTTCTTCCCTCAAATTACACTTGTCAGTGAACGATTTATTCACCATTATACTATTTTCATAAAGTTTAGCTGTTTGAATCCCAGTATTGGTTTACAACAACCAATTTTTATTTATTATATTATCTGTATGTTTATTGACTATGCCTAACATATTTTCAAAACATTTTTTCGAGTGAAATAGCTTAAAGCTTTTGACAATGCTAAAAGCTTGATCAAAACTCGGTCAAATGAAAAGAAAAAGTTCCCCCTATCATTAGTAGGGCTTTGATCTAAGAGCATGTCCATGTGCTCATTATAGTCTTATTGATGCTTGTCTTGCAAGATGGCATCAGACTGAACCCATGGCACCTTGGGAGACTACTCAGGACCAAGGATAAGGTTTCAGCAGGCAATACAGAAATATGTGCCTTAGGGAAAATAATTTGAAAATAATATCATTGAACCAGCTAACAAAACTCATAATTGTAGTTCAGCTTCCTGCCAGCCCAGTTGTACTGAACAGAAAGGAATGACTCGTACACGTGCCCCCAGTAGGGCAGAAATTCCCTGAAGGATAAACACACATTGTGTACTGAAATGCCTAAGCTAACATTAGGCAAGAGAGATGTAGAAACAGGACTTAATAAGCACTTGGACTCTATGCCACACTACCACAATTCTTCTTCTTTGGCTCCAGACTAATATATCTGTTCAGCTCTGATTTGTCCTTAGAGCTTCACCAGTTTGTTCAGAGCTAGTTTAGGGATCCCTGTCACACTGTGGTAGACACTTCTGACAGGATCATTTACTATGAACTGGTTTATTTTAAAAAGAAGAATGCCCTTGCTTTTGCAAATTAAAAGCCATTCTTTGCATCAGCTTTTCAAACTTTACTATATATTAGGACAAACTTCACACCCTTCTCCTCCACACTTTCTGGATTATAGCCGGCTCAATGCAATAACCACTCAGAGTAACATCACCATCATCCAGTCCAGCAAGAAAGACACTGAAACCTGCAGCATCAAAAGTTTCAGTTCACCAAACCTAGGAATCTATGAACATGGGTTATTCCTGTGGCTGAATGCTGAAGGGAATGGTTATCTGTTGCAATGGCTGTTGTTGGTCCCTTGTGTTATCTCAGTCCAATTTGGAAGTAACAAGTGCTGGAGCCTGCTTTTCCACTAGCGGAAGGAAAGGAGTCAGGGACCATCACGCCTTTTCATGGGTGATGGTGAAAACTAAGCAATGAATCTAAACCCATGAATTGAGTAATGGAAAGGTGTCTTCTGAGTTTATTTGTCTATCTTTCTGTCTCCACAGAGGCAGAGAGGGGGGAAGACAAGATCCTACATTTTACTAACCTGAAGATTCTACATGTGATTCAATCCAAATGAGAGGATCTAAGACTTCATAGGACAGGACACAGTTCTGCAGGAATCAGACCAAGGAATGGAAGAAACAAAAGAAGAAAGTAAATGAGATGAAAACATGTGCTGAATCAAGATGTTCACTGTGAATCTGTAGTTATATGTAAGATTAGTCCTATGCTTGATCACCTTTATACATAATTTTATACAATTATCAATAGGAAGTCAAACAAAGCAGGTAAAAAAGGACTTTTTTCCTTTTCAGTGTCATGTAATTTAGTTGTTGCATTGCTGTGTTTTCTGCAAAAGTCTGCTGTCATAATAGAATATTTAGTGGGAGACATCGTAACAATAAATACTGTCTGCTGAATGTTCTCAATTACCTTACTAACCGGGGAATGAGAGAGTACTTTGGGAACAATTAATCTGTTGATGCTGGAGTCAGATGTCACAGTACAAAGTATTTTAGTGTCTTCAGGTTTACATCTTATGGCTGTGGAAACAACTCTTGATTGCAGGTTTCTGATACACATTGAAGACTACTGATATCTGAGCAAAGCCACTTTGCAGAATATTGCACATGTTTTCATCATCCCTCCTCAAAAAACCTCATTGCTGAATTAGAAGCAAACTGACCAGTGAACTTCAATAAGACACCATCTGAAAGTAATGAACATATGTTAATGCTTCCCAGCTGGTAGAGAATTTTTCTAAAGTGGATTAGTAGATATGACTGGTAGGTCTACTCCATGGATGAAGCATGTGTAGCATCTGTTATATTAAGGTGTCAGAGAGTATTTCAGATAACATGCAGCCAATGTACTCTCTCCTTCACAAAAATCTAGGTTGGGCTGCAAATGGTCCTCATTTGTAATTTCTTTCTCTCTTCTTCTATTCTTTTCACTTCATTTTCTTTCTCTCAAGGAAGCATGTCCTGTGTATGAATTGAAAGCCTAGATTCTTTCATTCAGCTAAAAGTAGACAAGGACAGGGAGGTGAACACTGAACAGAGAAAAAGAATTGTCTTATTTTGATGGTGATTCATGAAGAGAAAGTAATTCACGTTACTTTTTGGACCCTTACTATCAAAACCTGAGAAGCAGGTTCCTGACTGGAAATATTTGTTCTCAAAGGTTTGTGACTATGGTGTTTGAGCATTTTTCCCAGTCTCACATCGATACCAGGCTGACCTTCAAGTATATATGTGTGGAAAAGTTCTAATGAATTGGGTTTGTGGTTAGCTTCACATTTTACTTGGGATTCTTATGTACACCTAATTTATATAATGCTCATGCTTGTGAACTTTTACTGTTTAAAAGTCTCTGTGAAGAAGAGACTGATTACCTGATTAGAATATGAATGTTATCTTCTCTCTAATTTTATATTTTCACATTAATTAAGAAACTTCCCAAATTATCAATGAGAAATGTCAGAGATGCCAACACCATAACTTCAGAGTTGTTTGTCCCAGTTAACGACACTGTGCTCCACTGTTCTCCCAAGTTCAGCATCTTCATATGAATTTGACATTTGTCTTTAGTATAGTATTTTAATGTGATTCACAGTGAAAAAGGGAGGGCTATCACAAGTGCTTCTTAATCAGGGCTCTGAGAGAGAAACAGGGGAAGCCTTGTGGTTACTGAGAAGATCTACGTTCTGAGGACCACTGGATTGTAAAACTAATTCTTATATGTTGCACATTTTCAAGCCATAGATTCGGAGGACTTTTCCCACTGCATGCTTTATAACCTTCATCAGATTATTGTAGGTGCTTGTGTGAGACTCCCTAACTTTGTCTAGGAAACAAAACAAAGGCAGAGTTAGGAAGGAATTTAATGGCAGGCCACAATTACTGTTTTCTCAAGATAAACCCTAACTATTTAATTTCATAAATAATGAATATAAAAGTAAGAGTTTAATAGCTATTATACTTCTGATACTTCTTTTCTATTATTTCCTAGAGATGTTATTTTTAAACTATGAGCATGCTTTTTAAGTTCTAAGAAAGATTTCAGTATTATTATCAGCTATAGTATGTTTTCTGGTTTGTCATTTCAAAGCATTGAATGTTACACTTTCAAAACACTCCTTACCTAAAGGAAACCTGAGTGGTTTTTGTCTAAATGAGAGAACAAAAAATTTAGGTTAGGTGAGTGATACGTTGCTTTCTTTCACTTAAACCTCACTTCTACCTTAAAAAAAGATGTTCAATATCTCTATATCCTTTTCAGTAAAACCAGGCCGTCTATTACACTATGGAAACAGTGAATGGAATGGCAAGCCATAGTGACATTAATATACAGTAAAGGTGACTATGGGCCAGCAGTGTGCCTTCATGGCAAAGACAGCCAGCAGCATCCTGCAACACATTAGGAGAAGAGTCATCAGACCATGGAGGGATGTGGTCCTTCCCCTCTACTCAGCACTGATGACATGCACCTGAAGTGCAGGGTCCAGTTCTAGCTCACCAGAACATCTTTTAGATAAGGTTAAGGGAGCTGGGGCTTTTCAATCTGGAGAACTGAAGGCTCAAGTGGATGTCATCGACATGTCTAAATACCTGACGGGAGGGAACGAAGATGAGAGAGCCAAACTTTTCTCACTTGTGCCCAGTGACAGGTTTAGATTTTCTTGTTGAACTTTTCCTTGTCATCACGTGGGTTTGGAGATCACGGTAAAAACCTCCCCTCTTTCCCCTCTCGAATGGCTGGATGGGGAGCAGAGAGAGAAGATGGAGGTTCTCACGGAAGATACCATAAGAGTTTAAGGGGAATAAAAAACAGCTGGTGGGATGGGAATATTTTTTTTTGGTTCCTGCAGCCAAGAGGGGGTTGCCAGTTGCTGCACTCCTACTACCACCACGGCCTCTGCCTTTCGGCCACCACCACCTCACCGCCATGTGGCACCAGCTGGACCCACACCGTCTCAGCGACACAGAACTGAAGGAGTAGTCTTAGGTGACATTTTCTCTGGTAGTTTTTGGTTGTTGTTTTGTTCTGTTTTGTTCTCCGTCTTTAGTAAAACTGTTATTCCTTTTTATACTTCACTCGAACATCTCACAATTTCAAAATTTCGTAATTCAGAGAGAGGGGTTTCAATTTGCATTGGAGGTCCTGCCTCCTGGCACACATTACCAATAAAACCAAGACCAGTACAAAGAAAAAATAATAATTAAAAAAGAGAAATTACATCTGAACACAAGAAAGCACTTTTTTCGTTGCTGAAGTGGTCAAACACTAAAAGAGTTAGCTCAGAGAGGTTGTGGAGTTTCCATTTTGGAGATGCTCTAAAGCTGCCTGGACATGGTCCTGGGCAACCTACTCTAACTCTGCTTTAACAGAAGGTTGCACCAGATGATATCAAGATTTTCCTTCCAATCATAATGATTCTGTGATTTCAGAAAATCTTTTACATTAATTTATGTCTTACTTTCAACTTGTATTAAAATTTCTAACAAGTTGTCTCAAGCAGTTTATTTTTTTAAATATATATCATTGAGAATGTGCTTCTTGTAAGCCATCTGAGCTAAGCAAAAAATACGAAGATGTCTTAACATCTTGGGCTTTCTGAGTGAGAGTTTCAAATTAACTACCGCTTTCCATTACCAGTCACACTCACATCCCAGAAGAGATGGACAACTTTGCTCTGCCAGTGGAAGAGAAAAACATTGTCTCTCCAAAGAGACTATGCTTTGCATGACTAAGTCAGCTGGAGAATCCTGGCCATTTATGCAACCAAATTACACAGAGGATGCCAGCATGGCTGATTTAAAATGCATTAGATGTGAAAAGTTGGAGAAGCAAATACAGTATGAATATTAATTTCAATTCCTAATCATAATCAGGAGGAATCAAATCCAGTAACATAACTTTGGCAGAGTTCCATGGATTTCTCTTTTTTTAGAACTTCTTGTTTTCTGAATGTGCCAATAATTGAAACCAAAAAAATCTGGTATCAGCACAGTGATTGAAGTGTCTCCTGCCCCTAGACATTTAGCATATATATATAGCAGCAGATCAGTGTAGCATTATTATCAAGGGAAACAATC
This sequence comes from Myiozetetes cayanensis, assembly GCF_022539395.1. Lineage (NCBI taxonomy): Eukaryota > Metazoa > Chordata > Aves > Passeriformes > Tyrannidae > Myiozetetes > Myiozetetes cayanensis. Next base: position 47,568,751 of record NW_026086604.1, read on the forward strand.
TCTGTTTAATTGCCTAAGAGTTATGAATCTGAACAATATCCAGAACAATCTGTATTTTCATATGCAGCCTACACCCAATATTTATTAGATTTAATAATGTTTCATTTTCTCAGGTTGAAGTAAATTAACATATTCTGTGCATAGCACCGTGGTAAAGATGCTTGTATTTCATCCAGCCTGGCTAAGAAGGGGAGACCTTTCTTGTGGGGTTGTCAGTGATGTGGTGTATCAGACCTTCCCTTAGCGTAGTTGCCTGTATGTGATAACTCAAACAAGTGTTGCATATGTTTGAGCCAAGGCTTTAATGTTTAGAAACTCACAAGTCTGGTCCCTTGCTCTCTGCTCATCCAGCAAGCCCAAATGCATGCTTCCAGAGCCTATCTACTCTTACCTGTTAACCTCATCCAACAGGGATATCATTATGGACCCCTGAAATATTTTCACCACCAAAATCTCCAGTTCTCAGAGCTGTGCTCATGGGGCCCTCACAAGGGATATGGTTGAACATCTGAGTCAAGGGAAAGAGACAATAGCTCTGGAGCTGGCAAGTGAAAGATGAAGTTGAGAACATGATCTTTTGAGCAGAGGGTCTTGGGTTTCATGTGATCTTGTAAACTTGAATGCCTGAAGGTCAAAGTTGCCAGCATCCTCTTTCACAATTATTTGGGAAATTCTAGTAAGTACTTGTTTTAACCTCAGAATGCACAGAAACCCTATAAAAGCTTTCTGTAAGTGGTACAGCTGGCTCCTGTATGACTCCTGTGTTTTGAAATATCTTTTGCAGTTGCTATTCATCCTGTTTAATTACATTTTTAAATAGGAGCTTTGTTCTTTTTTTTGTGATAGGACAATTTTTTATTTATAAGTTATTGTATACTGTAAAGATATTTTAACAACATTTTACATCAGATAAAATAACATGTTTTGAAAATGTTAAAATATTCCCCAATGAAAAAGAACCCTGTTATATCTTCCTGGTTTACATAATTTTCTTCAGAATAGTATGCTTCATCTTTATTTTGAGAAGGAACAATTTTGAAACTTAAAAAAAGTCTACAGAATTATTCTTGCCTTCCGCACCCTTCTGGATACCTTTCAAAAATCTTAGGTATTATGTGAAATTCTGAACAAGTACATGGAAGAAAATCAGTCTGACACAACCATTCTGATCTACTACATTTTCTTTATTCCCCCTTTTTTTTTTTTTTTGTTTTCCCCACAACAGGAAGGAAAATTAGAATTTTCTGGTACTTTGGCACTTGGGCTTAGGAGGGAATAGTCAATGTCAGACAGGCAAATAGGGACATTTCCCTTGGCTAGTACCAAAGAACTGTTAGGTGTTGGGAAGGCACAATCAAGTACCATGTTGGAAAGGGACCTCTAGGATCATCTGTTCCAACCTTTCCAGGCAAAAGCACAATCTAGACAACACGGCCCAGCACCCATCATGAAGATCAGTTATGAAGGTGTTAAACAGAATTAGGCCCAGTCGTTGGGGGACCACACTTGTGACAGGGCAGCCAGTTTTACAAGGAGCTGTTTACCACTCCCCTCTGAGTGCCATCTGTCAGCCAGTTCCCCACCATGTCCGGACCATTACACATCAGTTACTCCAGGAGGAGGCTGTGGGAAATTGTATCAAAAGCCTTGGAGAAAGCCAAGCAGACAAGATCCGCTGCATACCCCACATCAACAAGGCAGGTTGCATTGTCATAGAAGGTAATCAGGTTTGTCAAACACCATTTACCCTTGGTGAATTCGTGCTGGTTTTTCACAGTCACATGCTTTATCTGACTTTGTTCCATACATTTCCCAGGAAGTGAAGTAAGACCGATGGGTCTGTAATTGCCTGGATTGTCATTTAAGCCCTTCCAGTAGATGGAGACAACATCAGCCTTATTTCTAATCTTCTGGGATGTCCAGTGATCTCTACAATTTCTCAAAGATTATGGACTGTGGCCTTGCAGAAACACCAGCCAGCTCTCCAAATACCCTCAGGTGGACATTGTCAGGGCCCATTGATTTGTGGTGGTCAAGCTTCTGTAACTGTTCCCACACCAACTCTTCCTTCATGAGTAGTGGGTCAGTGTTTGCATCTACCTGGATTTTTTTCCCAAGGCTGGAGACCCAACAGTGCTGGTAAAGATAAAGGTGAGGAAAGTGCTGAGAACCTCTGCCTTTTCAGCATTATCGGTGACTAATTCACCTCTCCTATTTAAAAGCAGGTCAATATTTTCCTTCAGTTTTTATCTACTGTTTATGTACTGGAAGAACCCTTTCTTGTGGTTTTTGACCCTTCTGACCAGTTCAAGCTGAGCTTTTGCTTTTCTAACTGCATCTCTGCACACCCTGGCACTGTCCTGCTCTTGTAAGCTACCAGGGTTTAAGGTGCCTCGGTTTCTGTGGTTTCTTCCACAGGAGCATGGTTTTGATACCACTTATCCATCTCCATCTCAACCCCTCTAATACCATGTGGTCTTTCAACTATTTCCTGAAACCTGGCCACCTGATACAACAGATGATCAACCTGTGCACACCTTTGCAGGTAATCTCTTTGCAGTTGTTTCTGGCAAGATCCAAGCCATATCAGCATCTCTCAAATTCAAGTTCTAGGAATTCTAATATTATCTCTATTGTAATATTAGCTAACATACAGCCTAAATTTCATTAAATAAAAATAAGCTTTGTAGTGGTAGATATAGTTTTATTTAAAAAATTCAATTGTTTTTGCTATCTGAAGGTCAAGTTAAATAAGTTATATAATTGATAACATTTCAATATCCCCTTTTGTAAAACCAGAGAAATGGAAGAAGGAGAGAAAGACTGCAAAACTAACTATTTATTTCTATTCCACTTGCATGAATTGCTTGGGAATTTTTCTTTCTTATAGCCTCCCAATGAATAATCTGTAGGGAATACCTGACTCAGGTTTGATTTTATTCATACTTTAACAAATGTACAAACACATGTAATTTGGTAAGTTGTCACTGCAACATGGTAAAACAGAATCATTTTACTAAGTTGCTATTATAATTGAATCTTCTTGTTTTGCAGTTTTCAGAAATTAAAAGTAATTTAACCACATCCTTGTAATTACAAAAATTATAGCTATTCTAAATTAAAGTTTACCTGTGTGGAATAACCAAGAATTATGAAGGCAGGATGAAACACAACAGTTACTGAAATGTTGCACTTTGCTTTACACTGCTGGGACTTTTCAGAGGCAGATTCCATAGTCAAAGCAAGTGCTTGTTCTGAATTATCGAAGCTCAGCATAAAGTTGGTAGAAGAGGGATTGTGCCTCCTCTGTTCTCACCCCCTCTGAAAGAGTCACTGGTTGGGAAGGTGCTGGTGAAAGACACCAAATTTGATTTGCCGGAGAATGAGGCTACTCTTGCAGCCCTATTCTCAACACAGTTAAAGGCTACCACACATGGATTTTTACTTGCCCAGATTAGAGTAGAATCGGGGACTGCTGTTAGGTCTCTGTTAGGCCCTTTGTCTGCTGCACCCAAACAAACCTTTTGAAAAATGTATCCTTGTTTTCCTTTTTTGGGAATGCGTGACAGACAGTGACTTCCCAAAATTATAACAGATGTGTGGTGTGAAGAGGCAATTTGAGATAAAGGGTGTCAGTGAACGACAGATTTGCACCTCTGCTTCTTAGACCTTCATACAAATATCTCCTCATACTGGAAAAGTATCCAGAAGGTACTTTTGAGTGACAGCATGAACAGTATTGTTTTTTTATTATTTCACGTTATACTAGAAATATTGCAAGACAACTGTGACTCATTGTTTGTCACAGATGTTGATGTAGCTTTGCTTCTGACTTTAGCTACCAATATTTCCTCCTGATGTCAAGATCTACTGTGATGGGAAGCTAGCATGATTGTTCCAATACAGTCACAAATTCTCACAGACGTTAGCACCACAATGACACTGTGAAAGACTTAGTCGAGCTGTGGGATCTGGAACTGCCAGTGGGAAGAAACAAGCTGGTAAAAGCTCCAACTGACTGTAAATCTTACTGCAGACAGCTATACCCTGAGCTCCTTCTCCCTCCACACATTTCCTCACATGCCTACACTATATGTCAGATGAGACTCTGAGGTGATTAAACCAGCAATACCCCAATGTACAAAGTACACCTAAGTAACCATTTCATAAACAGCTCCTGCAATCTTGTACCTTTCTCTGAAAGAAACCCAAGAAGTCCTTTAATTTGTAGCAGATGATTTCACTAAGCTGTCCATAGTCATGCCTAAGTCTTTGTCCTGTACAGTCACAGTTAATTTACACACCACTAACAAATATGAGTACCATGAATTACTAGTCCCCTTGTCCATTACCATGCTTTTACCCCTGCCAATGTAATCTGCTGTCATGTTTGCCAAATTCTCTGTCTTTGTTGTATCACTTCATGCTTCTTCTTTGGTTGGAAATAACTTATATTGACTGAGAAAGCTAGCCGTTTTTCCTAGTTAGCGCCACATCCTTTTGACTAACACCATCTCAGGGTCAGATTTAATCTGTATTAACAATGGCAATGAATCTTGGTGGTCAGTTTAAGTAGTGCCTTTTGAGTGGAACTCATTGTATTAAGCCAGCTGCTCTAATTCATCCCCCAACTTTCTCGGTGCATGTGAATTTGGAAAAGGGGAAATAAATGGAACGTTACAGAGCAATTGAAACAGGAGCACGTATGGCCACATACTGGGGACAGAAGGCTGGGTTAACACAGAGCTATGACCTAAACCACTATACTTGTGTAAGAATTTTGTAACTGAATTGGTAGTACAGAAAATTCATAACATATTGAAGAAAGGATTTCAGAGAGAAAAAAAAAAAACCTCTCTGATCTCAGAGCAGCTAAGAAATACTTATTTACATCAACTGATCATCTTGTCCTTATTACAAATATCATTTACTATTCATTTAAAGGATATGTTTTAAAAAAACACTGAACATATGTTAAAAGATATGTAGTTACTTTAACAGAAACCTGATGAAGTTTCTTTCAGCCTCCTCTGAAATGTGGCATTTTGGTATTGCAAACAATAGAAAGCCTAGAGATGAACCATTAAAAGATCCAGCCAAGTCTTCAGTGCCGTATAATCCTTCATGAATCATTAACCCCAATACCATTTACATAAACTGCCGAACCTTAGTGCAGCCTCCAATAAAAATTGCAAAAATACATGTAAAGGTCAAGCTAACAAGGCTATAAAATCAATTTCTTATTCAAAGGATACTTTGCCAATAATCTCATGGCAATTCGCTTGCCATGGGAGAAGAAAAATATATGACATGAATGAAATTACTCTCTTCCTTAACTGTTCACTTGCAGATTTTCAAGCACTTTATTTTTGTATCAGAGAAATGTTCTGTGTAATCTAGCATACATTTTCTAGGTGTTGTGTGGTCTCCATTAGGACTTTACTCCGATGTTAGGTAGTCTCTGATGAAATATGCCTCTTCCTTGGTGAGAAGTGAAAGGAGGTATTTTATGGGCAAGAACTATGAGCAAGTGCTTGTTTGTCTTGGAATGGCACCCAGTTAGTGATTTTCCTGCCAGAGTTCACCTGATGGAAATACATTAATGTAAATATTTTTCAATTACATAGCTAAAAATAAAGTCTTCCAGCTGTTTGGTTTTTTTATACTGTACTGTCATCTACACAGGACAGGGGGGTGGGGGGGATGGGGAAGCAAGATTCTTTTGATAATAATTTACTTCTTTATATGGTTCTTACTGTGATCGATTTCAAAATCCAAACCCTGTCAGATTTAAATATAACAGTAAATGTCAAGTTATCTTTAGAACTTTTCTAGAACATTCTGGGACCAGAAAAGTGAACATTTTTCAGACTTTGGATTTTGCAAATAACAGAAGTTAATTTTTCACTAAGGTAATGACCTACTGCTTAGTCCATCTGTTTGTTGCTTAAAATTGTTAAAAAAATAAGATTACATAATGAAATTTTAGACACTACTGCCTAGTCTGGCTGTTTATTTGAACTGATATTTTGAGACAGTTTCTTAGGGACCAGCATCCTGTTGTTTCCTGTTTGCATGCAGTATGAGTCAGTCTTCATGCCAACTTGAAGCCTTCCTACTTAATTTGGAAAGTTCAGTATTAAGACTGCTCTTTTGGAAAGGCTGCATATACCTGACATGCAACAATACTTTCTTTATTTTTGAGTTAGCACGAAACAAACAAATGCCAAACCAGTCACTGCTGCAACTGTTGAACATACTTGAGGCATCCCTCTGTCACTGCCCAAGAAAGTTACTTCCCACTTCACTAACAGGACCTGGGTGGTTTGGCTGGGTGAAGAGCACAGAGTCTGAAAAGCCATGTCCTTTGGAAAAGTGGTCAATATTCTACTAAGTGTACAGACCTGCCTGACTTCCACAAGACACCAGGACTGAAGAACCATAAAAATATGGACATCAAGGCAATAAGCAATCTCAATTCCCATTATGATGAAGGGTTAATATAAATGTGACTCAAATAGTACTTGATCTTTGTTGAGCATGATGTACCTCCTAAGCAGTTAATTAAAGGGAAAGATATTATTGTTGTCTCTGGAAGCCATTCACTCCATTTTGGTCTACAGAGAAGCTGGTGTATTAAAATATTGAAAAGGAGAATGCAAAGAATGTGCCTCAAGAAGCAGTTCACACTGCCCACAAGTCTTGAAGATACAGATCTTTCTTAGGCAGTGCAATTAAAGATCTGTGGCTCATCCCTAATCATCTCCAGCTGGAAGCTAATGGCACAGCAGACACTGGCATACGTGCCATTTCTCACACCACTGGGCAGCCAGGATAGAGCTCAGAACATTTGCAAGTCACCTGTACTCCCATATCCTGCAGTGTAGAGACAGCCTGTCTTCACAGCCTTATCCAGAAGCTCCCAGGCCTTACACAAACCCTTTTTCAATATTCAGGACTTCTATAAATACTTTTGTTTCACATGAACTGTTGGTGCCTAACAAAGTGAACTTTCTGGCTGGGAGAGTCCTCACCAAGGCCTCACCTTGATTCCAGAGAGGTGATTGTCTTTACTTCCTTCGTGCTGCCAAGTGTGGCTGAAAGCAACCAAAGGGCTGGAAACAGACTGGGCTGAGTCAGGACTGAGAGAGACTGACATGGTGATTTATTGAAAAATACTGTGAAAGTACTTTTCATAAAGAGTGCTTATTCATTTTGCAGTGATATAATTTTTAAATTGAAAGGGGTTTTAACTTCATAAAAGAAATAAAATTTTCAAATAAAGAAGACAGTTCTTTTATTTAAAGATTTCTGAGACTGAAATTTTTTGGCATCTGAACTTTGGTTATTTTTATTCTGCATCCTGTATAGTGAAATTATAGGATTTCAAGGGGACTATGCTAAGAACAGATCCAGATTTCCAGATATATCAATATGGGCACTTAAAAAAAAATACAAGAAAGGAACTGCTTATCACTACTCTGTTCCCTGGTGGGACACTGTCTTATTCTGGAAGCAGTGGTCTGCTAAACTACCTTTACTGATGATAGAATTCGTGTCCTTACAAGCCTGGGTTTTCAGTTAGTTAAAAAAAATCAATTTTAAATGGCTTCTCTTTTCTTTGTACTATTTACCCAATAGTGTCCTGTAATGGAACACGATACAGTCAGTTACAGTTGGAACCCTAAAGATTTCTCTTCAAGCCTCTCTAAGGTTTCTGTTATTAAATGAAGCTCATAAAGTTGGCATCAATGGAAATACTGTTATTCCCCACTTTATTTATCTATTCTTAGTAGTTGCCCTCAGACAGATCCTCTGTATTTCTGATCATTTTAACTTTTCTTAGTATCCATTACCATTTTCTTTTCAACTGTGTAGGAACAGAGGTTTCTTTTCTTTTTCTTTTTTCTTTTTTTTTTTTTTAATGGAGAAACTAACTTAATCATTGCATCAATAATGTAACAGGATGAAGACTTAAAAGAAAATATTTTTTGTATTAATATTTCCCAGTACAATGTTTATAATTTCAAAATGCTGCCTTTGGTTTTTAGCTAGAGAAAAATGCTTTCATATGTTTCTCTTGGACAAAACTGAAAGTTGAGCCTGTTAAAACTTCAAAAGCTTCGGATTCTCTTGCCTCCTTATCTGCACAATCCTAGAGCACTATCCTGCAAAGAAATTCCTCTTTCCTTCTGCTCCTTGCCAGCCCTCTGTGCTCTGCCACTGTCACTTTGTCACCTTCTCTCACAAGCAGATCTTGGAAGTGTGGTATAATACATTTTGCTGTTGGTGAGTTATTTAGTGAGACAGAGGGGCAAATAAGGATACAATGAGAACTGTGTTTTACAGTCCTTGTTCAATTTCCTCCCATACAATGAGGTTGATGTTTCTTCCCATTAAACATAAGCCTTAGGTAGACTCATGTGTATAAGAAAAAGCATACAGATGAGTAATCTAATTAGAAATAAATAAAATTCAAAGGAATACACCCACATTAATTCGTACCATACATACTTTAACCTCAAACATGTGAGTACCTCATTTTATCTTAAAATTTTAACATGATGCTTTATAAACCCATACCCAGAATCAAAGCTCCAGTGTACTTCCTTAGTAGTTCTGATCTTGAAAAGGCAAAGGTGGAAATGGCAAGAGTATCTCTAATGAGAGCTAGTTGAACTACTGTTTGCCGCATGTGTGGCCTGAATAGCTGAGCAGTGTTTTCTGTCTGTTTTGTGCTCACAGATAACATGCACCCTAGTGAGCACGTGTGTTCAAAAAAAAACAAAGAACATTGTCTTATTGTTGCACTGTTAATTTCATTCTTGATTAGAGTCTTGCAAAGGCTGTAAATCAGCACTGGAGACAATCAGAGCTTTCTTTCATTGCAGTCATTTCACAGTGGTTTTAACTCTTCTTTAGTCTCCAAGGTATGCAGGAGCTAAAAGATTTTTTTGTTTTCTTCTTATGTGTGAGAACATAATGTTCCTTCCATTTCTATCAGCTGTTGTGATAACCAGGGATTAATTAAAGAGTCACTTGTTGCTTCTTCTTATATTCCAAATAGCTTCAATCCCCGAAGTTCCAGAGTAATAAAGATGGCAATATCATCCTGCACACATGAGACAAGAAGAATAGTCCACCTTTGTTCTCATGTCATGTTAGACCACAGAAAATAATAAAACCATAACTTACAAACTTCCCTTGTGAGCAGTACAGTATATAGAGATATGCTGATGATTCTCATTCTCCATGGCTTCTCCACAGAACTCTCTGGTTATGGAGGGCAAATGCTTTACTGCAGGGAGTGGCACAGACCCAGCTGAAAATCAGACCTCAGCAGCAAAACAGAGATCTCTGATCAGCATTTCCAAATAGTTTGTCTTGAAAAGAACTCATGCATATCTCAGACAGAAGAAAGAATGCCGGGCTAAAACTTAAAAAAAAAAAAATAAATTTAAAAAAAAAAATTTAAAAACCCAAACCAAATTCAACCCAATAACAATAAAACCCAGGAAAGAAACAAAACAAACAAGCAAAATCCAAACAACAACAACAAAAAGTAACCAAAAAATCCAGCCCAACCAGCTGAAAATTGTTAAAGACATAGATTTCTGAACCTTGGATGAACAAGTGGCAGACTGGCATTCTGACATTTTCACTGTGGTCATTTACTACACAGTGTGTATGTATGTAAGCTTCTTCCTTCATTACGCTACATGAAGGTATCACCATAAGAGACAACAGGACACCTCTGGACATTAGTGAGCTGTCTGAAGAGTTATTTAACCCCCTAAATTCAGATACACATGCTAGGTGTGACTAGGCTGAAATCAGACCCCAGTTCACGACATCTTCTCTCTGTCATAAGAGCCCAGCAAACAAGTTAGAAGAAGCTTCAACACTGATTCCCTGATCTAGACACCTGTGTGGCTGAATCTCCATGCAGCACCTCAAAGTACAGCTGCCTGTATTTTGGTTTAGATGTATTCTAAGACTTAAAGCCCCAGAATTTCTTAAGTTGTGATCTGGAGACTCATGGAAGACTGTGATAATTCAACAAATGCAAGACACTGAGCAGAAGCAAGGAGAAGAGTTAGAATTCTGCAAACAGAACCTCTTTCCAGTAGTTTAGAAGCAATTCACAAGACCCCGGAGAATCTTGTGCTTGCAGAGCTGACCTCCTTCAGGTGTGATGACACAGCATTACAGAGTGCTGTGTAGGCAAATCTTAATCACCAAAATGGAAATAACAGAAGGAGGAAACAAGCTAAATAAAGGCGGATAATTTGGTGTCTGAGGCAGCATTACGCCAAGAAGTCATAAGATTCTTCCAGTTACATAATCAGTAGCAAACTATGTTACTTAGGTTAATGGCTTTGAAAATAGTTTTGCTAGTCGAGCCTTCAAAATCTCACTAGAGTGGTTATTGATGAAGACAATTTATACAAAATACTTCCCAATATCTCCCTTTTTTTTCAACTCAGGAAGAAATGTTTTAATCATGACTAGAAGTGATGTGAACTGGGTTAATTTCCTGCACTGTCCATTGCTCATTGTTCAAATATTTTAACATGGGGATTGACACAAAAAAATCCCTCTCTAGAAATAGACAAAAATTCAATGTCTGAGAAAGGCATTCATATTAAAGACAGAAAAGAACACTGTGAAACCTCATCTTCTTGCCATCTAATACAAAAACTTACTTTAAACAGAATCATGGAAAGAGTCAGTATCATTTGGCAAATAAATGTGTCCTAAATGCATTAGACCAAAAAGATCCCAAGCCAAATTCTCTGTACATAGACATGGCCATTGAAATTGATTGTAAACTGGAAGTTTGGCTGTCCCTAAAATTAGATCAGTTATAAAGAAATAGTATTCAGCATCAGCTTACATAAACCAAACCAAGGACACGATGTGGGAAGGTCTTTTAGAGTCTTAGTCATCAATCTATATTTGTAAATTCCAGCGAAACCAAAAACAAACTTGAATAAGATCCTCAAACATTGTTTTGAAATTTCTCTAAAATAATTTCCGTTTACCAGAGGATGCAGCAGCATTCAGAAAAAGGTAAATTCATCTCCTTTCAATTTAGTGGTGAAGCTTAGTTTTCCAGTGTACTAGTGTTGTCATCCAGTCTTTTGGTAGCATGAGGTGTGTTGATAAGTTTGCTGGTTTAGGATTTATGTTTGTCTTCTCAGCAGGTAATGTATGAAACAGCCACTTGTAGATGGCCAATACTTTCTATAGAAACATTTGTATTATTGAGCTCTTTCATCATACTGCGTACCCAAAAGGAGACCTGGCAGGACAGAACATTTAGATTAAATGATGTCAGTTTGAAGAGTCAGACCAAGAGGGTTGAAACCACTGCTGCCTAAACTATTACTCTTGCAGAATGATAATAACTTATTTTTAGAACATTGAAGCATGTCTTGCCCTGGAGCTCAAACAGTACTTTAATAGTTATTAATGGTAGCTGTCAGGTATGCATCTATTGACCAAGAATGAGTCACACTGGCCATACTAGAAGCCTGTTAGATGGAAATCTGTGGCTTTTTTTTTTTCCTTTTCTTTATTTTTTTCTTTTTTTTCCTTATTTTTTTTTTAGCAGCTCGTTCTTCTGTAGGCAGTATGATAATGAAATATCAGAGTGTTTATCTGCAGTAGGCATTAGGACAAACTAATGAACTTGTTCTGGAGATACAAGCAGGTCATCACCTGCTTTGTCAGTAAATAATACTGTTAAGGAGGCAATTTCCATCACTGTAGGTACTCACAAGTTAATTTAGAAACTACAAGCTTTTAATTAGTAGTGCAGCCAGCATACTGTGTGGCAAAATCTTTCAGGAAGCCTTTCAATTTGTCAGGAAGCTAAAGAAATACATTAAAAATAACCCTTCTCCTTCTCTAAAGATTGATTTGAAAGAATCTATTACCAGTATGATTGACATTAACGGTTAAAAGGTAATAAATTAAATTTTTATATTACTTTGTCTCTCAAAATTAAATGACTTTCAGACACATTTAATTTTTATCTGGCTACAGTGTTTGCATAGGTTTGACAAATCAGCTGCTGCAACTGTCTTGCGGTAATTAGTAGAGGCATTTAATACATACTTTCCCAGCCAAATAAGGCAACTACAAATAGTATAAAATCTACAACAGCAGTGCCTATGAGCCCTCATGATCAAGCAAAATCTGCTGTTAAGTTTTTATGCAAGCAGGGTCTGCAAGGGCACGAGAGCTGCACAGAAAATCCAGATTATAGCTGCCTTCCTGTTGAACAAAGAGACAGATACAGTGTGGGTCTGCATCCTTCATTTCAGAATGCAATTAAAAATCCTGTCCCTTGCCTAAAAGGTCTGTCAGAGAGAAACTGCTCCAAAGAGATAATGACATGACAGAGTCAAGAGGAGAGGTCTCAGGAGACCAAGCTGAAACCCAGAGGGAGCAGCCTTTTGTGACTGAAGGCTCCGCTGCTCATGCAGGACTTTTCTAACATTGCTGTTTTCAGGTCACCATTTAGTGCCTTAAAATGCCTTTCCAGTAATAAAATGGCACTTTCATGAATGAGAAATGAAGAAAGAAAAGGGAGGATGACAGCAGAGGAAAAGAGAGAGAGAGAAAGATAGGAGACAGAGATAGAAATAATTAAATGAGGGAGTATGAAGTTTCTTTGTACAGTATTACACAACCCTTAGCGTAAATTCTCTACCAAGATGTTCTGATAGATCAGACATTCCTAAATACATTAGACAGGGAGAGATAAATGTCTGTCTGAGCCACAAACCAGCACATATTCACCATTATTTAATTGTGCTAGGCAGTGTCCAGAGAAATGCAAAGTGCAAAGGAGCTCTGGACATGAAGACATGGTGTTCCCTCTCCTGACAAACAAGCTGGTTGATGTCCTGTTCAACTGTACTCTTCTAAATGACCAAGATTTGATTCTGCACCTGGCCTGCCTTCACCCCTGGGCTGATACTGTTTGCTTTTGAGCCAGCACCTTCTTTGAATATAGTATGTTGTAAGGCAAAGCAATCTCCCTCAGGTCTCTGCTTCTGCCTTTAAAAGCCAGCAGTCCCAGATAGGATCCACTTGAGAGCTTTGGAAAGTATAGGTAATTACATTTTTGCTCTCCTGCTTGCCGACTTTGCTTTCGTCTACATACGTGTCTCAGTCGGATTTCCAGGTCTCAGCTGTTTTGTTTTAGCTCTCTGGAAGCTTCTTGGTATTCTACATGCAGAAAAATGTCTGATGTATGCACTTCTGACCTCTGTCCCCTCCTTCTTCAATATTATGACAGTTAATATGAAAAGTAGTGCTTCTAACTTGGAACAGTCTTTGATGAATCACTAACAATAACCCAACATTTAATCCTAAAAATTGGGCTACCTGTCAAGTTTTTCTGCAAAGCAATTTCTTTAATTTCTACTGATGATCCTCCTCTAACAGGGTCATCCCCCCCAGATCAATATCAGCTGAAATGTGATTTGACTTTGTGATCTCTAGGGACATTAGCTTGTCCATTTACGGTGCTCAAGATATTCCATCTTTTTCTAGTGCTTCCGCTGATCACAAAGCAGCAACAAGCTGTCCAAGGGAGGTGTTATTACTCACTTGCTTCCTAAGCTGCGTACTGGATTGAAGCTGTGGAACATGGGCACACAGGAGATCCTATCTTCAATTTTTTAGTCTTGCCATTGAGTCCATGGTGTGCGATTCTCATTGTGTGCAGAAAAAGTCCCTTGCCCTCGGTAGGTAGGTTGCTAGATCATATATTCTTCCTGCCATCCTGTGATTCATTTCTCTTTCCCTGGGTTTATGGGTTTACAAAATTTCTTCTTTAGGTAAGATGGGTCTGAAATGCTTTGGTAAATAAGACCACAAAATGCATTCCTACGTCTTCACTGTGTGGGATGGTCTTCTGTTTTCTCACAAAGCCCTGTATGGAGTGTCTGGTTATAAACCCAAGAGAAAATGCTTGTTTTCCTGATGTAAACACCATTTTTTTAAACGTGGGAGAGTTTCTCCACAACAGCTGTTACTGTCTTTAGAGTTCTTGACTGAGATAAATAGCAGATGTATTTTGTTCTTAGGTCTATGTAAGGGGCTTGAAGCTTCTGTATTTAGTTATTCTTTCAAGTTCTTTTATTTTGTTTGTTACTTATGAACAGGTAACAAAAAGAAAGGGTTTTCCTCCTGCTATTCATTTATATTGTCAGTTTTGTGGGGCATGTATTCATTGATTTTTGTAACAGTTTCTATCTCCAGCTGAGGTTGCTCAGAAGTATAAGAAATTCTTATATCATGGCACAGTAGCTGTCTTCCCACATGTCCTGGATGTTTGTTCTTAGAGGTCTCCACATTGCTTTGAGATGCCCTTCCTGCCTTGGGAAATCCCACTGGGATTCTGGGCTATGAGTCAAGTGCTTTTTTTTCTTGACTGCATTCTAATATGAATAATCCAACCATGCACATTTGGAGCTGCTTCTCTTCCATGAGATATTACGAGGCAATGAATGAACACTGACCATACATATACCTATTTCTGACGTACTTATACCTCTGGTTCACCAGGCAAAAGAACTGTGTCACCGCAGCACTTAGCCCGATTTTTGCTAAGACCCAGTAATCCACAGACATCATTGACACATAACCAGGGGTAGACCCTACATGGGTTTCCAGCAGCAACTCTACATGGTGCTACACCACAGAGTTAGCCAGGCTGGCCTACCAAGAGGGATTCAGGAAAGGGCTCAGACTTGGGTAGATAGGTTTGATCCTCTTATTAAGAATGTACCTGAGGTACCCTGTGACAGTTTCAAAGAGCAGTGTTGCAATATTTCCTAGACAAGGACAATTAAGCACTTATTCCTTATCTGAATCAGGAATTCCTACTTTGTTCCTTCCATATAAAAAAAATCCAGAAAAAACCCTAAAAAATAAGGACATTGAATTTCACGGAAAGTCAGCAATCCTGTTGAAACTCAAGAACGACGATACAGATTTCAGCATAACACTTACTGATAAGTAAACAAATGGAGGGAGTGAAAGAATATGCTTCATTACAAGAGAGTTGTGATTATCAGATTATCTTGAATAATGTTGTTCCATGACAACACTTGGTTTTCCAAGTCCTCTTTTCATTCCAGTGTTGAACTTCTTTAGCGCTTTTATGGAGGCAGGATTTTGCTGGACTATCCCAAAATCCAAACATGTACTTCAAAAACATTTGGAAAATACTCATGAAACTTGAAACCCTTTTGTCTTGTGAGTTTTCAAAGTGATTAGGGTGTCAAGTTAATTCTTAATGATCCTGCCTGGGAGCCCTTTCCTCCTTCCTTTAGGGCTAAGCATCTCCTTATAGTTCTCTCTGAAATGGACAGAGTGAAGCTAAAGCCTCAAATTATAATGACTGCAGCACTAAAAGTGTGAGCTAGTCGCTTCCTCTGGTTATTTGTGAGTTGAGAAGCTGGATCAAAAAATGTTCCTGCTAGAAACACACATTTCAACTCTTTTACTTCTGTAACTGTTTTGGCCTCAGCACAATAAAATCACATGAAAAATGTTTCAATCAGTTCTTTTCAGAGGCATTATGACGTAGTCTTTAATTATAAACATTTTTTTTTCTGTTCTCCAGAGTCTCAACCCATTTTGAAATTACTTGCATTTTATTCATATTTTTATTGTTAGAATACTTTCTTGGCTGGAAAGAATCTTTTTAAAGAAAAACAAAATAAATAAGCAGAAATGGTTGCTCTTTTTTTTAATGCATTTTACATAATAGTAGTTGGTATCTTTTGAAATAAAAATAAAATACTGGCTTTTTTCAGCCACACAGAATTACAGTAAAGTTGCAGTGTAACTTGGTATATAGGTTGAAATTCATTACATATAATAAAATTTACCCTTTTCCTTTTGTTTTTACAGGTACAAGAGTACAATAAATCAAAAATATTGTTACAGGACTATAAACATTTCTAGCAACAATTCCATTAATCTGAAAGCCATTGGATTTTTACTCTGTTATAAGTATTTCTGTTGTGATTATATATATCAAAAGCTATCCTTAGAGTAGGTAGGAAGCATTAGTCTACTTTGTATTGTGCACATAAATATGCATATGTGAACACACGTATACATCTGCCATATTTAAGATAATATTAGTCTATGTGCCCTCCTACATTTATACTTACACATTTAGAATATATATTTATACTTAGAATCTGCCCTGAATACACATGGGTATGCTTAGGTAATTATGCTTCAAACAATAAACATGATGCAGCCATTAATATAATTTAAGATACACATACCCTTTCCTATAAAGACTCACTGATGAGTCAGAATTTCAAGACATAAGTTCAATATTAAACAGACTTTGGTATGATGATGATGGAAGGGATGGAGCACCTCTTCTATGGGGACAGAATGAGAGAGTTGGGGTCATTCAGCTTTGAAAAGAGAAGGCTTCGAGGAAACTTTCCAGCAACCTTTCAATACAAAATGAGGGCCTACAGGAGAGCTGGAGAGGGACATTTAAAAAGGACATGTAGTGATAGGATGAGGGTTGATGGCTTTAAGCTGAAAGAGAGTGGGTTTAGATTAGATATTGGGAAGAAATTACTTACTGTAAGGGTGTTGAGACACTGGAACAGGTTGTCCAGAGAAGCTGTGGATGACTTATCCTTGAAAGTTCAAGGTCAGGTTGGATGGAGCTGTGAGAAACCTGGTCTAGTGGGAGGTGTCCTTGCTGTTGGCAGCAGGGATTGAAACAAGATGATCTTAAAGTCCCCTCAAGCTCAACATATTCTATGATTCTGTGATTCTGTGAAAGTGCGTACATTGACAGCAATGTTTTGGTAGTGTTGAATGTGGCTTCACACTGACAATCCCAGTCGAGTTTATGGGGCATGGTCTCAGATCCATGCTTTCAGTGCCATGCCAGTTCCAGGGTAAGGGGATCTGAATGGGGAGATCTCATAGGTTACAACTGGATGGACAAACTCCAGGGACTTGCTGGAGCTCCAGTTACGAGGCCTGGATTCATCTGTCCAAAATAGTTTACCACCAGGACTGAGGGGTTTTAGAACCAGCAAGCCACTTGGGAAAGAGGCAATGAAGTTGAGGTGGTAGAGCTGGCCAAAGAAACTGTGGATACCTCTTATTTTATTTTTCTGATTTCTCTGTTTGCTCACACTGAGACTGAGAGAGTGCTGACAGCACAGCCCCCATTCTGCCAGGCATCAGTGCTCTATTCACCTTCCTCCTTCTCCTCCCATGCCACTGGTCAGCCCATATGCAATAGTTTTGGGCTGCTGGGCTTTTGTATGCCAGTTGGATGCAAAAGTCTCTGCTCCTTATGGTGTCAAGTAACTGATATTTAGATCAACAAACCCATCATATAAGTTTCTCTATGTAGATATTATATAGAGGGTCAAGATTTTCTGAGATCTTCTAAAAGAAAGGTAGTGCTTAGTGGCAGAGCTCAAGGAAGAAGTGAAGAGGTTCAGAAGTATTAGGGAGAGTGAAAGGGAAATAGACTGGTGGAGTCATACCCTTTCGACTCCAAGAGAAGTCCAGCAGGAGACGATGAAGCCCTGGCCCTCCTGCCATCA
Source organism: Myiozetetes cayanensis (assembly GCF_022539395.1). Taxonomy (NCBI): domain Eukaryota; kingdom Metazoa; phylum Chordata; class Aves; order Passeriformes; family Tyrannidae; genus Myiozetetes; species Myiozetetes cayanensis. The sequence continues at coordinate 47,586,378 of NW_026086604.1, forward strand.
GGCAGATGGAGCAAACCAAGTAGATGGGGGGGAATGGAAACAGGTCCCTGATCGAAGAGGTAAAAGGATCCCCTCCTCACCCCCATCACCTCCCCAGGTGCCCTTAAAGAACAGGTTTGAGGCCCTGAACCCAGAGTCAGGCAGAGTGCAGTCAAAAAGAGGATCTGTCTGGAGGGTCTCCTGGTTGCATCCCGTCTACCATACGGATTACAGCCACAGCTACAAGGAAAAAAGAAGGGTAATTGTAGTAGGCAACTCCCTTCTGAGGGGAACTGAAGGCCCTATATGCTGACTGGACTCATCCCACAGGGAAGTCTGCTGCCTTCACAGGGCCCGGGTGAGGGATATTAGTAAGAGACTCCCTGAGCTAATCCAGCCCTCTGATTATTATCCACTTCTTATGGTCCAGGCTGGCAATAATGACATTAATGACAAAGGTACCAGGGCAATTAAAAAGGACTTCAAGGCACTGGGTCAATTCCTGTTCTCCTCAATTCCTGCAGTAGCAGGGATGAATGAAGGAGAGGTGTAGGAAAACCCATCTTATCAATAAGCAGCTAAAGTATTGGTGCCACTAGCAGAATTTTGGGTTTTTTCAACCATGGGGCAAATTCTATGGTACGTAGCCTGCTAGAGTCAGATGGGCTTCATCTATCTAGCAAGGGCTAAAGGACTATAGCCCATAAGTTGTCGGGGCTGATCAGGAGGGCTTTAAACTAGGTTTGAAGGGGGAAGGGATTGAATCCAGGCTCTCCAGAGATGAGCTGAAGGGGGAAAGCCAGAGTTAGAAGTTAAATCAGCAGCCCAGCTGAAGTGCCTGTACATCAATGCACGCAGTTTGGGAAACAAGCAAGAGGAGCTGGAAGCCATCGTGCAGCAGGAAAGCTGTGATGTAGTTGCCATCATGGAAACGTGGTGGGATGACTCGCATGACTGGAGTGCTGCCATGGATGGCTACAAGCTCCTCAGAAGGGATAGGCAAGGTAGGAGAGGTGGAGGAGTGGCTCTATATGTTAGAGAGTCTCTTGACTCTGTAGAACTTGAAATCAGTAACAATAAGGTTGAGTGCCTGTGGATCAGAATCAGGGGAAGGCCAGCAAGGCTGATATCCTGGTGGGAGTCTGTTACAGACCACCCAACCAGGATGATGAAGGGGATGAATTATTCTACAAACAGCTGGTAGATGTCTCAAAATCACCAGCCCTTGTTCCTGTGGGTGACTTAAACCTGCCAGATGTCTGCTGGAAACTCAACACAGCAGAGAAGAGGCAGTCTAGGAGATTCCTGGAGTGTATAGAGGATAATTTCCTGCTTCAGCTGGTAAATGAGCCTTCCAGGGGTGGGGCCCCACTAGACCCGCTGTTCACAAACAGAGAGAGGCTGGTGGGAGATGTGGTGGTCGGAGGCCATCTGGGGCACAGTGACCATGAAATAATAGAGTTTGCAATATTCAGGAATGCAAGGAGGGCCATCAATAAAACTTCTACCCTGGACTTCCAGAGGGCAGATTTCAGCCTACTCAGAAGACTAGTTCAGAGTGTACCCTGGGAAACTACCCTTGAAAACAAAGGGGTCCAGGAGGGATGGACATGCTTCAAGAGCCAAGTCTTGAACGCATTAGAGCAGGCTGTCCCAGTGTGCAGAAAGGCGAGCCAGCAGGGAAGACGGCCAACCTGGCTGAACAGAGAGATTTTGAAGGAAATTAGGGGGAAAGAGAGAGCTTACTGACTATGGAAAAAAGGGCTGGTTACTCATGAAAAGTTTAGGAATATACTTAGGTCACGTAGAAAGAAAATTAGAGAGATAAAGGCACAATTTGAACCCAATCTAGCCACTTCTGTTAGGGATAACAAGAAGTACTTCTACAAATCATCATCATCATGGCTGGGCTTCGCGAACGAAGATTTGAGAAGGGCTCTACCCATGCTTGCTACAAGCGTGCTGAATACATCAATAGCAAAAGGAGGGGCAAGGAAAACCTCCATTCCTTGTTGGACATGGGGAGGAACATAGTCACCAAAGATGACAAAAATGCTGAGGTACTTAACACCTTCTTTGCCTCAGTTTTCAACTGTAAGACAGGTTATCCTCAGGACAAATGACCTCTGGAGCTGGTAGACAGAGACAGGAATCTGAATAGCTTCCCTGTAATACAGGAGGAAAGAGTTAGCGGCCTGATGAGTCCCTTGGATCCCCATAAGTCTATGGGACCAGATGGGATCCATCCTAGGGTGATGAGGGAGATGGCAGAAGAGCTTGCCAAGCCGCTCTCCATCGTTTACCAACAGTCTTGGCTCACTGGGGAGGTCTTAGATGATTGGAAGTTGGCAAATGTCACGCCAATCCACAAAAAGGTCTTCAAGGAGGACCCAGGAAACTACAGGCCTGTCAGCCTGACCTCAGTGCCTGGTAAGGTTATGGAGCAGATCATCCTGAGTGCAATCACACAGCACCTACAGGATGGACAAGGAATCAGACCCAGCCAGCACAGGTTTAGGAAGGGCAGGTCCTGTCTGATCAACCTGATATCCTTTTATGATCAGGTGACCCACCTGGTGGATGAGGGGAAGGCTCTGGATGTGTCTATCTGGACTTCAGCAAAGCCTTTGACACCATCTCCCACAGCATACTCCTGGAAAAACTGGTAACCCATGGCTTGGACAGGGGCACTCTGTGCTGGGTCAGGAACTGGCTGGAGGGCCGGGCCCAGAGAGTGCTGGTGAACGGGGCTGATCCAGCTGGCGGCCGGTCACCAGTGGTGTCCCCCAGGGATCAGTGCTGGGCCCAGTCCTGTTTAACATCTTTATTGATGATTTAGAGGAGGGGATTGAGTCCATCATCAGCAAATTTGCAGACAACACCAAGTTGGGAGGGAGTGTCGACCTGCCAGAAGGCAGGAGGGCTCTGCAGAGAGACCTGCATAGGCTGGAGAGTTGGGCTGATTCCAACGGGATGAGGTTCAACAAGGCCAAGTGCCGGGTCCTTCACTTTGGCCACAACAACCCCCTGCAGAGCTACAGACTGGGCACAAAGTGGCTGGAGAGCAGCCAGGTGGAAAGGGATCTGGGGTGCTGAATTGACAGGAGGCTGAACATGAGCCAGCAGAGTGCCCAGGTGGCCAAGAAGGCCAATGGCATCCTGGCCTGCATCAGGAACAGTGTGGCCAGCAGGATCAGGGAAGTGATCCTTCCCCTGTACTCAGCACTGGTAAGGCCACACCTCGAGTACTTTGTCCAGTTCTGGGCCCCTCAGTTCAGGAAGGACATTGAGGTGCTGGAGCAGGTCCAGAGAGGAGTAACAAGGCTGGTGAAGGGACTTGAGCAAAAGTCCTGTGAGGAGAGGCTGAGGGAGCTGGTGTTATTTAGCCTGGAGAAGAGGAGGCTCAGGGTGACCTCATCACTCTCTACAACTACCTGAAAGGAGGTTGTAGCCAAGGGGGTACTGGTCTCTTCTCCCAGGCAACCAGCAGTAGGACAAGTCTTAAGCTCTGCCAGGAAGGTTTAGGTTAGATATTAGGGAGAAATTCTTTACAGAGGGAGTAATCAGACATTGGAATGGGCTGCCCAGGGAGGTGGCAGATTCACCGTCCCTGGTGGTTCTTAAGCTGAGACTGGATGTGGCACTGAGTGCCATGGTCTAGTAACCATGACGGTGTTGGATCAAGGGTTGGACTTGATGATCTCAGAGGTCTTTTCCAACCCAGTTGATTCTGTGATTCTATGATTACTACAGCACAGAACACAGAATGTCCAGAGAACCTGGATGCTGTGGGAGGCTGGATTTGTTGGTAAAAACACAGAGTGAGCAGGTGACCTTGCAAACTCAATAGGCAATATAGCTCTTATCACAAGTGTGAAGCCAGGGAAAAGATGACCTGTGGGACATTGAGACATCATAGATGTCAGACCAACACTACTTACTTACTCTTTGCAGTCAAAATACATTTTTGTATTTATGATAGAAAGAGGGAAAGAGATGAAACTGAGAAAGAAAGGATTCCAGAACAAATAAAACAGCAAGAAGACACTTTATAAGACCATGAGAAAAGGATACCTCTTTCTCTCCTTCCTTACTCTTTACTATCAGAAATATATGATTTCATAAATGCCTTCATGCTGATCTTCTCTGCAAACTCATGTTGTTTTGCATGCTTTGAGAGTAATGTACGTTCAGTCTGGGACCAGTGATCTCTTTGAACTCACTGGAAATAAGAGATGACAAATGGAGAAACAGATTTTAATCTTGGCATTTTGGCAGTAGGTGATGATGAGTATTCAAAAATGAAAGATGAACTGTGAAAATGAGAATTGTGTTTTCTTTTGTCTGGAGCTCCTTGGTCCCCAAATTATTCATATTCTGAGGCTGATTCATCATCTTCCTCCTTTTGTTTAATTTTCCTCTGACTGTTTGAATCCAGTGGGAAAGAGAAAGAATACCTTTAAAACTTTCCATCCTTGATTAATTCTAACGGTAATGGATAGAAAGAATAAACCAGTTTTCCCCAGTGCCCTTATTTTGCATTCTTGTCCTGGGAGAAAAGACACACTGATAACAGCTGGGCAAATTTTTTAGAAAGCAAGAGGCAGGTGTTGTGTGTGAGATGGTGGTCTCTGGTGGGATTGGTCATCAGTGCCATGAAATCATTCTCTTGATAGCTCTTGATCTTGCTGAGAGTTTTGCTCATATTACTTCATCATTGAAAATACTTAAAGACTGCTGTAAAAGTGTTGTGTCCCAAAGCTATCTTCAGGAAAGAAAGACATACCTGCTCAAAACCAAGCCTGCAATATCCTCCACATTCTCTCCAACTGCAGTTTGCACTTTCCTCGAACTGACCATTTTCACCATAATTTTCTCAACACATCCACATCAGGAATTCTAAAATCCAGGTCATTTGAAGTGTGACTTACTGCCTTCTTATCAACCATAGGGGAGAACAAAAGGATCATACCCATCTTTATAATTTTACTTGTATCTCCTTCATTTCAAAAGCTGGTTAAAAACTTCCCCAAATTAAACCATGCATTATATGGTTTACCTCTGCTTATTAAAAAAACATCTCTGTAGAGCAGCTTTCCTATACTTTCGAAAAATCAATAACTATCTGACTTTTATATGTATATTTGTATACAGATGTATCTTTTGCACCCTGTATTCTTAATATCTTTTCCTGTTTATCTCAAAGTCCTCTCTATAGAGCAGTTTCCATATATTCTGCAGAAAGGGTGCTATCTGTCTTGTCAGAAAAAAAGTATCATCAAACTGCAGCACAAGTGTCTGAAGTCGATGATGCCAATGGTAGATGTTGATACTTGTCTTGTGAAACAAAGCAGAACAGTGGAAAGGAATACACAGAGAAGTATTGCAAATGAAACTATTAATTCCCAAAGCTTTATAACCAGTTTACTCCATATAGTTTTGGTTTTTTCACTTGCAAATTCACTTTGCTTTTTGATCTTTGAAATACTATAAGTCCCTATCCATATTACTCCTTTTGCTTGTTGTTAAAAAAATCAAGGCCTTTCAAAACAAAAGAGGAAGGATGAAATGTCCACATAAGTATCTCCCATTTCCTCTTCAAGGCTTCCTTGTTGTCAGCACTGTTCATCCATCAACTTTGCTCCATGATGTGTCACCTAGTCAGCAGCAACCTTTTCTCCACAAGAGAAGTAAAAATTGTGTCCATACTCTTCAGAAGTCCATGGGGCATTTTCAACACTCTCCATGTCTGACAACCAGGAACCTGTTTTGTGAGTGGCTGTACACAGCTTTCTCTGCTGCTCTCCATCGTCATGCAACGACCTGTGTGAGAGTTTAATACCAGGCAGACAGAAGCCTGAGCGAGACTACTCTGTACATCATGTCCCACAGGTGGAATAGTTCTTGACAGGTGCCAGCCAAACCCAATTCCTTTCAAGACCTTTTTGAGGGCTGAGATGCAATTTTAAGGTGCACTGACTTTGTGCTGACTGTACGCAAAGAAATGATGGTAAAAGAAACAGACCAACACCTTTAGTGTTAGGTGGCAGGTGAATACAACCATGAAAAAGGCAAAGGAGCCTACAACAGATATATAGAAGTCTTAGACTAAGTGAGAGCTAGCCACCCTTCCAACACTTTTTTCCACATCATCAGAAAGAAATAACTATTTCAAAAGTACTATTTATCTCAGACTAGACTGGGTACCTGCAAGATAGGTCACTTTCCTGAGTTCCCTGTGTCTTCTTATTGACCATAACGTGATTGATGGGCTTAAATGGCCATTCTGTCAGTGTCTAAGTAAAGGAAGATGACCCCAGTTCACACAGCCCGGAGGTAGCTACATGCATATGACCTGTATATTTTACAAAGTGAACTTGCCTGAAATAAAAGGAGGGCTTTTGCCCTATATTATTGCAGGATGTGCACTCTGGGAGTCTTGTAAAAGCAAGCATAATTCAACTATTGAAAGTGGCCTGTACATAAGCTGAGCTGTAGAACTTCTACAGGGTGACATGCTTTACACACTCAGTGTTTTATATAGCCCAACATAGCAAGGTCCATGGTTAATTTAGTGAATACTGCATGTAGTATCGCATGTAGCACATTTAAAATCTCCTGCCTCATTGTATTGTGTAATGCTAAAATTGTGACAAATCCAGTAAAATGGTTATTAGGAAAAGGTAAAGAGAAAGCATCTGGGAAAAACCCAAGCCATAGTGTTCTCTCAAATATATATTGTTTGGAGTGTTCTTTGCTGCAGTATAGCTGTGGGTGACAGATAGGGGGAACATTTACTGATATTCGAGAGAAAACCAAAGAAATTTTTTTTTTTTTTGGGGTACTTAAGTACAATCCTCTACTGCATCTTCTATCATGACAAACCTAGACAGGTCTGTTATGAGGATATCCAACATGCTTGATCCTCCCAAGGCTTTACCTTTCACCATGCTCATCAAGATGGTTCTGCCTATTATTTCAGTCACTGCGTCATGATGATGTTTCAATGTGCAAAGTTCCTCATTAGTAAAGGTATGGGAGAGAAATGCAAGCAATAAACATCTCGAATGCATTTATGTATGTGATGTTTTAGCTTAATGAAAGCATTTTCACTACTGTGTGAAGTTAGACTGAATGTTTCTGTTTCCAGTATTTTTTATGCTCTGCTGGGGATGAGATGGGATTAAAGCAAAAATACCCACTTTGAAACAGTGAACTACCAGTTGCTGATCTACTCTGTACATGTCACCAGGGCTTTCAGTGAAAAGTTTAGAAGTGAAAAACTGATTTTCTTCTAAATGTTTTGGGCAAATGAAAAGCATCTCAATTAAGTCAACAGCTTTTCTTGAGATTTAGGGTGCTCAGCATAGCAGATTGCAGAGCTGATTTCACAAGTGGTGGTGCTAACATCAGTTGATTTTTTTCTTCAGTTGAACAAAATTCATAGGAAATTTTCTCTTTGGCTTCATATTTGTAAGTATAACTCACCACTGCGTGCTTTAGTTTTGCATTTGAAAAGTCATGTAATATTTTGGGCAATGTATTAAAGCTTATAGCTTCCAATAATTAAGCACTTACCTGCTACAGTGTCAAAACTGACCCTGGTATCTTGTTCTGTGATCTTCCTAAACTGCTTTTAAAATCAGTGACTACTCTTGTACAAACTCTCTGTGCACTCAAAATGTTTTGTGTGGCTTTTTTTGGTAAGTCTAATTTTAAGTCTTCTGGTCTTTGATGGATGTACAAATTCATTTAATCAGTCAGTTATCCTGCAATATAGGCATCCGAGTCATATGTTCTCCACCAGCCTTTGCTTGGTTAAACACCAGATGGATGAAACAGCTGTATAAATCTTTAATCTCTGTAGCAGCCTTTCCTTCATTTATTCTGTGACTTATGTGGTTAGTTTCACTTGTGTGTTCTTCCAATTAGGGAGTTAACCAAACTCTGTCATTCAGATCTATTTAACATGCTTTGCTTATCTTAGGAAATTTTACTTTTACATCGATTTTTCAACATTTACATTAAATATTTAGCCTGCATTTCAAGTAATACTGATGTCTTTGATATCTCTCTTCATTATCTGATAATCTTTCAACATTACTGATATAATTAAAAATACACATTATCATGACAGTTTGTAGTTACAGTCCCTTTCTTAGGACTAATACTTTCTTGTGAGATAATCCTCTCCTCCAAAACTGAATTTTCTAATCAATGGCATTTTTTTTCTCCCCATTCTGTTTTGCAGTTGCACTCTTTCTGTAATCTCACTATTTTGATAAAACAATATAAATCTAAACTGAAAGACAATAGGAGAACTATTTGTTGAAAAGTACATCCTTTTAAACAGTTAAACATTATTGTAAATTACCATCTTTTGTGAATAGAAATTTTGGAACACATTTGGGCTCTGTTTAGAAGAAACCAGACTTAAAATAAGACTTTGTTGCCATGATTAAAGAAGCTGATTGAAAGAAAGTATATGTGGAACTAAACCCTGAGGAGAATATAGGAGAATATCTCAGATAAGAAGTTCTGTGCTCAACTAACCTTAAAAAGGATTTAAAGAGATACATAATACATTTTGTCTCTATCTTTGTGATCTAAAGACTGCAACAGGGGAAACTGTGCAAAAGCAGAGAACTTTTTAATGCATTAGAATATTGAGAAGTCTTGTAAGAAGAGGGTATAAGGTCCTCCAACAGCTTAAAGAGAAGATAGAAAAAATCCCACACAGGAATTTTTTTTCATTGGTTTTTTTTAGGAAAAAAAATTGGTTGGTCTGGTTAGAATAGAATTTGACTAATTTGTTTATTCTCCTTCTTCCCTCACCCCCCCAAAGAATTTTTGTCTTGACCAAGGTCAGAGTAATACTGTAATCAGTTTTTTATTTAAGAAAAAGAGAAATGAGAGGCAAGTGGTGAATGCTGATGCTGAGTTTCGAAAAGGCTGTTATGGCAGAGTCATTCTGTAGGGTGCACCAGCAATGCATCATTGGCTAATTTTGCCACTCCACGCAATTATGTAATTTCTGAGTTCCAAAAAATTCCAGTCCAGACCATCAAGGGCACAACCTAAGAAGTCCTGAGACTTTGCAATCAAAAAATAAATTTGTTTATGGAAAAGAGTGGGAATAAAAGTCAATAGAAAAATAAAATCTTTCATATTTTATATGACAGACGTGCCTCTAACATATATGAAATAAATCTAAAACTCTAGGATATCATTACAGATGATGAGATGCCACAGAGACTCCATAAACTATCTCATACCCCTGAAATGCTTTAATACCACTATGTCCTAGAGTTTTGTTCTTTACATTTGCTCTTTCATGTAGGAGTGTGTCTGTGTGTGTATTCAAATTCTGTGGAATAGGATAGTAGATGAGAACAACTGCTCACAACTAGCCCTCTTCTGACTAAATGTAAGGACACGTGAGGCTTCTCTCCTCTCCTCTCCTTGGTATTTCAAGGATATGATTTATAATAACCCCATCATTTCAAGGTTGGCACTTAGCCTGAATTCATGCTCTCTTTCTAATAGCTTTTCAACCCTGTGTGCTTTTGTTATTGTGTTTCATATCCACACACACTGGAGTTTTTATCAAAGTAAAAGGAATCAGAGTGACCACAGTGTAAAGTAATTTTGTTCAGAGAAGAGACTCTTGGTGGTTTCTTCTTTGCACGGTAGCACAAAATGCAGAGCTGTTCATAGCCCTGTATAGAAATACAGTCTCACAGGAAAAAATGCTTTGATATGTTTGATGTGTTTCAAGCATTTCTGAAATATTTCTAAGCATATTAGCTATGATACATGAATGCATTCTTAATATAGGGAAATAACCTTGAACTTCAACTCTATTACTGCAAGAAAAGATCTATTCCTCCTTCTAAGGTGTGTATAAGAGTTAAATAAGGAGTATTTCTCATTTCAGCTCTATGGGAATGTAAATTGCCTATAACTGTATAGAAATCCCCTTTGAACTTCCAGCTTGGTATCAATACCTATTTTGCTTGCAGTGTGATGCCAGTTACATGTCCCGTGTTTATTTCCCCCTCCGTCTGCATGCAAAAAACTCCTTCCTGTCAATATCAGTTACCCACACGTAGCCAGAAGTGATTGGATCTCACACCATTCCAGAAACATTTTTCAGACTGTTATAGCTATGAGATGAAATCTCATTTATTTTATAGCCACAAATTTCAACAGGGAACAGAAATAATTTCTTCTTCATGGAAAGAATTTTTAAGCCTTTGAGACCATCCAACATAATCTTTCCCAAGGAAATTAGCTTAAAAGTTTCTTAAAGAAGTTAACTTAAGAGTTTTTAAGTGTCTTACAAAACTGAATATATAGTTGATGGTAGAGCTTAACTATGTCTGGTCTTCTGTTGCTATGGAATTAGGAAGAAACTGCAGTCTTTCCCTCTACTTGATTTCACTGATGTAAGACAGCCACTGACATATGGGAGTACACTTTCTGCATTAAGATTTCTAGAATTTTCCCCATGTTTTACCTGTGCAGTTTCAATGGATCACTGTTTTCTTGTCATCCTAGAATAGACAGAATGGCAAAGAAATATTTCATTAGATTTGGGAAATCCTAGTTTAAGAAAGACAGATTGCTGTACTTCTACTCTACACATAAAGATATACTTGAAATTCAGTAATACTTTTTCTGCATATTCTCTGCTTATAATCTGATAGTTTTTGAAACTACTATGAAGGAATCAACATTAAATACATTTTTAATAATCTCATTGTGATTATCTTTGTGGGAACATGTTATACAGCAACCGTATATCATTCTAATTTTTTATACCCTAAAGGTTTGAAGGGCTTCATTTCAAGAAAACCAAACCCCAAAACTCTGATATTAAGTATAAATAGACAGGAGACTTCAATCCACTCTGTTTAAGGTTACATTCTGCAGGAGTCAATCATGTTTATTATTATCTACAAGCCAGGAGACAAGTCTCTAGAAACTGCAGTCTGTATTTTTTTTAGTATATATGTATATACATGCAATTTAATTTATACAAATATGTATGTACAGTGCATGCACTGATGGGCTGCTATGTGAAAACTTGCATGACTATAACAATCAGCAGACTGTTATCAGAGACAGTCTAATAGATTCATTGCAATATTTTGTCATATTTTTCTGAATACTGTATTTTTGCAAAATGTTGCTGACAGAGGTCTTGTAGCAAGCCTCTAAGACATGTACATTTCAGTGTGTCACAGCTAGAAGAATAGTTTCCATAGGTATTCAGCATTAAAATAAAACAAATGTATTTGGCATATGGAATAAAACGTTATATTACAAAGTCATTCCTTGGAGAGGCGCTTTATATTTCAGTTTTAAGGAAGTCATTCAGAAGAAAATAGCACACATTATTTGGTAGTTCTCTAAGTCTTCTCTGTGAATCCGAGATCACTGAAGTGCAGGAGTGGGGCAGCAATTGTTTTATTTGCCTTGAAATATAAGGAGAATATTTCCATACACGAGGGGAAGGGGAGGAGAAAGAGTAAAGTTTCAGTGTTAGTTGTGTCCCTGAGTTTTTGCTGTAAATGAGAAGATATTGAAATGAAACACCTTATGAGCCTAGGGCATCCTTAAAACAGTCTGTTACCTGATTGTCTTCAACAGCTTATTAACAGAAAATCCCATATTTATACATTGAACTAAGCTCATGTTTTAAGTGAATAGAACTGTGTGCAGGTCTGCCATCTTTCACTTAAAGTGTTTCACAGGGTTTCATGATTAACAGATATAAGTCTTTTAAGGTCCACTTCCTAAATCAGAGGACACAAGCCTCTAAATTTCTTGTTGCAGATGTAAAGATATTAATACCCACCTATGCAAAAATACCTGCTTTGTACAACTATCAATTGCCCTGCAGGAAGATGATGTGACAAAAAATACTGTTTACCTGTGAAAGACACTGTTTACCTGTGAAATCAAGAGTCAATTCATTCAATTACTTGATACAAGTACAAATGGGAGCAAATTATTATATGATCTGCTATCCTTTTTCATTACTTATTTTCTCTTCTCTTACATTACATGACTACTTGAGCAGTAATTATTAGCAATGAGTTGCTACAAAATAATGTATTTTCATACCAGAACACGTATTTTAATGCAAAGGTTAACTTTTATCATGAAGGAACAATTCAGCTAGAACTGCACATTGGATATAAGTGCACAAAACACACAAAAAAGTGGTGGCAAACACTACCTGAAGTCCACTTGTGATACAGCCAAATGAAAGGATCATGCATCATTTTTAGATGACCTCAAAGAGACAGAATATCTGCTTGAAGATAAGCATGATAAGACCCTATTTAGCAACAGGAATCTTCTCCACACTCCTTTTACTACAACCCCCCTCATCTTTCTGCAGAGTTTGTATTTGCTCTAATCTGTGGTGGGCTTGTCCATGTTACAATAAGTCTGCCCTCATCTTTCACTTGAACTGCAAAGACCTTTCAGTGATGATAGGAAATTGAGAGTAATTTTCAAAAAGAAAAACCTCTGAAACATCTTTTAAAGAATTAATATTCTTAGCTATAATGGTCAGACTGCTCTTTCAAAAATATCTTGGTCTGAGTAACAGTTCCTCAGACCTGCCGAGTCACTGCAGATAAATCTTTTCAATAATCAGGGTTTTATGAAAATAAGGTAATGATGTTAATTTGGTTTGAAAGGTATTTTGTGATCTTCTGATGAAATCTATTCTGTAATAAGCAGAGAGTTTATTACTCAGAAAGAATAATGTTCTTTCAATCTAGCAATATTATTGAAAATTAAAAAAAAAGAAACATTCAAGATGTGCCTTTCTGCAAGTCAGGTACAAAGAGTGTTTCTCCTTTCCCATGTTTCATTTTGCCTTTTTGAGCCTGTAAGAACAAAAACAAAAACAGGGTAGATCATGATATCGACAAATGCTGAAAGGCCATTCACACAGGATGAAGCATGATGAAGAGGAGAGAAAAAAGGACTCCTGGAGAAGCAAAGTGAAAAGTCAAAGAGATCAAATTGAAACAAACTGCGCTCAGTCCAGCTAAATAAATACTAGCAATACATATGACATATGATACCAGCCTGGATGAAACAAAGAGTGGTATTTTTTCACACTGTGTTTTTTTTCAAAACTCACTTCTCAGCCAAAGCAGATAACACTCCAGCTGAGAAAAACTGATTTGCTTAGAGTCTTGCCAATATGGAAAGGGGATTTTACATTAAGAAATTCTTGGCAGAATCTCCTATTTCCCCTTAGCTCTAGGCCAAGATGATATGGGCAAGAGAAAGACAATCAAACAGTAGATGATAAAGAAGGAAAAGCAGAAACAAAAATAAAAAAAAATACAAAGGAATTTCTGATGTGTTTGTAATCATGCAGGTTGCCTGCTTTGTACATAACACATATACATTAAATAAATTTTCCATGTAAAGAAATCCATGCTGATCTGCACTTCATCAGAAAAGGTCTCCTCTGAGTTTGTCAATTTTTAAAAGTGGAGGAAGTGTTAGTGTGTCAGGTCTTTGGGCTGCAGACTGGTCTCTCTGCCCTAGATGCTTAGGGAGAGCTACATGCATCCCAAGCACTATTTACTGTGATGAAAATGAAGTCTCTGAGTGATACAAAAGAAATTGCTCACTCAAAAAGAGTTCATACACAGGATTATTTTATTACCATTATTTAGGCTTCAATTCAGCAAAGCACTCGAGTACGTGCTTTAAATCTATTAATTGTTGTTAATTAGTTGAGGCCCTCCTTGTAACACAGACAGCTTATGTTTGAAGACGCACTATTCGAATTCTCCACAATGTACAAAGAACAAGATTTTTTCATGGACTTCATTTTTCTGTCTTCTCTGGTTTTTGTTCTTTCATGCCCAGAGTGAGGACTGCTGCAGCACGCATTCAAAAGCTAGAAGTGGGAAGAGTTCATAACCTGCACCTTTCAGCAATCGCCTTCAGTTTTATTGTTGAATTTCTGATTTTCAGTTCTGTGAAGTGCCTGGGCTGGGCTAAAATTAATTGTGACTGAAAGAATGGCATTTTCAAAGTTGTTATGACAATCTGCTTCCTTCATTGAGATGCATAAGGCCTAGATATTCCATTTTTTTTCAAGGCCACTTGCGTAACTCTTAGAAAATATATTGGCTATGTGGTGGATGACTCAATTGTCCTGGAATAAAATACTGCTTTGACAAATCTACTTGTACTTCTGCGTGTCATTGAGTAAGTGATATTCATTCTTTAAGTAGGCATTTCCTGCCAAATTCTCAATAAAAATTATCAGTTATAGTTAATGAAAGCAGCTCTATGGGGACTTAATTACCATACCCCCTTTTCAAGTCCCCTGTTCAGAAAAACTCTGAGTTAAAAGATCAATTTTCCCTGTTCCTGAGCACCTATCACCAATAGGTCAGGGTAACATGTAGGTCAAAAGTTTCTAGTCCTTGTGAAAGCAACACAGCTCTTTCAAAGACCAGCTTTTCATACAATTCATTTTTTCCCTTTATTCTTTGAGGGAAAGGAGCCCAAAGAAACTCTGTTATTGATTTTTCTTACCCCTGTTTGAGCACATGTGAACTGCAACCTTAAACTTAGAAGTATTCACAGTGAACAAAAAGGAACTCACACTATTCCTCAGTGCTATCTATTAAAATGCAAACTTCATTCCTTCTAGCCACAGTTTCATGGAGGGCACAGTCTTTTTCTTGTCCTCTTTTCCTCCAGAACAGGCATACCATAGTAATTTTGTAAGTACTGTGTTTCTTCTAAAGCCAGAAGACAAAGCAATGCTTCAACTGCTACTGTGAAAATATAGGCCTACTGTGTATACTGTTTGACTTACTTTTCCCTTTTTAATATTTTGGGTTTTATTTCTTCTCCTTCAGCAAAGTCATCTTTTCCAGACAATAGAGTAGATGTGGATAGATTTGGATTATGGGGTGCCTACTTATATTTAGGTTTCAAAATAGCAGTCAGATCTGGATCCACTTTTAGAGCCTATAGGAAGTTAGTGTTGGAACCCAAAACTCAGCTATCAGCAGAAGGAGAATTGACAGGATTCAAAGAGCAAGCCACGGACAGCAGGAGCTAAAATTCTTTGCTCTGAGAGGCAAAAGCCTCCTCACAAGACCCATCAACATTTAGCTATGTTGATTGTCCTGTCTCCTTCAGCAAGACATGGAAAGGCTTTTTGGTGATGTTGCAAGACGTGTAGAAACCTCTTCGTTCTTTCTCCCCTTGCAATTTCTCCCTACAGGAAAATATTAACCAGTTTGTATAACTGCACCCGAGAATTGAGTAATCCTCTGGTTAGCATAATCCATCCCTTCATTAGCATAACCCATCCTCCTCATTAACATGCCCCACCTGTCGGACCAAAATATTGTGAAGTGTGTGTTCAATAAAGAATTCCAGATTTCACCCCTAACCTTGGATTGATTAGTTATTGGAGCTTCGCAGTTAGAATGATGGAGTGTCAGTAGGCTGCAGCAGCAAAGCAAAAGAGATGTAGTCAGCCTGGGAGAATGGAGGGGCTTGGCAGCAGGGATTTTTGAATAGAATGAACAAGAACAGCCATATAGGAACCGTGTCAAAGAAGGGCCACATTGTGAGGAATGAGGGTGGGGACTGAAGGGCTGCAGAAATGTGGAGAACTTGAAGCTCTTCTGTGGCTGGGCAAGTCAAATCAGAAAGATTTGGACATGGAGATTTGGGCAAGGCTTGCAAAGACAGTGAAATTTAGAGCTGTAGAGGTAGGGAAGGGATTTGGCACTGCGGGAAGGATCTCATATCAGGGTAACCTAAAAAAAAGAATGAAATAGAGGATGAGAAAGTTCTAACAGGCAATAATGTGAAGAGCCTATATTTGCCTGCCAGTTTTGCTAGCTATCCTAACATACAATGACAACTGCTACCAAAATCATAATATGTACAGACAATAATTACCTTTGAAGAGATACAAACATAACCCTGATAGGTCTGAAGTAAGAGGTTGAATGTTTGATGTGTTGGTGAGCAGGTGCAACCATGTACTGGGAAATGTGGAGTCCTCTTTTGGGGATTAAAAATAAATGATAATGTCCTATCTAACTGCAACTGGATACAAAACCAACTTGATTAAAAATAAATGCAATTTTACAAATTACTGGACTTGTCTGCTCTGCAGGTTGGATAACATTGTCCAGGAGAGAAGTTGTTTGACATGCCATGCACATACCTTATTCAGGTTTGGAGTTCTTTGGGTCCTCTCTTGATGATAACCTGGTGATCATCAGTTGTTAGATTTGGTAGACAAAAACAAATCCTTGGTTATCTCATTGAAATTCATACAGTGTCCAGTAATGGCTGTCAGCTTGCTTGGTGCCCACAATATGCTTGTCTCAAAGATTACACAACACACATTAGGTTTGCTTACACATTTCTATTCTTAAAACTAAGTTGCTCCCTTATCCTGTTCAGTTAACTAAAGTCCATATGTCAATAGTATTGACAACTGGACCTAACTGCTACACAGCCCCCTTTTTGTTATGTAGACATGCTCATAAATGTCCATACAGCTTAGTTTCATTCATTGCCATTTGTGAAATTATGTATACATATTGAGACATTCTCCAGATCTTAATATATGAACTGATTGTTAATACCACTAAATTACTCATTACAAATGTGACATTATTCACACAGTCAATTGCCTCGTTACTTGTAACCTGTTTATCATTCTCAGTGCTGTTGTGTACTAGAGTCAAGATTAGGTCTTTTGTGGAAGACACTGCTTGCCATCTATGCCTTGCCCGTAGGTTGTTATACACGTGTTTTTGTACACCTGCCCTACTGCAAATCTCCCCCACACACAAACACTCATTTTCCAGCAGTCTGTTGTGAGAGTCATGGTAGCAGAAGTGTTTGTGGGTGGATGGCATATGCTGGCACTACATGTAGCACATAGCAGTCCTCCAAGCACAGCTAAACAGATTTGGTATGTCATGATGTCTTTTTTTGACCTTGGTGGCCCAGATGGGTTCCCCAAATATTTCCATCTGCGTTTTTTCCATTGTTTAATCCATTCCCACACAGAAGTGGGCTGGCATCCAGGAGCTGATATGGACATCCAGTGTACTATTGGCGGTTGGGGCACTAACTAAAGCTGCTGTTCTGTTCCTGGTATTTCAGTTGCTTCATGGACTCCAGCACAGGTGTTGCAGATCTCTTTCTTTCGGACTGTGTGGCTAGCTTCTCATCCCCAATATCTGTGGCTTCAAAATCCCAGTGATTGGCATCAGATTCCAGCAGGGACCTGCAGGATACTTTGTACTCCACCACCATCTCCCATAGGGCCCAGTGTCGCTGGTGTGCTACAACTTGTTTCACTTGTTGACAGGCTTATTGTTACTTGCACGTCCACACAACTTTGATTTTGCACATGCTTACTGTGGCTCCCACAACTGGCTACACCTGGGAATGTGCACCCACTGGAACACTGAGACTCTGGAAAAGACCAGATGTCTCTTGTTTCCATGCTCCAGATCCCAATGGGAAGCCCCTGCTACCATGATCTTAGAGACCAAGATCTCAACCCTTTTGATTAGCAGTGCAGCTGTCCTGCCTTTTGACAAGGCACCTCCCACACTTCTCTGCTCAGCATTTTCCTGTTCTATATATCCCTGTCCTTCTGGGAAGTCCTCAGAGCTTCTCTTACCTGCCCACTAGTGTGTGCACTGGTTCCCAGAGCATCCTCCTCTTCATCCAGTTTCCATACTTCTTCCAACAAAGGCACAGCCTCACTTTAAGACTTATTTCCCCATTCCCTCACATGTTGAACCCTTTTCCTATTGGTCTCCCAATTCTCCAGGCGTCTCCCTCTTCACCTTCGTATACTCCCTGACAAATCACAACATGCCATCAGGTCAAACACTATGCCAGCAGGGTCTCATTCATCCTTTCATTGAAGGACCAGAGATTTCTTCTGCCTTTACACTTGAACATTTTACAAAGTTTTGTACACGCACATATTCGCATCAACACACACCTCCGCCTTTGGAGGTTAGTGAATAGCATGACCTCACTCCCATCATCCTGACCTTGGGCAAAGGCTGCAAGGCATGCAACCTGTGCCGTGCCAACCCCATCCCTGGAGCAAGGTCTTGCCATAACCTCACATCCAAGAGCCCAGTGTCCATCTATCCACATATTAGTTATCTGCAATTCATGTGGTTGGTATTCCATTACAGTCAACACCAAGTGGAAATGTGGATATTAACTGTGCTTGATACAAAAACTTTTTATTTACAAGTACATGTAATTTTATTAATTAAATGACTGGCCTTTTTTGTAGGAGTATTAATGGACAGTGGGTCCTGTTATGTCAGGCACAGTCTTGGTGCAGTGTTGAGGGTCCCTGGTTCTCTCCCCATGCAACCCTGGGCAATGTCAGTCATAGAGAATGCTCTATTCTTCATTGTCTTGCTCAAATTCAAAGGTGCTCAGCACCTCCCCAACTTCCACAGTGGCTGACACAGTAACAACTTTCACAATCATTAGCATATAACTTAGGCTTGAAATCATACTCTGTTGTTACTCTCCTGTCCTATGGGGATAATTAAAGTCCATATCCTAACACTTTCAACTAGGCCTAATTTACTCTAACAGCTGTTTCTCTGGGTTGAAAGCAAGAGGGATTTTCAGCTGTGTGCGAGGCTAAGGATTCTTGAGCCATCTGTAAGGCAGAGAGAGGGTTTTGAAGCCAGAGAAGATGGTTAGATCAGGCAAAGTGCCTCAAAAGAAGGACATTTAGTGTTAAGGCTCTGGTTTCAGAAAAGTGTTGCAGAAGTGAGTTCTCACCTTCACTTCCTCCACAGCATGCAGGAGGACTATCAGTTCCTTTATCCTTTTTAAAATGTAATTTTAATCCTGGAAGTTACAATAACCTAATTAACATTAGGCTGTTAGGCAGTATGATAATTATATCAGGTATAAAGCATGTATTAGGCTACATGACAATTAAGATAGTGTATTAAGGGTGGTTGGGCACTGGAACAGGCTCCTGTGGAAGTGGTCACAGCACCAAGCCTGACAGAGTTCAAGAAACATTTGAACATCGCTTTCAGGCACAGGGTATGACTCTTGGGGTTGTCTTGTGCAGAGCCAGGAGTTGGACTTTGAGGATCCTTATGGGTATTCTATGATTCTATGATTCCAACTAAAAATTGTTAGTATTACATTGCACATTCTTTCCAGAGAAAGTATATTCACAGTTGAAACTGGGTGTAGTATCATATACAGATACCAGAAACCTCAAACAAAAAAAAAATAGACCTACTTTGAATGACTCACAGTGAATGCTACAGCAAAATTTAAGCCCTTCTTAAAGAATTTAAGAGAGTAACCAAAGTTTTGGAAGAGGAAAAGCCTGAAAAAAATTACTGTTTCCAGTTGAAATGCAAAAGACATTTTTCCTGGTGAATTGCAAATATGCAATGTAAAGAAAAGTTTTGCTCAGTTTTGGCTCCAGTACTTCCTCTTAGGAAAAAAATTCAGTCTTCATCTGAGTTTTTCTTTGCAGCCCACAATTTATCGAAAATACGGAGTCATGCAAACTGTTATTAGACAGCAGAAAACAAGAAAATTTTGCTCTTCAATAAAACCAGTGACAATTTCAATTAGATTTCTCAGGGTTTTTTTTCCCAGACTTATGATACTGTAGTAAAAAAAAAGATTGAATAGCTCATTGTATTCACCTACCATATAGCTTTCAATGTGTCAGAATAGATTTTTAAAGGGCAGAAAATAAAGAAAACGGTGACATTTTCAGTATTATTCTTTGGTATTGTGGTGAACTCAAACAGCTCACTATAGCTTACTTTAAGATGTGAGATTCTTTCCTGTGTGTAAGGCTGACCAATTAACCATTGACCAAATGCAGGTGCTTTTGATCCACTGTAGCAAATGAAATGTTATCACACGTATTTAAATTATTAGGTGACATTTCAGTGTAAGAATATCTTCACATTGAGTCCGTGTGAATGACTTGGTTTCTTCATACATTGAAGGGAATGTTCTTAAAAGCACGGAGATGATTTACTTCGGCCAGTAATTAATACCACTTCCTAACGGCCTTCAGCAAGGGCCATCACTGGTGGCAGGTGACAATTCTTAGAATTGTTGTGAAAAAACTATAAGCTTTTTAAAGTTAATTTTTTTAAGGTTAATTATCAATAAAATTAGTACTTTGTAACTGTAAAGGCCTGCTTTTTCCCCCTAGAAAAATTTTGAGCTTCAAAGACTGGTAATAATTCTGCAATCAGAAAAATTGCTGCTGCCATGAAATAGGTGCTGCACTCTCCCATCTCCACCGGAGTTTATGCTATTTTCCTGGAAGTCTAGTTTGGCTGCACAGGTCTGAGACACCCAAGCATTTTACTTACTTGTTTGTTTTCTCCAACAGCATTCAAGTGAGAAAACATCATTATAGCAAGCACTATAACAAAGTTAAGGGAGATAAATTGAATTCTCTAGCAGCCAGCTTCTTCCTCCATTATATACACAATACACTGCAGGACTGTCAGTGTTCAGACTGGGAGGAATCTCAGACACCAATGCACACTGAGCATGTGCAAAAGCCAAGAGCTCAAAACAGCCTCTGCAAAACATACCTGAACCTCTGCAAAACTCCATCTGAGTGCATTGAACAACCACTA
The DNA here is from genome assembly GCF_022539395.1 of Myiozetetes cayanensis. Classification (NCBI taxonomy): domain Eukaryota; kingdom Metazoa; phylum Chordata; class Aves; order Passeriformes; family Tyrannidae; genus Myiozetetes; species Myiozetetes cayanensis. The sequence goes on from NW_026086604.1 coordinate 47,607,083, forward strand.
AAATTGTGGCTGGTTTATGTTTTGGTTTTTTAATATGAGATTCTCTAGTACTTCCTCCTTCCTTTTTAAGCCATTAAAAAAGGAAAATATTTAAGATATGTAAGTTCTTGTTAACTTTTTGTACTTATATGCCTCCAGTTTCATAATCTCATATTGCCTTTGATATAGAGAATACTTTTTTCAATTTTTACAGTTTCTGTGGTCAAAAAATACACCACCTTCAGAGCAGTGTGTTAGCAAACATATTGATATGACACTGATGGAGGAGGTTCATGCCTGATGTTCATAAAAGCTCATCAAAACTGCTTTTAGTGATGAGATTATTTCATTTGGTGATAGTTCTTTAGTAGGGAAAATTAGCCATAGTTTAATATAACTCGGATAAAAAGCTGCTAAACATCCCATAAGAATAGAGTTGGAAATTAAGGACATTTTTCTTCCACAAGAACAAACATTCTTCAAAACTATGTGCCCTAAGTAATTGCTGTGGCTTAACCCCAGCTGGCAATTAAGTACCACGCAGCTGCTTACTCACTCCCTCACCCTGCCCCACTGGGGAGGACAATCAGAAGGAAAAGGTAATCCTTGTTGGTTGAAATAAGAACAATTTAATAATTGAAACAAAATATTATCATTATAACAATGAATTTGCTAGTATTAATAATAATAATTGTAATTGTGAGGAGAGGGAGAGAGAATAACAGAACTCAAAAGAAGCAAGTGATGCACAACACAATTGCTCACCACCCACTGACCAATATCCAGCCCATCTCCTAACAGGGATCAACCCTCTTCCAAATAACTCTCTCAGCTTATATACCAGGCACAGCATTCTGTGGTATGAAAAATCCCTTTAGGCAGTTCGAGTCACCTGCCCTGGCTATACTTTCTCATGGCTTTTTATGCAGCTCCTCACTGGCAGAGCATGAGACACTGAAAAGTCTTTGACTTCAGGCAAACAGTACATAACAACAGCTAAAACACTCCTGTGTTATCAACATTATTCTTGCACTTAAATCCAAAACACAGCACTGCACCAGCTACTAAGAAGAAAATGAACTCTGTCCCAGCCAAAATCAGAATACTAATCTATCCAACCTGAGTAGACTTTTTTAATAAAGCACTCTACAGGAGCATTGTGACTGAAGTTTTAGACTGTGGGACTGATGAAGGCTATGAAAATTTATATACACTTTTGAAGACCAAAACACAACACAGATGTAGTTGAATCTAAGTTTTCAGATGATACTACCACTGGATTGTCATATTGCTGCCATTAGGAAATACTTATTTTATTCCATCAGCTACGCAAAGACCAGTTTCAGTCCTCCTGTTCTTGCCCACACAGTAACTTAAAAACGTCTCTGTGGGACTAAATTGATTACTTTTCTGTACAGTCCCCTCATTATTCAGTTTGTAAATTTTCTAAAAGTTAAAACAAGATCACTAGACTGGACAAACTACTTCTTCAGTCATGGTAAGAAATACTAATTAAATCCCTTACTGCAAATGAACAGTATTTAATTGTCTTTGTAAATGTTACTGTTAGGAGTCTATACCTGCAGTAGTCAAGACAGATGCTTCTAATTCTTCCCTGCTATTTATAACTAGGCAGTTTGTGATCTTCCTTTCCTTACGGTCTCCAAGATGAAATTATTTTTTCGTCGTTATGAGTCAAGGTGCATTACTCACCTGGAATTTAGAGTGATTTTTTAATATTGTTTAAGCTACCTATGGAATAGCCTTGCATTTATGCTGTACTTTTATTTGAATAAATCTTAGAGCCTTGATTAAGATAGATGGTCTAGGTTCTAAAAATTGACCTGTCATGTACAAATCTCTGGTAAAGTTTACAGTATCAAAGAAAGTATCTCAGACACTGATTATGGCTGAAGGGTAGAAGAATTTGCAGAAGTTTCCATTCCCATTTCCTAAACTCATACATTAATTCAAGACATAGACCAGATAGACAGAAAAATGAGAATCTGTGACCCACACAGCACCAGTAACACTATTCAACAGGACCTTTTGCAAGAGTCTGAACATTTAGGAATGATGTTTTAAAAATTAGATAAACAGAACTTGCGTAATTAAATGCTCATTCATTCCACTGGCATCTTCACTACAGAAATGCATTCTATTCTGGCTTAAATGTTTTTCTTTGTCATTTGAAGAGGGCCTAAGACATGTGCAAAGTTATTCTTCTGAATTGATACTTTCTTCATTCAAGATTTCTGAGATGGTTTGTGTGAAAAAGAGCTGAGACAATGCTTAGAATCTGGCAGGTGTGCTAGACTTCAAATCTTCATTTTTTGTTTGACAAAGCTGTATATACTTGTAACTTTTGCTTACGAGCACCTGATTAGAAAGGGAAACAGCGGGTTTTTTTACTTTTTCTATTATTTTCTTAAAGCTTCAAGAATACTGGCAATCTGTTTTCATATTTCTTTGAAGGAGAAGTGCACAATGACTTGAATTTTCCACAACTGTAAATTGATAGTCCTAATTTGGCCCATTTATTTAAAACCTTTAGATCTATAACAAAAATCTAAATTTAGAAGCCAAATAATAAAAAAGCTTGACTTGATGGCAAGCCCTTAAATTAAATACCCAGATTTGATATGCAGTTAAAAAATTAATATTTAATCCATAAAAAGATACTGTATTCCTCCCTTCTCAAGCATATAAATCCTAACTCCAAAGAAAATAAGTGAGTTAAAATGGAGTAATATTGATGTGAGAAAAGACTTGAAACTACAAATGTAACACTGCCATCCACATAAGTGTTTTCTTTGAATTTAATTAGATCCTATTTATATAAAAAGTTTATCTAAAAAGACTGCAAATATATGGTGATGACTTACAAAAATAGAGTCTATGCATTTATAGAGAATAATGATAAAGCTCATAAGTGAGGAAGCTAGGACACATGGAGTGAAAGATGTCCTCCCACTAGACAGAATTCAGACACCCATTGAAATCTCAACAACACAGAGGAAACAACAAGAAGTATTTTTCTTCTACTATTTTACTGTGACAGTTTGCAACGGCATGGAATATTCTGAAGTGGACATTATAGAATGAGTCAGTTCTGTTGAAAATTTTGACCTGGTCTCCTTTTCCATGGTTTCACCACTCAGTATTTCATTTAAGATCTATCCATAAAGAGTTTGATTCATCCATTCCAAGCCATTTGACCTTGGCTTCAAGCCATTAGTTATCATGCTTTAACAGTACAATTGAACTGCAAATAAAAGAATCCTAGAAAAGTCAACATTAAAGGGAGATGAGGAGACAGTGATGAGATTAATTAAATGAAAAACTGTTTACAACAAAATATGACGAGATGAATGAAATGCTGGTTATTACCAAGAGATTTATAAGAAAATTGGCCATTGTTAGAAAAAAAAAAAGTATAAAATAAAGGACTAAGGTATCTTTTCATTACCAGATTAAAAGCGAAAGCAATCAAACTATGAATGTTACATGCTGTGGAATTAATTACCCACTTCTACCACCTTGTGGAGACACAATATTACATAATATGACAGGAGCCATCAAGTGACTATAAAATAGGCTGACACTTGACCAACATGCTTTATGAGCTATTATAACCTTCCTGTGAAGAAGGCAGACTCCTCAGGAGTTTCATTCTGAAGGGCAAATATGGACAGCTGTGGGATCCTTACACTGATCAAGTGTTGTGGGTCATTCAGAGTGCATTTTATTTTCAATAATAACATAATAAATAAATAATAATGGCCAGTCTTCGCCTTTGCAATTAAATACAAAGTTCTTTTAAGGGACCATAGGCACTTAATTCTGTCACACAGAATGAAGTATCTGCAATCATCTTAGTATCATGGTTGTACCTGGACAAGATAACAACTGTGAACATAAACAACACGACTAACATTTGTTTGCACGTTGTCAGCAGCCAAAAAGTCTTGTGTTAAGAATGGGGAGAATAACTCAAATGGTCGGGCACTCACTTGGCAAGAGGTAGCAGGATCGATGCCCTCCTTCCCTCCTTCTCCAGTGTTTTCCCACTGTACTCAGCATTGGTGAGGTCGTATCTCAAATCCTGTGTTCAGTTTTGGGTCTCTCAGTACAAAAAAGACATTGAAGTGCTGGAGTGTGTCCAGAGAAGTGCAACAGAGATGGTGAAGGGTCTAGAGCACAAATCTAATGGTGAGCAGCTGTGGGAGCTCGGATTGTTTAGCATTGAGAAAAGGAGGCAGAGTGGGGACCTCTACAACTACCTGAAAGGATGTTGTGGTCTCTTCCCCCAAGTAACAACTGACAGGACCAGAGGAAATGCACCAAAGGAGGTTTAGACTGGATATTAAGGAAAAGTTTTTCACAGAAAGGGTGGTCGGGCATTGGAACAGGCTGCCCAGGGAAGTGGTTGAGCAACTTTCCCTGAACGTGTTTAAACGGCTGATGGAGGTGACACTGGGGGACATGGTTTATCAGTGGACTGAGCAGTGCTGGGTTAATGGTTGGGCAATATCTTGTCTTGTCTCAGGGACAGAATGTGTGTTTATGGCTGGTGTGGTCCTGGAAAGCATCTGAAATTAACCCAATGCATGATATCTTAGAGAATACCATGCTGTGAACCATAGCATAATGAATCAGCAAAAATACACTGCAGAAAGACACTCCTGAGTGGAAGAAAAGCTGTAGGAAAGCCTCCTGATCAGTCTGCTTTATCCCAGGAAGGTTTCAAGATCAGCAGAAAAACGTCACTACTACAGGATTGCAAAAAGAACAGTTTCCACACAAAATTCAGGCTACCCCAAAACACAAATACTCTAAGAAAGTTAAAGGAAACCTGAATACTGTTACTCCAAGCTTTTGGAGTAATTATCTCCAGAGCGCTGCTGCTGCAGCCTGCACTATGAGTTTTCATATCAGTCCCATTCCATTGACTTTTAGTTCAGTTAACATATTTTTTAAATCTACAGGTATTTCTCAATATTGTTTTTTTCACACTCACTATTAAGATTCTGCTACTGATATTTTGCCAAAAATATTTCACAAAGCAGTTGCACAATATGTTCATATTCAGTATCTCTCAGAAGAGATCTCCCCACCTGTGGCAGCTTTAATAAGATTGCATCTTTACTTGGCCTAAGTAATCTATCATCTAAGTCAAGCGTCATTTGTATAATGAAAGTCCTTCATACCTTCATGTGATCTTCATTCTTCAACCCTAAAGCATGCCACTATTGTAATAGGTTGTGAAAAATCCATCAGGGATTTAACCAGCAGGTGGTTAGTGCTCGTGTAGTGCCTCTCACACTCCTTACGGTCTCTTGGTCATGGTGGAGGGGCTGAATATGCTGAAATTACCTTCTCTTTAGTTCTTTTATGTCAAGCTTCAATCTCTGTATAAAATTTATATGCACAAAGGTCTATATTTTACATCATTCTGATAGAAAGTAGAGAACCCCTAGAGCAGTCCTAAAGATCTGTACTTAGTGACATTGCAAGGCTAATTGATTAAGGGATTGGTCACAGCACCAAGCCTGCCTGAGTTCAAGAATCATTTGGACAATGCTCTCAGTCACATGATGTGATTCTTGGAGCTGTCCTGTGCAGGCCTGGGAGTTGGACTTCAATCATCCTTGTGGGGCCCTTCCAACACTCAGGATATTCTCTGATTCAATGATTTGATGATTCTAACACACTGAGATCCTTTCAGTTCCTTGGTGTTCTGAGGTGGGAAAACCATATGATTATCTCTGCACCACAGAAGATAGTGGAAAACTAAAGATGTTAAAGAAGAAAACAAAAGGGAAGCTTTTATCCCTTAATATGAATCACTCATTAGATTTAAATGTTTTGCATAACATGAGCTATTTAGTATGTTCTGATGAAAGCACATATTGACACAAATTGAGATGTATCTGTATCTTTTGATGTCAGAAGCCAATTTATTTCCCTAAAACTGATATTCTACTTTCCTTAATGAGAATGCTCTTCTTGTGGATAACAGCTGACAAGCTGGGTTAATTTTAGGATGTTTTAATGTGCATCTCAGTGAAAGCTTACTAGAAGTTTTTCATCATGGAAACTACTGTAGAGGCAGCTGATAAGGTTTTAAACAATGTTATACAACAAAATCACTTAGATCACCCTAGGTAATGTCTTCATTTTAATTTTATGTAGAAATTAAAGAAAATTTAAAACAAATATTTTTCTCAACCTATTAATTTTACTACAATCACATAGATTTCAAGGTAGCATTTCTCTTAGCATTAAAAGCTTAGAAATTTAACTTTATTGAAAATAATCATAGTTGAACAATTTTATTCTGCATTTGAATTGAAAGTTGACTTTGATTTAGAGTGAGGAGTCAAGGAACAGAACAGAAAATGGAACAATCCTCCTGCTTACAGAGTAGTGGGACCAAGAAAAACTCAGCTAACACACATCAGAAGGATCTCTGACTCGTATCTCCATGCAAGATTTTAGTTTCCAAGGTTTTTAGCCCTAAGCTCCTACTCGAAAAAAAGGGACTCACAGGAATTATTTTAGCCTAGTGCTCATGAAAACAAAGTTTTTAAGATTGCTTTATTGTTTAACACTAGTAGATTAAAATTGGAGATAAATTAAATGTTACCTGCTAAAACCAGAAAAGCTAATGAGGTGATGAGAGCACTGAAAATAATGTAAATGCTCTGAAATGCATGATTCAAGTCCTGATAAAGTTTTGGTCATCTGTTCTCACCACTTTTAGCCTGGTGAGATGTGTGAGTGGCCAAAAATAACTCATATATCCCACAGTTCTCCAGTTCATCGGTAATCTCTCTGCTACTCTATGACGGTTGAAGGGAACACTCAAGGACACAGAAACCATAGACATCGAACTAATAAGCAAACAACCATCATAAACTGCCGAAGCCTTTGTCTATTTCTTACGTGATAAACTCTACAGCAGACTAAGCAGACACCAAGGGAATGTTTTAATACAACTTCAGCGAATTTACACTTAAAAACAAACAAACAAACAAGGAAAGAATAGAGATGTTGACTAGGGAGTTTCCTGCTTGAGAACCTACATGGCTGTAACCGTCTTTATTTGAGACTCCAAAGGTATTCGAGTTATGTCATCTGACATCTGACCTTATTAAAAAGTGCAAGAGAATAATTTCTTCCTCATAGTAAAAAAGCAGGTTCTTTGACAGACGTTTTAGAATTACTTTGACTACTGTTTTAGAACTACCCCCTCTTTCCCTGTGCCTCACAGTGAAACTTCCTCTAACTTTCTTATTGCAAGGGAAATGTTTATTTCTTATTTGAAGTCCTAACGAGACTATTTATGTTACTTACATCTTTCCTCTGTGATAGGTAATTAAAGAAGACAGGGACTATTCCACACACTGCCAAAATCTGCTGAATTGAAAAAGTGTTTAAAAGAATGTAATTAACTGTTCGAAGTCTTGTATGGAGCCAGTAGGGAATTTTTCAGTTTTGAGATATTTAATTTTCATTCAAATTGAGCACATTTTCTTTTCCTTAATAGTTTTAGATAAAATGTGATAGCACAAAGTTATTTAAAATACATGTAAAATGGCTTTAAGAGATTTTTTGAATTTTCTTTTATTTTATTTGAGATGATATTTTACCCTATTCTACCTGTACCTAATCACATTATACACCCAGTCTCATACCTTTTCTCAGAATTATTCCAGCATATTATGAAGTGGTATTATTTTGTCTCAAAAATAATCTTGTAGAAAAAATTTAAATCCTGGGTTGCCAGCAGCAATCAAGAAAGGAAGCATATTCATCCTGAATGAAAACTGAATGAAATATCCAATTATTTACAAATTGTATTATGTAAGGTACTCTGTAGACCTTCTACTGAATTTAAACAGTTACACAGCTCAGATGATTTTTTTCATTAGAACTGGGGAGAGTTTTTGGATGAGTCAGTGTACCAGTACTACCCACTAGAGGTCTGAGGCCTGAGAAGCTTCCTTTCTGAAGTGAAAGTCAAATAATTCTCATCTGAAGCTAAGCACAGTTAAACATTCTTGATTATTAGCAACAGAATCCTGCAGAGTATGGATGATATTTTAGACATGGAGATTTAAATTAATTTAGGCTTTGACCACTGTGTTATTTTCTTTGCTCTATGGATAGATATATCATAGAGATGCTTGACAGGTTACTTATATTTCTGCAACAAGGTCAGGATCTTGGCAAAGTCAGAATCCACAAAACACAAGGGTATATCCATGCAAACATGTGTAATCAAGCTAGGCGTCACAGAACAAAGGTGAGACCAGTTCCTGACCAAAGAACTGGAAATATAATTAAGATAGTATTTGTGGTGTCATAAATATTCTTACTTATTGGCTTCACCCCCAAACATGTAAATTTGATTCATGGTCCTAACTATGAAAATACAATGTTGTGTGTCAATACTAGCAGGATAGCAAACTAGATAAAAGAGACAGGAATATGAGTCTCAATCCCGCTGCGTCCTACAATCCAGAGAAGCCAATAGAGAAAAAAGGTGTGGGTGTTACCAGAGGGAATGCTACAGGGCAATGGAGTTTGTTGTCATGCCAAAGAGATACAGTTTAAGATGGCTGGCTGCAACTGCAAGTAACTATTTGGAAAATAAACAAAGTAAGGTTTCTTGTGAAGCCATTCTTACAAAGTAAATTTTCCTCAGCCTTTCATAACATTGACTTTTTCAGCAGTAAAGCCACTTTTAAGGGTCATTTCACCAGCTTCTGGGCACGTGAGGGACTTCACTGTCACAATGAAAAGAAACAAACTCAGGTCACCACGGTTTAGGTGTTGACGTACAACACGTCCTTGGGAAAATCAGAGTTCAGAGTAAAAACTACCTGCTGTAACCTGTCTTTTGTTGGAGTACTCTCTAGTTCCAACACCACTGTAGCTTTTTGGCTTTTTTTGCATTCAACCACACAGCTACCCCAAGTGCTAAGCAGCAGTTTCTGCAAGAGGGTTTTTGACACTGTTGAATTTGGTTTAGTCATGAACAGGAGAGTAAAAGGATGTATTACAATATATTTTCTTTTTTTTTTTTTCTCCTTTTTTTGAATGGAATAACACAGTGAAACTGTCCTTTGAACTTCTGCAGCTTTTTTGTTTGAGAGAGGTGGGAGTATGCTCTACAGCTGAACAGAACCCTATGTGACTCAACTCTGCTTGCACGAATTGTCAAATACAGAATTATGTGTCTTGTTTGCATTATCACTTACAGAGATGTTTACCACTTCATGCTTCATTTTTTAGAAAAAACTATTATACATTTTATCAGCTGTGCTACCAACAAGCATCTCACCAAGTTAAGGCAAAACTAACATACAATATTTAAACTGTGTTTTTACATATTTACATTTTCTAGCAAGATGTTTTTGAAACATTTTGTGCAAGTTAGATGGAAATGAGCAATAAAAGTCTTCTTGTTCTTGTGAAGAATTATCTCCTGTGACACATGCATCTCTTCAATTGTGAAAACATTTGCTTACTGAGAACAGTTCATATTTGCCAACTTCTGTAAGATTATAGATTACCCACATCAAGCCAAACTCCAAGCTCTCATTCATTGGACTATACTTTTCATTTACAGCAGTAAAAATCTAGGGAAATTCCTTTAAAGAAATTTACTCTGCTGACAGTTTTACACTGTTTTACTGTGAAAAAGACTTTTAAACCTTTCAAGCCTCTCTTCTAATCCCATTTCCAAAGCATTGCCAAGATTCAGTTGCCCTCAGAGAGAAAAGAGTATAAAATTATAACAAATTGTAGGCATTCCACATAAAGATATTAAGCACATTTATCCCAAAAGATTGTGTGAAACAAACAGAGTTAGAACGACTTACCTACAAGATCCCATTATTGACTAATTTACTTTCCCATTATCCTGGATAAAATGAAATACCACACTTTATTGATTTTTCTGTCTCTTTTTTCAAGGAAGGCAAGCTGACATTTTTGACCAGAAACCTTAAGTGTTTTGACCAGCAACATACATGCAACCTGAGATGGTTTTTCTACCTATACACAGTAAAACATTTGAATCTTGCAGGGAAGAATCTGAAGGGAAAAAGATCTTGAGCTGTTGGCATGTGATGATAATTGCTTAAGTATTAGCACCGAAAGGAAAGTCTTGATTTTAAAGGGAAGTCAATGATTCATGCTAGTGGTAATGGGCCAAGCCTCTCCATCCTGATTGTAAGTGGCACCTCAGTCCCTCGCCAGGTTCTCTGTGATCCTGACGCTGCTCTGCATTTGTGATAGCCAAAGAGAAGACAGACTGGGGCAGTATCATGGTCCATTCGTTACACCTGGGACCATAGCATGAGAGAGACTATCATGGCCAAATTCTCCATTTTGGGGGAGAGCTCTCTGCAATGAGTTCCAAAGCCAATTTGCCTGTCTCTTAGGTTCTGACTGTAGTTTTAAACACTGTTGAGGGCTGGTGGCTGCTTTAACTGGGCTTCACAGAAGCCAGTAATGTTATATCTAGATTGTAGGGGGTGTCAGCCCACGGGTGCCAAAGGCATTCCCTAGTTACCAATGAAGAGAAGAGAAAGATCAGCCTGCTGGAGAACTGCAGGTGTTTGTTATCATCAGAGTTTGCAGGAAAGCTCAGAGGAGTTGAAATGTCAGCACACATTCTTACTCCATATTCTCCTTTTCTCTGTTGTACAAATTCTTGGATTTCTTAAATAACAAGTTTTTGTACCAGGAGGGAAGGTCAGTGATGCAATGTGAGTACTGCAGGCATTTGCCATTTAAGGGGAAAGACTGCAAACTATAACACGACTGAAACAGAGTCAGACTATTACAAGGACAGGACAGACACACTGAAAGGACAATAACAACTGTAGACAGCAATTGTCACTCATGCAAGTATGAGTAAAGAAAAAGCAATAAAGATTGGCATGGTAGTGAGAAAACAGGGGAACTTTGAGGCAGACACAGAAAACAACAAATAAGAAAGCTGACAGATTCTTATTGTGGGTTTCTGTCTAGTGCTTCGACACAGGCAGGTTTATCCCAAACGCACATTTATGACCTCAGCATACCCAAGACGTACCCACAGATACTTAATGATAAGCCACTGGCACAAAAAAAAAAAGAGTGAGAATGTAATCAGACAAGCAGCAACTGCTTTAAGTGTGAAGAACCATCTCATAATGCCTATAATCTATACTTCCCAAGTGAGATCAGCACATATTTGTAGGCGGTTTAGTGAAAGCTTAGCTTGTAGCACTGGACAAGTCATTTCTCTTCTGGATTACATTTTGAGATATTTTATTGTGAATCATCAACTGAGAAGTAATATAAGATTGAGCAACTATATTTTATTATCATTTTCACATTATTCCAGTCTCCTGAAGGTTTAAAATTATGTTTGTTTCCCAAAGGGGGAAAAAAAAAAAAAAAAGACATCACTTGCCAGTGAATGGGGGCAGTGAATCAGGGATCAGATTCAAATTCTACAACTAGTGTCTGTCTAATGGGGTGTGAATGATTCTCATTGAAAGAAGTGACTCAGAGCTTCCGGTTTACTTGACACAAAAACTAGTGAGGTTTTTTAACAAATTTTCCGTTGTTCCTCCCAGTTAGAATAGAGCCAGAAAATCATCAGTGCAGATGTAGCTTATGAAAATTTTTAGGATTGATTTTTAGGATTGATTCTTACTTTACAGCGTTGTAAATGTATTAAAGTCGGTTGAGTTATGTGACTAAAGACTTGTAACAAATTAGCTCAAAAAGGATCCCAGATAAGTAGTAATATAAGCAATTCCAAGAAAATTTGACGTGAGAGAGGAAGAGAGATTCAGGCAATTAATTTCTTGAAACCTTGTTTGTTGTTGGTGTAGAGTGAACAAAGTATAGATTCTGCATTTTACTTTGGTTTCATTTAACTTATCTCATCATTTTTGGTAAGTGTTTTCTTTTTCTTAAATTAATTTGGTCCTGATTTGCAGCAAGAAATCAGGCATAGAAATCTTCCCAGCTTATTGAAGTTAAAGGGTTCAAGCAAGTGTTTGGGAAAGCTGGGCTGAAAGTAGAATGATAGAAGGAGTAAGGGAGATGTAGGATGACTTTGGTTGTTATCTGTTATTTCCACCATTTTAAGACTGGAAATGTATGTAAGGTAATTAACAAAATGGTAAATTATTCTTGATTAAAAATAGTTCAATTTCTAATTATAATCAAATACAAATGCGAAGAGAAATTTTTGCCCTTTCTTGGCTAAGACTTTGGTGACTTCAAACTCAGAGAGAAACAAATAGAAAATACTCAGTGTATTCAACTGAAAAATGTCCAGTTCCAATGCACAAATTTCCCTGAGACTTTAATGGTTTTAAATTTTAATGAGGGAAGAATTTTTATCACTTTGAGGACCGCTCCCATGGTGCTTCTAATGTTACAGCATTTGAAGACTATCTTCATAGGGAAATTGTCCTGCAGAATTCTAGTGGGAAAAGTATATCACGTAGCTATGGTGATGTAAATCCCCGTGCAGGCACCTTCTGCATGAATACAAGTGCTTTTTTTCAGGGTAGTTTGTCACTTTACCAAGTTATACTGAAATTCTACTGGCCTTGCTGTTGCAATATTGTAATAGCTTTGGGGTGCTGTGACCAATCTCTCCTTAAAAATAAGATCAAAATACTTATACTTGTTTAGTGATGCAGTTACATTGGGGAACCCTGATTCTGGTATTGTTTATCCTAATCTACAATACAGAAGTCAGTGTAATTATACTAATGTTGCTACTCTAGATACAATATCCCAACTCTCTTGTTACTTCTTTTTTTTTGGATGAGTCATTTTTGATACATATGTCTAAATGCAGATACTTAGAAAACCAAACTGTGCTGAAAGGAATTAGCATCTTCATGGACTAAAATAACTCAGCCACAGAATAATCCACAATTCAATCAGATGGTTTGCTTAAAAAGCCTGTCATTAGTCAATGAAGCAAGACAAGAGATACAAAACTATACATTCACAGCAATAACAGATGTTAAGATTTTCAAATAAAAAATGATTCTGCGAAATTACAATGGATGCTGGTGAAAGCAAACAATGAATGTCTGGGTTAAGTCAAAAAGAAACAGGTGAGATGCAGTTTGAGAATCTCTGAAAGAGGAAACAGAGTTGTGTAAGATGGACAGCAGAACAAGAACAATTATCTAGTTAGGGAAGCAAAAGGAGAAAGGATAGTTCTGGACTAAAGGAGAATAAGAGCTGTCTCCTGCTGGGAGACACTGAAGGAGAGCAGGAGTTGGAACTTTACTACAAATAGAAATGAAATTCATGTGACAAGTCTTTAGGCAACAAGAAACAGAAATTAATTTGTTCTTTAAAAAGAGAAAACTGGAGAAATTTGAAAAATAAACTAACTGTGGGGAAAAAAAACCAAACAGTTCCTAGAGCTATTAAGGAAGTGAAATGGAAAGCACAGGATTGAAAGTGTGACAGAAGAAGCAATTGAAAAAGGGAATCATGTGAGTAATGCCATTCTTGGAAAAGGATAACTAACTAACTCCAGAAAATGGATGAAACTACACTTGCTTCTTCATTAAAGCTGATAGAACTGTGATATTACTTCCTAGAACTGAAGAAACAAACGGAAAAACAAGTTGTCCCTCACTGACAGATTCTGATCGTCCTGTAGAGCTTAACTACCATGTAAATTAGCTAAAATTTGGGCAGTCACAGTAACATCCTTTGAGTCGGCTAATTATTTGCACTATTCATGGCAAGTGTGCTCCATTGGGTGCAATTATGATTGTTTATTGAATAATTGCTGTCCTTGTCAAATGTTTGCTTGAATATTTGCCTGCACTGTATAATATTTTTACTGAGTAATTGTCTGCTGCAGATAATATCTTCACTCAGTAATTGCCTACTCTGAATAATGTTTTCACTGAATCATTTCCCATTTAATGTAATGTTTTACCACATGATTTTCTCTTCTGAGTCATGTTATTGTAAGTTAGTAGCTGAATTACATGTAAAGTTACTGTTCAATCAAATCTGAGTTTGTCTAAATGCAGTGCATTGTGATAATTTCTCTTCAAAGCCTGTGGTGGTGGTGATGTTATTTCCCTCTTAGATAAGGTACAAAGGGGTAGCAGTAGGAATTCGATATGAGAGAGGCTGGAGACTCAATGTACTAACAAAAGGAGGTTGTTTTCAAAGAAAGAGGAAAAAAAATATCAAAAGTGGGCAAAAAGTGTAAGAACTATAGGGGAGGTAACGGAAATCTAAGAAAGAAATGCGAGGAGGATGGAGAAACAGAAAAAAGGAAGAAGAAAAGAAGGCAGACTGTAAATGAGTAGGCAAAGAACCAACTCCAGGGAACAGTAAAATGCAGAATTAAATGAAAGTAATACATACCAAAGCTGCAGACATAATTGTCAGCCTGGTGTTCTCTCACATTGCCTCTGCATTAGGGTAGCCTTGTAAAATTAGCAGCTAACACTTTGCAGTGGAGAGAAGAATGAAGGTGTTAAACACACCCTAAGGTACAAATGCCAGCGTTCCCACCACAAGCTTCATTCCTCTCCCTTTTTGCTTACCCTTGGGCTTCATTTCTGCAACATAAAGAGACTGGACTGTGAAGTGATGGGCTACTGTGGAAACAGCTAGTCTGCTGAGGAAGTTTTTTTCTCAGCTTGGGAACACTGCGAGCTCTGACTTGCTTCCATCCGTGTTGGTGGCTCACTGGAGCCAAACATGAACAGAAGTTAACATCTGAAGATCCCTCCATCTAGGCTGATGCATGCACATAAGAAGCTTCTATAAATTCTATTAATTTGTCACACTTCATGCATTTGAGCATTTGTTCTCTTCTTCCCCTATAATTTTTCAGTAGACTACAGTAAACTGAATTAGCTTCCAAAAGATACTTTATTCTTTCCCTTTCCTTTTAGAGAGTGGAAAAATATTCCATTCTAATATATAATATGAATTACTACAGTTCTTATTAGTTGGGATCTATTCCTGCTACAGGTCAACTGACTTTACCTGACTATTGAGATCAAAGGTGTTCATTTCTTTTTCTGAACTTCTCTTTCGCATATGAGTCTATAAATGAAATCTGCTTGTTTCTTTGTTTTCTGACAGGGATGATGTTGCTCAACTTAGTTTTCTGATGTCTCAAAGCTATACTGCAAAATCACATGAAGAAATAACTAATATCTGAATGTCACTTTGAGAAACAGTCTAATAATTATTTTCTTCTTTAGTTTCCATGTCTACACACTTTCATTATGGATGTTCTGTAAGCACTTTTGCACAAGAGAGTACTTCCATTGTATTGCAGAATTTAGAGATGATGGCTGTATGAAACACTGAGGATTGGAGGTACCCACGATGTCCAGTTCTTCCTCCATTGTTATTGTATTGCTTTATAAATCACTTCTATAGCCCGTATGAAAAGAGAATGAAGGCAATGTGTCTGATGACAAAGGAGTTGCACTGATATTAGAACTCCTGCCTACTTCTACTTAATTCACATTTTATAGTGTAAATTCAATATGCTTATTATTTTTGAATGACATTAATAAGTTGTGAAAGCAGGTCTAACAAGACTAGCTCTGAGAGCTTTGAATCAGTAAGATTTAAGACAGAATATGGTATAAGCATTGCAATATTTCCCACTTAATTACATGAGAAGACTTGGTGCTGGATTCAATAAAAAAATTACATCAGATTTCTGTACATTGGTCTTCTGTGCCAAGGCTCACAAGAAACCTTCTGAAATATACATTATGAAGTTGATTATAATTTCAGTCTTACTCTAAAGCTGCTGGATAGACATCAGTAAATACAAGAAAAAATTATGTAATATTTTTTTTACTTTTCTCTGCCTCCATCTCTTTGGGATAACTCACTGGAAGTCAATCAGGTTTGTATTTAGAGCTTTCAACTGAATATTTTGTATGTTATGTCAATTTTTTTTTAATAAATAACAATAACCATTGAACATTATAAACTATGACTTATAAACTATAAATGACTTATTAACAAAACTGAACATTTAGAATTTCTCACTTAAAGTCACGACAAAACTTCCCCTTTCTCAACTGCTTGACCAGAGAGCTGTGGTGGTTTGACCTTGGCTGGACACAGTGCCTACCAAGCCACTCTATCACTCCCCCTTCCCCAGCTGCACAGGAGAGGGAAAATAAGAAGGAAAACAAACCATAGGTTGAGATAAGGCAGTTCTCTAAAGCAAAAGTGAAAGTTTGCGCATGCACAAACAAAAAGAAAATCCCATTAGCAAGTGTTGCCTGACCACCTCCTAGGAAGCAGGGCTTCAGAACAGGAAATGGTTATTCTGCAAGGCAAACACCGTAAATAACAAAGGCCCCCCCTTCCTCCTCCTTTCTTAGCTTTTTATATCTGATCTGACATCATATGGTATGGAATATCCCTTTGGCTAATTTGGATTAGCTGGCCTAGTTATGTTCTCTCCCAGGATCTTGCCTACGCCTAGCCTACTGATGAGAAGGAATGCTGGGAAGATGCTGTTTCAGCACTGGTCAGCACTATACAAAACACTGGTGTGTTATCAACATCTTTCAAGCTAACAGTGCAAAACACAGCACTGTGAGTGCCATACTGGAAAATCTTGGCCAGACATAATACAAAAGGCCTAGGAAGAATCTGATGTAGCAAAGACTCGACATACAGGGAAACCAAACTTAATTCTATTTCAAGTTCCATTGTTTCAAGATTTAAACTGGCGTTTTAAACCAGTGTCCAGTGAGAACTAGTTCATAAAGCAGCTCATTGTATAAAGAGAATTCAGGAAAACAAAGAAAAAGCAAAACTAAATAAGAAGGAACACGTAACTGACAAAAAGTAGTTGTGGCCACTATATGTGTCAAGCAACACATCCATGTTTTAGGTAAACAAGAAAATTATACTTGAAAAGTCCATCAACAGTAAAAAAAGGAGAACCTCTGTCTTGTAGAAGAGGAAGGGAATCAGCACAAGATTCCTTGTACCATATAAGGCTCAATAGAATAGTGCAAACTGATGAACAGTACCTCTCCAGCAAGGTTTGAGCATGTCCTTGGCAGACGAATAACATTGAAAGAACACTTTGCAGTGTTGAAAGGTAAGAATGGAAATAGAAAATGCCAGAACATTCCTTCAGATATAATATAGTCCTTTACCTCTCATCTAATCTCATCATTCTCCATAAAGTAATGACTTTAGATGAACTTTTGGCAGTGTTGAAAGGCAAGAATGGAAAAATAAATTCCAGAATGCTCCTTCAGATCTGCTACAAGGTGCCACCTCTCACACCATGCACAGATATTAGAGCACACTGGAGTCTTTCAATGTACAGGTTTTTTTCTCCCAGAAATAGTTTTATTCAGCTCACAAAGTATACCCTTTGGGGAGTAGCCACCCCTTCAGCCTTAAATTATAAAAAGCAAAACAAAATTCTACATTTAGCCTAATTATTTATCTTTTCCAGAACACCAAACAACCTCCAAGCTTGTTTAGGATACAGAGGCAGTACGCATGTGATGACACACTTACCAAGAGTGTATGGACAAAAGAGGTATCACCTCTACCTTGGGCACAAAGGGTTTACTTCCAGCTCAGAAAGTGCTTCGAGACATAAATTACTGAAAACTAGGAAGGTAATCCCATGCAAAGAACCACCATATGGGTTTCTTAGCTTCTGTTTGCCTAAATGGAATCTGGCTTAGTAAAACTCTTCTGGCTAAACAACTTTCCTACCTTCTTGCAGGACCAGAAAAGGACCAGGTTTTTGGTCCTACCGTAGGAATTGGTTTTATGTATACTCCAGATATTGTAATTTGTACTTGTACAAGAAGCCTGGATGTCCAGGAATATACAAATCCAGTCCAGTCTATACAAATCAACTATTTACAGGGGTTTTTTTCTCTTCTTGCGTTTGTATTTAGATATCAAAAACTCTTAAGTAATACCAGTTTGTGAAGTCTACAGACTTGAGTTGGAATCACAGTACTCCTTCCTTTCCCTTCCTTTCTGTAGAGTCTTCTTGGTTTCCCTGGAGGTACAGGCATGGTGCAATCAGCTTTTCTCCCATATGATTTCAGTGTGTTTTAGTTTCTAGTCAGAATTTGCATATGAGTGGACAAAACAAGAAAACTTGGAAGTGATAGGATAGCCACATATTTCAAACTATAGAACTTTAGTTAGTTTTGTGAACCTGCTGATCACTCAAGCCACTGATGGAAATAGGTTCCATTTGAGACTTGGGATATGCCCTATGACACAAGTGACTGTATGGATAATTAATCCACAATGTGACAAAGACACTTGTGGGAAATTGCTTGAAAAACACCTGCCTGTTAACAGTGTAAACTGAAGCATTTGTTGTGCTCATTTGAAATCATTCTACAGGGGAGCTTCAAGAATAGGTAAAGAATTAGCACGAATGCCAGGTGATCACATAGCTATGGCACTGGCAGGTGTGGTAGCACATCCAGTCATACAGCCACTCATCCAGACCATGGCTGAATTGGGATTGGCATAGTCCTATGCTAAAAAGAGAAGAGCTTGGCATCCTTGGCTGCCATTTCTTCTCTGATACCACGACACCAGGAGTTACTTTCACAGTTGTTTTGAAATATACTCTTTCTGAAATTATCTGATCCTCAAAAGTTCCTTTCTGATAAAAATAGACGATTGTCAGTGGGCAAGTTCTGACTTTTATCACCATCTGTTAAAACAAAACAACAGCAAAAAAAATCCTACTTTTTTGTTTGGAGATTCAAGGCCAGTTTTTTTCCAGCTTTAGAGGCCTCTGTGCCACTCTAATAGTACAAGGAAGCCATGGAGCTGGTGAATCCAGCAGGCACAAGATGGATTTTTCAATCTAAGGAAATCTCTTTTTGGCTGGCAGCCAGGGTGCACAAAGGAGTAAGGAGCACTGGACATAGAATGGTAGAGTCACAAAGGCATTTGCACTTTGTAGTGCAAGACAACATTCCTCTGACAAAGGAAAGAGCACCCTGGATCTAAGGCAGCCCATCAGGATTGCTGAAGGGGAGCTGGGTCAAGTGCTTGATGGTGTTTAATTGGAACAGCATCAAGACTACACCGTGTCATTTCAAATTTGATACATCAAGCTGATAAATCAACTGAGAGCAAGTTACGCTTGACTCTTGCCAAGTACAGCAAACGCAGAGCTTCCTCTTCCTTCAGCAGAGTGGGAGCAGCGAATGAGATTGTAATTGTGGCCTTTCAAGCAGCTTTCACACAGAGTCATTAGGAAGTTTCTTGTGAAACTTCATCTGAGATGCTCAATACCCAAAGGCAGTGTTTCACTAGTGGGTCTATTTAAGCTTAAACCTTTCCATGAGGCTTCGTCTCAGTCAAAACCTTCTCCTTTTTATCCATCTACTTGGACTCATATATAGCATTTATTAGTTTCACAACCTTGTATGCAATCTGTCCTCAAGGGATATATCTTCACTTCAGGAAAGACAGATTCATCAGCAGATGGTTGTGTTCTTGCCATGCAGAAAAATCACAGTCATGCAACCCCCTCAAGAACCAACTGCTGAACTCAGACCCTTTCCTAGGATACAGCTGACCTCTGTATCAACATGTCTGTGGCTGTAACCAACTTTCCCGGGTGTTCATATAATCCCTAGCACGATCAGCTCCCGATTTTGCCTGGAACATCTGTAATCCCATTAGTAATATGTAATGGGAGTAATATTAAAAGATAGAGATTAAATGAAGGGGGGAAAAGAGTACAAATTTCCAACTCCACATATCTACCCCCATTTTCTAGGCAGAAATTTAGTGGTGTTTAGTTTCTCCCAAAAATCTTTCATTTCAATCAAATTAAAATTTTTGTACCACTCCTTATTGCTCATCAGTAAAAAATTATGCTGTCATTATCATGATACTTGAGGATAAGAAATATTGCAAATGGCCATCAATGCTTTATTGTAAGTGACAATAATGATGTTTCCTTGGAAAAGAAGACCTGCTTTTAAATATGCAAGAGCTTGTGGCTCCTAAGGATATATTTAAATCTGAGTAGTCTTAAACAACTGGAATAGTTATCAATCTGACAACATGACCATTTTTCTTAGAGATTAAAATGGTATATTGATGATGATTACTGTAATCTCATTTTAAGTACCTCATAAAATGCTTGAGAGGTTTGAAGCAATCTTGACTTCAGAAGTTTTCTTCTAATTACAAGCCCTGTATATGTATATTTGCCAAAGATGATCTACTGTCATCTCCCTCTGCCTGGAGAAGGAAAATGTAGAGCAAAAAATGTAAAGGAGAAGAATTCACAGGCTGACCTTGATTCAGAAACAGGACACCCACATTGGTCTTTCACAGCATCTGAATCTGAATAAGGATAAAATCCTCCACTTTTCTAAGCTCTGGACAGCTCTTCCAAGATTTGTGGCATGAGTAACTTCTAAAGCTGTCTAAGATTCCCTGACCTTATTCACTCAGTTCAGTGAAAAGATTGCTGAATAGAATTCACTGGCCAGCATCCTAGCCAGACACGGTGATTTTCCTTGCACTGTCTGAGTTAGAAAACTGCTACTCCGTGACATTTACCACTGGTTTTCCCATATCCTTTAATTTCTGCAAGTCTCCCATGATGAGAAGCAGTTCATATAGGTGGGTCAACCTCCTTTGATGGACACAAACACTGTGAATGTAAATGGTCTGAAGATGGTAACCTACCAGATACTAAACAGCGCAGCTGAAATTTTTCTCTGGTCTTTGCAATACTACTGTATGAGTAAAGAGTTTGCATCATAGGTTGGTTTTTACATGGTTAAATTCAGAGAAGTTCAATTCAAGTAGTGAATTTTCCTACCTCTTCTTCATCCCCTGCACACCCCAAGAGTGCCGTGTGGTGAATACGAAAATGCCCTTCTGGATTCAGTAAAGTGGAGTATGTGATAAGACATCTGATGTCACTACCTAGAAGGGAATAACACTGATTTAGGATGGTATGGCTATTAAATTCCTTTCAAACAATAAGTTCCTTCTGTCAGCTGACATTTCTAATGCTTTTTATAAAAACACTTAAGTTTGTGCTGTCAGTCTCCAAATCACTTTTGCTACATCTATTCTTCTTCCAGTCTATGAGTTTTTCATGTTTTTGTTCTTCTCTTTTGTTTTGGGGGAGGTCTTATCTCATAACTTCATTTTAATCTTCTAATTCCCAAATTATGAATAATTTCAGTTTTGGAAATATTTGAAAAGATTTATGTACTGCAGACTTATAAATAAACAAAACAAGAGTAGTACTCTGCTAGGAAAGAAAAAACATTTATTCTGAACATGTTAGACCTTAGCTTTTATTACTCTCAACTTAATCACTTCCTTTTTAGTACATGTGTTAAACTTGATCCTTTTTAAATTAAAGCTTACCTTCAAATATATGATTAGAAAGAGTTTTGCAGGTTTTCTGTGGCCACAGCGTGTATGATTTACTTGAGCTATTTCTAAAACAGAGGTTTTGAGGTAGATAGCAGATTTACAGACAGCGGGTCAGATGAAGAGAGTCCAGATCTGGGCAGCATAGTTTCCAAACCCATTTGATTAATGACGGAACTCTAGTCCATTTTTTTTTCTCAGATTTTTAGACTGCCTAGTGCTAGGATGAACTATAGTTCTGTCACAGCACAGAGGCACAGATTCAGCTAACTGCAATATTGCAAATATGATGATTTGAGTTTATTAATACTGGTGACAATTGACCTTCCTAAAAGTCTTGTCTGAATTTAATTAAGAAAGAAGAGAACCAATCAAAATTATTATAACTGTTGAAAATGGCATTCCTCTTATCCAGTTATTTATTAAATTTGTTTATCCAGTTGAATATCCAGTTGTTTATCTTGTTTCAGCTTGTGCCTGTAGTGTCTCATCCTCACACCACTGTGGGGACCCCAGCTCCATCTTCTCCATAACTTCGCTGCAGGAACCAAGGGCTGTTGTTGGGTGCCTCCAAAGCCACCTTGCCTCCAGGCTAAGCCAGACCTGGTACCACAGCCTCCCCTTACAGAGCAACTGCTCAAGCCCTGACTGAACTGGTGTCCCTCCACTGAACTTGCTCCGGTTTACTGATATCTTTCCCATACTTGGCGGCCCAAATCTTGGTGCAGTTTAACAAATGCCAAGCAAAGGCCAAACTCACTCCCTTTGATCTTCTAGCTGAGATCCTATTAATGAAGCCCAAGAAGCTGTAATAACCTTGCCAGGCTGCTGGGGCTTCTGTTCCACCGTTCTCCACAAACACCAGGGCCCTTTCTGCAGAGTAGCTCCTTGTGTAGCCAGTATCCAGCCTGTCTCTTCACCTGGGGCACTTCTTTCCCACATACAGGGCTTTGCACTTGTTCTCAGTACTTTCATGAGATTTCTGCTATTGCATTCCTGCATCCTGTCTGGGTTCCCCTGGAAGTCAGCCCTGCCTCTTCACTGTTATCAGATGACCACCCAGTGTTGGTGCTATCTGGAAACTTGGCAAGAGTACCCTTTGTTACCTCCTTCAGGATATTGGTAAGGTTGTTAGACAGGACAAGGTCATCTTGTTACCTGCTGCCTGATAGAGCACAACCTAGTAAACTGTCTTGGTTTGAGACAATTTGGGGGAGTGGAGACCTTGGACAGAAGTCACCTCCCTTGGATTCGATACCCCCAGTTTCTCCAATACAGCAGAGAAACCAAATACATTGGGATATAAGTTAAAAAATAACTCTTTAGCAAGAAGAATGCTAAAATCATTACTGATAAAACTGGATTAAACCAACCGATGAGGAGAAACTTCCCAAGCCACACCCACTGGACCAAATTGGGATGGCAGCCAGCCCCCCCCCCCCAAAAAAACACATGTGGCCAAGAAACGAAGACAAGGTGGCCACCCTTTCCTGTGGTTAGCCTCTGCCATACTCCGAAAACCTGGCAGGAGGAGAGTCAGCGCTGGTAGGAAACGGCAGATAGTTGGGATTCAATACTGGCAGACACTTGTGTGGTGCTGGAGTGAGGCTGTGGTGCTGGTACAGGCATTTAGAGCAGGGCTGTGGACCCCCAAGGCAACTGGAAGGACCCACAAGATGCCCATTCGATCCAGCGAAGAGAGTCGGTTGTTTCAGTTTTGATGCTCGTTGGTCAAAGTTGTGGTTATAGTTCAGGTCTGTGAAGGTGGTGGTGGAAGCCCCAGGTGGTGAGGGAAGCCCTGCGACTCAGAGGTACACAGGCTCAAGTTCAGGTTCAGGTGGGAATACCTCCAGCACCTCCAGTGGGGAAGGGAGTTTTACACTGGGTGATGTAATACTGTGAGACACAGGATACTTCGGGAAGTATTTGACACCTCCTAAGATGTTGCAGCTGTCTCTGTCAGTGCAGCTGAGTCCATTATGGCCTATTATGGTTCCTCAACAAGAGATGAATACTTTCAGGCTAGGTGTAAATGTTCCAGGGAGTTATCACAGCTGAGTAATCTGTGTAAGGAAAAAGAAACACCTAGGGGGATTTGCCTCTTTCCTTACCTTCTTTAACACCCAGTTTGTAGCCTGAGGTGCCTCAAGGGCATGCCTTCAGCCCCTGGCCTGGATGACTGCTCTGCACAATGTTAAGCAAAGCACTGCTGACTGAGCCATGAGCACCAAAGGTCCAATCTCTTGCAGCACCTGGGCGGTCACTGCAGGTGGCCAAATATTTGAGTCAATAATCAGTAGCAGTTCAGTCTCTTTAAAGAAGGCAAAACACCAAAAATCCAAAAAGGCATATTTGGAGAAAAAAAACCAAAACTGGACACCAGAATTTTTTGTGTAACCCAGGACATAAGCACCGCCCTTTAAGGCTGAAAAATCCAGCCAGTAGTTTCCATCTTTCTAGATCATAATGTTTCAAATTGTATCTGAGAATATTGTGGGAGACATTATCTAAAATTTTGCTAAAATAAAAGGAAATAACAATTGCTCTTCTTTCCTTGTCCAGTTATTTCATCACAGAAGTCAATCATGCTGGTCAAATATGATTTACCATTAGTAAATCCATGCTGACATCACAGTAACCTTCTTGTTCTCACCAGAACTGTGTTTCAGGAAGGCTTGTTCCATGTATTCCAAGAAAACAAATTGAGACTGATGAGTTTTTACTACACTGCATCATCTTTTGGTCTGTTTTGAAGACAAGGGCAACATTTGCCTTTCTACATTTGCCCTCTCTACTGATCCGTAAAAGAGACTAGCCTTGTGAAGACATCAGCCAGGTATTACTTTACTGTCTAATAAGCCTAAATGGCTGGGGTTTTTGTTGTTGTTTTTATGTTTTCTTTATTCTTCCAGGTGGTTGTTGAATCCACATGAAGTTTTGGCATGGGCGACATGTCTTAGTAAGACATTCCACAACTTAGTTACATGCAGTGATATATAGGTACCTTCCTTCAGTTACTTTGAAAATCTTTTCTCCTCTTGCCCCTTAAAAAGTCAGAAAAGTGTATAAACTTGTAATATCTTCCCTCAAACAACTGTCATTTAGGCTGAAGAGCCCTATTACATTAAAATGTTTCCAGTAAAGATGCCATTTCATAGCTCTGATCGTGTTTGTAATCATTATCCCAGACACAGCAAAGTTGCTTTGGAGTGGGGAAAAGGCAGAGCTAAGGGAAATCCTGAAGATGGTTTGGGAGAAAAAAAAAAATCTGGAAAGATGTGGAAAATTTCAGGTATGAAGATAAAAAGCAGAAATGAATGAGGGAATGTTGGACCATTTCTTTATTTGATTACAGTACCATTACCACTGTAGTACCATTGCTGCACCCAGGTCCTAATACAATAGCAACCAGTTACTACATTTATCTTAAAATACTGCTTTGATCAAGAAGCTACCATATTAGTATCAAAGTAGGCAGTTTAAAAGGTATTTAAAAATCCCTTCAAAATATTGCTCCGGAGTTACCAAAAGTTCCAGAAGTGTTATGATTTGAAATTTTGACCATTTTTTCATCCCTATGTTGTTTCATATTTTCCCAGATCACCTTGTAGAGGTCATCTTTGCAATAGATAGTAATCTTTGCAGCTAGATAAGTTGTTTTCATTTCTTGCTAGAGCATCACATGCTATCCAGACTTAGGATTAAATATTTGGACTTTTTTCACTGCTACTTTAATGAAAATAACAATTATTTTATTTGTTGGAACTTTAAATTCATGTAGTGTATTTAAATTATAAATAAACTCACTTCTGTTTTGACATTGTTGCATTGTAAGAAATTGAATTTGCTGTACATTTGCTCTGACTGATGGCTTGAGAAAACTTTTTTGACATTTTGAGGGGTTTACTCTTTTATACATACAGCTTTATGACTCAGAAAAAGAAGAAAAAAAAACAAAGAAGAAAACAAGGTCATAAATCTCTCTCTAAAATAAAGAAAAGCAAAAGTAATGAATGATTCTAGACCTTCATTCATACTAACAGGATTCTGTTTGCTAAAGAAAAAAGGTTTTAACTTCCATTAGAATCCTGGCATGAAAGCTGCAACATCATGGACAGTTTCAGAATAGCATAGAGAAGCTGAGACATAAACTGGAGGGTATTTATTCAGCATTTGGGATTATTATTCATTCAGGAACTACATATGGGGTATTAACTCCTGCTAAGGAACCCTTCTTACCATAAGCTGTCTCCATAGCTCCAGTAAGATCCTACTTGCATAGCAAACTATTTAACATCCATGAACGGAGACTCCCCATAATGACTTTTAAAAATCAGAATTTTTATTTAAAGTAATAAAACCTCATGAACACAGTATCTTGAAAGACAAAAAAACATATCTCATAGAAACAGTCAATCAAGTTGCTCTAGTCCAAGCCCTGTTGACGTTAGATTACATGATTTGCCTCCAAACTACACTCTGGATGCTATAATCTGACAGCAACTCCTGCCATTTAGCATTAAACCCTGTTTCTTTGGTGTTTGCAGGTTAAATAGTGATACCCATCTTCCAGACCTTCTCCAATCATTCCAGCAGATAACAGGTTTTTTTCAAAAGATATTAAAGGGAGAGATTTATCTGCAAGAGTTATGCATAAGCAGCTGAACTGTGTCCTCTGCTTGAAGACAGAATACTTAAAAGTACACAAAATTGAAGCATGAACATTGAATATAGATGACAAATTCAGTTGAAGTCATGGATGACTTCACAGCGTGTATGTTGTGTTGTTAAGTTATCTGGCATGTAGTTTGAAAAATAAAAACCCAGGAACTTTAAAATTCTTCTAGAAGTGCTAAACAAAGCTAAAAGTACCCATCTTACACAAATATGTTATCAAACATCTGACCATTTTACTCCTATATAGCCTGATGTATAGATCTTAAAAGGATTGATTACATGGAGCTTAAATGCTCCAGAGTGGATATGCCCTTACCACTCCTCGTTGTGAGAACGGAACTGATAACAGAGTAAAGTAACTTGCAGAATTAGTATTCTAAAACCGCTTCCCTGAGAAGATGTTAAGCTACACCTACGTTTTTCTTTGCTTGACCACTTTCAAATGTATCCCTAATATCCCCAACATCAGCCAAGGGGATTTGCCCCTTCTCAGAGTCAGAACAGGCTTTTGTAAACTAAATCATATGCTGGTAACTTCCACAAGAAGAAAAACGTCTGTCTTATATCTTCAAATCTCTTTGTTTCTTGGTGGGGTTTTTGTTTCTTCTTGGTTTTTTTGTTTGTTTGTTGGTTTGGTTTTTTCTTTGTTTGGTTGGTTTGGTTTTTTGTTTGCTTTTTGTTTTTTTTCTTTGTTCAGCTGTGTGAGCTATCTGAATTGTGCATAAATCTGAAAGGTAACAAAGACAACTTTTTATAAATATGAACATTTTTGTATGGAGAAGCAAAAACATATCAGAAAAGATCCTTGACTTGAAGATCTTACAATCTAAAGAAAGAACACATTAAAGATAAGAACTCTCAAGGGCAGATGGGGTGGACAAAGAAGCTGGATGCAAGGTTAGGCTGACTTAGAATTTGATCCATGGAAAGTAAAATGAATTTAACAAAAATAATTTTTTGCTTTCATGTTAAAAAATGGACGGAACAACATAGCAGTGGCCAACCCAAGCTTGTACGAACATACAGTTTAGGACAGCATCCCTGTGATCAAGTTAATCATCATCTCATCAGTCCAATGTACTAGATTCCTTCCTCTTAAGATCCACCTCAATGAACTAATCTAGTTAGAAGTTAAAAAATATCTTTAAAATAAAAAGATAACTGCTGATTTCCCCCCAATCAGACTAGAGGAACAGTGGAGAGGGCAGCTGTGAAGCTGATGAGAGAGAGAAGAAAACATCCTAAATCACCTTCCTGCACTCACAAATCAGAGAGAAGCCAATATTCCAGACATCTGGGATCATGGGAGTATTCAGTATTGTATCAGTAAAGTCAAAAGTAAAATGAAGCAGGGGTAGGAGTGTGAGCATTTGAAGTGTTAATTGTTAATATGACTCAAACAATTGGCCATTTTCAAAAGCTTTGCTTGCAAGTTAACAGCCCATGTGCAAAGTGGGTGCACTCCCACCACTAGAGGTTACAAACTGGGATTTTTAAGCCAGAAAAGGGAAAAGGCCAATAAGAAGCAGACCCTGCAGAGGAAGGATAGTGTCTTTTATCATTGCAATGTCCACCCTTACACAACTGGCTCAGTTGTAAATCTCCTCCCCACCAAATCCCTCTGCGAGGAGCTATCAGGACATTCACATAGAGGCCTGAAGGCATTCATCCCTTCTGATGGTGCATAACTGGCTCAACCATGCTGACACTGATGTGAGAGGCAGCTGTCATGTCTTAGGAGGGGTCATAAGCCATCAAAGACCTCTGAAGTGCCACCAGACTCATTTCTGGGGCCTTTCACCGGAGGACTGCGTGTGGTCCTCAGTGTTGCTACAGGTCCACAGTGTTACACCAGACAGTGTAAAACATCCCCCCTCTCCCCAGGGAAGTACCTGGGTGTCCCATATAAACCTGAATGTATATTAACATGTTGAACTCTGTGTTTCATGGGCTTCCCCCACGTTTGACGGATCAAGACTGTGGCCATCATTTCGACAAATGGGCATCAAAATTGCAATAATCAAGTCCCATCGCTGGATCCACAGGTGGTGATATCTTTCCTACCTACTATCTTTCTACTTGTGTCCTTTCTCCTTCTTGCTTTTCCTTGTACATTTCCTCAAGTTATCTTTTTATACTTTTATATTGCTATAATTCGACAGATAATAACCAAAATGGCTACATGCCTCCTTTTCATTGTAACTAAGCAGTTCTAAAACAAACCCTACACACACACACACACACACACGTATATATATATAAACACTGGTGTCATTTCACTCTAATCCACCCAAAGAGGTTTATTAACAATCACCTCAGATATCCTCACCTTCAGGGGCAGGTCATAACAGGGAGAAATAGAGTTTCCTCCAACCAAATCCGCACCTGAAGAGTTATTCTGGAAACCCAACCATAATTGTTTGCCTGCGTGGGGAAATTTGGATAGAGAGAGAGGGTATTAGTCATTAAGATGTGGTGGGGGTGGGGAGAGGAAAATGGGATTCTGAGGTACTGTGTGTGAAGGTGAGAGCAAATAGTCCTACATTAATGGGGGGGGAGGCGGGGTGATACAATGAAGTGTCTTAAGAAGATGAGGAGGGCAGCAGTGCACTGGAAGAGGGTTTTTCCTTTTGCATTTTGCCCTTAAGAGGAGGGTTGCGTGTCAACATTCATGGTTTCTGAATCATTGCAGATATTCTGAGGGAGGGATAAAGAGAAAACAGGACAAGATAGACCAATCACAACCAAAAATGTCATTTTCTGAATTGTTTGCGTGATGTTGGTACTCACTACTACCATTGCATATCTTTGCTAAAAGGTACAGAACAGTTCTTCTAAGGAGTGCCAATAGATTGAACAATTATATGATGAATGATAGACTGATTTCTGCCTATAATATCTCCAGTCATGAGTTAGGAAGGCACTGTTGCTAGGAAGCCAAGAGCAGTGAGGATTTTAGCTGCAGCAGGAAAACATGAATTCATCATGCTTCACTCTCTAAATCTCTTTTAACTCCTCAGAGAAAGCATATTTGTTTTTCCAATCTGTATATTTGACTTCTTCCTCTGATGGATATGTAGAAAACCACCTAGGTTCATACAATATAATCTCTCACAATCAATCTTTAAAAATTATTTAAACCCCCTCTGGAAATAGCATTTGCACCCCTGTTCCAAAGATGTGATGTACCTTTTCAGCTCTACATCTTGCAATTAATATAACAACCTGATACCATAAAGAGGAGAATAATCTGGAGTCTTAAATCTACCCTTAGGATCTTAATAGAGGTCTAAAAAAGTAGCTGTAGTAGAGGGCAAAGACAGAGCTCTGAAAATAAAACCGTTTATCTCGGCATGAATTTGAAAGTCAATGCACAGTTTGAAAGTTAATGATAAGAACACTTTAAGTACTTTTATCTTTAAATATCTAACCTTAAGCTTCTTCCTCTCTTTTTCTACAGGTCATATCTGGAAGAGCTTGGCTTTTCAGAGCTTTTGAGCAATGAGTGGTCCAGTTGGACACGCTGTAATTCGAGGACAGTCAGCTTTTCTCAGCAGAAGGCCAAAAGTGTCTCAGATTAGTGTTGCAGAAGTACACTCTTATCCTGAGTTTTGAGAGGTTTTTACATTGACTAGGAAAATTATGATTTTTCTTTTGGCCCATGATACCTCTGCTGCAACACTACTGTGGCAACAGGTGGAACCTGATAATACCTCAAGAGGATATGAAGTCTGGTAGAGGAGTCTGGACAAAGCTGCAAAGGTGCAGTACAAGTCCCACAGGGCAAAGCTGTAATTTCCTGCAGGAAGCACAGATTCATGTCATCTCCAAAATCCATTTTCTATTGCAAAACAATTTTCACAGGCAAAGATTGACCTGTCATTAGGTTACACATATTTTCCCAAACAAAGTCCTTCCCAAACTACTTAATTATAATCACTGTCATTGCTCCAAAATTCCTTCAGATCGTCTTTCACCTCTGTCATCAAACTCTTAGCTGTAAACCCTCTATAATATGTGATATTATGCAGATCATCTTGGAAAGCATTAGTCTACATATTGACAAGAGTTTCATAATTTGCTCAGAGACAAAGAAAGAAACAAAGGGAGCAGTAAAGAGAATTAGTTTTCACTTCTGTTTTTATTGTTTATGTTGTGAAACACTGGAAGGAGTATCGTAAAGAAGAGGGAAGGAAAGAGGGTTTGGATTAAAGCATATGTTCAAGGATATATTTATGTAGAAAGATCTTTAAAAACTACTCAAACATATAACATTTCCTTTGAAATACCTTTGGAACAAGGGATAAAGTACTATTTTATTTATTAAAAATATTTCCAAATATTAAAATCATCCTCCAAAACTAACAGAGAATGTGTAGATGTCTCTTTTAAAAGTTTCTCAGTGAAACTTTGAATATTATTGTTACATCACTTTTTAGAGCAAAATTATGAGAAACTAAAGCTAAGTCAAAACAAATCATGTGTGACCTCCACAAAAACTAAATTGGAGTCTGTACATTTATTTTTAAATGATATTTTGTTGGCTCCTCTGATTCAGATGGGCCATAGGCCAAGCTAAATCCCTCAACCTTAACTGAAGCCCAATTAACTAAGATAAATTGTCAAATCACTCTGGAGAGGTGATCAGCATTATTTAATCTTCAGAGTTGAGGCTCTTGGCCAAAATAGCTGTTCTGCTGAGTACCATAGAGTATATGCTATCAAATGCAACATTTCTTTATCTGAAGTATTTTGTGTCCTAGACAGATCCCCAGAAGTTGGGAAACTTCAAAAATCCATTCCCAGAGTTCCTACTGTTTCAGACCAAGGCAAAATAACCCGTGATGACTCTACATACAACATGGCCTATTTTTTTCTCTGAGGAGGAGTTATTCCTTCTAACTATCTTTTTACTCTTTCTTACACGTTCTTAACAGAAACCCCAGTCCTTCAGCATTCTTCTTCTATCCATTTACTTCAACTGCATCAAGGGAGCCACACAGAGCTGGGTAAAACAGGGGGGTTATTTACTTTTCCATTAAGAGTTTTTGATGTTTCGAGACTGAGGTGTTAAATACAGGAATGCATCGTCTTGCCAAGTGCACCTCTGGACCCTGAGTCTGCCCCCCTCAAGAGCAACTTCAAACCCAGCTTTCTCGCACAACCTCAGAACTCAGGTCAGTGCTGAGCTACAGGGTACTGTGGGACTCCCTCAAACTTTGCCATTCAAACCTTGATGGGCACTGGGGGGCACAGGCATTATTGATTTACCGTGGCTGGTAACCGCTTACTGGGTTACGTGCAAAATTAGTCCTTGTCAGTGAAGGGGACTGAAAGATTTTAATTGTCCCAGTATCCCCATCTCTGGCCACACAACTTTTAAATATTAAATACTCCTAGTCAGGTGAATAGAAGTACAGATTTCTCTCCATTGTTTCTAGCAATCAGAGTTAAATGGCAGCTTCTCTCCTCAAAATACTGAGAATCTTTAAAGATGGTTTATCTTTTGCATTGTATCTCTGAGTATACTACCTTCTCCTTAAATTTAGTGGTTGTCTTGTATTTCCACTATAAACTACTGAAGTTATGAGCATCAAATATTGTAATTGTTGTTTGTTTTTTTTAAGATAAAAAGAAGCTATTATGATCCAAAGCTATCACCTTACCTTCTTATTCTGTTTATCTATGTATCTATCAGGATGAGAAGCCTGTTTATCAGGATTACCTATAGTATGGAAGGTATTACATCTGTCTCTCATGCATTTCAAATGCAGCCTTCTCAGAAGCAAAGTCGCAACTCCAGAAGGAGTACGTGGAAAACAATACAGAACACTCCCTGAATTTAACCCTTGAAAAACAGATTTCACTAATGGCTCTTAATGTTCAAATAACCTGCCATATAAAAATTTTTGTGCTTAAATTATCCTTCACTAACATATAACAGAAAAGCCTATGGCTGGTTGGGTTTTTTTCAAAAATTGACACGACCATGTATGTTGAACAGGATTTCAATAACTGCTATGTGAAATAAACTGGGCCCACTTTCACATACACATTCTGCTTTGCAAGGTCTGTCATGGATTTTTGCACAGAAGATTTCTTTATGAACATTCAAGAATGCTCAAGCTATAGAAAAGGACAATATTGAACTCTTCAATGAGGCAGAGGTGATGCTAAGAATAATTTTTTTTCTATGAAAATCTGCTTTTATCCTTGCACTACTGACTGGGTATAAGATTCATGGAGCCTTGAAAGATTGTAAGATTCATGGAATGGATAAAAAACCATTCAAATTATGAAACCATTCTGTTAATTTAGTAAGAATATTTGTTTTGCACAGAGAAGGTGATAAATGGTAGCTGAAGTATTGGCATTAATATTGATTTGGATATGCCCTGGTAGACTAGAAGAAATTCTGACAAAGACAAAACAAATCATCCAAATCAGCCTAGGTTAATAGTTATAATTAAGTGAAATGTTTCTTTTTCTTTTTCTTTTTTTCAGCTCCAGCAATTCAGTTCCTTTCACCTAGTTTTGCTAAATAGTAAAAAAATAGCTCATTTCAGCTTAACACCCACATCTTCTGATTTGAAGACTTTTCATTCATTAGAGGAACGAAGACACTATTTCCTTCAGTTACCATACATTTTAGGATGAAGTAGTCATTTTCTGTCTTTAATGTCACAGATGAAGGTTAAATGACTGGATTCATCTGGACACATGATTTTTAGATGAATGTCAGTGAGTTGAATCTTTGTCTTCAGTGTGTAAATACCAAAGCCCAACATCTGAAGCCCAGTACTGTTACTGAGAGCAGAGTAAGTTGCAGATGGCTTAGCACTTGTGAACATGAGGTTGTACTGTTTAGGTTCATGATTTTCTGAGGAGTAAGCATTCATGCACCTGTTCTGAGAGTCTAGTTCATCCTATGATGTAAATAAAATGCCTAAACACAACATTTAAAATGTGTAGAATAGGAACTAATTTTACAAGGATTTCACCAGTAAAAACTGTACAATAAGATTTCAGAAGAAACCCAGAAGTTAAACAGCAAATCAGAAAAAAAAAAAAAGTTGTATTTAAAGAGAAGAACTTAAAAGACCATAAGGTCATAAAGTCAGTGTGAAGAAGGAAGATGTTCAAGGCCAACAAAGTAGAAAAAAAAGAAAGCTAAGCATTGAAAGGGCAATAGAGTGCTGTGAGACAACAGAATATATCTACTTATGTGCATAGATTTAGAATTAGAGTGGTAACAAGAACAGAGAGGTGAACAGGAGATAAACTGTGGTGTAGGTAATTTGAGAGATCTGGGAAAGGGCAAGTCATAAAAGTCTGGATGAGAATGAGAATGACATGTATAAGACAGAGCAAATTTTGTGTGACACAGTACAGTATTATCCTCTCTTGGATAATACTAAAATTCAAAATTTGTCACCTTAATTACTATTCTATTAATAAGAAAAGACAAATCTTAAGCCAGTATGACATGGTAAGGGAAAGAGTTGCTTCATTTAACATGACTTGCTCTCTGCAGAGAACAAAAGCCTTTTGCCTTTATGATTAAATAGTCTTCTTTTTACAAAAGCAGCCAATTAATTGCACATATGTGGTATCCTATCCATAAAACCCAAATAGCAAATGCTCTCTGGGCAGATACTTTATGTAATAAGAAGAAAGGAACTTTTATATTTGTAAAGACAAATGACTTCAGTGTTAACTTCAATTCAAAACAATTCTTCCTGATATTGAAGGCAGTCATGACTCAGGGAATGGAAAGATCCAAACCACGACAAAGAATCTTGTTTGTCAAGTGAGAGTGTAAAACAAGTGTCTTGAATGTAAATAAAAGAATTATCAGTGAAACTTGCCTTTTCAAAAGTCAATATCATAAAAGCCATGGAAATAACATGTATTATATTTTCACTTTCTCCAGACTTTACATTAACATGGTATTCTAACATGCTGTCAGAAACATAAATGTCCACCCCTGCTTTCCTTTGGACCTCATGTGGGTGAGCACTGACTTGACTACTGAGAATAGGAAAAGGATTGTTTTAATTAGCTATTTTCTGCACCTATTCAGGACATAATTCTTATTAAATATATGCACATTATTTATTATCTATCAAAGAAAAAAAATCTCAAATCTGACTGAAATGAGAAGGAAGAGAATGGCATTTTCCTGTGTCCAACTTGGATGATATGGAAGGCAATGCTATTCAAAATGCCAGCAGCATATGCCAGCTTCAATTAGAACATAAAAGGAAAATCTGTTGCTAAAATATAACAACACACTTTGAGGATCTTACATGTGCTTATTCAGAACTTAGAGGGTTGAATATCCTTAAGAAATTCTAAATCTTGACATTTTGTTGAAGCTGTTGTTAAGCATCGGTCTTACTGAAGGATTCTCTGAATTAAATACTGTGTCCTGTTCTTTACAGAAGTTCAGAATAGATTACCATAATGATCACTTCTGGCTGGGAAAGTTTTCATTAAAGTTATTGCATCTTGTCCTTCCATGTCACCTTTCCCAGCTAATTGCCTACAGTAGGAATGAGATAGCTGCTTTTTAAGTGACTGTATTAGTGGGCTACGATGCTCCCTGACATACTGGAAGGACAGTGAAGCGCAAAGAGCTTTGTCCCAGAGAGCTTGAGGTCAATCCATAGAATATGGCCTGATCTGCACCAAGTGAAAAAGGTTTCCATTGTACTTTCCAGTGGTGCTAGGGATTTCCCATGCTGTTGCTGGAAAAGCCACACAGCACTGTATAATCTTGTCATGGTTTAATATCAACCGGCAAGCAAGTCCCAGGCAGTGGCTCATTCACTCCCCTATTCCTCCTGCCTGCTTTGGAGAACAATTGGAAAAAAAGTAAAACTCATGGGTTGACATCAGAGCAGTTTAATGATTGAAATAAAATAAAATATTATTATGACAGTAATAATAATAATTGTAATGAAGAGGGGAGAGAGGAAAGAGGAATAAACCCCAGGAGAAACAAGTGATGCAGAATACAATCCCTCAGCACCTGCTGACTAATACCCAGCCCATCCCCAAGGAGCAATCAGCAGCTCCTGGCCAACTCCCCAGATTCAGTACTGAACACGAGGTTCAGTGATACAGAATATCCCTTTGGCAAGTTCTGGTCAGCTGTCCTGGCTAGGTTACCTCCCTGCCTCTTGTACATCTCCTCAATGGCAGAGCATGGGGAACTGAAGGGTCCTAGACTTAAGAGTAAGCACTACTTAGCAGTGCATTATTAACATTATTCTTATACTAAATCCAAAACACAGCACTGTACCAGCTACTAGGAAGAAAATTAACTCTATCTCAGCTGAAACCAGGACAAATCCACAGAGTAAACTGATGTATGACAATCTGACGTGAAACCCTAGAGCTGCCTTTTCAGCTAGGGGCACCTCAGAAGTCCTTGTTCCATGAATCCACCAGTTTTTTGATGGCTTATTATGTTCACTGGAAGTGGTCAGGAACCACAATCCATGTCTTTGAAGATTTAGAGACTTAGAGACCCAATGTATTGATCAGAGTGGCTTTGAAATAGGCTCAAGACTTCATATGTAGGATCAGTACCTACTATCCAGCACACTTTCAGGGAAAAACTTTGGCTGATCTGCATAGCCTCCAGAAAGTTTTTTAAAAGAACTGACAATTGTCATGGACTGCAGCCTTATTTGAGCAGTCAAGTCCATAATAGATTTTATAGTACAAGTGCATCTTAATCACAGGTCTTTTTCTATTCTTTTCAATAAACACTGTCCAGATACTACTTTCTCTGTGGTGCACTCATGTTTTGTGCTGATAAAATGCCATTTGTTTTTAAAAGGCCCCAGAGTAATCAAAGTTATCTTAGTTATCCTCTTCCTGCATATTATAGGCTAATTTTCGTAAAGCTACCACAATGTACTTCTAATAGTGTAAAAATCTACAACATAAAAGTCAAATTTGAAGTAAGTAATTACAATTTTTTTCTCCTGAAGAAGTTGTCAAGTGGCAGGAAAAGTTATTTCTAAGACTTTGGTTTACATGACATTCCAGATGCCCTTCTGGCTCTAATAGGCAGACTCTTATTCTTATCTGCTAACCTCCCAAGCAATCCTTAAAGATCTACTGGACAGCAAATATGAGAAAAATACTAGTGGAAGAACAAACAAAAACCAGATCTTCCTGCCTGAATGTATACTCGAATGCTTTTAGTTAAAATTCAGATAAAATGCTCATTAAAAGATTTAGATTTTAAAATGAGATATAAAGCAATCTCATTTCCAGATCTCTGGCAGACGTGTCAGACAAGGCTTTTAAGATTATTTGCCTTTCCACATAGGGGTATAACATCCATTGAGCAGAAGCAGCATGATCTGATCTGTGATGGAAAAATATGTGTGGTCTCTCAATCACTTTCTCTATGTGACATTAGCAATAGTGCTTTCCCCCCTTTCAGTGGTACATTCCTTTTGTCTGTTTTTATTTTATTTTATTATTTGCAAATGTGTGTGTCATGCTAAAGATTCAAAGCTGCTGGTTTAGCATCAGTGACATCAAATGCAAAAATTATAAATGAGACTAATCAAAAATCATTCACAAGTCTTTGCCTTCCCCAAAGAATAATGAACTTTGAATATAAAAGTCTGTAGAATCTGACTAATGCTGTAATTTTTCTTCTTTCCAGTAGGGATAAAAAAAAATATCTTTTGTGGGAGCATATTACCACCAAAATCTTATTTAAAATATAACTCCTGTGTCATATTGAGCTATCCAAATTGTTCAGAGTCAGAAGGTTGTACTCATTTCCTGATTTAGGATTCTGGGCTTGCAGTGCACTTTCACATTACTGTATCCTAAATGTGTTTGCCAGGACAATCTTGAGATTCTGTTTCCCAGACCTCTACAAAAAACCCTAGGAGGAAAGAAACAACCTGAAACTTCAGGATCAAAAAGTCCACAACTTCAACTACATGTGATCTCCAACCACCCTATTCAAAACTCAGTCAGGAAAACCAAAACCCTGCTTTAGTGAACATACAATCTAATATCATCAGGGTCAATTCAAATCGTTAGGAAGCACATGCAAATCTAAGAGCAGATGATACTCTGCTATATCTTCTGAGGCAGAGACAGAAGAGAGCCAAAGAGATCAGATTTGTAATTTTGAGTGAAATAAGTTATTCTGCAATTGTTTGGGAAGTGAACGATTGATTGTAACATACACAGTGAGGGGGATGCCTCCTGTGCAAATCTTAGAGAACATAAATAAAGGCACAAAAAAGGCAGAGAAACAAAGGGAAATGAACCTAAGTGCAGTGAAGCCTAATTAGTAAGCAGTATCAAACACTCAACCAGGCCTCAGGTGGCAGAAGGAGGGAGAGGGTCATGAGATGGCAGCAGGAAAAGGGTAACTCCTTCAAACTTCAGCAGCTTCATCACCAAGAAGGATGCCTTTCCAGATGCAGGGCTGCTGCTCTGGAAAGGCAGTAAAGAAGTTGCAGCAGATGGAGAAGTTGCCCCACTGCCACTGTATCAAAGCAAAAAGTAAAATATTGTGCCATTCTTCTGGAAAATGCAAAGTTTTAAATACAAAGGAAAACCCATCCAAAAATAGACAATTTGGAACTTTATACTCAGCGTTGCATCCATCAACAGCCCTTTTGAGACGTAAATTGGGACAGTATAGGAGAATATATAGGAACGGTTTTGGGGTTTTATGTAGAAATCAGCAACATCTTACCTACACTTGAAAGTGTTTTTCAGCAACAATATTGCTAACATCCTTAAAGTCATTAGATTTATGGGTGCTTATCCCCTTTCCCTGCTCCCATTTTTCCCTTTGTCTACCTCCAGATCCATTAAACAATTTTTTTTTTTCTAAAAAAATTTGTGGGAATTCATCCAGCTTCACAAGCCCAGAATTCATTAATACTTTATGCCCTGTAAAAATGGAAAAAGAAGACTACAAGCTGTGCAAGAAATGAGGATAGCTGTCATGGTTTAACCCCAGCCAGCAGCCTAGGTCCACACAGTCAATTGCTCACTTCTCCACCCGCAGGACCAGGGAAAGAATCAGAAGGATAAAAGCTAGAAAACTCATGGATTGAGGCAACTACAGTTTTACAGGGAAAGCAAAAGACACATACACAAACAAAAGAAAGGCATTAATTCACTGCTTACCATGGGCAGCAGGTGTTCAGTCATCTCCAGGAGAGCAGGGCCCTTTTTAAGTGGAATAGTTACTTGGGAAGACAAACACCATCACTCCACCCATGCCTCTTTTTCCTTTTTCATGCATCCCCAACTTCTTGCCACTGTGGCTGTATGAAAAGCAGAAAAGGCCTTGGCTCTGTGTAAGGTCTGCTCAGCAATAACAAAAACATCTCTATATTATCAGCACAAATCTGTGTTCAGCACAAATCTAAAACATAGTCCCACACTAGTCACTGAGAAAAAAATTAACTCTACCCCAGACAAAACCATCACAATGGTCTACATCGGTATGGGATGTTTTCCTCACATTTTCTATTCTTCATCGTTTATTCAGTCCATATTACATGGCGAGGTGTTGGAATTTTATTATATTGCTCAGGAAAGATTATAAAATTATACAAAAATGAAAGAAGTGTCATAAAAAAATCACGCTGCTACACCCATGCTTCTCAAGGTTGATTATTTTTATTCTGAATCTGTGAGACTGTTCTGTAGCCAAGAGACATTATGTTAGGAAATGCTGAAGATGGACATCAATAAGCCAACAGAGCATGCATGTGTGTCACGCTATGTCCTAATACTGCAAAATATTATGCCAAAATTAGATGCAATTAGAACAGAAATTCTGTAAGGACAGAAGACTGCACAGTGGAGCAGTGTTGTGAAAGTTTGCAGATATCCTTCTATTTAGTTCTCATGAATTAAAGCTGTTAGTCCTTCTCTTTCAGGAACTTCCTATTTCCTCAGGGGGGGAAAAAAAAAAAAGAGAAAACAAAAAACAACAAAAAGAACATGCACAAGAAACAGTCAGTCCTTCAATAAGGACTACTGAGCTACATTGTCAAAAGGCTGCAATGACTTACTCTTTTCCAGATGAAAAATATGTGGGATGAATTAAGACACACTCTTGCTTCCTGGACAGAGCAGTTTCATGTTATTCATACTGAATACCAAGATGAAAACTTATCCTACTTTTGTTATATTCCTTTAAATTTGTAAGGAAAATTGCACAGTTTTCTCAGTTAGTAGAAGTAAAGGAAGCAATCTGGGAACACCCAGTGAAGTGAAGGTTGCCCCAAAACACCAGAATTCTGTCTATATTTATTCTACATTATTAGGGGAGGGGAATAAATTTGGTAGTTCATTACCAGGCTTAATACTGGAAAAAGGGAGGTGATGGAGCCCACAGACTGAAATAGTAGATACAACCATAGGATAGACTAAAGAGAAGACATCAACCTGGTAGAATTTTAGGGAAAAAAAACCAAACTTGTTTTTCATTAAATGAAAGAGGAAATAATGGGGGGAGGGGAAAGAGCACATGTTGGCTTATTACTGAATTTTCAAATAATAATTATGAAAAACCAGAAAATATACATGAATTACAGTTGATATGCATAGCATAAATTTGATGCTGGAACTGGTAAGAAAATAGTTTTCAGCATAATGAATCATTTTGAAATTTTAAAAAGAATTCATACTGAATAGGAACAAAAAATCAAAGACAAAATTTGCACTGGATCAACCTAACTTTTATTATAACAGTATGAAAAAAAATATAATTTCTTAATGCCTCTATATTTCTATGCAAGAATACTTTAAAACAAAAAAACCCTAGACATTAAAAGAAAAAAAAAAAAACAACACAAAAAAAACTCCCCAAGCATGATAAGACATTGAAATATCACAATTTAAATATAGCTCTCATCTGTCACCAAACAGTTTGGTTCCACATGCAAATGAAATTTTATGAATCAGCCATGTCCTGTTTTTTTTACAGATCAGATTGCATCCTATACCATGAAGCAGAGGTCCAGAATAATCTTAGTGGAACACCCTTGCATAACCAAAATTAGTTCCACAGATGGCACACTGAAATACAAAGAGAGAAAGATCCTCTGGGAAGGTCAGGGAGCATAGAGTTAACTCTTCTCTGAGGATGACTTCTTTCAGTAGAGAATGGAAACCGTCAGAGGGAGCAAGAAAGATCCTGTTTTGTGACCCAATTGTGTTGCAGTCCATTTCCATTGACAACATTCTACAGCATAAAATTCATTATAAGTTCCCCCAAAATATGAGCTGAATCTCAGAAATACTGAAATATCACATAAAAAACCTTCTGCATTAATGAAATGGATGAAATCAGATGTGGCCAGAATGTGTATACAGAAAACAGAGCAGTGGTGCCATTGATTTTTACTGATCAAAGTAAAAATCGATGGATTAATGCATTTCAGTCTCAGTAAAAAACATTTTGTGAGTCTTTCATTTAATGCACAGTACTCTAAAATCCAATGGCCCCCTCTCTAAGTGGTCTTTTATTTCCATAGGACTAATTAAAAATGAGTTTCTCCCTTGTAAAGAGCATTTGCCTGAACTCCAACTCGCTTGCTAGCGTACTGTCATATGCTATCTATCCTCCACAGTAAGTATGGTAAAAAAAAAAATCATATGAGGTGATCCATTTAGTTCTTCCTGTATTCAGCCTTGCATGTACAGAGATAGGATGACATATTCATGAGGACTGTGGACTATTTTATATGATCTAAGTGAAGAAGTCTTGTAAATATAGTCCAGCATTTTGATCATTCTGCATTGCCTGAATCAGAAGAGAGATTCTTTCACTCACGTATCATGTTTTTCTAGCCCTATTTCCTTTTATAAGCCTGTAAGTCACAAAAATAAGAACATGCAAAGGAAACAGTTATTTTTAAGTAATGCTAAATACATTCATCGACAACTCTAGTTGGTATCTCTTTTTCTGTACTTCCTTGCTGGATCACAAATAGCACATAGAGTAACTGATTTGGAAATGCTTAAAAAAAAGAAAAAGGTAACATTGTGTCATTTTGGGTCTGATGGCTATAAAAAAAGTAC
Organism: Myiozetetes cayanensis; assembly: GCF_022539395.1. Classification (NCBI taxonomy): domain Eukaryota; kingdom Metazoa; phylum Chordata; class Aves; order Passeriformes; family Tyrannidae; genus Myiozetetes; species Myiozetetes cayanensis. Next base: position 47,648,315 of record NW_026086604.1, read on the forward strand.
TTCGTTGCTGATGCATGCATCTAATGTCACCCTTTTCAAAGTGCTTTAAGACATACATGAAGGTGATGTCCAGAGTAGGACAGGACATCCAAACATAAGCATTGGGAGAGCCAACATTTTGGAGGAAAATGTTCTCCTTCCTGCTACTATCAAATAATGCATTCTTCCTATTAACACTCTCAGGTTAATTATATTTCTGTTGAAATAGTGCTGTAAAATATTGCAAATAAATTCATAAAATAGCCAAAATACTGAAAGGCAATTGACTGTGTTTTCTGCAGAGTAGAAATGGGCTATCTGGCCTATTTTACATTATCATCTCAACAAAGGATCAGAAGAAGAAGAAGAAGAAACCCTGTACATGAGTAGAACCTCAAGTCAATACCACATAAGGGTCAATGACCAGAAAGGCAAGAGAAGCAGTGAAAAAAGCATGGAGAAAGATTGAACTAATGGTATAAAAAGGATAAAACAGGTAATTTTCCTAGACTAGAAGCTCCTATTTCAAAAGAAAGTCACCCCAGATCTAGTGGAATCTAAGAAAGAAAAAAAAAAAAAAGATTTAATTGCTTTTGAGAGAACTTTTGAGTGGTAAGGAGATATGTAGAAAATATTAAGATTAGAAAAAAAAAGGTTCTTGGGAACGGCAGAGCATGGAAGAACTTTTGAAGGAACACGCAATGGAAACCAGCATAATTCTGTATTGCCTGGGGAAGGCCCTGCTGCCACAACCCTCTGCTTGAAGGGAAGCTCATCATGACTGCAAAGTACCACAAAAGCACAGGCAAACAAACCAGGAATTTGTTTGTTTATTCTGCACTATGAATAATAATTAAAGAAAACATTAAGTCTATGTACCATGCTGAATAGAATAGTGCAATGAAAGCCAGGAAAAGCATATACAAGAGAAAACAGAGGAAAGTACTCCCGTGTAATTAAGTCCTCCAGCTCCCCCCCAACATCCCTGGACACAGTCCTCCTTTGTGTGTGGAGCTTTTGCAAATTTATTCTCCCCTGATTTCGACTAGGTCAGTTCCTCTAACGTTGTAGCAGTTCACTTAATGAAGAAAAATTACTCTGCAGTTTCACTGTCATTTTCATCTGTTTCACCTTTTTTCACATTTTCATACTGCTATCTTCAAAACAGGAGCCAGCATCAAGTTCCACCATGTTCTGCTTTGGAACAAGGTTCCGTTTTAACTTTCCCCTGGCCTTAAGATTCCTTCAAAAGCTACTCGAACAGATGTGAGCTGGGGGTGTGATTTCATACCCACAAGGGAGGATAGTAGGAAAGAATTACCTTGGCTTTAGTCATTAGGCTGTATCAAGACCTGAAATGACCATCTGACCGAATGATCCATAGGTTAGAGCACTGAAAACAAGAGTGAACAAATGAATGGAAGATGGAGTACCCAAAATATTATGCATTCACAGAAGACTGTTATAATAATTTTTTCCTATCTTTGATTTCACAAATGTAACTTTAAGACACCGTTTCATTGAGATTTGGAATGCAAATGCTCAGTTTTGGTGAGAAAATAATCTGATTTTTCTCCCACTTTTGTTTACTGACTTAACAAATTTTATCCCAGGAAGAGTTGTGTGAATGACAGAATCCTTCAGTTTGCTAATAATTCATAGATTTTGAAATATAGTTGAGTTCCAGTTGGAAAGGAAACTGAACTTTCTAGAATTACATCTGAAAAGAAATCCCAAGAGAGGTGGGACAGAAAAAAATATGCTTTTCTAGTAATTGAAACAATTTTATTTCACTGTTCTACTTAAAAATGTAACCTTGCCATAAAACAAAGCAGGATTTTAAAATGAAAACAGTTTTCACCAAGGAAAAACTGAAAAGCTTTCATTAAAATGTCAAAATCAGTTATTTTGACATTATTGAAACTTTGTCCCTGATCTTTTAAAATCAAAGCCCAGCTAAAAATGCCTTATTTCATGAAATAATTGGATTTTAACAGAGTGACATAATATGATGGAATATGATTCTGTCTAAGTCTCTCTCAGCTTGTCTCATAAGTCCAGACTAATAGGATTCTCAAAGTAAATACTGAGAAACACCTAACAACAGCCTTATAATTATCTGATGGCCATTTTGAAATTTACCTTTCCTACACATTAAAATCCTTCTTTTAATTTGGAGATTACGAGGTACAGGGATGGAAATTTGAAATCTACATTACTCAGTGACTTGAAATGAATATATTCAAGTCTATCTGATTGCATTGTAGCAAGCTCTAGTGGCAACCATGTGAAAAATCAATAAAGCCAAAACATAAATGCAAAATCTAAAGAGTGATCTGAATTGTAGGATAATCCAGTGGTAATTTAACCCTTCCTGACGCTACAATAAAGGAAATGGTTTTTTCCAAGGGTAGCATTTAAAATTTGAAATATCTGGTAGCTCACCTAAAAGTAGTATAAGATACTGCACTTATGTCTTTGTTAACATCTACACTTACAACACCTGTGATACATTTTAGGAATTAAACATAGTCCTACATTTGTTCCAGTAAATCACGAAAAAGTCTATGTACAAACATGCATAACATATACAACTTGTGCAGTGGAGTCTTTTCAAGTGCTTGCTTCTACTGTATTTTGCTTTATGAGTTCCAGTAACATGGTTACAGTTAAATGAGCCGTCAACCTCCTAAACAAAGTTTGCTGGTTTTTTTCTCTCTGTCCTCCTTATAGATAGATAGATAGATAGATAGATAGAAAGATAGATAGAAAGATAGATAGATAGATAGATATACAGATAGCAGGCATCTCCCCCACGACTGTGGCAATTTTTAGAAACTACATTACATTTCAACACCGAAACACAAAGCACCTCCCCTGTATTTTTTATTCCTATTTCCGTACAGAACATACGCCACAGGCAGTTATGGACAGAGATGTTCTCTTCACAGCATGATTCCTCCTACTGTGTTGTATCCATTGCTGCAGAGAAACAAGTTTTTCCTATACATTGATGGTTTTAGGGAAAGTGTCCCTAGAGCGCAGATGCATTGAAAATTACTTTGTGACTGTGCATAGCCAAACCTGTCAACAAATGCCATGCCAGTCATATAATTGAATTGCAGGGCACTTCAGTCCCTCTCTGGCTGCTTACAAAGGTTTCCTCACTGTGTTAAGCCATGGAAGGAAATAACAGAGGAAAAGGGGTGCGGTATTGACTTGAGCTTGACATGTGGTGTGAACATAGCCCCCTGTGGCACCTAATTCCTCAGCATAGTGAGATACAGGGGATGGTCCGACATGGTGTTGCAGTGCTCCAAAGGAGCGCACTCACAAGCCTGGGTTTTAGCAGGAATCCCTCTAAGACAACAGATCCTAAATAGAAGAATGTAATTTAACCCTTGTTTCAGGGGAAGGTGGTGGGGTTTGCGGGGAGTGGGGAGGATGGTGCTTGTCCCTGGTTTGGTTGGGATTCAGAAGAAAGTTCAAGGATCAATATTCTCAAGCTAGATGCTACTCCTGAAACCCTAGTGCATGCATGGGTCTGCCTATATGACTGCATACATAAACTGTATGTTTTCTTCAATACATCTGCTACCCTCCTTCATAGGACAACATGAAGATGACAGGCCTTAATGCATATCTATCACTAGGGCCTACTTTCCAAAAGCAAGTAGGTCTGAGATTGCTGAAATAGGGATGAATATGGAGAAGAGAGGTTGTAGAGAGCATAGTGGAAGGAAGACACAGAGGAAAACGTTTCAGCAGCATGGTCAGGGCACCACAGCTGAAAACTGAGACTGAACACTTCATGCAGAGGCCCACTGCATAAATTCCTTGGAGAAATGGAGGATCCAGCTACTTTGTCCCACATCTGTTTTCTTCCTGCTTTCATCAAAGCTTTTTGTTGGCTTTTGTCACAAAAAATCTTTCAGTATGCCGTACTCAAGGCCAGCTTTCCTCTCATCTACATGTTCAGCAAAAGGATTTTTTGGAGCAACGGACCTGAGCACACCTGCTATCTGGTGCATTTGGCAGGAAAAATTCACCTGAGAGATAAGGGAGAGAAATGCCTGGGTGGGGATAAGCATAGGAAGGATGCTTGGGAATCCTGTGTCTATATTTTATCTTAATCTATAATTTATATATAATCTGTAATTTTTGATTTCTATGTGTAGAATATGTCTGCCTATGTAATATATCATCTGGATTTTGGTATAATTAGATTTTGGAATTCCCTCAACTGCAAAGTTCTTCAGAGAAAACAGTAGGATTTGAGGGGTTTGATTTAAGATCCTCCTTCCCCCACAGGTCTGTAAAATGTTCAATGAAACTGTTTTGTGATTGTCTCAAAACTAAAATTTTTAATGGGTTAGGAAGAGTTAGCAAAGAACAAGTTAAATTGATGAATGGGCATCAAGGCATTTGGAAGTGACATTTACTTTGCTTTAGTGCAGAAAAAGTTGTTCAGCAATTCATAATCTTGCTGAATGCCTTTGTCACTTCTATCTGGGGAAACAATTAATTAGTATAACTTATTTCAATAAAACAAACTATGACACTAATGTGCAAATAAGGGAAAATGACATAAAGTCTTCAGTAGGTCTTCTGAAACATGACATTAACTAGCCCTCTATCTGAGCATGCAATTCATAATTCAGTTGCATCCCAGCATTTTCCTTAGGAAGAAAACAGTGAATTCGTGCTATGATAAGGAGAAAATTTATTCTATAAATGCCTAAGATTTCTTTTTGCTTCAAAAAGAAGCAATCAGGGTCAATAGGCTTAACAGTCAGTTTTCTGTTTTCACCAATATGGCCACTCTCTTGGTAATCCAGTTAAGAAAACAGGAAGGCTAAGATATGGAAACAGTTATTGTTTCTCTCTAGAAGATTTGAAGATTATTATTTTTTTAATTAAAAATATGAATATTTAAATCAAATCTAGCAGCCAGGGATCCCTGAAATAATTATTGACATTTTATTTCCTGTTTCTGTTCATTAAAAACTGTGGGTTTGTGATTAACATTATTTTGTAAAGACCTTTTTTAGTATAGAAACTGGTCTGTGAAAAAAAACCTCCGCCAAGGATTTGTTTCAAACACTTGTTTGTTTCAGTAAAAGGGTTGAGGGTCAGTAAGCAACCCTCAACAAAACACAGCAAAGCAAGTGATCTCAGAGGCTGGTGCCTAGAGCTGGTGCTGTAATGGGTGATGTCCTCTCATTATGGATGATTTCACTTTATATATTCAATAGCCTATTTGAAGCCAATTCGTTGGAGTATTTTGCAATTACTCTTATTATAAAATACTGATTATGATGATGATTAATATTAATATTATAATAATTATTACAGGAAGTAGATGTATATATTTTCAATGTTTAAAAAAGCTGTCCCAGGAGAGCATCCTGGGGACCATGAACAGCTGGCTTTGATGGTTCTGTCAGGGTGTTGTGTTTCAACCTCAGCCAGCAACCAAGCTCCACACAGCTGCTCACTTACTCCCACACCAGGAGGATCAGGGAGAGAATTGGAAGGGTAATAGCTGGAAAACTTGTGGGTTGAAATAAAGACAGTTTAATAGGGAAATCAAAGGCTGCATGTGCAAACAAAGCAAAACAAGGAATGAATTCACTGCTTCCCATGGGCAGACAGGTGTTCAGCCATCTCCAGGAGAGGAGGACCCCATCATGTGTAACTTGGGAAGAAAATGCCATCATTCCAAACATCCTCAACATTGTTCCTTCTTCCTCCATTTTATATGCTGAGCATGATGTCATATCCCTTTGGAATATCCCTTTGGTCAACTGGGGTCTGCTGTCCCAGCTGGGTCTCCTCCCAGCCTCCCATGCATACCCAGCCTCCTTGCCAGTGTGGCAGTATAAAAAGCAGAAAAGGCCTTGGCTCTTTGTCAGCCCTGCTCAGCAATAACAAAAACATCTTTATATTATCAACCCTGTGTTCTGCACAAATCCAAAGTATATACTAGCCACTGGGAAGAAAATTAACTCAACTCTGTTCAAAATCAGCACAAAGGGTTTTGTCCAGAGACACATGCTCTCGTTACTGGGGGACAGGCTGCCACCCTTTTGCTGACACTGATCACTATGAAGAAAATGGTCTTTGGAATAATAACCATGAAATACATAATAACAAATAAGGCTCAACACGTTTGCATCAACATCATTTCATACTTGGGGAAATCAAGCAAGTGGTTACGCGAGGGATGAAGGGAATAGAAGATACCAGCTTTGTCATCCCAAAGCCCTTCAGAGTGTTTGCTTATGACCAAGCAAGCACCAGCTTAAAATGTGAAGTCATGGATGAGCACCATTCTGCACAAAAATGAGGTAAGCTGAAAGAATACACTTAACTCAGTTTTAGCTTTGTAATTATTACCTGGAAACTCTCATCTGTTGAAGTCAGTCCTTAAACACACCAAGGAGAAAAGAAAAAGTATATTGCTCCATAAGTTTATCTTCATGTGCTAGCACCTGCTGGGAACACCTTTCTGTATTGCCAGATTATATTGCCTGAAAAGAAAATCTTTTAAGCCTATTTTACCTGACTTAATTTTCTCCTCAGTTATTGTCTTATAAATCAGGATGTATTCTTAGGCATCTAATCTACAGAAATGTTAAAAATATGAGCCAGGTTTTAAAAAGCATTTCTGACTGTGTCTTTAGAAAGGCATATGGGAATAGCTATTGGAGTGAAAGGCTTTTTGCTCATCCCTTCCCCTCTTTTGACACTGCAGAGGTATGTGTCACAATCCACTCACTGTGTAAACTTCTAGCCACCACAACCCCCACTTTGACTGTTCCAAACAGCAAGCTTCCAGCATTTTCCTAATAAGTTTACTCCTCCTGCCACCATTCAGATATTTTCTCTCCTCAAGCACTCATTCTACCTGTTTCTTTTTATATTCACTTTGCTTTACTATTTTTTTAACCTACATTAGCCATAAGCTTTTTCCTTTATACTTGAACTACCAGTATGCACATATACATTCATAAACATATATGTGCATATAGCTATATGCAACTGGGTATAAACAGGTATAGCTGAAAGACAGAAATGGCTTGGTAGGGAGAGGGAGGGTTCCAGAGTTTGCGTCTGTAAATGCAAACATTCCTGCGCAAGCCATACAGTCAGTATGTAATAATTCAGATGGGCATATTTAACTTACAGGTTAAATCTCAATTTTATAAAATCTCAAAATATCTGAAATATTCGTAACTGGGGGAGGGGGGGGAGGGGTGGAAAGAAAGCTTTGAAAATGGAATTAGGGTCCAGTGCTGTGATTTGTTTATTTTCTATGAACATCGTCATTTCATAGCATCCTCCTGAATTCAGTAAGTCTACTGTTCTGTAAGTAATGTGTGTATTAGATGACAAGGGCAAAGTTAAGATCTCATTTAATTTTTTAATTAGTTTTAAGTTATTTTTTTTAATTTTTAATTAAGCATTATTAACATTTTGCTTTTACAAAATCTTTATAGATTTCCTTCACATCCTATTCATATGGACACTAAAACTCCAAATCAAACTTTAAAAATTAAAGTCTGTGACAAAATACAATAACAACAAGCAAAACAACAACAATAATAATAATATTAATTCTAAAATTTGGATGGTGTATGGTAGGTCTACTTTTTTACAGAAGCTTCATTTCTATTTCTGCTATTCTTACAGATACAGAAACAGTAAGAATTAAATAAGATTTAGTCTGACCACTCCTGGCAACATTTTTCAGCCCTTTTATGAGATGGAGTGGCATGCTAACAGGTGCCAAGAATAGGACATATATTCTTGTGTCCCACCCTTTTCCACCACAGCTCCTGTAGTAATTAATAGAGATAGACCATATCTCTTGTTCACATCATTTGGTTTAAGGTCTGTATGAAAGAACTAACAATTGATTATTTAATTGTGAATCATCAATGAAATGGTCATTGTAATTAATATTTCATTCTGTACTGTATTTTTTTTTCAGATTTATAGCCAAATGAGGCCAAATCTAACTTCAGGTACCTTTCCTGAACTTAAAAATGCAATCAAATAAAAAGAAAAGCAGCAGCTGCTTCCCACTGAAAAATAATGAGTACATTAAAAATTAAGCTAAGCAATATTCCATTCCTGGTATAAATATCAGTCATCTTCAGCTCCCTTTCTCCCCCAGAACCCACTAAGCAAGCAGGCCTTGCAGCAAACAGTGACATGAAATCCCATCAGATTGAAATGCAGAGAAAAATTCAAACCGCTAAAGCTTAATTAACAAAAAGGTAACATGAAAACATTCTTTTCTCTACAAAAGACAAGACAAATAAGCCATGTGGTACAATGGTACTTAGCTCTGACTCATTTCTTTAATAAATCTACCCAAAAAAAAAGATAATCTGTGTTTTGCTTTGCCTGGGACATCAAGGGGACGAAAATGTCTCTGCACCAAGGGTCATCACTGTTGTGACAGTGTCACCTATGGACCACTGTGCCAATCCAATTTGTCTCACATCATCCAGGGATTCTGAATCTCGTAAAGCCAGAAGCCAAGCCTTGGTGGTACTGGCTCTGCCCTGACTTTGTGGTCACGGTCTTTGCATCCCCAGCAAACTTAGGCATCTCTTCATCCTCCCTCCAACCTCCTTCCCTCACAGCCACTGTGCCCTCACTCCATGCTTGCTGACCCTTCTGAGCTGATTTCTGCCACTGCATCACAGTGTTGTGATCATTTTGCTCTACTGATGCCACAATCAATGTATGAAGTCCCACTTTGTTCTGTTGCACATTGTTTCTGTGAAGAGACTCTAATTATTTTTTAGGGAACGTTGTGAAATATTTCTCTCAGTTTAGCCACTTCACTACTGTGTCTGTAACCCTTTGGCCTTATACTCAGAGCCTGTCAGTCTTCAAAATGGGGAACCAGCCTTAACCAACCTTATGTCCTTTGTAGGACTATCTGTTTTCATGATGGCACGTGCTTTTCCTCATTTTTTCTTGGTTCTGAGCAATGCACTGATGTCTGTTATACACCGTTTCTCTTAATTAATTAATTGCTGTATATAGACCAAATATTCAAACGTTGCCTTTAAAGGGAAGTCTGTTGGTGTTAATTCCATGCTATTCACACTCAGGTATCTGCTAGGAGATTATAACCATTTGGGGACTTGCTTATTACCTTTCCTGGGGTGTGAGATTTTATGGTAAGTACAAGCTGGTTTTACTGATATCTTAAAAACCCATCTGTCAAAGAGGAGATGTTACACACATATCAGGTAACAGCAACCCAAACATTAACAAAGTTAATGTGAAATATTTTTCTTGTATCAATTCTCTTAAAAGTATTTTCATCTAATTATATGATTTCTAAAATTAAATTATTAAAATAATTATTTGGAGATTTGCATCATATCTACTTCAACTATACTGATGAAGTTTTACTACAGTCAAAATAAGTGACTTATAAAGGCTTTCTTTCAGTTTACTTCTAAAATCTTCATGGACCATACCATGGTGATATATATAAAAGTGATATAAAGTGATATATAACCAATCTTGTTCTGTAAAGATTTGTATGGAACATTTGTGACATTGGAACTTTCTGCAAGTTACTAAATCATGGCACTTTTGAGGAAGAGATAGCTGGCAAAACCAGACATGCTTAGTTTTTTAGTTAATATGGATCTTAGTGAGATTCCCAAATGGAGGTAAAGGTTTGTTGTTGTTCTGCAAATCTAATTTTTCCATAGTAAACCTTTCCTATTGTGGTACAAGCAAAATTTCTTCTATTAAGTTTGCATACCAGCCATCTCTTCCCTGGACCTCGTATGTGAAATACAGAGATGCAGTTCTGATCCAGGCAAAATTCGGTATGTGGTAGCTCCAGTGACATATTTTCTATTAAAAAATCAGCAGGTAAAGTACAGAAATAGTACTGTCAGCAGGCTTTACTTTTTCTGGCTGAGTGCCAAATCAGAGGCATAATCCCTCCTGTTTAGCCTCAAAAAAAAAAGGTACATAACAACCCAGAACAACAAAGAGAAAGGCCATAAGAATGGTAAAAATGCTGAAAAGTTTCAGGAAAGGACTAAACAGTGACTCTTCAGTCAGGATATAATGTCTATGATTAAAGCCTGTGTAATTACATCACACATGGTGGAAGGAGGGGCAGAATGGTTGTTCACTGTGTCACATAACACCTTAAAACTGCAGAACTAAAGAGGGTTGAAGGATATGCTCAGAAAGCAGCTTCAAAATGAAAGAAGGTCTTCATCAATGTATCATGCTATCACACTGTTGGACTTACCGCTACCAGGCATGTGGGATGTCCGCATTCATCCACAGTCAAACAGCATCTAGACGAATTCATGGGAGAAAAATCTATTGAAGAGAAATGCATAACTTCTGCTTCAGAAAGCCCACCAAACTTATTTCTTGACACTGAGCAAACCTCCTGAGGAGTGGACGACCAGGCTATTTGGAGGTCCTTTGGGCTAATCTGCACATCTCTTTTTGAAAGGAACACCACTATTGTTCCAGTTACCTCGCAGTTTGAAAACTTTTTCAAGGGAAGAACCAGTTTTCACATATGGACATGCTTGATCACCTCCTTGTGACAGGCAAGATACCATTGTCTCAGAATAACCACAATCAGTGAAGTGAAGTCACAGAAAAAAAATCTAGCCACCAAAAAAGACTGAAATAAACTCTCCTGCCTGTGCAGTATCAATGCCTGAAAAAGAGGGCTATGGAACTAACCTGTTGCACAAGATGGAGAGCTTCATAAACTGGAGATGAGCAATGGGCATTCTGTGACTGGTTCTAAATAGCCCACAAGAAAAAGCTACAAGGTATGGGTTCGCTTAGACCAGAAGAAAGAAAACTCTGGGCAAGGATCTTCCAGCATCTAAAAACATTGCTAGAGAAAGGTAGGTGAGCTCCACCTCCCCACACCCAGGGAGGTTAGTTGCAGGAGAGTAACTTATGTTTCTCACTTTCAGAAGGATTTCTGTAACTATGGGAGAAAAAGAGAAATATTTTTTCTCCCTCAGTGTCTTTCTGCTCTACTTCTAAACTCAGCACAACTGCATATACATCCTCTCTGGATACCCAGGTTTTCACCCATGGTCTTCCACGAACATTTGAGCCAGGAGCATTCTAGTAGACAATAAATTAGCTGGTGCACTCGATCTGTAAATCAAGATTATATCTTATCTAGGGAAGGCAGACCAATAATTCCTTCACAGGCAGTAGAAGGGAAAGCCTTAGTCTAGTCTGCATTTGGCCACCATCTATATAATTGTAGCAGTTACATTTTATTTTTAAAACCTATGAAAACCCAGGCTGTTGTAACCTGAGTATACAAAATCAACTGTTTTCCTGGCAGTTATTTTGCTTGATTAACAGAATCTTCTTTAATTTTGCTTAATACTCTAATAATGACTTTCTTTTTGAATCACTAGATATCAAGTGACACAGAAAATCATAATATTCACCATGGAACAAATAAGTTTTTCATTTAAGTAAACGTTCCAGCTCTGCCATGACCAGTATCTGATTTTCCAGGGAAAAGTCATTATTCTGCTCAGAAAAGATGAATCCAAACTGGAAAATGTACAGAAATAGCTACAAACATGGATATAGGGAAGATAATCTCTCTTCAAATACAGAAATTTTGCTTTTTGAAAGAATAAGACTGCATACCATAATGTGTTAAGGTTATGAATATGAAATATAGGGAAGAACTATTTGCATAAATAGGACAAATTATGTGGTGGTTTTATGATGTTTATTTTCAACTATATTCTAGCAACATTAGTGAAATACACAGAAAGTGTTGCCTGTATAAGAAGTGAGAAGAAATGAGAGAGACATATCCATTGATAAGTGTTTAAACAAGTACTTAAGTTTGTTTGTAGAAAAAAAAATGTCAGAGTTATGTTTATAATGGGTGAATTTGGGGCTATGAGACAAATACTTGAAAGGGCTTCTGTTCTTTAAGGACCTAGTAGGGTGAAAGAACTTCATACACAGGCAAAAATATATTTTGAGAGAGTAACTTTGATAGCAGTGAGGTATTTGCATCAGCAGTTCCAAGGACTACATTTGAACTTGTTTCCCAGGGAGACAGGATGTTTTCTGAGAAGAATATCATCACACCTTGAAACAGCAATAGACTGCCCTCCTAGAGTAAAACAAAACAGCCAAGAACAGCTTGACCTTTATGGGGGCTGTTCAGTGATGGGGCTGTATTTGTTTACTTACTTGCTCTTGGTTGTGTAAGTGAAAGCCTGGTCCCTTATTTGCAGAACTTTGCCCCCAAATCAGGGATGCATAGCATCTGTTTGGCTTCAGCCATAAACTCCAGCAAAGGCTTCTCTTCTCGTAACAAAGGGATTTGGCTTTTGCAGCTATTCTTTAAGGGAACCAAGCCTCCCTGGTTGTAAGCAGACAGAGAAAGCCCTAAGTGCTTCTTTGCATGACTGCTGAGGGGAACACAGAATTTGCATCTCTCTTCCAATGGGGTTCCTGTGAGGTAAGGAACCTCACAAAAGCAGGTAGCACTCAAAGTGCTGCACTCTGAATGCAGCAGAGCATGATGTGAGGCATCTTTACTTATCCTTGACAAAATTATCTCTGAAACTCCGAGGAGTTATGACTGGATCTAGCTAAATTAATTGCCTTTCTTTTATGAACTTGTATATCAAACAAAAGGACAATAATGTGTTGAAATCTAAGAATAACTTACAGGGAACTGCACTCCCTTTAAACTGTGTATAAAATGGTGCAGTGTAGAGGCTATGGATTACATCAATTTCTTCAGCCTCTCCCAGCAAGTGAGAAGACACAGGGCTGATTAGAAAAAAAGAGAAGGGGCAGCATTATCCTAAAAAATTGTGGACTTAAAAAGAAACATGGGCTCTGGGGCAAAGCAAGTACAGTGAAATGTAGGAGGCTACTCAGTCGCTTCATTACAGGACAAAATGTGCTCAGTTCCTCCCTGAAAGAAATTTTTCTGACCTGGTTTAAAAATTCCCAGGGCAGGAGGTTTGGCCTCTTGCAGGGAGCCTGTTTCAAGGTTTTGCCTCCTTAACAGATAAAAAGTTTTTCTAGTCTGTAACTCACTTCATGGTCGAAACAGAAAACCAGAAACAGCATGAGAGGATGTATTCAGAAGCTGAGCTTCTGTGTGGACAGAATTTGAGATATGAGACAGCTGAAATGAGTGAATTACTCAGAGTAAGAGCAGTGAACTTATTTCTTCTTGTCCTGTGCCTTTTTTATGTACTTCCAAAGTCCTCATCTCCTTCATGAACCCTGTGACAGACCCTACACATTCTTGCCAATGTGAAAGTGACCATGTGAGGTCAGAGCTCCTTCCAGCCTTTATCCTCTGCCCACCACCTGCAGCACATGCCATATGAAGAACATATGATGAAGACAAGGGCATACTGACATTTTCCCCAAGGTATTATTTAATTTTGTCTTAATCTGTGTTTTAGTGATCAAGGGTTTGAACTTGTGGGTTTTGCCACTGATGAATTTTTCTTCCATTAATTTAACTAATTGCTTTCAAAGTGCCTGCACAACACTCTTGTAACAATGAGTTTCATGGTTTCACTGTCCAGTGACTGAATAAATATCCTAGATTCACTGAATCATAGAATGGTTTGGTTCAAGTGCCTCACTACCCTCTAAGTAAATAACTCTTTGTTCCGATCCTGCTACCTCATTCTTTCTTCCTTCCTCCTCTTTCCTACAGAGAAGCTGCAGCTCCAGGAGGTTGGTAGAAGAGAAGAACAGAGTCAAATCCGAAATGAGATAGGTCTGACTGTTTTCTTGTGCTGAGCTATCCTACGCAGAGACAATAATTCTCTTTTTATGCTCCTTTTTCGTATAAAAGTTTCCATTAACCACTTATTTATAAATAGAGGTATTTCTAACATGACAAGATATGATTTGAGAATATACAACTGGGATATTTGCATTCTCCATCTTAACAACACAAAAGGAAATATCTATGGTATTTTCCTCCTTGATGGCAATATAAGTCATGACTTCATAGTTTGGAAAGGAGACTGTATCTCAGAGCCTCATGGCCTTGGAGTGAGCCTTTTAAGCCTGTTTAGTTATGGCACTGCTGCAATCCATGCTCATAGTGGAAAGTGGCATTTGAAGCTATACTTGCAAACCAAAAAGGGCACAGCCAAAAATAATCTACCGCAATTAAAGGATGGACAAAGTTGTGACCAACCCCTTACAACCTGGCCTGAAGAGGGTCCCAAGAAACACCAGCTTTAGAAGACATGGTGATTCATTGCCTAGGAGGTAAACAAGTGTTTAAATCCTTATAAGGCTGCCATGACATGGTGGAAAACTGCCCTTACATCCAATTTCACCACTGACCATTATAAGAGAGGTTCAACTACACACTCAGATACCTTCCTGTAGGCTACAGCGGCAGTAGAATGGTGGGGTTTGTAATGAAGCAGCTAACTCTGGTATTTTGAGGTTTGTTTTTTGGTTCTTGTTTTGGTTTGTTGTTTGTGGTTTGTTTGGGTTTTTTTACAGAGCTTACATGTCCATCTAAAAGAGTAAGATTTGATCTTTCTATTTGCAGTTTTCTATGCTGCAAGTTTTTTGCATTCTGTTTTGGCTGTAAACTCACTGGAAGCCTGCACTCATGGGTAATTTAAAATTAAAATTGTATCTCCTTTATTGTAAGTCTTTCTTTTATGTACTTTATGACCCCACCCAGAATTAAGCTTGTTGTGTGCAAGAAATAAAAAGAAGCATAATAAAATTATGTAATCCTCTCAAAAACTTTTAAAGTTATAGATTGCTCATAATTGCTTTGGCATTTTCTATAAACATTAAAAATTCACAGGACTAACTTTATGGTTTTGAATTCTTCCTGAAATACAAGACCATTATAGTACTTATTGTTATCTATCATTAAACAATGCCTTGATGTTAAATAATACTTTTCTTCTGTAAAAAAGACAGAGCCCATTCCAATATTTCTACTTGAAGGCACAAGCATGTAATCAGCCTTACCTGGTGAAGACATTGTGATCCTTTCAGGCTTTTTAAAATTAAAGTTATACCATAAAACATGTTTAAGTGTATCAGTCATCTTCTGTGACATCAGGAAAAAAAATCAGTTTCTAGACTATAAAAGACTTCCTAAAAAAAATCACATGGATCTCATTAATTTTGAAAGGAACTAAGCACCTTTTTTTTCTTTTTAATCCAGCTATGAGTCAGTGCTTTGTGAAAGTCATTGCTGAATACTTTCTGCAAATTGAAGTTGTTCTCACATCCTTCACTCAGCCCATTTACTCTTCATAGCCTTTGAGTGTTCATTTAAATCACAATAGGCTAAGTGAAGAGCACAGTCCTAGTACAAATTATTAGAAAAATAATTACAAGCTTTTCAAGATTTACAAATATTTTTGTGATTAGCAAGAAAGTGGCCAATTACTAGTGCAGCTAATGGGACTGTGTATTTATCAACAAAACAACTTATTATATGTTTGTTTTTTTTTTTACTGTCTCCCTTTTCTAAATAAATAAGTATAGATACATAACTGTATATTTACCAAAGATGTGTAAGTACTAATCTAAATTCACATTTACTCTAAATTTAAATTGACATGTAGATTAGTGAAGTTCTACTCTTCTGTAAGGAAAATTCCACTACTGTGAAAGTGATATTTAATATCTGTGTTTGCTCTTGGGTTATCAATAGAATAAAAAGTCACTCACTGTTTCAAAATAATGGTTGAGTAGTCTTTTCTGAAAATGCCTTTAATTTTTTTCAATGAAAAATGTCTTTCTTCCCACTGCCAGTGATATCAGGCAATTTACCAGAAAGTAATTTTGACCATCAGAGATAGAAAGCAGTTAAGGACAGTCTTAGGTGAATAAGAAGAGCCTAAAAGGCTGAAAACTTATCTGATAGCTAAATGCTGTTTGGAGATTAGTTATTCTGATAGTATGCATAACCTTGAGGTGCACACTTTCATCGCAAATGAGGGATGTTAGTTTCAGTATTTACAATATCAATGGATTATTCTTTCTCCTGATGTTCTGGTCATTTAATAGAGCACGTATTTTTGGTCATCATGAAGCCTAGCATTCCTGACAGGATGCCTCCTTGACAATTGGAGATCACTTAAAGAAATGCAAATTATGGGCCTCTTAACATCACGTTCTGAGAAACTTGAGAAACTTAGTTCTGAGAAGCTGCCAAATCCAGTGGTATCCCTCAGCCTGATCTCCTTTTATGATCATGTGACCCTCCTGGTGGATGAGGGGAAGGCTGTGGATGTGTCTATCTGGACTTCAGCAAAGTCTTTGACCCTGTCTCCCATAGCATACTCCTGGAAAAGCTGGCAACCCACGGCTTGGACAGGGGCACTCTGTGCTGGGTTAAGAACTGGCTGGAGGGCCGGGCCCAAAGAGTGCTGGTGAACGGGGCTGCATCCAGTTGGCGGCCGGTCACCAGTGGTGTCCCCCAGGGATCAGTGCTGGGCCCAGTCCTGTTTAACATCTTTATCAATGATTTAGATGAGGGGATTGAGTCCATCACTAGCAAATTTGCAGATGACACCAAGTTGGGAGGGAGTGTCGACCTGCTGGAAGGCAGGAGGGCTCTGCAGAGGGACCCGGATAGGCTGGAGAGTTGGGCTGACTCCAATGGAATGAAGTTCAACAAGGCCAAGTGCAGTGCAACAGGCTGGGCACAGAGTGGCTGGAGAGCAGCGAGGTGGAAAAGGACCTGGGAGTTTGGATTGACAGGAGGCTGAACATGAGCCAGCAGTGTGCCCAGGTGGCCAAGAAGGCCAATGGCATCCTGGCCTGCATCAGGAACAGTGTGGCCAGCAGGAGCAGGGAAGTGATCCTTCCCCTGTACTCTGTGTTGGTGAGGCTGCACCTTGAGTATTGTGTTCAGTTCTGGGCCCCTCAGTTCAGGAAGGATATTGAGGTGCTGGAGCGGGTCCAGAAAAGAGCAGCCAGGCTGGTGAAGGGACTTGAGCGCAAGTCCTATGAGGAGAGGCTGAGGGAGCTGGGGTTGTTTAGTCAGGAGAAGAGGAGGCTCAAGGGTGAGCTCATCACTCTCTACAGCTCCCTGAGAGGAGGTTGTAGCCAGGTGGGTGTCGGTCTCTTTTCCCAAGCAATAAGTAGGATAAGAGGGCATGGGCTTAAGCTCTGCCAGGGGAGGTTTAGGTTGGATTGGAACCAGGGGAGGTTTAGGTTGGAAAGAAGCTCTTTATAGAGAGAGTGATCAGGCATTGGAATGGCCTGCCCAAAGAGGTGGTGGATTCATCATCCCTGGAGGTTTTTAAGCTGAGGCTGGATGTGGCACTGAGTGCCATGACCTAGTAATCACAGTGGGGTTGGATCAAGGGTTGGACTTGATGATCTCGGAGGTCTCTTCCAACCCAGTTAATCCTATGATTCTATGATTTTTAATGCAGAAGATAGGACAGACTAACCATCATATAACTGAGGAGGTTGTAGTATCTACACACACTTCAAAACTTCCTTATTGTCCATAACTCTTGTACCCTGGACATGTATTCCAAGTGGGAAACTGAAAAGGGTTGTTTCATAGAAGAAGCACAGAAGTGAGAGATGGCCTGGTGGAAAGCTACACTAGGGGTAACTTGTCTCTTGCTTGAGGTTGCTCTGGTCAAGAAAAGGCTGTAAGTGTTGCTGTAGGTGTATTAAAATTGTTGCCACCACTGCTCAGAGGAAGACGGTGAATGAAATCTGTTTGCAACAACAGACTTTTTAGTCATGGATGAAAAAAATAAGGAGAGGGAGGGGAATTTTAAACAAGTGATGATCGGCAGGTTTCATAGGCCCTTTCTCTGCTTCAGTCAAACTGTCAGATCTTGGAATACCGACATTTCTGGAGGCACAGCTGCCTATAGAGCTGGTCAAGGGGAAAGTGGGTTCCATCCCCAGGAACTCATTGAAATGCGGAGGAATTGCTCTATGCAAGACACCACCACTGCAGTTTAATGCAGGTTGTGATTTTGTATTCTCAACATGGTATATCCTGAGCCATTAAAGAAAAAAAGCAAATTTGGTGTAAGGAATACACCACCATGGGCAAGAAGGGCAGTTATCTGCACTGAGACCTGCAGGCCTCTGAATACTCGTAAATCAGGGGTCTTCCCTTCCCTGTCAGGCCCAAAGTAGCAAGGGGAGAATTTGCACAACACACCAGTGCCCCCAGCATGTACATGCATATGTCTGTGCGTGCATATGTGTGGAGGGGGTGGTTTCTTTTGCTGTCCCTCGAGAGAGCACAATTCTGCCAGGACTGTGTTATGACATCTGTTTTTACAAACTCAATAATGTTCAGCATGCTGAGAAGCCGGGGCGGTTTTGATGGATGAACCCACTATAACAGCACGATAACATTCTGTGAGCATGCACAAGGGATTAACCAAGACACCAGCCCACTTCAGCGAGGTCAAGCTGTGCACAGAATCTGAAAAGATGTAATATTAATGTCTATCTAATTGGTGAATTTGTCAATGCAGTGTTGCCATTAAACAGCCAGCCATCTGGACCCCGAGGTTTATGTGATCGCAGCTGATTGTCAAAACAATGACATTTCACTGACCTTAAGAAATTTAATTAAACTATTGTATTGCTTTCCATGCAGTAAAGGTACACAAACTGATAGCTAAGAATTAGGTTGCTACAAGGGCTGCTCCTTCTGTTTCCAAGTCTACAGTGTAAAAGCATTTTCACATAGGCAAATATTCCTGGTAAATCTAAAATAACATGTGCACTGACACTTTGAGCAAGTTATGTTTCCTTGCTGTGTGTTCTAATGACTCAGCAACAACCAAAGAAGATTTTTCCAGAAAATAGTACTCTGCAATTCCATTCATCTTTTCGACTTAATGAGTTTATTTAGTGCATTCATCGTTCAATTTACTGCTCAGAAGCTGTTGCAGAAGCAACTCAGTAACTTTTACCCTATCATTATTTAAACCAGTGTTTTATAGGCCATGGCAAGGAGTCAGAAAAATATCTCTCGTTTTTTCAAACACAGACCCCTAGGGATATGGAAATGTGGGACAAAAGGGACTGAGTAACTCAGGTTACCCCTACATATTACATAGCTCTTTTCATAAATGTGTCAAACACCATCTTAAAACAAGATTTCTCCCAGAGAGATTGGGATGTTGTTTGAGAACTTCAGTGTTCTTGTGGTTACAAACCTTCCTTTAATTTCCATCAAAATTATTCATGGTCAGATCATACCCATTTGTTCTTATGCCAACATTGCCTTTTAGTTTAAACAGCTCTTCCCTAGTGTTTACCCTCCCTGTGAATTTATAGAATGCAATCACATTGTCTCTCAGCTTTCGTCTGGCTAGAATGAAACCCAGTTTTTCAAATCTCTCATAAAATACACTCACTGTTCCCCTGGACACATTTTCTCGTCTGCTCCATTTATGGCATGACTTGAATGGGATAAGCAGGGATGCAAGGAGTATTCCAGACTATCTCTAGTAGATGCCCTAAAGACTGACAAAGACACTGCCTTTCTTTGCTAGAAATCTTCCATGTAAGAAGCTTTTTTTGCTTTCTTGTAGCCATTTCCTTATTGTGCTGTGGGCAGCTGGAACACAAAGACATCCTCTGTAGTCGACTTTGTTTCTATAGAGGACGTGTAGCTCTTAGCAGTTCTTATAAGATCTCCAGTGCTTCGTCTCGCTCTTTTTACAGTGGGATTTTCTTTATTTCAATCTTCAAAGCCACTTAGGACTTTTTATATGATATACTGTTTTTCTTTCCTTTTGTTAGTGACTTTCAAGTGTGGTCCTCACAAATGATATATCAGGAAATTTGCCTGGTTTTATGAAGAGCAGTAATGGATATAAGAGGGGTTCCTGTAGCTCTGTTACAATATATCTCCATGTTACCTGTTGTCTCTTCGCTTTGCGACCCTTCTTATACAACTTATGTCTTCACAAATAATTCTTCACACAATACCACATCAGCTGTTTTACTGAAGTTCAGATAATTAAGATATACTACAAGTCAAGTTTTTAGCAAATTAAATATTTTTTATTAATTTAGAATTATGACTTATTTTTAGCCTTTTTATTTTGTTTTACTT
This sequence comes from Myiozetetes cayanensis, assembly GCF_022539395.1. Taxonomy (NCBI): domain Eukaryota; kingdom Metazoa; phylum Chordata; class Aves; order Passeriformes; family Tyrannidae; genus Myiozetetes; species Myiozetetes cayanensis. Next base: position 47,668,449 of record NW_026086604.1, read on the forward strand.
CCATTTCTTCCATAATTATTTATTTCAAAATGTATTTAAAAGCTTTATATGATACTAAAGTCTGAGTAGCAGACTCAGTGTCTCAAATCTTTGTTGGGTTTTGAGGGGGTTTGTTTGAGATAAAAATGATATAGTTACTATTCTGTGGTCATGTGATGCTGCTTCAAATTTGATAATTTTTTTTTCAATATTGCATTATCCGGAATTCAGTTCCTTCCAGTTACTGTGCCATCTTTCAGGAAGCTTATAAGCTATTTCTTTTGAATTTACTGTATGCAGTGAGTGCATACCGATGAGAAATGTTCATCCTATAGCAGAATAAATACATTGAATTACTTCATCATTTTCTATTGTACCGAGATGAGGTTAAAATAGCTATAAGCAAGAAGTTTCTAGAGTAACTCAACTGTAAACCACATGAAGATACAATGAAATAGCCCTCCAGAATATGGAGATGATACAGGTTTTTATAAAATGTGTCATAAACATAACCATGCTGATGTGTTCCCTTTGCCATAGTGTGTAAGATGGAGAGAGATGCTTTCAAACTCTCACTGGGCGTAGTCTGTATGGAAAGCTTATTTTTCTGTCACTCATGAATAAAGCACCAACTGCAACTTCTGGTGCCATGTTTGTTTCACCAACAGCTCATCTTTTAGAAGTAGAAGCTACTATAAAATGAAACTCCCATATGCAATTGCTACCATGTCAGCACAATATCAGTACTTGAATCCACTGCATCTACATGAGCATATCTTTCTTCAAACCGTACCTTAGAAAGTTGTTAAGCATATGTTTGTTTGTTGCTAGTTGCAAAGGACTGACATTGTTTCAGTCCAGCAGGTCAGTCCTGCACACCTGTGATGAGTCATCGGTAGAGTGTGACAAAGTGATTTGAAACCAGACAGTGATTAAAATGCCTGATCACACACTGGGAATATTGTTAGTTAGTTGGAACAAAGTTTTTTCCACTGTGAATCATTTCGCAAAACCGACTGTCTTGAAGGTTAGTTGTAGTACGTTTTTTTTTAATCCCAGTCCACTAAAAATGAACTGCAGACACATTTCTCATCTGTGAATTAATTATCCTGTGGAGATCAGTCAGTGAGTGCTATAACATGCTATTTAACAACCTTTGGGGAATTGGATCCTTTTTCAAATTCACATCGGCTCTTTATTAACATGGAGTTTGGTGGTGGGGAGGGGGTTTGTGATAAAGGTCAGAGCTGCTCATTAGAAAGCTAAATGAAATGTAGCAATGCAGTTCATTCATTCTTCTAGGATTACAGCCTATGCAAGAGAAAATATATAAATATGCATCTACATGGTACTGGAAAAGGAGGGCAGTTGTACAGTATTATAGCCTTATGCTATTCTCAAGTGAATATTGTCAAAATACTTTTGAACAGGCCTTCCAGTAATACCCAAATTCTTCAGGTAGGGTTCCACACGCTAGCTAGGTTTCCTTCCCCCCAAGAAAAATCATTCAAACTACTTGTTTGAGCCAGTACAAACAGATGGGAAGATGTACTTTCTGCTCTCAGTGCCAGAAGCAGAAAACCATTTGCTCTGAGACTGGAGTGCAGAGCAAGAAAAAGGTGGTAATGTTGACAGTGGGTTATGTCCTATAAACACTGGATTTCTTAGCCTCTGGGTTGATGTATCCCTGAAGGAAAGGTAGGTGACAGCTGTCAATGTCTTTAGCATTCACAGAAGTTAATATTCTCCTGTATTAAGTCAGTAGTCCATGAGGATTCAGGCCAAGCTGCCTTATTTGCTTGCTGCCTGTCTATCTAGTTAGGAGAATCAAGTCTCTAATAAGGGCTTGACATGCACAGTGGAGCCTGGACGGTTGGCACGAGAAAAACCTGATATAGTTTTTTACACCAGATCTAATCTTCTGTTGGTAAATATTAGTGTTGCTACTTACACCAGTTTATCTGTTGTGAAGAATGACTTTCGAAGCAGGAGCCTTGATGGAGCACCATGTAATGCTGCTAGGGAGCAGCCACCCCCATGTTATCATCGAACCCTTCTGTATCAGCACAAATACTCTTGGTAAAAATATAAACAAATATAAAAATGCTACAAACATGGAAGATGGGCACACAGAAACACCACAGATTTTTGTCTTCATACTAGGCCAAATCCCTGGAAACTCTAATCATGGGAGTAGGTCCTACATTGAGGACTGACAATGGTGACTGCATGAGAACTGCCCCCTGAGGAAGACAAAGTCACATGTATGAGCTGTGAGAAAGAGTCCATTTTACAGACCTGATTCCTGTGCTTTATACCAACCCTTCACTGTCTACTCTCTCCAATTTGTATCAGCGTTTGACAGCTTGTTGACAGCTCATTAGGAAAAAAAGCCACATGTGACCAAAGCACTCCTTGCACGCAGAGAAATCTTCTCTCTAATTGTGAACTGTATTGAAAGCTGAACCAGATGTGGCACTGCAGATCAGAAACCAGCCCAATTAGCATGTTTATTAAAATATTTGAAAATGTATTTAAATTATTAACTAGTATAAAATGTAATAGCAGTAGCAGCTGTTGTCGGAGTCTAAGTTGTCATAAGTGGCAAACCAAAGGAAACAGAACAGGCTTTGGGATTTACTTTTTCCTGAAAGAAAGTATGGTGGAATATCAATGTAAGCTCTGGTGCAATCATGTCAGCTCTGTCATTGAACAGAAGCCATTAGAGGGCAGGTGCCTCTGGTCTTAGTCCAGACTGCCATCAGCACTGGATGTGATCATAAGACTTATTGCATCTTTGCAACAGCAAAGGAAGAGCTGTGGTAAAAATTGAAATTCAACCACATTTGGATCTTGGGATATTTTTCTTTTGACACTGTTTAAATTTAAATTAACAATTTGGGCTTATATTTCTGGGTTAAGATTGGCAATTCTGTTCATTAGTGTCTGTTCTCAAAGAGAATTCTTGAATTAGGGGTGTCAAGTTTTCCTAATATAATGCAGGGACTACAAATCAAATGTGTAGATTTGAAACTTCTCTGAGGAATTGCTGCATCCTTAGTCTGAAGGAAGTTTTCTAAATTTTTTTTACTGGGAAACCAGGTAGCTCTGTATGCAATAAAAAACTTTTCTTCTTTTGTGTTACTTTACATTATTCTTGAACTCTTGACACACTTACTGAAACATCAAAGGAAACGTTCAGGTTAGGAGTGATTCAATATATACATGCAAACAAAGGCACATGGGTTAGACCCATTAGGAAATATTTGCAACTTCTGCTGTGCAAAGGTGAGCTGGCTGAATGTTTTATGGACCCTTCTAGATGATGTGTTTATGTCATGGAAACTGCAGGTAGATTTTTCCACCCCTATACTCAACAAAAAGAGGGCTTGCATAATAATAATGGCCAGTCTTCGCGAGCGAAGATCCGGGGAAGGTTTTTACACCTTCCAGCCTGCGCATTGGATTTTTTAGGTGAGACACAGTGTGCGCGGAACTGAGCCCACTCTTTAATCCTAAGGTTCATCTGCCGGGGCCAAGCGAGCTTGGACGGTGGCAGCGAGGTCCTTAGGACGTAGGTGGGTTGCCTTTAAGGGCTGACGAGCCCCACCTGCCCGGGAGTGGCCCTGACCGGGAATCGAACCCGGGTCTCCGCGGTGATAGCGCGGCGCCTTTACCACTAGACCACCAGAGGGCTTGCATAGGGCTGCGCTAAATTACAGCCTGTGCAGACCATGGGGTAGATTCAACTATCTCCGCCACAGGCTTCCCTCAGAGTCCCACTAATGGGCTGACATATTATTTTTACAAATCTTTTAATTACTGATTCAAATACTTGAAGAAAATACTAGAAGAAAAATGCCTCTGTGAGTAACAGCTAGTGCTCCAAGGACACTGAGTGAGGCCTTTAGAGCTATAAAAGTGAGAAAATCGTGTTTTACAAAACAAGCTGTGTAGTAGAATATTATAATAAAAGAATGGCTTTCACCTTTAAGTCCATGAGAGTGATAACCTGAATAAAGCCACTCAGAACAGGTATGTCTATTTAAATAAGGTGTCGTCAGGAGAATCACCAGACAATAAAGTATAACTTTTTTAACAAAACAGCTAACAGCTCTCTGCACGCATTATTAGTTTACTGAATCCAAAATAATGTTTGAGATTTATATTAATGTCATCTGCACCTCATTTATGTCATCTTTTTGCTAGCTCTTGAGCATTATTTTCTTCTTGCTTGTAGAATCACTGTAAGTATTCTCATTTGAGTTGTACAGCTAAATGTGCTGTGAAAACACAGTTTTGTTGCTCCCTGGATAACTGATTTGCAGGATGCACATATTTTTTATCCTGCAGCAATTGCATTTAAGTGCCAGTCCATGCATTTGACGGGGTGAAGAATTATTGCACTTTATTGCTGGCACTGCAGGTTCAACTTTTCATTCTGTGGATCTGTCTCCAATGGTCTCTCTGCCTGCAGTGAGAAGTAGCGTGTTGTTTCCCAGCAACATATACTCAGGTGATATTTGAATGTCTGGTGTTCTGAAGCTGCTGGATCCCTTGGAGGGTAGGGAACAAACAAAACCCCAAATAAAAAAAAAAACAAACATGATACCCCTGGTTGCTAAAAGGGAAACGCTCACACCAATTCTCTGTTGTTGAAGTACTTTCTCTTCGGTTACCTTTGGAAACATGGCAGACCCAACAATTTAGGAATGACTCTGAGATTCCTGCTATCAAGAGAAGTTTTTGGAGTCTCTTGGTTTAAGTTTGTCAGGTATCACCACACTTATTTCTGGACTACCTGAGCTTTTGCTAGATTTTGCTTTTCTTCAGGTGCCACCTGCCTTCATTTCTTTACATACAATTTTAGTGCTAGCATATTGTCTATAAGACAACATTCAAGCACTTCTATTGTCCACAGTATGTAAATGCAAAGGCATAGAGGTATCCATCTCGTGCCCACACAAAACGTGTTGTAATTGTAACCACAGAGGAAGCAACACCAAAAAAGCAATGAATTGCAAAAATTTGAATTAATTTTTTTTTTAAAATCTGATTAAAGACAGTTTCCTGCTCCTTAAAGAGGATAGATGGGTGAAGAACATGCTGTCCTTTCTTGCTGTTGGAGGATTTCAGTTGCCTACTGGTTGTGGTCATTACCAGCCAGCCTTTTAAGCAGAGCTCTTCATGGGTTTATGTCATCAGTTATAACAACTACCCCAGTGTTTACCCAATTATTTTCTATCACTATGACAATCTTAGTTTTATATAAATTAGTTATTTATTGGAACCCTTCAGATGTGATAAAATCATATTTTTATCCCAGTAGGAACTGTAGGTATTAGGCATCTTCAGGAAGCTGAGCACTTTTGAAAATATGTTACATGCTGTTCACTCCATTTTAGCAATTCTCATTTTTATAAAGGCTATTCTGCTTTTTAACTGGTTATGTTGATTTGTCTTTCCCCACTATTTTGAATCTCTCAATTCAAAAGTTTGTTCTAGTATTTCTTATGCACATACAGTCCCCAAGTCAGCAAGAAACATTTTAGCAATTTGTTGATTTGTAATCATATATGTTAAGATAAGAAGTGTTATTATGTAGCAGAATTTTAGGAGTTTTAGGAATCACCCAAAGATGACTTTTCTTCTTGGTACCATAACATGATGGTCCTCCTAGGCTGTGACTAACACTCATGAGGTCATGTCACAATTCTGGGTCATTGCTCCTTTATTTCTTTTTTACATCCATAGCATTTTATGAAGAAATGTATACATAGATCTACACAAACAATTCCACAATAAAATTGAAAATATAATTGAAAAATACCGATCAAATGAAAATAGATTTGAAAAATACCAATACCAGATGTTTGTATTCACAAACAGTATTACATATATATGCCCATACACTCTCTTAATGAGGAACAGACTTAAGAAAGACCTTACTAAGAATGATGAAGGTCACATGTAATATCCCAAACTGCACTAAATTAGGGGTTCAAAATCTTCCCTGTAAGAAAAACAACTCTGCTTAGCTTGGGAGAAAAGTTGAATTCCATAGGACTCTACCTGCACATCCCCAACACAAAACAGAGTTCTCAGGAAGATGCTCAAATTTCATCATCATCATCATTATGGCTAGGCTTTGAGAAAGAAGATTTGAGAAGGGCTCTACCTACGCTCAAATTTACATTACAGGTATTCCATAGTATCCTCAAAACACACCTCCTTTTAGCTAGAATGTTGAGCTTTTTCCCTCTGAAGCCCTGTCCTCCCACAACCTTTTGTGATTGTTATTTTTTGCTTTGTTCAATATCTCTTACCTAAATTGTTGGTTCTTTGGATGTACTTTTTTTTTTTTTCCTTATCAATGATCTTAAATCAAAGCACTCCATTTGGACTTTACCTAGGAGGAAAAAAATAAAAGAAATGGGCCCTCCTGAGACTTTAACAAGCATGTCAGAACAGAGAGCGGAGGTGGAGCTGCTTGTAACCAGCATCTTCTCTTTGAAATGTTCATGCCCAGGAAGCACATTCCAGACCATTTTAGCGACAGCGGGGGCGCTTTCACATTTCAGTGTGTTCAAAAGTTCAATCAAACACAGTTTTGAAATTTTAATTGAAACTGAAAATAGAAAGGAGCCCAACTGCCCTCTGTTGATCACAGCAACAGGGAGGATAAAAGAGAAAAATTGACGCTATGAAACAAAAACAAAGCCCTGCAGAGATTTTCACTGAGGATCTTGCTGTTGTTGCTGCTAAGTAATTTTTTCAGTAATCTGTTGATACATTCTAAAGGGGAGTTTTAAACTGAAAAATCCTAGTTTTTATTGGAGTGTCTCCCATCTTCAGATTGTGTGTGCATGAATTTTCATTCAGTAAATAATATCCAGAGGTGAGGTTGGCTATGTCACCAGAATACATAGACTACTGGTGGTATCAGAAAGGTTGAACAACTTTTGAATATCAAAGCTAAATCCCTTCAAGTCACGGAGAGATATGGCCCTGCCAAGCTCCAGAGGTCAATGGAAGGACAAATGGCACTTTATGAATGCAACCAGGCTTTGAGCTCGTAAAGGACATTCACATCTCTCATTACTCATTACAAGTTTTATCTTCTTCTTTGCAAAGTAATCTTGAAACTGCTGTTAGCAATCATAAAAATTAAAAGTTGCTTGACTGGATTGCATTTCTGGAAGAGGATGCCTTGGACACAAATAGGTGATCCATGACACACAAAATTTTAAGTAAAACGAGTCTATTAAGAAGCATTTATTAAAAACAAAACACAATAAAACCAAAACCAAAACAAACGAAAACCAAAACCAAACCAAACAAAAAACCAAACAAAAAACCAACCAAACAAACAAAAAAAAACCAATCTGGTTAGACAGCCCTGAAATCTTTAATGCATCTCTGTGCTGGATGTGGTATTTTCAGCTCCTGTGAATATGCGACTAGGAAATGACAATAACAAATGGTTCAAAAGGAAAGGTCTTGACTGTAATAGAATTTGCTAATTGAATGTTGTGATTAAGAACATATTAAGGTTAATAATAAATTTGTTGGAATATCACACATCATAGATAAGATAAATGTATATCAAAATGAGTGTTGATTGACAACAGCAGGTTATATATTTGATAGGAATGTAAACACATTGACTCACAAAAATAAGCACCTTATTTGAGACTAATGTTAATTTTAAATACAACACAGTCATCTCAATGCTCTCATCCCATCTGTTGCCAACTGCAAAATATAAATTATGAATGGCAATTTTTTGCCTTTTATTCACTGCTTTGCAAACACAGAAGAAGTTTCATTGAAGAACTTTGTGCCTCCGGTAGATAAGGATCACAGAGCACAACAAATTATTTCACTTGGTTTTCTTCTATCTTGTTGAAACAAAGGAAACTAAGGGTAAAACCTCTTCCTCTATTTAAAAAAAAAAACAAAAACAAAACCAAAAAAACCCTGCAGATGTCACTTGGCAATTTTTAATATAACATTTCATTTACTCTCTGGAGAATCATGTATTATACTTTCATTATGAAAAAACCACAATTCAAAGCAGTCTGAGCTCCACAGATAGTGGGGACAGAGGTCAGTTTTGAATTGCCTTCAAATTTTTTGTGTTCATAGGGAATTGTGCCTGCAGACTCCTCCTCTCACCCACAGAGACTTAACAGCAGCAGCTTAGCTAAGCCAAGCTCAAGCAGAAAAGAGGGCCTTGGACTGAGGGCAGCATCAGCTACCTGAATTGTTGTTCCTCTCCTCTCAGAGAAAAAAAAAAAAAAAAAGACAAAACTTTAAGAGACATTAACATTCATCAAATAGTGGCTGGTCAGTTCAAAGTTTTTTTTCATGCCATCAGGGAGAATGATGTAACACTATCAAAGATACTACACAGTTCTTTTGAGACATAGATCAGTATGGTAGTTGGATGAAAACTGCAGTATGGTGATCTCCTGAACTCCCATTAGAGCCAGTTGCTTCACATCTGTTTAAAGGAATTTGAGCTGAGTTGTCTGAGTTGAGCTCAGATAAGCATCTTTCTGACCAGCTCTCAAAAACTCTGAGCCAGAATCAGCCAAAATCCTGGTGGTCCTCAGAGCATAAATTCTGCAGATGATGGGCATGGTGGAAACTTTTGATTAAAATTTTAGTGTGTTTCCAATGAAAAAATAAATCTTTAGACTGGATCTGTTTTGAGAATGCAACTGAGTGGTCACATAAGTGATTTTATCTGTATTGGCCTTTTCTTATTCACCAGGTTACATTTGTTTTTATTAATAGGTTAACATAAAAAAAAAAAAAAAGCAAATTCCATGTACCCTCATATCAGAAAATCAAGAGGATTTCAGAATATCACTTAGATTGCTCAGTGTTCTATGCCAGCTGTCACCTAGTAAGAAAAAACCCTAATATTTTAACCTTCTGATGGCTCATGTCACCTCTTTAGTCTGTTGCCTTGACTGGAAGGGCAGTGAGAAACTTTCACATTCCATAATTTTAAATTACTGTGGCTTTTCTACCTCTTTGATTATATTCACTGTGTGGGATCAATCTGACTGTGCCTTCTGTGCTGATGTGAGGGGGGTTGAAACAGTTTTCTGTCCCTTTCATCAGATCTGTTTGAGAAGAATCACAGCTGTAAACTGGCAGCCTAATTTTATAGCAACCGAAAAACATGTCATTCAATATGTCTCTACAGTCAACTCCATACAACAAATGTTTCTAGTAATTTATATTTGCTGTTTAATTAACACATATATAGTGTAATTGAAGAGATACGAATATTTGTCTATCAGTGCAGCAACCAGCTCTGCCTGCTGCGTGCCTGCCTTATCACGTATCCCTGAAAAGAAACAAGGATTTATTCCATACAGGAGTCTTATTTGATAAAGTTTTCTGACTCCAGGCCAAAGCCAAAAATGAAAGTTTTGCTGAATGATTCCTGAGACAGTAGGGAAGCTTCCAAATCCTGATCCATCAGGAAGTCAGAGCCCAACCCAAGTACCTTCAGAACGAACAGAGGCTTTCCAGCGCTTTCAGATCACTGAGAATCAAACCTGCAAACTGCAAGATGCACTCCAGGGCCAGAGACACAAACTAAGGCAAGGCAGCATAAATTCAATAAGCTTGTTTTGATATTTGTAGAAAGCATGCAATTTTAGTAATGTGCTTCACAATTTGAAGCCAAAGGAAAGTACTGAACTCTGTGGTTTTGCCTTTAAAAAAAAAGCAAGAAGTTTCATTTCTGGTAATAAAATTAAGTAGGTGAGCCAAGAATATTTATAAATGTTTCAACGTCTTTATGCTTTGCAAAGATAAAACACTGGATTCTCTGGTGAAATATATATCTACTCCAGTTTCAACAGTTTAGTTTTGCATATCTAAACTGTCTTAATGCCACGAAATGTCACTCATAGTGAAACTCTGAGACCAAACAGCACCAGAAATAGTAGGATGCAGGACATGTTTCATTTAACTCAATATCCACCCTCTAAGGAGCACATATGTGCAAGACACATATTTCAGCCTGACTCAGAAAAAAAGAATTTCAGAGTCCAGTTTTGAAAATTTAATTAGATAACAGTCAGCATTTCAATTTCTAACTCTTATCATGCTAAATTAAGTGAATGATTTTATCTCAAACAAAATGGATCGGAAACACTGCCTTTGTAGAATATATTTTCAACATTCTATATTGAATTTGTCCAAGGCAGAATTTAAATACTATTTGAAAATCACAGGGATGTATTCTCATGTTTAAATCCTTATTTTTCTTTAACAGATGCTGATGGTAAACCTCAAGAATAAAAGGCCATGTTGCTGTTTTTAATTCACATTGAGGATAGCAAAGGATTCTTGTTTTAGCTGTGGCGGTTTCTGATACAATGATTCATGAGAGACACCAGATCAGAGCAATTTAATTTGGGAGAGCATTACGCAGAAACATTATTATTAGCTTTTTTTAATTTCTTTCTTTCTTTTTTTTTTTTTTATTCTCTGTGCATATAATCTATGTATCACATTTATCTGCAGAATGTATGTTTTCTTTTCTGTGGTATACCCTCATCCCAAATTATTATTACATTGCTTTGTGTTTCTGAAAGTGTTAGTCATGTGAAATGGCACTGAAATAATTTTGCTTTTCCTGCCAAAGGAAATGAAAGCAAAAAGATTATTACTTTTCCAAGTTATAAAATAGTATTGTTATTGACATGAAGCAAGCTAAATCAATAACTCCTGATGATGTGCTAATAAATAATAAATAAGTTTATATATATTGGGCCTCTTCTCTTTTTATACCACTTCAAACTTGGAGTAACTTCACTATAGTCAAGGTATTTATAAATAAGAGAAGAGCCAGAGTCACTACATGCCTATGAATTATGTATGACTGTAAAAAAAATTTTATTTTTTTGCATACATGTCTTCACTGATGGGTGAAAATGAGCAATTGTGAAATACTAGAAAGTGCATAAAATCTTAATCTTACAACAATGAAAGGACTTTTTCTGTGTGAGCCTGAACTCATACAGTCAAATCCTCCATTGTCCCAGACAGTTTCGAAGCCAGCAAAGTTTTAGCAGACATGCCAACCAAGATTTCTCAGTCATTTAAGAAGCCTGTACAGCCTAGGAAAGCGTCCAAATATTCTCTTTTCCCCAATTCTTTCTGAAGCTAGGTAGTTAATGATACAAACATCATAACATATATATAACATATAACATATGACCATTATAAAGTTCAGATGCTTCTGATTCTCTTGCCTGATATAATCGCACAGATGTGTTACCTAGAGTGCTGCTGGGTTCACCTTCAGAGTCAGGCTCAGACTTCCACTTCAGGATTCATGGTACAACACCTAAATTGTTCCACTATGACATTCAGGAGGAAGAAATCATGCTGGGTTTGAATATTCTTGTCTGGTTATTGAGGGTAAATATGCTTGCTCAAAACCTCATAACAACAAACTGTTCTCACCACCTCAAGAGAAACAGTGCAAGTCCACCACCCCAGGATCAGTTCAGATGGTGAAAACTGCTGCAGAAAACAAGAAGAGTGCTAGGGTTGAAGGTCTGCTGTTCTGAGAAGGAAAACAGGACATGTCAAGCTTGGAAGAAACCTTGACATATATATCAAAGTACCACCAAGCACTGTACCTGCCCCAGGGAGGCAGTAACTCTATACTGAGCTGATAAAATGGTAAGCCACAAGTTTAGCTGTTGTTTCCTGGAGACAATCTATGTTTTCAGGTGGATCTTTGAGGGTTTGCATTTAACTTCATATAATTAAAAAGAGTAAGTAAGGAAACAGTATACAAATCATAATGGAAATGAGCTACCTTTCATTCAGACCAAATGGATTTTTGAGCTGAAGGCTAAGGCAATGAATGCAGTAATGGTACCTATTTCTAGTTTGGTATTTCTTTAGATTTGCTTACATGCAAAAGGTAATTTCTATTAAGGTAAACTATGAGGTGAAAAATATAGCTGCTCTTGCTGTATTTCCTTTGAGAATGTCTGTACATGGGCTTATGGATACATAGATAACTCCAGAGATACAGATCAGAGGGAAATCAAACAGAAGAAAAATTACTTTTTGTTTACTTACCTTTTCAATTTTGATCTTTAATTACATGTTACATAATGACTTGAAAGTCAAACCTCTGATTAACTTTCTTGCTTGTAGAGCGTGGCAAAGAATGTACCTAGTATCCCATTATAAAATAGTTTTGTAGGATATTTTAAACTTTTAAATTTGCTAATTTTTCTAATACAGCTAATATGTAGCCTCATATCATCTGAAATGTACCAATGACCAATGCATGCTTATTTGTTAAACTAACATATTTTTGTAAGGAGGCAGTTTTACCAGGTTTCAACTTGAGTTATGCAGCTTCGACTAACTTAGACTAACTGTATCTTTTCAGGGGTCCTCCAGATTTGCATACATTTACGTGTCATCTAAACCCACGTAAATGTATGTAAATGCTGCCCTGATTGCAGAGAACATGGGTAAGGTGGAAATGAGTGCAGATCCTCTGGAGCAGTACATGGTGTGCTCTGTTGCTCAGATCAACAGTTTCTGAGTTCATCTTTACACCCACATTTCAGGGCTTACTTTCTACCTGTTTATATACACACACTCTCAGTGCCCCCTCAACAGCACTGAACAATTTTTGTGGTGACACCTATAAGAGCAGATGTTCCCTGGCAGTCAGGATGTTCAAATGTTCACTGATTTATTTCTTTGTAATAAGTAATTTTCCATAAGTTCCAAGATAACTGATTTGTTTTGCTCATTAAAACTTGTTCTATTTGGAGATGGTTTTATTACCATGAGCTCACATTGAGATAAAACTTTTCAAAGTACACAGTGAGTGTTTCCTTAGATCAGCACTTCCAATTCTTAACAACTTGTGCAAGACTCCAATTCTTGAATCCAATTAAGTGAATAAATAACTGGGGAGAAAACAAAAAAAAAGGCATTTTTTTAACATGGAACAGAAACAAGAATAGGCATAGAAGGATGCAGCATTTCTTCCTCTCAGATATTGTAGAATCTGAACATCTGAACTTGCAAAAATCCATGTGGAAGAATATAGTTGTTGTGCATATAAATTTCACATTATCAATTAAAATATTTTTTTCTAAATTATTTTGGAAGCTTCCTAAGGGCAAGATTGAATATCACTATCTACCTGTTAGTCAGGAATAAGTCTTAACCAAACAGAGATAGAGTTTTATGTGACTGTTTAGGATCCAGCACTATGATACCACTTAGTAAATAAGAAGGAAAATCTGGTTTTAGAATTTGGATCAAATTCTGAGTCATGCCATAAGCTGTTTCAAGTACTGAAAACAGCTCAGACACACTGGTTTTCACACAGAAATCTTGTATGCCACAAGCCTATCTGTGGAGTTTTACAGAGCCACAGGTAGGACTGTAATACAAGTGCTGAGTCACTAGTAGTGCCCAACTAGGGATACAAAACTGGTGAGAACCTATGGGATGTTCATCTAACCTTCCAGGCAAGTTTTTCCCACGGCACCTATTTTAAGAGATCAAAAAGAAAACCCCTAGCACATACTGTGGCTGCCAGATCTTGTGTTATTTTTGCAGCTCACACAATTTGGTCTTTTTTCTTAAAGCACAGGCTCCTCGAAATATCTGACTATAAGAGAATTTCAATTTATATCTCAGGAAAAAAAACCCCCACACAGTAAAACAACACCCAGCTATGTGTGGCAGCCTAGATCCTCTCTTGTAATGATAAATTTGCAAGTACAGTGGAATCAAATGTGTTTTAGAGTCCTGGAAGCCAGAAAATAAAGGGAGGGGTAGTGGCAGCAATGGAAGCAAAACTTTAAACTAATGAACAAGAGGCAAGTTCAAAACAACTTCTGACTCAGGCAAATCTCATCACTTTTGCTGGCTTGAATCGTGACTTCCGAAAACTAGGAACTGATGACTCTGAGAGTTTGGGTTTTTTCTTTCCTTTTTAAATGTAAGCTTGACCTCGTGGGGTCTGAAAGCAACTGGCGTCTACACATGTAGTCACTGAGTAGGTGGAAAAGCACTGCGAACTTCCCTGAGCCTTGGCCAGGGCTGCTGCTCTCCCTCCCAGGGACAATTCCTGCATGGCACACATGTGGGACCCTGCAGGCAGCACGAGCTGAGCACCGAGGAGGAATTGCAGGGTCTGACGGGGTAATAAGAGAGAATGGATGAGTTTGGTCACAATCCCTCCTCCCTAACCGCTAGAGCCACTCCTACTTCATGTACAGAGCAGTCTTTTGTGCCTGTGTTTTGGGTTTGTTTCTGTTTGATTTTTCAAAGCCTGAGGATACAGGATATACTTGCCTTTCAGAATAAGAGAAGAAAACCCCTTTTGTGGATTCTGCCAGCCCTCTGACCTTTAGGGCTGCTCACTCAGGCTCAGAGTCACCCCAGGCGAGTGGCTTCAGAGACAAACAAACTCCACAGAAACACCCAGACAGAAAATTCCTCCCAACTAATTTAGCCAGTGGGTCTCTGCTCACACCCCAAGCTGCACAGCAGCCCAGCACTCCCAACTCTGTGCTCGTGGCTGGCTGTGCCTAATAATCCCGGGTAAAGCCAGATAACCTCATTAACTCCCCTTCAGCGTTTTCCTCAGGCGGAGTTCATTATCCCGGTTTTCATCATTTAAGAGAAACAGGCTGCTGCAAGGCACCTTGCAGGGCAAGAAGCAATAGGTGAGGTGTGACTGCGAATATTCTGCCAAAGGAGAGGCTTTTTCCTCTTGTCTCTTTCTAGCTTAGTGTACGAGAGTCGTTCCCATCACGTTAGTGACCAGTGGGTTTCTTAGTAACCTTTTCCTGGTGGCTTAGAGGAATCCTTCCCAATAATGTACAGTTCTCCCTCTGTAATTCAGAATATTCCTTTGGCGCTTCCTTTCAGCCACGGGCACACACTGCCACCACCAGATCAAAAGGATCCATAAAGCAGATTTGGGGGATTTTAGGTAGAGCAAATCTATCAGGTTCATCTTTTTTTTTAACGAAATGACAGTTTCTAACATGCTGCACTCTGGTGCCTGCAAACCTTTAACAAGAGCTGATTCAGATTTTTCTGTCAAATGATTTTTTTGAGACAAAGTACAGAAATTCACAGAAAGTTCTGATTTTACTGCTCCCTGACTATCTGGTGGGAAACAATTTATGTGAATTTTTGTTCACTTGATATTGTTGTTGTTTTGTTAAACATTGGAATTTTGATTTTGTTGAATTTAATTCAAACAATTTGAAATTAAGTTTCATAACCTTTTTCCTTTGCACCTCTGTTTGTGGCCAGTGTCTGTTGAGGGTGTATCTCTCCTAACACATCCTAACTTTTCATCCGTTCAGGCAATAATATGCAGTACAAAACACAGAGTTCAGTCAGGAGGTCTGGCTATAATGCAGAATATAATCATCAGATCTTTCAGACATGTCTGCTGATGCTTTTGACCAGGCTGCTTCTGTTACCTAGAAGTCCACGTCTGGTGGAATCTAAATATTCATATTCTGGATATCAGAAAACTATGAATTTCATATACTTAAGATTACTTATTGGTTTTGCAAGTTACAGGAAGCAGAAAGGAGAGAGTCTGTTCATAATCTAAGTTCAGGTGTGCCAATTATTTGTGCACTTTAGCTGGCAGTTTGGGTTCTATGAGAATAATGGCTGCAAGTGTGCTAAAATTGCTCTGATAAAGTATGACATACCCTGAAACAAAAAGGGTTCTTGCTTTTTCCAGGATGCAATTAGCATGGATCAGTAAAAAAAGCAATAATGGCTCGAAGCTTGGTATCATTTTCAAACTTACTCATGGCTGAATGTCAAATATACAGCAGAATGAAAGCAGGACAATTCATTAAAGAACTCTACTCTGGCTGCTAAAAGCAGAATGCTCAAAACATTTTGCTGGTATGGAACTATGAAAATACAGAAGACAATTAGACTTAGCTGCCTCTGAAACAGCAAAATTGTACCATAGTGTTATACAAACCATTTACAGGAGCAAATTAAATCCTATTGTTTTCCAACATTCCACTGTAGCTAAAATTGTACATCTTGATAGAATAAAAGAATCCTATGTTTGCAGAAAGCGTACTAGAACTTCTTTCAGCGGAGAAAACAATTAAAGGCTTGTTTGAAATGGGGATTTTTTCAAGCTACACAAAGAAGAAAATATTTCTCACAACTGTTAGCTGCTGTGCAGCTGAAGACAGAATAATCTATCATGTCCTTGATTATTTTCCAGAAAGCAAGGAGATTGCTTTAGGAATATTTAAAAGTAAGTTACAGTGAAATTGTTTGAACCTTTGAGAACATATCACTGTTCCTTGCTGGTAGCAGTAACTATAACAGAGCAAAACTCTGCAGCGTCTACACAGATATTTGCTTTATTAGTTAGCAAGTTCATATTCTTTTCAATGTAGCAATACATGCTAAAAGTTATCATTTTATTTTAAAGGCTAAAATGTTTGATCCTTTTCTTTAGAATTACAGGGGGTGTTTCACTTTTTCAGCTTCAAACAGTCAGGAACGCTGAGGTATACTCTATACAATAATACTGCTCAGGCTCACCCAGAAGGAATTTTTGACCATTTTTCAACTGTTAACAGATCCTTTGTATCTTAGGAACAGACACCTAGATAAAAAGTTTAAGCTCTTTAAGGCTGGGAATGATGAAGACAACTACTTTTCAGTTACTGTATTTATTTCACAGTACAATAAAAGTCATTCATGACAGAGTTTGAAAATAGCAACTCCTTTTGTATGGGGTGAAATGAATGACATAAAGCATTCACTGATGGATAAACTACAACAAAGAATGGATGACAAATCATTTAGTCATGAATATGACTCTTATCAGAAAGCACACCTTGGCAAAGCAGAACAAACTGCGATGTCATTCAGAGTGGTGTGCTTTGTTTCTCAGATATCTAAGTTCAGATACCTTCAGCAAACAAAATATTTTATCCTGATTCAGACACTTCCCAAATAAAAAAAAAATAAATAATAAAAAAACACAAACCCACTTTATAGAGTTCTAGAAACCCTTTTTAGAGTTCCTAGGCCTTTCTAAAGAGATGGAATTGGAGGAAAAAATTCTGAATATGGGCTGCATAATATTGAACTTGGAGACTGACACACTGAGCAGAAACTGAGTAGATATTTAATAAGTTAGGTAAAGGGAATGATTTAATATTTTACCTTCAAGTTCTAGTTTTCTCTGGGATCTGGACATTACTTTCTCCCATTTTACATCTTAGTTTCTGTTGGAAGGCAAGTAGCTTGTCCCCAGTCTTTGCACAGTCCCGATTCAGATAGCTGTGAGCCTCCAGGAAGCACTACTGTGCTGACGTTTATGAACTGACACTGGCTTCTGATTTCTGTTGCTCATATTTACTTCCTTAGTTGTATCAAACCAGTACAAAACTAAGCCCTGACCCTAGATATTATCATCAGTTTCAAATGCTAAGAGTTGGGTTTTTTCCATTTAGATTTTTATATTAAAGTCTCTGACTTAATCAATGTGAGGGAAAGGCAGGGTTTCAAAGTCAAGCATTCCAGTGGTAGGAAATGTCAGATTTAATGCTGTCTGCATTAATCTACAACCTTGTGCATATGCATTCTGATACAGTCTTCAATTACATAATCATTTGCTTCCTGCAGTGCTCTAAATGAACAGTGAGAAAAAAGAACTGCAGGTAGGCTTGTTAAGTTGGTACTCAGGAGGTTTGAGGCTAAGAATCATTACATGTTATTGTATAAACTCTGTATTCATTCATTCACCTAAAAGGCCAAGTCTGGGTGGCAAGGGACATATTCATTCCAAATTTCCTAACTTTCACATCCTAGGTCTTGCTCGAGGTTTGTTTTTTTGGGGGGTGTAATATAAGTCTTTATTATACCTATTATAGCAGCATACAGGAGGTAACCAGTGATAGGACCCAAGCAGACAGCATGAGGCTGTGTCAGGGGAGGTTTAGATTGGATATTAGGAAAAGGTTTTTCACCCAGAGAGTGGCCAGACACTGGAATAGGCTCCCCAGGGAAGTGGTCACGGAATCAAACCTGCCAGAGTTCAAGAAGAGTTAGGACAATGCTTTCTGGCATATGACGTGAATCTTGGGGCTCTCCTGTGCAGGGCCAGGAGCTGGACTTTGATGATCCTTGTGGGCCCCTTCTAACTCTGGATATTCTATAATTCTTCAAAATATATGGCAATACTTTAGCTACACCTGTCACATGCCAACTCACAACTAGATTTAGAGTTCCTCATCCTGTCATTTTCCTTCTGGAAACATGGTCAAGAGCACTTTTCTTGCAAGGGCTCTGGTTCAAGAGGCCACAGTAGTTTCAAGGCTCTAGCAACACATGAGCATTGGTTCTACATTTGGGAACAGAAAATAGGTAGAGAAATGACTGGATCTGTATCCAGCAACCAGGATAATTGTTATTAGAGGGGCAGCTTGGCAGGGTGGGTGTGTCCCATGGCACCTTTTCATCATGCTTGCTCCAGTCTCTCCTGATGGTCCCAGGTCTCCTTGTGTTTGAAAGTCAGAGGTAGGTTTCCTATGTTTTAGCTGCTGCCACATTATTAGTTTGCACTTGCAGGCCTGAATTACCTGCTGTAGTCTAGAGGGCAAAGAAGGAAAGGAGGAAAGCTATTTCTACATTTGGGCACAACTGGTTCCTACTGAACCTTTGATGAACTTGACTCTATTTTCAAAATGGGAATTTAGAGAATTTTATTACACACCATATTCATATTGTGGGATTACCAGTTATTTAAAGACTGTAAAGGATGTACAAATTCAGTATGAACCACTGCACATGGTAAACAGTACAGTAAATCCTTTACAAACTGTCATTAAAATAGCTATCCTATTACCTCATCTCCCTGGGTGCAGCAGTCCCAGCACCCTGCAGGGCTCTCTCATGTCTGCTCTGCAGGGACAGCAACAGAAATGAGCCAACTTGTGTGTGCAGGAGGCAAAAAACGTCTTGAAAAGACTGGACTCAAGACTTCCACTGCTTATGTCAGTGAAACAAGAATGTCAGAAAATCCATGGCCCATGTTCCTAAAGCACACTCCCTGGCATCTTCTGATATAGCAAGGTTTATTACATCACTGACTTGGTCTCTTTTATATCACACTAGATACATTGGTCAGGTTGACGTTGGGAAGGGAGCAATCATTTGACTCTAAATGGTGGATTGATTTGTCCTATGCTTTTTTTTCCTGTAGAGACAGGAGACATTCAGATATGAGTAGATTCATTATTTTGCAGTAGAAGCATTTCCCTGAGGGTTTTCAGTGTCAGACTTTAATCCCCGTTTGGCACTCTATGAGATAATAGAAACCTCTTATATGACTGCATGATATACTTGAAAACTACCGAGAGCAGCATATTCTTCAATCTACAGGGATTTATCTTCACTCTTCTTGTCAGTTATAATGGGGTCTCCTCAGTTAAAAAAAACCATTCAATAAATGAGAATACTTCCCCACACATTATCCTGTTCATTATAACTTCCAACTTAAGAAATAAGATAATACCGGTCACTGAGAATAACACAAAGGAAGAAGCAGTGATGGAAAGTCTCTTCTAGTCAGTTCAAGTTATCTAGCTTGGATTCAGTGTGAAAAATGTTGCTACGTTAACCTACACAGGTAGCACATCACAGCCAGTATAATCTTAATATCAGCAAAAAGAAATTCTACACAAGCTCAATGCGCTTGTTTTTAATTCCTATTTTGAAGTTTAAGTAGTAGTTCTAAAAGATGCAGCAAGCTCTGAAGCATCCTTAAAGCTTTACTTTGTGCAATTTTCCATGCAAATGTCTCTTTTTTTTGATGCACGATCCTTTAAACTGAGATGTAGTGGTGAGCGACTCAAGAGACTCAGAAAGCAGTGGATTTGACAGATCAAACTGAAGGGGACTTTTCTTGCAAGGTGTGAGGTGAGAACCTCCGGATCATGAAATTGCTCAGTTTCTACTGTGAAAGTCAGGGCAAAAGACATTTTTGGATTCGATGATCCTTATGGGTTCCTTCCAACTTCAGATATTATATATATTTTTTATTTTTAAAATCTTAACAGTTATTTCCTGTCCTTTCATTAGATCTTGTTGCCATTGTTGGATTGGTTGCTCTCAAGAAAATCTCCTGGAGAAACAATCGTGTCAGGCACTTTACTCTCTATCTTGTACAGCCTCATATGCTTTTGGTTTATGTTAGGCAATAGTAAGCACATCTTTCCCCTACATCACCCTGGTACACAAGGTTTTAAATAGCCCTACACAGCTTAAAGAAGCATCTTACTGTATTTTGGGCTCGTGGACACTGCTAGAATGATCAGATTCCCAGGTTTTAAGGGTATATTGCATCAGTAGAAATGAAATGGCTTATTGTTTGATAGTGATGTTTAACACCAGGGTAAGGTAGAAATAGACAGAAACACATAATCTTCACCTCAGGGAGCCCTAAACCACAGTATGAAGTTTTTCTTGGGAAGGTATAACTATACATTTACTTCTTTTTCTCATAGTCTTCCCTAGCATTCTGGTTTTGATCTCTGTTCCTATCTGACTCTTCAGAAAGGATGGAAAACAGACATATTTTTAAGAAAAAAAATGCAAAAAAATATGAACTTCTCCAGGATAGGGTGTAAGCTTGCATAAACTTGTTCCAAAAACTGAGGAAAAATGACAATCAAAAGTTTAAAAATTGAAATGAAGGTTAGAAGAGCAAATTCTTCAGATGTTTAATTTCTTTGAAGATATGCACAGAACTGGTAGACTCCACTCAGTACTTTGACCTCAGATATGAATGTAAAAAGGACTGGAAAAAGAAATCTTTGGAAAAGCTCCTTTGCAAATCTTGCTGCTTCTTTGGCTGTGAACAGCTAACTTCAGTAGGGCCAGAAAGATAAGGAGCAAGAGGTCTCAAGACTTCCCTGCAGCCATGGTGTGGATTAAAAGACGTGAAGGGAAGTGCAGCCTGCATGAAATTATCTGGAAAGGGATCATCGGCTGGAAAAAGGATCAAGAACCCTTACAGTGCACAATTCCTGCTGCAGAAAGGACATGCATCAGGGGAGCATACACCATAACACTCCACAACCACATCTCCCTAAAGGGCTCCTTGTAATTATAATCACACATACCTTCTACATACAAAGTTACAATGGTTTCAAAGACAATTTTCCACAGAAATAAAATCAGTTACAGTAACCCATGCTTACATTAGTCCAAGAGGGTTCTCAGTCTCTGAATCAGTCAGTTGTCAGGATGTCAGTCCTACTCCCCAAGGCTGGAGACAAATTTCTGGTTCAAAGTCCTCAGATTTGCCATCCTCCATCTGGAGGAGAATCTGGATCTGGGGATTTATACTCCCTTTCATAGTCCAGCCTACTTGGGTGTTGGTTCATGCTCACACTTCTCCGTGCTCCTCTCTCCAAGGGTTTCTTGACCTTGAAGTAGTTAGATTATTAGTTTTTTAAATCTACTCAGGGCACTGAATATTTTTTTTTTTTTTAAAGGAAATGTCAGTATTTTAGGTGCTGACTGAAAAAAGTCCTTTTCTACTAAAACTGAAAATTGATTCTGTTACTGACTGTGCCACAAGTTGAATAAATGCAAAGAGATATAATCATACAAGCACATACTTTGTAACTGACTTCTGGAGGTCACCCAGCTCAACTCCCCACTCAAAACAGGGATAATTTTAAAGTAAGATTCAGCTTCAGACTAGAGTCTTGTCTAATTGAACTTTAAATAACTCAAGGTAGACTTTACATAACCTATCTGAGCTACAAGTTGTAGTGCTTGACTACGCTTATTGTGTCATTCTTTCTAACAACTAATTGGCAGTTTCTACCCCACAAGCGGTATCAGCTACCTCTTGTCCTTTTACTCCATTTTCTTTAAACTCCAACATTAGGTAGATGAAGACAAGGGTAGTTCAAGACCCTTAGATGTATCCACTTCGGATTGCATAAACCCATTTCTCTCTACCTTTCCTCATGCATCCTGTTTTCCAGCCCCCTTACCATCTAGATGTTCCTCCATTGTACTTGCTTCAATAGATGAGGTTCTTTCCTACCAGGGTACCCAACAATGGATGCAGTACTTCGGGGAGGTATCGTGGGTGCTGAACAGAGGGGAGTGATCATTTGCTTCAACCTGTCAGCTGCATCCCCACTAATTCACACTGAGATGTGGTTATCTTCGTCATGGCAAAGCCACGCTCCTGATTCGTATCCAGCTTATTGAGTACTAGGACTCCCAGGCTTTCTAGCCATTCTGCCCCATATCTGTCCTGTTGCATGGGGTTATTCCACCACTAGTGGAAGATTGTGCATTTTTTTTCCCGAGGTAAATCAATGTTGGGTTTTCCAAATCACTCACTTGTTCCCAGTCCTCTTCTTCATATGCGTGGGTATGATTTCCAGGGGGATTTGCTCTATATGCTTCCAAGAGACTGAGATTAGGCTGACCAGCCTGTAATTCCCAAGTCTTTCAAGCTTTTCTTCCTGAAGAGTTGCATGACATTTTCCTTCCTCATGGGGAGATTCCCCAGTTGCTGTGACCTTTCACAGGTGATACAAAGCAGCCTTACAATGACATTGGCCACTTCCCATGGGACCTTTGGAACACATTTAATTTTCCAGCCAGTGATTTAGCATATTTTTTATTGACTCCTTTTTAAGTAGAGGGCACCACAAATTATTTGGAAAAAATAAATATAACCACATGATCATCATCTCTGGCACTTAGTCAAATGCTAATTTTTAGGTGAGTGATTAATTCTTTTCCTACAAGAAAGAATATCTGCCAACTTGTAGCTAATATTTAGTTATTTCATACAGCCTACAGAACATGCTGTATTCAAAAATTACTGCTTAAGGGTGGTTGTAATCAACAGATGCCCTGTGGGTTGCAGTCCATGAAACAGAGATTTTTTTTTTCCTACACATTACACACAATCACTTATGTCTAGTGAAGGGTCAAAAACTCAGTAACAAATGTACTGCTTTAAGCCAACCCAAAATTTTTTAGAATCTACTGTCCTAAACCCTCCAGGACTCTGAACTAGAAAATGGTATCTCTTAAACAGGAAAAAAGTATCCATCCAAATTTCTACCATTCTCTTCTAGGAACAAGCCACAAACATTAAATTTTTAATTCCCATTGCATAACCTCCCAGTAAGCTTCTGTCAACAACAATTCCTCTTTTATTCCTCATTTCTCAGTTTGTATTTCTAAATCTTCTTTTTAATCACCTGGATTCTTACTCTGATACATAACCAAATAATTAAAAATAGTTTAGTTGTGTGCCCTTTTGTTCTTGTAAACTGTGTTCTTAATGAGGATTATTGTTGAGTGTAGCTTGCTTTTTTTTTCTATGTCTTCTGTTTGCTAAAAGTTCTTGGCAAGTTTTGAATTTATTTTTTAGCTTATACAGAGAAATATTGTTTTGAAACACAGCTAAGAAAAAAAGATGAAGGACTTAACACCGTTGATAGTACTATTATTGTTCTTTTGTGTCTTGAAAGAAATGGATTTTTCCACTGGTGATGAAGAATAATGAAATGTTCTACCTTAACACTGAATGTTCTCCTTTGTCACATAAGCAGCTTCCTTCGATTGCTTCAATATTAGGGTGTAATATCCATGACCTGGTGTTTCTACTTGACCATTTGATTTAGATACTGTTCTCAAAACCCTCTATTTTTTAAGAGATGTTGATTTCTTCAGTGATACCTGTATCATTAGCAATTAAGAAACTGCTGCCCAGGTCTGCAGCTGGCTTGTGTTAACACTCTGTACTGTGGTCTGCGCTTTCTCTGTCCTGCACCTTAGTTCAGTTCTAGTAGAGTAAATTAGGTATTAGAGAAAAAACAGAAATAGAAAATTGTATTGCTGGCCTGTTATTCTTGCAGTAGTCATGAGGACCAGTTTTGAAAAACAGGGTGTTTTTAATGCAATTTATAGTGAAAGATTTTTTGCATAGGGTGTTTTCACAAAGCCAAACTCTGCAAGTAGAACCCAGAACTGGCCCTTATCTCTTGGGAGAGCTTGTTAGATACATGTATCCTGCAGAGAGGATTGAGTCTGAGCATCACAAGAAATGCACTGTTCCTTTAACAAAGGGTATGTCAGGGTAAATCCATGCCTTTGCTGCAAAGGAGTGAATTAGCCTTTGTCCTTCCTTTAGAAGTCTCTGCCCTAGCTCAGAGATGTAGTTTTCACCTGAGCAACAAGAGAGCACTGAAATGTTACAGACCAGAGGCCGGCTAGTTTGTCTGTCCTATTATTCCATCTAACAGCAAATCCAGACCTGTCTGACTTCTGTCTTCAAAAGCTGTAGTTTTTCAGATACCACCATTGGAAACAGACAGCATTGCTTCTTCTTAACTGTACTCTACATGCTCATTTAGCTTTGTCATTTTCACTCTCAGCAACACACTCCCTACTTTCAAAGTACCCTAGAACTGGCAAGCTATTTTTTTCTTTCCCTTCCCTACCTTGCCCAAACCTTCCTTTCTCAAACCTTCCTTCCCAAACCTTCCCAAACCTTTCCAAACCTCCCCAACCTTCCCAACCCTTCCCTTTCCAACCCTTCTCTTCCCTCACTGTCTCGCCCTGGGAATTAAAACCTGCAGTTTCCATTCTGTGATGCACCTCAAATAAAGAGTAAGCATTTGTTCTACATTAGATGTAGCCCAGTAGATAAACTGTATTGAAACCCTGACATTCCACTGACTGCATTATAATTATGCAAATATATTCAAGATGATGCTGCCTGCAGACTTTTAATGAAAATGATAGATGTAGCTTCAACAAGTAATTTTGTAGGTGCTTATTTTTAACTTGATGTTATACAAGAATGTTTTTAGAATACTTTCTTCAGTGTGTTAAACATCAGTAGGCTGCAGTTTTATTTACAGAGCTGCTGAGATTGAGACAGCATGAGCCAAAGTGTCTCTGAAATGTAAGATTTAAAATTCCAAATAGAATCTGCACAATCAAAAACATTTTCAAAAGGAAATGTAAAACTGCAAAAATGAATATTTTATACATCTGAGTAGTCCAATTCATTACCTTGATTCTGAAGTCTACCAAAATATGCAAGGTAGAAAGCAAAAGCTAGGTATTTCCATGTCAGATCCATCACCCGTTGGATCCCCTTTAAACTGCTACTCTAGTTATTTTCAGAGTTAAGTGTATGACTGGATCATGAGCAAAAATATTTTGTCCCTGACAGGATTATGTTGTGTTTGTTGTCTTCTCCTCTTCAAAAAGATGGACGTACATCAACATCTTCAGGGGCAACCTACTGTCATAGGCTTTGTACCTCAGAGATGTAGAGCCCTCTCCTTCCAAGGAAGAAACTTACACTGACCTTTCTGCAAATTTTGAGCTCTCTCATACAAACATTCTCCTTTCACAAGTACTGATATCCTACTTCTATAGAGCTCAGTCCAGTCTTTTCTTCATTGACATTTCATTGATAATGATTTAATTACAAACAACAGTAGATGTCTATAGCCAGACTTATCCTTCAAGTAACTTCATAGAAGAATTTAACCTGGAAATAAGTCTTTTTTCCCTAATATCAGCAAAATCATACCAGGGATAAATCTAGACCATCACAACATAAATATGTTTTAGTATTTTTTTTTCCCAGTGATTGTGAAGAGTGAATTTTGGATAGTTAATTTGGACAGTAGCATGCCATTTAGGTATTATAATCTTTTTAGTACTTCAGCATGGCTTTTTCTACCTGATAGGATGACTTATCACATGTCAGAAACTTTAAAGATGTCATGAATGGACCAAAGGTAGCCAAGAAAGTCTTTTTGATAAGAGGAAGCTCTTTAACTAGCTGGCATCTCTCTATGTTGTGATAACTCTTGGTTGCAACAGCTGTCCTTAAACTTTGGTGTTTAAGCATGCCTAAGGGGGAGGAAGAAAACAAGGAACATGAAAATCATTTAGTGACTCAGTAGCCTAAGTTTGGAAAACTCTTGGAAGGCAAAAGGTTCCCATTACATGTATTTTCAGATGCCATCATACCCAGTGCCAAGCTTGCTGTTGTGAGGCAAGTTAATATCCAATCTAACACAGGTTTTTTGGGTGGGATGATTTATAATCACCACAGAAAATATTTCTGAACATCAAGGGTCCATCTACCCAAAAAGGATCAAACAGTTGGGCATGAAACTTAAGATCTTATAATTTCTAGATGATGTAAGGATGAAAAACTCTCACTGGTCCCCTGTTTCACACTAAAACTGCCCAAGTACATAAGAACACTCTGTGTATATTACTGTAATAGTAGAACTGTAATAGAAAAAACAGCTATTCTTTTCCCTGTTAAGTTCTCTGAATAGAAAAGGTCAGTATTGACTGCATGCAAAACAGTGACTGCTCTAAGTCGATATTTGAATCACCTCAGGATTTCCCTCTCTTTTGGTTTGAATAGATGTCAGACAGGGCTTAAATTACAGAGATTTTGGGAATAGAGTAGAACTAAAGAATTTGTTGAATAAATACAACCAGTAACCCTGAAACATATATGTCTAACAGCAACGCAGAAATTTGCAAAGTAAGAAGTAAAGCAGCTGACGGAGTAACAACTAACAATGTTAGAGTTTGGGGTTTTTTTGTTTTGGTTTGTTGGGGTTTTTTAAATAGGGTTCTATCTCATAAAGGGATGTGCAGAAAGTCAGTTCTGGAGCCAGTTTTTCCCAGAGAAATCCAGTTCAAAAGAACCTGGAGCAGAGAAACCTGGAAGACAACAGTAAAAAAAATGCCTTCATATGGCCACTTCACACAAGCCGCTGCAGTTTTCAGTGAGATCTGAAATGAACTACAGCATTGTAGAGAAGTGAGGTAAAAAGAAAAATAAAAAATCTGATGATAGGTCCCAGGAGGCAGAGACGAAAAGGGCATATTTGCTCACTGCTGCTGTGTAGGCTTCCCAGAAAAATACCTGTGACCCAGACTCTGAGGTAAAACAACTCTTTGAAACTCAGCTGACAAACACCCTCTCTGACAGCTAGTCAGGTTTTGTCAAGCTCTCTCATCTCCATAGATTGTCTCAGCATTTCTGACAGTGTGTGATAAGACAGACTGTATTTTCATATTAAATATGATATCAGGGTTTGTGGCTTTTCTCACTCTGGAAGGCACCCTACATGTGCTTTTTCATAAATGGTCTCCAAATCCCCAGCCACAAATTCATCCAGTTTATCAGTCTCCCCATCCCATCCTGCCTTACAAACACATTCCTGTGAAGAGCTGTGCAAAAAGTTACTGCTATAACAAGAAATGGAAAAACAGTCATGTCATAGATTGCAGAAGGTGAAAGTGATTTCCAGCTTTCATAAAGCAAAAAGCAGTTTTCAAAGAAGGAACAGTGTCATCTTCATATTTGAATATTCTCAGGAAGGACCTTAAATTCTGAGAATATTCCTGTTTTGTATGGTTGACAGCACTTTGCTACAACTCCTGAAGTATCTGTGGATCCAGCATTCAGTGAAAGAAATTTCATTTTAAAAGCTTCTATGAATTTGGATCAAAGACTGAGACTTAGATTGAAACGATGTCAGAATAAAACTAAAGCCGTGAAATTGACATTGTAGGACTAAAACAAGCAAAATAATCCTAATTAGTATTTATTAAAGAGACATTGATTGAGATGAATTCTGAGAATTACCAAATACAAAAGAGCACTTCAGCAAAATCTTGGGCAAAATGACACAGACAATCTCTTTGATGGCAAAGTTTGCCACTCTTAACCACCATTATCTATACCTCCAGAAAGAGGAATAGAATAAAAATAAATGCAAACTATAAATAATGTCTTGCAAATACATATTCTGTTTGGCCACCTGTACACAAAAGTAAAATTGCCTTGCCAGCTTGTCACTCCAGTTCTGTCAGGGCAGAATCTTGGGTCATGCTTTTCTGCAGAATGTCTTTGACTGAAAATCTGTCCTTTTTCTATGTCAAGGAAGGTGCAAGTTCATAGCCAGCTGTGTTCATCATGAAACAAGTTCAGCAGACTTTGTCTGAGCTTCTTCCTACTGTACAGATGTCCTGACAAAGACCAGTGATTGTTGCCAGTCTCTGTCATGGTTTTTGGAGAACAGTTGAAGTGAAGAAAACTGAAAGAACAAGATCTCAATGGAAATACTTCATAGTCATTCCAAGTAGACATCCTGTTTCTCTGTTGGGATCTTCATAATATCTATAGTCTTTATATCAAAGATAACATTTACGAATGACAGCACATCTAACCAACAGTAATTTGGATTAATACACCTTTGTGAATTAATCTTCCAGATGAAGTTATGTTATATGCAACAAGAAGACTTTATCTTGCTCCAAGTAGAGGAAGAATATTACTTTTGGACTCTATCTTTTCCTCTGTGGGTTCATTTATAATGTTCATATATGAACTTATGCTGGGGAATTCTGTGGAAAAGAAGAAAAGATAATGTACATTGGTCTTTTTAGTGTTCTTCTTTTTCTATTTGGACTAGTGGGATTATTTCCTTTATTTGGTCCTTCAGTAGTGAAGTAACTTAATGCACATCTCTCTCTCTAAAAATTATTATTGAGTTTACTTTTTAACTAATTTGTGGTCTTGGATTTATTTTCCAAGGTTTTGTTTGGAATTTGTGCTATTCATAAATTGCTAGTCATTGATTCAGTCGTAATTTTTATGTACTCCAGCCAACAGAATGACAAATTTTCCAACTGAATCTTTTCCTTTGAATATTTTAACATTTGATATTAAAATCCTGCTCAAAGCTTGGAGTAAAATGAACACAAAATATTTGTGAAAATATTTTGTAGTGTGTTTACACCATGTGCTTAATGCTACACTTGGAATCCCTATCACTGTTCAAGAGAAATTGGCAAAAATGTGTCTTAGATGAAATGAAAATGAGTCTGTCAAAGGAACTTTACTTTAAAATAGTAAAGGGAAGTAACATTTCTCTTCATACAAAACAGCAGCCCCATCATCTCATACAGTTTCAGGCACCTCCACATTTTGCCTCACCTTTCTCCACAGGTATGTTTTTAGGGTAGCTGTTTCCTTAGAGCGCTGTGATAGACACATCTCTCTGACCTGTGCTCATCCCCTTAGTCAAACATTACTTGAGCACTTCTTGGTACATCATAAAATGAAAATTCCTGTGTTGTTTTAGACAATTACCACTTGATATATACAGAGGGTCTCACACTGGTGGTAGGAAAATATTGCCTGGATTTCTTGAAGGTTCTGGGTGAAAACCTTCAGCTTCAGGAGAAGTTATATTCAATTTTGTTGACCTGTTATGGCAGAGAAAAAAGAGTTCACAAGAGATCTGATTAAATCAGTGGAGACATCAATTAAATCATGAAGAGAATAACACGTTAGGCAGTAGTATAGACTTGGTTCTTTAACAATGGGGTTTAGAAATATAAAAATAGTTATAAGCCCAATCAGCTGGTAAAAATAAGTAAACAACAACAAAAATTAAACGTGTCGGAAAAATCTGAAGAACGTTTCATTTAATGTTCAAAGAAGTCCTTTTCATCGTCTAAAGTCCAGGATCTAGAGGTCATGTTACACCAGTTGAAAGCGAAAGCAAAAGAAATAACCTGCTTTAGAGAAAAAGTGAAAGCAATCATGAAAATATATGTATATACAATGTGGAACTAAAGGAAAAGTTTTTAATAATACTGTAATTTAGAAGCTAGAAAATTCACTGGGGAAGTCAATGAATACATGAAGACCTAGCTAACTCTCATAATTAAGACCAGTTAGAAGAGATCTTGGACACTTGGGACAGCTCCTAGTTGTTTTTTCTTGATCTTTCAAATATATTTAGAAACAAAAAAAAATCTAAGATTGCAGTACTTGGGGCAGCTGAGCTCATTGCCCCTGGGAGACAGTACAGGTCCATTAGTAGAAGAAAGTTATAAAAGCAATCAATAATTAGGCAGAAAAATGGGAGTGTTCAGCAAACATTTCTCTTTTGGATGTGTAGGGAGAAAAGGTTATGACTTACCATCCCAGATCATGATGATGAAATAAATTCCTTTACAATAGTAACACATTAAAATGTTAAATATGTAGTAAAACTACAATATTCTGTAGAGTTTATTAATAGGTGGGCATAGTTACTTTGAAATCCTCTCTTTAAAATGCTGCTCAAGCTCTCTAGGCCAGTAATGTCAACTTTCAAGGAGTCCTGGAACTCAGTGGATGTCCCAGAAAGCTGCAAGAAAGAAAACATCACAACATTTTGAAAAGGACAAACAGGATGATCTACTCTGATGTTGATCACTACCTAAATAATGCAACAATCAGTTGAGGAGAACTAATGGATGGTGATATAATTAATATCAATCAACATGGCTTATGGAAAATAAATCTTGTCATATTAACTTTTTTTTAAAATTAAATTGGGCAGTTGACTTAGCACTAGCTGATATTTAATGGGAAACAGAACACTCTGAATGGATTAAAATCAGGCTAAGAAAATTGGGCTAACAAAACATCTTCATAAACAAAAAATTATACAAGAATGGCTGTGTTGCTATTGGAGTTCAACAAGAATTCATATAATCTAAATAGGTTTTACACTTCAGCATAGAAACTTTGTTCCTCAACTGCCCGGGAGTGTTTGGTTTGCACAAACAAAACCCTGCAGTATCCCCTCACAGTGTTCCAGTGACACAAACACAGCAACTTGTTACTACTGCATCAGCTATACCATGTACCATGCACAGCTCTGCAAGACCATTTATTGCAGGCAGTTTGTACCCAAACTTCTAGTGGTGGCAGGAAAGGAGAGCATGGGGAGATGCTTTTCCAGCATTTCAAGAAATGCATTCCAAATCATAAATTAAATAAAACATAACATAACACTCTTTCACTTGACTAAAGAGAATGGCTGACATAGATGAAAAAACATGGACTAGATCGTAATCAAGAAAGAAAGAAACATCTGTATATGTTTTGGTGTATAAAATCCAGTTTAGAAGACAGTAACACAAGCAAAAGCATAAGTAGTATGGAAGAGAGATATTTGGATGTATGAACCAGGTGAGGTATGTAGCAGTTCAACAGAGATATTATTCCCATCTATACATGTGATTTTTGAGTATATTGTAGGACAGCCATCCAAGCTTTCCCTCAAGTGCAGAGATTTCAGTCCTGAAAAGCAGGTTAGCCAATGAGCACAGCATTTAGGCAGAAACAAAAAATATAACACAAAAGGGCTTGTCTGCTAATTCTAAAATACAAAAGTGTAGCACAAAACTCTTTTGAAAAAGTGTTTTCTAAATGAATGTTAAACTCCAAGGGGTTACCCAGGGAGCTATATATTACATTGACATTAACACCAAATGGGTTCATCTTAGTTAATGTTCTTACAGTGAATGCCAAAGTAATTCATCACTAGTGGCTACATATGGCAAAGTATTAACACATTTCATCAGGAAAACATCCTTTGAATGTCATGATTCCGGCACCTGGGACCTGAGGATAGTTCAAGATAAGTGACACAAACCACTATCACATTTTCAAATGCTATCTTACAAGTTACAGATTAATCTGGTGTCTGCTAAGTACATAATTATTTGATTACTTGACAGAAGTTCACCATGTATTGAAAGTGATCACCCATAGGAAAATAAAAAGTGAGTACATTTTAATACAACATTTTTTAAAAAATTAAATTACCACCACTCCCAAAAAAATCATGTTTGGGAAGAGGTTTGTTTATCCTCCCCCCTCACCCCAACATTCTCAGATAGTCCAGTTGTTACCACTGCTGCCTAAAGTGAGAAGTAATAAATACGAAATGGAAATAGGGATCTGCTGCTGTCTTACCAGAATAAAGGGAAAGATGAGAACAGTGCTGTTGAGGAGTTGTACCTTCAGGAGCTAAGGGTAAGTGCTGAATGCCAGAGCTGGCCACCAAAGGATAGAGAAGGTGAGTCTGAGAGTCATTGCAGCCATTGCAAGCCTTCCTGTGAACACAGCAGTTTGACCTCACATTGGTCACACTGGCCCAAAGTACAGCCTTCTTATTGCACAGAACCATATATATCCATGTATATGTCAGGGTTTGAAGTGCATGGACAAAGAATGGGGGAACCATTGATGACCATCCCATTTGCTCAGATTTTTCACTCTTCTGCATTATCTTCTGCATTGTCTGTGCATATGGAAACCTTCTGTCTTCTTTCATCCATAACGGTATGAGTAGAGCTGTGGTAACTGGGAAGACCCTGAACCCCAAGAAGGAAAGTAATCTCTTCAGCTCAGGTCCCTGACATTGACTGTCATGACATTGCTCAAGAGCTCAGGGTATTTTCCTGAGAGAAAGGAGCAGAAAGGTCCTTCAAGAGCAGAAACGTATTTTCGATGTTGCACATGTACCATTCTGTGACTTTTCTCTTTACTTACCGTACTTGAGCTGGTGTTTCACAGGGTTTGTCCCAATGCACAGGTCTTGCAAGTTCTCTTTTCTCTGACAGGGGGTCAGGCCAAGGGGAACAAACGTCACAATCAGTACTTATGAGTACAACTTTAAATAATAAAGCTGTATCAGGTTAATAATAACAACACAGTATCCGGCTGCTGTTTTCATTAACAACAGAAAGCTATTCCCATGGTGCTTATTCCCTCGCGTAGTTCACAGGCACACTCTCACTCACGGCTGCCCAGCTGGAGCAGCAGCACAGGGGCCAAACTCCGCTGTGGACTTAGAACAAAGGGACAGCAAATCCCTCAAGGGGTCCCTTGTTTCATCAGCATATGTATAATCCCATATTTTCCCTCTAAGTAGAGCACGTAAAATCCTTCTTGGATATAGCTGGATTTGTACAAGCCATTGTTAATGGTGGTGTGTGGTGCTGGCCTTGTGCTGATCTGGACTGTTCGTGGTTTCCTGAGTTTATCAGCTCTGATGAATCCAACAAGACAACTAGTCTGCAAAGCACACAACCTCTTAGTAGCCTTTGATACATTACCTCTCAGCATATATCATAGAATCATAGAATCATAGAATTAACTGGATTGGAAGAGACCTCCAAGATCATCAAGTCCAACCCTTGATCCAACCCCACTGTGATTACTAGATCATGGCATTCAGTGCCACATCCAGCCTCATCTTAAAAACTTCCAGGGACGGTGAATCCACCACCTCTCTGGGCAGGCCATTGCAATGCCTGATCACTCTCTCTGTCAAGAACTTCTTTCTAATATCCAACCTAAACCTCCCCTGGCAGAGCTTAAGCCCATGCCCTCTTGTCCGACTGCTGATTGCCTGGGAGAAGAGACCGACCCTCACCTGGCTACAGCCTCCTTTCAGGTAGTTGAAGAGAGTGATGAGGTCTTCTCCAGACTAAACAACCCCAGCTCCTTCAGCCTCTCCTCACAGGACTTGTGCTCAAGTCCCTTCACCAGTCTGGTTGCCCTTCTCTGGACCTGCTCCAGCACCTCAATATCCTTCCTGAACTGAGGGGCCCAGAACTGAACACAGTACTCAAGGTGTGGCCTCACCAGCACATATTTTCTCTCTCTCTCTCTTTGACCCACTGCTTTTGGTAATTTTTTCTCTATTCACAGCCTATATCTGTAGAACTCAATTAGAAAAATTGACAAAGAGGATTTTATGACACAAAGCTCTCACTTCAGATACATAAAACGTTTATAATCAGCAGATTCCATAGCAAGTCATAGAAAGCACTCTCAAGCAACACCTCTGTTAAATTATTTTTACTGATAAATTACTATTTCTACATACTTATTAGTACAGGGCCAGCTGATCCAAGCAACAAGCAAATAAAACAGCCTAGGAGATTTCATTCATGCTGAAGGTAAAAACATTTATTTTTATATTCTTTTACCTTTATTACAGAGGTCAATTTTCATGCTTAGTTTGGGCCTGTCATGGTGATATTACCTGTATACATGTAAGAGTGTGTGGGATGTTAGAAGGGCAGAAGGAAACGATGAAGAAACAAACGGATGAAGGAAGGAAAATTCTTGGAGATTTTCTGTCCCTTCCTAAGCTCAACTCATTATATTACTCCTTATTTCTAGAACATTTGAGCTAGTCTTTTATGTCCCAGAGAAGGAAAATCTAAGTCTCTAAACTCTCAAGTCCTAGACAAGAAGAACTAGCCTCTTTCAGAACTCCCTAGGGCAGCACACTGATGTTAGCAATGCAGCAACACCTATTCTTTTGAAGGCACAGTCACCTCTGAGTCTTCTCTTCCAACTTGTGGGCTCCATGAAATCTAAATTTTGAGCTAGGATTGGGGCAATTTCACAGCATATCCTTGAAGCCAGTGCCTCACTGATATGTTTTAAACTATCCTCTTAGAAATGTATCTTCAAACACCTTCTTCCCTCTAGGGCGTGTCAGATTTCTGTGATCATGACCACAGATCACAGCTACAGTGCTGACCAAGGAGAAGCAAAAGAGACGTAGTTGTCCTTTTTCATCCACGTGTCTGAAGGAATGAACTGGCACTGAAGGGCTCCCCCATATGCATACATTTTTATATGCAAAACGTCCTTTTGGCTGTCCTTGGATAATAAAAGCACTGATGAGAAGTTAGATATGAGACGTACATTTTTTGTCTAACAGTCAGACAACTGATATACAGCTTTTGCTGTCATGTCAAATTTGGAAGAACAATGACAAAATCAAAAAACTCCAAAATTTACCTACTGTCTTTTAGCTGTGGTAGGTTTGATTTGATGGCTTTGTAAATTATACAAGAAATAAGATCTTGACTTGCCCCCAGTCTAGCCCTTGATGAAAACAGTGCTTTTTTAGGTACTTGAGCTTGGCAGCACCCTCTACAAAAAATGTCATATGCTCGCAAATCTTCATCTGAGTGCAATACATATTCATTAACACTACCAGTTTGGAGGCCTGCTGTTCTCCATTTTGGCTTAAATCACTTTGAACCATTATGAGGAAAACTTAAATTTTCTTCTTTTCTATTCCTAAAGCATAGCAGAGTGCCCATGCCCCTGTTTGAAGTAGAAGTTTTCCCAGAGGTCTTCCTAGGACCTAGCTCCTTTGCAACAGAAGCACAACAGCAATGAAAAGTATAAATGGCACAAGCAGCACAAATTCAGTGTTTAAAAAGAGTCTCACCTAACTCCATCTGTGGACAAATGGTTCCAGTGGTCTTTCTGGCATGGAAACAAAAATCTAACCACAATCAGACATTTAGCTTAAGCTGCAATAGAGAAAAAAAGGTTTCTTAATGCTCATTCTGAAACCTGATCTTTTCTCCTGAGGGAAAAATAGCCACAAGGGAACATCAGTCATCCTATCTACACTGGGAGAGGATGCACATGTGTGGAAGTAGCTGATGTAGCAGTCTCATCTTATTTTGTGACCTGCTTACTGCATCGGAAATGGTCTGTATTTTGGCTAACGGGAACTGAGTGTTTACATCATGCAGAGGTACCAGACCCAGCCTTGTCCAGGCTGGTATGTCTAGACAGCGCTGCGTCACACCAGCGAGTTAGCTCAGGACACAGAAGCATTACAACTGCTTCAGCCTGGCACTGCGCCTGAGGCAATTAATCTTGCTTTGTAGCAGGATTAATTAGTCTGGGGGAAGCACAAGGCTGACCATTAGTGTCAAGACCAGAGCTAGTTTATTCAAGGCTTCTGCAGGTGTCTCTGCATGGGGCAATGCTGTGCAGCATAGTCATACCTACAGTAAAAGCGCATGAGGTTGTGGGCCTGAATTTCATCTTCATTAAGGTCCTGGAGTAAAGCGTAGGCATGAATGTAATCATCTTTGTGAGAGGAAGATTCTAACAGCTGGGAGTGTAAGGAGGCTTGGAGATGTGCCTAAGGCCCTGGGATCTTTGCATGTAACATTTAGACATCTGAGCTCAGCTGAAGTTTTTGGACAAGGTGGAGGTAATGAACAGCAAACCAGAAAACTGGCTGTGCACTTCTGGTGTTAGGCATTCTGCAAAAGTTCGCCTAGATGAAAATTCAATCCACATTTGAAAAAAAAAAAAAAAAAATTATAAGACCCCAACATTATTTTATCATCCAGATGAACAATATAACCTAGCTGGCTGCCCAGACACTGGATTCTTCGTGCTGTCATAGGGGAACAAGTGGAGCAGGGGGCAAGGCAGGGAGGCAGAGCTGCCCTTTGGAGGCATCCTGCAGTGAGGCTGAGCAGCGTGATTTACAGTCAGGGTGATCTGCAAGGGATGGAAACAAACAAAAGTGAGCAAACCGCGGGTGAGCAACTTTATTTATAAGCCTCCTACATGTTGAAAGGCAAGCAAGTCTTTCAGACAGAAATCACCATCTCACCATTTAACAGTGACACATAGGACTTTTCTGCTTTCCTGTTTGACTTTTATTTCCCTGTAACTAAATATTGATGTGTTTATTTCAAACAGTGACCCCAAACTCCTTTCCGTGACTTTTTATTTTAAATGGATAAGTACAAGTTCTTTTTTTGTAAGAAAAAAAAAGGGAAGATGTACAAAGGATCAAGGAGGGCCACTGCCTGTTAGCTGAAAATAATGGATTCACTTAATCCTGCTGAGGTAAATGAAAGCTGACTACTAAAGAGAGCTGCTGTGTCA
Source organism: Myiozetetes cayanensis (assembly GCF_022539395.1). Lineage (NCBI taxonomy): Eukaryota > Metazoa > Chordata > Aves > Passeriformes > Tyrannidae > Myiozetetes > Myiozetetes cayanensis. The sequence goes on from NW_026086604.1 coordinate 47,705,149, forward strand.
TAACAAAGTTGAATGGACTTGGGTTTCAAGTCCTGCAGAGATTTTGAGGTGAAACTGTGAGAGCCAAGAGGGATCTCCAAATATTCCTTATCTGGAATACAGGAGCTGCACAGTAAGTCTACATAGAAATAAGTGGTATCTCTCCCCTTTTAGGAATCATCCTTTAACTCATTTCTGAAAAAATAATAGCTTAGAGGTGTCAGAGACATATGAAATTTCACAGGTGCTAAGTAATAGCCAATGAAAACATTTATAGAGTTGTCATCACATCATTATATCGTTTGCTTGCAGATAAGATAAATCACTGCTCTAAGAAGCAGAACAGGGAAAATAAACCCATGGCGTGATCTGCTGTTAATATTTTCCAGTGGAGTTCTATCAATGCTTCTGGGGTCCTCATAAACACCATATGTGATAGCCCACCACAGTGGTGAGCTAAATTATGCTGCTTCTTGCACTTTACATTAATTTTATCAGAATTCTAGATTATTGTTTTTCTTTACTTTGCTTAGAGACAGTGGAGAAAAACCACAGTCAAAATAGTAAGCCACAGATGTAACCCATGTTTCTAATGACATTAACCTTTGCCAGGTGCCAAGGTGGTCCACATAGTCAGGGCTGAACTGATTGCCAGATTTGCAAGCAGTAATAGCCAAATAACAGAAACAGCTGGCATTTTCTTGTCTTTCCTAGTGGCACTAGGCAATATCCATTTGCTCTTGTCAGCTGGGGTTTCCACTTCATAAATAAATATTTTCAGTTGCAGGGACCTGTGACACTGGCTGTGATAGACATTGTCCCACCTTTCTGTGATGCATCATAGTTATGACCTTCCAGGCCTTTTACAAAGCTGTAGCTTGTTACAGTGTGCTTTATCCTGTTGTGAGTGAGGGTTTGGTATTTTGCTGGCAATTCTGGATCAAATGTCTTTCACAAGATTGCCTGAGAAGAGCAGGCTCACTCTTTTTTTGTCTAGTCAGATCCTGTGTCCACATGAAATGCAGTCAAAGATGACAACATATTTTTTATCTTTTCTCTTCATCCTTCTTTATTGACCAAGCTCCTGTGCCACCCTGTAGTTTCACAAGCTCTTGAAGAAAAATCATGAGGAGTTTAACAATTCTCACATCAAAATCTATGCCACAACTGTGTCTGCAAAGGTATATCAAAATTATCTCTGCCACCCCACCAACCCAGCTGTTCTGCTGGGATTCTCATGGACTCCGAAGGCTGGTGTTTGTATGAATGAACCAGGCTTCCTTGTATTTGACTGTAAAACATTTGAACCTGTCATTGCAGGATATGGCAAGATCCAGAGCCTGTTCAAAAAAAAACAGTATGGGTGAAATCACACCAAGGGAGGTGGGGAAGAGGATTCATTCCTGTAAATGTATGTTGTTCCTTGCCATTTGTCCTTAGGGGGAAGAAACAATCCCTGCCCTTTCAGTTACCAGCAAAAGTGAAGGTAATACTGAACTCTGCTGTCTGAAAGCTTTCAGAGGGAAGTCTAAGCTCACTCACTCCCCAAAACCCTCAGAATATGTTGGAAGTATCTTAGCCTTCCTGAATGGATGTAGACCACTGTAGCTGTCCTCAAACACTTTGACTGTACTGCTGCCTCCTCTTGGACGGAGGATATGGGTCGTCTGTTGCTGTAGGAAGGAAAAGCAGGAGCACCAGTACTTCTTAAGAAACTACAGCAATAATGTTCTTACCAATGCTCTTCCTTGGCAATTCAGGATGGCTGCACACTGCTTGTACCTTCAGAACTGTGGAACTTGTAAAAAGTAGCACTATAAGATTAAGAAAAGGGTGAGTTGCAATGGTGAGTGTGACCCATGAGGATACTTGCTTCTATGCATGTGAATTCTTACATGGCATCAAGGGGGATTTATTTTCCATCTGAGTAGTTGCAGAATGATTGCTGGAAGATTTAGAAGACTCAAATTGTGCAGCATGAACAGGCTGGGTGTCAGTAACCCAGTATTAATTGTGTTGTCACTTTCTACGTTTGAATATTTGTGATATAAGAAGAGATGTATTGCAGTCAAGGCGCTAGAACAGAGCAGAATAGAACTGGTTTTGTAACAGCAGACTTAGTGATAATTACAGAAAAACACGTTGGTGCTGTATGACTAAGGCAAGCCATTAAGAGCACACTGTGACTGCACTATTGTCAGACTCAGCTGCTTTGTGTCAGCTTGTGAGTAAACTGTGCTTGGCTTCACCATGAGCTTGAAATGAGTTCCTAACGCCCTTTTTGAATCTTAGAAAAGCAGTTTGATTTTGGAGGTCTATGCCTGTTTTGCAAGACAAAGTAAATAATAAATGATGATTTTTCATAATGTAGAAATGGAACTGAGTAGTCATAAGGAACAACAAAAATCTGAGTTTGCAAGCGTTATCAACTGTTTTCTACTAAAGAGGTATTATAACATTGTAAATTAATATCTTGCCACTGAAACAGGTGAACAACCTAGAAATATCCACCTAGTATGACAATTTGCTCCTGAACTACACCTAGCATATTTACTTGTTTTCTGGCATTACAATTATCTGATTTTCTTTCTGATGCAGCCATTGGTACTTCTGCTTCTTTCAAGCACTTCTTCCTTCCCCGTGCGAGTTTCTCAGCTTTGGGAAGACGGAAAGATCTGAACACATACTTTTCCTTTTCCACTTGTCCTCTTCATCAGCAGTTATGAAGGAAATGCCTGTCAAATGCTCAGGGTACCACTAAAATTACTAAGGAAGAATTATTAGACTTGCAGGATTTAAAAAAATTAACATCCTAAATCGCTTAATATATTTAAGGATTCATCATAACCCAGGCATAGGTTCATAAGGCCAGATTTGCCTTTCAGATGACACTCGGAGAAATTCATCAGCTCCCATCATGGTGAGGTGGTGAGGGCATTTATGTAAAATTTGTTCTAATGGTGTCTGTGCCAAAGGAGAGGAAAAGAGAAGTGATATTCAGGTAATATCAAAATAAACCATTTAGCAACACCTGCTAAATTACATATAGAAATGGGTAATTTTAGTTCACATAACATTTCTAAGGACCTGGATGCTCAGGAAAACAAATGCCATGGGGAGGATCCTATTTGTCTCTGAGCCAACATATGGTTGCCTTCCCCAAAAAAGCAGTGAAGCTGTTAAGGAAAGATGTCCTTCCTATATCAGGGGAAACAAAATAAGTTGGTATCTTCTAGAGTTGCCAAGCAAGTGTTGTATATTAAGGTTGTGTCTGGCACCAGAAGGGCCCTTCATACCAGTGTCAATCTTATGGTCTACAAATGGGAAAATTTGTCATCATTACAGACTTCTGCAAAAGCATCTCAGGGAGAAAATCCTCTTTCTTCTGAAAGACTTTGCTTAGAACTGACAAAATACTAAATTTGTTCATTTTACTTTTGAAATAAAAAATATTTTTTTCTGTATGATTACTCACTGCTTGCTTGTAAAATTCATTTTATTTTTCTGTGAATTTTATTCAAGTGTTGCGTGACCTACTTCAGTAGAGGTCTCTTTCTACTCACACTTTCTTGGTTCATTCCTGTAGAAAATGTGCTTACTGGCTTGTCAAGAACATGTCATGGTTATGTTTCCATTGTTTAAATTCACTCATCATTTATTTCAGCTGACTTCCAGAGAGTACTTTTAACATAAATATTGCAGTGTCCACATTAAAGTTGTACCCATGCAAAATGTGTGGTAGAAGGCTTTGACCTTTGAGCAGCAGGCTGCTCTGAGTGGTATCCACTCAAAATTATACGTATCCAGACAAAAAAGGAATGCATGCAAGGATGTGTGAACCTAGGTCGGACTTACAGGTAGAAATGCGTAGCCTAGCTGAGATGTAAGCAGTTCAGGAGACAGGCGATTTTAGTAAATTGCAAGACCTCTCATCCTTTCTTAGTGGCCAACATCACATGACTACAAGTATATTTCAGTCTTAAGGGTCAGATTTTTCAAAAAAAGAAAACCACTTCTCTGCAAATGTTATGTTCCTGTCCATCTCTACACTCTAGGAGTTGGAACAGCTGTTATGTGTTTTCCATGGAACCAGCTTGTAACCATTTTGAAAAATGTGACAAATCAGAAACAAATAAGAGTAATTCGCCAGTAATAGAAATTGTCATGGAATTAAGGCATTAGCAGGATCCAACCATAATGATTTTGTAAGCATGTTATCTACACTGGACAGCTGATTTCACATAGTAATATAATGGCCAGTCTTCGCGAGCGAAGATCCGGGGAAGGTCTTTACACTTTCCAGCCTACGCATTGGATTTTTTAGGTGAGACACAGTGTGCGCGGAACTGAGCCCACCCTTTAATCCTAAGGTTCATCTGCTGGGGCCAAGCGAGCTTGGACGGTGGCAGCGAGGTCCTTAGGACGTAGGTGGGTTGCCTTTAAGGGTTAACGAGCTCCATCACATAGTAAGCATGTCTTTATTCATCGGTTCCATCTCTTGCTTATGGGAATGATCTTCCATTAAAAAACTGTTCTTAAATCAGAATTATTCTTGCATTGCATATCAAATCCCCTAATCAATATTCAGCCTTTGCCATTTTTTTCCCACTGCTTTTTTCCTTTAGGACAACTGTGTCTCTTTCAGTCCATTATAAATTTAACAATGTATCACAGTTACAAATCTGATTCAGATCAATGGCTTGAAAGTGGCAAACCCTAATGATCCAATCTGTTGTTAAATACTCATGAAGGAAGCTTGGAAAATACACACCCCCCTCCTTTTTAATGGATGTGAAAGAACCAACTGAATTTTACTGCTGGATCACGTGTATTTTCTTATTACAGAAGAGTATTACAAAAACCTCTACATTATGAAACTCTTATTTTAATCTGCAGCATTTAAAGAAAATAGTAACATCATTCCTTTTATATATATATATATATAAATCTCACAAGTCATCATCATAGTTGTGCTAATCATACCTATTTTTGATATCAGCTTTTCAGGTATAGACCTTTGTGGAGTGTAAGCCATAGCATACACAAGGACCTACAGACATAAAGCTCTGACAGCTGTGAACTCTGAAGCTCATGATGATTTCTGGATGAAGGACCAAGGACAACATATACATATGGAAATAATGCAGGTTCCTACCATGCCAAAGTGCTATGGGAAATGTATAAAGCTATGAGAAACTTTAAGTATTTGTTGATCTGAGTTAGGATTTTGTAAGGATATGCACTTTTGCCCACATCATTTTCTTTTCTCAGACAGATACACATCCTTTTAGATTTTAAGATGAAAGAAAAAAAAAATTGGAAAGAAGATCAGATAACATTAGAAAATTACTCTTACCATGAAACACTCTTTGGAGTATCAGCACCCCTATAATGTGAGGAGGCTTCTGTATTCTCCAGAAACACTGAGAAATGGACTTAAGAGAATAATCATCTTCTTCTACCTTAATTTCTATGCCAATTTGTTTTTTAATTATCACCTTTTAAGTGTTAGGGTGGGGAGATAGGGGGAAATATCAAAAGCCACAAAGTTTACAAGCAAACAAAAATACCTTCCCACTCTTTCCAAACTAACTGTGTGATAAAATAACTCAGTTTGAGAGTCTTAGGCTGACTCAGCACTCAAAATGGGCCTGATTCGGAAGTTGTTATGCAAGTGATGATCTCTGCTGAGATCAATGAAAGTACTGCCTGTGCACATCCTCCGAGATCAGGACTCATCTATGACTCAGAGTCATTCTCACTCCCCACTTTCTTCCCTTATCTCCAAAGATCCTAAATTTGTTCCAGCCATAATGTCATTAGATTTAGTCTATTTTGGCACATGCAGTCAAATTTAACAGCTTTCCATGTATACTGCTGTACTGTCCTGACTAAAAAGGTTTTACTACAGTAGCAGCCCCTATATTTGCTCTTTCATTCTTAATTCATAGGACAGAACAATGCAAAAGGCTCACTCCTGAATTCCAGCCAAAGGATGGTTTCTAACAAGGTGATATAAGAGTATGTCTTTTGCTTTCCTGCAACGTACCAGGCAGCTGAATTGTGACTCTTACCGAAAATAGAACAGGCATCTGGAGTGTTTTGCAGATCGTGGTTTGACCTCTTTGCCCTTTTTGATTTGCAAATGTCAGACAGTTTAGGAGTATGAACCACAGACGTGAAATTTCACAGGAAGGAATTTGTCTCAATACTCAGTAGACAGGTAGAGCTTTCTCTGGACGTGCTGGTGTTGAACAAGAAGCTGATGTTTTATAATCTAATAACATTGATGTGCAATGATTTTATGAATAGCGGATGGAATCTAGTCAGGGAAGTGACGTTACTGCATAAGAAGTTAATAGTCTATTCTGCAAAAATATTAACTAGCTAAATAAGGGATAACCAGAAAAAAATAAATGAGGATAACTCCTTTCACCTTGGCAATAACATAAATGCCATCAAAATAAACAGGAGGGAAAAGAGCACTTGCATCAGAACAGCCTGCTTCCAAGCTGTGACACAGATGTTTTGTCACTGCAGAGAGCAGTGCTGGTGTCACCCAGCAGCTCAGAAGTGACTCGCACTCCTGGAGGGGAGGGAAGGTTATAAAAGGGTCCTATACAGCAGACAGACCTTTTCCTTGATACCAGACAAGACAGAAATTACTGGTGAGTATGAGACTGCTACCTGCATCCCAGGTGCTGTACAAGTGTTTTAGGCCACTGAGAACATGTGGAATCACCATATGGAAGACAGACATATGCTATACAGCCTACACACAGCTACAGACAATTTATTAAATCCTTTTCTTCTTGAAGACTTTTGCTCTAAATAAATTATGCTTTACTATAGCCAACTCTTTGTTCACATTGGGTTTGTTCACACAGTGAACATCCCTGCTACCCCATATCTGCTGTTCATTTTCAAGCTGACCTGGTATGGGTAGTGTTACATGGAGCTAAGTGAAGGCTAGGAAGCCTGCCTGGAAAAGCAAGTAGGTTTGCAGGTTGCTAGCCCTCTGCAGGGTCCATGCTGCTGGAAATACCACGTTACCTTTGACTCTGGTGCAGACATATTCCCCGGTGGACAGGCTGAACACCACTTCAGGCACTGCATTCACTAAGCCCCAGGGACAGTTTGAAAGTGCAGGAGATAGCTGGCGTAATCAGTTTCCTGACTTAGGTAGCCCTGTTGCAGAAGAGGTTAATTTAATGAAGGAGACTGTTGGAGGTCTTTTTGGGGACAGATTCTCAGCATTGCTGACTGCTGTGGTTTAACCCCATCCAGCAACTAAGCAACACACAGCCATTCACTCTCACCACCACCACACCCCCCACCCCTACCCCAGGGAGAGAATTGAAAGATCAGAATTGAAAAAACTCATGGGTTGAGATAAAAACAGTTTAACAGGGAAAGCAAAAGCTGTGTGCGTAAGAAAAACAAAACAAGGAATTCACTCACCACTTCCCATGGGCAGTCAGGTGTTCAGTCATCTCCAGGAAAGCCAGGCTCTATCATGTGTAATGGTGACTTGGGAAGACAAATGTCATAATTCCAAATGTCCCCCCTCTTTCTTCCTCTTCCCACAGCTTTATATGCTGAGCATGACACTGTATGGTATGGAATATTCCTTTGGTCAATTGGGATCAGCTGTCCCAGCTGTGTCCCCTCCCAAATTCTTGTGGTTCCCCAGTCAGCTAACTGGCAGGGCATTATGAGAAGCAGAAAAGGTCTGGACACTGTGCAAGCACAGCTCAGGAGGAACAAAAGTATCTCCATATTATCAACACTGTTTTCAGAACAAATGCAAACCATAGCCCTATACTAGCTGCCATGAAGAAAATTAGCTATCCAAACAAAAAGCCAGCACACTGAGTTACCTAACGATTCCCTCTTTTTTACTCTTTAAGATTTCATACTTTTTCACATTTCATCCCTTCTGAATCCTTGAATTGCTAACAATCCTGACCTGAAATCCTAATTTTTACCTGAAATGCTAATTTTTATCTTCTATCTATACTGTCGTGGGTTCAAACTTTGTCAGAGCTCTTTCTGGATGCCCTTTCTCAGCAGTCTAGGGGAAGGTTACACACTTGTGCTATGTCACAGCTGGATCCTGGACACTTGGTCATGAGGGAGATAAAGCCCTTGCGGTAGGACAAGGCTGTTACATCAAGGGTTACTGACAGAGGTTGCAGAGGATGCAGACCTGAAGCCCGCAAAGGGTTACCCCTGTGATGGTAGCAGCATCCCCTGCGGCTTTGGCAGGAACATTTACCAATGCACACAGCTCTGCATCCTGCTCTGTCTGGGCAGGGATGTCTGTTTCTGCATCACCGGCAATCTATTAATATCTTAACCATTCCTTGTGAGGAATTACACAGCTGGTGAGGAGGAGTGCATGTACAAGTTAGCATTCTTCCCAAAGTGTCATTTTCAAGGTGTTCCTGCCTGCAAGCTTCCAGTCTACAGCTGAATCTCGAGGATAATGAGGCGGTAAGGAAAGCAGAGCAGAAAGTCAGTGGCCATAGCACTCATTCCTGAACAACCTGGGATTTTTATAATGCCACTAGTCTATTACTAGATATTTGATATTACTGTAATTGCTATTACTTTTGTAACAGAATTTTCTGATGCATCGTCATTGCAAGAGTCACATCCACCTTCAATGTTGTCAAATAGGTAAAAGTAGAATAAAAGTTTATATAAGCCTTTTCCACAGCTGATAGCACTGGACAGGCTTCTCTAAACTTCCCAAGAACTGAAGAACATCCAAGAATTTATGTATCAGTTTTTATTACTTCCCTTCCTTTAACTTGCTGAAATCGTCATTGAGATCAGCAAAATGGACAAAAAAAGGCTTATCTGACGCTTTCAAGAATTGTGAAGACCATGATAGTGAGTCATAATACGCTGGATTATTTACTGAGGAGTTGTCAAAACTCCTTACTTGAAGAAAAAGGTATATTTCCTAATACTCTAAATATGTGAAACATTCAAGGGCTTTATATGTGAGTAGAAAATCCCAAATAGCAGTCGTGGCCTTGCATAGACACAGATCTTATCTATACCTCTGCACAGACAAGAGCATCTCATTATATATTTTATAGCATATTGTTAAATCCTACATATTTAACCACACCAGTATAGGTGAAAACACTACAGATGAAATAAAACTTCTCCAATCACCTTCAATATAGACACAGATGTTTCACTCTAAATCTGTTTGCATCAACAGAAGTTATTTCTGTTTTGACACAACAAATAAGGTAGTTCAGAATATCTACATCTGCTTTCTCACTTAAAAACCCCTACTTTTAATAAACAAGCATACAAAGTTACACATGAAATGAGCTCAAAATCCCAAATATTACTCATTTGCCTCTTCTTTCATGCAGAACCAGGGCAATAATCCTATCTTTCCAGCTCAGATTAGAAATACTTTGGCTTATCTTTGTATAGTAAGCAGACAGCCTAAGTTAGAGAGTATTTAACAAATCTAATTATTATATTAATCAGAGCACTGAAAGGACATGCCGGGTAGAGTATAAATTTAACTACATTTATCTATTTACCTTACAAGTTCTTTTATGTGCTATGGAGATTCTTATTTTTTTTAAAAAATCCCCAGATTAGGCAATATAATTCTAGAATTAGACATAGTTACACAAAGATTATCTCAAATTAAAAAAAAAAAATCTATTTTTAGAAGGTACACGGCTTGTTTGGAGGAATTTTTCCTATCACCCATGTTAAGATACCTATTTCTAGAATCTCAAAATAGAAGGCAATGTTGAACAGCCAGAGAACCATAATAAAACAAAAATGTTCAGTATATTTGGTCTGTCAGACTGGAATGACTGAAGAGCCCCATTGCTGTAAGCAAAGGTGTGAGAGAAGTCTACAGCATCACATTTGGCCACAGATGCTCCCAGGACCCAAAAACTTCTCCACTGCCATTCGTAGGATTAGTCAATCATGCAGAGAGGTCTTGGTTTGATTTTGATTTGAGGTTTTCTTAGGACCTGTAAGATTTCTAAGCTCTTCCACATGCCCTTTAAAAGAAAAGAACAGATTTTTACTCAAAAGAGCAAATTTTTGAAAAGATATTCAGCTGATATAAATACACACCTGTATGGCTCTATTGAAGATTGTGAATCCAATGGTTTACATGAGCTAATAAAATGCCTTCAATATGATAAATGTGTTTATAATAAACAAAGAAGAATAAGCTTAACTGTATAACATATTAAAATATTTCCTTGAATAGCTTTCCTTAAATCTGATGGAAGGTATGTTGACTGGAAAAAGCTATAAACTGTGTGTTAAATTGTAAATGTAGGCTTGCCTCAGTACTAGTAATACTATAGTCCAGCTAGTTTCTATAAGATACTGGCTGGACATCAGGAATGAGTAAAAAAGGTGGCATCACCCGTGTGATTTGTTTCTCCTTTTAACTGTTTTTCATAAGTGGGTTAAGGGAATTACTGACTGTGAAACCTATCTAAATCTTTATTATTGTTAAAATTGTTTAACTTCTATTTTACAAATTATTTGTATTCTTGGAGTCATCCAGCCAGGTGAAGAAAAAAAACAGAAAAGCATTTAAGTAAACAACTGTTCAGTACAAGCAACAAATGAGGAATAGCAAATAGTCAAAGTAATAATGTCTCTCTGACCTTAGTGAACCATTTAAAAGCTGAAAATAACTCAGATAAAGCATTTTTTTGAATAGTTTAAAATAAGAACCCAATTTGCAAAGTAATGAAATGTAGGCATATACAGCAAATGAAAACAGAAGATAATTCTGCATATCAAGTGTTGACTGCAAAGCCTGGGACTAGTCTCTTTATTTAGATTAACATAATTTTTAGTGACAGTGTCATTATTACAGGAATGGCTGTGAAACTCACGGAGTTAAACGTTGAAATAATTGTTAGAGAGACAGCCTAATGGCAGAGTATCTAAAATGGCTGAAGAAACTCCATCCAGAGTGGAGTTAAAGCAGCCATAAGACAGACTCTCAAGAGATTTTGATTAACAATCTGGAGTTGTGGAAGCTATTAATAACTAACTGACTTTGATATGTTTGTTTCTTTTAATCCCATTGCCTTTATTTGACACAGGTACAAATCACGCAATTAGAAGCCTTGTTCCACTAAGAAATCAGTGTCAAATAACACAGGGCTCATTTATCAAGTCAGAGTCAACAGGCCATGCAGGTTCTTTTAATCATCTTTATCCTCATAAGAGTAAAGGCACAGCACAGTAACTGGTATTTGAAATTAAGAGTACTTCGGGGGTTTCAAAATAATTTGTAAATAAAGATCCCGTAGGAATATATGCTTTAAAAAACATATATTTGAAAGACAATAAGAAAAAATAAGAAAAAGCTAAGGGTTTTGCATCCAAGCTACCATTGCTAAAGTTCCCAATTTTACTTACCTGCGGGTTCCTATAGATATCTGCCATAGGGAGTAGGTATATATAGGGAACTCAAAGATCTGTTTCTTTCCAAAAAGAGCCATAAGTTACTCTTCATCATTATTTTAGGTGTTTGTTCAACAATAGTTCAACAAATTACATTTCTTTCCTTCAGACACCATGTGAGAAGGACCTTAGGATAGAAACGAAAACTTTTTTTAATTAAAATGACATTGAAATGTCATTGCTACAGTTTTCCAGTAGACTGTTAAATGAATAGTCCAACTTCTGTCTTTCAGTGTTAGGAGCAATGCAATCCGTTTTTGTATATTGGAAAGTAGGCTGTTCACACGAGGTTTCATCTTGTTGTCACAAAGACAGTCTAAAAGCTTCTGTTGAGCTCTAATAATGCAGGACTAGAGCCTAGAAAGATGAAGCTTTGTGTAATCATGGATTTATAATACATATTGTTAATCCCAGTGATTAGTCATTAGGTCCTATTCTTAGTAAATAATAAACATAGTAAATATTTTTCTGAATTATCTATAAAATAATATAGGGAATAAAAGACAGTTTGACTTTAATCTATAGTTATGCAGATTATTTGCTCTTTTTATCTTGTTACATTTCCAAAATGCAACCAAGATTAAAGCATACACAGTAATGCAACAGAAAAGTTAAATGCTCAGTGGATTGCAGAGTATTTAATAGGGTATTTTAGATTATTTTATCTAATTTTTACTATTTTACTTTACCACATTGTTAAAGAGTCTCCTAAATCTTCATGTATTAGTCTGAAAGAATACCTAACATCATTACTCTATTTTTAGAGACAATAACCAATACCACAATGCAGACGAAAAGAAGAAGCTGTAAAAATTAAAATAACTTCTGTTGTCTTTACCACATTAATCAATTGCCTCTGTGTTTTCAGATACAACACTCATGTTATTGAGTTTACAAATCAGATACTCTCTATTTTTCCTAAGCATTTTAAACAGCCATTGAAATACGAATTTCATAACTCAGCAGCTGTTGATGAATATATAAGCAATCTAGCTTGCTAACTTTCATAAAGTTTTGGAGATAAAGTCAAGGAAAGTTGCAACCAAGTAAACTCAGAAACAATAAGAAAAGATGTTACAGATATGCTGAGGTCCTCTACATCGCTGTCAATTGATTTAAGAAGAAAGATTGATTTCAAAATATTAAGACTTTGAAATTCAAAGAATTCCCAAAACATATTAGATTAGTGAAAGTCATCATGACTGGCAGACACTGATAATGTACTCGTCTTCCTGTGCAATTTTTTGGCTCTCAAAAAATAAGAATCTGTAAAATAAAAACAGAGGGTTTATTATGAAGGTAAAACTGTTATGTTAACAATCAAATAACATGCAACAGGAGCATTAGAAAATTCCCAACAGGAAGCTATCTCAGCTTATCAATATAAGGTGTGGTTTTTTTAATAGAGAAAGGTAAAGTAAAACCTAACAGAAGCAGGAAAAAAAGGCCACAAGAATGCACAGCTGAATGAAATAGAAATCTCAAAGAAGATTGAGATTGACAGGTCCTTTTAAGAACCTGGATGTGCTGAGACTGAGCATAATTGTAGTTCAGCAAAATGCATGATGCCCTCAAAAGTGTATGCCTATTGTCAGAGTAAAAATACTTAATTTGGGTTCTAGCTCTCACCACTCTGGAAGAGGGAAGGAAAAATAACCAGGTTCAAAAGTAATAAATTGCTATTGCTTACAGAGAAAGATTAATTAGAGGTAGAAGCCCTTAAACAGACTATGAGGAGAGAAGGTATTTCAAAAAATAAAGTTAAAAAAAAAATCACAAAGGGTCCAGGTGATTATTAGATCTGACACATATCACCCTAGAAAGCACTAGATGGCCTATGGAATTTTTTTAATCACAAACTAAAGAACTTGCTGGTTTATTCTGAATAACACTCTACAGAAAACGAGAAGAGAGAAAAGTTTGAGGCTTGAAAACTTGCAGTCTTTGATAAAATAACAATGATTTCAGTTACAGTGAGCTCACAGCTCTGCTTTCTGAGCTGTATTTATGCCCTAGATTCAGTGGGAAGGAAACTAGTGAGTTGGATATTCACAGATGTACAGGATTCTTCTGCATTTCCCATATACCTATAAATTTGCACTGACTTTATCCTTTTCTTAATTAATCTATGTTTCCTTTTCTTTATCATAAATTTACTTAATGATTAAAGACCTTGTCATGAACTTGGCACATTCATCTTCCTTTCATGTTGTCTTACGTTATGTGCACTAAAATAGAAATCTCTTTCTGTTCCTCTAAATTTTGTGTTTTAGGAAAGCATGGATTTTTTAATTGGGTATCAAGTTATTGATCTGGCATTCGTCTATCTCTTCTAAGACAGTATTTAAATTTATCTGATTAAAAATTAACATGTTTTTCATTCAAATTTTTAAAGTGAAGATCATTATTCAAAACACAACACTATCTATAGACACAGGTTTTTCTTAGTAATTCCTGATAAATACAAGAGGTGATTCAACTGAACTGTCCTTCCACTAGAAATGAATCAAAGCCAATGACTATCAGCTACCTGTCATCAGCCCTTTGTTCCTGCTTTGTTTCTGAAGCTGGGTTAAAACACTTCAGACACAGGATTTTCATGTGCTGCACCATTAAAGTCACAGGAAGCTTTTCTAGCTTGGGTCATCTGTCTGGCTGAGGCCACAGGTGAGTGGCAACGCATTAGGAGGATAGGAGGACTTGACATACTCTGAGCAGCACCACAAAACCAGGCGAGCAGTCTAGGAAACCCTCTACAGCCATCTCAGCCTCCATTTCAAAACAGAGAGCCAGCAAGGGAAGACCATAGTCTGATGTTTCTGTCAAACAAAATGTCATTCCCAGATTCCCTTTCTGTGCTTACAGGCACAGTTTACAGCTAAAGTTTTTATTTGGATGTTGGCTATTCCTCTTGCTTGAAAACACAACAATAAAGGTCAGCCTAATGAAATTTGATTCAAGACCAGTCATAGAGCACCTTGCACAGAAAATTCCAAGCAGAAAAAAAAATTTAACAACAGGATTTTAAAGTTTAGTGTGTGGAAACCATGGGGGAATCCCCCCTAGCTTTTTAGGGTGCAGCTAGTTATCCCCCACCCTGCAGGATTTGAGTCCTGTGCTTTCAGGAAACTTTATGGTTAAGGACAATGTTACACTACATCTTTTAACACAGCAATGATGATTTTGCGGTCAATCTGTAAAGAGCCATGCAAGGTTTACCCTGGAGACAGTTGTGTTTAGTACTGCACATCAGTATGAACACTTTCTGACACCTTTGTATCTTTAGCCCATCTAATCCAGACTTCTACTTTTTCTCTTCTGCTTGTATTTAGAATGTAAGTATGATCAATATCATTTAATTACACATACATAAAAATGGTTACAAATTGCTTCAGAGATGATTTCCTGGACAACAGCTTCCTAAATGGTGTGCTGCTTCTCTGACCCTTCAAAACTTAAAAAGAAATTGCAATATGTGTGAAAACACCACTACCAAGTCATACCCCGACAGGAAATTAGAAAATCCCTGCAGCCATTACTCAGGCTTCTACAACCGTATCATTTTCACTGCAGTCAGTTTGGATGACAGGAACCTTACTTTCAACAAGCAATGAAGTTTTTGAATCAAAAGTAGATATCCAGCTCATGATCGAAACATACTCTGCATTCTTATTATGCATGGCACAACTTGCCCTATGAGATATATATATATATGATATAGAATCCTATACGCACCAAGGAAAAGCTAAACCTAGTGCCAGCTCCACTACTTGCCCTTTCCTAAACATAATGTTCCCAGCTTTGCCCAAGACCCCACTTTCACCTGATCACTTGGTCCACTCTGTGACAATTTCAGTGAGTGAAAAAAAATCTTTCCCATTTAAACATGGCTGCATTTCAAGCAGTCAGGGAGAGAGGAATCAAGCTGTAAAGTTGCCATTGAATTTTCTAAGTGTCAGTTAGTAATAAAATAAGATAAAAGTCTGGTCCATCAGCAGAATTTTAACTGTAATACATTAAAAAGCCATTTCACTGTAAACACTTTTTAGAAGAACATCACCACAGGACTTTGTTGCATATTGAAGTAATTGTTTTGAGAATACAAAATGCTCCTTTTAAGTGAATCAGCATGTCAACCAAAGCACTCTCTCCAGTTCAGATGACTTACTCTCACATTTTCCTGAAGTACAGGTGGAAATAGAAAAGCTGACTCTATCTTCAGTATTTCGTTTTCACTTTTTTCTGGGTTGTCTTCATTTGTTTCACTGATTTTCAAACACAATCACATGCAATGAGGATATAGCTAATAGCCAAACTCTTGGAATATATTTTGGCAGGACTACTTTCTAAATTATGTATGGACTCACACAATATCCTAATAACTAAGACCTGAAGAAACTTTTTAATGCCAGAGTCAGCAGGGATTAAACATTCTTCCTCTGTTTGTATGTTTAGTGCACAATAGTAGTTAGAGCCAACAGTGGCAAAAGATCCAGTTGCCAAACAGATTCAAACAATCTCCCACATAGAATGAGATCCAGACAATGGAACAATTTCCAGTTATGCAATCAAAGAGTGTTCATGAAGGACTAGTTTCATTTGTAGATGATAAATCCACAAATGAAGAGGGGGAGAGGCATATATTTATTTTGTAAGTAAAAGGGAGATTTTCTACAGTGCTACAAATTGTGTTTCCTAACTGCAAGAAGCTGGAAAACAGTAAAAACATAGCAGGGAAAGATGCTTTCCCATGTTTAAAATAACTTCTGTGTGGAAAGCCTGCTCTTTCAGATCAAAATATTTGGAAGGGTGTTTTCTCATGAACCTGACAGTCACCTCTGCCTTTAACTTCCAACTTGGTGGCATAAAAGGTATTCATTCAGGAGTAGCAATGCACTTTATATGTGTCAGCAACTGATTATAAGTTTGTGTGGTGTTCCTTTTCTTGCTTGCAGTGACCCATGGAGACTGATGACTCAGTGAACAGCTGCTCACTGGGAAAGCCATGTCATAAGCTCAGCCCAGCCCAGAGTCATCCAATAGTTAGGGCTGCTGTAATTAAGGTTGCAGACAAAGATGGCAGAACATATGCCATTTGTAGAAGGGAGCTTCCCAGGAATTAATTATCCATGCAAGGCGAATCTTCATGAAAGTATTGACGTTCTGAATGTCACTGCCGAAGTAAGTGAAATCTCAGCTTCTTGCAGATATTCTCTTTGACTTGCTTCACTTCAGAAACCTCCTTTAGGGTCACCTCCATGGCTTATTTTGTAGTTTTTACCCTTGACACTGGCACTATGCCATGAAAGAAAAGAGAAATAATTTGGGGCAGAAAAACCCTTCTCAGTAGCACCTCGAGAAACCTAGAACAGCCTTTAGGTGACCATCTCTAGCTGGCACAAAGAGACGAGATGAACACTCTACAAAGGTAGTTCACAAGGCAGCTTTGTACCTTGTTTTTTAGTATTGCTTTGTATTCTCACTAGCTTCACTCTGAGAGTAAGATGAGTAAAGTAATTTAACAGTGTGATCATGGATGGTCTCGATGATTCTGTCTCATACTCCTTAGGGACTTGCGTCTTCTCTCTATGAGAGGTTGTTTTGTAGAACAAAACAGGTGTCATCTTGAATGTCCCGTGGAGTATTTAAAGGGTTGTTTGCTCCAGTCCTCATCATGCTATACATTCATTTCTCTCGTTGTAAACAGCTAAATCACCAGGAATATGTGGGATATGTATATATGGCAGTGTTAGCTCAAACTCATACTTGGGACACTGCCTGTCCACTCCCTCTCTTACTTTACGTGGAAGCAACTCCTGCAGGCCTTGGTGGTAGTTCCCCCCCAGCACCTCAGGGAGCTTCTTCCCACATCACCAGTGGGACCCAGGGGCTGCCCTCACTGCCATGACCACTAAGCTGGCCCTGAATCCCACAGGCAGCCCTCTGAGGGTATGGGTGAGATGTTCTCCAGGCCCTTGGAGTGGTTTGAAGGCCCTTTGCAAGGAAAAGCATATGCAACAGAAGGTCCGGCTTCTCTGGAGAGATGTGGGAGGAACTGTTGATCTTGGACAAGATGCGTGATGGGGAGAGATCAGCAAGCATTTGTTGGAAATGCTGCAAAGGACAGAGACCATCTCCACAGCTGTGCAAGCCAGCCCAGCTGGCTGCCTGAAGGACAGCAGGGAGAATTCAAACCAGCACAGCCTCGGGCCAGTGTGAAGTGCAGGGAGGTAGAGGCAGGGAGGCACTGAAGTTCCCAGCCACCACAGCCTCTTGAAGCATGGGCATCTGCCCACAGCTGTGTTTACAATGCACACTATGCTTCAAGACTCAGAGGAAACAAATATCTCCCTGAATCCAAGTCAAAGGAGCCGACCTTGAAGCAGATCATTGTATTTCACTGGCACCATCGTGACATCCAGTGCATTCAGACTACCAGTAGATTTTTTTTACACCAGGTCACTCATTTGGGTTGCTTTCTTTTTGTGAGAAGAAAAACTGTAGCAGACTAAAGAATTCATATGGGTTTCTCAACTCTTGGTGGAACTAAATCTTTACACATTGAAAAAGACCATTTCACTGGATGCTCCTTGAAAATATAGCAGCAAGTAGTCATCCACACAGCTCCACTGATTTAACTTTTGAAGATCTGGTCCCTACTATTTTCTTTATGAAATAAAAATTATCATGAGGCTCCAGGTGTCTTGCAAATATGCCAAGAGCTTGTGAAGCTCACAGAACTTTAAACTCCTCTGGATCTCATAGCTTACTAATGTTTGTTTCAGATGTGAAGAAAAATCACTTCTATTTTGTTTGGCTTATGCAAGCCTAGTTTTGTTCAATATTAAAAAAAAAAAAAATCCAGAGAGTGAATTGTTGTTTGAGAATTTAATATAAACTGGATTAGTTATGGGACTAATAAATATACGTATTTTGTGGCTGTATTGAATTTTAAGTAGATGATTCTAGGTCCTCTGAGAATTATTCTGAAAATACAGAATTATTTGTTAAGATTTATGTCGAGGTTGGAGGGTTTTGGGGTTAAAATGAATTTAAAGATTGATTACATCAGCCATCATTGTTATGAAACTTTAATCTTGATGGCAGTGCCAGTGAGTCTCATTAAACTGTCTTCCACTGTTTCCAGTGCTTTGTGCTTTGGTTGAATTCCACTCTTACACAGTATCACAGAACTTCAGTAGGAGCTTACACTGCATTTTAGAAATCACAGAGGTATTCAGAAGTTCATCAGAAACACATGAACTACAAAGAACCAAGTCTTTATCTGTAATAAGAACACAAAGTTAAACACAGAATATAATGAGCTATAAAGCTTGATGGTGTGTGAATATGATAATAATTGCCCATGCTTTAAGGAAAATCATCACCCTGAGCTTGGTTTTGGGACTTAGTCTGGTATGTGGGAGAGAAACAGGATAAAGAAAACTTCAGCTCCTTCTCTGTAGTTCAGCAGCAAACCTCCTTCACAGAAGACCCAAGGGTGAAGTACTTTCAGCCCTGTGGCTTTGTATTTTTTGAGCTGTATTGCTTTCACGAGGAGCCCTGAAAGCACATTTATCTTTTTTCCGTAAGGTCTATAATTTTCCCCAGCCTCACATGGCAGTGGGCAGAACATTCAAGTGTTCTATAGTTTGCATTCTGCATCCTCCATTGTACCACCACTTGGCTCTTCCAGTTGTAGGAGTTCACAATTTACCATAAAACCCACATTTTAAGGCAGAAAACAGTGGAAGAGGGGCATGTCTCCTCTCTTTTAGAAGCAATTTGAGATAATATTCTCAGCTGCCTCCATTGGACAATGCACTGGATCACTGTATGCATGCATCCAGTTCCCGGTGGAATGAATATGTTCACATGCACAGAGGATGCAAGGTTAATGATGCAAGGTTAATGTAAAGTAAAAATGGAATGTGTGACATAAAATCACCTTATAAGAAAAAAAAAAAATAGAAAGGTCAAACAAAATAGAAAGGAATGTTCTGGTGGCATTTTACTGTGATAAAAGAAGCATACTGCTCAGATCATGAGGAACACAGAGTAGTGTTCAGAGTGCTCACAAGCACAGTTAAGCCCCTGGTGTTTTCCCATGGTTCAGATACTAGCATTATCAGTTATAAAATAGTCATGAGTTCGGCATTCAGAGGAGTTCAGTAAGAGCATATCTTGAAATACCGCATGCAGTTTACTTCTTTAAGCCAAGCAGCAGTGTGAAGTGAATTAAAGTAACTACTTTTTAAATCTTTAATTAGGACAACAAAAATGAAAATGCTAAAGCAAAAGAAAAGTCTAAGATAAGCTGAAACTCACAACAAAGAACAGTTGAAGGCAATTTAAACTTCAGAAGGAAACTCCTTCTGGAGTAAAATCCAGCAAGGAATATGAAGGGCAGAAGGAAGGTTTCTACAGGTCTATCACCAGCAAAAGGAAAATTAAAGAAAATGTAAGTTTGATGGTGAATGGGACAGGGCCCTGGAAAAAATGGACCAAGGCCAAGGTACTCGATGTCTTTTCACCTTGCTCTTCATTAAGACCAGCCTTCAGGAACACAGCCTCTTGAGACTAGTGGAAAAGTCCAAAGAAGGTAGACTTACCCTCAGTGGAAGAGAATCATCTCAGGGAATACTTAAGTGAACTGGACGTACACAAGCATATTGGAGCTGATGAGACACATCATGAGTGCTGAGGGAGCTAACTGATGTCATTGTGAGGCCATTCTCTACTGTCTTTGAATGGTGATCTAGGCAAGTTCTTGAGGACTAGAAGTAAACAACATCAATCCCTTTTTCAGGAGCAAAGAGAAAGATCCAAGGATCTACAGGCCGGTTTGCTTTACCTCAGCATTTGGGAAAACAGTAAACCAAATAATACTGAAAGCCATTTCCAAACATACCAAGGACAAGAAGGTTCTTGGGAATAAGCAGCACAGATTTACAAAGGGGAAATCACACTTGACCAAACTCATATCCTTTCATGAAGAGGTGATTGACTTGGTAGATTAGGGAAGAGAAGCAAATGTTTTTATCTTGAGATAGGGCTCATGCCATTGTCTCCCATAATATATACATAGAAATTAGATGAAGTATGGGTCAGATGGGTAGAGAGGGAGGTGGTCTAAAAACTCGCTGAGCTGCTGAACTCAGGGGTTTGCAAACAACAGCACGAAGTATAGATGGAGGCTAGTGACTAGTGGTGTATCCCAGGGCTTGATAGACATGCACTGATAAACAACCAGACTCAAGTAACCACATATACATGTAAATACTCATAGCAGTGTAAGAAATCCTTTTACAGGCTTTACACATTGTACTGCTTAACCTCGCTCAGGATTTCCCAGAAAAAGGATCCACTCCAAAAACTGAGTGACACAGCCAAAGAAAACTGAGCCCAAGACAATGTTAGTATGAATTTGCTGGAGTTAAGCCATTGACTGATCAGCTAGAATATAAATGAAGATGAAGCAGAATAATTATTTCTGCTAAATATATGACACAATTTAAATTATTTACCTGTATCTTGAGACTGAAATCACTAAGTGCTTAAAATAAAAAGGGGACACTTCTGAATCCATCACCCACACTGAAGTAAAACAATACTTGAATTCTGCCAAGTTACTGACCCAAGATTTTATTTAAGAAAACATTGATTGATCTATTTTTGTGTAACGAACAGTCTCTAATCTAAGAATATTTCAAAAGATGGCTGGAGGAGACAAATTCTACCTTTCCTTGAAGAACAGAGTCTTCCTTCCCTCCCCCCTAGCAGCTGTGTTATTTCCTTTATGAAATGAAAGCAGCTGCACACTCCAGAGAATACAGCCATGAAAGCCTATCAAAGCCTCATGGAAATATTTCTCTTGCCAATGTCATAATTGCTGAGAGGAAGAAATACTTCCCCCTTTTTTTAAGTCTGTTATCATCAGAGACACTTTCATGTAACAGAATCGTAGTTTCTTGAGAGATTATCTGCTCCTACTGCTAGTAGATGACACAATCCTTTCTCTGTGACCTCCAACTCATGGCTACAGTCAGAGCTCATAGCTACAGCTAAGTTATTCTAATGTCAAATTAGCACACTGAAGGAAAAGGCAGCAGGAGGCATGCTAACCTTAGAAACAAAATATATTTTCTTATGGATGTTTTTCAACTCCTGGTATAATGTTGATAACCTCACTGAAAAGTTGACTTCATTGGGTCTTGAAATGTCCAACTTGTAAGCTTCACCAGGTCTTTATATGGTCACATTTGGAAGACCATGCGTGTTAGCATTTCAACCCCCAGCATACTGTTAAATCTTTTGAGTCCTACCCAGCCATTGTCATCCCTCTTGGACCTTCTCATCTACCCTTTCACAGAGTGACTTGGGCTTTGACCCAGAGATGAGAAGGTGGCACTGCCCCAGCTGGTGCTTCATTGTTGGATGGGGTCAAACCATGACACATGCCAATACCTGAAATGGGTTATTTCAGTTTGGAAGAATGAGACTGTGGAACAACAGTGGAATCATAGGGATGTTTTAGAGGGTACTTTTCAAGAAACACATATTATGGTCACAACTAATGAGCAAAACATTTAATACTTTTACATTTTTAGTGCAGCTTGATGATTTTGACTGATTTATATGTTGAGTTGCTGATGGCTGTTTTCACGGTATTTATTGTATTTTTTAAGTATTAGTTTGTTTAGAAAGATGCTTCTTACTCTACACTTCTAGAGAAATAAGTGAAATGAAGATTAATATTGTGAGTCATCTTGGATTATAAAACTACAAATTCTTCAAGAAACTGATTCTATCACCAACATTCCTTTCAATATTAGATTTTCATCTGGCTCTCAACGCATTTGCAATCTCTTCTTCCTCCTTATATTCCACTTTCATGGTGCTCCACACACTTATGCCATGGTGAACTGCAGCAATAACCTCCTTCCTTTGCATCTTAATAGAGAAATAAATGCAAAGCATAAAAAGGCAGTTTTGAGGTCTAGCCTAGCACAGACAATTTAATCAACATCATGGATTAGCATTTTCTAGTTGCTAGGAAATGCCACCTTGGAACATCTGACAGGCAGATCAGGCAGATGCGCTTAGGTTTTCTCTCCAAGACAGGAGAGGTTAATTTGATTCCAACCACTTGCCAATAAAAGGTGAATCTATTTGTGCTCCTATGGCCAGCAACAGCAGCAAGACTTCTCTCATGGCATTTCTTCTCAGATGCGGGGCTTTATCTTCATGAATTGTGTATTAAATGTATGTATTACTTCATATCCAAAATGTACAGTTGTTATCTTTAAGAGAGAGGCACTCTCAGATTTTATCATCATTAATCTGTTTGTCAAAGGTAATAACCTTTCTACACCTACATGCAGTGATCAGCTTTCACTGTTATTTACTTAAAATGAAATTTTCTATAATGCTTTAAAAATAGTCACCAGACCAATCAGGGTGCATTTTCCTGTTAAATTGTATTTAATAATTGTTAGTCTGTTACAAAGCTGCTTTGGAATATATTTTTCCTTTTATTAGAGTATTAAAGAAAATAAAGTTTGAGGCTTTTGAGAAATGAAACCCTGTCTAGGACTATCTAATGAATTTACTTGAGGCAATAAAACTTCCCAAGAAATTAATAATCTTATTTTTAAAAAATGAGTCTAGGTGTTATTAAATCAAGAACTGATGTAATAAAGTCACTTGTTACATTTTCTCTAGGGGAAAACTGTATATAACTTGTGTGAGAAATATTCTGAGCGGTGTCTAGATGTGTACTGAATAGGTTTGCAGAAATCCAAAAAAATTCCAATGCTTTGCTACACAAAATAATCTAGTCATTGAGAGATAGCACCAAAAACATCTCAGAAAAAATAATTTAAATGAATGAAGTAAATTGTTCAGAAGTCAAGCTAACAGGCTGACTGGAAAAATAGCGTATTTCAGACCTAAAGGATGAAATGCAGATTCACAAATGTCAGATGGCAAAGATTTATTAGTAGGATGATTGGATTTTGTCTTTGTACATCTCTGCTTGAAAACAACCATTTTTACAAATGAGGGGTGACCTATAAATAATGTCCTTTGGCTGCATTTTTATGTCCCTTTCATAGTTTAATTATACCAGTTGTCCTTTACCAATTACTCATTAGTACCAAAACACTGCTTTCTCATAAACATGAAGTGCAATGTCACAAGTGTGACTTTGGATGAAAAAAAAAATAAAAACCAACTCAAACCTCAGTTCTCTTTTGCAAATGAATTAGCAGTAAACAGGGGCCAGTGGTGCTGGAGTTAGTGCACACCTTTGACTGTTGACTTTAATAAGTGATGATTTTGCCCATTAGTTGAATATTTTTTCAGTGCCTGAAGGAAAAATAGCAGGTTTTGTTTCTATTGGAAAGAAAGAAACAGAAAATAAGTTATGGAGCAAGAGAAAGTGAGAGAGAAAGGGATAGAGTAAGGAAGAAAGCAGCTGGAATGGACTTCTGGTGGCATCTAAAGTATCCTCCTGCTGAGACCAGAGCCAACTGCAAATCCAGACCAGGTTGCTCATGGCGTAGTCCTGCTGAGTTTTGACTATCTATCTCCAGCACTCTGGAACCCACAGCTTGGCACCAGCCACAGTGCTCAAACACTCCTAGCTACTGCCAGAGAGAAGCAACCCATGGCTCCCCAGATGGAGAGACCATATGCAGGGTGAATGGGAGCTTCTCTAAGTGTCCCATCCCATGCAGGCTCTTCAGGTGTCAGAGCATGCACCAGTGCTCCCATGTGTTCACAGCAGCCTGTACACCCTGGTAAAAGCAGATGCAAGTGCCAGGAATCACCTTGGGAAAAGGTTAGAGATGAGTTTAAAGGCAACAAAGAATAGAAAAAAGGAAGTCAGATTTAAGGGGGAAACTGTAACATTTCCAAGGTAGAACCATGTGGCAGGGTTTATGCCAGTATCTAAGAAGAAGAGCACAGCCTCATTCAGCATCTGCTGATTCACCAGTAGAGGAAAATGGAGCTCATTTGTCTGTAATGATCATACCGTCCCCAGTCTTGGCATTTCTTTTAACTTGGAGCTTAAGTTTAAAACATCAGTTAGCCAGGATTCATGACCAAAATCCTGTCAAACTACAAGGACACGATCTTCAACCAATATAACCTGGTTATATATAATTATATGGTTATATAATTCCACTGAGGCTAGAGTGAGGAAGAGAAATTAAAAATAACCTGATGGAGGTTGTTGAAACCCAGTGATGGGTTTCAACATTCTCAAAAACTAATCTTTGCCTATTCCAAAAACAGAAAATGGCACAAGCCCAAAAGGCTCTGAAATAACACAGTACTTTGAACCTGCTGGCCAGCCTCGTTCAGAAAAGCTTACTGTAAAGATTTTTTCATAGAATCAGAGAACATGCCAAATTAGAAGGGACCCACAGAGATCATCAAGTCCAACCCTAAGCCCTGCACGGGACCATCCCCAAGACTCACACCATGTGCCCAAGAGTATCATCCAAACACTCCCTGAACTCAGTCAGGGTTGGTGCTGTGAACCCTTTCCCGGGGAGCCTGTTCCAGCACCCAGACACCCTCTGGGTAAAGAAACTTGTGTCAGTTTGTTCTGTCCAGGATAGATGCTCTACAGGGACAAAGAGTGTGTGATATGAATTAGTTTTTCCATTCAGGGAAATTTTCATTTAATCTTCTAGTGTAACAATCTGATCCAAGAAGTTTGGAAAAAATATATTAATATAAAAATATATTAATTTTGCATATATTCCCAAGGAATGTCTGATTTATGGTTCTGTAAAATAGTTCCTTGCTGTCCATCAACCTAGCAAAATCTTTCTGAACCTATTAAAGCAGGTGCTGAATGGGCATCCTGAATATCTCTTACAAATAATTAAAGCAATTTTTTTAATACAGGTTCTCTAGCATTAATCATTTACAGTTCCAATCCATTTATCTGAAAAATTATTCCTAAAGTAATCATCTGCCCTAAATCAACACTCTCCTCAGCAGATGTCACAAAAACCTAATGGTCTTATTAGACAAGCACAAGGCTAACACAAGGCTAACACAAGAGGGAGCAGGTCAAATAATAACAGAGAAGCACCCTGCTTTCCTGCCAGTCCTATGGACACTTGGAAAATCCAATTTTAATGTTAAAAACAATGAATATTTTCTAATCTGCAAAGCATAACTGGGCAAGATTTAAATGAATAAACAGAGGTGGTGAAACAAAGACAAAACATGAACCAAAAGGTACTTTTAAAGCAAAGTGTACAGAAGGTGAACAGAATATCTTTGCCCCATGCATGTGGCCTGGAAATAAACTGAGAAATGAGCAGCATAAAGCCTTTATTTTCTGGAAAGATGTATTTTTGGGAAACAGAATGGTTTTATGAAAACAAAGATTAAAAGTTAATAAACCTGTAAAACAGGAAAGTTTTTTTACAATTCCAGTAGTAGCAAGGAAGAGAATTTTAGCAGCCCACCTGTAAGGAAACAAAAAATCAAATTAGATCCAAGGAGTGGGATCAGAGGATGAACACTGAGGCATTTACTAAGCATCAGCTAGAAATGGATCAGATAACTGATACTCATCAGGTAATGTGATACTCAAAGTTAAGGTGAGAAAGAGAAAAGTTGGAATGAGAAAAGCTCAAAGAGAAAAGCTGGAATGCAATCAGCTAAACTTTAAATGAGGCACTGAAAAATATTTATGCTGGGTATGTGTGAATGCAAGGCAGAGGTCAAGCAAAATCTGACCTTATACAGTTTGTTGTTGTTACAAGGAACTGAGTGTCTACCAAGGGAAGGAAAACATGTCATAGAAGCAGTTAGCAAAAATAAAAAAGAAAACTATAGAAAGAGCAAGGGGCAAGGTGAAAGAGTGTCAGGGGAGGTAAGAATACAAATTCCAGCAATGAAAATTTGGTAGCAGTGTTTAAATTTCCTTGTAAAGACAAACCACACCATAAAATAATGGGCAATAAAATAAAGCAAGAACCAAGACCAGAACCTGATATTACTGATGTAAATATTCTTGAGAAAAGTTAAGATGCCTAACAAAAATTCATCAGTTGTAGTTTACCCCAGAGGAAAAAAAACATACTGGTTCTGGACTGTTACAGAAAAAACATTGCTAGCAAATATAACTGCCTTCATATTTACTACTTATATATATATATATATATAGCTGTATGTTCCATCACAGAATTAAGCATTTGCAAGTAATATTGGAATGGCCTGCCCAGAGAGGTGGTGGATTCAGACTCCCTGGAGGTTTTTAAGATGAGGCTGGATGTAGCACTGAGTGCCATGATCTAGTAATCACAGTGGAGCTGGATCAAGGGTTGGACTTGATGATCTCAGAGGTCTCTTCCAACCCAGTTAATCCTATGATTCTATGATTCTATAATTCTAGTACTGTGATGTATGCAAAACACAGGAGGTTTTGATAAATTTGAGCAATGATAAGCCTACGAACAAATCAAACAGGAGATAGTTTGTGCAGGCCACTCTGGGCAGGGCAAAATGCAAAACACATGCTCTACACAGCTTGAACAGGAAATCTTAGTCATTCAGAGATCTGGAAGTGATCACTCAGAATGCCATGAGGAAGAGGTGACACATGTTTACCAATAGGTCCTGCCATGTTGTAGGAAAGCATCAGATATGGCAGTTGGCTGTATGGAAACTGCTGAAGAAGAAGGTGAACCGTGAACCAAGTCAGTTTGCAGAGGTGAAAGTACTCAAGATGGCTTTAGTCTTTACTGAATGAGAAAAATGGCCAATACTCCGTCTCTATACTGACTCATGAAGGATGTCAAATGCCCTGTGGGCTGGTTGCAGCAATGGAAACAGCAACTGGCAGCATAGAAGTAAACCCATCTAGGCTGCCACAATGGCGCAAGATATTGCTGCCCAAGCGGAGAAGATGGATACTGTCACACAGGTTTTTCATGAAAGTGAAATATGTGCTGCAGCTTAGCAAGGCAAGTGGTCAAAGCCTTTTTGGAAGGGAGAACACCAGCTGAAATATAAGGATCAGGAAGACTGCCTGACTGACTACATCTCACTCCCACAAACTCACCAAGGCCAGCACTATGTACTTACAGTGGTAGAAGCAACCACTGCATGGCTGGAAACATGTCTTGTGCCCCATGCCACCACCTGAAACAGTATCCTGGGCCTTGAAAAGTAACTCCTCCTAGAAAGAACTGAGTCAGTCAATAGGACTCATTTCTAAAACAATCTCATAGACTGCTGGGCCCAAGAACATGGCACTGAGTGGGTATATCACATTCCTTATCATGCTCTAACTTCCAGAAAAATTGAACAGTACAATCAGTGGTCTGTTAAAAATTGCCCTGAGAGCAGTGGCTGGTGGGGCCTTCAAACACTGAGATGTACATTTAGCAAAGACCACCTGGCCAGTCAATACTTTCATTCAGCACTCTGAAACACCATGAACTGTCAGACCTATGCCACCTGTTCTTCCCTCCCATGAACCTGAAAGATTTTAATTGCTTATAAAAATACCTTTTGTAACTTATCTTTTCTCTTTTGAGAAAAGGAAAGCTTTTCTTTTAATTTCTGCCTTTGTCAGCTCATATTCCATTATCCCATTCAATATCCTTCACTGAATTATTTTGCAATTACCTTGCTATGTAGAGTATAGATTAATAGCTTGCTTCTGTCTAGTAGATTCCTTTTCCTATAAGTTACAGTATCTATAGATTGTTGAATTCAGTACTATCAAACTAAATGGATCAAATTAGATATTGTGGTTGGGTGTTTTTTGTTCTTACAAGCAAGTTATTTCTGGTTTGTTGCTAGTGAGGGGTCTTAGTTCAAAATTGTAATTTGCTTTTAGGATTTTCCTCAGTCATCAAAGAAAAGTCAAGATTCCTTCACATTTTCCTCATTGCCTCAAGCCAGCTGGCAAAGTCACTTTTGGGAACTGGAATTCTGCCTTTTCACAGAGTGGGAGGTTGTATGTTTAGTCTGCTACCCATGAGCGTGGGACCTTCCCCCACACAACAAAATAATGTGGGATTCCTGCAGCTCCATGGCCTGCCCTCTCTGTGCTTCTCTTTGATATCCCTCTGATGTCTCCAATCTGTCGATGACACAGAACCTGTCACCCACAGTGGCATCCCTCCCAAACAAAGCCAATAGTAAACATCTATCAGGGAGGTGTCTCAAAAGTCATTGAGAACTTAACATATATGCAAGCAAAACTGTGTACAATCCTGCATCCACCCGTCACAAAGGAGGCACAACCTTAGGAAATATGTATTCTATTTTTTAGTGTGGTTGGCTCCTCTGAGTGTGGACATTCAGGAAACCCAAATGTTGACATCATCACCTTGACTTCTGATGCCTCACCTCGTTTCCCACGCAGACTCTCTACAAGCTTATCAGTCCACCCTGAGATGGAGCGAGGAGCTGTAGTGAGACCAACACAAACCTAACTTGATTAGCTGCACTACAGCCACATCAAACCTCCTGCCTTTCAGCCTTTGATATGAGCTCTGGAAAGCAGATAAGCAAACACGAAAGGACAACATTTGTCCTTAAAAATAAAACCCAGGAGGTTTGTCCCAACGAGAGCATCTTCCTCTAAGCTGTGCTCCTTCTTCTGTCATTGCTCATTAGCAAAGTTACTGAGGGACAGAGCCCTGCTGGTAAAACCAAGGGCTTCTACTCAGTGGCCTAGAGGAGCCCTCCAGGAGGTAAGGCACCAAAATCAATGTTCGCTCAGACATATAGAGCAGCAAAAAGTCTTGCTCTGTCAATATATGCTGGGGGAGGCCAGTCCCCCTGAGTTTAATTCCTGGCTTTTATTATTCGTGTTTGCTCCTGCACACCTGGGATTTTAGAGATATATGTGGAAGCACGGCAGTGACATAAAGAAAAAGGCGACAATCAATACTGTGCTTAACCTACTATGAAGAATAGACAGATTGTTCACTTTTAGTCTCTCAGTTTGTCTCACACTATAGGAAAAACTAGTATTTCACACTAATCCAACACCAGGTCAACAGTATTGAGAATCAAGCCATTCTCGGTGAGATCTTTTAGAGGTACAGTAGATGAGGTGATACCTGTGTTACAGACAAAAAAACATGTTTTACCCTGTTAAAATATCAAGCATAATGCCAGAAATCTAGCAATGTGTTTGTAACATACATAGCATAAATACAAGTTAAATCTTACAGTTTAGAGATAAATTGAATTAAGTGGAACTCTGTATTTACATGTGAGACCATGAGGCAACTGAGCCTCTTAATGTGTATCTTTATGGTCTAACAACTGGAAAGTCTATGGCATCAACAATACTTCCAAAAATGGAAACATCTAGATCAACATCAAACCTCTCTGTTACATCTGGAATACTGTTTGCCATCAATGAAGGAATGGGAAGGTTTATAGGGAGTGTCCCAAGTCAGTAACAATCCAGCTACTGTAAATAACACGTTTCCCCAGATTTTAAGCAAATTCTGGACATGATTGCAAATTGGCAGTGCAACAACCTTATCTTTTGGAGTACAAGGTGTTGCAGATAGCTGCAATGGAGAAAGGACTTTCTTGCCAAAAGAGACAGTGAGCATGCCTCTGTGTGTGAACTGTGTTGCTGCTGCCACCATCTTGAGATGCCTCATGTTACCACTGTGGACTTTGCTCCCTGGAACTGTCTGGAGTATGTTCATTGGACAATTCACACCGATGTAATCTGTTACAACCAATCTTTGTTCTCCCCTGTTATGTAATTGTTACTACCCTATCCCCTAATGTTTATTCATGTGCCTTCCACCTATCCCATATCCAGGTTTTGCATATCCCTCCCAATTTCTAGCACCTTCCCCAGCCTACCCTATAAAATCCCTCCATTTTGTGAATAAAGCAGATCAGCTTTGAGCGTTGCTTGGGCAGGGTTTGCAGCCCTGTTCAAGAACCCTGCTGGTCTTGTGTCTTATTCCCACTCTTCTCGTGACAACAAGGTAACTTGTATGTATTAAGCAGAAATGCGCTTAAAGTCACTGATAAAAAGCCTTGAACAGGGGATAAAACCCAACTGTGCTAGCAACCAATAGAATGATTCAAAATGATGGAACAAAATGTTTTTTCTCATAAAATCAAATTTAATTTTTACATTAGAAAGAAAATGTGGGTTCTCCTTTTCTTTTTTCTATTGATGCAAAATGGGGTAAAGAAGGAGTAAGCTGAAAATAAGGACTTATTTCTAACTGGAGTGGAATTAAAATTTTCAAACCAAACACACTTCCATTTATTCAAAACATTAAAAAACTTAGGAAATTAGGTTGACAATATATGAAATATTTTTCCTCACAGTTCCACTAAGAGGACGAATTTATTTTGAAAATTTGCATAAGAAGTTTGTTTCATATAATAAAAAATTCACATAAACGAATACCCAAACTTTTAACAAAACAGTTGCATTAAGAGTGGTTTTTTACTCAGCACCATTTACAGCATGTTAAACAAGTGTTAATTTAATTTGAAAGTTGCAGAACTAACCTCAAGTATTCTAACTGCATATGTACTGGAGCAAAAAATGCGTCAAACTTCTCTAGGAACATAATTGACTGACTGACTTATGAAAGACACCATGTCTTCTTAATGACTCCAGTCCCATGAGTATATCCAAACATTTTCTACATATTTCAATGCTAGATATTTTGTTGATTTCTTCATTACTTTTCAAGGTCCCTGACTGCTATTGATTACTCCAGGTACTTCCTAAGATTTCAACCAGACGTTTTCCACAAAGTCAAAGTAGTAAAAAGTCAACAATGACAAAGACTTTTAAAATTATTTAAATCCTTCCCCACTCCATCATGTCAGAAAACAAATCTTATTTACATAACATCCTTTGAAGGAATGCAATTATGTCATTAATCAAAAGCAAACCTTGAAGGCAATCCAGCTCTGTAAAATATCCTTTTTTTATCCTTCATATTTATAGCTCTCAAGAGAGATCATATTTCCTAGGAAAATAGTGGGCTGATTAAAAAAAGTCAAGGAACAAGCTACCATATTGCCATGGGACTGTGGCTCATTTTACCGTGTAGGACATTCCCTTTACAATACATGCCCCTGCAATGAATCTATTTTCTAGGATATTCTGTACTCCTCCCTTTCTTTATGTAGTAACTGCACTTGACACCCAGTGACTAATTGGAGGTATGTCCCATTGCCAGGTTGCAGAGTATGCTGCTTCTATTAGTGCTCAATTAAAGAGGTCATATAATTTAATGACTATGCGATACAATGCTGTCATTTTGGGGTTTAATGCTGCTAGACAAAAAATACCCTGGACGTGTTGTCATTTGTAAAATTCACACAGTAAAAGTTCCTCAGATCCTCAAACACCTCCTTCTGTTGATTATTTAGGAACAATTCTATAACAAGGACTCCAAGTGTATAAAATATGTTCTTGCAGAAAGGCAAGTAGCAAAAGATAACAAGTAGCAAAAGATAACAAAAGGTTTATCATTGGTGCTGTACAGTAAATGAAAAGCACTTTGATTTTCTTTTAGGAACTGAAGGACAATAAAGATACATTCAGAATCATTGCTGTGGTAACAAACTTTGATACAACTGTTTTGCTTCCTTCATCAAACCAGTAAAAGTAAAATATTGCACTGAAGTTAACACAGTCTGCAGCAACATTATTTTTATTGAGTATTTCAGGAGTAGGAAGAACATTTTTAGGAAGTTTACCCAGAACTGATGTTTATAGTCTACAGAAATTCCAGTTCTCTTCACCAATGTCCCTCACAGTCCCACTCCTTTCCTACTTTTATAATGGATTCATTATAATGAAGTCATATATTATTTCAATATGATTCTCAATATGAAATCATGAATTCAACCAACTTTTTTTCTCATTATAACAGTATTATTCAATCATTTTTGTTAAGTTTTGCAGCCAAAATACTGGCTGTTTAAAAGCAGGTGTCAAGGAAGGCATTTACTAAAACAGATACTGACTCTACCAGTACAAGTTAATTTATTTTCAGCAAACCTATGGAAAAAGTGTAAGACAAGAGATGCTTTGGATTTGCCTGAGTTTTGGACTGTGTTTATAGATTTAAGTTCTTGGGACAGGAATTTGCTTTTGTCAAGTGCTTATAACAGCACACAGCACAACACTGTGCTGCTCTACAAAATGAGGCTCATAAACAGAATAATAATACAAAGTACCTCCTCTGCAGAGGTCTAGCACAAGGCTGACACAACACTTCTGAACTCCATTCCCTGGCAGTGCTTTTAAGGAAAAAGGAATGTCAGGGTTGCCCTAGACAAATTTTTTCTGCTCCTAATGTTTGCTGGATGTCATTTCTTGGAGATTTAAAGAAGCAGCTACAAGCAGAAACAATTCTCTGCTTTGATTCATGAAACCCTGAGGGTAGTTCACAGGTACAAAGCTGACATGAACATGTAGTTATTGAAATTTCCCAGACTTTAGACATCTTGACAATCAAAATACCAACTTTGCACATTGCATAATTTCTGAAAGAACGTCAATCTCTCTTTACCTGCTATACACTACAAGCTGTCTGACAAGAAAGGTTGATAATGTTCTTCCCATCTGTCTGTGAAAGTTGCTTTGGCACTCCTCCTCTCTCCACAGCTGCAAATGCAGGGGAATGTATGTTCATGTATGTATATGATTATGATGATGACGACGATGATGGGTGATGAAGACCATAGCTCCCCAATACAAACTGCCCCCATGGAAAATTTAACTGGGGTTGAGGCTACCTGTTGAGTACGCAGCAGTAATTTGCAGAGTGTTTCAGGGCCTCTGTATTGTGGGAAATTCAATTTCTCATAATGTAACTATGCCAGCTCAGTGTGTCCCCTATAGAGGGATCATGCCACCTGACAGTGTCCGAGATGGCACGAGACTTTCAAGTGTATCATCAGAGCTGAAACAGGCTTGTTCACCAAAACAGCTAGTCCTGGCCTCTCACGCAGTTGCTGCTCCCTACTGTGCTGGCTTTCAGCAGGGCACGGCAAAAAGAGGCAACTGAGGGCTATTAGCCTTCTCAATCTCTTTTTTAATATCAGCCTAGACATACAGATAGCTGCTAGGTCTTTTTGAGTAGACATCATGGTTTCCACTGACAAGTGCTTGTATTTGACAGAGCTGTTGAAATTGAAACCCCAGCACTGGCATTTTGTTTTCAGTTCTGAAGGATGTTTGTAATATACACTCCACCTCTGTTAAGGTAACAGCTTGGAAACACAATAAAAATACACAACTCTTCCAGACCATGTTTCTGTGGATTTCTGTCAGTCATGAACGCCTACAAGTAGCATTTCAACAGGTGACAAGAGCGCAGTGTCTTTCAGAAAATCAAAATGAAAGTATGATCTTTAAACTCAGCCACTGTGAGACAGCTGTTGCTAATGAAAAATGCTGTGCTTAAGCCTGGCTATTGTGAGAGCATTATCACCATCCAGTTTCTTTTTGCAGTGATATTTTGCTACTTCATTTCATACCATTCGAAGTACTGTGTAGTTGTACAGCACTATCAGTCTTTCAGGCATTCTAGACTCCCACCTCACTCTATGTGCTAGGAAGTCAAATTACTGCGAGAAATCAGAAGGGAAATCAAAAGGCCAAGCTTATAATGTGCTGAGATTACTATGGTGCTAAACAATGTCCAGGTGCTCTTCTAGTAATACTTACATCTGACAGTAATTCTTTACTTTAGACTGTGTGGTTGAACAGCCGTAACTTTGCTCTCTGTTTCTCAGATAGTGCCATCAATCAAGGTATCCAACATTCACATCCTAAGTTAACACTGGAAGCTGCTGTGAGATAACCTTTAGGTTGAGAGGAATTTTTAAATCTTTAAATTTTTTTTAGTAGACCCTCATCCCCCATATAAAGCTTCATCACTTTAGATATGAACAGGATCCTGCCTTTTTTTTTTTCTTTTTTTTTTTTTTTTAATTGCTAGGGGATTTTATTCTCATCTGGTTTTGACCAGCTTGACTAGTGATGTTGGCAATTGCTTAGCAAAAATCCTTGGGCACCCTTTGAGGCCATACTATGTGAAAAAGCCAGCAGTGATCTCCTTACTGTCTCAGCTTCAGCAGATCTTCTATGGGGAAGTTTTGAACCTTGGATAATTCTGCCTATATGCCATACGCAGCCTTCTTGGTGACATTCAGACACAGTTCTTTTAGTTCTAATCTCTGTGACTCTATTTTGCCTTGTTTTGGTGTTGCAGGAACCTCAGCCTATGGTCTCTGCTCCTCAGACCTTTCATTTTTCGTGAAGCTGCGACATCCAAGCCCAGCACAGGCCACCAGGCAGAACAGACCAAAACCTCCAGCTTGTTCATTCTCTGACACAGGGAAGAAAACAAAGTGGGAGAGCTCTGATAAGTACATTCACTTCATCTTCAAAGGACACTTCCTGGCAAGCAGTGCTGTATCTAGGAGAAGGGAAGTGGGATGTGGGAAGACATTGATAGCCTGTATTAAAATGTATCAGGAGAAAGTCTTCCTTGTTAGCAGACTGCCAGTGTTTGCATGGATGAGTTGCATGAAAGATATTTCACCTACAGGTCTCGCGCATCAAGAAACAGCGATAGCATATGTAGTGCAAGACAGCTGTGTTCAGCTTTACTGCGTTGGAAGCACATTTATCAGGAATACTTGTCTGTTTGACAAGAGGGATGCTTCAGTGAATAAAACACCAGCCAAAACAAAGCAAAAAGCAAGGTTAGAAACCTAAAGTAAAAGCATCACTAGTGAGGTGTTTTAAGGAATGAACAATGACTATGTCTGAAACTGGATTAACTGCTCATGCCCTTCTGGCCCAGTGAGAAATACACACACCATGTTAGAATACTTTTGAATGAGTTAGTACTACCAGATTAGACAATTTTTTTCTAAAGGACAAAGTAGTCTGTGAATAAGCATATAGTTATATTGCTAAGTGAGGGAAAGAATAAATAACTCTCTATTAAAATAAAAAAAAAAAAAAAAAAGGTAGAGTAAAAAAAGCATCATTGCCCTAACTACTATTGTTACATATTCATACATATTCTTACCTTTCCTTCTGAAACTAATTTTGAATCATTCTACATCCCTTGCAGGATATCTATTATGAAAGAACACTAATTTTGAGAACTAAACTTGTATTTTCAACCAAAAAATAACTTCAGTGGCAGGTTTGTTAAAGAAGGCTTTTTTTCATGAAAAGCACAGACTTGCTTTCATCAAACTGCTGTCCTTTAGTTGGCTACTACTAGTTTGGACACATCTGTATTGCCTCCTTTACGCTTTTGCATGAGATCTGCATGAGCGTGCCTTGTATATCATACCTACTAACTTGGTTTACGCTGGTTGGGAGAGACTTTCTCTTAAAAGCTAGGTCATCCTTCAGAATTTCGGGGCCTAAGTGTAGAGAGCAGCCAAGGAGACTGCTGTAGGTTCAGACACTTGCTCCCAGGACTTTTTCTCCATCTAGTGCAAGGAATCATTAGTACAAAATTGGAATGACAAGTATGCACAAGAAATTGGAGAGGGGCTGTTTACAAGGACAGATAGTGAAAGACAAGGGAGAAATGACATTAACCTGACAGAGGACAGATTTAGATTAGATTTTAGTAAGAAGTGCTTTTATGTGAGGGTACTAGAACACTGGAACAAGTTGCCCAGAGAAGTTGTGGATGCCTTACCCCTGAAAGTCTTCAAGGTTGGATTGCACTTTGAGCAGCTTGGTCTAGTGGCTAGTGACCTCACTGCCTGTGGCAGAGTTTGGAACTAGATGACCTTTAAGGTTTCTTCCAACTCAAAACATTCTATGATTCTATGAAAATGCATAAAGAGTGATGGGGAAAAAGGATCAGTGCACCAGCGATGTCTCTTTGTCAAGTGCAGAATTGCTTGGTGTCCTGAAGCTGTGTTTGGATTCAGGTGTGCACCTGAATTTGTTCTTTCCAGGGAGCAGCATTTGCTGCAGAGGAGCATCCATGTGGCAGGAGGAAAAAAGTATCTCGTTTATCAGCCAGTCACTAGGATGTGACTAGAAAGCAACCCAAGAGAATAGGTGCTGATCATATTCTACAATTTCAGCTGTGATTTGTGCTACAAAAGGACTTCTTTTCAGAATAAGCAGTGCTTGGTTAATAAGGGATGAAATTGGCAGCAGTAGACAGCACTAAGTACTACGGATAAAATTCTGAATTCACCTCAGGCCAATAAAGAGGAAAAAGCTCTTGACTTTAATGAATCTGGATTTCTGCACAAGTTTCAGAATACAGGGGAGGGGAAGATGTTCCACTGAATGGTATTGGTCTTCCTTGAAACTGTCTTGCTTTAATTAAGATGTCCCACTGAGCACTTTGAAGCATGGAATTCAATCAGCTGCTTTAAAAGGGAACAAAATGGAGCATGAAACAACAACGTAGAGCTAGCTGGTGATTTCAGCTTGAGAGAAAATGATAGGGCCGGTAATTTGTGTGGGAAAAAACAAAATTAAAAAAAAAACAACCTGACACTACAGCTGGAAATTAGCAGTCAGGAGCCACAGGCAACCCAAGCAGCCTGAGGGTATGGAGATTAGGGAACACATTCCTTGGAGCTAAATTACCACTCCAAAATTATTTTCTGGGACTCTACTCTCTGTCATTTTCTCAGATATATAATAAATAAGCAATATTCACATCCGTATTTGCATTTGTACCTGTTTATAGGTGCATGTGGGCTGCAGCAGCTCAAACTGTTTCTTTCTGAATATTGCATTAAACTTTTGCCTGAGAATGTAAGCTGTCTTGTTTTGCTTAAATTCAACCTGCCTTTCATTGAATTTGTGTGTTATATTTAAAGTTGTTCTTATGGTGTTTTGCAATTTATTGTGGTACCAAGTACAATGAAATATCAGAGACATGTGACTATATATTTATTGATCTGTCTACTGTTCAGATCTCAAATAGAATTAGGTCCCATGGCATTTCTAAATATTAGACAAACTATCAAATTCAGACTTTCAGAACATTCTTAAAATACTGTAATATGTTTACCAGCTCAAAAATCTCAATCCTTTTGGTAAGGCCACATCAACATAATAACAAATTCTGAGGAAAAAAAAAGCAAGACTATATTTTTCATGCTGATGAAATATAAAAGTGATAAATGTAACCTTCTTGTAGACAAAAGATTATCCTGAAAAATTATCAATGAAAGAAAAATTACCTATAGATTTCAAGCATCCACATTTTGGAAGGGTGCACTTTCTTTCAAAAATAATGCTTATACTGTGATAGGAAGAGGCTGTCATTGATCAACATTATCATGAGTTGTTAGGTTAACATTATCACAGAGTAGTGACATCACTAATTCATCATCACACTTTAGTCTTGCCACAGGTTCATTTTTTGCTGAAGAATGTTGAAGAATACAATGTTGTATAAAGACAGAAGTAGATAATCCAAACCAAATAAAAGAAAGGCTAAAGTCAATGTCCAGGAAGGAAATGAATGAAATCCATTTACTTTTTTTGAAATCTGGAAGAGGTCTGTAACATAGCAATATATTAATTTTCTTTAAGGGAGGGAAAGGGAAGGAGATGCAAAGAAAATATTCATGAGCTCAATCATTCAGAGACATATCCAGATTAAAAAAGATAGATTTTTGCTGGGAGTTTTAATTAACAAGGCACTGACATTTTACCTTCAAATCAACAAACTTATATTTTCATATTGAAGCCTAAGAACCTTTTTATACTTTCTCCCTGTTACATTCATTTGAAGGATGAAAACTTTCTTCATGAAGAAAGTTATTAAACCTCCTACTTCACATAGTAAGATAATAAATATCCCACAGAATGAGAAGACTGTTCTGGGTTTTGGATTAGACACTTCTACAGTGTCAGATTTTTGAAATGGAATCTGCCAATGTAGGGGCCACACCAGGTCACTGCACTAGCACATTCACGCCTAGAAGGATGCTTCAATCAAGCACAAGCCCAAATGACTAAACGGAAAAATCTAAATTGATAGCTCTAAAGGTCATGAGAAACAAATTCAGGTTGGGAAGGAAAGTAATCAAAAGGCTCAGTACAGAAACGTTGTCATTCCTCAGCTTAATGAGTCCCTTACAAGAGTAAATGAGGGGAGAAGGATGAAAGTAATTGCTAGTTATGTGTTGAGCTCTCCATGTTTTTGGTGCCTCCTAGGATGGCATTTGGTATAATGGCTAGCTGTGATTTGGAGGAAGTTGTTATTGGTGATTTTCATTCTGAGCAATCCTTCCCTGGCTTCAGCTATAGAACATGACCTCTTTGGTGAACTATAACATCAGTATAGTTTTGCTCAAGTCAAAAAGAGGAACAGGCCCTTTTTTCTATCCTTTCCTCCTCACCTCCACTCCTTTTTTGTTTGGTTGATTGTTTGTTTTTTTTTTTTTGCTTAGGCTTTCATGTGCCTTAAAAAAGTTAGAAAATACAAAAGAGATTGAAAATAACCCCATGTGAACTTTCATTCAGATGCGTAGCAGTGACTTGTTACAATTCTTGACCTTAAACCTGTTCTGTTTAGAAAAAAAAGGGATTGTTAGTCCCTTTATACAAATAAATACCCTCTAGCTGTTCTTATTTGGTTTGATATTACACTGTTCTTCCTCTGTCAGACGGTTCAAGACTGAGAATAAAATGAGGCAAGAAAATCATAAATTATTTTAGCTTCCTGAGAAAAGAGGAGATATCAAACATTGAGGTGCGTAGGTATTTCTCTTTTCTCATGCTTCCATTGACAGATAAAATTTATTTGGTTTGGCTATTTTCATTTATTCAGAGAATTGGTTAATGTGGAATGTGACTGCTGAGAAATGCTTGACAGCACTGAAGTGCTTTGTTACACATAAATCTTCAGCTGGTATAAGCTAGCAAAACATTACCAAGATAGTGGAGCAAGACTAGCTTTTGCCATCATTTCTACAGATAGAAAGGCTTTAAAGTTAGTTGACTGGAGTTTTCCTGCCTGAAGGTTGTACCACTTCTCTGAAGTGTACCTCTGTACACTTCACAGGGTACAGAAAAGTTACCTGGAAGCAACTGCAACTCCCTGATGAACTGCTTTGAGTGGACACTGTGCTAACTTTCCAATCTAAATTACAATTTCAATAACAAAATTTGCTCACAACAATGGGCACATTTGTCCTGTTTCTAAATTAAACTCTAGTGGAGACCAATATAATATTTATTTTGCAATAATTGTAATTATAATAATTATAATGCACCATCTTCTTTCTAAGCAGGTACACACAGATGAACCTTCTCCAATGCCTTCATAAATTTTTTGACAGGTAAAAATGACCTTTAAAAGTGAAAAAAAAAAAAAGAGAAACCTGACAATCCCTGCAAGCTGCACACCATTTACACAAGAACTCTGTAGAATTTACTCTACCTGTGCCATCTGCTTATGCTAGTATCTAGAGGGCTATGTTCATTGGAGAAAGGGCAGAGTTGACAGAAAATGGCTTTCTTCATTTCAGAAGATTCACAGAAAATAGTTGGGACTTTTTCAGTCTAAAGTTACACACCTTCTGAAGGTCAGAATGAGACCTAATGGAAAAAAAGAAGTGACATTTCATGAGATCCCAATACTTGAAAAGTCCCTCTCCATGTCAATTTAGAATGACAATTCAAACACTACTGTGAAACCTGGTTTCTGAAATAGTTCAGTGCAAGCTCATCAAAAGCAAGTTAGATGACAAGGTTTCTAGATATTGTCCTGAATTTCACAAAAACCACGCAGAGATGCATGGTTAGCATGACATAAACTGTGCCATAACAAAGTCCAAATGAAAAAAGGCAAAACAACATTTTTGGGCATTACCAGTTTAGACTTTCTGACACTGACACTGATGCATCCACTAGTGCTGAGAGAACTGGCAGACACCATAGAGAGGCCGCTCACAATCATCTTTGAAATGTTGCATAGATCAGGAGAGGTGTCTGAGGACTGAAAGAAAGCAAATGTCACCCTTCAAAAAAGGTAAGAAGGAGAATTACTGGCCAGTCAACCTCACCTCAATCCCTGGAAATGTGATTGAGTGCCTTATTCTGGACACCATCTCTATCAAAATGGATGACAAGAAGGTGATCGGGAGTAGTCAGCACGGATTCACTAAAAGCAAATAATGCTTGACCAACCTGATGGCCTTCTACAATACCTGGATGGATGAAGGGAGACCAGTGGAAATTGTCTACCTTGACTTCAGCAAGGCTTTTGATACTGTGTTTCACAACATTCTTGTAGACAAACTCAAGAAGTTTGGGTTGGATGAGTGGACAGTGGGGTGGACTGGGAACTGGGCGAGTGGCAGATCCCAGAGGGTCATAACCCATGGCACAGTGCCTAGTTGGAGGCTTGTCACTAGTGGTGTCCCTCAAGGTTCAATACTGGGCCCAGTTTTGGTTGACTTACTCACCAATGACTTCCATGAGGGTATAGAGTGCCTACTCAGTGGTAGAAAGGTGGGAGGAGTGGCCAGTACCCCAGAGCGATGGGCAGCCCTTCAGAAGGACCTCAGCAGGCTGGAGAGATGGGCAGAGAAGAACCTTCTGAAATTCAGTGAAGGTAAGGGTCCTGCACCTGGGGAAGAATGGCACCAGACACCAGTACAGGCTGGAGGGGTAACCAGCTCTGCAGAGAAAGATCTGCAGGTCCTAGTGAACAACAAGCTGTCCATGAGCCAGCAGTGTGCACTTGTGGCCAAGAAGGCCAGTGGTATCCTGAGGTGCATTAGGAAGAGCATTGCCAGGACATCAAGGGAGATGATCCTGCCCCTCTGCTCAGCCCTAGTGAGGCCACATCTGGGCTGCTATGTCCAGTTCTGGGCCCCTCAGTATGAAAGACATGGAGCTCCTGGAGAGGGTCCAGTGGAGGGCTACAAAGATGATTAAGGCAGTTGAGCATCTCTCTTACAAAGAAAGGCTAGAGAGTGGGGCCTGTTCAGCCTCAAGAAGAGATGACCAAGAGGGAGCCTCATCAATGTATGCAAGTATCTGAAGGGAGGGTGTCAGGAGGATGGAGCCAGGCTCTTCTTGGTGACGCCAAGCAATAGGACAAGAGGCAACTGGCAGACACTGATGCACAGTTGACTGATGCACCTGGGTATGAAACAGAACTTCTTTACTGTGCAGATGACCACACACTGAAACAGATTGTCCACAGAGGTTGCAGAGTCTTCCTCAATGGAGATGATCAAGAACCATCTGCATTCAATCCTTGCCATATGCTCTAGGATGACCCTGTTTGAGCAGGGAGGTTGGACCAGATGACCCAATGTGGTCCCTTCCAAACTACCCATTTTGTGATTCTGTGAATTACCAGAATGATTTGATAATTCTCTGTCACTAACGGTCAAAATTGGTATGTTCTTCCCAAATAGATCTGTATCCTGAAACATACTCCAGCAGGAACCTTCACCTTGAAAAGCATTTCTAACCCAAACCTCCCACAGGATATCTTGCAATGTACAGCACAGCAGTAGGTAGGCACAACTCGTGGTGCTTCAGAAGCACTTAAGAATTATGGCCATGAGGGGAGAGTACTCTGACTGCATTGGTTAGCTTGAAGACAGGGTTGATTAAAGCAGGTAAAGCAGCAGACTTGACCTGCACAGCATGCTCTGTTTCCTGGCACTTGTTTAATTTGGCACCCAAACCCCCACCTGATTAACCTGCAGTAAAGATATTTCTCACCTCAGATGTATTAATATCCCCAGTTGATTAATTTCCTTTTTTCATTTCCTTGTTTGAGTTTTTTGTCTGTTACCTAGCTTGTGCTCATTTTCACAGCACAGTCATTTTGTTCAGATCCCTCCAAAAACTCACAAACCATGCCTGAGTATTTTTAATATTTTCTTTCTGTGCCACTTCTGAGAGTAGGATTAAGAAACTGGAAAACAGAAAGAGTAATATAAAGCTACAGAAACCTCTGTACTATTTCCTTCCTCAAGCTTTCCCAGGGCATCTTATTTTATCTGTGTGGGTTTTTATGATTAATTCTCCCCTGGTCATGCAAAATCTTTCCTCATATTGAATGCAGTCTGAATACCTCACCCAACCTTAACAATATATAATAGTAAGGCTGTAAACAAAGACAGCAGGAATTTTGAAATATCAGCAGGCTCACTGACTCCCAGGATTGTGTTGTTGCCCACAGATATGCCAAAATGACTTTTTCAAACTTAAAAAAAGAAATAAAATTACAATCAGGGTTTGCTGCTTTAGATGCTTATCACTCTAATACATCACAAGTGTCATGAAAGATATATCTCTGGAAGGCCAATTTCAACTAAATTTAAAGAGTAAAGATTTGAAACTCTTTGTCCAAGAAGTTTCTAGAGGACATCAGTAACACTTGAGCAAATCCCAAGTTCATTAAATAGAATAATTCAGCTCTGTTACTTGGTTCTTTGCTTTTGTCATTAATCACTCAGCTGTGGTTGGCCAGTCAAAGTTTGAGCTGTGGCTTCATTTGATCAGACATAGAGGTTGCAGAGCTTTCCTATCTGGCACATAATTGCAAGTTTCATGTCTTTTAGACAAATTTAAAAGAGAGGTCTATCTTTTGTATTATGTGGCATCAGCCAAACAGATAGAGAAGGAGCAAAAGGCACATACCACACCAAGAATCCTCTCCACATCCTCCTCTTCATAGCAGTCACAACTGCCCAAGGGGAAAAGTAAATACTCTTCTGATTTAATTACATTAAGTATCCCTGAGTCCAATAACTTGGTTGCTGACATGAGGGCTGATGGGGAAATTACATCAATGGCAAACAGGAATCTTTTGTTACAAAAACTAAGTAAACCTGAGTAGATAGTCTTGTCAGGTGTGCCCAGTAACCACCTGCTGACTCAGAACCCAAAGCCACTCTGAAAGACTAGTCTTTCTGCAAATGGCTTGACTTTTGCTTGTCTAAACCTGTTATTGAACACTGGAATATCCAATCTGAGATCAGGGGCATCTACAGTTGGACTCGATAAGCTTAAAGGTCTTTTCCAGCCTAGATAGTCCTATTGTTCTATGAATTTCTTAGTAAAAGTGCCATCAGAGCAAGCAGTATTAAGGCTGTATTTGACCTGCTATTCACTCACAAAGATGGTAGACGTGGCTGTAGGCAACAGTTTGGGTTGCAGTGACCATGAAATTACTGACATCAGGATCAAGAGAATGCCTGGAAATAAGATCTGCAGAATTAGGAGGCTGCACTTGCAAACTGAATTTGTTAGAGAAATTCTAAATGGAATTTCCTGGAAATTAACTGCGAAGGAGATAGGTGCCTTGGCCAGTTGGGATGATTTCATAAAGACATTTACTAAGAGCTCAGGCAAATACTGTCCTGGACAGAACTACTGGGAATTTCAGTGACAGGTCCATTTATCTGAGTATAGAGCCCCTCTGTGAAACAAGATGCAAAAAAGAATCACACAAGAAGTGGAAATGAGGACAAGCACAAAGGAGGATGTAAAAGCCTTGCTCCAGCACTAAAGGACAACATCAGAAAGGCCAGTGCTCAGATTAAAATAAAAATAAGCAGGGATCTATTGTGTGGCAGGAAGAGATTTCAAGGGACTGCTCAGAACAAAAGGTTGGAGGAGATATTGTTCCACTGACAAATGGGAAATAAACAACCTCATGATGGCTGATGCAGAAATGTTCACAGCCAAAGCCTGCTCCCAAATGTCTCATATACCAGTCCAGTCAGGAAGCAGAGGGGCAGCCCATAGTGGGCAGCAACGTCTAGTGGTCATGTAAGGAAGTTGAATGTATTTAAATCCATGGAGCCAAGTGGGATCCAACCAAGGGTTCTGAAAGAGGTGACTGGTACACCGTCTACCACCTCTGAAGAAAATGGCTATTGAGAGAGGTCTCTGATGATTGGAAAAAAAGGTAACAATAACATGTTTAAGAAAAATGAGAACCCAGAAAACTGCAGACTCATTAGCCCTTATCTGCAGCCCCACAAACACACAGAGGATAAAAAGGTAATCAGAAATAGTCAGGGTGGGTTTACCCAAGGCAAATCATGGTAGGTCAGCCTCATTGCCTTCTACAATGGAATGGCTGGCTCTGTGGACACAGAGAAAGTGGTGCATGTCATATGGTTCAAATATCATAACACTTTTGATGCCAACAACAGCCTTCTGAGCAAGAAGCCAAATAATCTTGGGCTGCATAAAGTGCTAGGTGGGCTGCAAATTTGGCCAGATCATTAAGTACAAAAAGGGCAACATACGTTCGGCGGCTGGTGAGTAGAAATATACTTCAGACATGAAAACTGGGGCCAGTGCTGTTCACTATGTTTGTTAATGGTGCATACAATGATGTATACAATGAAAGGAGATCTCAGAAA
Organism: Myiozetetes cayanensis; assembly: GCF_022539395.1. Taxonomy (NCBI): domain Eukaryota; kingdom Metazoa; phylum Chordata; class Aves; order Passeriformes; family Tyrannidae; genus Myiozetetes; species Myiozetetes cayanensis. Next base: position 47,750,044 of record NW_026086604.1, read on the forward strand.
ATGCCATTCTTAATGAGAGGGAGTAGCTGACCCCCCAAAGCACAGAGTCTCAGTCCAGAGGAAATTTGCAAGGCAACAGAACCTCACAAAGCTGTGCAGTCATTTTGTGATTGGACTCATACACTGATTTTTGTAATGTTAGGAATCTGCTGTTACGATTTGAATTCTGCTACAATATGTTACCAGTTTTAATATAAGTGGTCATTCCATTTATTAGGATTTTTCCAGTTTAGCTTGGACTTTGACAAGTTTTCATGTATTTGTTTTTGCACAAAAATGTGCTTTGTGAATATGTTTTTTCTCACTTGTAGCACCGTCATGAAAAACGGCATTTTTAGATTCTACGCATCAAGCTTGCTCTTTTCAGAAACACCCAGTTCGGTCTGTCTCTTCATGTTGCTGTCTATTGCCACGTATCTAATTGGCTCCCAGTTTGCCTAGGTGAACTTTTACAATGTCAAACTAATGTTTGAAGATGTGTATTGTTTCCTTCAGCAGTGTCTGCAGCCTGAAAGGAGTGGAGTGAATCCTATACTAGATGCCAACAAATTTTTGCATAAAAGAATGATTAACAAGTCCAGTAGTTTGAATGGATTGGTTTCCTTACCATGTTATCTTGCCTTGTGGCTTGAAGCCAGCAAAGCATTTAAACATGTATATAAATTTAAATGTATAAGAAGACTCATTCAGCAAGAGTTCTAGTCACACTTTTATACATTTTTTCTTTATGACTTTAATGCCTTTATGTCTATTCCGTCAGCAAAGAAACAAGTCTAGGATTAAAGGTACACAAATATATGGGAGATAAAAACATTATCAAACAAACACCGTACAGAGTTTTAAAGTGTTTTGTTATCAGTTGTGGACAGAGTTCCCTAATTTTTTTTTTTAGTACATCTACATTTAAGAAGATGGAAATTTTCTTTTTGCATAGCATACCTTGTCTGAAGCATTAATTTCAATGTCAACATCAATTGTAGGATGTTACCCATGTTATCATTATTATGCTCTAATTAAGTCTCTCAACTCTCCTTCTTGTTTATAGATCATAAATTATAACAGCAGACTCTTAATGGATTTTCAATAGTATTGTCACAAATTTCTTGGATAACATTAAATCCCAACCAACCCATTAAGGGATTTCTTTCGTGTCACTTTCAATCAATTCCTTTTCACCTTTGTTCCAGGATCAAACCCACCTTGCCTGTACCTTATTTTACAACAGCTGTAACTCATGACATTTTTAGACTTCTGAGAGGAGCTGTCATTATTCCTCAGAGCTTTGTTTGTACTCTCAAAGAGTTTTCTCAGTTATGTTTTCTTGGTATAAATGCCATTTCTACTTGCTCGAGGTGCTGGTTCAAATGTTGTGAAATAACGTTTGCTCAAGAGGACTCCAACCTAACATTTGCAGTAAAAAGGAATTCATCAGATCATGAAGTAAACTGGTATAAGGAAAAAAAATGCCATTAAGCTTCTGTAATGGCATTCTGTATTCCAGTAGAGGGACTAGCCTTTCTTTTTCGTATTTGCACCATCTAAATCATGTGTATGTCTGTGTGTATGCAGAGAAACACAAAGAAAGCCTGAGACTTAAAGCTGTAACTTACTCTTCTCACTACATAAGCATTTATGTCATCATTGAAAGTATTTTGCTATTTCAAAATTATAAGAAAATGTTCTAGGGAAAACTGTCACAGAAATCAAAACTTTCTGTGGATCTAAGTAGCAGCAGAATCTTATCTTAAGCAGGAGATTATGCTTTACATAAAATGTAAAGAGAGCATACCAACAATAGCATTGATTCATCAAAACTACATACATTTTAAAAACATGAAAAATGACAAAGATTAGGGGATAACATGGACAGCCTTGTAGGGCAAGCACTTTTCTCCTCTTCTGAATAGAATAAAACTGGAAAATTTCTCTAAAATAATCTTTCACTTTTCCCAATATCAATATCGTCAGAAATCTCAAAAAATCGTGTACTATTATCAAAATGGTACTGCTGTCCCTTTAGACTTTTGTATTTATAATATCGAAATTTTGTTAAGAACAAGAAGCAAAATATTCAATATTCGGCAATATTAACTAACCGTGACAAATAATGTGGTTACCTGCAGGAGAACCTAGGCTTTTTGATACAGCAAGGCTTCTTCAGTGGGGCTTCAGTCATATTTAGCAGGGATCTTTGAAATACCTTCTTTCCGGTATTTTGTCCTAGCATAAGCATCATAATGTTTATGAAACATGTCTTTATAGTGCATTCAAGAAAAAACTGATCTCTGCTTTAGCTGTTGCAGAAGTATGACAGTGAGATTTAAAAAGTGAACTCAGGGGACATGTCTCAAAAATACCTACCTAAGAAGTTTACCTTTTAGCCAGTAGTAGGATTACAATGGGTATTACTATGTACTTGAAGCAGTATAAAAATCAAGGGAGTTATAATCCTGCCTTACACACCAAATGATCTCAGAAAGGCCCAGGGCTCTACACATATCAACACATCAGGATGCTGTCACATCAGGATGCCCTGCTTTAACTCTAGATGCAAAGTAAAACAGGCTGGGAGGCCCACTCTGGAGGATCCTTGTGGATTATAAAGCCAATACTTAGGCCCAAGAAGCTCCCAGGAAGACTCTTTGGTGAAAAGAGAGAATCCAATAAACAATGAAGTATAAAAGATAGCTAGAGATTATAGAAACTCAAACTAATGCATAGTAATTCCTGCAGCTCTTACTGGAAAACTGACTTGTTTCCACACTTTTAAGGAGCATGCTGAAAAAAAAACCCAGAGAGCATTCAAAGAACAGATACGTCACTCTGTAACACAAAAGTCTGAGACCCCATTCCATTTATTTTTTGAAGAAAGTGATTAGGTTATGTCCCAGACTCACCAAAAAACGGCATGTTCAAAAGCAGAAGTTTCAAGGTAAAATGCCCAAGGCTGGATGTGTCATATTGTTACCAGAGGTCTGACCACTGGGTATCAGGAAATTGGCAGATTTCTGCTGCTCAGAGCACAGGTGACACACCTCTGTAGATAAACAAAATGGTAGTACTACTTGCAGTGTTAAGATTGAGCCCTTCCTATCAAGCTAGTTTTCAGAATAGCACCGTACTGGGTATCACATTCACCAGCAGTTCCACGATGTGTGTGTTTCACCTGTCACTTCAACAAGCACGCAGTGAATATTATGTTCTCTCCCCTTGGGTGTTCACTGTGCATATGACATAATAATAGCAGGACCACAGAAGCACTGGAAGGTTATAAGTCTTGTGACTTCTATTGTCAGAGCATATTTTGTAAGTGTTTTCAGCAGTAGATATATTTCATCTTCTCGGAGTCCTGACACCTGTTTTTACCAGTTAGTGGTGCAGCCTGACTTCCATAACTGTTGAACAACATGTGTTTGTGAACTGACTGCTAGCACTGCAGGCAATTAAGACTAGGACCTGAAAAATATTTCTGATACACACTGCTAGAGAGAGGCTAGAGATTCATGATAACAGAATGTGGCAGAAGAAGATCTATTTAGGTTTTGCAGACACCTCAGCTGAAAAGGATATACGCATGGGTGCTCACTTCAAGGCATGGATTGATCTGTTTTGTGGCAGCATAACAAACCAGCAGCACTCTCAAGCTGTTATTTTGTTTTGATTTCTCAGCTTTTGATATTTTCTTCTTTCTTTCTGGGTATTTTTTTTCTCTTTTTTTTTCTTCTTTTTTTTTTTTTCTTCAGTGTCTAGCCCTAGTTGTTAAAGAAAATGTTCACATTTTTGCCAGTGCAAAGTTTTCTATGTGAGTTTTCAGGTATCTCAGAAGAACACTGACAAGCAAAGCTTAAAGAACCCATGGAAACCAGAGGAGCTCATACCACCATTCCTTCACAGTTATGTCCATCTGCTTTGAAGGATGCCTTGCTGAGACAAAAAACCTAAGTGTATTCTGATTTAAGATTGAGACCATACCTCTGTTTTCTCTACCTTGACTTGACTTCTGGTTCAGTGTGGATTGTATTCAACCCTGACTGAAGTCAAAGACAAAATTCTGTTCACTGCTGAGCTAGGGTCTTATTACCTGGAGACAGGATAAATCTTTTACAGTCTGCTAGTTACTGACTTCTTTTCTCTGTCACTTTTTCACAGACTTTTTCTAGCAGCCTACCAGAGCAGATGCAGGTGCATTCCTAACTTTTACTTATAAAGTAGTGCAGAATTAGATATGCAGCATTCTCCAGGTTCCCTGTAAGGGGCCAAGCATTGAAGAGCAGCTGAATCTGGATTTCAGAGACACTCCAGACCCCTGGAAACTCCAGAGGTGCCAGACCTGAGATGGTCATGCTCACAAAGTAACTTCAGAGCCACAGAAATGAGAAGCCTGGACAGGCCCAGGACTAAACTGATCACAGTTCTCAGCAGGTTTATCAAAACAGGTGGCCTTTTTTAAACACTCCTTTTTTGATGAATCAGCACTTTCTAGGGAAAAATCCTGACCAACTCTCATCTCATTCTTTGTTACTGCTTTCAGGGTCAGTTTTAATACCATGTAATGCCAATAGTAAAGGAGTTTTTCATGCCTATTCTAACTGATTGCCACGGAAATTATCATTTAACAAACAAAATATACATCAGTCGTGTGTGAACTCAAGCCAGTGGGCCCTTTTCTGATTTAAAACTGTGTTAGATCACACTGTGTGTGATTATGTGTGATATAGAACTTGAATGGATAAAATATAAAAAGTATCAAAATTCTTCTTGCCTAGAATTTGATCTGTTAAAGAAACTAACTAGAACTTTACTCTAGCTGTGAATCATATTTGGCTATTTCCAAGCACATGCTTATTCAAGGCAGAGATAATGCACGAAAACACATCTTTTCTTTTATAATACTCATTGTGTTGAAACATGGCAACATATTTTAATTAATGCTTTTAATCTCTTTTTTAACCCTTCATGGCATGTTTAGTGACAATAACTGAGAAAAATTAAACTGAATATGAATTAGTTTCCTCTTTCAGAAAGTTTTTTTATTCAGCTGAAGTTGTTAAATAGTCAGGCACCTGAATTTCCACATTGCAAGTGAAGGATGAATTATTATCCTGTTCAGCAAATCAAGTGCATTTGGTGCAGTGGTAATCACAGTCAAGAGTTTGTGTTAAGGATGAGAAAGTCTTATGACTTCAATAAACATTGAAATTTCAGTATTGTCATACAAAGGTGAATATAAGAGATGTTTATTTTACTACATCTGTTGTATTTTTCCTGGGATATTTGGGAAAACGTGGAAATAATGAGAAATACTAGATTCTGCTTTGATTGGAAAACTTGAATTAAATCCAAAAAGCAGAATCCTGGCTAAATCTCTCTCAGCAAGGTTTTCTCTATCCCCGACCTGCAGGTGAAAGATGGAAAGTGTTTAATATAGCATTTCAAAATATTTCTTATACATAACCTGACATGCAATGTAAAGCAAAACTGGGCGTCCACTGAGATTTTTTTCTTTTCCCACAACATAACATTATGAAACCATTGCCTAAAGTGAAAAGTAATAAATGTATACATATCACCAAGAAACACTCCCATTAAAATGCGTGACTGGACTGTCAAACTCATTTACCATAAGATTTTAGTTAGCTCAAGCGCAGCAGCCTTCTAAAAGATTTAGAAGGCCCAGGTCATCGTGGTGATGTATACACACGCTTCAGTGAAAGAATAACAAATAATATAATGGAGAGCAACATTTTTATTTTCAGAGCATAAAATAAGGAGCTCCAGGAAAGCTCCCCTGAACAACATTCCCTTATGATTTATTTTATAGCGTCTTCTGAAAATCTTAGCTCTCAGCACAGGTAGGATTAAAGCCACTGAATTAAAGACCACTCAATCTAATAAGGCTGGTGTTTCCCATGTTGCTGTTATCTGCCTTTTTATGTCTTTCTTGTCAATTCATTCATCTTTGTTAGTGGTATTTCTGTCTTACTTTGTGGTTTTCAGCTTGTGGTAGGTGGACTCCTGGGGTCCATGTACTGCTTCTGAGGAGCCTCCGAAGTTACCCACCACAATGGGCTTCATATTTCTGGGTTTTTTCTTCCTTTGCTTTGCTTTTTGATTTATTTATGTTACTGCTGAAAATATACACATTTGACTACTTGACAGATGGCAATGAATTCCAGAGCTGAGGAAGCCAGGAAACTGAAAGCACTCTGTATTTCAGAAAATAATAATAGAGCAAGAAGTCTGGCAGCCTTGGATTAGCATAACTTGGAAAGGAAGGCCCTGGACAGATAAAATTGGCCTAAGTAAGTATATTTAGCAATAGAAAGTGCGTCTGGGGCAAAACCTTGTGCATTTGGCTCTTGCCACCTTCTGTGTCTGTAAAAAGCTGGTAGACTTTACAGTCATTGGATGGAAGAATATAATTCATGCGAAGAAAATAAATAACTTTTGTGAATGAAGAAGGGCCACAAGTGAACTAGAAAGGCACTTCATCTGAATAATGACAGAATTGTAGTTTTTAACCTGATCACATCAAAGGCACAGTGAATATTTGTATCATTTTTTTACAGGAGACAGCCTTAGATGGACTGGTAGCAGCTTTAATCAAGATTCAGAGCCTGTACTCCCTTCAACATGGGAATTTTAATTTAAGCACTAGTGGCAGTTCAGGACTCAGAAAGAACCACACAGGCAGAAGATAAAGGAAACAGAAGATCAGGTTGGAATTCATCTGAGCGGGTGAAGAATTCAGAAACTATGCCTTTGCCTTTTTTCAGTGTTCAGAATTATTTTTGTCCTTTTTATATTCTGCCTTTGATTTCCCTATGGAAAAAAGGTCATCAGTCTGCAAGTAATCAGTTATTGAAATGGAAAAATCTTTTTGCTTTTTCTTGAAAATGTGCAGGGTTGTCAGTAAGCACACAAAACTGATTTTCACTCCCTTTCACCATTACTTCTGTTACAGCCATTGCACCAGTGGTTGTAAAAGCACAGTCAGGCCCATACAGTTTTAAGTTATTTCAGTGGGTCTGATTGTCTTATGAAAAATAATAGCCATTGTAATAATAGAATATGAACTCTACTTAATGTAATTCATCAGGGCTCAAATGAAATAATTGCAACCATATGTATTTACTCCAGGGGATTTGGTGCAAGATTGTAGTTTTAACAAGTTAATATAAAGTTTTTAGAGCTTCCTCTCTAATTTGATCTTTATTCTAAATGGAATAAGGAAACTGTACACAGATTAAATGGCAACTCTGTGGTGCATGGTTGTCACTCTTTAGTAATTCTTAGTACTACTCGAGCCAAAGAGAATCAGTTCCTTTGTAATCAAGGAGATGATGTGGTGAAGCTTCAAATTTCAAGGATCTTTCTCCTTTACCAGCAGTAGTGAGACACAGCACTGAATGGCAATTAAATTTAGCTGTGCCTCTAGATGCTGAGGCTGTTAGGAAGAGGAAAACAAGAATTTAGACAGAATTTTGAGGATAAAATATTCTCCATTTAGAAGAGAAATTATATGGCAGTGTCGTCCAAGATGACTGGATTTAATGAAAAAGATTGAGAAATTTTGGTTTTCTGGAGCTAGGCAATGAGTGTCCACCTTCACAGACATGAGTGTCCATTCACAAACTTGAGAAATGCTTGAGACCTATACTTGTTCCTACTTTCTTCACAGAGTCACAAAATGTGTAAGGTTGAAAGGGACCACAATGAGCCATCTGGTCCAGGATTCCTGCTCAAGCAGGGTCATCCTTTAATGGATCTCCCACCGCTTTAATAACAAGATTTTGTCAAATACACACCATATGTATATAAACATATGTTGAAAAACATTAATCTTATTGCAGCCTCAGAAAAGCTCATTATATCCTCTCTGCTGTCAGAAGTGAAAGAAATGCACACAAGTATAAATATTTTATTCTTCTGCCGTACCTGTAATTAAAATAAAACACAGAATGCTAATGTGTGTTTAAATCACCATCATTATGAAAACATGATCTGGCATCTTGGGGAGGATTTTTTGGTGCTGTGGGGGTTTTTTATGAAGGTATTCAATTTGTTGAACTAAAAAGAAGAAATTTGATTGTTAAAAAAATGAGATACTTTCATACAATGCTGTGACTTCAGATACAAAGGATCATGAACTCAGAAGTGAATCTAAACATAAGAAACAATAACTTGGGGCAGGGGTGGAAATGGAGCAAATAAGCTTGTTAACTTTAGGATCTCACTAATGAGGTCCTCACATGAAGACAGTGATGAGACCCTCAGGCTCAAGTGGCTGAACTGAATAAATCCAGTGATGAGCAAACTATTTTACCTGAGAGATTTTTTTCCTGAAAGGGAAATATTATGTCACAATGATCCAGTGAACTACAAGTTGTAGGGTATCAGTGGACTTTTACTCACTACCAGTGAGGTTTTCCCAGCCAATATAAGTGCTTGCAGAGTGTCACAATGCTTACAGAGGGGTTTGGGCAGGGTGCTGGCATCATTATGTTGGGATCTGCAGCAGAGATTCTCAGGATTCATGACACATGTTGTGAGGATGTGCTGATATTGTACTCAAAACATAAGTTAACTGTGCCCATACTGTGTAGTGGGGGATCATGATTTATTTTTCCTTAAAAGGATCTTCAGCTTGCTTTCCACACAGATTCCCCTAGAGACTCAGAGACCATCTGTTAAAGAAATGCCTTTGGGGTTTTGATTCAGAGGAAGATTTCTGAGACTACCATGTATCTGTATGACACCCTCAGGAAACGGAGCTCTGGGCATCCACATGCAAAGTAGAGTCAAACCAACCAGCTACCAAGCAATGTGTTGTAAGGAGTAAAACCAGCTTCTCGGGCAGTGACAGTGACCATGCCTGAACAAGGGTCTTCCTGATCCACAGAAGAAGTAAATGTTCTTGTGTCATTCAGACTCTGAGCCAAGTGAGACCTCTGCAAGCCAGAGAAGAGCCATGACAACTCCCATCATAGGAACAGGGGCTGGACAGCATGATCACTCTCACACTCCCCACATAGGATCCTCGTCCCTGACACCCAGCACAGAGGGCTGTTGGTGTGACTGCCTGTCACAGCTGACCCAGTGGGGTCAAAAATGATGGCAAGCCTTGAAGAGAGTCACCAGGTATGGTCTCCCTGCTGGCAACCAGATTCAGCAGAAACCTTGGTCACATATGCACCTTCTGCTCATGCAGCCTGTGAAGCTACACAGTTTCTTCAATCCGCTCCTCTTAGGAAATTTCTGTGTTTTAAACTTTAAGGAAGAATCAATTGGCAGAAGGCTGTGCCAAAATTACAAAAGCAGAGGTAAAATAGTTTTTGAGTAGCTGCTATATCAGCTGTGACATGTTCATATTTCCTTCCTCCACGAGAGAAAAGTCATTGAGCTCCAACCCTTACAGCAGGGTTGATGTGTAGAAAATGTCCAGAAATACCACTTAGGCAGTGGTCATTGAAGTCACAACCTGGAACAAGCTTAAGGACTCAGTGCAAGCTCTCTATGCTCACATATTCATCATCTTCTTCTCTTACATAAGTGCCCAGACTGGCCTCTCCAAATGCCCCAAGACTGAAACTTCAAATTTTCCTTTTTTAGCTCTGCTGAAGTCTTTGTTTGCCTGCAAAATGTTATATCCTGATTCATTAATGCTCGTGAGATGAATTTTGATGGAAGGGATAACTTAACTGTGTAAGGGTTCTTGTCCTCCACTAGCTGCTTTCACTCTGTCTTGAGCAGCCCAATCCTACCCATTGTTAGAAGATGATTGGGACATAACTACAGTGAGGATTTTTTTTCTCAATTGCTGTATTAAAAAATATGAGTGCAGTCAGATAGGACTTTGCCTTGCACTCTTAGTCTGCATTTCTTGTGAGTTGAATTGCTTATGTTATAGTTCATCTTAAGTGAGGGTAAGAAAGGAAAAGGTCTGCTGCTGCACAAAATCCTGCCATGCAGGTAAGGCTCAGTGTACGCTTAATATGACTAAGCAACTTCATCAACTCAGACTGCAGGAACATCTGACACCAAGCAAAGACTCAGATGCAGCAAGGACATGCATTTCAGGTTCAGCCAAGATCAGAGGGGTTTTAGCAGCTCATGCAATAATATTTTATGGTGACTGCTGTTACTGCTGCATCCTGTCTAGAGGCTTTTTTAGCAGTGTTTCCTCTTGGACATGTTGCAGACAAGGCTGAGGCAGCCATCAGTTCTTTGCCTGGCCTCAGCCTCACTTTATCAGCAGTGCTGAGGTAGTGGCTGTCATGCCTTGTGAGCTAAATTCAGATTTCCCACCACATCATACTTCTTGACAGAAAGGATGACCCTCATCCCCACAAAGCAATTATAAAAATTCACTGCAGCCCAATAGTGTGTTTTAACTCAGAGCTAAGCTAGCAGAGAAAAGGCATGGACAAGAAGCAAGACCACAGTGTCTCCAAACATAAACCAAACAAACCAGGTCATGAAAGTTGCTGACCTCACTGAAACAGCATATAAAACATAGGGATGTTTTCAGGTATGGCAAAAGGCCTGAATGACATGAGAAGTCTCCTGTGCCTTATACCTTCTGCACCCATCAGAGTCACTCCTAAACAGGTTGGAATTTCTTCCATGCAGCTCCTTCAGTCCTCATAGCTCTCTGCCACCGTAAGCAGTCGGTCTACGGTGGAAGAGCACTGACAACATTTCAAGGAACTGGAGCTAATGCTTGTCAGATGTGTGAGATCAGGCACACTACAAAACAATATATATCCCTGAAATTCTATGGTTTCTACAGTGTTTAGTGAAGGGGTAATAATCCCATGTCATCAGGAAATCCCAGAAGAGAGAGCACATGCTCCCCACCACAAAGCTCTCCTGCCCGTGTCATGGTCCAGTGGGTTCTGGTCAAACAACACAAGATAAGAGCTCACACTGAAATCCTAATGTTTGTCATTCAAAATCATGAATAAGACCATCAAATTAATTCTGAATGAACCATCAAAGTGCTCTTTGCCTTGTCAGAGGTCATTCCCTGCCTTGCCATGGATTTCAGTGGGTTTTGAAACTAGACTAAGAGGAACAAGTACAGGATGGACTGGCTTTGAATTAATAGTCCAGTAGTGAAACAAATCTCCACAGCAGATTTTTATCCCTTTCTGTATATCAGGCTACCAAGGGATGTATTTTTCTTTGTTTTATTTCTTTGTGCTAAAATTGTAGATTTACGCCACCAAGTAAAAAATTTTTAGGAGCACATGATAGTATTGTGAATAGAAGCAGCATAAGAAGGAAACAACTTCCAGGGAATAACACAATGTGCTTGTTTTGGCTGGGGTAGAATTAATTTTCTTCCCAGTGACTACTATGGGACTATGTTTTGGATTTGTGCTGAACACAGTGTTGATAATACAGAGATGTTTTTGTTATTACTGAGCACTGCTTACACATGGTTGAGGCCTTTTCTGCTCCTCATACTGTCACGCTGGCAAGGAAGCTGGGAGGCTGAGAGGAGACACCATCAGGACAGGTGACTCAAACTGACCAAAGGGCATTTGTCTTCCAAAGTAACTGTTACCCATGATGGAGACCTGATGATGCAGTCTGAATGCCTGCATGCCCATGGGAAACAGTGCATTAATTCCTTGGTTTGCTTTGCTTCTGTGCATGACTTGCTTTCCCTATGAAACTGTCTTTATCTCAACCCAAACATTTTCTAGCTTTTGTCTTTGATTCTTTCCCCAGTCCTACTTGTGGTGGAGTGAGAGACAGGCTGCACGAGGCTTGGTTGCTGGCTGTGGTTAAACTGTAACAAATGACTGCTTAAGTATTTGTTTCTTCAGAGTTTTTATGAACCCATAATTTCATTATTTACTTTATATTATAGAGTGACTTTTTATGCTAGCTAATAGCGTCTTTTTAATGGTCCTACTATGACTGGCTGAAACTTTCACTTAGAGATTTTGCTGTTAAGAATTTGTCATTCACAGCTCAACAACAGTGACTTTAGTTATCTACTGTAATGTGATTCATAGCTAAATGCTTCTAAAAGGAGGGCTAAGACAGATGTGTCCACCCTATGCAGCAGCCCTTGAGGTCAAAAGGTGGAAGACCACAGCAGCCCAAGTGACTGTGCTGCAGCCGTGCAGTGCAGTGCCTTGGGCAGAAGCCCTCTTTGGAGAACCCCATCAGCGTGATTGCAATGTCTTGGAATCACAGAAAGGCTTGAGTTGGAAGGGACCTTAAAAATCATCTAGTTCCAATCCCCTAATGTGGGCAGAGACACCTTCCCTAGACCAGGTTGCTCAAACATCATCCAACCTGGCTTTGAACACTTGCAGGGATGAGGCATCCTCAACTTCTCTGGGCAGCCTGTTCCAGTGTCTCACTATCCTTACCGTAAAGAACGTCTTCCTAAAATCAAACCTAAAGCTCTCCACTTTGAAATTGTTCCCCCTTGTCCCGTCACTATGTGCCAATGCAAAAGTTGCTCCATGTGCTCAGGTACAAGCCAGCATTTCTATAGGGTGCTGCACTGTGCCGTGGGGCTCTGCTGCCTGGATGAATGAGGATAGTACTGACCAGGACAGTAGCTGTCACTGCCTGGCCAAGCCATGCCAGCAGCTGCTGGAACCAGCTCTCATACAAACCCCTCCAAGAACTGCCTTTCTTGAAGCTGCCTTAACCAGCAGGTACAGACTCATGGAACTTCTATTTTTAATAAAGGCTTCAACAACATTAACATTGACTTTGACACTGTCAAAACACGCTCGTTTCATATTCCAACAAACACTTCTGGAGCGTTCACAGGAACCACACAGAAAGCTGTGTAGAAAAGTGCCTGTCAGCCTTTTTTTCATAAATCCAAGTTTCAACAGAAAGCTGTCAACTAGATTACATATAGCTATACTGACAGGTAGTTGAGACTTTCCTGGACAGCAGCTGCAAGCCACCACGTTGTCATGCCTGTGACCCAGAACAACGTGAGACACATGGATGACAACCACAGCACACACTCCCCACGCCAGCTCTGTTGCTCAGGGTCACGGGCAAGACAAGGTTCACTGCTATACACTACCAAAAAAAACCCAAAACAAGTAAGAACTGTACTCTTGTTACCATATTAAAGCCTTGAAAGGGTACCACAACTGTTTGTATAAATCCCAGCAGCAGGAGGTGCTCTTCTTGCAGTGGAAATATATACTAATGGAGCCAAAGGACAGACTGGCCAAGAAGCTCCTGGAGAGGAGCCATTGTTTCCCAGCACCTAATTTCTCAACCAAATTCACCTTTTGCAGTTGTTTTTTGGGAGCTAAGTCTTTTAAGGCCTGACTCTCCCAGGTTAACCTGGAATGCCAGAAGGAATTTTAATGTTATTGGTCAGATTAACCTTAGGAAGACAAAACATGGCATCCTTTTCTCACAGCCTGTATATATATATATAGTTTAGCTAAAGGCAAAATTTCCCTTTCTCACCTTTCTTGCCTGTCTGAATTGGATATTATTTTATTGTTAACAAAGTTATATATATATATATTATGTAAGTAAAAATACCAAAATGATGGAAAATATGAGATTTATAGTGTTTTTGGTCTGATAGCACACAGGCATCCAAAACCAAGTTATAAAACACAGTTGCCCAAGGCGAGCTCCTGTAACACTTGAGCTTGCTGTTTCCATTTCTCTTTTTTAAACAGGAATACTACACCTCCTGCCCAGGGCACTAGCCATGTTACTGTCATTATTGAGTGGGAGCCACAAAGACACTTGAAAAAGGTCTGTTCAAAAAAGAAAAATACCTTTTTTTCCTTTGTCTGATTCTTTGTTTCACATGATGTGCAGCAAATACAGATGAGGCAGCGAGTTAGCTCCATTTGTCCTCAGTCCCAGACAGTATCCCTCACTCATCCGCACTTTCTTGAGTCTATGGCACCATGTGGTGCCATATTTCCCAACTAACACAGTTTTATGTTAGTAGGATAAATGCCAGCATTAAAAATCTTTACATCAGAGAGATTTTGCATCCTCTCTTTGATTCAAAGAGCACAGATGTATGAAACATTCAGACACAAACTCAGCCTTGTGGGCAAGGGTAAAATTGAGCCAGCATCAAGCTCAAACAGCGTTGAAGTTTGAGTCATGTACACCATACAAACCTGCTTTTAATCAGAGGCTTCATGCCCTTATGTTCATCCCCTTTTACTTAATAACGTAGAAGCAGGGATATTTTAAACAGCTGTAGCTCTCTCTTTTATTTGCATTTTGGGGATCATTAAGTGCTACCAAAAGAAGAAAAATGGTTGTGTCCCTAATTAACTCTTCAGGTGAGCACTGGAAATGAAAAACACTTTTACAGAAACCTGCCACAACTCTCAGAGGGAATCCACCTGCCCCCGCTGCGAGGGAGGCAGCTGGCCCCTAGCTGAGTCACAGGTGGCTCACTCCTCATTAGAGGCTGCCAAAGGGGAAAAATGCCTCTCCTGGATTTGCTTCGCCCTCATGGTGGGTGAACACAGATCCCACCTCTAGGATCATGGCTTTCTAGAGGGGTATTAAAGAGCCCTCACTCACACCAACCTGCCCAAAGAGAACATGCCACCCCCACTCTCTCCATCTCACCTTCCCCATGCTGTGAAAAGTGTCTTGGGCCATTGCTGCTCTCAGCACAGGTCCCACCAATGCCAGGAGTTGATCTTTGATGAAGAGCTCAGGTGCCACCTGCGATTCGTGTGTAACTAAATTGGTTCCACAACGTCTTTTCTTTTCTTGTGTATTACTCTGCATTTTTGTATTGTTGATGGCTTGAAAAAAAGCTAGAAGAAAAAAAAACGTAGAACAGAAAAGTAAGAAAATAAAATCAAACTTCTTAAGTCATCAAAATTACTTTTAATTTGTGTAACAGTGCATCCATGAGGGCATTTCCCCACAACAATAACAAACAAAAACCTCTGGACTTGTAAAAGATTGATTCATTTCTTACAGATTACTTTGCCATTAATGTATTTTTTTTCTATTATTTTATGTGTGTGAGTTATAGCCTTTATATTAGGGTAGAAGCAACCCTTAAGACTTACTACCACTTTGCTTTTTTGTATTTCTTCACCTCATCTGAGAGGGGACCTTATGAATGTTGATACTTCAGTATCAACAGCAACAAATTTCTGGTTAATGATTTTCTAGAAATTCAGTGTAGAAGGTTTATTAGTTATATTAGTTTTTCCAAAAACTTGTGAAAGAAGCTTCCTTAAAATTAAAACGTATCTACCCTAAAGCTACAAGCTAAGCAACCCAATTAAACTTTCTGAAGTGGAGGTTCAGTGAGATTTAGTTTGGAATTTGTTTCTCTTGTGGGAGAGTACCCAAAACTGAATGTCAAAAAAAGAGAAATATCAATACTTGCTGGAATTTGTTTAGAATTTGACCAGCTGGCAGAAAACAAAGTGTGAGATTAAATAGACAACTCATCATAAGAGGAGAGTGTCTTAAGATTCAGTATAAACACTGGGTTTATTTAATATATTTACAGTGCTCCAGAAAAATAAAAGTAGAGTTGTCACAGTAGCACTACAGTCTTACAAGATTATTTAAGTTAATCATGTCAAAGTAGCTCTATATACTTTTTCGCTCCAGCACAGGCAGCTCATCACTACATGGCCCAAGGGAGAAGAAGGGTCAGATCATAAGAACACCAGACAGTCCAGTCTCTGCAACAACTAGTATTCACAACTTTACCTTCAGAGGGCTATAATTTGTCCAAAATTGAGCAATGCTGGTCCAAAAAGAACTCCCTACCAAGCCAAGTTGCAATTACTGGTGACAAACCATATGGCTCTAAAACTTTACAGAAAAGATGTTAAAAATTAAAAGAGAGAAAGGAGATCTTTTTCATCTTCTCTCAGAAGAAAAAACAAGTTTCCAGTATGCTGTTGCCTCAGGTACATAACCAGCATGAAGAAACTCAGATTAGACAGGCAAATTTTACCTAAGACAAAAACAGCTGTACTTATAGTTTGATAAATTGGAAGCATGATAATTGCAAGTATCACAAGTAATTACACAATAGGAATAATCAGTTTCCCCAGCGTAAAAGGGATGCAATGCAATCATGGCAGAAGAAGGGAGAAATCTCCTTTAGCTGATACAAGTTGCTTCTCCTGTGGTTAGTGTTGACTGCATAACCATTGCCTAAGTTATTCCCCTAATGTTTCCTTATATTTCAACAGTTCAGTAGAGGTATTTAATCCAGCAGGAAAAATTCACATCTCACCTTATGCATCATTAGTATCTTGAATAACCTCTTCTGAAGGCCTTTGCCCAAGGATTTTTGAAAGCTTAATTCTCCATTTTTCATTATTTTGCCAAGTTGTCTAAAGAATTAAAAGAGGTCAACCAGGCACAAAGTTCTACCAAGGAAATCCTGCTGATATCCTCCGGGATATCATGCTCTTTAGTTTTTTTATTCATAATTATCATTTCTCCTTATTTACTTGATACTAACATAGGACTCACCAAAATATTATTTCTAGTATATTTTGAAAGGAAATATTATTTCCTTGCCCTTTTTGCTAGTATTATCTCATTCAGTGACCATTTCCTTGGTCAGTAAGACAGCTTCACAGTCTGACATAGCTCAACCTTCACAAAATAAGTAATCCATTGCATTTAAGACAGAATTTCATCTGTGGCTTATTCCAGATTTCATTACTCCTTCAATTTGTAAAGCTAGGGAGATATTGTTCTATGTTTATTATAATTCATTAGAACTAATTACAGAAGCCTGTTTTCCCCCGTTGCCAAACTAACCCTCATTCTGGATTTCCCTCTGCTCCCTTTCAAAGCCATTTTCTTTTAGAGCCTCTCTGCAAATCACTGCAAAACCCATTCTCCATATTAGCATCACTGGAGTTTATTTCACTCATGTCTAGGCACAGGTGAAGAACAAATGCCAATGTGACCGGCATTGATCTGTCACTGAGGTCACCAAAAAAGCTGGTCCTCAGACAACTTAAAACTGATACAGACTTGATGCAAATGGGGTGGGTGAAAAAAACCCATGGCCTCTCTGATGCCAGCAAATAGGGGGAATGAGCACTGCCTGCTGCAGCACACCTGGATGAACCTGTCAGGTTCAAGTACATGTCACCTCCTGCTGCTGTTTACAGTTCCTCCTGGATGCTGTTCCTTCATCTTGACATGTGAGTACTCATAGGACAATTTGGTGCAGGGAAGTTTAAAGCACTGCTGAAAAACACCATTCTCATTACTCAGAGCAGCACATCTGCAGTTCAGACCTCTTCCTGGTTTTGTTTCTCTGCATTTTGTTTACTACAAATTGAAGCTGGTTGTTAGGAGGTTTGTTTTCATATCTACTTGACATTCTCCTTGTCAGTGCTCTTTGGGCGTGCACGCACCTGGATTACAATTTTTTTCTTGACAACCACAAGGCTTGAACAGATGCCTAAGAATAAAAAATTAGCTTGACTACTTTTCTGTTACAACAACATGCATGTTCAGGATAGTGTGAAGTTGTCTTCTTCCCAACTCTGGTTCTCATACTACATATTTCAGCTCTACTGAGAATATTATTATGTTTTGTAAAGATGCTGAAAACAGTAAACAAATTATTTCCTTGAGATTTTTGTTTGCGCAGTGAATCTCACCTAGCTCCTAATTGCTCTACTTCATGTGATCAGCCAACTGAAGAAGCTGTTTAATAAAATTGCCATTAGTGTCTGAAGGGATAATAAAGGCCGTCACTATCAGTTTATACTTTTTATGCTCATAGTTTTTTCTCTTACTTTAGTGACATATTTCTACAGCTGCTTGATGCAGTGAAAAACATTTCTGCTATTCAGCAAGGATCACCGTAACAGCTATCATTCAATTCAGCAAAGCTAGATAGATAGATAGATAGATAGATAGATAGATAGATAGATAGATAGATAGATAGAGATATATAGATATATAGTGTGGTAAAGGTAATAAACCAACCCAAAAGTCTGGCCAGGTATCCAGGCCCAGGCAGACCACAGCACTCCGAGGCTGTCAAAGAAACCAAACTCACGGGGGTTTGTTGGGGTGCAAGACAGCCCTAAGGAAATGGTGGTGCTTGTTTCTCAGCGCTGTTATAACTCCATGGAGTCACTGCTGGATTGAAAAACACACGAGGCTGACAGAGACAGCTCTGCTGCACTTAAACTTCCCATACTTTTGGTTTGGCACAGGGAAGCTGCAGTACCCTCCACATCAAGCTGGGACAAAATGTACCTTCATAAACGTTGAGCAACCCATGCCAACTTGAGACAGCTGAAAAATTATGACAGCTGCACACTTCTAGAGATTTGTTAGTATAATATACTAAAGTAACACCTATTTATTTTTATAGCTTTTCCAGAAGCAGAACACAGGCATCCACTTCTCTACCTATGCAACACAGGTTCTCTTTGAGACAAAATAACTTTTTTATTCTATGCAACACAGAGCAGTTTCATTACCTGAAGCCTTGTCCATAGCTGATTTTATACCACCTAGGCCAGAGTGGATAATTACAATTTCTCTGAACTTGGATGGAAAGCACTACTAGCTTGACCAGCAGCAATTTCCACATAGGTTGCCCAGACACTGGTGACTTCTTAAGGCAGGACACAACAGGGATCCACAAGCTTTCCCTGTTGCCTATATGACCGAATCCCTTTAGCTGGAGCTAATATTTTGAAAGAAATATGAGCCAATAAAGTTTTCATCTTGCCTTTCACAACGCTGTTGATTAAGAAGTACTATTGCCTTATGAGGTAGTAGGATCTGGGTAGCATAATTCACAATGAACACAGATAACTGAGCTTCATTTAAAATTATCTCATTTCTAGACAATCAGGTTTTTGATTACAGCTATGCCTGAAGCTGTCTTTTCTCTTTCCTCTGAATGCTTGTCCACCCAAAAAAAATCATTTACTCTTGATCATGTTTCCATTGCTAAACAAACACCACTCTGGTGTTTAATTTATGAGCAAAAATGCTGCAGGATGTAAAGATGCATGAAATAGAAACATGAAAATCAACGAGATATAATTCCCAAGATAATTTGTAGTGCTGAAGGTAAAAACTCGCATCAGTTAGGCCCAAAATTTAGCTGCACCAACTTGTCTCTCAGCATCATGTTATAACTCTGCATTACAAAAAATTAACAGGAAAATTGGGTTTAGTGGTGTCTCCCATTTCACAATTAAAGTGCATTTTTCCTTTCTCCGCATTACAGAACTTTGACAGTCTTTTTGCATGTTATACAAAGGTTTTCTGCAAATCCATGAAAACAAAATCAAAATCAGATCTTCTAGAAAGTTACAAAATTTTAAGCTCCTTCACTCTTCCTATAAAATCCCTACACATCCTCTAGTCAAACTCTTAGCAAAACACTGTAATCACTGAACACACATATATAGTAAGTGGTCAAAATCTAAAAAAGAGAAACAGGAAAACTCTATGGGAGTTCATGAGATTGGAGGGGATTCAAGTGCACCATAATTTGAGGAGTATGATGGATTTTTATCCTAAAGTTTGCATGTCTATCTTGAAAGTGGAGGTAATGGATAACAAAGGAAGTTAAAACCAGTTGAGGGCCCCAAGGTATATGCTGTTCCATTTGCACCTTAGCTCTAATACCTCACCTACACAATAACCTTTTCTCTGCAAAAGGAAAGGTTAAAACAAAAGGAAGAGATTTTGCGTCCTCCTTTCCCAAATGCCAATTACTGACTTTAAACAAACAATATCATTCAGAGAGGAGCTGGAAGTTGGAACTTGCCAAGACTAGATGTAGTAGGTTTAGTTTCTCCATACTACAGCTGAAAATAGTGGCTTGACAAAATTTCCCAACCTAGATCCTCCTTAGAAATATCGTGTGAAAAAAAGGAAGACTGAGGTTTCAGAAGAGAAATAGGATTCAGACACAAATTTCCAGGACCAGATCAGGTGTGTAGTGGGTTTCTGGAAAGAAGTAACTGTTTTATTTTTATGCTTTAAGAATAAACTAGAAGTGCTAATAAATTAAGTGATGATGTAGCAAAATTCTGTTATTGTCTCTTCAGAACTGTTCATCCTTCATCCAAACAACATACACATTTTCTTTATCTCCCATCATTATAATTTAAAATAATGCAACATAAGAGTTTGTTTCTTGTGGTTTATTGCCATTAGTATCAAATTACCTGGCGTAAGCAGTTCTTACTTTTAAAACCCTTTCCTCCTGCATTCAGATTACCTTCTTTCTCTTTCCTTTAAAATACTATCCTACAGTTTCAATTTTGCATTCAAGCCTCCTTCTAAGTACATTTCATCAGACTGTTCAAACAGATTTGTCTCTTAAAACTAATAGGAAAATATATTAATACCTGGGAAATACAGTGTGATTTTATCTGATATATAAACTTGCACAGACTGATTTCCCAAGTTTAAAAAATAGATGTTCAGAAATTGATAATAGTGAGGCACAAGTGCCAGCTGGGGACCTCACGGCAAGTGAGATGCTAAGTGAGATCACTCTGTGCAGCCTGAGCTACAAGGGAAGGCAGCCTCACTGCAGCATGGCAAGTCTGGAGTGTGACAGGGAATGGTCTAGCAAAGAGAGATGTGGAAGATGAGCAAGGACCAATCCATGGAAGATTTTAAACTTTGCACTGCTAACAAGCAGTAATTTTATGTACTTTCTGTAACCATTCTGAAAGTTCAGGACATCAAACTGGGTCACACTAGTAAAAATGTGATGTTTCATCATCAGCATGGTATTTCTGCAACATTCCTTTTGTACTTGCAAAATGAAGGCCCTTCAACCTGCAGCAGGAATCTGTGAGGCACTGTCAGTTTATTCCTTTCAGCAAAGATTTATTGGAATGCCATAAATCAAGTGACCTGGAGAAATTAGAAGAGGTGATGGTAAAGGAAAATTAAAGAAAGGAGATGGAAAGAAATATGATAAAAGAGAGGTGGAGATCAAAGAAGAAACTAATCTGTTAGCAATAAGTACTGCTGATATTAGTTGTCTGCACAAACCACACAGAAATTTCTCTTTCCTAAAGAATTATGAGCAGCTTTAAAGGACGTAATGTTGTCTTGAAGTAATGTTGACCCATGCATGGCCTTGGGCCAGTGCTCCCTTAGGCAATAGGATACAGTAGCAGAGATTTTTTTTTTTTAAGAGCCTAAAGAGTAACCCTTTTTTTCATTTCCCCTCTTATGTTTTAGTTACCTACCAACAAAGATTTCTGTAGGGTTGTATATTTTTTCCTAGGAGAGCTATATAAATAGAGCTTGTACCAGCTCACTTCCATGTGCCTTTGATGTCTGGAGTTTACACAGAAAATGCCACTGAAAGATCTGTGTATAGATAGCTTTAATCAATAACATTACCGTGATCTATTTTCACTTGTCTTTGATCCCAGGTATAAGTAGCCTATACTCATTCACGTGGGCTCCTGTGAAAGAAAAGCCAAGTGCTACAACCTCTTCTCTGTATGATTATTGTTATACCATAGATTTGATGTTGCGAGTAGTCAGTGTTACCAACATTCTGTGTTTTGCCAAGCTGAGAGCTGATGCTGAGCAGCGGGTTCCTAACCTCATGCTGCTGAAGGATATACTGAAACAAAAGAGTTTTCTGTCTTTACTGACTTCCCTGTAGTACATATAACTCACTTGAGGAAAGAAGAAAGCGATGTGGAATTAAGCATATAGGCTGAATGGACAGCAGTTTTTCTATCTGATAAACCTTTATCTTTGATAAATGCAGATATTTTTAATCCTGGAGTTCAAAACAGACTTAGCATTCAATTGAAATCAATGGCAAAATGTAATGTGTTTCCCTTTTCCTCAGATGAAAGGTCTTAGTCTATCCTTTGTACAATGCTCAGGGCACATCAGGTCTTTGAAAGTTCTCCATCAATCTTCTCTGACAGGTCCCACAGCTGCTGGTGAATCATTTCTGCTAGATAAGACCAGAATCTTTATGTGAATTTTAATTATTGCTTTTGGCATTTAGGCACTGTACAAATACCTTAATCAGGAATACAGTCAGGCTGCCTACATGCTGGACTACCAAACTCATTGTGTTAGGTCACAGACATTTTCATTTAACCTTCAAGGAATCTGGAGTTTTTCATTTAAATTATATTTCTATACCCTCTCTCCAGATACTTCTGATCATTCATCCATCCCTCTCCATCTACTCCCTGCCTCACTGCCAAGGCTAAACTGAAATTCCTCCAGGCAGAAGCAGAGTGGCAAGGGCTTCAGTGGTAAGAAAGGCAGTTTTCTCAGTAGTTTGGACTGTGATCATACAAGTGCAAAGGTATAATTTATGCAACTCAAAGGCAACTCATCAACTTCATTGTAAACTAATGAACTACTCTGGCTTGAAATATCTTTCCCTTGTTACTTTTCAGAAAAATACAAAAAAAAAATAGAGTGAGGTTTTCATAGGTGTTTGTTTTGATTAATATCTCTGGATGGGGGAAAAAGGAATCATTTTTCTTGCTCTATATTATTTAAATTGACTTCCTATGAAAGGGAGGCTTAAGCAATCACACTTACTATCCATCTGCCCATTCATCTGTTGAGCTGTCTGTCACTCCCTTCTTCTCAGTAGTTTTTGAGCCCACTAGCCACTTTCAGTCATATTTGACAAATGGCATCATAAAATCAATAGTAGTTACTAAATTAGAGCACCCACTGATGAAGGGATGGCAGCAGCCAGCTGGCCAAACAGCACATGAATGCTTCCTGGCCAGCCAATGTGCTGCAAAACTGTCCAGAGAACAAGGAACGCCTTACACAGGCCAGAGGGCAGGAGAGATTGGGAACATTGCACAGGTGACGTGTAAGACACCTGTGCCACTTCAGCCACTAATGGAATACTTGTTAGTGTGACACATCAGTTCTTTAACTGATCGGTTACTTGGTACGTAGCTGTGCACCAACATCTGTCTTGCTATGAGCTGGACAGGATAGACAGTGTCTGCTCCATGTCCTACACTCAGTTAAGCTGAGGAGTGCATTTGCTCAGAATCCATTCTGTCAAAATGCCATGCATGAGCAGTATGGAGGAAATCTAACCTTTGGCTTGACAGACAGGAGAGATTCCTCTTTTCCCGGAAGAAACCAAGCTCCCTTTGGTGGAGGACCACCCCCCCCACACACACAGAGTCTATCAGGGATGAGGCAGGCAGAGAGAGCAAGCAGAAGATGCAGAGGCAGGGACTGGAAGGGTCCTAGTCAGAGCAGGGAGACAGTAACTATGCAGATATCGTATATTAGAAGAAAGGCTTGTCCTTAGGACCCAGAGTAAGAGCTCTGCAGCATTTGTTGCACTAATCAGCAGCTGCATCGCAGCCATTCAGCCTCCAGCCCAGGAACAACATGGAGGTGAGGATCCATCTCACAAAGGCACAGCCATATTTTCAGTGCATCCCTCTCCTATTCATATTCTGATTCAGCCTGAGCTTTCCCTGGTTTGAAATGTTCCATGTTCCAGTGTGTGTTCCAGTAAAAGCCTTTTCCTGTTGTTCAAAGGCCATCTGGTGCTGCTAACATGCTTGGTTTAAATTAATTGCTTAGGCAGAGTCACCTCAAGGCTCTGGCTGGCTCTGGATGACGTGACCTTGTCCAGCTTTTTCTGATGTTAATTCCGACCTTCTTCATGCATCACCTTACCTGCTGGTTAGGGTTTGAAACATCAGATAAGGTCCTTGCTTGCCACTGGATCTAGCCAGAGATACAGGGAGAGGAATAGATGGCAGGAGTAGTATTCAAGGATTGCTGGCACAGGTTTCGCTCATTTTTTATGTCATCTTCCCCTTTGCTTCCCTCTTGAGTCCCAACTGCCTTCCAAGTCAAATTGCCAGCCTGCACAACAATTCCAGCTATTCCAACCTGGTCATCAAAACTCCCAGAAATGACTGGAAGCATCTACACAATACATGCACATTGTTAGCAGACACTGTTGTAACCACATAGAATTTGGAAAATAAAAGAAAATAAAAATTTAGGACAGAAATTATCTGGGGCAAAACCACACGTAGATTTATAGGTGGGAGGGGCGTATTAGTCTAGGACTGTTCTTTGAGAAATAAGAACTTGGTTTTGTTGTTCCTGGTCTTTTGACACAATAATTATTGACAAGATTTTGCAAGCAGCCAGGGTGGGCAGAGGGTGTTGCTTTCTATAAAAAAGTCAAATATGGGAAGAAGCCAGAATAGAAAACTGAAATAGTAGGCCATCAACAAAAAAAAAAAAAAAGAGACTTCAGCAACTGAAGAAACAGGAAGAGATGGAAAGACAACCCAAAGGGACAACAAATCAGGAAAATTTGTAAATTGAAAAAAAGAAAGAAAATAAAAAGAAAATACAAATACGATACATGTATGATGTTAAATCATTCCATTGTGGAAAAAATATGGAAATCCTCATAGAAGACCAAAATGGCTATATTAGAAACTTTCTAAGCATCTAAAGATATTGATTGACACATATAAAAGTAGAAATAAAACTAGATAACTTGTTGAAAAGCTTAATGAGACATAGATCATGTCATCTTTTCCTGTGTGTTCATTAGTTTTGAAAAGAGAGTAAGCATACAGATTTAAAACAGGTTTTGAAATGGTTTTGAAAGTATTAAAAAGAAAATACCCAGATATATTCAACATGGCACAGGCTGTTCAAACCCCCTCCTTTTTGAAGTGCTACCCAAGCATGTTAGCAGATCTGCTGCAGAAGATGTGTGAGCTGCAGTAAGCGATAACTTTGTTTCTTCCTCCACAGTACAGTGGTCCCACCAAAGCATCAAGTGCCCTGTAGTATTAACAGGACTGACACACCCAAAACATAGCAGAGATCATTGATTTGCCTTACTTAGTGCTATTTAGGACTCATGTCTAGGACCTGTTATCCAGGAGAAAAGGAAGAATGATAACAGACTTGAAAAAGACAGATTGGGAGAAAAGGTTGGAGGAGCTGGACTTCCTCAGCCTCGAAAGAGAACGGGAAGGAAAGCACAGTAACTCCCTCCTAATGTTGAAAAGCTTCTGGGAAGAAAACTGTAACAGTTGTTTTCAAATTTTCTGGGGATATGACAAGAAGAAACTGATTGGATTTAAAACAAAGGAGATTACGGTTAGCTACTGCAAAACTGTTCTTAATGATATCAGTTATGTATTGCAATATGCAACCAAATATATATATTTATATATATGCAGCAGCACTGAGGAATTCTCATTTGGAGATTTTAAGACTGATTAGACTGAAATTTGTTAGGGACATTCTGTGTATTTTTGATCAGCTTTTCTCAGGGGCATGGACTAAGTTACCCCTTGAAACCTTTCAGTCCTATGATTTTTTTTTTTTTTAATTTTTATTTCCACACAATGATTAGGTACAGAATTTTTCTTCAAAATGGAATTGTGGCATTTTCACTGACTTTATTTAAACTGGGATTGGTTCGTATGCTGTATGACAACCACACTTCAAGGGCTCTCTCAATAGATGAAATTAAGCAGGTTATGCTAAGCAGGCATCTCTCTGAATTAATGAGATTTTTTTCTTTTAACAGAGAATCAGCCTAGCAAGTCTTGCAATCTGCCAGTACTCAGCAGAAAGAAAAGAAAAAGTTTTGAAGAAGGCTGGCTTTAAGGTGAGGTTCAGCAACAGAGAAGTACTTTGTGCCTTGATTTAGGCCTACATCTCCTGGAAAATTACATTTTGGACTCAATTCACAAATTACAGATGTTATGGTAGAGGAATACCCACAGCACTATTTTGTAGCATCGCTGTGACTATTGGTTCTGTAGGGGAGTTGGTTTATTCATTATACTTCTTATGCTGGCCGGGTAAAGATAATTTAGTGAGAACTGTTCCTGATGCAAAACAGAAAAAACCCCTTGGATACAGAGCTCTCTCTAATGCCTTCTTTACTAACAGTTAAATAGAGTAACTGGTTGTTCACATTTGGGGCTCTTAATTTCCCAGGCTACAGCACACCATGTCTAATTGTATTAGTCACAAGGTATGAGGTTCCCTGGTAGAACATAACTCAATGTGACTGATGTAAGCAGCTTGGATGTGGGTGTGCATCCCTCAAACATGCCTTGCTATTAGCCACATTAACCATTTCAGCCCAAAGCTTCCTACCATCCTATGCAGTCCTGGTGTTATCTTCTCTTCAAAAGTAGAAATTGAATTAGTGATCACTGGAGGCTCAGGTTACAACCATGATGTTCACAAAAGGAACAAACCTCACTACACTGAGATTTCTCTTCTGATGTTTTTGTTTACATCTCCTCTCTAATGCACCCTACCAACCTTTTGGGCTGGTCATAGGTTGGCAGTCACACAATACATATCATGGTAGTGTCAGAAATAAACCTGAAGTGCAGTACTAATCTTTGTTCCTCGAACAAGGAATCTGATTGTGAAAGGGAGGAAATGGGCTATTATGAAAAGAAAAAAAAAAGAAAAAAAGGTTTTGAAGTTGTTCTTAAATATTGCTCTGGCATAATCTCCACATGTCATAAAACACTGAAGAACTAGAGACTGATTAAAGAGATTATGTTCTCAGAAATATACAGTCTATTCATTTCAATGTGCCCAGACAAACTTAATGAACAGAGTATTGAAGCATATGTTCAGCTTTTGTTTACTTCCTTGTGTACGTTTTCCTTGTTTTAAATTACTGAAGTTGTTAGCTCTTTGCATTTTACTTTCCTAGAAAACCATAAGTTAGACTAGAAAACACATTTTCTTCAACTTTAGTTATGGTACATTAACCAGTGCAACTCTTTCCATGTTTTCTAATCTTCACAGTTAAATACAGTAAAGCCATGCACAGCAGTCCATAAAATATTGGATTGCGTTCTCAACACAGTGGAGCATAAACCACAATTCCCAAAAGGATGGAATCAGTAATACAAGCAAGAGAAAAATAGTCCTTATTAAAACACAAACTGCGTGTACCAGTAGTTTAAAGGAAACTGTGGAATATGCTTCCATCATCAGCATCACTGCATCTTCAGTCAGCCATGTCATTTGTGGGCTAAGTGCTCACTGAATATTTAAAAGTTATGCTAAAACATTTAATAAATAATGTACTAAAGATCTGATGATCTGTCAAATCCAACTACACCGGAAAATGTTAAGAAAAGGTAAGTGCTTTTACCACAGATTGAGCTCTCCACCCGTTTGTTATTTGCACTGCATGAATAATTTGTGATTCTAAAAGTAATATTAAAATCCATTTCCCAATGGTGTCTACACATATTGTACTGTACTGCTAGGTCCTACAACATGAAATATTTAAATAATTTGAATATTTTCTGTGAGACAGGAGAAGAGGCATTAGCAGTGGGGGAGAAGAAAGTAGAGAATGTGTAAAATATTTCATAGCTTTCTCAGACTGCAAAGTACAGCAAATAGAACAATGTAATATTAATACAGAAGCAGAAAGGAAACTTACTAAGAGGCCATTTCCTTGTATTCTCAGTAGATTCGTTTGGGTTTTTTTTTCTCAAGTTTTGTTCTGGTTTTATTCTTATAAATTCTGTCTACAGATCAAAACCTTTCAGATAATAGGCTGCACTTCTCAGGATGAAAATGCATGCAGTCAACAGCGAAGTTGCCTCTGGTTCCAGTGGACATGGCATATTTCACCTACCCTGCACAAAGATTTTCAAGACTATCCTCCAGCAGCCCTGATTGTCCCTAAACAGCCAGTACTGAGGAAGGGCATTGCTTCTCCTGCCTGGAAATCAAACAGCTTTTTGTATACTTTTCATATATTTCAGTGTGAAAATTCACACAGTTTTCAAAACGCCTTTTCCTTAAATACTTTGTTCCTGAAGACCCTGTACCACTGTGAGCCCTGGTCTGATCAACTGAAATTCGGCAGTGTTACAAGGTTTAGCAGTTTGTATTACTTTACACCCAAAGTCTCCTGTGAAGCAGTGGAATATTTAGGGGAACCAATAACCCCTAGATAATGTATCCATCAGAATTCCAAGAGATTGTTGTAAAATTTGCAGAACTACATGATGTTACTGTGGATGATCTAGATACATCTTCACAGGTGCTGCTCAGTTGCAAATATCTGGTCCAGTCTTGTGAAGCACTTCTGTCTTTCAAAGACCAGAAGCCAATTTACTGTCCAGCCTTTCCAAACATTACATGCCAGAAGTTCACTACATCATCACAGGGCATTTTCTCATCCTCCCAAATAACTTAATGTGGGAAATGAGAAAGACAGAAATTCAGCAACTCAAAGAAATTTTAAAATATGACTGTTGTCAAAGTTCTGTAATGGGAGTAAGATTCTAAGGTTTCTCCATTTACCTCAGTTTACATTTCTGCTTTTCCATTTAAACACTACATTTCCCTCTGCAGCCCTTTGTTTGGCTCTGTAGGCAGTTAAGTCCTCAGGGCAGAGCAGTGACTGCTTTTTATGATACACTTTTACAATGCCTCACACGACGGGACCCTTAATCTCCTAATAAATGACACTCAAATAGTAAATCTGTTCCCTTTCTGAAAGTACTTTGTTCATTAAAAATAATAGAGAAAAAAATCATTACACACGTGATACATGCTTGACAACTGAATTGAACTGGTGCTTGGGTCTATTCCTAATGTTTGCATGAGGTGAGTGTTCTATTCCTCCCTTCTGTTCCCTCCCTTATGAAAACAGAGATAATACCCTAATTATGGGCATTGTTTCCCTCCCAGGCCTGCATTTGCTGCTTTATAACATATCCTTTTGTGTTTTATTAATAAGTTGTTGGGAGATACTTACCAAAACCTTAAGAGTGTGTGTGTGATGTGTGTGTGTGTGCATATGCGCAGCTACACATTAAAAAGGTGGATCTGCAGAGTGATTTGTTCTGACAGCTGTGTTGTTAAGCTACTGCAGAAATGCAAAAGAAAGATGTAAGCCATGCTGAATGAATAAGATCATGCTGTAAGACATCTCCAGCAACTTTTAAAGAACACCACTGACGAAATACATCAAAAAGTCTGATTAGCTAAAATAAAAGGGAGAGAGAGGCTGCACAAGGCAGCAGCAATCCCCAAGGATGAAAGCCCTCCTGGGAGGTCTTTGTCACCCAGTTTAGGCAGTGAAACCCCCGGAAATGGCTGTTGTTCCTATGGGACTCTATGTTCAAGGCCAGCTCTTCCACCCTTCCCTTCTGCACAGTGAGCTTTCCCATTGAAATTGCATTGATGCAGTGCTTATCTCTTACTCTGTGGAGTCTTGTTCTCCTCTTACATTTTCAAGCATGAGTTTTGCTTCTTGCACAACATTATTAGTGGCAGTGGTAACAGGACAAGAAGGTATTCAAACTGAGAGAGTAGAGAACAGAAGGAAAGCAAGAGAACAGCTCTTCCTAAAATGTACCAACATCACCAGAGAAAAATCTGGGGCCATTAGACAAACAAGAGCTCAAATGTACATACATTTTCCAAATGGACAACTGTGAAGACCTCTTAGAAAACAGAGAGGTTAAATAGCTACACAGCTGCCACAGCAACCCAGTCGTGACAGGAGACAGGAGAGGCAGCAAGCACTGACCACAAGTTTCCAGTGAAGATTAGCTTTGTTAGAGTCCCTAATCCAGCCATTTTCTTTTCTGTAAGAGAGGGAGAGAAGGAGAAGCTTTGCAGCCAAAATGGGAGCAAATGGTCTTTTGTAAGCCAGCACACTAAATATGGCAGAGAGAGCAAAGGCATTTTGGGGGCAGTGACATTTAAGAGCAGCAAAGAGACAATGGCAGCAACAGCAAGTATAGGTAGATTATTAAGGGAACGTTGTCAGACTAAATATCATACTTTCTAACAAATTGGTTTGCCTGTGTTATAGAGACTATTAAAATCAAAAGAGTTTAAAGCATCTAATCCACTCTCCCTTGTCTAAAATGTTTACTTTCTGCATTGCTCCCAGCTTGCACTATTAAACTAGAATAGCCCGTTTCACTTTTAAGGCTAGTTTCTGGTTGATTTTATTTTGAACTCTAATTCTATCTTATTACAAATTGCAGTAAAGCCTCCAGGCTTGCTGACAGGTCATGGGAGTCTTGTGCAGAGCACTACACAGACAGAATAAACAGCAAACCCACATGTACAGACAAAAACAGGCTTTTACAGATGAAACAAAGGGGCAAGAAAGAGATTGGGACTGCAGGAAGACAATGGTGACAATAACATAAATATTACACTGTATGTAACCCCATATATTGCATTTACCTGCATTATTGTATATTTATTAAAAATGTTTGTTGTGCATATCACATCTTGCCTACTATTAGTTAACATTACAATCCACTGTTTTCTTTATTCAGCTGTCAGTCACAAGACTCTACCACTAAGTTATATTTGATCTTAGAATGTAGTAACACCAAGGACAAGGCTCCAGGGGTAGACCCTTTATACCAGGCACTACTCCAGGATAAATAACATGTTATAAAACTTGCACTGAATAGAGTTTTTTTGTGGTTTTTTTTTTTTTTTGCTTCTCTTTTCAAAAAAAGATTGTGTTTTATTTTTACGAGACTTAGAATTTGAGACTTGGGTACAAAGACTCTTCTCTAGCATTGGATCTGATCCTCTCAGTGGTACTTTCTTGTCCAATACACAAAAAAGGCATTCTCCCTTTGACCACTGAAATTCGAACATGTCCATCCTACTACACTCCTGAAAGCTTTCACTGCCTCAAAATTGATGTCAGAGGATTCTGATTCAACTGACGTGAGCTGTCAGCTCTTCTCCAATGGGGTCATGCTCTGCTGCCCCTTGGTTTCTGCTGCTGTACTCCTTCTTCTCTTATCATAACATCTGTTATGAGTTTCCCCTTTTGAGACTTCAGGAAAGGATTAGACCAGTTCTTTTTTTATCCTAAAACTTTTTTCTGTTCTTTCAAACAACAAAACCAGATCACCCATCATTTTAATTGAAAGGTTTTCTTTTTACCAATGAATGCAAAAGTCTCAGTTGGGCTTGGAGTCATTTGCCTTACCTAACTTGTCCATGAATGATTGCTATGCTTCAATAAGATGTTAAAGCCTCCTGTCAGCTTTTGATGACTACTTGGCATTCTTCAGTGTAGGAAGCATCTTTACTGGAGTTTATATCAATTTATAGATCAAAATAATACAGGATAAAAACAACTAAAAATACTTACATGTCACTCATTACTGGCTGTTGATTGAAGCCAGACACGAGAGTGGTACAATTTTAGGACTACTGATCCCCAGCTTTTACCTCCAAGGCATATTCCATAAATGTTTTCATAATATCAAGAATATTAATGAATCTGTTTAGAAAGATTTAGCAGAGACGTGAATGGCAGGTAATATAAGGAAGGATGAATACTAGAGATGAATAGTTAAAGGAAAACAGGAAATATCCTAAAGCAATTTAGGTGTCATAAATAATATCACTGCTTTACAGCCATATATTTAAAACAACACAAGAATAATTTTAGTAACCATATCGGAAAGATTTCAGGTTTTATGAAAAATAGCACACACTTGAACAAATTGGATGCCCAAACTCTGAGAGCACTAGCATTTTGTATGTGTATAATCTAGAGCAGCACCAAGTTTTCACAGAGCTCACAGTAGCAAAATTAGTTAATTACCATCTCTGAGGCTCTCATATTGATGTGGTTCACATTTATCTTTTTCACAGAAGACCCTGAGATTAGCTCAGCTGGTTAGAGTATGGTGCTAATAACACCAAGGTCAGGGGTTGGTACCTGTATGGGCTATTCATTTAAAAGCTGGACTTGAAGATCCTTGTGGGCCACTTCTAACTCAGAATATTCTGTGATGAGAAGAATATGCATTAGAAACCTAGAAATTTTTACCAGGGTTCAAATCTTCTGTCCTTCCTCTCCACACAGTTAAAAACAAGTTAGGAAACACAAGTCTAATTATTCTATTGCACGAGAGAATAAGCCTAGAAACAATTTACTGAAAATAAGAGCTCCAGCCATAGCTTCAAAGAAGAATAAAAAGCAACTAAATATCATCACAAGCTGCCTATTTTCCTAAAACATGCACTAAATTCTACCTCTCCAGATTTAAACCATCAATATTAACTAAAATAATTTCTCACCAATCCTTCTTTTTTTCTCCATCTTCACAAAGAAGTTAACTTGAGAGGGGATAGAGGAAGAGTTGACTAGTTTCCGTTCATCGAAAGTTAGAAGATAGATGTTTCAGAAAACATACTTTAGCTGAGTGTCTATGCTAATACTGCTGTGGTACTGTGCACCATAAAGTGTTGTTGACTTTTGAACGTGCCTGCAATGTGAATAAATGGAAGAGGCAGAAACAC
This sequence comes from Myiozetetes cayanensis, assembly GCF_022539395.1. Classification (NCBI taxonomy): domain Eukaryota; kingdom Metazoa; phylum Chordata; class Aves; order Passeriformes; family Tyrannidae; genus Myiozetetes; species Myiozetetes cayanensis. The sequence continues at coordinate 47,782,402 of NW_026086604.1, forward strand.
TTGGGGACATGGCTTAGTGGTTGACTTGGCAGTGCTGGGTTAATTATTGGACTCGATGATCTTAGAGGTCTCTTCCAACCTAAACAATTCCATGGTTTTGTGGGAGGCTTGAAAGAAATCATGGCTGTATAATTAGTACCACTTGCTGCTTGCCACCTGCCAAAAAGAAGATTTAACAGTGTTGCTATGAAGAGGATAGCTTATCATGTGCATTGGTGTATGCAGTAAGAGCACAGAAAGTATTTTGGTATGCCAGACTACTAGACTTACCTAGTTTAGCTAAAACTACAATGAAAGGAAAGAACTTGATTATGCATGAACTCCTTCCAGTGTTGGGAAACACTCCGAAATGCTAGGTACCAGTAAAATGCTTAGTTAGAAGAAAATATATTGCTGGAAATATAAAAGTGAGCTTATTCACTTAGGCCAATAGTGATAGGTACTATTAGAGCAGGCTTGCTTGGCTATGTCCATAATGTCTGCCATAAAGCAAAAGTAATGACGTTATGGTTGTTTTCATGAATAGATCTTTAATAAACTCTGCCAGGTAGGTAGTTTCAGGCTATACACAAGAGAAAGATTCAAATAAAAAAATAAGTATTGTCTGTTACCATTGTTTCAACTGCTTTAAAAATCATAGCATCTACTCTGACTGCAGGTGTAACAAACACCTATTATAATTTGCTAAAATATTTGTCTGGAAGTAAAATAAAAAAGTCCTGGAAGAAGATATAGACCTAAAGTATCTCATGCTGAAGTCACTTTGTACTGAAGAGGTTTTAAGTGCCTTTTTTTTTTCCCCCAGCTTCACCTCCATGAGTTAGATGAATGCATAAACCTCAGAAGTTGACTCTGTGTGGGGGACTAACCTCGACTGAGGGCCAAATGCCCACCCAGTTGCTCACTCACTCCCTATTTCAGCAAGACAGGGAGGCAATTGGATAAGAAAATTTGGGGTTTGAGACAGGGAGATCACTAAGCTTTAATCTCATCAGTACTTAAATAAGCCACAGTGTTTTCCATACAGAAATATTTTCATTTTACTTTTCTACATCATCTCCTGATAGGAGATCAGCAACTGCAGGCTGGTCTGGATGCTACAGCTCTCTCACTCCTTGTTAGTCTGGTGCCCGATGTCACATCTTGCTTCAACACTCAGTCAGTATTACTACACTGCCTTGTTGCATGTTCTTTCCTGAGCCCAGGCATTTATGGCAGAGACACATTCCTGGGCCTTTCCTCTCACAGACTGCCTCCAGACTGAGTTAAATCTCTTCATTCTCAACTGCTGGTGAGATTGTGGGGTGGAAGAAAAGCTCCCTGTTGTTGTCTTCCCAGAGCCACTTCATCCCTAGAGCTCTGCCATTCCCTCCGGAACCTCCTTATTTCCTCTCTTCACAGAGTTCCTCAGCACTATTTTTAAGGACTGTGATTTAGCAGAAAAACCCTCTAATGGAGGGGTTTAAGAGCATCCCAAGACCCTTGACCATTAATTCTTATTATTCAACAAAAGTACCAATTCGATTCACACTTTTCCCTTTTACTTGCACAGACAAGTCACTATCCAGTAATTACACCAATCAGCTTTATCTCATGCATCAATAAGGATTTAGGAGACACAGGTGTTTGAGCTCATCCTTCATCTTTTCTCCATCAGCATAAAGAGTGTTTGCATTGCTTTTTCCATGACCAACTTGTAAATGTCACAGGTGATAATAGGGAGGATGGAGAGGTTATTAGAGTGTTGGAGGAGAGAAAAAGAGGGGTGGAAAGAGGCAAGCAGACCTGCTAATATCCTTCTAAATGGACATAAAGATGCAAGACTGAATGCTGCTGATCTTAATCCTAGAATCCAGATCACATAAACACAAATTAAGGCATCGTGGCTGAATAGTTGGCAATTACCATGACACAGACAGCAAATGCATCAGAAGATTTCATTCCAGCCTGTTGTTGCTGCTGCAGTGATGCATATGGGAAAAGGAAGAGAGGATTAGCTAGTTGCTGACCTCAGTACTCACTGAGTTACAGAGCGGGTTGGAAACTCACCCATCAAATGGTTTTTCATTTGAAAATGCAAATCAGTCAACCCAAAATTGCTGGGGGGAGATTGACATCTCTGGCTTAAAAAAATTTATAACTAATTATGTATTTTAAATATTTTTCTTTCAGATTTGTAATCAACATATTAAAATGTTCAGGATTTACATTCAAATTGAAATCGTTCCAGTTTATCAAATAAAATCTGTTCATTGACTGATTTGCAAAATACAATTTTGTTCCACTTCACAAACAAGTAATTTGTTTTCCACACAGGATGAACATTATGCTGAACAAAAATATTCTTTATTAAATAAAAAGGGTGAATTATGTTTTAAGTATTTGTCCTAATTATTGTCCTGTGTTTCTCTTTTACTTTTCTAATTCTCAACGCTCTTGCTACAGTAAAATGCAGACAAATCTTCACTGGTTTGCTTTTCTCTATCTGGATTGTTGTCAGAGCCTGCTTGCTTATTTCTAAGCTGGTGTGCTAGTTTTGCAGTGGAGGAAGGGAGGGCAGGACAAAATTTATAACAACATTCTCTTTGGGAGGCTGTTCTCATAATGAACACAAATTGCTCTCATTTATCATCTTGTGATGTAATCATATAAAAGCTTTTCCCATCCTCATCCCTATAAGGTAACTGTTTTGCTGTATTGGATTATAATGACAAATGACAAAATCTTTTGCATGACTTCAATCGTTCAAAAGTCTGAAGGGATTGTTACTTTGTAATGCCACTATTGCTTCCCTATAGAGTAGTCCATGCTGAAAGGTGCATTAGAAATATGCAGTATACCAATAATTCAACTATGCAATGCTGGAAAACCAACCCCCCGTAAAAAACCAACCAACCAACCAAAAAACAAACACAAAAACAAAAACCCAAACAAACAAAACCCCAAACAAACAAAAACCCAAACCAAACCTAAACCCAAAACAAAAACAAACAAACAACAAAAAAACTATCTTTAAGACAACTCAAAATATTAAACACCACAGGGAGTAAATTGTGGTTACATGTTACATCCAAATGGGAAATAAATTCAGGGATTCCACTTTTTGGACATTTCATTCAGTAAAAAACTCAGTTGGACTTCTCAATATCAGTGCTCACAGTGTACAAAAAAACATGGAATTACCTGCAGGATTAATTTGCTTCATGTCTTTCAGAAGCTGGCAAATCCATTCCACTCACCTCGGGCTGTAAAAACATGCAGAGCTCCTGTAACAAGTGATAGAAGGAAATGGTGCTCAACAGTGCAAAGTCATGTTTATTATTTCTCTTGAACTGGCCATGTTGTTTTTTCAAGAAGAGACAAAAACATTCCCCAGTGTTTCAGGAGCAAACTTTACCATTTCATGTTTCCCCAGATTATACTAGAAACTTAAAATTTGTGATGAACTATTTGCAAATACTTAAGTACATAATTAATACACACTTTAAACTTGGAACATTTCATCTATTGAGCACAAAATTTGCCACATAAAGAAGTTGAGGTACAGTTCTTCTTCTGTCTTCCACAAGTATTTTGCTGGAGATTTTGAATGTGTACCATGGACTCTTACCTCCTTACACATAAAGTGGAGAAGAGATCAGTCAGCTTTCTGGTATCACTGTTTTCCTCATTTATACCCTCTGTTCTGTAAATAATGAACTATTCAAATTACTAAGAGACTGAACTGTTTTCTTTATTGAAATTAATAGTGATACATTTGAAATATATTTAATGTAAATCCCATTGGAACACACAGCTTCCATTGAATTAATTGGAATATATTGCAAAAAATAAACATTTCTACTCTGCATTTCATTAAAGAATTTTGCAGGCCTGATCAGCCTCAAATATACCTTTGCTTCAGCTCTTCATGAAATTAAAATAAAATGGTAACACACTACTTTTCTCTAATTACAATATTGATGTAAAATCAGCCATCAGCTCTAATGAGTTCAATGAATCTCATGGCAAGGGTATTGTGAATTTTGTTATATTATTAGCTGGAGAGAGAAGTAGTTGACACAAAGAAAGTTGATCTCTTATCACCCAAGGAAGAAAACCTATGTTTCCCGTATTTTCCCCCTAAGTAAACATAACAGGAAAACTCTTGCTTTTAACTTAGATACCTCTCTTTCTATAAAAATGATTGAACCATTTCTTTCTCCTACACTTTAAAGGCTCTGCTTTGTGAGGTACCAAGCAGCAAAGCAATGGAAAATTGCAGGTCTTCCATGAAATATCCCTTGCCCCATACTAATTTGGCATTTTTCTTTAGTGTTTTTAATTCCATGGTAAGCAGCACATTGATGACACTAACAGTTGAATAGATTAAGAAATAAGAACAGGAGTACCACAGTTCTTATCTGATGCTGATCTCCTGCTACCAATTAGAAAGTTTCATTACCACATTTCCCGAGTCTTTCAGTTCATTACTTGATATTGGTAACACATAACTGCTCAGTGGATATCACAGAGGAAAACCACAGGCACATAAACATGGGGCTCAAAGCAACTCTGAGAAGTGACACAGTCACTTCGCTCCAGTCCAAGTCATCTACAAAAGTCTTGACAATCTGGTTCTAAATAACTCCTTAAATCTCCAAATGGAGATTTTCCAGTTCTGTTCGGCATTTTATTGTTGAGCTTAAACATATTTAATTAATATAAGACTTATCAGTGATCAGACTGAACCACAATGACCACCGTTTAAATTCAGTACCAGAAAATGCTCCCTCTCTTAGCAGGGACTCTTTGTACACTTGAAGATCACCATGATCTCCATCCAAGTGTTCTCAGTAAATTAACCAAGTTTATTAAATCTTTCTGCTGAAGTCACATTTTCTCTATGTCCAGTTTCTCTCTGCAGACTCTCCCCTGCACCTCCCTCGGAAGCCTGTGGGACCACAATGGCAACCTGCAACAAATTGTCAACAAATACTTTTTGCATCACAAAAATGCATCAAAAATCACTGTGGAAATAATATCTGGTTCAGCTATTCATGCCCATACGGGACAGACACAAAGCCCTGCATAGACAAGTATGTGAAGCACTTCATCAACATTAATTTTTAACTTACTTTTATTAATTAACTTTGATGACAAATATTTAATTAGATAGTAGGACATAAAGAAGAGTTGGGATCCAGGAAGCATGTTTTTGGATGACTTTCCATTTCAGGGAGTTCACATTCTGCCTACTGCAGCTTTTGGCACAATCAGGTGTTTATTAGGGATTCCAGGCTGTTCTCAGTACTGTACAGGACTCCCAGTGGGTACAAAGGGGTGGAAACAACCTACATATAAACATAATCCACAGATGGGAATTATCCCTTCAGATTATCACAACTCCAGAATACCTGTGGTGACAATGTCGTGTTATTCTCTTGAAGGAATTCACTTTTGCAAGAAATAAAAAATGTGTTTTAGCTATTGCTCAAGGTCTAATATTTGGAATCCAAGGCATTTGAAATTCATGTAAACATTCATCACTGATTTTACCACTTCATTTATGAAGGTACACTTAGCCATGGATAAATTACCCTTTATCTTTGGCTGAAAGCTTTGTATAACAAATCATGCCCAAACTAATATTTTTTCTTAAAATGCATCTACTTTCTCAACAAACGACTTTATGGCTGCCACTTTTTTCTAGTAAGTGATTATCTGACCTTTTTGTAGAGGCTTTTTTGTATTATAAGTAGTTTTTATGACCATTTTTATGTTTATAATATATTCTTATCATAACATTAAAGGAAAACATTGTCATTTTGTAGCACAAGTACCCAATATTGAAATTAACTGGAGGCTGACAAAATACATATTTTTACACATCTCTCTATGGCATGTGCAAAGCATTCCACTCGTTTCTCAGATTCTGGCTATCTTCCCTCCTGCTTGGAAAGTGCAGGGAAGGAGCTCCATGATCTGACAGATGATAGGTTTTCTGTGATCTCTGCAGCCACCCTGGGACTTGCAGTGATGACCTTCTGATGCAAAGCATAATAATGGTATCTCACAAAAAAAGCCTTTCTTAAAACCTGATACTGCTTCTCCTTCATCGCCTGGGAGATACAGGCAGTCAAATCCTTGTGTCTGCACAGGTCAGGTGCTCTCACTCCTCACAACTTTAATCCCTTTTGCCTTCTTAGCTCTCTGGAGAAGGTCAAAACAAACAGTATTAACCCCAAGCATGCAAAATTTCAAAATCTCATTAGTTTCATTGTTTCAGCACTTGGAGATTTTCGCTAATTACCTTTCTATGCCTCTGGTGTCAGCAAGAAGTGTCCTGTGGGTTGCCCACAGCTTCAGTAGCTGACAGATCATCAAAGATACGCTTATAAAGCTAATACCACAGCATAATCCTGGCTTCCGTGTCTCAAGTCACGTCTCAGTATCCCAGTTTTCAAATGTTCTATTATTCCAGTATACTGCAAGTACCACAACATTTTCAGTTTCAGTGGAAACAGTTCCTACAGCAATTGATTTAGGTTTGTATTTTATAGTTTTATTTTCAGATATTCTTCTCAGCTCCCTTGAATGTCAGCTCCTGTTTCTTTCACTAGGAAGTTACTTTGCACTCAGACCTGTTTTCACAGATGTACTGATGATGCAAGATGGCAGGTCTGTTCAGGAAAGTCAGAACACCCTCACTGGGCAATGAGAAGAGCAGGTGCTATATGGCTTCCCACAACCCTTCACCAACCAGAAGCAAAATTACCAATTAGATAACCATATACTAGTGGAGGACAGAGTGAAATGCTTGTAAACTTACTGGCCAAAGTTTCTGATGGCCACTCTCTCTAAAAACACTTTCCCTGATACTACCTGTGTGATCACCTTGAACAAGTCACCTGAAATCTTCATTGTACACCATATATGGTCCATCTGCACACTGCTATATATGATCAAGGTGAAAATGAACACTGAATCTTACAGGGGCTGTGCCTCGTATCATACTCAAGTCAACAATTTATTATTTTGGGTAAGTTTTAAAACATCAGCTCTTTGTTACGCACAGGCATGGCTATCAAAATAGATATATATGGATGTAAACTGCTAAGCAGGGCACATCAAGTATTTATGCAAACAGCAGCAGGCAATCCCATGTAAATCACATTTTTAAACAGAGGTGTTTTTTTATTGACAAAGAGGTTTTCCTTGAGCTTTTGGGAGAAGCTAAAGTCAGAAGATGCACCATGGCAGTGCCAAGTAGAAGTTGTCAGTCTAGTAACAAGGAGGATTTCACACATTCAGTTACCAGACTTCTATTGACATGATGGTAGCTGGCAGCAAAAAGAGAAATAAATGAAAGTTAGGATAATTACCTAACCCACATAGGTCTGTGCTACAAGAGCACATCTGACTACACATTACTTGAAGCTGGTAGCTGTCACCAGGTGGAAGAAACATTATCCACTAACACAAAAAGGGGCTTGCAGGTCAGGATTTATAGACATTTTCTCTTTCACTTTATTACAAACTCATTTTGCAGTTTCATCCAAATCATAGTTTGCAGCACTTTAGTCTTACCCACTGTCATAACCAAAGTAGATGCGATGCGTCACAGAGGCGCATTCATGCTTCTGTCAACAAAACGTATAGAACCTTTGACCATCTTCCAAAGACAAATAATATTTAAAAGTTCAATTTCAATACTTGTGGCAAAAGGCTTTAGTCATGCAAGAGAAAAGATAGAAACTGAGCCTAGATGTATAGTAAACATAAATCCATTTTGATACATTATGTGGGGGTTTTTAGTTCTGTTCTTCACTATATTTAGAAGAAGTTACGAAAATCATATGTTCTTATGATGATGGAACACATGAATATGACTTTTGAGGCTTAGGTCTAGCTAGACGTCAAAGGAGTCAAAAACCAAGGTGTTTCTTGTGTGAATAGATACAGCAGTGCAAAATTATCGTGAAGTCCAAATCAACTGGCTGAACTAATCAAGGAAACTGGAAATAAGAAAATACCTTTCCTCATTTGTTCACACAAAGCCACTCAGTTCTCCTCAGCAATTCCAACAGCCTCACCATTATCTCATGAAATCAACAGCTTGGCCTTTCACACTGTTGCATGTAATGTGCTCACTCTTTTCACTTGATGATGTGAAGCAGTTTCCAGGCAGAAGTACACAAAACTTGAATTTTTCATTATTTGCCTCCAGGCTAAAAACTGAGACTGATAAATTATACTACTTGAGGAAAAAAAAAAAAAAAAAAAAAGAGCCATTTAATTTTTGCTGTTTTTCAGGAATGTGGATTTAATTTTGAGATTTTAAGTTTAGTGTGTGAGAGAGATCATATGGTGTTGACTGACTCAGTATTTTGGAGCTACTTTGAAGAAGTAGTCCCAAGTAGGAGAAAAGTACTTAAGAAGCAGAATTAGCATAAGAATTTTTAAAACTATTACAGGCTTTTAGAAAAAGTCAGACTATATAAATGTTTTTCCGGCTTTTGAGAAAAGTTCTGAGGTGGCATCCTTATTTGACCAAGGAAAGACAATTTTGAGAGCTAATTCTAAATTTTGTTATTTGTGGTTTTCAAAAAAGATAAACCAATAAGCAAGACATTATTGATTATTGAGCACTGGAAATAATGAACAAGGCAATCCCTCTTGAAACACGGTGACCAGTGACAGGATCTAAGGGAACAGCATGAAGCTGTGTTGGGGAGGTTTAGGTTGGATATTGGAAAAGTGTTCTACACCCAGAGGGTGGTTGGACATGGTAACAGGCTCTCCAGGGAAGTGGCCACAGCACTAGGCCTGACAGAGTTCAAGGAGTATTTGAACAATGATCTCATGCACATGGTGTGATTCTTGGGGCTGTCCTGGGTAGGACCAGGAATTGGACTTTGATGATCCTTGTGGGTCCCTTCCAAGTCAGAACATTCTGTGGTTCTGTGAAAACTTATATAAGAAGAAAGCTCAGGTAATAGTATGATCTGGATTTCCTGTTCATTGTTAAAAACCAGATCTGTATCACCATCTTTAAATGGTCTCTTATTAGTATTTTCATAGTAAGTGGCATTTCTTTTAATCTCTTCCACATGATCTGCATTGAATAATTCCATAAAGTTCCATAAACCAATGTATTTATATCACTGCATTGACGAAAAATATTTTAAACCCTTTATATTAGGCTAGAAACAAAACTTTTGCCATAGAAATTGAAACTTATGGTCTGAATTTCCCAGGGTCTTGTTAAGTACTGGGAGGTAATGAGAAAAAGCACAGAAAAGTGAAAAAATATAAACAATATCTAGTATAGAGAGGCAAATCAAAACAGAAAGATTTTTTTTCAGGAAAATTGAAACACCAAGCTGAACTGGAGTAAAGTATCTCTGTACATAAACAGAAAGGAGAACAAAAACAGGTAACAAATAAATGCAAATGCAAAACAGATAAAGAAAACATAAACAACTTCAGCCAGACACAAGTACATCTGTGCCCACATTGCCCTCTAAGAAAGGGCCAAGTCCTTGGAGACGGTTCTCGTCACACTGCCATCATGTATGAACAAACCTTTGCATTCAAAGGGAGCCTTTGGAAACTGTCACTTGATCCTATTCCCATCTAGCAGATACCTAAAATATTTTCACTTACAGCCCAGGAAATCAGCCATCTGCCTTCCTCTACAGTCATCTGTATAGTCTATGAACACGCAGTCCATCAGGCAAGACAACACCTTAGTCTGGCCCAGAGAGACCTCAGTGTCAAATCCTGTGCACAGACACCACCTAGCTGCCCAGGGTGGGCATACAGTTATCTAGGGGCAGTCACCTGTTCCCTAATATCAAAAAGTAGAGATGAACTCACTGCTTTTGCATTGCACCTCATTTCATGGTTTTCAAGGGTGATAGTGAAGAAAAGAGCTTGTTCTGCTGCAAAAAGTTGTCAGCATCTGGTACTCCAGGTGCTGAAAAAGTCCACGTTTTCAATATCTGTCCAAATCATTGGAGAACTACTTGAAAAACAAGTACCACTACTAAAATGAATGGTGTGGAAGTGATTAACTGGTCCCCAAATAGAGTAAGTGAAGCATTCACTAAATGATACAGAGGACTAGCCCTATCTGAGAGGCACTGTAGATAAAATCGAAATAAGGTATTTCCACTTGTCTGAAGGACTTTTCACAGCACATCTTTAGCACCCTAGAGAAACCCTTATTACAGTTGATTGTGTTCTAACTGTGGGGTGGAAGCTCGTGTGTTTATTCATACCCAGTTGCTACGAAAGGTGGAGTCTTTAAATCAACCAAAACCCACTTGCCTGATGCCCTCTGCAAGGTAGCCAAGGTGCTACAGTTAAAGGCTAACATGTCTGTATATTGGAATATTTTATTCCAATATATAGCATCACCTTGTTGAAAAAGTCTTAGTGTCATTTAATGAGTACAATTTTTTCAAACATCATTGTTTTGAAAGATTCACTTACCCTATCCCTTGAAATACCAGCTACAGAATCCACTAGCTGTTTCTGAACACTCGCAAAAAAAAGGAGGGTGGAAGAAAATCCAAACACGCAGGCTTGGTTAGCTTTGTACAGGCCACAAATGGTATTGTGCTATAAGTCAAAGCAGCACACAGCAATTCTCAGAGAAATCTATAAAACAGAGCTGAAGAGCTTATCTATGTTATTTCTTCACCCTAAGGATGAACTGTCTTTCCTGACAGATTGCCCTCCAGTCTGTTCTTAAAGGCACTCTGACAGATTCCAGCATTCTCCTGGCAATCTATTTTGGCACTTCGTTGCTTTATTAAAAGAATATTCCACATCCTGAAGTCAATTCCTTAGAAAAACAGCAGATGTAGAAAAGAATTCGATCTTCCTTCTTGTAACTACTTTTTTTGCAATTCTGAATTAGTGACCTGTGGGAAAATTAAAAAAAAAAAAAAAAAGGAAGATAGTAGGAAAGGAGAAATATGCAGCAAATTCTTGCATCTTCATGATTCTACAGTTTATGTATATCCTTTTTTAATTTGTTTGTCATTCATACTCTTATTAAATTCAATACCCATATGGGCCACATCTCTGCAGTGGAGGCTGTGCCAGTACACCACGGGATGTTATTACTTCATATATGTTAAGGGCATTAGATTATATATACCATAACATGCTGTTTGCTTTACCACAACACCATGACTCATGTTCAGCTTGTGAACCACTGTAACCAATAACCTCCTCTGCAGTGTTTCTACATTGCCCTCACTCTGCATTCTGCATCTGTACATGACTATCCCTACCCATGTTTGCATCTCTTTGTTAAATTGCATTCTATTTCTTTCTAAATCAATCTTAAAAAAAAAAAAAAAAAAAAAAAAGCAGGAAAAATCTTGTAATCCTATCCTTCAAAAAGTTTGAAATCCTTAGGAGCTCCAGATTTAATAAGTCCCTGAGTCTTCCTCCAAAGATAAACTTTTGCAGTCCTTTCAGATTTTAGTCTCATATTCCAAACAGTCCTCCTGCAAAAAAGCTTGGGAAGGAGAAAAAAAGTTCCAAACTGGTGACATTGCACGTGTGTCATATTACTACTAAATTAAATGTTCAGTCATACTAGAACAATGGTTATTATTTCAGTTATGAGAACTAATCTAAAAACAGAGCTATGTAGGCAAAGACATATTTTGTTCCACCCTCAAACTACATAAAAAGTCTTTACTGATATTTCTCAGTCAGGCAGTCCATCCCTTGAAGCCAATGAGAAAATGGTTATTTTCAAGTAGAATATGCACTGATGCAGTAGCTGTTTGAAAGCACAAGAAAAGTAAAAGCTCCAATTATAAAATCATGTAATGGACTTTTTTCATTCTTTTGCTGATTGGTCTCAGGTTGTAAAAGTAGTCCTTTTCAGATACCTCTCATTCAATTTAAGAATAATGTTTTTCTTTGGATGCTAAAAGGAGTGTGAGTACTGAGTATGACCTCACATTCAAACAGGAGGTGAAAAAAAAGAAAACCTGATTATCAGTGTTGAACAAAGCACTGTGCCCTTATGGTCAAATTCTACATGAAAATGCCTTTTTTTCATTGAAATGTATTCAAAGAACAGATGGGTAGGGGCTTTTTTAACATTTTAAATGGTCTCTTAGGTGTTTAGAAGCAATGCTATATTGAAGCTTGTCAGCAAATGGCCTAGGGCAGATAACTGCAAGAAGATAGAGAATCTTGACAGTTATAGAGGACTAAATATTTCATAAATAAGCAAAATATTTTCTTAGACATACGAGATGTGTACAGAAAGCAAATTATACACTATATTTTTTATTATTTAAGTGTGTGGCTTCCCTAACAGGGAGGGAAGAATGAATTCTTGGATCCCATTTCTAGTTTTTTCCACACAATTCTACAGGTAATATTTGTGTTAATCCTCCACAACTCCTTTTCTGGTATTAGCAACATCAATAGAAAGAAAACTACTGAGGGAACATTTATTATTCAGGCTGCAAGCAAGTAGAGAAGCCCTGCATTCAGTGCAGACAAAACTCATCTGCTCCTGCATGTAAATGGAAAACACTCCAGAATGGACCATAAAGTCTTGAACATTGGCTCCAGAAGTATCCTAGCAATGGCTAGTTTGTTTGAAGCTACTCATGATTTCTTTTTAGTACAGCCTATCTCATCCAAAGGAATAAAATTATCCTGGCTAACAACAGTGGATGGCTTGTTTAAGTGGATGACTTGGATGTGTAGAGGGAAACTGGGCCCAAAAGAAGCCTGAAGACTGAAATATCTGGGTGTTTCTACTTAATATATGAGTAGTGAAAAATGCAAGTTATGTGTGCACGTAATTCCTGTTCTTTCTCTGTTGAAGAAGACAAAACCCTTCTTTGCTTGGAAAAAAAGTCTGTCTTTGCTCTCCTGCAGTATCATCATGACTGCTGGTACAAGCAGTGAGCAGGTGAGCAGGTGCACACGCTGGCAGGCTCTAGTGAAGAATAAACCTCAAATCAAATCAGATCTTTCCAGCAGGGATATCTAGAAGAGTAACGAGGATCATTGAAGTCCATTGCTTCCTGAACTTCCCAGAAGCTACGCAAAAAACTGCTACCTTCAAGGTTAACTGAAAGTTACTGCAGCAGCAATATTAATTTTGGGGACACCTAGGAATCCTTCCAGCACTTTGGCTTTATTTAAGACTGTCACACTGGAAGGGAGAAACATATTTGTTTTAAAAGAAGAGTAAAAAGTAATCATGGTGGGGATGGAAAAAGCAATATTCTTGTGGCACAATGAAAGTTGTTATTCCCTTAATGTATGCACCTTCTCAAAGATCCTTTTTTTACATACTTAAGAAAAGCATGGAGATGGTACCACAGAGCCATGAAAATATTTCAATACCTTTTAGGGGTGCATGGAAGACAAAGCAGTTGTAATGTTAAATCCTGATAATTTAAAAGACGTTGCTCTGTCATTATTATATCTCTGTCATTATTATATCTCATAAAAAATGTATTGTTGCCATAACAACCACCTCATCACATGTGAGACTGCCTGAAAAACTCAAGCTTTTTTTAATCAGTCAGACACATGGGCCCAAACCAGAAAATAACTCACCAATACATTCATGACAATTTCTGTCTTGTAAAATGAACTTTAATGCACACAATTATTTTTTAACAATTGTTATTAAACAAACAAAATTATTAATATTAAACAAAAGAAAAACAAAACCAAAACTATCCAACCAAAAAAAAAAAACCAAAAAAACCCACACAAACAAAAAATTCACTATTATCAAAACAGTCTAATGTATTCCATTTTTCATCCTAGGCAGAAAATTTGTGTCAGGGAGTGACAGTATTTCTTCAGATGGAATAGGGTCGATTAATGCATTCAATGTACATTTTCTTCACTGCCATCATTTTCCTGAGGCTCCACTATATATCATTTGAATAACACTCAACATAAATCCCAGATGGCGGCCAGGACTTGCAAATGATCTAGTGTGGCAGGCCCTGCATACATGCAAGGATTCATTGAAGAGAATTGCATTTTAATGGCAGTGGAAGGTATGCCACCTGGCTCCAACTGATAAAAAGCCTACAGAAATGCAACCACATTTCCCCTTCTAAGGGTCTCAGACAGATGGCTGAGTACAGGACCTGCTACTGGATTTGTATAGTCCAAGCAGAATCATATAGTAGAGCTGGACATACAGAAGGATGAGCATCATGTTCCCACATCCTAAGGCAGGCCATCTCAGAGCTGCTGCAAGGCACAGGTGTCTGGAGACATGAAGAGCAGTACAGTCACGCTGCTCTTGGCTGCTCAGAAGTCATTTCTGCAGCAGTGCCACTTCATTCCTATCCTGGACCTTCACGGCAAACAGTTTCCTCAGGCCGTGACACACTTGGGCTGAAGCCCCCAGATTGAAGCAATCAGAATTACTTACACCTGAAGTCCCACTCCCAGGGAGCCTAACCAGCAAGTTAGCAGGTATGTGGGTTGGGTTTGGAACAAAAATTTCAGCTTTGGTGAGCCAGGGGTTTAATTTACACTCTCCAAATTTTAGTCTTCACAAATTGACATTTTCCAGCAAACTCTTATTTTCTTGGATTTTTGTTTGTCAGCTCTCCTCTGCAACACAAATGTTGTTTAATGTGCTCCATTTGGTAATAAATGTAATGTGTCCCTTCTTTCCATATGGGTATTTTCTTCCAATTTTGCTCATATTCAGTCTTAAGTCTTCTTAAGTGAAATTCAAGAAGTAATTACATTTTTTATACCATATTTTCCTCTCATTTAAATATGATTAAATCCCATAGAAATCTTGATTTCTGTGCTTCCTTTTGCTTTTTGTTTCCTGAACTTTTTTCCAGGATGTCCTGAAACTTCCTGAATGTTTCTTGTGCTCATACAGTCACCAGTGCTAAGTGCCCAAATTAGCTTTATAAGTGGAAAGAATGTTGTGCACTATTTGTAATACAGTTCAGGCTTCAGCAGATATCCCTCATGAAGATGGAACATACCAGCAATATATTTCTCCTTCAAATGAAATCCTATTCTGTTCTGCTACAACCTCTTTTTTTTGCATACTTCTGCAGACTGTGCTAAATTGACCTCTAAAAAGGAGGAGAAAACAGAATTTACAGCACAGAGAATTTACATGGTTCAGAGGAATATATGATGTCAGAGAACGGTGGGTTAGAGAAATCACAGATCTGATTCATTCTGGCAATTCCTGACTTTCCTCTGTTATTCTACAGAAATGCACAATCGGTAAAACGCTGGTCCTTGGCATACATCTGCCTCACTGATAGCTCTCACCCACAGGAGAGGGGGAGATTAGAAATTATTTTGGCAAATGTTTATGAAAAGGAGGAAGAAAAAAAAAAGGAAATGTATTGGGTCTGGCTGAGCTGGAGTTCATTTCCCCACAGTAGCCCTCACAGTGCTGTGCTTTGCTTTGGTAGGTAGAAGGGAGTTGATAACACGCCGGTGTTTTGGCTGCTGCTGAGCAGGGCAGGCACAGCATCAGCACTGTAACATCCCTTCCTCAGTCGAGGGCAAGGTCCTGGGAGGGGACCCAAGTAGGCCAGCTGACCCAAACTGACCAAAGGAATGTTCTGGACCATATGATGTCAGCTCAGATATAAAAGCTAAGGCAAGGAGCACAAGGCAGGCATTCATTGTCTCCAGTGGCTGCCTGCTGAGGAACCATCACGTGTGCTGGAGCCCTGCTGCTCGGGAGTGGCTGACCATTGCTGCCCACGGGAAGTAGAGAATAAACCACGTTATCTTTCGCTTTGCTTTTGCACACACAAGCTTTCACCCGGCTTCTACTTCAAAAAACTCCCTTATCTGTTACCCACAAGTTGTTTTCCACCTTACTGTCTCCCCTGTCCAGTTGGGAAGGGGAGTGATAGAGTGGCTGGGTGGGCATCTGGCATCCAGCCAAGGTCAGCCCACTACAGAATAAAACCATGAGTGAATTCAACCCACAGGTTCAGAGAGAGGCTAAAGGCAGAGTAAGGAACAAAGATGCTACCCTAAGGTGCCCATAGATCATTTCTCTCACGAGTCACTGCTAGAAAACACATGCTGAGTCACGAGCACTATGAGCAGTAGCTTTAGGAGAGATGATTGTTTGCTAGTTGAAATACTATGTGAAAGGTCCCTCAAAACACTAATTTTCCTTGGGAAATATTTTAGGTCATTCAAGAAGTACGCAAAACAATCTTCCCTAAAACCCAGCTGTCCCTCAGTCAGTTCAGGATCACGAAGAATTAACTGCTTATTTCCCTCATATTCCTATTAAAAGGTTATATATCTTAAACTCAGGAGTAATGAGAGGAAAAACAATGACATTCAACCTCTATCCCCAAATGAATCTCTGCTAGAAGTTTTTCATGTTAAATGTCGAGATCCTTAAACAACTGTATTTCAAATTCACACACAGGCGTACTGTGCTTGCATATTTAACTATGTTTTCCTGTACAAAACCTCCTTCTGTCTTACAGACTGAATCACTAGCTGAAATGTCCCCTCTGGCCACATTTAAAATCTTGATTATAATCCTTGATGAAACAGGGAAGTGAACAATCCTTGTATTTAATCATAATAAATTAAACTAATGAGCTTTCCTGGCAGATTTATTACTTTTCAAATGGATGAAGTTCCACTGACTGATCATATGCAAACCAAAGAAAGTCTTATGTAAGGGGAAGGGGTAGGGAAAGGGCACGTAATATTTTACTTGAAAAGAGGACATTCCTAATATGTTCCTAAGAACAACTGGGCTTGTACATTTCCTTCACACTTGCATGAGGACTGGAGAGGAAGGGTCAAAGACAAAGTTCAGAGACTCAGCAATGAGGTGGAAAGATGCAGGATAGTGCCAGGAATAGTTTTAGCTAATAGCAGTCCTATCCGACACAAGGAGATAGACTTTAGTTCTTTGCTGTTGCATTCACATAATGCAACATAGTGACTCTTCTGGTACCATTCTAAAATACATACTCCAAAACTGCATGTACTAATTTAAGACAATATATGCAAAAATGTAATATTGTCCACTTAAATCCAAGCAGCTGTTGGAGAACATTTCCTTTTTCACCAGGAAAAGAAGCTCAGGATGGAGTTCGGTCTTGACCCTGCAGAGCTGTTTCTCTGTAATAAGGGGGTAAAAGCCTGGATCCTGAGCTGCAAGCAGAATCAGATGGGAGAGCTTTTCTCCTTGAGCTTCTGGACTCTTTCAAGCTCTGAACAAAAAGTATGCCCTCTCTTCACGCTTGTCTCAAGGCTGTACTAATGTTGGCTGATAGCAGAACAAGAGAAGGCATCCTCCAGTGTGAGGTGACACTGGAAGAGAGTTGTGACCATACCTGAACTTTGATGGGCAGTATTTAGCAACAGGACTGCAGGTGGTGTAGCAATAAAGATAAAAAAGTTCAAGGCATGAAAGGACATAAAAATCTCCATATCTAAGTAATATTAATTTGCCCTTGTAATTCTTTCTCATTTTCTTTTTCTCCTGACAATCAGATAAAATGTGGGAGGCCAATTGTCTGCATGGGGAAGTCAATCACTGCTCTGCAGCCACCAACAGGGTGAATTTAGTCACTGTTTAAGGGGAATCACAGGTCTGAGTCAATTACTGCAGACTTTCTACACACCACACACTTGCTTCTTTACTCCAATAGAAAACCATTTTGAAATGCAATTCTACAACTTTTTTCACACGTCTTTCTGATGCACTTTTAACAAAACAGAAGAAGGAAAGTGTTTAATGTTTTTACTTCTGAAATTGTGATCTTCATACTAAGTCACTTTTTACCACATAGCACCGGTCCAAGGACATGGTTAAACTTTGTAGGCATGCCTTTCAAAGATCATTTGAGTTGCAGGCACCTTGTTACAAGAAATGAGTAATGTTGTCTTCCATTGCAGATAGAAGTTGTTCCAGACACAAGTTGCAAACTTGGGCATCAAAGAATTTCTGGTCCAGTGGAGTCCTCACAACCATGATCAATATATCAACTGGATATTGCTCAGCAGAGCAGTATCTGTAATTATTTTCTTCTTTTCACCTCATGAAATAACAAGTGAGAAAAATCCTCCATCCAAAAGCAAACCAAGACACAGAGATATACTGCAAAAGTGACAGTGAGAAAGCTGGGTAGATGCTTCATTACAGGGTTACGGGCTACCAACATCAAATTGATGTTCCCACAGCAAAAACCAAACAGGCTCTGGCTACTAACATTCATTTTTCTCCCTACTGCATGCCTCTCTCAAAAGTGGTAATCCTCTGATAATTGCTACTGGATTACCCCTAAGAAATGGATGAAATGGGGCTCCCAGCACACTGTGCAAAGGCAAACATGACAGAAAGAGAAGTGATATTAAATTGACAGTGTTCTAAATTTCCTCTGTCTAGGTTTGCTACTTCTGGGTGACTGTGGATTCAGTGTAGCTTACATGGAGAATTTAATTAAGGAGGGCCAATGGAAGCAAACCTTTTTCTTCCCAGCACCTGTACTCTCACTTCAGATTTAGAAGCTTGCATGGTTACTGCAGGAAGCAGTTATACAGAAAAGCAAATCTTAATTGTTCTTCATTCTTAAACTGTTTGATTACATCTGGTAAATATTGTGCCCTTAAGTCATTTAATAATTCAGCTTTTCCACTTTGAAATTATATTAGTGCTGTATGAAAGGTTACCTGGAGGGCCAGTTCTAATTACTGAATACATACTGCATAAAAATATTCAAAATTCTTTCCAAACATTTGTCAATCCCAGCTTCAATAATATTCTTTTAGAAGGATAGTTTAATTTCAGTGTGCCCATTTAACTTCATTTCTTTTTCTGATTTAAATGCTAGCCTACTCCAGTTGTGGGTTCCTGGATATTTTGGAAACAGGTGGCTGTTAAACCAAGTTCTGGTTGAGAGGATAGCATTAATCAATATACTGCAATTTGCAAGACACTTAAGACTTGAATCCCCCATTAAATCCAAATCTACCCTCACAAGACACTAATTATGGAAATGTATTCATATATTTCAGTGATATTAGTTACATAGCTACATCTGCCTCAGACAGACAAATGAAAAAATACTGCTGTGGGTTAAACATGGAGCTGTTAGGCACATGAGAAGATAGATGTAGACCCAGACTACCACCTATTACGACAGAATTTTATTTCTGTACACTTATAATTGTTCCATAGTTGATAGATAATTTCCAAATACAGTCATGGAACAGAAACAGATGAAAATCAGAAGTGTAATCTTTCAGTATAAAAAACCTCAGATTTTTACATTGATTACAGTCCCAGACTAAGCCAATATTCATTTGGACTCACTAGACTATACTCTCCATCATTTTACATGCTGTTATTTTGTGCAATAAAAAGTATAGAAAGCACAGCAATATCTGTCAAGAGTATTGGCAAAAATAAGGCACTGGATTTCAACAATTTTGCTAGTTACGATATAAAAAATTACCCTATTACTATACCTATAATAAATAAAAATCTTTTCAAGGATTTGAAAAAACTGATATTACAGTCATGCAGATTAATAACGCTTGAGGTATCTAAATGGGAGAATAATGTCTAAGATAAGCAAAGCCTTCTAGAGCCTTCCCTTACAAACTACAGTCATACACTAAAGACAGTGCAAAGTTCAGCAAAGCCAGCTGGAAGGCTTCTGTGAGCCTCAGGAGGGATTGATCAGACCATGGCAAAAGCATTTCAGTCAAACATAAATGGAACTCACATTCATTCAATACTGGGACATCACTGGTTTGAAAGATAGAGAGGTTTTCTGTCTTGTTTCATTGAAGGTTCGATGTAAAACCCCTTACAAGTGGATGAAACAAAATGGATTTCACTACCTATCAGGTCACACACAACCCAAACCCCTCAACTCCCACCAGATTTAGTGTCTGTTCAAAATAACGAGGCACTTTCCTGTTTAAATTGCTAAGGCTTTACTTTTAGCACTGCAACAATATGGGGTGGTTTAGGTGGAGCTAAATTTCTCCACAGGAAAGAAGATCTGCTACTGCTTGAAGCCCCTCACACGCACACACACAAAACAAACACCAAAAAAAACCAAACAAAACAAACCAAAACAAAAAAAAACCACACTTTGACAGAGGGCATGTACTAACTATTTCAAAGTGAAAGGCAAATATTTGGCAAGGTTGTAATAGACTCAGATAGACTTCTCCAAATGAATACCATGTGCAACCCTAATTGCTCTGCTATAATGAATATATCTATTTCTTCAGGACTGGAACAGGGGTGCTGACAAAAATGCAAGTACAGAATCCAACACCTAACCTTATTTTTGTTAAATTTCTTAACAAAAGAGGTTATATGTGAGGACAGTGTGCTGCTTTTTGCGTTTTTGCTCAACCATTAGGCTGCACAGCCCTTGGTCTGTCTGGTTTACTGGCCTTAGAATGTGCTATTGGAAAGTCCTTCATTTATTTCCCATGATCACTCTATGATGACCTCACCAGCTGAGGCAGATTTGAACTTTCATTTAAAAGAAATAAAGATAAACCAAACAAACAAAACCAACCAACCAACCAAACAAACAGAAACAACCCAGACAAAAGGGACATGTCTACATCATTTGTCTCTGAATTGAAATTCTCTGAAGTGATTTGATGTTGTTGAACTTCCTGGTCAAAGAATGGCATTTTCCTGAGGTATCCCTACTGCCTGTTCTGAACACCACGAGAGAGGCTACAGGGGAGCAGGAGTTCTCTAAATAAATCTTTCCAAAAGCCCCAAGTGACCAGAACACAACTTGAAATGATCATAGCCACTTCTTCCTCAACGTACCTTCCAATACCATTCTCTCTAAAGTAAGGGGTAGAGAAGGAGTAAAAAAGCCTCAGCCATCAGGAACTTCTTGATGGAAAGCCCACTTAGTTTTGCAGGCATGACAGAAGCCAAAACTTGGACCTCCTGAGGTTTATCATCATTTGAAACTACACTGCAAAGTCTTCACTGCTTTAAGACTTCACCTAGGAAAATAAAAAATGGTAGAGAATGAGGCTGAATGCTACACGTCACTAGCTGAGCCGTTTTGGAAGAGATTCCAAGAACTCATTCTTGAAATCTATACTTGAGAGCACTGCTGGTACCAAAATCATCTTGTTTTATTGTGATGTTGCTTTCACCTAGGTGGGTAAACGTTCAGCTTCCAGCTTTGGGACAAATATCATCTCACTTGTGAGGTTCTTTGTCTTCCAAACAAAGCTTTGAATCTTTTCCTAAAGAATTTCAGCCTGATGGATATTGGCAGTAGAAGGTGTGTTAAATAATTCATGAAGAGAAGGATGGACACAAGAAGTGTCAGCTTTCCTTTTTATACCCTTTTCCCCTGCAGCCTTTGAAACATATTTTATGCAGTTTCTTTATAATTCATACAAATATATAAAGGCTAACCCTTCACATTAGGTTCTCATGAATATACTGTGCAAATTCATATGCAAAGCAGATGTAACCCTCAGGCCATTGGCACATGCCCAGCTGCAAAAGAGGTAGCACCGCGTCAGGCAGCATTTTGTTGTTTCTGGCCATCCCCTGAATTTAAGTCAGGAATGAAACAAAATGGAACAGACAAAAGCAGTGTATTTTACACTCCTTTACACCAAAAGTACAAGCACAGATCAGCATACTCTTTCTACCCTTGTGGGATTTTTAGCTGTCTCCAGGGTAAATAAATCGGCTGTTACTTTTGTTCCTTCTCTTAGAAAATATCATCAGTTCTGTCATTGTTTTGAATGTACTGGAGTAGTAAATACTTTTATATCAAAAAACCGATTCCATATGTACAACAAACATCCTTTATTTCAAACACACGTATATTTGCATTGCTTTCTTAGAGCTGGACTATGACTAAAACAAATGGATTATCTCATTCAGGAAAATCTTCTTTCTAATCATACATCTTGGCATCATATATTTTGACAAATACCTTAGCTTACTAGGAACCTGCCATAACACTAGTGTCAATATGGAACTGAAGAGAAGTATCTTAAAATGTTTGCTCCAGCATGATCCAAAGCCAACTGAAACTTCTGGAAAGACTTTCACAGTCTTTCCTGAACTTAGTCCTTTAATCCCTTCCAGAATCACAGTTTACCATTTATTGATACTCCCACCTAAATAAAGCTGAAATATTTGTGCATCAAAGAAAGTCTGAGAAAAGCAAGACCAAAAAATACTTTCAAAGAAGAGTTTCCACTAAAAATTTAATATTCATATTTTACCACTAGGCTAAAACACCAGAGAAAACAGCGTATTATAACCCTGAATGGTGACATAAGACATGCATTAAAATCTTAATTAAAGTGCATTCTGCGTAACAGCAAGTCTTGGCAGTGCAAGTCATCTACAAACACTATAAAATGCATTTGAGATTTGAAAAGAGCAGATACAATTCTTTAAAGTTTATATATATATATATATAAAATTTATCTCAAGAGATAAGAAGGAAATTTAATAGTATTCAAATTGCCCAACATTTTAAGTTTGCCTGAAATTATACACACATCATATAATCTGGTCCTTATAAATGTTATTATTTATCCTGCCCAAAGCTATCAGGCTATCTAGAGGGAGGCCCCAATAAACTGCTACTGTTACAGATGTAGACAAACCACAGCTTTTTCCAGAAAGGGCTTAACACTTGTAGCTCTGATCCAACAAATGCTCTCCACCATAATCTCTTTGGCATTAATAATTTATTATACTTAATGAGACTTCTAACATGCAGAAAATTAGACAAGTCATTATGTCTTCAAAGGCTCATTTCCCGCCAGGCAAAAGTAAGAAAGCAGCAGACACACAGTAGAAGAATGTGATCGTTCTGGCCTAGACAAACAGTTCACTAATTCTTTTTTCAAAGGTATGAATTAGTCATCTCCAGTTGCCTCTTATGAAGCCATTGCTACTTAGTTTTTATATGTAACTGTGTGTCTTAAATCTCTATTTTCAAGTGTTGCACAACTATCAACTAGCATTAATGTGATTGCAGGCTCTGTTAAGGTCTGTTTGTCTGACAGGCTTTTTAAAAGCTTAAAGGAGTTAATTTCCTCTCAGGTTGCTCCTCAGCATTGAGCCTAACTTCAAAACAGTAAAATCACTCTTTTCCCTCTTAAAACATCCTTCATTCATTTCACCAGCAGAAATTCTATTTCCTTTGTACAAATATTTTTGTTTATTGTCCCCATGACAGTGAGTTCCAGCAGCAGTAAAAATATGGTCCGTCTCCTCTTCCACTGCTTCTTCTCTTCCTTTGGATCTCTTGTGCACCAGACTGGAGCTAGACTAGAAGGGTCTTTACCAAAAGAGACTACTCCAGGCAACTTTCCTGGGTAAGGCTGACTGGTTCAGATTAAAACCTCAGATTCAGACATGCTTGAACATTGCTCTGACTTGAGACAACTCATCTCAGTCACACATAGGCAGAAGAGGAAGTTGTCCTTGCCATATAAGAAGAGCCATTGCACCTTTGTGAAGAAATTTTAGAAACAAGGAAATATTCTACCAGAGTCAACACCTGTTCCTAAACCTCGAGACTATGTGGATACAATTAGGAACATAAATTTTCTTCTGGGTCCAAAAGCAGGTGCTGCTAAAGGCTGGCAAAGCAGTAAGCATAGGTGCTGCACAGTGTTCTCTTGACTTCAGATCTCTCTTCCTCTGTTAAAACAGCAAACTGAGTCATTCAAAACACTGACAAAGCTGAGATGCAAAACCTTCCAGAATACATCTAAAAGCAGCAAATTACCCTTCCAGGAGAGATGTCAAAAAAATGTCAGCAAAGGACACTGCAGGTGTTAACTTGGTTTTGTACATATTATTCCCACATTCATGTGCATGGATCCTAAATCAGCCTGTACACTCACTGTGTTGCCTGTGTTTGGTTATAGTTTTATTTTAGAGTGAAGCATACTCAATAAACCAGATAAAAGGAAGTAATGAGAAAAATGGGAAGATGCTAAACCAGGGTTGAGGTCAGCAAAGAACAGATGGCAAGGTAGGCCGGATGTAGAAATAATAGGATATGGATTTAAATTTTGGAAACTGAATATGGTAGGATTAAATAATGCAGATGTATGTAACTTTCTAGTGTGTGGATCTTAGATTTTTAGTCCTTTCTTATCTCCAAAAGACATTCATTTCCAGGGTCTGATCTGGTTTCCACCTTTCCATTCAAATATGACAGATCCAGATCTCACTTCTTTAGGTGTAGGACCAGCCAATATGAAAGGAGAAAATAGGAGATGAAAACAGTCTTCACCTACTGTAGAGACTAAATATTTGCTCAAAACTGGACCCTCTTTTCTTTGAAGGAAGAGACTGCAACCAAATACAAGATTGATCTTGTTTCTTTAGCCTCTTGCACTGCTCCAAGACAGTATGAGTGTGAGCATAATTAGGGATGACCTGTTGAGTCACCAAATTCTGTGACCAGCATGGAATCAGTGTAAGATTCCTCTTTCTTTTTCCTTTGGGAGTAAGGGAGGGATTTAGCATCTGGGATTATTTTCTTGTGCTATGATTTTTTTAACTACTGCCTTTGCGATGTACCATAAAGAATACAAGTACCAATGCTTCTTGAGGTTTCTTCTGCATTTACCTTTTCTCATTAGAATTTATCTTAATAATCACACATTACTCCAGAGCAGCAAAAACGTGTCCTTGTTTCTGTCAGAAATATTGCGCTTAGTATGCAAAGTTGTTTTTAATCTTCAGATTGGTCTGCATACATATAGATGGTGCCTTACAGCATTGTTTTTGCAGCCTTAATGGGGAAAATGAAAGCGCTGGGGCAAAGTAATTGGATTTCAGCTGAGAAGCAGCATTTGAATGAAATCAATAAAGATTCTGTCATCTAATATTTTAAGTTTGGTACAATGTGTATACTGCAGGTCAGTGTAAATTCATTAAAAAGATCAATGCGATGAAATTTGTCTTGGGTGCCTTGAAATATCCTAGGGTGATTTGAGAGGAAGTTGCCAAGGAAACAAAGGATGCAACTCAGAGAAACATTTAGGTGTTTTAAGTTAATGTCTGAATTCTACTGAGTTTCTAAGATAGCATAATATAGGAAGTTGTCATGGAAACAAAATTAAACAAATGGTTAATGAATAGCCAAGATGGGCAATTACTGCAGGTGGCTGTGTAAAACAGTTTGGACTAGAACACCCTTAAAAATGAGAACTCTCCACAGGTTCTTGATTGTTGTGTTTTACACCAGAGAAAAAAAAGGAAATGGTGCTTAGGCACCAAAATGGCAGGTGCATTAGCAAAACCACTAACAGATAGACATCTTTATAGCTGGGTTAATTTTGGATGATATAAATCATAACTCCTTAACGAGCATCTAGAAGCTCTGCTATAAGTAGTAAAGTTACTTCGAATTTCAGATATACTTCCTATATTAATATTCATATCAAATGAAGCATTTTAATTAGAAATACTTTTGAAACTCGATTTGTGTCTTGATTGGTGTCTTTTCTCTGCCACAGGCTTTTGTTTGTGGTGATGTTTTGGTTTTGCTTTTTTACCCTGGGTTTAGTTCAATGTCTACTTTTCTTCAATAATAAATCCTTGCCAAAGTTATTTAAATACCTGTAGCAGAACATAACATTCATTTTCCAGGATCATGCAAGCATCAATGTTTTCCTTCCTTTATTATTCTGTTCCAGCTCCTCAATTTCCCTTCTCATTATGTCAGAGGCATTTCTTAGCATGTGTTACGTTTCTTACAGTGCTTTAGGATCTCAGCACTAATGGCAAAACTCATAACTTTCTATCAAATTCAAAGGAGAAATCTAAGAACATATACAGTATTATGCAATCCATATTCTTTTTTAATGCATTGAGGAAACAATGGCATTGGCATTCTCAGAGAGATTAGCTGATACAGGCATCATAACTGAGCATGCAAAAGGTATTTAATTCTGTTATATACAGACATATATATATACACATATATATATACATATACACACATATATGCACATTTAATACATATAAATACACATATATACACATATATATACATACATATATACACAGACAGATATATATACACATTTCATTCTGTTATATACAGACAGACTACATCTAATGTATAGATAAGATAGACAACATAACACTTCTGCATGAAAATTCCTTTCACAAAGCTACTCAAAATTCACAATAATTTTACTTTCCTGATGAAATCCTGTGTTTAGCCCTCAAATACTTGTTCCTGGGAAGTATTTCCTATCTAACACTCATACTAAGAACATCATGCTATTTAATTTGCTAAAAGCTTCTGGCCATTATGTTCTAGAATCAGCCTGTCACTTGGTAAAAATAACAGCTTTTTGAGATGTTTCACAAACAGTTTTGTCTGCCTTAAATAGCAAGGAATTGAGATGCCAAACACTGGATGACAACATTTGTAGCTACCTAACCATTTGAAGTTATAGCTACAGTTATAAAATTTAAATTTACCTTATGCCATTTCTCCCAGCTACACACGCACAAATTGTACATTTTGAAGTGTATCTGTGCTTGCACAGGAATGAAGCTAAAGAAAGCTTGTGTCATTTTCTTGGCCATTAGGCGTGCTCTGCACTGTAATGAGGTTTAGCTTTTTCATGAACATAAAAAATCTTTCCTTTGTCCCTTTCACACCCCCCTCAGCATATACCCCAAGTGTGACATAGGTTGGTGGAGTATCCATACACTCTGTGGTCCTGTTTGCCCTCTACCTGCTGCCCCAGGTTGATTCAGTGCAGCTGTACCGATGGTGGACGGGAGAAAAAATAGGAAATCCAATCCAAAAATACAAAATTTCTAGCCCAGCAAGACCTCTCTGATTTGTTGTGGGGTTGGTTTGGGGTTTTCTTTGAATATAAGATAGAGTGTTACTGTCATATTTGTCTTCACATCAGCTTCACAAGGTGCACGTGGATGATTGGACAGAAGAAAAAGGACAATCCAACTTTCACAATCTCATTAAAAGTTTTGAAATTTCAGCACTTCCCCAGAACTCTGAATAATGATTTCCAGGAGAATCTCAGCTTTTGAGTAAGCTTCTAGGCTTGGTGGTCATGTAGAAAAGGTGCTTAAAAGGTTTAGAAAGAGATGACAAAGAGACTAAGACCTGTATAGGATTGTTGTATGCTTTTTTTAACATCTACATATCTTTGAGAGGCTTAAATCATAATGCATGAATGATTGGAACTGGTCAAGAATCAAGACTCTAAATGTGAATCACATTTAACATGAATGCATGCCCTTGGAAACAACACACAATTTCTTTTTCCGTCAATCCTCCTAGCAGAAAAACTAAATAGAACTAGGATTTCACCAAGCACCAGATGCTGTCCCTGAGCTATGAAGAGTACAGTAAGATAAAGAGAGGAAAAATAATTCATTGTCATTCACAGCGTTGTAGTTAAGACTACCTTGCCCTTAAATGTATTTTGCAACCTGTATGATTTTGTAATTGTACAGCTCTGTGCTAAAGATAATAAAATAACCTTGAGTTCTGCTTCATAGCAACACAATCAATTAAGTACTTACATATGGACAAACACTTGAATATATTGTATTGCTTCTGGATGCTATGCTATATTTCTCTCATAGACTGCATTCAATTAACTCAAGGCTGTTGCTAGTTCCTGAGCACGCTGCAGAATAAAGTCCTTCACAGAAAGGGCATTTGCCTCTTGTGCGTCAAGATACTAAAACTTTAAACTTGAATGAATCCTCTGAAAGTTTAATTTCAACACTATTTGTGCTAGAAAGTCTCTTTTAAAGGCCTGTTGTAGTTTAAGGCAGCTGAGGAAGCAAATCAGACTCTGGCTTATTGCTCACTGCCCAAGGATGGTGGAGTCAGCTGGATAAAAGCAAAAACGCGTCTTTGTTTTCCAGGTTTGTTATGCAGTCAAACGCCAGATGTTCTCTGGAATTTTTTTTTATAGCATTTATTAGAAGTCATTAAGTTTCTGAGATCATGAGTAAAGGGGCATGGGAAACCTTTAAGTTAGTTTTTTCTTTCTTCTCTACTATTTGTATGAAAGAGCAAGAAAAAATAAAGCATTACGGTTTAACATCAGTATTTGCCCAGTTACTGATTTTGCTTGATGTTCTGCAAATACAAGCTGAAGAGATATTGAAGCTATGGAAATCCTAGGGTACACAGTTATGCTACTTTATTAATTGTCTGTCCTTCTTAAATGCTTATATGGGTTAGCATTCATGCAAGATTCAGTGGCATCACTGGGATTTCTTGCATACTTTGAAATGACCAGTGCTACTAGATTCACTCAGGGGTGACAAATTGTGCATTGCCTAACTAATACAATGATAATTTCAGACTCTGACTATTCACAAAAGGCTACTTGCATCCCTAAAAAAATATTCATGCTGAAATTTGTACAGAAATGTAATGCTTGTACCTGTGAAATTTGCAGCAATTCTATGAAGAAAAATGCAAAACTCCTCAAAAGATTCTTTATGAATGATCTTTCCAACTGTAAATGTGAAAATTGAACCTTAAAAAATTTCAACAGTCCATTTTCAATTAACAGAACTTTCAAAATAAACAAGTTTGTGCACTTTTTATTCTTGAAAAACACAGCTGAACCAAGAAGAGAGACCAGAGCTGTCTTCCCAGGAGAAGTCTGTTAAATAATTAACATAAACCCCAATAACTTTCAGGCACTTCAAACTAGGCACAAACTACAGAAAACTCACAGTAGTTAGTACATCAGAACCAGGGATTCAAACCGTTTTTACTCACTTGTGCAACTCAGGGCAGTTTGTTTCTCACTGAAGTGCTGTTTACACAAAGCATCCATAGCTGAGAAACACGTTAAACATCTTGTTTATGGAAATTTCCATTAGGAAACACAGACTGCGATATGGCAATTTAAAAAATAAATTAAATCTAGACATGGCCCTCTCAAAGGCAGAGCAAAGGAAGGTTTTCCAGTGCTTTGGGGAGAATCCTTCCAGTGCTTACATTCTCTTTCAGAGGCTTTCAAGTCTCTTCTAATCTGCAGACCTCCCCACAGCTTCACAGTATGGACTCATGGATACATTTAGGCCTATGGCCAAAAGACCTAACAGGAATCGAGCAAGAAAAGACTCACAAAACTGTGAAGATTGGTCACTTGTTTAGCACCAAGACAACAGTTGTGCACTGCAGGATGTGAGGGTGCACACCCATGAGTCAAGTCTGGCAAAGTCGGCACGGTCTGGTCTGAGTGAACGCAGGAGAGAGCACAGAGGCAAGACTCTTAAATGCTGGTTGTCACTTGCTAGGGGCTGCAACATCTGGGGTGCTCCCCTCCAGCAGTGGCACCAGCTTCTCCTCCAGCTGAGAAACCAGGCCACCTGGTCTCAAACCCATCTGGTGCAGGGTCTGCTAACCACGACTCCGGCATCTTTCATTCCAGGTGGAGAAATCCCAACGTGAGCCATTCCCTGGGTCAGACTGGGCACAGCAGGCTGCATTGCTGAGTCAGACAACCTTTCAGCAGAGACCTTGGCTTTAGACTATGCCCTTCACTGGGCCAGCAGGTATCTGTTCAGAGCTCAGATAAGCCAAGGTGAAAAGTTTAAGTGCGCTGCTGACAGAGAGATTTGCACTAAAATGTAGGTGGGAGCCTGAGTTAAGCCTGTGGTGAAGACATGCTCTCAGTCTAGATATTCAATCACAAGACTGGCAGATACAACATGCATCAATGTGCATTTACTGTCCTAAATCACACTGTTGCTAGTGCCAGGAAAGAAAAACAAATAAAGCAGAGAGGTAAGGACAAAACATGACGAATGAAAATACATATGTGCATCCCTAAGCACATGTGCCCACCCCACATGTACACTGCATGGTGTAATTTCATTTCCCATGATAACACCTTCAGGGACATAGTTCAATTTCAGCCATGAAATATAGATCCAGTATTTTGAGTATGTAATACATTTCAACTGGCCGGTCACTGGTTGATAGTTTGGGGCTGAAGGAAACACTTTCATTCATTTCACTGAGGGTAATCATGGTGTGCAAAGCCACTGATTAAAATGATAACCTGAAAGAGGGCCAGAAGTGAGAGAAAACCTCTCTGCTCCCTCCTTCTTCTACTCGCTTCCCACTCCTCGGCGCTGGATTCCTTAACCTTTGCCACAACTTGCTGATAAATAGTCTGGGCTAAAATTAGATATATAGCAAAGGGTAGGTGTTACCATCTGCTGCATGTTGTTAATTCTTGATGGCCTGATAACATCTATTTTTGATGGTCTTTATTAGCTTTCTGGGGAGGAGACTAGAGGGATAGGGCTCTAGTGCCACCCTCTGTGGTTTTCAGTATTTGCTGCTTTTCTTCAGTTTGCAACCACTTTTGCCACAACAGAAGGCTTTTAGAAGAATGAGCTAGGTAAGACAGGAGATCATGGGTATGCACACAATAAATGAACTGTCAGTGACTTCTAGATCTGCTTTCAGTCCATTTAACAGCCAGCATGTCTTCTTTCATGCAACTGTGGACTGTTTTCTCTTCTGTGATCTTTTTGTTGTTGTTGAAAGCAATAGTCAGAGCAGAACTGAGCAATACTAAATTGTCCATCCACCTTGGTTCTCTGGTAAGACCAAACCTCTCCCAAACACTGAGCATGTTTAAAAACCTATGCACGCTGCAAACATAAGCTTATACTGGCAATGAGTGACTGATGGCTATGTTACCTGTTAAGCAAAATAAAGTTCCCAAGCAAAATAAGTATTGGTCTTTTCTATTAATTGCCTGGGAAAGTACCAACTGTACCTACCAAGTATTTTTATTGCTTAGAGCTAAAGAAATACAATACTCTCATTTCAGCTGGATTCTCAAGATGACTATATTTTGTGACATTCAAAATCATGTGAGAGCATAAATAAATCTCAAGCAAATCTAAGTGTGGCATGACCTGAGATCAATTGTTGTGAACACCGTAATGTACCGCAGCATTGCCTAATAGAACATCATTAAATTACATTATTTTAGACATTATCCTTCATTGCAATGCTTCTCCTTTTTCTCATCCGGTTCTGAATCCTCCATTTTCATTCTCCACCTACAACCATGCTCCCAAAGATGGAGTAAGCAAGGCAGAAAAGCATACATGACTCTCAACCTACCTCCATCACAGGTCAAATTTTCAAGAAATAAGTGAAAATCTCATGAAATATTTTAAAGGTTAGTAGTGGAGGCTATCTTTTTAATACAAGCTTGGCATGCATTACAAGTTTTCACCAGGAATCCTAACCTTTATACAGACCCTTTTTTTTTTTTTTGATTCAGACTTCACGTAGACTTCTTACTTTTATCATGAAGATCCTCATAAAAGTTCCCTCATTCCATGCTACCAGTCATCTCTTGTTGATCATACTCAACGATTTCCTTTCTTCTCCTAGGTGCCAGAGATTCGGTCTGACACCAGCCACAACAATTAAGTGCTTCCTCCTCTAATGAACCAGATGATGCAGCAGTCCAGCTCTCACTCCAGCTGAGCTGCTGTCCTGGCTGAGTGCCTCTGCCATCCTGGCCCATCTGCCCAAAGCTCTTCCTGAGAAGGCTTAGTTGTGTTCTTCCACCTGCATGAAACAGACAACCAACCAAGCACTGCTATCAGGACTGGCAAGTATATTTGTTTTCAGCATCTCTGTGGTGAGTCAGTGAGACAGATGCACTGTTGAGGGCTAGAAAAGTCACATTGCCTTTTTATGAATAGCTGAGATATTCAAAACTGCAAAACAGCTTCCCAGAGGAGGCGAATGCATCCCAACCTGAGACGACTCAGGCCCTCCTGGAAGGCTCACTGTCTGGAAACGTTAGGAGGTAAGAAATATCAAGAACAACTGTAAATGTCAAAGAAGAGAGTTACTACTTGCAAGTGATACATTAAAAATCCCCATCCAGGGGGAAAACTGTATCTGATATTAAGCTCTCCCCAGACACAGAGCTCTCCTAAGTAGAGATGCAATACTTGTAACTGGAGTAGATAAATGCTTTGGCTGCTTTTAGAAAGCCTCCTGAATTATTTGCCTTTTTCAATCTAAAGAGATTCATATCTCAACATGAGCAAGCTACACTAAGACAAGCAGGAAAAAGGGAATGTCTGCAGGTGAAAGTGTTACCATAAAAGAGAAAGCACAGCTCCAACACACCATGTGACCTGGAAGCAAGAATTGCTACTTAGCTCAATATTTCTAAAACTGTGGTCTGTGATGTTTCTAAGGGTCAATAAAACATATAAAAGGTGTTAAAAATGTTAAGATCTCAGGAGAAGCTGTAGTTCATTTCTGAAGGATTTAGGTTACAAATGTGGATTATAACATGAGGCTGCAACGCTCACAAGATGGGGAACTGCAAATACCCTTAAGTTCTAACAGCATCTCAGTTCCTTCAAGGCAAGGGATTAATTAAAAACACATGAAGCTGGCAGTTATGGTTTGGTTTGATGCCCCTGTAAGACATGGAAGGAGCTGTGTCTGATGCAGTGATTAAAAATGCTGGAATTACATTGAAAGAAATTAGTCAAAAAATAGTCACAGATGGTTTAGAAAATACTACGCCTGCCTTATAGGGAGCTATCTGTTGTTTTCTACAGTCTGAATAAGCTGAGAAATTCACAGAATGATCATCAGTGATGAGGAACGTGGACACCAGAAACTGTTAGCACAGGGCTAGGCCTTTGCTTGTGTAACCTAGCACAATTTCATCAACTTCCATGAAACTTCCCAAGTTCATACCACCTGAGGACCATCACAGGTACCTCCTGCTATGAAGAAATGTGAGAAAGATTAAAGGTATTGCAAAAATAAAATCACCATCTACAGAACCCACTCAGAGAAAGAAAACTAAATACTTGTATCTCTAAATCTCAACCACATACTCCGTTCTCTCACAAACACACAGATGCATGGAGTATGCAGAAGGATAAGGACTGTTTGCTCATCCCTGGCTATTACAATAAAGGAAGATAAGTAAAGGAAGATAAGTAATCCTCTGTAATCAAATCTGTATGAAGCTTTCATTTTTTCATAATAAAACATTCATGTTACAGATGCCCTGACAGATTTTACCATCTTGCCATTTTATTGATTCTTAAATAGGAAAGCTATCATACTTCTGACTGCTTCTCATGAGGAGACTAATTAGATTATTTCATCATCTGGTTCATCAAAGCAGGAAATACTTAAGTGTCACAGCTGGTCTCAGACTAAGTATCTAGTACCAAGATTTTAAATGAAAACTATTACATCTTCACAGGGTAAGTATTTCATAAATGGCTAGACAGTAAAAAAATGATGAAGATAATAGATATAATCTCACATCTCTGGGCTGCAAAGGGAGTCTTAACTCTACCACTGCATTTGGATTTATTTTCTCCTGCTTTTGCTACTACTGTCATCAAACAGGCTTTGCATAATGAACAGATCTGGAAAACTGAGAGAGCTATTTAGATTTCCAGCAAAGATTTATGACTGAGAATTAAAAACTCTGAGGCAGCATCTTCATTTTAGGTGAATCCCCTGTTATTGATGCAACCTTTCAAAGAGGAGTACTCAACACTACGGAAGGATCAACTACAAGGAACCCCCTTGGAAAGGACCCATCCTACTGTACAGTCACTATTCACTGCCCATCATTCCTTTATGAATTTGTGAGAGATCTTCTTCTTCTGCACACACCACTCTGTGCAATAAGCAAATCCTCCTGTAAAGAAACATGTGTGACAAAGCCACATATTCAATTTTATCGTGCTTCACCTTCTCATATATTCATGTCCTCTGTACACAGGGGACAAGAATAAACAAGCTACTCATCTGAAAGAAGAGCTTGTTCACCATAGTGATTTGGAGTGAAATTGTTACCTGTCACCAGCAGACAGCAAAAAACACCTAGGCTTTGAAGGTCTATTTAAGGTCTATTTAAGCTCTAAAAGAGCAGCTTGATAATGGGAAAATCATTTCCTTTAAAGAGCATTCTCATGAAAATCATATGTAAAAGCAGAGTCTCCATACAATACCAAAACCTCAATAACTTTGTTATGGAATAATATAATCCTATTTCTCTTACAGACCTATAATGTCATTATGTAAATGGTTATACAAAGCCATGATTATATCAACAAAATGAAATTGTTGTGTAAGACAGTTCCCAGTCCCTCTAAATGAGTGTTTTCAGCACTGTAGAACCAGAAAGTTTCCTCCTATAATGCTAGAAGTAATGTTAACATTGTTGACTCCCATTGCATTTTTAGCTTTGATGGTTATCACAATTAACCTTGAAGAACACAGGACCAAAAAAAATAATATATATGTGGAAGTTGCATCACACAGTGAAAATTGTAATAACATTTAGATTCCTCTTATGTTCTGCACTTCCTTGACCTTATTAGAAATTTAGAAATCCTTGTCATTTTGCCTGCCAGTTA
Source organism: Myiozetetes cayanensis (assembly GCF_022539395.1). Classification (NCBI taxonomy): domain Eukaryota; kingdom Metazoa; phylum Chordata; class Aves; order Passeriformes; family Tyrannidae; genus Myiozetetes; species Myiozetetes cayanensis. Next base: position 47,816,900 of record NW_026086604.1, read on the forward strand.
GCTGGTCAGAAATAGTTCTTTGTAATCTAAACCCTCTTGGTTTTTTTTAATGAGTTAGGCTGTAGGCCTCATAAAATTTTAGATGGAAGTTTTGACTGGGTCACTTTGATGCAGAAAAATATAATTTTTATGTCAGAACTATCTTTTTGAAGTTATATGAACCAATAGATGAACCACGAACCTCATAAAAGGACACACACTTTCTTTCTAAACTCAACCTAACTTTTGGAGTGCACAAAGTAATGAAAGATACAAAAGTCACATCATTTAAACCACACATGGAACTGTTTGAGGACAGTAACAGTATCATAAAAATATTTTCAACAGGCTGTCTCCTGAATTAATAGCATATAGCTGTTACAAGACAATGTTACTAAATAAACCAGTAAAATTTAGCTACAAACTTTAGTTAATGATCCTATAAAATCATGACCCATGATGCTGATATTTTTAGGCTATTACATTATTAGCTATTCTTTCACTTTCTAACTTACATATGATAATTTCTGCCTTTGTGCTGGTTTTATCTGGGATGCAGTTCGTTTTCTTCATAGTAGCTAGCATGGGGCTATGTTTAGTATTTGTGATGAAAAAAAAGGTCAGAAATTAAATTCAGACTTTTGTACAATTCTGTAAATGGCTGTAACCAGCAGAGTACAATCCACTGAGCTAACAATGCTGGCTGGGGGAACTGCACTCACTTTTTTTGTCGAAAAATGCTTCCATCTCCAAAAAGGCAAAGAGGTGGATCTTTACAGATTATAAAGTCTCAAAAGTCTTTATGAGGTTGTCCACAACTGTGGTTTAGAGAACCATGACCAGTGCAGTGGCACCAACTGTGATGTGTACAGTTGTCATTATTCCACTGCATTTTGGGCACTGGTTTCCACTTTGTGTGTTATTTCCTCTTTACAGTGCTCATTTTCTTACACAATAAATGTTAAAGAAATTCTGTATAAGGAAGGAAAGAAAATGGAAAAGAGGAGGTCTATCACAGGCGAAGGTGAGGAATATCCCACCAGTTCCAGATGCTTAGAGGACTGTAGGGTCCACAACGTGAGGCAAATAGAGGCAGTGTTACAGGCAAAACAATAATGTCTGACCTTCCTCTTCCTCAGCAGAAGGTACTGTTTGGTTTTTACACAAGAAAAAGAAAACTGAACAAGAGTCCCCAATATTCCAACTAGCGATAAGCAATACTGCTATTTTATTTTAAGACAATTTACTTACTTATAGGGGAAAGAAGAAGACAAGCCATTGCATACTTAATGTCAGGGGGAAAACTCTTACTCAAATATTTGCCTTCATAGAATTTCTTTAGTAGTATTTTAACCATGAATAACATCTCCCTAATTGATCTGAAAAAAGTCCTCTATATTAGGAGTCAAGGCTATCATTTCCTTTAGGATCATTAAATGAGGCCTCACTTTGCTCTTTTGTTATCAAAGAGGTAGCACCGGAAAACTGATAAATAAAATTCCCCTTGTGGAAAAGAGTCCTGCTACCGTACTGTTGTTCTATTTAACATATTTCCTACTGATTCTTTTCTATCCTCGTTCTTACAAATTAGGCAACACAAAGATTAACAGATAAATCATACACCTTTCTCTCATTTGGCTTGAGCGTTTTTTGTACACTCATGACAGCAGCCAATTTTGCTGTTGCCACAATTTCACATCCTCAACTCCGAAAGTGTGGCCACATGGCACTTCAGATGCCTCAGGATGGCTACGATTGCACATTCAGTGATACTGTTGCTTACATTTACCAAGCAGCCCCTCCTTCCCTCGCCTCCAGCTACTTGTTTACAATCCCATGCTACACTCTGTTACGTACAGTTGTTTGTACAAGCAGGTAATAAATCAATTCAAACCACACACTTTTACAGCCAAGCCTTCCCAAAAGTTAAAAGAAATCTAAGGCGATTCCAGTAACATCATTGAGACTATGATGTAATGAAATTAAGTTACTGATAGGTAGGTGAATGTTAGATTGAAGCAAATCAGTTGAGAAATAGATGGAAAAGCAGAAATGAAGAAGAACTAAACAGCAGCAACCAGAGGTTATGGAAAATCAGATTTATTTTGTTGAAAGTAAATGACTAACTACTAAATGAAATCTGAAATGTTCTGAAATGAATAATGGAAATCCCAGATTTTCTCATCATAGGGAAAATGCCACATTTCTTAAGCAAACACTGGGATTTCATTGCCAAGACCCCAGTGTCAACAGTGCTTCTCAGCCCTTCTTTACATGAGACCAATAGGGAGCTAAAAAGCCTAAAAGCCTGAAGAGAGGAGCACTGCAGAGCTCTGCCTGCTGTTTGGCAGCCAGAGTGCTTCCAAGAGTGCTGGCATATCTGGAGACCAGGAACATTTTGAATCTCAGCCCCACAGCGCAAGTAATCCCAGGGCTGCCCATGTGGCAGGCTCAGACCTAAAGCTGAAAGGTCAGGCACTGCAGTACACCAAGAGAGTTCAGCAACTTTAATAAAAAATGTTTGCAAGTGAAAAGCAACTCTCCTTAGAAAACTTTCAGTCTACACAAAGAACAACCCTGATGAGGTGATAATCTCATCTTTCAGATTGCAATAAAAATCCTCATAGCTAGTCCCAGCAAGGTGACCCAGCCTCATCAGGGCAGCTTTGATGTCATTTTAGTGATGTCAAGGCACAGTGAAGCTGCCAAAGGACCAGTGAAACCACGCACCTGTCCAACCCTCTGCGTGCTCCCCATGCTTCTGAGATGTGGCCAAGGGTCATGGGAACTCACCCCGGCAGCTACTATGCTGTTCACTTATCAGTACCAATGTTATGCCTTCAGAAAAACACCAAGCAAAAATACATCTATCATGCAGGCCCCAGGTAAGCTTTTAAACCATGTATGTTATTGGGGCATCTCCAAACAAATAATAAGTACCTTTCCCCCATAAATTAGTAACATTAGGACACTGAGAAGTAAAAATATGATATTATATTTCTAGCAGTGCATATCTCATTATTCAAAGGACTGTGTAATGCTGATTCACACCAGTTCAACAGACCAGCTTTGCATGCACATGCACATACACAACTCTCTCTACAGCATACTGGCAGACCAGTCACTCTCCCAGCGCTATCTGATCAGAGCCTTACAAATGCTCCTCTCTCAAAGCAGACTGTTAGCTGCTGCCACGCCCTCCCACATCTGACCAACAGGCCACAAACAGATTGTGCTTGTTCTCAGGTCATCACCATTTAGTTTGGAGTACCCAAGGTGCCTTCTCCAGCAGCAAAGAGCACTTGTGGTTGAGCCACAGAAATAGCTTTCTGGGAAACATTTCCATTGTACTGTTCTGTACAAAGCTCCCTTCTCTCCTTAGGAACAACTTGTAAGACCCAGTTTAAGAGCACTGGCTTTCAGGAGCATCCCATCTCAAAGATGTCTAGTTAGACTGGTCCAACTTTCTTGACATGCAAGTTGCTTCTGACAACCAGACTCTCCACTCACCCCTGCCACATGGTGATTTGTAACTGTTGGTTCAAGCTCTGTCAATGCAGTAAAGCAGATTTTGTCCCAAAGGAAGATATGTCCCTAACAAGAAAAAGGCCATGCCCTTGTTGTATGAGTAGTGGCTTAGCTACACCTACCAGCTTCTCTTCCTGGTTGTTTTTTTCCTAACTTCACACTATTCCTGAAATAACATCAGCATTCAGTTACTACTAATGGAAAATACTTCATCGTTTTAGGAAAGGGATTTTATGATGTTTTTTACTGTAACAGCAGAGCCCTAGATTCACACAAGTCACAGAATGTACCTGTGTTACTGATACTAGCCCTGACTAAAGCACTGTGGGACTCCTCCTGATCCTGGGAGCCTTCCCCACAGAGTCAGGGTGTATCCAAGGCACACAGCTAGGTCACAGAAACATTTTTTAGGTCTTGCAGTTTAGAAATTGGCTCTATGAAACCTCAGCTCCTTTCCAGTAAGGATCCAACTAGGATACTTCCAGTCATTACAATCTAACCATGTTACTGTGGCAAAAACTGTAAAGTCAAGCAAGATCCACTAGACTGGTCAGACCATTCAGAAAGCGTTTAACACCACTGTTTAATATCTTCATTACTGACACACACAATGACCGAGTGCACCCTCCCCAAGTTTGCAGCAGCAGCAAGCTGTGGTGTGGTCGTTGACGTGCCCAGTAGATGTGATGCCATCCAGAGGGACGTGGAAAAGCTCAAGAAGTGGGCCCATGGGAACCTCATGAGGTTCAACAAGGCTAAGTGCAAGATGCTGCACCTGGGCTGGGGTGATCCCCAGCAACACTACAGGCTTGGGATGAAGACATCAGAGCAGCCCAGCCAAGAAGGACTTTTGGGTGCTGGTGGATAAGAGGCTGGGCTTGACTCAAAAATATCTTTTTGAAGCCCAGATGGATAATCACATCTTGGCCTGCATCAGAAGAAGAATGGCCAGCAGGTCCATTCTCCCCCTCTACTCTGCTCTCATGAGACTCCACCTGGAGTGCTGTGTCCAGCTCTGGAGTCCCCAGCACAGGAAAGAGATGGATCTGCTGGAGCAAGTCCAGAGGAAGGCCACGAAGATAATCAGGATGGAACATCTCTGCTGTGAAAAAAGGCTGAGAGAGCTGGGGTTGCTCAACCAGGAGGAGAGAAGGCTCTGGGAAGACCTTACTGCAGCCTTCCAGTACTTAGAGGATGCTTATAAAAAAAGATGGGCACAGACTTTTTTAGCGGGACCTGTTGCAGTAGGACAAGAGGTAATGGTTTTAAACTAAAAGAGCAGTAGGTTTAGACTAGATACAAGGAACAAACTTTTTACGGTGAGGGTGGTGAAAACAAGAACAGGTTGCCAAGAGAGGTGGTAGATGTCTCATCCCTGGACACATTCAAGGTCAGGTTGGATGGGGCTCTGAGCAATCTGATCAAGTTGAAGATGTCCCTGCTCACTGCAGGTGGGTTGGACTAGATGACCTGTAAAGGTCCCTTCCAAATCAAACTGTTCTCTGATTCTATGAAAATACCTGACAGGTGGGACACCACAGGACTTCTTCCAGCAACTTGACCATTCCTCATCCCTTGGCTATTCTCTAGCCTTCCATTCCCTTCTTGTTATGTCCAACCCAAATAAGCAGTAGGTAAGTCCTAAATAGCATATTGAGGCAAATGAACATGATTCTCAAGCCACAATAGCATTTACCTCCCATAATTTTATAGTTGTTTATGCAGTTTGGACATCTATTTTCAAAGTCAACTCTTTACTGCTGCTGACACCTATCCAAGACAAATGCTACAAAGAGGTAAGAGCTACTCACTTACTTCACTTTTTTAATAATGTTTACTCTTGCAAAAGAAATTTTCTTTCCACAGGAGTTCATGCCTAGCAATCACTATTCCATGGGAGTTCATGCCTAGCAATTACTATTCCAAAAACATATCTTACTGGTATAATTCTTTTTTTCTTCACAGAAGTTTAAAAATACAAGTAAAGGTCATATGCTAATTTGACATTTCAAAATCATACTCAAACCTGAAGCTTCATAAAAGTAAGTTTGATTATGACACTTGATGTACTCTACATATAGGAGCAGCTTAAAATCACTTCTTTTTGCATTATGAACTGAGATACTTTTGCAGTAAGACATAATTTTTAAAGGCTTTAAATAGTGGAGAACACCTAGGCAAAGCAACTTCTATCGTTGTCCTGCTAAAATAACAATAGATGTATCAAATAACATACTTTCTGAAAATTCTTGAGCAATCGCAGTTGTAACTTCACTGAGCTCTTCTCACAAAGAGAATTTACAGATGAAAAAATTATATTTCATCAATGTTGTTAGTAAAATACAAACTTCACCTATTTTTCCTTGGAATATGTGATACCAGAACAAAAAAAGCGGAGAATCTCTTTTAAAACAGGGGGGAAACCCCTGTAACTTTTTAGGAACACTTAAGAAGTACAGAATACCTAGGCTGCAACTTATCACATACACTTTAACATCTCATTACTCATCTCATTACTCATGCTGTATTCCCACATCCCTATCTTCTCCCTTGTTCTTTCATTTCTTACCAACTTCGTAAATTCTTCAGAGCAGGTTTTCTTTTTTATACAAAGCTTGACACAACAGAGGGTATCTTTCTACCACCAAAGTGGAATTAAGTAATAACATTATCTATGTTACAATATTATAGATATTATTATTATAGATAACTATTATTTTATAAAAGGAAACTGCATCTTAAATTGTCCTGTCATATTAGCTGGCTTCACTCCTCACTTTTTCAGCATGCTGCAGATTCTGACTCGGAGGAGTCATTTGACAGACACTGAAAGATCTGATGGCTGGTTAGGAACAGCTGGGGTTTTGGACAGCTGGAAAAGTGTAAGAGTCTACTTAAATTATGAATTAAGCACAACGGGCCCATGATAATGTTTAAAAGATGATCCTGAAACTATCAACTGCTAATACCACCATGAGATTTCCAAGTTAGCAATAAACTTTCTCCTCCTGAGAAAATGCAATGGTTTCAGGTTGGCTGCAGATGTAAGAACACCACTTCTGTCCTAGTCACGAGGTCTTCGTCATAGCCAGAGCAGTGGAAAAGCAGCAGAGCAGTTGTCCAAGGCACAGTTTTGTAACTGTTTACAAATGACAGGACCAGGTATGCCTTAAACTCCAATCTTCAACTTTTGACTTAAGAGTCTGAGAAGCTGAGTCCGGCTGCACAAGTCCTGTACATACAAACCATACTTGGGAGGCTGGATGCCCAGCTGCTCAGCTTCTAGTTTAGTGGTGAGCACAAGTGATGCCAGGTTGAGTTGGACTCAGTGATCTCAGAGGTCTTTTCCAACCTTACTCATTCCAGAAAGCCACACTTTGCAAAGGGACTCCACAGAAGGGACAGATTAATAAGATTATCGATTTTTAAACAGCTTGAAAAAGGTCATTCCCTTAAAAGGGTTCTGCTGCATGGCTCCAAGGAGAAAGGGAGTTTCCTGATCTCTCAGATTGTTGATCTCTTTCCTTTATTTGCAATTAAATCTAGAGCCATTCACAGCAGCACACAGTGAACAGACATTATTGTCATTTCTTGTGCCGTACAAAGGGAAAACAATGTACCTGCAACAGTTATGATTTATTCCCTGCTTGAGTCTCATACGCTCATTTAGTACTAGATCAGACCTGCTTGGGAGGGCAAGGGAATTCTGTGTGGGAATGCAGAATCTACAGGTAGGAAAGATCTTGTAAAACTGAAAGCAAATAAATAACTTTCTATCCCTTACAGCTGTAGGTAAGGTTCCTTAGATACTGAGAGTTTAAAAAACAGACTAAATAAAATCATGCAGCAAGAAATGTTTTCCCTGGTAACTACTTTCAGTGTTACATTATTTACTTCTTTCGAGTATATGTTTAACTGCTGGGGGAAGGAGGGCGAAAAAAGCATTTTCCTTGCTTTGCTAACTCCACTGCTCCAACAGGCAAAACATGAAACTGAACAGTAATATAGAAACTGGGTCTGCAAATAACACACAAGTTTTTATTTTCATTTTTATTACAAAATTAAAAAAAATAAATGTTATCAGATTAAACTTTAATTTTTAAAAAATCTTCACAGGTCATCAGACTAGCAAAAGGAAAGTGAAGGTAAAGAAGGTATGCAATGCATTTTGTTCCCCATTACAAACAGCCAGGACTCAGGAGCTTGCCATCAGGAAAGTCAGCTAGTCCAGCACCTCAGCCTCTAGTGCTGCAAATGAGCCAATGACAGAGGCTTCATTACATTTTCTTTCTTTTCCAAAGCAAATCTAAGCACAGCGAAGGACACACAAAGTGTATCATTCTTTAAAAAAAAAAAAAGAAAAAAAAGAAAAGAAAAAAAAGAAAAAAAAGAAAAGAGGGTCATCTCTATGTTAGCTGAAAAATACAGCTCACTGGCATATCTTTTTAATGTTCTAAGAAGACAAGGAAGGAGAATTTTAAAAATACATTTAATCTGTTAAAAGGTCAGAATTCATAAGATGTTGAGACTGATCATTTACAACGTGTTCAAAAATTAACAGCATATACAGAAAGATATAATTGCCAGCTGTTTTAAAAGTATAATTTTACATAGAATGTGGTCAGCCAAAAATTCACAAGCACCGCTCCTTTTATTTCTTCTGAGGTATACAGACAGATACAAATGTGGAGGAGGACACACTCCCTCCATAAGTATTTTAGATAAAAATCCATTCTTCTGCAAAAAACAATCTTCTTTAAGAAAGAATATATAATTCAGAACTGTTTACTTCCACTGACACTCCTTAAAGAGTTATTGTCATTCTTTAAAAATAACACAAATGCTACAATATAGCACTTGTGATGTGTTATTAGCTCAGATTTAATAGCTGTAGTAAGAATACTTGAAGATATCATTCTTTTCTTGAGGTTTGAAAAAAAATGGGGATGAACTTACACTCCAACACCAGTATTTAAATATGTTCAGGTCATCAAAATAAGGACCACCTTGTACAAGCAAAGATACCATTAAACAGATACTCTGTTACTTCAGGAATTTTAACTGAAATGCGATTGGTTTTATTTCTGTTACCTTTAAGTGAACCATCAGAATTAAAAACAAGTTCAAGACGCCCTGGGAAGGCACAGAATTTCAGAAGATATAGATGTACAAGGCCCAGCTTAGTTTTCCTTCTGCAGAAGAGTGAAATAATCAATGTGCTGAAACTTCAGGACCTCGTTTCCCCAGCTGGTCCAGCCAGGCTGGAGGTTGCGAGCAAACAACTCCAAGCATTCCACATCTGGCTTGATAAACTCTGCCAGAACTGCTGTGCAAGAAAAAGAAAAAAAAAAAGAAATCAACAGTGACAATGGTACAAATAACAATAGTAAACACATAAAATCTCCCCTGTGATGCTAGTGGATGAAAAAATGAATGTTTCATTAAAAAAAGAGAGACAGCAAATTAATTTCAGGGGTTTCATCAAACAGCTGGACTATTTATAGTGAGAAAGTAATTTTAAATAAGTGCCCTTGAGATTCTGAACAATACTGCCAAGGCCTTCAACAGCCTTGATTTATTGGTTTTCATTTAGAGAAAGGGAATGAGGATTTATTTGAGCCTCTACATAGACAAGTTCTGAATTTTTTACTAATATCAACAAAACAACTCCTAAAGATTAACTTAGCTCCTGTAAGACAGGGGTAACATTTCTAAAAATAAATAAATAATCCCTTTTCTTAATTAAGATCACACTCTTTTCCTTTGCACCTTAAAGGGGATAAAAGCATTTTTGTGATGACTGCTAAGAGGTAAAATAAGAGGCACCAGTTAAATAAGCACAGCACTAAAGGGCTATAAAAATGCAAGCACTACTTTTTCCCCAATACCAACTTGGCAACAGAAGAGATATTTATATAACTCTGTTCTTTTATTCAGTAACAGTAAATCTCAAATTTCTTTTACAGTTGGGCATTTTTACTGCTTAAATCCAAATAGATAGATGCCTGTCATTAACATTAATGATGTAAATGTCACAGATTATGAATATGTGGTAGTCAACCCACCACAGAATGGTATTCTTGGAGTGATAGAAAAAGATCTTGTAAATGTTTTACTAAATGTTTTACTTGTCATACAGAGCCATTTATTGTGTGGCTGGTTCAAACAAATCCTTAACTAGGTTTCACAAAACAGCTATGAAGTTATTGCATACAAAAATATGCATGAGAAAAGCAAAAGTTTAAGGAGTACAGAACACAGAGAAGGCAGAAAGACCAAAAAAAGACTTAAGAACTTTATATAAACTAAAAATTATATGTTAAGTTTTTGGGTTTGTTACAGAAGACAAAAGAAGAAAAGTAATGAAAACATTTACAAAGGATATCTTGGTGATTTTTTTTATTAGATCTCCCAGCAATTTCTGAATCTCTGTCACTTAAAAATACAACTCATTAATCCAACAGTATGCTTGGTGCTTGATTCAGTCTCTTCAGGTATGATCACTGCAGACCATATCAGCATAAACCATTCACATCCAGTCAGCATACACCAAAGTATGAGAGGGAATGCTTTTTCTTGGTTTATTTGGTGCAATCCAAGTTCTGATCTTTGCAGGAGGTTTGCCTGTCACAGATTGCCTGTGTGAGCCCCCAGCTGATCAGATCATGGATTGCTCCTGTTGCAGAAAAGATGAGCATCCACTTTGCTTTCTAGTGTTAGCCAGGCCCAGATGCATTTCCTACCTACATGATCACCTCTTAAAAAGCTTCAATATATTCAAAACCTTTCCATAAAAATTCTGTAATGGGCATTTCCAGGCTTTCTTGGCTTGGCACAAAAATCTATTCTCCTCTCAATCTTTAACAAATGTCACATGAATGTCTCAGATGGGTTATCATCAAGGCAGCTTTTAATCTAAAAAATACTGCTACCAGCAGGAATCTTATTCCAAAAACCTGCTTCTTTTAAAGACAAGTTAAAATGCTTAAACAAATCTAACATTTGCAGAGAAGTCTGGGAAGTTTAGAGGAAAATGTACATTCTGACAGAAAACTTGCTGCACTGTTTGGTGTCAAGGGAGCTCATCTAATTAGACACCACTTATGAGTAGCTGTTTTTATACCATCTTGCAAACCCACCATATTTTAAAAATGTGGTAAAATTTACTGTTCTTCCAGCTCCATTTAGGTAAGGATATCTGGTGCATCATTTGCTGCCAACATGAGAGGGCTCAAGCACCTCTGCTAGGAGGACAAGCTGAGAGAGTTGGGGTTGTTCATCCTAGAGAAAAGAAGGCTTCGGGGAGACTTTATTGTGGCCTTTCAGTGCTTAAAGAACTAACTTTTTAACAGGGCCTGCAGCAATAGGACAAGGGGTAATGGTTTTAAACTAAAATAGGATCGATTCAGACTCGTTATAAGGAAGAAATTGTTTACAGTGAGGGTGTGGAAACACTGGAACAGGTTGTTCCGAGGTGGTAGATCTTAAAATGCATAGGTTAAAAACATCATCGCAGCACTAAGTCCAGCAATCAAAAGCAGTTTTAACAAGCACCAAAAACTTCCATGTGTACAAGGACAAATTTGAAAAGCACACACCGGAGATTCAACCAACTTCAGAGACTGGTTCACCAAAAAGCAAAAAAGAGGTAGCCAAAAAACTGATCAGTTCAGCAGAAGCAGGAGGCATGTCACAGTATTTCTAGCAATTTGGTCATAGAATTTAAAAAGGAAGTCCCAGGAATCTCCCCTCTCCTTCTGCTAGAGAAAGGTACTTTTTAAAGTTAGCGGCTTTTTTTAAAAAAGAGAGAATTATATATTATATTATAAATATTATATATTATACATAATTCAAGATCACATTATAGTATGATTTTTTCATTGCTAGGTTGTAAGCATTTACATAATCACATCAGGCAGTAACTTGCACTGCAATGAAAATTACCATATCAAGAGGGCTCCATTTTGTTGGCTTAAAATCTCATTACACCCGTTTCCTTAAAATAGGAAAAGTCAGTGTTTAAGTTAGAAATTACGGCTTTTTTGTTAGACCTTTTTATCACTGGAAGGCTATCTTAACACACAGGTATCTGACTTGCAGCCCTCAAGCAAACTCTGGAGTTTTCTTCCTCTGAAAACAGGTTAGAGGAGCTCCATCAGCAGAAAGATTAAATATTCAGTTATTCTACCACAGGAATAAATTGAGAAACAAAGTCCACCATACAATTACTTCTATCCACTTACAGATACCACCAACAAGAAATAGATTAAATAAATGATAAACAGACTATTCTTTATCACTTACAGGTGTCACAAACACTATGACAGCAACTCAAGCACTTATATTTGGGCATCTAATGCCCTAGGATATGTGATGCTAGCACAAAGCTAGCTGGTAGACATAACACTGGTCTTCCAGAAAACCCACTTCATTCTGAAGTGCAATCCAGCAGACACCTGTCATACCTACTCACTCTTAATCCCAAACACGTATTGAAGATGCATGCTGCTAAAAATGTTTAAACAAGAAAAAAGAGGAATGATTTTTGAAACAAGCAACAGTTTCCCCTTATCTTTTGGACTTCCACTGCCTAAAAAGCAAGTTCTGCACTGACAAACTGGATGCATGAAGTGAAAGTGACTGTTGGCTTTTCATTGTCTCATCAGTGAACCACGCAAAGCACACAGCACACAACTGAGCTCATTTTAGAATAACCCTTCAAAAGAGTTTGCAATGTAAAGGTTCTTATTGCCCAGTTTGTCTAAGCCCAGAACAGAGTAAGACCAGAAAAAGATCTGAAACTCGGCACAAAGATGGCTTCACACCCCTGCATCTCTCCTGAGCTTCAAGTTAAACTCAGACACTGATGCACCTATCAATTAGTCTAACAGTAAGGGTTCACAAGGCACATAAGGAAACAAAAGGCATTTATTTCTTCTTAGTTCCAAGAAAACCTTTATAACATGGCCTAACAAGCCAGGCTTGCTACAAGAGCAGGGCGTTTCCATGACTTCCCATTGCATTGTTCTGCTGAGGATATGCAGAGTGGCTAGAACACAGTCAAGAATTAATGCCAGTGTTTTTGGGCATACTCCTACATGACAATATTATTTTCTAACAATATAGGTACATACTTAAAAACTGGAGGAGAAACAGCTGTAACAAGCACAATCAATAACACTGTAAAAGGAGAAAAAGCGATGTGAAATTATGTAGAACTTTGTACATCTGTGTAACAGAATGTCCTTTATGCCTTGTAAGAGCAACACTGAATTGAATTAGGAAGAAAACCTGCTGTTATTTGAATCAAAACCTGGAGTAATAAAATTTGATTGTAACACATTTGCATAAAGCAGCTTAAGTACATTTACAATGACATATTAAAGCTCTAAGCATTGAACACAGCACATGCATCACCAAAAACCCCTACAGTTGCAATTTCATGGTTAAATGCACTGTAGGAGCACAAACATCTCTTTTTGATGGCTTACTTTAATTTACATCTTTCTCTTCCCCCAGGAGAGATAAACTGTTATAATCAGTCATTAAGTGGCTACATATGTATCAACATACTACCTTTACTATTGTAATAAGAAACAAAGTGCCAGACACCATCATTAAATACTAATATTTTTGGCTTTGTTACCACTTAAACAAAGCATAAAGAATGCGTGTGACTCATCAAGTGTCCCTCTCACCCCTCGCCAAATCTCTGCTTCTGTTCAAATTTCTTCTGAAACCCTCGAGGATGTGGCTTAGCTGCTCCCTACTGGCCACTCGAGGGTATTGTCCGGTTGTAAAAGCAATACCTTGTACAGCACTGAAGTCAGAGCATCAGCAATTAGCTTTTGCCTTATGGTCTACCTTTTCATTACATAACTATACTCTGAATGGAGCTGCCAAAAAACCATAGGATACACGTGGATTTTTATAAAAAACTTGTAAGTCATTGATATTTGCTCCACAGCAAATTCATTTTTTCAGAGAGAAAAATAAATGCTGCACAATATTACCAAATCCCAGCATTCAAGTAAAGGCTTAGGAAACATACAAGAAATTAGCACCAACAGTTTCTTTTAAAATCCATTCAGGATCATAATTTGTAAAGGAATCCCAAATACAGTTTCTAGAGATTCCGCCCTACAAAATAATTGTCCCAAGGACTGTTCTGGCACTAGAATTTCCTGTAATATACACAAACTGTTGTTTTGCACCCTCGGATACCTCACAAGTTTCTTGTTTGTGTCTGAGTTTGCTGCTAATCCTTGGTTTGCTGAAGAGGCCCTAGGTGACAGCCTCACAAATCACCACCCTATTATTCATTACCTTAAATGAACACATATAGTTCCTGCTCTAGTCTTAATTCTTAAAGATGTGGCTTCAGAAAGGCAAAAAGATCCTCCTCGAATTGCCTTTCTTCTTTTCTGTTTCTAGCAGAAGTATGTCCCATCTACTAGTTTTTGAACAGGTATATATGTGTTAATAAATACAAGATCCCAAACACAAATTTTACAGTGTCCCAGAAAATACAACAATTTTCTGGATCAGAATCCTAACTGAAGCTGTTCTATTCCTTGGGAACACAAAAAAGAAAGCGTGTCAGTGAAGCAAACTGTGACAAATCTCCTCTTCAACAGCATTACACACTTCTTCTACCTGCCTTTTCTGATGTGACTACGCTCGCGAAGACTGGCCATTATTATTACATAGCACCATGTGCACCTGGTATATTTGCAGATTCACCATGAGCTTCCCTCCTGTGGGAGGATGAAACCGTGTTTGTGAGATGTATTAAATGTACTTCTTACCATAGCCTTGTAAGGTGAAAGAAGTACAACTTCTTATTGACAAAATTAGTCAGAGTGCTCCAGAACAATGTGAGAAAGGTAGCAACATATCACATACAAGTCTTTAAATTCTTTGGACTAAACTCCAAATAGTTGGATTTATACCCACATTAACTGGCTGGCTGGAATTACTGCACCAACTTCAGTAAACTAAATACAGTTTCTCAGAAATATGCAGGGCCTGCCTATTTGTTGCTTATGATTAGCAGTCTTAAAATAATTATGCTTTTGGATTTAAAAGCATAATTTTACTGCAGACAATTCATGCAGAAATGAAAACTTTTCCTTCAAGATGACATAATAAAGGAAGAGTTTTCTGGTTTTATTAACTAAGTAGAAGATATCCTATTTTATATATTCCCAACGTTTTCTCCCCACAAGGTATTTTAGATCATTTATGATAACTTCATACATGCAGTATCTGTAAACTGCTTGTGCAGTATTTAAAAGACAAATTCTGAAAAAGGCAGCTTTTTTTAACACATCTACTCAAAATATTCACACAATAATGCTGGAAGTTCTAGTTTTCACGTTCATTTTCAGAGATCAAGACTTACACGCCTCACAGCACTCTAAGAAATGTTGAGGAACCACAAGTTCTGTTGAGCAAAATTGTTTGGCATATGGAAAATTAAGGCACTCTCCTAGAATAAGATATCCAAGTCCACTGCATTACAGAAACCTTATGCAACAAAACCAAATCGTACCAGTAAGAGGAGGTTTATGTGAATGCAGAGTGCAGGGTATGCTGACGATTAACTTATGCTCCGGAACTGGAAGTACACCTTCAGATTTCCTGTCATATAAAGAACAAGAACAGAAGCATGAGAATGAATGACACCCGATGTGGTGCTGCAGCTCTCACAGAGCTACTTCAGATGAGAGGTAACACACAGGATGCTCATTCACAGTCAAACTTTAGGTAAGTCCAAGGGAAGTTAGAAGTTGCTCAGACATAGAAAAGGACAGTTTATGAAATCATTGAGGCTTTAGACACAGCTTGGTTAAGAACAGCCACACAAAGCCATTGAGAACAAATCACATAGTCCTGTATCTCTTCATGAGTAGAAAAACAGCAGCATCCCCAAAAGGGCATCGGCCTGTGCCAAGGACTCATGGTCCAAGACATGTCAGCAAAGGAAGCCCTGCCCATGAGAATTTTGTCCAAGCTACTTCCCCAACACAGAGAGATGTAAGGAAAAGGCAAAGACTTACATTCTTTAATCTCACTAAGGCACACCCTTATCCCAAAGCTAGTAAGGCTATCTTTAGGTCCACAATTAGCCAAAAGATGATGCCACGAGATTTTTGGATATTACACTATATTATAAACAAGTGACATATACAAAGGGGATCTTAACATCCTCAAAAAGACATTTACCGTTCTCCTGACATACCTTAAAGCTTCCTTTCCATCTCCTTGAACTCTCCCCAATACAAGAACTTCATAGGGCTTTTTGTGCAAAGAATCCAAAGGCAATACAAATTCTCCAGCCCTAGTAATCTGACACAAAAGAGTTAAAAATACACAGTGGAAGATTTTAACATGCATTTTTCCCCAAGACATTTTCTTTTAATAAGAAAAGAGGACAGTGATGATACCAGTGCTTTCAAATACAGAAGCACATGGTAGTAAATTATAAGAATATAAGGTGTCATAGTAGAAGTCCACTCAGTCTCCAAGAAAGCAAAAAAACAAATTAAGAACTTACTTTTACCCAGTGCCACTCAGCAAGCGTCTTCACTGACCAATGGGGATAGAGTTCATCCTTAACAAAATGTAAGTGCTTCTGTCTATTAGTTACCCATGTGACTACAAGACAATTTGGAGCAGCTAGTGTTGGTACAGGAATCTGCTTGATTTGCCATGAAGACAAGTGGCTGTACCTATACACCAATATAGGGAGAGAGCAAGTTAGCATATATCAAATATAAAAACTGCAAAGCAACACAAATGGATAAAAAAATTATGCGGACAGGACATTTCAAGAATTATCTCTTGACAACCAAAGTCATAAAAATAGTTCAAGGCTGACACCCAGTGGCCAAAGCTGACAGATTTTATATAAAATCATTAGTGTATGGACTTAAGTTATACTGAGCAGAAACTTTAACTAAATATTTCCACTATTCCCCCAAATAAAGCATTATGAGTTGTGACTCCAATGAAGTCTAAAAGCCCATATTTCATTTAAGAACTATCATATGTAATTCAATATACTCATCTTTACAACCGAACAAAGCTATTTAGTTAAAAGTAGCTTCTTCCGCAACATAGTATTATTCGCTTCTCACAATAAGCTCTCTTCTGAATGAAAATGACAAGTGAGTCATTTGCAAGTGCAAGGGCAACACTAATTTGACTGGTATGTTAAGAGGTCATAAAAGATAATTTCTCCAATTATTTGCAGAAGTCATTCATTTTTTTTAATTACCAGTCATGGCAGAAATTCTCTAGTTTATTCAAAATTGTTCTGCACTTTCCTGAGCTAACTGAATGCTACATCAGTAAATACAGCACACTTTCCAGATTCTGTCCTGTTCCATCATTCTCTCTTGATGCTATTCTACACTATTAACAAGTTGTAATTCATGGAATCTACACATTGCAGCATCAAAAATATTGGGACACTGCCCACTGGAAATGATTCAAAACGATTAGCTGTCAACAAGGTAATTAAGAGCAGTGATAGCTCCTGCACCTTTTGCTTCTATTTTGTGAGGGAGAGAGGGTCTTACTGGCTAATTTGTGAATAACTGCAATTTTCCTCTGAGTACCATACATTGTCAAGAAATTTGAATGAGTTCAACTCAGTTTCTATAGGTTTCTGTAAGGCTTTCAAAGGAAAGCTTCTAATCAGACTCTGCATCTTCAAACTATATCTCCATAAAAAGCTTCAAAAGCTATAGTAGTCATTAGTCTAGAAAGTTGTAAGGTCCAATTTCCTGTCTGACCTTCTTTCACACAGATATAATTATGATAATCCATAGGGGCTCCCATTCTATGAAGGTAATCCAAGAGGGCACCACTGGCATAAGTCTGATGGTACGCAGCAATGAAGGAAGCCCATAACAATTTAGTTAATGGTTTCATAAACCACAGTACTTGAGGATTTTACTGCTGCATTATCACTTTCTTCTACCCATTAGACTGAAGCTCAAGCTATGGCTCAAATTAAAAAACAAACACCAAAAAAACCCCACAACCAGGACAAACACCACCACTAACACTTACGAACAAGATTTCAGTTCTGGAAATACTTACACATTTATCTAGCTTTATGGCCACTGAAGTAACCTTATTAATTACAAATTAATATCTGCATGATCTGGGACTTACAAAACAGCTGACACTAGACTTTCTCTGAAATTCTCAAAGACTAACATTCTCTCACCGGCTAGGTATTTTAAGATCTATTCTTGCAAATATTTTGTACACCAAGTATCCAAGCCCTTTCAGTGAAATCCCCAAGACATTCCATAAACTTGAAGGTAAGCATATGCCAAAATATTTGCAAGTTTAAGCTGCAGTCTCACATTATATTGGTCTTGGATTTCATCAGTACATTAAAATATTAATTACCCTTTGTAAGCTACAACGACAATGTTTGATTTTACTTTAAAATTACCTGTTACTCCTTTTAACAGACTTGTTCTCCCATGGTGGATCAATCACAATTACATCATATTTTTTCTTGTCTGGCAAGTGAAATTGAGAAAAAAAAAAAAGCCAGTCAACTATCCTTTAAAAGTCTATGAGTTAAAACTGATTTACAGCAAAACTGCAAATTTCTTCTGTTCTTTTCAAATAAGAAGTTAAAAGACTTTTGGCATGCTTTTTAAAATTCAAATAATCATATCCTTCGGAGATTTTTAGGCTGGTTACCTAGGGAAAGGACTTTTATGTGATCTGTGTCAGATCCCTCCAAGAAATTTTGAACATCTTGAGGATTTTTAGAAAAAAAAAATATGGAGTTCAAGTCTCAAAAATGAAAATTTCTTGAAGTTTCCTACCAGAAGCTATGTAATAAGGCACCCAGCTGAGAGAAAAGCTGAAGCCCTGAACACAAGATTCCTGCCCTGTTTGATCTTCGAGCAGGCCAACAGGGACGTACAGAGCTTCAAGGAAGCCCTGGAAAACTGTGTTTTGCACTACTGGAGGTAAAGAGAGACAAGATAGCTACATCCAGTGTATGAAATGTAAATAATGGACAAGAAGAAGAGAACTGAAAAAGAGTTTTCATGGGCAAAGCTGAGTTTACTTCAGCTGGAGGAGAGAATATACAGGATACATCCATGAAAAACCAGGACTCTCCAATTTTAATTTTTCCAGAGAATATATCTGTCCTTTCATTGAGTCTGATGCTAAGAACAATAGATTAGAATTAGTATTTGATGTTCATTAAACGTGCTTACTATATCTTTTTCCCTTAGGATTGGATGTATTAACCTTACAGAGGACTGACTAGCAAGAATTCTCTTTTTGCAGGTGAAAGGGAAGAAGAAAAATAGTAATTAAAATGAACAGCAGACTCCTAAAAAAAAATAAACTAATAACTGGCATTATATTGACATTCACTGTTGCTTATTTCAATAAAGAATTTGCTCCAATTTTTTGGACTGCTCTCTGACCTCTTGAAGAATCCAAACATGCTTTCTTATATGCATAGCTTTGCACAGTGATAGCAGACCGAGAATGATCTTCCCTCTTTCCTACAGCTGCAAACAGCTAACTGGCTAAATTTTGGACTTACTGGATCATAAGATCCTACCTCCTGCATGTCTTCCTATTAAAAAAATAAATGGGAAAAAACAAACAAAAACCCAAAACAGAAACAACGAACATTAAGTTACATATCTTTCCTTCCTTCTTGTACGCAACTAACAAATCTAAAACCACTGATTAGAAGGTAGAGCAGTAATCCCCAGCTCTTGCTCACAGGCAACATCTTTTCTGTAAGACTGTCTGACAAAGCTAAGCTGCTACTGATATTAATAATAATAGTAATAATAATAAAGTCAATTTGAAAGCTGATGGAATGGTGAAGTACAGTGAAGACTGGTGCATGCTGTCAGCTTAAAGCTTTGATTCACTTTTACAGAGAAGTTATTTACCATAAAATCCCACCATTTCCCTGTCACTGATTCTGGCTTAAGCCAGTGCTCTCAGCTGTGAAATGTAGCAGCTGAGACATCAAGCCATGCTTGCTACTCCTGGTCTTGCTAAAGTGGTGCTCCCCTCCTGTTGGGCGCAGCAGCCTCTCCAACTGTTATCTTCCCTGGGGGATACTGGGTTTTGTTCCACAATCAGTTTATGCCAATCTAAAAAAAGACCCTGCCACCACACAGGATAAGTCTGTAAAGGAACTCTTCTTTTAAGGTGGGCATTCTTATCCCTCTCCCATGGTTTAATCCAGCTAAAAATCAATTCAGCAGGACCACCATCCTAGCAGCAGCACAGACTTAGCTATGTTAAAGCCTCATCCTGTGGGATAGGGATCCAGTACCACAGCTAGTCCCCATCTAATGCATTTACATGACTTCTAGGCTGACAGTGGCTCAGAACATGCTCACAAACTGCTGTATTTTGGCAGAGATTTTTAAAGCAGTCTCCTGGAGACAAACAATCCCCCCATGACACAACCTCCTAACAGCTCAAGATTCCTTTGAAAATGCTCAACTATTCGCAGAAAGTTAGAAATACCACTTTAAAAGCCTGCAGCAGCAATTCCTCAGTGTGATGCTGTATATTAAAATCTGTTCATTGAGCTCCTATTCATCTCGACATTAACTGCTCTATTCAGGCAAGAGAGAATTCTAACACCTAAAGATACTTACAGTTCAGCAGGGGCTGTAAACATGAAATATCAGATAAAAGGAAGCTGCTTTTTGGTGGCACCAAGTACTTCTGCCCCATTAACACAATTATCTTTGCATGGTTTGAGGTGTTTTCTGTAACACAAGAAAGCAGGTCGTGCTCTGGACTGGAGGTGTCATCCTCTAGCACATATACAGACTGATGGTCACCTTCATTCACAGCTGGAAACTGCTTTGCCATTTCACATAACTCAGCCAACCCACAGACAACAGGAATATTATTCTTCCTGCAACTGGGTTCTGCAGTCCTTTGGTGAAGAAAACCACTTTTGAGTCCTTCTTGGACTAAACGCAGAGTGCCTTCCCAAATCAGCTTCCTGACCTGTATGGTCATAAAGAAACAAGGGATAAAAGAAATGATCTTTCAAGTATCTACTTGACCAGGGAATGAAACCAAAATCAAAACATTCTTCAATGTGCAGGGAGGGAAAAGGATCCTTGCCAGTTACAGACAACATTGGCTCAAAAGCTACAAGGGCATGATGATAAGGCCGCGTGCCATGGTCCAACACCAGCTGGCAACCAAGTACCACTCAGCTGTTCACTCACACCCCACAAACCCCACTCCCTGGTTGGCAGGAGAATAGAGTTACAAAAACCCAAAACCTTGTGGGCGAGATAACGCAGTGTCCAGCTCCTTGAAATACCTCAAATACAATTTCACATGTCTCTACAAAGAAGATCTTCTCTGTAAGCACTTTTCACTTAAGATTGGAGAGACTGACCTTCCCACCAGTGGAACAAGCTACAGGAACAGAACTTGTTTGCAGCCATGCACTGCGCTCTGTACATGCCTAAAGACAGGTATCACGTACTCACAAAATATACTTTCGTTACAGCTTACCTTTGAATGGTATTCCAAAGCATTCAGTTCACCTTGGTTGAATAAACATTTCCTTTTACGTTTCTGCAGAATGAGCAAGAAATGAAAAAAAAAAAAAAAATTCACATTACTCTGCGAGAAAAGGAAAAAAAAATATTCAAACATACCTGAATTAAAAATTAACTCTTTTAAAAGCAGAAGAAACTGTATACCTTTTTTTTTTTTTTTTATTTGACAAATACAAGTCAAACAAGAAAAAAGATCTAGGTTGCTGTAGATATCGTCAAGTTACATAGATTTAAAGCTGTGTTATATTACTCATGTCCCTGGAATCTGAAGGTACCTGATGCATGCCACAGTTGATACTCATGCCTCCTTTGGGCCCACACTAGAAGTTTCAGCTGTCAAGTGCAGTTTACCAACAAAAGAAAATTAGCTATGTTTCATTGATTACATTTGTTGTTTTAGACCTGCAACTCAAATTATTTTCTTTTGTCCATAAGAAACAATGCTGAACAATACTGAAAGTTAATTCCTATTCTCCTTCCCAGCTTGCTAATATGCACAATCTTGACAGCAACCACAGTTTGAGCCTGACTACCACTGGTGTCAGAAGATTTTTGTGAGCTTCTGAGTCACAAAATGCACATTACTGGCACACAGAACACAAGAATATCCTCATAAGTGCTTATACCTTCTGTGCATCTTGAAAACACAAGATGGAAAAGTTTCTGCTTTTCTGCACAACCTCAGAAGACTCGGGTATGCAAAACAATGTTAGTAGTAAATTACTTATCACAGGATTACTGTAGCTTACTGTATGACAGAGAACATACCTTCCTAGGACTGGCAACAGAATCTTCAACACCACTCTTTGTTCCTTCCTGGTGTTCCTCTCTGTTACTGTTGACCTTTTTTTCTGCCAGACTCATCTCAGGGCACCCCTGACATAGCTGCTCCCCAGGAGGTGCAACTATATGAGGCTTAGAAATGTCAAAGAACTCCTCTCGAAACACGTATCTTATTTTTGCTGGTTTACCTTCTGTTTCTATGGCATCTTCAGGGCTATGAGTAGGACCACTGCTCAATGAGGAGGTGGCAACAAAGGTAGAAGAACCATGACAGTCTTCAGTAGACGTGACAGAAGTATCGAGAGTGACACCACCAGGGCATGCAAAGGAGTTACAGATCTCATAGCCACACTGGTTGATGAAAGACAGATGATCCACGAGCCATCCCGCTGTCAGACGATGTACCACGGACATCATAACCTTCTCTTTCAGGAGGAAAAATCAACTTCCTGAAACTGTAGCTTTCATCAACCACACACTTCCCGGAGTAAACTCCTCCTGTGGGAATTTTTATAAGAAATCACTTTTTAGAACTATCACTGTTTTAATAAAGTTCAGGTGGACATTTCCATGCGTGCACAGGACACATTGTAGAACCTCCTGACTTCAGTTGTTTTCCCTGTTACGTGCATCCCTATTTTAGCTTCATCCCTCTAATGCTTTATTTTTCTTAATAGTAAGCAAGTTTTATATAAGCTTTTATCCTTTCACGCCGCATGTATTTACTCTAATTCATTCAACAATACTCTAGTTCATTCAACAAGTTGGAAAATAGCACTGCGGTTCTGTGATCATGCCTATGACTATACGACTAGTGCACGTATATATATACACAGCATATATATATATATACACACACATGGATATACGCATATATACGCTATATATACACACACTACGTATAAACACATACGCTTGCACTATATATATATACATACAGATGCTGTGTATACACACACATATACACATACCCACACAGACGACTGGGACAGCGCTCGGGAGCAGTGACACAGGCACAGAGGCAGCGACGGCACCAGCGCTGCTGAGGCCCAGCGCCGATGCCCGTCCCCGGAGGCACCCAAAGGCAGAAAGCTCGGGGTTCTCGCTGCGGTTGGAAAAAAATCCCCGGAGCTCGCCCGGACGCGGCAGCGCCTCACACCCTCCCCGTGGGCGCCGCCATCTTGCCGTACGGCCATGGCCCTTCCCCCGGGCCCTTCCCGAGATGCTCCCCTCGCCTCCCTGTCCCTCTCCTCCCTCCGTGACGCAGTTCCCTGTGACGAGCCTCTGCGTGACGTGGTGGGCGGGCGGATTTGAATTTGAGCGGAGGAGGAGGGAGGTGGCGGTGCTGCTGCAGGAGGTAACGGCTGGGACGGGGCTCTCCGCGGTGCGGGCCTTTCCCTCTGAGGGGGGCGGGGGGGCTGCAGCAACAACAGCAGCAGCAACAACAACAACACCGCCCTCATCGTCGCCAGCCCGGGGCCGGTGTCCGTGAGGCGGTGGCGAGTGCCGCGCTGGCTGCCCTTGTTTCCCTCGGTACGGTTTAGACGCGCTGTCAGGGCGAGCGGTGGGAGCTGCGCCCGGCTCTGCCGCGCTCCCTCCCTTTTTATTCCCTGCTGGCGTGTTGGCTGCAGCAAACTCTGCTCTTAAATCTCTGCTCAAACTCTGCTCTTCTGGCATCCTGAGTTGTATTAGGAATAGTGTGGCCAGCAGGACTAGAGAAGTGATTGTTCCTCCTTACTCGGCACCGGTGAGGCCTCACCTCGAGTGCTGTGTCCAGTTCTGGGCCCCTCAGTTCAGGAAGGATATTGAGGTGCCGGAGCGAGTCCAGAGAAGGGCAACGAAGCTGGTGAAGGGTCTGGAGCACGGTTCTGATGAGGAGCGGCTGAGCAATGTGCGGTTATTTAGTCTGCAGAAAAGGCGGCTTGCGGGGGACCTTATCGCTCTCTACTGCTGCCTGAAAGGAGATTATAGCCAGGTGGGGTCGGGCTCTTCTCCCAGGCAACCAGCGACAGGAGGAGAGGACACGGCCTCAAGCTGCACTGAGGAAGGTTTAGGTTGGACACTAGGAGGAATTTCTTCACAGGAAGGGTGACTAGACACTGGAAAGCGCTGCCCAGAGAGGTAGTGGAGTCACCATCCCCAGAGGTGTTCAAGAAAAGACTGTATTTGGCACTCAGTGCTGTGGTCTAGTTGACAGGATGGCCTAGTTGATAGGCTGGACTTGATGACCTCAAAGGTTTTTTCCAGCCTCATTGAGTCTATGATTTGAGAAACTAGTCACTTGGTTGTATTTGTGAAAACACTCTGCCAGTGGTGGGTGCCTGTTGAAGTGATTGAATAATGTAGCTTCTTCCCCAGAGCCAGTGAAATCATGGATATGCTACTGTATGAACTGGCCCTGAGCTAAACCTCTAACGTGGTTTGTGAGCAGTGGAACTAGAAGCAAAATGAAACATAGTTTATATTGATAATGCGTTTGATAATGTTTTTAATGGAGGTCTTTTTGATTAGTTATAATTCAGTCACTTATGGCCGTCCCACAAATAAAATAGATCCTCTGTAGAGGGTGAAAGTTGGCAGTTTTTTCCCAGAGTTAATTCTATTTACTTCAAATTCCCACTTAATGTCGCGTTGGGGACAGTGGTATTAATATTCCAGTTTGATTTATATTTTGTGTGTGTAGTCTGAAGAGAGCCATAATATTATCTCAGAATACATTTTCCAGATATTGTGCTATGATACTGCAAGATCTTTTGCAAAATAAGTAAGCAGGCTAAGAATTAGCTGTTCAGGAGTAGATGAAGGGCTGAAGTGCTGGAAACAGTAGTCATGGTAGTGTAGCTCACTGCACTGAAAAATTTCCCAAGCCTTTTTACCTGTGGAACTTGTAGGTTAGAAATGACCAGATATAAAGAAAGGTAAAATAGTAGGTTTGGAACAAACACTGACACTTTCATCAGTAAAATAGTTTATTTAAAAGATTGTGGCTGCTCCTATGTATTTCTGGAGTCTAACATAATCACTTTTTTTTTTCCTTAAAGAAAATCCAGTATTTCTGTTAACTCCATCGCACTGTTTGATCCAATGTCCAGTTCTACTTGCTTACTCTGATCCTTCAGAAAATCATTGTGGAGTTTAAAAAGACAAATACTCTTAGATCCTGGATTTTCTCATACTGAGGGATTGTGATTTACAATTCAGTCACAATGAGGCGAAGCTCAAAGATCACTAGAAGCAGCGGTCGGCAATCTATGATGGCACTGAGAGTGCAGGACAACAATAAGATGGGTCTTCAAACACCTCAGATGTAAGTGTTGCTGATCACCTTGCTAAGAATAGCTACATAAAACTATATCTGAAGAGATTTACTTTGGTGTGAGTAGTAACTGGGAAAAATGGAAAAATGGTGAGAAGAAAGCTCCTTGCAGCCAAGGATGTTTGCACAAGTGCTCCAGTTCTGCAAAAAGACTTCCTGTAATCTTTTTGTGTACCTGTGACATGTTTCACATGGTAACACGTTTTCTAACATACTTGTTAGGTGGTGGCTGGGTGCCTCTATAAAAAATGCAGAAGTAGTTCTGATAATGGACAAATAATGCATTAAAATTGGTTGACTTTTCTAAGGTGCTGCTGCAATGAAGGTGCTTAAGCTTATAGGAGCGTGTTTATAGTTCTTGCATGAGCAAAAATGGTAGAAATAGTCACTTGAATCCTTCTCCATATTCCTCAGGATGGAAAAAGGTATGTTTGGGAAGCTGAGCATGAGCAAGCCTACACCTGCAACATCAGAAAGGAAAATCAGCATTTTTGGGAAGAGGTATTTATAACTTTTATTCTCTGCTCTGTAAATTAATACAACAATGCTCCCACATAATTTTGTCATTTTTTTCTCCTAACAGATTTTTCACTATAGGGAATAATTACCTGAGCCAGCAGACCTTCAGATCTGCCTTACTCTACTCTTTGGTCACTAAGCAATAATTCTGTGGAGTAAGAATTGCTTTGGGAGCTGTTTTTCCTTGGGAATGATATGCACTACAGACCTTATGAGCACCTCAATACATTGTCCTGTTCAAGGAAGAATGGCATCTCCAGTACACTCTGCCTTGGTTTCTTCTCTCTAAGATACAAAACTTCTAAAATTCTGTGATCTTTCTGCTTAGTTCACAATTTTCTGTGTTTGGATGTCTTGCAGGTATCTTTCATAGGACCCCACTGTTGCAGGGGTCTATTCCTTTTAAATATTTCTTAAATATTTTAGTATTTTCAGCCACCTACGTCATTTTATCTTCATCTCTGGAGTATTTTTTTGCTCCATAAAAATTTCTTTCAATAAAATGAAGAAGATATTCATCTAGGATGCAGTAATCCCTTTGTTGTGCATGTGCATTGTGGTTTCCAAGTTGATGATTTTACTCCAATCATCTTAAATACAGAGAACTTCACGTATCACTTTGCATAAAAAATGCAAAGGAAACATAATAATAGCAATTTTAGTGACTCAAACATTCAGAGAGGTGTTTTTTATAATATGTATTGTCACAAGACCTGTATTTACTGTTTGTCCTTAGAGCTAGCACGACTGGAGGGTCGCGCAACAGTCAGTACGGTGTGTTTGGTACAGAAAAGATAAAGGATCCCAGGCCACTCCAAGAAAAGGCGTTCATCCAACAGTGTATCAAGCAGCTTTGTGAGGTAACCTATTAACTTATTCTGAGCTATTATTCTGAGTCATAGACTATGCTAATAAAAGTACTTATTTCCTTGGTTTCAACTTCAGGTTCTATTTAGTGACTAATACACCATGTTTCTTTTTTGTAGTTCCTGGTTGAGAATGGTTATGCCCATAATGTTTCCATGAAATCGCTACAGTCTCCATCGGTTAAGGACTTTTTAAAAATCTTCACTTTTATCTATGGGTTTCTCTGCCCTTCTTATGAACTACCTGACTCAAAATTTGAAGAGGAAATTCCCAGAATTTTTAAGGAGCTTGGGTAAGATGATTATTTTTTAGTCTGCTGTGCTAAATAGATAAGGTTCTGCTTGACAGCTGGGGAGAATGGATAGGCTTCTTTATTCAGATGAGACTCGGAAAGTGCAATGTTGTGAATATTGTGCTTTGCTTTAGCTCTAGGTTTACTCTCCGATTTTTAGACTCTACTATGCATTTTATGTTCAAACTTGCAGAACTATAGGCTCTTGGAAACTTGCCTTGTAATGTAAAATTTAATTGATTATCTTGATTTGTATAAAGCTTTGAAAGACACAGTTTTCTTTTACAGACTTTTCTGTTCATGCTGTTAGAATCCAAGAACTAAAAATTCCAGAATATTGGATCCAGTTAATTTATTTTAAGATTTTTTTTTCCTGTAATCTCTCTCATTCTGCTTTCAAAGCAGGGTGTGCAAATAATGAAAATGACTGCTGAGGTGAAAAAAACACAAAGTAGCTGAGTGGTTTGCTTCTGAATTTGTTCAGTGTTTGGAATCATTAATGCCCCCCAATGCTTTCCAAGAAAGAAAATCGTTTACCTGTTGATAATGGGGAATTTTCAGTCTTATTAAGAGCCACCAATGAAGTGTATTTTACTTCTGTACATTTGAGTCCATGATGGTGTCAAAGCACCAAAGGACTCCTTAGATGTAGGGGTAAATCTGTTTCATTTCCTTCTTAATTAAATTAACTAAAATAAAATTTAATTCATATTAATCTGTAACATTTGAAACAGCTGACATAGCTTGAAATGTTGAAACAGATTACATTCTGCTGCACCAAGAGTGTAATCCTGGATACAAAGACTTATTCTGAGAACTTACTGTAAATTTTCTTTTTTGAGTTCAAGGGGCATCTGGATGACACTCTTAATCATATGGTTTAGTTTTAGGCAGTCCTGTGAGGAGCAGAGAGTTGGACTTGATGATCATTATGGGTCCCTTTCAAATCAAGATACTCTATGAATCATAAAGTGAGAAACCCATGATAATTGAATAAAATAGTGCTGTAAGAACTCAACTTATTTCCTTTGATGTACAGTGTAAACTACAATTGAATTTGGTCTTCCTTCTGTGCCTTCATCTACATATAAAGATGTGCTGCTTTGTTTGCAAAATGTGCTGGTTTGTTTTCATCACTGTTTGCCACAGCTATTAAAAATGTATTTTCTTTGGCCTTGTAGGTACCCCTTTCCTCTGTCAAAAAGTTCCCTGTACACAGTGGGAGCACCACACACCTGGCCTCAGATAGTGACAGCTTTGGTTTGGTTAATTGATTGTGTCAAGGTAACATTTGTCTTCCTTAAGTCAAATATTTCCACTTTTCAGCTTGGAATGTTAATTTCAGTAGAAATCTCATAAATATTTTTTACAAATCTCCTTGTTTGACACTTATGAAAAGAGAAAGGTAGGTGTTCTTACCTGTCATCTGGGAGCTAACCCTTAGCCTTTTTAGTAACTTTTAAACTGAGCTTGTCATGTTATATTTTTTTAAATGTATGTACTGGACAAATTCATGTATTAAAAAAAGGGGAGGAAATGCTGGCTTATATACATACATAAAATGTGAGAAGTTATTGGTTATCATCACTGAAGATTCATGGTACCTTCAGTGCATATCTTGTGACATCTGCCATCCTCTCCTAAATTTGAAGTCTAATTTTGAATTTTCAATTGTAATTATTCAAATGTCCTGTGATTGTTTTACAGAGTGGAGAGTATTGTGCTTGGGTGGGGGGCTAGTTTAGTTTTGGGGGGCTTTGGTGTTGAGTTTTTTCTTGTTGTTTTTTTTTTTAATAGTGGTGGCTCTTCTTGCTGCCAGCTCAGGTCTGAGTAAAATTTGGAATCTGTGACAGAAGTTCACCACTGCTGAATTGGGCACATGTGAAAATCCCATTCTTTATGCTGAAAAGACACATTTGGCTTAACAAGACAACTTGGCAGTGTTGAATGTCCAGTTCCTGCCTCTTCACCCGTGTGTTTAGTCAACTAAACACAGGCTGATTACAGCCTGCTTTGCTGAAATCCTAATCCAGTGTTACTCTGCTTCTTATAATGGACATGAAAACTAATGGATATCTCCACTCTTCGCATGTGCACCTGTGCCTTTCAGCTGTACACTGCCATGAGGGAAAATGCACCATCATTTGAGGAGGGACAGAGCTGGGGAGGAGAGACAGATGATGGAATTGTACATAATAAGGTATAGTAAAAATTAAATTATAATCAGAATTGTTCAGATTAATTTTGCCATATGATGTAACAACACAATTTAAATGTGACACAACAATTTAAACTGTATTCATAGATTCTGTTCCATTTTATATTTATAGGTTTCTCTAGGAAGTATTGTAGCCTTACATAAAAGGCCTGATCAACTAGTTTCCCAAGCAGGCATCATGGCCAGTCTGTTGGTGAAGACTGAGTATTAAACTGAGATGCCTTATTCTCCAAGTAGCTACTCTTTCCTTTCTCCTCTGTGGAGAAAGGGAATTATTATGCTGTTTGTTTATTGTTTTAGTAAGGTTTCTGGTACATTTTTGCTTTAGCACTCGAGTCTCTTGAGATTAACAGCAGTACAGCATAAAGATAGTGACTTAATTATAAATGTAGTGGCTTCTGCCAATATCTACTCAGTTTACTATATTAAATTTGGTTGTAAAGTTTAATTTCTGAGCAACAAAATAGGGTGGTAATGTAATTCAGGTGCTTAAAAATGCAACAGCTTGCTTTCTTTCTAATTTATCATAGATTATTAGAACTACTCAGACTTAACTCAATGTTAACTCACAGGAGGTGTTTTGGAAGAGGTTGCATAATGTGCTAAAACATTTAAATACAAAATTGCAAAAATCAAATTAAATCATAATTTTGGACTAAGATTACAAACTTGACAGTTGACGAGTAAAAATGCTTTTAAACTAAATGTGCACTTCTACAAGCGATATATATAGATATATATTGATACAAAATTTATATTACTGATGTAACTGCTTCTGAAAGATCTGTAATTTAACGTCTCAAGTGAATTCTTTTTGGGTAACCTTTCTTTATTTCCAGATCAACTCTCTGACATCTGCACATTTGAATTTCAATGGTCATATTTACTGAAGAGGTCTGTTAAACAGACCTACATTTTCCACAAACTAGCCTGAGAGATTCATATGCTTTAAGATAAAACAATTTTAAATATTGTATCTACTATCCTTGTTAAATATCTCAGAAAAATATAGTAAGTATTTCCAGACCTTTCTTAATGTGCATTATAGATGCCTCCTCCTGCCTGAATATAATCTGATGGCATTCTGTATTTAAAGGGAGGCAAAAAATTGAATTTTACAGAAGAACAATTGAAACAGTGAAATATCTTCTTTTATCTATTTAATTCCATTGATTGACTGGATCTAGACAATCTAGATATCTTACAGCCCTTTGAATTGTTGAGATGAAAGGTTTTAAATTTTTTTCAGCTTTTCATGGACTATGCTGTGAAGTGCTATGAACTTTTCATGAAAGGGAGAGATACTTTTGAAGAATTGGATGCAGAAGTGCAGTCAAAATTAAGTGAGTTTTCAAGTTTTAGTTATTTAATCGTCTTACTGGTTTCTTTTCTCCTAGCATCAGTTTGCTCTGTTTACAAGTGAAAATGATCTGAGATAAGGGAACTTGAAATTCCCAAGTACTGCTCAATTGCCTCAACTTAATTCTCTTTTTTTTTTTAATATATATTGCTGCTGATACAGAGGGGTGGGTCATGATCTGCTGTCAGCTGTACCTGTGTCACCCTGTTGTTTTTAATGGCTTTGTGACAGGAAACCAGTATACAGTTCTTCAGGTGCAAATTCTATGCAGATGACTCTTGTTTCTGTCTGACAAAGGTTAACATTAAAAAAAAAAAAAGAAAAATATTTTTGGAGGATGCAATCTGGTGAGTAAGAAAGCTCATCTTTTGAAAGCTCTGAAAAGAGTCTGCAAGAGTTCCAAACTCTGTTTTTAGGGTTTCAGCATGCACTTGTGTTTGTTTTCAGGGAGGTAGGAAACTGACTCATTCATTTCAGCAGCTACAGAAAAACAAACAGAATTTAAGAACCAGGAAGAAAAACATTTCTTATTTTCTGTACCCTTTTATGAAAAGTCAGACTAAGGACACTTTGGTTGCAAGCTGGAGACATCAGTTGGAGAGGAAAGAAGCTACCAGGCTGTTGGACATTAGCAGGAAAAAATAATCATGACATTGTTTGCAAAGACTAAGGGGCAAGTAAGGGAAAAGATGTCTCAGGAGACAAGGAAGTATGTAGATGAGAAAGGAGTATACAAGTCAGACTACCTTGAGAAGCTGGAACAGATAAAGCTTATTTAACGACCTCTATCCTTTTAGTGTGGGCTATATGAGAGTTTGGAAGCTCTTACTTCATGGAAGTAACTTTGAGCTCTTTTGTGACACAAGGACTAAGAAACTCATTTATCTTTGTTTGGGGATTTTTGTTTATTTGCTTTGTAATGAATGGGGTTTTTTAGTGGGTTTGTTGGTTGGGTGTATTGGGGTTTTTTTTTAGTGTAAAATGCCCAGATAATGGGTATTTACTCTGCTGAACTTAAAGTTCAGATTAGGTGGTGATAATTCAGTAAGATTAATTTATAACTCTACTCCCTTTTCTCCTCCCCCCCCAGAGGATTTATTTAATATAGATGAATTCCAGATGGAAAGTTTAGCAGCTGACAACAAAAGACTTCAGGAAGAGATTGCAAGACTAGAAAAAGAAAAGGAAAGTGAGCCGGTTAGTAAATTGTTTCTATCTGTTTATACGCTGGAGTTGAATTTTATATTATTGACCGTTATTGTCATTATTAAATGAAGATAAGTTATGATACATAACAACAAATGGAAAGTTATCTTCAGTGCTTTGAGATTTTAATTAAGCCAGGTTATTACAGACTGTATATCATTATAGTACAAGGCATTTTCTGTGGAGTCTTCAGTCTCTATTTGTTTGATAATGTGCAGGTATTTCCAGGTAAAAATGTCTTGTATTGACTGAAATCTTAATAAGGTACTTGAACCACTTTTTTTCCTGAACATCAACATTATCTTTTCCAATTGTGCTGTTATGAGGCGTGGGATTCAGTGGTAACAATACATTTTATGGAAAACATTTTACTTGAAAATATGGATTCTGCTTTTAGTACATCATGAGTTTAAAAATAGGTTAGTGGCTGTGCAGCTGGCAAGTGGAGACTCCTGCCAACTGTGCAAAATGTGCTGTTTGTATTTCCAGCTTTCCTTAACCTAGTTTTACCTGTTTTTTTGTTTTTTTTTTTATTATTCTACTTAAGTTGTGAATTACCTGTAGTAAGAACTTCCTCAACACAATGCCTGATGCAAATCAGACTCAAAGATGAAATGCAAGAGTCTTTTCAGCCTTCTTTGTTGTTATTTTAAAGATGCCTAACTTGACTCAGCTGTCACACAGAAAAAAATTTATTGAAGTCCTTTAATTTTATATTTATGCTATTGTTTTAAGCAGTTACTCTATTGTCTTGTCTGGAAAGTGAAGTAATTATTTTATATTAATCTAACAGTGGTTGTTCTTTTCACCCATTTACTAGGATCGTAGAGTAACACTACGAAATGTGAAATCGTCTCTTCAAGCAGATGTCCAGAAATACCAGGCTTACTTGGCTAATCTGGAATCTCACATAGCCATCCTTGACCAAAAAATGGAAAGTGTTACTGATGAAGTTGAGTCAGCAAGTAAGAAGGTCTTGGTCACAATTGGGATAGTGAAGCTAGAAATAGTTTTTAAATAATTGTAATTCTCAGCTTTAGGATCTCAGAGTGAGATGCTGCTGCAACTAAACTTTCCAAAATGCATTGCTAATAAAGAGGGGTTTTTTTGGCTAATATCTGTTTGTACACTAGAGTAATGAAATATAGATATTATTTACTCATAAAATACAAATGTTAGGTTGAACTACATAGGCTGGTATTTTACATCTGTTTCACAAATGTCTTTTGAACTTAGAATTGGAAGTAGAAGCAATGAAGCAGGAGAATGCCCGGCTCCAGCACATCTTTGACAACCAGAAGTACTCAGTTGCGGACATTGAGAGAATAAACCATGAGAGAAATGAGTTGCAGCAAACCATTAAAAAGCTGACTAAGGAAGTGGAAGCAGAAGAACATCAGCTGTGGAATGAAGAGCTAAAATATGCTAGGAATAAAGAGGCGGTATGTGAGAACCCCACTACACTGAGAGGTGGCTATCAGTTTTCATCATGCAAGCTGAAACTTGGGACTTGAACTATTGTTAACTTCTTTTCTAAATAATCTATCAACAGCGGGGATATATCTTAACAGGCTAAACTGCATCATAAGAGATGCAGCTCGAATATGCACCCTTGTCAGCTCTCTCTGCTATAGCATTATGACCTTTGATAACACAAGAAATTTCACATTAATGTTAAGATTTCGTAGGAAGGAAATAGTGCTTCGAATCAATACCTTTGCATGTGTTTAGGGCCAGATTAGTCCCTTATGTAGAAGTTCTAGTATCTTTTAATGGCCAAATTCAGTTTCTACAAACAGAATGAAAAGACGTAGTCTTGTAAGTGATGGGATTTAAAAGCTTCTGCTTTGCCACCTGGAGAACTAGATAAAAAGGTTTCAAATATATTTTGCATTTCACAGGGTCAAGCACCTGGTATTAACTTAAATTCCTCATGTGCAAGTATGAAGCATGAAAAAACTGGAAAAAATACTTAGGTTCTTTAGTGTTTGCATATAAATAGCACTCATTAATTAGAAATTAGTGTTTAATAAGCTTTATTTAGTATGCTCAAGTTAGTTTGTTACAAAGATATGTGGCTATATGGCATTTCCTGTCAAAACCAAAGAGAGAAAGCATGTCAACATGATGACTGAACTTTGGTTTAGTATTATTTTTAAACATGTTTTTACTTCCCCATCAGCTAGTCCTCAAAAAGCTGGGGCAGGAAAAACTATGGCAGATGAAGCCATTCAGTGTGAGCCATACACACTGAGAAACCTTGCTGAGCAAACTGAAAGAATAATAAAACAGCACTTAATCCAGCAAACTGCTGGACTGTCATTACATACAGCTCTTGAATACTGTGGTGTAACATGGAATTATGTCTGTATAGAGCAACTCAGGAACCTGTTTAAAGTACTATATGAATACTTTTTGCAAAGCTTTTCCCTTCTATCTCTTTTGTGATTTTTGCCCTCTTCTCCTCTGAACAGATTGAAATACAACTGGCAGAATATCATAAACTGGCTCGAAAGCTGAAATTAATTCCAGTAGGTGCTGAGAATTCCAAAGGCCGTGACTTTGAGATTCAGTTTAATCCTGAGGAAGGACCCAACTGCCTAGCCAAATATAGAGCCCAGATCAAGGTAAGTAGAGCCAACACCAAAGGCTTTGGTTATCACTCACAAAAAGATGTGTTTGGAAATGTTGGAAAGGTCTCTCACAATGAAACTTCATTGAAAAGCTTGTGTGATGAGTTGCCATAACTACACTGTAGTATATGAAGAAATTTTAGTGTTGGAGAATACAGCAGCCTAAACAAAAACAGGAGAAAGAAAAGATGTACTGGGGTGCATCTTAGTTCAAACTAACAAGTTGCATTAGCCAGATCTTCTTGTATGCATATTACAGGCTCCCCTTATGGAGATCATAAACCAGACAGAGGAAGATATTAGGAAAGCTACTGAACGGAAAATGTCTTTGGAAGATACTTTCGAACAGGTGTGTTGGTTGGTGAAGATAAAGAGTAAGATACCAAACATAATATCTGCTGGTCCCATTTGACCCTTTGGCATGGGTGGAGTATGGTGTGGTGGGCTGTTTTTTGTTTGGGTTTGGGTTTGTGGGGATTGTTTGGTTGATCAGTTTTTGGTGGTTTTTTTTTTTTTGTTGGTTTTTTGGTTGGTTTTTTTGGTTGGTTGGTTTCGTTTTGTTTTAGGGTTGTTGTTTTTTTTGAGGGCAAGTAAAGAGGGGAGGAAGCTGTGAGAAAATTACTTTAATTATGAGGGAACCCAAAGGTTTTTCTAAGAATTGGGGTCGTTTTCCACTGATTGAAATATTGTGTATTCCCTGCACTGAAGTTTATGCAGTTTATATACATTCGACCATAAACATTGGTAATATTTGTTTTTAATAAGTTGCCCATTTCAGTCTGTTGCGTGGCTTACCATCACTGGCAAATTGTCATCAGCAAGATTTGTAGCAATATTGGGTTCAGGGTGGATTGGAAGAAAGAGAATTTCATTCTTCTTCTACCTCGATTTTTATTACTGAACATGATGGCATGGAATATCCTTCTGGCCAGCTGGCCTAGCTGTGTGCCTTCCCAGCCTTTTGCTCGTCCCTACCCTAGTTAGTGAGGGGCTCTGGGAGGGATAGAAAGCTTTGGATGGTGTGCAAGCACTGTTCAGAAATAGCCAAAACATCGGTGTGTTACCTACGCTGTTTAGCGCCTTATCCAAAGCAAATCGCAATCCAGGCTGCTATGATGAAAGTTAATGCCATCCCAGCCTGGCCTAGGTTAACTTTTTTCTGGGCTACCAGGTGTTGTTTGTGATGGCATGGAATTCTTCTGAATTGGAATTCTTTTGAATTGTGTTTCCTTGGTTATGTTTTCATTCCAGGTGAATGCAATGGTAGCGGATGCGAAAAGCAGTGTGAAAATGCTGACAGAAGAAGCTGAAAAGCTGGATGATCTTTACCAACAGAAGCTTAAGGTAAAACTTCTTACAGGTTGATGACAATTTATCCTTAATGATATCCTTAATCTTTGTATTTATATATAAGGTTTTGGTTCACATTTTTGTTTGGACCTCTGCTCTTGCCTTCTTCCATTCCTCTTTCAGGACTTTTTTATTCTTTTTGGAAGTATTTGATTGCTACCTTAAATGAGTCTG
Organism: Myiozetetes cayanensis; assembly: GCF_022539395.1. Lineage (NCBI taxonomy): Eukaryota > Metazoa > Chordata > Aves > Passeriformes > Tyrannidae > Myiozetetes > Myiozetetes cayanensis. The sequence continues at coordinate 47,852,740 of NW_026086604.1, forward strand.
TTTTCACTCTCTTGTAAGAGAATCTGGCATCATACTTTAGCGGATCCTATAAATCATGAAGTACTACATCCAGTAAAAAAAGCAGCAGCAATCATCTCCTGACCTCAGGACGTCTCAGAGCATGCGCTTGAAGGAGGACTAACAAAATCTGCCTTGCCAAATCACTTTGTATATAATGAATACATTTACAGGTTTTAGTAAACACGGTTAATTAGTTTCCTTAAAAACTAAGGAATATATTGATTGACTAAAAGCAAATTAAATGTTTTAATGATCTGAAACTCTTGCTTACTTTAGCTTCCTTCTCCAGCACAGGAACAGTCCTTAATCCCTTTCCTCACTTGTGGTTTAGCAACAAAACATAGCCCTGTTTAACAACTAAGTGGCTGCTTCGATACCTCCCAGCTTCTCTGACAGCATGGCTTTGGTGGGGCTGTGGTGCTCCATGAACTAAGTGTTTAGCATATATGCACTTGTAAATCCAAACTCCTGTGATGTAGCTGTGAAACAGGGCTGTTTTACTGCCAATAACTGCTGAGGTGGCTAAAGGCAAATAATTTAGTTTACTGTTTTCAAAAACATCTGAAAGTTAGCTTTTGGTCTATGCTGTTGCATAAACTTTTCTCTCAAGTTAAGCTCATAAAATACACAGTCACAACTGGATGTTTTTAATAAGACAAGTAATGTAATTTTTAAAATGCTGTCCATAAGACTTAAGTATTAAAATTATTTTGAGGAATCATGTTTCAGAATCTACCAGAATTGCATCTTGAGCTGATGGCACAATTTTGCATGGTTTTGTGGGTTTAATTGTATTAAATATAGTGTCAACACTGTCATTCTCCTTGAAGAGATGGTTACTTGGAATTTTTTACTCAAATGTGATTTTATTTTTTTAAGCTAGAAACAGTTGCTCATGATGTGCCATTTCTAACCTATTTAGAGTATGTAAATAACACTTTTTGAGATTAACTTTGAAGGGAAGATTGCTGCAACACAGACCTTTAAATATGGTTAAAGGAATAAAGAGAAGGTTAGGCTGATTCTAAGAGGAAGATGATAGAGAAAATACCTGAAACTTTATGTTTGGGAGGGATGTCCTTGGGGTTTTTTTCAGTTCTGAGCTTGGAGTTACTTTTGTGAATTCTGAATTCAAGCATCAGGATGCAATCAGGTAATATAAAGGAGGAAAAAAGTCCTAATTATTCCCAAGGTATGCAATTTTTTTCTCTTCTTCCCTTATTACAGGAAGTAGAAGAGGAAGAGCAAAAATGTGCAAATGAACTTGAAATGTTAAAGAAGCATAAACAATTACTCGAGAGTGGTGTCAATGAAGGTCTCAGTGAAGCCACAAATGAATTGCATGATCTCCAACGACAGTAAGACCCACACCTTCAAAGTTTCCCTAGTTTATTTTGGTTTTTACCGATATTCTCTTGAATTCTTACATAAAATTGTTTCAGCTTTTATCCATCTCATTCTACATTAATTTCACAAGTTAGCAACTCAAAGTTGTTTCTCCTCAACAGTATTTTGCTAGAATATTTGTCTGCTCTATCAGAACTCCTGTTTCCCATGTAATTTTTTATATATATATGATTATAATAAGGAAATTAGTTTGTTTCCTAAGTTATGTGACAACTAGATTTTATATGTTAAAGTTTGAAAAGATACTCTGCCTCTAAGGTGCAAGTGTTTCTTACTGGTCAGCACAATACAGTCCATTCTTCTAAGCTGAGTATTTATATACAAATCTAACTTCCTTCAATTTAATACTAATAGAAAAAAGAATGGGTAAACATGACAATAAATCAGATTCGATGATTATTTTGTAGTTATGGGCATGACTTTCTGATATCTTTATTTTTAGATATCAAGTTGTTGTGCAAACAACAACAGAAGAGAGCAGAAAAGCTGGTGACAACCTGAGTCGTCTTTTAGAAGTGATTGGTACTCATGTAGTATCTGTAGGGGTAAGTAAATCTGTAAATTTGATATTCAGAATCAAATCTCTCTAGAGACATATGAAACTGCAGTTAAACATAAGGAAATTGGAACTTACTGTTTCCTACAAGGTATTAGTTATTTAGCTGCTGCACTGAGTCTGTAGATTCTAGATACATTTTTGACAAAGCCTTTGGTGTAAATAATTAGAATTGATCATTAAATTTTAGCAGTTACATCCTGTCAGGTTTAACCTGCTTCTGATGTCTTTCAGAAAAGTGTTTAACTGAAATCACCTAACCTGTGCAATAACTGCTTAAAATGCTTTAGCAGAATCAGAGACTATGGACTGTGATAGACCTAATAAACTCTTTGTAACTCTTTTTCAGAAATACCTTGATGAACAGAATATGAAAATTGAGAGAGATTATGAAGAATTCATGTCCGAAGATCTATTGTCAGATTTGAACAGAATTCTAGACAGTTATAAAAAGAAGGCTGAAAGTCTGTAATTACTAAAAAAGTGAAGATGAAAATTTTGCATTTCTGAATGGTATGGGACCTTCTAAAAGGAGGGTACTTCTGGTGTTTAGCAGTGAAACTGGTTTTAAGTTTAAGGAAGTATTTATTAACTTCCTTTGTTTTGTTGACACAAATGCATTGAAAAAATAAAAAAAATTGCATTTTCTTAAAAAAGGCTTTGCTTACACTTCCCACTTACAATATCTTATATGCTTACAAAGATCTGTGACAGAACAAGTGTGGAACAACTGCATTTTGTTTTTTCTTTACAAACAAATAATTTTCTAGGAATATCAGTACAGCAGAAGTAGAGCTAACCTGTTAAAATAACAAAGGCAGAGTGGAATTTTGATGGAACCACAAGTGACAGGACAAATGCAGAGGGTATTGACAACTTGAAATACTGCTACTCAAAAATAACTAGTGGGTTTTGTAAATGTACAAGGTTGTTAAATGATAAGAGGCTTTCCCTTCTAGAGTATAGATTGTGCATTTCATTGTATACATATGCATTTAGGGCACATATGTGACCATAGTACTTGTACAGGAGTCTTGTGAATAGTCTGGAAAAAAAAAAAAGAATAGTCTGAAAACAAAGTTCTCTAGGTGCTTATGATCCCAGATAAAACTACACTGAACTTGTTGAAAATATATGCCAGAGATAGCTCTAAGCAGGACAACACAGGAATTCTGGCTGTATGTCTAATTATTGTAGGTTTGGCTGAAGTTAGATACATCAAAATGGTCTAAAATGTGTCTGCATTCTGTTTTTCAGCCAGTAGGACATACTCTATTTGATTTTAATTCCCCAGGAAAGTAGCAGTAAAATTAGAGTATGGGGACCTCCAGTCCGAAAACAGAGGACAAAATGTATCAGAGGAATGATATGTGGAAGTAATAATCTATAATCTACTTTGAATATCATTTTGTGTTAGGAAAAATAAAAAAAAACAAAAAAAAAAAAAAACAAAACACAAACAGTATTCGTGTCTTGGATGGTTTAGTTTTTGATGGTATTTCCTAATAAAAGTATTTGAAATATTTGAGTGTTGTTTTTAGAGTTCAGAGATAAATATCACTGATTCAAATATACAAAGTTTAAAACAACTTTGCAGTTGTTCAAAAGCTGTTAGCAGAAGATAGATAAAGGAAGTTGCTCCTTAATTCTATAAATGGATCCCTAGGACACATGACAACTTAATTTTGACCATCTGAACACAGACTGCAAATAAAAACTGAATTGTCTCTAATTCTAGGCTATTTTTGCAGAATGCATTTTAAATTCAGTTGTCCTTACATAGCGTGAGAATCTTCCAGTTCTGGTATGAGTATTTTGTTTCAGATATTATGATAATTATGGCATTATTTAAGCTTCTGATTTCCTGTTCTTTTGTGATACTCCAGAAGTTTAATTTGACAGTTCTAAAAGTTTTCTGGCAGGTGGGTAGATTTACTGCTTTCTTCTGTTTTCCTCTTTTTCCTTTTACCTTTACAAAGTCTTGGAGTTTTGGGGGTTTTTTCTGGTAACAGCCTAGTCCTTACTGAATCTCGGTTCCTTCGCTTTAGAAACGTTTTGCTTTTGTGATTTTAATAATACTTTTGCTATCTAAAACAATACTCCTCTTATTAAGAAAAACTGTAAACTCTACCATACAGAAGGGGTTATGCTCTCACTTGGCTGCCTGATACCTGTTTGTCTCTGCTTCTATAAATGACTGCTCTTGTGTTTATGAGCCATCTGCAAGTTCCTTCCCATATTGAAAGTAAGGTAGTTATTTTTTGTGTTCTGGAATATGGCTTTTAAGTTTAGACAGCAGGCCTTAGAACATAACTACTGCTCTTGCTTTTGCTTTTGTTTCTGTTTTTATCAGAATTTAAAGTCTTAATCAGAATGTACCATGGCACCTGCACATTTCAGTAGTATGAGTCATTTGTAAATTTTTGCTTTTGTATGGATACAGTTGCCTCATTTATTTTAAGTGTACCTTTTGTACAGTTTACTTAGCATGTCTTAAGTTTATGTATTTTTATATTCAATAAAATTCCTTAAGCCTGTTCCTCTGAAGGGTAGATTCTTACTGCGAGTATAGAAATAAGACATAAAAACACAATTAATTTGACTTTCCTAGTGGAACTAAGTAATCATCTTAGCAGCAGATACTAATACCCTGGCTATCCTTGCTGTTAAACATACACTGTGTAGAGGAAAAAGAAAATACAGAAACATCTTATTCCTATAAGTTTCAGAGGAATAAAAATAGTCTTAACTTTTTTGAAGAAATAGAAGGCTTTTGTAGACTACAAGAAGCATAGGACCAAGCTGCTTTGACAGTTATTTGTGTGCTATATTTCTGACATTAAACTTCCCAACCTGCATTTTCCTATTTTAAGCATTAAAGGACTATTTCCTTTATATGACCACTGTTTGATCTGCCTTTTTTTATGTTATTAGCTGTTAAAACCCCAAACAAACGAAATCCCCAAACAAACAAAATCCACAAACAAACCCACCAAAAAACACTTGATGCTGTAGAAGCATGATAGCAACTCTGTCTATAGCTTTGTTCTCTTCCCTACCGTACGTTATTTTTATTTTGGTTGTCAGAAACTCATCACTGTCAAGAATGTCGTAGTTTTGTGGTGGGTTTTTTCAGAGTACTTCTTGAGCACATCATATGGAATCAGTCAGGTTGGAAAGGGCTTCTAAGTTCATTGAGTCCCACCACTAACTCAGCACGGCCAAGTCCACCACTAACTCATGTCCCTAAGTGCCGCATGGACGTGACTTACAAATACCTCCAACTGCCTCCCTGGGCAGTCAGCTCCAATGCTTGACAACCCTTTCTGTGAAGACATTTTTCCTGATGGCCAATTTCAACCTTCCCTGGTGGAACCTGAGTCTGCTAAAGGCTTTAAATGTGCAGTGTCTGCTCAGCTCCCTTGTATGAGGCTACTTGGACCATTCTCCTTGTTTTTGCCAGTGCCCAGTAGTGCATGCCTATGCAAGCCTTTAGTTCTGAGCTGGATTTCAATATGTTCTCTGTAGTTCTGTGATACTTCTATTATTTTGTCTACTTTGGACTTTAATGGAGTTCTCATCTCTGCTCCAACTTTCATGGTAGAATTGAAGATCCATGTATATATTTTTATCTTACTTTTGGAAAGAGTACGGTAGAAGACGAGGCCTACAGCTGAATACTTTCCCTTTTCACTAATAAGAGGGGGAACTCCCTCAGCTGGGAGCTCTACAGCAAAAAGGAAAGACTGGTCTGTCATGCCAAGTGACTGTGCAAAACAAGGGAGAGTTTGTGAATGAGGGTACTACTTGCCTATGCCTACTCTATAGATTATTTTGTATGCAGGTATTTTGAGCACTGCAAAGTATCTGAAGAGACTATATATTAACTTTCCACTCTTCTCTGAAGAGCACTGTTTTGCTTTAATACTGGAAATCTTAGTGTGTCCTTTAGAATTAGTTAACCTCCCTCTTTTGGGAGTATTATAGAATAGGGAATTGACCTGGATTTCCAATACTTGCTCTCTACAGTTTTTTGGCTGTGAAATGTTCCTGGCATGATGAAATTGTGTATTGTCTTTTTCCTTGCAAAGTTCTCCACCATATAGAACTACTTTATCTTCATTGGGATTTTACTTTTTAGGTGCTTGTTGGAAGTTTTTGATGGTAGTGATTCCTTTTTAAGGAACGGAAGAAGCACAGAAGACTCACACAGCCCTCAGTGGACGAGGGACTATCAATGCCTTAGCCAATGTCATATCTACGGGAAGTGCAGTGATATCTTCAGTCCCGTATCAGGTGATTGGCAGAGACTGATTAGTCAGCCTGAGGAAACTCTTAATTTTACAGGCTTTTCTGGTAGAACTTGATCTGTTTACAGGATTTTTCTAGACATAACAGATGCCAGGTCTGTTGTGCACTACTGCCCTCTGGAGAGTGGACCTTCTGTGCACACTGATCATGGGAAGATGGCTGGGGGTAAAAATTAGAGGAAACTGAGAAGTTCTATTCCCATCCCAACAGAAGTTTTAACAGTACATAAATTATAGGGTAAAATGCAGCTGCTACACCCTGGATGGAATGCGGTCCATGTGCTCCACAACGCTTTCCCATACAACAGTAAGCACCTGCTAAGGGGGACGGGATGTAGGATGGAGCAGGGCGGAGACACCGCAGCCAGGCTCTGTAGAAATCCTTGCAGGGAGGGGGACTCAATGGTACTTTGCAGCTGGTAACTTGCATAGCACCTGTCAAACAAGGGAGATGGGAAAAAAAAATGTCCTGCTGCTGAACCAACAACTGTGCTGAAATCTCTCCTTGGATGAACTTGGTTCATTAAAGCCTAATTGTAATATTAACGCACACCTCCATCCCAAAGTTACCCACCTCCAAGGTACAGCCACCCCACACTGGGCATGTGCCCTGTATTTTTTTTACTGTGTCTTTAAAAGCAGAGAGAATTTTACACCAATCAGCAAAGAAGGAATTTATGACTAAAGTCACTCAAGCTCAACCTAAACATAAAGAAATAGTATAAAAGTTGAGAATGGGGGAAAAGTTAGGGAAGACTCCATCACAACTGCTGGGATCGGCTGATGGGCTGAACCTGTTTCTCCCCATAGGGATGCCTGTTGGGTTAAGAACTGTATGAGCACTGAATACTTTTATTGGGATTAGAGTTTGGGATTATTGCTTTAAATATGTTTTTGCAGTCAGGTATTATCACCAGCCATCTTCGATCCTTAACCTATCACAATTTCATAGTACTAAAGAGTGTTATTCTGTAATCTGTTAGGGGTGGTCCTTGTCAGGTGCTAGCAGTTGCTGGCAGTGGGTAACACACTTTATTCAAGTGGGAAGACCCACTGAGGGGTCTCTGTTACACTGTTGGTGTGCGTCCCTGAATAAGACAATCAAATCACCCTTTGATTCAGTAGAACTGTTTTGTGAGGGGTCCCCATAACAGGACACAGACTGGTTGGGCACAAGGGTCTCGACTTTCCTGGGGCACTGACAGACAAACACTAAGGGTGGAGGAAAACTCCCCTTTTCACGTGACATTGGTTCATAAGGGTTTACCAGTCCCAGTATTTGCCTGAGGTAGACAGGATTATATGTCCACCTACAGGATGATTTGCTGTATTGTCCCTCTATTCCAGAAGTTCTTATCAATAGCTTTGTGTGGTCTCTGTGGTGTTTTCTCTAGCACCTTATGCACGACACCACAGTTTTAATTGGCAATGTCTTATATGATCAGCATTTTAGTCTCGAGAACCCTTTGCACAGGGCTAAGATTCAAAAGGCATATTGTATGTTATTCCAATTTCACCTCTACAGTCACATCTATCAGTCTGGCAAGACTCCAAAGCAGAAGGTAAGACAGGTGGTGATGGAATGTGTCTAAATATTTTGAAACAAGCAAGATGTATGTAATTTTGTCTCACTTTTCCTACCAGTGTTCAGAATAGTGAATTTCCTTGTATTGGCAGAAATTACATGGCCCTTTCGAGAACACTGAACACCTGCAAAGTCACGCGTGACTACTGGTGTGCCCAGCTGAAAGGAAAGGCACTCATTATTCTATCTGGAAAAGAGCACCTGGAGTTACTAGTTCTAATTATCTTAATCAGCAACGGGCCTTACATTACATTTGAAGTGCATAGAGGACAGCAAACAATGGGCTCTGCTTGACTAGTGGTGCATAGTGACTTACTGTCCTCTCACCCTCCCAAGGTTTAGGCCATTAGTTGTAAGAAGGTCGTAGGGAAAGCTGCAGAGTTGAGTCACACAAGATAAGAAAGGGAAAACTACAGACAGAGGTTGCAATGTTCAGACAAGTGTAGGTTTTTAAAAGGAAAATCACTAAGACATAGAATTGTAAAGGTATAAACAAGAAATCAGGGAATGGAAATTCAGCATTAATGGAGATCTTTTCCAGTGACCAGTTGAGTGATTCCTCATAAGTTATTCCTTAGGTGTTTTATCAGGGGTGCTGAGAACATAAATGTTTAGCCTAGAAGCTCCTTAAATCTCACATGTCTTGTGTGCACGACAAGAAAAACTCTGTGATACATGCTTGCAGAATCTCTGCATGGCAAAACACACTCACAGTAAGAATGCAATGGTTACGGTGTTATCACCCCAAAATCTGGAGAAGAGGGCAGTGCCATGCAGAGACATTTAAATAACTAATTATTCCAATGGTCTTGCCTGGTCTTGCTTGATGTCCACGGTGCCACTGCTACTGGAGCTGGTGATAAAAGCTTGATGGTTCAGGAGAAAGGGGCCAGGGGAAGGGTTGGAAAACAATGCCACAAGTCATGGCAATAAGAAGAGTACAGGGAGGAAGCAGCCTTCCAGAGAAAAAGAAATAGTAATGATGCTCAGCTACAAAAAGCTTGGAAGATACTCAAGTAAGACTACTCAGCAGCAATAGCAACTTGAATGGAAAACCATGGTGTCCTACTCAGGTGGTTGGACCTTTTCTGTGACAATGTATTTATGAAGTTTTCCTATTTCTAACACATTTTACAGGAGAGAATGATATATTTCCAGTCTTTTAAGAATGTGGTTGGAGAGACTTCCATGGATATGATCTTAAAAATCTTTGCAATCAGAACATCAACAGTGTTCTATTAGAATATTAGTGCTTGAAGACATTACTCTTATACTCCAACAGCCTTTCCACAAATAAAAAACTGTGTTTTCTCCAAATGTGCATTTGTCGGATATGTTTTTATGTATTTGTTCAAGAATCATTCATGTTCCCTTGCCTCACAGAGGAAGGAAGCTTTTAAGATTTGGTACATCTTCTGGTTTCCCTGAAGCAAGTTGACTCTGGGACTCATGAAGTGCAGTGGATTGCTATCAAACATATTTGGCTGGAGTCATTTGCCCTCAGCAGGTGAATGGCAAGAGCTCCTTGCTCATTCACTTTTCACAGAGGTTGGCTTCTACTGCCATGGTTTCCCTCAAATAGTTCCATGACAATCCTGGGAGAGCTGCCAGGCTAAATCCTACAAGTATCCATCTAGTCCAGCATTCTCCTTCCAAATATGGCTTTGAAAAACAGTGCAGAAAACTGGAATGATCAGATAGGGGATAACTTGTTTTCCAACTTAAACTCCTCCTACTCAGTTATATCTGGATATTTTATTCTAAGGCCAAAATATATGATTTGTACGTCTCCTGAAAATAATAATTCTTAATTTTTCTAGTCCCTTTTCTCCTTTCTATTCATATAAAGAACAAATGGCTTTAAACCTTACTAAATTATTAATTCTCATTATATGAAAACATATTCCATCGTCCAATCAAATGTTTTATGAAAAGTAGATCTGCCTATCAGTTCTGCACATTTTTAATATAACTCCATGTCCTTCCTTCTTTCTTCATGAGATAGACTAGAAGTTCCTGATTATCTTTCCTATTTTTATACTTTTAACTATAATTTTTTTTTAGTCTAGAAATTCCAGTCATCTTAGGCACACTTTCCACAGTTTGCTATATCCTATCATCAGAGGCGTCGGAGCCATTGTTTCCATTGGATTTTAAATGATCATGTCACATTCTATTTTTGTTAATGAAGTACACAATGAACAGTGGGAGTTTACATGAGTTTTACTCACAAAGCCCAGCTGACAGAGTTAATTTGGACTACAGGATGTTGAACTAATAGTTTGTTGTCCTTCCCCCTCATTCACCATCTCTCCCTCTGTTGCCTTCAGTTTTTAAAAATATAATTTAATCTGATATCACATCGGTCAGATATTTCAGAACCATGGACTGTGCTTACAGTCCTCTCAGCTTGACTAAGTGGATTGTGTTTCACAAACTTTTGTCACTTTAGTTGCTCACTAATTTTGGTTAAGTTACTGAGAAGCAAATGAAAAAAAATTACCAGAGAGCACTTCAGTAACCCCCGTCTCCACATCTACCTTAGTTTGCATGTTATGATGCCAATTCACTGTTTATTTATATTCTTGGGTTTCTGTCTCTCAGATGGTTTGATTTTCTGAATAATGGCACTATGGTTTCACACCTTAGTAGTTCAAGTAACAATATTGTTTTGTTTCACACCTCAGAGGTTCTCAGTGAGGTACTTTTTCTAATGGATCAGGTCAAAGGTCCACGGAGTTCTAAACGTTAAGACGCCACGGGCTCCCCTTCTTAGATATAAAACCTTTGTTACCTTAAGGAAGAACAGTCCTTTTACTTAGATCACTTGGAATTTGTAGTTTTGTACCTACAGAGCCTATGTAGGCAGTAGCATCCAATATCACTCAATAGACTCTGCCACTGCAGCAAACCCTTCTAGAGGGGCTGTGCGCTTTCTCCTAGTGAAGACACAGCAATGTTCATTATGTGTATACAAAATATTAACTATTTAAAACTGTCCAGGCTGGAACTTAGTTCATATTGGCCCTTAATAAAAAAAGAAATTAGATATTTCATTTATTCCTTGAATGAAAAGATTAGATCCAGGCAGGACATAATGATAAATATATCCTCACAGACACACACACATTCCTGACCATCATCTAAAATACCAAATGGCAAGATGAACAAAGTATTGGTTTCTCTACTGCTACTATTAATTTTGGAAAATAGCATGATATCTGACTTTAAAGTCCAGTAGATGTATATAAACAATCTTCCTTTTTCCAGCAAAGAAAGTTCTTTTCCACAAGGACTGGAAATGATTACCCAGTTGTTACTAGAACTAAATACTTCATACTCCAGAATTAAAACTGTGCAACTGCAGGAACTCTTTAAACCAGCTTGCAGATAGATAGGTTGAACAGTGAGGAACTTACTTTTAGGTAAGTCCATGCCTGCATTTGAGGTAGAACCATCCCTTCCCCTTACCATATTAATTTTTAAACTAGGTGGAAAAATTCACCAAGTTTTTTTTTCCGAAGTAGTTAGCATTCTAAAATTAAAGTGCTGTCTCAAGGCTAGAAACACAAGTACACTGAAAAACAAAGTTCTGTTTAACAAACTCATAAAGTAGTGAGGTTTGATGCACTCTTCCAAAAAGGGACTATGAGTCACAGCCTATATAAAAACTCTCAAGAGACCCTTCCTCTCTTAACCAGGTAGTACAAATGTTCTTTGTTCTCATAAAACTCCAGTTCCACTGCTCAGTTCCACTAGGCAATTTGCTTTCCTATAGTGTAACTGGACCCAGAGCGTAGTGGAGTTGCATCCATATGGTGTCTGGTCACAAGTGGGGTTCCTCAGGGCTCAGTACTGGGACCAGTCCTGTTTAATATCTTCATCAATGATGCATGTGATTAAATGCACCCTCAGACACTTTGCAGACAACACCAAGATGGGCAGGAGTGTTGATGTGCTGGAGGGCAGGAAGGCTCTGCAGAGGGATCTGGACAGGCTGCATGAGGTTCAACAAGGTCAAGGTCCTGCACTTGGGTCACAACAACCCGGTGCCATGCTACAGGATGGGGGCAGAGTCACTGGAAAGTTGCCCAGTGGAAAACGAGGGTGCTGGTCAACAGCCATCTGACAATTAGCGAGCAGTGTGCCCAGGCAGCCAAGAAGGCCAATGGAATCCTGGCTTGGATCAGAAATTGTGTGGCCAGCAGGACTTGGGAAGGGATCGTCCCTTGTACTCAGCACTGGTGAGGCCACACATCGAATCCTGTACCCAGTTCCAGGCCCCTCACTCCAAGAAAGACATTGAGGTGCTAGAGCGTGTCCAGAGAAGGGTAACAAAGCTAGTGAAAGGTCTGGAGCACAAGCCTTACACGGAGCAGCTGAGGAGCTGTGGTTGTTTAGCCTGGAGACAGGAAGCTCAGGGGGACCTTATAGCTCTCTACAACCACCTAACTGCAAGGAGGTTGTGGTGAGTTGGGGGTCAGTGCCTTCTTGTAGGCAACAAGTGACAGGACAAGAGGACATAGCCTCAAGATGCGCCAGGGGAGGTTCAGGTTGGACATCAGGGAGAATTTCTTCACTAAAAGGGTAGTTAAGCATTGGAACAAGTTGCCCAGGGAAGTGGTAGAATCACAGTCCTTGGAAGTGTTCAAAAGGCGTGTGGATGTGGCACTTGGGGATATGGTTTAGTGGTGAAGATGGCAGTGGTTGGTTAATGGTTGGACTTGATGATCTTAACAGAGCTTTTCCACGTCTTGCATGACATGATTTTTTTGTTAGTCCTTGATCATCTCCACTATTTTACAGACCTCCCCTATATGCCATGACAATCCTTTCCTCAAAGCCAAGAGTCCTTAAAACAGATGCAGCTGCACTCTTGTGCAGATTCCTTTTTGCACCTTCTCTATACAAGTAGGACAGAGCATGCAAAAGGATGACTGTGTTCCTTCAAACAGTTTTTGCTTTTATTTCCTATTCCTATCCAAAGAAAACTACATACTCTACATACCCTTTGAGCTCAGTTTCTCTGAGTTAACCCCCTCTGGAGCATAAGCTGCACCTTTGGGTGACCTAAATGCACAAACCATGATAACTGAATTTCTTTTTCTAAGCTAGTTTATTATTAGTCTACACTACAATGAATGACAAATTAAAAGATCCTGACAGTTTCCTGACAATATGTTTTGCTGGTTCCATAAAGACTGTGAAGACTCTACGTATTTCTTGAATTATTTCAACTGCAGTTTTGCAGCTACTCTAGTCTTACCATCTTACCACAATGCAAAGGTCATGAGGGTTTTGCATGTACAAAAGTCCAAGAACTTTTTATTATATTTGGGGGTTTATTTAAGTTTCTATAGAAATTTGATTTTTAAGACTGAAGATGACAGCAGCTCTTTCAGATGAGGAAGGAGTTTATTCTTTTCAATTACACTTAAAAGAATAAACAAGAGTAAGATTATGAATTTAGCAAGCAAGATTATGACCATGGACTTCAGGAGAGCTAACTTTAACCTCTTTATGGATCTTCTTGGAAGAATCCCATGGGAGTAGGCCTGCAGGTAAAAGGCATCCAAGAGCATTCATCGATGATCACTTAATCCAAGCTCAAGAATAATGCATCTCAATGAGGAAGAAATAAGGCCAAGGACACAAGAAACCTCTGTGAAGGAATAAAGAATTTGTGTCATTACTTAAGTACAAGGAGATGGAAGTAGGATGAGGCTATTTGTAGTGAATATAGAGAGGTGGTCAGAGTAAGCAGAAACTAGACTGAGAAGGCCAAGGCCCATCTAGAATCAAATCTGGCCAAGGATGTCAAGGATTAAAAAAAAGGGCTTTTTCAAATACATAAATAACAAAAGGAAAACAAAGGATAATGTGGGCCCAATAGTTAACAGGGAGAGGACCGTGATAACAGAGGACACAGAGAAAGTAGAGTTATTGAACGCCTTCTTTGCATTGGTCTTCACTGATAAGACCAGCCCTCAGAGATCTCTGACCCAGGAGACCAGGATAAATAAATATTGGGACAAAGGCCTTCCCTTGGTCAAGGAGGATTGGGTCAGAGAACACCTGTACAAGCAGCCAAACAAGACAAGACCAGCCATCTGGATGACAGAAGAAGAAAATATTAAAGCAAAAATATTGTGGTCCTGAGCAAGCCAAAGCTAATATTAGTGCATGCGTGAAAAGAATGGCAAGGTCAAGCTGGAAAGCCACTTGAAGCATGATTGCTTTTTGTGGCTGAAGGCAGTCCACAGGAGTGTCTGTGTGGAATGTGCGCAGGTAAGTAAAATCTGGCCTGGCTTGATAACTCGGACCATTATTCTGTATATAAGTGGAGTAATAAAGTTACAAGAGAGTTCTGCCTGGACAAAGTCAATCTTCCGTGGATTCACTGGCCGAAAAGGGCACTGAGTGAGGGACTTTACTGCAAACACCTAAACAAATTCAACATCCACAAGTCCATAGGTCTTAACAGGATGCATCCAAGTGCTGAGAGCGCTGATGGACATCATAGCCAGGACAATCATGATGATCTTTGAAAGGTCATGGAGATCAGAAGAGGTGCCTGAGAACTGGAAGAAAGTAAATGTCACCTTGGTCTTCAAAACAGGCAAGGAGGAGGATCCAGTGAGCTAGCAGCCAGTCAGCCTCACCTCAATCCCTGGAAAGGAGATGGAGTGCTGCATTCTGGAGGCTGTCCCTACCCACATGAAAGACAAGGTGATCCGGAGTAGTCAACAAGGGCTTACTAAAGGTAAGTCATGTTTTACCAACCTGATGGCCTTTTAAAATGAAACAACTACCTGGATGGATGAAGGGAGAGCAGTGGATATTGTCTACCTTGACGTCAGCAAGACTTTTGACACTGTGTCTCACAACATCCTCATAGGCATAGTCAAGAAGTGTGGGTTGGATGAGTGGACAGTGGGGTGGATTGTGAACTGGTTAAATGGTAGATCCCAGAGGATCATAACTGGTGGCATAGGGTCTAGTTGGAGATCTGTCACTAGTGGCGTCCCCCAATGTTCAATACTGGGATCGATTTTGTTTGACATATTCATCAGTGACTTGCCTGAGGGCAAGGAGCGCCTACTCAGTGAGTTTGCTGATGGTACAAATCAGGGAGAAGTGACTGAAACCCCACAATGCTGTGCAGCCCTTTGGAGGGACCTTGACAGGTTGGAGAAATGGACAGAGAACCTTCTGAAATTCTACAAAGGCAAGTGCAGGGTCCTGCGCCTGGGAAAGAATAACCACAGGCACCAGTACAGGCTGGGGTCCAACCTGCTGGAAAGCAGCTCTGTGGAGAAGTACCTGGGGATCCTGGTAGACAACAAGCTGTCCATGAGCCAGCAGTGTGCACCTGTGGCCAAGATCAACAGAAACCTGGGAAGACCATTGCCAGTTGGTTGAGGGAGGTGATCCTGCCGCTCTGCTCAGCACTGATGAGGCCACATCCGGAGTGCTGTGTCCAGTTCTGGGATCCTTGGTACAAGAGGGACATGGAGCTCCTGGGAGGGACATGGAGCTCCTGGAGCAGGTCCAGAGGAGGGCTACAAGGATGGTCAGTGGTCTGGAGCATCTCACTTACAAGGAAAGGCTGATGGAGCTGGCCCTGTTCAGTCTTGAAAAGAGATGAAAATGAGAGGGAAGCTCATCAATGTATGGAAATATCTGAAGCGAGGGTGTCCAGAAGATGGAGCCAGGCTCTTCTCGGTGGTGCCAAGCAAGAGGAAAGAGGCAACAGAAACTTATGCACAAGAATGTCCACATGAATGTGAGGAATGCAGATGACCAAGCATTGGAACACACTGCCCCGAGAGGCTGTGGAGTCTCCCTCACTGAAGGTATTCCAGAACTGTCTGAATGGAATCCTGTGCCATGTGCTCTGGGATAAGCCAGACTGAGCAGGAGAGGTTGGACCGGATGACCTGACGCAGTCTCTTCCAGCCTCACTGATTCCGTGAAACAACAACGTCGGGATCTGAATTTAGCTTAAGGCACACGAAGCGGGACTTCACGCCTGCGGGCTGAGGCCGAACCGCCGCACCCACGGCCAGGTCCAGCCCCTCGCTGTCACAGCCCCTCCTGTCGCAGCCCCTCGCTGTCGCAGCCCCTCCCTGTCACAGCCCCTCCCTGTCGCAGCCCCTCCCTGTCGCAGCCCCTCGCTGTCGCAGCCCCTCGCTGTCGCGGTGGGCACGTGCCGGACCGGTGTCGGCACGCGGTCCCACCTCCCGCGCCTCCCGCGGCCGCGCCGGGGGAGCAGCGCCGGGGGGAGCAGCCCCGGGAAGAGCAGCCCCGGCCGCCGCCCCCGCCCCGCCCGGCCCGGCGGCGGAAGTGGCGTGAGGCGGCGGGCACCAAATCGTTCAGAGGTCGCGGCGCCAAAGCGGCGCTTTCGGCTCCAGGCCGCTCCCGCCCGCCTGACCCCACCCCGGACCGAGGGCAGCGCAGCCGCCGTCCCTTCTTCCCGTCTCTCCCTCCCCTCCCCTTCCGGGCCTCCGCAGCGCCTCCTGCCCGGGCCTCCCGTCTGGCTCCGCCTCCTCCTTTCCCTTGCCGGGTCGCGCTGTGCCAGGCGGGGGCGCTCGCGGGCGCAGCAGTCGGAGCCGCTGGCGCCGCCATCGCAGCGGGACGGTTTCCGTCCGCTCGGCTCCCTAACATGGCAGCGGCGGCGGGAGGCGGCCGCGCTCCTCGCAGGCCGGCGCTGCTGACCCCCCGCGGCAGCGGGGACCGCACCGTGTTCCTCTTCGACCGGCGCCGGGAGCAGGCGGACCCGGACGAGAAAGTGCTCAGCTACGGCAAGGACAACTACCGCGCCTTCCGGAGCGCCGTGTGCCAGGTACGCGGCGGGGCGGGCGGCGGCGGGCACGGCGGCGTCGAGGCTCCAAGTGTGAGGGTCCGTCCCTGGCGGCGCGGGGACCGTGGGGCGGCCGGGGGTGTCGCAGCCTCCGCCGCCTGCCCGGGGACCGCCGCGCCCTCCGCCCCGCTGCCAACTTTGTTGCCGGGACAGGTGGGCGGGCGTGGGGGAGAGCCCGCGGCCGGCCCCTCGGTGTCCCCTCTCCCGCGGGCGGCGGGGCGGTGGCGGGAGGCGTTCGGGGAGCAGCCTCTGGCGGCGGGCGAGGAAGCCGCGGGAAAGCGGCGGGCGGGCCCGGAGCGCCCCCGCGCGGGCAGCGGCGGCAGGCGCGGGGCTGCGCCTCGGAGGGCGCTGCCGAGGAGGCGGAGTGGTCCTCGGCCCCTGCTGGGACTCGGTGATCTCTGAGGTCTTTTCCGACCTACTTGGGTCTGGGATTCTATTTGTGCTGTCCAAGGTGTTGGCGGTAAGCGCCTGTCGTTTCCCGTTCGCAGCGCGGTGACTGTCTCTCGGAAGCCCCCAGCGGTGACTGCCATGTAAATACTTTGTCTGGCTGGTCCATTGCTCTCTCGCGTGTCCTTTCAGTTTTCTTTCCCTTCGTTTCCCGAAACGAAACGAAACTTCTTCCGTCTTGAGATCTCTTGCAGGTGGAGATTCCTTTCTGCCCACGGGCTGTTTGCTGTAGTTTGCTGGTGATACCAGTGGGCATCGCCCATCTACTGTCATGGTTTCGTTTGCTTAGGGAGTGATAAATGTCATAGACCTGTAGCTGCCTGCAAGTTTTGTCTTGTGAAATACACGGAAAAATAAGCTGTAGATTGCAATAATTTAGCCTGAGAAGACGTTTATTTTAGTTTCTCATCCAGTGTAATATGCACTTTGTTTTCTAGAGTATAAATTTTATATTTCATATATAGATAGGATATAGTAAATCTGTGTTTTATATTTAAATAAATATAATATTTATCTATAATATTATACAAGTATAACTTTATGTAATACTACTTTTAGTGCATATAATTAATTTAATATATAATAGTATAACATACAATGTACGTAATGACAGGAATCTGTAAATAGAACGTATAAAATATAACATTAAAATATTTATTAAAATAAGTAAATAAATATAATAAATGAACAAATAATGTAGTGTTTAATGTAATAGTTTCCTATTACAATGGAAGCTTTGGGTTATCAACTTCAGCAGGAATAGCTGTCACATATAATTATCTGCTCCTTGCATGGTTCATCTGTTTCAGTGTCAAAAATGGCATATCCATATTCTTTCTGATAGAGGCACTGAATCTGTACTGCTACTTAAGATGGAGTCACCTTCCCTGAAAGTGTTCAAAAAATGAGTAGACATGGCATTTCGCGGTATGGTTTAGCAAGTGTGGGTTTATTTGTTCGAGGTTGGACTTGATGATGCTGGAGGTCTTTTCCAACCTTTATGATTCTATAGTCAGAAGTATCCTGGCTATGGAGTGTTAGCACATTCCTTGGTCTGATCAGCACTCCTAAAGTTTGGAAGACTGGAAGAAACAAGTAGTGAAATGGAATAAAGAAAATAATACACTTCATGCAGTGTAACATTCTGACAAGTTAGACAGTGGAGTGGGTTCATGGCTTTTTAAAGGTTTGTATCTCCTATGAGTAACTATGAGTATCACATTATTTTCTCCAAGAGTTATCCTAATGGATACCATCACAACTCTACATATAGCAGAGGAATGGCAAGAATACTTCAGAATACTGCAAGAATATTTTCAGTAGTCAAGGCAAATATGCGGATGATTACCCCATGGTTTTTTTCTTTTCTTTTTTTTGTGATTAATTGATTGGCTGAGTTTAACACTAATTTGCAATTTGTGATATACAGCAGAGTCTTTTGCATGGTTTTTATATATATGCTGTGCACTCAAGTGACTTGTGTTTCTGTGCATCTTCACAGTGTTCAGTGAAGGGCTTTTGGCATATTTGCAGTCTTACACAGAAGTAAGCAATCATCACCAGCTGTGACAAATCTTGGTTACAAACAGCTTCAGGGGTTTTTTGTCTGAAAGGTGGGTTGACATTGTGAAGGCAGTACTTTGCCATTGGGCAGACCGCTCAGATGTGCAGCATAGCATTTGAAAAGTCTGGTGCTGCAAAGCAGACCTTGGTGTGTTTGAATTTGATGCCCATGAAAGCAAAATTTTTCAAGTATAGTTTTTTGCAGTGTTAAACACCATAATAGTTTTCAACAGTCCTGTGGCTGTTTTCGGTGATAGAATCTGTGCTTTTATAAAGTTTATGTGCACCAAAAACCTCAAATGATCATTCCCTTGGAGAAGAGGCTTCTCCAGTAATGTCTTGACTGTGTGTAAGTGCAGTCAGAGATGGGTTTGTCACTGCTAGTTTCAGTGTGGTGACTCTCTGCACCTGGGAACTTTCATCACCTGATTCTGAAAGGATGCTGAGACAAGTGGCTTGACATGACCAGTAAATGCTGGTACAGTGAAAACTGGACAGACAGAGGTCTGGGAAGTTTGATATCTGATGTCTCCCACATCAACAGTGTACAGGTTCTCCTTAGACTTCTGGAAGAACATTCTGGCACCTTGGTGCCCCTGGGAGCTTTATGCATTGTGTGTGTTTTTTGGAGTGTTGTACTACTGAGTTCTCCAACTTCAAAGTTGCAATTAACTACTTTCATGAAAAGGGCGATGGATAAATGGGTTCACCTGGTTGGAACAGACTTTCCTCACTTCATGGTTCTGAAAATGTGACAGGGAAGTGATGAAAGTAGAGGAAGGAAGATTCTTTTGTTAAGCAAATTCTTAGTTGATTCAGACTAAGATGAAATGGATTGTTATATTCAACCTTCTCCAGTTAAAGCTGTTAGAGACCATCTGACTGCTTGATCAGGCAAATGCCACATACGTAACAGTGTTGTTCCCACATCTACCATGTCTGGTGCTTCAACCTCAACACAGGCTCAGCTTTAAACTGACTTTCATTGGCAGTTTGTCATACAACTGAGGGATGCTGCTGTACCAACAAAGGTGCATAGATGTTTTCCAGTCTGCCAGTGTGGGCTATGGGGCTGGTCATGTCTGACAAAGATGCCAAAAATATTAAGCTGTTGGAACTATTTCTGCTGTGAATGTCTTCCTGTGGCATAAGAGAATTCCTTTGGATATAACTGGATATGCAGGTATCAAAGGAGAGGGTAAATCTTGGGAAAAAAAAATGAAATTAAACCTGACTGCAGTATGTGATGAAGGCATGATCTTTGGCTACTGCTTCTGAGACTTATTGTTTTTGCATAATGCAGAAGGAAGATATTTTCCTGTTTGTGTAGAAAAGAACTGATTCAGCCACTTGAGAGGTCTGTTTAGAATCTGATGCATGTCCTTCCTGTCTGTTCTCATATAGAATATTTCTCCATTTTTACTGAAATATTCTATATTAATTTTTGAAAATTTGGGGTTTTTTTTAAGCAAATCTTTTTTTACTGTCCCCCAACAACCAAGTTAATGTGTGGCAATGTTGTTGGATGTGGCTTTATGTACTGATAAATTAGCTTTTCATTCTCAGTGTTGGAGGAATATTTAGGAAATAAAAAATCTTATAAAAGAAGCTGGAGCATATATAGTCTTCATTCTTCATCTTTACAAGGTGCATCCTAAAGCAGAAACCTCCAAATTAAGTGATGTTAGCCTGATTATTCCATTTGAGGTCTGTTGAGCATGTGGAGCAGTCATGTAATTTCAGTCTGCAGAACCATGAAGTTTTAAAGTGATAATAATGGCCAGTCTTCGCGAGCGAAGATCTGGGGAAGGTCTTTACACCTTCCAGCCTGCGCATTGGATTTTTTAGGTGAGACACAGTGTGCGCGGAACTGAGCCCACCCTTTAATCCTAAGGTTCATCTGCCGGGACCAAGCGAGCTTGGACGGTGGCAGCGAGGTCCTTAGGACATAGGTGGGTTGCCTTTAAGGGCTAACGAGCCCCACCTGCCCGGGAGTGGCCCTGACCGGGAATCGAACCCGGGTCTCGGTGGTGACAGCACCGCGCCTTTACCACTAGACCACCAGGGGCTCCGTTTTAAAGTGAATAAGTGAATTAAATATCATGTTTTCCCTTTTCTTGGCAGTACCATTGCTTGTACACCTTCCTGTTGTCTTCTGTTAGGTCAATGCACCACTACTTGTCCTGATATTTAGAATATAATTCAAAAATAAGTACTGGCAATGAGTAAAATGGAGCAAAACTGTTGACAGCTAATCCTAGATCCCTTGCTCATGTTATCCAGGTACACAGTGAAGCTGGAACACTTCTTTTTGTTGCTAAACTGGCAGGAATCCTTCCAGGCACTTAGAGAGATCACACTCCTTTTAAAGCAGAAAGGTGTTTGTGCTGAAAACTGCACAGAAGTGTTTTGCCGTTTGTGAAGGGTTTTTTGAGGGTCTTTGAGGTGAAGTACCAGTCTGAAGAGAGTTAACGGTACTAAGATTAGCGTTACTACATAAATAGGAGCTGAACACATTTGTAGATGCTTCTTTAATTCTCTTGAAAGTTTTCATCATTGCTGTGAGCTCCTTTGTGAAAAAATTATAGATCTGTAACCTGTATTGAAAGTAAATATCTGTAATTCAGGTAAATACTCAAAAACCAGGTATCACAATAAAACAGTTTTTCTTTAATTTTAATCTTTTGTCACATCTTATGTTGAGCTTCCCGTTGTATCCTAACCAGTCTTCTTACTATTTAAATAGATTTTTTTGCCAGTCAACACAAATAAATTTCAGTGTCTCAATAAGCCAAGAGGCAAAAAGGGATATTCATTAAGATGCAGTAGGGAGAATAAGCATAGGTGTAGTAGAAACTTGAGAAATAAGTGTACATTTTTTGTGACTATTTGCTTACCAATGCCCAATAAATAATGTATAATTAAATTATTTGCAATTCAAGAAAAAATATTAGCAACTTCCGCAAAATTTGTATCACCAGAGGGTAACTCTTAGATGTATTTAGAGGTATTTAGATTACTGACTAAAACATCATTCTGATAAACACTCAGTAGAAGTACTTTCATTCCTAACGATGAAACCAGTCCATCTTGCAATAATTATATTTTTGTATTATAAAGCCTATATTTGTTTACTCAATTTTAGCAATTCTGTATAACCAGAATTTAAAAATAGATATATTTTAAACATGCTGTGCATACACAAAGCAAATTTTTCCTTGATTTTTAAAGAAACTGTTGCAGGTACTGTAAGATAAGATGTAGCAATATTGTAAGTTTTTTCCAAAACTATCACATTGTATTTCAGACTTCACTGAAATTCTTGTGTATAGCATCTTTAAAGATGTTTTGGTGGGAAGAAGGATGCAGTTTGCATACCTTGGTGCACTTAGATACTGCCTTAAGGTGTGGTGATTGATTTGGAAAGCTGCGTGGCCTTTAAGTTCTTGGTCAAATTTGGGTGTTGGCAATACAGTCAGATGCAGAATATCTGCACTCATTAGGATTACACTCAGGTGAAGCTTTTAGATGCCACTGAGTACTTTTTGCTTTTGAAGAGCAAAATTCTGAATTCTTGTTACTTTAACAAGTGGTGCCGTACAAAGTATTTTGGTGGTGGAAGCTTACACTGAGTTGATATCAAAATTTTGTCCGATAGCTGCACTCATGAACATTTCTGATTGTGCTTTTAGACAGAATAGTTTGTGAAGGCCTCATGGAAGTTACTATGGTTGTCTAGACTCAGAATAAGTCTAGAGATGACAGCACAGCTCCTTGCAGACATTCTGGGGTCTCAGACTTCTTTCTGCTAGTTACATGTTGCAAATCTTGAAAAGATGTCTGAGTTAACACACTGTTCTGGACAAAATTTTGTAGAGACTTTTGGATCCCACTTTTATTGGTGTGCAAAGATGTTATATATAAGTTTGTGTTCAGATATTAGGGAAGATCATTTGTGTTATGATTAGAGATGATTGTTATCATCCTTGCCTTGCTACTATGAGTGCTTAGCCCCAGATCCTCACTAACAGATTCTCAGCAGGGTGGGACTAGCTGACCTAAGAGTGGACTGGAAAAGTTTATTTGATTAGCATTCTTATGAGTTCAATACAGTTGTTCCAGTTGACTTCCAGCGAGGTCTTTGTCTCCACTTAATCTTTTTATATCTTAGGTTTTGTATTTGCTAATTTTATTAATTATCTTAATATATCTGGTTGTATGGATAATTGAGAGAGATGATACAAATATCTCAGTATCCATAGGCATTACAGAAAGACAGTTCTTGGCTTGAAAATCTCTGATTTGAAAATGAAGTCCTTTTCTGTTAATGTGTACTACCCTTTCATCCGTTTGTTGCTGTATAAAATCTCTCAATTTGGACTGATAATTCTTTTTGATGTGGCATGAAGTGGGATAGCTAACTGATATATTTATTTTGTTTAGATGGGAACTTGGCAAATAGTATGGGATATTTAGTTAATCCCATGCAAAGTTACGGAAGGCTACAAGCCTCTCAGAGTTTGAATTGGCTTCATTTTTCCAGATTCCAGAACAAGTTTCTGCAGGGGAGCTGCTCGATCAATGTGAAATACTGAAAAAGCTGTATTGTTTTTTTGTAATGTTGGGTAGCTAAGTAACTAGCTATGAAAGACAGCATTGAAAATTACATAGCGAGATTTCTTTACATTTAACCGATACAATTCAGATGCTCTTTAGGGGTTTTGTGTTGGCAGTACAGTTTTCTTAGCCAGAAGAATACTTCTCTAGACTCGGAATAAGTCTAGAGATGACAGCACCACCAAGGTGCCACTTGGTGGAAGGTAACCGTGGCTGTTAAGTCTCTCTTATCCTTTGGCTACATCATCAAGCTCTGAGATCGGTTCTTCACATCATTCTTGTGCATCTGCCTGCTTAGGACGGTTACTGTGGGAGACAGCATTTTAAGGGTCCTTATTGTAGGAAACAACTTTGTTTTGGAAAAGTTTGGATTGCAAGGGGTTACATGTCTTCTATAAAGATACTGCAGTTTTGGTTTCACTGTTTGACCTCTGTCATAATGGAGCGTTACATTCCTTCAGTTTGAAAAGTCATCATCAGAAATTATTGTTCTACGGTAATACACTGCAGGACCAGACAAAGCAAGACAATGATTCTGTGTTTACAGCAAGTTATTTGTCTTTCACTTACCACCGCAAGCCTGTTCATGTGACTGTAAACTCTGATGGTACACACAAAGCTAAATATTAGCTTGTTGAACACCTTTTCCAAGGTAGATAGTAAATCTAGAGGTGAAATCTATGTTGACTTGTTAAGTGTTAAGTGTTTTAGTTGGCGTAATAGTCAGGTCAGCCTTGCTGTGCGGGTGCAGATAAAGTAGCGACAAAACTTGCTTTTGTGCTTCTGTGCTAATATGTGGAAGAGAAAAGAAATGGAGATCTATTTGAAGACGTCTTTGCTGCTGAGGAATTATCTGTGATTTGTGGGCTTGTGTTTTGTTTTGAGTTTGGTTTTCTTTTTAGTTTGTAAAGAAAACCTGTGACTGAAGCAAGTGCATAAATTGAACCTTGCTTCTTGATTCAGATTAAAGGGTTAGAGATATCACAGTTCACTCACACTTTCATGTATCATACCTGTAAATTGTTCTGCTGAGAGCTTCTTGGGCATGGGGCATTCACATGGCTGTGAATGATCTACCTGTGAGGCTCATCTATGGAATAGGGGAGAGGACCAGAAGGAGGAGGCTGCCCCTGTTTGGGCAGCAGGCTGCTGTCTTGTACAAGCACTACCCCTCCTAACTTCTTGCTGCCTTAAATGCTGCACTCTTCATAAGGTTTTGAGAGCAGAAGAGCTTTTGGGAGGCTGAGAAAATAGGGAAGTTGTAATTACGCCTGGAGGGAAAGATGCTTATCTGTGGTTTCAGTGTAAAACTCTACAGTTATTCTGTATTAACCACTGACCTCGAATGTTGCAGTAGAATGTTAGCTTTCTAGTATCCATATCCTCTTTTGCTTACTTTCCTTTCTCTGAGAAATTTGATTTTTCCTTCACAGATTTTCCATGTGGAAATTTATGTAATGTAAGAGATTGACTTCAAGTGATCTGAATGTAGAAGAGTTAAAAAGCATAATTACTCAGGTTCTTTAGTCTGAACATCAATCTCTGTGTCATCTCTGTTTCACTTGCACCAAGTGCTATGATAAATTTGACAATTTACTAATTTTACTGATGGATAATAAATGTATCTTTAACATGGTCACAGTTGGGGAGAGAGTAACTGAAATATGGAAAGCAGGCTTCTAATGGAACCTTAAGCAGTGTTTTAAAAGTATTTTCATGAGTCTGAGTACTAGGGATGGAAAGAAAGAGGTATGGGAAATGATGAGGGCAAACTGCTGCAGAGAATACCAGAGCTTCAGGGAAGAAACCTAGAAGTGCTTAAAGCACCTGTCTGAGCTGTGACTGTAGGACTGAATGGGTTGATGAAATTTAGTGAGACAAGATTTGACATTTTCTTGAGTTTCAAAGACCTGGAAATGCAGGAGAAAATACAGATTATTAGTTTATTATTTTGAGAAAGAGATTAATGTTGAACATCAGGGTGCAAAAATAAGGGCAAATATGGAGGCATTTAAATGCATGTAAAAAGCAGGATAAAAAGTCTAAAGCTACAGTAACATATTCAAAATTTGGAGGCATCAAAGTGGCAAAAATTGTTTAGGTTCAGAAGAATAAACTTCAGTGTTTTAGTGGTCAAGAATTTTTCTGAAAGAAATCTATTCTTTTTTTAAATGTATGATATAATAGAAGAACAAAGATTTGAATATGTATCCAAAGTTAAGAAATATTAGGTTGGTTCAGTGTCTTAAAAGAGTGCAGTTAAATAGGGGACACGCTCTAGATCGTAACTGTTGTTGTTTTAGGTGCAACCTGAAGTAGAGCTGTTCTGTCTTGTTCTTCAGCCCCCAAGGTGATTACCTGTGACATTTCCTCCTCCTGACAATTCCTGTTGCTCGCTGGAGCATATTTGAAGAAGGTGAAAAAACAAACAACTCTAGTACAGACAGATTTGGCTAAACTGAGAAAGCAAATGAAGTTAGGTTCTGGATCTGAACTGTTTTCTAAGAGTTGATACAGGAAAAATATTTGATCACTTCTCAGTAGTTTGTGGCAAAGTAATAGATCACCTTTTGTATTATTTATTTGTTTTCATGTATCTGAATCTTTTTTGAGTACTTAGTTATCATACTGAATACCCTCCGATTTTTATAGGCATTTGGCATAGCTACTGATGAAAACTTTGTTATCACCACAACAAATAGGAAGGAAATTACAGAAGACAACTTCAGTAAGTATCTTAGATGGCCAAATAATTACAGCTGTTTCTTACATTGATTATAAAGTTCACATGATGATTGTTAATGCTCTATGACACGCAGCAATGCAATAATGAACTGAAAGTACAAGTCCTGTAATAGTTTGCCAAGAATTGTTACAAAATGGACTTTCACAAGCAAGTTTTCGACAAATACATACTAGTATGATGGACAGTTATGCTAAGTATTTTTTTTACCCTCCATTACAAATTCTGTAAATGATAGGGGAAAATGGCATTTACATAGCTGTTCACCTGAGAAAACTTGCATTATTAAGTTGGAAATGTGAAAAGGTATTAAAATTAAATGTTGTTGCTAGATGCTGAGCAGGCAACGCCTGAGAAAGTACAGAGATTACCTGAGGGTAAACCAGCACTGGTTTTGAGAGCAGAATTTGTAGTGCTCTCCAATATAACTTTGTATCTCATCTTCATTGCAGGCGAACTTGTTCAGGATGGAGTTACTTTATATCTGCTGCAGTCAGTTGATCAAATGTTGCTTTTGGCAACCAAGGAACGAATCGACTTCCTGCCTCACTATGATACACTTGTCAAAAGTGGCATGTACGAGTACTATGCCAGCGAAGGGCAAAATCCTTTGCGTAAGTGGTTGCCAAGATAATCTTGTTTAAATGGTGTTCATACAAATATAATGTGGTTATAACTAAAAGTTAAATTTAGTTTAACTTTTAACTTTTAGTTATAGCTGGTGAAAAAAATAGTCTTAGCTGTAAAAAAACCACTATGTTCCTTATGCAGATTTTTGCTTTAAAAATGAATTAAAGTGGACATGTAATAATCCAGATTTATAGAGATATCTCCTCAAATACTTCTTTAAGAAGTTTGAATATTTTAGAAGTAAAATAACTTTAGGCTGAATAATCTTGTGGATGTCATCCAGACAGGGAGCATTTGTGTTATCAGGTTCTTGTCTCTTGTACTAAACAAAAGAAACTTTGTGTTTGAATTTGGTGAATGGTTTTTCTATGAGCTACTGTAGAATTTTGTGTGCCCTCCCATCTGGGGTTCTACAGGACTTAACTTGCCAACAAGAGCAAGTATTCATTTAAAAAGATACTACTTTAATTAATTTTTATCTGATATATTAAGTATGTAACAAGCATTTTGTATTGTTTTATTGAAAAAAATAATGACCCAAAAATTGTAGTGGTTGTAAGTCTTCTTGTGGTCATAACTCTGCAATCATAAAGAGATTACAATGATCAAGACTACAAATAGAATGACCTTTAGATCCACTTCTGTAAAGACATTACTGGTATATATTTTTTTCTAATGTGTTGCTATTTCTTGCTCTTGGAGACCGTACTGAGGTATTTTGTGAAATTCTGCAACATACCAGTAATTCAAATTTGCAAACCAACTATATTAAACTGTCTACTTTTGTTTGTTATGTACTAGAACAGACTCTTAGAGCAAATAGCAGTTTTGAGTTTGTGTAAGTGTACTGCAGCTGATGCTCATTTGCCACATATCTAAGGCCATGGCTAACCAATTTCACATATTGCTGAAAGACCATTATTCTTTGATATGGAATAGTGATACGGATCACATAACTGATGCTCAACTGGTGTTTTTCACAATGAAGAAAGTTGCAAAAAAGTGTAGAACTGTTTTTATACTTCAAAAACAACTTGAGAGAAAATGACAAATGCTTCAGTGTTGATGCTGGGTACTAATACTCAAGGGATTTCTTTTACCTGTCCGAAGTGTATGGCCAGTATAAGTTGCACCTTGCACTGTAGCATTCTGAAGAACCATGTAAATTGTAGGAAATAAAACTTCCTTTTTAGAGAGACTGGATGGAAATGTGTTCATTAAGGCTAAGTGAATAGGTCAGGTGTCTGTTTTCTGACTCCTATTTAATAGGGTTATGTTTCTCCAATTTCTTTAGCATTTGCCCTTGCTGAGTTGATTGACAATTCTCTGTCAGCTACATCCCGAAATACCGGTATTCGGAGCATACAGATAAAACTGGTAAGATAGAGATATTCTACTCTTTTTAGGTGTAGTTCACATTATCCTTTTCTTTGGTGCTCCTTGTTGAGTTGTGTTGGTTTTTTCCCCTCAGTTATTTGATGATTCCCAAGGAAAACCAGCTGTTGCTGTGATTGATAATGGAAGTGGAATGACTTCTAAACAGCTGAACAACTGGGCTGTATATAGATTGTCAAAGTTTACAAGACAAGGTGACTTTGAAAGGTTAGAAAGTTTTAAATATTTCTATAACCATTAACAAACTCTGCAAAGGTTCACAAAATACCCTTTTAAGACATAGCTCTATACCAACACTTAGCTGATAAAACCTGTCATTTTATAATTATGTAATTAGATTTATACTTTTTGTAGGTAGGAAGTAGAGAAGCTTCATAACATTAAACTGCTCTTCTAATCCTATGGTACTGTGTGAATGTTAGGATAGGATAGTTAATGTGAGGATGAGAATTACAGCCTCAGTCTTTTCATATGAGTAACTACTGTAAAAAGTAGTGGGGCAGTGGAAAGTGGTAATATGGCTAATGGAAGTTTTTTTGCATTGGAAGCATCTCCAAATAGAATAGCAAAATCTTTCAAGCATCTGGAGATAAGTGCCTAAAAAGTAATTTCCAGACATATATAAAGGAATTCACTGCTTTTTGAAATTGTTGCGGGTGAGTTTAGTAACAGTGGAAACGTTGAGTATCCTTAAGCGACAGGTTTAAACTGTGGATTGCTAACGCTCAAAGGGAGCGTAGGTGCAGATTATAACAGGTTAACCTCTACACCTTTTTTTCATTTGGGACTGCTAAGATTTAAAAATAGATGTTTGTCCTAAACTAGGTAAGACTGTTCAAGCTGACTTAAGAGACATTTGATTACTGATAGCGTATGCATCTTTCCAAGACTGCATTTAATAGTTGGTTGGCATTGTTTCCCATGTTGACTTAAAAGTATTTTTATGAAAGGATGCTGTTGGAAAGATCAAACTTGCTTTGTAAGTATTTTCATTTGAATAAGTTTTGGTTTGTGAGAAGAGAAAGAAATGTTTTATAAGATGACTTAGGAAAATACTTGGTCATCGTTCTTTCAGAAAGAATACATTAAGAATCTTAGGCACATACGTTTTAATATGTCTAAATTTGAGGATTTTTTAACAAGGTGACAACAGGAAGAATTCAATACAAGCTGTTTAGATCAGAAGTTTCTTTGATTTTTTACATTACTTTTGTCTTGAGAAAATTTATTAAGGGCACTTTTATTCTCAGTGATCATTCAGGATACGTACGTCCTTTGCCAGTGCCTCGTAGTTTAAACAGTGATATCTCCTATTTTGGAGTTGGAGGCAAACAAGCAGTATTCTTCGTTGGACAGTCTGCCAGAGTAAGTAAATGTCAATCTTTATTTTAAAACATTTTTACATAATCAGATTGTTATTTCCTAGCTTTTAATCACAGCATTAAACTATTTTATTATGTTCATTTTAAGTCTAATTTTGATTTTAAATGCTGTTTCTTTAATAAAATCAGATGATAAGCAAACCTGCAGAATCTCAGGATGTTCATGAACTTGTCCTTTCTAAAGAGGATTTTGAAAAGAAGGAGAAACACAAAGAAGCAATATATAGCGGTTTCATTCGAAACAGAAAGGTAAATAGCCTTAATACTTTCTCCTTTTCAATTGAAAACCATTCCCAGGTTAACGTGATTTAACTATGTAATATTCTTGTAATACTTATCTGGGGATATCTTCATCTTACTGAATCATTTTCACCCTGGAGCGTAAAAGGAAGTAATGGGAAACTTGAAGACACTGTATCATAAGGTTTTGTTTCTACATGATTCTGTTTTCTCTTCAGTTAAGAGTAAGGGACAGAAATGTCATATATTTAAAAATGCTTTTCTAAACACAGCAATTTTTTTAAATGTATGAAACATAAAGAATATATGTATTCTCTGAAATAGCAAGGAATAAATTAGGGAAACAAATTGTGTATATGTAGAAATTTGTAGAAGAACTAACTTCTTCTGGGAGAGAAGTCTAGCCAGATCAACAAAACCCAGTGGTTTTACAAATATTTATTATCTTGTAAAATAAGTGAACTATTTAGCTGAAAACTAAGATGAACTGTCCTGATGGTTTTCATGAAGAGGAAAAACTTGAGCAGAAAAGCTGTGAGATAAGGAGGAAGACTGATAAGAACCGTTCTTTGGACATTTTTGAGCAAGGTGTTAAAGGCAAAGATATAGCTAAGGGTGCAGATGGGAGGCACAGTGGGTGCTCTGTATGACAAGATACTCAGACCGTGAGCCCATATGTAGTGGGATATATCAAGTGTTCTTGGCCTTTTGTATGGGTGACAAAGGAAGGTAAATAAGGTTTTTATTGTGCCAATCTTGGGTCAGTGACTTGGAACAAAAATGAATTGTCAGGGTTTTGGTGTTAATCTCTGTACAGTGTTGTTGAGAAGGTAGAGTCACAAAAATAGACACTATTTTTGTAAATAAAATAGTCTAGTTTTATTTTATTTTGAAAATAAAAGCAGACAAAATCAACTTTTTTGTGGAGGATGCAAATGCTTTCCCTCCTCATTTAATATTAAAAAGGGGGGGTGGTGATAGAAAAGTAGTATATAAGATAACAGGCATAAGTTCGAGGAAAGTAGCTGAATGAGGTGTGTAGATACTACTAAAGAATTCAAGAAGGTGGTGCAATCAGCTGTTTGAAAAGTCGTGGTGATAATATAAAATTAAAGTTGACACAGTTAAAAAATGCAAGTAAAGTTCTATTAAAGGAAAAAAATTACTTTTAACTATCCAAGAGGGAAGAGATGATGTGAAGAACTCAAGTAATAGAAGTGAGATGTAAAGGTAATGGATAGATAACTCGGGTTTAGGAATTTTTTTGCCAATCATTGAAATACCTAGGCCAATTCATTATAGTAATGTGAACTAAAGTGTGTGAATTTGTCTCTTTCATTACTTGAAAAATGATCTGTGCTGCACATAGGTGAGCAAGAGAATACTCTGGCAGAAATAGAAGTTGTAATGGATTACTAGGGTGAGAAGAAGAATGAGTCATTGAGTTGGTAAAGGAAGTTACTTTTGCAAAGAAATCAAGATGTAATCAATATCAAACTTAAGGCACTCTAGAACAAGGCCAAGAACACTGAAGAGAAGTGGCATTGATGGCACCCCAGCTGATCATCTTCTCTCGATGGATAATAGTCACCTGTCTTTACTGCAGTCACTTCCCTGGACCATTTAATATTGCCAGTAAGCAAATAGTACTTTTCTAGTTGAGATGGATGCTAAGAATGTAGGAGAAAGTGCCATGGTAGTTTGTCATCTGTGGTGGGAAGGCAACCAAAGAATTTGGGAATGGCTTTTTGAAAGTTCTTTCATTCTGTAAATTGTACAGAATGGTGCTTGTTCAGTGTTAGTGTGCAACTTCTAGGTTGGTCAGATCATACAGAGGTGAGGACCAAGCCACAGGCTTTTCCTTATTATCACTGATCTCATCACTAGCATAGAAATAGCCCCTTGTTTGCATGAAATCAACTAGACTGTTAGGTTTAAAAGAGGCTATGCTGTGGGCAGAAGAAGGAGAGGTAGTCTTTTTTTTATGAAAAGTTGCAAAACTGGTTAAATTATTCTCTTGGTTAAGGAGACGTCTTTGATTCCCTGAGGAAAGTAAGTCTTAATAGAACACCCTTGATTAATTATTTCACCACCTATGGGCAGGTAAGACAAGTCTCCTTTCATGACTTACTGATGTGGGTTTTGCCTGCTGTCCTGCAAAACGAGGCATGAAGCTGCATTTGCTACAGCGTATCTTCTCAGTTGTACCAATTGTTTGCAATGACTATAAAGATCTCAATCTTTTTTTGAAAAATAGTTTCTCTTCTGTATGTATAAAATGTAAAGGAGTATCCACTGGTCCAGCATGAAGCATGACATCAGTCACTGTGTTTCTGTGCAGCTTAGAAACCTATCATAAGAGTAAAGGGCATCCATCCAGGAAAGATAAACCAGTAGCTTCCGTAATTGTGAATTTCTGTCCCTGTGAGATACTTCTGGATATTTGGATATTTCATCTGGAACTCAAGATTCACCATTTCTTTTTTACAGTGAAAGCATATTTCTTCCACTTCAGTTTTTGTTATAGAAAGCAGCCTGCTTTAAAAGCAAATAATTTTTTTTCTGGCTTTGTTTTCTTAAAAAAGACTTAATGTCTTATACACATAACAGTCCCATATGATGGATGAGAACATGGATATCCCCCATCACGTCACATTAAACATGATTAAATCCATTTCTAGGCTGAACACTTCAAATACTGTGGTGAAAGTGAGTTGAAAATGAAGTGGATCAGGGATGTCACATTCTTAGCTTGTTGACTTTAGTTTGGAAACTTTTATTTTAAGCTTTAATATTTTGTGATATTTTGATATTTAGCATCATGTGTTCTGTATGTTCACGTTTTTTAATCTCTTTCAAAGCTGATGGGAGTTCAGAAATTCAGTTTACATTCCTGCTGTTATTATTTTACTCTTTTTATAGCCATCTGACTCTACTCACATCACAAGTGATGATGAAAGATTTCTTCATAATCTAATATTAGAAGAAAGGGATAAAGAGAGTTTCACAGCAGTTGTCATTACAGGTGTACAACCAGATCACATGCAGTACTTGAAAAACTACTTTCACCTTTGGACAAGGCAACTGGCGTAAGTTGGTAATTTAAAAGTTTTGATTTAAAAGTGGGCTGCTAACAAAGTCAACTAATCATGAATTGCTTCCTTTTTGTACTCAGGCCTTGTTCCTGTTAAGACTGTTCATACATCCTTTGTTGATACTGCAATTAATTTTTCTACCTAACTAATTTTACAGAAACTAGAACAATTGAATTTGACCCCCCCAACCAAAGATGTTTGCAGACATCAATTTTAATGTGACTTGATAATTTATACATAATTGTCCAATGTAATTTTTAGTAGCCTATTTCATGTTGTATTATTAATGTAATAATTAGTTATCTAATTATTAATAACTTGATCAGTTATTTTGCTCACCAGTGTGCTCCTAACCTTGCTATAGAGCTTTGTGTTTATAGTTTTTTGGTATCTTGTGCTTGGTTGGCTTTTTAAACAACAACAAAAAAGTGTTACTGCTTCATCCCAGTTTAAGAGGGAGAACAGTATGTGCTGCTGTCCACTCAGTACTACATCAGCAGGCTTGCAGAGCCTGGAGAAGGGGAAGTCTGAGATACCTGTGAATTGTTTGGTCTTACTTGTTGAGGTGATGGATTTGTCTGTGAATGTAATCTGAAATAGGAAGTCATTGGCCAAATTTGAAATCTGGCAAATTATAGACATTAAACTGTAATAATAATAGGTAATTCTTAAAATGAGGGTTAATGTAAGGATTAGATAATATCTATTGTGTGGAACATCATTCAGTGTTGCATGTAAGAACCTGTGGCTGAAACCCTTTTTAACCTCATGAAAATGTAGAGGTCCATCTGCACTGACAGATCAGCTTAGGTCCCTCATTAGCTTCTAGGTGCTATTCAGGTAAACACCCACACTGTGGGTTATGTGCATTAGTTCTTTCCAGCCATCTCTTGAAATGAAAGAGCTGCCTCCATTTGAGGTGGAACCCGGTGCAATTATTCAAGTATATGCCCTGTAGCTGTTAAAGTAAAACAGCTGTTAAAGTAAAACCGTAAATCAGATTTAGCTTTCCAGTGCATCACTGTAGTGACCTTTTTTCTCTCAGACACCTCCATGTACCCTTCTGCCATGCTTTTTGCCACATGTGCACGGTACCCATTTCATTCTGCTCTGATGGGCTACAGCGGAGCCCTTATTGTTTTGGATGCTTTGAAGTGGAAATGAACCCCTAAAATAACTATGTCTTAAGGCCACGAGAACACCTTTTGAAGTTTGGAAAAAAAGCAGACAAAATGCTAAGTGATTTGGACATACTGTAAAGTCCTGAGCAAGGAGGCCATGAGTTGCTTTTTGCTGGGGAAGCAAGATTTCTCCTTGGGGTGCATTTAGTGTAGTGGATGTCAGAAGCAAAGCGCTTGCAGGTGCATTTAACTTTTGCATTCAGTCCCATTGACTTTTATAATCTCATTTTTCTGCACACCACCACCCTAAGGTTTAAGGATTCAGTCTTTGAAGTTGGAAGAACTAGCTAGCTTGCTGAAAATTGAAGTAAATGGGGTTAAATTCCTCAGTTTTCTCAAAGTTCATATCTATGAAATTCATTAATCTATCTGACCGTGTGGATTTTTTGAAGTTTCTTAAACGAGCAAAAATGCCCATTAGAAAATAATGTTTACAAATGTTTACAAAGAGAAAAGTTATTTTTAATATGCTGATCACATCCATGACTCTTGCCTATATTCAGATATTTGTAAATAACTTAAGGATATTGTTTGTTGTTTAAATGTTTCTATTGCTCTTAGATGCTTGATACAAAACTGGTATCAGAAACAAGGTGGGTAAAGCTTTGTGTCTGTAGTTCTTTCTCATCTCCAGAGTGCAGAATAATGTACAGTAGTTTTATTAGTTTGCACTTTGATGTAAAGGATCTGGTAGCCACGTAAAAATCATAGGGTTTTTTTTTCACTTATGCATCTTTTTCCAATTTGTTTCCAACTATTTTATCAAAAAATTGGATATTCTAATAGCAATATGAGCTTATGTAGATTTTTTTAAAATTACAATGTGCAATTTTTTTATTTCACTTTCTGGTTTTGGAATTTTTTTTCTGAAATGTATTTCAGACATATCTATCACTATTATATCCATGGACCAAAAGGAAATGAAACTAATGCTGTAACAAAAGACATAAGCCCTTTCAACAACATTGACATTCAGGTAAGAGGTTTAATACATATTAATCAAGTCTTCTTTGATGGCAGCTTATTGCATATTGTGCCTGTTTCTCTTTAATCGTGCATTTTGAACTACAGCATTTTAAGATGTGTATGTAATTTTAATTTTTTTAAAGCTATACTATTTAATGTTGCAGCATAGGAACTAATTCATTTGCTAGCAGTTAAGTCTCAAAATGCTAATTACTATGTATTACTAATTTGATCTAAGGAAAAATCAACTTTTTGTTTTCTTCCAGATTTCACTGTTTGAAAAAGGAAAAGTACCAAAGGTTGTCAATCTGAGGGAGATCAAAGATGACATGCAGACATTGTATATAAATACTGCAGCAGATAGTTTTGAGTTTAAGGCACATGTTGAAGAAGAAGGTATAGTGGAAGGCATCATCCGATATCATCCCTTCCTGTATGATAAAGAAACATACCCTGATGATCCATGTTATCCATCAAGTGAGTGAAATGTTTTGCTACTTGTCAGTCCTATCATAGACAATCCCACTACTACATTTAAATGTTTAAATGAAATAAAAACTAAAACAATTGAAATAGAAGTGCGAATTATTACCTGATTTGTGTCAGAACAAAAAAGTTCACATTCTTTTGGATGAACAGATCCTGTGAATAAATTGGCTGTTGTGGTAACTTGTTTGTGTATACCTGATCTTTGGCATAACACTGTCTGATTTCAAACTATAACCTCTCATGGAATGTAGTCAGATTGAAACTGTCCATCTTCCTGACTGTTAGATCTTTACTCCAAGAAATAGTAAAATGCCAGCAAATTAGATTCAAAAGATTCTGATAGCAGAATACTGCAAAGGACAACATGCAGTCTGAAGTCTTTAATTTAAAATTAGGTTTATTCTGTTGTAATGAGTTTTCAAATGCTAAAGGGTTTAAAATCTATCGTGTTGGTATTTTTGTTTTTACAAAATAAATCTTGAGTTTATTGTGATGAGATTTTATATTAGAAGAACATCAGTTGAAACTAAGAGGGAAAAATAATACTTATTCAAATTTGAAACTTTCAAATTTGGTACATTTGGGAATATTTAACTCCTACTTAAAATTTTTACTTAGATTTCTAGTTTTTCTGTTTGGTATATTTAAAATATGAAAAAAATTCCTGATATTGTGTATAACTAGCTTGATATCATGTGCACTGCTACTGTGCTCAACAGATAACCTGTAATTTAGTCTACACTGGTTTTTGATACTGTATTAGTTTATATAATGAATTTATGCAAGGAGACTGTCTTTTTTTTTTTTTTTTTTTTTTTAATCAAGGATTAAACGATGATGATGATGATGACTGCTTTATAGTAGAAAAAGGTGCCAGAGGAAAAAGGCCTATTTTTGAATGTTTTTGGAATGGTAGATTGATACCATACACAACTGTGGAAGAGTAAGTGCTAATCTGTTTCTACAATGTAAACCAGTCTGTTTCTATAATGTAAACCTTTCTTTATAAAAGCAGATTTTAAGGTCTTTCTCGTTTTGTTTAAGTTTTGACTGGTGTGCTCCTCCAAAGAAGAGAGGATTGGCACCAGTCGAATGCTACTACAGAATTTCTGGTGCACTGTTTACCAATGATAAGTTCCAGGTCAGCACGAACAAACTCACTTTCATGGATCTGGAGCTGAAGCTAAAAGATAAGAATACTCTCTTCACGAGAATCTTCAACGGACAGGTAATAGTTGCATTCTGTTAAGCATTTCTTCTTGACAAAGTGTAATGCATGTGATGCAGAAACCTTTGCTCACTGGTAATTTGTTCATATCACTGAATATTGCCTGGTTCTAAAGAACTTTCACCTTGTGCGTTTTAGCAGGACTTTATAGCAGATATATCTCTGTTTTAGTGAGTATTAAAGCTGAATCTTTGAATATGAAAAAACAAGACTCAGTATTTTTAATTTTATTTTTTCAATCAGTTACTTTGTTTAGATGTTATATGACAGTTTTTCTAGAAAAACACCCTTCGTGGAGGAATATGGCTTCTGGGGGAAGCACTTTCTTTGGCTTGAAGTGTAGTTTTCCTAGTTTCCATGTAGTTGTCATGTTTTCAAGCTGAAGAATCCTTCACATTTTTTTGGTTTGGTTTGGGTTTTTTGTGTTTGTTTTTTTTTTATGTTTGAGTACAGTATCTCTGCACTCTTATAATTGTTCAGGCTTCTGAAGTGTTCAGATTTAAATTTTTTAATAAATTGCTAAAATATATTTATTTTGTAATCTCTTCATAGGAGCAGCGAATGAAAATTGACAGAGAATTTGCTTTGTGGCTCAAAGACTGTCATGAAAAATATGACAAACAGATAAAATTCACGGTCTTTAAAGGAATAACTGTACGCACTGATATACCATCCAAAAGATTGCAGAGCCCTTGGACAATGTATGCTGCAATAGAGTGGGATGGAAAAACATACAAAACTGGACAGCTGGTAAGTTAGTTGCTCACTGATGTTGGGGTTTTGCTTGTTGTGTAACAGGTGCTTTGAATCCTCTAACAGGCAGATACTGTGCATTTGATGCAGAAGTAATGCGTTGCCATTAATTGTTGTCTTCTTGTTGCAGGTGAAAAGTATTAAGACTCATCCAATATTCTATGGAAGTATTGAGAAATTTTTTTTGTATGGAGACCATGATGGGGATATATTTGCCACTGGAGGAGAGGTTCAAATTGCTTTGGTAAGACAAATAAAGAAAGGATTCACACACCTAATTTACCTGTGAAATCTTTAAACAAAATCCTGGGTCAGATTTATTTAAATTACTTTTAAGTAACTGTTGAAAATTATGTGGTTTTTTGAGATTCAGCAATCTAGAAATAATCAAACTACTTAGTCACTGTATATATATATATATATATATAAAAATTATTTTAAATATATATAAATTATTATCTGTTGTCACAATCTGATTCATTTAAATTTGCGTATCAAGTAGAGTATCACAGTTGGTATCAATAGTTTGGTTTCTACCATTCTTTACCCTTGTGATTTCAGCAAATTTTAAAACAGTGTCTTGTGGTGTCTGCAGGTAGTATTTATTAGCATATTGCATTATGTCTATGTCAGCTTCTCTAGTCCCTTGATCTTCTCTGACATACTGTAATCTGGCAATTTATAACTGCACTGAATTTTTATTTTAGGAACCCCAGGCATTGTATGCTGAAACAAGAATTATTCCAATCTCAAAACTTGACAGAGCAGTGTCTGAGAAAGTTGTTAAAAAATACATAGAGGATGAAATGGCAAGGTAAGCACTGAGTTGTAATTATATAATTGTGGAGTCTCTAATTACAGTTTTTGTGTTTCTTCAGGAACCAGAAGAAGTTCAGTTTTATTTCCAAATGGGAGAGCAGTCAGCTGTTTCAGTAGAAACAAAAACAATTATAAACCAAGTAGAAATAGTTCAGAGTTTGGCTTTTTTTTCCACCCCAAAAATAGTTTACTGTGTATTCAACTGAAGATAAATTACCCTTTCTTTATATCACTGATAAACTGTTCCTCCTTTCTCTTTTATTAGACTTCCTGACAGATTATCGGTAACATGGCCTGAAGGAGATGAGTTATTACCAAATGAAACAAGATTTGCTGGTACACCGATAGGTAGGGTTTTTTTCTTCCAAATACTAAAACATTAAATGCCAATTAAAAAATATATTATGCACTCTTGTTAAAAAAGGAAGCATACAGCAATCTCTGATCACTTATAATCCACAACATATTTTAAAAGTCCATTATTTTTCCTTGTACATATAGGAGCGTTAAGAATAGAAATTTTAAATAAAAAAGGAGAAGCAATGCAAAAACTTCCAGGTACAAGCCATGGAGGTTCAAAGAAACTTCTTGTTGAACTCAAGGTTATCTTACATTGTAAGTATTTCAGTATATTTAATGGAGTCTTTATTATTTTAAAAATGCATAATGGATAATTTTTTTCTTTGTGTATATACATATAATAAGTATAAATCTTGTGATTTACTTGTGATTTACTCTTTTGTGGTTTCCATTTGTGGGTGCTTCACTTGATATTCTTACATTGCATTGTTGAAGAATCTGTCCAAGGCAGGTGAAATGACTCAGTCTGGTGTTGAACACAGAATTAGAACACTAAATTCTCTGAAGACTCCAACTCTGCCATGTCAAATGTATTTGAAATTTATAGAAAGTTAAAATCTTTTTTACCTTGTTTGTTTCCATATATGATAGGAAAATCCAATTCCTTTATCATTTATGAGTTGTAAAAAATACCTTTCTGAAGCACTGAGGTTATTGTAGTGATACATGTGAAAGGAGAGCAAGTAGAAGTATTTTAGCTTCAGTTTAGTATATGTGTCATAAGACCACACATCATATTTTAATGGCACTCATTATTTGGGAACTGTCTGCTGTGCATGACCACTGTCCAGTGCAGTGTGCTGGGGCATAAAGAGACTGGTAATAAAAAAAAGGTGTTCATGTATTACAGACTTATCAGCACGACAAATCAGTGTTTTGCTACCTTAACTGAGATACACATCATGAGTTCAGGATGTATGGACTTGAGAGAGACATGGTGTTTCTATTATTCTGTTTTGTCAGTGTTGTTCGTAGGAGAAATAAACCCCTTTGCTTCTGATCACTGAAAAGTCTACCTTCAGACCTATTGTGTCTCCTGACCACTTGATTCGTTGATGAAAATTTGTGCTTAAAACTGTTCCTACTGCTTCCTATCTTTGTCCTCTGGTTAATTGAGGAACCACTAGGGTAGTTCCCCTGTTCTTCCCCAGAAGAATGAGTAAATCCTGTAAGTGAGGATTTGGGCAAAAAACTCAAACCCCTAATTGTACAAATAAGAGTAACATGGTTGCAACCATATGCAGGCCAACAACAAACACAATGTACAAAATGTTTCTCTTTCAATGAGTGGAATACTTGGCAGAATGTACTGTGGACTGAGTACACACAGAGAGATGAGCTACAAGAAACTTCTTACCTGGTCTGTTAGTGGAGAGTTGTGTTATACAAGATTCTATTCAAAATTAGAGTTTGAATTAGGGTTGAGACAATGATAAAGCTGAGGGATCTGATGGGCTTTGAAAGCTGCCAAAGGAAAGGGTGGGATAGCAGGAGAACTAGACTATGAGAAACTACTTGTCTGAACTGAGTTAGGAACACCTTGTGCAGGGTTTGGACAAGGGAAGCAAGGGCTAGAAAGACATCTGGGAAATGAGGAATTTTTTTATCTGGCCTATGATGAAGTGGGGCTTGAAAGTTTTGACCAAAAAATAAGGTTAGGATGACCTTTAATTATGACTTTACTGTAATGAAAGTAATGTAGACACTTAGGCAGGAAGGTCTCTACTGTCTATAAAGTGTTTAAATATACTATTATAGGTAAGAATTTCAGTCCTTATTTCTTCTACTGTTAGTGTTTCTATTTGATTCATTGTATATCGAAAGAATAAAATGTGTTTGAGCTGAAAGAAAGAGGAAGCTGGAGCAATGAGGTGAAGCAGGAATATGAAGGTCTACCAAATGAAAGGCAGCTACTTCCAGTGTCATGTGTATGAGGCTAGCAATTTTTAATTAAAATGGGATTAGCTGTGATCAATGTGTTTAATTGGGGACCTGAATTGATATTTATTAGAAGTGATAGTAATAATAAGTGATACTACTACTTGAAAAAATGAAAAATTATGGTGTAAAACTTAAATACGTGTAGCTAAGTGTTTGTTTTGCAGCACCTACTGAGAATAAAGAAATCATTTCCCATATCAGTCAGCATGGAGGCAAATGGCCATACTGGTTTAAAAAAATGGGTAAGTTTGCGTATTCAGTATCATCAGGGTTTGTTGGTTGGTTGGTTGGTTGGTTTAGGTTTTCTGGTTGGAGAGGGGTTTTTTTTCTTTCTAATGATATTTTTATTTTCGTTTAGAAAATCTTCAGAAACTTGGGAACTACTCCTTGAAACTGCAAGTAGTATTGAATGAAAGTAATGCAGACACTTATGCAGGAAGGCCTCTACCATCTAAAGTATTTAAATTTACTATTATAGGTAAGAATTCCAATCTTATTTTCTTCTACTGTTAGTGTTTCTATTTGATTCATTGTATATGAAAATTATTCATGTTTTAGTTGAGACGTAATTTTCAGCACTGAAAGGTAGCATTAGCATGTCAAATATGAAGCATTTTCAGGGGAAAAAAAGGTTTTGCTAATAGGTTTTGGTCTGACTTGTAGTGTGTTGGCTCTGCTGTACAGTCATTTTTTTTAAAAAAAAAGCTTTGATGCAATCTAAATCTCCCTGATGTGAACTTTCCCGAATGTTTTTAGAAAAAGAAACTTCTTAATTAATCTTTTTCCTCATACCATGGACATAAATATCCTTTCATAAAACTAGTATTTACTAGGCCAACTTTCATGCATAAACCACAGAAACTCATTAAAGAAACAGGTTATACATTTAAAATATGCATGTTGAGATTGAAGTATTTTTTTTAAAGGAAGAATCCTATGAAAAACTAAATTCTCATTTGGTTGTATTGAGTCTTTGGGTTAATGGTCATAAAATACTTAACTAGAATACCAGAACAGAAATAATACTGTTAAATATGTTTAATGTTAATCTTAACCTTAAACTCATGTGTGTATGTATGTGGCCTGAAGTATTCTATATATATATTATGTTCCAAAAAAAA
Source organism: Myiozetetes cayanensis (assembly GCF_022539395.1). Taxonomy (NCBI): domain Eukaryota; kingdom Metazoa; phylum Chordata; class Aves; order Passeriformes; family Tyrannidae; genus Myiozetetes; species Myiozetetes cayanensis. The sequence continues at coordinate 47,894,452 of NW_026086604.1, forward strand.
TCATAAATATCAGTTTTAATGACACTGTTGAAGACTGTAAGGCACACAATGTATGGTTACAGCATGGTTTTGGTGTGGTCTTACTAGTCCTGTTTCTCTTACCCTCTAAGATGTTGATTTAATTTCCTAATTTATTTGTCTGCACTTATCTGATAGTAGCTGGTTACTTTTTGTTTATAAGCCCTTCTTACGTGGCTATTTATATTAATGTTCCCCTTCAGAAAGGATAGGCAAAGAAGAAGTGGTGGGGTAGCCTGGGAGTGTTTTGACTCCCTAGAGCTTGATGATGGCAATAGGGTTGAGTATTTGTGTAAGAAGTGGGGGAAGACCAACAAGGCAGATATTGTGGTGGGAGTCTGTTAATGACCACTTAACCAGGATGAACAGGCAGTGAAATATATAAGCAGCTGGGAGAAGTATAACAGTCACTAGTCCTTGTTCTCCTGAGGGGCTTCAGCTAATTAGGCAGATATCTGCAGGAAATACAGCTCAGCAGAGAGCAAACACTCTAGAAGATTCCTGGAGCGTGTGGAAGATAACTTCCTGACACAGGTGGTTGGGGAGCCAACCCAGGAAGGCACCTCACTGGACTTACTGTTTGTGAACAGAAAAGGACTGGTGGGTGATGTGATGGTCGGAAGCTGCCTTGGTCTTGGGCACATTGATCAAATGTATACAAAATGATAGTTTTCTATTCTTGAAGAAGTCAGGAAGATGGTTAACAGACCTGCCACGCTGGATTTCCAAAGGGCAGACTTTGGCCTGTTTAGGGGACTGGTTGACAGAATCCCTTGGTAGGTAGTCCTGAAGGGCAAAGGAGTCCATAAAGGCTGGACATTCTTCCAGAAGGAAATCTTAAAGCTGCAGGAGCAGGCTGTCCCTGTGTGCTGAAAGGCAAGCTGTCAGGGAAGAAGACCAGCCTGGCTGAACAGAGAGCATTAACTGGAACTCAAGTGAAAAAAAAAAGAGAGTTTATGGCCTTGGGAAGAGGGGACAGGCAAATCAGGAGGACTACAAGGTTGTCATGGGGTTATGCAAGGAGAAAATTAGTAAAACCAAAGCCCAATTAGAGCTTAATCTGGCTACTGCTGTAAAAGACAACAAAAAATGTTCCTATAAATACATTAGTAAGGCTAATGAGGGCTAAGAATCTCCGTCTTTATGGATGTAGAAGGGAAGCAGGGTGACAAAAGGACAAGGAAAAGGACAAGGTTCTTAATGCTTTCTTTGCCTCAGTCTTTAATAGTAAGACCAGTTGTTCTCCAAGTACCTATCCCCCAGAGCTGGAAGACAAGGTCAAGGAACAGAATGAATAATCCAAGGGGGCAAATGATCAGCAACACTATTAGAAACACACAAGTCTATAGGGCCAGATGGGATCCTTCCAAAGGTACTGAGGGAGCTGGTGGAAGTGCTCACTGAGCCCTTTCCATCATTTACCAGTAGTCCTGGCTGACCAGGGTGGTCCCAGTTCTCTGGAGGTGAGCAAATATGATGCCCATCTGCAAGAAGGGCTGGAAGGAGGATCCTGGGAACTACAGGCCTGCCAGCATGACCTCAGTTTAAGGGAGGGTCATGGAGCAGATCATCCTGAGTTCCATCACACTGCATGTACAGGACAACCTTCTGTGTTTTAGTGTGTGCCCATAGCCTCTGGGCCTCTGCCACTGGAAAGAGTCTGCCTTCACTTTCTTTACACTTTCCCTTCAGTTATTTACAGACATTGATAAGATCCTCATGTATCTTCTCCAGGCAGAGCAGTCCCAGCTCTCCCAGCCTTTCTTCGTATGAGAGATCACAGAATCACAGAATGCTTTGTGTTGGAAGGAACCCTAAAGATCTTCTCATTCCAACCCTCCTACCATGGGCAGGGACACCTTCCACTAGACCAGGTTGCTCAAAGCCCCGTCCTGCCTGACCTTGAACGCTTCCAGGAATGGGGCAACAATGACTTTTCTGGGGAAATTATTCCAGTGCCTCACCACCCTCCAGTCCCTTCATCATCTTCATGACCTTTTGCTGGACTGTCTCCAGTATGTCCATGCTTCTGTGTTGTAATGTAATATGCCCAGAACTGGACACAGTACTCCAGATGTTGCCTCACGTATGCTGAGTAGAGAGGAAGGATCACCTCCCTCCACTTGCTGACAACACTTCTAACACAGCCCAAGAAGGTTGTTGCTGCCTTTGCAGCAAAAGCACTTTGTTGGCTTGTGTTCACTCTGTTATCCACCAGGACCCCAGGCCATCTTCCACAAAGCTGCTTTCGAGGCACTTGGTTGACAGCTTGGGGTTTGTTCTTGCTGAATTTCGTAAGGTTCCTGACAACCCATTTCTGCAGTCTGTTGAGGTCCCTCTGGATGGCAGCACAACTCTCAGGTTTATCAGCCACTCTTCCCAGTTTTGTATCATCAGCAAACTTGCTGAAGGTACAGTCTACCCCATCATCCAGTTCATCAATGAAGACATGAAACAAAATCAGACCTCAGTAGTGACCTCAGGGGTAACCACTTTTTATTACCTTCCAACAAGACTTCATGCCACTGATAACCACTCTGTGGTTATTTTTTGACTGTGAGGGTGACCTAGTGCTGGGATAAGTTGCCCAATATGTTGTGGAGTCTGCATTCTCTGGGATATTCAGAAGTTTTCTGGACATGTTCCTAGGCAACTTGCTCTAGGGTGGCCCTGCTTGAACCAGGGTCACAAGGCTCTGGCTTGAGCCAGAGGACCTCCAGAAAACCCTTCCAACCTCAACCATTCTGTGAATCTACAAGAGAGAGGGGAAAGAGGAAGGTAAAAAAATACTAATTCCATAGCATTTAAAATGAATATTTTCATTACAATTTTGGTACATAGAGCTAACATCTGTTTTCAGAAGATCAAGGAAAAATCACTGTTTTCAGTAGACTCCTATTTCTTCCTCAAAAGAAGACTCTCTGAATGCAAACCCTTTAGGCAGAAAAGAGTTCTTTGTAGCGTATTCTTCTGAAAGCTTTTTCTTATAGGCAGAGTAGAAAGAGGTATTCTTGTATGATAATAGAGAAAAAAATGTTTGGTGTTACTTGAGAAAAGTAACTATCTAATTGTATGTCTGAGAACTTGTCATTGAAGTCTCAAGATATTTCTGTGAAGTTCTAAGAAAAGAAAAAAAAATCTCTGAGCAAAAATGAACCTTGTCTGCTCCTTTATGTCTTTATCAAAGCGAAGAGAATCTTAAAAGTTGCAAAGTTGCATTCTACATTTTAAAAATTTTTCTCAATAGTAGTGTGGCTTTCCCCTGTATGGCAGCATTCAATTAAAGATTCCTCAGCCATATCAATTGAAATGAATCGCCTTGGAAAGGAATATAAACTTAAAAAAATCTAATTATCTAATAGTTTTAATCTTTTTAACACAAGGGATACTGAAAGCAACTTTTGCTATGTATTGGTGCTTTTTTATTTGACATTTTTAATATGTGGAGTCTTGAAAAGTGAATATTTCGAGTCTTCATTGTTGCAATGTTTTGTGTTGTCTCAGAGGCAGCCATAAATCTTCACACTCATTATTGAAAATATTAACATTTGTGTGCCCCTTTTATGTATGTAGGTTCTAAAAATCAAAAGAACAATCTAAACTGAAAAAGCAGCATTTTTGTCTGAGGAACAAAATATTCTATTTCTCTAACAGTGTTTATAGTTCTTCTTGATAAACTAAAAAATTATCATAAATACTGGTTAAAACTGAATTTCCTAAGTTTTGTGGTTATTTTACTGTTGTTTTCTAAGTCATTTTGCAGTTTTATCATTCATTTGTAAATAAAACTGTAGACACTGTAAGGTCTTTTTCTTGTTGTAACCAATAAATAATTTTGACCAGTACAAGGTGTCATCTCTTGTTCAAAGGAAACTCTCTGATAATGACACCCATGGGTAGTGAAAGTAGTTGTTAATTAAAGTTCAAAATTATCTCATAGGATATATATTTACCCTTTAAGTTCAGCAGTGCATTGCTTCTTTGTTTTAAAGGCTAGTTGGTCAAGACAGTTCGATTCCACAAAACATGACTCTGATTTACAAGCTCCCATTTGTTACCATTCTGCTTGGTCTCATTTATTAGGGTCTAATTGGAGGCAGTCTAATGAGGCCAGATTTCACAGAAGATGCACCCACATTTCTTTTTCTAATACACATTATTACTCGTCTTCATCTCTCAGCTTTGGGGTAGTTGTAGAACAAAAATGTTTCGTTGCATAAATGATGTTATTTTACTAGAATTAAAGCAATTAAATGTTTTAAGAAAAGCTGTCTACAAGGAACTTGTCCAGTTTCAGGTGCTGTGTTGATGTTCTAAATACTGTCCTGTTGTATTGCTTATGCTGTAGTCTACTGCTGTTATGTTTTAACTATTGTTTTATGTTAGTGTAAGTTAAGAAAAAAGATCAATCAGTAAACCATAACTTTGGTTACGTATTCTAAACAGCCTGTTTACTTTGCAGTAAACCACTTGACTTAATTGCAGCCTTAATCAAGAAAAATCCAGTGAACACACTTTCTAAACGTGTGTTATTCTTTTCTCTTAGAGGGCAAACCAGAGAAATTTTTGGTCGGTCTTTTGGAGCTTCCTTTTCGAATTGGAGTACCTTTTAGTATTCCTTTGGAACTGCAAGATGAATTTGGTCATGCAACACACTTGACATCTCGCATGAGACCAATTCTTGAAGCTAGGTAATTCAACCATCTCTCCTTTTTTGACATTTTTTCATGTGACAACATATGACAACAAAAGTAGTAATACTTTGGGCTTTGTCTCAGTGATATACGGGGTATCTTTCACATAAATTAGATGGCATTTTTGCTTTTATTTCCATAAGAGTGTCCGAAAGTATCTTGCATGTTAAAACACTGTGTTTGTTTTAAAATTTATTCTGTTGTGTTTTCTATATATTTTTCTAGTGGATTAACGTTGAAGCATGATGACATACCTGTGGGAACAAAGTGTGTCATTAAGAATGTCACTGCTAAAGGCTGTATCAATAGTTGCCAGGGCAAGGTAGGCTAATATATTTAAACTTGAAGTAATATGTTACAAAAACCCCCACAGAACAAGTAATTTGTATGTAAAATGAATTGTCACATGGCGTTAGCTAAGTTTGACCTACACTAATGACTGCAGATATTTCTTTTATTTATTTTTAGGGATATTTTTGAATTATCTAGTACAGTTTTACCCTGAGCAGTTTGTCTTCCTCACAGCTGCACTCTGTTAGCTGATGGAACTGGAGCTGAAGGGGCTGAGCACCACATGGATATGTGGTAGAGTGTGCCCACCAGACAAATCAGCTGTCTGAGTTTGAAGTGGTGCTGAAATTGGTTTAAGCCAAATCATCCTGATGACTTTTGCACTAAATTATCACAGGGAGCACTGAAATCTTTCATTCTTGTAGTTGAGATGATGAGTAGTAATAGTTAATGCCTGGGGTGTTTGCTCGAGCTTCTTTAAATGTTTCCAAAATGGTGGTAGTGTATATGTTTTCCAAATCCATCCTGTTACTGATGTATACATAGCCCTTAGTCAAGCTGTTAATTTACTGTAAAAACAGAATCCTATGTTACATGCTAAAAATATTTCTTTCATAAAACAGACCTTAATGTCCCTGATAAATACAGATTTGAAGATTTAAAAAAAATAATAATTTAAAATCATGTATATGCTATGTTTACACAATATTCTAACCAGGTCCTAATCTTTTCATTTAGTCCTGTAGTCTAGCACAGTAAAAAGAAATCTAGGAACTGAGGTAGCTGAAGGTACATCATTATAGTGTTGATATTGTTGCTTAGAAAAAGCAAAAAAACTTACTGGTGGAAAGATGTGTAGAGGGAGTTTTGAACACAGTAGGTTTTGTAGGCAGAGCTGAGCATTTAAGGCAAAGTGCAAGAATAATGACATAAAATAGAGGTGGATTATGGGAAATAAAGTGTGTAGGAGCAAAAGTGCCAGGCTGGAGCAAGACATAAATTTGATGAGGGGCAAGACCAAGAGCTATTTAAGGAACTCGCAGTACAGAAATAGTATTATACCATAATAATTGAAAAGAAGGGTGTTACTTTCTCATGTTGCTTAATTGCATAAAATGTCAGAGACAATACTGGACCTGGCACTGAAAGTAGTGGTTCTAATTGATATGAAAAAAGAACTGTTTAAGGTAGTAATGAAAAAAAATTACAAAAAGCAGGACTTTAAGACAGTAGAATAAAAGTAACAGGTAATTTTAAAACATGAATACAGTGTAATTTTTGGTGCTTAATTAAAAATTAGGAAGCAGAGAAGAACATAGTGGAAATTTTCAACATTTTAAAAGTTGGTTTTAAAATGGTAACAGAACAGCTGAAATATCTCAAGAGAAACAATAACTTTAGAAGGAGAAAGTGAATGAGAGAACAAAAAGAGAACTGGAGAGCATGGGAAAAAATACTGGTTTTCAGAGGTAGAAGTAAGGAAGAAAACTGTTGAAGGAATAATCATGCCAAATGGAGAAGATAAACTCAACTAAGATAGGAAATACAGCGTGTCACAGTTGTCAATGAAGGAAGGACTGATGGAGAAGAAAGAGAAAGCAGACTTCATTTACTTCTGTAGTCATTGATTCAGTTCTCCCCAAACCAGTCAAGTCAGAGATATGTTTTCATTGTGGATGGAATCAACAAGAAAATTTTAGGACAAGTGTGTAAGTAATATGAAGACAACTCCTTTATAGGATTTTGAATACAATCAGGAGAAGGTTGAAGAAGGGAGTTCTTTCTAGTTCTTTTAATTTTAAAGTACTGCAGTAGACGTAGAAGCAGACTTGGAAGCAGAAGTAAAGTAGATACAGGGGTCATGAAGGATAAGGGAAAACAACTTCCCTAGAAGACACAGATGCTGAAAGATTAAAAGGAACGAAGTTAAAGATGGCAAGAATAATTTGCAGCTATAAGTAGTGCAGTATGAAGAAGAAAGTATTAAGTCAAAACTGAGTATTGCAGAAAAGGTTTTGAAACTAAAAGAAGGGGAGCATAGGATGAGTGTCTAGTGAATGAATGCAAAGCTACTGAAGAGTTCAGCTTATTAGCATTAAACAGTCTAGTATCATCTATACCAGTTTCCTATTTTTTTTATTCCCTACCATATTTTTTCCTTCTTTTCCCCTTTAGTTTAGAGGGGCTTCAGCTGATATGTGCTGTTTGGCTTGTCAGCAGACCTGTATGGTTGAGTGGCCAGTCAGAGCTGGAAAGTTTTCATGCACCTCTGTGTCTGGCCATCAGCTGGGGACTTCATGTATTTGGTGTGGCTGCAGCTGTGATGCACCTGCCCAGGCCTCATTGCTCTTTCTGCTTTTCTCATCAAGCAAACCAGAAGAACTGTCTGCTTGTTTTCATGCAATCTACAAGGTGTTAATGTTGCACATATATTGTGAGGCATGGGAAGGGCATATGCCAGGATTATGAAACTAAACCTTTCCAGAGACAGCATTTCTGAGCATATACAGATGACAGTTCATGAATTGCAATTAAATAGTCTCAAATATCATATATATATATGACATATGAAATTCACATATCTGCAGTGCAGCTAGTTTTTTTAATTGGAACTTTTAAGATTGACTTGACTGCTTCATTGTCTGATTTTAATGTGAAAGTTGGTTTTAGTGATGCAGGCTACAGCAGTTGTTTTTCTTATGGCCTTGTTCAAAGATGTGATGGACAGTAGTTGTGCCCTGCTAAGGAATAACAAACACAAAACTTGCTGACCCTTTCTTTAAAACTACTTTTTTTTTTAACTGATGTATTTTTTTCCCATAAAAACAGACTCTAAGCAGGAAACCACTAGTTATGATGGCTGCTTTTAATGGTTTTAGAACCATGTAGTATAATATGCAAATCCTGGATTGAATCTCTCTGGGTGTAACATGGAAATGACAAGTTTCAGCACGGTGGAAAAAATGTTTAGCAGTGCAAGAAAATTTGTAGAGATAAATTACGTATATGTGAACTGGCATGATTATGGAGACAGTTTATTGTGTGAGGGTTTTTAAGGTTAATATTTAAAATATTCTTTTCATTAGAACTTTAATCTGAAGATTACTCTTCCTGGTTTGAAAGAAGACACACAAATCATTAAAATAAGATTGCAGCCTGGTAAGTATTCTTAAAATATTTAGTGAATTTCTGTGGAACTTTATTCTGACACTATTAAGGAAATACTTCTCCCAAGAAGGTTAAACACTGAGCAGTGAATAAAAGCTATTTTGGTGTCTTGTTCTTCAACTAGTGAGATTGAAATGGAAGTTTTAATGAATCATGCATAAAGGATGTTTCTGAAAATTTGCCTTCTTTGTTCCTTCAGAACTTGCCTTTTAATAGTAATCTATTACTTCCTTCTCTTTTTTAAAACTGATAAAAAATAGTTATATGTTCAAGGGATAGACTTACTTGAATGGCTTTACTTTACTGTCTCAAGTAATGACAACAAAGTTTTCTTTTGCATTTCTTTGCATGTATATTTTAGCTGTGATAACTTTGACAATTTATCAGATATCTCAACATGAGTATTTTGGGGTTTAATGTGTCAGAAGAAAGCTCCAAGGTTCTTTTTGATTACAATGTGCATCCATTAGTATGTAAACAGACCCATATCAAGTGCTTTACACCTGGTATATGCTGAATTTCATATTGTTTATCTGACTATTCCATACTGAATTGAAAAAATTGACAGGTGTTACGTATTGAAGGACAAAAAGAGTCTAGAACTTTTAAATATAAACCAATACACCTGAGCTGTTTTAGATGGTTTGTTACCACCCATACCTTGGTAGCCTGGCTTTAAAAACTTCTTGAGATAGCAAAGACTGAAATTCAGTGTCTCACAAGTTATCTAAAATATAACTACTGTTATGCAAATCTGCATTTTTACAGGCCCTCCTCGTCAATTGAAAGTAAAACCAGATTCAGAAATTCTCAAGATTGAAAATGGTACAGCTTTTCCCTTTCAGGTTGAAGTACTGGATGAATCAGGAAATATAACAGCACAGCCAGAGTTGATTGTTCATTGTAAGGTAAACTGCATTTCATTATGTGCCATAAGTATTTTGAAACTTCCTTTTTAAAGGGCTGGGAGAAGAGTCCATTTTGGAATCTAGATAGAGTTTAATATCTTTAATAATGCTTTTGAAGTTTCTACGGTTTGGTAGCCAAACTGTGACTCTCTTACCTCATCTATTATAAGTCATTCAATGAGTTTCAGAATCAGTGGAACCTGGCCATAAAAATGGAAGAGAAAATTATGTGAGGATATATAGATGCAATTTTAAGGTAGTTAAGTCGTATTTATCATACACAATGTTAAAATTTATTCAGAACAATAACTTCATACAGCTTACTTTTGATTTTTTTCTTAAGTTGGAAATGCAAGTCTAGGGCCAAAAAGAATATTAGATAAGACTATTATCATGAGCACTAATCTAAACTGAGAAGCGAATGCATATGTTGCTCTGACTTGCAGAAGTAAAAAAACTTGCCCTTTTGGCCTTTTATTTTTTTGACTCAAGAAAGTAGCTTTTCCAATTCTAGTAAAATTCAGCAAGAACGAAGAAAAATGTTTTTCTCACTGCAAAATAGTCTGCATTCCACTTACACTTTATATGCATACATTGTCTTCCTGCAGACTGGGTCTGCAATAGTATGACATGTTGAACCTGCTGTTTAAATTAATTTAATGTGTGATGTTTAGTAAATTAATGAACATTCTTTTTACTTATCAGTTTAATTAAATTTATTGCATAATGGCAGTCCAATACAAGTCCATATTTGGACTTGTACAAATAATCATTTCATTAATAATCATTTTTCTTCTGTCAAAGAAACTTGAAATTTATTCTTACATTTTTAATAGTTTTTAGGTGCTTCAGACCTCCCTGTGTATTCTGTGGACTGCAGTAATGGAGGAACAAACATTTTAACTGGTCCAGTAATACATGTACAGAATATCAAGAAAGACCAGATGCTGAAAGCAAGAATTGAAATACTTGTAAGTATTGCTTGGAAAGTTTGGATGAACAGAAGATTGAAAACAGTTTATTTTACTGTGTTACATCTTTTATGAATCAACCCCCAAAATTTACTGATTTAGTTACCATAAACCTGATAATCAGGTGGCTGCACTTTTTGTCTCTGGAAACCATAAAAAGGCAAAGAATTTTTTAACTTTTTCAGCTTCTTTCTTCTTCACCTCTTACTCTTTATTTCTTAAATCCCTGAGGTGTTTCAAAAATAGGCATATTTTCTTCCCTTTATTACTGCCTGGATCATTTTGACAAATTGCTGTCATTGCATAAACATTTAGTGTCAGAAAAGGTATGGCAATTAATAGTTTTTGGTAGCATTTCAGTTTTAAAGCTCTTGAAATATGATTTTTTAAAAAATGCTACTGAACATCCCAGTTCTTTGGTAGTCAGGAGACTCACACTGCTGCAGAAAATAGCACCTGTGTGTGTTTTACCCTGGAAAAATGTGTAAACAAATACTAATATTGCAAGATGACCTATATGAAAGGATACTTATGATTACTCTTAAGTAGTATTTTGTAAATTGTGTAACATTTCTGAATAGAAAAATATTCTAAATAGCTAGCATCAATTCTAATATCTGTAAAAAGTTGTAAGAATACTGGCATATCCTTTTGATTTACTTTTACCAAGTCAAGCTGATTTCATGTCTGGACACCTGATCACACCTGGTAAGCCAGAGTAGTGACATAAGCTGTTATGGACTTATGTCTATGTGTATCTACATTTAATATCTGAATTATGTCTTTGTTTTTTTCCCTCCCATGTATAGAATTGTAAAGATGTGCCACCAGTGGAAAAGATTATTAAACTTCTTCCTAGCAGTCATGTTGCAAGACTGCAGGTCTTAAGTATGAACGGACAAAAAGCTCTTCAAATTAAGCATCAGGATGAAATTAATTGTGTTGCTGGCAGTATCATGAACAAGCTTATATTTCAGATGTATGATGAAGCAGAAAGGGAGATACCCATAACTGCAGCTGCTGCAGAAAAAATCAAGGCAAGTACTTTGGACTAAACAGCAGCATAGTGTGTGGGAGAGATGCAAAGCTGATTCCCTTAAAATCCATAGACATCAGACTGCGAAATAATATTCCTCAAGACTATGTTATTAAACATGGGAACTTAACTGTTTGCTTATTTTTTATAAATATTCTTATTTTATTTAATTAAATGTTAAATAATGCTTCAGGGTAGTACTATGAAAAGCAGGTTAGTATTTCCAGTGCTTCTCCTAAACACAGAAAATAATTAGGACATAGTTATGATTCTTCAGATCTGGAGCTTTCCCAACATTTAGGAACTTTTGAAAAGGCATGTTCCTTATGAAGATTTGCTTGCCTGCCTTATCTCCCTGTGTACATATTTGGAGTCTAATACAAACATAGAGATTCACTTTTTTAGATGAGGTTTTTCAGAATTGGATCTTTCCTAACCCAAGATTAGTGAGGGAAACTTAATGTATGTTTGGATTTGTTTGCAGTGTTTTTTGAGCAATTAACTGTATTTGGGAAGAGAGCATTGGTTACTGTTGGGAAATGTACAGGCTTTCCATTGAATGTTTCTATTACCTTTATGTTAGAATGCTGGTTACAAGATGTATTATGTAGCTAATTATTAAGAATTTGGCTTTTGATTAACTTACGACGTTTTAATTTTAGGTTAACTGGACACCTAAAATTGACAGAGAACTGTTGATGCAGGGATTATTACCTGATGTAAAAGTACCAAGCTCAGTAAAAGATGTACGTTACTGTCTAATTACTTATCTTGATGAACACGTGTCTTTGGAGAGCGCATTCACAGTCAGGTTTGTTCCTTTTAAATACCTCTGTATTAATTATGTTGTTGGCACAGCATTGTAGATCTGTACTTTGAGATAAAACAAAAGTCTTTCTACGAAGTTGAAATAATGAAATCAGTTGGCAAATTACCAGGAGAATGTAAGTTTGGGGGGGTGGGGGAGGGGAGGAGGAGTTTGTCCAGATTGTTTACATGTGAGAATATTACCTGTGCGAAAGACTCCATCATGATCTGTTTGTATCTAGTAATCACTTATGTAAGTGTGCATACACTGAAGAAGATTATCTTTGAAAACTTGCAGTAAATAATAGCGTTTACAATACTAGTTTTAGAGTCACTTGTTACTAAAGAGAAATGTCACCATGAAGTTAGTTCTGCATCTGGTTTCTCAGTCAAAAATTATTGGCTGCAAATTGATCTTGAAAATTGTGTGTCTATCACTCTTAGTGAGTCTAGAGCAGTTAGCTTTCCTTGTATCTTCATAAAGTCTGTTAAGATGAATCTGATTCTAAATTACTTTAGTGTATTTCATGTGATGTTAATAGGTTAAAGTCAGCTAATTAGGTCACAGCACACTGATGCTGGGGTAAATTTGCAGCAGTTAGTCATTTCACAGATCTACAGTAGGAAAATAAATTACATGACTAAGCATTAAGATTCTTTAAAATATTTATCATGCCTACTATTATGTTATGTTTACCTTGATGAGAAAAGTAAGTCAGTATTCATATGCTACCTCAGACCAATTCCTGATGATCCCAAACACATTAAATGTAAACTAAAAGGATCAAACACACTGCGGATGGGTGAAGAACTACAAAGTGAAATTGGTGAGTGTTTGCATATTCTTCCATTTCTTTTAAGATCCATTTCTTTTTCTTTGCAGTTTATTAATCCTGTTCTGTATACAGATGTCAGCAAGAGTAAATGATCTGTAACTATTTTAATATAAAAAACAGGTTTATATTCTTCTTCATGGAAAGATGATCAGACTTCTCTAATGGCCATTTTACAATTCTGGAGTTACTCTCCGATAAAATTTGGCTCTTAGTTTGTACATTGGGACAGATTTCCCAGGGAGTTTGTGGAGTCTCTGTACTTGGAGATACTCAGAAGCTGCTTGGCTGCAGCTGGCTCTAGGTTACCCTACCTGACCAGAGTCTTTGGACCAGGTGACATCCAGAGGTCCTGTCCAACCTCAACCACTCTGATTCAGTCATGTAAATTTTCTCTATTGTGTCTATGTTGTGTATGTTTATATTCCATATGTTGTATAATGTTTCATTAAAGCAGCTGCTGAGGTAATCATCTTAATAATCATTTTAATCATCATCATCTTTTTTAACAGATGTAATGATTACAGATCAGTTTGGAAATCAGGTTCAGACAGTGACATCTGCATGTGTAAATTCCCTAGGAGTTTCTGGACCTGGACTTGATAAATCAAATTTGAAAATAACTTGGCAGGTATTTATAAGAATGTCATATAATCTATTTCTTCGTGGCATTTGTGTGGTAATCGTCTTAATTCTGTCACACAGAATTGAACCAAAATTACACACTAGCTGGTAAGATGTACAATAAGAGGCTTAAAACATTAAAATTGTATGATCCAGTTCAAAGGAATACAGCAGCATCTGTTAAAAACCTTATCACTGCTGCAGCTATATAGTGTGGGGACCAGTTTGCTTTGTGCTTGAGTCAGGTTTGCTTTGTTTCTAGTCCATTGTTCAATATGTGTTCTTTTATCTTGTTTTTAGTCTTTTTTTCTGTGTTTATTTTTGTTGGTACATACTTTTGAAGAACTTTGTAGAATCGTCTGATGTCTATACCTTTTAAAGTACACTGGATATAACCAAGTTGTGCATAACTTATACATTGAAAAACAAGTTTCTGAGAAATGTTCAATGTCATTGATCACTTCTTACTCAAGAAGTTCGTATAAATTTAACATAAGGTATAGAGCTTGTAGTTTAATTTTTAGTCCACTGTTCTCACAGTAAAAACAACACATACTGTCTAGACAGTATAAATATTAAATACTATATTGAAAAATATTAATTATACTTCCCTTTACTTGTTCTTGATAAAATCTTCTCTTTATTTTTTAATAGGAAAGTACTCAAACAATGAAAGTAAAAGGTATTCGGTACAAACCCTGTTTACTTGGAAGCAAAGAATTGTGCTTTGCTTGGCGTGAATTTTCTGACTTTATCAGGGTGAATTTAATAGCAGGATTGCCTGCTAAATTGAAGTTTGTGGATTGGCCAGAGTTAGAAAAGGTAAGTTCAACAGCTTTGTTTTGGAAAAAAGGCAACATGGTCACTGGTCAGATCTTTTATTTCCAGAGCTTTTAGGACCACAGAATGTGATTTCTTAGTATTTATACTTGTAAAATTGCCAGAATATGACTGCTCTAGAGGCAGAGTTTTTTATTCTATACAGGACAACATAATACAAACAAAATTAAGTAAGTATTTTGCAACCTAATTATATAGATGTGTTTTAAATGGGACTAGAGATATGAAGCATTTTTCATGCAATAGCTAACTACATTAGGTTTTTAAAAGTAAACTTATTTTGGAGTAATCTAACTCATATGTGTATATTTACAACACTGTATTCCTTCAATATGTCTTAAACTGTTTATTCTGCCCCATTTGCATTTCTACAGATAGCATATTTTTTCCTTTCTTTGGTGCAGTAATTTTTTACTGTGGGCTGGATCCTGAAACCCATCTTTCCCCACTGTTTTCCAAAGATACAGTCCTTAATGGCAGTAATAGCTGGCAGCTTATCTCTCCTCCTGTTACTGTTTTTTTTTGATGTTTAGTATGTAGGAAGGCAGTGTCAAATTTACTTAAGTTTACAAGTGTTTACAGTCAGAAAGTGGAGAATGAAGTACAGGACTTGAATGAAAAGGCAGAAGATTTTTTTGTACTGTAGATTTATTTGTCTTGTTTTGCAGTTGTTTTTCAATTTTTAAATTGTTTTTCAATGAATAAAGTGAAACAAAAGGTTCAACAAGTAGCATAACTGGTTTTGCTCTCTAGATAGCTGTAAAAGTGTATCAGAAAAAAAAAATGTTTTAAGCCATTAGCTCTTCCTACAACAGGGACACTTATAATCCTCTTCAGAAACATGTCCTTCCTTTTAGTCACATCAACTTGAGTAACCTGTGCAATCCAAGTAGTTCATTTTATTATGAGAAGAGGATGTAAATAGGGAAACTCTAGAAATACCCTCCTAGATACAGTTCTATCATGGTCTCGGTGTTATGGGAGACAAATAGTACTGAAATGGCGGATACCATTGCTTTGGAAATTCCTGACCTGCCATGAACGTCTGAGATACCTAGGACAGAATAGTATGATGTGTTTGTATCTCTTCCAGCCTGTTGCAGTGATTAATGGTAGAGAATTGGACAGGCCCCTTATTGTTCAGTTGTGTGATCAGTGGGGAAATCCATCTCCTGAACCTAATGTCAAAATCAGCCTTACAAAGAGTAACAACTTAAAGGTAAGCAGAGGCCTTATTATGTGAAATTTGTTTAACACAAGGTTGTGTTGTCATGTCTACGTCATCTTAATTTTCAGGACATTTTTGGAAAAGTTAATAAATCATTGCAAGAACACAAAAGCATAATTAATGTAGTATAATAGTAGTGTCAACAAATAATGTTAAGAGTTCCCAGGACAGATTGTTCAGTTTCCTTGCATTATAACAATCACAAATAAAACAAAAATCCTATAGGACAGTGTCAAAGTGTTAGAATAGGTTGCAGGTGTTCTATGGAACCTTTTTCCAAATTTTGCATGCACATCACAACACCCTATTCCCCACATTATCTAAAGTAATTGACTGAATGACAGTAATGATGATGATACAGTCCCAACTAGCAACCAAATAATTTTTATCTGGTGGTTCTTTGACTTTGGTTCCTGAAGGTATGATTTACAGTCTGTATGTAAAACTAGTCAGCAGGTTTGGTGCCTACTTAATTATCCCTGTGAAATGCACTGGCAGAGTAAATTAAATTAAAACAATGAGTATGCAAATCTAATTCAAATTTAAGTGGTTACTGCCCTTTCCCTGAGTGAGGTGTGTCAGATGGTCTCCACATTGGTCTGTTAAAAGAAAGGAGTGAGACAGAATACTCCATTAATTAAAATTTTTGTTCATGTTATTGGAAAAAAACAAAAAACAAAACTAAGCAGTCAAGCATTCCTAACTGTTAGGGCCAAGACTATTATACTGAATGTATACATTATCAGTACAGGATATATTCATCCACCTCTGGATATAACATTTTTTCATGCAGGGCTGGTCTTTTTCCCTTTTTGTTCCTGTTTGCCATGCATTTGTGTCCCTCAGTTCTCTCAGAATATATAATAGCCAAGAATTGTCTTTTACTCACTTCTCAAGAATTGTGCCACAACCTCTCCGTTTTCCCAGTTTAACTATGCTATTATTACTTTTATTTCTTGGATTTTTTTAAGGCAATTTCATTATATCTCGAATATTTTTCTTATGGCTCTTTTGCATCTCTTACCATAGAAGCCTGCCTTAGACTTTGGGATTTTTTTGTTTGCTCCAACTGTTGTCTTTATGATGACAGCTGCAGCTCATTGGCGTTTCTAGTTATGTTGTTCTTGAGAGAACCTACAACCTTGACAGTAACACTGGTTGTGCTGCCTCATCAGAGAGTTGCTGTGGTGTCAGGCTGTGTCTTTTCAAATTTTATGCCTTGCTCCAGGGAGGACCAGCATCTTACTTTAGAGAGTCCACATGTTCTTCATCTAAGTGGGATGTGTCCAGGAGAAGGTGTTCTGAAAGCCAAGATGGATCATTGTTGTAATATGTTTATTACGGCGTGCTCTCCTAGAGCTTAAAACCAGTGTAATTTCTAAAGATTAAGTTCCATATATAAGCAGAGCAACCAACTGCATATTTGTTGAACAGACATCATATCAGTATTCATGAGTATCTTGAAGAACCTCTTCAGAGAACTGTCTTGCCTTTGTGTCTCCAATGGTTTGTATGCACAGTCTCACAGAAGAACTGAGAAGCTTTTGGGAACTGAAATTCTTGAATAAGCTGTCTTTCTGGATTTCACATCCTACTCTCTAAGTCTCCCAAGTCTGATATGCAGTTGCAGCATGCATTTCCTTTATCTTCTGTCTTACAGGTCTAAAAGTAATTGAGTATAGCTGAACATAAACACTTCTCAGGGGGAGTGCACAAAGTACTAGTTCCTGTGAAAATTAAAACTTTTCATTCTGTGATATACAGTAATTTCAAATACAGATGTATTTTGAGTTGAATATACTCTTTAAAGGAATGTATGAAATGTTTGGCAATTTTCTTAGTCTGCTTTTATAATGTTGCCTTCCATTTGAGTCTTTAAGCACACATTTTTTGCCATTGCTTTTCTCTATTGACTTGCTAGGGATAAAATCGTGCTCCCACAGCTGATCCATGATGAATCAACTTTCATTCTCCCCCCACCCCCCGAAGGGGTTTCATTCTTTTTACTTACTGACATGAGGTTCAGGAAGGAAAATAATTTTGGAAGAAGATTGCCCACTTCAAGTGTTCCAAAATCATTGTTTCTGTCTAAGTGGAGATTAGACACTTAGTCTTCTGAAATTTGTGCTGAAATAGCAAAGAGAAAACAATTTAACACCAAGCACTGTTCAGATAATGACAAACATTTACACCACATTGTTGCATTATATCATCCGTTAAAGAGTTGATTTCCCTCCCTAGTGAGGACTTCATTACAGAATAACTCAGAATGTATCCATAGCTTTTTCTGTCCACCAAATTCTAGAGATACTGACTGAGATTTTTTGATACATTGACTAGCTGTTTCTTAGGTCACGCTAAAGTAGCATGCACACAAGTTTGCTGAAGAAATAGCTTCTGCTTACTTTACAGATGTATTTGTATTCTTTAAGATTCACACCTGTCTCTGTGAGAGGATAGGCATTTGCAATCTGCAGTAATTTTCAAAAGTTGTGGCTGAAGAGCCACAATGTCTCTGTTATTTAGCATGTAAAGGCAAATACGACTTAAAGCTATTGCCAATCATAAGATTTGACTTTCAGTATCAGGCAAGTTAGTGTGGCAAAGACAGTGCACATAGAAAACACCTCTTGAAAAACACTAGTGAGGTAAAGGAGTTATTTTCTAACAGTGGGAGTCAGCAAGAATTCATTTAAGCCAGACACAAAATTTCCTTTGACTTAAAGGACTTAGAATTAATGTACTGGATAAACAGAAGATGTATAAACCATTTGTGGTGTTAGTCTAAAACAACACTGACAAGAATTTGTCATGATTAGCATTTCATTACATACCATTTTCTACAGTACAGAGATCTTGTTAATCATGATGTTTGATAAGGTACTGTACTTCATCACTTGTCTTAACACTTTCCTCTAGGTTGTCTAGCAGTCTCACAATTTTGGCAGCAAGACAATAATGGGAAAGGGGAAGAGAGAGACAGATGTCTTAGTTGTTTTTACTTAGTTGTATAATTCTTTAATTTTTGCTACCCAGAAATCTCTGAGTACACTAAAGAAACACTGTAAAAGGGAATAAATAGTTTTTAGAAGGTTTTTGAATCTGAAAATATACTCAGATTAACATCTGCTATGGATGACATGATAGCATCAGTAGCAATTAAAAAAATAACATTAAAATATTTGATCATGTTGATGAAAAAAAATATCCTTGTTTCAGATAAAGTGATTGTTTACAAAAGATGGCCAAGATATTTGAAACTTCTTAATATTTGTAACAGTATTAGTATTAGTGTTAGTATTCATAATAAATTAGTATTCATAACAGTATCTTTCTCTAATTTAGAGTGCAAAAATACAAAGAAACTACGTCTCAGATTGACAGACAGTATGCAGGCAGATTAGATACGTGTTTTCTTCTAAGACTTGATGCTCCTTCTGTATGACTGAAAGAATAAATTTTTTTTTTGACAGATTGTTCCTTCAAACCAGCAACATAAAACAGATGACGCTGGTAGGGCTAACCTGGGAGTTTTTACTATTCATGCACCTAGGTAAGTAGTGAAAACTAGATGGAAAAAAATTGAATTCTGAAATGTTACTTGCTAGATGAATTTAAGCTGTACATTTCATAAAATACCTACCAAGTATTAATCTAGAGCTAAGATCAAACATTAATTACTTGTATGCTGGTGGATGGCCAGATAGTGAGTTTTAAGAAATTAAGTGCTTAACTAAATAAAATTATTTAGCTGCTTCTTTTGGTCTCCACATTAGAGAAGCTGCTAATCTAATTTTCTGAATCCTGTTTTTTTCTGGTGATGGTAAAACACAGCTTATAATTCTCAATCTGCACCAAGTGCAAGTGGTGTCATAAACCACTCAAAAGAATTGAAATGTCTCTTAAGTGTCTAGTTCCAGACACAATGCTTTCAAAGTAGGAATACAGTCTAAAAGTGTTGAAACTCCTCTTTCTCTGTGTGCTGGGCATTGTTTTAAAGGATTAGGTGGAGTGTCCAAAAGAATTTTAAAAATACATATTTATCTTTTCTTATTTGCAATTGAACTAATGAAGACTCACTTTTGGGCAGATATGTGTTCTGTGGTGCCTGCTTCTTCATGTGCTTCTTCATGCTAATTTCTTCATGTCTTGCTCCCCTTACACTCATATGTCCTATCTGACTTTTCAAATTCATCACTTCTGTATCTTCTTCATATTCACAGTTCTGTTATCCACTCCCTGTACCCCTGAGCTTTTCTTGCAAGACTGGATTGGCTAGATTATTTCTTTTCATTCATATCTGCAGGATTTGGCCCATAGTACTATTTTGCATTTGGAAGAAAATAATTTTAAATGCTATTGATGGTACTCAGTGTGTTTATAATGCCTGTGTCGTGGTAGAAAGATGATGAATATTAGTTACCAGTATAGTACTGAAGGTTAGAGACAGGTGTATCATCATACTATTTATAACATAATCAAAACTAGCTGGGGAGTAAAACCTCTATGCAATTAAAAATACCATATTCCCAGTTATGCGTGAAAACTTGAAAATTAAGCTTTTAATACTATAAAGAAAACTAGTTATTTGATAGTGCTGAAGTCATTATATATTTGCACTACACTTTGCTGGATGTGAATGGATTCATTCCTTGGAAACTGTCAAAGCAGAATGCTCCTCAGACAGTATTTGGATTAGTTCTGCTTGCTTTCTGCTTTGCTGCCTTCTGCTACTTGAAGCTATGGTTGATCGTGTCTTACAGGCAGGCAAGGAAACATGATCAAACTAATGAAATATTAACACAAAATTAAATTCAGTAAGCTAGTACCTTAAGAATAACTTAAACTCACAGTTTTACTTGTCTAACATTGCATTAACACTTCTAGTTTTGTCTTCTCTTTACTGCTACTTTGCCACTACCAGATATTGTTTATCATGCTTTCATATATGTGATTCAGACTTTTGAAGTCTGTTAAAAATTGCCTTTTCAGAAGAGATTTTATATCAGTTGTTATGATTTCTGTATATTGCAGGGGAGAGCACATTTTACAGCTTAGAGCCTTATACAACAAGACCACATTAGATTGTCCTATAATCACAATAAATGTCCTGCCTGATCCCGAGAAACCTGTTTGCTTGAATGTTAAATATGACAGAAGTCCTGCTTTTCCAGCAGGAGGTACCTTCCCTGGTAAGTATAAGGACCCTTCAGTGGATCACTCAAGAGCTTTGTAAACCTATGAAAAACTGGTTTAGTGATTCTGGTGGTGTATATCCTTGCTTCTTTGGTCTCTTTTGTCTCGGTTCTTTGTTACAGCTGTATTTGAGATGCCTCTGTGACCCACAGAGAGATCTGTAGGTCATCTTTGGAAAGCATTTCAAAGGACTTCTTATTTATTTGTTCCAAATTGTTGGTTTTATTCATCTGTAAATGGTAAAACTACAGAACTTCTTCTCTATCTTTAGGGAAATACCATATTTCAGTTTTTGATCTTCCCAAAAGATGATCTGAGCTAGTTCATGCATGTTTCCCCTCATCCCTTTTTCTACAGAATAGTGACAAAGGAGGTAGCTATGAAATTGTAGGCCAGTCATGAGCCAAGAAGAACCAAAAAGTGATCAGAAGTATGCCAGGGAGAGTACAAAATATTCTTTTCTCCTAATGTATTCTCTCACAAAACAGTGATCTTTTCCTTCCAGCTAAGACCACTGACTCATTAAAGACAAAAAGCCATCTCATGTTTATATCCCGTTAGTATTCACAGTGAGGAAAACAAATAAAGAAGAGTAAGTTAGAACCTTGAGGAAATATCTTTTGCTACAAGCAAAACAGAATTTGAAACTTTTTCTTTTATCTGTAAGGAAACTTATACATGAATAAGAGACCTATCCTAACTAATTCCGTTAGTTCAGGAGATAACTCTTCTTTACAACAACTATGGAACATGCAGTTCTGGAATTTGCCAGTGAGGTATGCAAATTTACTAACCCTTCCAGAAAGTTTTCCCGTTTAGTTTGCAGTGATGTGGTTTGTACTGTGAAACCATGATGCAAAGATAGTCTTCAGGAAGCTGAAGTCCTGTCTACATAAATTAAATAGAAACCACGAAGATTCTGTCACTTTAAGTGTAATGCTGTATTAAGGAAGGCAAAAAATGACTTCAGTAATAATTGAGTGAAATTTAAAAAAAAAAATAAAATTGAGACCTGGGAAGCCTGCTGTATTTTGTCAATAGTATCTGTGAAGGAGAGTAGTTTCCAAACTGTTTTTTTCCCCATTTAAATCCTGCCTTTGATTTTAAAAGAATAAAATTAAAATTCACATTTGAATCTTCAGTAGATGACTTTGAGACATATTTACTGAAGTAAATACTAAAAATTTCCTATACTGAATGGTATTCACTTAATTATAAATTAAAATTGTTAACTCTGATACGCTAATCCTATTTAATTTGACCTTTATTTGAAAGGAATAAAGTAAGGTGGCATATCTGATGCAGTTTTCAAAAAGTTTCAGGAGAGGTCAAGGAAACTTTGATCAGGTGGTGTGTTTTCAGTACTGGGTAGTTGTTGGAAGGAATATAATGAATATAACTAAGTGACCTGATGGCTAAATGTAGAAGTGGGAGCAAGTTGGGAACTGTGACTTCTGTACAGGAAAGTGGTGCCTTAAAAAGGTATTTGAAGAGGTTGACAACTGTTTGAATGCGAGTGATCCTTCTGATATAGAGTACTTGGTTTCTTAGACAGCTTTTGGCAAGTTTCTTAACCAAAGGCTCTATAAGAAAGCTGTTAAAGGACTGACCTTCCTGTAATTCAGTCTTTCCCTTTAGGTGGACTTAAAAATTGTTTCTCTTGAGAGTGTTTTCAGTTCAGCATAAGCATCTGATTTTTTTCCTACCTATTCCTTTGTAAATATTTCTTGATTCCCAGATGATAAAGGTCACCCAAAGGTGACAAAAAGAAATTGAAAATCTGCTTCATACAAATCTATTTGTTGTATTCCCAAGCCTTCATGAAATACCCACAACATCTGTTCAAAATTTAGAATAAAGAGGATGTGTTTGTAGTACTAGGAGCTGAGAAGCAGAATACCCCCACAGATATTTCTGTGGTGTTGGGGCTTGTTTTTTAACCATCTTAACTTGATCAGCCAACATTTTTATGGCAAGAGGTTTTTATTCTTTAAAATACTCCATATAGTATTATGAACTTGATTAAATTCACCAGGTATTTTAGTTTTGCCTAGAGGAAGCATACTGCAGAATCACAGAATGACAGAGTGGTTTGGGTTGGAAGGGACTTGTAAAGATCATCTAGCTCCAATCTCCCTGCCAAATAGACCTTTTTCAGATGTAGTGTGTGGTATAAATCAGCCAGGTTTTGAGACTAAATAGCCTCATCAGGAGATAACTTATAGAGTATATAAGACATTACATTTTTTAATAAAATTAGGTAATTAATTCCTTATTAAAAGGCTCATATCAATTAAATACTACATAAATAAAATAACATCCTAATTATGGCCTGCCCAGAGAGGTGGTGGATTCACCATCCCTGGAGGTTTTTAAGATGAGGCTGGATGTGGCACTGAATGCCATGATCTAGTAATCACAGTGGGGTTGGATCAAGGGTTGGACTTGATGATCTCGGAGGTCTCTTCCAACCCAGTTAATTCTATGATTCTATGATTCTATTTGACTTAGTGGTGAACTCAAGTACACTTAAGGGTGGGCACTGTAGTCTTGGAGGGAGTCATGCCTGAATTTTTGTCTTAAGTATGAAACAGAAATTCATGAAGTTTTAGGCTTCTCAATTCTGAATAAAAATAATCTTCAGTGTTGTCTCTCATCCCACAGATTTTATGGTTAGTGTTCTTTCTGAAGATGACACCATTATTAAAAATATTAATCCAGCACGGATTTCTATGAAAATGTGGGAAGCACAGAGCAGCCGGATTAGATCGCCAATTGATGTAAGTCATCAAATTGCATTTTCAAAACAGGTGTCAAAATGCCAGCATAGGCCAAACATATTTGTAGTAGAAACTTCCCTTCATTTGGCTTAGATCCGTATCCTGTTGTAGATTTTAAGTAACAAGTACTACAGATCAGCCCTATTATATCTCAGTATCTGTCGTGTTACAAGTTGGCAGACTGTTCAAGTATCAGCACTACAGTAATAACAAAAATGTTACTGCTCTGCAGAAGCTAACTCATAGCAGGGAGAGGATTAAAAATTGTCACCCTGAATTTTGCAAAGATCCCAATAATTAAGAATATGAAACTAGTGCCTAAATTACAGGTGATCTCATTTAATTACTGTGTACTATCAGTACTGCAACTCATTACGACTTGATAGCATGTTACAAGTAAGGTACTTTCACTATACCGTATTTAATTTTTTGCATCTTTCTGTACAGATTACAACATTTAGCTGTAGTAAAGTAAAGGATGAAAAGGAAGATGGCTTCTTCTACTTCAGGTATAGCAGCATTTGTTTTATAATTAGTGATGCAACTTACTATACAAAATACATACTTTTAAATGGAAACAAGAGTTTTATGTTTTGATGATAACAGTCTGTTATAGAATTGGTAGGATACAGTGCTAAGAAAAAGTGAAAGATACTAGCAAGAGCAAAGAGATGAGGATTAAATTCTTCCCTACACACTTTTAGACATTTGTTTAATTTGAGAGTAGAGAGGAGTCTAAGATAATGTATTAGAATGCATTATGAGAAATACTAGCAGTGAAGGGACTACATCATCAGCTTGTCATGTGTATAGCAACATTTCTTAATCCTTTTCTATGTAATGTTTAACTGCTGTAGAATTGCAGGTTGTACAAAGCAGACTTAACTCTTGATCTCCTGTAGCTATGTGTTAATCCTGAACCATGACCTTGGCCCTGTCAGTTTAGTAGTCTCCTTGAGCTACTTATTCAGAGATACTGTCTTAGATGACCAGCAGCAGAACTACAGCTCATCATAAGCTGGTGCCTGACTGCCACATTCTTTCTACATCTATTTCTGGTAGGCCACCAGTGGGATCAGCTAAATAGTTACAGTACTGGCTGTCAATTCAAACTCTTGCCTCCTAGGAGTGAGCTTTCCTTCTGCTTTCAGAAAGCAGACTTTAGGATCACCTTATTGCAGCAGATATTACTGTTGTACAGCTGATCCTGGTTTCTGCATCTCAGAGGAACAGAGGTAGCTTGCTGCAACTCAGTATGTCAAGATCTCAGGAAAGTCTGAGTGGCAGCACTTCAGGAGGTGATAAGAAGTTTCCTAACTTGTCTCTCAGCTGCAACTTGCCTCCCTTTTGAGGCACATAGAGTTCCAGAAGCCAGGCATCCAGTTTGTAGAAAGACCTTCATGTAGCAGTAAGCCTTCAAAACTTTACTTCTGGGGAGTTGAGACTCAAATCCAGGGTTCTGACTCAGCTTGTTAAGCAATGCATATGTACTTCCATCTGTAATTCCCTCTGTGATATCCAGCCAAGAAACTAAAACAGCTGGGAGAGCAGTTGCTACAACCCTTGTTTATTCAGTCTTTTTAGCTTCTCAAATAGTGTACAGCAAGGTGATGTATATGAAGGCCTTTTCATTTAGGAGATTACAACTAATTAAAAAAACTATTTAGGCATGGCTTTATGTATAATTTCCAAGATCTGTCTTTACCTTGAAGGCATTTGAAGTTCCAAAGCTACCTAAGGCTGAATTTGGCAGCTGTAGCACGTGGAGACTCAAATGAGGATGCAGTTTTGCCTTTAACAGAGTTTTTGTGTGGCTGGTCCAAGATTATGGAATGAACTTCTCTAGAAACCAAGGATCAGTTCAGATTTGCACTAAGTATGAGGTACATTTCTGTGACCTTGGTCATTCTGAGAAATACTTAGTAGGTATACTTAATTATAATTAACTTAATAGGTGTAATTAAAAAATAAAAAACTCCCATAAATGTTATCAAAACAAGGCACCCTGCATCGTGTATTTTTACCACCATAAAAAGAAAACTAGAATGAATGTGCTGATATGTAGGCATGCTAATAAATGTTCTCCTGTGAAAAGAACTGTGGTCAGGTGTGATATAAACTAACCTGTATAGACTTGAATATGGAATTGTGAAAATCTTGACATCAGGACCTGTAGTGTACTGGTTGTCCACAAATGTCCAGAATTAAAACTCCTAGCCATATTGAAAAACTTGAAAGGACAACAGACACTGCCCATTAGCAGCCCTTGTAGAAAAGTACATTTTAGTCCTTTCTGCCAGTGTCTGTGGCATCACTGTCTACCACCTGGTTTGTCTCAAGTTTTCCTGGTTTTGGCATAGTCAGATGGTTTTCATCTATTTATCACCAGTCAGTAACATGAATGCTATTATGCAGTCTTACAACTTTCATAGCAATTGTGTCATTTCTTCTTTTCATAAAGCCTGTGTCTGTCCAGCCATGACATCCTTAGCAGGTTATTTACAACTTATTTTTTTAATGCATCCTGACAAGGCAGATGCTACTTTCAGTCTTAAGTTAGATAAAATGCAGAAAAGAAGGTAGAATTCTTTCTTCTCTATATGAAATATAAACAAGGAAAAGTCATGGCCTATTCTAGAAATATTAAAGCTTTGGGATTTTGTTTTTACAAGTTATGCATTCGAGGAAATCTTGCATATCACTCCTTCCCAAACAAAAGAAGAAATAAATATCTTAATATATTAACAAAACAGATAAAATGCTGTATATTGGAAACAGAAGTCTTATTAACCAGTACAAGAGTGCCACAAGTCATCCTCATAGAAATATCTGAATCTTGGCTGTTTGCATCTCCTCAAAAGTTTCTAAGCAATTGTAAGTCACTGCTATCCCTTGTTAAGCGCTGCAAGGGTCTTCTGGATGTCATGTGGCCTTCCTTGCTTGGTGAAGTTCTGTTTATAGCAGCAGAACGTCTGGTCTTTCCTTCATGTTTTGATGGTAGGGGCTCTTTGCCTGTAGTCTACACTCTGGAGTGCTGTACAGTAAAATGAAAACAGTTTTTTCTCTCACTGGACTCAACCTGGGCCGGTGGTCCAAGTTACTCAACTCTGGACAATCTGAGTAAGGGAAGTAATTAGCTACTCAAATTTTATGTAAATTTTATTAAATTTTGAGAGAATTTGTTGCAGATCTAAATGTGTCTATGCTTTGCTTCAGTAGCTTTATGAAAATTCATTGAGTGGGAAGTGAAATGAGGTAGACTTGCAGATTTCTGAACAATAGAGTCACGACAAACTTCCTGTCAGTTAGTAGAGACAAACTCTTGGAGGAGACTTTCCTCACTCAAGCTTCCAAAAGCCTCATTTTAACTCTTGAGAAGCTTTCATGGCTTTCTTGCTGAAGGAAGAGTAGTATACCTTAACAGGGCTTTCTAACTAGTTGGAGGACTACTCAGAATTTGAACTGCTTGCATACTTACATACTTGTCACTTCATTACTGACTCGTGTTTGCTTGGGTTTTATTTTTGGTTTATTTAGGGATAAAATGGTTCCAGAGAGAGTGGGCACTTACAGTATCCAGTTTACCTTTGCAATGGATAAGACAAATATGCTCAACAGTGAACAGGTTTGAATCTATAACTAACTGCACGTAGCCAAGAGCATGTAATACAGAATCATCTGTGAGAAGTGTTATGATACTTTGTAGATTCAGAATGCAAATATTTTCACTTTCAAGTTTGCAAAAAATTATATTTTTATTTTTGATAGTTACTGATTTCAAACTGTTATGAAAATATATATTCATTAACTTTTATAACCAAAAATTTGTTGGAATAACAGAGCTGCATAATTTGCAACCTAGTAGACTGCTTTATGCTTGTGCTGATTTATTTCAGGATTGTCCATAAATTTCTCATGTATTTGTTTCAGTGCTTTTTGAGCAACCCAAGTGTGCAGGTGAACTGCAGTTAATTACATCAGTCTTTATTTTATTTTGGTTTATTTTATTCTTCTTCCTTTCTCTGCTAGATTATATTTGAAGTTGTACCTAATGACCCTGTGCGCTTGCTTCCTGATTCTTTACCAGCTACTCCAGCAGTTTCCAATGTTCGAGCTCTTACGAGCCGTACACTGGTCAAGGATTTATACCTCCATATAATGGTAACTATACTTTCATACAAAATCATAATTAGGGAAATGTATAAGACTACTAAAAATATGTTGAATTTTGCTGTAAGGCATTGCTGCTGTTTCTTTGCAAATTAACTTCATAAAAAAGAAGGATGTAAATTGGTGATTTTTCAGTTTATGAACAGGTGCATCTTGTTTCATTTATGTACAGATGACCAAAACTTAAATGTTCAGTCCTTGCTGTCTGACATCTCAATGGAAATCTGTTTCTTATCACAACAGGAAAAAATTGTTTCAAGAATAGATTTTGGTGGGAAAACACTTGTATATACAGCAGACGTTTCTCTCCATGATTTTTCTTCCAGGAGACAGTTTCTCTTAGAAATGTTGTATTACAAAAAATAAAAGTTTCCTGAACTCTGCACGTTCATAGGGATACACTTTACCAGTTACCACCACAAGCAAAGCAGACTCAGCTTGTGGAAAACTAGTTTAATTTATCCCCAATTAAAAAAGATTTGAGTAGTGAGAAACAAAGACTAAAAAAAAGTAAACAGCTTCTGCCCCACCCTTTCCTAGGCTCAGCTTTGCTACAGACTCCCCTGGCCTTCCCCAGACAGCACAGGCGGGTGGGAGTGGGGTGTCACTCACAGTCAATCCATAACAGCTCCACTCAGCTCAGCTGTGTCCTGCAGTGGGTCAGGTGGAGCACCAGCCCCCCACTGCCAGCACCTCATTATGCAAATCCACTGCAGTATAGAAATGGATTACTTAGTTCAGTTCAGGTACCAAAGTAAGTTCATTGTCTTTGTCACTTACAGGATGAATACAACAACCACACTGGACTTGATCTGGTTGGCAGAATAATAGTAAAAATTAAAAGCCTTAATGAAGAAGATATAGAGATCCCACAGTTTCATGGGAAAGTCAGTACAGTGGAGTTTCCATTTGAGCATGGATCAGCTGAAATTGTAAGTGTGACTGAAATACAGAGCTCCATGAGCAATGGATCTAATGAGGCTTATTTTCCTACAGTGTCAAAGTTGATATTACATCTCATTGTGTTCCGTGGAGGGTTAGTATATATTGTAGCTTTCCCTTACAGATAAGTAAATAAGTTATTTCTTCTCTGTTTGGTTGCTGATTTTCAGACAACCTGAAGGAAGGACATTCTTTAAACTGTTAAATCTTTGCCAAGTGAGGGAAGTGTACAGTTAGTTTCACTTAGGGACTGGGAAAGGCAGGGAGATCCAGGACAAATATTTTCTTCATTTGAATTTCACATGTGAATAACACTTCACCAATCTGTATTTAAACTATTAATATTAGCAGTATTTTACAATAGTCTCTGGTGTAATATCTTAAGATCATTTAGACTAACCTCTTCATACATTTGTAATTAAACTTTACCAGTTTTTCTTTACATTTTGTCAAGCTAAGTGGGGCTATATATACTTTGCAGAAAGACATCCTGTCATCATTTGAAGAAGTAAAGATAAAACGACAATTTTTCTTTATGCTTTATTTCACTCATTGGTGCATTTGGCTGCTAAAAATTACTGCCTTATTTCAGTTTGAATCTCTGGCTGTACCATCATGCATACCTCTGAAACTACTGCATACTGTAGTCAGGTCACCACAGTCACTTTTTCTTCAACAAATACAGATTGAATTTTTAAAACCTGCAATTTCCATCTGTCATGGTTGTTAAAAAATATAATACACAAGACACAAGTTAAAACATGCACAAAAGCAGAAACTGTTGATAACACACCAGAAAAACCCAGCTGAGTATAGAGTTTCTTCGGTGTGGTTAGGGTCACAATCTCTCTTAAAAGCCTACAGAGAACTTCAGTCACTAGGACTATTCCTGTGGTGAAACAGTTGTATATTGATTTCTTTTTTTCTTCAACTTGCTAAAATACCATATAAGAATGGCAGAACAGAATTTCATTTGATTACTTCATTTACTAGTCTGAAGTCTATGGAAGTCTTTAAACAGTTAGAAGAGGTACTGAAGGAAGATCCAACTTTTTAAAGACATTTTCTCAACCACCTTTTCAAACTTGCTATTGGAAACAGCTTTGCAACAGACCAGGATCAGTGTGTGCCAGATGGAGGCAGACACTGCATAGCAATGAACACAATATCTCCAAATACATCTTGGAAATCACCACAGTAAAACCCCACTAGAATCCTAAAATCTACAGATCCTACATACAAACTTCTTCATAATATATTTTATTCAGTACATTGACTGCTTTTAGGGAACTACACATATGAAATTCAGTGACACAGTGTAAGTAATTCTCTGTTGATAATGGTCAAGAACAGAAACATATAGTTAACATGGACAAATGTTTTTCACTGAACAGTCTGCCAAACTCTGGTCTACTCTAATCCATAGGCGAAAGTGACAAAATATGTATTATAAACAAGCTAAAAAAATGAAATGCAGGGACTAAATAGAGGTATCAGATAAAATTAATATAATAATTGATTTATGGTACACTCTCTAGTTTCTCTTGTTCCTCAGCCAAGTTTCAGGAGTAATACATTAATTGGTTTGTGAACACACTTTTCTCAGGCAGGTGGGGTGAGAAAAAGTGCAAAAGTATAGCTAAGGGTGGTCTAACAAAACAGCTTTTCTCTGCAAATCATGCATTTACACCTGTGGTAATGAGGTGTAAATTGAGCAGTGTTTCAAATTTTGTACTGTTGAGGATAACAAGAACCCCATAGGGTGGCCTCTGACAGTTCAGATAAAATTACTAGATTATTTCTCACACTTCTCACTGATGCAGAAATAAAACTTTTTTTTTATCTCCATGTACCTCTGTTGTACCATTGTGATCTAAATTCTCCGGTCTTACTTCAGTGACAAAGTTAACAACCTAAGTAATGGAGGGGGGTGTGTGTTAGGGTTTTTTTTTCATTTGGCTTGTTTTGACTTTTTTTTCTTTCTACGTACATATTCCTGGTTTGATGGGGGTGGAGGATGTTGCATGCTTCTTCCTTCTCATTACTGTGATCTGATGAGATCCTGCTGCTTTTGACAGTAATTTGTTTTCCCTAGTTACCCATAGGTAATAATTGTGTTTCAGTGAATCCAGTATCTCCTCCCCTCTTCAGGCAGTTTTCAGTCATCTGGTTTATACTGAGTTTGCTGACTTGAAACAACTCACAAAACGCATGTGGAAAGAATTTATTGGTTGTGATGCAATGTACTTTTCATATGATTTGTAATGGGGAGGGGAAGGGACATATTACTGTTCTTCAAGTGCTGTGAAATTGTTACAGCTCGTTTATAAAGACAATTGTGTGCAATTAGCAGGAATATAATGAATCTGATAATCTGACATGTTTACCCTTGCTCACAGGTTCAGGAATACTAAACTTGTTTAATGAAGAAAAATGTTTAGACTTTTATTAGCATATGCTTTCTAAGGGAAAGATATTTCCACTACAGACTTCTTCTGATAAAATATGTAGCTGCAATATTTTTGAAAGCCATGAAGACTATCTTTGAAGGTTATATATCTATCTCTTCTTTTAGGCTGCAACCACCTCTCTCTTGATTTGGCCAGTTGAGTAGCAATTTCTACATGTTAAAGGTGGAAACAGTATGAGTTTTATTATAAGCATTATTCATTTTATGCATGATACCTTCCCCAAAGTAACAGCACATTTAGATATTACCTGTACTAATTTTATTTCTGTTTACCATTCTTTACAGTTTTATAATATTTCCTATGTTTATAAAGAAAGACAAAGGATTTAGTTTGTCTTTTCCATAAGGAGTTAATAAGAAAGTGAATGTTCATTATAGTGTTTGGATAGATATTGTTCATTCATTTGGGACCTGCTGTCTACTTCCATGGTAACAGCAGTAACTTTAACTAAGCATTGGGAGTAGTTTGTTTTTCCTTCTCTGTATTTATGCTTTGGGTCTTTCTTTTTAAAGTTCTGTTTTCATTTCACGTACTGAATGAAGTACACCTGAGGAAATCTTGCTTACAGAACAGTGCAGAGGAGATTTTTTTTCTGAGCATCTGTTTCTTGAAATAAAATATATAGCCAAATGTAATAAGACTTTTTAAACAGGTAAAATGACAATCTTAACTTTAAATAATAAAATAGCTACTGCTATATCTTTGTATTTTACTTGTTAGTTATAAAAGGCATTTCCAACCCAGTATTTTAAAACCGTAGTAATACTGTTCAGACGTCAGGCGTTAGGTAACTTACAAGATTTAGTATTTGAAGAATGTTTATTTTGTGTGTTTCCTCTAGTGTGGGCATAAACTTATGTATGTCTGTTTGTTTCAATAGAATCTAGTGCTGGCTGAAGACAGTCCTGGAAGAGATAGCACTGAATATATTCTTGTCTTTGAGCCACATCTGCCAGCTCTGAAAAAACCTTTGGAACCGTATCATCTCTCATTTATGTTTTATAATGGTATGTTTCAATTACTCTAAAATACTTGCTTTTCCTTAGAACCAGCTATTTTTAGGTCCCTAATACTTTTTAAGAACTATGTAATAGCTTAATAGGTTTTTGCTAATGTTTAAACCAGCTATGTTACTGTATTTTCTTCTAAATGTATATATGCTTATTTCTGTAGATTCCAAGAAGCAGCAGCTGATGGCAACACTTACAAGGGAGAAAGATCAATTATCTAAGTCCATAGATCTTTACAGAAAGATGTTTGATACTACTAACCAGCTTGTAACTGAAATGAAATGTAAGTTCAATCAAATATGTAAATCAATTTTCTTGAAATTTTTAACTTTTCTCCTTTAATAATTTTGAGAATATTGAGAAGGGGAGCAAAATCAGTATTGAAGCTGAGAAACAGTAATTAGAGGAGAGCAGAAGGGAATATAGCTTGCAGGGAAGCATCTGAGTATTTGAATGTACCTTCCTATAAAGGGTCTTGATTTGAGGTAGAATGTTTTATGTCAGAATTGTCAGAAGAAGTAATTAAACATTGAAGTGGTCTGATTCCTTTTTCCCATGACTGTCTTTCACTCACATATTTGCAATGAATATGTGAATGCTCATCTGGACATTCAACAGTTGCCTAAAACCAATTTTGGGGAATGAAATAGATAATCCTCATTGAAAAAGTTAGTCTTATATTTTCAAAATGTTACTTTTTCCCCTCCTGTTTGATCCTGTGTACATTGTTGCGTAGCTATTCATTTTTTGTCTTCATCAGCAAATGTAATCCTTTATGTAGTCTATTAAACTGAAGAGTAGTATGAGGGCAGTGGTTTATGGGATGGGAGAAATGAAAAAAAGTTTTCTTTCTTTTTTTTTTTTTTTTTTGTTTGAATCATCCTGCCTGTTGATCAGAAGGTTTGTTTTAATAATTGAATTTTGAATTTTTGTTTTGAGTAATCACTTAAATAAAACAGGCTGGAATTAGAAGATGCTGCTGTTTCTTGTAAAATTTTAATACTGCATGTTTCCATTATGAATACAAATTCCTGAATTCCAATGTAAAAGCCAAAAAAATCTTTGTTTCATATTTATAGATTTTTGCACCTCTATAGAAAGTAAGTTAGAGAAAAGCGTTATCCTTTATGCTTAAGTAACATTTTCAAATATAGACATATTTTGAATAGAGAATGGAAAGCACCTGTTTACTCATTTGTTTTCAAAATTGCTTCAGTTCAGATATGAGAGTTGAGGAAATAGTGTCCAGAAAGTGGTGTCCCATAGAACAGACAAAAGAAGTTAGTGCCGACTACCACTCTTCTCTTCTCTCTTGCCATTTTACCTGTTGGAGAACCATTTAGTAGGATAATTCAGGATGAAAACTAAAAGCAGCTTACATTCTCAGACTGATCTGATATCCAGGCCCCTTTGCTTCCTGAAGCTGAAGGAGTGGCACCTGCTGAAATTGCTTAGAAACTGCACAAATCACAAGACCTTTGTGGACGAGTCCTGATATCCTGTGCTGAAATTAAGAAGCAAGTAGGATCAGCTGTGGCAGGTGTAATTGTGAAAAGTTGTAAGAAATGCTATAAAAAGTGTCCTGTTTCTTTCTAATATTTCCTTAC
Source organism: Myiozetetes cayanensis (assembly GCF_022539395.1). Taxonomy (NCBI): domain Eukaryota; kingdom Metazoa; phylum Chordata; class Aves; order Passeriformes; family Tyrannidae; genus Myiozetetes; species Myiozetetes cayanensis. Next base: position 47,928,046 of record NW_026086604.1, read on the forward strand.
TCTCTCTTGATCTTATTGGTTTCAGGTCAGGTTAAAGAAGCTGAAACAAGAGAAACTGTCCTAAAGAACGAACTGAAAAAGCACCAAATTGAATTACCACAGACAAACATAGTATGGCTTACTTCTTACTAAACTCCATTAACATCTTTCAAATAAATCTAATCCTAATACGAAATTGATATCAATATATAACGTTACTGAATCACACCTGTTCCCAAAACTGTGAAAATTTAAACCATAGGAAAATTTGTGGATCCATGTCAAATTTAAGATTTTTTTTTTGTTCTGTTAATGTGAATATCTCGTAAAAAAACTGCTAGAGAAATAAAAAACTCTCCTTTTTTTATCTTGATCTTGTTTTTGTATTGCTACTGAGGTTACTGCTGTTACTGGTATTGCTAGTTTTTATAATGCAGGCTGATCAATACATTGGTTATATATATACTGGATATATTCTGGCATAAATAGAGCAAAGGAAAACACTTCAGAGAATTAGAGAATTGTGTGTGTTACTGCCAAAGTTTAAGTAAAAATAATTTTGAAAGAGTCAGGCCAGTGTAGCCCATTGCTAATTTCCCATAGAGATCCAATTATATTTTAAAGAAAGTTTTTAAAGAAAGTTTTCTTTTCTTTTGAAAGAAAAAACCCCACCTGTGTAAAAATTATCTTTAGATCAAATAAAACCAGGTTAAAGTTACTATTCACAGATCAGTAGAATTAAATTGCAGTCTTAGTACCCAAGTTCCCCCTGCTGGCTAAATTTTTCAAACCTGGACATAGTCCCCTTCTGAAATGGTTTGGTTTTGTACCTTTGTGGCTGTCTCTTCTGCTGTTTTAAACTTTCTTCAATTTTGGCCCTAATCAAATGCTGGTAGCTCTTTGTGAAATGCTCCTTGAAGTCTTCAAAAATTAAAATAAAAAGGAGTAATTAAAAAGTTCAGCCGCAATTGCAACTTGCAAGATGGTTCCCCTCTTCTCTGAGATTATGTGCAGTGGGTCCCCTATTTATTAAAAGTCTACTTCAGATTATTGAATGTTTTTTTGTTAGAAACTTAATTGGTGACAGGTAAAGTAACTACTGCTGCTGCTCAGTCCAGTGATGCATGCTTGCTGATCTTAGACTTCCGTTCTCAGCTTCAGTATGTGGATTCACTTCTGAAAAAAAAGATGTTGGATCAAGAAGGAGTAATGAAGCAGCCAAGGAGAACTTGTACTCTCCCAAACTATCCAAAAGGCAACCCGGATATTCTAGGCAAGGTGAGTTTTCTCTCAGGGAGCCTTCTAATGAGTTTTATTGGTTCCATGAAGCAGTAGTGATGGAAAATTAGCCAACTGAATATGCAAGTAGTTTTTGAGGAGTATTAAAAAAAAGCTAGCAATCTCAAATAAGATGACCAGATCTTCTAACAGAGCCATCAACAGGGGAATTAAATGTGTGATTGAAGTTGCAGGATTATTGTGCAGGAGACCTGGTCTTGTTTTCTGTTTTGACTGTTTTAACTTCTGTGGTATAGATTGCACATTTAGCTCAAATCGAGGATAACGAAGCAGCAAAAGTTATCTCCTGGCATTTGGCAAGTGACATGGACTGTGTGGTCACACTGACGACTGAAGCCGCTCGTTCTATTTTTGATGAAACTCAAGGTCGACAACAAGTGTTACCCCTTGATTCTATTTACAAGAAGACACTCCCAGACTGGAGCAGGTAGAGGAAAAAAAATTTTTTTTGTCTAATTTGTTTTTTAAACTTTACTCCTATTAAATATTGGAAGTATAAAGTTTCTGGGTTCATTATTATAGCAACAGTAATGTCACTTGAAATGTTAGCTGAAATCATAGCTTTATGGCTTTTAACTGTTATGTGATGTTCTTTGTCTAATGAGGTATTTCTGTTAAAAAGAGAAGACAATCTACTTTTTTTTTTCTTCACATTTACCTATTTTCTAGAGCAGGAACTTATTTTCAAATAGTTCTAGTGCTTCAAATCAAAGAATAACTTTTAAAAATCCTATTTCAGAGTACATTCCCTAAAATCATCTGTAGTAATAGAAATTCATTCTGCTATTTCAGTTGCATGAAAGATAAGGGATAATACTGTATTTCTGTTCCTGAAAATCATTTGCTTATGACAGTGACTGCTAATAGCATGAAGAATGCCCTCTAGAAAAGACCTGATACACAGATTATTTGTAAGGTCCAAAATCTCAGTTTTTATAACACAGTGTCTGTAAAATTAGTCATATGAATTTTTTGGAAATAATATCTCATTAAAAATCAGTGTTTGACTAAAACATCTTCAATATAACTGGCATTTCAGATAATATTGGGATCATTTACCACCTCATGTGGAAGCATTAAGATGCATTCAATTCAGTTTGAGATTTCTGACTCGATGTCAGAAGCAGTAATGAAATAAGGACAAATTGCTTTTTTCTTGCCTTCTCCCTCACTCTTCTCTTTCTTTAACCAGACCTTTACCTCACTTAAGAAACGGAAAAACCTTCTTCAAACCTATTGGAAATCCTGTATTTGCCAGAGATCTGTTAACATTTCCAGATAACGTAGAGCATTGTCAAACAGGTAAATGATATGAAAGAAATTGTAATAACTTCTTTTGTTTTAAAAAATGAAATACAGAAACATCACAAGTCATAATCCATTCACTAATCTTCACTGAGACGTTTGCAAATATCAGTGTACATTCCTGGTGAGGTCTGCTGATAGAAAGAGGAGGACATTAACATTAATTATTTATAAACAACAGCTGTGAAAATTTCAGGCATGGCCACTGTCTTCTGCTTGTTGTCTTATTTTCATTTTCTCTACTTAGATGTACTGTAGAGTTTTTCTTTTTTAAGTTACTGCAGCATTATCTTATTCCCAAGCTCCTATAAGCAGAAACTGACAATCATGAGATTAGTTTGATATTTCCAATTGCAGAAGTTAATCTTTTTGTAAGGCTGTTTGTCCAGTCCTGTTCCTCTCAAAAATGTTTAATGCATAGAATTCTGTACATACAGACTGAACACGACTGTGTCTGTTATGCTTTAATAATTGTAAGAATAAGCTTTCAATTTTTATGTAGATTTCAGTTCTAACAACATAGAATACCTACCTTTTCTAACACTTTTTTTCCTAAATTAAGTAGACCTGCTCCTTTATATGGAGTGTTGGAATCTGTAATTAGTTCAGTAAGTTTTTTATTTTACTTCACTAATTCCCACTATTGAAATATTCCTCTCTACTGTTGATAAAAAAACAATTTTTAGTCCTGTGCATTTTCAGAAAGTTAGACATTGTCTCTTGGGGGAATTTATAACCACATTGCTTGACATATCTCATGCAAGACTACCTGAATGTTTTTTTGTTTTGATGAACCACTAAATACCGAGAAACATATTAAGAAACTGAGAAAAAAATTCATAATTCCAGGAGGACTTGAAAAAGATATAATTTACTGAAATTTGGGATTATATTATAAGTGTCTTGATAAAATATCAAGAGAGTACTTTAGTGGAAAATACAGTCAATTATGTCAAAAGGCAATTAAATGTACTCCATTTTTTTCTCTATGAGCTCTTTGATGAAAGCAAAAGATTGCATATCTGTCTCAAGCTCAGAATAAAATTTTGTTGAAAAAAATCATTTACATGCTATTTCCCTTGCACTTATCTGAAAAGATGTAATAGTGATGCCTCAGAATTGACTTCTCAAAACTCAAGTTGTTTTGTTGCAGAGAAATTTCATGGTTAAAAAATTACGTTTTTCAGTGTTTGGTATGCTCTTGGGTGACACCATCATTATAGATAACTTGGATGCTGCCAACCATTACAGAAAAGAGGTATGTTTCAATTATTCTTGATACTTTATAATACAAATACACTGCATAACTACATGTTTAATACATTACAAACTTAGAATAATTTCCAAGTTTAATGCTGTGTTAGCTGGAAGTGTGCTTACTTATCTGTGGGGGGTCTCAAAGCACTTAATGGTGAATGAAATCTCTGTTGTTGGCACTGACAAAATTACCTCCATTTAACAAATTCTGTTATGGGAATGTTGCCATGACACATGGGACCATGTTTTTAAAGATAAACATTTTCACTTTCGTTAATGTTAAATGCAAGTTCTTCATTACTTTCCTAGTCACTGTATGCATAATAAAAGGCAGGCACTTGATGAAATTTCTGGTCCACTTGACTTAAAACTTGATGTGAAACTTACTGGATCCCTTTGTGACCCATTTTATTTAGGTTTAATGGTACACTTTCCATTTCGCTCATGAGTTTGCTGCAATTGAAATAGTGATTCTGCATAGGAATGTAGAACCGTACTGATGGCCATTGTTTCATAGTATATGTTGATAATAAGCCTTTTCGACAGTATAAATTTTAATTCTGCCTGCAGAATTCTGCTAAAAAGTGAGAACACAAACCCAAAAAATTTAGTCTTCATAATTATTGACAGTACTGCTTAATTTTAATATATGCATTCTGTTGCTTGAAAGCAAAAGTCATGGCATTTAATTTTGTAAAATAAGTTTTCATTAGAGAGCAAGCTGCATTGCAGTTGAAAATTAAAAGCTTCACAACAGCATTGCTGAAACCTTAGATTTTTTTCATGGAGTTACTAATTTAGTATGATTTTTTGTACTTGTGTAGGTTGTAAAAATTACACATTGCCCTACCTTGCTAACGAGGGAGGGAGACAGGATTCGCAGCAATGGAAAATTTGGAGGCCTGCAGAATAAAGCTCCTCCAATGGACAAACTCAGAGGAATGGTATTTGGAGCACCAATGCCAAAACTTTACTCTACTTTCTCTGGACAGATAGGTGGGTTAATGAAGTCATAAAAATACAAAACTTCCAAAATTATATTGTTTACCTATGTTTGTTATCCTCTTAAGTAATATAGAAAGGAAAACCTCAATTAAGCATAAAGTTATTTTAAGAAATAGGACCTGTACAATATCCTGTTTATGAATTTCTCTTTTCTTAAAAGCTTATAGCTATTAAATTTCCTGAAAGAAGAAAAAATAATAATAATATGATATTCCCCTCTATTTCTTAGTCTTATTAAAGGGGTATAAGCTGAGGTAATTAATTCAAACAACAGGCATGAGAAGCTTGAGCTGATTGAATTCCAACACCCTTGAAAAACAAGTTTCAGGTCTTTCTACTCTGGAAACACGATACATCAATTTAGAATTTCTTACTGTGCAAGTAAGCTCTGGGAAGCAGTGGTAGAAAAATTCCTGTTCTCATAAGAGAGAATATTTCATAAGCCCAACAGCTACATTATTTCCACAGCAAGAAGGTACCTTTTATTTCTTATGAGATCACTTCCATTTCATTATGTCCTTTGATTCTTCATTTGGGAATAAAGGTTATAAATTAAGTCAGAAGGTGGCAGTTTCTGTCATGTAACAGCTGACTTGACTGATTGGTAAAACACTGAAAAGTCATATTCACAAATAATAATGTTCTGAAATACTTCATTTTCAAAAGAAAGAACATGAAGTTTATCCAGGACGGTATTCCTAGAAATGTGCAATGGAGAGGACTGGGGGGAGAACAAAAGAGAACACATGCACCTTATATATGAGCAAACTACTTCACACTGACCAATTGAGAGAGGAAAAAAATAAGGACTAAAGGGATCTTTCCTGGCATTTCAGCAAAAAATATATTACATATAGGGTAAACACAGTAAGCTTGTCAGCCACAGGCTAAAATATGCTGTGTTTGGGACACTTTATATTTGTCTATCAACACATTTTCAATTGTTGAACCGAATTATTACCATATGAATTAAACTGGCATTTTCTGTGATTTAGTACAGGAACAATCATGGTAGAAGAAAAAGGCATGTTTTAATTTCACTTGGAGTGATGCTAGACATATAAGGGAAAATCATAGTAAAATTCTGTTTAAAGGACAACGTCTCATTACACGGGACTTGTCTTGAACTGAATTTCACTCTCAGCATTAGTTCTGACATGCTCTTTTTCAATGTTTGTAGCATAAAACAAAAGTAGTTACTTATTGTTCAGTTAAGCTTGGTGCAAGCCACCTAACACTCACCACCAAAGTAAAATGAATGAGCCTGGGTTGACATGCTTGAACCCTTCCTTTATTACTTGATCTGTTCAGTGCCTGGACAAGGAAAAATTCTTTTTCTCATAGAATCATAGAATCATAGAATAGATTGGGTTGGAAAAGACCTCCAAGATCATCAAGTCCAACCCCTGATCCAACTCTAATTACTATATCATGGCACTAAGGGCCATGTCCAATCTCTTTTTAAAAACTTCCAGGGATGGTGAATCCACCACCTCTCTGGGCAGGCCGTTCCAATGCCTGATCACCCTCTCTGTAAAGAATTTCTTCCTAACATCTAACCTAAACTTCCCCTAGCATATGTTAAAAGAGGAAAAAGGATTGTTAAAAACTATACCCTTGTTTTTCTGAGTCTACTTGATTAGATTTCTGTAGGTAGGACAAAGTGAAATTTGGTAAATGTTCTCTTGATCCACAAGGTGGAATACAATTCAAGTCAGTAATACAAGCTTCTGCTTCGTAGCACTCAAAGCAAAGCATACTGCAAGCATTTAATGTCATCAAAGGTAGAGAATTTATTTGGAGACACAAGGGACAAGATATGTAAAGTAATACCAGTTTCCCACATCATTTTCAGAGTTTGCTAGTACTGTGAAAGAAGATACGGGCTCAAAAAAGAAAAGAGGAATCAAAATATTGGATGTGATTTTTTGCCTCCCTTTACAGTAATTTTAATAACAGCTACCAATCCATTATAAGTTTGGGTGTTTTTTTAAGTAGTGCTTTAGAGAGATATGTTTTCTTGTGGATTTAGACGTTGTCTGAACTGTATTTGTTAGTGTTCTAAATCAAAATGGCCACATATTTATTGTTTTGTGGTTTATTATTTTATTTTTCGATTAGATCTTCTTCAGCAATACCGTGCAGCAGTGGTGAAACTTGATAGTGTGAATAAGGACCTTGATTTACATTTGCAGTCTCTGAACACTCCAGAAATGCAAAAGAAAAAACAGGAACTTGCTGAACAAGAGAAAAGCCTCAAGCTAGTAAAACAGAAATTGGGTAGGTCATTGTATTATAATTTTGATGTCCTAAAGGAGGAGAATACTTAACTGAAACCAGATGTATTCTGCTCTTGCAAACTCAGAAGTTCAAACTATGAAGGAATATTGTTAACGTTAAGAGCTTAGAGATGTCACATTTTAAGGGAAGAATAGAAAAACTGTATGTAGTAGTATGATGCTGTGGATAGTGCCTAGAGCAGCACTGCCCTGTATTGTGTTCAGATAATAAAAATGTGGTCAGTCAGCGTCTTGTGAAGATGAAACTATGATCTCACTAATAGGAGATTATATAACTATTTGTGTGGCTTGCTGAATGGCTTTTGCTAAGGAAACACAATCAAAACATTGTGCTATAAAAAGAAACACCCCTAAGTCTGCAAGGATAGTATTTCTGAGTTAGAAAAGGGTTTTATGTCAATATCAAATAATTTACACTATTTCAAAATATATTTAAAAACTCAGCATTTACTCTATGACCGTTATAAATAAAACAGATAGTTTTACTTATCACCTTTGAACTAGGTTTGAGACATAAGGGAACCATAAAATTTATGGCATGTGTAAAGCCTTACTTCAGAAGTTTGACTCTTATCTGTTACAGGACCCATTTATAGCCAGCAGGTTTAATTTTTTTTTTTTTATTTTTTTGTTCTGACTTGCAACTCTTTCATAGGTATGACTCCTGCTTTATCAGATAAAGGCGCTGAGTCGTTACTTCAGCCTATAATGTTAGATATGTCTGACACTCCCATACCTCCCAAAAGAATGCGAAGAGAAACAGTGAAAAGATTGTATAGGTAAGTCTGTTCTGAATCTAGTCATTACTTTCTCATATCCTGAATTCAAAACAAAAACTAGTTTATTTTGCATATTTTTTATTCATATTTGTATGCAATAACCAACAATGAGTAGAGTTTGCATAAAGCTGATTTTCAATATATTTTTTTATTTCTGCTGCTATTCAGAAATAAAAATTTATAAAGATTTATTTATTTGTATACATTTATAATATAAAGATTTGCTTAGTGATTCTATTTCTGTTTCTCTTTATGAACTGATTGATTGGCATCTTCTAGCATTCACATTCCCCATGTTTTCTGGTATATTCAACTCTGTTACGCCCCAGAAATGTTTTGAGATGGCTTTGTCTATAAAGTATTTTAAATATTTCAAATAGTGGAAAAATAAACAGGGAAAAAATTACTTTTACAGAATAAAGAATCATGCTTACACAGCTTTTTCTAAGTAACTGTATGAGCTGAACTGGCAGTAAAGTATTTAACACAGTTCTCTCTTTACCTGTGTATCTTCTTCTGCATTCCCTCTGTGGCTGATGAGCATTTGAACACACGTACACACACACACACACAAAATCTGGGAAATCTGTATGTCTGTATCTTTAAAGGGACATGGAGCTAACTTTTCCATCTCTCATGTCTCTCCTCATGACTACATCATTCTTTGCTGAACTATGGTCATATTTTTGAGATTATTTAAATCTTATCCAGTTGTGTTCTGTGAATCTCTGAACAAGTGTTCACTATATAACTATGTCTCTTTATTATTTATATTGGTTACTATTTTAATTTTTACCCACATATAGAATTGAAATGGTTATGTATTTAAAGTAGCTAATATTAGCCTGGTGCTATTATTCTTTTTAACAAAATAATTACAATAATAAGAAGCTGTGCACAAATACTGGGTTTATATTATTTGTACTAAGGGGAGCTCTGTGCTACATATATGTGTTACATATATATATATATTAGAGAGATGCTTTGTTTATATGCAACTGTGCTTTTATTTTTGTTTAGCTCAGAAGAATGGATCTCCAGTCCCACAAAGCAGCAGCAGCAAGTGCTGCAAATGGCCCCTTCAGAACTTAATGGAACTCCACGAAAAAGGAAGGCATAGACTGATAAGGCTTGCTTGGAAAAGCTATATATTGAAAATGTGAATACGTTCAGTTAAGGGAAATTCTTATGTTGTACTACCCATTACTATAAAGATTTTTATACCAATAGAAGATACAAATTAGTTAGTAGTAACAAAAGTTTACGTATTTAACATTGATAGCCGAATTTTTGTATAGTTAATTTTAATTTCTGAAAGCTTTCAGAGTTTTTATGTTCGTGTGTGAAAAAAAGTTTAAAATATATTCTTTTTTATTTATGAAAAAATAAAGGATCTTTTCAATAAAACTGCTTCAGTGCAAAGCACTGCCAATACAATCACTTGTATTGAATAGATTGTCATGAAATGATATTTTAATTTAAAAAGCGTCCCAGGCCATCTTGGGGAAGAGAATTTTCTGTACTACTCTTTTTTTTGATGGATGAGCTGTTGCAGTAGTATCAATTTGAAAGGGAGGGTTTGAGCAGCAATATACTGAGATCTAACCACAGACGTTCATAAAGTCTTCAGACGGTTAACAAGAAGCCCTTATCAAAGGCTGTATCCAAGGTGTTGACGTGGGAATTCATTTCTCCTTCAGACAGCGCCAAAACCAAAGTAGTAAATTGTGAGTATGAAAAGTCTTAACAGGTTTACTAGGTGTGCTAGGTGGCTGTTTTATGGATTGGTGAGTAAAGGGTGAGTAGCGACACTTGATGGTTGTAAGTGAGATATAAAATCATGCCAGTGCTAACCTTTCCACATCTGTATGACCACAACCATCATAAAAGAACCTCACTGCATAAACAGATAAAAGATTACTCCTTGACACCAGAAGAATAACTATGACTGAAGGATTTGACTAGGAAACAGTAATGTCACAAAGGAAAAAGAAAAATCCTTACAGCTGAACTGTGTGTATGAATTTTAAGAGTTGGAAATGGAGAATTCAGCTGGAGGTAAAATAATCATGCTGGGAAACTGTAGATACCCATGCAGAATTTTACTTTATAAGGCTGTCCCCAGCCTCAAAAAAAATAACAAAACCAAACTGAACAAACAAACCACCAGAAGAAAAGAAAAATATGATTCTGTTGGTTTTCATAAATACCTAGAAAATTAAGTTGTCCATGGTTTGAGAAATGTAGTCTTAAAATGCTAGAGAACATAGCCAACAGGTAGGTGAGACCAAACAAAAAAGACCCAAAAGTCACCTCTAGTGATCTGCGTCACAAGGATTTTAGTGATGAACAGGGCAGAAAAGGACCAGGCATGATTAAAGATACAGTCTCAGCCAGAGTCAGAGCAAGCAGCTGGAAACATTTGATTGAATGAAAATGATAGGGCAAGAATAGAAAGCTAAACTTGAGAAAGTATTAGTCAAAGCCATGTACATAAAGAAATGGGAGATGGTGTTCAAGGGTGTGGGCGTGTTGGTTCACACCTGTCTCAAAGAATTCCTGCCTTGGAGTGAAAGTTGGCACCAAATCTACTAATTTATATTCTCAGCAACATGTATTTTTATACAGCTTTTCTGAAAAGGGACTTTAAACTTAAAAAAACATGATGGCATCCTGATAGAAGATTCAGAATGCTGATCACTGTTGCACATCTCTGTGACACTTCTAATTAAATTAAATTTCTCCAGATTAAGGAGAAATTAATCAGTGCAATTTGTGGTGAAATGTTCTCCAAAACTTCATGTCATAAAGATGGGCTAAACATCAAATTGTCCTATTCTTAAAGAAAATAAATATATTCAAATATAACATGTAACACCAGCAAGAAACTATGCTAGCCCTGCCTCAGCCCTTTTCTTGTTTTTCAGCTCTAAATTTAGACATAACAGGCTTAAACCAGGTAGCCATAGTGAGAAATTGAGCCACATGAGAAATTGTGCAGACCAAGTTACTTGGTAGCACTTCTTTTAAATGCATGTATTTTAATTCTGACATCTGCCAAGCCTCAGCCTCCAACCTCTGGATAACCTTGAAGCTTGTTGGATTAAATACATATTATGGCAGAAATGTTTCCTTTTGGAATTCATTTCTTGCCTTTGGTAGTCAGTTGTAGGCACGATCAGCATCATGTGATGTATCTCCCTACTGGAAGAAGCAAATATGAAATTAAGGATGGTTTCCAGGGTTGTGCAATAGCTATCAGGGATTTCAGGAAATTTCACATGGGAATCTTCAGGATTTTCCACCAGAGCGATTGCGGGTTATTACAGTGCAAGTTACTGCTTTGCATACACTGTTTAGGGCAGCTGATTTGGTCATGACAAAACTTGAGCCCTGAAGGTAAGTGTCAATTTTTTTCCTTTACGCACTCTTGACTGTAACAGAGCAGGGACCTCAGCCATGCTGTTGTGTGTGTGTGTTGTTCTCGCTGATTTCATGAGGGGCTGATGGAAATCCCTGCAGGAAAAGTGAAAGTGGTTGTGGCTCGGGTCTGGTCCTGCTTACAGGAACAAGGAGCTGATTTCTGATGGAGGCTGGAAGCAGCTCCAAGTGGGGAAGGGCTGCTGGCTGCTACCTCACTACAAGGGAGATGGAGCAGCTGTTCAGTAGGGCTGGGTGAAAATGGGATGGAGGCATGAGCTGCAGGCATATTGGGTCAGGTGGCACCAGCCACAGAGCAGAGCTGGCTGAGAGTCAGTTCTCTTTGTTCTGTCTTGGCAACTGGCACCTGTCCCAGCCCAGGGAAACAGGACCTCAACACCTCTCTTTTTGCAATAGGCAGACACTGGTCTGGCGCCCTGTCCCAGTGTGAGGTGGTAATTGCTGCAGGCCCTATTCGCACTGCGTTATCATTGTACCCTGCCAGGAAGCCGAGTGGGAGGCCCATTCCTGGGCCACCTTATCCCACTCCACACTGCAGGCCCTGTGCTCCCCACAGCAGGTTTCCTGCTCAGAAGGTAGACAAGATTTCCCTCACCAAAGAACCTGAGACCTTGCCCTTTTCCCAGCTTAGGCTTTGATTGTTCCCTGCCCCATCAGACCCCAGTATCTTCATGCCATGTGTCAGGCTCATCGGTGAAGATGGAAATTAGGGCACTTGTCAACAAAGAGAGACAGTTCTCTTGTAGAACTTGGAACCTCTGACAAAAGTGTATCAAGAGGAAACCTATTGTGAGTCCTCTGCCTGGGCTTCTGTCAGCAGCTGTATTTACCATCTTCTTCCCAATCTCCTTCCCTTCAGCAGAGGGGAAAATATCAATGTCAATCCTTTTTCTTTTGCCTATCCCTAAAAGGACCATGGCTTGACATGGCGCTTAATCTCTTCTTCCCTAGCACCAGTGTGTAGTTCCATGCTTTCTGCACACAGGGATGCAGAGACTGCCTGTCTGTCACCTGAATGGGGATACCCTACGTAACCCAGTGATGACAAGTCCTTCCTTGCTAATCCACACTGCTGTGGTGGTGCAACCCCACCATCAGTACCATGGCCCTGACTCTACATCTCTACCACCTCAGTATCATCATCATCTCCACTATTTCTCTAGCCACATGTATCTCATCTGGGACTTCCTCTGCTTCCTCCAGGGCCAAAGTCCCCTTGGCAGCCAGAGTGCCAGTTCAGGGAAAGAGCAGTGAGGGGGAAGAAGGAAAGGATGATACCCAGGGGAGCAAAAGGAAGGCAGAGCAGCAAGCAAGGCAGGGAACCACTGCAGGATGTTACCACTACATCAGTAGCCTGCATGAAAAACACACCCATTCCAAATGTCACCCTGTGAGACTTGAGACACCTTGTGAGACTTTAGCACTATAATTACTGGAAGTTTTCCTCTGAAGCCTCCAGAGTAGGCGTATATTTGATTAATTTAGCTTTATTTTGCTGTTCTGAACTGCATTCCAGCTAAGCCTTTAAAGAGATTTGCAGTCACCATTGATGAATGGTTCATCCTTAGTTGATCACAGTAGGAAGAGAGAAATAAGTTGGTTGCTGTACTGTGGTTTTTTAGGGATTAAGTGTCTCCAGCGAGACCTTATAGTACTTTTCAGTACCTAAAGAGGGTCTATAACAAAGACGGGGAGAGACTTTTTAATTCTGTTGTGGTACAAGGGGTAATGGTTTTAAAATAAAAGAGAGTAGATTTAGACTAGATAGAAGGATATTTTTTTACAATGAGGGTGGTAAAACACAAGAACAGATTGCCCAGAGAGGTGGCAGATATCCCCTCCCTGGAAACCTTCAAGGCCAGTTTAGATGGGGCTCTGAACAACCTGATGAAGATGTCAGGGGGTTGGACTAGATGACCCATAAAGTTCCCTTCCAACTCAAACTATTCCATGATTCAATCAAAGAATGCCATTTTACTTGATGCTCGGGTCTGTGAAGATTCATTAAAAAATATTTTTAATTGTTCAGGCAAATATTATACTATTCCAGGAGTCAGTTTGCTTCACACTTTCCATTCTTTCTTTTTGTTGTTAATCCTAACAGTCATTTTCTACTGATACCTTCTTCCTCCATTATCACAGCTTGTATTTTTATGTGATAGCAGGCAAGGGAATCAGCTGTTCTTAAAGACTTTTATGATTACAGTATGTCACTAGGGTTGTATCATTTTATGGATATTTAATAAAGCGTTAGTAAGGAACTGTCATTAAAATATTATCTGCCTTCATGCACCAGCATTTTCTCCCAATAAATTCTGCTCCCAAGGTGTTAGGGGTTTTTTTATATTATTTTATATTTAGGAAACACAGCCCATTAAGATTACATTTCATGAGCACACAGCAAGGATAATAATTTCTACTGAGGCAACCATCACAGAACAGTTCTGCAGTAAATTCCCTTTTGTCTGCCAGTATACAGTACACCTTAGAAGAAGCCCAAATAAGTTTTAATATTTTCTTTTAAAAAAGTCAATTTCCTTACTATCTAGGAATTAAAGCATGTTTTACTGATGGTGGCAGTAAGAGTATCAGTATAAAGCAGCTGCTAGACTCCCATTTCTGCCTGTTGCTGGAAAGGGTGTATCCAGTGATTCTGACATTCCTGTCACACCAGATCATCTCCCCAGGCTTCAGCAAGAGGCATCATTTCAGGTTCATAAAAAGTATAGACCTGTATGTGCATACACACACAAAGTTATATATGTTACACGTCTAAGCGTACATATAATTCCTCTATTATCCTGTATTTCCATAAACAGGCTCTTCAACACCCACAGTGGAAATGTATAAAATTCCAGCAGAGCTACTGTGCTGACTAGATGTACTTTAGCTGCTCAGATGCTTTGCCTGTGTGACATGTCTTCTCTGCTATGAAATGGTTCCAAGAGCAGAGCAGCCTTAACCTTAGCAAACAAAACTGACATAAAAAAATGTGTGCATGTAAACCAACTGAATGAGATTTTAATTTAAACCAACCCATATGTAAAACTGGGGAAAATTTTCATCTGTTAGAGGCAAACAACCAAGCATCTTCAATTTGCAAATATATTAATTCCACAAATTTTATCATATATGTTATGTTCTAGCTGCCTGAAGGACATTTAGTGGCCTCTCATTTCCTATAATCCACTCCCTCTTTATCCCTCACCCTGTAACTTTGGCAAATCAATTAAACCATATCATGCAACAAACACGCAAATTATTGCATTCCAACCTGATTTCAAGAACAGAAAAGTTACTTTATTTTCCCACAATGTACTTGCAAGTGTAGAAGAATGGTGAGCTAACAAATAACTCATTCATCATTTTTCACCAAAAAAAAAAAACCTGGTAGGTTAAAAAGTTACTGAATAAAAAAAAAAAAACTATTGACTTAAAAGTTGCTGCTACTTTGTTTAATTGGAAAATGGGAATGATCCAAAAAACTAAAAGTTAACTTTCTCCAGTAAACAGCTAATGAAAACAAATGTTTCATATTAGATACAGCTCCTGCTTTTAGTGTGTTCTTACAACTAGATCCAAAACATAGCAGAGAAATGAAATGGCAGTGTCATAAAATTAATACTAATAGGCTACCTTATAACAAAAGAGCAAGGTGGAACTGTCATGCTCCCACTTGTTTCACTTTCAAAAACTTGTCTTTTTAACTTTAAGGGTCTCTTAGCACCTACATGTGTGGGGGTATAATGTCAACCTAAATTAAGGACTTCTGATTCGGAAGATACAGATGAAGGCCCAGCTCTGCTCAAACTGGAAGAGCTGGTTGTGCAAGAGGAAGATTCATGACAGCCTGAGGAATGCAGTGAAAAGAATTCTCCCTAAACAATGGAGGAGGCCATTCTACAAGTTGCTCAAGAGTTTCTTTTCTTCAGCAGAGTCCTGGGGCAATTCTACCACAGAGAATGTCCTGTGAAAAGTGAGAAGGGAATAGTTGGAAACCCTCTTAATGTTAGGGACTTCTGGCAGAAGCAGTCATGAGAGCAGTTTTAGTGATGCATACCAGAGCTAACTCAGCAATGGGAAGTCAAAGCAGAGCTGCTTAAGTAGAAGCATGCTTAAGACTGTGAGAAGCCTCACATTCTGAAATTCAGCCTGCTTCTGTTCCCAATGGTACTTTGGGCAGATAAATGGGTTGCAGAGAGCTGCCTTCAGCATAGCAACTTCATTCACACCTGAGCTGACCTAAGGCACACAACAAGACTGGTTGAGTCCAACTGCTGCAGCAGCATGGTAAAAACTGGGATGGGTTAGATCAGATGGTAAGTTATGGTGTGTTGCTGTTGCACTGTGGTGTTAGACAGACATGTAAGCTTGCAACTACTCATGTCCTTCATTGGCATTTTAACCACCATTTTGAAGCTTGTGAGTACATTCTGAGTGGAGAGCCTTCAGATGCAAAATGCAATTTGTTATCACACACAGCTTGAAAGGAAAAAGTCCTTCTGAAAGTGTGTGGTCAGGCCAAGACTGATTTATCCAGCTGGACTCTGGATGGGGGTTGTATCGACCTGCAGAATTGAGCCCATCTAGAAGTCCATGTCAGAGCATCTGACCTGTACAAGATTTGGCTGTTCTTGCCCTCCTCCTTACTCTGCAAAACACTGGGAAGCCAGCAGGAGTGCTGGAGGAGGGCTGTACTTCTCTCACCCTGCACAAAGCCAAAAGGGTCTTTACCAGTATCACAAGCTTACTCTCAGTAACAGTTAGGAGGAAAAAGTAGAGTTTTTCTCCCCTACCAATCTTTGACACCAGAATGTGTCAAGATATTTCAAATATGAAAAAGAGTCGTCAGAGAAGTCCAAATAGAGGAGTGTGGCAGGAAAGGGGGAAGTGCGGAGGCAACAGAGTGTAAGGAATCAGACACCACCGGCTTTGAAATTTGGGGTTGAAGTCTCACCTCTCAAGAGCAGACATGAGAGTTTGTTAGGATTCTGTTGTTGGACACTTCCAAGATGAAAGTGGCTTGGGGTTAGAGAGGAACTGGCCATGAAGGCTACTGGCACACGACTTTGAGAGCCCCTAGAAGACTCAGAAGTGTGATAGGAGTTCCCTACAATCAGGTACTGATTACACAGAGAAGATGAGCAGGAAAACAGAAACTGATGGAGTTCCCAGAAATAAAATGCTGGGTAAGTATGCAAGGAGTAACATGAAAGGGAACTGAGAGATGCACGCATCTATCAACATGAGCAAGAGCTGCTCTGGTAGATTTATGGATGACCTCACCAGTGAGACTCCTAAAACGTATTTCTGTTTCCACACTGACAGCAAGGCATGGATTCAGGATTTTAGAGAGTATACATTGCAAAACTTCTATGCAGCGAACTTGCAATTTATGCCAAACACCCTGTTCCAAAGGATTTTATGGGTCACCATAGTGATCAGGTAACTTCCCTGGATTGCTAAAAGGTCGTGGAGACAGAATTAACTTTAATCAAGTCTGGTGGTAAAATAACACATTTTTCTTGTGGGAAAGAAAACATTGAATTTTTTTAATTTTGTGTCATCCTTGTGGGGTATTTTGTGGCTCCCAGAGTCATCTAATTCCCAGTTACTCAACCACCCACTGAATCACAGTGTGGGAATGTGTTCTAGGCTATGCAAGTCCAAGTAATTTTTTTATATTAATATTTCTTAACTGTAAGAAGTATTAGTAAGAAAATTAGGATAAGTAGGATTGGAGAAAGAGAACTAACCATGGATACACACAGATACACTTCATGTGCTTTGCATAAAAAATGTCAGGTATTCTGGAGAATAGTTGCTCAGTATATATTGATATACTGGTTCTTAAACCTCATAAATACATTTAAAATGTACGTGTTGATTTTTTTTCCCTGACCTGGTCTACTTCCTCTTATCTTGGAATGGTAATACATACCACTTGTGGTGTAAAGAAAGATTGGAAACATTATTTCAACCAAATGTGTTGAAGTGCAAATAACAAGTGAACTTTTGAACTCTCTTGCATTCTCTGAGATCTGGAGTGGTCTCTGCCAGGCTTAGAGAAAGAGCTGAATATGGGTGCTTTTGTTAGCATTTTGGCAAATAGAATTATCTGGAATTAACATGGTTTATTCAGATTCCAGCTTATCACTTCAAACTAGATTTCTCTTGAGTAAGAGTTACTCAGTTTCTCTTATGAAAGTTTCCTGTATGTAAGAGAGTAGCAGTGACCCAGTGTCGAATACATGACAGCATTATCAAAACAGAGGAATCTGGGGTCAAAGAGTTTGCTGGCTGGCTCTGTTGCCAAGACTGACTGTTCCAGATCCTTATAAAGACATACTGACACATCTGTGTAATGTGTGAAGGGCCTGATGATATGGAACATTTTCCACATGGCTACTTCAAATGTGAGCCTTTCCTTTGCTGAAAATCTCTCCTGCATGTACAGAGATTGTACATAAAAAACAATAACAAAAAATATACCATCTTCAGGTGTGGGGCAAGAACTGGAAAGAAATTTGGGCTCTTCTTCCAGAGCTGACAAAGCACAAAGCAGTTCAGTGTTCTGCATTAAAATGCAATTTTGCAATACATTTACAATACAGTTAGAACTTTGGGAATCAAAAAATTGTTACCTCATACTTGAGAATTATTAATTTTACCTCATTCTTTTGTTCTCAGGTTTCAGAATGTTTCTAAATTTCAAAATCACAGCTACCACTTTTAAGTCTGTTCTGTCTTTGGAATGTATTTGCCATATTTTGCATGGATTCTGACTGCATCTCTCCCTTCACTCCTTCCAGAAGTTCTCCTGATTCCTGGTAAAGAAGGAAATTTGTTAGAACATTCCTCAGGTTTTAGGCAATGCCGATTATTGCTCTTGGAACACTTTGACAAAGCAACTACACAGAGAGATACAGAAGTTGTCAAATCCTGTTAAAATTCATTTAGATTAAAAATAAATAATGCCATCTCAGAATCCATAACACTGAGAGCTTTTATCTGCATAATTTCCTCTGTCAACTTGCCTTTTAAAAAAAGAATTGTTTCCTAATCCTCTGCATATACATATTTAGTAAAGATTGTGAGTGATAAACATAAATTTCCCCTCATAAGAAAAAGGAAAACCAGAATCCTTAGGATGAAAAAAAGAGGTATCAGATTATCTCTGCCAAAGGATCTGAAAGGCTTTGAAGATGCAGTGCTGGGTGTCACTTCACACAATTTTTGTTTGTTTTCTTTTTTGCTTTCCTAAACTTCAGGTTAAGTCTGGTATAAATTCCTCCAGGATGGAAAATAAAGATGATTAAATAGAACTCATTCCTGTAAGCAACCTGCAGTCGAACTAAAATTTAATAACCAAATGCTTTCTCCCTTTTTCTTTGTTTAAAATATCAGAAAAAGAACCAAGGCTCCAATAATTACTAGAGAGCAGATGCAGATGGGTCCTGTCTTTTTCAACAGTCTGGTCCTCTGCTACATGGGATAAATCATAGAACCATAGAATGGTTTGGGTTAGAAGGCACCTTAAAGATCATCCAATTCCAAGTCCCCTGCTGTGGGCAGGGACACCTTCCACTGGACCAGGTTGCTCAAAGATCAATCCAACCTGGCCTTGAAGACTTACAGAGACAGGGCATCCACAGCTTCTCTGGGCAACCTCCGCCCTCACGGTAAAGAATTTTTTCCTAATATCTAATTGAAACCTACTCTTCTTTAGTTTGAAGCCATTTCCCCTTGTGCTGTCACTCCATGCTCTCGTAAAAAGTCTCCCTCCATCCTTCTTGTGGGCTCCCTGCAGGTACTGGAAGAACGCAAGTGGGTCACACAGAAGCTTTCTCTTCTCCAGGTTGAACAATTCCACACCTTTTAGCCTTTTCTCATAGGAGAAAAGATCTCATAGATGTGATAGATCCTTCTAACATCTTGGTGGCCCTCCTCTGGACTTGCTCCAACAGGATAATGTCCTTCCTGTGCTGGGGACCCCAGAGCTGGATGCAGTTCTCCAGGTAGGGTCTTGAGCAGAGGTAGAAGTAATTTTTCATTTACATGTGCACAATTTTGAATGTTCCAAAAGTCTGTTTTCAGCAGTAGCAGGTGCATGCAGCCACATCTGATGGTAACATCTTAAAGCACAGACACAGGGGACAGAATTCAGGCTTCTCATCTGAAATATCTCACAGGGTTCTACCAGCCAAGATGTACTCTGTACAAATTGAGCCTCCATATGGTGCAATCAAATTCACTGTGTGGTAGGATGAGCAAATAAAAATTAGGTATTTTTTGGCATTTTGCCTAGTTTCACACCAACTGTCCACTTTTCTTGGTACCCTGCAGACCAGCCTGCTAGCAGTCTAAGAATCACAAATGGATATGTTGTGCATCATCAACAATCTCGGCTACAGCACCAACTGTGACTGCACTGAGCAGCTTCGTACTTACTGCCCATGCTCACTTTCACAGACTGTGCACGATTCACGCAGAGCTCAGAACCTGCAGAGGCCCCTCACCTCCAAAAGTCACAAGCCAACCTTGTCCTTAACAGCACTGAGGTTTGGTTGTCAGTGTAAAATCTTTTGCAACCATTTTTTGCCAACTGAAAAACAGGACCAGACCCTAGAGACAGTCTGTAGAAAAGGATTGTTTTGTTCCCACCCCTGGATGTGTGTCCAACCTATGTTGCAATGTTTGGCCGTGGACTTCTGCCTTTTTTTCCCTTTTTCTTTTTTTTCGTCTCTTTTGTTTTTGGTTTTTTTTTGTTAACTGCCTGAAAACAAAAGAGTACCTCTGTGCTCGGATCGGATCTATGCTTAAATTTTAAGCTGAGCTCCTCACCTTTAAATCACTTAAAGCCTGGAAAAAATTATCAACACTTAATGCATCTCAGAAGGGTTTTGCAAGTCACCAAGAAATGAGTCAGGCATGAAATGCTGTCTGTAGGTTTAGGGGGCAGCTGAAATGTAAATACCCAGTTACCACAGGCTGGATTAAGGGGAAAGAAAGGTGTCTTTTACTGTAAATTACAGTAACTACCCATTATGTAAGGTTCCCACCAGTAACTCAATCCAGATACACGACCTGTACCACAGAAAGGTAAATGGAATAAAGGAATTGTAAAGGAAGGCTGAACCATGAGATAGAAGAGTGAAGGACTCTGATTCCATACTTGGATAAAGAAGTTAATTAAAGTCATTGTTACCTTTTAATATGCCACATAGCAAATAGTGCTTTAAGGTAATCTGTGTTGCCAACTCCAGAACAGCAACTCCAGGGGACTGCTGAAAGTCAGAAGCAGATGGATAAAGATAGCAAGTTACTGCAAAGCTGTAGCAATAAAAAAAATAAAATTAGGAGACTGGTTCAAAAGTCAGGAGATTTAAAAATTATACAATTCTTTGTACTTTCCTTTTTGTTTCTGAGTCTGTAGGATGGGTTTGAGTCAAGTTTTCAGATTACTCTCTGCAACGGAATGCCAGAACTAACTTTTTCTTGCAATACAATCTGAAGTACTCAGATCAAGCTGGAATTCCAGGAACTGGAACTTAAATGAAAAAGCAAAATGTATGAGATGCTGCAGTACTAAAAAGAAAAAAAAATGTAAAGGCCAAAGAAGCACAGTAGTAATAGAAGTTATTTTTCTGCCTTAATTTTTAAAGAGAAGACTGATGTAACAAAATCCAACCCGTAATCTAATAATGATAAGTCATTCCTCCTCCGTAAGGATTTCACTGCTGTAACTTGTAAAGTCCACTGAACTGAACAGACCTCTCTAGGAATAAAGGTCTTGGGAGCATTCCCATTTTTTCAAGGCAAAAAGGACAACTCATGCATGAGGCAGTAAAGTTTTGGCTGTCTCAGAATACACTCAGTGAAGTGGCTCTTTGTGAGTTATCTAAATCTCTTCAGTTATAGACAATTGATGTTTCTAGACATTTGGCTTACTGTTTCTGCTCTGGATACTGATGTCTTCTTCTGTGAAAGAGAAATGTCCCCATAACTTGTGTTAATCTTCTGCATTGTGCTATTTGCAGTGAAATTACAGTGTAATAATTTGCAGTGATTTCCTTGACCTCCAATTAGGAAATGTCCTACTGTGCTTCAGGCAATTTATTTTCCCCTAGGGCAATATAAAAATATGTCCACAGTTACAGCCTCTGTGATGTTATTTCTCTATCAATGACAAACTTCAGGGAAACATTAGGAATGAACTTGTGTGACTTACTAATTGAATGCTTGCCTTCAAGTGGCCTATTGTTGGTAATCTTGGAAAACTGTTCAAACTGAATGTGTAGACTGGCCTGAAGTAAGGCAGAATCTCACAGCAAAGATTGTCCTATTTCTACAAAACTAAATTTGAAAGGAGCAAAACGGTAGCCCATGTACTTCTAAAGAGCAATGACAAATATAAGCTTTTAATTTCTTCCAGAAAGAGCAACACAGTGCAAAAGAAAAGACCAAAACTCCCTTCTCCTCCATCTCTGCTTCCTTCTCACTCCTTCCCCCTCCATCCCAACCTCAGCTGACCTACAGCACTTATATTATTGGAATACAGGGAATTTCATCTGGCACAGTTTAAGCATTCCCCAAACTGACACAGGCTATCCCAGTGTATGCACAATAACCATGCTGTATCTATAGAACTTTTCCTGGCTTTGACACGGGTGGTATAACCACAGTGGCAAAACTCCCTGTAGAGACCATGCCTTGGCACAAAGCTTGGCATTGAAGACAACAGAGCTCTGATTTTGTTCATATTCTCTAGCATCACTGACAGGTACCTATAAAACAACAGGATTCCTTCTTTAATCATTTTTTATCCTAGAGTAGTAGTGATCCCATTGTGCCGCTCTGTAAACTGCTAATGGGAACAAAAAGAAAAGTCTCACACCAACAGGAGCAGAGAGTGTTAACAATTCCTGTCAGAGTTCATCCTAAAGTTTAGGTTTAATTTTAACTCTCATGAAAAAGTATTTTAAATAACATTCTACAAGCCTGAAATTCTGTGCTCCTAAAAGTAAAAGCAAATACTGTAAATAATGCCAGATGCCCTGAACCGAGTCCATGACTGAGTTCATTCTTGAACATATGCGCTGTACATAAATTCTTCGTATCTTATGTTCTCTGAAGTAAATTCTGAAATCATGAGTTCATTTTACCACTACTGCATACAGTCTTATTCAGTGGAAGCATTACTGTCATTTGATCCACCAGTTCTCAGTCTCCCCACACAGGAAACACACCGGCAATGTTCATCTTTAACTTCTTCTCCCTCAACCGTCATCCCTGCAGCCATTGCTCTTCCAAGACGATATAAAAACACACCCTTTTTGGCAATGGATATTTCCTTTTAACAAGGAAAGACAAATTAAAGAGCATACAAGCCCGTGGCTGACCAAGAAAACTCGTCCACACAGCCTGCAGCAGGAAGGATGCCAAAGTGTAATACGTGTCTGAAAGAATCGGAGGAAATTGTGTCGTCAGGAGGTTTTGATCTCAGGTAGGAAAAAGGAAACTCAAGACTGATCTGGACTCATCTCATGGATAACTTAAGGATGCTGCTGAAATCTCTGAGATGTTCTAAAATCTAAATATTTATCAATATACATTAATACTTAGCTAAATGATATTGTGATGCAGAATGGAAAGGTCTGTAGTGAGAAAATTTAAATATATATTTAACTATTCCTCTCTATCTACCCATTGCAATTAACTACATGGCCATTGCTTGTTAGGACATGTATTTAAATCTACCCACCCACCTGTCCCTGGAAAAAAACAATCAACAAAACCATCATCTGTGTAAAACATTTCTGTACTTCCCCATATTCCATGGACTTTACTGCCCAAGTCATGGAATTACTTTAAACCAGCACGTCTGAACAAAAGAATATTTTGTGTTCTTAATTAAACTATTGATTCTTGCCTGAGCCTTTGAAAGAGAAGGTGACGGAACGAGGCACACAATGCACACAAATGGTATCCAGTGATGTTATCCAACAGAGTTTTGATTGAAAGAAATCTTGGGTGCTTAATCTCTGGTTTTCATAGAGGTGAGGGCTGTTAATTCCCATCAACACCGGTGGGAGAGAAGTACTTACCTGCTTTAAGGAAGTTGCCCTTGGCTCATTCACTTGCTTAACTGACCAAACCAGAGCACTGCTATCACCAGGTTATTTATCTGCAGCCCTGAGAAGTTCAGTATATGTGGTTTGTGCAGTTGGATTAGCACAGTTAGACTCACAATTAGGATACAATGCAAAGCATTTATCAAGAATAATTTCTTGGAAAGATCTGTAGAATAAACACAGATAATTACTCAGTGAACTCTGTGAACAAAACAAGATTTGAACTTTCTTTTTTCCCTCATTTTAATCTGCTTCTTACTGTATTTGTCTTTGCAACCACACATCCCTCCAGAAGGTATTTAGGGTTCAATAGTGGAACATTTACAGCCAGACTTTCCACAACATACTGGAGGCCTGAGGAAGAATGAACACTTTCCCCTCAGACCCATCTAACAGAAATTCATGTTAGAGTACATGAAGTACAACAAAGCACAATAAAATAAGGCAAGTGTGTGAATAACAATGTTTCATGGGATTTGAGCATATGATCAGAGTAAGATGCTGCCCACCCTTACAGCCTGGACCTCACCACCTCCTCTTTCCACACTTTGCCTCCAATGCCTTTTTGTGTCTTACCTCTGTGTGATCTTATATCTGTGTGATTTTAGCAGTCACATTCTCATGCAGCCTCTTACATTTTACTTCATCTTTTTCCTTCTTTTGTTTAACTTCTCGTTTTTTTGAATTGCCACCCCCTTGGATACTCTTGAATAACAAACAGAGAATCAAAAGCAACTGCAAGAAAAGATCAGATAGTTTCCTTTGCATTTCACGCTGCAGCAACAAAAAAATTGTCATATTACAGTACTGGAGTTTAGAGGTGTGCTCAGACACAGGAGGAATATTATTTGCTGCCTGGGTCTGATTTGACTGTAAACTCTTTGGGGTAGAAGCTACGTGTTCATTTCCATGAACTGGATTGTGACAGCCTTACTACTGTGTAGGAAATCTTGCTGCTTTAGTAGGCTTGTTCACATGAAAGTATTATAACCTCATCCTGTATTTGTAAGAGGTTGTTAATGTCCTTCCACACCAAAGGACCTCTGGGGACTGAGCAGGGGGAGAAAACTGCCTAGGGAAAGGGTGTGACCTGCTACACGGCACTCTCCTCCCCCCCTTCCATCCCATACTTCTCCATTTCTAGTGCTCAACATGCCTGGCTGCAGGAGCAGGGCCTGGAGCTGTCGTTTAGCTTTGTTCACCACAAACTGAAGTCATACATTTTGAGTTGTAGTTTATGAGATTAGTGAGAGACACATACACCATGATCCAGTGAAAATATAAGATTGGAGAAGGCAGACGAGAAAAGAGCCTTTGTGTTTGTTCCTATATTTTATCTGAATTTTTCCACCTTCAAGTTGCTGTCACCTTAATTAAAATTTACAGGACAAATAATGAGCAGCACTTTCTACTAGAAAAATCCAGGGAGAAAGTAGAGAAGCTGAAGAAATTGATTCACTGTCCAAATGGCTGAACTAGAAAAACTAGCCTACACAAATCTTCTTTTAAAAACATGGTGGGTGTGACTGCAGAGAGGCATGAAACAGTTGTGGTCATGGTCTTTACCTAACGAGGTCTTATTTCAAATATTCCTGGCATTTTCATGTTTGGTTAGCTCGCCTTAAAATACAGATTTTCTTTGAAAATTTCTTTTATTTTTTTAATGATTTCTAAGTCTTCTTTACATTATGCAAGTTGAATAGAAGTTAAATTTAACTTTGTTTTTAAGTGCAAAATAGATAAGGATCAGAAGAAATATAGAGAAGGCCTCCTTAAAATTAGCAGTCAGTTTGCTCCTTGGGAAATAATTAGGCTAGGAGTTATTTTTTCCAAGGAAGCAAGACTGATGATGTGAAATACAGTAATAGGTCTTACCAACATAAAGAATGTTCACCTCTCGTTTTCAGAAAGAGATTATTATTTTAATTTTAAGTGGACTTAGTGCATTTCTAATCAATTCCTTGAAATAAACCAACATCTATTACACCTAAACAGAGATTATAGAAATTTGCATCTGTTGTAGTTAAACTCACATAACTTTCTTGCTTATTTAAAACACCAGGAACTTCAGCCAGAGAGTGGATAAACTGATGAACACGGAATTACAGCTTCAGAATCATTTTCTATCAGAAACAATGTCATTGTTTAAAAATCTGCTGACAACTTTGTCCCAAACACTGTAAAATCTTATGCCACTCCCTTGCTCTCCTTCCCAGCTCATCTCTAAAAAATTGTGAAAGCTGAAATCTGTTATGTTCAATCAGACAGCGGCACGTTGACAAGGGTGGTGCATGCTGTGAAATTCTGGAAGCTGCCCCATATTACAGGTAAGAACTGCATGCTAATTAATGTCCTTAGTTTTATTCTTTATTCTGAAATACTGCACTACCATCAGAGGTGAGATATCAAAACAAGCAACATTTGAATAAACCCTTTACAGCAAGGGCAAACAATGCATACACTTTCAGATTTGGTCTCTCAAGTATGTTCCAGCAATTTGCCTGCAGGTTTCTGAAGGGTCTGTGCACAGGTAGCAACTATAGCTTTGTATGAACCATCTTTGTCCTGTTGAATATGCAGGTTAGAGCAGTAGTAGCTGTGGAAAGAACAGAAGAGCATTATGCACCCTCTCCTTTGAGGTCACTTGGCAATTTCACCAAAACACAGAAGAGCAGACACAAAAGAAACCTCTTCCCCATATCTCCTCTAGCCTCCCATCCCCATCCCATCTGCCAAGAAATGCTGATCTCCTCTGATTCTCTTTCCATTGCTCTTTAGCTTCTTCCACCTTAGCGCATGTGTCAGCCAGCTCAGGCTTTTCACTGAAAGATCCTGCGGGGCAGTAAAATGTTTTTGTCTGATTGTCGTCCTGTACCGTGATGTCCAGACTTCTGTGGTTGGAAAACCATGGTAACAGTGGATGATACATCAGTCTCTCACACTGTATAGTAAGTAATATTAGAGCACTTAACTTTTGTACAGAAGCAATATAGACCTTAATCACATTATTTTGTTAGCTGTCCCAACTATTCAGTACAAAGTAGACAGGATGTTCCACAAAGGGTGGCATATTTTTGGTTTATGATTCTCCAGCACTCAGGCAGATCATTCTTCCTGATGGAGAATAATGTATATTGATCTCTCCTGTCCTGCCTTGAGGTCTTGAACAGATAGTAATGGTGTGCTGAGACAGCTGCTCCCAGGGACTGGCCTTTGTTTATTTTGTTCTCTAATCAAACCCATAAGTACGACAATAAAGAGCATCAGTTTCAATACAAACACCTAACATACCACAATTAGACAATGCTTGGGCTCTTTGCAATACACTGATTTGTTTTTCTGTTTAAATAAATAAACTTAGCACAAATGTTTTTCCACAAAAATGAAGGAACACCAAGGAAGAAAGGCTGGAGTTTCCAGGTTGCCTGCCCATGCACTGAAACATCCCCACCACCACTGCCAGCTAGATAGGCAAATACAGCACTTCAGTCAAGTGAAGATGTGTCCGAGCACTGGTCAGGACCACAGGGGCTATTTCTCTGCATACTCCAAAGCTCCTAGAATGGATCTCTGCTACAGAACTTTCTTGTGTCATTAACAAAATCTCTGTGTTGCATAACTATTACTGCCCTTCAAGGTGGCTCTTCAGTAAGGAGAAATCCAAAATATTCTGTTCTCCCTCCTTTCGTTTGTTCATTTATTCATCCCTGACTAGACCTTGGATTTTTTTGCTCTAAATTAATGTGTTTATAAAGAGTAATTTTATTAGCATCTGTTATTTACTTTTCACTCAGTCATTAATTTTCATTAAACATTCACAGATAAATATGTGTCTGGCTTTTCTGAGGTGATTACACATAGAAATTTAAAAACTGAAACCTGCCTCTTGCAATGAGGAATAATTTTTTAGAAGATATTGCAAACAATGCTCACAGTCAGATCTGAGAGGGGAAAAGTTGGAGAACACCAATCCTAGACTCAAATTAGAAACGTTTATGTTAATGTTAGGATTACCACGTAGTGACCTATGCACCAGGCCAAGTGAATGTGACAGTACATGTACCATGTATCTGTCACTGATATATGTATCAGTGAATGTATCACGTCTCTGCAAAACAGTATTCAAAACCCCTCTTTCCCCATGGAGTGCTTTTACGAGTATATCCAAAGCAGCGTGCATGATACACCTCAATCCAAGCTTTCCTCTGTTATCTTGGAGTTTCCTACAGCCTCCTTTCAAACTTTCCTTTGCTCTCTAATACCAGTTTCCTCTTTCCAGAGGGACACTGTGACCTGCTTTGACCAATGGATGGAGTTAATACAGGACCAAACCGGGGAGAAGTACCTGAAAGACCTTCTGTGCCACAGACAATATTTCTAGATGAGAGACCTTTTTTTATTACAGAGAAGTATCAAGGGAGTACGAAGTCCTCTCTGAAAACCACAAGTTATTTTGGCAATTTTTTGAGGCGGGGAAACTGAAGAAAAGGAACTCAGAATTCACAAAGAAATTTATTGCTGAAATCTACAGGAAAAAAAGCTGATAGATAAGAGAGGTAAAGTGCAGGGAGAACACCATTCCTGCTCCATGCACCACACCACTACAGACACATTTCTCTCTTGGGGGTTCTGTAGTAAATACTCTGATAATGTTTTTGCTATTTATTCTGCCCACCTGCTCTGTGCACTTTTGTCTCTCTGGCAGGCCCTTGCACGTGGCCCTAATTGTTTCCCCATCATTATCTTGTTATGAAGTATGAAAGTGTGGTTGATCTTGGTGCCAGGAACACAGAGAGGCTGCTTAGTAAAGAAACAACAACTTTAGAACATTTAAAAGAATTTATGGAGTCACATCTGTGATCTCCTTCTCCCAAGGATACATGTACTGAGCTTGCCGGTCATCGAAGATCCCCTCAGTGTGCTCACAGACTACATGTTCCATTGGTAGGGAGGGGTGGAGAGATGCTTTCCATGTACTGAAAGGATCATCTGTCTTGGGATTTCTGTGAATTTTAGAGATGAGAGGACATAGCACAGAGATACAAACTGTCTTCGTAAGAACACGATTAACCCTCATACTTATGCTCTGAAATAAAACTAGTTACACCCACAGAAAAAATGCAGCCATGTGCAGAGCTTGGACCACATCTTACAGCATGCACCTGAGCTGAAGATTCTCCTGACAAAGTCCAATTTCTGTACTGGTTGCAGTTGAATCAGCTGATATCATAGGCCCAGTGTGAATATCAGAGGAGTTGAGCTCTGTGCAACTGCCCAAATTCATCCATTTCTATTCAGCACAATAATTCCATCACAAGTCATCCCCTGCTGCTACTCCTTACTGAGCCATCGTACAGTCACACATAAAACTTCACTCCATGAAGCAGCACTTGTATTCAAGTTCCCAAAGAGCTCTGGTTTAAGCAAGAGGAAGAGAACGGTCCTGCAGGATTTTGTTTTTCAGTGTTCTGGCTTATTTTAAATGAAATAAAAACGCACTGTGGTTTGCAGTGGAAGAAGTCTTACATAGCTTTTTAAAGAAATGGCAGCAAATGCTATCGAAGTTCTGTTTCATAATTTTTACAAAGTAGTTGATCCAGACAGTAAGGTGATGACTACATATCACAAATCAGGAGAGTGACTTTCTTGCACAGTTATTGAGTGAACATTCACAGAGTCCTGAAGTTACAGGAAACTCCTGATTCATTATCTGTCATATCCATGGGGTAAGCAAGGGCTGTAACAACTCTACTTCTAATGGTGCCCCATGTTATGTTTGGTCACTCAATTGAGTCTACAGTTCACATGTTAGTAGGGTGCCCTCATGGCCAAACAGGTAACATCTGCTTTATTTTTCTTCACCAAAATATAAGCTCAGTGTTTTGCATATGGAAATATACTGTTGCTTCATGCTCATTTTGTTTAAATCAGCCTATTAATTTTTGTACTATGCAGTCATTCTCAAGATAGGCATGACCTCAGTCTTTTATTATTTAATGACTTTCCCTTTGTGGGACAACATACAGCTCTTCCATGTTGCTCATCACTTGGAAAAGGACTAACTTCATGAGTTCCTCAAGTGAATGAGGAGGGGGGGGAAAGTAAAAAAAAAAGCCTTCTTCATTGTTTTTTAGGTACTGAACTCTAGTCTTGCTTTCTTCAGGCTGGAGAAACTCCAGATAATTTCTGCCAGCACAAATATGAATGATATGCTTCTGTGAATCTGAACAGTGGCACAGTAAATTGTTTAACCCTTGTCTGAAGTACAATTTCTTAAGACAGTGAGGTGCTATCCTCTTCAAAGCAGCTTCAGAGCATTAGAAGGGTTTCAAATGAAATGGGACAGATTGAAGCAACAGTCATAATCTCATCTTTTCCCATTACTATTTATTGCCAATGAAGTGTTCCTATGCATCTGTAATGGCTCGCATTTCTCTGGGTGACAGGAAGCTTTAGTGTATATTTCCACTGAAACAATTTCTAAAAAAACAGTCTGAATGCATAATTTTGACTTCAACATTGAAAAGTCATTTCCCTGCAGACTTAGAGGCCAAGTGAAGTTGTCAGGTGAGACCGACTGTAAGACTCTCAGATGAAACCTTCCTGTTTCAGCAGGTTAGGGCAAATGATGAGGACAGCAGGCTGCTGCCTACAGCAAAAGACAGGGCCCAGCCCTGCTGCTGGCTTTGCCTGCCTGTGAGACCTAGAAAACCCTGAGCAGCTGCTGTGGCCATGGGAGGCCTGGAAACATGTGGACAGGATTAGGGTTGGTCAGGCTCAGCATCATCATCAGCAGGCACTGCTCCCAAAACTCCCACCCAAACTCTTCTCCACCCAAGCATTGCTGTCTCCATTCCCGTCCTTCCCTCTGGTGGGAGCAGCCTGCCCTGGCCCAGCCTTGATGCTTTGTTCAGTTTTGCCTCAATCCAAAGGTCCAACCTGCAAAAGAGCAGGAGCTGAGGAGGACAGAGGAGCCCCTGTGTAGTCCTGACAGTGGTGGATGGCCTCACCGCGGTAGGTCAGTCAGACAAGGTGCTTGAGTTGGATTTTAACAGCCAGGTCAATCGGAATGCCCATGGCTCTCTCCACCCACTGAACACCTCTCCTTACAAATAAAGGCTAATCGTTTATCACTCGCAAAGGCAGCCACCAGCACCCTTCCCATGCCAATGGGTTGGAATGAGCCATCGGGCCATGCCATGCCATGGTACTGGTGTCAAGCAGGACCACAGGGCAGCAAGCCCTTCTGAGCCTCCCTCACACACATCGGGAGCACCACCTGCAAACCTGGAGCCCACCGCGTTTGCACCGGCCCCACCTAAGGGAGAACCCAGTGCCCCTCTTGCCCGCGGTTCGGGGGGTTGCCCTCTGTCCCAGGACTCCGTGTCACCGGGAGAGGGGGAGCTCTTCCTGAGGGGCCCGGCCCTTTCCCCCCATCCAGTGGGAACAGCCGGCTCGGGAGCGGGCTGCCCCGAGGGGACCCGCTGATGGTGGCGGGTCCCACGCGGGTTCGGCGGCTCCCGCTGCTGCTCGGCCGGGGGGCTGGAGCGCGGCGGGGGCCGGGGCCGGCCGGGCGAGTGGAGGGGAGAGGCGCCTCGGCCGGAGGGGTGTGCGGAGCCGCTGTGGAGGGCGGAAACGGGGTGGGGGGATTTGCGTCAGTGAGGGAGCTGGGAGCGGGCGAGGGCGGGCGGGACGGACGGAGGGACAGACGGACGGAGGGAGCCCTCCGAGAGGCACCGGCTCGCCCCGCTCGCCCGCCGCCGCTGCCCGCCGCCCCATGGAGCTGTGCCCGGGGCCCGCCGTGCCCTGGGGATGGGCGCTGCCGCTCCTCCTCGCCCTGGGCGCCGGGCTGAGCCACGGCACCCCGCACCTGCCGTACTCCCGGCCGGGCTCCCGCAGCAAGTGAGTACCGCCCGCCCGGAGCGGGATTGGGAGCAGGAGGCGCTGCCGGCGGCGGGGCGAGCCGGGGCGAGTCGGGGCAGGGGATCTGGGGCGGCGTGCGGGCTCCCTGACAGGCGCTGTCTTTCCACCCTCCAGGAACTGGTGCGCCTACATAGTGAACAAGAACGTGAGCTGCTCGGTGCTGGACGGGACGGAGAGCTACGTCCAGGCCCAGTACAAGTGCGCCTGGAACCAGTTCCCCTGCCAGCCGACCCCGGTGTAAGTAGCCGAGGAGGCGACCTCGGGAGGGCAAGCGCTCGGCCACCCGCTGCCAAGCCCCGGCGCGGAGAGGTGGCCCCTGCGGCGGCGCTCGGGTGGTTCCCGGCACCCCAAAAGCGCAGGGCTGGGGTAAGAGGGCGCGGACAGCCCCTGCTCCCCAGCACGCCCCAAACAAAGCACTCTCTCATTGCAAACATCAGGCGGCCGGAGCTAATTGGAGCCAGATTGAGCTGTTGGTCTGTGCAGCCAGCCCGCCGAGAGGGAGCTGCGCTGGCACACCTCGTCGGCGCGGTGGGGCGTGCAGGCGGGCGAAAAGCACGCGGGCTGCTTCCCGTGGACGGCGGGAACGCCAGGATCTGCCGGGAGCGCACCTATATGCTGATGGGAGCGCACCTACGCACCCTGGCTCAGAGATGCCAGGGTACAGCCACGCTCAAAAGCGGTTTTATAGTTGCTCTGTGTTGCTGGATCAAGAGAGAGCCAGGAACGTGAGCCAGCTGCTTTACAGTCTGTGTATCCCTGTCCGTTGCCCAGCAAGGGGAGCTGCCAATGCAGAGATTTTTACGGGGGTTTATATAAAATTACTTGTTTGATTTTAAGCTTCATGAGTGTGACCACGTGCTGGTCTGCAGAATGACCACCTACAACACAGTATGCTGCAAGGCTGTGTGAGCCTGCAGGTACCGTACAGGGAACAGATGTATCTCACTTACCTTCTGACTGATTTCAGGCAAGTCCCCTTTCCTCAGTTTCCCACTTGAGAAGCAGTAATATTTGCACGTTTCTGATTGAAAGCTCTTGGTGATGTGCACCTTGTGAAACCATTTTACCTCTCCCAGAAGTCACTGAAAGGACACCCACAGATTTTCGTAGGCTCAGGCTTGGGCTGAGGTGATGATGAGGATGGTTTTACAGTAAAAATTCAGTAACTAGTTTTTATTTTGACATGAAACGGTGAGAATGAAACTGATACTGCTACATCCTGGGTACTACTGAAATAAGACTGTGGACGTTGATGACACTGCCACCCTGGGGCCCGTGACAATAGGTGCTGGGTGTTTGGCACTCAAATGTGCTGCTTTCTGTCTGTTTGGGTTGCTATTTTCGTATAAAAGCCTCAGCTTTTCTCTGTTGGAAAACATAAACACTAGAATTTGAGAGGAAAAAATAAAGACAGCAGGCAGCTGAGTAACACTCTCTTGTGTAATATCCCGTTTCTCTTTGGAGTGTTGAACTGGCCATTTTGGACTTGTGACTGAGTTTATGGGCTGTGTAATGGGGTGTGCCCTCTATCCTGAGAAATCTCGGTAGTGGAGCTACAGAGGAGTGAGGAGTGGTTGAAACTGAGCTCTTTAAACAAATAAATCACCAAGCATTGAGATAAGGAATTTCAGAGGCGGTAAATTAGGACTTTCGTGGACTATTTGCTAGTGGATAATGAAGAAAGTGCAAAGGCATTGCTTCTAGCCGAGGAAATTCCTGAACTGAAAATGTTTGAGTGTGTGAGGTCTTTGGCAGGAATAAGAAGGGGAAGCCCATCTTGAACAGCAGGCTGGACTGCATGACCTCCAGAAGTCCCATCCCTTTCAGATTTCTTTGTGGTTCTGTGAAATGGCATTGTCTGTCCTTGTGCTTCTGAACATCTGGAGCTGGCTGCTGTCAGAGAGAGAATATGGGGCCCAACAGGCGTTTGGTCTTGCCAGCTGTGTCCAGTCTCATGGGGGTTTTTTGTTCTTTTGAGAATGGGATTAGATACTTATCATAAGACTTTGTTTCCTCGATTTGACTTTCTCTGGTGAACATCACTATTATTTCCTTCATAACTGTAATGGCAACTGCAAAACAATTCTTTATTCTTAACATAAAATATTTTAAGCACCTTACATAGCACCAGCTGATTAACACTGAAAGATTGTAGAATATCAAAATCTTGACATTTTATTGTGTTCAAAACTTTTGAACTTTTTGACTTTTATTTTTCTGTCTACTGGATATACACCTTCTCTTAGTGCCAGAGTAGGAAAGGAGCTAATCCAAAACATTTGAAAGACATGCCTCAAATCCTGCAAATCCTAACTTCTGTCCTGTGAATTGTTTAGTTCATAAGGAATGGTGCTCTGAATAACAAAATGTGTTTATGTATGTTTATTAGCTAATGCTGACATAAATAGGAGAGGAAAGAGCTATAAAAGCAACAAAGAAATAACTGTGAGGACTTTTCGGAAATTATTCTCTTTCCTTCCTTTATACACTTGCATAGAGAACTTAAAATGAACTAAATACCAGATATTCATGGTAATAAAGTACAGTCCCTGTGCAGTCTCCTCCTGATACCCAGGGTTTATCTAAGAGCTCATTCAGCTGCAGACAGTGGGGACAGTGAGATCCAAATCAAACAAAGAGTTCCTTAACTGTATCATAGATCTAGGGGGTTTATTAGTGCTTAAGTACTGTTAGGTCTATTTTTTAATCAGTCAGTGGATTTACTGTTGATTTATGTTAGTTGAAGACTAGGTTTAAAGAACCTTCCTAGTGTTTAGGTACAGTCTAGGTTGTGCATAGCAATTACTTAGATTGCATTTTATATGGGAGCATTTCATTGCCTTAAACATACAGTGTACTCCCAAACTCCATGTGTTCTTCACATACAAGAGAGTGTGTATTCAGATTTGGATTATAGTCAGCACTGATTGTTCTTTTAATTTATTTTTTTTTTTTAGAAATACAAAGCTCTGATGATTAAGCCTAAAAATCATATGCATGCATGAACCCTTTTTATCTACCCTTTAGGCCCATTAAAATATAATTTGTCTGGAGAAAAAAAAAAAAAACAACAACAAAATCCCCTGTTGGGATGACTATACTTGTAGAAGTGTTAACTATAATTTCACTCAGCTAGGGGGTGTATTTCCTGAACTGTTAAGTTGAAATTCAGGAAATTATTACACTTCATTGTTTAAGCGTTCTATAGGTACTTGGGCTCGATAGTGCATTTCCTTGCTGAAAAGTTGGTGAATGCTTTGGCTCATTAAGGTGTCAAGGATAAATGTGAGTTGAAGTGTGGCTGCTTAAGAGATAGGAAGAGAGGGAGTAGAAAGAGCAGAAAGGCCCTTTGAAGTATGTTCCCTTTGAAGTATGGGGGGCTCCTGATTTATTTTTCTTAAAACTGTGAGTAGCAAAGAAAGGAGGAATGTTGTTATTAGTAGGTTGTTGGGCTAAAAGGTACTTACACAAAATATTAATGTTTTTACCCACTAAAAAGAACTTGGATGTTTTGAAATATCACATTACTTCATAAATAACTGGCCCCTCCCTGCTTCTTTTGTTGTGAATTGCCTTTCCTAGCTTTCTTATGAATGGTTTGGTAACTTCATTAGCATTATTAGCAATTTATAACTAACAGCATTGTCTGATTCTAAATAAAAAACGTATTGCCCTTGTGGTTAGATCCTGCACACTCTTTAGGGTTGTGGCTTGTTCTGGTCAATGTAGCTGCTTCAGAGTAGCTACAGAGTCATACCAGTCGTTTGTTTTGCCTTGTGTTCTGCAGAGTATGTTGGGACACCTGGCTGTACCGTAGGTTCTCCAGTTTATGGCCCAGCATTTTTTGGAAAAGCTACTCTCACTATTAAGGTTTCGATTTTAAAGTTTAAAGTGAACTGAAGTGGCTGAAGGAGAGGGATGTTTTCTGGGTTTCTGTCTTTGCTGCAGAACTGCAATAGGACTACCCAGCAAATCAAATAGAAAGAAATTTAAATTGGTAAGAAGCTCTGGAGGGTATGTAACCCCTCCCCATGGCTCCCAGCTAACAGGAGAGCCAGCTTCAAGGTTAGATAAGGTTGCTTGGAGCCTTGAAAGAAGGGATGTTTTATCAGATCTTCTAATTCGTGTACCAACCCCCATTAATTATGCTCATGTGAGTAAAGATATTTGTGGGCTCTGGTCCTCTGTCCTTAGCTTGTGAGAAGTGAATTTCATGGTTTAGTGTAAGCTTCTCATCATAACACTAATGAATCTTTAATAAGAAAATCCATTATTTCATTTTGTTTCACATACTTAGAAAATGATGAATGAATCAATAGCTGAATTGGCAAACCTCTCCAGATCTCTCCTTGAGCAATATTTTCCAACTTCTTGTTGTTTAATACTTTTAAATGAGCGTAAATAGGCCCACTGCCAAACTAATCACGGTTTTGTTCATTGCCCAGAAGAAGATTTAAAGCAAAAGATTGAAATAACTTTAGAGAATATGACCATTAGTTTTCTGCATTCACAAGTATCAGGATAGATGACTCCTTATGAGTAAAACACAGATTTTAATAAGCAGCACTCAGTGTTTGTTAACAAAATAATACTAAGTAGAAGTGGAAATATATTACTGAGGAACAGCATATGAGACTTCCAGTTTATGTTAAATGGCTTCATCAATCTGGCAACCCCAGAGCAACCTCGGTGGAGCACATCAGCACCGGTCTAGGAACATGTAGGAAATCCACATCTCATTTTCAACACTTCAACAATCCCAGTGTAGTTTTCACTGAGACTGTTCAGTTGCTAGAAATTAAGCATACAGACCAGTGTCAGAATGCTCAGCATCAGGCAGGCTCAAAACCTCAGATACACAAGTCAGCACAGATCAGAGCCTGTGCCTTCCACCGGCCTCCAGCAATACATATCTCGTAAGAAAAACTTTCAGGATGCACAAAAACTTGAAGGGAAAGTGAGAGCTGTTTAATGTTTCTCCTCCAAGTATCTATAAAGGTCTTCAGGATTTTTTTTTTCCAACTTCTTGTATTTTGTATGAAGCAGAGTTTCTTTGTACAGGCTCCAGCTAGCTGACTACATAGGGAGGTTAGCCTAAGGGGTTGTGCATTGAAAACAGTAAGGAAACTTAAAAAACTTCAGTCTCCTGGAGTGCTTGTTTGAAAATCTTTGAGGGCCTGCTGGGTGTGGTAAGCTTTCCTGGCTGTCTCCCCGAGCCTGAAATTGTGCATCTCTGTCTCCACACACTGAACGCAACAGAGTCTTTCTTCTCTGTGAACTGGACAGGGAATTTTAATTTCACACATCATCTGAGTTGTTGCAACAATTTTAAAAAAAATCACACACGGCTCCTCACTTCCCATTAGTGTAAATACTTAGAATTTTATGCTTTTCAGGTTTGAGAAATGCGTGACCTGAAGGTCTGGGGCCTCTTCTGTTAAGCACCAAACTGTTGCCAAAACAACAAATTTTCTCTTTTAGGGAGTTGCTGACCCATTTAAAGCGTATTTTGTCATAAATCACCCAAATAACCAAGGAACATGCTGCACCATTAGAAAGTGGGCAGTGCCACTTTTACACATTGTGGATTATTGCTCCCATCTGACTTCGGTTTTGCATTCACATCTCATCTTTCCTTTCCCCTCTGGTTCACTTTTGGCTTGGTGTCTTCAAAAGTAACAGCTCTCAAAACAATGCTCCATTTTATTCTGAAAGTTGGGTTCCCAGCTAATCCCACAGTTAGCTCTTGAGTTCGTGAAAGTATTGGTTATCTGTTCTACCTGTGTGTGTTTTTAAATAATCTGTCAGCAATAGCTAATTCTAGAGCATCCTAGGAATCAGCTTATTTCATGGGCAGAGAAGCCGGACAGATACTACTGGAGCTCAGTTTCTCAGGCAGCTTTATCAGTAGCATTGATCTACATCCTCACTTGACCTTTTCACTGGTGTAAGGTGAGAAACTCAGCCCTTGCTGCTGGAAGAGGCACGTGAGTATGTTGTTAACATATATTCTGTTGCAAAATTGCTCCTGTTCCATCCCTGTTAGACTACATCACATTGCTGCTCTACAAAGTTTTCCTGAAATCCTTTTGAAAGGACTGTATTTTCAGGGTTTTCCTATCCCATTCTGTTTAAGTGGGATTTTAGTAGCTTACTGTTGGTCTGTCACCATGTGTCTGACTGGCATAGATATATCTTGTGACAAGATAGAAGGAAGCAACCATTTAAGATAATTCAAGATTGTAAATCCCAAGAATGAAGCTCTGCTTTGAGCTTTGCCACAGGCTGTCCATGGCTGCAAATTACTTAAATGCATCCTATGTCTTGGTTTCGCTGCTTCTAAGAAGAGGATGCCTACCAAGTGGTAATTTATGAACATTAGGAGTATTAAAATTTCAAACTTCTGAGCATTTCCTACTGGACTTTAGTGGTCAGCTCTTTGAAAATAAAATCTTCAGCAGCTGAGAGTTAGACAGATAGGTATTTGTGTGTGTGTGTGTCTGTATGAAGATACGTATACAACAAGAAGAAATAACTAGTATGAGACATGAAGTCGTGTTTTAGAGTGTGCAGTCCTTTGGCTCTTTCTTCCCAGGAAGAAACGTTTCTCTCCCAGTAGAGAAAATTTCAATCTCATCTTTTTTTTGATAGAAGAATTCTAGCTGAGTGGCATGAAATTCCCTGTGTAAGTAATAAACAATGGCACTTCTGGAGGCTTTGAAAGGAGCTACAAATGAAACCATGTGGTGTTACCTGAGAATAGTCGAAAGTTTTTCTCTTCTAACACTTCCTGTAATCTTCTGCCTCTCTTATTGAAAGAAACACCCAAATTCTGAAGTAAAATTCAGGATTCTCTCAGATTCATTGAAATAATGTTCAGCATTGAAGAGAACTGTGTGTGAGAGATCGGCCTGTAATGAGCTGATTTGGGCACCATGATCATCTGCTCCTTCTCCTTCCCTGGCCCCAATAGGTGAGACAACAGTTTTATTTAGAAATAGGGAAAAGCAAATTTTTCCTTCCTAGCAGGAGGGAGTAATGCAATCACCTGTGCCAGGTCTCTGCCCACTAGCAATTTCTTCCATCGTGCTTTTCAGGTAGCATGAAGACACCAAATAAAAATAAGCACTGGAAAAAAGCGCTTAGTCTGTAATGCTCATTCTTGTTTTATGCAACATTTAGTAAAATTATCGTGCTTTCATAATCAAATACTAAAACAGTCATTGCAGTGACCTGGATGGGTGATTTCTTGGTTGTGTACACAGCAGGCAGTTGTGTTTCTGTGGATGCATAGTGCTTTGAATTATTCTCTTGCTTGCCTTGAGCTTCAGTCCATGTTAATGCTCTCAGCCAGCAGCGGTTTTTTATTCAGGATTTAGCTCAGAATAGATCTGGTACAAATGTTGGCCATGCTACACATTAGTGAAAACTTTATTAAAAGCTCCCTTGTGTACCTGTGTGAGCCCAGAGAAGCGGAGCCTCCTTGGTCATATGTGCTAATGATACTCATCACAACTTTATGTTTTCCAGAAGGGTGCCTCAAAACTGTGTTTTTCCCACCACAAAAAAAATTGAATTCTCTGTGGTTGCTTTTTGTAACAAATATTAGGTCCTGATTATTATGTTATCTGTAGACCTGGCCATGGCATTTCGGGATCTTCAGTTAAGATGTCTGTGACTGGGCTAGTGGGTAAGGTCAGTGGCATTTTTTTCAAGAAAAAGTAATTCCTCAGACCACAGTGCCTGCAAAGACATGTACTGACCTACTTCATGTAAATTTTGGGGGAAAAAAAAAAAAAAAAAGCCAGCTAAAGGGAGAATAGCAGTGTAAAGATTTTCTTAAGTCTCTCTGTAAGAAGCAGTTTAGTTTCTCTATGGCCAGATCAAAATGGAAAATTATTTTGGGCTGCAATAGGATTTTTTGTAAATTGACTTTGTAGCGTTGTATAATTGGAATTTATTATGGCCTTACTGTCTTTCACTTAACACCTAGACTTCTGTAGGTTACTCTATTCCTGTCAAAACATCTTTTCACTGCTTGCTGTAAATGCCTTAGGATAAACTCTTAGTAAAGACACATTTTTCTCAAATTAAGCTCATCTGTGGGCTGGAACACAAGCTGGCTGCCAGTGCTGCTGTGCAGTAGTAAGGTTATAAAAGAACAAAATCCAGAGGTGGGGTTGGACTCACCCTGAATTCAGTTGTCTACCCTTTGTACGGAGGGATGAATGTGCGCATGGGAACTTAGACATGCAGTAATGGTGACTCAAATGCAAGTCAGTGGTGTCCAGCATGCTCTGTAGGTAACTGGATGTAAATAATGACTTTAGGGTGCGATTCAGCCCTGGTTTGACTGTACTGGCTGTATTTACTATTTCTATTGGCCATCGTGGAAATACAGGCAACTAGTGCCTGTCCATACCTACACAGGAGGCCCCTGAAATCCAGGAGTGCTAAAACTCACTGTTACAGCAACCCTGAAGTCTCCCACAATTTCAGTGGAACTAGGATTTCTAGCACTATTTGTAGGGATTACAATTAGGCCTGCAGTCTTGGGAAACAGCAAACTTGGGATCAACTGGTTCTAGTTTAGTATTTGTGTAGCATAAACCTATAAAATAAAAAATGTTTGGTCAAAGTACGTTTGCATTTAATTTCATCTAGGTAGTATTTTTGAGAGTGACTGTGTGTTACTTCAGCACTCACAATTCAATCTGTTTTGGAAATTTAGATGACTGGGTCTGTATAACTGGATAAAAATAACTAGCAGACTATATAATTTACAAAGAATGGATCTACATTCAATAAAAGCATGTAAGAGTGAAGATTTGTTATCTTATATTCAATAAGACAGCAGTTTTCGGGCTGCTGAAGTATGGGACTTGTTCCAATCACTACAGAATTTTGGACCAACCTTAAAGCTTTGTGCTGAGAATAAACATTTTATACGCTGCTTATGTAGAAACATATGCTGATTCAGCGGTCTCTTCCTCACAGTGAGGATGTAGTGGCACTTATCTCACTGCATTTCCCAAAAGGTTGAGTGTTAATATCTAGTTCCAGAACTGAGCCATATGTTTTCCCACCAGTTTTGTCCAAATGTTTCTGATTTGTTTTATCGCTATTAGGTGACGTTACAAATATCAGTGTTAACTGTTTCCTTCTGTGGTTTAGCACCATGAGAATATTATAGCTTATTTCCTAGTCAAAATGTTTAGCATTTACAGCAAACGTGAATTTTTAATTAAGCATTTTCCTAAGGATATACTTCTCTTTCAAAGAGGAGGAATATTTGAATGCTATTGTCACCCTGTACAACTTTATTTCAGCTGCAAAACACTTAGATATTAAAAGTGAAGATTTGCATTAGCATTCTGAATGTGTTTTCTCATTTGATCAGCATGTTCAATTCATGGTGAAGGTAGTAGGTGTTGGTAGTTATAAGCCTGTTGTGGCAAGACTCCTGAAAACCAGCTGTTCTTATTTTCTCTGTTGCTAGGAAAGATTAGAGACTGTTGAAAGAATTACTTCAGTTACAGTTTTTGTCTCAATTTATCAAGGGGATATGACCGTCATCTTGGACTAAAGGTCCATAGGAGGATGGGGTGGCTAGGCACAGTAAGTGCTGATATATTGTATGTAACTTTTAACCACGTAAGAAATTACTATTTTTTAAAATATCTTTAAGATTCTTGTAAAAATAATTGTATGTAGTAACACTTACATGACTAGCAGAAATCCAAGTCAACTGCAGGAAGATTTGGTGTTTTACTGTTTTTTAATTGCGTTACAGCATTTAGAGGCATTAAAGCAGAGCCTCAATTCTTTGAGAGACTTCTGAATTTTTTGTGAACCCTTTTGACCAAATTGCCTCCCTAGATAACTCTGTAAAGATTCACACCTACCAGATACGTGATGTGAAAATTGATGATACATTCTAACCATGTAACTCTACCCAGCCTCATAGAGAACCAACATTTTGTATCTCTGGCTACATGGAGTGCATTTCTTATGTTTTATAGGTTTGTGATTGTATGTTATGCATTTGCTGTGACTATATGTGAGCAATTGGGTTCAGAATACTGCAGAAATAAAGACATTTCTGATTTGTGTATTCTGGTAGCTCCCAGTCCTATGTCTTTCACATACATAGAATCACAAATTATTCTTGGGATGTGGTCCCTCGCAGGAAGTTATGGTTTGTTTTGTTAGAACTGTAACCAATAATACATTGTGTTCGATGATGTTGGACTGTTATATCCTGGCAAAATCCTGGAAGTGTCCAGCTCCTCCACTGAAATTCATTGAGCAAGCAAAGTTCTGGCTTTAAAAAACTTAATTTATGATTGAGAATCTCCTCCAGGCTGGATGCCTGCTGGTGAGTGTCATTTATCAGTGCAGCTGGACAGTGCTGGCACAGTGGCACCATTCCTTGCATGGGCAACTTGCACAACAACTCTGCGTGAGGTATATCATTAGTAGAGAAGCTGCATCAATGAAACTGGGGTTTTAAAGAAATTTTTATTTGAGTGAATTTAAATTAGAAAAGTGTCAGTGTAAGTTCCTGTTTCCCAGCCTTACATGACTAGCCTTCCTGGAGGAAATGGGAGTAGCTCTGTGATTCATTCAGCTGGACTGGCAGAATAGAGAAGGAATAGTTCTTGGTAAGTAAATCCAGTAAGAAACTTTAATTTCTGAGCCATCCATGAGTATAGCTGTCTTGTTACCATAGATCAAAATGTGAAATATGAAAACTGTTCTAGATCCAGATTTTGAAATATTCTGATTCTAGCTTATTTGTTCTTCTAGGAGAATTGTGGTTTAGGATTCAGGTTAGTCTGTATTTGATGTGCCATATCTGAAATCAAAACAGATCCAATTTGTGTGTTTGCTTAAGTTTTCAAAGTGGCAAGAATTTGTAAGAAATGGGCTGCTACAACATTTTAAAAGTTGTAGATGCACAGTGCTTATATTTTATAATTTAGAATGTGAGAATTCTTCTGCATTTCAAATAATTTATTAAATCATATTGAAGGATTTTATGCCTCTTAGGATCATGAAACTATGAAATAAAAAAAACTATGAAATAAAAAAAAGTAAGAATGTCAAACATGCTTTTTTTTATTTTTAAGATGGAGTTATAAAAATTTGCACATGAAAAATATTAAGCTTGATTTCTTTTTATTTGTTTATATTCTTCTTTTGTGTCGTATGATTTGTCTGAATGTTGAAGTCATCTTAAAGTGTCTGTGTTGATGAGTATGACTACAGACAAGGTATAGAGAGAGAAACTTGTCAAAAATATGATAGAAAATCCTCATTCTTTAATTAGAGCGAAAAAGTGCACAATTTGCATAAAACTAGTTCTTATTCCTTTTATAAAAGTACTTTCAGCTATATTCTTAAAAATTTGTTAGGAAAAAAGAGAGGTGTTTGAAAATAATCAAAATACTGTAATTTTCAGGAAAGGGATTGGCCCTGAAAGTATAGAGAGGAACACACACAAAGTTTGGAGCAGTTAAGTGCTTTATGGAAATCAGACAAAAGTATGTACAACCATTTCCGGCATGTGAACACTGATCTGGAAGTTCAAAGTTTGCATTTCAGTAATGTGGTAGTTGTGAGAGAGGTTGTAATGACTCTCAAAACCACTTCAAAACACTAAAGTGTCTAGCTAATCCTGTTGCTCCTGACTCTGGCAGCTAGTTGGAAGGAAAGGATTCAAACCCAAATTATCTAGACGTGATGTGGTTTAATACTTTAGATAAGGGAGAAGGAAAAGGAAGTTCCTGGGTGGCCAGGATATTGTTCTTCCCAGTGTTGCCCTCTACGTTGCACTCCTCTATTTAATTTTTAAAGCACTTGACCTTGGGGATGTCTATACGTTATGTTTGTTAGAGGATTCAGCAGATGTTTCAGTAAAAAATTGTAGAAGAAATGATGAGCTGGAGTGCAGTCTACAGCTGTTTCATATATGGTGTTGCGAAGGCAAAAAAGGATTGGAAACCCACTCTGAGTTTACATGCTCCAAGTCAGAGTCTGAAAACTGACAGCCACAGCAAACCACTGTAGTTATGAGCAGCTAATAAACAAGAGATACAGCACAGCCTGTCCCTGCCTTCCTATGTAATCAAGAGGCTTATTGGAACAAGATACTCTTGGCCCAGAAAGTGACTTTTTCCCATTAAATAAGAAGCCATAGACAGAGTAATAACACAAAACAACACTGAGTATACACAAAAATTAGAATGTATTTTGGCAGAATTTGGACAGGTATGGTTGGAAAAGAAAAAAATCATAATTAGTAGCAAACATTTTAACCACCCTGCTGCAAATTTGTTAATCAGCTTACCAAAATGGGACGGCAAATATCTGTCAGATGTGGGACATTATATTAAAATTATGTATCTGGAAGGGAAATATACTGAATAAAGAAAAATATGGAATTATTTCGGCAATTATATGCACTCATGGCAAGAGAAGCTTTGAAGGGTAACAAACTAACTCTCACTCTGTGGCTTTGAATAGAAACACACTCAGCGTGAGAATTTAACTCTTTCCATTTGATAGCTGAATACTGATTTTTTTTTTTTTACCAGTAAGGAGTTGTGCAAATTAATACAACAAAGTATTTAATGAAATATTTTGTGATTTTTGTGTGATAACATGGCTGCTTTTAATGCCTGTTCTGTACAGTATTCTCTCTCTGTCCCAAGAGACACTCCCTATGAGCCCAGCCAGGCTATGTGTGAAATCTGTTGCAGAGCTCCTGTAGAGTCCTTTGCTGCTGTTCTGTATTTATTCTGCCAGTATTACTGTTTTAGAGACATCTCAGCTGTGAAGTGAGTCTGTCATACATTAAGTGGATGCAACCTGTTGTTATAATCTGAAATAATCCTAAGGAAAAAAAGATCTGAAAATACTGTAGGGAGATAAGTAGCATGATGCTGGG
The DNA here is from genome assembly GCF_022539395.1 of Myiozetetes cayanensis. Lineage (NCBI taxonomy): Eukaryota > Metazoa > Chordata > Aves > Passeriformes > Tyrannidae > Myiozetetes > Myiozetetes cayanensis. The sequence goes on from NW_026086604.1 coordinate 47,972,420, forward strand.
TTTACTCTGAGAAACTAATTCATGTGAGAAATTGGGGCTTTTCATTTCTCTATGTTCCAAAAATACAGTTTTATAGAGCTCAGGCATCAGGTCCCTGTTTTCCTCATTTTCCTCTTCTCTCAGCCCGGAATGAGCTGTACCTTAAATTGATTTAGTTTTTATAAAATATCAGAGCCTCTGCTTAGAGTCTGATGGGATACCACAGCATCTGACCACAGGTGAACACGTGGTATGTGTATGAAGGAAAGTCATGGAAGAGGTCTATAGTTAAAGAAAGGTTCACAACCTGAATCACTTTGTCATTTATTAACTTATGAGGGATTAATCAGAGAAGCTCAAGGTTGTATGTACATAATGTGTGCAGAGGTTTGTCCGCCAGATCCTTTTCAACTTAACTAATGAAGTAGGAAAGAGTTGATTTCTTTGTTGGTTTAGTATTTCATCTGACTCCTTCTTTCATGTCCTTGTCTGACTCATGCTTTCAACGTTTTGCCCTTGTCTGGAATATCCCTTCCAGCTTTGACTGCTCCGTACCTATGGATCCTGATGAATGGTTTAACTGAAGACTGTGGAAATACAAGTGGGACAAAGCAGGCAGAAACATTTTTTGATGTCCAGAAGAGCCCTGTGGGTGGGTTTGCCATGAAGAGCAGTTATTAGAGGAAAAAGGTTTTGAATTTATAGAGTAATACATTGATGGCCACTGTTACTCTCAGTGGTGTCTGAGAAGTTGAATCTTCACTTGCCACAACATTTTATCCCTCTGCTCATATGTGAAAGCCCTTGTTCCATGGCAATGTTTGTTTTTCCTGATGTGACTGTGTTGAGCCCAGGTAACTTGAAAATCTAGACAGAACTGTTTGTTTGTTTGATGTTTGAAGCAGAAAATAAATCATAGATGAAAGTGTTTGATTTTCATTGGGGAAAAAAAAAAAAAAGAACAAAACCTGTTTTAATTTTACTTTAATCCAAATAGCAGGTTAGGTTACAGGTCGTTTAAAATGCTTTCTGTTTTGGCAGATACCGAACGAGTTTCAGACCTCGGTACACAGTTGCATATAAGACAGTGACAGAGCTAGAATGGAGATGTTGTCCTGGGTACAAGGGGGAGGACTGCAGGGAAGGACCAGCAGACAAGCCAAACACTGCTCGTCGTCCCACAACACCAGCGAGAGCTGTTGTGAAGAAAGGCGCAGGTAAGTTTTGGGTTGAATTTTGGTAGGCATGATCGTGTCTGGTTTCTTGTTTTGTCTTTCAAGGATAAGAACCGTTATGGCTTCTGTTAAAATCAACCACTGGCAGGTACAAATGCCATGTGGAAGACACTGTGTGGTGGGAAAATAATAGGCAGGCAATAGCAGTCTTAATATCGAGAATTTCCTGAAGAATAACAGAGGGTTGGACTGTAGAATGCAGGCTGGAAATGTCAGCTGACTACTCATGGTTCCAGAAAATCTTTGTTTTAAGATTAAAGTTTTTGTGAGAATTTACAGGGGTTTTTTTTCTGTGATTTCTCCAATGTTCAGAAAAAAAAAATAATTTAAAAAAAATTGAGAAGAACTATTATTAAAGCAAAAAAACCCACAACAGGTACTAATTTTGATTATACATAATGGTCCCTAGCAGTTTCACAGTGTTTTGTTCAAGGTTGTGCAGATTTTACAGATTTTATATTAGATTACCTGCCTTAATAGTAAGGAATAAGGGAATAAGTAAGGATAAGCCTCAGTTTCTCAAAGAGTATTTTAAAGAGTGAATGACATTTGTTTGTGTAAGATACTGTCTTCTGAAAGGGCAAGAAGGAGTGCTGTTACTGCTGTATTATGCCTTTTCTTCATTAACAAAAAATGATAAACAGATGTTTCCTTCTGAAGGGCTTTTTCCAACATAATTGGAGATTAGTGTCACATATAGCGCTTAGTCAGATTTCCACATGTGTTTTCTGTGTGGTAGAATGCATTGAATGCCTTAAAACATGGTTTCATACTAGTCCTATGGATTATATACCTGCTTTAAAAAGAGCCTTTTAAAATATTTTGTTACCCCAACTAAAACATTATTTCCAAAAGATGATAATAAGACATCATGATATCTGTATCATTCTCCTCTCTCCTAGACTAAATAAAAATTTACTTTGACTTTTCCTGAAGTTTATCCTTTCCTAGCCTCTGATAATATTTTATTGTTGTTGTTCTGGATTTTCTGCAGTTGTCACACATTTTGCTTGAAACTAAACATCCAGAATGGCACAGGAAGCAAGTGTGATAACTGGAGTACCTTGCAGAACCCCATCTCATGTATGGGATGTATATTTGGACCTCAGTTCAGTAAAATACTGGAGCACAAATCCACTTCATGCAAATAAATGGCTGACTGCCTCTGAAGTTTTCAGTGGGAATTCAGGAGCAAATTATTGTTATTGGAGAGCAAATTATTGTTCTAGGAGATGCAGTGGTTCCAAGGTGATTGTGTTGTGATGTGTATGCATCTGTAATGGTCTGTTACATGTACTATAGCTTAGATTCATTGCTGAACAAGAAGGGCGATTCTGCTTGCCAGTTTATTTGGTGCTCTTGTATCTTGACAGGAGTTGGTCAATGTGCTAAAACTTTTCAGTTTGAAGGGTTTTTGATAATGTGTTAATTATAAACTACTGAAAATGAGAACAGAAAAGGCAACAAATTAAATCATTATTAATCTGCAAATTAAATCATTATTTGGTTTTAAAGAAAAGTGAAATTAACCACAGCTGATTAAAACAGGTAACACTGGGAATGTTTACATCCAGAGTTTGTCTGTTATTTCTGTGAAACAGATGCAGAACCAACAGAAGTGCCAGAGGCTCCAGCATATGAGAAGAGAATTCAGTTTCTTGAGGATGAATTGTTTAGACTTACACGATCTGTGATTGAACTTCAGTCCTCTGTGGCAGGTGTGAATGAAAACCTAAAGTTGACTGTACAAGAAGATGCTAGTAAGATGTTGGTCACTTGGCTGAACAACCTTTATGACCGCCCAGAGTCTGACAGTGCAGTTGGTGCAGAAACAGATGCTATTCATCTGCCTGGACTCCACAACAATAAAGATCAAAAAGACCCTTTTATTGATTTTGAAATGGAAGATATAAAATCTGAGCTAGCTGAGGTCAAAGAAGCCTTGAAGTTGAGGAATGATGAGCTGGAGGAACTGAATGGAAAAGTAAAAGGCTATGAAGGACAATTAAAACAACTGCAGGAGGCAGCACAAGGACCTACAATAACAATGCCCGGGGACAATATTTATCAGGAGTATATAGACTCAAAATTTGAGTCCCTCAGACAAGAAATAATGGAAGGATTTGAAAAGAAAATGTCAGATCTGAAGAACTCCTGTGAATGCAAACTACAGGATATTCAACAGCAGTGTGATGACAATGAAAATAACTGTGTAGGGATAATTGATGTTACAAAAGGAAAAGACAATGATTTGAAGAAAGAAATGAATACTCTCCGAACTCAGATTCCATCAAACGACTCCAGTTGTTGCAGCGAGGGTGAGAGAAATGATTTTGACCAAAAGATAAAAGACTTAGATAAGAAGATTGACAGAGTTGTGGAAGCGCATAGAATCTTGAATGTCAGAATAGATAACGAAATCATTCGATTGTCAACTCCAGATCTAGAAGACATGTTTGGTGAGAGGCTGGAGGAGCTTGATGCGAGGATGAATATTACGGAGCGAAATGCTGAAGAGCATTGCTTTTACGTTGAGGAAACCCTCCGTGGCGCTATAGCTGCTGAGGTAGATGAACTGAGAGACTTGTTTGACCAAAAGCTGCGGGCACTGGAGGTTAGGCTGGGTGGCACTATTTTAGAGATCGCTAATACCACGGACCCGGATGGAATGTTTATGAACCCAGGGCCCATCTTGCCCAGTGATGCAGGATTTGCAAATGAGGAATTTACAGGAGAGATTGATTTCCTGAAGAACAAGCTACTATCACTTGAACAACTCTGTGGACAGAAATGTCAGTCTGCACCACAAGCTACAGAGGACCTTCAGAAAAAGCTAGAAAACTGTAATGACAAGTACAATCACTTGCTTTTGAAAACAGAGAATAACTCTGTTTTTCTGCAGTCTCTAAATGGCTCTCTTAATGAGAAACTCAACTTAATTAAGGGTAACCAACGTGACATCCAGAAAATGCAAAGAGACATACGTGTGTTCCGGTATAATCTGAATGTCGTTGATAAAGATATGAAAAATCTTCAAGATGGTTTGAGTAGCTGCAAGGAGCAGCTTCTGGGTGTCAATTCCACGTGTAGAAAAACACAGCGAGGTGTCTTCCGAAAAATTGATCAAATGCAGAGGACATTTGCAAACCAAACTGCTCATCCCAGTGAGAATTGCTGTGGTGAAGTGAAAGAGAGACTAGAACAATTGAATGACCATGTTCTGAATGATCTTAGCAAGTGCAAAGAAAAGACACAAGGTATCCAGGAGGGTGTTTCGGATGTGGAGAGCAGAGTCTCACATGTTGAAAAAGTTTGCGGCAAGCTGGACTCTGTTTCAGATAACTTGCAGAGGATAAAAGAAGGTCTGAATAAGCACGTGAGCAGCTTATGGAACTGCATCCGTGAAATGAATGGAACTATAACATCTCATTCCACAGATATTTCTGGCCTCAAAAATTCTGTCCAACAGTTTCACAGTCAGGTCTCCAAAATCACCACAGACATCGAAGGCGTGCTGAAATCTCAGCCTGACACAAGTAAGTTTTTTCCTTTTCTTTTTTTTTTTCCTTTTTTCCTTTTTTTTTTTGTTTGTTTGTTTTTCAATTGGCTTTCCTTTCTGAAACGTTTATAAAAGAGCTAAACAAGGGAGGAAACACTTAATATTACACAATTTCCACTCTGTTTTTACAGTGACTCTAATTTTGGCTCTTTGCTCTAGAACACCACAGAGTACTTTGAGTGCTTTTGAAAGTATCCTCCAAAAAAAACCAAAACCCAAAAAAGAACTCTTACATGCTTTTATATTTACTCTGAGACAGAATAAAGAGAGTGGGAAAAGTAGTATTTTTGAATAGTGAGTTTAAAGTAATAATTGTCTGTGACTGTTACTCCAGTTAATTTGATTTCATTTTTTTTCTTTTGTTTTATTCTGTTGTGTGAGATTATTCTGTATGCCTCAGGGGAAATTGAAAAGCAAATGGAGAAAATCAAGCCAGAGTAATTCAAATTTATTTTAATAATATATATTATCCCTGCATTTTCTAAGTTGTGTTCTTAGCATGAGTTAATGATTATAATTCAGCACCAACTCTTTGATCTAGAACTTTCACAAACAAGCTCTGGCGTATCTTGGCATGGCAATATAAGAATTCTTCTTTGTAGTTCTCACAGAAGTTTGCATTCCCACAAGGTAGTTGGCAATAGTTGGCAATAGCTTGGCACTGTTTTCAGTCCTCAGCCACTTCTGTTGGTAGTCCAACATGTTAGTACAAATCTACGTCCACAGGTGGTTTAAAGTTTGCATTAGAGCAGCTGAGAAGCAGGGGTGCGTTCTCTCTGACTCAAAATACTGTGAAGTGGTGACCTCAGCACGATAGTGAACCTTGCCATGAAGGTTTAGGGACCTTGACAAAAGCCACTCTGTTCCCTCTGCAGTTCTTGCTCCAAATTTCAGCAATGGGTTGCTTTGCTGAGAGAGTCAAAGTTTACAGAAGGAAGCCGAGTTCCTGTTTCTGTTAGCATGACACAGGAACATAGGAGACTGCTTTGAAACTGCACTCCTCAGCTGGCTGATGCTTCTGGTTTTAATTCTGTACACATATGAGATAAATAAGGGGCCAGTTTCTCTGACTGGCCTAAAATTAGGAGAGGTGCTGAGGGAAGAGCCTGTGGGCTGTTGCAGCTGATGGTGGTTGGGGGAGATGAGATGCAAGACTGTGAGCGCTTGTCCTTGAATTGACAAGTCGTACTTCATGAAGGCTCTGAAACTAATTTCTTTAGGGAAAACTATTCTTCTCACTCCGAGGCAGAGACCTGAAAGCCTGTAATAGATGTGTTTCTTTTGTTTAATTGTTTAAAACCAAATGTTTTGCAGTACTTGATGCAAAAATCCTTCTGAGGTGAGAAGCTTTTGTGTGAAATTTAGAAAAAATACATTTCTCTTCCTTTAAAGGAAGAAGTGAAGAGGAATGAAGAGGGTCAATCATTTTTAGATAATTCTTTTAGTGTCACCTTGACTTCAGTTCAACAGGGTTAGGACTTTTACCCCTAGGTCTTGCAGAACCAGACCAAATCCCCATTAAAATGGAATATGATGTATCTGTGTAATCCTGTTTCTCATCCATGTTGCCCAAAATTAATTTGCACTAGGGACCGACACTAGAGAAAGGTCCAAGATACACACAGTAATCTTTCTTCTGCTGTTTAAAGCAGATGTTCAAGTGACCTCATGTGTTGCATTTATCAGCCCCTATTACAGTGTATTAAAGCTCCAGCACAACTGGCTTTCCATAAGATAATGCTGCTTTAGGGCAGACCTCTCCATCTGCCATTGGATGCTAAAAGCCCACGGAAGGATGCTGCTGCTGGATCTGGGGTGCAGGCACTCTGAGCATCCCTTGCTGCTATGGGGTGCCTCTGGCCTCTGAAGGATTTGTGAAGCACACAGTTCCCAAATGTTTCCAATTATAAGAACACTGTCTGGCACAGCAGTCTAAGTAAGTTTTGAAGGCTGGAGTTGCAGAAACATTTTGGCAGAAGGACCTTTTTTGGAAGTGATTTGGGAACACTGTTACTTAAGTTGGGGTATGGCTTTAACTATTTTTATGTCTGTGATCTGCAGCGTTGTCTCTGATACCAACGTTATTTGAAAGGAAGACTGACAGTCCTGGACTCGGATCAGTGTAGAATTTCTTATGCACAATTTGCCAGCATATTGTAGCATTCAAATGATGTCATTGGACTTCAGAAGGGCCGAAACAGAAACAAATTGTTACTAATAAAGTTGTTGAGGGCAGTAAGGCAAGGATATACTGCAAAGAATACAGTGTAAAGTCTCATCAAGTAGTGTAAACCCAGCACACTGTAAACCTGAGCAAAGTCATATGAAACACTGATTTTAGGAATATGACTATATTTTTTTCCAAGTTTTTTTTTATTAAAGGGTTTCAAGTGCCTCAATCTAGACTAACAAACCAATGCAGTGAATGGTTGTACATCAGATATGAACCCAGAGGCCAGAAATGTATTTAAATTGTTATAATTTCTGGTGATGGTAGTGAAGTGTCCTGCCTCACACAAGGCAGCGGTGGCAGCAGGCGGTGGTCTGCTCTAAGTGTTTAGGGGACCCCTCATGACATGCTCTCCGAGGTAGTGTGATCCTGTAGCTTTTCATCCACACTAAATGGTGGCTGCCTCCAGCTCCATATCTCGCAGTGTAAGTTGTTCTCCTTGCACTTCTGTGCTTCTCTGTGAGTACGTTTGCCCTTCAAATGGCACGGAACTGAAAGCAATTGTAAAGTTAGTGGTCTCTTTTAATTACTGCCTATTCATATAAATCCATGAAGTTTGCTACGGATCAAAGTGTGGTCTTGCAGCCAGATACCGTGCTGGGAGTGCAGTTTGCTTTGGTTACGGTTATTTGACCTGAACTGCATTTCCTACGGTAATTGTCTCTGTAGCAGGGTTTTGAAAGCAACAGCAAAATGTTGTCTGATGAAGTTATGGTCTAAGAAACCTAATGTGTGCTCTGCATTACAACATCGATGATAAAAGGTAACATAAAATCTTAAATGTTGTAGTGTGAATAGTCATGTAGTCGTTATATAGTCAATTCCTCTGGGCTCCCTGTGAGCTTGTGCAAAATGCTGCTTCCTAACGTAATTGTAAAATCCCTTTGGTATCTACAAGAAAATTCAAGTGAGGTCTTTCTGGCTTCTTGTGGGTGCAGTGACAGATTCCTTTTACTCATTAGTTTGCTTTATACACTTTGTTTCTGTGTGTTTTGGGGCCTGAGGAGAGCATGATCAGAGCAGAATGATACTAGAAACAAACACATCCCAAAGGTCAACCCACCTCATGCATCCAGGTTGCTGCTCATCTTCCTTCCCAGCAAATCGTTCCTCCTTCAGGAAAGTAACTTGCAGGTTAAAGCTGCCTGGCTGAACAAATAGAAGAGAGAGGAGAACAAAAGCATTCTTATTGTCAACCAAGGAGGAAAATCTTTCCTTCTGTTTTCAGTTGTGGATGAGCATCTGAGAGAAGATGCTTTTATGTGATATGATAACCAAATTGTCACTCACAACGGTGATGACAACCAGAGCAGCAAGGCCATCTCTGCAGAGGACAATGTTAGTGTTCCTAGCTGTTCTATCCTTTGCATTCCCAGACAAAGGGGAAGATGATGGGGAAGATTCTGTTTCACGTGCTGCTCAGCAAAGTCAAAGCAGGTCCAGCTAGATTTCCCCCAGCCTTCATCAGGGGTTCATTTTCTCATTGCCTTGTGAATTGAAAACGTGTGTTATGGAATTCAGTGTTAGAATAGGCTGACTCCAGTGTTACCATCTTTATCTAGTGAGGTATTGGTACTTTGTCTTGCTATGATGCATCTCAGTAGAAGAGGCCAAAAGGCTGGCAAAGATGGCAGACCAGATTACTCTCAACTCACACATATCTGATTACTTCCACTTGAAGTTGAGCTTTAGGCAGGTGATTCTGGATTTAGTTCTACAGAGATGGGATAATTCTGAATATTGCAGTATTGATGTTGAATGCAAGGAAGCAGTTCGCTCAGGATGTGGGATTTCAGCTGTTGACTGTTTAAAGGTCTAGAAAAACAAACACAGAAATGTATTCATTTTCCCAGTGTCATTCCAAATAATTGTCTTAATAAAGCTCAGTATAACTAACTCAAGAAATTACAAGTATGTGCATCCCAAGTAATTTGTTAGTTTGTGTTTTGAATTAGGTTAATCTAAAGATCTTAGTTGAAGGTCTAAATTGATGCTGCTGTGAACAGAAGTTGGCTCTACTAAGTTAACAATTCTGTTAAACAATTCACTTTGATATTTAAAGGCTTTTTTTTTTTTGAAAAAAATTCTAAGATTTTTTTTTAATCTTGGAATTTTTATGAAAATAATTTTAATCTGTATAAAGCGAACATTTCACTCTTTAGGCCTCTGCCTTGTGGACAGAGTTACCAAGAAAGCTTTAGCCCAGCTTTGCGGTGTGCTGCCTGTGTAAGTTTCAATCCTCATGACAGGGAAAGTCAGCCAGCAAAGCTCAGGGAGATTTATTTCCAGCAGTCATATCGAGCAAGTGAATGCAGGTGGTGTGAGACTATGACTTCAGACATCCTCCCCGTACTCTGGAAGGCTTATGTGGACTTCTCATGAGACTGAAAACAAGAAAGGGGATTCACAAGGGTAAAGTGCAGGTGCTGAGTAGTCACAAAACAGCATATGGTTGCGATGACACTGTCCAGACCCCAGTGTCTTGGACAATACCTGCATGTCTTGGTTGTAAGCTCTTGCCCCAAGGAGCAGCGTAAGGCCCTCCTGGGGTTCCCAGCTGCACAGCAGAGCCAGGGGAAGCCGCACACCAAGTCTGTTTCTAAGTACTGCCAGGTGATTTAATCCCAGACACTGATGAATTTACCCAGGCTGATTTTGGACTGTGCTGAATTGAAGTGCTTCACTGTGATCACTGAGACCTCAGAGAGGTGGTCTCCACTGTGGACCATGGCAAGCACCTGTGATATGTGACATGTTGCATCAGATGAATTTGCAATGGGGTTTGTGCCAATTTCTACAGAAACTCACATCAGTCCCCGCACCTAACCAAAGTAACCTATGCTGAAGTTTAATTTAGCATGAAATTCTAATTATTCTATATAAAAGCTGTCATTGCATCTGCTGAAACCCACACATTTGTAGGTTTCTGTTCTTAGTGTAGATGTAATTCAGCTTTATTATCGGAGGACATTTCATTCTTAAATGTCATCTAGGACTTCATTTTTATGAATATCGTAATTCCTTTAAAGGGCTTAGAACTACACCAGATACACAAATGTAACCATGTCAGTGCTGTTCAACTCTGATGTCATAAGAGTTGGCTGCCCTAGTGGAAAAGTCTTTTAATGGTATCTCTTCATTTTAAACAATAAAGAGTTTTCTGGTAGATTATATCCTAGGGTTTTCCCTTCATTGTCAGAAAATATTAGTAATGGAAGCACTTGGAAATTTAAGTTCATTGCTTTTTAAAGTAAGGAAAAAGAATCTCATAAGTCGTGCTCATTGCTGAACTTTTTTGCTGTGGACAATTTTATCATCATGCTAAAGAGTGAGCCTTGTGCTAGGAGTTGTTTGAGTACAGTGGCAGACTACTCAATGGGTGTGAGGGGTTGAGCAGAACTGAAGCAAAAGTAGAGAGAGAGAGCACGCAGTGGAGATGAAGGTACTGCTGGGAATAGGTGTGATACACACCCTGCTTGGTGCAGAAAGTCAGAACTTGTCTAGTGTTTGAATGAATGTTCACGGGTTATTCGACTGCTGCTTGTCCTGTTCCCAGACTGTCCTTTCCTTGTGTCGCACAGGCTGTTAGAGAGGGGAGTCTGTAGTACTGAAAGAGTGGAACAGAGTTTTGCCAGTGCAGTCTTGGGTCTGAGGGAACAGGTGGCCTCCAATTGAGTCCTGTTTTATTTTAAAGTGTTTATTTTACAGAATGATGCCATTTTATTTACTGTTTTAAGCAAATAATTTTGTATCCTTCCTCCTCTTTCATCATTTCAAAGGGCGATCAGAAGTACCACGGCAGCTGTTGCCACCAAGGCCACCCACGCCGCCCCATCCTGGCATATCCCTGCTGCCATCCAGGCCAAGGATACAACCCCCACGACACAGGACCCCCCTCCAGCCACCACAGCTGAGACCTCCTCAACGCCCAGTGCTGCCAGGGTCAGGAGTTGTGCCACTTCTGCCTGGAACAACTGGGATCATCTTGGAGACTGGAGAGGCAGGGCCTCCTGGCACAGTTTTGATGTCAGGAAGAGGGCGGCTTAGAAGTGCGGATGGCCAGGCTGGTCAAAGTACCGTGCCCGTTGCTGAAGGGTATGCTGGAGCACCAGGTGAGAGAACCAAACTGGTAGTGAATCACTCCCAGCTAAGTGCAATGGACATGCCAGGTCTGGCTGGAGAAGTGACACTGAGATCTGTTGTGCTTTACCAGCCACTTTTTGACCTTCCTTGCTTTCGAGAATGGGTTTACAGCAGAGATGATTTGTGAACGGGCCTTTGCGGCCTCCAGCTGGCTACAGAAGTAGGGGAAACGCATTCAGTGCCAGTTTTGTTGCTTTTCCAACCCTGCACAAAGCATGAGGTCAGCAGAGCTGATGTAAAATCCCTGGTAACTACAGCAATCTTTGCCACTAGGGAAGCTTAAATGATTTTTTTCTTTCCATAATGCTTGCAGTGGATTTAGTACACTGAAGTAATAACTTGGTTTTCTTTGCCATGACCACCCCAGTGTCACGATAATTGAGCATTTCATAAGGGATGCTGTTTGGTAGCTATTTTGGTAGGTTGCTGTTCAGTAACCAAGGATCTTTTCAGAAGACTGCAGTGATATTTGGTCATAATGAACTCTGCTATGCACTGAGTCACATATACTACTTCTCCTTTGTAGGATATCCAAAGTCATCTCCTCCTACCACAGACTCACAAGGTAAGGCAGTTGTTCCCTCTTCACACAGGTATTTATTGTTTGTTTCAGTCCCTAGAAAGTCATGGTTGAAAGAAAAAAAGTGTTGATTCTTAGTATGTAAGTTTAACATTGAAGAAAATCTGACCAATTTTCGCTATACGTGTGCATCAAAGCAGAATCTGCATACTTTAAAAATATGGGGGGGAGAAGGAGATTAGGTTTGGAAAAATAATTCATCTTGGGTTCTTGTTATTTACTTCAGTGTGTTTTTTAAATACAAAGGGTTTGTATTTTCTAACAAATTTTAGTACAGACCTTTTGTATTTGCCTTTTAAATGAGAAAATAAAAATATATTTTTGCTGATTTTAGTATTTCTTTAATAACGTATGAATAAGGCCAAGACTAAGATCTTGAAGAACTATTAGTGTCTTAGCCTAGTGCATGAGTTGGTTCTCCTCTTGTGAGAGTTTCTGCCTTTGTTGGAATCACCAAGGCTTGTGCTCCTGACTTCAGTGAAAGCAAAAGTGATGCCCACTGACAGCCACAGATTAAAGGATTCAAAATGCAGTTTTCTTGATTTGGTAGGGTGTTTTTTATTTTTTATAAGTGTTAATATTGCAATTCATTTATGGATTTGTATGAGAAACAGGTATAAAATTTGTGTAGGACATGCTAGTTTGCCTTGATAAATACGCTGATTAGGTGTTGCCAGCCCTGCGATCTCATACTCAAGATATTATCAAACCCTGGGGAATGGTATCCTCAATCAAAGTAAATGTTTCCACACCCTCTTCAAAAAGAATGATTTCATCTAAATTTGTTTGAGGAAATATGGGAAATAGACGGAAATAAAACGTATGGGCTTTATGGAATCCAAAATCCTACCCCGGGACTTAGTTTGATGTCCATAACAAAATCACAAAAACACGTCGTAAAGACTGGTCTGGGGACTGACAAAAAAAGAGTCGTAAAGCGTTCACACTGTAATGCTGATATTTATACATTCTAATTACAAATCCATCAAGCCTTAAAGCAATCTTTTTGCATTTGGGGATTGGTGGTAAGAACAAGCAGCAATAGATGAGGTTTCTGGAAGAGGATAAGAAGTAAAGAAACATTCATTTATCTTGATGCCAGCAAAGCCAGTATAGATGTCTAGATTTCTGTGATAAATGGATTTCCTGGGGGTTTTCTTCCACTTTGTACAATTTATTGCAGTTTATAGGCAGCAGTACTTTAATAAGTTTATGCTAAAACTGTGTGAAACGGTAGTTGGGTGTTAGAAGTGTTGAAAAGGCAGGGTGAGGCAGGCAGTGCACCCATCTGCTGCTTGGTGGAACATGTTGGTGGAACAGTTATCACCCTGGGATCCAGAGAGAGGTGGACTTCACCAAAGAGTTCCTTTTCCTGATCCGTGCCCCTGAAGACCTATCTAAATATAAGATACACCTGCTGATCTGTCCTTTAGCTTCCCCCCAAGCGCCTTGCAAACCTTAATGGCAGGTACAGTCATAAAACAGAGAGGTAAGAATGGTGCAAAGAGCTGTTAGACTTCTGTGGAGTTGGAGCATGTACACCCACTGACCCTAACCTGGCCCTGTGGCTGGATAGATGAGCCAAGACCAACAGCATGAGGTTCAACAAGACCAAGCGCTGGGTCCTACACTTTGACCACAATGAGAGACGCAGGAGAAAAGGATGTGTCTTCATAACACACCGAGGTGTCATCCACATCAGAAACACTGTGACTTAGCAGAACAGCTTCATTGAGCACTGGCTCATGGAAATCAGTGTGATGCTGTGCTGCATGGCCATCCCATAAGCAGAAAAAAAAGTTCCTGAAAATGAGACATTAGGGTCAAACTGAAGTGTTAAAAAAGCAAATCTGACAAATCCTCCTTACTTGTGCCATATTCAAAGGAATCATAAGTGCCTGCTGGCAAATTAAATACTTATGATCTTTCTTATGTGTAGGTCCTTGAACAACCTTCATTCCAGTTGCTGAGCAGTTGTCAGCAGCACCATCACACTGTTTTTTTTTTTGTCCTCCTTTCACCTTGATGGCAAATGCTTATGCTGTGCACTATTTTGTTTTGCTTAATATTTTTTTCTTCTTTCCTCTCCTTCTGGTCCTTGGGCTCTGTGGGAGGCGTGAGCTGTGCTGGGAAGTCAAAAGAGGTGGAGAACCAGAAATACAACTAACAGATGGGTGGAAGTAGATGTAACCTAACAAGGGCCACCCATGCATCTTCTGTGGTTCTTTGACTCCCCAGAATGCATCATGTAGCTTAGATTGCCAAGAACAGACAGACCTACTCCTTCTTACGTGTATATATATAGATAGATATATCTATCTCACATGAAACCTTCTTGAATGCATCTGAAGGAAAAAGAGTTTTATCTACTCCCAGAAGCTGTAAAACTGTGGTTGAATCTTTTGTGAGACTTTTTGTCTGCCTAGCAGTTTCCTCCTCAGAGCTGTGCCTGTGGTTCACTGCTTTTAAATGTGTTAAAATTTTTGTTTCTGCTGTTAATACTTCCACAACACTGACTACTTAAATGAAAGTAGTTTCCAAGCCTGGACCTTGCCTAGAGAATCTGAACTTTGATCTTTGCACGAGGGAAAGTGTTTTCAAGGTGGGGGGGGGACATGTAAGAGAGGGTGGTGTACCCCTCTGTAAAGGTTTGCAAAAGCACTGCTGAGCTGTTGGTAGGAATTGTGAAAGCTATGGACAGGCACAACTCCAGCTGGAAGCAGTGAGGAGGGTAAGAGAGCACAGACACAGTGTCTTTCCTGCACCTCCTTATATTGATCCCTGAACAGATCTACAGGATATTTAGACACGTTTAATATTTCCACTTTGAATAGGTACATATAGTGTGCTAAACCAGGCTGCAGATCTGAAACAGTGTTAGCAGCATAGCAGAAAATAGTTATGCCTAACAACTGTTCTAGCAATTAGTAGGGAAAATCTTGAAGGAAGTCATGGCAAGCTGGGGCAGGAGTGTTGCTCCTTTATTGGGATGACACCAATCCAAACAGGACTGTAGTTGCTTCAAAGGAAGAGGGCAGTGCTCCTGGGCAGGCAGCATATAGTTTGTGCAGTATGACTGCAGGGGAGAGAAAACATTCAAGCGGGCCAGTAAGAAGTAAGTTGAGGTGTGTTCTCAGTTGATTTGAGTCTCAGGGTAAGCATCTACATAGAGATGCTTTCTGTAAGTAGTGTGGTGTTAAGGTGGTGGAGTTTTACAGAAGCTGCTTAAGTAAGTAGACTTCCAGAAATTAATTTTGGTCCTTTCAGATAACTTCATCTTAGCTTACAGGGGCACCTGCAGGCACACTGGCAGGCAGGGGTAATGAAAAAGGGCTTCTGTCTGCTTTCTAAGCATGAGACAAAATGCTGAATGAGATTTCTAAAGATAGAGGAAGCAGCTGGTTACCAGCCCCCAAGGGAAAACAAGGTAGTTATTTGCCAATTCTGAATTTGCGGGCATGTCTTCCCCTTGCTTTCCCCTCGCATTTCCCCATGCTGAGTTATTCAGAAAAAAGTGGATAGGATAGCAGACCATTTGTATATCTACATTTTAGGTGAAGTTTTGTAATTTTAAACTTTAATTTTTAAGTGATATAATTTGGATTAGATTGGATATTAGGAAAAGCCTTTTCACCCAGAGGGTGGTTGAGCACTGGAACAGGCTCCTCAGGAGAGTGGTCACAGCATGAAGCCTGTCAGAGTTTAAGTAAGTGTTTGGACAACACTCTCAGGAACATGGTGTGATTCTTGGGGCTGTCCTGTGCAAGACCAGGAGTCTCTTTCAGTTCAGCATATTCTATGATTTAATGACTTGAACCTTTGTTGCTGGTGGGCATCTCTGATTAAGAGGGAGAGGGCAAACATTTATTTTAAGGAAGCGGAAGGAGCAGGGTGAAGCAGCAACTGTGGACAACTTAAAGGTCATTTGTTGTTTACCTACTTGCCTGAACAAAGCAACAAGAGTTGACTACTTCTAGCAGTGTGTACTGCCTTAGGGGAAATGTTTAAAGGGAAGGTAACTAAAATGGGACTAATAAGTGGTTCAGTACCAAACACTTGCCATTAAATCAATCTGTTAAAAGTAAAAATTTATCTTAATTGTCCAAATTGTATTTCACCCAGCCCAGTCTAACAGCAGTGTTTAGCTGGTAAGCAGATAGTCACTATAAAATGCCTAAGTGTCTGTTTAATCTGCTGAGAAAAGGAGAAAAAATTGTGAAGTGAAAATTCACCCAAAAGGGAAGTGCCAGAGTGAGAGAATAGCCTGGTGATGATTCTCTTTGCATTAATATTGAAACATTATATATTCTTATAGCCCTTTTCACCAGCCTTTGGCAGAGAAAGTAAGAGACATAAGCTGTGTGCAGCTTCTCAGCATGACTAGGAAAGCTGGTACAAGCTAAAGACCTTTAGCACTCCTGTTGCCATTGTGATAGTGACAGACAGAGATGTTGAAGGGCAACTTCAGTCCTGAAGAAGGACTTTGGCAGAAGCACTGCAGAATTGAAAGGTGGCAGGATTTCTACTGCCAGCATTTAGAAGCCATATAATGTTTTCCTAGAAGGAAAAAAAACAACAAAAAAACCCCAAAACCAAACAAAAAACCCAAACAAACAAACACACACAACAAACACAAACAAACAAACAAACACAAACAAACACAACAAAAACAAACAAACACAACAAAAACAAACAAACAAACAAAAACCAAAACAAAACCCCCCAAAAACCAAACCAAACCAAAAAAAACCAACCAAACAAAAAAAAAACAAACCTGTGGCCAACACAGGAACTTTATGGTACTCAGTAAATTTTATGGTGAGACACCTGGGCCAGCAATACATATTCTGCTAATTCTGGCATCCCTCAACTGACAGGATTAGTCCAAGTGGAGTTATGTGCAGGAACAGAGACGTGGGATTATATAAACCATCACAGGGAAAAGGCTGTGTTGCCATCCTGATGTGATTCTCACTCATGTTGTTACCCCTTTTAGGACCTGCTGCTGCTGCTGCTGCGCCCTCTCTGGTGTCATTTTCTGCTGGGCTCACACAGAAGCCTTTCTCCAGTGATGCCGGAGTGGTTCACTTTAACAAAGTGCTTGTGAATGACGGGGACTATTATAACCCCAATACAGGTAATAGCCAAAGGATATGGATCCACAGAGATGATAGACAGGCAGTAGTGTGGGTTACCAGGGTTTGCTGTTATTTTGTTGTTCAGTGTGCCAGCATAGACCTGAGATAAGTCCATTTGAACCAGACACACTGGGGTAAAAGCCTCCTGTGGATGCGAACAGGCATACACTTTGCCATGTCTGATTTTTCACAACTGCCCAGTACTACTGAGGCCCAACTGTGCCTTCTCTGGCGGCACAACTGATTGTGCTCCTCACCCCACCACAGGCCAGCTGAGTCCAGGTAGCAGAGGTGAGATTCCTTCCTAACCCTTACTAACTAATCCTGACTTCACTGCAGCTTAGCCAGCTGGGTCACCTAGAGGAGAAGTGGGAGGGGGGTGACTCATACTGCCTCCCCACTGGCCATACCTGCAGGCTGCCTTCTTCTCAAGCAGGGTGTGTCGTGTCACTTGAGGGTGTTAGGTGTGCCTCAACCTACTGGGGACCTGCACAGCATGTGGGTGTCTCTCACACCTTCATCCAGCTCCGAGTCATGGGAGCTGCTTAGGACAGGACGTTTCTGAATGTGGACCAGACCTGTTCCTGTCCTGGAGGAGTGGTGGGCTCTAACACAAAAGCAGCACTCCTTTGTCTTCATGACTGTGGTCAGTTGATCAAGGTGGACCTCGTGCAGTTACCTGTACGTAGTGATGGATAACCCGTGTAGCTTTATGTTTGTCATTGTGCTTAGAGAGGTCAGGTGTCCCCATTTTGAATAACTCTGAAAAGCTGTCTCTCTTGTGCAGGCATTTTCACATCACCATATGAAGGGCGCTACCTGATCACCGCCGTGCTGGCCCCAGAGAGAGATGAGTATGTCGAAGCTGTGCTGTCCGTCTCCAATGCAAGTGTGGCTCAGCTCCACACGGCTGGGTACAGAAGGGAACTGCTGGAGTATCACAAACCCTACTCGGGGAAACGGACCTGTGGTGGTCCTGGGACGTTCCACCTTGTTCTTCACCTCAAAGCAGGAGATGAAGTAAACGTCGTCGTAACAGGAGGCAAACTGGCCTACACAGACTCTGACGAAATGTACTCCACATTTAGTGGAGTTCTCCTTTATCCTTCTATTTCTCATGTTTAGGTTTATCTTGAACAGGAAAGAAGGGCAAGATACTCAGAAGAAATTAAGTGTAATAAAGTCCAAAGCTTTAATATATTCAGTTTATATGTTTGATTTCAGTGATGGGTTTATAGTCTATACTGAGAACTTTTCCTTGTCCTTTGTTTCGAGAGGGAGCTACAATAGACATGTTTCTGTAGCTGAATGAACTCCTTCCCAAGCCCTTGTTTACCTGTACAAGCAGAACAACTCTTTAAAAAGTATGTTCTCAATAGATACTTCTCCACTGTGCTCTTGCTGTTCCCTATTAAATCGTCTTTGCAGTCTTCTCCCTAGTTTTTCAAATTGTCCCTAGAATATCGGAGTTTACATCTTCGCTCAAGTTTACAGTTGTGGTCAGTTATTTTCATGTTTTCAGTAAAGCAGGGGCAAGAAAGAGAAATTGTAGTGGATGTGGTTGGTGACTTTTTATTCCTTGTGTTATTTAATCACGTGTGTTTGCATAATCAATTAGTGCAATGCAATTGCTGACCATGGTGGTGCAAAACAAAACGATACTCATCAGAATCGGTTTTCTTCTCTCCTCTAAGGGCCAAACACAGTGCTAGGCGGCAAGCTGAGTGACTCATTCCAGTCAAGTGAAAGCAGCAGTGCAGGGAGAAACTTGCCTCAGCTTTCCACTGGGCAGATGTGAGCATAAGGTGCAGTTGGTTCTACTGAAAGGTTCAGAACAGCTACTGTCTGTTTATAGAGTAAAAAAAAAGGATCAGTTAAGCATGATGCTCTTGGGATTAAAGCTTGCTGCTGGAAATTAATTAAACAGGTCAGAAAAATCAGAATTATCTTTGCTTAGCTAGGAAAATGGTAATTTTGAAAAGTTTAAAAAAATTTACAAAGTTTGTTTCTGGCACTCCTGCAGTACTTGCATTAAGAGTGAAGATTTTGTCTTTGGTGCATTGTTGAAGACAAATCAGAGGAAAAATGGCTAAAGGAAATACAAATAAAATAAAGGAAAACAAACAGTCTTATTAGTCAGTACTGTCAAATGCAGAAACCAACCATCTGCAGCCTCCTTCGCACTGGTGCTTTGGAGTGAGGTTTGTTTTAACACTCAGCATCTGTTTATATGGATGAAACAACTTTCATAGCATAAAAAGACAAACACATTTGGGGCAGTAGTATTTTATTTCTCATTCTAGCCACTTCTCAATGGAGGTAACAAAAATGATGTTTTGGCTCTTAGGGGATAGCATTTTGATGTCTTTTGTGGCTGAAAAAAAGATCCAGCCTTGCCTTACTGAGTGCAGGATTGTTAATTTGTCACCTATATATTCTTGTATCAACTGACCTTTTGAATAGTCTGTTCATGCCACATAGAGCTGTATTTGTCCATAGTGGTTTGTATAGTATATTTTCCTTTTTAAAAAAGCAGAACAGCTGTTTATAGCCTCAGAACAAACAATTCCTTTAGGTGAGGGAAGAACTCTCTGTGCTGTAAGCAGCACAGTATGTTTATAGCTGAAGCCCTTCCCGTCTGAGGAGATCAGATGAAGACTTGTGCCTTTGTTGCTTAGCTTTGGAATAGATACTTCCTAATAATTGTGTTTCCAGGCAATGAGATGGGGCCTTCCCACAACAAACTGTCACATCCTGGAAACTGAACTGCCTTTGAGAAAAGCAGGCAGAAAAAACTTTCTCTCCACAGAGGAACTCTTGAGTCAGTCCCTGTGCAGCTACGATTGCACTGGGGGTGTTCTGAGCACAGGAAGGAAATTGTGAGCGGAGTTTTAATGCACCTGGTTTGGGAAGATCTCTTGGCACCTGATTTTCAGAAATGATGGTGTTAGAGATAAGCAGAAGCTGGCTGTATTTGTAGTAGGAAGGCTGTTTCTGTAAGAGAAGCTGTTAGTCAAGAGCCGAAGATGTACAGTGAACTTGCACTTCACAGCCTGATAAAAGGAGCCGCCTCTGTCTCATTTCCCTTCACGTTTTCTGGACCTGTGCTGGGGGGGCGAGGCATTAGCATGTTGTCAGCAGCCACACGATTGTTCAAGGGGGGCTTAGTGTTGTTTTGTCCTTTCTGTCTCGTGTCTTTCTAGGTCTCAGAATTGAAGGGCAGATGTGAAGCATTGTATTTTGTGTTTCCAAAAGTCAAGCACATCATCCACTTTTTTTTTTTTTTTTTAATGTAATTTCTTGTTATGTACGAAAGCCAGAGAGGCATTTTTTTTCATTTAGAATATTTTTCTGTGTTCTCTAAGAAGTTGGCTCCAGACTACGTATGACTCAAGTATTGTTAGATTATTGTTGCCTGTTCTAAAAATGACTCATGGAAATAAACAAAATGAGCTGAGTGCTTAGGGAGACCTAGCTGGCAAACACAACCTTTTTTTTCCGCCCACTCCAAGAGAGAAATTTTTAAGAATCGGCAGTGCAAGTTTAGTGCTAAGAGTTGCAAATGTTATATCGTTTAATTATTACCTAACTGCTCTGGGAGATTGCTAAATCCGATTCACACAAGCCCAGTCTTCTACTAGAAAGTTTCTCCTTAGGCCCAGAATCTGCTGATACCCGTGCTGGAATGGTTGGGGCCCTCATAACGCTGAGTAACTGGTATTTGTGCACTGCTGTAAAGCAGTCCCTAAACTGTGTTGCAGCAGGGCCCAGTCTCAGCGTATTTTGAGGATACTTTTAGACCTTCCAGGGATAGCTTCCCATTCATCCCTAGCAGTGTGGGTGGCTAAAGCTATGACCTTTTACAAGGAACCTCTGTCTTAAATTCCTGCCTTTGTTGAGGGGGACTTGACCCTTAATTTCCACTTCGTTGGTAATTGTTGTAATCAGAGTAGATGGCTCAATTCCTCCTAATGAGGTTATTTTCCTGAAGCTTACAAGGTGAAATATTCACCCAACTGGGAAGACTACAGTGCTGTAGCCCCTTGATAGGCAAAGGGAGAGTGGAACCTGAGTTCCAGTTCTCCAGAGAGTGCCTGGATAAAATATTGATAAAGCAAGAGCTGGAAGACACTCAAGCACAGAGGCATTTATGGGCCTGCTGGGGGTTGGGTCCACACAGAACAGCCCAGCTTCAAAGAAAGAAGCAAGAGCCCTGCTCCAGAATACCCTGAACCTGCTGACAGAGCTTTTACATCTTTGGTGAGGATCAGCAGCAGAACATGGAAACACCTTCACTGAAAGGAACATTTCTCACTGGGGGTTCGTAATTTGACTACCACATCCAGGAGCATCCATGAGCTTATATAGGAAGCATCTGTTAACGGAGAAAGCCTGAAAAAAATAAATCCTGTAGGTGGGAGCTGTAAGGCAGGAATGCTGCCTGTTTCACAGATCACAGTGCCACCTTTTAGATCGGCTTTGTAGGTAGTTTTGTAATGCAGTGTATGAGAATTGCAAGATTCTTGGGCCATACAGTATCTGTCGTGCCAGGTGCTTGTTTGACACTGAAACAGGAAGAAAACGAAACCATACCAGGTGAAGCTGAACAGGCAGACAGGTGTCTGACATTCCCAGAGCTGGGCATGAGGCATGGCAGTTCCACAGGGACTCTCCCAATATCAAAGCCAGCCAAGTCCCCAAGGCAGCATCACTTGTGAGACAGGTGAATTCCCACAGGCAGGTCATTAGCGGCAGAACATCTGAAGACAAGCCAGCATGCTGACAGCCAGAGAGACTCGGTTCTGCCAAACATATCCTAGAGCAATAAGGTGGCATATAAATCAGTCATATCTCCTGGAAAGCTTGCAGCAAACAGGAATGCCAATTTTCACAGCAAAAAGTAAATAAAAAGCTACCTCATCGTTTTAATTTGCTGTTAAGACTTCTGAAAACATTTCTATGCTGAGCAATCTAAGCAGTGAGGACTGTCTGTCGTATTCCACTATGTTTCCTTTCAGTGTACACCATGTTAGTTGCAGCAACTTTGTGCAAGGTCATGGAGACTATTTGGCTTGGTGAAGGCAACCAGCCCATCAAGAAAAATTACAAAAAGTCGAGGAAATGGAGCAAACATTAAGTGGAAAGCATAGGAAAGCAACTTAAAATAAAATGCCCATCACTACCCAGTGCAGCTTTAAAATGCATGGAGAATACAAAGTAAAGGGATCTCCAGCTGGACTGAACTGTTTCCTGAGGATACATGCATTTGGAAGTGAGTGTTATCTGCTGATTTAACTAAGACCTTGTGTTACAATCCAGTAGTGGATACAGATCTATTTCACTAAAACTACAAAAGCACTTGTGATCTCAGCTTGGAGACGGGAGAAATATGCACTCCAATGAGAATTACTCAGCAAGTACACGTTGGCTGCAGGTTGCTCCCACATAATGGCAGGGAGTTCAAATCATCAAGTTACCAGGAATACCTGGGGGCAGTGTCCTGTCATCACAAGGCAGACTTGTGCTTGAGCCAACCCTTTTTTGCAATGTACCCTGCAGACTTGAGACGAGATGCAGAACAGAAGCTCTGCCAATTCATTGTATATGGGAGATTTCAAAAACATCTTGTAACATGTACTACATAAGCAGGTTTTGGCATATATTTTGCTATATCTTGATTGTGAAAAAAAGGAACATTAGTAAAATTCTTCAGCAAAAAAGAACAGCACATTTGAAAGTATGCTTTAGGTATGCATGTGTATACATATATTCATGTGCATATATATATATAAAAATGGATAGAGAGAGTAATATCCAGGAATGTGAAGAAAACTGTGATGGAAAACAACTGCAGATATGTCCAAATAAAGCCTACCTCTTGTGTAATGCCTCGATGCTCTTTTGCTTTCCAGGGAACACAGCAGTACTCTAAGCCAAAATTTTCACTCTCTTCTTCACCACTTTTTAAACTGCAGTTTCTGGCTTCTCAGTCAAGCTTGCATGTATATTTTAAGTGTTTATTCAGTGTCAAGCACTGTTACATAGGCTTTGTAGTACACCAAAGTTATGCCAACACAGTTCTTGTCCATTTTATTTGCTCAGTCATTGCCTTGATAGTATTTCAGTTGCAAGGGACCACAACGATCATTCTAGTCCAAGTGCCTGACTAATTCAAGGCTGGACAAAAAAAGCTAAAGCATGTTGTCAAGGACATTGTCCAAATGCCTCTTAAACACTGGCAGGCTTGGGGATCCTGACATGGCCCCTCTGCTCCCCCAGCATGGCAGTGGCAAAGCCCACAGACTCGTTGTTGTTACTGTTTGCTTTCTTATCTCATTGCTGTTTCCAGTAAATTGCTCTTATCTCAACCTGTGATCTTTACCTTTTTGTGCCTCCAACTCCTCTTCAATCCTGCTGCAGGGGGAGGTGGGGGGGAAGTGAGGAAGTGGCCAGTGGACCCAAGTGTTTCAATGGGAACACAAATTGGGAAATATCATTCCTACACCAGAAGAGCATTGTAGAGCAGAGGTGCTGACTGGAGTGCTTGGCCTCCCACAGGCGCCTGGGCTGGAGGAGGGAGGCTACTGCCAAAACAGATCAGAAATTTATGGCCAAATCTGCCCTGTCTTTTAGCCAGTTCTAGGTTGAGCAGTTCAGGCTATGTTGCTTATTCTCCCCAGACCACATATACATGAAGTATCATCAGAGACAGGGAATTTAAGATTAGAGAACAGCAAGGTAGGAAGGAGAAGGAAATGAAAGGCAGGGAAAGGTTGGAACAAAAGACTTAACTAGGAAGAACACATGAGGTATGTCAGCTCTTGGTGCTGGGGCCAGACTGGCAGCCACCTGGTCCTTACAGCAGAATTCAGATGAATTCAGACTAAAGCCAAATGTTTAGTCAAAACCATATCTATGTGGCACTTCCTTACAAGCAAAGGCTTTTGTAGCACTCCCAAGGAGGTGGCTTAGCATCACTTCTAATTACCCCAACGCGCAGCCCCATCCAGAGCACTACACACAAAAGCCATTACCACAAACCCTCCCTCTCCTGTAGCTCAACATCTGCTCTCCCACTGAGCCACACCGGTACCACAGCCACTTGGCTGGGGGGCCTTCCCACCGTGTGCCAGCCTGGTGCCTCAGTCTGAGCTGGCAACCACTCTGGCTGTGAAGAAAAATCCCCCCTCCCCGGGTTACAATACTGGCATTTGTCTGCTATTATTTGCTCCAGCTCCTCTGCATGATTAGAGGGGTCTTGGGCATCTCTGAGGGGGACAGAAACATCAGTGAGGGTTTGATTAATTTAAGGGAAGAAGAAAGGAGGAAAAGCAGCGGGTATTGTCCTGCGTAGGAAACATGCTGCACCCCTGCCAGACAGAAGACCCTGACAAACTCTTGCTCTGCCCAACAATGGAAACTCTCAAACCATGCAGCCCACGGGGTATCTGCCCAGAAAACCCTTATAAGCAGCCAGCTAACTCCCTGCTCAGCTCGCCATTGGTCTGAGAGCTCAGCCAGCAACAAGTGGGAATGTACACATCCTCCCCACCAAAACAGTGCAAGGCTGCAGGCCCTCAGTGTACCAACTGCATGACATGACTCCAGAAATTGTGTTCTGCACAGAGGAAGTGCCCATTCCTGGAAACTGTCATTCTGTTCTTTACATATCTAAACCTGTTGCTCCAAGACAGAAAAATTCATCCACCAAGAATAAGAGTACTTCAGTAAGAGTCCATTAGGATATGATGGACACAGGAGAAAGAATGCCAGCTCGGAAATATTTTTGCAACAGATCCAAACATTGGGCAGACATAGGACATACCACCCTTGTATTGCTTGCACTGGCACAGTCACTGCATGCGAGGAAGCAGCGAGACCGAGGAGCAGAAGATGGGCAGGGAGGAGAGTGTGGTGTGAGGAGCGAGTGCAGTGTGAGCAGTCATGGGGGAAACCAGCAGGAATGCAGGAGACGACACAACTCCAGCAGCAAGCTCTGTGTCCAGGCACAAGGAGAGCGAACAGGTGCTGGGTGCAGCAACACAAACGACACCACAGAAGAACCAAAAGGCACAGCATCGCTCATGCTTTCATGCATCATGGTTTCTGTTGTACTTTTACATGTGACTGAAGAGTCAGGTTTTCTATGCAGGCTGCTAGTTAGTTGTATTTACCGATAACAGCAAGAGACCAAGAAAATCAGTTTCTGCTAAAGCCTGAGGCCTCTTTTTCAAGGCAATCTCCCAATATTGGCCTCAAACAATTCAACAACTGTTGTAGAACACAATACTCTTTGCCTTGAAAGGAAAAAGTTAGCTTTGATGGAATTAGGATAAAACTCCAAATTAGGGCATTTACAAGAGTTCAAACTATACAGTTACACCATTTTCTTCAAGGCAGATTGTGCATTCCCAAGTCGTGCCTCTGTTACCTGATATTCTATATTACAAGTGCATATTTGCTTTTCATTATAGTTATAACCCAGTATTGGTACTGGCGCACAAGTTAAGTTTGATGACAGCAATTTTTTATCAGCTACATAAATACTCTGAAGAAAAGTAAACCGAGAGTGAAAGAAAAGAAATGTATCATAGTCCTTAGAAGAGCAACCTGAATTCCATGTTAAACATGAATACAATTTCAATAACCCCACATGCACTAAATTAGCAATACAATATCAGAATTACCAAACACAAAGTAAAGAGAAATGTCAGTTTAAGTCTGTTTATTGTGATAACATTGTTCCGAACACCAATAAACATTGCACTGAAGTGTGGGTTGCTGTACCCAAGACAGTCCAGTCTTAACAGAAACCACTGTATTGGTATGATCACAGATTTGACATTTTAAACACACTACCTTATTAGTGATTGGGTTGCTTAACAATCAAGTATTCCACATCTTCAAGGTAAAAACAAGTGATTGAGAGAGTTTTCCCGCCCTCAAACCAACATTTTAACTTTCATCTGGAAGTAATTAACACTGTAAAAAAATCCCAAACAATTCCATTTTATTTAGTAAATTTTAACTTTGGAAACTAAAACTTCCTCAGGCAAAAGTGACACTTTAAAGGCATCTCAAATTCACTATGTGTTTTTGACGGTTCGTTATGAATGTGCATTACAGTCATTTAAACAACTCATTCATATGACAGCATTTTCTAGAAGACTTGTATGAAATATTAACATGAAATCTCATCTCTTTTGTCTTTACCGTAAGTGGATTCATAGTTTGCTTCAGAAGTTCCATGACAGAGTTAACACAAGTGTTAAAACTTTTCCAGTTGAAAAAAAATAAAAGGTTTTAGGAGGAGTATACTGATGACAGAAAGCTAAAGAGACATGAGCCAAGATTGAACATGCAATTGTATATTGCTGGGAATGAGAGCCCAAGCCTTTGAAGTACAAACATGCTTGGTACAGTAAAAAAACCCAAACAAAAACCAATTAAATCCAGAAATGTGTGCCCCTTGAATTGCTTATCTTTTAAGACATTATAGAAATGGGTAATGTCCAAGTCACTAACAAGTTTTGAATTGCAGTGTTCCTTATTTACTCTCAGACAGGTGTCATTGACTCAGCCTCTGACAGGTTCCAGCACTAAGAGGATCTGCATCTTCAACAACACAGTCTTAACAGGGGTGTGCACGCGCCTACAGACACGCACACTTAGAAGTTCCTCTTTCACAGAAAGAATGATTTAGTTTGCGCTAATTTTAAATCAGTATAGCACAACTTGTTCTCAAACATTAGTTTCAGGCCACTTCTCTCGACTAAGGTAACAAAGGGCAGGTTAATGCTTAATTCTTATTTACCCCGCTTCACATTAATATTGCAGCACAAACCTACAATTGATAGCAACGAGATGTCTTCTCTAGAGTCAGTAAAGTGCCCAGCAGCCGAAATGACGTAGGTATGCAATGGCAGGTACAGTGCCCCCATGTTCTGTCCCTAAACAGCGTTAACAAACAGTCTGAAAAGCTTCAAACACAAGCCAGACTTAGAGAAAACAAATAAGCCCTCTGTTCTACTCAGTATCAGAAATACTCAGCAACACTTAAATTTTATCAAAAAACAAATATCAAAACTGTAGCTGTTACAGAGAAAAAAAAATCAGATTTTTTTAACTAAGCAACTTTTTGGACATTCCTACAATACAAAATGACATTGTTAGCATAGTGAGGAGCTCTCCACACTCAACCACCAACTTTACACCAGCTGAAAGTACATGCATTTGGAGATGCACCTGATATTATTTTTCCATGCTGATCATTTACTCAAGTCCCCACCTTGAAATCCACAGCTCATGACATCCTGAAAAGATGGAGCTGAAGTGAAGCAAAAAAAAAAAATAAATTAACCACATAAAAAAATTTAACCAAGAAAGACATAGCCAAACCTTGGTAACAAGCTCTCCCATTTGGAAACCCACTGGAGTTTCATGAAGCACTTTTATTTTTAGAAAAGGTGTGTAATACCAGGGCCACCAAGAGTAAGTTAGGCTTGGTAAAGAAAATTTTCACATCCACAAAAGGACTGGTTTAGGAAAGGCTGCTTCAATCCCTTTATGCAAAATAGAATCTTTAGATAGAATATTTAATCTCATAATTAAAATACTTTATTATGTTGGATTCTTATTTATTTAAAGTATTTGAGTGACTTAAAAGCTCAAATTCCATTGTTATTCAAAGCACTTGGTGATCATGAAAAATTTCAGTTCTAGTGAAATCTACGAAATAAAAGAAAGAAAAGGAAAAAAACCCACATGGAATGATGTTTGTAAGCTGACATTAAAAAAAAAGTAAGCAGCAAGAGCAAAATAACCTTTGAAATCCATTTGAACACTGAGCAGACTGGTGACCAAGAACCACTGAAAGTATTGTTCTTACAGTACAAGAATGAGGATACCTTTCAATTCACTGACATGCATGGCACACCATGACAGATAGGCAGGGTTTTTTTCCCCACTCTCATTCTCCTGTTTTGAAAGAGATTCCATGTTGATTATGCTTGCCTCCACTCATTATCTAATGTTTTATAAATACAGGAACACACTAGAGTTTTAAAAGGGGGGAAAAAGTAATTTCATTTATATGGTAATCTAAAAATTATTCCCCCCAAGCAGTTCACCAATTGTCTAGTGTTAGTTGGTGTTACATCAGAACTAGGGGTTAAGACACTCAGCCTGATAAAGAAAATATTCCTGGAGGGGTACAAAATTCTCTAAATGCACTCTTTTGCAGGCAGTGAAACAGAGCAAGGCCCTTTCCTACATTCAGCCCATGTAAGCTGAAGCACAAGGCCTGCCCCAGCGTTCCTGAGAAGAGCAGCCCTGTGCAGGCACTGCAGCAGGTAGCCATACAAATGCCTTCTGAAGATCACTCGCCCTTTCCTGCTCCCACTGGGAGCTGTGCACAGAGAAGAGCTTGCTCCAGAGTCTGTGGAAATTCTAGATGTTGCCCCTTGGAAGGATCTCCAATACACGGCCCCAGGAATACACTTAAGGAGTGAGTGACAGGAAGCCCAGAAGGCCCAGAACTGATGATTAAATGATGTTTAAATGACTGTAGTCTTTAAGCCCTCAAGGCTGGTGGAATGATACATTCTCACCATAGTTTTGCCCAAAGGAGATTAAATGCACTAATTCAACTTAAAAAGCAGCTACCTTTGCCTTCAAGAATTTTAGAAGAGAAAAACACTAGCTGCTTCTACAGCTGACAAACACTACAACTGGAATGTAATTTGTTCACAGGCTCTGATTGGAACCTAAGGAATGACCAGCATGATGTTTATGAATAACCCAAAACTTAAAAAAAAAAAAAAAAAAAAAAAAGGAAAAAGAAAAAAGAAAAAAAGGAAAAGGTTTTATTCTGCTCTGCAGCATTTAACCATTCTCACAGCTGGAATCTCACTACTTGGGGTGCATTTCCTTCCAGCTCTTGAAAACCTGCAATACAGAATTCTGGAAAGACCTGCAGTAGACAATTAAAATATTAAATACATAATTTTTTTAGTATTACAATTCCCTGAATATAATCTGTACATATATTTTACTGGCCTACACAGCATACACACACATACACATCATCTCTGTGCTGAAAAAGGAAATAAAAATGCCAGTTCCCCAACTTTTACAGAATTGTTCAAGATTTTTCTTGATGGAAATTAACATGACACAGCTCAGCCTGAAAACAAAAAAAGCCATACAAGTGTCTGAAGACAACTTTCATTTTTAACAAGCTCATCAAACAGTTTAAATATTGTGTGTAAAAAAAGAAAAATAATAAGCAGAGTTAGTTTGAGCAGATTTCTACAAGCACACTCTTGTACATGTACAAAAGGCATATTTACATCTTAAAGGGAATTTTATGTCTTCAGAGTCTGTCAGACTAGTAAGGTCTATACATTTTCTGTATTTTAGCTGAGAAAAAGCACACTGGTCTTAGGCTCTGGTTCCTTTCAAAAATGGCCTAATTGCCCATCTGAACATTAAACCACATCTTTTATTAACAGGTCTGACATTCTATTTGGCAGTTTCCATACAGTTTTTGGCTTCATTTTAGAAAATATACTATTAATTCAAATTAAAAAAAAAATTAGTCTATGTTTACAATAAGGTCTGTATTGATGAGAATGCGAAGTCATATTTTACCTCAGCATTTAGTTGCCCTGAAGCACTTGGGTACCATGACCATCAGTGACAGGCCAATCTCAAGTGCCTTAGAACACGCTTATAAAGACAAGCAATAAAGGAACAAACAAAAAAACCCACACACACACCAAAAAATAAGACAGTAGCTTTGCATTTTCTTTGTTTCAAACCAACGAAGTTAAAGTGATTTCCTTAGTAAGACTTACGGTACCAATATATAAATTATCATCTTCATTAAGAAAGTTCTTCACATTTGAACTGAAGTTGAGTAGCTCAATATGAAATTCCATCTCCTGGTGAGAAGTACTTTTCAGGCCAGTTCATCCATGTTAAGGTCAGGAAGAGGATCTCTCCAGTAGCAAAAAGAGCTGAATTCTGGGCACGGAAATGCAGAACTCTGTTCTTTATTAAGCAGTGGGAACACATATTCCACAAGCTCACTTAGCCTGTAATACCTATATTAAAGAAGAAGAAAGGCCATTATTTAACAGTCTAGTCACTGCTCAGCTGTAGCCAAAAAGGAGCTTTGGAAGTCTAGACCAGAAAGTTATAGTTGAATAAGGCCCCACGACTGCAGAACCAATTTTCAATTTTATTTTGCCAGTTTTCATTTTGAGAAGTTTCAGTCATGTATCCGAAGCTGTAAGCCTTTGGCAAACAAGGTTTTGCACCTTATGTACATATTACCATATGTAACAGGAGGTCCTGGTCACAAATGCAATTATTTTGTAATCTTATTCTTAGACACTTTCTTTAGTGGAAATAACAAAAATGGTCTTACGAAGATTTGTTTCCCTTAGTCTGTTCTTGGATCAGTTCACCCTTTGGGTTCACAGTAAATATTCTGCAAGCTGGAACTCCCACTTGCATGTAGGCATATACATCCTGCAAAAACCATGAACAAAAGCACATGCTTCAATATTTTCTTACTGAATGCGATCCAACAATGAGAAAAGCCAATCCAAAAAGAGTACAGTAGAACTATCTCTTAAAAAAGTCCCTAAACAACAGTCAAAAACCAAAATACACACCACTTCCCCCTCCCCCCACCAAACCACATGTATGCACCATAACAAAACATTCCCCCCCACCTCCAAATGCTTAATTCCTGTTCCTAAGCCTGGGACCACAAACACACACAAAATCTATGCCACCCAACACCACTCCTTGAGACAATATTCCTTTTGCAATAACCCCCTCTCTTTTGCTCAATTACAGTAGTACTGAGTTCCAGAGAAAATACAGGAACTGTATAACAGGAAAAAGGATTGAAGACTGCAGAGCACTACATTAATGTCCTTAGGTCATAAAGCTGCCAAAGATCCTTAAAAATAATTTGGAAAGGTGGCACATATTTATTCAAATTCTCAGAATACTGACACATCTTTGTAATCTTTCTCATATAAGTCATTGTAGCAGCTTTTTTTAAAGCATCTACATATGGCTTTTCCTGACCAAACCCATAAAACATCAGTGTCTCATTTCCATATCCAAATTTTGATGGACACAAAAAGAAAACCCTATTTCTTTTGCTTCTCAAGTACTTCATGCATTTTAACCCTTCAGTTAGAAAGGGGCAGACTTACATTGGGCCTGTTTCCAAAAGCAGCATAGAAAGGCTGTTTACTGGGAGCGAACAAATTCTTGATATCATTCAAACATTCAATTTTGAACTTTTCAGGCTTCTTTTCTATTACTTCCCTAAAATAAAATTTCAACAATCAAATTCCAAGTCATGATTTGATAGAGGACATCTTCCTACCTGCATTTATCTGATATTTATATTCCTACTGCTTCCCATTGGTAGTTACACAGACACTGGTAACTAGCTCTCCAAGAATGATACGAGAGACAATCAAACATTCACTGTTTTCCACCATCCACAGTAAAAAACCAGGTCCATAACCTATGCATTTGCTAAGTATAAATAGGATGGAATTCCCAGTTGTGAATGCAGCTTGTGAACTGCTTTTATTGTAGATGAATATTTGAATCAGAAGATCTAATCAAGTATACATAAGCTTGTCACAGCTCCTGTCTCTGACAAAAAAGTGTGTAAGGTCCGTGACCTTAATGGAATTTGTTGTCATTGCTATCCATGAATAAGTCATTCTTATTAAAAACAAAACCAAAAGGACTTTTCAACTATTAGCTCCTCCCATCAAGAACAAGTAGAATATGGCTGGTCCAAAAGATCAGTTGAGTTAAACCATACTTAAATGCCATATTGCTTTGTAAGTAGTTGTATATGGAGCACTCCCCATACCACAAGGTCCTTTTGCATGACAGTCTGTATTTCCCAGCTTTTCTTCTTTTCTCTCTATCTTGTATACTAGCACTGCACTACAACCCTTTCAGCTATACTTGAAAAAACAAAAGCATACTGATATAAACAGAACCTAACTGTAATAAGTCATGGTCTACAGGAGTAAAGAGAAGGCAAAACAAGCTCCTTTAGGGCTGGTATGTTGTAGCCCCTTCTAACACGCTCACAGAAACAGAAGCATAAAAGGGAAATTCAGACAAAACAAATAATTTATAAAGGATCACTAGGGGGACCTCAAGACTCAATAGCAAATCTAGCACACAGTGTAATGTTTGGTTACAGCTGCAATGCCAAATATTTTTATATCTGCTTCTTTCTCTGAAATGAGGAGACAATGGATATATGAGATCCCACATCCTTACCTATGAAAGGCAGAAAACAAACTGCTGGGGGACAACATGAGAGGGCCCCTGGGGAGAATTGTTCCTTTGTCGTTCACCCAGTGTAAGTATCCTCTGGTGATATCTGCCATCCCAATGGCACGGGCAGAACAGTACAGAAACTTGTAGCCATTTCTAGAAAAGAATTATCAACTTAATTCATGTTCCTGCTGAAGAGTTTCTTTGCAAAGCTAAGTACACAGTTATAGCACTGTCCAGAGGCACCAATTTAGGTACTGACTTGTTGCAGTGCCCTGCACACATAAGGAAAAGACTTTTCTGCTGCTAAAGAATCTGCAAGGCATACAGTAGTTTAAATAATCAAAATCAAGAAACAGGAAGGGCAAAAGTAACAGGAATGGTAATACTCAGATGACACAATCAGATGGACTAGACTGTGTTCAAATAAATGCCACACTGGTTTTATTCAGCTTCTTTCAGACCAGCTACATGTAGAATTACAGCAGTTATTTACATTATCTGCATCACAAAATAGTGGGTGCCAGATTTCCTGCCTTTTTCAGGTTGTTGGCAGAATTTGCAGTGCAGGGTGAAGGACTGATAACAACAAACATTCATATTAAGCCCTAATTTTTTCCTGCAGACTTTGTAGGTTCATCTGTTATACAGATTTGTTATACAGTTATTGCACGCACAAAAGGCTTGAGTGTTTATGAGCATTTTCAAAGACTTGATTCAATTTGGCAAATAATTCCAAAACTGCTCTTCTATTATGCGCTGAATTTAAAAAATAAATAAAAAAAAAAGGAAAGAAAGAAAAAACCCCCGAAGTTGTTAATAAGACTTGTTCCAGAACAGAGTTCATCCTAAGGAGAGTTCACTTGAGTTGGGTAGCAAACAACAATAAAACACAAAATACTTATGCACTGGAAGGACCCGATTTAGTTTTGAATTTACACTGTACCATGTTTCTAAAAGGCTTTGCAATCAAACCTCAGTTGGTAGAAACACACAGGCATGACTGTTTTGAGAAATTCACAAAATTTTTGTTTGAGAAAGTCACAAAAATATTACTCAGTTCTTAGAAATGAAATGCAGAATCAAACATCTGAGAAGGAAACTAGTAAATGGTGGCTTGCATTCTTGCAAAAGTATACATCTGGGGAAAGAACTTCATTTTGCTTGTGAATGACAGAATTAGCTCACTTCCCAACATTTAGACTAACAAATTCTAACAAACTATCCATTAACAAATTATTAACAGCTATCCAATTACCTGTCCATTAATCCCCAAATTCCAGAAAACTCTAATTGTTTCACAGATTACATACTCACTCGTTTATGGAATGATAGAGTTTTGCAATGCCCTGATGAGTCCAGTCCTTGCCAAACTGAGGGAGGATATGTCCTAAAGCATCAGACCTAAAAGCAGAATCAAAGGTACCAGATACTCAGTATATGAGTTTTGTTAAAGACAACCACTAATGAATATACAATTTATAAATAGTATTTATAGAAATATCTCTGCAGAAAGTCGTAACTATTGCAAAAGTGGGGCCATACAACACAAGTCAGTTTCCAAGTTAAGGCACAGCTGCCAAACCTGGAGAAGTCTGAGAGGGAACCGTCACATAGTAAAAATTATCATCTTTGCATCATTCTTTTAAAAGACATTTTATAGCTTGCTGTAAAGGCAAGTACAAATTAAAATTAAAGCAAGACCTTTTTTCCATGATTGTTAATGAAAATCCTTTAATAACCATCTTAAAAAAGGTTCCTTATCTTATTTTGAAAAGCAGAGTAGGATCAATAAAGCAAGATTAAAAGAACAAAAGAAAAGAACCCACCAAAGATACTTACTTAGTTATTGTTCCATCAATATCTGATATGATGATTTTATCATTCCAGTTCCAGAGGTATATTGTTCCTGCGCAACGGCAAGTCCCTTGATACTGGGTTGTAATACTAAATACAACATCATTAGGGCCATCTCTGAGCTTCAACTTCGCCTTTAGAATAAATAAAAATAATTGAAAATATAAGTTCCTCTCCCTCTAAATTTTTTAGAATCATAAATGAGCTGCAGGAAATGGCTCATATACTCTTCCTTGTCTATTTTGATTAACTCATCAAAAACTGAACCATGGTTTAACACTGGTACAGTTCTACTGGAAAAGTCTGTCGCAGTCTAGCTACATGTTTTTGTCCAGAGCTCCTCTATCTGTTTACAGCAGCAGATATTTCACTCTCTGCCTCTTTAATTCTTGCTGTCACAGTAGATTTGCTGCATAATCAAGGGGAACTCCCAGTTTGCCAAAGTATGCAACCGTATTTCCTTCTTAGTGGGTGCTTTCCTCAAAATTCTTCCCTGATGAAGATCATACATTTAGACAGCAGCAGAACTAACTTGCTAGACTGCAATGAGTAAACTGCACACCAGTTTAAATGTATGTTGTTAGACAGATGTCCAGATTTATTAAGGCAGGTGTCCAGATCCCAGGATATCCAAACTGCAGAAGCAAACAACGTCACTTTTTGGCAACGTCTTAATACAGAAGTTTGATTATAAAAAAATAGTAATTTCTTAAAAAGTTCTAATCTAAACACAGATTCTTAAAAAACACTTTCACAGCAAAGTATTTTAACTTTCTTTTTAAATTTTAAATTTCCCCATTCCTTTTTTCAATTGCTAGCACGGTAACCCAAATATAATTTTTACTTTATGAAATGTACTTATATGTCGCTTCTAAAAAGCAGAAAAAGTTCAACTCTCAGAATCAGAGTGGAATTAGGGAGCATCCAATGTACAAGAAAGGTGTGCCACTTACTATTTGGTCCGAAGACAGTCTAAGTGACTTCTTATAAGATGGAACGTTCCCATGGGGTGGATGCTCTGGTGGGGCAGAATCCATTTTTAGAGACTCCTTCAACTCCTGTGATGCTTCATCACTAGAAGAATCATCTTCTGGAGGTCTAACAGGGCATCAACCAGAATACACGTAAGCTACAGAAAGTGCTTCTTTAACAGAGTAAGGTTCTTATGCAAGATTAATTTCTGCTTATGTTGAGGAGAGCACAGATTAACAAACTCCAAGGTCTAGTGAATGCCCAGATAAAGCCAGTAAGCAAGTAAGACTTGTAGTGCCAGCACAGGTGAAGTTCTAAACACTACTACTCCTAGCTGGCTCCACACATGACAGGTTTAGTAAAGACACAGTGTCAAGTGGTCACTAATACTATGC
The DNA here is from genome assembly GCF_022539395.1 of Myiozetetes cayanensis. NCBI lineage: Eukaryota > Metazoa > Chordata > Aves > Passeriformes > Tyrannidae > Myiozetetes > Myiozetetes cayanensis. The sequence continues at coordinate 48,007,844 of NW_026086604.1, forward strand.
TGACGAATTAGGCAAACTGCGGATGAAAAGGGACACTGAATAGATACCAGTGCTTTGTTTTTAAAAAAAGCTGCCACAGTTTCTACGTAAATTAAACTGTGGGTGATAAGTTAGTGGAGTAGCTCACCTTTTAAGGTTATTCACAGACTTATTTTCCTGCTCATTAGAGATTTCAAGATTAAAAGCAGCATTTAGTTTCTCTGAAGTATTAAATCACAATATATTACATTTTTTAATCTTGAAGACACCAACTTACAAGTATCTTTGTAAAACCATAGGAGAATATGAATATGCATAATAAGTTACCTAGAATGGGACAGTTTTGTGCTAAGCACTGATAGCTGTCTATCACAGTCTTAGGTAACTTGTGCACTGTAATTAATACTATTTTATTGTTTCAATTATTTAACGTTACAAAAAAATTCCACATGGTTTAAATTATTTACACAATATTAGGCTTTCACAAAAGAAAAAAAGGAAAAAGGAATGACAAACAGTATCTCAGAACCAATACCACTATATTTACAGAGCAGTGTCCCATTGCGAAAGGTTATCAGGTATGTTTTTGTTCTGTCAGTTATGTTATGATTTAAGAAGTAAACACAACAGGATTTAGGAAATAATTGTAGTGTGTTTGTATTTCCTACAATGTTTGCTGTCACATTTTTTTGTTGAATTGTTTGCTAAACACATATGGTTCCTTTTCAGTAGCTTACAGGAAAATGTCTCTTCCCACAGTACATTCCTACCAAGTTCTTCATTCAAAAATAGAAAAATAAAACAAAAAAAGACGATACTATTCAGTCCACAAAATAAGTCTTCAGACAGGAACACACCTACTATTAACTTGCTCTTTTATAGTTGCTGGCAGTTCATTTGCTCTTTGCGTCTCAGTTTTCCCCTCTTTTGCCTCTGGTATCTAAAGCAACATGATAATAAAGAACATATTGACATTTTGAACATATCTGAGAGAGTTCACAGTTTTAAGCAAACAGCTACCAATACAGTACATAAACTGTATTAAGTCTTAGAATTGCTCATTCTGCAAATTATTTAACAAAAAGATGCTTATGAAGAAATGATCCATTAAAGCTTTTTATTATTTCAGGAAACAAAATTCTGCATGCCCAAAAATTGAGAACTGCTAGTTTAACGTGAGTAATTTAACATTAAGGGAGTGTCAACCTCTAAACTTATAAAATTCACTTTTTTGTGGGAAAGTAAATTTAAGGCCCATAGTGAAGGTCTAGAAAGCACAATTTAGTTTAAAATGGGGTGTCTCAGCCTAAAATCTATTATGCAGAACAGCACATACTTATTTATTTGTGTGCACATTCCTAAAACATACTGCAGTGACTGAAGTGTAGCTCTGACTACTGCTTACGGCTTAGAAGAAAGAATTTTAAGAAGATTGTGCAACAGCTGAATACAATAAATTTTGTTGAAGCAACTCGTAACACCAAATATTGATGCAGTATTTAAAGATAAATAAACAGATGCAGCTACAGCTACTGCAACACTGAGTAACTCTCATATGGCAACCAGTGACACTGAGCTGATACAAGCAGCATTCTGAGGCACTTCTGACAAATGACAGTTTTTTCAGCTTTTTACATCTCAAAAAAAAAAAAATTAAAAGAGGTCTCAAGTTACCTGTTTAGTCATGCTTTCTCTCTTGCGCCAGAACCACCATCTTCCAGACTTCTTTGGCATCTTTTCTTTGACCCAAGACTCAACAGTAGCCTGAAAAGTTATACATGGTTTTAATTTGTATAGAAAAACAAGGAGATAATCATGTGTTACTACACACAAAATTTCCAAAGACAGTATACATTTATGTCTTTACCTTAGGTAAACTCTTCTGAAACACCTGCAAACTCAGAATCATTGGAGCAGCCAACGCCCAGTTATAATACCTGTTTTAAAACAACATATTATTGATATTACAAAATCTCACTGCAAGTCAATAAATATCAGCATGAAAACTTGCCCTCTTGTTGATGAAAATGTATATATTTGCTGCCAATCACTAATATTACAGTTTTGTGAAAGTAATTTTAATATATACAATTCAATATCAGTGGAAATTGTAGAAAAAAATCTCACTCCAGCTAAAGCTAAATGTAATGCAAATCTTCAGTTCAAAATCTCCTCTCTTTGAGACTGAGAAATAGATTCATCAATAACACAAACTGCAATGGAAGCTTAAAAATGTGCTCAGTTTAAAGAGCAGATTTGAAATGAGATCTCTTACAGCCTAATTATATGATACAGAAAATTTACCTGTTATAAATCCGTATTACCAAATTAGGATTGTCAATGAGTCCAGGGTTTTCAGCAAATTCATGATAAGTAATAATATGTTCCATGAATTTTTCTGCAACAGGAAGAGATTTAAATTAAGAATATAAAATCCCAAGATGTCTGATTAGTTTATATCTAGGAAAACCCTTTCTGTCATCTCAGAGTCTTTGCTTATCTTGCAATGACTGAAGATATGCTAATACAGCCTACCTGTCAAGGGTCTTGTGACTGCCTCCTCCCTTACAGGGAAAGCCTCGCACCACCCTAACAGTCACAGTAATGAGCATAAGGAAATTAGAAGAGGGAGGATAAGGAGGAGGCAGACACTAATTCAGTTTGCAGGCTGGAAAAAGAGAGCCATGCTTGTCTAAGCAAGTTTTCTTCAAAAATTATAATGGCAGGTAAGGGGCCTAGATAATACACTAAAAGGGGAGGTGAAGGATGTTGTCTGCTTTTCAGGTTTGAAATACTACTATTATCACTAATTAATAGCATTTTCTTGACTAGTTTCTATACAAGTTTGCAGAAATCCATGATTTAGTGTAAAACCCCTGCAAGCAAGACAATTTTTTCAAATCAAATCCACTATTACTACTACCATGTTACCGAAGTACTGAGTGTTCTGAGACTTTATTAATGATCATTTAAATTTCACTTCATGCATTAGAAACTGAATGACCATTAAAAATGTAATACTAAAAACACTTTAGTACATGTTCATGAAGATTACATGGCCCCAAGAGCTCCCTTCATTAAATAAATGGGAGCATTAGGAGAGAAGAATCAGCTGGTAAAAATCTAAAAGTTATCAAAAAATTAAGATGGGAAAAGTAATGCAGGCAAAGAGACAGTCCAAACACAACAGTTAAAGTTGGGTTTTTTTAAATTGCTTAAGAAAACTAAAAAAAGAAAAAAAAATCAGGCAATTGGAAAAAAACATGAGTTTTGAAGATTTATATAGGACTAAGCAAGTAATTGCAGCCAGAAACCAGGCTGTTTGATCAGATAAACAACCTGTAGTGCAAAGAAAGAGACTGAAAGCTTCTCAAGACATCACGTGTTCTTGATTAATTTGAGGTTAAATTCTGCTGTCTCTGCTTGGCAAATGCTCCTGAAGTTTAGAAAAATGAAAGATTATCCATCCTCTTTTCTTGACACGAGCACAGTAATAAGCCAAGTTTTGTAAGGAGGAAATCAGAGCATTCAGATTTAGCTGCCTGAGCTCTATTACTCTCCATGTTTTAAGTCTTTCATGTACCTTTAGAAATCTCTCCATTTTCATTGAGACCTCCACAAAGTGACAGTGTGACATCAGGCAAGTCCATAGCAGAATCAGACATGCACTCTGTACCACTATCAGCAGCAGCACTTCCAACCGACTGGGGTGACTGGGAACCAGAAAGGGTATCCGACTCTGTCCACTGCCTGAAGCCAGGATCAGAATCACTAAAGGAAAGTGAAAAGTATTTTACTTGGGGAAAAAAAAAATGTACAGAACACACTATATGATTACTCAAAAAAAAAAAAATTTTAAATCAGACGAACACTCCCATCAATCCCTCATAATACTAGCAGACTGACAGTTTCCAGTTCTCCTAACATTCACCTAAATTGGGAAATAATCGCATTTCTCTTGCCTGCAACAAAATTGGATTTAAATGAAGAAAACATCCTCTTCATTCTGATTCTGCAGAACAGTACTGTGCTCCTCAATTTTTACCAGAAAGCTGTAGAATAAGAATAAGAGAACCCCAAAGGACACCGCTTTATGTTTTCAAAACACTGCATGTGTTTAGAAAAAGTACAATAGAAAAGAAAGGTGATATAAAAAAATAAAAAAAATCACACTGTCATCTAAGGTTAAAGTTATCAGTTTGAACTGAAGTACTGAAAAGTTTACTATTTTAGTTTTAATATAAACCAATAGACACTTCTTTCTTATTAAGCTCTATTTTCACAAAGGTCTTCCTAGACAGTTATTCTTTTGCAGAATATTTTAGGAGTATAAAAAATGTTTCCAATTCTTCAGAAAAAGCCAATAAGTGAATTTTGAGACTGAGTTGCCTTGCATGAAGATGCAGTGGGATTTTTGTTGGGTCTTTTTTGATATTAAGAAGTTAGAAAGGATGTACAGGGCATGCATAACATAAACTCATGCCTGCTTCTCTAGAGCAAGCAATGTGGTAGAACAGTACTGGTGCAAATGGAGCGTGCAGTCTAAATTGACTCCCCTCTCTGCAGAACATACAGGTTCCACAAAGATGAAACTCTTAGTAGTGATCTCCTGTGTGATCTTTCAGTGTGTTTCTCAAACCAGAAATAGATTTTCCCAATGAGATCAGTACCAGTTACTCCACAAAAGCCTAGAAACCTGAAGTTCAATTCTTGTCATCAGAACTGGCACATAAATAATACATGTAATAACTCATGTAATGTGACTGTAGTATCACCCTAGATCCACTGAATTTAAGTTCAATATTACCTTTTGGAAAGTAAAGTGCTGCAACTTCAGGTTCCAAAGCCTTTAGGTCATCCAAGTAAATATCATCAGGTCCTTGATGATGGCTTCGCTTGTGCACCCCTGTTAATTTTAGCAATTAAGATTACCAATATGAAGGTACACAGATACATTAAATACAAATGCAATTGTGGTATATTCAGACTTGTTTGTATAATTTATAAATTCAAGAGTTTAATTATAGTTTTAGTCAATTAAGACCTAAATAGGAAAAACTGAAAAGGTCTATTTATACTTTTTCCACTGTGGCCTCAAAATTGGTAGATCATACAGCAGGCAGGGATCAACAGCTTTATTATATACCTTTCTTTTTTGAAGGAGAGTCGGTTTTTGCTGTTGGTTTTGTTTCTGGTAAAGGGTCCACCAACATTCTGGAATGATGATCAGCATCTACTGGCAAAGGAGCTTGCGGTTCTACGATTGCAGAAGCAAGAGAATCTTTAACATCCATCTGCTGAAGCAGAGGATGAGTTCTTGGCTCAGGTTTCAGTACTGTACAGACAGAATCTTTCACATCATCATCATCTTCAACTTCATCAGAGCTGAGGATGACCCTAAAATGAGTCTTCTCTGATGGAGTAATGGTAGCTGTTTTGCAATGTTCCAGTTTCTCTTTCTTGCTTATCTGAAAAACAAAAGCCTAGTCAATCCTTTCACTTTTCCTGTTTGTTTTATTCTATTCTAAACATTAAACTTGTATTCATGGTACAAGTCCTGGTCACAGGTAATCAAAAAAAAAATCTGAGCACATATTTTAGCAAGATAAAACCTGTCCCACTGTATTAGCAAAGTTCCCTGCAACAAAAGTTTCATACTAGTTTATTTATAAGTTCAGCATAGAAACTGGCATAGAGGAAGTGCTGACTTGACCAAATTATAGCAAGAAAAAAGCATAAATGTGGACATATATCAGGGCTTCTGTTACCAGCTGTCCTATTAAAAATACCACATTTACTCTACCAAGGCTACAGTTCTTTTGGAATGAACTAGAACTTACTCAGCAATAAAGGACATTATTTTCTAAAGTTTTTTCCTTCCGTTTCTAACTAAAAATTCAAAATTTTTCAGACTTTTAGGGTTAGGTTTTCTGGAATAACTTTGCTGAGCAGCTTTTGAACTCAACGAAGCCGAACCTCTGCCAGCCACGAGGGGGTGCTACTTTCCCATTTCAGCAGAATCATTCCAAAGAACAGCAGCAGATTTCCAATCCTCTCCTAGGACAGGATTTTAGACCAGCGGAAACTCAGTTCACTAAAGTTAGAGACAATAAATAATTTACCTTTGTTGATTCTGGAAATCCTCCCCATGTCCATTCCATGTGAGATTCGGATCTGAGTAAGCTCTCAGCAGGCTTAACTTCTAGTTCTGAATCGCTTTTAGGGCAGACTTGCTCAGAGAAAGGGCTAGCAAATCAACAAGAATTAAAAAAAACAAAAAAAAAGAAAGCTACAGTGTTTAAAATGCATTTGTTGTGCAGCTACTGTTGGTAGAGTTTTCAACAGCTTAACAGAGCTTCAATTATTTGGCAACATGGCAAGAAGCCCAGCAGGGTTTTCAGACAGTGAGAAATTAGGTTAAAACCAAAATCACATTAAAGGACTTACATAGTGATCACACTAAACAGATTCCTCCACTATATCTGCAGTGCAGATAAAGCTCTCCTCTCAGCCCATGTTCCATTTTTCAAACAAAACAAGAGTAAAATAAAAAAAGTTTATCTAAAAGAAAGAGAGAAGTTAGCTTTAAGTTCCTCACCTTTGTAAAAATACAGCATTTCAGCTTGCTGTGCCAAGAATTGAGTAATAAAAGACAACTGTATGAAACAACCTCAATTCCCAATGCAGGGTAAAAAAAAATTTAGTAAGATAACTTAGGAGAGGGAAAGATTACTTGAAAACTTCCTTCAGATGTGTTTGCACTACATGACCTTTTAGAATCCATCCTATTTTTCCTACAGTGGTTATTATCCAGAAATCAGAAACAGACTTATGAAATTTACTTTAGCTAAGATTACTTTTCAGCCAGAAGAACTCTCTACAAAATGCTAGAAAGGAGTGATTTCAAAATAATTTTTCTCTTATTATCTTACATACTTAAGGAAACACAAGGTGTTGTTTTGAAGTAGCATTTAACGTTGGGACAGGTCCAAGTCTGCCCTGTCTTGAACAGGGCAATTATATTGCATATTATTGAACTGCTGCTCATTTTATACTTTGACATTCGTATTTAATTTATGAAGTTTTTTTCCTTACAAAAGTCCTGCAAAGATTAGCTACCTAGTGCACTACCATATAGTGCATACCTAATGCACTACCTGAAACTTTCTGGAGGTTTGTGGAGTTCAGGTTTTACAGTATCATACAGCACTAAACTGTGATCACAGTTCAGACTGCAAAAATAGACACTACTCAGATCAGATCACAATCCAGACAATAAGAATCCCTCACATTGCTCTAAGAGGACATCACAAAATCCAAGCGATCAGGACATTTAAACAAATCTACAGTGGCAATTCATCATCTCACAGTCAACTTCCAGCCTCCATTACTCAGGGGCACAGAGAGAAAACCATCTAGATATTTCCCCCCTCAGTTCTCCTTTAACAACGTCCTAGAGAAATGACGTTATTTGTACTGTTAGAAGAGCCTATTTAAAGTAACAGACTGATGAAAATACATGGTCATATTTGTTTTCAGGAACAATACGAACTAATTTTCCTTACATGCCAACATCACAAGTCAACTGGAAGCCATGTAGAATATTAACCTATTTCTAAGCCTAATTCTTAATATTCAGCAGTATTCAGTGCAAAAAACTAAATATGCCAGGGCTTTGGGACCATAAGTCTGTTCCACTTTCCCAAAGAATAAGTTTTCCATTGTCATTCTCAGGCAGAAGTCTTCAGCCAAAAGGCTCAAGCTTCTAATAGTGATCTCGTCATGCTAACGTTGCTTGTTAAAACAGGAAGAACATTGATGGTATCATGTATTAAATAGTTAATGGTTATGCTTTTCATCTTATTAGGACAAACAGAAGTGTCCTCACGGAAAAGACTTAGGCTATCATCTTCCCTGAGGTCCCTGCAAGGGTTCTGAAAACAACTAACCTCAATTAAAAGTCAGTTAGCTTTTTCAGATCTCCAAAAAGGAGGTTATTAACACCTCTCAGTTCTCTTTCACTGTACAACAGCTACATTATAAAATCCTACTTTGATGGCTTAGAAGAAATAATTTAATGCAAAATTTCTCTTCTCCTAGATGGCTCATGCACCCACTTGTGCCCAACCGCCTCCTCAAAGAGGGAAAGGAAAATTGCCAATTTTTCTGTTACGCTGCAATCTCTACTGGGTAGCTTTCTGTTAAAAAATCCCCCCAAATTATAAAGACCTTAGGTATATCTCACATGACACATAAGTTGTTAGAGCAGACTAACCTCTAAATATGTAAACAAAAACAGATGTATGAATCATCTATCCCAGATATAGCTATGTTAGCTAGTAGTTTTATAAACTGAAAATGAGTATCAGCCTCTATGCTACAATTATCTAGGTGATATAATCCATACAATACCAATCCTTAGGGTTAAACACAGTGACTTCTTTTCAGTCATAAACCACAAACCTTTGGGGAACATTTGAAGACTACATCTCATTAAGTATAATTGAGGATGTGGTTGTCAACCCAAAACAAAAAGGAATGATAATGGGATTTCCTGTCCAACTGCATCTGTTCATTAACAAGCCATGCACTTGGGGGAATATGTAGGCACCAAGCACGGGCTGGTACATTCAGCCTCCACTGACACCACAGCCATGGAAACACCTGAAGCAGAGACTATATGCACTTCAAAAAGTATTTTCTGAAGGCTGATCTCTTCTATTCTGGACTACCCTCTATTGATACAGAAGAACAGGTACCTGAGCAGTGAGTAGCTAACAAGCAATGCTGGGTATCACAGAAGGATAACCAGTAATCCTCACTGACCCTGTGAATGTATCAAGCTGAGAAGCAGTAGAACCACACATTTACTGAAGAGTTCAGATGAATCAAGATACTACTTTGCATGCTATGTGCGAAATGGATGCTCTTTCCTGTATGCCAAATATTCACAAAAGATAGAATTTACCTCAAGTACTACCACATAAGGACATAATGCTATCTTGTGCAAATAGATATTGATGTTAGGAGTTGTGCAATCCAAAGGGTGAGCCTTGAAAAATCTACAAACTGAACACAACAGGAATATAGTGGCCTGAACATCAGAAACTGAAGAGTGCATGTGAGTGTACAAACAAAAGTGCCCTTGTCACAGTGAAAACTGAGTTGGTGAGTTGTATTATGCCACTTGTAAGACTCCACAGTCCACTGATGCTGATTTTCATATCTCTGGATAATCAAGGATATCAGAACTCCAGTATCTAGCTAATCCTCTGTTCTGAAACGGAACAGATTCAGATTTAGGATCTAGCTTTACCTTGAGCAATTTGGATTACTTCAAACAGCAATATGTACCTTAAATACTCAACACTTCTGCTTTATCGCACATCAAGTATTGCTTGATCATAGGGATCATACTTGTTTTCCATACCCTTCTCAACCTAAGGAAATCTTACTAACTACAATTTCTTTCTTTAATAATGAATTTTAATAAGAAAGGGTTCTTTTTCATTGGAGGGGGAATGATAAAATAAAACCATCTTTTTTTTAATACATTGAGTAGAGAGAAAAGTTCCCAAAGTTTCAAATGAGTATCAAATGTTGCATTTGGTATCACAAAAGTCAAGCAATTTTGATAGTTTTACAGATCGAGGGGAAAATGAATAAAAAGGCACAGTGATTTTTTTTTTTAGTAATTATTCATCATTATATGTATGGTGACATGACAAAATTACTTACTTCTCCAGAGGGGACCAGTCTCCATCAGATAAGGGGTAATGGTCCTTCGAGTGGTAAATCAAAGATTCTTTTTGCTCTTCACCCTTTGGTGATGAATTTGATGACCCTCTGTGGAGATACATAAGACAATAAAAAAATCTGCATTACTAATTCAGTTTAAAAAGTTACATAACATATATGTTATTAAAAATCCAAAATCAAAAGACACCAGTGTATAGCTTAAAGGGATTTATTGTTTGCAAAACTCCTTTATATAACCTAAAATTTATTTTAAAACTATTACTACTTGAAAATATTGCATGTTTAAAATCTACTGCTCCTATAAGTTAATACTGAAGAAATCACAATAGCATACATGATATTACTCTATATGAGTAATGATAAATGACATTACAGATAATATTACCTCAGTACAAAGACAAATAAACATTTTTACACATGGCCTTTACTATGTGAATCTCACAATCACTGGAAAAGTTAAACAGAAAAGGTAGTTTGAAAATGCACATGTAATAATCTAAAACCAGTAAGAAATCAGGCGTAGGTACTAGCCTCATGATTTACCCAAGAGTTTACAAATTAACATCAGCTACAACAAGTAGGTAGAAATACTGTACTTTTCTGAACAGTGGTATTTGTTTTGCACTAGAAAGTCTACTCAGTATCTACAAAGACCCAAAACCAATCAACATGAAGACCCATTGAGCAGTTGTGCACTGTATTTTACACAGAAGTCTCTTTTAAATGCTACCATTATAAGGACTTCAGATCTTTTTACAGTTTTCTGAATTTAACTGAATAAATAGCTATTCTCATGACACAACTAACTTGTTTTGAGCTTAGATCAAGGACATCATGGCTAAACAGTGGATAAGAACAGAAGGAATATATGCCTGGAATTTGAGTACAAAATGCAACAGAAATTATTCTAAGCCATTATTATGAAAGAAAAAAGAAAAAAATATTTGTATTCCATTACCAGCACAGGTGCACTGGATTTGTTTTGGAATGCTAATGCTCAGTTCTCTTATTGATGGAGAAAAGAAAATATTTTGTCATTATCAAATACATAAATATTTAGAATTTACGTGCTTACTCAACACAGTCCATTAGACGCAAGTCTTTTATTTGTAAGACATCTATACTATGGTAAATACTGAACTCTAAAAACATCTCCGTAGCTCCACTTCTTATTCTGTAATAGTATTCTTATGAAACATGATGATGTATCCTGACTTAAGATGAGAACTGCAGAGGCTGTACATCCTATGTATTCATAAACCAATCTTAAAAATCCAAATGCAATTGAAGATTATTGAAAATAAGAGGGGAAAAATCAGTATGCTTAACTTCAAGTTGTACTTAGCACCGGAGAAACAATGAGCTCTGTTTCTGAGTTATACACACTGTAATCTCAGTCCTCCTGGTATTACTTTATGTACATCCAGCACTACTAACATATCTAAACCATAGTTGAAAAACACAAAGGACATATTTTTTAAAAAAAGTCGATAAACACTTGGAAATAGATTTTCCCCAAGAAACAGGAAACAGCTTGTTTTCTGCTTTATAAGAACAGAACTAGATAAGGCATTGCATACTTGCACCTGTGACTGAATTTTTGACCTTCCTCTCAGAGCATCAGCCTCCCTTTTCCTTTCTTAGTTTCACTTTGAAATCTGAAGCTATGTCTAATCACAGTTAAATTTCTATTTCTTATCTTCTTTTTTTTTCAGAGCCACACATTTATAACTAAAAACAAACAAACAAAAAACAAACCCAAAACAAACCACTGCAATAAACCCACCAAAATCCCAAACACAAAAAACCCACTGGTATCACCTTACATACCCACACAGTTTGAAAAGAAATCTTATGAACGCTTTCACAACCGTATCTTTAGCTGGAAAGAAAACAAGTGTCTGCCTATTGCAAGGCACTTTATTTCCTGCCTTGGCAGCCCACTGGAATGACAGTAAATGAACTCCACTCACAGACACAGAGCCACAAATCTACTGTCTCTGAGCCTCCACCACTACAATATATTTTTTCACTCCATTTACTTGCTATGCACAAGAAACAGCATTCTTTTATAAAATCTTCTTTTCAGACTAAGACTGTTCTGTGTCCAATAATACCTTTCTACTGCTGTTTCTGCTTACTCGTGTGAAAAAAATGTAGCCTACAAATAAAAAGTTTTTTTAATCTTTCACTCTAAAGGCTACCAAAAAATAAAACCAGAGTAACCTTTACGGAAGGATCATGATCTGTTCAGCTATGACTAAACATTTGACACTTCGGTCAAACTTGCAATTTTTTATTCATCTCTAGTCCAAGTAAGATAATTGCCAGAATAGCAATTAAGAGTTCTATACACTGGATGAAAACAGCATGACATGGCTAAATGCTTCATACATTTGTAACGATACACTGCATAAAGAATAAATGATTCATGGGTTATATTTTCTTTCATCCTGTACTTGATTTTTTTTATTTTTGACGTTTTCAATATGACAAGTTATTGTTGCCTTAATAATCACACACTGAAGACTGAGCAAAGGTCTTCCTTTTCTTACATTGGAAAAAAAGGAAAAAAACCTCAAACCAAACAGAATGCCAATTCCCAGACTTAAACAGAGCAGTGAATATCTAAATGACAATCCATTGACATAAATATGAGAGTAAAAAAATAAGGCAAATGAACTAAGAAAACCACAGACATTCTAGAAAACATTTATCCCAAATCCAGATTTTGTTTGTTGTGTTTTATTAGATATAGGTGTGATAACAGATTCATGTTTTCCTGTTCCTCTAATCTTTTGGGATGGTACTTATTAAATTTGAGACTCCTTTGAAGACCCTGAAGGAGTTTTTTTCAGTTATACTTTATTCTCTTACACCCAAACCTTCTTGCAATTCCCAGACCAGACCTTGAATTTATTCAGACAGTAGTACATTTAACACTTCAATTTAGAGAGAAGTCAAATTCAGATGTGGTGTACTACAGGCATTCCACACTGCAGTTTATGTGGAGGTTACCAAACACACCAGAAGATCACTCTACCTCATCAGAGAAATGACACTGGAACTTTCTCAGTGACACAACAGATTGCAACAACACTTCTTTACCAGAATGGGCTTTACTACATTTCATGTTCATTAAAAAATGGCCCAACCTGAAGGATTCTGTAAAGATTTGGAAGATATTGTTTTGCAATTTTGTTTGTTTCCTTGAGGAAACGCCCAGTCAGAGCCTACCAAAACTCATGCATTGCTTGCATGGAGGAAATGTACAAGTCACCTTTCAAATGTTCAGCGATAAAAGTGAAAGCATTCAGCAACTATCTGAGAGTTTACCTTAGGGGTTGAACACTTTTTTCATCATCTGAGCTGATTTCCATTTCGAAAATCTCTTCAGTCCCAGTAGAGGAGATCTGATCTTCTTTCCTGCTATCTTGTTTGTATTTCTTTCTTCTTCTTTTTTTCTTTTTCACAGAACCTGGTGTGAATACAGTCTCTGTTTCCGCAGAGTGTAGAATTTCTGAGTTTGCACATGTCCTCTCATTTTCAACTGATTTCAAATGATTGTCAGTGTCTTTAAAAAACTGGTCTTCAGTGGGTATTGGAGATGTTGCCAAATATGCAGGAACCTTTTCCTTTAAAAAAAAAAAAAAAAGAAGAATAGGGTATTTTTTTACTTTGTTCTGTGCACACAGGATAGTTGTCAGCTACAGAGTAATGCTTGTGTCTATATTTGGACACAAAATCATACAGCAGTCCAATGGTATGAAGCTGAAATCCTGAAAGGAATCAAGTTCACTACAGTGATTACAAAAAGTTCAGAAAAATGCATATTAGTATTCTTACAGTATCAGACATAAACAACTGATTTTGCCAGCAAAGCAAATATCCAGTCAGTGGAATGTTTTTGAAATTATCTGCCCCTGAGCACACCAGTTCCATGCTTAGCAAATGTGTTAATAAAAAAAGGCTAATTAAATCCACTGCTGTTTATTTTGAAACAGATTGTTAGAAAGGTGTAGGTTGAAAGGGACATCTGGAGATCATCTGGTCCAATGTACTGCTGAAAGTAGAGCCTCAGGTTAGGTTATCCAGGACTTTGTAAAGCCAAAGTTCAAGTATTTCCAGTGAGGGAGAGTCTATCACTTCTTAAGACAACTACTCCTGTGTTATATTGTTCTCAATCTCAGTGAAGGATTTTTCTTATACCCATCTGGAATTTTCTACTTATGCCCTTTGCTCCACCTTATTACTAGGCATCCTTGTGAAGAGAGCCTCTGTCTGCTCTTTAACTATCTTGCAGGTAGTGCAAGACTGCAGTTAGATCCCCCTGAGTCTTCCCTAGGCTCAACACAACCAGTTACAGCAACCTTTGTTTCTATATCAATTTCTCCAACCCTCTGATCAACTTGGTTCTACACTGGGACCCCTCCAATTTTCCACATCTCTCCTGAACTGGGGAGACCAGGACTGTGTTCCAGATTTGGTCTAACATACACTAAGCTGAGCAGGACACCCCCATCTGCTGGCTGTGCTCTTGCTGATGCAGCCTGGGACATATTTGCCTTCACTGCTTCCAAGACACACTGCCAGCCAGGTGATACAGAGGTGCATTTCATCCAGTCAGACCCCAGCCTGTACTGCTGTGCAGGATTCTTCCAACCCATATGCAAGACTTCACATGTATCTTGGTTAAATCTTGTGAATCTTGTTGGTCCAATCTCACAGTCTGCTAAGTTGGTTCTATGTGATGGCTCTTATTTCTGACCGGTCTACATCTCCTCCCAGTTCAGTGTTACCCACAAAATTGGTGAAAGTGTATTCAGTTTTGTCATCCATGTCAGGCACTATTTATGTAAAGTATCATTCAAAGAGAAAAACTCAGCTATAATGTACTCAGGTTAAAACCAACATACAACCAACCAACCTTCAACTAATTACAACCCTTGTGAAGGAAAAGCTTTAGCTTTAGGTTTGTTTGCATCATAACAAGAAACTTAAAAGGCATTGACATCTAGACTGAAACAAACACACTGTGAAGGGACAAAGTAGAACAAAAGTAGAAGAGAATGGAATTTGCATAGAGAAGAGAGAAAGTTATGGAACTCAATTTCATGGTCTAGAATAGAAGTAATTACAAGATGCCTGTTACTTTACAGGACTCTTATGCAGAAGCTTAGTCAGGAACTACACTGTGATCAGAAACAGCCAGAGCACTGCTAATAGTTTTGATGTGTTCAAAGCCTGACCTGTTGTTATTTAATATTAAATTCAATTTTTCCATTGAGTTAAGAATTACAGACCCAATTTTGTTCCACTGGTTGTACCATGAAGTGAGAACAAAACACAGCTTTATACAGCACTGATGACACACAGACTTTTCATTGTGAAAAACCTCCAAAAAAACGATAGCACCTAAAATGAATCCTCAGGAAAAGTTAAAAGAAAACTGGCTGAGAAACACTGTGCTGGGGGCAAAGGCAGTGGTTATCACCCTGGCTTTCTGAAAGGTATAAGACTGATCAGTTCCCACCAATGTCTGACAGCCTACATCTATAAAAATCTGCTTTCAGTTTTTATTTTAATCATGGTGTATGCTAAAACAGAACCCAACCTTCCTTTTGCTTAAATGTTATAAATCCCTACCCCAAGTTATCATTTTGGGTCTTAATGCTTATTTTCTCCTTCCACTTTAAATTATATTTAACTCCTTTCAATATGAGAGATTCCTCTGATCCCTCACAGTAAACAAATAGCACCCTAAACTCAAAAGTGGATCAAGTTCATTTCCTTGAAAAGTCTGACTCCTAATAACAACAGGAAGTTAACACTTCATCTTTAACTTCACTGACACATTTTCCGCCCCCCCCCTTCTAACTGACTACATTCATTAAACCTTTTGGAGCTTTGTATTTAGAACTTCTTTCCTTCAGTCTTGCTGAAAAATGCCAACAGATTCAAAAGTGATGAAAAGCAATGCTCAGGACTGACCAATACTGTGATTACATAGTTCCTATATCCTTAGGAAATCAGACTGAAAATAAACCCATTATTCCTGGTTTTCAGAGGCTCATTAGCTTCCCGTTGCAATAGGCTCTTGGGAAATTAATTACTGTATAATAATACAAGAGGAATTCTCAAGTCAAAGTTGTTATTGCTAAATGGTGATAAAAAAAGGGCAAAAACTTGTAATACAAATGAAAAATATGTCAAAAAATAGACTACCTTTATTAGCAGAGACCAGTAGCACCAGCTATAAGAACTTAAGGCAAAAATTATTGTAAGACACTGCAATCAGAATAACTTCAGTCAATAAGAATGAATAAACTAAAACAAAATAAAAAAATTCAACACATCTTTCGAAAAATGCTCTAATAAAAATAATTCGTTACATTATTATTACTGGTAGCAAAATTGTACAAACCATCAAACATCTTGGCAGCAAATGAAAATTATGTTAAATTCAGTCACAGAATATCTAGATTTCATAGAAGATATAACATTGACAACACTGAATTAAGCATTTTCAACACATTACTTAGTAATAATACTGCATGGTAGTCATCAAGCACAAAGCCCTTACATTTTCCTCCTCCGTCTCTTGTACAAAGAAAGCTTCTCCATTGTCACCCAGTTTCATATGAAGGTCAACAGCATCACCATTAATTTCTATATCAATCTGTGGAAAGAGAATTTATTGTAAATAATTCATCACGGGGAAAGCACTGACCTCATGGCCCACTTAGCTCTCAGAGTAAACTTTGCTCCATTATATAATCATGCCTCTCCTCTCTCTGCTTTCTAAAATAAGTCTGTCATAAAAATGGTCTTTAGTTTATTCACCTGCAAAATACACCATGCTCCTAGCAGACAGCTCTAACACCTAACAAGAAAAATAAGTAAAAAATTAAAAACACATAAGGACAGAATCTGTTCAAGTAATTTGGGTAGCTAGAAGCATAAATAATAATCATTGATATAGTCTTTATTTCATGGAAGCATGACTGAGGTTGTTCATACATTTAAATCTCAGTCTGAACTGGGGCCTGGTATGAATCTGAATCCTGAATACCAACAGTTCCACCTGGAAGCCTCCTGGAGGCAGGCTTTGTTTGAAGCTGATAGAGACTTTCCACTTCTGCAGCTCAGTTAATGTTCCAGATATTCCCACTCATAAGTTAATGGGGATATGAAAGAGGACCACAACCCTTCTGCAACCATACTACTTTTGTCAGAGAAGAATGTTTTTATTATCCTAAAAAGGTACTGTACTTAGATTACATTGCACAGGTGGGAGAGATTATTCCTCACCACATGTATAACACAAAAGAAAAAACAAATGTCTTTTTAAAACCAATGTACAACTATTTTACTTTCTCCTTTTTATGAAATCTTGGTTATCCTGGTAAGTTCCATTGCAAATTTTTCCAAAACAAATGTGTTCAATTTTCAGATAAAAATTACCTTATTTTCTTCTGTAAATCTGCTTATCTAATGGTATCTGCATATCTGCATTTAGCCTACCTAATTAAAAATAATGTAATACATGCCAGGTAGAAACACAATGGACTTGCCTCACTGCAGCAAATGCCAATGACATTTCAGGTTATGCATAATTTAGAAAAAAAGGAGACCAAGTTAAAGACTGTTATTGCTATGAGATATCCAACATATACACTACTCAAGTTCTAATTTCCTAACAATACATAAAAAGAAATTATACCCCAAGCCAATTCATACTGTGATATGAATATTGTGATGTGAATTCATGTTAATAGTCAATTACCATGACAGGAAATGGACAGTCAAAACCAAAAGGGAACTAATTTTAAGATTAGCATCTGGACTGGCAAGAAAAAAACCAAAACATACCACCACAGTGCTATGAAAGACAGTATCCATGTATCCTAATCTGCTCCACTATTCTCCCATTTATAAAAATAAAGCCATTAGTCAAGGGAACCAAGTAATGGGAGATGGTAAATAATAGGTAAATAACCAAATATGCATGGGGATTATACCCAAATTCTTAAGATAACTGCTTTTCTTTTTTGCCCAAAAGAACTGAATGGTTTTGATTTGAAAATTAAATTTATTTCACTACTGGACACTGTTTATTCTTAAAATATTTTCTTGAATTTCCAATTCAGCATCATGAGTTTAAAACAAACCCCTTTTTTTTATGTTGATTTAGACAAACATCTCTGCTTTCAGCACCTATACCTCATGCTGCTTTCTAGAGACCAATATATGTCTTAAGTTGAAGTACAGGTATGCATACTTTGTGCTCCTGTACATCTTAAGACTACCTATTGATGTTGGCCTCGTAATATGCCAGAGAAAAATGCATACACAGTGCAAGAACAATCATTCAACTGACTATTGAGAGAACTGTATGAATGGTAACTCAAAGGATGGAGGGAGCCAGAAGCAGCAGTCATCCACACAAGCAAATCTTGAGAACTGCACTGAAAATCAAGTACAGCATGTACCAAAAGTAGATGTTGCAACTATCCAACAGCTTTTTAGAGGTATCCAGAAGGAAATCCTCTCAAATTCGGTTCAGCTACTCAAAAGTGTAATTAAAGACATTTAACAAACTCAAGTTTCAGACCACTTATGTTGTAAGGGTATCTCTCTTGCTGAGACACCAGAAAAAGTACAGCTACACTGCCTCTTGAAACACCACCTTGTTGAAAACTGTAATATAATCTGTTACAGAACCGTTAGGGAAAATCAATTCTTTGTCATCAGCGTGCTCATTAAGAAAAACACTAGCAAGAGGGAATCAATCAAAAATTAAACACAAAACTTTATACTAGCCTGTGTTACTATGATAAACGTACAACTTTAATGCATGTAACTCCCAGTATTGACCATTAACAAAAAACCCCACACTTTATTTTCCTTTTGCAACCAAAATATAAAGATGGGGGTAGCCTCCTGCAGTGGTCATTAACTACTTTTAAAAAGCAGCATATAATTCTGCAGTTTTATATTCTGTTCAAATCAATCCACGTTTTGGTAGCACACCCACACGCCACACTGCCATACACAGTATTCTCTACTGACCAGTAAAGCTCCCCCACAACAGGTCCATTTTCCCATCAAATTTACAACCCAATCCAACCCACTCCCTGATTAACAAAGCCTATGGGAAAGGGATGGCAGGACAATCTGCTTGAGTAGTGCCACCATCTCAAGCTGGTTGGACAGTAAATTGTACCAGGTTCTTTTACAAACATGTCCACAGGAATGAAGTTTCAGTGCCCTTTTTTATTTGCTTGTGGATATTAATAACTGCATTTTCTACTGCATATCAGCCTTGAACAGAGCTAACAAGGAGTAATATTTACGATGGGTCACCAACACTTAACATATGCTCTATGTGTCCCTTAGACATTCCAAAAAGAATTGCTTACATCAGGAATTAGTTAAATAGCATTAAGCATTTCTTTCCCAGCATATTTAAATAAGTAAATAAATAGCTTCGTGTAAACAGTTTAAGGCTGTGAAGTCTATATGTTTGTATTAGTCTTTCTGCAAAGCTCCAGAGTTGTCAAAGCTTTTCTTTCACAGTATTTTTTGCAGAGTCCTTGGATTAGCACAAGTTCTGTTCTGCATTCCAAAACTACCACTCTGTACAGAATATATGAGCAACTGCTCTGTACTAAATTGGTCTTCTAACTTGGAATGTTGGGAGGAGGGAAAGGAAGGAAGAGGGGAAAAAAAGAGAACGCACTGGTATGCAAAACTTTGTTTGGGCCCACTTTCTGAACTTACCACTTTTTCTTTAGAGCGCAAAACACCAAGCTTCCCAAATCGGACATGGAAAGGAGAACACTGGTATGTGCCATCCTGTTGCCGGACCACAATGACATCAATGCATCCTGAAAGGGTTGCCTGATTAATGCCTTTGTACAGCTCCTTCACAGTAACCAGGACTTGCCCTGCAAGCTGTCCTACGTAGTTCATAGTCTGAGACTATGGAAGAAAAAGAAAAAAATAAGTAAACTTAAAACACATTAAAATTTTTTTGAAATCAATTAAAAAAACTCCATTTAAATAGATGTGCAATGTCATTTTTCAATTACTTTATCTGTAACAAACTTTACACGAATTCTTTGTCTTCAACAATCAACAAACTTTGAGTTAATTCTCTTATTAGCAAAAGTCTCCAGAGTTATAAAACTTATTTTTAATAGTTTATCAACTTGAATCTATGATTAATTAAACATTTTAAACAAAATTTTGAACCATGTCATTTTCAAACCTCAAAGATTAGAGCTAAGTATTGCTCAATAACTCAAATAAGCTAAAAAGAAAAATTCTTTCTCTGAGGACTGCCTATTTAATACAACTGATCCTTTATTGAAAATGGAGGTAAATGTACACAAGGATGTGAAAAAATCTTAGAAGTCAGGAAAACTTAGGTAGAGCATACTGCATGAAACTCTTCCTTTACAGCTCTGTATTTTAAAAATGGCTGAGTCACCTTGGAGAAATTATTAAAATATAGAATGGGAGAGAGGAAATATACATATTAACAAGATTAGGCTATAGTCAAACAGGATAAACAAGAGCACAAAATCATTTATTGAATATTCTGATTAATCCATAAGAAATACTTCAGTAAATGAATGAATTCTGAATGAGTGCAGGTTTTTCAGACTAAGAATACAATGTAAACTATGACTGCCAGTAAGTAAGGAAACGTACAAAGATTTCTCAGAACATCAGTTTTAATAAAAGAGGAGGGAAAATTGTGAAAATGTTCTAATCAAAACCTGAGTGCAACCCTTTCTCGTTCTACCATCTTCTGCCTCTCACCCAAAAAGACTGCTACAAGCTTATTTCAAAAACTTCCAAACAACCCCATGCCTGTGAAGTTAAGGATATTATTTGGGAGAACATAGAGCAACTGCCAACAAGCAAGACACAAAATGCTGAACACGTATCAAGACTTAAATTGTAAAAAGTCTATTTTGGGATAATATTTCTAGGAAAAAAAAATAGACAAAGAAACTCACTGTAGACATGCTATTCTATTTTTATTAGTCTTTGAACACCGCTTAGGATTTTTCCTAATGCCTCTAAACAAAATTGTACTGTATTACAAGAGTTCTTCCTACTGACATACTGCTTTCATTATGTAGGTAATTAATCAATTATTTCTGTTCTGAGCCTTCAGAGTCTTTCTTACAGTAAAGTAGGGTATTTTGCATTCACTCAAAAGGATGCTACTTTTGTGGCATCTAACAGTACCAATATGATTGTAAACATGCAAGAAATCTAAAACTACTTTCATACACTTAGAGCAGCTACAGAAATATTTTTCTCCATCTCAGGCTCCTCATACATTACCCAGTCATATTTATATATTTGAAAAAAAAAATTCCTTCCTCTTCACAAGACTTACAAAGGAAGGTGAGGGTCTTCCAATACAGATTTAAAACTGTTTTAAAACTATCCACAGAATTACTATGCTAGGTAACATGCTAGAGAATTTTTCTCCCACAGGTTTTGTACAATAGGGTTAATGAAGATAAAAAGAACAGACTGCCATTGAGTGACTAATGAGATTAGCAGGATGGATTCTCTATCGACATTAGTCATTAATTCAATTTCATCTCTAAGTAGCTTCTTGTACAACTATAAAATTGACTGCTTGCTAGTGAAGTAATAGCTCACTTGCTAAAAAAGGAAGGTCTTACTTCAACCTTTCCTCATCTGCCCCTTTTAATGAGCTGACTTTAACTCACTAACATAACTGGTAGAAGTCTACCTTTTTGTTGTTGCTGTTGCTGTTTGTTTCAGTGGGTTAATAAGATAGATTAGCTCACAAAGAAGAACATGACTAACACCAGAGTCATGAAGCACAGAGCAGCACCGCAAAGCTAGGAAAAAAAAGGGAGGCTGAGGCAGGGGACTGAACATCTTCCTTCTGATGAGAAAGGTATTTGCTGCATCTATGAAACTGTAACCCAAGACAGAGAGGTAGCAATATCTCTATTTTACTGTTTAAGCAATTAATCTTCCCCCCAAATGACAGTCATCTTTAATCTCTAACACACTGTCATTAATCACTCATGGCTACATCTTGGCCTCTTCCAAGAGCGATCTATAGTATTACCTTACAAAGAAAAGTTGATTTCATGTCACCCAGGAGACTGAATTTGTTAAAAGAAATGTTTGACACAATCAGGAATAGAAGTCCTTAATAGAATCCATAGATTTCATTTCAATGAACAGGATTTGAGAAGTGGACATTAGCAAGGAATTCTCTATGATTTAAGTAGTGACTTTTTAAAAGCTCTTAATTTCACACCATCTGCCAAGAACTGAGTTCAGATGACAAATAATCTAGTTTTTTTCTCACATGTATGCTAACTGATCTTGTCTAACTACAGAAGATGACCAAAAAAACTACACAAGACCAAAGTATTCAGCCATTTTACATATCTTCTTGCTTTCCTGTAGTAAGAATATCCTGTAGCAATATTACCTCTTCTGCAGTATCAGTTACATTTCTGTAGCTCACAGCACAGCCACTTTTATGATCATATATAAACAGAATAACCTCTCACATGTGAAAGTTCATAACTTTTTCACTCTTACATATGCAAAAGTTATGAACTTTTGAACCGACTGAGTACTACAAACATTTCTTATTAGGAAATAAGCTTTCTATGATCCAAGTCTTAATGCAACTGTTGTTTTGTACATTGTCAGTAAACAAAATTGTAGATAAAGGTAATAAACTATTCTACATTATTGCTTATCAGGTTGCAGTTCAGCTTTTAACATAATGGTTCACTTTGCAAGATAAACATGTTATATAAGAAGGTTCAAACTGTAACAAGAAAATGATCCAATAGAAATGAAGCGTCACTACATACCTGAGAAACATTCGATTTTATCTCAAATGCCAACAGAGCTCCAGCTGGGAGATTTTAAAATTTGGGGGTTAGGATTTGGTTTGGGTTTTGTTTGGGTTTGTTTTTCTTAAATTTTACTGTATATTGTGGGAAAAGTTGTCAGCAGTACTGAATCTGACTTTAGAGAGGAACAATGTAAAGTGTTATTGTGTTAATTCTTGGAAATGCAATAGAAATAGCCTGATCACAGAATAACTAGTAAGGCAAAGTGTTTCCTTGATAACACTATTTATTTCATGTTTAATAAACATTTCTTAAATGTTCCCTTGAAAGCAGGGAACAGTATGCCTTCATAACTTGCTGTAAGAACCTAAAAAGCATGTTGATTTCCAGCTCTGAAATTCAAGACGGAAGCCTGAAGGAAAAGACAAGTTAAGAGAGGGCAATGCAGTAGTATTTCACAATACTGTTTAGCTTTTAAGTTTTATTTCTTTTGGCTTCCAGAGTCTATATGCTGCCTGATGCAGTCAAATTCAGAACTCTGAATAAAAGCTAAAGTCAATGCAGCTCACTACTACTTATTCTTTTCCAATAGCAAATTAAAAGGCTATGAATACCAGAGGTCTCAAAGCATAAAAACACTCTTTGTGACTTCTGAGGCTCCAGAGAGATTGTTTTTTTAAATGTTTATCCAATACTACCTTTGTTTGCAAAAATTCTAATAGCTGAATTTGTTAATACTACTAAGCTAAGTGTAGCTGTAATTGAAATGGGGAAAGGAATCTCTCTGTCATATCATAAAAATATTTTTTTTCTGGCAAGAAGCCATTACACTGCAAAAGACAGAAACTGAAACTGTTTTGGTTTTTTGTCTTCTTTTTTTGAGAGCATAAAACTAAATGCAAAATAAGAAAATATCTACTTCAGAAGTTCAATAACTAAAATTCTGTTCCTTCATCTGTAAAATACTCAAATCAGTTAAACTAAAATTAACCCTGCATATGCTGTTTGACTTCCTCATGTTACAGCAACAAGGAATAGAATGGCTCTCAGAAATTATGATTAAACAGTACTCCACCTCAGAGTAAGTATCTAACATGCCCAACATGACAGACAGCTGAATTTTCAAAACTCATTACCAGGAAATGCTTACATTAACAAAACCTGAGTGTGAGGTTTTGTGGATAGGAATCATATTTTTGTACCATTTACAAAGATGTCATTTTGGCTGCCCCAAGACCAACATGTTTTCCCGAACAATTTTTTAATGTTATTCAGTAATATCCATATACAGGGGCAAGATATAATCAAAAGCTTGTCCAAAATTTGTGTTTTCTGTGCATCTGGAATACTGCTGTAGTAATGGTAATCTGCATTTTTTGTTCTTTAAGCCAACATCTTTTATACAAGTGCATCCATATGAATATGAATACTACAAATCCCTAGTTCGACAACACAAAAAGAAAAATGCAAGTTACTCAAAGGTAAACTATCAGACTGCTCTACAGAGCTACAGTTTGAGAGGGCATGAATTTTAACAATCACTGGAAAAAAGTTATTTAAATGCAGATGTTATCTTACAAGAGAGAAGATATTCATACATTCCACTTATTTTGAGATACATTCAAGGGATTAAAACATAGTTTAATGCCACATGATGTACGCAGCAAAGAAGTATTTCTTTCAAGAGTTTAGGTAGAAAAACAAAATAAAATCCATGCACAGCAGTGGTTTACCTCAATTTATCTAATTTTGCCTATATTTGCATGTCTATAGATTTATGAGGCAGAAGCTTTCCTTAAGCATAGAAAATCTTTAGCAAGTGTTCTACTAGTTTCTATTTAATACCAAGAAAAGACTGGGGGGGAAAAATGACCCTCTCAAACAGGACCACTGTAGCATCAGGTCTACTCAACAAAAATCTCTTTGCTTCTAAGTAAAGATTTTAATTGGGGTTTTAGGATTTCTCCTAGTACCACACAGAGCACTCATGAAACAAAAATGGGAAACAAAGTAAGTCTGTTGAATGTCTAACTAAAGTCTTCCACTATACTATATATACTATTAAATATAGGTGGTCAATTTTAAAATTTTAAACTGTGCTACAGGAAATTACATACCCCTACTTAGCAATAAATCTATCACACTCACCAAGATTCCAGAAGGAACCTTTTCATGGGCAACAGCATCACTTCTATTGGAGTCATCTTCAACAACATCTTTTTCTGAGAAATACATCTCAGAAAACAGGGAACTAACTTTCCACAATACAGGTAAATGCAAAAATTACAGCCATAACAGAATGTCATAGCAGCATTTCTTCTCTCTCCACAGAAGCAGAAAAATTATGTAAATCTTCTGGTCTCTCAGAGAAAACGGCTTGATATCCTTTCCCACGCAATACTATGATTAAAAAGGAAGTGCTTCTTTAAGAAAGTTCACTTAGAAACTTCCTCACCAATAGGCTTTGCTTGAAATGTCACAGCCCCCTTGGGCGCTCTGAGATAAGTAATAACATGGGCAGACTTTGCCATATGTTTGCACTGATAGGTAATGATCTTGGTTTACATCATGTCACATGACTTCAGCTGAAGCTCCTCATGAAAACAGGGATTTAGTTAATGATTCTTAAGTAAAGTCTACAATAGCTCACTTGGAGACTTTTCACCCACCCACTGCTGTAAGTTCTACCACTGGTAGAACATTCAAAGTCCTAGTTCAGCCTGTGCGCACCTAATTCAAGACTGTCTCCTGTCTCTCCATGTGCTCCCTCTGCGTCACTGCAGCAGCCAGTCATGTCTGACACAACAAATTTGACAACATTTCAAGGTCTGGTGTCTGTGGGCTGTTTTCCCCCCCTTTTCAAAACTTCATTATATTAGTAAAGAGACAACTGAGCTGGTATCAAGTTTATACTTAGCCATAAAAAAAACAATGCACACCAAAATAAACTTCTTTTCCTGTGAAAATTTTCTTGCTTTCTTTAAACTGAATTGTTAACTCAGCATAATTTGAGCATGTGGACAATACATACAAGCTTTTTGTATAATTAGCTCTATGACTGAGAACAAGAATTAATTTTTGATCTGAGGAACTGTGAAATGTCATTCTCTAAATAATATAATGGATAGCTGAAATAACTGAGAAAGAGTAGTAGTGTAAGGAAACAATTCTGCCCCTGAATGGGAGAGACACTCTCTGAGGGCCATCAATATTCCCTCAACATAGGCACATTCTCATTACTCTAAACCCAAGCATCTCCTTCCCGCCTCCAGGGGGCTATGGAGTGTCTGCTCAGAACATTGCAGAGAATTACAAGTTGAAAAACTAATCTAGGACCCTATTACTAACTTCACTCTATCCTCCTCTAAGTAAATTCATGTATTAGACTCAGATGCAAGGACAATGAATCACATTATTGGATAAAACCAAAAGGTTTGTACGTTTCCAAAATAACTAATGAACTACACTCAAAGTCAAAACTAAATCAGTCTCGATGCTCCTAAATTGAGTCTTGAGATTGCTACATCTGCAGTAAGGTTGCAATAAACTGCTACAATCTCTGGGCCCTTTACCATACACCGAGTAAGCTCATATTTAACGAGGCTCTTTACAGGAAAAACTATTGGTTTGTTAGTAAACACAAGTATTTTCAAAGGATATTAAGAATTACTAGACACACTCAAATTTCCCCTGTGTGTTCATCATTCCTTCATCATGTGTGCTCCATTAAAACACTGTATAAAACACACAGTTACGAGCAAAATGGAAAGCAGATTTGTAAACCAGTGCTTCTTTTCAAACATTTTTCACCAACCTTTATGTTGGGGGTTTTTTTGTGTACAATTTTCTAAGATATCTATTCAATTTCCATATTTTTCAGTATTTCAGACTGACATCAATTTCCTCAAAGCTTCTAAACGTGTTTTAGAAAATAGAATACAGATAAAATTGTGGTCACTGCAGTAAGGTAAGATTTAGGCAGGAAATAAGCTTTGCACATTTAGTTAGTCTCTTTTATTTCTCAATATTATTAAGGTAAATAAAACATAACTCCTGCTGAGTTAGTTTAATTACTATATTATTTACTACAGTCATCATTCATGGCTAGGCTTCGCTAACGAAGATTTGAGAAGGGCTCTACCCACGCTTGCTACAATTTGCACAGGAAAATTAGCTTCAGTTTTGAAAAGCAAATACCTCAAATTTGGAAGTCTGGGAAGCAATCTTTTCCAAGCAAGCTTAAAGAAACTCTTTGGTGTAGGTAGATTTTACTGTGGTTTAGTCTCAGAAAGCACACAGGAGTTTTTCCAACAGCCTTATGCAAGTTAATACTGCTGACAAAGATCATTCACCATGCCATGGTCTTTTTTTGATCTGCTCTTTGTAATTCCACATATTTTATCCTGTTGCTCATTAGTCAAAATCCCTGATGGGAAATATGATTCCATTTTTAAAATATACTTTTCTATTTGATTGCATTTCATTTAGTTTTACAGTATTTTGGAAATGGGAGTATTTTTTTCAACTATGCAATAGAAAATTCAGGTCAGATTAGAAATTAAAAATACAGGGGGGTTTAGCATAGTTAGAGCTTGATTTTGCAGATTTTTCCCTCCTTTATTTACCTCTTTGCATATTCAAAACATTGCTTCAATAGGCTACATTTGTAGTTGCAAATCAGATTTACATACCCCAGATGATCATTAAAAAAAAGCTCTATGTGCCTGTGAAAACCACATTTTAATGATTTGATTGTACTGTATAGGAACCACAGAATAAACGTGGCCAAAAAAAGGTTACAGGACATTTCCCCATACAGGACTTTCACTGGTACATGTCATTCTAAGTTCAGGAAGGAAGGAAGCAGAAATCCTAAAGACATCAGCTTCTATTAGCACATAATCCCAATTCACACATAGATCACAATAAATATGCCAAGATGAATGGACTAAATCTTTCTCTAATTAACATATCCTAATAGATAGGACAAGTAGCAACCTTTATTAATGTTCCAATTGTCTCCTTCACCCCATCCTGTCCCTCATAATTTTACTTATTATCAACCAAGACTTAAGCACCACAGTTCTCAGTTTCACACCCCATCCTGATATTGAAAAAGATCATTTCTCCCCAACCCTCAACTGATTCCAAAATGCCACCCACTTGTTTATTTTCATGTCTATGGGGTGCAAGTGGAGGGGTTTCCAATTCTCCTGTAGAAATTAAAACCACTTTCCTGTCTCCAAGTTCTTGATCCTAGCCCTGGTGTGAAGCATCTGCTTACTGAAACTGGAAATATAGCTCTGCTCATTCCAGATTGTGCTAAAACACATTCAATGCAACATCTCTGATACTTTTAAGTGCAAAAGTCTATCCATTCTCAATGTGGACTTTTAAACCCAATTCAAAGGTTCATAACTTTACCAAAATAAACTTAGACATGAATAACAGAAGACCACCTGCCTCAGATCCCTTCTGAAAGCAACTCAAGAATTTTTCTAAGAGAAAACAGCTAAAGTTTTTCCTCTAATGGAATGGAAACAAACAAAGTGTCACTGCTTGTTAAAAAAAGTGAATATACTTGCTAAAGTTTTCCATATAAAAGCTGAAGGAAGCTAAAATATACCCTGGAATGATGTTTTCTGATTTTAGCAAATTACATGCAACTAAAAATGAAATTCTGCTCAATAATGTTGAAAAATACTAGCAGGCAGTGTTACCTGCTTTTACCTGCAATTCCCTGCTGCCCAAAATATAAAAAATAATAAAAAAGCCCTGTCACAAGTGATAATAGCATGGTACAAGAATCAAAGCAGTTAATAGATGTTAGAGGAACACTAGTGATACAAAAGCAATGTATTGTTCACTAAAGTGGTGGTCAAAAAAGAATAAAATCAAATGTCTAGTTTTCCATCTAAGATACAAGATGGTATGTTCAATGCCTTCCAAATTTCCTGTCAGGTGAAATCAGGAGTCATTCAAATCAGAGTATTTTTCAGTGCAACTTAAGTACTAATTTATCACCAGGAAAAGAAAGATATCAAGAAAGGAAGTCTGCGGTTTATTTGGAGCTGGCCATTTCATAATATGTCAACAATTACATCTGTATGATCTGCTAAGAATCATGTGATTTCAGTGTTATGGTATCTGTCCTGATATTAATTTGAGCATTTTAATTTTTTTAGCTATCTTTTTTTTCTGTTAACAAAAGAACGTCAGTGAGGACAAAGAATACTTTAAAGTTTGATAAATTGATTTTTACTGTTAAAATTATCAGTTCAAGCAGAAACTTAGGTTACATGCACACAAAATATTCTTATGCATGTGAAGACCTTAACTTCTTTCGAAGTACTGAAAAACGTAGCTGGCTAATCCAAGAGTACAGCCCTTTGGAATCTGTACAGGCATATGCAACACCAGCACCTGCCACACTTGGATGGATGTATTTCCAGCAACACAGACTCTTCCACAGCTGCATCATCCTTGGTTGAACTTATTTCCAGACACACAACACAGAAACCAATGTTTCTGAACAGAAATTCCATCAATCTAAGTTTTGCATGAGGTGAGAGAAAGCAGATGAAGATTTTCCTGTATGTTTTTAAAAAGCACTACGCATTTCCCTAATGAGAGAACCCTTTCCCTATTTTCTCAATATAACAAAATTTCTTTCCAGGCACACAGTATGCCTCAGGTATATTCATATTTTCTTGCAACCTTCCAGGATTTAGAAGTCAAAGCAAAAGAACATAGCCACGTGTGCACTTATGAAATATATCCTGATCTATTAGTGATGTACAATTTGGTTACATTTAGAATGGATATATGAATATTAATATTTGAGACCAGTACATATCTTCAGGTTGACCAGAAGGAGAAATAAAACTTATTCTGAGAAATACATCTATGAAATATCCAAAAAGTTCTAAATATAGTATACATAATCAAGAAACCTTTTTCTTACTTGATAGATTCTCCATATTGTTGAACTGATGTATATATACCAAAAAAAAAAAATTAATTTGCATATTATTAATAAATTGGGTAAAAATCCTAGTCTTACAGAATTCCCACACAAAGGTATTTACCTAAGATGCTGGGAACAGAAAAATTAGATATAGCTGAGCAAAGTGGCATATGCTTACTCATTCACCTGTCCAAACCCAACTTACCTGTATTACTGAGGTAATGTAATTAATTACGTAATGACCACATAGATCACATCTGTCTAAAGGATCTGTTCACCCCTAGGACACAACAGCGTGTCTGCACTGTCTATATGGGGCATGACAAACCTGTAAAGTGGCCTCACAGATTTCCTGTTTGTCTTACAGGCACACTTTTTCATTTGGGGAATGAATGCCTTAAAGTCACCACTTTTTTTCTTTAAATCATTGTATTTCAGTTCACATCACAAATTAAATTCTATTGTTAGCCAAGTGAGAGTAAATTACTTCCATTTCTAATTGAATCTCAGCTACAACTCCTTATTGGAAGCACTAATTTGAAAGAATTTTGCAAAGAATCCTTTACACATTTCCTTTAAAAGGCCTTTCATAACCATAAATTCAGAAGAAGTACATTTCCTGAGGAGGCAGTTATGCAGTCTAAAAAAAGATGAGTAAACCTAATGACACCACCTAAGACCGGCTTAGCATGTGCTGGCTTCAGCCACATAGACCAACACAAAAATGTCACCTGATACAATGGAGGCTTTTCTATTATTACTTCACATATTTACATTTCTGGTATGGAATTTAAGCACTCTGGATAAAGAAATGGGCCAGTTCCTCAGCTAAAAATCTTATCTGTTCACTCAGTGCATACAGAAGCAATGAGGAAGTGTTCTTAGTTTCAGGAAAATGAGTAACTCGGGACAACTTCTGGCAGCTAATGTCAAATTACATTAGTGCAAAGCTGAAACAAACTGATAAAAAGGAAACATTTCACTAGGAAGGGGAAATTAGCATCCTTTACTTCAAAATTCCCTTGAAATTTAAATTAAAAAAAAAAAATCACCCAAAAATGTGCTTAAGCTTTGACCTTAAGCACAAAGACAATCTGGCTTGATTTAGCATGACAGTTTCATATTAAATGAGTCTGCCAGCCCAAACTGAAATGGAACAAGCAAGATGAGACAGCAGCTAGGCAGATTAAATCCATTTTTAAGTGAAACATTTTTGCAAAAGTAGCAACATTTTTACTATGCTTTGATCGGATAATTGTATGTACAAATTAAAAAACCCCTCTGCTTACCTATATAACAGAGATATTTCTAGAGATAACATTTTTGTGTTACTGTAGGACCTTAAACTGTAACTTCAAGGAGATCAAAGGTTCATAGAAAACACGCTCCTGATCAGCACTGCCAGATACAAAAATCACTGGATACAGGATGCTACAAGGCTGTGTTCTCAGAATGTGCCCAGTAGGGGATGAAGACATCTAATACAAACACTTTAGATTTGAATTTGATCACAAACATATCACCCACTGTTTTGTATAAGCCTGAAAGCTTTTTCACTATGGATATCTGTAACATGCAGCACTGATTCTCATATCAGATGATGTCCTTTCGTCCCTTTTCAGACAGTTACGTAGAACATATTGGTAATTCATGATATAAACAATGATTAAAAGTTAGCTTTGGTCTATATCTAAAGTATTTTACAAAAAAAAAAACAAACCTCGTTTTTTAGAAATTGTAACTTAAGCACAGAGATTCTATGATCACAACAGACTGCAAGAAACTGTTTTCCTATATGCTGTGATCTTGCATTTAAGATGCAAGATTTGAGAAAAAACAAATTTGTGGTCTAGAGTATTAACCATGTGAGCATCTTCCAGGAAGAAAGAAACAAATGCAACTAATTTAACCTCTCGCTTTGACAGAAGTTTCCAATATGGCTTTGAACAAAACCCTTTCAGCTTTATCCGCTCCAGATTCCAAGTTGTCTGCAGCAGAGACCAAGTCATAAAGCATGTAATCCAAAAAAGGGCTGCTCAGGACCTCAAGATACATAAGGAGGCATCAAGTGCAGTAAGTGCAGTTTAGATTTTGCCATAACTGATCAAGACTTTACACTAGTGGTAGGTAATGCTGGAAGTAGTGAGAAAACTCAAAAAAGTTCTGGGGAACTGCAACATTCTAGGTGGATGTCTTCCAAGTAAACAATAACAAAAAACTACACTTAATTTTGCCACAAACCAAAACATTAATTACCAAGAATAAGACAAAGTTTGAACACTACCTCTATTTTTTTTACAGGTCACTAAAAACCCAAACATTTTGGTATGTCTGACTGAAGAGCTATGCTACAAGCTTAAAAATCAATATTGTAATTGCTAAGGAGAGCCATTCAGCACTATCTAGTTACTTCTACTGCAATTAAGAATAATACCAGGTAACACGGCATATCAGTCAAAGCTTCTGACATCCTGAGTTCATTTAGAAACTTCTTAACTTTAGCCTGTATAGTTTAATATTCTATTATATAATAGTAATAGGCTTTTAGGGAGCACCTTGGAGATCATTCCTTTACACCACTCAAGTAATGAGACCTTCCTTGATTTTAGTAAGAGATGGCAGAACTGTTGACATTCCTGTATGTTGAGGGATGTAAGGGAACTAACTATAGCAGAGGCTAGGTTAGAAGACAAAGCTGTTGGCCCTGGCTGGAGCTAGCTGCCTGCTATGCGTACAAAAAACGGTTAGGTATCTACAGAGTGACTGACATGCCCACACTTTACCAACACAAAGTCAAGGCATTTTGAGACTTAGGACTTTTTATTACAACTAATGAATACTTGTACGTTCTTAAAAAGTATGTAACACTATATTTTTTTTTTTATTTTGACATATTAGGTGCTCAGTATGCAAAATCGTCCTACTATTAAAAAGTATAAAAGCCCCAAAACAACCAATGAAAGAAAACATAAAAAAAACCCCAAACAAAAAAACCCCAAACAAAGAAACAAACAAACAAAAAACCCCCCCAAAAACAAGGAGCTGTACTTCGATGATTCCTGTGGGTCCCTCAACGCAGGATATTCTATGATTCTACAGCCTAAGTTCTGTAGGACTGTCTATCATCTTCTCTGACAGTATCATGAATATCCATACCAGATATCATGATGGGATGTGGCTAACAAATTCTCTCGTAACAACAATGGAATATTGATGGGGGGGGGGGGGAAAGAAACTAACCAGATGATAGGCACGTACAAAGCGCAGCCACAACACAGGTATATTTATGACATCATGCTGCTGGATGAAAACGCACGGGTTTAAACGGCATGGTGCCTTGCTCTATTAGAAATCGTTGGTGCCTACTACATGCACTCAGTGACCCCTTAAGGAGAAGAAAAACGCAGTTCACACGAATTAAACCAGACGTAAACTTGGCAAAACCCCAAATACATACATACAGACACACACACATCAAAAAAAAAAAAAAGGCAGGTAATGTAGTGCCACTTCAGACCCCCCAGAGCTGGAGGGACAAACACGAAAGGCAGGGGTGGAGCGCAGGGTGTTCATAGTCCAGCTTAGAAATGCACTGAGAAATGCATCTCGCCCCGTGGAGGGGAAGGCGCTGGGGCAGCAAGGCAAGGCAAGGCAAGGCAAAGCAAGGCGCGTATCCCGGTCCGCCAGAGCGGCACCGCCAGGCAGCGCCGGGAACACCGTCGTTCCCGAGCGGTCCCGCCGCCCCCGTGTCGCGGCGGGGCGGCAGCGCCGGGCGCCACCCGCGGGGCCAGCGGGGCAGCAGCCTCCGCCCCCGCGCTGCCCGGCGGCACACGCGGCAGCCAGGGCACGGCAGGGGATGCTTCCCTTTCCCTCCTCCAGCCTGGGCTGCGGGAGCCGTGGGCAGCGGCGGGGAGGGAGCGCAGGCACCGCCGTCCGGGCGGCCCCGCTTCCCAGCGACGGTTCCGGGGAGGTTCTCGTCGTTCCCTGCCCGGAGCCCTCTGCGGGGAGCAAGCCCGGCCTGGCAGCCGGGGCAGGCCCTGCCACGCTCTCCCTCCGCTCGTCCGTCCCTCCCTCCCTCCCTCCCTGTGTCCCCGGCAGCCGCCCGAGCTCGCCCGGTGCTGCCGCCTCTCTCCCGCACTCGGGCACGGACACCCCGCCCCGAGCCGACCCGGCGGCAGCGGCCCCTTCCCGCTTACCTCGAGAGAGGCCCGGCGGGGGCCGGCGCCACCCGAGGCAGGAGGGACGCACGGCTGGCTCCGAGGATGGATGGAGGGCGGGACGGGAGCGGGATCCGGGAGAGCCGCGCTCGGCCGGGTGCGAACTGCGCCAAGCGCCGGCCGTTGCTGCAGCGCGTGCACACGCGCGCGCGCTCGCGCGCTCCCGCTGGCGGCGGGCTGCGGGGGCGCGCCTCGCCCCGGGCGCCACGTGACCTGGGATCGGCGCGGGCTGGGAGGGGACGGGGCACAGGGAAGGAGGCGCGCGGCCCGCGTGCGCGTGCGCGCGGCGGGGCAGCGGGAGCGGGAGCGGCGGGCGCGGCCCCGGGAAGCACCGGGAAGCACCGGGAAGCACGTAGCCGCATCCCGGTGCCTCCCGCCGGGACTCGGCCCGGCCCGGCCCGCACGCCTACCCCCCCTCGGGCGCGGGGCCGCGGGGATCAGCGGCCGAGCGCTCTCGGCTGCAGCTGGTCATAAATCCCGCGGTCTGAGCCGGGACGCGGGATTAACACCTCGTGACGGGGGGTTGGGAGAGGAACGCAGCCCTCGCGGTCTTTGCTGCTTTGTACGTCTATCACTGCATACGTCTCTTGAAAGTTATTGGTCTACCTACAGGAGCAAGGAAAATATTTTTTTCATATATGTGTATATACTTATATACCATAGTTTCAAGCTGTGTCTTAGTCTCAAGCTGCTCCAGGGGAGGTTTAGGTTGGACATTAGAAGGAATTTCGTCACAGAAAGGGTGATTAAACATTGGAATGGGCTCCCCAGGGAGGTAGTGGAGTCACCATCCCTGAGGGTGCTTAAGGAAAGACTGGACATGGTACCTTAGTGCCGTGGACTAGTTGACAAGGTGATGTTGTTTCACAGGTTGGGCTCAGTGATCCTGGAGGTCTTTTCCAACCTAGTTGATTCCATGATTCTGTAATATTTACTTAATTATTTATTTTGTAATGAAAGTATAGAATTGCAAAATCAGAACATGTCCAGCAGGCCATGAATACATTTCAGGTCAGCAGCTTCATTTGCCCATTGCCTTTGTGATTCATGCTGCTGCTTGCTGAAGTTGACTTGGTTGTATGTTATTATTTACCTGAGTCATTGCCCAGAGGCCCCAGATGATACTGACACATAACATGTACTAAAACAGGATAATATTCTAGCCAGTCCCAGACAACTTTAAGTCTAAAAAAAGGGAAAAGGAGAAGTAGCACAATTGGAAATACAATTCAGGTTTCGCAAATGAGAATTAGTAGGTGTTTTATCACTACCCATGTTACTTCTTTATTTTACTGTACTTTCATTTGTCTACCAACTACTTTTTCATCCACCAATCTGGTGACTAGAGTTTTGTTGAAAGCTGGCTTTGCCCCACTTGGTGTTAGAGCCATTTTAGGCTCTCCCATAGATTTTATGTAGTTGTCACATACTAAGAAATCAGGCTGCTCAACGGAGTGTTCAGTGCAAGTGACAAAAAGACACACTAGCTTGCAAAGTAATATAATATATAGACAAAATTTATTGTGATAATCCACCTATCTCTTAAAAGATCCTTGGCAATCTTTTTGTACCAGTCCTACGAAGAGATAAGATCTGTTTATTCATCTGTACCTCCTGGGACAAGCTGCCTAAAAGATTATAGCCAGTGAGTTTGCTTATTTGCAGATAATATATTTAAATCCCTTTGAGCATGGAACTAAAACAAATCTATCCCTGCATAACATGCAGGCTGGATTTTTAAAGAAAGCAGTTCATGGAAGAAATACAAACACAGAATTAGATGGATAGGGTGACTATATCATACACATGTAAGAAGGAAGGTCAGATTTCATGCCTGCCCATTTTGATGATGTTATTGTCATGTCAGAAATTCTGAATCACTCTTGGAACACTTTCCAGGACTCAGGACACATGGAAGCAACAAAGACTAATGGAGCAATTTTCCACCCTTCAGTGCAACCATTTTTCAGCTGCAGCAGTTTTCTGAAGAGGCCTCCTGTTTGAATATATAACATTGCAATAATAATTACCTAGTCACATTAGCATAACATCTGTCGCAAACACACAGTCTGCGCTACAGATCATTTCCCTGCTTTGCAGAGTTCCTTATTTGGCACCTTAGTTGCTTAGTTTGTGAGGGTAACCACATCAGCAATTGCTCAAACAGAATATTTTCATTTGTGTTTCCATGATCTTATCTTTGCTGGTCATAACAGCAAGAGATTTTTTTTTGTTGAGAAGGTTCTCCTTTTCAACACCAGACAACCCTATTCACAGGGAGATAAGAGGTAGGAGCTAAATCTATCATATGTCCTCAAATATCAACATTAAACTAGATCCTATTATAAAAATAAGCCAGAAAAATCTCTACTTGAAAAGGGGTAACAAAGTGGTAAATCATACTCTTCTCTTTCAAGCCTGGAATGAGTGCTTCCAATAAAAGAGCAGTTGTTTGAAACCACAATGTTTTCTTTCTAGGTAATATTTACCATTCCAAAATTGTCATCTCCAGATGAACAAGACTAGAGAAGTAGACATCTCTAAGTATTGTCCTTTTGTATTCTGTACCCCTTTAGACTTACACATAGGTTACGATCAAGCTGTTAAATGACCTGAATTTTCCGCAGCTGTATCTATCAGATGAGGTTTGTTTCCCTTCTGATTGTGTGGAGTTTTGCACCATGGTGGTGTAGATACGATCTCTCTATAACTATACGTGATTTGTGGTCCTTGTTGAACCACAGCTCACTGGTTAAAGCAGGGCCTACAGGCCACAGGTACCCTGCCACCTCATTTATGTTCATCTTGCCTTTTCACCACAAATGTCACTACTGTTTTCCCCATCGGGGACAGGGAAGGGTGTGATGAGTGCAACTGATTACTGGTTTGGCTTTTTTGATGGAGAGGAAGCAATTTGAAAGTGTGTTGCATAAGTCAGTGGCTCTCCGGCTCTCCAACTGCCAGATCATGTCCAGCAGCAGCAGTGTGTGAAAAGGCTGGTTAGAGCTAGGCAAGAAACGATGAAAGATCTCCAGCACAGTGCCGGGGGTAAATCACTGACCTGGGAGGATTTAGAGTGCTAGGCATGGATTTTGTAAAGTCTCCGAACATTCGTAGTTCTGCAGATAGTATAGAGCTGTAGATATAGAGATGTAGCACCAGTCCCCAGCTTGCACTGGTGTGCTTAACATGTTGCGAACATCTGTAGATGAAACAAAAAATGGCCTTTATGCTGAGTTGTTACCGCAGTTTAAAAACAAAAAAGTCTTTGACTACATAAGGCAAAAAAGGAAGACATTAGTGGTGAGCTATTGTTATGTCATTTTGCATGGTTGTACAACACCCAGAAATGCTGTCTGGAGCAGTCATTCATTCCATACCCACCAGACAGGATGTTTTGTTTTTTGGTTTTGGTTTTTTTTTCTTTAATGCTTTTTAGACTCATATCTTCTGTAAACCTGTGAGACTCCTTATCTCTGCATCTTAGTCACGACTAACACATATCCCTCAGGAGTGTTTTAAGTAACTCGTCTGAGATCAGAATGACAGTATGACAGGATGTTACAATTTAGTTTAGTTTATCTTTTTAATTCCATTTAACAGTCCAAAACAAATTAGGGAATTTAGGGCTGTAAGGAACTGTACCCTGAGCCACCAAAATATTTAAGCACACCAATAGTCTTACAGGCTGATGCACTTGTGTGTAGATTTAATGTATTTGGTTAAGCCAGCACACATAGATCAAGTCTCAGGTAAGCGATATTTTTCTGTTCTTTGTCAGTCATTAGCAGGTGTTTCACAAACCATTTTCTGATAATAGATATGATAGGATTTCAGGCCTCCTGAAAAGAGGTTAAGAAGTTCCTTATCCTTGCCATAATCACAACCTGATTAGGTAGGAGGTTTCATTCTGCTCCTGCTGGTATGTGTGGTGAAATGGTAAATGGAAATGATAGTATCAAATCCGATAGATGGTAGAAGATGCAAGATAGGGAAAGAGGGAAGGAAAGGTGTTTCATTTGAAAATTTGCAGAAGGAGATTACAGGAAAGACATCTCACATCATGAAATGGGAAGTGGAATAAGGGCAAAAGTCAGCAGGAGGTTGCAATCAAATCTGATACCTTCCTTCCTCTCTATCACTCTCAGTCCCTCACCATCTCTCTCACAGTACCTTCATCTCTGCAAGCCCTTGTGGAACAGATCCATTTTCTCTAAGAATTTTCTCTTTACAGCTTTTGTTGCTCCTTTCCCTGATCAACATTTTGCTTCAATTATTAAAACCTAATGTCCTTTTAGCAAGACAAAAAAACCCCAGACCTGTGTGGAAAGATTTGTTGCAGGTGTCTGTCTGGTCAGTGTAAGTACAGATTAAATGGAATATTGTTTGTGCATGGACCTTGTAGTTTTTGTTCAAGAGTACAGAGTAGAACTCAACCCTACACTAGTTTAAGGCTAATCTCAGTTTGCAACTAGCTGCTTCAAAGAGTATGGCTTAATGTATTACCAAATTATGGTTGTCAATATCAGACCACAGATAGATCTGCCTCAATAATTGGCTAACAAATGCAGAACTAATTCTCAGAAGAACTCAAGGACAGCTGAACTCACAATGTCTTTACTACAGTGGAAGGCAAAGCCTATTTTTTCATCTTCTTTCATCTTCAAAAATCACCCTTTGTGCTTTTGGAAAGTGATTAGATAATATAGCTTATTGCAACACTTTCCCTTAATGTTAAATACAGTTGTTATAACACAAGAATGTAAATTTCTAAAACAGTTCTAAATTTGAATATAAAGAGTAATGTCTGCTGCAATGGAACATTTAGGTGAGAAATAAGATAATAACCAGAACAAGCACTTCAGTTACACATTGCAACCAGTGCCTGAGTTTAAATGTAGTCAAATGGTTCTGTGTGTTTGATAGGACATTCTGTTGCTACAGAAATAATTTGCATTCTATCATTATGTAATGTACTGAAACTGAAACATTTTTTTCATACTTATAATGGAGAATAAAATATAAATCATACATTTAAAACAAAAGAAAGAAATTATTCAACCATGGTAACACAGTAAGCTTTAGTATATTCAACAATTCTATTAATATTAATTTTGAACAGTTTGTTATACATTTGTGAACAACTACATCTTAAATAATCAAAATGAAAAAGGGGGGGTTAATCTTTGATGTTTATCTTATTACTATGCATAACAACACTGTGCTTCTGGATAGCAAACAGATTCACGTAGAACAATACCAATGTGACTTTATTTCCAGCTTTCTGAGGAACCATCCAAATTTAACAAAAAACATCCCCCAAACTCTAGTGCATTTTAGATTTTTAAAGGTATTTCCAGAAGTTTCAATTGAAATATCAGGCAAGTAGTGATTTTTTTTTTCAGCAAAAAGCTAAGACCTGATTCTGCTACACTGACACAAAAGAGAGATCTGCCATTGGCTTCACGGTGAGCAAAATGGGCTTTGTAATCTGAGATTTGGGATATTTTTAGAACATTCTTCTGAGATCTAGCTTGATTTCTATTAAAACTAATGAAAAGACCCCTGTGGCATTTTGCAGGAATTGGATCAGGCTCTCAGTGGTACTGTCTGTTCTATATATAACTTAGACACTGCCGTAGGTGTTTGTGGGAGACAGGCTCCCAACCCGAAGGAGCTGTAAGAGGTGATGGATTTTTAGAGATGTAAGACAGGTTGAATTAACTGCCATGGCAAAGGGGAGTTGTGTGATACAACCTGCAGTTTTGTACTGCTTTTGAAAGGCCAGACTCTGACAGGGTGATGGAATTGCACATCTGTGGATATTTATTCTCAAATCTTTGTTCGCAAAGCCTAGCCATGATGATTGGATATTTATTATTTTCTGTAACAGTGGCATGAAAAATTACATGTATTTGGGTTCCCATTTTGAAAGTCTCCTACCATGGAAATGCTCCTTACTGTATTTCTCTGTGAGACCTATGCTTATGTCATTCACTGCTGTGCTATAATACATAGATATGTAGAACAAGATGTGATGTGGAACTGAATCAAGCTCTGTGTGTCAAACAGTACCTAAACTTAATAGGGTGGTTTTAGTTGTAGTCAGTCTGTATTTAAGTTGTAGGTCAGTCTGTATTTAAGTTTCTTCCCCCACCATTTTGTGCAGCAGTCAGTATTTTGATTTTTTATCTATTGCATTTTACATACTTAAAAAAAGTTAAATAGAATTCTATTGTAATTCTACTAGAAGGAAATGGTTTTTTTTCATCAGAGATATCAGTGTTTCAACTTTTATACATTTACATGCTATTCAGATTCTTTGCTTTTTTATGTTAACAGTTGGATTAGGATGGATTAGAAACTGGTATTTCTCATGATGTCAGTATTTCCACATTTGTGATAGATCCAACATCTGAAAATACCAGTGGAATTCAGTAATCTTTCATCAATAATCCATCTGGAAAAAGACAATACAATATGATTGAGCCTCTTAAGAGTTGAAATCAATAAGAATATTTTCCTAGTAATTAAAATATCTTATTTTCATCTCTTATGTTTAATAATTTCTGGTCACTTTAAAGTTGAACTCAGTTTTGCATAGTAACAAAATAAATTCTGACCTTTATTTTTATTGGTTTGTTTTTCAGCTTGAACTCTGCTTCTTCCATGCTATCTAAGCATCTCCAAATGAGTCATATTTTCCTATATCCTCAGTACATAAACATGTGAAAGGACACAGTAATGAATGTGAATGAGCACAGCAGAGATTCTTGGCTTTTATTTATTCCTTACATGGTCCTTACATGGACCATGAAGCTACACTCTTATAAGAAAGCAGTGGGTCTGATGGCAGTGGAAGTGAGTGGAAGGAGAGGTACAGTTGGGCTGAGTCACTGAGGGGAAGAAGGACAGGGGGTTTAGAAGAAATATGAGTGCTGTGCCAAAAAGTGTGGAGGGAAATGAACATGTTGGACAGCTCATACTTTATGGGTTAATGCCATATCCAGAGTAACTCAGCAAGGCTATGAGGGAATTAATGAAGTGGAGTGGACTGAGAAGCAGTCATGGGAGTCCTGGAGATAAGAAATGGCCAGATGCCATCCTGATCCACCTGCTGAAACAGGTTTGCATCAAAAGAAAACCTACTTATAGCCCCCCTGCATCCATAGGAGATGGTTCTGTTTCTGAGGATCTTCCATTGTGGCCAAACTGGTCACGGTGGAAAGTTGAGCCCACGTGGCATTATGAGGACTTAATGTATCATTTCCTTGAAAAAGTAAGTAGTGTCTGCCTCAAGCTGTGATGACCTAGAAATGTCAATTAACACATCCACATAACTTTCAACATTCTTTTACAGAGTAGTAAATATGTCAGTTCTGGACAGGATTCACTCTAATGAACTTTGCTTATCATGGATATTTTTAGTAATTAAATTCACATTGTCAGTACATAAATCATTATTCAGATACTTAGAAATTCCTGCAGTGCAGTTAACTGGTATTGAGACATAAGTGCCTATCTACTATGCATTTAGAGTTAGAAAGTATTACAAATGTTATAAAAAAGCCCACTAATAAACTTTTGTGTTAAAATATTACAGCTAGTATACCACTCATGAAACCTCAGCTTGAATTTATTATCCAGTTCGTTCAAGTTCAGTGGGGTTTACCCAAGGCTGCTTTTTCCACTGTTTTCTTTCCCTGCTTATCCAAGCTTTCTGTGGGCTGAGGAACCGTTTCTGCTACTCCTCCTTTTCCATCAGTCTTCTTTGGTGCTACCCCTGCTTTTCCATCAGTCTTCTTTGGTGCTCCCTTGTTGCTTTTTGTATCCTTTTCAGTTTCCACAGGAGGGATTTCATTTGGATCAGGTGTCTCTTCCGTAGCAATAATTTCTTCTACATGAGGCTTAATACAATCTGATTTAGGAGAAGTAATGAAATTTCCTTTGTATTTACTCTGTCAGCAACATTTTTTTCACATTGGTTATGACCTTATCATGTTCTTTTCCTCTTCCCATACCCATATAAAGAGATTCAGTATCACAATTAATGTTACTGCTTTTTATGGCACCAAAACCAAGCTCAAGTCTTTATGGTCTTTAATTAAAATCTTTATGAGGTAGATACTGTAAAACATTTACAGGTGTAAATAATTGTTTCACAGTTAAGTCATCTAATTTACAGGATTGCTCAGAAACGTCTACCAATACCCATAAGGCAAGAAAGGAAAGAAATGCAGTAGAATACTTGTTCTTGCCTTAGGAGCAGAAAGGGGAGTGCATAAGAGTATTAATTGTTCTGTCAGCAATGATATAACATGTATACATCCTGTATACAAAGAAAAAATACTTATGCAAAAATACTTAAAACATGTTCTGATAATCTTGGAATTTAAAACTTATTTGGAGCTAAAATGTTCTACATGAGAGAGTTGAAGTAGTGAAGAATAAATCAACGTCCAAATAGCGATTATAGAGTAACAGTCTAAAAGAACAGTAAAAATCTGTAATACACAAGAATGCTGAATCACCAGAGAACTTTAAAGTTTTCCACCCTTTTTCTAAATTGGAGACAAAATAATTGCTTATAATTTCAACTTTACCATTCTATATGGACATAAAGCTAAAAGAGAATAATTGATTAATCTCAAATAGTGGCTATATAATCAGGAGTTTCTAAAACACTTAGGCATTTAGGACCCCTTAATCAGCAAGACCTTTTTTTTTGGGTGAACTGTCAAAGGCCCAGCTGCTGAAATGAGTCTCAATGTGGAAAATAACACTATCTGTGTATGTATACAAGATTGCAAAGTCTTTCCCCTGCATTCAGAAATTTAGAAGTATTTATTATTACTTAAAAAACTTTAATCAAACAGGTGAGTCAAGGTGAGAATCTACAGTGGAAGTAGAAAAGGTGATTTTAAAATGTTGATTTAAATCTCTTTCACTGAGGTTTAATCTGGCAATTAATACCTTGCATCTGTTGTTGATTTAAAGTGTGCGTGCTGTCAACTTGAGCGATTGGGACCTATGAAATATTGATTGGCGCAGACTGTGGACTCCATAATGTTTAACAATTTTTGCATTGGAATAGAAGACCATAAATGTGAAAGCACTCTTACCTTTCTTTTCCCCTTCCTTCCGTTTGCTTGTCATTGTTTTTTTCTTTTTAGATACGGTTTTATTATTTTGATTGTGTCCTTGGACTGTGTCAGTCTGCCCTGACACAGGCATCACAATCACCTGAAGCAAAGCAAGAGCAAAAAGTGCACAAGCGAGAAATGTGGATACATCACACATTCCGCCTGAAACCACCATAACTGAATCCCTGGCAGCAGCACGTTTTGAGGCAGCTATTACTCTAACTTTCAGGGACACATCTGCCAAAGCAAAGCAAAGCAAAGCAAAGCAAAGCAAAGTAAAATCCAACCTGTTACCTGGGAGGTGACCCACTTTTGTTCCCTGGCAGTTCTGCCAAAAGGAGGGAGGCAAGAGGACAGTTTTTTGAAAATAAAGTAGTAGAAATAAGCTGCTGCCAAAATGCAATCATTATTAAAAATATTATAATACTAAGTAATAAACATCAGTTATCAGTTATTGCAAAGAGCAAGTCATATTCTTGTTTGCATACTGGAGGATGGAAGAGCTGTGACATCTTGTTTCTAAGGTATATGTCCAGGGACAAAGATGGAGCGACCTGCATATCATCCTTCAATTGACTTCATCTCATACTAAGCAAAATTACCAAATAATTTAAAATTTTTTAATTTAAATTTTTCTGAGTTCTTTAAACTCAGGAAGTTTGCTGCGTATCAAATTACAGATTTTCTCATTATTGTATTTTGAAATTTAAAAATTAAGCTGTGTTACTTTGTCTGACATGCAGCTGCTGTGACTAAATAATCTGAACTTTTTTTATAAGAGATTATTAATGTACATAATTACACAAGTAAACCTTAAAGTTGCAATAATGTCATCAAGTTTGATACTTGAGTTTTAACCGTTTTAGGAGATAAGGCTGTGTGAACACGTACACTGTTCATGTGAAATGCTGAAAACATCTTTACATACATGTTAAAAATCCCTGTGATGTCAAAATCTATTGTGAAAGAAAAAAGATATATACCAAATAAACTTAACATGTTCCTTGATACTGGTGATACTATTAGTGCATAAAGTTAGGCACATGGTAACATGTTTTGGTAATTTAAAAATCTGATCTAAATCTGGATCATTTTTTAAAGATTAAATCATGATCATTAGCCCTTTCTAGAAACTGATTTTAAAAAAATTTAAACATTGCAAAAATCAACATTTTCACCATTGATAACTATGTTGAATCTATTTTTACTGAATCAACAATTCCCTCATGCTTCCACTTCACTTTTAATGTTAGCTAACAGTAAACCTCAGATGGCAAGGGTTTAAGTGAACATTAACTGTCCAACACTTAGTAGTGGCATTCTCACAGAAATGCCAGTACTGCACCAAAATGAGTCCCTGGGGAACAGCAGAATGTCTGCAGTCACAGTAGCCAAAAACAACAAGGGAAAGTATGTGAAAGGTGCGCACAGATCATGCTTACAGTGAAAATATATGTGTTAGTTCTTTAGAGTTTGATGTGAAGAAGTG
The DNA here is from genome assembly GCF_022539395.1 of Myiozetetes cayanensis. Lineage (NCBI taxonomy): Eukaryota > Metazoa > Chordata > Aves > Passeriformes > Tyrannidae > Myiozetetes > Myiozetetes cayanensis. Next base: position 48,052,279 of record NW_026086604.1, read on the forward strand.
TGCTGCAGTGAAACTAGTAATGAAGAGATTTATAGACATGGGTCATTGCACTCCTAATTAGCAATTGGGCTGATAACTGCTTCTGATCCTATCCTATATATATATAGTATCACATATATATATTCTATATATGTCCTGCAAGATCTGTTGCTTTCCCTCTGTGAATAATAATTAGTGGCACTGTAAAATAGCTGACGTGGGGTTTTCAATCTATGTAAGTGTGTTCAAAGATCTGGACAAACGTTTTTTCTCTGAAACATTTTTATCCAAGAAAAAAACCCAAAAAACCCAACCACATTTTTTTCTTCTGTTGCAGTGAAGATTCTTTTCGTAGCTTTAAAAGATCTTGATGAAATATGTTGTTTCTAGATCTCCAGTGTTAAGTTTGTATGAAATTAACTGACATCTTGATCTAACAAAATACTTACCTGACACCCTTAAATCACAATTCATGAGCAGGTCCATTGAAAGAGTGTGAGACTACTCCTGTGCCAGAATTTGCAAAAATACCTTGTTGAGTTGAGATGTGAAGTAGTGAAGGTCTGGGCAGAAAGGTGTGAAGAGATGACATTGTGGGTTTTGTCATAAACAGCAAAGTGAAGATTAACAGGGATCTAAAGAGAAGCTAAAGGTAAGTGGTGAAAGCATTAAGATACTAAGATAATGTGTGCAACTACCAGAGCTGTGACGAGTAAAACAAGACAGTGAAACAAGCTTGTGATACAAGGAAAGAAGTGAATTCAGTTTATTTGTGAACATAGAGGAGAGTTCATACATTTTCACAGACACACACACACACACATATTAGTATCCTGGCCTCCTAAGCCTCATCTTCATTTATGTTACAGTACTTTTACCCCATTTGGACAGATTAAACGATATTTCAGGATGTAAATGACACCCATTTTAGGGCCTCTCTAAATTAACACAGCAATACAAAGGGGCCTTAACGTAGACAAAAAACAGCACTAATTTATCTATGATCTAACACTTTCCATCTATGCTACTTTTCCAAAGCTGGAATAGATCCTAACTACTGCTCAAAAATGCCTCGATCGTTTTTGATCTTTCCATCTACCTCATCAATTGCTTCCACCGAAACAATTCTTGACCCTTTTCTTCCAGTTGCTCCAGGGAGAGGGTCAAATGCTGGACCTGTGTTAGAACACAACTGGCCCTGTTTTCCCTGGCACAAATAAGCATACTAGAAGCAAAAGTGAAGTGAATGGAAAAATCCAAGGCTGCCTGCTAAAGCAGAAAGCCATTTACACACACTGATTATGTCAGCCTGTTATCCAAAATCTCCCCCATACTTCTGTCTTTTAGTCTTAAATTCATGCTTTCATTTCTGTTTTTCTTGCTCAGACTCTCTCTCTTCCTCAGGGATGTACACACTTACGGTGACATCGCTGGTCTCTGTACCGTACTTGTTCTTCACCACAATGCTGTATTTCCCGGAGTCGTGTGTGGACACAGTAGAAATGGAAAAGCTGACATTTTTTCCAGATTCAAACCTCAGGATGCAATTAGCATCTGATACAAATGATTTTTCGTTCTTCAGCCATGAGACCTCTGGGGTGGGGTCTCCCCAGACAGTGCAAGAGAGATTAAGTGCCTGTAGAGAAAGTACAAAGGAATTACGAGTCAGTGAATATTTGCAATGTTTTTTAATGCCTCACTCTCTGAATATTCCAAGTCCCCATTTAGCTTCCTGCTTTTAGTAAATGGATGCATACCATCATCAGTAATCAATAATTTATGTCAGTCTTCTGTATCATAAAGGAAAAAAAGGAACTCAGTTAATTCAAAAATGCCATTAAAAGTTTTCAATATTTTATGGACCTTCTTCTCTCGTAATCATTAGCAGAGCTTTCTCTATGCACATTGTTTAATATAAAATTAGATATTATCTGCATTTGTGTGTTAGATCTGAAATGAAATTTTGATGAACTGTCAGATGGTTTTGTTCAGATTTTGTTCAGATTTTATTCCCATTAAGCTCACTGTATCTTTATTCCATAAGCAAAGAAAGCGTGCCTGCTTTTTTTAATAACTAAGGGCAAAGTGTCCCTGGAATATTTTATTTAACTTGAGATCCTTTTAAACTATGCCCTGACAGCTCTTCTAACAAACTTGAATTGTTTTATGCACTCCTGTAAAACTATTTTTAACTGAAATCAATACAGGCTTTACTCATTCTTTGGTATTTCCCTTTGATGTTAGTAATGTTCCTAAGGGCTGAATTCAGTGCTATCAAACTGAAGGAGATGTTTGGGAGATATTGATACATATAAATGATCCCAGCCTCTGGCCACAGCACCATGGGAATACTTTTGAAAGTTCGCAAAAGTGAATATCACGTAGAGAGTCAAATGTGAAAGAAGTTCACATGACACTGCAGTGGTACATAGGCCTTTCTCTGGAGCTTTATGCAGGAAGGAATTTATTTATATGTAAGTATTGAATAGTACATTGGTCTTTTAAAAAGATTTAAAATGCTATTCAAAATCTCACTTTTTCTCAAGTTGAAGAACTTCTACTGCAGAGAGAATGGTCTTTAGTGGCTCATTAAGAATGTACTAAGTGATACAAAAGGAATAGACAAGCTTCCACTTGACTGGAATCAAGTTTTTCTTCCATTTTATTTAAAGGATTTTTATAAAAATGTGTCAAAAATAGAGACAACTGAAGAGCACTCCCATTGTTGTCCCTATAGGCTGTAAAGATGAAAGTCCACTGGCTACTTTCCCTTTAACTCTCTGCTTATTATCTGATAGTGTGATGGTGGAAGATGGGACAGAAGAGGGATGCCCAGAAGGCTATTGAAATGAGCAGACAGAAAAACTGATAGCTTTATAAAAAAAAAAGGTTTTGATATCTCTGAGAACAAAATAAAAATCAAATAAATCTCACATGTCTGCTCTAAGGACTAAAACGACAACAAAAGGGAAGGGGTAGTCTTCCCTCCATCAGGAACACATAATTCAGGGAAGGACAGCTTCCAAGTGAGAGGTGGTTACAACATGGTGGAAGCGGCCTCTATCTGATTTCCTGCAACACCTACAGCTGGTGACCACATGGGGCTGTTGACTACCTTCTCTCGTAGCCCACTGGTGTGAATGTGGTTTTGATTGCTGTATCGGACCATCTTTTGAAAAACAAGGGGAAAATAAGAGGTTTTATGTTTTTCCATCTTCCTTATCACTCTTGATGCAGACATGTCCTTAGCCTTAGCCAGGCATTGCATGTGGGCACCTTTAGGTGCTTAGTATTCCTTTGTTGTGTTCTGATTCTCTAGCAAGCAAGGGATCAGCACTGAGTGGCCCCAGCTGCCACTCCACGACAATGTTAATGAGCTGATGTCCAAATCCAGAAAACTCTATTAGTGGCATCATTCAAACTTGAGGTATTTGAAGTTCTGTCAGTACTGCTTAATTCAAAGAGATTCAAGCAGCAGTGATGACTCTTTACTTCTTCTAAATCATTCCTTAAAATAGCTACATTTTCCTTAACCTTGCTTCACTAGCTCATGTTTGACATCGGTGCTCCTCTTGATGTTCCCAACTCTATTTATTTTCCAGTTACTAATGTGCAGAGATGTATCTTATAATTCACTATGTAGATGGTGAGATCTTTGATTTTCTGGAAGGTAATTCCTTAGCCAAGGAGAAGTCATTGTTCACTGTGACTCCATCTGTCTGTTCCAGATTTTCTAGTCTTTGGGCAAAAAATTGTCTTTGCACATGTATATCTTTATTAGTCACTGAACCCCCTGATTATAATGCTGTGTTCAATGTAAAATCCTTATCATGGTACAAAAAGTGTGTCCTGTACTCCTGGATCTGGGGCATTGAGACATGCCCTTGGAGCAACCAGCAGCTGCAAGTCCCTTTGTGCCCCTCACTATCTTTTCTGCCTTTGACTGCAGATTGTATTGAATGGAATACAAGTGGAAGAGGGAAATATGTCACTGTACTTTAAGTATTGCCATTACTCTTGCATAGTAGCACACACATTCATGGACGGTTCAGTGAGAGAATTGAAGCAGCTCAGCCAGGGGAACCTGTTCCTTTCTTCCAGCCTAGCTATGAGGACACCTACCTCTGGCAGAAAGATGTTACATGTTGCTTCTTTGTCTGAAAGTGCCTGTCAAAATCCTAAGCCTCTCCTTTTAAAAATAAAGCCAATTTACTCACAGACCTTCATTAGGACAGCAACTTAGGTTAATTTGGCCGGCTGGACACAAAACTTATGCTAGTATTCTCTGTCAGCTCATATTCCTCCCTAATGTGAACTGACACTTAGCCTTTTCCAATTATACCACACTGGTGAAGAGCATTTATGTCTATCAGTGGAAGCCTCTTAGGCCATCTGGAATGCTATTTGATTAACACTGGGTAAACACTGCTTCATTCGTTCTCATGCATATCCTTCAGTTCACATGTAAAAAGCTAATAAATAGCATCACAGTCACAATGTTAAGTTTGAATTTGAGATATACATATGCTTGGAAGTTTAGTCTAGGGATACCAATCTGTTCATACAGCCCTGGGGTTATGGCTGCACAAGTATACACAATCAGAGCTTGCAATTGCCAGACCTCAATTGCTACCTCATTTGCTGTTTTACAAAATCCTTGATGATTGTGCAATTTGCATGAATTACACAATGGAGAACTTCATTCCCCTCTCTCCAGCATATATGCAAACAGTATACAGATGAGCCAATACCACCCAAACAAGCTCTGTTTTCCCTGATCACTCTCTGTTCTACTCAAAATGATCATCTACTGAATCAAGAAACATAAGGTCAAGGATATTTGTCTGGAGTTCTGGGAGTATTCAGTCATTTATTCAAACATTACAAATGTCCTTGCTCTCAAGGACAATATGTGTCTGGGTAAGATTTTGCAACTTATTCTCTACAAACTCCTTTTAAAACTACATATTTTGCTTCAGCGAACCCTTACGCAAGTTCATATCAACTCTCTTTTAGGTGAATGCTTAAAACTGGTAATAGCCACCCAAATTTACCCCCTACCAAAGCATTATGGGAATCACATCTCCAAGCACAAGCACCGATGAGCTGAGAATCTGCTAATTTGTTCTGTTCCTTTGTGTCTTCTACCTACAGTTACAATGCTCATACGAGTGCTTCTTAATTCTGTAGCATTTCCTAAACTGCTCAATCCTTTAAAGAAAGGTTTAATCAAACATAATTTTATTTTGTAATGCCAACACACTTAATTTACCCCGAACTGCTGCAGTCTATTGTCTGTTGGCTATGCTGTATCTCACATTGCAAAGTGATTTAGAACAAGATTTTAGATTCTTAACACTTCTGCTGAACCTCTAATCAAATACGTTTAACCCAGCTGACCTACTGCCAGATAAAGCCAGAAATATCAGAAATCTACCTTACTGTAGCTGTCACATTACAGGTTTTTACTGACATTCACATGCCCTATTTCCATGTTAGCACACACTGTGAAGAGAAACTGGCTCATGGCAGAGCAGACAATTCTTGGTCTCAGTAATATTAAGCAGGAACTTGTAGAAGCAGTGTGCTGGGAAAAGGTTGTGAGATTGAGAACTGACTTTCTGGGTCACCTGTTCTATGCTCAAGCACTGATGTTCCTCTGGGAGTGCCTTACAATAATCTTTCAGCTAAACCCACCTAATATAATCTAGTGTAACACCAGTGATTTATGGTGACTTCTCTCTCCTTTACCCTGGTGGCATAGAAAAAATTTTCTCCCTTTGTCTGTATGAGAATAGAGGTATTGTGGTTTATTACTTTTACACCATTTAAAAGCCAGCTTCGACACTGTGCATGAATTTTTAAAGAGCTGGTTATAAAAGGAGTTTTAGTCCCAACTCACATTGTCATCTCACTTTTATCTAATTCTTAAGAAAAGACACTGCCCTGAATACACAAAACCATCTGTGATAGACCGTTGAATTACGTACAGAAGGCAGGGGACAAATAAATAATGTAGCAGATTTTAAAGATGGCATCTTTAAGAAAAAAAAAAGTTGAATGTTTTCCCATCATTGAAAGGCATTCAAGCTGTTGGAATGTTGTGTAGAGCTTCAGTTAATTTACTGTACCTTGCCCTCCTGGATGGTGACAACATCTGGCAAACCTCCAAGTACCCGGGCACGATCTGAAAATAAAGAAGCATAATTTTCTTTAGTGTCCCAAAATCAACTGTGTGCCAGATTCTGTGTGCCTGATTCAATTTCTCTTCTAGTTCTTTCCTTTTGTCTTATTTATGTACAACTTGTCTCTGATATCTGCTCTATCAGAGAACTATTCAGCATTTTTAGCACACCATTTGGACTTTAAAAAATGTTGAATTCACAGCAAAAGATGTGTTAATAGCTGGTGTCAATCACTTGCAGAGGAGGATTAAAGTACATATGCTGTGTCCTGCAGAATTTAACATCAATTCACTGTTACTTCTGAGTGCACAAAAAAACATTTAAAATTTTTGAGATCTGGTGCTCTAAATTTTTAGTGTAGTACACTACAGACACTGGGTTTCCAAAGGGAAATGAAGGACACCTAATGAAGTGCTGGAGATCAAGTTGTAATCTAAATACAAAGACAGACTGAAGTCTCAGTGTCAACAGTGATGTTTCCTCCACTCTGTATGTACCTATATGTGAATGAGATCGATACCTGATTGATCTAGTTTTAAGCTCAGAGTCCTGTAGAAATCTTGCACAAATATGAATAAGCCAATCACATGCAGGGTATAGTGAGTGCACTTATCCTGGAAAATGGATTTTGTTCATTACATATCTGGGCGGAGCCTGGCAGAGGAAGGAAATGACTGTACAGAATGTTCCTCTCTAATGTGTTCTGTCAAAGATGTGCTCTGGAGCACAGAGATAACGACCTTATGAGACCAGGAAAGGAACTGTGTTATGTCAATTAACATGCCAACCCCTTATGGATGTTCCAGGGTTAGAAATAAAATGCCCAGGTCAGGTCTATTACTGATCCCTTTGTGCTGTCTCAGCTGGAACGTGTAGGGATCACATAATCAAGCCCTGCTCTATTTGCAGTGTATGTCCAGGAGGAGTTAGCTCAGATCTCTCTACACATTTTTCTCCTTCTTACTTTTTGAATGCCAATTCTGCCCTCATTTTTATACAGGTCTGCAAGTCATCTGCAGTGGGACAATTTCTTTTTCCTTGCATTTTTCTCTAAATAGGAAGAATGAGTTTAATAATTCAAGTTGAAGTCTAATGACTTACTCCTTAAGTAGTTAATACATACTTTTGTTTTAGTTGCTATGTTGGAATTGACACAGAGGCAAAAGTATGAGGAGATTCTAAGCAACACAAAAGCTACTGTTGCTTTCTTATCCATTTCTGTATGTAGTGCAGATCCTTTGACATTTTAGAGCATTCAAAACTGGCCAAATTGTTTCCTCCATCTTTGAAAACAAAGTGACTTTTGTGCAGGGAACGTGCATGAGAGATCTCAGCAATAAAGATAATTTTTAAAGGCTAACTGGTAAGGAGAACAGGAGCCTAGATGGGAAAACTAAACATAACCCATAACTATATTGTGATTCGCTGCAATGTGCACCAATGGTAAATCACTAAAAGGTCACTTACTTCTCCTTGTTTTAAGGACAAACTCCTTTTAGGATAAGCAAACACACATACGCATGTATACATGCCCTCTCTTTCCCAACACAAAACCTTCCTGGAAAGGGAGAAAACCTTGACAGTTTATTATAACCATTGTCAAAGAAGGCCAACTTACTTTTCTCTGCAATCGCAGCTTGCCTGGAGTTGAAAGAAACAAAGAGAAAGTCCAATTTCAGTTAAGGTTTACTCAGAGTGATTGAAAAGTAGATTATCTTTTTAACTGCCTTTAATCCATTGAGGAAAATCTCTCTCATCATTTGGCAATACTGCTTTTTCTTTGTTACCTAACTGTTACATAAGAGTTGCACCAAAGAAGTCACATGCAAACCTCCTACGGGCTTCTGTAGGACTAGGATTTGTTTCATAAGACACAGTTAGATTTTAACACAAAACAAACAAATACTGCTATTATTCTATGGCTGCCATTACTGTATTTAGAGGGCATAATACTCACTTTAATCTCTGGAACTCAGCAAAGGCTTCATCAAATGCTTTGCAAAGAGAAAAAAACTAGGTTTAGAGATACACTGTCACAGGTTGTAATTTAAAAATGTAGGAATAAATTTAAAATGTAGACATCAATAAAGAAATATTAACGGATGCATGCATGTATATTGTACAAATCCTAAAATGCTGAATGGTTCAACTAATAAAGGCTATCTGGTGCATGGCAGATATCATATATACATATGAATGCATAAACATACTTTTTTTCTTCTAGAAGAAAAGCCTTAAGACACAGAAACAGCAGGAAAATAGTAGGCTAAAGGAATTTCACAAAATAGAGGAAGAAATGCACAATGCTAAATGATAGATTATGGCAGTGACCTCCCAAATGTTTAAATTATACACTCCTATCTATAATTTTTTGAGCATGCACTCCAAATATATGTATATTCATTTATAGATTATGTAGAGCTTTATAGATTATGTAGTGAAGTTCTTGTGTTTTCTTTCCACACCTCAGTGGTGTGCACTGGGTTATCTTGCACATACCCCACTTCAGAGACCACTGGTTTAAGGAATACAAGAGAGATGGTTTTTTGAAGTGCTTTTCACATCTCCTTTGAAGCACTACACTGATGGCTATGAGCAAACTAAACAGCACACTGTTACCCCCTTTGTAAATTCAGGGTGAAGTGCCATCATGTAGGAGGCCAACCTCTCCTGCTTTGAAAGGGAAGAAGTGTCTTTCCTCAGAAAGTGGAGATAGAGTACAGAAAGAGCAGAATGGAGATGTTTATAAGGTTACTGCCCTCACACAAAGCTTGCAGACCAAAAGTGAAGCTTTAGGGATGGGAACAGCTGAAAATGTCAACTCAGAAGTTTGGCAGGAGTTAATCTTTTCCCTAAAATCTCAGAGGTCTCTCAGAGTAAAATCTTCCAACAGTCAATTCAAATAATTTTAGCTGTTCCCTTAACAATCCTTCATCACGCTGATGAAAGGTCTTGGCATCTCTGAAGAATAAGTAGCTCTATTATATCCATCAAAGAAATACAGTAGAAAAGTAACAGAACAAAATTGTCCCTCACTTTCTCCTCAAAATATTACTTGGAAGGGAGAGGTACAGAAGGCACTCAGTGCTACAACTCATTATAAAGCTGCCAAGCAATGCCAGCAACACAATGGGTTTTGTAAGGCAGCTCTGACACTGGACTGATGTTTCAGTAGGCAAACAATAAGTGGGTATTTGGAATAGGAAGAAGCCATTTGTAATTTATGACCTGAGAGCACAGGTTGGGCACAACAAATGGCACTGCTTCTGCAAACACTGGCAGATTGGTGGGTGCACACACAGACCCCAGAGGGTAACAGGTCTGTAGCAACATCCTGCTGTAGATGCTCCTACCCTAGCACAGCACAGTGCCCACACACAGGTGTGATGTTAGCAGAGGGAATGGCCTACCTTGTCCAGAAAGATCTATTGTCTTCTTGTGTGCTGTGTTGCCATCAAAGAGTTCCATTATGTATTTGCCTTTGTCCTGTGGAGTTGGCTCATTGATCTGCAACCAGATCTGCTCCCCAGTAACACCAGTCTTCACTCGGTCTGTGAACTTAATCTGGGTATCACTGAAAAATACAAAACATTACCTTTTCATTTTACTGGAGCATAAATGGGATTTGCTCATGTTGAGCTATTGAGTACATCTGTAGCTACTAAATAATTTCCAAGATGCTATGGTATGCCACCACATTTGAAACTTCAGAAGTCAAATCCTTCCCAAAGCTGTGAACAAACTGGGCAAAGTTGGTGTAACAATCTTTCCCTGTTCAAGGTCCAGCTCTCCTCAAAGCTTGCAGAAAGGTTATGCATCCCAGTCCATGACCTGAGCCATAGAAGAACAATTCATATTTAAAAGTCACGTCTCTGAAGGGTAATCCATGAATCCTGAAATGTTCCTCTTTTCTTTTTAGCAGATGTTTATTTCTGCTTGGGCAAAACAATAGTGTAGAGGGCTGTATCCACAAAACCCCCACTTTTGTCATAAACAGTGTTTACCCAATGTTAGAATCTTTTCTGATGCTCTGCTATGTTTGGCACTTACAGTTAAACACACTTTGACATATCTTCTCAAAAAAAAAAACCAAAACACAACAATTTCTCAGCTTCCTAGCTAAGCAGTTAATTGCCCTGGATGAGTCAAAAGACATTTGTCAAATAAGCTACTCATTTTGTTGTTATCTTTAAATTGATAACTTTGAATGTACTGGAGGCAAAAATAATTTTTTCTAGATTAATTTGACATGCTTCAAGATGAAACAAGTTTCTAAAAATTAAATAGAGAAAAGAGAGACAGAAAGAGAGAGGGAAAAAACTCCCAGAATACCTCATATTCACTTACACTTATTTGAAATACTTAGGACATTTGGTGATACCAGGTCAAAAATGGATGACAAGAAACAGTAAGGCCTCAAACTGCTTTACTCCTCTGACAGGGTACTGTTTGGCATCAGTGTCAATAATTACAGCCAGCCTGCTACAGCACATTCTGGATATTCTGTGCCTCATTTATATGAGTTTTATTCAGAGATGAGTAATTCAGATTCCATCTTAAAAGACTAACTACTACCGTGTCCACAGACATGACAAGAACAGTAATTATAGATTTAACTGATCAAAATTGATTATTTCTCAGGGTTTTCTAGTGCACACAGTATGTACTGGCTGAGAACTCAAAGAAAATCAAATCACTTGGATGTGTAACTCCCAATAATTTTATGGGGAGCTGGACATTGAAATTATTTTTAAAAATCTCAGTTCTTCTGTCTATCTTGGTTAGACTTGTAGTGCTCTCAGGAGGGGCTGTGTGGATTTTACTGCCGCAGGCACACACTGGAATTTGCTTTGCCTTCTAAAAATGAAGCCACACATTAAGAGGATGTGCCCACTTTTCCCAGTGAACTGTGTCTTCTAGACAAGCAGACCTCCAGGGTAGGTATCTCAGGATGGTCTCTCAGATTATATTTGCATCACTCCTTAAAACTGAGTCAGGGAAAGATGTAGCTCCCACTGGGGAGGTGGGAAGTGCTCTGAAGCAACATGGTCTTGACAGCATCTCATGGCATGGAACTCTCTGTTCCATAAGAGAAACAATAGGAGGGCCTGGCACCACCAACACCCAACTCTCGTATTGGTTTCATGTGAATGTAATTGACTGAAACTAACTTATATGAGATAAGGACTCATGAGAGATGAGAACTAACCTGGGCCTCACCTCTCTCACACAACCACTTTCTTCCTGAATCTGAAAAAGCAACATTGCACTGAGTTTTGCCAAGATCTTGTTTACTTACTTGTGCACCCAGCCTACTCTCAAATCTTCCACATAATAAGTAACATAGGAGTAGAGTCTGATACCCTCAGCTGTGCTCTGGATTTTCAGGTCTGTTGCAGATAAAGCTGAAAGAAGAGCAAACAGGTTTATGCAGCCATGCAGCCATTCATTGAGTGTCACAATGAGTCATTCATTCAAAAAGAGAATTAAGTACTTACCAATCCTTCTGCATACTTCATTCATCAGATCTGCAAAAGCTGTGGAAATAAAATCCAGAGACTAAGACTCTGTGTCTGCACTTCAAGCACAGTCCATGATAGGACAAGTACTGGCTCTGAAATATTCTCCCCAGTAGGTTTGAAAGAGCAGTCAGACCTACCTTTTAAAGCATATTAGAAATCTAAGTAATGGAGAAATGTAACCTGTTATTTCAGAGTTTCCAGACTTTATTTAAGTACAGCCTTGGAGAATACTGCTGCAGCTGAACAAAACTTTTTTTTTTTTAATGATACTATTCAGCTGGAATGCTAACCCATCTATATACATTCTAATGGATAGGATTTTTCTCCATTTGTCTGGAAACAAGTGAAATGTTAAAAATATAGCAAATGCAATAAATGTGAAAGCCCCTAAATAAATGGCAAAACATAATAAAAATGTGAAAGTTTTAAAAATTATCTGCTTCTGTTATTTTTTTTTCTATACTTGTAGATTTACAGATGGCTCCCTGAGGAAACCTGTTATCATTTTGCTTAGTGTTAGTCATTATATGCTCCCAAAATTATACAGAACCCAGATGCAATAAGCTGTATTCAAATGTTATTTGGACTTTAAAATCTCAGCTTTTTTAATCAGATGATCTTGTACACAGGAGGGACAAAGCCACAAAGAAGGTGACGTGCAGATGCCTGTATTACCCCAAACCCACTGCAGTCAGGCTGTCAGCTTGTGTGGCTGAGAGCATGGAGACTCTGACCTGTGTCCTTAAGCTTTAGCTCACTGGAGTCCTTTCCTCTGTCATCCTTCAGTATGACTTCGTAAGTGCCGGCATCTTTCTTAGAAAACTGCAATATTGTAACAGTAAAAACAGTTTTCAGAACAAGTACTGTAGAAAAATCCCAATTTCACTTCTGAACCCAGCTGATATCCTGTCCCTGTCCCCGGGGAAGTACCTGATGTCTGGGGCTGGAGCTGCCCCAGTGCCCCAGACTGCCTTGCTCCTAGCTGGGATGGTGGCATGGGCTTTAGCAGGTGTGTCATGGTATGCAGGACCTTGTGTCCCCCCACATCTGCTGCAAGCTAAGACCCCTGTAGTGATTCTGAGAGGGTGGTCCTCTGAAAGTCTGAGTGACAAGCACTTTCCAAATGCTATTCAAAATGGAAATGTGGTCTCAGTCTGTTTCTAAACTGACATGCAAAGGAAGTGACAAGCTTATTATCTCTTCAGTCATCATTTCCTGAAAACCCGAACAAGCAGTTACAGACAGACATTTGTTTCAGCTAAAACACAGACGCCTTGTGAGTTTTTCCATTTTTAAAACCCACTTCCTAATTCAATTGTTCTACTGAAGTATCAGATTAGATCATATCATTCATCTGAGTTCACAGCACTAACTTCAGCTGAGGGCTAATGAGGACGGTCACTCACCTCTGATATCAGCAGAGTACACACTCCATCCTTAAAGTCATGTTCTTCATCTACCATTATCTCCCTGTCATCTTTGTACCATACAATGTGCGTTTCCTTCTTAATATTAGCCACCTAAGATGGATGAAAACCACATCACAATTATTCTCTTCATTTGAGCAGGGGAACTCAGTGTCACATGGGTTAACCTGTTCAGGTCTCTCATAAAAGAACAGCAAGCTTTACAACTTGGTTGCAGTGAATTATTGCAAGCCTCCATTTTAAAATAAGGGGGGGCGAGAGGGAAGACAGCAGGGATGAAAAGAGAGACAAAAGGAGCTAAGTAGTGGTAGGTCAAATTGCTTGGAACATTGTACTCAGTGTTTTCTTTGTCCCTTACCTTACATTTCAGCATCACGTTACACTCATCAGTAACTTCCCATCCCAGCTTATCCACGAAATGAGGACCTGTTTAAAGTTACACATATGTTTTTAAAGGTCACATCAATGGTATTCATGATATAAAACCAAAGACAGATGTGTTTTACTTGACAGGAATAGTTATATTTTAATATAATTTTGTTTTTCTTATTTCTCCTTCAGAAGGTAAGTAACCATGTAACAGAATAAAACTCATCTATTTCAAATTAAGATATAAAAATATAATCAAACTCTTAGCAGGCTAACACATATGTGATTCTTATAAATAATCATATTATCACCTTGTTTCCTCTGCCAATCTTTTCTCTGGAAATCTGCTTCATCCCGTAGCTTCTTGAATACTAGGAATTAAAACCAGTAAGAAATACAAGGTTAAACTTCACGGGCCATTTGTAGGACACTGAATGTCATTGTAACAGTTGGGAGCAGCTCTGTCCCTTGGATGTCAGTGAGCATCCAGCCACGGGGTCAGGTTTTCACAGGAAAATTCAGAGTGTCAGAAGCTGATTACAGCTAACTCAACTTTCCCAGCTGCTTGCAGTCATCAGGAGTTTAATGTGTCCTGCCTGATGATGTGCAATCCCCAATCATACAGCTACTTTCCGTTCCTGGTAGGAAGGCAAACAAGCAGAGTCAGCAGCTCTAACAGAGCTTGAGCTGTAACAGGTGCAGCTGCTTGTTCGCGGCTGAATAGGCTTTTTGCATGGGAAGTTTTGATTCCACCCATAGAAAAGCTAACCACGACATGCTGCAATGTTTTGCATTTCTGTAACAATTCCCCTTTCTCCCATTACTTTAAAAATTTCAGTTCACACACATGCCCTGTCCTGTGTGAGGCAGATAAAACCATGACATAAAAGACCTGGAAGTTCTACTGATATTGAAAACAGTGGAAAGTGAAGATGACAACTGAGGTAACCTCAGTATAATTTTTCCAACCCACTGCATAATACAGATTATCCTACCATCACCAATGAGGACAAGGCTCGATTGGTTGGTTGCTTTTCCATCCTGCAGTTGGAAAGTGTAAGTGCCTTCATCCTTGTCCTCAAGTTTATCCATAATCATTTCAATAAGGCCAGTCTTCTGGTCCACCTTCATTTTATATTTCTTCAGGAGTGCAAAGTAAAACAACAATTAATGCATATTTAGAGACAGAAAATATTTGTGTATCTATAGATGAAATTCAGTTTTCTTTATCCAGATACTCATTGTTCAGACTCCCACTGTCTCTAGCTCCAGCTAAATAAATCTATTCAAAGTGAAGCCTATTTACTGATGCTGTACAAGCATGTGACATCCATGTTGTATGGTGAGTACTGTTTCCTTTTTCACTAGAAAGGTTTAGATTTGCATGTCCTCAGAATAACTCTTTCTTTGAGCATGATTATATTTTATAAGGTTTTATTTAAAATGCTCCATCTCTGCCTTCTGTCTGACATCAGCGTTACAACAAAAACATGCCATGTCCTGTCCTTGGGAGTAACAGTTTCTGCTGCTGGAAACAACTGCTTGGGAATTTTTCTGTGGTGTAATAAATTCCTCCAAACAACAAAAGGAGGTGAGAACCAAGCACAAGGGTATTCTAGAGCCATAGATGAAGGAGATAGTATGGATCTGGGTTACTGCAGTGATTCTTTGAAACCACAGCAGCTGCTTACCTGGGGCTACCTTATTGCAGGAGCAGCTGTGGTCCCCCCTAGTTAACAGAACAGATGGTACTCAGGTGGCAGGAAGGCATTTAACTTCCCTGTATAAACTACATCCAGTAGAATTGATCTGGAGCTCAGAAATATGGACAAAATCTTTCTATTTATGTTTTCCATGACTTGTGTTATTTCTCATGAAAATGCATTAGTGTGGAGCAGTAGTTGGAAGTCTATTGGAGTCAGAGACACTAATACTCATTGATACTCATAAAAATGCAAATATATCTAAGCAGTGAAAAGGCTTACCTCTCCATTGAAAATCTCCTTATCATTAAATACAAAGTTGGCCTTTGCATTGCCAGACAGTTTTTCAGCTTGCAACCAGAATCTCACTTCTCCTTTTTCCAAAATTTCCACTGCCAACTCGGACGTAAGTGGGACAGCTACAAAGAAGAATGAAAAGAATGAGGCATATATTTTGACTGTGCCCCAACAACTATTTTCTTCTACAATCAGAAAGCCACTTATTCTTTCATACTCAGATACTGTATGCAAGGTAACTAGCTTATGATAGCTTTTCATATAGACAGAATGCCTCTCCACCCACATATACCTGTTATAGGATGACAGATAAGATTTAATCTTTTGATGCCTCAATCACAAGGTCTGTACAAACCAAAAGTGTTCAGGATTTGAGTTATGCTCCGTTCTAATACAAGGCTATTTCAAAGTTAAACAACAAGTGTCTGTGCAGCCTAATGTGAGTTCTGTATGGTGCAGACCCATGTTTAATGAGTTGCCTAACAATATTAGTGTAAGACAGTGCAGTGACTCAGAGGAAAAAGAAAACAACACAAAAAAACCTCAAAGCACAAAGCCAGATCAGAAAGTCAGCTGAGCTGCAAGTTGGGAGATTTCTGCAAGCACTCTGACTCTTTGCTGAGTGGAACCTCTGTCTCCAGGATTCACCAAGTATCACAGTACACCCTTGGTCTTCCCAGTACATTTTGTTTTCCTATGAATAATGAAAATCCCCTACATATAAACCAATTCCTTGTGTTAACAGGAAAAAACCCCGTAAAAATCATGTACTATGCCATAGGTAATATTAGTCTCATTTTTTTATATATATATATTTCCTTGTTCTTGTTAGTCACAGTCCTCAGCTTGCTCTCACTTTAACTTTTCTTTAAGATACCATAGTCAGCAACATTAAGCATGAGCATTTAGACTCTGATATGGGGGCATATTGCTCATTTTATTGACTTCCGTCATTTTATCTGTCTTAGTGGATGCTCAGATTCTCAAGACAAGTCATACTGTTGGGATTACGTATGCCGTATGTGAACTCTTCCCCCAGTCTCTGCTTCCTCAGCAGTGTAAAGTCTGCAGTGCCAGGGTGCAGCAGGGAACAGCTGAGTACAGTGTACAAGCACGTTGCTAAACATGTGATGATATAGTTTGGTGATAGTGTAATGACACAATTCCTCCCAGAGGAACCCCGGGGCAGGGTGGCTTCTTTAGCACCCTGCATGCAAAGACTCGGTTACAGCAGGAGAGGACTGGGACTGAAGTAGTGTCTCACTTCTCCCATCTTTATATTTGCACTGTCCTACATGACTGGAGTGCCTTCTGGAGCACAGCTGCCACCCAACCCCAGTGCCGAACAAACTTAGGGGGTGAGGACCCCTCACCTGCTTCTTTCCCATGCTCATCGCTTCTCCTTCCCACTCCTGCATGTATGCTTTCGGTGCCTAAGTGGCACAGGGCCTGTCTCTGGTGAAAATAAGGCTTCTGGGAGGTGAGGCAACAGTCACAGGGAAACAAAGACAATTATAAAAGAGACAAAGGCTTAACCAGAGAGGGGAGAGCCTGGAGGGGCAGCACTGCCACGAGGGAGCAGGGCAAAGACAACCCCACAGGAGCGTGCCCCAGCTGTGCGAATGGTCTGTGTGAGCTTTCCTCACCCAGCTTTATCCCTTTGTATGTAAGGAACAGAAGGAATCTCAGGACTTGCATAATTTCTCAAAACAAAGCGACTGCAATGCTACAGGAAGCAAGTGGGAGTGTGAATAGACATCAGGCTGCACTGCTTTTGTCTCACTGTCAGCTCTACAGCAATTTTAAATCCCCACTTGTCTTGCCTGTAATTAACTAAGAATATCTTAGTCTAACAAGGAAGAGAGGAATGTATCTCAGAAGCTGCAAAAGGATTGTTTTGGTGGTGAAAAGGCTGTTTGCTCCTCAGCCCAAAAGAACTGGACAAATCTGCATTACAGTCTGCCACAAGCAAAAGTCTTATTTAAAAATATTTCCATATGCACCAACTGGCAGCTACTTTAGTCATTTTCCAGCCATCATGCTTACAGGGTTTTACATCCTATTTCTATAGCATCACAATTTACTGCCAGCACTTGACAGGGAGCCCTCGGGCAGTTGCTCAGTGGAAGAGTTAGAAAAATTTATTTTTACCTAGCACCAATGTACTGTTGCACCCATACATAGCTGCGTTCTGTAAGGCTGCATTATTCAAGCAATGGAGTTACTGGCTGCAGGTGTTTCTAAGCAGAAGTTACCACTAATTGCTATTCAGAAGTACAAACAAGGCAACATGCAAGAGCTCATGTTGAATAGGAAGTGCCTAGCAACTAATTTTGTTTTTTAAGAATTTGGATAATCCTCAAGCAGATTATCTGGAGATATGACTACAATTTCATGTTGATCCAGAGAAGCTCATTATTATTCTTCTAACCTCATGTGCACAGTTAGCTGAATCTCAACCCTTATTTGTAACATATATATGTATTTATTTTAAGTGCCCACAGGGCTTGAAGTGGGCAAAGCAAGTAAGACAGTTTCCTCCTTCCTACTTTCTGCAGTGATCTCCCTTTTTGCCTGTGCCTTCCAGAAGCTCATGCACACCTAGAAGTGTGCTGTTACATAATACAGTGCAAAAAAGATGACACTGATCTGAGGAGCTTATTTTGTGACATTAGTTGTGCACACAAAGCGTGGAAGAGCCCTCAGAAGGGAAGGGTCGGGGCAAGTGAGGTCAAGCAGCAGCAGAAAGGTTTTGCGATGATTAAATTTCAGTGTGAAAATATAATTAGGAGGAAATAATCGGGAGGAGCAGGAGTAAACATGGGGATGTTTGGCCTATCATTAAGCTGTCAAGAGGTGATACAATATGTTGAGAAGAGTAGACTTGATATGAAAAAGATACAGAAGGAAATGAGAAAGAGATGATGTTGTGGGCAAAAAGGCCATTTCTGCAGCCAAGTTTTGACTGAGCTGAGAGGTGTGGTGTGGGCTGAGTTGGAAGAGGCATCAGCAGTGCATACACAAAGCTGAAGATGTTAAAACAAGAGTTTCAGGGTCTTGAACAGAGAAGATGAGACGAGGTTTAGGTCTCATCTCATTGTGTGCAATAGGATTCATTGTACAATCCAATATTATTTTTTCCCCCATTTACTAAAGTTCCACTCCGATGAAAATAAGTGAGTTTTGCTACTACCAGGATATCATAAGGGTATGTCAGGTCTGTGGAATTGACAAAAATAACGTCTAAAATTGCAGGAAGAATGTTCATATTGCCAAATGCTAAGGAAAGAGGGAGGGAATGAATTTCAGCAGAGAAATTCTGTATATATAGATCATTACAGCTGAATTTACTACACTTGCCTGCTTTGCTAGTCTTAAATTTAACTTATGCTAACTTCAGTCAGGGAAAAGTTAGATAATTTTTCAAAATCTGGTTTTCAAATCAGGTTAGGTAAGCTGAGTAAGTGTAAAAGCCTGTTCTGCAGAAGAAACAAAACCAACATGATACTTATTTTCCAACTGTCATATTGACTTATTTTATGCCTAGGTCAGTACCCTGCAAATGATTGGGAAGAACATCAGTAATACACAAATGTACTGAAAGAAAGAGAAAAAAACATAGAGGAATCTCAGATTTTTCAATTCAAAACCATTTTCACTTGAAATTGCTATAGTGACCTCCCTACTGGATGGTGGCACGAGCTTTGTGATCATAGAATCACAGATTGATTTGGGTTGGAAGGGACTTTTAAAGGTCATCTAGTCCAACCCCTCCCTGTAAGGCGCAGGGACATCTTCAAGTACATCAGGTTTGTGATATCCCACTGCATATAAAACTCTCCCCTACAGACATGGGAAGCACTTACTTGGGAATTTGCGTTCGTGGCTCAGAGCAAGCAGGCGTTTCATTTCTGCAAGAGACATAAAAGAAATAATATAAGGTGTGCCTGCCTTATGGATCTGAGAGACACAGAAGCAGGGAAAAACAGATGTGAAAGTAAACCAAGCATGCCTAATAGGCATTGTATCTACCTTCCTCATCAATTGTGTGACTTGATGAAACTCCATCCGTGTCTGTAACAATACAAGAGTAAATTCCCAAATCATCTTCTCCAAGATCCTTAAAGGAAGCTTTTGACCTTTAGAGGGAAAAAAAGCATTTTGATAAAAAGGTGAGATCAATCTGAACCAAACCCCTCCTTTATGTCTATAACACCAGATAAAAATAGTCTTGTATTAGCTTTTACTCTGACTGAACCATGTGTGGTACAAATGGAGATAGCACCAAAAAAACCCAGAGTGCTGTCAAGTCTTTGATGTCCCCTAGAGGAATGCTCTAAGTACAGGTCTATTCAATTTCCCTATGCAACATTGTAACTATGGGGAGTCACCTTTTCTTTCAATATGGGTTTTACATCACTAGAAGAGCACACAGGCCCTTCATGGGCTGAACCTGTTCATTCGCTATGCCGTCCTCTGTGAGGAGCCTGAAGAAACAGAGTGGGCTTGGAGACCATTATGTAAATTGCTAAATGGGCCATGGTGGTGCCATCAAAAGAAAGCCCTGCTTACTGCAACAGCTCCAAAGATTACAGCTGTGTTACATGGCAAAAGCATTTTGCAAGCAGTCAGATAATTTTGTTATTTGGACATTTAAAGTAATAACAATAGGAATAATAATAATCTGTCTTGATTGATAGGTTATAAGATAATAAGGCACAGATTTTTTCTCTCCATGCCTAAACATAACTAAATTCCCTAAAGAGGAGGTCTGACTCATTCTGTGTGATCTACAATTTCCAAATGGTCTGCGTATGGACTTGCTGGAGAACAGCCTACTCAGGAAGTAGCCTCCAAGTAAGAGGCAGGTGTAGCTCTTAGTGAGGTCATACATCAAAAGGATGGATATCTGTGACTGTCTAGATCTCTCAAACATGAGACTATTGCTTCCCTTGGGAGGTCTTACTTTCCGCCTTTGGTATCGATGTTCAGTCGCGAGTCATCCTCAATTGGTTCGTAATTCTTGGACCAAACAAACTTAGAGTCTGGAGACATCTGATCACATTCGAAGTTCAAGGAAATGACTCCATTGTCATCTACATCAACCACAAGTTCCTTGGTTCCTTAAAGAGATGAACAAGGCAATTCCAGTTTCTCAGAGAAGCCAGCAATATAGGTATATATAGATATCATTCACAGGGTGGATTAAGCAGATTCTTGCCATTTTCTCAGCTGGCACATATATTGCTGCATTCATTGGTATCTTTGGTCCTTGATTCACAAGAACAGTTCTTCTTCTAGTCCAGAGTTTAAAAAAATGTTATAAATCAACTGATTTATTTGAGCCAGTCTAAGCACCTAAGCATACTAAATGTCTGAAATATTAAATAGAAACATTTTCCATGCTGGGAGGTAGTTAGATCTTTCGTTACATAGCATGAGTTTCCTATTCTCTAATAAGCTAAGGCTATAAAGGGAATAATGTGTGCAAACGTGGGCGTTTGAAGAGGTGCAGGAGGCAGAAGAGGAAGCAGTTGAGTCGCCCCAGCAGTGCACACTTGTGCGACCGAGGCACATTTTCAGTGACACTGGCTTCACTCCAGGAGGTTGGTTTAATTGCTGTGCTTGGCATCCGGCCCTGCCACCGTCTGCACCATTAATCCTGGGCCCACAAAGGGAGTGAATATTTGCAATTAGCTGCTTAAGTCACCCACCCTGTTTTGCCAGTACCTACAATTCTTGGGCTGGATACGGTGACCCAGTTTGTCCTTTAAAAGGCGCCGGGGGTGAATCCCGTGTCAGAAACCTGAAGGCACCTCTGTCCTGCTCGCTTGCCCCCCAGTGAAGCTGAGGGAATTTCATCCTGGATTTGGGTGACTGGGCGAGCTCATCATCTGTGGCGTTAATGTTCATTTCAACAACTTGTCTGAGAATGTCAGGGAGAGCATGTGCACTGAGAGGTGCTGGAGAACATCCAGCTTCCTTTTCTGAACAGCTCTGAGCTGGATCTTGCATCTGAATAGGGCACTCATGTCCTATTACTTGGGCTAAGACAATTCTGGGCTGCCCAGAATGCCAATGACACAGTTTCTCTACAAAGTATTGTACCTTAAAGGTGAGAGCCTTATTCCTGACAATGAGATTAAATGCTTTATTTCTTAATGACCCTCAAGCATACAAGGAGATTTCTGTGTTTCATCATCCTAATACTATACACATCTTTTCCAGCACTGCAAGCAGCTCCTGTAATGAGAATCTGTGTACATGCAGCTTTCTTAGTTTTTATAATTTACCATAAGTGTTTAATGGAAGATAAGATTAATATTCCCATTTTGGCACTGTTGTTTATCAGCCCTTGCAGTAGTGAAGCCCATCAAGTACCAGCAGATGATAAATGAAGTCTAAAGTCTACAAATATTTTGTTAGGCAGCAGCATATTTGCAATTTTTTATAATTTAATTTATTATATGCAAAATTCATCACTTGAAATTTCATTAGTGTTTAGTTTCCTGTAGATCATTTGCCATTAGCATATGAATCTTTTGGTGGCATTTTATGTGACATGCAAAGAATTACAGCCATAAGGTTCATTTGAATAGCAGAATCTTTTATATTTATTTTAAAGTATTCTCATTATGATAACAATGCATAACATTTATTTCCAGAAGTGATGATGGAATTTACCTCTAATATTTATATGATTAAAAAAAAATCTGTCTCAATTACTGACCGCATCTGGAGACCTCTCTCCCCCTATTTTGCAAAGTGGAGCCAAAGAATTATAGAATCATAGAATCAGCCAGGGTGGAAAACACCTCTGAGATCATCAAGTCCAACTCTTAATCCACTACCACTGTGGTTACGAGACTATGGCACTAAGTGCCACATCCATCTCATCTTAAAAACCTCCAGGGACGGAGAATCCACCACTTCCCTGGGCAGCCCATTCCAATGCCATAGTACTAGTATTCTTAATTTCCCTCCTCTAGATAGCTTGTTGGTTCAACATATCATCCAGAGCTCCTCTTAGAGTCATAATAAGAAATAAAATACTTAGATGTCATATCAAAACACCACTTATCTGAGCTTTTTATTGCATCAACAGGAACAAAACAACATGAGCATAAAACAGACATCTTCAAAACACTAGAGTTAGTGGCATAATTTTGAATATGGCTAGTCAGAAAAGTTGAATGGGACAGGGTTTCATTGATTTCTGAGGTTCAAGCCCTTCTCAAGTGACTGATGCAGGGTGAGGATCTAATTTTGCTTTGTACCAAGATGCACAAGGACTAAGGTCAGCAATGCAGAAGAGTTGCAGTCTACTCTTGGATTTCCCCTGCTTCCTGTGAGATCCACACACGCCGAAGTGCTTTTGTCAAAAGACAAAGTTACAGCTCAAAAGTATCCTAGGTTGGTATTTGTTTATATGGTCGCGTTTTTTCATTTAATTTTAAAAGATAACTATGAAAATTAAATGTGCTTTCCAAAGAGAAGAAGGTGAATGCAAAGTATTGTATCAGTATATTTAAGCATTTCATTGGATAAAGGCAAATGGTAGATTTGCATGAAAGCAAGTATTTTCAATCAGGATAGTATTTGCTTACATTCTTTGATTAGAAAGTTCAGTTGTCTTCTGATTGTACCTATTAGCCAAAAGTAGAATTCCAGCAGGAATTGTCTAGAGAGATTTGACAATGTTTTGTCTCCGTCTAAGATGGTAATAAAGGCATCATTTATTGGGCAACACCAAAAGACTTGTGGTAATTTTAAAATAATTAAATTTAAAATAATGTTCTTGAGATTTGTGTGGTTTGAGTGAGAAAGGTGGAAGCCTTCCCAAGATACTGCTTTCTGAAATAATTGTTTTAATAAGCTTTTGTCCTTTCTTAATACTTCTGAGAAGCTTAGTTTGGTGAATGCTGTACTAGCAGATCGCAGCTCAAAATGTGGGTCAAGTAGATTTGTACAAGTAAATAATTTTTAGCTTCCCTGAGATTTCACTGGACCAAATCCTGACTTTCTGGTGATCCCTTAGATGTTACACCTATGAACCTCCCTTCTCTAATGGTGAGGTCTGTAAACAAAATGTTCTGCTCAAGTTCATATTGCCAGGTGGACATGCACCTCATTTGAGTGAACACTGAAAACAATGTACAATTTTTTTTGTCATGATGGTCATCTTCACTTGAGTTTATGTTCATATTTTTTTAATTGTGATGGCGTGACCAATCCTTTATTTAGTACACTTGAAGGTTGTTATCATCACAGCTTTCTATCAAAAGTATGACAAATAGATATTAATCCTCAATGAAAATGGATTAATGAAGCCAAAAGTTTAGTACTAATAGTGATTTAATTCTCTTTTTAGAAGTGGTTGCTTATATAAGCTCTTTTCTAGAATAAGTTTCTAAGTTTTGCCTTACTGCACTTGCAGGTAATGGAAATAGCCCTGGTGCTTCAGCAGCCTTGTAGATCTGAAATATTGACTCCTGTATTTCTCAAAGATCCTGTTCCAAACCCTTCTTACTCACACACTTGCCCTTTTTATTGTCCTTGTATCCCAATCTTACACATACTGACCATCTACTCATTCTAGTACTGTCTTCCCATCCCAGCCTCACTAGCAGTCACCCCAATCTCCCCAGTTTGAGTTTTCCAGTTCTTTTACACCCCCAGCTTCAGACTTCCTTATTCAGACTTCCTTGACTTACAGCCTCACTGAGAGAGAACTCAATGCCTGTTAGAATTTTTGCCGCCATGGTCATAAGGACCAGGCATCTAGGAGAGCTGAGCTAGAGCTGCTGTGCGAACAGAAGTTGTAAAAATGGTTTTGGGGTTCAGAAATAGGGAAAGGATCCCAGGGAAATGCTCCCAAGGCATCCAGGGTGAGAATAGGATCTGGTGATCGCTCGTGATGCCTGCTCAATGCTTCACAACACCTCACGGCCAATAGCATCCCAAATAAATCCTGCTTATTTCTCCAGGCAGGAGCAGCAATTTGCCTTACTATGCAGGCAGAGTAGGCAGCAGTTTGCCCCAGCAGCCATCTCCTTTGTCTGTGCCCATGAACTGCTACTCATGCTCCCTGTGTCCGGCTTCCCCAGCACTTGTGCTGTCCTGTCTGCCCACTGCCTGCACTCCTTCTTGCTCTTAGAAACCTTCCCAGGTGAGATCAGATATGAGAGTCTGCAGGTATAGGAAGGGAACTTGTCAGACGAAAAGAACATGTACAGTGAATCCAGGTTGGGTTGTACCCCTCTACTTCCTTACATCATACTAACCTTATACTAGATTTGGTTAAAATATCTGGGAATTTGTTCTTGCACCTTGTAGAACTCTGCACTTCTAAAATAATCTATAGCTGAATAAGCCACAAGCCCATGCTTGTGTTTTCTGTTAGGGATTTAGTGACAAAAAGTTGTTGTCTCTGACCAAAGTGGCCTGAGTTACTTGTATAGCTAAATGGAACCCAGGGGTTTCCTGAAGTTCTAGGTGTGGAGATTCTGCCTTTTCTGTATTTCTTTCTGTCGTTACAGACAAGCTGGAGCCAGCCTTCGAGGATGACTCCAGCAAACAGCTGCGCTTGAATTCCTACTGAAAGTGGTCTCCCAAGTGACTTCATTGTGTTTTTAAAGCCTTTATTTTAAAGACCAAGGGAAAAAAGTAATTTCTTTTACCCTTTCCTGAGGCACGTTACATATAAAAAGGAGAATGATAAAGCATAAACAACAGGTTTAATACAAGAAGGGCAAAATCTACATCTGTAGTATATCGTTTGGTTGAGCTGATTTTAGTGGATCCTCTGCTGATTTATCTACCTATAGATACATGCAAATCTTACCACTTTATTGTATTTTTATTTTCCTGAACCTGTAGTTTCGGTAAGAAAATCTGTTCTGGCCTTAAAATATACCAGACAAGAAACTAAGATAACACCCTCATATCTTGCTTTGTAAAAAAGCTTGACCTGAGAGAGGTCAGGCTGTTGGCCTGTAGCCTGCAGGTGAACATGTCTCACAAACAGGAACCTGAGTAAATACGACGAAAAAGAGGAAGTATTTCTAACAAACCTGGTCGTGTTTCAGCTATGACAGCATCCGTGACATCCGATGGTTTCCCAACACCAGCCTGGTTTGTTGCCCGCACACGAAACACGTAACTCTCGCCTTGTGTTAGGCCACCGATCTGGAGGAACCAAATATGCACACACAATGGGTTGCAAAACACTGATTTTAATTTCATGCTTATTAAGATCATTCTGGATACCTGGCTTTGTTTCATTTATTTTCCAGTTCTCTTATTTTTTTTTTCCAATTCCAGAGTGACACGACTAATCTGTATGACTTGCTCCTTCCTTGTGTGCATAGCTAACATTCAGACAGCGTCATTACTGTCATTGACTTTCTTTGCAAAAGGAGCACTGGTTTTGGAACAGGCTGTTTTTAACTCTTGTACATTGACCTCTGAAACATCACAGTCTTTTCCTGCAGAGAAATGCTGGCTTTTAAAAATTAAATTATCAGGGTAATAAGTGTCAGCCACACCTATTTAGAATCGGGAGGGCATTTCATTGTACAGACTTAGCTTTAGCGACCTGAGGAATTCTACTGGCATTATATCCTCTGTGAATACTCCTTTAAAACATATATGAAAGGAACATGTTTTAAAGTGAGCTGTCTTTCAAATACTCTGAAAAGCATAAGAATAGAAAATCTATTTCATTTATATTTCTAGAACTGAGATACTGATGTTCCCTTATTTAGAGCCACTCCACAAAATTGTGTAGCATAATAGTGCAAAAAGCTTGGGTTTAACTTGTGAAATGTGAGGAGAGGATACTTTGTATTAGAAAGAATCACTTGCCATATTATCACAGCATCTGGTTTTGTTCAGTGATACCCTTTGATGCTAGGGATGCCTCCTGTGTTACAAGAATGGTAGTTGGTTTTAGCAGTGCTTTCTTTTATTTTTAGACTTGTCATACCAGTTTGATATCTGAGTTACTGCCTTGTCTGACTATACAGGTATTACATGTGTGTATCCTTGGCCCAAAATATCTTACTAAGTATTCCATTTAGTGGAACCATGATCAGCACAGGATGACGCTATTGAAGACTGACGTCCTCAAGGTTATACTGTTACAGCAGTATTTGAATCTTTGGCTATTTACCTTCAAGTATTTCTTTTGAAGTGGCTTCTCATTGACACCTCTCCAGCGTTCCTCCTTTGCTTCAGTTTCCTTCATATCAACATAGTAACCAACTACAGGACTACGGCCAGTATAAACTGGTTCCTTCCATAGTAAAACCAGAGAGTCCTTCCTAACTTCTGTGCATTTGACGTCGTGGGGTGGTCCTGAAAGGTAAAAGCTGGAGTTGTGGCATCAAAATAAATCCCAAAGGGACTAACGCATAAGACTTCAGAGATCAAAACCAGACACACGTAGTGTACACAGAACTGACATAACCTGACATAACCTGCAGCTCCTCTGTATCGTATCTAGAACCTGATGTAAATGTAACCCATGCCAATTAAAAAGACTGGTCCAAAAACCAATCTAATTGGTTGAGACTGGTATCTTGATCAAATATTCATGAACTTACAAAATTGACAAATAATCTCCAAACTCTGGGAAATAAGTTAATTATTAAGCTAATGTCCTGCTTGTGTAAATGTATCACTTCAGGGATCTGGCCTTGAAGTGATACGTTTACACAAGTGATACATTTACAAGACCTCTTGTGCCTTAGGCAGGTATTTATGTCTACTATTTAAACTAGAAAGCAAAGTGGCAGACGCAGTAGAAGATCAAGAAGGAAAGATTAAGAAAAAAAAAAAATACAAGCTGCTTGCAAAATACTACTGATTAAACAGGGATTATGTAATGCATCATTGTACAGGTACTACATCAAAATGATGGAGATTCAAGCCTGGGCATGAACTTCAGGGCCCCATTGACTCCCCTGCAAACAGACTGCATTGAGGACTTAGATAATAGATCACAGAGCACCCTGGGCTGTGTCCCACTCAGGATCCTACCGGGTACAGCAATGGTCCACTCTTCACATTTGAAGGGCTTGCTGGGTTTAGAGGGCGTTCCAACCCCAGCCAAGTTAGCAGCAGCCACCTCGAACTGGTACACCATGTTTTCCTTCAGGTTTTCTATCTGCAGGATCAATAAGATGGTACTTATTAACTTTGGATTGAGTCTTTAGAAGAAAGTCACAATAGCAATTATTGAACACATGAGCATGCTTTTAAGTGTGCCTGCAGATGGAAGTATTATCGACAGCTTAAAGTGATAACTATCTTGTTTTGTCCTCTAATCAGTGATGGAGCATATTTGAGTGGTGTTAGCACATTCAGATTGTAACCCCCTTTTCCTACCGATAGACACTTTAATAGTCAGGGAGGAAACAGGGTATTGCTCAACAATCATTTTAGTCTGCCTCGTGGTACAGAGCAAGTTCACTTAAGGCAAGAGTTGTCCTCACAGTGGGGTGAAACTCAGTCCTGGCATTGCTTTTCATTTCTAAAGCACCTCAACGAGGTTGTAGCTAGCACTGTCTCTAAACTGGGTCAAGAACTGATCACAAAAAGCAGCTGGCACAGGGCTGGTTCCAGCACCATCAAGCACTGGGATATGTCCACCAAGCCCAGTAGGAATGCCATTTCTTGTGAGGGCCTGACGTACAAATCAGACTATGTCAGTGAATTTACAGACAACAGTTGGTGCTAGACTAATGGGTAAGTGTACAAACAATTTTGCAGGGAAGTTTAACAGAGCTAAATAAATTTATCATCATAGATTTAAAACCCTCTGAACAGTTAACTGTACACTGAATCATAACTCAACCCAATGTTGTGTCTTTGAGATTTGTTTTGGAAATACTGTCTGCACCCCCAGCAATAACAGAAGTTAATCTCTTACCCTGTAGGCTCTCTCAGTAACAGCCTTAATGTTGGCCTCCTTCCACTTCCCAGGAACTCCATCAACCACTTCACGATAGTTCACATAGTAGCCAGTAATTTCAGTTCCACCAGTGACTTTAGGTTGTTTCCATCCCAATACCATCGAGTCACGAACACTCTCAAGTACCACGATGTCATAAGGTGGAGATGGAACAGCTGTTTCAATGTGAATAGCACATAAGTAGGAAGTAATATTTCAGTTGTCAGACTGGCTTTCACTTACCGTATTCAGGTGGCTCCCATCCTGCGTTTCCTAATTAGGACAATGTTTATGCACTCAAGGGAAGTTTCTGGAGTTGGAATCAGAAATGCAGGATAAAAACTTCCACAAACCAAATGCAGAAGTCCAAACTGCATAGGAATTACTTTTCAGGAACCCCTGTTTTTGAAAAGCAAGCTGATACACGGTGAAAGAATGTGTTGCAATTGCAGCTCTGATGCAAGTGATCAGGACTCACTTTAATATTGTGAAAAATGAGGGACTGAAACTATCATTACAGGAAAAGTAAAAAAAATTGGAGATGCAATGATTTGTTTTCTTTTGCAGAAATCAAACCTTTTTTCACACATACAGTATGCATTGTAGTTCTTTTTCTTTTTTAAATAGTCTTGCATTCTTCTCTCCCCAGAATGGACTTTATCTGTTTCTTTCTTCTTTTTAATGTATGCATTGTGCAAATTTTATCATTGCACCCATCACATGATCTTACCTTAATGGAAGACAGTGTGATCACAGGCACTGTAGACTGACCAGAAATGGAACATGTCTGTTACTGGAACTTACATTAAAAAATGCATGGCATAATCCTCCTTCTTGGATTTTTTTATAATAATGCGGAAATTGTTTACTTAATCCCAACCCAATTTCTTATATTTCTTCTGTATCTAGTAGAGAAATGGTTGCCTGCACCCAATATGTCATGCACCAGTGAAAAGCCCTACTTGTGATTCCATAGTCCTACTTTGGATGGAAATCCCACATCATATATGTTTTCTTTTGTCTTCAGTGTTTTATAGCAGTGTCATCTAGCCCCAGGAACCTCTACTTTATTTTCTGTTCAACATTTGCCCAAACTTTTTGAGGCTCATTTCAGAGGCATGGGGAGGAGTTCAGTTCATTGGCTGGGTACCAGGATGAAATTCAAGCCCCACATTTCTCGGGCACAGTGGGTGTTTAGGCGCTGAAAACATCAAATGTGATTTTGTGCGTGTGCCTATAAAATGATAGGTTTTCCTCCTTACATACTGCTATCAGTCAGAGATAGAACACAGCATTCAGAGTGTGTCAAAGATAAGCTGTAGCTTAGGCATAAATCCACAAAGGATCTTCATATATCCTAACAGAACACAGATTTTTATGCTTACCAACATAATCAGATTTTGTTTCCTGCCCACATATATAACCCAGGGACTAGGTAACCAGACTCCTAATAAATTACTGAAGTGATTTAGAAATATTATAGTGTTTTGGATACATTAAAATGTAGTCAAACAAACCATTAAATTACTAAACATATTTATATGTTTCACTCTCAGTAACCACTAAATTTGTAAAGTGGTCTCCAATACCATTATATGCATAATGATCTTGATGGAGAGGTGAGCACGTAATTGATGGGCCTGATGAGCAGAGCATGTCCGCTTGAGGCATGGATGAACAGAGGTTACAGCAGTGTTATATCCACAGAAGTGGATGTACCAAAGCAACGAAATCTACTTATTTCATTAATTCTCACCTGTATCTTTCTTCTTTGTGACTTTTTCCACTGTCAAAAGATCACCGGGTCGAGACTTACTTGCCTGCTTAGCAGCAACTTTTTGTGGTGCGGAAGCATCCTTAACCATTTCTCTCATGTTACCGTCTCCTGTACTCCCCAGTTTGCCACAGCTACTGGGCAGTGTGTCTCTATTAAATTTAGCATTGCATTTTAGCAAAGCATCTGTGTCAAAGATAGGCTGGGAGGACTCATGCATGCCTTCCCAGCTGGTAGTGCGGTCTGTTAGTCCACCAGCTTTACCACTCAGTTCAGGACACACACCATGAAGCAATCCTCCCCCTATAATTGCCAGAAAACAGCAAAGACATTTTGAATTACCATACATTCTTTTTACTTCGTTTAGTCAACAGAATTAAGAAATGCATACAGCAAAAAATACAGCCAAATTATGACAAATGACTGGGTTTATGCACAAAATGTTAAGCTCGAATTTGCAAAAATTTGAAGTGTATAGAATACCTCTCAGCCTTCTCACAAGTAATGTTTTTTTAAATAATGTCTAGTTTTCAGAGCAATGATAATAGTATTCTTAATTTGCTAAAATTATTTTAGTATTAGATCTTCTAGGTCACATTTCTGATCCTTTCAAGCTGATCTCAGAAAATTGCCTTGGGCCACATCTCTCTGCTCTAAGGTTGAGAGGTATGCAGTTTTGATAAAAATGAGAGTGAGGATGTTGCAGACATGCAATTCATTCTAGCCTGATGATCTCATTAATCTTTATGGATTAGTTCAGGCAGTGGCAAACAGAAATAATCCATCAACAAAGGGAGAACACACAGGGTTATAGAAGGTTTATAAAAGACACATTGCACTGATTACTGAGTTTAGGTATGGAAACAAATTTCTTAGAAACTGACTGTGTATAGGATGGTGTGCATTAGA
The DNA here is from genome assembly GCF_022539395.1 of Myiozetetes cayanensis. Taxonomy (NCBI): domain Eukaryota; kingdom Metazoa; phylum Chordata; class Aves; order Passeriformes; family Tyrannidae; genus Myiozetetes; species Myiozetetes cayanensis. The sequence continues at coordinate 48,083,399 of NW_026086604.1, forward strand.
GGTGGTATACCAGATTACAGAATCAGAATGACATTCCATTTTCCAGGATACCTATGAAGTGAAGTTGACAGTGCCCTTATACAGTGATTCACAAGAAACACCTGAAGAAGACTGGGTGGTGAAGGTGAACAGTCTACAAGAGTGCAGTGACTGTGAAACGATGGCTGTGAGACCATAGAATCTATGGATAAATTATTATTTGTGGAAAATGTTGTAAAACAAAATGATTAGTTACAAATAATTGCTGTAAACTTCTTTACTTAATTAAGACCCAGCATATATACCATTGAAAAGAGCAATGGAAAATGGCTTACCAATGGCTGCTTTCACCTCTATAGGCTCTGAATCCTGTGAAAATTCACTGAGCCCTGCTGCATTAACAGCTCTGACTCTGAAAATGTACTTCTCACCAGTGCTGAGCCCATGGCAAATGAATCTAAAACAAATCAGTGAAGGAATACTTAGAAAGTATTACAAAGAAAAGAAAAATCTTAAGGGGCAACAGAAAACATTTCTTCCATAAATTTTATTCTGGTTTCTGAAAGGTCAGAGAATGCAGAAGATATCTAAGCACCTCATTCACCCAACAAAGATAATGTCTAAACCCCTGTTTCTTTAGACTTATCATTTACTAATGCTCTTTCCTTCTCAAGACTGCACAAGTTTTTGTGTTACCACAGGGTCTACTTTACTTCTGCTAGTATACAAAATCCATACTTCCTAATAGAAAAATGTAAAAATCTGCAGAGGTAAGGTCTATATTTGTTTCTTGTGGGATATTTTCATTACATAAGTAAAAGACACATGTAGCACAAGCTTCCATAAATCACATCCAGATCATAAATGGAAAATTGTACTGTTCACAAAAATTACAGGGCATTGTACAAGAGTTAAATGATTTTTCTTGTTTCACTTTCTTGCTTCTACACATGGTACAATAATCTGAGCCAGACAAATTCTTTTATTTGAATAGGGTTTTTACTAGATTACTTAATTGTCACATTAAAAACACCCTCATAAATTTTCTCTGGTGTCCACCCTGAAAATGCAAAATTTCCCAAACCAGAAATAATTTATTTAGGAATAGATTGTGGTTTGGAAATTTAAACTTTTTATTTGAAACAACATTTATTTTTCAATAAGTATTTTAAGTGTGTTTTATTGCATGTGACTTTTATTTCATTCTACTTCATAATGTCATGTCTTGTACTACCAGCACTGACATCATGTGATGATGTATGAAGCAAATACAATGTGGAAAACAAAATCAAAGTTTTATTTTGGGGGAAAAAGTAAAATCTGAATCAAAATTTTCAGAGCAGAATTTTTCCTACCCATTCTACTAGACTTCTCCAAATGATTTGCTTTCACCAGGATGAGTGCAGAAAACAAATTTCAAAAGATCAAAATATTCTTCATAATGCAAACTATGAACTACAGCTAATGTTTTGAGATTGACTCCACCAAAAAAACCAAGAGTTAACAGACAACCTGTGCCTGACTGCATCATACATTATATCACTGTGACTAAAAATGCACTGATAGAAATCTATGCAGTGTAGTTATATCACAATATGTATTAGCTCAGAACAATATTTTTATTTCTAAGGCGAATAAAGATCACCATTTCATATTTTACAATAAGCAAACAGCATAAAAATTCACCAATACTTGCTATAACTATAATATAAATCATAGAAGTATATAATGGAAGTATATAATATTGACACATAGATCTGTTGCAATAAAAATGCACAAAAGAATACTAAGCAGGAATTGTTGTGTTTGTGTTCAAGAAAGTGAGGGTTTAGGTACTTTTGACTTACTAAGCATTTACAATGCTTTTCTAAACAACAAAGCTGGTTCCAGAGTATTTAGCAGAGCCTTACTTATTTTAATAAGGATTGTCATGGATAGCAATTACAAGTAAGCATAATCAGTCATAACAAGCAGGGACTACCTCTGTATTGATATCAATCCACTTGAGACAAAGTTCTGCAACTGCTCCTTCAGACTCTGAAGATTATATCCTTATTCAAATAAACCCAAATCTGATTTAGCTTATGAAGTCTTAAATCTTCATTATTTTTCCTGACTAGGGACCAAGCTTCATATCACTAAGAAATGTGAGTTTGTACCCAATATATGAGTGTTCATTAATATCTTGATTATTGCAAATGAAAGAGTAATTAGAAAGTAATATTGTTAGTATTATATAGTCCATATGCCCTCCTGACAGTCTAGATACACAGTCCGGAAATGTTTACAGCAGTCTTCCGAAACAAAGCACTTTGCTTCCAAACATTATGCAGTTTAGTTTTCCATGTTTGTAACTTCAGTCATTCCTCACTGTACTGTTTCTTGTCAAGCTGTACAATAGTAGAATTAGCCAGCTACTTCTCTTTTCTTCACTGGCATGTCCACGTTTTTTCCTCCTTGCCTAATTGTTTCTAACATAAGGTAGATTTGGACAAGGCTCACACTTTGAAGTACGTTTTTATAACTTCTTATGAACTTCACCTGCAAGACCGATTCCAGCCTTCTGGCTACCACAGAGAGATTACCTCTGCTGCTATTAAAGACTGGAAAACACATATATCCAGTAGATCAGAAATTGGTTACCATAATTTTCATGCTTTAAAATTCATTACCTTGTGCCTTTCACTGGATTGTTGTTACACGGTTCCCAACGACCAGATCCCTCTACACTTGACTCAATGTAGTACCCAACTAGCTCCTTGGCATCTGGGGGTTCTGTCCAGGTGACAACAACTGAGGTGTCTGTATTTCTAGTTGGCATAATACGGCCAGGAGCTTTGGGAATATCTACGGGAGAGAAGCAGAAATACATTAGTGACCAGCCAGTCAAATAAAATAAGGATGGCATTCTATTCTTGATTATATTAGCATGATTAGTACAGATTTAACCTCCAAAAAACGTCTCTGATTTAAGGACAGGACAGGATCAGTAGGCTCAAGCCTTTGGTAGTGAGATTCCTCATTTCTCCATTGCCTATGATTCAGGGCATTTCCTTCAAATTATATTTAGTTTATTCCCTTGTACTGAATATCTGCACCAGAGATGTGATTTGGAGCCTTCTAAAAGGTAAAATGTGTTAGGTGCACATTGAAGATCTTGTGCAGCCCATGGGAGAAGCCAGAAATGAGTGCCCTTGTGAAGTAGCCAAGTGCATCTACAGTGTTGTTCAAGGAGACGTTTTACTCTTCTTGAAAGGTGTAACTCACATTCATTAAAGTGCTCTGAGGACTTAATACGAAGCAAACAGAGACCATCTGGGAATTGGATTGAAATCTGCATTGTTGTTTGGAAACAAATTGCTAATGTAGGTGTAGCTACTGATGTTTTACTGTGTTGAACGTCTTGGCTTCTCTTCCAGTGAAAATAGTCTCTTCATTCATGTAAGTATTAAATTCTTCATTTTTGTTTAATTGCAAACAAGGAAGGTTGAACTCTGCTGGTGTCTGGGCTTATTTTCAATAAAGACTTCAAGTAAAACAAAACGTTTTTGTACTTCCTTGAATTTTCCTTTTGTTTTGCTATTTTCAGTCTTTGAAGTTCTTGGCATCCTTATTTTCCTTGGTTTGCATCTGTTGTTTGACTATACATTAAAGGTTGAACAACCCAAGCCAAAATTATTTTAGTTGAAGGGAATAAAGCATTCAGTACTTTTCAAACTTGACTTATTTTCTGGGCAGCTATCTGCCTACAGACAGAACAATTACATCACAAACTGAAAAGTTACCGTGGAGGTAATTTAATACATACTGATCACACACTTACCGAGTTTGTCATCCACTACAGTGGCTTCAGTTGCTTCTGAGGGTTCACCGATTCCAGCTGAATTGCAGCAGCGAACTCGGAAGCAGTAGGATTTGCCTTCAGCCAAATCAAAAACTGCAAAGCGAGGAGACTTCACAGGGATCTCAGTGTTCACCCTTTGCCAGTCCTCTGTGCCTGCAACACACTGTAGGCAATCCCAGAAACCACTTTCAGAACAAATGCCTCTGAAAGCTCAGTGTCTAACGCAACAAGACCTTCTACCCAGACCACCAAATGCACACCTGCTGTGGAAAACAGGGAGACACATCCCTTTTTCTTTGCCTTTTCACAAAATTAGCATATTTCAAAGATTACAAATCTGCCAGATGTCCACCTACTCCAGAAAACTTACATAAAAGTTTACTGGGTTTTATATACCAAAGCTGAACTCCTCTCCTTCACAAGGATGTGAAGGAGACTGCATTCAGTTTGGATCACTTTCAAAATAAGTTCTGCAGATATTCAGCATCATGTAAAGAGCAAAACTCCAACATTACTACAGTGCTTATAAATGTGCTTGTGTCATTCATAACGTTTTGGGTGTAGCTTCCAGAATAAGGAATATGACACTCATGAGGGTCTGACCATCATTTTCCAGAAAAGAAATTAACATATGCAACTAATTTGCAAATTGTTTTTATTTCTGTGGCTAGAAACTCTACATATCATGATCACTTATACTACTAATACTTACTGAATAATTTTTCACTGTGATTTATATTAACTATAATTTCAAGTAATGGTTCTGGTTTCTGAGGGATTCAAATTCTCAGGAGAATGTTCTCTGACTATCTGACATTAGTGCTGAGTACTCAGCGTGCAATCAGTTACTAAAAAGCTTTCTTATATGGAAACTCAAAATTCATATATTCACCCTCTCTAAGGCTGTTGCTAAGTGAAATTCATTTATTTAAACCAGATTTTGTATGAGAGATGAAAAACACATAATGGGAAGATATTTATGTCTCCCTTGATGACACCTCCAGCCTGATAGAGAAAAGCATTGATAAAAAAGTTTATGAGCCATGACATACAAGTAAAAAGGGTGATAGGGTGAAGAATTTTCTAGGCTAGCAGCCATGAAGAAACACCTCAGGAAAGCTGAACACTGAAATTAAAACTGTTTCTGTTCTAGAAAATCAGACAAGAAATTTTGTCATCTTTGTTGAGTTTGTGAAGCAAATGGAAAGTTAAAGTAGAGGATAAATATGAAAAGGCAGCTGGAAGAGAAACTGCTGATGCCAGGAAACTCTTGGAGAATGTTTCCATCCAAAGTGTTAACAATCTGTCCTACCAGAGAAGCTTTGTTTATACAAATTTTATGAATATATTTTGTGTATCATATATATATATAAACATGTGACTTTGCTCTGTGTTTTCTCATTATAGAGAGAGTTTGTCAGTCCAGCTACTCCAAGTGAGGTGAATAACACAGTTCACAAAAGAATATTACAGTTTGTGACACAATCTGCTTCTGCTTTCCTATTTCTTTTTTCTTCTCTTCTTACTTTATCTTAATCTACAGTTTAACAATTATCTTGATGAAGTTCCAGTCCTGGCCCTAGTTTAAAAGTCTCAGAGAGAAATAAAAGTTAGCTAGAAGTCCAGAAGAGTTGGTAAAACAAATATAAAAGATTGCCACAGCATAATTTTGATTTTGTCCAATTTTACCTTTTCCACAAAGTACATGATACCCTCATGGCCCCTCTGTCCAGGAGGTTTCCAGCTAAGCACAACATAGTTCTTGGTGGCTTCAATAACTCGTAGGTCTGTAGGGGGACCTGGAACAACACCCTCTGAAGAACAGAATAAGAAATTAATATTTAATTCCTTTATATTTGTCTCAGAAGTGGTGCTATAATTGAAATATAGGAGTATTAATATACCTTGCCACCTGATAATTTTAAAAAGCATAGAGTTAGCAGTCTTCTAAATGTCGATTTTAAATGTCCTTCTTTTAATTCTAAGCATGCTTTTTTTGGGGGGTCCTGAATAATGAAACCACATCTCAACAACCAAGCTGTGAATTATTCAAGGTCAAGTGGCTCTCAGAACAACGAACTTTGGGTGAGTGCCAAAGTCCACTGTACTCGCTCAGAGTTCTCCTAATTACTCAGCCAGTTTCACATTAGACTTTTGTAGGCTAAAGGACTGTGTTTACCTGCAGGTTCTTCCTCGGTCACAATGATCTGTCCAGTCCAAGGAGCAGAAGGGTGACCTGAAACAAATGCCAGAGGTATCATGGGAATGGGAGATTTCTGGAACTTTTGAAACAGTGAGAAAACTGACTCTTTTGTGGTTCAAAACTGGTATTTGCAGGGTCCCTGTGAGCTCTGGGTTTGGTTAATGCTGTAACTCTCACTCATGTAGCAAGCTAGTTACCCACGCTAGTTGCAGGCTTAGCAGCTTGAATATTGTGAGCAGCTCAGCAATCAACATAGCTAGAAAATTTAATCCACCGAAACATGTCTTCCTTTCTGAAATGTCACTGAAGTCTCCTAGGTGACAAGCAGAGCTATTTGGCTGACTTCATTGTTTTCAGAGAATAATTTCAACTTTATTTTCTATCCTCTATTCCTTTGGTTTAAAAGCTCACTTACTAAAAGAACAGCCAAATTCCTGCAGGCTGGTTTTTTGTCTCTTTTTAACCACTTTCCTTCACATTACCAGCTTTTAAATCACAGGTCAAAGTCACAAACAGAAATGTCTCAGCCTGACTCAACACATCCACTTGATATAATTTGGGTGGCTCTCTCAGCGCCTCTACATTATCATATTATTGCAGTTATGCATTCAGCTATCAGCCGGGTCAATGCGCTTTCAGAGATAATTTTTGCAATGCTGTTCTCCGCCTCCACATTGCTCACCTTACGGTGGCTGATCTGTTTTGGAGATGTGAGCAGAGAGGGAGCCAGTGGGGAGAAAAGGTCATGAAGGATGAGGAGAGGAGATATAATGCAAATAGGCCAACAAAACCAGATTCCATCTCCTGAGAAAGCTTCTATGTTGCCCATTGAGAAAAAGAGGCCTCCCCCTAACTTTAGGTTTCACAAATATGATTAAGTACAATGTTTCCTGGCAGTACCAAACCTCCTTCCTCTGACCTTTTGTTTTCATCTTGAATGGGAACCTAGATTATCTGGCTGCGTTGTATACAGTAACTCATACAAGCTGGCACCATTGGATCCCTGTAGCTTTGCATACAATACCTCTTCATATTGGACCATTTTAATTGTCTATGTTCAGAAATATGTAGAAATAGATTTTGAATGGAAGTAGAAATTGATTTTAGGCATACGATTGTGGCATATGGGTAGAGAGGTGGATTTGGAAGCAAGGTGCCTGAGACATTGTGAGGCCACAGGAGAAACATCCTTGACTTGTAAAATGCTAACTTTAAAGTAGAAAGCCTGGGATCTGTCGGGCTGTCCTGGTATTGTGCTGATGTTATTGCAAGACTTTGATTGTCACATGAGCACAGAATCAGCCACCCTTGTCTGTGTCTCAGAGAGATTATACACAGGATCTGTTCAGCTATTTGTTGGCTGAACAAAGGTGAGTTTCTCTATCTCTCCTATGCCTTTTCCCCCCTTTTCCTGCAAGTTTGGAGCACAGCACTGCAGCCAGCCACAGCCGTTTCAGCAGACAGAGCACTGAGTGCAAGGAGCACGGAGGTGATTTCTTCTTGGCAAAGCTACCTCAAAATAATATTTGGGTTTTTGTACTGCTCCCCCTAGTGGCATTTCGAAGGCTTCTGAGTTAATAGTCACCATTTTCTTTTTCTTTTCTTTTCTTTTTTTTTTTTTCTTTTTAATTTTTTTAATGAGTTGTGACTTCTTAAGCCTCACGAGCAGAAAGCACGTCTTACTTCTAAGCCTGGCTCTGTCTGCAGGATCCAGAGCAGCCACGGGCTCTGACACCCGGGACGGTAGGCTGACACCAGCTTTGTTCACGGCTCGGACTCGGAAAATGTAGGAACGGCCTTCAATCAGACCAGTGACAGGAAAACGAGCAAACTTCACGGGGTTCTCATTGCACTGGGTCCAGTGGGAGGTGCCGACCTCACACCTGAAAAACAGAAACAGCAAGAGCAGTGCTGGGAAAGGAAAAACACAGACTTGGGGCACCCACATGCCTTTGCAGCTCCACCATCTGTTCGCATTGATTGTCTGGTCCACACAAGTTTCCACCGCAGCTTTATACACTGGTGACATCAAAGCAGCTGCACCAGGGCATCGGGGCTGAGCACGGCCTGGGCACACACTAAATCCCTCGCAGCTGCACCCCTTCTTTCCTGAACTGAAGAGGGTCAGCATCAGAACTCACTTTAGTGCTTAAACCCTCCAAAGTATGCTTAGGGAGTGTAAGCTTTAGCATGCTTAAAGGGACATGAAACACCTGTCTATCTTGCAGTTGCCAGAAGGTGACTAGTTTGTCTTTCCTGCACAGTGCTGCACTGCACATGTGGCACACTGGGCTTCTCAGGGTGCAGAGACCTCCATTGTGAGTTCTGAGACCAGCACAGCACAGAGATGGCCGTGAACAGGGTTAAAGTTGGGCACTTAGCCAAACCCTGCTTCAGAAACCGCTGAGGCTGCCAAGGGAGCCTGTGGTGTGCTGGCTGCAGTCACTTCAATGACAAGACCCAGCATGGTGCTGCTGGTCACACAGCTGTGAAGCCTCACACATGTCAGCAGGGTGATTTCTGGCAGAAGGAAGAGATATAACCAGCAGCCACTGCAGCTCAGAGAGCCAGGAGGAGCCTGTGGTGATGGCTTCCCAGTATCGAGCAACGTGGTCAACAGGAACATGGCCCTGTAGCTTGGGAAAGACTTTTTATTGCCAATGAGATATCTGCCAAAGCGAATGTTACAGTTCCTACACAGATTTCTTGGTAGATGCAAGCATTTTCTGGTTGAGAGAATTGTTACTGTCCTGCTCAGGGCAGTTTTGTGGTTCTGGTTTCTGTCTGGGGCAAGGGATGTACAAGCTTTGCCTTTAGCACAGACCAGTCCTGTTGGCTTGGACCACTCACTCACTCAAAAAAGGCAGTTAGAGGCTACCCTGGCTGAATATTTGGGTACCTAAATGCCTTTGGTGGGATAAAACACTGGAGAGCAGCAACACAGCTTTGAATTTAGGAGCAAATGCAGAATAAAGAAGGTGAACACAAGAGAAAAAGCAAAATGCCATTCGTCTTGCAGTTACTCTGTGCTAACATCCTGTAATAGCCTAGTTTTAAAATGAGGCATTATTGTTCAGAGTCTAGTCCTATCTTTTGTTAAGGATTTTTCAATGAATGATAAACAGCTCTAGCTCAGGCCTAATGCAGCACAGTTACAGCACCAATTGACACTCAAAGGTTAGCAAAAAGTTATATTTAAATGTTAGATTTATTTCAAAAAGCAATGCCATCTTTTTACAGATATATAATGTAATATATGTAATGTAATTATATACAATGGCATAATACATGCATCTGAATAAGCCCACAGAAATTCCATATTACTAATGATGTATTTTGTTACTGAAATTCAAACAAATATTACCAGCACTGCAAATCACTGTAAGTCTCAAAATGCTGACTGAATTTCTTAAATCCTGTTTTTCTACACTCCTGCCACTGTATGATATGTGGAGGTTTGGAGATTTCATATTTTTAAAAGTTATTTCCAATTCTTATTGTTGCAGAGACAAGTAAGCATGATTTGCATGAAGCTTGTGAATCTAAGAGCTTAGATAACAGCAGCACATAAAAAAGAAATCCAAGTCTCTTTGAGATAATATTTTGCTTTCTGCTACACAATAACTATTAGGAAAGAGGCAGAAGAGCTATGGTACAAAAGGAGACACATTTGCCTAATGAAACAGCAGATCCTATAAGCTCCCAAACACTGCGAAGTCCCGATGCCTCTCAAGCTTATAGGAAGCAGCGAGTGCTGAGCTATGCAGCATCTCACAGAATCCTTTCTCTGCAGTTAAATGAAGCAAGACGTGATTGTTTCCATGAAAGTTAGATCAGTCCCACCAAATATTAAAAAAAAAAAAAAAAAAGAAGAAGTAATTTCTTCTGGCCAGCAAAAAGAATGAAAATAACAAATGACTATTTTCAGTGTGCATTTAGTTTTTCAAGTTAGAACGATCAGCAATATGAATTCCCCAGTCGAGTGTGCTCACTGACCTGTCAATGAAATATCCAAGGATGGGGTTTCCTCCATCGACAGCGGGCTGCTTCCAGGAGACAATGACATAATCTTTGTTGGCATCTAAGCACTGCACATCCAGTGGTGCACCAGGAGCTCCAGGGATTTCAGCATCAGCATCTATGAGGATGGAGGAATAGGTTTCCAAATGTAAACCATGGTTCTTTCACAATTATAAATCTTTAAGGACCTAAATGTGTTCCTACTGAGCCAAAAAAAAAAAAAAAAAAAAGTTCCATTACTGGCTTCAAAAAGTATTTGCTTTTATATTGCCAGTGTTTTTCTAGGTTTTTGTTTTCTCTTTGCCGCATTTACAAATGCTCAATATGTTACAGCATACTGTAAATGTAATTCACCTAGGCATTTTAAATAAAATTAGTACCATGCATTCTGGTTAGGGAGCTGCCAGAGACACAGCTGAACTAAAAACTTTCCAGACTGCACCTTACAGCCAAGCAATAGTTGAATCAGAAGTATTCACCCACTGGATATAACAACATTGAATTAAGTATTTTATCTCTACTCATAGTCCTTCATTGTTTGATTTTGGTTAGCTATGAACTGCAAGGGTATCAAAACCTTTTGAAGTTTAATTATATTGCACACACATTATCCCCGAGGAATATAACCTTCATAAGGATGAGCATATTTTTTCTTTCAAGTGTTTATCACAAATCTGGGACTGCTGGTGTCAATAGGCCTTGACTCCCAACAGCTTCTGGACATATCTTATCTAAAACTTTAAAAAACAGAGCACAGTGCTGGGCACTGCAGAATTTTACTGTTTACACAGTCTGATTTGAGAAAAGGTGTAATTTTCATGTAGAGAAAAATAAGCTTTGCAGAGAGATTGTGTGAAAAACTTTCAAATCAGAAAGGTTGTTTCTCTGCAGAATAACATCAATTTGTACAATTACATGTAGCTATTTTCAAGGCCTGTTGTGAGCTACTTCAAAAGAAGACCTGACATACATTTCCTCTAAACCACAGACTTTTTAAAAAGGTTTAATATTACAAGGCATTACAGGACTTTGTATTACAATATAAAGTAATCACTATTTTACATGCTTTTGGCTTTCAGGGAAAAAAATGCCTTATAAGAGTATTTAACATGCTTCATTAAGTAAAACAATCATTTTCCTAAAAAAAACCCCACAAAACAGAACATGCTTTGCACTGTGCCTTGTCTTATAGACAGAGCTGCATCTCACAGAGCTTTTGAAACTGCACTAAGTTTGCCAAGCCCAGGTATTTTATTTACGGGTAACTCAATGCATTTTTAAAAGTGATAATGTACAGAGTAAACAATCCAGTTAACATCACAAAATACTAAGAACGTTAGGAGTAATAACAATATGTCTTTGGTGATCTCTTTACCAAAGGTTTTAATTGCCCATATTTACCACTTTGCAGAGCACAAGACAACACAGTTTCTTTCCAAGACAGACTGGGAAATAGCTGGGACAACCAGCATTGCTGATCAGCCTCTGGGAGGTTAGGATTTCATCCCTGATGTCTTGCTGACAAATGATGACCTGTAGCCATGGCAGAGGAGTCACACAACCTCTCAAAGCCTGTCTGAAGACCTAACTTTTTGAGCCTGATCGCTGCTTTGCTCCCTTCCATCAAAGCACAGGGATTTCTAAGTGTGACACAAAGAGACAACTGCTCAAGGTAAAATAACACACCGTTTTAGAGCAGAATTTGTCTACAGTTTAGGAGAAGCAGTGAGGAATATGCTAGCCAACCAAGGCTGTGGGGACCACTTTAATAGGAATGTAGAATATGATTAATATAATCAGAATTTGGCAAACACACCCATTGCCTAGTAAGATACTCTGGTGAAAGGGGTAGTGGGTTCACAGTCAGGTCACACCTGCCTTGCTAGAAGACGTAATAGGATTGAGAGTGATCATTTATTTATATGGCAGCAGAATGTAAAACAAATAAAGAGAGACAAGTCCTATTTCTTGTCACAGATGCTCATTTCAATAGACTCTTCAGGTGCTGAAAACATCTGCTTCAGTCATATTTTCTGAGCAGGCTGTTATCTCACACAGCTCTAATGGACTTAACAACACAGAGCAATTCTGGGCATGGTCTCAGAGCCAAGAATTTCCAGAGCCTTTTGAATTAGCACTACACACTTCAGCTGCTCTTAGCAGCTGGGACAGATATAGAAGCAGCACACAACCTGATAGCAATGGCTCCTTTTAAAGAAATAATTCTCAATAGACATTTGATGCAGATTTTCATGATACAAGCACATAACACTCAGAAAAATGACATTTTAATTCTACTCTTTCCTGCACTACTCAAAGCAGAGTCAGCCAGAGCTAGTTGCTCAGGGCCATGTCAAATCAGGGTTTGGGTGTCTCCAAGAATTGAGAGTCCACAGCCTGTCCGGGTAATGTGTTCCAGTGTTCAACCACTCTCACAGTGAAAAAAAAAAAAAAAGTGAGTTTTTTCAATGTTTAAATGAGCTTCCCTTATTTGAAATTATGTCCATTGCCTCTTGTCCTGGCACTGGGCATGACTGAAAAGAGCCTGGTATGTCTTCTTTACTCTTCTTCATCAGGTACATAATGTAGATAAGCTCCTCCTAAGATCTCTTTTCTCCATGCTGAACAGTCCCAGCTCTCTCAGCCTTTTCCTCATATCAGAGATGCTCCAAGCTCTAAATCACCTTCACAGCCCTTCACTGGACTCACTCCAGTGAGTCCATGCCTCTTTTGTATAGAGGTCCAAGAACTGGATCCAGCATTTCAGATGAGTCTCACCAGTGCTGAGTAGAGGGGTAGGATCACCTCTCCAGCCTGCTGGCAATGCTCTTCCTAAAGCAGCCCAGGATGCCACTGCCTTTCTTTGTGACAGGGGCACATGTGTACCTTGTTGTCCACCAGGATCTTTTCTGAAAAGCAGCCTTCAAGCCAGTCAGACACCAGCCTACACTGCTGTATGAGATTAAGTTTCCCTGGGTGCAGATCTCTGTGTTTCCATTCCACTGTACTGTTTTTCCTGCACTGTGCATTAGAGACAATCCCTCAAATAGCACATAAAATCTTGATAAAAATAGTGCAGTTTAGCTAGAAGTGAGATAGTTACAAAAATGCATCTTTTATTATTATGTGGCTTTTTCCTCCTTATTACTTACACTCAATGCTCTCCACTAGCTGAAAGTGAGAAGAAGTAGTGAAGTTACATCAATACCCTAAATTTCCTTCTCAGAATGCCAATGAAGTTTAGAGTTCTGGCATGTAACACCAAAGCATTGAATTTTTTACAGAGATAACAACTGGGAACAATATTTCTAGAATCTATTAATAGAAAATAATTATTCTCTTTTTAATGAGGAGGGGAAAAAAAAAAGCAATCAAATATCTGAGACTGATTTTGCCAGCATGTCTTGCTCAGTTCTGTAGTGAGTTTTGTTCACAAGACATTATCCTACCTCGAACAAAGACATAACCACTGTACTCTTCATAGTACTCTCCCATTGACACTCGTAGGGTGTAAAGACCTTCATCTTCCTTGTTTGCATGAGTCAGTGTTAACGAAGCTCGCTCCCCGCTCCACTGCATCTGGACCCATTTGGATGGAGTAATAAGAACACCTAGGAATTAGAGAATTTCATGATGAGAACGAGCTGAATCTACTGAGGACTAGATCCTGAACACAGAGAATATATTTGAATAGATTGGAAGTACACAAGAGACCATCCTTATCAGATAGCTTCCTGCCTTTGAACAAAATCACAGCTAATTCTGCTCTCATGAAAATTTTGTCTTCAATTTCAAAGTGTAACTTCAGAGAGCAACAGGATTTTTTATTAGCTGTTGCACAACATATTTGTGCAACTACTTAAGAAATCTCTTGGCATATATATAAATAGTAAATGCTATATGGACTTTGTCGATAGGCCATATAGATGTTGGATCTGATCGAAATGCTTCTAACTTAAAATTTTCTAAGAAAGAAAAATTCCTAGAAGGCATTTCCACAGTGCCTTATCAGTTTTCTGTGGTTTCACATCTAAAGGCTAAGTTTTGAAACAATTTTAGTCAAAAAGAGAAAATATTACTCTTGGAAAAATTGAGAAAGTAATGATCAAATCATAGCGTTCACATATGCTGAAATAAGTAAAAAAAGAGAAGTTTGTAGTTCTGTTGTCAAACATTCTCACCATTTCTGTACCATTCAATGTCTGGTTTGAAGCGCTTGATATCAGGATTGATGACAACTGTGCAGCCCAGACTCATTGTCTCTCCTTCTCTCCCAAATGCTACATCAAACTTGTCGACAAAGCTGATTTCAAACCTGGAAGCATAGCCATGAGGGGTAACGGCGACTGCACAAAGCAAAAAAAAAAATAATCTGGTGTTTACTTCGTCTTTCCTTTTGTGACAAGAATAGGAAGAAAAAGTACTCGGTGATTATGAATACAGTCTCAACTAAAGTTTGTTATAAATAGGAACAATATATATATAGTCATCATCCTCAGGGTAGTTGCAGTGTTAAATAATCCGAGCCCTTTCTATCACGAAGAATCAACTATGTCTTTATTCATACAACTCTAGTTCTTACAGATAGTTAATCTTATCAGGGAGAGACTCCTGCAGAATTTCATTTCAGTATTTTTAAAAATTTTTTTTAAATTATTTTAAAATTTCAGATCTGTGTGTTTTATCCCTAGGTTTGTTTTACAACTTGTAAAATCTTCTATTTATGATTAATTTTTTGTTCACGTCAAGTTGATCTTTAGCTTATATGGTTCTTCTCTTTCCCTTCTTGCTCAGTCTGAGAGCAGTCCACTCAACCTTTATTTTTATAAGCTAAATAAACCTTTTGGGGGGCTATTAATATAAAATTAGCTCTCCAATCCCCAAGGCATTCAGGCAGTCTGTTTCTGTATTTGCTCCTGAATTCATCTTTTCTGATGCTCTATGTCCCAAGTTGTGCAGTTTTTCAGACAGAATATCCTAAGTGCCTTACACTTGGACTATACATACAGAGCCTTACATGTTTCTTTTGAAAACAACTGTGCAGATAAAACCTAAGACCACATTTTCCTTTTATAGAGCTGGCCTATACTCAGTCTTCCATATGGATATGTGCAAATCGTCATTTTCCTTTCCCGTAACCAAGTGAAACTCCTAAATTGCATTGGAAATGTATAGCATTATAGTTTGTAATGTGGCACATAATCTTGTTTCTATTATTTCAGAGCTTTGGCATGTAAATGCCAGCTAGTATGCCTTTGTAGCATCTCTCTGATTCTATTTGTGCTGCTGGAATAAAAGAAAAGTCCAGAAGTGTCATCTGTCAAGCCTTTCATGGGGTCCCTAGTGCACTTCATCTGCATGACATACGTGGGTAGATTGTCTTATCCTCACAGAAACATCTATGCAGTACTGTAAATAACATCAAAATGCCAGGTTCTCAGGTAAAACAAATTACAATTATTACCTTCTCATATACAAAATAGTCAAATTAGGTTCTGGATATTTGATCTTTTCTGTGTACTTTCCCAACTCATGGAATCACACAGGCAGCAGATAAAAACGATTAAATCACCTACTCTGCTGAGGCACATGCACATCCTACCTTTTTTTTCCAGGCCATGTTTTGCATGTTGCAAAAGATGAAGTGTCTCTCTTGTTGACAGATTTTATTTCACAGCGATGTGCAATATTAACAAGATGTTTATTATATGAGCCAATATGCCTAGAAAGCAATGCTATTCCTCTGCTGGTGAGGCTAACACCATCTGAAATTATAGAGCTCAGGACCTTTATAAATCAGACCTGTTTCCTTTTAAATTAATGTTACTAAATATTCTGCTAAGTCATATGTCATGACGTCACAACTATAAATGGAAGCGTCAAACAAATATATTGTAACTTACATGGAGACATGGAAAGACTTCCAGCATGCAAAAGACTTGCATCAATTTCTCCTTTGTACCCTACATGGAAAAAGACAAATCCAGTCACTATCACCAAGAGATAAAGGCTCTCTGAGTCACAAAACCAAAACTGGTAATATGCATCATAACAAAAAAAAACCTTTGCAACCTACTCTTTACCACGAGGGAAGCATAAACTGAAACTTCTCCTTTAACATTCATGGCAGAGGCCCTATACTGGGCAGTGTCGTCAAATTCACACCTGAAATTATAGAAATGATTAGTTAGAGCACACATTTACTCCTTCTTATAGCCCCTCCTATGTTTTAGACTAAAGAAACTCACAGAAATCTGGGTTGAATCTGTAAAGTAAGAGCTTAGGAGGCAGACACGCTGGACACTGGACTGATTGCAACCATTAAGTTTTCCCCGGTGTTAAAACCCAGGGTTTGAAATAAAAGTCTCTTTTCAAATATCACTTACATATTTGCAATTGAAAATACAGCACAAGTAGGGTAAACTGATAACATTTATCTCTAATTTACTGTCTCCTATGAAAAGAGTGTGCAAGCTGTAGAAATGGTAGGTTTCATAAAATATTTTCAACGGGCACCTGGCAGTATATAAATTGTAAAATCTAGATTGTTGCTGATTGAGTCTCATATTTTCAATGTTTTTTAGTGGAAAATAACTGCAAAAATTTCCCATTTGGAGGATGAGTACTGTTAAAGATCTTCCTTGTGTATAAGTGACAACATCTCAGTTCTGTTCCTCATTTCAGTAAGAATTATGAACTTTGCTGGTTGTGGAAAACAGTAAACTCACATATTTTTACCCTTAACTGAATCTTTTTTTCATGTTTAACTGCACTCATTAGGCAGTCAAGTGGGAAGAGTAGTCACAAATGTCTCACGTTTCTAACTCAGCCATAAAGAGGATATCCAGATAAATAATCCAGATAAATAACTCAGGTAAATTACATATCCTCCACTGAGGTAAACCAGAACTACTTCAACATTTAGGAGACAGCATTCACCTCAGCTGATATGTGTGATACCTATGATACCACCTTACTTGGTATCTCTTACATGCCCAGGAGATATGTCCACATTTTGCAGGTCTCAATCCATAGCAACATTTCAACATAAGCTGTTTGCTAAATTATCTAGTATTGCCTTACGTGGTAATCTCCAGTGAATGCAGTCCATATCGGCTTTCAATGATATACTTGCCAGGGTGAGTCTGTACATCAATGGGCACGTTGTTTTTGTACCTATGGAAAAGCAAAGAAAGAGTATGTCACAAAGAGGAGTGAATAATTATATACTTTAAAAAGTCAAGTGCTTGATATTTGAAATAGAACATCATTTCTGCATGGGAAGACTCTACTTTGGAAGCCTAGCCTCTCTCTTTTTGTCTTTGACCTGCCCTAGGTAAATTTTCTTTTCTAACTAAAAGGAGAAAACAGTCTTGAGTGGGATGAAAATCAGTCTATATTACCATGAACTTCATTCTATATTTGTAAAGGAAAGGAAAAGTCACATGAGCAACACATCAGAGTTTTGTAAATTGCAAACAATGAAAATTCTGTAGCATCCTTACCTATCAGGTGTCGTACAAATTTTGTTTGGTTTGCATATTTGATCTACTTTTAAGGCCTCCATGTTCACAAAAATGTCTGCTAAAAAGTTAGCTTGTTTGTTTGTTTGTTTGCATAGCCTAACCTGACAGGGTTAGGCTGGTATGCAGTATGAGTGTTTTCTGGTACAGGAATATCTTCAGGATGGAAAAGTTTACTGTTCAAAATTCCCAATAAGTAATTTGCAGGAATGAATTAATCAGTACTGATCAGTAGCTAGCTGGTTCTGCTAATTTCAGAATTTATATAAACAGCTTGAGACTCTCTCTCTCTGAGAATTCAGTGGTTCATAGTAAATCCTTCCTCACCAATTGTTGCATAAAAAGTTGCCCATTCTGGACAATACATGGGGTAATCAGGTAAATGTTTGAGTGAATCCCATCTTAAGCAAGTAAGTATTCCACTGGTAATATGGAATAAACAGGGAATAGAAGTCTAATAAATTACACACGGAATTGTATTCAGTACATTTGGGATTGATTTAAGGTCTATAAAGAAAAAATATTTCCTAGGAGAGTGCCCTACTTTAGCATAGCTTTTCCTGTTCTCCATAAGGTACATAAATAAAGTGGAACGATAAATGGTGATAGATAAAAGTATCTTCATCTCTCTGATGTAGCTTAAATAAACCTTTCTCCTCAGAAGAGATAACGAGACAACGAGCTTTGTTTCTTTATTTCGGATTTTAAATTTTAAATCTCTCATGACTTTCAGTCAGGGAAGGGAACTGGTCTGATGTCAGTGGCTTGTCCCACTTCACCAAATAATTCAGTAATTAGCAATTTTATTTTTCCAAGAATATTATTATTTTATCTCAAGGTGAAGCTATATCTGCAACAGATCTAAAAACTGTCTTTTGGTGCTGTCAGTGTTATGAAATAGAGAATATTTCCCTGGCTAGAAATATTTGGGTACAGTAATACATTGGGATTTTTTCAAGTGCTGAAGTCAGCAAGGACCATAAACCCTAATGCTTTTTATCCTGATCTTCCTCTCAACAAAATCTCTATAAAAAGGGACTCAGTGCAGGGCAATACTCTCCATTCAAGGGTTGGACTTGATGATTTCAGAGGACCTTTCCAACCTGTCTGATTCTCTGATTCTCTGATTCTATTCTGTACATCAATCAGCTGCAGAGATGCCTGACCTCATTACATATCTCCTACTCTATTATCCTGACTTAGACAAAGAATAGTACATGGGTCCAGCAAGAGTAATCCATTCCCCACCGCTCTTCACCTCATCTGTGAGGTGGTGCCCCCCAAAGACTGCTCTGCCGGGGAAAACCTGTACCTCTTTACATTCCATCTAGTGTGTCAAATAGTTTAGAAAATAGAATGGTGCCATCAGTTCCTAATATTTTCCAGGGAATATGAAATCCTGGAAAACAGGACTTGACTCCAAAATCTCTTTAACTTTTCTCCAGAGGGCTGGGCAACACTTGGATCCCATTGGCAGTGAAGTCATTTGGTAGCATAGGGTGCTGTGCAGAAATGAGCTTTAACTGGTTATGCCAGTAGCAAGAAGACTTCTTTTGTCTTCATTATCAAGTTAGTAAAAAATAATTGTTTAAATTTTTGCTTATTTATATTCATCTATGGGAAGAATGGGGCTCATGTGTTAGAAGGACCACTTGTTATTTCTGGAAACCCAAATTCCAGAATAGCCAGGTCATTAGCTAATGTTGG